>NC_062229.1:49351859-54151859 GCF_902686445.1 Sciurus carolinensis | reverse complement strand
ATCCAGCATGTCTGTTTAGAGCAAGATGGCTTTCATGTTTGCCCAGTGTGTCATGTCATAGTTTATTCTGACTGGGGCCATCTTAGGGTCACCACAAGAAAGCACTGAAAAATAGAGGTTTAGTGGAGGCAGGGCTGGAAGTATAGTGTGAGTCCCAAAGTATTAATTACTATGTGACTGTGGGTGAGAAATTAACTCTCTGAAGCTCAGCTTCTTTCTGGGTTATTCGGGGGCTAGTAATAGTATCATGGGCTTATTATAAAAATTAAATGAGACAATTTGTGCCGTGAATTTAGCATAATGCCTGGAACACAGTAAATACTCAGTAAACGGCCACATTTAATGCATGCAGAATGCTGTGTCTTCTTGTCCCTTCCCCCACTCCATTCATATATCAGAACATAATCCCCAAGATGATGGTCTTAATTGAGGTAATTAGGTCATGAGGGTTCTGCCCCCCATTAGTGGAATCAGTGCCCTTATGAAAGAAGCTTGAGGGAGTCTGTCTTACCCCATGTGTGGACTGAGTTAGAAGGTGCCATCTTGGCAGCAGGGAGCAGCCTACTCCAGACACTGACTCCGCTGCTGTCTTGATCTTAGACTTCCAGCATCCAAAACCATGAGCGACAACTTTGTTGTTCATCAATGATCCAGTCTGAGGAATTCAGTTAAGCAGTCCACAGGAACTGAGGCATGTAATACCACATGTTTACAAAGTTTTTGCCTACTCAAAACCATTGGGCCAAAACAGATTTCGTTTCTCGGAGTCTAATGTCACTTCATTACTGAAGAAAAGAATGACATACCAGATGATTGCACATCATGTATGGCTTGCTTAAAGGTTGCTGACAATTTATGGCTCTGTGTTTTTTTTGTTTGCTTGTTGTTGTTGTTGTTGTTTGGAAATGGGCACCATCAATTTTAAAATGACTGAGAATCTTTTTTGACCAAAGGATTACTATACCCTCCGTCACCATAACTACAAACTCCATGACCAATATCTGATTGCCAATGATAGGTGATCATAGGTAGTATGGTAAGATAGGGGACTGTTAGGGCAAGCGATATTTTTCCTTATTGACTTGTTATTAGGAACCAAAGATGTAGTTTAAGTAAAACAAGTGACCTAAAGACTTGACAGCAGAGAAATGACTGCCTTTCACTCGATAGAAAGAGGAGTTCATTGCTTTTCTGCTTTAGTTCAGAAACGATGCTGGTGCTTCAGAGAATAAAAGATGGATGAGACAGAGTTGAAGGTGAAGATATCTCCAGCACTCATGCTAGACTGTTTCAGATCCTGAGTGGGTTGGAAAGATATTGAGGCATTGAGTGACATCTTCACAGTTTGCTGGCAGCAGGGACAAGCTACTCCAGGCTTTGGAAGACTTTCTTTCCAAAGCTTTCTTTCAAGACCACCATCTAGCCACTCAGTGACACATGGCAGAGGCCAAACAATGAAGACTCTAAGGTCTGAATGGCAGAGGAACTAAAACTGTGCTTTACCTTTCTTTTTTAGTAAAATAATAATAATAATAATAATAATTATTATTATTATTATTATTATTATTATTATTTGATACCAGGAATTGAGCTCAGGGGCACTTGACCACTGAGCCACATCCCTAGCCCTATTTTGCTTTTGGAGACAGGGTCTCACTGAGTTTCTTAGTGCCTCACTTTTGCTGAGACTGGCTTTGAACTCGCCATCCTCCTGTCTCAGCCTCCTGAGCCACTGGGATTACAGGTGTGTGTCACCATGCCCGGCTTTTTTTTTTTTTTTTAGTAAACTTTTGATTGACATGTAGCACATGCAAAAAAGCATCTAAATCATAAGTTTGCAGCTTGATTAGTTTTTACAGCATGAGCACATTTGTACAGCCAGCATTCAGTTTAAGAAGTAAGAGAACATTTCAAGCTGCTTGGTAGCCCCCATCTGCCTTCTAAGCACACCCCCACATGCCGTAAGGTAGACATTCTCTTGATTTCTATTATGGTGAACTTGTTTGGCCTGTGTTACATCTTTAACTTGGGAGACAGCAATTAATAAGATGTAAAGACGGAAATATGAACGACATTGGAGCAGATTTTTAAGGAGTTAGCTCTAAAATAGGACCTTAGGAACAAATTTAATGAGAGCTTGAGATTTTAGCATTATTCCTCCATTGTCCATTATATCCTAGACACCGGGTTACATTTTTCAGACTCGCACATGATGCCTGCCTTTGCGGGGTTTGCAGACAACTAACCAGCCAGTTTCAATGCTCTGTGGTTAGAACCACAGTTAGAGTAGAGCATACGCAGGATCCTTGTCTGGACAAGTAAGGCTTCCTGGGAAAAGAGCAGCACATAAAGCAAGACCACCAGGAGAAGGGGAATTAGCAGACACGGAAGCCAGGCAGAAGGAAGAGCATCAAGGAGAGGAGAGACATGTGGATGCGTGAACAAATCGCTGGAAGTTCAGGGAAGATGGGACATAGGCTTAGGGGTTAGGAGAGGTGACAAGGAATGAGCAAGAGCCAGATCCTGTTGTCCTGTGGATCTTGTCAAGGACAGCTAGTCCTCAAAGGACTTCAGAGGTTGCCCTGACACCAAAGATCCAGATGATGGGAAACATATCGGCAGTGGCAATGATATTGCTGAGCTCTAGAAAGAGAAACCCCTGATTCGGACAGGCCACTCGCCATACTTCTGTCCCCTGAAACCCCAGCACACACATACTCATCCTAAGAGAATGCAAAACTCATTTATTTCTTCTCTTTTTAGAAATCAACAGATTGCTAGGTAACTAGTTCCATGAGAAATCAATTCATGACTTTTTATTTCTAACCCCAAAATCTTTGTGATACTTTGTTATAAAATGCTCAAAGTAAAAGTAGACTTAAACATAGTCTTTCTGGGTGCTTTTGATGAATGGAGATATTTTATTCTCTGCATATCCTTTTCTCTGTCCTTCTTTGCTCTGTTTTATGAAATATTTTATCAGGATATAGATCTGAGCCTTTATCAAAATATTAATGCGAGTGTCATTTCACATTTGTGAGTTTTGCATTCTCCGAATGCAATACATTAAGGAGGAAAATGATGCTATTTGATTTTTGTCATCTTTCCTTTCTTGATGACCCATAGCTAGTTTGGTACAATGACCAACATCATTGGTAGCAAATGGAAGGCTGAATTAGCTCCTATGCTGTATATCTAACATCAAACCATATCAACTTTTGGAAAGAAACTTTTCAGATCTACTTCTCTAAGACAATTACTAATTTTGACCAGCTTTCTAGGTAACTTCAGGTCAGGAGTAATAACGTTCAAAAATAACACAATTCTACAGTCTTTGGCCAGGAGTGAGCTGGAAACTGAGTTTGGTGAAAATTATAGTATTTCAGAAATTATGCACTAAGATCCTTTTCATAGAAAAACATCTCGCCTTCCGCAATGGAACATACGAATCTGTGTCTATTACAAACCAGTCTCAAGGCAGAGGTTATTCTTCCATAAGCAATGGCAAGCTGTAGGGAGCAATCTCAAAGAACTGTGCCCTTCCCACGGGAACTTGCTGCAGCGGCCGTTCGCCCTTGGACTATGATTAATGATCTGTCATCTCTTAGATCAGATGACCCGGGTGTTTAAACATCTTTCCTTGGGAAGCCCCGTCAGGTGGTTCTAGCTATAGAGTAGTGGTCTTTTTGGTCTTCAGCGATCTTTGAAGACGGGTTGCTCCCAATTGCATTTCTGAGTTTTGTTACCAGAATCACTTAGTTTTATATGGAAAATTCACCCAGAGATGACTCAGTTGCTCTATATAGAAACCTTCAAATTGGCAACTCCAAAAGTGGACATTTATCTGCCTGTAGCATAGACAGATATATTATATATTATTCCATAGAGGGACAGTATGTAGTGTTTAAAAAAGGATTTTCAAAAATATAGGGTTTATTAAGAATGCAGGAGCCTAAAAGAAAATAAGAATTTACATAAGAATGTCATTAGGGTTAGAGGTTTGGCGGTTCTAACCAATAATTTTTGTTATTCAATATCCCACTGATTATTAAATTAATCTGTTATTCAAACAGTGATTGAAAACAACTCGGCCCATATTTTCTGTGACTGTCAACAAGTTTACAAAAGTGAATGCCTAAAGGGAATGTGATGTTTCCTTATTTTGCAGTAGGTTTCTTGACCTCTTGATAACCTCTCCTTCCCCGCTTTGCTGAGAAAGGGATCCACAAAGATTTTCTTGGTAGATGAAACAGTTGCAAACTTAAGTATCTCTAACCAGTTAAAAATAATTCATCAAAAGTAAAATTTTAAAACACAGGTAACATTTGGCCAGAGCTTTAAGGACTTCTCATGCTTCACTCCCGTCAAGATAGTAACTTATTTTTGGTGGTGGTGGGGAACCTGGGGATTGAACCCCATGGGGAGCTAACCACTGAGCCACATCCCCAGCCCTTTATATTTTTAATTTAGAGACAGGGTCTTGCTGAGTTGCTTAGGGCCTCACTAAGTTGCTGAGGCTGGCTTTGAACTCGTGATCCTTCCTCCTCAGCCTCCCAAGCTGCGGGAACTACAGGCGTGTGCCACCATATCAAGCTAAGATGGTAACTTCTAAGGTGGATTAGGGTTTGCTTTTATTTTTGGTAGTGTTGCTCCTCAATTTTCATAAAAATCATGTAGACATCAGTTTCACTTTGGGATTAGTAGGCAAGTTCTGCTCATCTTCCTGGAAGTGTCCCCAAACCTGTGGCTATACTTTTCTTCTCACTTCTCTCCACGTATCTTTCCTTTATCCACTATACTGAAAGTAATTAGGCTCAAAGCCACGTCGACGTTTTGTGGGGCACATTCCATTTTCTTATAAAGGACTTCAATTTCCTGTTGAGGTCTCATGGTGGATGGTCAAATTTTGGGGGGAGCACCAAACTGTTCTGAGAACTCTGCAGGTGATCCTACCTACCATATCATCTGGAAACCTGTAAATAGATCCATCCATCTCACAATGGGGACCTGCCATTTTCCTTCAATAAAGAGCTGAGAGGATGGGCTCGAGGACCAGACTGTAGTCTGGGCCACCACATTTGATATGCAGAGATCCTAATCAGTTAGTCAGATGTTTTGGGTCTTGGTTTGCTCATCTTCACAAGGGGCATAGTATCTTGCTCTTGGGTTCTGTGTATGGATTTACCAAAAAAAAAAAAAAAAAAAAAAAAAAGTACCACCCTCACACCTAGTACAGTACCTAGCATTGAACAAATGCTTTATAAATGGGAGATCTTTGTACAGAGCACAGTCCACCAATATATCTATGTTGACGGATGCAGGAAAACCACAGAACTCCAGTCAGGTCTTGGTTCCAGATTTCTCAGCCTAGAAGGTAAAGCAGTTTCAATCAGGAAATGTAGTTAGTGAGGGTTTTGCTCTGAGATTGTCCTAGATAGAGTGAATCTTGGATATTTTTGCCCTTTCCTGAGTCTACTTGTGTTCTTGGTTCATTAAAAAAAAAAAAAAAAATTGGAATTCTGAATTTGAGACAATGCATATTCAGTAGTGATCAGATACTTCATTACCCAAATTAGATTCAGACTTTGCCAGTGGGAGTACATTAGTGTCATGAATAATATAATTTGTAGGCGTTAAAGTGTAACAGTTTTTAACCACTTAATTTGCAAGCATCTGCTAATTTGTTGAAATATTTTTATATCTCCTGCCCTCTAGATTCTTGCCAAACTACTGTACTCAGATCTTGTTGAAAATGAATAAATCAATGCGACTCAATTTCCTATGCAATTGAAGTGGCCTTTTCAAATGGGCTGACTTTGATTTCTAGACAAGCTCTCTTCCTACTCTGCAGGGGGGCTAGCATCAGTGGTCAGTCTTCCCTGTGGGGACCAAGGTGTAGACATCTTACTCTCCTCTGTATTAACCCTGAGCGCCCGTTGGCTCCCTTTTTTCTTCCCATGTTTAGTGATAACGTGCAGAGCTATGAGAACCCAAGTCAAAATCATTCCCCTTTCTAAACTTTATTACACCCAGTTGGTAGAAAAGCAGCCACTTCCTATTTCTTCATCTTTCTTATTCCTGTTCTGGACCTCAGAAAGATGGTAGGAGCCCTGATCTTAAAAGGCAATGACTTTCTGGGCACAGTGGTGCATGCCTATAATCCCAGTGGCTCAGGAGGCTGAGGCAGGAGGATTGCAAGTTCAAAGCCAGCCCCAGCAACTTAGTGAGGCCCTAAGCAACACAGCAAGACCCTGCCTCTAAATAAAATATAAAAAGGTCTGGGGATGTGGCTCAGTGGTGAAACCCGCCCCCACCCCGGGTTCAGTCCTTGGTTTAAAAAAGAAAAACAAAGATGGCTTTTCATCACATAAGATAAAAAACAAAACTCTATCAAATCCAAAAGTTTTTCAACAATTTGTCAGATAATATTGAGGCTGTGCCACTCAACCCTTAATAAAAAGCTGCCTTCTTTTTATATTATGGGAATGAGGCCAAGTTTGAGTAAGCCAACGCCAGCTCTTACAATGAAAAACCTAATTAGTGCTGTATGCTTGTGGTTGCTAAAAACGTCTTGGCTTTAAACTTTCAGAAAGGGGAGGAGGAGGTAAATGCTTATCTTGGGAACTTTATTTTGAATTGTTGAAATATTGCCATAAGATGAAAATGAGGTCCAAAGGTATTCTAAAACTTGGGATTCAAACTTCTGGTCAATTTTTTTCCACCCGTCCTGCTGACTTTCAGTTCAGTGAAGCATGTAACCAGGGACAAGGCTCCACTGATTCTCCTTCTCAGATGCTCAAAGGACCAAAAAAAAAAAAAAAACCACCCTGTTTTCAGATGATTACAACTTGGTAGATCCAGATAGTACGGACGTTGTTGCGTAGGTGTCGCTATCTTTACTTGCTCTTTGATAAGCCGTGTTTAGTACAGGAAATGTAGTAAATTACTGTTTTCCCTCCCGAGTCCATGATGCAAAATAAGAGGGGCACATGTCTCTAATGACTAGGCAGGTCTCTACCTGACATGAATTAGTCTCACAATTTCCCATTTGTGCATTTCTTAATGTGTGGGAAAGAGGGGTGGGAGCACATGTAAGTTTGGCTGGGCTTACAACCCAGGGAGGTTTTCCTCTTCCATGCTGGAGGGTATAAGGCCAGCAGAGCCAAGGAATATTTTTAGCATGTTTATTTGCCTGTGGAATGGAGGCGCTGTATTTCTGCATTGTCTCCATCCTGGTGGTGGTTTGTGCTGTGACTTCTGCCATCCCCGCCTCAAAGAGCCGTCTGTGTTCCCACCTCGGTCTGCCCAGTACTGCACCTGAAGTGGCTTAGCGCGTTGCCAAAACCCTATAGATGTGTGTTTATGGACTCTCCAGCTTGCCCTCCATTTGTTTAGCTTGGAAAGAGTTTATATATTCCTCTGGGTATTAAAAACGCATCTGATGTGTTAAAGGAGTTCAAAGGATCAAAGCAGAAATGCTGCTTGAAATGCAGTATATTGGATATAGACACACAATTTCTAGGCACAGACCACTTTTTCAAGGGACAGTCTGTATACCCAGGAAGGGAGTTCAATTTTTTTTTTTTTTTTTTTTTTTTTTTTTTTTTTTTTTTTTTTAATGATCAATCTTCCTTTGGGATCTGGAATTTTTCTTCAAGGGACCTCCACTCTGACCTTTTTGAGGACCTCTCAGGATTTTAACATAGCATCCAAGGGTAGAGGAAAGCATTGGTTTCAATGTTTGTTATACCTAGGAAGATGTAGTCCAAGAACCTTAATGAATACTTCAGTTACTGGCTAGTGATCAAATGCATTTGGGAGAAAATGGGTGGAGAGGGTACCAGTTGAGGATCAGCCTCCCCATGATCTGGAATAATTAGAGGTGTAGATCACAGAAGGAGATGGGAGAAATTACTGGGCTAGAATTATCAGATGCTCCTCAAAATACTTTTATACTGACTTTTAGGAAACAAAGTCCGTATTTCACAATTAACTCCTTTTTAAATTTTTTTTTGAAATTTTCTTTTTAGTTATACATGACAGTAGAATGTATTTCAACTTATCATACATACATGGAGTTTATCTTCCCGTTCTTGTGGTTGTACATGATGCGGAGTTTCACTAGTTGTGAATTCATATATGAATGTAGGAAAGTGACGTCCAATGCAAGTTCTTTTCCTATTGAAATGGATCGCCCTGGGATCCTGGATTATTTCAGTAGATCTAAGCATCTGAGAATTCATGTATGACTAGTATTTACTGAAGGTCCATTTTCTGCCATGAAGTTTGTGTCCATTTCCACATTTATTTTTCTGTCTATTTTTTCACTTCATCTACATCTCCCCAAGAGGGATCTGAGAGCTCGGTGTTGGAGTCGATTTAGCCTGCTCTGCTGGACTCTGTAGGTTGACACAATTCCCATGGGCATTCAGGTGAATGCCTCTGTCACGGTGCTAGACCTCTATGTAGTCTCATGTAGGATTGAGTTCATCTCCACAGCAGGGTTTGCCCTGGAAACCAACAATCCTGAGAGTCACTTCTATGAATGAAACTTACAAACACCCATCTGACAAGAACCATACACTTCTGGATGCCAGTTTCTTGGAAGTCGCTATTAGACATAGCTGGAGGGTCTTTTGCACAGTGCTCACGGATTACTGTTTAATCAGCTTTCTCTTCCTCACCAAACCTGGGGGAGGCATCATAAAAACTTGGTATTTAAAAAAATTTTTTTTATTCTTTTTAGTAATACATGGCGGTAGAATGTATTTTGACATATCGTATACACATGGAGTTTAACTTCCCATGTTTGTGGTTATATATGACATGGAGTTACATTGGTCATGGATTCATATATGGACATAGGAAAGTTATGTCCAGTTCATTCCTCTCTTTCCCATTCCCATTGCCTCTCCCTTCCCTTCATTCCCCTTTGTCTAATCTACTGAACTTCTATCCTCCCACCCCATTGTGTGTTAACATCTGCGTATCAGAGAGAACATTTCAGCCTTTGATTTTTTGGGGGGATTGGTTTATTTTGCTTAACATGATAGTCTCCAGTTCCATCCATTCCCTGGCAAATGCCATCATTTCACGATTTATGGCTGAGTAAGATTCCATTTTGTATATGTACCACATTTTCTTTATCCATTCATCTGTTGAGGTGGTTCCATAGCTTACTTATTATGAATCGAGCTGCTATAAACATCGATGTGACTGTAGTATGCTGATTTTAAGTCCTTTGGGAATAAACCAAAGAGTGGGATAGCTGGGTCAAATGGCAGTTCCATTCCAAGTTTGCTGAGGAATCTCCATACTGCTTTCCAGAGTGGTTGTACCAATTTGCAGTCCCACCAGCAATATATGAGTGTGCCTATTTCCCTACATCCTTACCAACATTTATTTTTATTTACATTCTTAATAATTGAACTTATGACTGGAGTGAGATGAAATCTCAGTGTAGTTTTAATTTGCATTTCTCTAATTGCTAGAGATGTTGAACATCTTTTCCTGTATCTGTTGCTTAGGTCTGTTTTCAATGCCATCACTTCCTAAGTGGGTGATCTGTCAGCAAGTGACTTACCCCCTTAGTTGCCTTCTGCTTATATGTGAAATGAAAATGATAATGAGCTTCCAGGGGGTTGGTATGACTATTCCAAGGTATAATTATATAAATTGCTTCAGTTAGCCTGGCATTTAATTGGTGTTCCATAGCTAGAAGGTTCTTACATTGAATTCACTGGAGATGTGGAAATATCAGGGTAATTCCTAGATTTTTAGCACTTAGCATAGGACCTTGTATAAAAAATATTATTCCAAAAATCATTGATGGAGACAATTTTTTCCCCAAAGAATAGCCTCTTGAAGTGTGAGCAACAGGGATGGTTGTGGAGTAGGGTTGTGTGTGGGTCTAGTAGCTGAGACACCTGTAATTTTATGTGATATTCAAAAACAAGAATCTGTTTTGAAAACAACTAGAAACTCGGATACTTAAGAACTAAAAGGGGAGCATTATGGTTTCCTTAGTCGTGGATGAAGGTGGTCCAGAGAAGGGAGGAGGCTACCTGAGGTCCTATGAGAAGGAGCCCCAAGGATACTACACAGAAACCCCGTCTCCAGATGGTCCTTTGGAAATCTGTCTTTGCATTTTTGCTTCTTTGCATAGCTGATCATTTTCAAGGAACTCTTAACTAAATACATAAATTTTAAAAAGTGGGATCTGCAAACAAAATAAAGAATTAAAATAAAACATAGGGACATTCAATGAGAATGACTCTCAACCCTGTGGGTTCTTTCCTATAGAGAAATAACCACTGGTTCCAGGTCCCACTGTCTCTTCTGGAGTGGTTCATAGGAATACAGCACAAACGTCCATTATAGGTCTCAAACTTCTCCACCACCCCTATATTGCATACAATACCATTCTTTTTATTTTTCATTTGCTATATTTGAAACCATCATAATTATTTATTTTTTTAGTGAATGCCTGAAATTCAGTTTGGGTGGAAGTTTTCATTTAACCCGAATTGGATATTGAGGTTGTTCCAAAATTATGGCTATTTAAACAAAGTAAAAAACAATATACTTGTGTAACATGTAATTTATCTCTATGATTAATGACCAGAGGAACTGATGGACTGAAGGGTATACATATTGGTAATTTTGATAGATCCTGAAAAAAATGCACCTAGAGATCTTAAATCAATTTGCACGTCTCCCAATTTATGAGAATATGAATTATACTCTTACCAACACGTGTGCATTATCAAGATGTCTTGCCTTTTGCCAATTTGGTGGGCAAAAAATGGAATATCATCTTTTATGACCAATGTTGAGTATATGTTATGTGCTTAAAGTCACTTTTATTTCCCTTTCTGTGTTCATTCTAATTGATCTTACCTCTTTTTATCTGGAGTTCTTAGTCTTACATTGTTTTACATCTTTTCTTTGAAGGTGTAAGACTTTCATTTTTTACTTTCATTTAGCTTAGGTAGTAAGAATATTAACTATTTTCCTATGTATTGCATTAAAACATAGCTCATCATAATTATTTTCTCTTTATAAAATTCATGGCAATGGAGAACATTTTCTACCATCTCATTATCCAAAGGTAAAATGGACAATGTTTTGTCATTTAACTTCCATTCATTTTTTTTTTATTTTCCCCCCAGAAATAGAATGATATTGTAAATACTATTTGGTAAAATCCCTTTTCAAAAATTTATAAGTCTATTTCTTTGCCTTCAAATATTTCTACAACCTAGATGAAAACACACACACACACACACACACACACACACACACACACACATACACACACTATGTGGATTTACTAGCTTCTTTAACCAACACCATTCAGGCTGTTTTTAATATTATATAAGCAAACCCATCACAAATGAATGTCTTTTTGTGTATCTGTGCAATAATTTCACCTATCAAGTTTTAGAAGTAAAATAGTTTAGAACTATTCTGGGATAAGATAAATCTAAATAAGTTAGTTATGTGGTACAGATCTTAGCATCTTATTATTCTTTTCATTCCTTTCCCTGTTGCCTATTTGGGGAGATAAGATGTGGCTTTTATGAAGAACAGATATTAGGCTGAAATTATTTTCAAAAACTGCGTGCCAGCTGAGAGTGGAACCTAAATAATGTAAACTATATTTCTCTTATCAGGGGACAGAGGAAGGCTGTTTGTAATTCTACTTAAGATATTAAGCAAAACAGAAAATACAGTAGTGACAGACAGGTTTATACATTTTGTCAGTAATTTATAAACCTCCTCCTATTTTTTTTTTTTAGTCCAATGTTAACAGAAGGGGTTGGCTTCTAGCAGGGTGCCAAGTTAATTATTTCAACTTAATAATAAGCAACATTGAGCTGACATTACACAGGCTTGTTGAGGGGTTGCAGAAAAATGAGCTTCAGAAACACATTTTGAATGTGTGAGCACAGTTATAAGTACAGCTAATCGGGAAAATTAAAGCAACATGAAAAATTGTTGAGATAAATGAACCCTGATTAAAACAGGATAAAGTGCCCAGGGTGTTGAAAGTCCCACAGTTCTGAGCAAGTCTGTGTGCTCCAGAACAGTTATTTCAGTTAGCAATAAATCTCTCAAATGAATTATGCTAATACTGTTGATTCCAACCATTTCCTGACTGGCCTGCCCATCTATTCTTATGTCACTTCTCTATTGTAAAGGATGTGAATTTCAAATGTGTGCCTACGAAGCTCTAAAAATTGAACTGGTTTTTAAGAAAAGAGGAGAGACAGATAATATACAACCTTGTTTCTTCTTCTTTTTTTTTTTTTTTTTTTTTTTTTTTGGTAGTTGTAGGTGGACAACATGCCTTTATTTTTATGTGGTGCTGAGGATGGAACCCAGTGCCTCACACATGCTAGGCAAGTGCTCTGCACGGAGCTACAGCCCCAGCCCATAACCTTGTTTCTTGAGTTCAGAAACTCAGCAGGATGGGGGGGAAAAAGGATTGAATGGCATCTATTAGGATATGCCTAAAAATAATTTGTTTGTACATGTTATATGAAGAGATGATTTCAGATAACTGTCTGATAATTTCATGGATGAGGGTGGAGGTTAAATTATATTTGTCCTAGTGATGGAGATGATGCAAAAGGTCTTGAATGCACTTGAACTTGAGTTCTCTTCACTTTGTTGTGTAGATAACACCAGTCACATCAGGTACCTCCCAAAGAGTGACCTGAAGTCATTTTGAAAAGGAAAACTGACAGGGTAAAAGTAATAACAGTTCTGTTCCTGTAGATGGTTTCATTAAGGTACTTGGCACTAGCTATTAACCATTAATTAGCTAGCTAGCCATGTTGTGATTTTCTCACATCTCATAGTATAAGAACACCCGTGTTTTATTTTTTTTTAAGATACTATGAACAAAACAATTTTTTTTTACTTTTTAAAATGTCATTTTTAATTTTTTTTTCCAGAATACATACCAGTAGTTCTCAAACTCCTCTTCAGAATAGTACAAAGCCCATCAGAATCATCTTGGGTACTATAGAGATGTGTATTACTGGGCTTCAACCTCAGGTAGCAGGAGTTAGGGCAGAGACTTTGCACTTTGGCTATTCCTGCAATGACTCTGATGGGGAACCATGCTAGGAATCACAGGATCTCCTAGGACGTGATAGGACATGACGTGGCTTTCCTCAACATCATTACCAAAAGCGAGATTCTCTTTTCCTTTCTTTGATATAGATGGACCAAATTTAGTTTCATTTCCACCTTACCCTCCCCAAAGATTCATGGGGATGCTTCCCTACTATGTGTCCAGGACCACAGCTGGGCTCAGAGAAAGATGACTGACTGGGCGTTGAAAATTTGAATTAATGGAAAATGAGTGGCATTTTTAAAAAAGGATACATAATGATAACAGAACTGTGACTCATGGTTCTGGGAAAATCTGAACAGACTCCTGACATCGCTGGCAGAGATTTCAAACCTAATGTCCTAGGGCTTAAAGAGAACAGGTGAGACCTGGTAAGTTCTAGTATAACTGAAGCCGGAATGCAGTAAGCCAGTCCTTGCTGTGAAGTCAGACAAGGAACAAAGCAAACGGGACTGGATTTCTCCAGATTACCATCTCAGTGATTTTTAAAGGCATCACATTAATAGCATTAACCCTATTCTTTTTTTAAAATTTTTAAATTTTTTATTTGTTCTAATTAGTTGTATATGACAGTAGAGTGCATTTATATGTTTTAATAGATCATACATAGAATACTCTCATTTTTCCCATTGTACATATTGCAGGATCACATGGGTCATGCAGTCAGACATGTACATGAGGTAATAATGTCTGTTTCACTCTACTATCATTCTTTCCCCCATTAAAGCAACATTTCCATGGTACAACCCTGCTGGTTTTAGATGAAAGTAAATATATTTATTCATTATATTTATGTATGTAATTATATGTTCCCTGTACACATGTGACAGGCAGTCATAATCATCGGTGATTACAAATTAGATAAACTGGCTTATTGTTCTGGAGTTTGTGATCTGCTTATAAGGCCTTCCTGGAAGCATCCCAATTTATTTCCTCCAAAATCCAGGACTCTCGCATGTTCTCTCGCATCTGTGATAAAGCAGTTGCTTCTAGACATTTTGCTAATTTGTCCAGAAAGATATGAAAACCAAATTCCATTATGACTGCAAAATTTGGCCATAGGAACAAACAGATTCAAATTTTTATTAAGGTCCATGAATATGCTTATTTTCTTTTAGACCTTTTATTCCCCTCCCCGAGATTATTAATGTACCAAACCAGTTACCATTTTTTATATTGCAGGTTTTATGTCAGAACCTTGGTTGGGTTTCTTGAGGTCCTGTGTGTCTGATGAGGGTTTCCTATGGAGCAGTAATTCTGCAAAACATCTGTAGCACTAGGGTGAAGGAGCCAATCACATTTACAAAGTGCTTTGTATCCACATAGGAACTCAGTCACGGCTAGGACAGGAAATGCTGTGTGTGCACGTTTGAATACTCATTGACAGGTAGGAAAAGAAGTGCCCTGTGTGTTTACATATTAAATGTATTCATTTATGCAATTATTTGTTCCCTGTGACATGTGAAAACAGACACTGTAGAAAGAACCAGGGATTACAAATAAGATAAATTTGGCATATCTATATGGATATATACATATTTATCTATACATACATAGATGTGTCAAATATAGAAATCCATATAGACATATAGTTATATAGATCTGGTTTTTTTCTTACATTTTTTATAGTTAGAAATCATATTCTGCATGATTTCAATCCTTTTACATTTATTTAGGCCAATGATAGTGCTGAGTATTTCACTCTTTTGATGAACATTCTGATATACACTTCAAAAGGATGTGCATTTGGCAATTATTGGTAAGGGTATTCTATCAGTGGCAATCAGCTCAAGATATTGATTATGCTGTTGAAATCTTCTACATCCCAGTTGACTGGTGGTCTAATTGTGGTACTCAGTACTGGGAGAAGTTTGGTCTCTCCCACTGTGATTGTGAATTTATGTATCTCTTCCTTTGGTTCATAAATTTTATTTGATTTTGAGATTCTGCTCTCAGGTGCATGCACAGTTATGATCTTTTAAAAATATTTTTAGTTGTAGATGGACACAATACCTTTATTTTTATGTGGTGCTGAGGATTAAACCCAGTACTTCACCATGGAGCCCTGGCCCATAGTTAGGGTCTTTAAGTCATTTTAACTAGCTGATTAGAAAGTGGCCATCTTTACTTCCAGTTACCGTCCTTACTTCTGGTTACCATCCTTGTCCTTGATAGCAGTGCAGTCAACCTGCATTTCTTGTCAGCACTCACTAGCATGGTATGTAGTTTCTATATTTTTTTTAGATTTATTTTTTAGTACTCTGTAGATATACACAAGCGTGAGGCTTATTTTGACATATTTATAAATATATATAACAAACCTTCCTTCATTTTAATCCTCACTACTATCCCTTCCCTCCCCTCCTCCTGCCCCCTGATCTCCTTCCTCTAATATTTTAACCTCCCACTTGTCGGCTTCTTAATATCCAAGTGTATCTCTTGGGAAAAGTATATACTTTGGTCTTGATTTTAAGTTGTTGTTGCTTTAAGTGTATTACTGTATTTTTGTTCCATTTTTAAATTGACTTATTAAATTTTCTCTTTTTGTTGAATTCTGAGTTTTGACAAATGCGCTGGTATGTTTAATGCTATCATACACACATAATAATTCAGTCACCCTAGAAAATTCTCTTAGGTGCTCTTTTTGGCCAACCTGTTGGGCCTTTTCTAGAATGTATAATACATGGCATCATTCAGAATGTAGCCTTTTGCATCTAGCTTCTTTTACTTGGCATAAAGTATTTGAGGCAAATGTGTTATTGCTTGTTATTCTTTTGATTTTTTTATTAATACTATTAAATAGCATCCTGTTGTATGGATGTATCATGGCTGTTTATCCATTCTCCAACTGAAAGACCTTTGGGAAACTGGGAATTTTGGGTGAGTGTGAATAACCACTCTAGACAGTCACATAGCAGTTGTTTAAGTAGAAGTTGTCATTTCACTTGAATGAATACCTGATGGAGGGAGAGCTGGATTGTATGGTGTATTTTCAATTGTATAAGAAACTGCCTGCTGCTTTACCTGGGGGTGGGACCATTTTGCCTTCCTGTCAGCAGTATGGAGGAGTCCAGTTGTTCCTCACCTATTAATGTTGCCGTTTATATTTGTTGTTTTCTTAGTCGTTCAAAGAGCAGCATAGCACACCTCGTTGTGGTTTTGCATTTCTGTAACAACAACTTTAGACACCTTTTTATGTGTTGATTTGCCAACCTCATATCTTAGTAAATTAAATTTCTGCTCCAATGTTTTGATTACTTTTTTAGAAACTGGGTAATTTGCAAAACATCACCTGGTATCCCATAAATATGTATAATTTTTATGTTATGTGTCAGGTAAATTTTCTTTTTTTTAAAGGAGTTTTTTTTTGGTATTGAGTATTGAGGGTTTTTTTAAATTTTTGATATAAGTATTTGCACAAATATGTGATTTGAAGATATTTTTTCTGGCCTATGGCTTGTCTCTTTACTCCCTTAGGAGTATCCTTCACAAAGGAGAAAGTACTTAAAGTTTGTCGAAATCATATTGGTTGACTTTTTAAGAGATTGTATCTAAGAAACTTTTGCCAAACCCAAAGTCACAAAGGTCTTCCTTATACTTTTTCTCTAAAAATTTTATTCTCTTTAGCTTTACATTTAGATCTGTGATTCATTTTCAATTTTTTTATACATGATGTGAGGTACAATTTGAAATTCTTATTTACATATGGATGTCCAACTAATCTATTTATTTAAAAGAATATCCTTTCTCTACTAAATTGCCTTTATATCATTTAGGAATTAAAATAATTTTATGTGTATGTGTCTGGACTCCATTCCATTTAATGGATCTGTGTTTATTGTGGCATTGTATTAAGTCTTGAAATTGGATAATAAGAATCATTTATTTATCAAATGCCTTTGGTTATTCTAGTATATCTGCTTTTCCATGTAAATTTTGAAATGTTTGTCATTTTTAATTTTTAAAAACATGCTGCAATTATATTCAAAATTAGGTTGATATATACCTTAGTTTGGAAAGAATTAATGTCTTAACACTGAGTGGCCAATCCACAAACATGGTATATCTTTCCACTTTTTTAGTCCTTTTGATTCCTTTCATTGTTGTCTCATACAGATTTCTCAACTATTTTGGCAGAATTGTACCTAAATGTTTGCTGTTTCTTTGGTGCTCTTAAAAATGATACTTTTTCATATCAATTACCAATTGTTCATTGCTAGTATTTTGGAATGTGATTGGGTTTTTCCCACATTGATCTTGCATCTGTGGAGTTTATTAAACCGACTTATTACTTCTCCTTGCTTTTTGTAGCTTCTTAGGATTTTCTTTGTAGCCCAGTCATTGTGTGTGCATTGAGATGGTTATATTTCTTCATTTTAATGTCTTATGGTTTTCTTGACTTATTTCACTGTTGAGGACCTCCAGAGTAATTGTGGATAGGAAAGTGCAAGCACAGATTCTTGTAATATTCCCAATAATAATGTTATAAAGAAAACTTTTAGAATTGTTTCATTATGTGACAAATTAGCTTTTAAAAAGTCTTGTATCAGGTCACTGAAGTTCCTCTCTATATACTAATTTCTTAAAATTTTTATTTTACCATTAAAGGATGCTAAATTTGAATTTTTTTCTTTAAAATAACTGTATGGTGTTCCTACTTTAGTTTTATGATATGGTATATTACATGAAATTTTAATTTTTAAAAATTGTTTTTCAGTGCTTTGAATTGAAAACAAGCCTTGCATATTCCAGGCAAGTGCAATCCCACTAGGCTAAATTCCTAGCCCCTAATTTTTGAATGTTGAGACATCCTTACATACCTGCATAAACTTGATCATGATATATTATTCTTTTTATATGCTGCTGACCTTTCATCTTTTGTATCCAATCTGATCTTAATACTATTCAATGAATTTCAGGTATAGCAATGAATTCTGGACGTTTTTCTCTTTTAGGGCTTGCCTTTGGTTCTTTCGTTTTCCATATTTCTACTGAAATTCCTAATTCTCTTAGCTTAATATATCCATGTTTTTTAGGCTCAGTAACATAAATATTTAACATATACTTATCTACTAATTCTAACATCTGGACATATGCTGGTCTGTTTTTAGTGACTGATTTTTCTCTTGACCATTTCATCATATTGTACTGTTTCTTCACATGTATACTAATTTTCTTATACTGCATGTGGTAAATAGTTTATCATAGATTTCTGGGATTCTATAGATTATATTCCTCTGGAGAAGGTTACATTTTATTACAGCAGTCATCTAAATTATCAGTGAATCACTTTGTACTTTTGACAGCTTGATTTTAGGATTTGGAAAGTAAATCTGTTTCATTTTTGACTCTGGGATATAGGACTTAAAATTCTTTAAAACTTCTGTGCTTGATTATAGAATTTCTGTGTACTAGTTATCAATGGTATACGTTACCTTAGTTTCATTGAGCATTTATGAATTTTTGAATTTTAACTTTCAGAGTCTAAATTTTTTTTCAATGTGTGAAAAATGATGACTAAAGAAGGCAACGGAGGGATCTGAAGGGAAGAAAAGACACTGCGCACCTATCTATTATCTCAGCCTGGAGAGATCTGAGAATTTTGTGTGAGGAGGAAGCTGTGATATAAAGCCAAGTAGTTTAGGCTGTTATGTTGAGAAGAGACATTGGAGATCACTTAAAGCGGGGAAACTAAGGCTGTGAGAGAGAACAGGACGCTTTTCAAAGTTTGGCCCATTAATTTCCCACTGGGGACTTGATTCAACTCTGTCTGACTTCCAGTCTGGTTTTCTAAGGACCCCTCTCTTTTTCCTAAGAACCACCTCCTTTGTTTGATTCTTCCCCTTTAATCTATATCCCTATTACTCTGCAGATCAACTACATAGAGAATGGGAGAAGAGTTCTGATACTTGTAGTGTTTTCGCCCTATGTTGGAGTTTATTTCCAGTTCTCACAAAAACCTGAGAAAAATCTGAAATGTTGCCTTTCATTCTGGTGTCTCTGGAATACATCTTTCTCTTGAAATTTTGCCATAGCTGTCTCTGTCTTAATCTCGGTACTTAGACTAGTCAAAGTAAATGATCCTGCTCTTCTGTGATAAGGGACTGTTAATTAGGGGTGGGCACTATTAGCAGCATTGGTTTCAGAAGTCAGATCCACAAATACAGCAAACAATGTGATTATTCTGACTCTTTCCTGGGGTCATCAATTCAGAGGCACATAGAAGATATTCAGGAAGCTTAGAGTCAAAGTAAGAAGTCAAAAATCCAGCTTTTATTTCAAACAACAAAACGGATTCATTTCTGAGGATAGACTAGGCAATGCTACAGCTTTATATTATAGGAAGGCTTAGAGAGGGACTTTCCAGGGGGACACATTTCAAGGATATACAGTCAACTTGAGCACATGGAAGACCGTTAAGGATGTACTTCCAGTTCTTTCCATTAATGATCTAGCTTTCTAAATCTATATGTGTATATATAATATAAAAAATAGGAACTTATTATTCTAGGATTCTTATATGTAATTCCTACTCACTGTAGGAAACTGAAAAATAGAGACATGTTTGGAGAATAAAGTAAAAATCACATGCCACCAATCAGAAGTAAGAGACAGAAAAGTTACATGCTCAAGCTCTGCAGCTGGATGGCCTAGGTTTGAAATTCAGCTCAATACCTTGTTCTCTAACTTTGGATAAGTGACCTAGGTAGTTTCCACATCTGTAAATGGGGATAATAGAAGTATTTAAATTTTGCTGTTTTTTTTTTTTTTTTTCTTCTTTGTTTCTAAGAAAAACTGATCTTATACTTTGCCCAACTGTTTTCTTGCCCTTAACACATCATGCTGCAAAAAAAAATTGCTTTCTTCATGTACTATAAGATGCCCACCCTTTTGGAAAGCAAGTATCAATGATCAGAGTTTGACTTTGTTAGATCACTTAAACACAGACACTTAACTTCCCAGTGAATTTTTTTGTTTGTTTTTTGGTATCAGGAATTAAACTCTCAGTGACTTAGCCACTGAGCCACATCCCCAACCCTTTTTATTTTTTATGTTAAGACAAGTTCTCCCTAAGTTGTGCAGGGCCCCACTAAGTTGCTGAAGTTGGCTTTGAACTTGTGATCCTCCTGCCTCAGCCTCCTGAGCCACTGGGATTACAGGTGTGTGCCACTCCGCCGGGCTCTTTCTACTTTTGAGTATACATAGACTTCCTCCTGGTTCGGTGTGATGCTATTCTCTTTAACTAAACAACCTCAACCATCTATCTGGAGACTGGAAGATGATGTAAACCTAGAGAGTACAACTTTGAGTCCAAGATAGTGCCATCTTGCCCCTTTGATCTTGGTGCAGATTCTCTGGTCTCAGCTTATCAGGGAGTCAATTTATTGCTGCCTCCCACCCCAGTTTCCTCATGGGATTTTGTTGAATGACGGGTAAGATGTAGGCCATAAAGTCTGACAGCTTGAATCCAGATCATGACTCTGATACCTGTTACCTGTGCTATCTTAAACCAAGATGAGGCCAAATGAATCAACTTCTCTCCACCTCCGGTATCTCTTCTGTAATTTAGGAATAACATTTCCTGTCCCATCAAATTGTGAGATGAGTCAGTTTTAGGTAAAAGGCCTGCCCATGATACCTGCATAGGGTGTCTACTCAGGGAGCGGCAGATGCCGGTGATGGTGACAGTGGTCTGGTGATGGCAGTGGTATTGATGGCGAGTAGAGATTATCGAGAGCAGTCATTGAAACAAAGGTTCAGAGTTCAGCAGGCCTAGTTTTGCATGCTCGCCTCCATACTTGATTTTTTTTTTTTTTTTTTTTTTGCGGAAAGTTTAGCTTCTCAAAGCTTAAATGTTTTCATCTATAAATTATGGAGATAATGATATTTGAGTTGGTGTGAAGATTAAAGGAAAGCTGCTTATAAAAGTGCTTGGCACTAAGTAAACACTCCATAAATGTTGGCTATTATTGTCATTATTTATAAGAAAAGACGCTAATAGCTCCAGTGAAAATATTTAGCAAATTCCTCGCCCTTCTTAAGGGATTAGAAGAAAATGATTCATATCATAATTAAGAGGATTTACCAACGACCCTAATACGAAAAGAGGGGTGGAGTGGGGGGAGGACTTTGAAAAGCTAAAATAATAGTCAAAATTTGAAAATATCTTGTCAACTCCTTCGAGAGATTCCTTTCCTCTGGAATGAGAAAAGAAAGCTGGGTCCCTCTTTCTTTTCATTCTAAGGGATTCTCCCCCATATTTCAAACACAAAATACCATTCCTCATTCCCTGCCTAGGGCTGATAATGCCTAAGAGCTTCAAGCCCAAGTTGTTTCAAGCTCCAGGGGTGAGCACCATAAATCTCAAATTCTTGGTGGGCTGAGGATGAGTGATTGGAAGTCATTATGATGGCTTCCCTCCCCCGCGCCACCTGGGGTACTGGGGATTGAACCCAGGGCCTCAGACATGCAAGGCAGCTCTCTACCACTGAGCTATAGCCTCAGCCCATGGGCTCTTACTCAGGCATTTTGTATGCAGTATAATAAATACCACCATGGGACACTGCCATACAGACAGAGCATCTTTCTGGCTTTTTGAATTCCTTCTCATCAGCAAGTCACAAACGGAATGCCATATTATGACCATTGTACACAGTTTTTAAGGAGTGTAACAAAGAGAATATATTGGTTCTATTTAATCTAAGTACTTAGCTGAAAATACAGCCTGTCTCCCATGCTAGGGAAATGGAGCAAGAGAGGCCCGTACTAGGCTGGTTCTTGGCAGACTATCCAAGCTCCACCTGGGCGGATCTGTGCTTGTGGTTCCTAGCTCCCTAAGACCTAAGTTTTCCAATTGCAGGGTGATGAGCAGGCAATGCAATGGCCATCAAGGAACATATCACCTCATATCTTTTCATTTACAAATGACAAAGGCCTCAACTCGGGCACACTTGAGCAATGAAGGGAAGAGTTGAGAGGTAGCCTTCAGGTAAGGCTTACTCCAGCTTCTGAGAGGTTAGAACCAAGGCCCAAGTTTTATTCTTACTTTGCTCAGCTGTCATCCTATTGAGCACAGAATGTTTCCAGTGGCTCCAGAGGCTGAAATCTTCCTCATTCTCCTATGTAATAGAAGAGATAAGAGTCCCAAGTTTTAGTCTGATGGCAGTAACTAAGGTTTAGTTTAGCCCATCTCTGAACCCATTGCTTTTTCCAGGGGAAGGAACTGTACCTCTCGGCCTAAGCCCAGATGACATGCCCAGACAGGGCCAGCTCCTAAGAGCACCTGCGCTGCCTGAAGGGAAGGTAGATTCCTACACAAAACATAGGATATTGGTACCAAAAGAAAGGAGGTTGAAGCTCAATGGGGAACTTCTCTAGATAGGCCCTTTTTCTAAAGTCAACTAGGAGCAAAGAGGCTTTAGATCTGGTAAAGTTGTGAGAATACAATGAAAAATTCCGGGCTACTTTAATCTTCTACTATATTCTGTAACGCTTGCTGGAGAGCTTCTGTTAGTTTGAATTGTATTTGTATCTTTTCTTTTTCTCCCATTGTGTTCCTCAATAAGTTTTGGTACTGAGCCGATGTGCAGAAAATAAGAGAAATTGGTGCCTTTTTCTCAGATGTGGCTCTTAGAAGTCTAGGAGGAGATAAAATTACCCAAATTAAAAAAAAAAAGTTATCTATAGAAAGATGGAAGGAGAAAAGACACTAGTGGTCATATAAGCTGCCTTATGCTACTAAATAAATCAAGTCCTACTGCCACCCACCTATAGAATAAGCTACATGGGTCCACTGGTCTACATGGCGGCCACTGAGCTCATCTGCTCTCATGACTGTTGATTGGAGCTCCTATGTGGACAACCACCATTGCTGGTTTTGTTTGGTTGATGGCTTCTTAATGTCTGTGACCTATGCTGCCTCCTATATGACACCCACAGAGGCCATTTGTTAAACCCCACTTTGGGTTGCTCTTCCATGTGCTCTCCAGGGTTATTGAAAAAGAATTTTCTAGCTTGTCTAAAGCTTAGTTTTTAGACCGTCCTCAAGGTAGCCTGTGGTGCTGGTGTCTGTCCTTCCAGCCACCCCAGTGTAGTGGTACAAGGATAATAAAAGAGCCCTGAGCATTAGATTCCACATGCACCTGAAAATGTGTGTAATTTTTATGGACAACAGAGGTACCTACTTAAAAGATGTCATGGGAGCTGGGCACGCACACCTGAAATCCCAGCAGCTCAGGAGTGCTGAGGCCAGCTTCAGCAACTTAGCGAGACCCTGTCTCAAATTCAAACGTAAAAAGGGCTAGGAATGTGACTCAGTGGTTAAGCACCTCTGGGTTCAATGCCTAGTACCAAAAATGAAAAGTCATGGGAGAATGAGGAAGACACAGCTCCTCTGAGGAGAGCTGTATGGAGAAAGCAATATTTAATAAGTGTCTGAGAACTTAATTGAGCTTCTTCAAGGCATGGAGGGAGGTGGCTTCCAAACTCAGAACCTTGCTGGTCCCTGAGATGGCAGCATCAGCATTACCTGGGAGCAGGGGAGACAGGTGGACTCATGAACCCCATAGAGACAAATTGAACAAAACTTGCATATCAGTAAGGTCCTCAGGTCAGTTAAGCCTGTTATGTTTGAGAAACTCAATTCTAGACCAGCGAGTCTCTGCCTAGGCAGCATGTTGCAATCACTCAACAACCTTTATTTTTTTGGTACTGGGGATTGAACTCAGGGGCCCTTTACCACTGACCCACATCCCCAGCCCTTTTAATATTTTATTTAGAGACAGGGTCTTGCTGAGTTGCTTAGGGTCTCACTAAATTGCTGAGGTTGGCTTTGAACTTGCAATCCTCCTGCCTCAGCCTCCTGAGCTGCTGGGATTATAGGCACGGGTCAGCATGTCTGGCTACTTAAAAACCTTTAAAAAAGTTTTATGCCTTTGTTCTTCTCCTAGGTATTCTAATGTAATTTGTTTTGGGCATGACCCAGACATCAGTTGGGGGTGAAGGGAACAAAACAACACAAAAATTCCCTGGGTGAGTCAATGAACAATCTAAGAAATAGAGCCAACAGCATCCTGGGACTGTGGGAGAAGCATAGTGCATTCAGGGATGAGTGGGCTTAAGGTTTCAGATGTACCACTGCAGGAAGGGCCAGGTGGATCATAAGTTAGGTATAGATGTTAAGGACTGTGGGAAGGTATTAAAAAAAAAAAAATGGACTTGGGAAGCTCTATACCACTTCAAGATGGACCATGGCAGGGAGACCCACTGGAAGGCATGCCAAAAATGAGGACAACTAGCAGGGCAGGCTATGACATAATTTTTAGACTCAGTACAAAATGAAAATGTGAGCTGCATGTTCAAAAAGCAAAGGGAAGGAGTTATATCATGAGAGATATTGAAAAGTAAAATGTTTTCCTTCTTTCTGCAATCTTTTTTGCTCTATCATTATTTTTTAAACTTGCTATTTAGTATTGTGTTGTCTTGCATGCAGGCTACTCACTGGTTATGTCCTGACCCTTGCTCAACCTCCCAGGGCCCTGCACAAGTTACTCGGTGTGTTTCCTGTTTCACCAGCTGCTGGGTTCTCCTTCCTACTAGTAACTGGCGGGAGGTGCCAGTGTCCTGGCTGGAGGCAGGGACTTGATCTTCCCTTCCCAGGCACTGACTGCCCATACTCATCATGGAAAACTGATCCGCAGGGAATTTCAGCCTTTGTACCAAGAAATATTTGGTACCTACTATACACATAAAAATTAAGATGGCCACCCTTTGGTCAAGAGAGTAGAATTTCTTTGTGATTCTCAGAAATCATATTTCTGAGGCAGTAATTTACCTCAGACACAAGTTACTCAATCTTTAACTTTGGGGTAAAGAATGACGTTTGGAAAGAACGTGCTTACAAGATCCCAGATTGGGACAGTTTGCAACCACAGGATTCCTAATGATTTGCTGACTGTTCCAAAAGACTTAGTGCTTACTGATGAGTCCCTGGAGATGGCCCCTAGTATCCAAGCATGGATAGCTTAATATACAAGCAGACCTTTAGCAGCAATCTGAATTTGTTCAAAACATCTTGTGGCCAGGTGCCCATGCCGGTAATCCCAGCTACTCGGGAGTCTGAGGCAGGAGGATCATAATTTCAAAGCAGCCTCAGCAACAGGGAGGTGCTAAGCAACTCAGTGAGACCCTGTCTTTAAATTTAAAAAAATTACAAAATAGGGCTAGGGAAGTGGTTCAGTGGTCAAGTGTCCCTTAGTTCAATCCCTGATACCCCACCACCACCATCACACATACAAAAAAAAATCTGTGTAACTTACAAAGTCAATCAAAAAATGGTTCACAAGTTACATTACCCCATTGGTTTCCTTTTAAAATCCAGTCCTCCTACCCTTGGTGGAATACTCATTTGGATTCTCACTGAACCTGTGTTCCATGATTTGCAAATCTATTCTGTACCCAAATGAAAACTATCTGTGCTTTTAATTTAACATCATTTGTGATTTCTTCGCTTATACTGTATTGGTTTGGGCAAGAGGTTCAACCCTGCTAAGTCAGCTACCAAATGTGCAGTGGTACTTGCCAGCCATCACCAAGCTGGACCCTCCCCATACTCTGCCAGGGGAGGTAGTGACGGGGAAGGACTGCTCATGAGAGGAGGTTCTAACTACCCCCTCCTCACCCTGTGCCTGCTCCACCGTCCTGTGGATTTCACTTATAAAACAATTTTGTGTATGGTACTGGGGAGAAAACCTGGAGGCACTCTACCACTGAGACCTTTGTGTTAAGACAGGGTTCACTAAGGTGCTGAGGCTGGCCTCCAACTTCCAATCCTCCTGTTTCACCTTCCCAAGTAGCTGGGATTACAGGTGTGTGCCACCATGCCCAGCCAGTACATAAATTTAAAGATAAAGTGAAAAATTTCAAGGAGTGGGAAAAACTCTTGAATGTCAATCTCTGTGCAAATATGCTGGTCATGTGTCCATAAGACTGGCCCTGGGAACATGGGTTTGAGAAAGAGAGAGGAGATAATCAAATCAGTGACTGGCTATGTTCAGAGATGAGAATCTTGAGACTTATTTCATCATCTCTGGCTGCATAACTGGATAAAAGGTAATATCATTAAGAGATACAGTAGTCTTTCCTTACTTATGCTTTGACTTTCTACAGTTTGTTACCTGTGGTCAATACTAGTTTGAAAATATTGAATGAAATGTCCAGAAATAGTTCATAAATTTTAAGTCATGTGCCATTCAGGATAGTATGATTAAATTTACTGCCGTTCCGTTGTGTTCCACCTAGAATGTGAATCCTCCCTTTGTCTAGCGTATCTACTCTGTATATACTACCCATCCCTTAGTCACTTTGTGGCCACCTCAGTTAGCAGATCAACTATAATGGCATCATAGTTCTCCTCTACAAGGTTTGGTACTATTTTCAGTTTCAGGCATCTACTTGGTATCTTAGAATACACCCCACATAGATAAGGGGCATATACTATATAGGAAAATATAGGGGTTGGGGACTGGGGCAAGTTTCAGATACCTGTGAATACTTTATTTCAATATTTAATCATCCTTTTTTTTGGGGGGGGGGTCACTTGCATAGGCTGGCATTTGCAGAACAAGGATAAATAATAGAGGAGAGATGAAGTCTCTTTGCCTTCTTCCAACTCTAGACTGCTGACTGTTTTTTGCCGAAGCACGATGTTAAGTTTGATTCACACACTATTTCTCTTCTTTCAAGGATTGTTTTCGGAGCTGGAATTTCTGTCAAATTTCTGTTTTAGACACTACATGAACAGATCCCACAGCACGGGCTCTTTTCCAATTCCATGCAGGGTATCTTACAT
The DNA here is from genome assembly GCF_902686445.1 of Sciurus carolinensis. Classification (NCBI taxonomy): domain Eukaryota; kingdom Metazoa; phylum Chordata; class Mammalia; order Rodentia; family Sciuridae; genus Sciurus; species Sciurus carolinensis. Next base: position 54,124,866 of record NC_062229.1, on the reverse strand, counting down.
GAATAAATTTACTGGGAGGATGCAAACTGGATGTCAAGTGGGGGATTTTCCTGGAGTTCCAGATTTAGGAGAGAACACAGTGACACTAAGCATCATGGTTTCTGGAAAGAACAGCATTTATCTGGCCCCAATTTAGAGTTGGAAAGTCTCCCCAGCCCCACCCACAAGCTTAGTTGAGTACCTCTAGTCTATCATGCAAAGACAGATAAGGACCCTAAGAAGAGCATCCAGGAGATACTTTTTCCTGCTGGAATCCTGATGCGCTATGAAGGAACGCCCCAAGAGACCTTTTAGGGTGTATCTGAGATGGAAAGCCTCGCACTGGTGGGATGCCTGCTAGGCAGTAGATGCGTGGATGTGTCCTTATGCCACTTAAGGCTGGGGAAAGAGAACTGGAGGGAAGGGATAAGACTGGAGAAGGAATAGCACTAATGCAACCTTCATCTGGGCCAACCAAAGATGCATGTGCTTACCAGGGGACAATATGGGAGATAGCCGACCCCATACCATCTTGCTTAAACCCAACAGGAGGACTGCTTTCAAGTGAAGGCCACTCGAATGGCAAGAGAAGGGAGAATAACTTCTCATGATAGGAGCTGCATGGGTATCAAGTCGGGGCCATGTTGAGCAGCTCCAGGTCATCCCTGAGAACATCACAGGCCACACAGCAGGCACCAAAGGCCAGTGGTGCAAACAAGTCACAGGGAGAGAATGACACCTGGCCCAATGAATTGAAAATGCTTGCCATTTTGCTACTATTTGTCTGATCCCAAGCTGCAGAAGAAGCTAGAATCCAGAAGCTGGGAGGAAGGACACAGAGCTTTCTGCTAGGTATGAAATGGTATTGAACTAGACTAATTTTATATACCTAAAGTAGTCAGAAGGTTATGGAATCTATATAAGATTCTCATTAGACGTGAGAAAGCAGGAATTTGAAAGAGTGGAGCTGAACACAAAGGAATAATAAATTACTTCATTTGCATGTCTAGTTAATCCTCTGGGGAATTCTGTATTACTCTTTGAATGTCCTGCTGAGGTCTAGTTACTGCATTTTATTTAAGATCACCACATCAGTAATTGGAAAGAGATTATTTATAGTTTTAGGGGATAAAATCTTGGTTAGGGTTTACATCTGCGTTCTTCATAAAAGGAGTCTGAGGCATTTCCTTCTTTCATTGTGTTCTGAAAGAGTTTAAGTATTTTAGGACAAACTGTGCCTTGACATGCTAAGATGACTCACCTGTGAAATTGTGGGGCTCCCCATTTTTGGGGTGAGCAGGTGAGTCGATGAAGTCTGTTCTGTTACTTTGGGCTGAGCATGGAGAAGTGCTGGCTTTTCCTTTTTCCACTCTCCTCTGCCTAACACCCTCCACAGAGCGGCTGTAGAGGTATTCCAGAACCGGTCGCCATGTTTAATTGTTAGTTTGAATTTTAGTGGTCAACAAATGTTTACTCTCCACAACTTACTACTCGGTGGGAGGCATTTTTGCTGCAGGCTAGGGGTGGGGCTTGGGGGTCCAGGTAGAGGAGAGTAGGAACTAGTATGAAACCCAGAGTTATCATATCCAGTCCAACTGGAACTAGTACAATATAGAAGAGGATCTGCGCCAAATCCAAAGAGTTCCTTGTGACTTATTCATCATCTAGATTTTATCCAAGGAGAAGATGAAAGACAGTCTATGAAGAGTAACAACCTACAAAGGGTAAAAGACTTTCTTAGGAGTCTTTCAAACATTTTAAGAGTCTATCCTCAATTCTTTTTCAAGCCCTGGCTCTGAACCCATTTAATGAGAGGCAAGCTGTCAGGGTTTTCTCCAAATGCACAATCCAGTGCTCCTCTGGGAATCTTATCCCTGGGTTCCTCCCCATCCTACGTGTCTGCTCAAGGCGAGCATTGTGATCCCCTTCGTCATTTGGTCAGCAAAGCCCCTCTCAGAAGGTGGTGTGTGGCTGACAGTTCTCTGAGGCTGTCTTGAAATCGTATCATCTTTTCCCTTCTGGTTCTTTTTAGTCTGCCGTGAGTGGGAAAGGAAGGCTGGGTTATTTCAGTTCTAGCCATGGACATATCAGAATCACTTCCCTCTTCCCCACTCCCTTTCCCTTGAGGACCTAATTTATTTCACGCATCTTGACCTATCTCTGCTTAGAAACCACCCCTGTGAGTCTCTATTAAAGCATTTCCCTCTTCAGCTTTTCTGGCTCCCCCAGCAAAGCCACCAGGCTGCAAGTCTACTGCACAATGATGTCAGCCTGGTGGCTGGGCCCAGCTGGATGGAGGTGTTCTTTATGAAGTTCAACCCTGCACCCTGGGCCATAAATACACGTTGTACACATAAACGTACAGCTAACATTGCCCAGGCCCTTCCAAAGCACCATGTTAATAAGCAGACAGTAAGTCTTTAAAATATGGAAAAGTAGTTAATCTTTCCGCTAGCAAAGCCTTTGTAGGGGGTGGTTTTCCTCTACTTCAATGTAGCTATATACGGGCTTTTCATCTCCTAGGATTTAGGAAAGGAAGAGGGGAATTTTCTATAGGGCTTCACAGTAACTGTGATAAAGACAACGCTATCTTCCATTTGCTGTCATGAAGCATCTGTCTCGAGTGATCTCACTGAATCTGCCCTCAAGTTGCTTGAGCCCTAACATTGCAATCCAAGATGGAAAATTTGCTGCCTCCAGTAAGCCCGGGGAATGTGTGCAGCTCTGGGTTTGATTATATATACATATCAGCTCTTCCTTAGTTACTCTGGGAAGTTACTTACCCTCTTGTTTCCCCATCTGTAAAATGGGCATAATTTTACTTATTCATGCTGTTACTGTAAGAGTTGACACATCCTCTTGAATTTATTTTATCTCTTGTGAAAATGGGAAAATCAGTACTTGTCACCCTGCTGTGTAATATCCCATTTTATAAACATTTTAAGAATGCACGAATACATTTTCCTCAATGTAAGTTCAAGTAGATAATTCACAGCGATTGTTCCTTGATCCTCCTTCCCCGTCCTCCTCCTCCTCTACTGAGGTAGCCACTGTTGTTGGTTTGGTGGTTACTCTTCCTGATTTTTATTTTGTACCATTGCATACATCAGAAAAAGAACGTGTAGAAATATATCTTGTTTTGTGCTCACTTCATGCAAAGTACTTCCCAGGAAAGTCATGCTAGACATTATAGAGCAATAAGACTCAGACAAATTAAGATGCCCACTTTGGGTGACTTTATTTAATTCATTTAAAGGATATAGCTAGAAGCAAGAGGAAAGAGGGACCTTCGTTCTTATCATTGTTGTGCTGCAATGCTCATATGTTCTGCATCTTCCCCATCTTCTCTTTCCCTTCCCTTGTCTCGGCTCCCCTATCCTCTCCCCTGTCTCCCACAGATGATGTGCCTAGGAGGACCAGACCTGAGAGCTGGAAATTGGGGGCTTAGCAGGCAGAAATTGCCTGCAACACACACTTGCTTTATTGGAGAAATGCAAGGGCAGGTTTGTTTGCCTGTAACCTGCTGCGCAGCCCTAGTGTTGATCTGTGCATCTCAGGCAGAAAATGGCCATTACCAGGGGGTTGACTTAAGAATGAGATGGGTGAGCTCTATGGGTCCAGAGATGACAGTCTGTGCCTTATGAGTAATTTCATTTGGTCTTTCCATTCCTTTTTATCTGCAGGAAGATACATTCATTTTTTTTACTGCACCTAAGCTCTACTTGAGTTCACTCCTTCTATGTGTAATGTAAATCTTGAATCACACATTTGCTGTCTGTATCTAATACAGCTGATGTTAGATCTATCCCTTTTATTTTTCTTGTTCTTTATGACAGAATTAAATACTCTTAAATGAATCTTCCTAAATATGCCTATCTACCCATACTTTATGTATGGTTACTTTGCCACTCCCGTGTCTCAGAATATCTTTTCCTAACAGTACCTAGAGATCCCATCTGCCCTTTCATTTCACCTGGTGACCAAGTAGACCATAGATTAGACACACCATTACTTAATCATTCCCCTATTGATGTCTATTCTGGTAGGTTCTGTTTTTCTTTTCTTTGTGTAAACAATGCTACCCAAAGCATCTTTACATATGATTTGGGGGCTTCTGAATGAAATTTTTTAAGAAGTTAAAAAAAAAATAGGATCTAAATTACTTCCACTGTAATGATAATAAAGTATCTTCAGAGTGGCTATAAAAGTCACTTTTGCACCAGGGTGAAGAATAATAAACATTTCTTCAGACTTTCTCCATCATTAGTATTTCTATGATTTTAATTTTTGCCAGTTGGCAAATGAAAAGTGACTTTCATTATCTTCTTTCCTTCTAATTTCTATTTCTCTGATTTGTGCTGAGATCAAACCCTTTGTCATTCATCTGTGCTTCCTCTTTTATGAATAGTTTCATGGGTTTTGATATTGGGTAGGGCAAGAATCTTCCCTTTAATTTTTATGAAACCTGTTGTTGTTTTTTTCCACAATTGTCCAAACTGTTTTTCTGAAAGTACCTTAGAATAATTAACTAAAAAAAATTTTGTTTTGAAAGAGCAAATGTCTTGTTAATGTGATACAGGTTACAATATTGATGATAAAGTGTATCTCAGGTATGCTACAACTTCATGAAAATCCACAACAAACCGGGTCATCAGGTTATCAATTCAAATATGTATAATATCGAGCAAGATAACTGGAAATTGTCTTACAATGGTAGAGCTTACTCATCAAATCAACTCCTTAATAATCCTTCAAAATTTTATGACATTTCCAAGTGTTGAATATGAATTTAACTTTTCTTTATTGGTTCTTCTTTGTAATACATGCCAGTAGAATCCATTTGGATAAAACTATTAATATTACTTTGAATTATAAGGTTAAGGGGAAGATACCATCTTTGAAACATAAGTGTTCTTTTTTTTCTTTTCACGTTTTTATTGGTGTCTTATAGTTGTACATAATGGTGGCATCTGTCATTAACATATTCACACATGCACACAATGTAACCATATAATTTGGTCAATATCACATTCCAGCACTTACCTCCTCCCTCCCCATTGTTCTTCCTTCCACTTTTTAGTTTGTCTTTTTTGTTTTCCTGTCAAGTTTCATTCCCCTCCCACCCCCCACATAAAGGCATCTATTTTACTAAACTTGTTCTTGGGCATTTTGTAGTGATTACTGACACTGTCAATGAATGGTTCCTTATTCCACAGTTGTTTTTCATTGGTTATTACCAGTGTCAGGCTATGGGTTTATATGCTGATTATGTAACCAGTCAGCTTGCTGAGTTCTTTCATTAGTTCTAATAGTTGGTCAGTGGGTTCTTGTGGGTTTTCTATGAACACAGCCATATCTGTTCTTGGGGTGATTTGGTAGTATTCGCCTGGGGGTAGATTCTCAATGAACATTTCAGTTTTGTTTATGGCAGTTGGTCTGCTCATATATATATTTTTTAATAGTTTGACCAAACATAGATAATTTATACTTATCCTGGAAGGTGTGTTTTCTCTTTTTTCAAATTGTTTGCAGTAGTATACATAATAGCCGATGAAGATGTTTAAAATGCCTCTTTTGGGGTTTTTAAAGTTACCTTATCACTTCTTTCCCAATCAGGAGTTAATTTATATCAATTTTCTTTTAAATTTTTTTAATTAGCAGAATGCATTTATACATTTTGACATAAATGAAGTGTAATTTCTCAATATCTTTTTTTTTTTTTTTTTTTTTTTTTTTGCAGTGCTGGGGATCGAACTCAGGACCTCGTGCTTGCGAGACAAGCACTCTACCAACTGAGCTACATCCCCACCCCTCAATATTCTTTTAAATCAGTTGGATTCTGTTGCTTGTCTTCACTGTTTGTTTACATTTTAATCTTCTGCTTTTATTGTTAAAAATTCTGTCATTGATTTGACAAATATTTACTGGGAATCCACACCATCCCAGGCACAGCTCCATGCTGGAGATGAGGGGGAATGTGGCCGTCAGATGCAGCCTGTTCCCAAGGAAATTGCAGTGGGAGGCAGACAGTGAGCCAGCCAGAAAGAAGCGGAGGCAAATAGCAGAGTTGAGGTCTTTGGTCCCAGGCAGGTACTGATCCGGTCATAGCAATATTCTTGGGGTGCATTTATAAAATGAGGAAGGATAGAGGGAGAGAAAATTAATAAAAAATTTTTTAGGAATTACACTATAGAGGACTGGGAAACTGGACAGTAGCTGCAGGTAAAGTTCAAGGACAGTGTTTCTCCTGACATGGGAAACATGACAGCAAATTTGTCAATGAATGGGAAGCGTTGTTAGAAGAGGCAAGCTACGCGTGCAGTGTTCATTTGTCTTCTCTTCCATCAGTCACATCCTTGCAGGAGGTCAAGAGATGAACTTTGGAGAGGGGAGTGGATACCCAATGCAGTATGTAAGAGGGAAGACCAGGATAGGGGCACAAGTATAGGTTCCTGTTCATTTTTCCCAGCTTTTTGCTTTAAAAACTTGGGTCAATTACTGGAAAAAAATTTTTGTTTTTCAGGGTCCACACCTGCCCCCCAGTCAAAATGTAGATTGTCACACTATACAAATTTGAGCCTGGGCTGTTCTCAAATTCCCAAGAATTGAAGAAATGTGGGTTTTTAAAATCCTTACCATTTACATATTTTTGCTATTAATTTGTACTCTACTCTAAAAGAACATGTAATTGATGCATTCTGCTCTTAGGAATGCCTGGCAGTCTTGTTTGAAAATATCTTATATTCTGAATTGTTTAGGTCTAAAGAGTTTCCATTCCGTTTTTAATAGATTGTCTGCTAACCAATCCCCTTTGGTATTTGTCTATTGTGATCATCACATACCTAAATTCATGTCCTGTCTTCTTAGCACCTAATACTGTTTTCCAGTATGAACTGTTTTATTATACTTTCCTCCATTGGAGTAACATTACTAACCTTTCCTCTTTTATTATTAACATTTTTTCTGATACATTTTTTCCTCCTCCCAGGTCATCCTGCTTTAGGAATTTTGGTGGCAAACAGTTCAATGCTAGTACTTTCCTAACCCCACGGGAGAGTCTCTGCTTTTTGATACATGAATCTAAGAACCTCACATTTATTGTGAAGTTGAATAATTTTAGGTTTATAGGGGCATCCCTGTGCATGCTTAATTTTTCATGGTCTCTTGTGTTAATTAGGTTTTCATATTTTTTCAGTAATTATGCCTACATTTTTAAAAGTAATTTTCTGTAAATGTTTATAGCTAGACTTAGAATCTATTTTTCTATGTACACTGACTTGCCTTTACCTTCTTCATGTCCATTCCCTCAAAACTTTGTTGCTGTTTCTTCATCCTCACCACTTATAATGAGAAGTTGTTTTTATTCTTATTCCTTTTTTTTCTGCTTTTATCTTTTTAAAAAAATTGTTTTAATTAGTTATACATGACAGTTGAATACTTTGATATATCATCTATAATGGAGTATAATTTTTCACTCTTAAGTATGATATAGAATCCCACTGAACATATAGTTATGACAGTGAACATAGATGTAAAAATTCTTAATAAAATTCTGGCAAATCACATATAAAACATTAAAAAATAGTTCACAACAATCAAGTGGGGTCTATCCTAGGGATGCAAGGTTGGTTCAACATACACAAATCAATAAATGTAACGCATCACATCAATAGACTTATAAAACAATCATATGATCATTCTCGCTCCTTTTAAAGCCATTTGCTTCTTGAGAAGTATTTAGGACTGGTCTGTATCTGATAGCCTCAAGTTTCACTCAAACTTGATTGGGCCCTTTCAGTGAAAAGAGGTGTTTAGGTTGTTAACTCCAAAAATATTTTCTCCCTTCAGTGTTTGTATGTTTTTGTCTTTTTTCTTTATTGTGCAGCTGGTAGACTCATTTGGCTTAATTTTCTAGTCAACCATTTGTTCTTCAGGAGGTTAGGTGGTCTTGTTTCACTTTTTTTGAGACTGTTAACCAGTGGAGAAGTCCTTGTCCTCTGGTGGCAGTGATCTCAGGGTGGGGTATTCTTATGCTGATAAGCGTGGTCCAATACAGAGAGACCAGCAGCTACAGCAGTGTTCTTGCCTAGGTGAGAATGGATCTAGTACTAAAGGGAGAAGGTAAAGCAAAGACATTTTTAGCCCAGTGGTTTGTTTATTCTAAAGTCAGGATTAGTTCTGGAGAACAGAGTAGGTGCTCTAGAATATGTGCCAATTAGTGGTTCAGGCAACAAAATGATCTTTGAGCAGTAGCCTGCCCAGTTCCCTGTTATGGACGAAGATAAAGGGTACATTGTAGGTGTTATCTAATGAGTGGGCATTTGTAGAAAGGAGGTCAGTTTGGAGTGCAGTGTCAGGGCCATTGTTGGATAATTCAACATAAGAGGTGGGAACAGTTTAAAAAGAAAAAAGAAAAAAAGTAAAAGCATTTCCCTTTTCTTTATGATTGCCCGGGAAGCAGAAGAATTTATCAGGGTATAAATTTACTTCATCATGGTAACATATTCTACAGAATAAACAAATTTATTGAGAGAAAGGGTGAATAAATGTAAAATTTATGGAGAAACTGTCAATCTGGTTAGGCCAACTTCTATTTCATTCCAACAAGATTTAATGAAATCATCACTCTACTGGTTTGGGTAATAGCATTGTTGAGGTAAATTCATGACTGTTTTAAAGAAAATTGGGAAATTATTCTTGGCCAATATGGGTGACCATAGCCCAGGAATATGAATTCAAGTTAACCCTGACTGACTTGTTCTACCATGGAAGAGGTTCCATGAACTTGAGTAGTCATAGAACAAAAGAAAATTGTGAGGTGGTACATTTACCACATACCTTGGGGCAATGGGTAGGTGGGCTATGGAAAAGCAAAACATCTTGTCTGGGTTTCCAATGTTATTTTATGGTCTTCTTAGCTTTAGGGTTGATAGAAGCTAGATGTCTGCTAAGCTTAGTGTCCCATTCCAAGAAGTTTCTCTCAACAGTTAACAAAAATGTTAAGTCAGATATAAAAGTTAAGGTAAATGACTAGTTGATGGGCCAAAGATGGCCCATGATAATTTTGGTTCTCAATCTACAATGTTGACTCACTCCTCGATGATCATGATGCTCTGGCCAGCCAGGATCAAACAGTTTGCAGGACCTTCAATATCAGTGTGGCTTCTTCAGAGAGCTTCCATTCATGGTTCCCCCAGTGGCCAAGTACCATGTTTTGTGTGTTCAGAGCTAAATGATGCTTTATGTCCTATGAATCTAGGAAGGCTCATTCCTCTAAGCTAATGAAGAAGCTCAGTAGGTAGGAAGGTAGTCTTTAGAAGAGGGAAAGAGTCACCAAAGCCATTAAGGAAGAAGTCCCAGGGTCATATTAGTGTGTTTAGCCATCATGACCTCATTTTGAGTTTTCTTCTTTTTATCTATTGTAACATTTACATGGAACATGTCACTATTATACCTAAAGTTAAAAGAACCAGGAACGTAGTATGGCCTTATTACTGGCAAGATGTCCAGTTGGTGTCCCAAATAAGGAATTGAGGAAGACATAGAGAAGTGACAAAGCCTAGATTTACTGGAGGAGAAAATAACAGTCGAGCAGAGCAAGTACACTCTAAAAGTGGAGCAGGTTGAGAGAAAGGGTCCAGGCCCCGATGTTGGGTGATTCTTATATGTTCAGTTGTAAGGTATTTTCCCTCCCCGAGTGGACCTGATTGAAGACCCTGCCTCAGTTTTTCCATTGGTCACTTTTATAACTAATTACAATATTGCCCATTTTGCCCTCATTGGTTACTTTACGATACCTAATTAGAACACCAACCAGTGGTAGGAGTTGACTTGGTAATGGGATGTATGGCAAATAGGAACATGATGACTCAACACCTGTCCTGTATCCCACCTCCGTCATCCTGTCTACCAATCTGAGGAAGAAAAAGTAGTAATGAGGAAAGTAGGCATCCTAAGTAATGAAAAAAATCTTCTGCATGTATCTTTAGTCATAATGTCTTCCTCTGTATCTATAGCCATGTGTACTTTATGAAAGATTTTTTTTATCAATTGAAATTTTTCTTTTGGACAGTTTGACCCCATGGATACACCTTGTGTGAAGTAGCTAGTTCTAAGAAAGATTGGTCTTCAATGTCCAGACTTTCATAACTCTTATTTATTGCAAATTTGATTGGTCCTATTATCTTGGTATCAGGTTCCAGTCTGGGGAGATCAGTGGACAGTCATGTTAAAGCAGAAGTCAGGAAATAACAGTGTCATTTTATTGGCTTCCCAACCAAACTCCCTTTCCCATGTACCAAATATTTTGTAATAGAGAAAAAGGCCAGACTTGGGAGCATAAGCAATGTTATTTCGTAGTTTTCAATCAGAAAGGGAAATAGGATTCTAGTAATTGTCATTTTGTAATATTACCTTTCTACTTCCCACTGACAGAACAGAGGTATGGTTGAATATTTTTCCAGTGCTGGCTAAATGTACTGCGGGATGTTTTAAAGACTTATTTAATCATGGAACATGAGCTCCTAAGGTACAACGTCTTAGGTTATAAGTCCTGACTGTTCTTTTCCATAAGTCATTAACCCTAACTTTGTACTGAAAGGTGTAACAATTTTTTCATAGCTACTTTAGATTCCATCACCATTAACATTGTCAATAACCTGTTGAGTTAAAGGGTAGGCTCTTTCCCACCTTTTGAGTTCAGAAATAGTCCTAATGTTTTGTACAGTTTTGGAATACATAATTTTCTTTTCAAACTTTCCCATCCTTTTTCCTCTTAAATAATATTCCCTCTATATGTACTATTTTCTTGAAAGCTGATTCTCTTCTAAAGAATGTCTTTCTTCATTCACAACAAATTTAACTTATCTTTAAATTTAGTCAAGTACCTACACCTTCAGTGAGGTCTCTTTTGGCTTCAAGTATTTGGCTAATTTTGATAAGCCCACCATGAATTTTATTGCCATTGATAACTGATCACTTTTGTGCAATTTGGACAGAAAGAGTCAACCCCAAATTTTTGGCATCCTATATATGAGTCAGTAGCACGAAAGTGACTCAAAGTAAGTAGAATTCTGACTAGAGTCTTCCAGGCCAGATAATAGCATTCTATCATCTGAATTCATGTGTATCAGATTCCAGCCACACTCACAAAGCAGATGTTTGTCAGAAGAACTGCAACAAATTGACCCAAATATTCAGGAATCTGAAATATTGTATTGTCTCCGATATCAATAGCAACACAGTATTTCAATTGTTTGGACTCGGTTAATATTCTTCCTTTATCCCTAGTAGGAAGTACTGTTGGTTTGGCTATAGGAGTTTGGATTTGAAATAGAAGTTTCTTCATTAGATTTAAAATCAGACTCTTCCTGTCTGGAACCTGGAGTTTCTCTTTACCTAAATTGTACCAAAGAATAAGAGAATGATTTTCTGGGGGCAGTGTAAAATTCAAATCTTTCCAAGCAGAAGGATTCAGTTGAAGCAAATCAAGGTCTGGGTAAGCAGTCAGCAAAAATGATTGATGAGAGGATGTAATATTGTCATTGGTAGTTTTAATAAAATCAAGTTCATTGTTTTCAACATTTAAGAAAAAATATCAAGCAAATTCTAAATATCTCAATTTCTAAAAGATCTCTATAAACATACTTGTGTCTATAGGAAATGTTCTTAATGAATGCCTGTTAGTAAGAGCTGATAGAGGGGTTTGCGGGTTCATTTACTTGGGGGATTCTCAATTGGCAACACAGTGCAAGACAAGTATCACCCAGTTTTATGAAGTCAAAGTGTTATGCCCTCAGCAGGAGCTGGTACCCATTTGAGGTAAGAGATGTGATACCAGGTGTTTACCCTCTGAAGTTTGGGGGACATGACGTAACCAATTGTACCTGCTAGGATCCTTCCCTTTGAGGCTGAAGAGCGTCTTGGCTGTAGTGCTTCTTCCAGTAGAAAAAAATCACCAGGCTTGAGCTCCTATTCATCTATTCTTTCTTTCCTGGGAGCTCATTGCAGAAAAAAATCTGGAGAGTAAGTTCAGTTTTATCTGTTCTATAGGTATCATCTTAAAGTGTGAGGCCAGTATTTTTGTTAGGAGTGATACTTCTGTAGCATTTTGACAGGTAACAGGCACAACGTTAGAAAAGAAAAAAAACAAAATTAAGGCAACAATAACAAAGCAAATCCAGGTTTATCATAGTTTTTGAACCAAGAAATACTTTTATAGTAATACAGGAACCAGAGAAAATCAATGAGATTATACTCCATTTATGTATGATCTATCAAAATGTATAAATGCACTCTACCGTCATGTACAACTAACTAGTACAAGTAAAATTTTAAAAAAATATATCAGATTTCTAGGAATCTCAAATAACTAAAACATTATTAATGCATTTGTAAATGTAAGTTTAAAAAAACGTGTCCCTTGGACTTCTTGAAATCCCAAAGTTCTTATTTTTGCTTTTATTGTAATGGTGACCAGTAGACCTGATGGGAACAATGTAGACCAGGATAAGTTTACTTCAGCTCACAGTTTCAGTGATCCAGTCCATATTTAGCCTGTTCCATCGCTCTGAGCCACAGGTGAGGGAGAACATGATGGCAGAAGTAACGTGGCAGAGGAAGGAGCTTAGGATATGATGACTGGAAACAAAGGGAGAGATCTAGTCACCAGGTGCAAAGTAAAAACCCTGAAGGCAGCCTGTAATCCCAGTGGTTCAGGAGGCTGAGGTAGGAGGATCTTGAGTTCAAAGTCAACCTCAACAATTTGACAAGGTCCTAAGCAACTTAGTGAGACCCTGTCTCTAAACAAAACATAAAAAATGGGCTGGGGATGTAGCTCAGTGGTTAAGTGCCCCTGGTTCAATCCCAGATACCAAGGGAAAAAGGGGAAAAAAAAAAAAAAAAAAAGAAAGAAAACAAAGGCACACCCCAGTGACCTACTTCCTTCAGATATGGTCATATCCACCTGCCTATGTTAGAGCCCAGTTAATCCATAACAGTAGATCAATCCACTATCAGGATATGACTCTCTTAATCTGATCCTTTCACCTCTGAAGGTTCTTGCATCATCGCACACCTGAACTTTTGGGAGATACCTCATATCTACACCATAACAGTTCTCTACGAGAAAGGCTTAATTTTAGAATTTCTCAAGTATTGTCAAAAGTTTAAAACATGTAGCTAAATAGGATCATTATGAAATAAAACCAAGGTGACGAATTAATTTGATATGGTATACAGTGCAAATATTTTACGTAGGCTATAATTTTGACATACGTAGATATGCATGAAACCATAATCAAAATAATTAAGCATATCTGCCACTCTTGAAAGTCTGTGTCCTTTTCCAAAACTTCCCTCATTACCTTCCTAGTTTGTCTCCCTTTCCTAGGAAACCCTGCTCTGTTATTGGTCCCAGTAGACTAAATTTGCATTTTCTAGAATTTTATATATAAAGAGAATCATGCAATATGCATTAATGTACATTTTGTCCTGCCTATACCGCTCGGGGTGCTTACTTGGAGGTTCATCTATTTTGCAGTGTGCATTTTTAGTTCATTTCATCACTGAGTCATAGACCATTGTGAAAATACAACACAATTTATTTATCCTCTTCATTTATTGAGACATACTATTTATACATCTTTGTGGGGCACATTGTGGTAATGCCATGCATGTATACAATGTGTAATAATCAAATTGGGGTAATAAGCCTTTCCATCTCTTCAACCACTCTTCATCTTTAATCATTTTGTTTTGCAGAACATTGGTCATTTTTATGTGTTGGAAATTTCATACACTCCTAGTCATTTGAAATACATCATCAATGATTTAAACCAATAATTCCCCTACTGTGTTATAGAAAAACCAGAACTAATCCCTCCTCTGTGTTCTGTTGCCCCTTATCGAACTTCTTTCCATCTTGCCCTCCACTCCAGTTCCGGTCTCTAGTGAGCACTATTCCATTTCCTATTCTTCTTTGAGGTTGACATTTGAAGCTCCCACAAATGAGTGAGAACATGTGGTAGTTGTTTTCTGTCTGGTTTATTTCACTTACCATAGTGACTTGCAATTACATCCATATTGCTGCAAATGATTTCATTCTTTATAGGGCTGAGTAATATTCCACTGTGCATAAACACCCTGTTTTCTCCATTCATTCACTGAAGGGCACCTGGGTTAATCCCCTATTTTAACTATTATGAAAAGTACTGCGGTAAACATGGGAGTACAAGTATGCTTATAGAGTGATTTCGTCTTTAGATATAGAGATCGTCGAGTTTCTGGATCATGAGGTAATTCTATTTTCAATTTTTTGAGCACTCTCCATACTGTTTTCTATAATGGATGTACTAAATCATGTTCCTGCCAAGAGTTTACCACATAGTTCCCCTTTCTCCACATCAGCACAAGCATTTTCCTTTTGTATTTTTGTTGGGGACCTAAGTGGAATGAGATGGTATCTCACAATAATTTTGATTTCCATTTTCCTGAAAATTGAGCATTTTTTTCAGGTTCCTTTTGGACATTTGTATGTCTTTCTTTAGTTCTTGACCCCATTTTTAATTTATTCTTATTAGTTATACATGACAGAATACATTTATGCATTTTGATAAATACATAAATGGAGTCTAATTTCTCACTTTTCTGATTGTACATATTGTAGGATCACATGGGTCATGCAGTCATACATGTACATGAGGTAATGTCTGTTTTGCTCTACTATCCTTCCTACCCCCCACCCGTTCCCTTCCTCTACTCCCATCTATCTGAAGTAACTATTCTTCCCTAGTGTGCCCACCCCACCTTGTGAATTAGCATCCTCATATCAGAGAAAACATTCAGCCCTTGATTTCTTTGTGTGTTTGGCTTATTTTGCTTAGCATGATATTTTCCAATTCCATCTATTTACCAGCAAATGCCATAATTTCATTCTTCGTTAAAGCTGAATAATATTACATTGTGTGTGTATACACATCCACCACCACCACATTTTCTTTATCCATTCATCTCTTGAAGGACACCTAGGTTGGTTCCATAGTTCAGCTATTGTGGCTGACTGCAATTTAAAATTGGATTATTTGCTTATCTTTCTGGCTTTTTGAGTTCCTTGTATATGGTGAATATTAATTCCTTGTTGGATGAATAGTTTGCAACTATTTTCTCCTCCTATTTTGTCTGTTATTTTATTTGACCTATTTCCTTAGTTTTCTATATTTCCGTTTGTCTATTTTTAATAATGTTGCCTGTTCCATTGGGATACTATCTAAAAAATCATCGACAACACTAATGTCTTGATAGGTTTCCTGTAGTAATTCATAGTTTCAGGTTAAACAGGTCTTTGATCAATGTTGTTAATTTTTTTTAAACATGTATCTTCTATATATGTCTATCCAATTTTGCCAGCACATTTTATTGAGGAGACTGTCTTGACTTCACCGTATGTTTTTGGTGCCTAGGTCAAAAGTCAGTTGATTTTGTCAATGTGAATTAATTTCTGCATTTCTCTCTTTTGTTCCATGGTCTGTGTGTCTGTTTTTATGACAGGACCATGCTGTTGTAATTACTATAATTCTGTAGTATAAGATCAGGTATTACATGGCCTCTTATTGCTCAAGGTTGTTTTGTCTATTCTGGGTCATTCGTTCTTCCATATTAATTTGAGTACTGTTTTCTAGTTCTGTTCTTCAGAATGTCATTGGTATTTAATGGGAATTGCATTGAATCTGTAAATTACTTATGGTAATAGGGCCATTTTGAGAATATTCTGTCTATCCATGAACATGGGAGGTCTTTTCATTTTCAAAGGTCTTCAGTGTTCTATAATTTTCATTGTAGAGGTCTTTCACCTCCTTAGATTTATTCTCAAGTGTTATGGTCTGGATATGAGGTGTCTCCCAAAAACTCCTGTTAATGTAACAATATTCAGAGGTGGTTTCATTCACTTGTCTAATGCTCTGGTCAGAGTTTCAAGAACTGTATTGAATATGAGTGGTGAGAGTAGACCTCCTCATCCTATTACTGATTTTAGAAGAAATGCTTTCATTTTTTCTCTGTTCATTATGATGTTGGCTTTGGGTAGGTCATAGCTTTTCTAATGTTGAGGTAAGTTCCTTCTGTTCCTATTTTCATGGGTGTTGGATTTTGTTAAAGACTTTTTCTGCATCTATTGAGAAAATCATTTGATTTTTGTCCTGATTCAATTATGTGATGAATTACATTTATTGATTTTTGTATGTTGACTCAATTTTGCATCCTTTGGATGAATCCAACTTCAACATGGTATAGAATGATTTGAATGTTTGAATGTTCTTTCGAATACAAATTGCTAATATTAAGGATTTTGGTATCTACCTTCATCAAGGATAATGGTCTGTTGTTTTCTTTCCTTGATGTGTCTTTTTCTGGTTTTGGTTATCAGGGTAATAACTGGCTTCATGTAACGGGAGTGTCTTCTACCTTTTTGTTTCACAGAAAAATTTGAGGAGGATTGGTGTTAGTTTTTCTTAATGGTCTAATGGAACTTGGCTAAGAATTCATCTGGTTCTGGACTCTTTGTTGAAAGGCTTTTTATTAATGCTTTAATCTCATTGTTTGATATTGGTCTGTTTAAGTTTTCTATAGCCTTTTGGTTCAATTTGGGTAGATCACATGTGTTTAGAACTATGTCCATGTCTTTTAGATTTTCCAATTTATTGGGCTGTCTTCAAAATAACCTTCTAAATTTCAGCAAAATCTGTAGTGATATCTCCTTTTATTTCTAACTTTGTTGATTGGTTAGTTTGGGTCTTAGCTCTTTCCTTAGGTAAGTCCTTAGCCAATCTCCTTTATCTTTTCAAAGAATCAACTCTTCACTGCATTGTTTCTTAGATTTTTTATTTTCAATTTCATTAATTTTGTCTGATTTTAATTTCCTGTCTTCTACTAGTTTTAGAATTTGGTTGTACTTTTTGAAGGCCTTGAGATCTAGCATTAGATTGTTTGATACCTTAGTTCTTTTAAATTTTCCTTTCAGAACTGTCTTCAGAGTGTACTAGTGATTGCAAAATGTTGTATCACACTATTTCTCCTTATTTTTTTCTATGATATATTGCTCATTTAAAAGAATTGAGTACTGTTCAATCTCCATGTATTAGTTTTTATAATTTTTTCTTGCTGTTGACTTCATTATAAATTGTTTTTTTTAATTCAGTTCATCTATTAATTATGTACATCAAACCAATCTTGCAATCTTATAATCCCTTCTATCTTATCAGATCATATCGATTTATTTTTAACTAATATTAGCTATGTGACTTAAACTATGCTCTGTTTGGTAAAGATTTCACTTGGGGCTGAGAAGAAAGTGAATCCAGTAGTTGTTGGTTGAACTAGTCTATAGATGTCGGTTAGGTTCATTTGATTTATAGTATTATGTGGGTCAGAAGTATCTATATTGATATTATGTCTGGGTGACCTGTCACTGGTTACAGGGATGTGTTGAAATCACCCACTATTATTGTACTGGGGTCTATCTGAGACTTAATACCAAGAAGTGATTCATTTATGTAATTAGGTATACCTACATTTGGGGAATAAATATTTACCATCATTATATCTTCTTGTTTGAATGTTCCCTTTAAAGTATGTAGTGACCTTCCTTGTCTTTTCTGTTAATTTTTGCTTCAAATCTGCTTTGTCTGATATGAGAATAGCTACTTCTGCTTGATTTGGTCTCGATTTGAATAGGATATCTTTCTGTTTTATTACTTTCAGCCTGTAGGTGTCTTTGCCTATAAGTCTCTTACAGATGCATACAGTTGAGTCTTATGTTTTAATCCACTCTGCCAGTCTACATATTGTAAATGGAGAGGTGATACTGTTTACATTGTTATTATGGAGAGATGTTTATTATTTCCTGCCACTTTGGTGTGCTTTATATATTTATGACCATGAACATGGTCTTCCCAGGATCAGACCATAAGTGCAATCACACCCAGCTTTTGGATCCATGAGCTTCCAACCCAAAGGGAAAGCAAATTATACTTTCCTCCATCTCCCCAACCTGAATGCCTCTGGGTAGAATCCTATCTCTGCCTGTCAGTCATGCCAATCCCAGAAAACTGTAGGCCCTAAGGCAGGCGCTTCCTGGGACAGTCTGATAATGCTTGTTATGAACTTGCAGGCTCCTTCCTCAGAAAACTGCAGCACAGCTGCTTCAAAATAACTTCCCACCTCTGCTCTCCATTTGCCAGCTGAGAAACAAGGGGCAACTTTCAAATTCTAGCTTCCTGTGCTACCTCTGGTTCAGTTAGGACTAGACTGCCTCTTGGTTCCACAGGTTCTCCTATGCCAAATTTGTCTGCTGTGTTTCTCTGTTCCCCTCTGAGGTAAACTGATACCTCTTTCAGAGGTAATAGTGCTCTTTCTTGTCCTATGTTCAAAGCACCCAAAATTTCCATCTCTATGGTTCTCTTACATCTATTGGATTTCAGTGAATTCCCTTTGTTACCCACGTTGTTGAGAAGCAGGACTTCTGCTGCTAGAATCCTAAGCCATGGAAAATCTGTAAAATGTACCTTCTAATCTGCGGTCTTTCCTTCTCTCCTGCTTTGTTTTTGATTGATGTCAGCAATGTCTGTGTCCTTCAATAATGTAGACTGCAGAAGTTTATGAAAGTAGCTGTAAAAATTTGCACTGGATGCAGACTTCCAAAGGTACAGTCCTCAGGCTATACAGAATTGATCCCTGATGGCACTGGGACTTATGGTGAAAGCTGCAATAATCTCAGTGGTAGGAAAAGACTGTCCCTAACTCCCTTTAGAACAAGCATAAGTGACAGCAAGCATTATGGTTCGTAAGTTACAGGATCTGAAGAAGACTCTCTGAGGACATCCTGATAGATGGGAGATGCCACAGTATGGTTCCTCAGGATGAACACAATTGGTGCCAGTGTCTTTGACACCAGTAATTGGAGTCAAGGTTTTGGAACACAAATGGGACCTCTCCTAAGTCCTTTGGGGATGATTGTCATTGCTTCAGGGGACTGTGGGTCAGTTTTGTGGAGTTCTGAGATCCAGATGCACCTTCTCCAGTTCCCAGGGCTTTTGGCTACAACAGTTATGGTCTGTGGGGCATATGCAGGTAACATTTGGGTTTGTGACCCTGGCATCCATGCTTAAGGTATAGTACATGAGGGAGACCTTTCCTGATCCCATGGGTGGTACTGAGGTTGATGGCTTTTGTATCTGTGATCCAGGAGCTGAATGGGAATAATGTCCCTAATTCTCACGGGCAGGCTGTGGTAGGGATAAGACATGTGGCTTTGGTAGTAGTTACAGTTCTGGAGCTGAAAATCATGGATGAGTCCTTTCCCTGGTCCCCGGGGACACACTTGGGTGATCCAAGGTCATTTGCAGCTGAAGTCCAAACACTGTGGTCTGAGAAGGAGACCTTCCCTAGTTTCCTCTGGGTAAGTGCAGGTATCAGGGTCACTTATAGTGGTAAATGGCAGCTGCAGGCTTACCTGGAAGCTGTCCCAGCTCCTGATGGACTCCCAAAGGTGAATTTAGGATTTTGTAACAGTAGTTATAGTCCTAGGATTGTGAGCTGGAGAGGGGCACTTCCCCAGAACTTATTCCTCATGTGTGGGAATCACATTTGTGGCTTTGGCAGGGCAGCTGCTGGTTCTAAAGCTGCAGTATGATGAGAGGGCTGTTTTCATCCAGTTAGGCACATACCAGGCCAAAGCTCCTAAAAGGGTCATGGTGGCAGGGGTAGGTCCAAAGTAAGTACCATCTTTGGAGCTAAGGAGTCCCTTCTGGATCAATCAGCTCCCCAAATTGCATTTCAAGTCTCTAAGTACCATAGAACTGTGGCGTGCTGATATGATCAGGGTTACTGATGTTTATCCTTCTGCCAGGAGCCCTGGTTCAGGCTATGCAATTTTTTTTCCCTGAAGTTACCTTTCCTACTCTATATGCCCTTTAGGGTTCCTGTCACTTCTTTGCTTATTTCCAGAAATCTCCCACCCTCTCCTTGAAGTAGTTTCTCTTTTGCTTCCCTGATTCTCTTCTGTGGCCATCATACACAAGGCACCTCTATTCAACCATCTCAGGCCCTTTTCCTCCAAAAAGATTTTTTTTTTTTTTTAAAGAATAAGAAGCACAAGAAATCATAGAATATGCAGTTTTAGGTAGATAACTGGCTTCAAAACAAAACCCAGAAGTAAATAACTTCTCACCATTTGCTGCTAATAACAGATCAGTGATCCAGGAAAACTACCGTTTTAAACACAGGGAATCAAACTTCAGCCTTTGTACCAATGTACCTTTGGCCAGCTTCTAGAAAAACCTATAAATTTTTTCAACCTGACCACACACAAAATCTTCCCCAAGTTCCATTCCTTTCCAAAACCCTTTGACAATTTTCTTGCCACTTCAAACCCTTATTTGTGTTACACCCCTCTTTCCTATTTTGGAACCACAGTCATTTTTAGGACAAAAATTTACCTTTTCCTGTGAACACATTCTCAGATTCTTTATCTTTATAAAACATGCCTCATTTTTTAATTTCCCTTGTTTCATGTTGGTTATCGGTTCTTAGCGACTGTGTAGATAATTCTTAGAAATGTGTGCCTTCTTTTAATGGTGTTTAAGTGTGGAAATGGATCTAAATCTTTAGTCTTTCAAACAAAATGCTAAAGTATATAGACTTTTAGTGGTTTTACTTAGAAATAACCTAGATATCTAATGAAAATGACTTACTATAACATGACCTTAAGATGTTAGATGAAGAAATTTTTTGATGCTATGATGAATTTATAAATGTTTATCCTATTTGTATTACTGAATTCATCATTTGTAACAGTTTTCTAAATTGCTCATGGAAATGTTGAGACATTAAAACTCGCTAACCATCATGTAACCGTTTTGGGAACATGGAGGTATGTTAATCAGAGGACACAGCTGCCTTTTATTACACCAACAATATTAAGTCTTATCTGCTTAAGATTTTCTCAAGTCATGTAAACCTTAAAAAGTGTCTGGGTTATTTAATTTGTGTGTACTCATTTATTTCTAAGTCAGTTTGGTACCATGTAAACATAACACATGTAGACCAAACACATTAAAATATACTCAAAATATTTTTAGCTTTCCTTTTAGATTCCAATTTTTTTTAATTGATCTGATTATCTCATCCATTGCCCCAAGGAGGAAGAAGATAACCTAACCCACACTGCAGGGGCTGAGAACAGAAAGTGGTTCTGGCCAGCTATCTGTCTGTGCCTGCGTTGGTTCTCCATTACCAGACATCTTGATTTCTCCTGAGTCATTAGGAAGGACCTTCTTCCTGTGACTCCTGAGAGCATCCTGTGGGAGGTTTCAGGAGCTATGTTGGTGAGATTAAAAGTAGGCATGAAGAGGACTCAGAGCTTTCTGTTTAGGTCACTCACAATTGTCATGGTTCCCTCACTGGGAATTAAACCCGGCCTGTGGTGTCAGAAAAGTGCAAGAGAGATTTATTTTACCAAATTTAGAAGACAGAGCATTATCCTTATGATAAAATAGAGTAAGACATATGGGGAAAACCAAGAATTTTCATTTGTAAGTGTTGTGGTAGACTATGAAACAATTTTTTTTTTCCAGGCACAACAGGTTTCATACAAATTGTTTGGTTTAAAGCCTTTTAACCTAACTCAAATGAATCTGGGGGTGGTGTCTAACTTTGGATGTTTGCATTTTAGCTGGGCAGGTTGATATAACAAAATTTAAAAAGTTTTAAAAAACTGCTGACATAACTTTAGTTGTCAAGGGATATTTATTTATTTACATGCAGTGCTGAGAATCGAACCCAGCTTGCTAGGCAAGTGCTCTGCCACTGAGCCACAACCCCGGCCCCAGGATAATTCTTAAATGCCAATTATAAAAATATTCACAAAGAAGTCTTAAAACAGGCATGCCAGTGAAACAAAGTATTAAACTAGGCATACAGAACCACAAGTGGATTCACCAGAAGAGGACATAAGATGTTGTCATGAACTCAACTACATTAAAGAGTGCAGAGCAGCTGGGAGAACCCCACCTCTAGGAACTCCGGGGCTAGTGCACCTTGATGCTGTCTCTAGGACCCATTTTTAGGCCATTTTACTCTGATTCCAAAGAATGGTAATATTACCAGAGAAAATCATTTGTTTTCCTTTTCATGGATTTAGAATTAGCATTTCCCCTTATGTCAAAATGTAGACCTGGATGTTCACTTAATTGGCTGCAGCTACAGGACCTTTACCCTGAAAGCAAACCAGATAAGACCTTTGCTCTCTAGCATGCAAGAAAACAAATTTAAGACTAAAATATACCCCACTGAGTGAAATGTAAATACGACTCATCCCTATTTCTCCAACTACTTACAAGTTAAGATGTCATAATTATCAGACAGAAAATTACATGATGTACCAATCTCCAAGCACTACCACCTTCCTTCAGTTTGTTTCCCATTTTGCTAGGCTCTCCTCTTTTCCCCCAAATTGGAACCATTGATGCTGATTGATGGGGTTTGTGTTTGTGCTGCTTATGTAACTTCCTCAGTTTTTGCCACAAGCTCAATTCTTCCCACTCTGTCTTGGGTTTATCTTACATGACTTTGGGGCCTGAGGGAGTTCAAAACATGGGGTAACTGCCCCCAATATATGTCTTCCTGGATGAGCCAATAAAGATCCTTCTGACCCAAGCACAAAGTTTAGACTTCTCCATTGCACAATGACACCTCCCTGAGAGCCAATTTGTTTTCTAATTGTACCCTTGCAGGCTCGGGGGAATAAGTATCCCTCTTTGGCATCCTTAGGACTTGGTGCTCACAGAATTTCTATACTGAAAGAAAAGGGGCAAGGTTGCACATTTACATAACAGAGGAGTGCCTGCTAACAAAAATTCTAATGTTCTGCAACAATGAGTGGCTATTCAAATATAACAACTAACTCAAAGGACTGTTGAGCAAAAGAAGGTTCAAATTTCATCAAAAACTCACCAACATCCACCCAAGGAGGCATCATGGTCGGAGAGGGGAGCAGGGGGCAGTGCTACCTGGCACTTAGCTGGACAGCTCCTCATCTCCAGGGTCCCCTCATTAAGGTCAAAACTGTTGACATAAAACAATGACCATGCTTTAAAGGAAACTAGAAAATGGTTTATTCTGAGCCAGATATCAGTGACCATGGCCCAGGAACAAGGATTCAAGTTAACCTGAATGAGTTGTTCTAATCATGGAAGAATTTCCAAGAATTTTAATATAGTCATAGGCCAATTGGTTGGGCATTAGATAGGTGGGTTATAGCAAAGCAAGAACATTTTAGTAGACAGGTTTCAGATATTATTTTTTTCCATTTTTAACTTTAGGTTTGGTGGAGGCTAGAAAGTTTAGTCTAAACTTAGTGTTACACTGATAGTTTTACTAGTTGTAGGAACGTTAGATCAGATATAAAAGTTAAGGGGTCGATGATGGCCCACGATGATTTGAGTTCTTAACCTATGCATTCCACGTCTCCACAATCATGATGTGCTAGTCAGCTCAGATCAAGCGCCTGTAGGACCTTTAATATAGATATGACTTCTTCAGGAAGCTTCAGGTTATAAGATGGGGGCAGCATCAAGTTTGCTTTCATTGTTCTGGCTCCACTGGTAGAGGTCATACAGCAGCTCTGACCTTCTAGATCCATCAAGAACTTGGGATCTGAGGAGGATAGAACCTCCTTAATGACTACCATAAATTGTATTCAACACATGTTTTTCTTCTGGGCAGATATATTCGCCCAGTGGGACAGATCTTGGAAGTTCACTACATCTTTTGCCGTTGTATGATATAGTTATAATCTCTTTGAGGAAGGAGAAAACTCTACCTTGAGGGGACATCAAATGCAACTTGGGATAATTAGGAGGCTCTGGAAGTAGGAAATCAGGCTTGGGAAATCCTTGCCTTCTAAACCTTACAAACCAAGGTGATTTAACCAACTCTATTTTGAACATATAAAACTCCAGTCTCTCCAAAGTAAGTTGTGTTAGCTGCGTGTAGCTATTTTCTTAGAAAAGCTTGGCATTCATAAGTAAAAAGCCTCAGCAAGGGAGGCATCATTACTCATAAAGCAGTTTCTGAATCTTGTTTTATAGACTATTAGTCGTCACCACTGGAGGAAAAGCTTTTCTTTTAGATCCTCAACTGAGGGATGGCAAATTACCTTTCAGTGTCTCGTTGCCTCTTGTTCAACAGATCCTTTGTCATCCAGCAAATCCCAAGCAGCAATCTGTTCATGGTGGTGGTAGACAGCAGCTGCCTGTGTGAGTCTGTGGCCCCCATCACCATGGCACCCATTGAAATCAGGTATATCCTTTTATGAAACTGGTAAGAGGAATCAACAGTAGTTTAGTCAGGTTTTTCATTGCTGTGACCAAAAGATCTGGCAAGAACAATGTAGAGGAAGAAAAGTTATGTTGGCTCCTGATTTCAGAGGGTCATGTTGCCTCCATAGCTCTGGGTCCAAGGTGAGGCAAAACATCATGGCAGAAGGGAATGGCAGAGGAAGGAAGCTCAGGAAATGACAACCAGGAAGCAGAAAGAGCTCTCCTCACCAGGGATAAACTATAAACTCCAAAGGCCAGAGATTCTAGTGACCTACTGCCTTCAGCCACCCACCCAGTTAGAGTAATGCACTGATTGGGTTACAACTCTCATAATCTAATTGTCTCATCTCTGAACATTCTTGCATTATCTCACATATGAGTTTTGGGGGAATATAGTAAAGAAACCTGGGGGAGAAGTATTAGAAAGGTTACTTCCTTCCAACTGTTAAGAGAAGTTGTTAAGGGAGTCTAGTGCCAAGTTTGGACCTCTGAAATTCAATAGAAAAAGTCATCCTTGGAAACATGCCTTAACTACAGTCAACATAATGAATCCCTGAAGTGTGAACGTTTAAAGGCTCAGAAGATCAGAAGACGTCCGGAATCTTGCCATGGCTTCCATCCTGAGGTAAGTCTGAAAGTTGATCTTATTGTGATTCTGAGGGGAAAAGAAAATAAGAATCTCACAGTAGTCAAAGAACTAACTATAGCTGAAAATTTGACTTGTGAGAAAATGAACCCTTTCAGGAAACTGAAGAGAGAGGCTAATGGCCCTGAATATTTAGCCTCTTGATGCCTTCTTAATTACTCTTTTCCTATTGCATCCATGTATATTTTTTTTAAAAATTTTATTATATAGTCTATTATACATGTACTATAATTTTATCACTATCTTGGTGTACTTATTAAATTGAAGCTAAAATTAATTTTCCTGTATACTTTTAGATAACTTTTTGTTAATAAGAAATTTACTTAGAACATTTAAAGGCTTATTCCACCTTCATCAATGATGACTAACTACATGTATGAAGACATTCCACTTATACCCAGGGGACTGACCAGAAGACAGACAACCTTAATCCTGAAAAGATGAATTTATCACATATAGAAGAGAGTATCTTCTGCAATGCTGTAGGCAAAAAAATTTGAATCTAGAAGATTATTAACTCCTACCCAACCCCACCCCAAGGAAAATTACTATATAGGAAGAATGGGAAGATATCTACTCTTGAAAATGCCTCTATAGTCAATTGAACATTAGTTTCACCTTTAAATAATACGGATAATTTTGTTAAATTTAGCATAAAACTAATAAGAACTTGGAATTAAGAATGTTTGCTTCTATATTCAAAAGGTAATTTAATAGCACTGTACAAGTATATATGCTAAAAAGGCCTTTGAAAAGGTACACTCTCAAAATCTGTATATAAAAATGCAAATACAGACAATAGTCCAAAAGCCATAAAATCAGTTCAATTAAAACCAGGAATTGCATACTTAGACAATCAAGTCATTAGAGTAAAAACTACTGGAGTTAATAAGATGATTTGCTTAGGTAACTGGATACAAGATAAACATACAAAAATCAGTAGTTTTAAGTTTCTAGAATAGTGAAATGAGGTCAATGGAACAGAATAAAAAATTTATTACAAAGGTTCAATTCAAAGAGAATGTAGATTAGTCTTACATGGTAAAATAATAGTCCCTCTAGGGATTAGAGAGGGCTCCAAGACCAGAAAGCTATGGAAGAAAACAGAACCACTTAACTACACAAAAATTATAACTCATCTATGAGAAAACTTAGTCAATAGCAATTTATAGAACTTGAAAAAACATTTTAAAGTCAAGTAATAAAGAGCTCTTTTAAATTGATAACTTAAGCAAACCTGAATTAAAATAAACCAAGGACATATAGGAAATGACAAAATATCAGGCCATCAAAGGCAAAGACACTTTTGAGCTGTGCACTCCAGCATGCAGGGGCAAAGACCACTGGCTGATAAGGACCTCCATTCAGCACTCTGTAGCAGTAAAGAACAGAAGGGGAAAAGAATGTCCATCAATAAGAACAGAAATAGAATAATGGAGTTAGTACAATTTCTGTTGGGTAGTAGATTCAGCTTGTAGTTTTCCAGAAAAAGTAAATAGAAATCACTTCACTTTTGTAAAACAGGCTCACCTTGTCCCACCTAGGAAGAAAAGATGCCTACAGATCCTTCTTTGACTGAGTGTCTGAAATGATCAGGTCTCTTAGAAATTGATCATTTATTTGCATTATGCCAGGGAACTAGTAGGCCAATAATTTGCTTATACATTATGAGCACAGTAAATTACTCCTTGCATACTCTTCAAGAATGTTCAGGAGGAATCAACATCTTATGCCTTACCCAACTATCAGATTCTTCTGACTTGATGAAATTTAGACCTTATATCATCTACTTCTCAGACAATTTGGTTCTTGGATGGGAGAACATGGTGTGGAATTTTAAGATGTCCTGGAGTGCGTTTCTTGGTCTAACCAACCCCTGCTTTACCCCTAGGAGAATGCGAGGGAGTGTGGGGGTGCACCAAGTCTCCAGGCCCAGACAACCCTTCTGCTCCCTCTGCTTTCAATACTCTTCTTGAGGTGACATTGACTGAGATGTTCTCTTGGCATGCTAAATCATGGATAAACTGTGAACCCAAATATGGTGCGACATAGACATAAAATATAGTCCAACCATCAGCATCTCATGATTTTAAACTGTGCGTGATATAAACTCTTAAAGATATGTTGACGAAAAAAAATTATCTTTTTACTTTTGCCAGTCATGCCAATGTGAGTTTGCTCCACGATACTCATCCCTCATCAGAAACGGGACTGCAAAGTGTATGCAGTGTCCCTTCTGCTTGAAACCCATTGAAACCAATTTAAAACTGTGTACTTTTTAAATAAAGTATATTAAAATCATAATCTCCTTGTGTGGATTTTATCATCGCTTGATGGCTGAGAATACAAACTTTTTTTTTTTTTTTTAAAGTATGGGAGAAAAAGTCACCCATTCCAGAAACTAGTTAAAAAAAAGATTGTTGGCAGAGAATGTGTTCTAAAGCAGATTCTAGACAAATATTTAATAATTGTTTAGATAGTCCACTCAGTTGTAAAAATATTTACACAAGTAAATCAAAGTATCATCTGCCTGGGGAGAGTTTATTACATGGAATCCTGGAACTTCAATAGAAATTATAATTTGGATGAGAACACAAGCTTGCATAAGATTCAAGTGCTGAACTATTTAAGAATAGAAATACAGCAGTCATAAATCCTAGGAATTTATTCTGAAAGACTTGAAGGAGGACAAGAAGAATGACCATGAAAGACCTTCAGGCTTATTGCTGGAGCATTTGGCTTCTAGCTTTCCCCATAAATAAGAGATGAAATTAGATCTCAAATATTACAAAATGTGAAACTCCCCAGACCCGTAAACATTCCTAAAATGCTGGATCCTGAACCAAACACAGATTCCATTGGCTCATGGTTACCACATAAAATGGAATAATTTCCATGCTTAAGTAGAGAAGGCCTCACTTTACGGGATGAATATCTAAAAGTCGCCTAGAGAATGCCACTTAAGCTCTAAAAAGGGACACATTATCCTGTTAATATTTCAGAAAAATTGATGTTGTCCTATTACCCTATTACTAAAACAATTTCAGTTTTTATAGGATCACAATACTATGTTGTTAAACTTCAAGTTTAACCTCCAGTGCTCTTTTCCATATAACAATTTTTTACATGCTAAATGGTCAAAATTTTAACAGCCATGATTGCTATTGTTCACCTCTGAACACTTGGTAAATTAATAAATGGGCTCATTACATGCAAAAAAAATGCATCATATTACACTGAGCAATGTGGAAACAATACGTATATTAAAGTGCCCATAATTGAATACTAACAATATAAAATGTAATACATAATGTCCTTTCCTGTTCCATTCTGGACAGTGGAGTGGTATCCTTTTTATCGCATTTTTTGTGGCAAAGAGATCACAGTTGAGAGTCACACAATACTTCATGGCATTCTTCTGAATGACACACTGGGGCCTCATATGCTCAGTTCCAAAATGGCGCCAAGCAACTGGACACCCCACTTAGCTCCAGGATAGTGAACCATTTTCTCCAACTTAATGTGTCTTCAGTACAACTGTCTATGAGCCCCTTCAATCCCCTCTTTGCTTTCCACACGCCCTTCTCAGTGCTTTCCAACCCCAGCCCGCTGGTCTCACCAGCTCTGTCTTCCGCACACCAGGTCTGACCATCACTTCTCACCATTGCCTCACTGCGGCTGTCTGCTTTCAAACTGCTCTGAATCCAGCCCAGACCGCGTCCTCAGTGGTCTCTTCCTTAAGTGATACCTCCCCAACT
This sequence comes from Sciurus carolinensis, assembly GCF_902686445.1. Lineage (NCBI taxonomy): Eukaryota > Metazoa > Chordata > Mammalia > Rodentia > Sciuridae > Sciurus > Sciurus carolinensis. The sequence continues at coordinate 54,096,112 of NC_062229.1, read as the reverse complement.
CCACGGACCGTTCTCCATGCATGGGCTATGGCCATTTTTCTGAAACAGGCAATCAGACCCTAGCACAGTACTATTGGAACATACAGATCCCTTACCAGAGTCCACAGTGGTGGTTCTCGAAGTCTGTGTTAGAGTCACCTTGGGAGATTTTGATCATCTTAACTCTCTAGGGTCAGGACCCAGACATGTGTCTATTTTGAAAACTCCTTGGGTGATGCTAATGGGAAGCCAAGTTTGAGACCCAATGACCTATGAGCCCCACTGGGTTGCAGCTGTGGGCTTTTTCTCCCTTCCTAGCCCTGCAGTGTGTTGCTCTGATCCAGGCTCCTTGAACTCCACTGGTCTGCTCTTCTGTCCCTTGAAAATGCCAGGTGTGCCCCCTTCTCCCGGCCTTTTATCTTCCTATGTCCTCGGACCGGAAGTCCCCAGACCTGAACTTCACATGGCTCCTCCTCCTAGCCACACTTCAAATACCCTTCCTCAGGAACACCCTGGGAAAACAGTTCTTCACCACAGCTTCGCTACTTTGGTTTTATTTTTCCCTTTATCCCAGTATCTGGAATAACTTCATTTTCAGGTGAGGCCACTGTCCTGCAGCTCCTTGACAGCAAGGACTTCTCTAACACCTTTTGTGCCTTTATCTCCAGCTCCTAGAGCAAGGCATGTGATACAAATAAAACCACCACCAATGACAAACGTCGCCGCTCATCTTGACCGAGATTGACCGCCTGGCGCTCCTTAAACACCTTCCTTATTCAACCCCTGTGATCCTCACCGAAGACCCAGAGACACGATGGGAGAAGTATCTCCATTTTACAGATGCAGAAATGCAGGCTCAGAGGGAAAGGAATATTCCCAAAGTCGTATGGCTGCAAAGTGTCAGAGTTGGAATTTGAAGCCAGGCCATTTGCCACTATTGTAAATTGCATATGGCAGAGCGCTAGAAAAGCAGGGCTTGAATAAAGTGTGAGGCCGCAGAGCAAAAACTTTTATAATGTGTTGATTTTCTAAATGCTTTTGGGAAAATACAGTCTCATAATGAATGAATTGACTTGACCATGACCTACAAGGCTCTATACAAGCTGCCCTCTCCTCATCCCTTCTCTGACAGCATCACATGCTCCTCCTCTCTGCACTCAAGCCACGTGAGCTTCCCACTCCTCAAATATTTTAGGTGGGTACCCAGTGCAGGGCCTTTGCACCTGCCGTTCTCTGCCTGGGGCAGTCTTTCTCCATATGTCCATATGCCTCACTCCCTCACCTGCTTCCAATCTTTCCTTCCTTCCATCCTAAGCAGCTTCCCTACCTTCCCGGTTCACAAATGCAATTTCCACACACCTCCCCCGCCTGCCCTGCTGGGTCTCACTACATAGCAGTTCTTTTGGAATTGTTTGTTGTTTCTCTCTCCTCAGGCAAATATAAGCACAGAGAATTTTTTTTTTCTTTTTTTTCCCTCCACTGCTGTATTCCCAGCTCTGAGAAGAGTCTTGGAATCAGAGCAGACCCTCAATAAACATTTAAGCAATTAGTAGTAAGGGCTGCACTGTCAGCCTCCATGGAGCAAGTGTGTGTAGCCCTGTGGTATGCCTCAGGAGTTGTCACTGCAGGGCAAAGGGACGTTCCCTATTATGCTGTCATTGCTAGAATTTGAAGTAGTTGATTTCTGTTGCAATGTTAACATGATTGATACAACCATACCTAAAGGGATCCCGTCTGAGAGCTCTTTAATAAGTGTAGCTTATTGCTAATTAACAGACTAGAGCTATGATGTCATTTAGTATATCATAGAGCACAATAAGTTATTAAAATAACATGCTGTGACATACAATATGATCATGAACAGCTTCAGAAGGCATCTGTAGTCCATCATAGTACATAGCAATATTCTTCTGAAAATGTAAATACTTAATGTTAGTATTATATACACACATATTAACATGCTATATATGCTACTATATACACATGTTATATGCATGTATATAATACTATTATAACAGTATTTGTATCTATATACACATATTCATATAAAATTCATTTTATCTATAGATCCTAATCAAAGTTCATAAAAAATATAAAATTGCATTATTTATTGAGGTTAGAATAGCAAGCGCAACAAACAAGATGATGTGATACCTTTATTTGTCCTATTAAATTTAAAGACTGGAAATCTCCATGTGCTGTATTTTCTTATCAGTAGTGAATGGAACACAGTGTTAGAACAACATAACATGCTAAAACATAATAGTGATGGTGTTGGGAAAAACTTTTTACTGTGTCAAGTAGTGTAGAGTGAGGAAATACAGCATTATTATTTAAATTATGAGTACAGCCCTGCAGAGGATAATATTGCTCTTGTTATAGGAAATTAGAGGCAGAAGAACACAGTTTTATTAGCCTCACTACTGGAGGGCATGATAATTGAACAGCCCCCTGAGAGCCATCAGCAGTGCCTGCAATTTGGCCTTGTGAAGATGTCTCTAATTGGCACATATATGCTGAGGAGTCCACTGGTGGCATTTCCGCTAGCATGACTTCGTCATATACATCCAGCATGTAGCAAATCAAACACCTGCAGGTGGCTTTGCAGGCACCATTTCCTCAAACCCAGTGGTTACAAACCCTGGACAACTTTTCCCCACAGGGAACAACTGGCAGTGGCTGGAGACATTTTTGGTTGTCATTTGTGGGGAAAGAGTGCGACTGGCATGGAATGGGCAGAGGCCAGGTATGCTACCAACATCTTACAAAGTCTAGGACAGCTTACCCTGCTGTCCTACAAGAATTGTTGAACCAAATATTTCCATAATGACAAAATTGAGACAGTCTGCTCTAATCTTTCAGCAATCATTACAGATTTTGTCTTCTGAATTAACAGTGATGCCATAGCCTTCTCCCCACAGGGATCCCTGACATAGTGTAAGTTTCTGAACTACAATGGGCACTGTGGCACATGCCTATAATCCTAGTGGCTCAGGAGGCTGAGGCAGGAGGATCCCAAGTTCAAGATCAGCCTCAGCAACTTAGTGACGTCGTAAGCAACTTAGAGAGGCCCTCCCTCAAAATAAAAATAAAATGGGCTGGGGATATGGCTCAGTGGTGAAGCACCCCTGGGTTTGATCCCTGGTACCAAAAAAAAAAAAAGATATCGAACTACGTTTCACTAAAACAGCAGCCAGCACATTACATCCTAAAATACTCAGACGGGGGCCTCAATCATCTCATCAGGCCTCCGTCTTCCACTCACACCCAGGATCACCCTCTCACTGCCTGCGGTTTCATTCAGATCATGGCATTGATGAGAATCTGACATTTTCTTGTTGACTGTCAGAGTCCCCTCCTCACACCCTTAGTGGCAGGGCCTCGTCTGTGTTCACTGCCATACCCCTAATGCCCCAATGTCAATGACACCCAGGAAGTGTTTACTGAATGAATGAATAAATAAGACACCACACAATGCCATGTACCAAAGACTCCTACTTGCAAGGTATCATTGGGGCACTTTATATCATCATTTCACATACATCTTGAGACCACCCTGTGATACCCCTCCTATCCATCATTCCCATTTAACAGATGAGGAACCTGAGGCTCACAGACTGGGTTAACCAAAGGTGCTACACTGAGTACAAACAGGCCCTAACGCCACACCTTTTCCCTTTATGGCTACAGTCCATAATTCCACAACACAGCAGACCCCAGTCCCCTCTGCTAGGCAGTAAGTCAAGATGACAATATGCGCTAGTTCAGGATGCTGTAATTCAGCAGCATTTGGACACTCCAAAGGCTACATGCAACTGCAGATTACAGACACCGTATTGTTAGCTCTGATTAGACACAGCATGTTGGAATAGGGCCCAGTGCCTACATTCTTCCTAACATTCAAAAGATAGTTCTTGGCTCTCTCTGCCTTCTAGAGGTGGCCCACACTGCCTTGAACGCGCCTCTGCTTTCCTAATAAATCTTTGTGTCTCTGAAAGAAACAAACAGCCCTCCTTTCTTCTCAGGCGCACAGGATAGGCAATGCGGGCTGGTTTAAACTAGAGTCAGCAAACTCCCTACAAAGGCCCAGAGTACTGGGCTCAGACTGCACAGGCCTTCGAGTCTCTGCTAAAGCTGATTCTGCCATTGTGTCCCACGGGTAGTTCTGTTCCAATCACTCTTAAAGGACAATGAAACCTGAACTTGTTTTCACATGTCACTGGATAATCAGAAAAATGAGAGATTACACTCCATTTATGTAGGATCTCTCAAAATGTATAAATGCATTCTACTGCCATGTACAACTAATTAGAACAAATAAAATTTAAAAATTCAAAAAATATTCTTTTCTCCCCCACCCAAACTTTTAAAATTATCGACACTGCTTTTTGCCTACCAACTGCACAGGGCAGGCAACTGGCCAGATTTGTCATGTGAGCCCTAATCTGTCAACTCCCTCATTTAGAATGTTGTTACTGCCAATCTTCTATGATGATAAATTAGGAATACCCCACAGACATCAGACACACCCAAATAGCGTCGACGTGTGGGTACCACAGCTACCACAATACTAATGTGGTTTGCCCAATTTTTCCTTGAACATCCTACCAACTAGTATCATTTCAGACACTGTTAAGTACCTTAGTGTAATCTAATGTCCTTATATCCACATAAGAAGTATTTGAGGGGCATCTTCATAATGAGACTGTCACCATGGCATGATGTGACGTTCCTAACGGTAGTATCAGTGTTCTCAATGATAGTTACACTGCTGTAGTTTTCTATGTCTTGAGATCATCAAGTGAACTGTTCTGTGAGGCCACCACGAATCTTCAGGCTGGAGCCAGCATCATGGCAGGAGAACAATTTAGGGGAGGAAAGGTTTATTTGGGGGCTCATGGTTTCAGAGGTCTTAGTCCATGAATAGCCAGCCCCATTCCTTGGGGTTTGAGGTGAGGCAGAACATCATGGTGGAAGAGTGTGGTGGAGGGAAGCAGCTCATGTGGTGATCAGGAAGCAGAGAGAGACTCCACTCTCCAGATATAAATATGTACCCCAAAGGCATCACCCCAAGAACCCACCTCCTCCAGTCACACCCTACCCACCTTCGGTTACCACTCAGTTAATCCCATCAGGGATCAATTCACTGATTGGGTTAAGACCCTTCACAACCTAATCCTTTCTCCTCTGAACCTTCTTGCATGGTCTCACAATGAGCTCTTGGGGGACACCTCACACCCCAACCACAACATTGGCTATGGAAAGCTCTTCACAGTCATATCTTCACTTATTCCTCACAATAAGAGCAGGCACTAGCTGCAAGCAGGCACATGTTGATGACTGGCCTCAGATTTGGAGAGACTGCAGGACCTGGCCAAGTCTCACAGACAGTGATGGACACAGCCAGAATGTGAAGCCAGCTGAATAGACCCCTGTTCAATTTGCCATTGTGTCAGATTTTGCCATGTCACTTTCTTTTCATACGTGCTGTTATTAAGACTGGGAAGAGCAATTCCACTCAGACACACTGCATGCTACTGTACAGTCTACCTGCTGCCACCAGCCCTCCAACTCCGGTGTTCCACAGCCTGGTCTCAGAGCGACTGGTGGCAATGCTGACACCAGCCTGGTGCACCAATGCCACTGTCTCATCGAGTTGGGCAGTGACGCTATCATCACGCTTCATATGCTTTTCCTAACTCTCACACCACCCTCCCCACACATATCCCTTCTTTACTTCTTAATAACACAGCCATTCTGCTACCCATCGTTCCCAAAGCGACAGCAGGAGTGCCGATATGGAGCCCGCCAGTCTGTGTCATAGTTCATCTTGTGCTTCAGAAACCACTTTTGGGACTGCAGCTTTAGAGTGAAATAAGGAATCATTGCTCTTCAAGAGCAGAACTGTGGACTAGGACTTCTTTGTTGTCATATCACTAAACCTCACAAACTGCCACACACGGGAACCCCTTAGGTCTTCTGCCATTGAACCCAGGGATGCTTAACCACTGAGCCACATCCCTAGCTCTTTTTTATATTTTACTTAGAGACAGGGTTTCACTGAGTTGCTTAGAGCCTTGCTAAGTTGCTGAGGCTGGCTTTGAACTTGTGATCCTCCTGTCTCAGCCTCCCCAGTTCCTGGGATTATAGGTGTGTGCCATCAGCCTGGCTCATACTATATATTACTGAGCAAGTATTCACCATTCAAATATGATATTGATATGTCATAATGTGCTTTAGTTTAGTGTACCATTTTTCTGATGGACTACACATATTACAAAAGTCCCAATATTTGGAATTTATAAATATACCTGTACTATAAACTATTTACCATCAATCATATATTTTTACTATATATGATATATATACATATATATCATGCAAAAGATTACATAGTTCATAATAACTGCAATAATACAAGAATAGCACATTGGGCTGAAACCTCAACACCATTTACATTATTAGCGGGAACATTATAATGCTCCACTAGAATATATTTCCTCCAGTACCAAGGCAAACGGTAATATGTACTATGCTTTCTTTGATTGTTGTAATTTTAGAAACAATGACACCATAATAAATTGGTGTCTCCAAAATGAATGGCAACAATTTATATTCAGTGAAGCTATGTAATTATTTAACATCATTTGATTCCCAAACAATATACACTAAAATATAACATGTCACTTTCCTTAACTTGTAGCAATCACAAACCACCTGCCCATAATTTCAGAATTAGTTTAGTTCTCATTAGTATCATTGCTATGCTACAGCATGTTACAGTTAACATATTACCCTGACGCTAACAAAAGGAACATAACACATATTATATGATGTTAGATCTTTGAAGTTAGATTACATGGTTTGAATCACACTTTCACAACTTACTCTTTGATTTTGTCAGCACTTAATAGTTTCAAGCCTGGGTTTTCTCATCCGTATGATGGAATTCATAATAGAACTCCTCTTATAGTGTTGCCAGGTTGAAATGAGACAGTACATCTGTTTTAATCAGCTCTGCCTCACTGTGACCAAAAGACCTGGCAATAACAATGTAGAGAAGGAAAAAAAATTATTTGGTTCATGGTTTCAGAAGGCTCAGTCCACAGATGGCTGACTTCATAGCTCTGGACCCAAGGTGAGGCAGGACATCATGGTGGAGGAAAGTCGCTCAGAACAAGACAGTCACGAAGCAGAGAGAGTCAGAGAGAGAGAGAGAGAGAGAGAGAGAGAGAGAGAGAGAGAGAGAGAGAGAGAAAACTATTAATCAGGGATAGAATGTAAACCCCAAAGGCACTCCAGTTACCTAATTCCTCTAGCCATACCTGCCTCCGTTTACCACCAATTAATCCATATCAATGAATCAACGAGCTGAATTAGGTTAAGACTCTCATGACCCAATCATTTCACTCCTGAAAATTCTTGTTTCACACGTGAGCTTTCAGAGACACTTCACATCTAAATCAAAATAGCATCTAAATTGGGTACTAACTCTGATTGCACAGGATGTGTTATATGGTAAGCTCAAATATTATTGGCTGGCACTGTGTTAATTATTTTTGTTATTATGTTAATACCTCATTCTCATTCTGGTAACAATAATACATGTACAACCAAACTACTTAGAAATAACATCACTATATAATATGCTACCAATTACTTAAACCAATTTTGTAAAAGCAAAGCTACTATGTCAACGTCTGATACACTGACCTCCTCCACTCTCTGCTGTTTTAATGCAACCAGTGGTGGTAGTAAGTTGGAGAACAAGTTACTTTCAGCAAGTGTTCCTAACCCTCTTGGGGTCGAGGCCCCCTTGAAGAGTTTTATGAAAGTTGTAGCTCTCCAGAAACACAAGACACATATTTTATACCACAATTTCAGTAACTTGAAGAACATTTGTACAACCTTCTAAGAATACACATTTCTCAGCCTCACCCCCAATCTACTGAATCTAACTGTCCCAGGGTTCAGTCAGTCTCAGCCGAGTAAGAGTTTAGTGGATAAGAGGTGATAACAGTGTGGCAGTCAACCAGGGGAAGTCACGGAAGAAGTAGGCGTGGTTTATAAAGCTCACGGTTAATCCACAACACAGAGGGCAGAGAACATACCATGGTTTCCTTTCCCTTTTACAAACTGTCAAATTCTTCAAGACACTTGATTTTTCTTTTATCATAAGTATCCCTGATCTAGCATATGATTTTAATTTTTCTATATTTTCTTGAATGATAAATAAATGGATCGAACTAATGTATATGTGCAAATATTTTAGGTAAAATAATATTTCTATAAATAAAGGTAAATTGCACTTCCTAGATCAGTGGACATTTTCTTAAGACCACACAATAGCAATCGCTACTGTTTGGCACCAGGAGTCTCCCTCTCCATGTGAAATCAAAAGAGCTCTCACATTGAACTTGGGATCTTGGCATTACTTCATCTCACAGATGCAAAATGAAAAAATTGGGGCTCAAGGGGTTAAGCAACTTGAGTAAGTGGTCCAGCTGATGAACCAGAAGCCAAGAGGGCCCTTCGGGTCATCTCTGCCCTATGCGGCAGGAAGGGCCTCCTTGAAATTATATCTTGAGAATACTTAACTGCAGAGAGCTATGACAAAAGGCACATAGTCCATCAATCCAAAAACACAGCAGGAAAATGCAAAAGATGGAGGAAGGAGGGAGAGAGAAAGAAAAGAAGGCTGAGGCACAAGACTAGAGATATACAAGGTTGAGGTTGAAGTGAAGGTAAAAGTCTTAAGACAGAAACAGGCACAAGTTACTAGCAAACAAAGCCATAGACACAGAGCTGAAGGAGCACAATCAGTTGTAAAGACTGTAGAGGGGAGGCTGCAATTCACCTCTCAGAACACCTCATGGAAGCCAAGTGCGGTGGTGCCACCTGTGATCCCAGCGGCTCAGGAGGCTGAGGCAGGAGGATCGCAAGTTCAAAACCAGTCTCAGCAACTTAGTGAGGCTCTAAGCAACTCAGTGAGACCCTGTCTCTAAATAAAATATTAAAAGGACTGGTGATGTGGCTCAGTGGTTAAGTGCCCCTGGGTTCAATCCCTAGTACCAATAAAATAATAAAAAAGAAAAGACCACCACATCAAGTGGACAAAAACTGAATGCAGGGAAGGTTAGGGCTTTATTAGTCCAATGAGTAATACCATATATGAAAACTCTACTCTGAAAGTGTTCCCTGGTGTTGCCAATACATCGTTTAGACAACACAGCTGCATGCTGCTGTTTCTATATTCAGTCACCCATCTTGTGAAGGGTAAGGAGAACCTCTGCCTTTGTTTGCTGGGGCAGCCACAATGAAATACCAAAGACTGGGTGGCTTTAACAATAGAAATTTATTGGCTGAGCCCTGGGTTAAGGTCCAGCAGGATAGGTTCTGGGAAGGGCTTTCTCCCAGACTTGCCGAGGGCCACGTTCTTCCTGTGTCTTCACACAGCAGAGAGAAGACAATCTCTGATGTTTCTTCCTCTTTTTTAAGGACACCAGTTCTATCAGGTCAGAGCACCAACTTTGTGACCCCATTCAATTGAACTCAGGCATTTAACCACTGAGCCACATCCCCAACCCTTTTTTATATTTAATTTAGAGGCAGGGTCTTGCTGAGTTGCTTAGGGTCTCGCTAAGTTGCTGAGGCTGACTTTGAACACACAATCCTCCTGCTTCAGCCTCCCATTCAATTTTAACCTCCTCCTCAAAGACCCCATCTCCCATACAATCACACAGGGCCATAGGGGTTCCACATATAAATTCCCTGAGAGGAGAGAGACACAAACATTCAGTCCATAACACCTTTTATCAGAGAGCTGTTCTTCATTGGAGGATTCTCTTTCATCTCTACACACTTAGAAATCTCCCCAAATCCTGTTTGGTAAGATCAGTGCCCTTGGTCAGTTTGTTTCCCAGCACGATCATGTCTGTGTGTCTGTTAATTACACTGGTATCAGTTACTTTGATGCTATTGTACTAACAATCAATGATAATCAAAATAATATCAATGATGATGGGGGAGACAACTATCAAGAGGTTAGTACATGCTAAATACAAGGGCTAAGACTATGCATCTGATTAATTATTGCAACCCTTTCCTAGAGACACTAGTATTATCCCACTTGCACAAAGAATAAGAGTTTTATCTTCATTTTGACCAAAGACCAGATCTGGACAATTTGATATCAGGGTTCTTGATCTGAATGTCTGCATCTCATCCCACACTTAACTCATCCCTCCATGCTGAGCAAATTAATCCCCGTTTTGCAAAGAAAAACATAAATAAATAACCCATCCATCCAACTGGCTCTCCACATAATTAGCAATTAAAATAGCATGGCATCCTTTAAATGCCAAACAATATTCCAGCATTCTGCTGCTAGAACATGCACATTCTGTAGCTTTCCTGTTCAGAGGGTACAAAATCCCAAGGAGCCTGATTGCCTCAGGAGACCTGGAAAGCTGCCAGGATCTTAACAGCGCCACACCTTCCCTACACAGGAAGTGATGCCTTTCCTACCAGGTAGGTGAGGCAGTGTCTGGTTTGGGCTGAATTGACCCTTCCCACCAGTCTTAGCTGTAGAGGGGCAAGGAACTTTCTGGATCTGCTTGGACAACATGGTTTCGGAGGATTTTGAAGTGTCCATTCACATGGCAGAATGACAATCTGTAAGGATTAGGCCTCACATGTGGTTTGTCCAGCGCAGGTACCAGCAATACAAGGAAGGGAAGCCCCAGCTCTGCTTGCTTAAGCATCTTTGTGCACGGCCACTTGTCAACTAACATCACACAGGGACATGCCTTCCGCTGTCCCTTGTCACTATGTGAAATCATGCACAAACTCCCTTCCCACCCTTCATCATACCCATATGAGTCAGCCTCAACTTCTGGGTCACCGTGGATTCCTGTTTACTCTCTGTTGACTCCACACAGTTGAACCTGGGTGGAGCGAAACACACCACCCATTCGCAAGTCCCACTTCGAAATTCATGACAACATATTTTAAACCGGCACTGCTTACAACACCATCACCTCCACATACTCCCGCTGTGCACAGGCTTCTCTGATTCCAGAACACTCACACCACACCTTCCTAGCTCGTGAGCTCCGCTCTCCTGAGTGACAACCCAAGCATCCAACAGAGATGCTGCCAGCTTCCCACCAACCAGCCCCACCACCTCCTCTGTATGCTCTCTGCCTCTTCCTCAGAAGCCATCGCAAAGGGTCCCGTACTACCAAAGGCAGTCCTCCTACACCTGTTACGTCCCATCCTCTCCCACCTACTCAAGGTCTTTGCTCCTGGGTTTACATCTCCCTCTCATGAGTCAGTAGCGCCTTCCTGTCCACAGGGTCATCCCGGGCACACGGCCAGCCTGAAAGACCCAGCATCCTAAAAGACCCTCTTCTACCCGCTCCAACCCATCCCCACTTGTTCTCCTCTCCTGCCCACTGAAACCCCTAGAATTACTAACCAGGCTCCCTGACTCTGACGTTCTTTCCGCAACACATGCCAGGATTGATTCCTTCTTCTCCTATAAGATGACTCTTCTTGAGGTACCAAGGACCTCCATGGGTCCAATGGGGGTCCAGTAGCCTCTTTCCTGTTATCCTCTTACTCATCCTTCCAGCCAGTTCTCCTCGAAGCCCTTTCTCCATCAGCTTCTCCTCCTCCCTCTGCCACTGGTGATGGCTCTTCCTCCCCAAGCTCACCTGGCACATTGGCATGTCCCAGTGCCCGCCCCTGAGATCCCCTCTCTTCCCAATTTACCCTCCCTAGGTCCTTTCATTCGGTTCCCCAGCTTTAAAAGCCACCTTTCTGCTCATGACCCCAGGTTCACCTGTCCAACTAATCCCCTCCATTGAGCACCAGGAGCACAGATCCAGCTGTGATCTGACTAATGCACTGAAATGTATTCAATTCACTATGCCCCAAAGAGATATCTATTTTCTCTCTGATCCTGTTTTTCCCTGTTTTCTCATCCCAGTAAACAGCCTCCCCAACCCTCCTACTATCACCGAGTGGCATAAGCCAGCAGGGGTGTGGTGGCACACAACTGTGATCCCACTGACTCAGGAGGCTGAGGCAGGAGGATCACAAGTTTGAGGCCAGACCCAGCAACTTAGTGAGGCCCTAAACAACTTCATGAGACCTTGTCTCAAAATTAGGAAAAAAAAAAAAGGGGGGGGGGTTGGGGGGCTGTGGATGTAGCTTAGTGGTAAAAAACCCCTGGGTTCAATTCCCAGTGCCAAAAAAAAAAAAAAAAAGACTCTCCCCTCCCCCCCAAAAAAACCCCAAAACAAATCTTTTCATTATAAAGAAAAAAAAAAAAATCCAAACTCTTGTCCTGGGCTCTGAGAGTGCATGTCTTCCGCTTTCCTATCCACCTATGCCCGCCACCCTGCAGGCCTTCCTTGGATCCTTCAGCACGCAGACCTTGTTCCTGCCCAGGACCTCGCTGCTGCTAAGCTGCCTGGGGTGCCCTTCCCCAGCATCTTCTCCTGCCTGCACCCTTCTGTTGCCTGGGTCTTGGCTGATATGTGACTGCACCTTTCTTGGCCTTCGTAACTAAGTCACTTCCTATCACATGACCCTGTTTCATGTACCCAGGAGCCCTTGCCGCTCCCGGCAAGTCACTCCCCAACTTCTTCCTTGTCTGTCTTCACCAGTGAGAACGAACTCTCTATAAAAAACAGAAGCTGGGTTTCCCTTACTCACTCTTGGGCCCCAGCACTAGCCATACATCTGTAAATGGATACCTGTCACAGAGCCACCACTGTGAGATCAGTAGGGACATTCTCATCTGACACAAGCAACCTAACCCCCAGGCTCCGCCCCTGGCTCCCCAGGGCTTGCATTCAAAGCTGCTTATTTCCATCGTCTCCATTTGTTCCACGCTGATTATATTCTAGGCACCGTCCCAATACCTACTTAGTCTCATAGGCCCCAGTGAGCTTAGTTTTATTCCCATTTTCCTGAAGAGAAAAGATAAGGCATATGGAGGTGCAGCCAGGGCCCGAGGTCCCCCCGCCAGTCAGCAGCAGAGCCTGCTCTGCTTCGTCCTCAGTCTAGAGGGTTCCTTCTGTGCTCAGCTACCTGCTGTGCGGCACTGTCCCCACGGAACAGTGCCTGCTAGGTGTGCGTGAGTGCTCGTGCCTCCTCCCAGGTTTTATCTGCACCATCCCAGTCTCCTCCGTTGGTCTCTCCAACAGTTTAATCCTTTCTCAGAATCACACCTGGTATTGTGTTTTAACCCATCTACACAATCCACACTATTGAGGCTCAGAAAAATGGAAACATCTAAAACAGCTTCCCCATATTTCTAAGGTAATGTGTGAAAGGAAGTCTTTCCTACCAGGACTCGGGATCCAGTGATACTGACAGCTTGGAATTAAGCTGTCAGACAGCTTAATTAAGCTTGGAATTAAGACAAATGAAAGGCGGGTGCAGAGGCACACGTGTAATCCCTGTGGCTTGGGAGGCTAAGGCAGGAGGATCGTGAGTTTAAAACCAGCCTCAGCAAAAGTGAGGCTCTAAGCAACTCAGTGAGACCCTGTTTCTAAACAAAATACAAAATAGGGCTGGGTTGAGTGTCCCCAAGTTCAATCCCCAGTACCCCCTGCCCCATCAAAAAAAAAAAAAAAAAAAAAAGACAAATAGAAAGGAAACCTGCCCAGGTCAGTTAGGGTTAGAGTGACAGGAGTCATTAGAACAACAGGAAGCAATATCTGTTAGGATCTGTTAGGTGCTTATGGTGTGCCTGGTTGTCACTAAACTTGTTGACTGTTCAAAATGGCTGATACACGGGAAGGGCGGGGTGTGAAGCAGTTGGTCTCCTTTCAAAACCCACCATGCAGGCTGGGGTTATGGCGCAGTGGCAGAGCGCTTGCCTAGCGTGTGTGAGGCACTGGGTTCGAGCCTCAGCCCCACATAAACAGCAAAAAGAGAGATTACACTCCATTTATGTATGATCTATCAAAATGTATAAATGCATTCTACTGTCAGGTACAATTTTATTTTTGGAAAAAATAAAATTAAAAATAATTAAAATAAAGGTATTAGTATTGTGTCCATCTACAACTAAAAGACAAAACCGTCCAGTCCCGGCCCTCCCTCTGCTGCCCTGCCTTCTGCATTTGGCCCCTCTGCTGCAAGCCTTCATGCTTCCTGCTGAAGGGACAGCTCCAGGTCTGGTGAGCATACTGTCCCCTGGGGTAGGACCGGTGTGGGGAGAACATCTTTGTGTTAGGATGGATGGGAATGTGGGCCCTGGCTGTGCAGTTTATTAACTGAGAAGTTTTGTATCAATCCCTTAACAAATCTGAAATGTGCCCTGTCTACAGGCACAGTCAAAGGTCTCCTTGCAGGATGACCGTAGGCAGTGAATGAGATCACAAGGTCAAGAACGAGGCTGCTGCCTGGCACACAGAGCGTGCTTGCAGGTGGAACCCATTACCGGAAGTCGTGTGGTCGCTCCTATGTGATTGAAAGGAATTTGACTGACAGACATCTTGAGCGATTCCACTTTTCTCTTTAGTCACCTCAAGGTCTCCGTGTCCACTGAATGAAGCTCCAAAACCTCAGCTGGAGGTCCTGCCAGAGCCCCTCCCTGGGGTGTTTTTGCGGTGCTCCCCACATGCTGGGGTGAGAGCAGAGAGGTCCTCCTTGGAGACTCACAAGGCCTCTTCTGGATCTCAACTAAAAATTCCCATGCACATGGTTGGCATCTTGAGCGGATGCAGGCCATTGTCCCCTGGAGGGGTCTGAAAGCCATTCCAGTGACACTTGACAAACACCATGGAACTCTCCTAATGAGCTGCAGTGTGGAACTAGGGCTGCCTTTTGGTCTTGAAGGAATGGAATTATTATAAGATCCAATGATGGCGAGGGAACTGGTGTGAGGCAGGTGACCTGTGTCACTGGTTACTCTGGAAAGGATGGGACCTTTGCAACCCACTGGAATTAAAGTGCAACCTTGGCTTGTAAACTCCTAAGTTTGGGGTCTTATAATTGATTTGAGTTCTTTCCAGGTACCAGTAACCTAACGCTTGAATCTATTATGCAATCATGACTCAATACGTCCTCCAGACCCAGGGCGGAATATAGGACAGATTTTGTAAATATTTGAAATTGCTAGTTTAACATTAACTTGAATCAGTTTGCTTGCTGGTTGCCAATAACTTTGGGGAGTTGGAGGTTTTTCTGTAATCATGTATACCAATTTCTATCTTTTTTTATTTCTTTTTATTTTGAACCCAGGGACACTCAACCACTGAGCCACATCCCCAATCCTTTTTTAAAATATTTTATTTAAAAATAGAGTCTCAATTAGACATTCTTTGTAGTGCACATTGGTTCCTTACCTTAGGGTAAGACTATCAGAGCAGAGGACCCAGGACAATTCTCTGAACTGAATCTCCTCCATAACCAAAGAGGTACATCTAAGATAATATGTGTCCTGGGGAAAATTGCAGGAATGGGTGGTCAACCCCATTATGTTGCCATTCAATTCACAAGTCAGCGTTTTGCAAAAACCAGAGTGACCCTAGAGGATGACAGTGACCTATGGGAAACTCAACCAAGAGTAAGTCACCATGGCAACTGCAAGGGGGCATCATTGCTAGGTCAGAATAGCTTGAACTGAGTGCAAATGATGTGCAATGTAATACACTCTTCCTGAGAATCTGTCTTTTGAACTAATTTCGAATGGACTTAAATTAGAATATATAACAATGTCTGATGATCAATGAGACATGTAGGATTTTCTTCAACTAGTTATATAATTAAAACATAGTAAATGACATTTCCTGTAATAATAAATCATTCATATGGAGAAAAAATGAAAAATAAATAAAAATAGGGTCTCACTGAGTTGCTTAGGGCCTTGTTAAGTTGCTAAGGCTGGCTTTGAACTCATGATCCTCCTCCCTCAGCCTCCTGAGCTGCTGGGATTACAAGTGTGTGCCACCACGCCCGGCAACCCGTGTGTCTTCTAAGAATTCATTTGGAAAAAATACAGAGTGGAACTCGGTGAAAACATTGGTGGTAAGTGAGAATAGAGAGAGGGAGACAAAAAGATGAAATGAAATTTGTCCTTGGTGTATTCAACATCCGAGTCACCATAACTGAGTTTTAGATGCAGGCTGCTATATTTAAATTCTATCGTATCTCATTGATTTTTATAAGCAGCTCTACTGAGATAAAATTCACACACCATTCAATTCACTCATTTAAAAAACTATTTCAAAGAACTTAAAATCAACATACTACAGTGACGCAGCCCCATCAATATTTATAGCAGCTCAATTCACAATAGCTAAACTATGGAACCAACCTAGATGCCCTTCAACAGATAGATGGATAAAGAAAATGTGGTGTATATATACAATGGAATATTACTCAGCTTTAAAGAAGAATGAAATCCTGGCATTTGCTGGTAAACAGATGGAATTAGAGAATATCATGCTAAGTGAAATAAGCCAAACCCAAAAAACCAAAGACCAAATGTTTTCTCTGGTAGGCAGAAGCTAATTCACAATAAGGGGTAGGGTTCTAGGGAAGAATAGAGTTACTTTACATCAGATAGAGGGGAGTAAAGAGAGGGGGATGGGCATGGGGGTAGGAAGGATAGAGTGAAACAGACATTATTACCTCATGTACATGTATGACTGCATGACCGATATGATCCTGCAATATGTATATCAGAAAAATGAGAGATTATACTCCATTTATATATGATCAAAATGTATAAATGCATTCTACTGTCATGTACAACAAATTAGAATAAAAAATTAAAAAAAAAACTATTTCAATATTTTTTGTATATTCTCAGAATTGAGAAAACCTTACCACAATCTAATGTTAGACCATTATCACCACCCCAAAAGAAACCCTGTATCCATTAGCAGTCACTCCCATTTCACCCCTGTACCCATCCCCAGTCTCCAGCCCCAGCCACCTGCCTGCCTACTTTGTCTCTGTAGATTTGCTTATTCTGAACATTTCATATAAATGGAATCACATAATAATATATGGTCTTTTATGCCTGGCTTCTTTCACTTAACCATAATGCTTCCACGTTTCATTCATACTGTGTCTTTATCAAGACTTCTTTCCGTTGTATTGCTAAATCATACCTCATTGTATGACAACTACCTTTAGCAGTTCATGGACATTTCAGTTGTTGCCACTTTCTGGTCATTATGAATAATGCTTCTGTGAACATCCATGTGCAAGGTTGTGAGTTGAAAGACATTTTCACTTCTCTTAGGTAGACACCTAGGAGTTGATTTGCCAGATAATATGGCAACACCATCATATAAGGAATATCAAAATGTTTTCCAAAGTGGTTGCACCATTCTACATTCCCACCAGCATCGTGTGAATATTGCAGTTTCTCCACATTCTTGCCAAAACCTGCTGTTACCTTTCCTTTTCATTATAGTCCAAAGAGTAGGTGTGAACTAGAATTTCATGGTGACTTTGATTTGCATTCCCCTAATGACTAATGATGTCGAGTGCCTTATCATGTGCTTGGTTGATTCTGTGTATATTTTCTTTGCAGAAATGTCTGTTCATATACTTTCGGTCATTTAAAAATATTTACTTGTCTTTGTTGTTGCCCAGCCTCTACCTAGCTTTAAAAAATGTTTCTTGCTGGGCACGGTGGCACATGCCGGTGACCCCAGTGGCTCAGGAGGCTGAGGCAGGAGGATTGTGATTCAAAGCCAGCCTCAGCAAAAGTGAGGTGCTAAGCAACTCAGTGAGACCCTGTTTCTAAATGAAATACAAAATAGGGCTGGGGATGTGGCTCAGCGGTTGAGTGTCCCTGAGTCTAATCTCCAGTAACAAAATAATAATAATAATAATAATAATAATAATAATATTTTTCTGTGGATATTTCCAAGAAATTTGGACCTCATCTATAACTGGTCTTCATATCCCCCTTCCGCTAATCCTGATCTGCCTCTTTATAATAAATCTTTTCTACTTGGTCAACTGGTCCACCAAGGCAGGAATGAACTCTCCCTAATTCTGTCTTCTCATCACTTCCCCACCCAGATTCTGTCAATCATCAAGGAATGGTTTCTTTTAATCATGTGCCATTCATCCTTCTGAGATCCTGCAATAACTCAACCCAAGCCTTTGTCTCTGTATATACAAACACAGTAATGACACCCCCAGGGGACACTGAAGGTTACAAGCACTGGTCCTGAAACGATATACTTCCTTAGTTCAACCTTGGCTCTGCCACTGAGCCGAGGTCTCAATTTTCCTATTGTATTCTTTTGAGGTGCTGGGGATTGAACCCAGGGCCTTATGCTTGAAAGGCAAGCACTCTACCAACTGAGCTATCTCCCCAGCCCTCAATTTCCTATTGTAAAATGGGGATGATGATAGCCTTGACTTTGTAGGGTTTGGGGATTAAACAAATGATTACATGAAAAGTGATACAAATTGTGCCTGGTATAAGACAAATACTCAGTAAATGTTAGCTCATATTTGTAGAGTTATTTTTTACAACCAATTAAAACTTTTCCTAGACCTTTTTTTTTTTTTTCCTTCACTATGAAATCACATGGAAATGGGTTGCTTGGCCCCTAAGTGACTCCATGATCTTCAATGTGAGTTGACAAGATGCCACCATGACCCCCAGATCCTTGTAGCAGTTTAATAGCTTTATGTTTCAAAATGGTAAAACGAAGTTTAGAAGTGTAACTTCCTTCCACACACTGTTGCTATACTGCCACTGCCCGTAGGCATTTTGGGCTTGCTCTTGACCCAGCAGGATTGAAGGCACTGCTGAACTTTATTCTTGCAATTGCTTTAGAAGGGGCTCAATATTGCTATTCCCCACTTCATAATTGAGATAAATGACAGGGTCGGTCTATTGTCCACAATCACATAATTAGGCACTGGAGAAACCTGGACATGGTCCCAAGGCCCTTGGACATGGAGTCCTAAGCTCTTGGCTCTGCCTTTAGAAGTTTCTGAAGAGGTGTCCACAGACAGACATTCTCGAAGTCAGCCTGGGAAAGAATTTCGGTGCTTATTTCATGTTTATAATTCCTGAACAGAATACATCTTCCATCTGGGAAGTCTTCACATTGTTATCCAAACTTCTGAAAATTCCTGGGACTAGGAAATTTTGAATGTCATTTCTGAAAGTTCTGGCTCAGCAGAAATATTTTTCCTTGGGGTGTCTTCCTTTGCTGGAGGGACGAGGGCCTCCTCATCCAGGCAGTTTAAGGCAAGGGGTATTAGACCCAGCTTCATTCCTTTTCCAGGTAGCCCTTCACACATGGTGAGGAACCAGGGGAGAAGATGCTCATTAGCCATCACCGTCATTGAGAAGCAACTAGGTGCCGGCAAGGGTGACTCAGGACCGCCATCTTCACAGGCAGAGGCAGCCATGCCTCGGGCTGAGCACAGGAGGTCCTCATTATCCCAAGATCCTCGGTGCTGGGAGAAAATGCTACTTATTATGAATCCATCAAAAAGAGGGACATTTTCAAAATAAGCTGTTAAAGAAAAATAATAATTTCTTAAAAAAACCTAGTTACTTGGGTCTTTAACTTAGCTGGCAATTGTGAAAATGAGCTTATTTTATTTAATATTTAACAAATGTAGGGATCCGTTCAAACATGGCCCTTTTAGAAAATATGCAACATGAATTGTTTTTTTTTTTCTCTCAGTTTTGACAACATTCAATAATAGCAAAACTCGATTTCTCTTAAACTTTTGCAGCACTCTCAGAAAGACTGGCTCTTTCTCAAAATGATTTAAGAGTGTCACAGGTTTTCCTGAGAGTCTCTCTAAATCTTTGCTCTTTAAATCATTCCCTATTAAAGCTCTCATTCCATCCTTGATCTGGTCGATTCGCTCTTTTGGTTTAACCCTGGCTTAACCTCCTTAATGTGGCTTTGACATCATTAACTTGATTCTTCAATTTTCAGGGACCTTCTAGAACTCTTGCGCACTTTGCAAAGTCCGTGATTTCATTTGCAATGCTTATATTGCATGATACGGACCCACAGAGGACCCACAGAAATGTTCACAGGTTGGGCTGGGATAGGGAATGAGGTTCATCGGTGATTTTAGTAGTGATGATTTTTACGCTAGGCCTTGGCTTCCTCATGCACACTGGCAGATATGGTATTGCTCATGGGGTGAGCCTCCCGTTTTTTGGTCTAAGACTTTCTAGATGCCGGGTACCACAATCCTCTCCAGACTCGGGTTACATAGAAGACTGTCCTTGGCGGAGAGTTTGCTGAAATTCAGAGTTTTTCCATGACCAATAAGGCACTGCAGGTGCTTGCCTGCTGGCAGCTCCGCCATTTTGTATATCCCCTTTCCTTTCTTGTCCCCTGGCTCACTCTGCTTCAGTGACAATGGCCTTCTGTGTTCCTTGCCAAGCCCTTTCTGACCTCTGGACTTCCATCCTTGCTCTTCCTTCTATCCTGAATGCCATTTCCATTGCCAAGTTCCACCCTTCCGGAGCCAGTCTGGTACCAGTTTCTTGGAGAGATCTCTGCTGAGCACTCCATCTCAAGAGCAAACCCCCACTTCCGTAACTCCTTTGCCCATTTTTCTGTTTATCTCCATAACAGCTTTTAAGGAAATGAGAGATCTTATTTTCTTATTTCTGCCTCTGAATCCAGGACACCAAGTTTCAGAAGGATAAGGACTCCATTGAATTCTCCTGTAAACATGCAACATCTGCAGGATGCAGTGATGCCACCTATCATCTCCACCCGCTCAGGAGGCCGAGGCAGGAGGATTTCAAATTGGAGGCCAGCCTCGGCAATTTAGTGAGGACCTTGGCAACTAAAAGAGATGCTGTCTCAAAATAAAAAATAAGAGGGACTGGGGATGTAGTTGGGTGGTATAGCGCTTCTGCATTCAATCCCCAGTTGGAGTAAAATAATAGGAAAAATCTGTCTTAGTCATTCTTAGGTAGAAAGCTGCAGTTTACAATTTGCAAAGAAAATTTATTCACTTGCCCTGAAAGAATTTAATCATATCTCTTCTTCAGGACCACTAGAAGAATCTTTGCTTCCCTAAGATATGAAGGCTGAGACATTTTATAGTATCAGAAAAGTTTCACCAGGAATTTTTTTTTTTTTTTTTTTTAGGATAAAGATTAGAGACAAAGGAAATGTACATTCCTCCCATCTAAGATTTCATGATTCATTATCATTACCTGGTCATCTTGCTAAAGGGGAAGCCAATGGGAGACATAAGATAGGGACTCATTTGGTCCTGATTTTTGTCAACTTCTGCTCTGAGGGACCCAAAGATTTTACTGCAAAGTCAATTTCCCCATCTTTTCTAAACTAGAAATAAAATTAGGTATCATGAGTCAAAATGTCTCATTGCAATTCATGAGCCACACTGCATGGTCCAGGGGAGGTTCTGGTTAGTGCCAAAGAGAGATAGTCCCTAAGTCCTTGGAACAAAGGAATGGTAAAGCTAAACAAGATACAGAAAGATCATGAATCCGCGTTTTCCATTGCTAAGACCTCAGAAACCCATAAAAGCAGTTGTTTTATGGGAACACTTAGCAAAGCACTGCCCAAGTCCATTTTAAAGGCTTGAAATTTCTTTGACATATGGCAATCATTATGTGTGCTCAGCTGTCTATCTTGCACAACTCTTTCTTCTTCCCTCCCCCAAGCAAGGCATTTCTGAGGCCCTACATTTACCCTATTTTACAAGATTCACTTCGCAGCAAGCAAGGCTCAGAAGCAGTCTCGGGGAGGATAACCCTGGCCAAGAACTCCAAGGGCACCAAAGCATTTTGTCTCAAGATGGACGCCTGGAGGCGAGACTGTTTCACATTAGAAGGGGCATACATTCCTCCTTGGAGTACTGCTTTAGAAAAAGGTTTAATGACTCAGATGTTCTAAGCAGCTAAGTAGAACATATTGTCCTGCTTGGCCTTTTCCAAAATATACAGGAGTCTACATGAGCCTCATGGGCCTGCTGGGGGATGTGTTGGGGTTTCCTAAAGATCAGGTAATGGAAGTAACAGAAAAATGAGTCAAGGTGAACTTTTCCGTATGTCTGCGTGGTCCCCTGCATTGCAAAGGCGTTCCATGCTCCCAAGCACCAAGCATGCTCAAGATATGGTGCTTCTAGAGCTCAGAAGAGCAGATGGACAATCTCAAGCTCACCCCCCTCCTCCACCCTAATGGGGGAATAGACTGTCAGACATATCTATACTGTATTCTTGGAAAACTTTCCCCTATGCTGCTTTGATGTGGTTCTTCCAGGGAAATCAACCAAAATGTCCCAAGGAAATAAAAATAGTTGAATTCAACTGTCTAAGGTGGTGTAGCCCAGACTCGGCTCAACTAGGGAAACTATAGTATTTTATTTTTTATTTTTATAGACTGCATTTTGATTCATTTTACACAAATGGGGTACACCCTTTGGTTTCTATGGTTGTGCATGATGTAGATTCACACCATTCCTGTAATCATACATGAACACAGGGTAATGATGTCTGTCTACATTCCATCTTGATCTTGGTCCCCACCAAGCTGGGCGAGACCCACAAGAAACATATGATGCCTGACTTTAGAATTTGCCATCTGTCAATAAAATCCATCCTCTACACCGAAATCCCTGGGAAGAAAATTCACACAGACATTTGTTCTCCCCCAACATTCGCAGCTTGTTTTAAAAGAGCATACATAGCATCTTTAATTCTTTGCTTATAGAAGTGTAAATTTCTACACTTTCTGGTTGTTAAAATAACTTTTAAAAAATGTATATGTATTTTTTACTTGATCATTCATGCCTGCAGCATTTCCTAAGGGTATCCAACCAGAAAAGGAGGTCAGGCGAAAGTTTCTCTCATCATTTTTCCCATCTCCTGTCAAAATCAGGCTTCCCAAAGAAAAGTAAATCCAACTCCCCAAAATCCACTGGATTGTGACGTGCTGCTCTTCTGAGACTCCTTGGAGAAATGGCACAGGGGGACTTGCTCCAGACTATAGGCAGCAAAACTAACAATGAATCTTCTCCAGGGACAGGTCCCACACCCAAATCTCTGTCCCCACCAACTCATGTCTCTATTTTTTTCAGGTGGAGGAAAAGACTACAAACACGCTCCAGAATCTATGCCTGACATTCACGTTATTTAAAAAAGACACGCAAAGATTTGGGAGGCATACGTTCTTTGCAGCATTATGTATAAGAGTGAAAAATCAGAAACAAACTAAAGGCCTCTCAATCAAGAATTGTTTGAATAAATTAAATCCTTTACACAGTTGTTAAAAATTGTGTTCTCGTAATTTTTGAAATTGAGAATTGGGTATGGTATATTAAGCAGGGAAACAAAAGCAAGATTCAATCCAACTCAACATATTTTCCAATTGTGAAGCACTATGTGCATCTTTACGGAGGAAGAGAATTAAAAGAACTATACTGACATTTGAACTAATTATTTCTGGACACATTTTGGTGTTATTAATTTTTTTTTTTTCATACTTTGTCCTAGTTTTCTACTTTTTTCCAATGTTTTTTATACAAGCGCCACTCTAGGGACTGAAGACACAGCGGTGGCCAAGCTGGATAGAGCCCCTGCCCTTAGGAGTAAAAGCAGTTTTTACGGCAGAGTCGTAATATATACCTATGTTTACGGCCTCACCGAGCGTCTGTTCACCCTTCTACTCAAACCACATCCTAACGTCTCCTTGGAGAAGTCACTTCTTTCCCATTGTCAGCTGGGTAGTTTGATCGGTCTGAATGTCTGTGTCCACCCCACCCACCAATCTCTTAAGTTAAAACCCTGTTCCTGACATGATAGAATCAACTAGTGAGGACTTTAGGGGGTGCCTCCCTTTCCACCCTGTAGGACACAGAGAGAAGGCACCATCTACACCCCGAGGCAGGAACCTCGTCACACACTGAACCTGCCAGAACCTTGATCTTGGACTTCCCAGCCTCCAGAACTGTAAGAAATACATTTCTATTATGTAAAAGTTACCTGGTCTGGTGGACTTAGTTATATAGCTGCCTGAACAAGCCCCGATTGGCTTAAGCCATCAATCTTCCCCACTCGTGGTAGTGCTAATGATTGACTGAAGGAAAAGCATGTGGTTTAATGATGGAAAGAGTGTTTCTAGGATATGGAAGAGCCAGGTTAAAAGATGATGTCTATTCCTCAGGACTTAAAGGTATAAGGACAAGAGGTCAGGAATTATTTGCAGCCACATAGGGACTCTCTAGAATGGCTAAGAGGGCCACCGTGGCTTATAAAAATATAAAGGAAGTGAGATCCGAGGGAATGACATTCTTTGGCACCTGGATTAAGCCTTGCCTGAAGCTATACTTTGGACTTTTCCATTACCTGAGCCAATAAATTCCTTTTATTGTTTAATCCAATTTAAGTTAGTTTTCTGTTGATTGTAGCCTAAAGAAATGTAACTGACAGACCTCTTTAAAGCCAATTGCTAGGTATAGTGACAAACACCCTGGTTTAAAGGCCCTGGTCTTTCCTTAAATGGAAGTATTAGTTTAGGCAAGTCCTTCCCCACTCACAAAATTCCGCATCTGGAAAATGAAGTAGCTGGAGCAGAACAGGATTTTCCAAGCTCCAGTCAAGCAGACCACCGTGGTCAATGCAAATATGTCGATCAGTCCTTAATTTTGAAAGAAAAATAAGGACCTTGTCACATTTTCATAGAGTCCAATGTATTTTATTTAAAGGACTCCCCTTTGTTGTGAGATCAGACAGGTATAGGGATACCAGTGGCTTTGTTTGGGTATATTTCTCCTAATTGGCAAGATTAAAACTTGCAAACTTTCTGTAGTTCCCTTCAACTTAAATTGCTGAAGTGTCTCTCATCCATGAAATCTTAAAATCTGGGGATCCATAGACCAAATAATCTTTTACAGAAACATCCAAACATGTGTATTAAGTTTGCTATTTTACAGGGATGTGCACTTAACAACTCTAAATAATTTAACATGATTAATGTCATTTTTAAAGTATTTATAAAATGCCTAAAGTTAGCAATAGTTATCAGGTGGGTGAAGTTGAAAATGTCAGAAAGCAACTTTTCCTGAATGTTGTTTTTAACCTACAGAGGGAAGGAATTCATTGATCTTTCTTTTTCAAATAGGTGTAGCCAACTTGTAAATATTGTCCAAAATTCTTTGTGACTTTTGAAAATCCACAATTTTCAAAAGACTGAGCATATAATTCTCACATTTATACAGATGTCCCAAGATAGTAATTATTTTCCTTCCCATAGGAAATCCTCTCCAAGTCTACAAAATCAGAATCTCCCTCTCTCTCCCTTTCCAGGGCTTTTATTCCACATTTCTGGAGTGAGTTATGATTAGTTTAGAAAGCTATAAATCTTTTTTTCCCTGAATATTAATATTTAATAATAAGTGTTCTCAGTCGTCCCGTCCCCCCCCCCCCCCCCCCCGTGGAATGTGATCCTCATTGACTTCTTGTAAAATTTCTTTTCTAGGTTTTATCTCACCTTGGATATAAGGTGAGTTCCATTTTATGTAAACAGGTAAAAAATCATAGAATGGCAAGCAAGTGCTCCTGAAGTGACACCCTTACATCAAAAAATGAGCCAAAACAGTCCACATAGAGGGGAAAGGCCACTGAGACTCCATAATCAATGCGTTTAAGATTCATCTTGCTTTTAGAACTGAGAAAATGAGAACTTTTTTTTTGGTACTGGGGATTAAACCCAGAAATGCTTTACCACTGAGCTACATCCCAGCCCTTTTTATTTTTTTTATTTTGAGGCAGGATCTTACTAAGTTGCTTGGGACCTCACTAAGTTGCTGAGGCTGGCCTCGATCAAACCTGTGATCCTCCTGCCTCAGTCTCCTGAGTAGCTGGGATTACAGGCATGTGCCACTGTACCCAGCTTACTTTTCTTTAAATTCATATTTTGTTTTACATTTTTGCCTTTTTTAAAATTTTGAATTCTAATTTGAAGAAAACTTGCAAATAGGGTACAATGGATTTTGTCTCTGATCCATATGAGAGAATGTTGCCAAGCTGATGTCCCATTGCTCTGTAGCATCTTTCCTACAGTTAAGGTTGTTTTCCTGCATTGCCACAATAAAGCCACCAAATACTTAGTAACAAGGATATACCACTACCATTCAATCTTCAGATCCCATTTGAGTTTCACCAGTGGCCCCAATAATCCTATTTAAAGCAAGCTGATTCATTTCAGGATTATTTAATTTAATTTAGATTTAATTTTCATGCTTTAATTTAATTATCTGGAAACCTGTTCAATCTTTCAATTTTCATGACCCTGATATCTTTGAAGATCACAAGCCAGTCACATTGTAAAATATCCTCAACTTGGGTCTGTCAGGATCAGATTCAGGTCACACATCTTTGGCAGGAGAATCAGAGAAACAATGCTACATTCTTGGTCCAGCCTATCAGATGGCACATAATTTCTATTTGTCTTGTTATCAATATACACAATGGAATATTACTCAGCCATAAAGAAGAATGACTTTATGATTTTTGCTGGTAAATGGATGGATCTGAAAACTATCATGCCAAGAGTAATAAGCTAATCCCAAAAAACTAAAGGTCAAATGGTTCCCTTGATATGTGGATGCTAACAGGAAGAAGAGAGGTTCAATGAATTAGACAAAGGGAAATGAAGGGAAAGGAGGGGAGATGGGACTAGGAAAGACAGTGGAAAGAGTCTGACATAACTTTCCTATGTACATATATGAATACACCACAGTGAATCTCAACATTTTGTACATCCACAAGGATCCTAGTTAGAATAAGATATACCCCCTGTTTATGTAAGTATATCAAAATAGGTCCTACTGTCATGTATAACTAAAAGAGCAATTTTCTAAAAGTTCACTTTGATTGCCTGATTAAGGTAACATCTTAGCCACTATTTTTTCCCAACTGTAATTAATAAATATTTTATAAGAGTGTACACTACAACCTGTAAACAGCCTATTTCTCAACAAATTTTCAATTCATTCATTTATTTTTTATCATCCTGGAATAATGACCTCTTATTTAATACCAGGGGTTAAAATTAGTAATCATTATTTACTTTGACATACAAATTGCCTAAAAGTTGATCAGTTCAAAATATCTCCAGTGTCCATCTGGTCTTCTACATCTTATAATATATAATTTTTTTTCTTACTTTTTTGGCCTAATGAAATGTCCTAGTTTTATCTTAAACTTTCTTAGATCAGACCCATGAATTGATCATTTCTCCAAGGATCCCTATTCTTTTTAGGGGAGAATGGTACATAGAAGCCAAGATCTGTGTACTAGGTGTGCTCATTGGGATGTTGCTATCAGGACCTCTCAGTGAACAGAGCCAGGGATTAAAGTGGGCATATGAATGTACGTGTACACATTTATGTATAGGCACAAATGTGCACACTTACACTCACATGTATACTGTACATATGTTGAATATGCATACATATATATATATAAAGCTCATACATGTATTTTTTCTTTTATATCTATCTTTTTATGTTGAAATTTATGAATTTACACATCTAGTATTTTCAGCTACAACCTACTATCTCAGGGTTTGTGGTTCCAGAAAGCTAGAGTTCTCTCCTCTCCTCTATTTCTAATTTCCTGTCCCCCATCTCTAGTTCATTCTCCATATGGAGCCAGTGTCCCGTACCTCCACTGCCTCCGACCTCTCCTGCCTCCTGCAGGTGCTCTTCTCACCCCATCTGGGCTCTGCTCATAGAGTGACCCATGAGAACACCCTCCTCACTTGCTCAGCCTTGGACATGAGAGTTAGGCTGTCCTCCCAGGTGAAGGCCTCTCTTAGCAGCACAGATTCTTCTGACCATGCAGGTGTCAGGTGCCCACACCTCCCACCATGCCACCCCTCTGTGCAGCTGTCTTCCACGTCAAAGCAGGATGCTGACCTCTCTCTAAAGGCAGCCCCATGAGGACTCTATCTTCACTCTGCTCAGCTCTGACTCTCCATGTCTCAAGAGAGTGTTCGAGTTCAGGCACTCGGTCTCCAATATGCACGTGTTATGGGTGCTCATGTGTGAAAGCTCATATGTGAGACAATGCAAGAAGGTTTACAGGAGAAACGATTGGGTTATGAGAGCCTTAACCTAATCAGTGAATTAATCCCCTCCATGGGATTAACTAAGTGGTAACTGAAGGTGGGCAGGGTATGGCTGGAAGAGGTGGGTCTTTGGGGGCGTGGCTTTGGGGTATGTATTTTGTATCTATCAAGTGGAGTCTCTCTCTGCTTCCTGATCATCATGTGAGCGGCTTCCCTCCCACTCTCTTCCACCATGATGTTCAGACTCACCTTGGGCCCTGAGGAATGGAGCCAGCCTTCAATGAACTGAGAACTCTGAAATCATGAGCCTCTAAGTAAACTTTTCCTCCCCTAAAATTGTTCTTCTCAGATCTTTCAGTCACAGTAGCAAAAAAGCTGACTACAATTGTACATGTGTTTAACTCAGTAGTGAACATCTTTATCCAAGAACTGAGCCAAATTAGAGAAATCTACGTCCATATTTAGAGTAAAAGTGTTTCACAAATGCAAAATCAAATGAGGTGTAAAAGTTTTGGTGAACTGTGTTCAGCAAACCCCTCACTTGCCTTTCAATTTTCCTCTTGTGAGTCTGGAACCACTATCCCCACAGAGAATGGATGGAGTACTCTCTTCAAAATGAGAGAGAAGTCTTCTACCCAAAGACCTGAGATGGTGTTCTACCCCACTGGAAATAAAATGGACACACCTGATGGGAGACCACAGGACTAGGATGAGGCCTCTCTGCTCACCCTTCCAAATACACCTCTTCCCACTGGGTCCTGCTACACACCATCTTTCCTATCCTGGTTCTTTCCGTGCACTAACTGAACTTTTGCTCCAGAGGTGACTTGGCTCGGTTCTCACTTGGATCTAGGCATCTTTGACCCCCAAGGCTAAAGAAGCTGCTCCACCTCATCGTTCTTTTCTACCAAATCATCTTATCATAGGAGCTTTGATATCCAGACCACCAAATGAATTCTATATGCATGTGTGTGCCAGTTCATTTCTGTAGGGACCTGATCTCTTTTGTTGAGTGCTGTACCCCTGGGACGTCCATGTATACTGGTCACGTAACACTCAGTGGATGTTAACCAAGCAAATAAATGAACAACCCAACAATATCTGAAAGCAGTGTGAACTGTGAGGCTCTGTCCATCTGGCGTTGCAGTCCGTGGCTGTGTGTCCTTAGGCAAGCTTCTTCACTTCTCTGGGCTTTAGAGTCCTCAAAAGTAGGGAAGGAAATGCCCACACAATGGCGTGGCTGTGAAGTTTACAAATAGGCATCACACAGAATGGCACTTGGTGGGAAGTGCCAATAAATCTGCTCCCAAGGTGGGAGTTAGAACAGGAAGGTCAGTACTGGGTGTTCAGAGTCCCCCACATCCCATGCTTTACTGTCTTAGTAGTTCAGGAACATTTGGGTTGCAGAATATGGTGTGAACAGAGAGCCCACAGCTGACCACTGCTTTTGATCCAATCTTGTGTTTACATTTGAGAGCCACAAGCATCTCCATTGATGGAAAGAAATAGAAAAAGTTTCCCTCGGGCCATGACACATGAAGAGTAGCCACAGGTTGGGTTATAAAGAAAATTGTGCCCCTTGGCTTGGGTGTGTAAGAATATCTCAGGGCCAAGAGAGGGGCCTCCATTGGAGCTGTAAGAGTTTCATCCACCCAGCCGAAGTAGAAATCATAGCACAAGATAACAGAGCAGAGGAGAGAGAAGGAAAGCCCCAAGTTGGCCCGTCACTCCTGGAAGAAAGGCTGTTTGATCCGTGAACATGCAGCCTGCGGTGAGACCCCTGGTTAGCTGGATGTCAAGGCTACAGACATGGAGGATGACCTCACTGGAAAACAAAAAGGCAGCCCTCCCTTGGCTTGGGGAATCTGTGCGCTAGACAAATGATCTGCATTCAGCTCAGCCAACTCGCACATGATAGAAAAGCCCAATCAACTGCCCATTTTTCATGCAAAAAGATGCCGTTAGCCAGGGGAAGGGAGGCGGGCAGGGTGGCTGCCGGCCACGGCCCCTTCGGAGGATCTCATTAAGCCAACGGAATCTCTCTGCAAAGTATTCCCTATCCCAGAGAACAGTCAGCTTTTGTGAACTTATGCAAGAGTCTTCACAAAAAAAAAAAAAAGAAAAAAACCCCTAGGTTATTAACAAGGCACACAATCCCAGGGGTTCGATGCTTTCAAAACTGATTCCAAACAACAGATTTGCAAGATACTCCAAGATGCTTCTCGAGGGCTCCCTGCCTGCGATCTGGGCACCTCTGTGACTCACCCACGGCCACAAACCCGAATGATAAATGAACAACACCACATTGGCCCTCACAATGCCAGGTTTAGACCATCAAAATTTTCTTTTTTAAATAATCAAATCACCACTATCATCTGAGGTCTCAGAGATGGATGAAACAATCATGGATGTTCTCCTGGTTTAGGAGTTAAACGTCAGGTCCCTGGAGCGAGCCCGCTGGGAACTTGGGGGCCATCCGTGGACTCCCCGGAAGCAACCATGGCATGACTTCTGCTTAGAAACTTCAAAGGGGGAAGATGAGATCTGCTGGTGAAACGGAAATCTACCAGGAGACACCAGCCAGGTTATGCAATTATCCTCACACCACTTTGTTGCTGGAATTACCTGCTGTTCTTTGAGGTGAAACCTCCTGCGTGCTGGCAAGACCCCCCAGGCGGTACCTTCAACACGTTCATTATCATATGGGGGAGATGCGTGTTTGTTTAAAAAGTCAGGTCCTTTAACATCTATGGCTCTTACGACTTCCTGAAGACCCCCGGGCTCTGCTGAGCTGAAGCACCAAATTAGGCTTAATATGATCTAATGTAAAGGTCTGAATTATGCCTTGAGTATACTTTCTGGGAGATGAAAGGACCAATATGCTTATAAAGTTCTATTACTCTTTTTTAAAAAAGACTTTTAAAATGTTGGAAGTACCTCCTGGCAAAGGAAAGGATTAGATGCTCTGCTTTCAGTTCATTACTCCTAATATACACACCCAGTATTCCCAGAGTTCAGCATCAGCTGACTGTCTTTATACAAACTAAACAGATGCAAAGCCTTAGGCCTTTGTCTCTGAAGTCAGTTTAATGACTAGGGCAAAGTGAGATGTTTTGTCTGATTAAAGACTCAGCTCTTCAAAGCCGTACCTTCTTCCATTTTGGAAATGACAATGTTTATGGTGCCTGGGACCATTGATGGAGAGATGGAGTGGGTGTAAGCAAATCTCTCTGTCTGAAAATACCAGTCCTGGTTTAAAAAAAAAAGAAAGAAAGAAAAAGGAGCCCAGGTGATTCACATGTTGGGTGAATTACTGTGACTCTTGTAATACAAGCAGCATTTCATACGATGATGTATAATTTATACAGTGATATCCAAATCCTCATTGAATGTTCCCTATGGGACACAGACATCAGATACATAAGTGCTGTCCTTGCTGCTAACATTTTTAAAATACTTATAATTTTTAAAAGAAACACTTGTTACTGAAATTTGTCAACCAGAGGAAAGCAAAACCAAGAAAAATTACCCATGATCCTACAATCTGGAAATCAACATAGTATCACCATGTTCATCTTTCTCCAGGTATTTAGTACAAGCACATTTTTAAAAACAGATTTTGTAGATTCTGTAGCTTCCTGTATTTCACTTGTCATATTATATTGTGAACATATATGTAAATCAATGGATTTAGATCTGTGTGATTGTTTTTTAGATCTAAGTCATGACTTAGATGTAAATGATGGTTTTGATAATTCTATCATGTAGATATGTAGTTTGTTATAATTAACGTGTGATAATTTGATATTTAAATTACTTTCCATTTTATAGTATTATCAAGGACTAAGATTAAAAAACAAATGCCTCCAGGTAGGAATCTAAGCATTTTCTCAGGATAAATTTCTACAGGTGGAAAGTAGGATCCAAGGAAATACACATTTCTGGTCTTGACATTTACTGTGAAATCTCCAGGCACATTTGGTACCAGGAATCTTTCCAGGTGCTTTTCCCTTTGCATTCAGATATATACAAGATATCACTTTAATATATTTTTAAAAACCAGTTATAGAGGCAAAAATTAACTACATGGGTGTTCTAATTGGCTTATCCGAGTCCCCACGGAGATGAAAATGTCCTATGATTGACCATCAATAGCCTCCTTTGTAGTAAATTACTTTTTTCAAGTCTTTTCCTTCTTTTCTATTGGCCAAATAACTTGTATGGACAGCTGTCTTCACCAGTCTCATGTTATTGTCATTTGCTTCTGCTTATAGTGATGTTTTATGTACCAACTTAATATTCGTGT
Source organism: Sciurus carolinensis (assembly GCF_902686445.1). Classification (NCBI taxonomy): domain Eukaryota; kingdom Metazoa; phylum Chordata; class Mammalia; order Rodentia; family Sciuridae; genus Sciurus; species Sciurus carolinensis. The sequence goes on along the minus strand of NC_062229.1, from coordinate 54,063,736 downwards.
CTTTTTATAACTGTGTACCTCTTCATTGTTTCTGTATTTCCCCCCTTGCTGAGGAAGTCCCCCAGCCCAAAGTCAGAGTCACCTTTATTTCTTCCAAATGTTTTTATAGTTGTTTTTTTATAACATTTTCCACTTTAAATCATCTGAATCTTATTTTGTCATTAATATGTCCTAAAAATGCAAAGAAACTTTGTAATTCTACAAAATTATGGGTTAAAAAAGGCATAACAGAGTCCAACTGTCTCTTTCTCTGATAGCAGAAACTATCATGATAACAGAAAAGAGACCAGAAAGAACATGTAACTTTTGTGATGCTAAGATTTTGTGCTCTTTATGAATTAACTTTTAATCAACTATTCTTGCCAAAGATTAGTTTAACAGTGGTGACCGGTATAGTTCAATCTGTCAGCAAGACAGGACTTCCTGTAGGAAGATGAGGAGCCAGGCATTGCACGATCAGATCTCTTTGGGACCCTTGAGTTACTTGGGCATCTTTCTGAGACTGAATAGGCCAGAGAGAAAATTACATGCATCTTGGTGGCAAGAGACTGATCTGCATGAGATGTCCTGAGGCAAAGTCAGACATCCTGAGAGAAGAGGTCTTGAACTGAAGTTGAAAGTTTTGGTAGACTTAACCAGAAAAAAACAAAGGGAGAAGGATTTGAGCCAGGGGAACCATTAGGAGCAAGGGTACTGAAAAGTGAAGAAGGCCCACCATGTCTAAGTCCAGGATCCTGTGAGCCATTTACATTTCACTAACTACTGACGGATGTCACAGCATCTCAGTTTCCTCATCTGTAAAGGTGGATCATATAGGAAGAGTTTCCTTTAAAATTATTTAACTGGAATTACGTAGTTGAAAATGGGCATTTGGTTGGCTTAACAAATAGAAAAATCCAGGTATGGCCTTCAGGAGTGGCATAATTCAGGAACCTGGTGCTATCCATTTTCAGGTTCTCTGTCATCTCAGCTGACTTTGTGTCTCGCTCCATGTGATAACTCCCCATAGCTCCCCACCTATATCTTTTTGGGCTCAACTCCAGAAATCATTCTAATTGTATTTGAGGACAAACCTGTCTACATATCAATCCAGCAGGGTGATAGAAAATTCTAATTGGTCAGAAGTAGATCATACGTTGTATCTCTGCAGCCATGAAGGGAGGCCAACTTGAAACCACAGCTTGAGGGTCAAGGGACAGTTTCTCCAAAGAAAGGATGGGGTGCTGTTCCTCAGAGAACATGGAATTAATGCTGATCTGGCTAAGGCCACACTCCTTTAGACCAAGAACCTTACTTAATCTTTTGATTCTGTAAATCATTCTTCCCTACTTTGCAGACAAAATGAAGTTTCAGAAAAATGAGCTAACAGGTCACACTTGTTCTTTCTCTTCCAAAGTCAAACCTCAGTGAGAATGTATTTCAGTCAAGGCTGCTTTCTAGAACAGACCTCCTTAGGATCAAGCCTGGAGCAGGCGGCCGAGTTGTCATCTTCTGACTACTCTACTGGGCCACACAGTGGCCTCTTCACTCTGGCCTAACTTTATCCTAAGAACAGAGTGAGTGAACAGCCAGATCTGTGTCTATTGGGAGTCTACAGAGGTCCACGACCCTGAGAAAGTGGCCTGGCAGGTGTGGAAGAGAAGTTCCCAAATGTAAACCAGTTCCAGTCACATACTATCATTCGGAAGTCTAGGAGAAGAAATAGATGACAAATTGGCCATTTTCTGCCCCTATGCCAAAAAAAAACGAATAAATCTGATTTCTCTCTCAGGTGGTATTGCCTCGTAAAAACAAGACCAAGCATTTCAATGACTTGTGTTGACAGACCAGCAACAGTTCAAACCTCTCTTGTCCCATAAAGGTCCAATTCACCCTAAGCATGATGTGAAAATGCTTGCCGTGTGTGATAGGACCTTACTGTTACCAAACACAGAACCCATGTGGGACTGTCATCATAGCAGGGCTCAGAGGACCAGAAGACTGAGTTTACAATCAGAAAGATTGCAGAACTGTCACCAACCAGGTTTATGATCTCCTGCACCTCCATTTTACATCTGTAAAGTGGGGATAGGTAGTAACACCTTTGTAATATAACTGGCTATACATCTATCTGTTTTTCCTCCATTGATATTTATTATACACGTAGCCCATGCCAAGCACCAATCTAGGACAGGGGGCACAGAGTAGGCAACTCAGTTCAGTCTCTGCTTTCCTATGCTGTTAATGCATGAAGATGATGCTGAAGATGCATATTAATCAATGACTCGCCAACAAAAATCTAAAATTGGTAATGGAGATAAGTGCTACAGGGAAGATACAGAAGAGGCTATGAGAGTGGATAAGAGGGAAATGTGACCCAGCCAGAAGACAAGTGGAAATTAACCAAGTCAACAGGTAGACTGATTTTTACCTTTCCTGCATCCTGGCTCTTTATAATGTGACTGCACTCTTTCCATCAAGCAATAGAATCTAGTTCTCCACATCGTGAATCTGGGCTGGTCTCTGACTCTCTTCTCAGGCAAGGACATAGGACAGTAAAAACAAAAGCCAAGAGAAACAACAGATAATAGACATAACTCCAGACAGCATTAGAGAAAGGGATTCTCAGGCATAGGGTTTTGTTCAAGATGGTAATTCTCAAAATTTCAGCAGATAATAAGAAATTATAAATTAGAGTTAAATGAATTAAGTAGGAAATTATAAATTAGAGTCAACTGAAGAGTTTGATAGCATATTAGACACAACCAAAAAATGAAATGGAAGAGACTTCCTGAGATAGCTAGAATGATACTGGGAGAAATAGAAAAAGGGAATGCCAACTCTATTACACAATGCAAAGAGAGAATGCCTCATAAACTCATTTTATGAGAACAGACTAATTTTGGGATCAACACTTAAAAAGCGCATTATAGAAAAGAAAATTATAGGCCAGTCTCTCTAATGAACATAAACACAAGAACCCCAAACAAAGTATTACTAAAGCAGAGCTACAGATTTATGGACAGTGTAACAAGTCACAGCCAACCTTGGTTCATTCCAAGAACTCATGACTGCCTTAACATTTGAAAATCAATGATGGTTATTGCATTAACAGAATAAATTAAGGGGAAAATTAAGTATTGTAATTTATGTAGGGAAAATGCTTAATAAATTGCAATGCTCATTCATGATTTTAACACATTAGTAGTCTGGGAATAAAATGTAATTTCTGACCAGGCATGGTGGCACAGGCCTTTAACCCTAGTGACTCAGGAGGTTGAGGCAGGAGGATTGTGAATTCAAAGCCAGCTTGAGCAACTTAGCAAGGCCCTAAACAACTTAGGGAGACTCTGTCGCAAAATAAAAGTAAGACATAAAAGGGCAGGGATGTGGCTCCCTAGCACCTCTGGGTTCAATCCCTGGTACAAAAAAAAAAAAAAAAAAAAAAAAAAAAATTAATTTCTGGCATCTAATCAAAGTGTCTACATAAAATATATTCAATATATTATTATCAATAGCAAATTATTAAAATATTTTCTTCTGTGACTGGGAAGATTGGGATTCCCATTAATTAGTACTGTTCTCTTCTACACTGTTTTGTGTATCATAGAAAATGCACATCACAAGATAAAGAATGAAAGTTTAAATGAGTGGAAGAAAAAAAGTTTTTATTTTCAAATAAAATAAATATGCATGTATATAATCCATAGCATACATAGATTTGGGTACCAAACTAGAAGAATAATTATTTTGAAATTTATATTTTTGAATAGGCAGCAAGAAGATATAGCAATTGGAAATACACTCACACTCACACACACACACACACACACACCCAACACAAGACTACCAAATATATAAATATTTTTAGATATAGAGGGAGGGACAGACTTTAATAGGATAATGTTTGGGAACCTCAACACTACACTTTCCAAAATGAACTGCTCATCCAGACAGGAAACTCAACAAAGAAATATCTGAGTTGAACTATAGTGTAGAACAAATGGAACTAACCAATATTTATAAAATATTTCATCCAACAGTAGCACAATACATATTCTTCACATTAACACACAAACATTCTCCAGCATAAATCATGTAATAGGTCACAAATTAAGTCTCAATGAAGTTTTAAAAATCATATCATGTAGTTTCTTAGACCACAATAGAATGAAACTAAAAGTCAACAAGAAGAATGGAAATTGTACAAATACTTGGAAATTGAATAATATGCTCCTAAGTGACAAATGAGTCACTAAGGAAATTAAAAGAAAAATTTTAAAAATTTTCTAGAAGCAAATGACAAAATCTATGGGATACAGCAAAAGCAGTACTGAGAGGGAAGTTTATTGCAATAAATACATACATAAAAAAATCTCAATCTACAATACACCTCAAGGATTTAAAAAAGAAGATCAAACCAAACCCCAAATTAGTAGAAATTAAAAAAGTAATGAAGATCAGAGCAGAAATAAGTAAAATCAGAACTAAAAAACAAAATATGAAAGATAAATGAAAGAGCTGTTTTTGTGAAAGGATAAACAAAATTGACAAACTTTTTGCTAGAATAAAGAGATTAAGAGAGATTCTGAAAAAAAAAGCAGAAATCTTCCAAATGAAGAAATCAATAAACCAAATTAAAAATTCAATAAAAAGCATCACTAGCAAAGTAGACCACTTGGAAGACAGTTTCAAGCTATGAAGACAAAATATATAATGTTGTAAATAAAGTTGACCATGAAGAAAAGATGTTAAGAAACCAAGAACAGATCAAGAAATATGTGATAACATGAAAAGACCAAATTTAAGATTTATTGGGATAGATGAAGGCTCAGAGATACAAACCAAAGGAATGCACAATATTTTCAATGAAATAATACCAGAAAATTTCCTAAACCTTAAGAATGAAATGGAAAGAGCAAATACAGGAGGCTTACAGGACCCCAAATATTAAAAAAAAAAAAAAAATGACAACAGACCCATACCAATGCACACTATTATGAAATGAGGATAGAATTGGAAAGGCTGCCAGAGAAAGATGATAGGTTAAATTTAGAGGGAACTCAATCCAGATCTCAGCTGATTTCTCAACCCAGACCCTCAAAACTATAAGGTCTTACATACCATACTCTGAAAGAAAACAGATGCCAGTTAAGAATACTATGCCCAGCAAAATTAAGCTTTGTAATTGACAATGAAATAAAAACATTCCATGAAAAACAAAAGTTAAAAGAATTCACAACTAGAAAGCCTGCTTTACAAAACATACTCAATAAAATATTTCATGAAGAAGAAAAATAAAAGTGAAAAACAGAAAAATGGAGGAACTACACTAGAAGAATAACCAACCAAAGGAGAAACTAATTCAAATTAAAAACCTGAAACAGATTAAAATGACAGGGAATAAAAATCATATATTAATAATAACATTGAATGTAAATGGCCTAAATTCATCAATCAAAAGACATAGACTAGCAGATTGGATTAAAAAACAAGACCCAACAATATGAGGAGACTCACTTCCTAGGCAAATACATACACAGATTGAAGATAAAAGAATGGGAAAAAGCATATCATTCACATGGATCTGGTAAGGAAGCAGGGCTTTTTATATTCCTATCAGAGAAAGTGAACTTCCAAAGTTAATCAGAAGGAATCAAGTAGGTCATTTCATACCGCTTAAGGGAATTACAAATCAACAAGACATAACAATTATAAATATTTATATCCCAAACATTGAAACATCTACATACATCAAACAAACCCTCTCAATTTCAAGAATCAAATGGACCACAACACAATAATATTGGGTGACTTTGTCATGCCTCTGACATCTCTAGATACAGTCTGCAAACAAAAACTTAATGAAGAAGTTATAGAATTAAAAATACAAGTAATAATTTAGATTTAACAGACATATATAGACTATTTCATCCATCAAGGACAAAATACTTACTTCTCAGCAGCACATAGATTGTTCTCTAAAAGTGATCATATCTTATGGCACAAAGCAACTCTTAGCAAATACCAAAAAACAGTGATAATGCCTTGCATTCTATCAGATGATATTGGAATGAAATTAGAAATCAATGTTAAAATAAAGAAGCTACTCTTAAAACCTGGAGACAAAATAATATGCTATTGAATGGCCAACAATCATGGATGAAATGAAAAAAGTACTCAGAAGTACATGAGGATCAGGATACAACTTATCAAAATCTCGGACACTATCAAGGCAGTTCTAAGAGGAAAGTCATTACACTGAGTGCATTCATTAAAAGAATAGACAGTCACCAAATAAAACCTAGCATTACATCTCAAAGCCCTAGTTAAAAAAACAAATCAAGACCCAAAGCAGAAGACAGGATAATTAAAATCAGAGACAAACTCAATAAAACCAAAACAAATTTTTTTAAATCAACAAAACAAAAAGTTTTTTTTAAGAAAATCAATAAAGTTGATAAATCCTTAGCCAAACTAATGAAGAGAAAGAGAGAAAACTGAAATAACTAAAATTCATGATGAAAGAAGAGCTATGACAGACACTACTGAAATACAGATGATAATCAGAAGCTCTTTGGAAATTTTATACTTCAATAAGGTAGAAATTTGGAAGACATCAACCAATTTCTTGAGACATATGATCTATTCAAATCAAATCAGAAGGACATAGAAAATTTAAGATCAATTTCAAGCAATGAGGTTGAAGATACCATCAAAAGTCTACCAATAAAGGACCAGACAGATTCTCAGCTGAGTTCTACCAGACCTTTGAAGAAGAACTAACACCAATCCTTCTCAAATTGTTCTATGAAATAGAAAAGGAGGGAACCCTTCCAAATGCAATCTATAAAGCTAATATCGCCCCGATACCAAAATCAGACAAAGACACATCAAGGAAAGAAAACTTCAGACCAATATCCCTCACGAACATAGAGGCAAGATTGCTCACTGTTAGGCGCCTATCATCCACCATTTGCCTGCCTCTCGCCTGTCCATCTCCTGCCTTACACATATCCATCACCCAACGCATGAGGTTCACCTCCCGATCATCTGACAACAGTCAACAAACTGATCACCAACCGCCAGTGGAGCACCAGCTGCCTGCTGATGCCTGGAAGTTCACTGCTACAGTACCTGCAAGTTTGATTACACATGGCTGCCACCATTTTGAGACAACAGCCAGGCCCCGTAGGACCCCTGGCCAGACTGACTGAGCCCCGTCTCCAAGATCCCTCAGCCCGACCGATCACTCCCTGCCTCTGGGGCCCTCACATCGACTGACTGCTCCCTGCCGCCAGGACCCCCAGACCAACTGACTGCGCCCTATCACCAATACCCCAGACTGACTGATTGCACCCGGCCTCCAGGATCCCACAACCACACCAAACACACAGGACCTCCAGGACCTCTGCCTGACCAACTGCATCCCGCCTCCAGGACCACATGCTGACCACGGCCACACCCTGAGCTGCAGCTCCCCATTTGCCAACACATTTCAAAGCCGGAGCGGCCACCTTGGATGAGCCTGGAAGCCGGAGCTCTGATCTTTGGGTGGGGCAAATCCCATCTTGAGATACCTGCTGGAGGCTTGAAGCTCATTATAAGGTACCTCTCATGCATTAGGCTACTGAAGACTGGGAGGTTTCATTACTATATGACTGTTATACTGTAGATTTTCATTTTTCTTCTTATTGAAAAAATTTAAGTTTTTATTTCTTTACTTTTCTTGCTCTCTTTTCCTTTTGTATACCTGTTCCCTCAGAGTCTCTTTCTCTCTTTTTGTGCATGCTAATATCCAATTTCTTTTGATTACACTCTCACCTTATTATCTAGAACTTCTGTATATTCTTTTCTTATCCCATTAACAGCCACATTCTACATCCCTCTTTGTCCTCCATTAGAAACTGCAGACCTTATTGCAAATCTGTTTGTTTTACTAAAGATAATATTTGAACTCATTCTGTTTATTATGACAATTTTGTTATTGTCCTCATAGGGGCTATTTGGTCTAGGATTGCATAGTGTCAGAATTGGGCACTGCTACTATTGATCTCCCCTTAAAGAAAGGGTTTTGGGAACCTCTAGGGCCACTATAAGGCTATAGGGGGAAATCTGCAATACCCCAAATCTGCACTGCTAGAGGGGAAGATACATGAACAACATGAAAAAACAAGGGAAGAAAATGATCCAAACAAATCTAGATTCTATATTAATAGAATCCAATGATAGTATGTTAGAAGAAATGTCAGAAAAGGACTTCAGATTATACATGATTAAGATGATTCGTGACACAACGGATGAGATAAGAGAGCAATTGTGGGCAATGAATGATAATGCCAATAAGCTGAAAGAGCACCTGCAGGAAGCAAAAGATCATTTCAACAAAGAGATAAGAGATTCTCAAAAACAACCAAACAGAAATCCTTAAAATGAAGGAAACAATAAACCAAATAAAAAACTCAATGGAAAGCATCACCAAAAGACTAGACCACTTGGAAGACAGAACCTCAGACAATGAAGACAAAATATTTAATCTTGAAAATAAAGTGGCCCAAACAGAGAAGATGGTAAGAAATCATGAACAGAATCTCCAAGAACTATGGGACATCATGAAAAGACCAAATTTAAGAATTATTGGGATTGAGGAAGGCACAGAGATACAAACCAAAGGAATGAACAACCTATTCAGTGAAATAATATCAAAAAATTTCCCAAGCCTGAAGAATGAAATGGAAAATCAAATACAAGAGGCTTACAGAACACCAAATGCACAAAATCACAACAGGTCCACACCAAGGCATATTATAATGAAAATGCCTAACATTCAAAATAAAGATAGGATTTTGAAGGCCGTGAGAGAAAAGCATCAAATTACATATAGGGGGAAACCAATACAGATAGCAGCCGACTTCTCAACCCAGACTCTAAAAGCTAGAAGGGCTTGGAACAACGTATTTCAAGCTCTGAAAGAACATGGTTGCCAACCAAGAATCCTATACCCAGCAAAACTAACCTTCGGATTTGAAGATGAAATAAAATCCTTACATGATAAACAAAAGTTAAAAGAATTTACAAATAAAAAGCCTGCGCTACAGAATGTTCTCAACAAAATATTCCATGAGGAGGAAATGAAAAACAACCATGTAGGTCAGCAAAGGGAGGAGCTATTTAGAGAAAAACCACTCAAAGGAGAAACCAAGCCAACTTAAAAACCAAAATAAGCCAAATGACTGGGAATACAAATCATATCTCAATAATAACCCTGAATGTTAATGGCCTAAACTCATCAATCAAAAGATATAGACTGGCAGAATGGATTAAAAAGAAAGACCCAACAATATGCTGCCTGCAAGAGACTCATCTCATAGAAAAAGACATCCACAGACTAAAGGTGAAAGGATGGGAAAAAACCTACCATGCACATGGACTCAGTAAAAAAGTGGGGGTTTCCATCCTTATATCAGATAAAGTGGACTTCAAGCCAAAGTTAGTCAGAAGGGATAAAGAAGGACATTTCATACTGCTTAAGGGAAACATAAGTCAGCAAGACATAACAATAATAAATATTTATGCCCCAAACAATGGTGCATCCCTGTACATCAAACAAATCCTTCTCAATTTCAGGAATCACACAGATCACAACACAATAATTCTGGGTGCCTTTAATGCACTGCTGTCACCACTAGATAGATCTTCCAAACAAAAACCAACCAAAGAAACCATAGAACTCAATAACACAATCAATAACCTAGGCTTAATAGACATATATAGAATATTCCATCCATCAACAAGTGGATTCACTTTCTTCTTAGCAGCACATGGAACCTTCTTGAAAATAGACCATATGTTATGCCACAAAGCAGCCCTTAGGAAATGCAAAAAAATAGAGATACTGCCTTGTGTTCTATCAGATCATAATGGACTGAGAATAGAAATCAATGACAAAATAAAAAACAGAAATTACTCCAACACCTGGAGACTAAATAATATGCTATTGAATGAAACATGGATAACAAAAAAATTCTTAGAGGTCAATGAGAATGACGATACACCATATCAAAATCTCTGGGACACTATGAAAGCGGTACTAACAGGAAAATTCATTGCATGGAGTGCATTCCGGAAAAGAATGAAAAGTCAACAACTAAATGACCTAACATTACAGCTCAAAACTCTAGAAAAAGAAGAACAGAATAACAGCAAAAGTAGTAGAAGACAGGAAATAATTAAAATCAGAGCTGAAATCAATGAAATTGAAACAAAAGAAACAATTTAAAAAATTGACAAAACAAAAAGTTGGTTCTTTGAGAAAGTAAACAAAATAGACAAACCCTTAGCCACACTAACAAAGAGGAGTGAGAAAACTCAAATTACTAAAATTCATGATGAAAAAGAAAATATCATGACAGACACCACTGAGATACATAACATAATTAGAAGCTACTTTGAAAATCTGTATTCCAACAAAATAGAATCTACCGAAGACATTGACAAATTTCTAGAGACATATGCTCCTCCCAAACTGAACCAGGAGGACATACACAATTTAAACAGATCAATATCAAGCAATGAAATAGAAGAAGCCATTAAAAACCTACCATCCAAGAAAAGCCCAGGACCAGACAGATTCTCAGCTGAGTTCTACAAGACCTTTAAAGAAGAACTCATTCCAATACTTCTCAAAGATTTCCAGGAAATAGAAAAGGAGGGTACCCTACCAAACTCATTCTATGAAGCTAATATCACACTCATTCCCAAACCAGGAAAAGACACATCAAGGAAAGAAAATTTTAGACCAATATCCTTGATGAATATAGATGCAGAGATCCTTAACAAAATATTGGCAAAATGTATCCAAAAATATATTAAGAACATCGTGCACCACGATCAAGTGGGGTTCATCCCTGGAATGCAAGGATGGTTTAACATCCGAACATCAATAAACGTAATCCATCATGTCAAAAGACTTACGGATAAGAATCATATAGTTATTTCAATTGATGCAGAAAAAGTGTTCGACAAAATACAACACCCCTTCATGCTCAAAATGCTAGTAAAAATAGGATAGTAGGAACATACCCAAATATTGTAAAGGCTATTTATGCTAAGCCCATGGCCAACATCATTCTTAATGGAGAAAAACTGAAACCATTCCCTTTAAAAATGGGAACAAGACAGGGATGTCCTCTTTCACCACTTCTATTCAACATTGTCCTCGAAACTCTAGCCAGAGCAATTAGGCAGACTAAAGACATTAAAGGGATATGAATAGGAAAAGAGGAACTTAAGCTGTCATTATTTGCTGATGACATGATTCTATATTTAGAGGATCCAAAAACCTCCTCCAGAAAACTTCTAGACCTCATCAATGAATTCAGAAAATAGCAGGCTATAAAATCAACACACATAAATCTAAAGCATTTTTATATGCAAGTGACGAAACAGCTGAAAGGGAAATGAGGAAAACAACTCCATTTGTAATAGCCTCAAAAAAAATAAAATACTCGGGAATCAATCTAACCAAAGAGGTAAAAGATCTCTACAATGAAAACTACAAAACATTGAAGAAAGAAATTAAGGGGGACCTTAGAAGATGGAAAGATCTCCCATGTTCTTGGATAGGCAGAATTAATACTGTCAAAATGGCCATACTACCAAAAGTGCTATACAGATTCAATGCAATTCCAATTAAAATCCCAATGATGTACCTTACAGAAATAGAGCAAGAAATCATGAAATTCATCTGGAAGAATAAGAAACCCAGAATAGCTAAAGCAATCCTTAGCAGGAAGAATGAAACAGGGGGTATCACAATACCAGAACTTCAACTATACTACAAAGCAATAGTAACAAAAACGGCATGGTATTTGCACCAAAATAGACAGGTAGATCAATGGTACAGAATAGAGGACATGGACACAAACCCAAATAAATACAATTTTCTCATACTAGACAAAGGTGCCAAAAATATGCAATGGATAAAAGATAGCCTCTTTAACAAATGGTGCTGGGAAAACTGGAAATCCATATGCAACAGAATGAAACTAAACCCCTATCTTTCACCCTGCACAAAATTAACTCACAATGGATCAAGGACCTTGAAATCAGACCAGAGACCCTGCATCTTATAGAAGAAAAAGTAGGTCCAAATCTTCAACTTGTTGGCTTATGTTCAGACTTCCTTAACAGGACTCCCATACCACAAGAGATAAAAGCAAGAATCAATAACTGGGATAGATTCAAACTAAGTAGCTTTCTCTCAGCAAAGGAAACTATCAGCAATGTGAAGAGAGAGCCTACAGAGTGGGAGAATATCTTTGCCACTCATACTTCAGATAGAGCACTAATTTCCAGAATACATAAAGAACTCAAAAAACTCTACACCAGGAATACAAATAACCCAATCAATAAATGGGCTAAGGATATGAACAGACACTTCACAGAAGAAGATCTTCAAGCAATCAACAAACATATGAAAAAATGTTCACCATCTTTAGTAATAAGAGAAATGCAAATCAAAACTACACTAAGATTCCATCTAACCCCAATTAGAATGGCAATTATCAAGAATACAAGCAACAATAGGTGTTGGAGAGGATGTGGGGAACAAGGTACACTAATACATTGCTGATGGGGATGCAAATTAGTGCAGCCACTCTGGAAAGCAGTGTGGAGATTCCTTAGAAAACTTGGAATGGATCCACCATTTGACCCAGCTATCCCACTCCTCGGCCTATACCCAAAGGACTTAAAATCAGCATACTACAGAGATACGGCCACATCAATGTTCATAGCTCAATTCACAATAGTCAGACTGTGGAACCAATCTAGATGTCGTTCAATTGATGAATGGATAAAGAAACTGTGGTATATATATATATACAATGGAATATTACTCAGCCATAAAGAATGATAAAATTATGGCATTTGCAGGCAAATGGATGAAATTGGAGAATATCATGCTAAGTGAGATAAGCCAATCTCAAAAAACCAAAGGATGAATGATCTCACTGATAAGCGGATGATGACACATAATGTGGGGTGGGGGGGCAAGAATGGAGGAAGGAGGGACTGTATAGAGGGGTGGGAGGGGTTGGGGGGAAGGAAGCAATAACAGAATGAATCAAACATCATTACCCTATGTAAATGTATGATTATATAAATGGTATGCTGTTACTACATGTACAAACAGAAACAACATGTATCCCATTTGTTTACAATAAAAATAAATTTAAAAAAAAGATGCAAAATTTCTTAATAAAATGCTGGCAAATTGCATACAAAAAACATGTTAAAGCTCATTCTCTTCAATGAGCCTCCCAAGTGCCAGCAGAGATGCAGATCTTTGTGAAGACCCTGATGGGTAAGACTATCACCCCCAAGGTCGAGCCCAGTGACACCATTGAGAATGTCAAAGCCAAAATTCAAGACAAGCAGGGCATCCCACCTGATCAGCAGCATCTGATATTTGTGGGCAAACAGCTGGAGGATGGCCACACTCTCTCAGATTATAACATCCAGGAAAAGTCCACCCTGCACTTGGTACTTTGCCTGCAAGGGGGCATCACGGAGCCTTCCCTGTGTCAGCTTGCCCAGAAGTACAACTGTGACAAGATGATCTGTCGCAAATGTTAGAACCACCTGCACCTCCCCCAGTGCTGTCAACAACCTTGACCCCAAGAAGGGCAAATAAAGATGGTCTCTGGCCCAGGCCCCATGTATGACCTTGGGACCTCAATAAAGTTTTCCTTACATTGACTGGAGTAAAAAGTATATATATATATATATATTAAAAACATAGTGCACTATGATCAAGTGGGGTTCATCCTAGGGATGCAAGGGTGGTTCTACTTATGGAAATCAATTAATGTAATTCATCACATCAACAGGACTTAAAGACAAGAATCACCTGATTATCTCGATAGATGAAGAAAAATCATTTGACTAAATATAGCATCCATTTATGTTCAAAACACTAGAAAAACTAGGGAAAGTAGTAATATGCCTCAACATTTTAAAAGCTATATATGATAAACCCAAGGTCAACATTATTCTAAATAGAGAAAAATTGAAAGCATTCCTTCTAAAAACTGAAACAAGACAGGGATGCCCTCTTTCACCACCTCCATTCAATATTGTCCTTGAAACTCTAGTCAGAGCAATTAGGCAAAAGAAAGAACTTAAAGGAATATGAATAGGAAAAAAAGAGCTTAAACTATCCCCATTTGCCAAGGACATGATTCTATATTTAGAAGACCCAGAAAACTTCTAGAATTTATAAATGAATTCAGCAAAGTAGCAGGATATAAAATTCACACAATAAATCAATTGCATTCCTATACATCAGTGATAAATAAACTGAAAGAGAAATTAGAAAAACTATCCCATTCATAATGGCCTCAAAAATAAAATATTTGAGAATCAAACTATACATATATTCTCAAATAGTTTATATATATCTTCATGTATATATGTGTGTCACACACACACATATCTCAAACACACACACACACACACACACACACACACACACAAACCCAATCAATAAGTGGGCAAAGAAATGGGACAGACACTCCACAGAGGAAGAAGTATGATTGGACAACAAATACATGAAAAAAAGTTCAAAATCTCTAGCAATTATAGAAATGCAAATTAAAACTACACTGAGATATCATCTCATTCCAGCCAGAATATCAATTATGAAGAATACAAATAACCATATTTGTTGGTGAGGATGTGAGGAAAAAGGCACACTCATACATTGCTTGTGGGACTGCAAATTGGTGCAACCACTCTGGAAAGCAGTTTGGTGATTCCTCAGAAAACCTGGAATGGACCCACCATTTGATCCAGTTATCCCACTTCTCAGTTTATACCCAAAGAACTGAAAATCAATGAACTACAGTGATGCGGTAACATCAGTGTTTATAGCAGCTCAACTCACAATACCTAAGCTATGTAACCAACCTAGGTGCCCTTCGACAGATGAATGGATAAAGAAAATGTGGTGTATATACACAATGGAATCTTACTCAGCCATAAAGAAGAATGAAATGATGGCATTTGCCAGAAATGGATAGAACTGGAGACTATTATGCTAAGTGAAATAAGCCTATACCAAAAACCAAAGGTCAAATGTTCTGATATGTGAATGCTAACGCACAATAAGGGAGGGGGAGGGAAGAACAGAAGTTCATTGAATTAGAGAAAGGGGAATGAAAGGAAGGGAGGGAGGATGGGAATAGGAAAGACAGTAGAATGAATCAGATGTAACTTTCCTATGTTCATATATGAATACACGACCAGTGAAACTACATGTCCTGTTCAACCACAAAAATGGGACCCTAATTAGGGTA
Organism: Sciurus carolinensis; assembly: GCF_902686445.1. Lineage (NCBI taxonomy): Eukaryota > Metazoa > Chordata > Mammalia > Rodentia > Sciuridae > Sciurus > Sciurus carolinensis. Next base: position 54,048,398 of record NC_062229.1, on the reverse strand, counting down.
AGTTATACTACATGTATTTATAATATGTCAAAATATATTCTACTCTCATGTAGATATAGAATGAATAAAAATCAAGTTTCAGATTAAAAAAAAGATGTGAAAAGGAGACATTACAACTGATATTATGGAAATATGAAGGATCATAAGAAAAAAACTATGAACACTTATAAGAAAACTGAAAACATAGAAGAAATGGATAAATACATGAACACATGCATCCTACCAAAATTGAATCAAGAAACAATCTAAAGAGACCACTACTTAGTAATGAGACAAATGCAGTAGCTTAAAAAAATTTTTTTTGTCTCTTCTTTTTAAAAAAATTTATTTATTTTTATTTTTACAGACTGCATTTTGATTCATCGTACATAAATGGGGTACAACTTTTCATTTCTATGGCTGTACACAATGTAGATTCACACCACTTGTGTAAGCATACATGTACATGGGGTAATGATGTCTGTCTCATTCCATCGTCTTTCATACCCCACCCCCTCCTCGCTTCATTCCCCTCTTAAAAAAATATTTAAAAAGTCCAAGATCTGATGATTTTACTGCTAAATTCTGTAAAACAGTTGAAGAACTCCAATTTTTCTTGTACTATTCCAAAAAATTGAAATTGAAGGAACTTTAGCAAATTCTTTTTATAAGTCCAACATTACCCTGATGCCAAATCTGAACATTATCACAAAAAACTGTATACCTATATCCCCGATGAACAGATACAAAAATTCTCAATACTTGTAAACTTAATGCAAAAATGTATAGTCTATGATCAAGCAGGATTTATCCCATAGATGCAAAAATGACTTGACATACACTGATTAATAAATTTTTGATAAAACATTAGCAGATTAAAGGATAAAAACATGATCATGTCAATAGATACCCCCCAAAATAATTAAATAATATTCAGTGCACTTTCATTATAAAAACTCTCAACATATTAGGTATTAAAATTAAAATTCTAAAGGCTACATATAAAAAACACACAACCAATATCACACTGAGAGAAGAAAAACTAAAAACATTTCCTGTAATATTGGGACCAATAACAGGATGTCCACTTTCAACACTCTTACTTAAAATGGCATTAGGAGTCTTGGCAAGAGAAAAAAATAAAGAAAATCCAAATTAAAAACTAGGAAGTTAAATTATCAATATTTGCAATGACATGGTTTTCTACATAGAAGAACCTAAATATTCCATAAAAACTCTTAAAACTGATAAATTCGGTGAAGTTACAGGGCACAAAATCAACATATATAAAAAACTGTAGCATTTTTATACACCAATAATGAACTTGTTGAAACCAAATTAAGAAAAAAAAAAAACAATTCCATTTACACTATATAATACTTAGAGAAAATATATGATATTTAGAAATAAATTTAACCAGAGAATTAAACAGGCTCTACAAGGAAAATTACAAAACACTGGTGAAAGATATTATAAAGCACACCAAAAAAATGGGAAGATATTCTGCGTTCATGGATCAGAAGAATTAATATTTTACAAATGAGCATACTGCCCAAAGTAATCTGTAGATGCGATGCGATTTCCATCAAACTATCAATGATGGTATTCACAGATATGGAAAAGCTCTAAAATTCATAGCACAAAAGACCCAGATAACCAAAGTGATCCTGAGTTAGGGAGAGAAAAGTCAGAAGCAGGATAATACCTGATTCCAAAAGATACTACAAAACTACAATAACCCAGGAGGCATGGTATTGGCATAAAAAACAGACCCACAACTCAGATTAGCCAACCCAGAAATCAACTCATGTTCAACTGATTTCTTATTTTTATTTTGGAGGGTACAGGGGATTTAACCCAGGGATGCTTAACCACTGAGGCAGGTCCCTAGCCCTTGTTTTCTTGTTTTTTTTTTTTTTTTTTTTTTTTTTTTGAGACAGGGTCTCACTAAGTTGCTAGGACCTTGCTAAGTTTCTGAGGCTAGCCTTGAACTTGTGATCCTCTGGCCTCAGCCTCCTGGGTTGCTGGGATTATACAGTTGTGCGCCACCGCATTTGACTTCCAACTGATTTTTCACAAAGGTGCCAAAAACATACAGCAGAGAAAAGACAGTCTCTTTAATAGATGGTACTAGCAAAATTAGATACACAAAAACAGAATGAAATTAGATGTCTTCTTGCCATACACAAAAATCAACTCAAAATGGATGAAAGACCTAAATGTGAAACGTGAAACTATGAATTACTACAGGAAAACATAGGGGAAACACTGGATGACATCAGTACCAAAAAGATCCTTGCACTGTCATCTGTACTGTAGCACTGATTTCATAACAGCTAAAATAGGGAATCAACTTGGCTGCCCATCAGTGGATGACTGGGTAAAGAAAACAGGGTGTACATATGGAGTATTATTCAACCACGGAAGAGTAAGATCCTGTCATTTGTACCAACATAGAACGAAGTGGAGACCCCTATGTTAAGTGAAATAAGCCAGACTCAGAAAGACAAATACCACATATTCTTGCTCATTCGTGGAAGCCAAAAAGTATCTAATAGAAGAATGGAAAGGACCAGTGGTCACTGGAGACTGGGCAGGGCAGAGGGAGGAGGAGGGAAAGCAGTTCAATGAGAGGCATCAAGACAGAGAGAGGAGGAATTCGTTCTGCTTGTCCTATAGCACAGCAGGGTGATCGTTGGTTAAAACAACCTGTGATGTATTTCTAGTGTCTAGAAGAATATAAAACTCCCAATACATAAAAATGATTAACGTTTGAAGAGATGAAAATGTTTATTACCCTGATTTATTGCATATTGTATATATGTACTGAATTACCATAATGTATCCCATAAGGATGTACAAATATTTTGTTTCAATTAAAAAAAGGATTTTTTAAAAAGAATTATAATTTAAATGAGTATAAGGGGGAAGCTATTTTTATTTCCAATTAAAATAAACATGCATGTATAGAATCCTTGGCACACATGACTTTGGATACCAAACAGGAAGTATAATTTTTGGGGATTTATATTTCTGTAAATGTAGACTCATATTCTGCTTCTAGAGAAGGTTCCTTCCTTGGTGATAAGTAGGTAATGGTGGAGCATTATGAAATGTCTTTATGTGCCTGTGACATTAATTTCATCCTGTGTTAATGCTGAACCTCAATAATTTTAGATGTAATTGTAGGGCTCCATTATCCTGCCTAGCACAAATATTTGTGATGAACAAATATTTGTTGAATCAAACTGACCTATATGTGTAGGTCATTGAGTTTGGTACTATTGATTTCTCAAAATTGTCCATTTTTGGAACATTTCCCTTGAGAGTTAAAGGATTCATAAAAGCATACAAAGAATAATAATGATAAGTGAAATAAGCCAAACCCAAAAAACCAAACGCCAAGTGTTTTCTGTGATATGCGATGCTAATTCACAATAAGCAGAGGGAGGAACAATAGAGTTACTTTATATTAGGTAGAGGGGAGTGAAGGGAGGGGAAGGGGTATGGGGGAGGGAATGATAGTAGAGTGACACAGACATTATTACCTCATGTACATGTATGACTGCATGACCGATGTGATCCTGCAGTATGTATAATCAGAAAAACGAGAGATTACACTCCATTTATGTATGATCTATCAAAATCTATAAATGCATTCTAGCACCATGTACACATATTAGAATAAAAAAATTTAAAAAAAGAATAAAATTTATCTAATTTGAGAATAAATATGCCAAAGCACTAAAACATTAATGGACCAAGAATCAAAAGAGAACAAATTAACTCACCTAATAAAAAGCTAAAGGACATGGTTAATTCATAGAAGATGCAGTACAAATAACCAAACTCATGTGATAAAGGGATCTTCTCATATTAAATGAGATGTGAATTTAATCAGCAATATGCTATTTTTATCCACCACATTGGAGATAGACATGCATATGGCATTTGCTTTTAGGCATGTCCCTTGTATTGACGTGAAATAAAGTAGCTCCAATATTTATTTTTTATTTATTCATTCATTCATTTATTTTACGTGGCACCGAAAATTGAATCCAGTGCCTACACATGCTAGGCAAGGGCTCTACTACTGAGCCACAACCCCAGACCAGCTTCAATATTTAGAAATGCCATTTACAAATATGGTGGTTCCAAAGCCTTAAAGTGGTCAAAACTTTCAGTTGAGCCAGTGAACATTTAACCTGTGGGAATGACTGGGTAAGTATATGAGAATCAGCACACGGGAATGTTGGTCACCAGTACCACACTGCTGTGGCCTCCTGCTCTAGGGGGCTTGCCCTGTTTGTCAGGGAGTCTCACACCAAGGGAGTGTGCCTACCCATAACCTACAGCCCTGCCTCTGGCACACAGGACCTACAAGTGACTCTGCACTCGCAGGTCCATATCCTCAGGTCAAGCTGGAATGGCAGTGTACTCACTTCCAGGTCTGAGAAGTAGCTTTGGGCAGGTGGTGTAGACAGAATATGAACATATGGGCTGGAAACTTCCCATTTGTGCATGAGAAGCCCCTTATTTTGCAGAAGGTGCTGAAGATCAGAAGAGGGGTATAGAGGCCAGGTCGCCTTGTATCACCATGTTCCAGCATGAAATTCAAGGGATTCCAGGAATCTACATTTGAACCTCGTCCTCTAGGTTGTAATAAAGTCATTTATCATAGTTAGATGAAAATATATTTATCACTTAACATTATATAGGCTGGCTTTATAACTTTAAAACATTTAGACATATGCTATGTCCACCTTCATTTGTACACTTAGATCAAACTTCAGAGCCACAGATATTTCTTTTAATTCCATCTTAATGAAAACTAGAACCAAACTATACTGATTGCCATGGAAAGATATTCTAAGCTGTATTAAAGAGACAAGGACCTGAAAATTGTGATTTAATTTGTGTGCAAAGAGGGGTGTGGGGGTGCATGTGTGTGTTGGGGATGTGTCTTTCCTGCCCATTTAAAAACAAAAAGACATGAAAGACATTCAACAGTCTGCTGGGAGAGGTTACTGGTGGGCACCTGAGGTTCGTATTCTCATACTTTGTTAATGGGAGCTTTCTAATTTTTCATGATGAACATTATTTGTGAAATAGAGTCAATATAATCATATACACATAAAGTAGAAATAAATAAATGTATAAATAAGTGGAAATAAAGGAAATTTAAAAATAAGCCTCAGGAGTTGTCCCCAAAGAGATTTTTTAGCTTCAGGGTATCTTTCCCTGGGCAAAGCAAGTCTACCTGGGTTTCCACCAGGTGGTGTCAAATGGAGAGGTAAAGTGATTTGCCCAATATCTCAAAATCAGCAGTGTCATCGAGACAACGGCCATCCAGAAAGGCATTTGCGACCATACCTCATCTTTCAGGGGACATTATGGACTTTCAGAAGCTATCATTGAAAAGGATCTCTCTTGTCCCACACACGTCCGCTGGGCTGCCTACTGGAAGTGGCCACAGCTCTCAACGTTGTGCGTGGCTTCTCATGTTCTTCTGGGCCTCGCTTGGACTCCAGTTCCTGGATCCGAGGCAGGAACCCCCCCTGGGGATTCTCAAGGGTGAATGGCGTGTCTGGGCCGAGACTCCATTCCACACTGGTGCTGCTGGCTTACCATTTAATTTATGTCTGCTCATGCCTTGACCCATCACTGGGGCAGAACTTCTCTCAATAGAGCCAGGGGGAGCTTGGCACATGTGAAAGTAACCCAAGAGACTTTAATTAAGTTCTCCTGGGTCGCGGAGTCTTGTAGTGAAGGGGAATGAACCTCAGCAGGCTGTTTTCCTGGGTGCTCACAGCCTCAGCAATGTGGCTTAAGGTTAAAGCAAAAAAATACAGACACTTAGTTAATTTATGTCTACTTCCTGTTCACTGTTTTATACATTAACTATTTCTTTAACTTATTGGGTGGTTTTGAAGACTAGCCAAAGAGTTATTTTGTCTGAGTGACATTTTAGCTTTTTATTACCAGTTCTACTTTGAAGAAGAAAAATATTACGATATTAAAATAATCAAAGATGAAATCGTTTATGAGTGGGAAAGAAACCCACGGAGTATCTTGACTTTGTGGCACCCTAGGCTGGATATTTCCAATGTTAATTGTACATGAATGACTGGGATTAAGGTGCTCTAAAGGGACCTTGGAACTTACTACAGTCTTGAAACTCTGAGTCCTGAGAAACAGTAGCATATAAGTTCTCTAGCTAATGCAATAGACAAAATTTTAAGAGCCGGTGGCTTGGAGTTATCTAGCTTTGTATCCTTAGCTGACTTTGTATCCTACAAGATGAAAAGGAGAAATAAAAAGCCATTGCTATGAATTTCAAAAAGGAAGGCGGGCATGGAGGGCAGGACTATATGGGGGATATGACTGCCTTGATCATATAGGTTCAGCCACAGGAGACGCCATCTCAGTCGCGTTTGCTCTGGGCATTGCTATTGTTTCAATGCACACAGGCATGACACTGATCACAGGTACTTCTGTGATACTGAGCACATCATTTTCCTTTATCATTTTAACTTTCTCATCTGCAAAATGGGCACAGTGACAGCACCAACACCCCACAGGACTACTGTGAAAGACAAAGAAAAACAATGGTAAATACAACATATGCACTTAAGGACAGACCCAGTCATAGGCTTCCCTTAATACAAACCCTTTTCATCCGTATTAGTAATTGATAGAATTGGTCTAAATTGACTATGTAGTTTTGACTTCTAAGTCACACACAGTCTAATTCACACAGATAACACACAGACTAATTCGGATCCAGATGAGATCAGCATGTGCCGAGCAGGATGGAATATGTATCGTTCGTTCATCCCTAAAGCTTGCGCCTTCTCTATCAGCTGCAAGTTCCTATGAAAGGAACTGTTCAGATCAGTGTCAGGCCCCGGGCAGATGGCTAAGTAGATCATGCTGTTGGCGAAGAGTGAGTGTGCTCTCACCACGCAGTAATGATTGATGTGTCCCTTGGAAACAGTCAGGTGGGGTCTGAGGATGCTACACAATGCAGAACCTCAGTTGATGAGTGATCGACCGAGGGTCATGAAGGGACCAATGATTAATCTTGATTGTTTTCATGGACGATCAGAACATTGCCAATTCAGTTGGAAAAGACTACTGAAGGGGTGTGAAACCCTGAAACAGAGACAAATGTTCCTCCTCCAGAAGCCAGCTTTCTTCAGCAATAGGAAGATATTCATCATAGGACGACCGTCAGCCAAAGAGAAAGCCTCCAAAGTAAAGGTTAAGAGAAAACTAGCTTTCTCACACGCTTATGCAGGCCACCCCCAAAGCGACAATGGAGGTAACACTGTTCTCTGAAAAGGGAGGACCAAGAATTAATGAGACTTGGCCAGGGCCAATGGGTTAAAAATGACACAGGGGATCATGGCGATTCATTGACAGTAACAATATCCTAAAAAAGCAGCCCTCGTCCAGAGGAAAGCGTAAATGGAAAGCATGACTCAGGTCCAGATTTGGGAACATCATGAAAACGTGGGGGATAGGAGAAAAAAAAATCCTGTTTATTGTGCTAAGGCCAAAAGTGAGAAGCTATCCAGATCTCAAATCTGAAAAGTAAACATCACAGGAGAGCTCGTGGTGGAGTTAGCCGCCTGGAACAAATGCCCAGATTTAGAGATGCTCATTTTTTCACAGTTGGAGAAGATCAGAGCCTTCTGATCATTTGTTCAAGACCAAATAGAGAAGAGAGGATATAGGATTTTAGGTCAGTAATATACTGGTGTCTGGTACTAGCTCTAAGGAAGGGAAATGCATTTATATTCACTCATTAAATATTTACTAGCCATTTTTTGCATCTATGTAAAGTCTGATACAAAGAACAATGAACTGTAGGAATAAAGGACCAAAAACCTGAAGTCATTTTATTTGAGCTTTATATTGCTACCAAATATTCATTCCTATTGTAATTTCTAGTGTAGACTATCGATATACCATTCAGCAAGCATTATAAATTGTTTGCATTATAAAGCATTCATTTGCCATCTCTTTACCATACAGCCTTGAAGAATTTCTAAGTCTGAGCCTGATGCATGTGCATCTGATTGGAAATGTATGCTTTGGATTATCACAATTATTTTAGAATCATTATGATTTTATTGAAGACTTTTGCAGAACTTAACCAAAATCAAGTAACCCAATCAAATGATAGAAAAATTACCAGAGTTGCCAGTATTTACTGGGGGCCATTTGCAGATGAAAATTTTAAACTTAGACACTCTGCTCCAGGCCTTCTTTCCATGGCAAACAGTAGTCCCAATACAAATGGTTGTCAGTTCTTTATCACCTGCTCTAAGTGCGATTGGCTGGATGGGAAGCATGTTGTGTTTGGAAAAATCATTGATGGACTTCTTGTGATGAGAAAGATTGAGAATGTTCCCACATGCCTCAACAATAAACCCAAGCTGCCTGTGGTAATCTCACAGTGTGGGGAGACGTAGTTCAGACCAAGACTGAGTCAGATTGTCCCTTGCTCTGGGTGATGTTCTTGAGTCAGATAGGCTGGACTGGCCTCTGTGTTTGTTCTCCTGCCTGCTGTAACCCTGTTTGATCAAGAGACACTGGAAGTATCACAGATTCAGAACTACAATTGTCTGTGCTCAAATTTTCAACTGTAAATAAAGGTTTTTGTGTTAAAAAAAAAAAAAAAGAAAGAAAAAAGAAAAATGATCTTAAACATTTCTCCAAAGAAGACATTCAGATGGCCAACAAATACGTGGAAGAAATGCTATCATTAGCCACTAGGGAAACGCATGTCAAAACTACAAGGACCACAAGGAGATACCAACTCATTCCTGTTAGAGTGGTAATTATCAAAAACACAAAGATGAGCTGTGGTGAAAAAGGAACTCTCACGTACTCGGATGAGAATGTAAATTACTATAGCCATGATGGAGAAAAGTAGGGCATTTTCTCAGAAAGACTAACAATATACCTTCCATAGGATCTAATTGCCCTGCTTCTGTGTATATAATCCAAAGGAAATGAAATCAATATACAAAATAGATATTTGCATGCCCATGTTTATTGTGGTACTATTCAAAATAGATAAGATATGAAGTCAACCAAGATGTTCGCCAATGAAAATGTGGTATCTATACAAAACGGAATATTATTCAGTCATAAAAATGAATAGAATCCTGTCATTTGTGGCAATATGAATGGAACTGGAAGACACTGTGTTAAGTGAAATAAGCTAGATATAGAAGGACAAGTACCACAAATTCTCTCTCATATGTGTGTCGGGGTCTTAAGCCCCCTTGCTCTTCTCGACCAGCGACAAAGGAAGGGGACACTCCCCAATAAGGTCAGACCGGGATAGGTAGGGCCGACTGACCACCTGCTCCCAGCCCTCTGGGCGGAGGACAATCAGACGCATCAGAGAGACCCGTCACAGCAGGAACTCGTTTATTGAGGAAATCACACAGCTTTTATGTAGGGTGGGGGCTAGGTGGGAACCAATCAGCTTAAAGGTCAGCAAGGCAGGGGGGCTCACACAGGCTAGAGTCCCATTGGACTACACGGCAAGCACGAGCTGATCACGTTCCGGAACTGTTGTTAACCAATCCCTGACGGTGGTCCAGTTTATCGTCATGAATCTTTGAAACCGCCTTTGAGCCTTGATCTTGCTCACTCGCCAGGGAGTAAAGAGTCAGCCTGAGTTAGTTAATGTGTCATTAGTCCCAACATATGTGGAAGCTAAAGTAAGTCAACCTGAATGTAGAATAGTGATAACTAGAGTTTGGGTAGTGGGAGGGGCATGGGGAAATAAAGGGAGGTTGGATTTGATCAGCACATTCTGTTCATATACAAGTGTTGAAATATCATATTAAACTCTATTAATATATGTTATTTAAAGCTGTATTCAGAAGAAATGGGTCTGACAGACTCTTAAACCACTGAAACAATCATAGTCAGATGTTTTAGATGCCCAGCTGGGATACTCCAACACAATATCATTGCTGCGCCAGCATCCTTAACTGCCAAAGACAACTTTGCCAATCACTCAAGGACTTTAAGTGAAATCTCACCAGAATAAATCAACTTGAATTTCAAATTTCCAAAATTCACAAAGGAAAAGTGCCTGTACTACCTTTGCATTTGACACAGCTACAGATTCTGAAGAAAGATACTTCCTATTCTCACCGGAATATTCAGAAGACTTAGGTCTGTGCCAAGATTTCTTCAAGGTTATAGAAATAGTGTCCTTTCATGGAATACCTGGGCAAATTAGAACCTCGCCAATAAAAAATGATTGGAGCAAAAAAGTACCTGCATGATGGAAATAATTCCGTGTGTGTGTGTGTGTGTGTGTGTGTGTGTGTATGCATTGATTCATATACTTACACTAAACAGACATACATGTGAATATTATGTAACTACATACATATACATACATGTATACAAGTATGCAGATTTGAAAATATGTGTATATGAATATATACATAATGTGTATATGTACATATCATACATATAAATACATATATACATATATGAAACATACATATACATACACATGTATGTGTATTCATATGTACTCACACATTTTTCATATATATTTTCATATGTATTTTTATTTGACTTTGGGTCTTGAAGAGTTGTCACTTGTTGGAGACCATGGAAAGAGCACCTACTGCCAAATTTAACACAAATACACAGGGAAAGCACACCAATCTGTCGGTACATACTTTCATTTGAAAAATCTGGGGACTCAAAATAATACCCAATATTTCCTTGTAGATTCATATCATGATGTGTTTAAATTATCTCTGAAACACAAACCTCAAGGCAGTGAATTGTCTTGTTTGTTAAACACTGCCGGATTCTATTTAGAATGTATGTAATGGGCTGAAGGTTGAGGATTCAAAGTCCAAATCACCTAGCAGCTTCCCCCTGGGGTTGGGCAAGGGGCTAGAATGCACGGTTCTTCCACTGTCTCCCCTCCATCATTACCCGCTAACTCCTTTCCTGGCAAGAGTCCATCAGAGCTTCTGGTGGTATTTCTGATACAATTAACTTCAAATGCTTTTTCTTGGTATCATGGGGGAAAGAAACCGCATTGAGTGTCATTCCCTTAAAGGAAGAGGTTTTGAGAAAATCCTGAGAAAAGTTTTTGTACTATAATTGTACAAAAAGATTTTGAGTTACTATTGAAGAAATTGGGTACCTTGATTTTTTTTTTTTCCCACTTATTTCCTACAAGTGTTGGTTGTTTCCAAACTTTCTTACACTGGTTACAATTTCATTAGAGTTTTACAATAACCTGATAAAGAATCCAGCTGAAATATTTTTCTATATCCTTTATGGAGTAGAAAAAGAAGAGTGCATCAAAGGTAAGTGGCTTGCTGTGGCCTCGAGTCGGAGGGATCAAAAATTAAGTAAAAGAATCAGTTCTTCTTACAGATAGTTCATGATAATGACCCAGAAGATCCTATCCCAGTTTATATAGAGTGGGACCACAGCAAGAACTTAACTTTTTCAGTCTCCTGTGGCTACTTTCTGAACAGCCTAGAGAGGTATCCAGGGAGCCTAGAAGCTATTTGCTTTCTAGCTCTTCTCTGAAGGTCACCATGGATGGATGCTCTCTGGTGTCACAGAAGAGGCCTCCAACAGTTGATAACCTCATAGATACAGCTCTAAACAAACTTAAAAAAATTCCAAATCTTTTAAATAAACTGTTGAAAAAACAGCTTAGACTTTTTAGATTTAGACTCACAGAGGAATTTCTACAAGGCTGTTGATGGGGTTCAATTATTTTTTTAATCAACAGAATTTTTGATTTGGAGGTGGAAGGCATAAGACATCCCAGGCCCTGTTCTTAGAATTGGTATACAACAAAAGCGTAAGAATTGATGGGCAAATTTAGTGTACGCAAGACCGACTCCAGTGTCTGACCCCACCCGGCTTGCCTTGTAGACCAGCCAACACAGGACAATGGAAATAGACTGCAGGCCACAAATGCAAGCCACATATTCAGCATTAAATTTTAAAAAGTAAGAGGAAACAGATGAAATTAATTTTTAACAGTATCTTTTATTACTCCCAAATATCCAAAATATTATGATTTCAGTATGTCATCAATGTAAGAATTTTTAATGTGGCATATTACAGCATTTGTTCCTAACTATTCAAAATTCATTGTGTATTTTATACTGGTAGCACATACCATTTTGGACCAGTCACATTTCTACACGAAAGCTATTCCCACAAGAACCCCTTGGGACCGGTGGCTACCATATTGGACAACGCAGGTCTAAAGGGCATATAGACAAAAAGGACACCATCAAAGCAAATGCAGACAGTGATCTATGCCACTAAGCAAAGACAAGGGTGTGAAAGGACACAGGTGAAGACTCGTACTGGGAGAGGCTGCGCACCCTGAAAGGGGTGACAGATAAGCTGAGACCTCAGTTTCCTCAAATATAAATTGGAAGAGAAATGCCATCTACGTCTTTTGACGCTTCTCTGAGGAGATCAAGAAAACTAAGTAGCTGTAATCATAAGAGATCAGGTGTGAAGTCACTGGCATAGTTGATATTCAATAATTTTACATTTTCAAAGTTCTAGAACGGCATCATATAGCCAAAGCACACAGATCAAGCATGACACTCAAATGGACTACCGTTTGATATGGAAAATGTTCAGTTTGGACTTGACCAAGTTTATTCCAGTGTTTCCTACAGACTCAATGGGAACACAAAGGAAAAACTTTGTTGTTTTAACCAGGTATTCAACCCAGAAGTGCTTAACCACTGAGTCACATTCCTAGCCCCTTTTATTTTTTGAGACAGGGTCTCACTCAGTTACTTACAGTCTTGCTAAGTTGCTGAGGCTGGCCTTGAACTTGAAATCCTCCTGCCTCAGCTTCCTGAGCTGCTGGGATTACAAGTGTGCATCAAAAATTCTTGAAGGCATTTTGTCACCAAGTGACAGAAGAGGGCCTTTCCTGAAAAACTGGTTCCAGTCCATGTGCCTCCATTTCCTCATCCTATTCTTGGTTCATACTTGATGTTTTCTAGAAACATGAAGAGCTTCTTTTCTCAGGATGTGTCTCAAAGAAGAACATTGAACATTACAGAAATGGCTTTGAGAGTCACGGTGTCCACACCGCTTGCCTCTGCAGTGGGACAAATAATGCTGTGTCTCACATCATCTGTTCACTAGCAGACTAGACTAGAATGCAAAATTTCTCCAAAATTAGGCAATTGTCCCCAAAATTCAAAGGAAGCTTCCAGTCTTGCTACCTTATTGTCACGAATGCAAACATTCATGAAAACACATAACAAGTGCCAATGCTGCAGAGGTAGCGATATTTTATTTTTGCATTAAATAAGTATTTGTTATTAACTCTTCAAAATCTATTGTGTAGAGTGAAACAGACATTATTACCTCATATACATATATGACTGCATGACCAATGTGATCCTATAATACTTACAAGAACAATGAAAATGTACACTCCATTTATGTGTGATCTATCAAAATGTTTAAATGCATTCTACTGTCGTGTACAACTAATTAGAACAAATTTAAAAATTTTTAAAAATTAAAAATAAGTGTTTAAAAAGCCCATTGTATATTTTACACTAGTAGCACATCCCATTTTGGACAAGCCACGTTTCCACATGAAAGCTGTTTCCACAGGAGTCCCAGGTGGTTGGGCACAGTGGGGCACACCTGTAATCCCAACACTTTGGGAGACTGGCGGATCGCGAGTTCAAAACCAGCCTCAGTAATGTCAAGGCCCTAAGAAACTCAGTGAGACCCTGTCTATAAATAAAACACAAACAGGACTGGGGATGTGGCTCAGTGGTCATGAGTGCCCCTGAGTTCAATTCCCAGTACCTAAAAAAAAAAAAAAAAAAAAAAAAAAGAGCCACATGTGACTGACAGCAATGCAAGTCTAGAGGGGAAATGGACAAAAAGGAAACCATCAAAGCAAATGCAGATAGTGATTTATGCTACTAAGGAAAGACAGGGTGTCTTTCTTCTAATCATTATTTTCCCCACTTGGAAGGTAGAAGACAGTTAAGGTTGAAATTTAAAATGCTCAGAAATATGGCTCAGCAAAACAACGGACAACTCAAATAGATGCTTTAAGTCACTCTATGGCCAGAGAGGTTTCTGAGAGAAGAATACAGTGAAAACACATTATCATATTTAAATTGCTGAGATGCAAAACGTCTATATTCAAATTTCTTGACACTTTAGCATGTGAATATCCAAGTGATTTTTCTAAGCTCTCAGAGTTACCTTCCATTCAGCCTTCTGAGAGTAAATCTTATGGTAGAGAAGCAGGATGGTTTTCTGAGCCGCTGTTTGAGCTCTGTTATTATTATTTGTGCTAACTGTCCAGTTCCCTTCTGGGGGGGGTAGGGGGAGTCATTCTCTCTGAATCCTGTGTTATTTTTCAAAGGATAATGGCCGTCCATCCATTCCATCAACACGTAGTATCTTCTTTTTTTAGTGGTTGATGGACTTTTATTTTATTCATTCATTTATATGCAGTGCTGAGGATCGAACCCAGTGCCTCATAGATGCTAGGCGAGTGCTCTACCACTGAGCCACAACCCCAGCCCTGTGGTATCTTCTCTAAACCACCTGAAAAACTGAGTAGCAAAGCAAAGCACCAGGCCAAGCCCAAACCCTGGCCCTCCAGTGCTCACAGTCTCAAGACAGCATGAGGCCAAGAGTAGCACAACCAGATGCCCAAGTCTATGCTGAGGAGCGTGGTCACTAGGTACCAGGAGCCTCACAGGGACACATTTTAAATGGAGAGGAGAGGTCCACCTTTTCAGGCTGAGAGCAGAACAAGGCAAAAATCAGGCAAGAAAAGGATGGCAGAGACTAGGCGGCAGAGGAGAGCTTGTGATTTGAAATGACAATATAAACAATTCGATCAGGGTAGTGAGACGAGGGGGAATAGCCAGAGAGGTCAGGCACTGGGTCATTGGGATCTCAGGAGCACATGCAGCTTAGCGGCCACGGAAACACAAAGGGAAACCCTAATCCAACTGAGGTTTTTGCAACATGTTTTCCTTCTGGGGACAATATACCTCAGAGGATTTCAACCCTGGGAGATTTTTGTTGTTGTTGGTTTGGAAATTTGGAGATGAACCCAGGGCCTTGTGCATGCTAGGCAAGCACTCCACCACTGAACTACACAACCCAACCCCCCAGGGTGTTTTGTTTTCTTTTCTTTTGTTTCAAGCAACCTCCAGGTGATTCTCCTGAGTAGTCTGAGCCACTGAGAAAGACTGATCTCTGGCAGCCCAGGGCCCAGGTTAGTCATCCCGCCCACCCCACCCCCCCATGGACAGCATGGAAAACAAAGAAAAACGCTTACATTTCTCACACTGATGTGGATGTTCCTTTTTTTTTTTTTTTTTTTCAGTAACTCAACCACAAAACATTCTGATCAATAGCCAAAAATACTATCTATCGCTTGAGTTTGATGGAAATGGAAGTGGGTAAAAACCCAAGTCATACAAGTAGCTTGTGATATTAATTACACATCAGCCAAAAATAACAGCGTTCAGCATCCACACCTCCGCTGTGTACTCTTGGTTGGAAATATGTCATTTTCTATGTACACATCAAAATATTCCCACTGAAGCACTATTAGGAAGCCATTTGGGGCCATGTGGAATCGGTTAAGCCCACGATGCTGTGAACTACTGTGCTGCGGAGCTGCATGAGCTGTTCTCCAACTAATGAACCATATCATTAATTACAGACACCTCAAATAAAAATGCCTAGAAGGCAGGCATGATATATACAATAAATAAAAAGGTTGTGATTTGCAAAGTGGTCGGCTCATTCTGAACCAATTGTCTCTTGTTTTCCTGGGCTGTAATTGGAGACGTTAATTTGATTTATCACACAGGGCTGGGAAAGACCTGGCAGTTTGCAGAGATTAGAGAGTTGTGAAATCTGCGACCCCCAAAGTGCTTTCACCAAGTGCAGACGACACATTTCAGCTGGGGTTTATTATGGAAGTGACTATTTACCAAGGAGAACGACAAATTGTGGAGCAGAACATTCCCCCAAATCTTTTTCCCTCCATTTTTTTCAAAAGGACATTTCTGGTTTTAAAGGGAAGGGTTAATTAAGCAGCCCCAATGTGTTCGACGGCTTTCAGTTTCTGTGACAAAATAACTAAGACATTACAGCTTAAAGGAGGAAAGACTTCTTTTGACTCACCGTTTCAGAGATTTAAATTCTTCAATGTGTGGCTTTGTTGCTTTGGGCCTGTGGTGGCATAACCCATCAGGGTGAGAGAGGAGCTGCCCAGCTCATGGGGGCCAGGAAGGCAAGAGGGAGAGAGAGGAAGGAACCAGGGTTCAAATATTCCCTCCCTTCAAGGGCCCATCCCCAGTGACCTACTTCCTCCAAAGATGCCCCTCCTCCCAAAGGTACCACCACCTCCAAAAGTACCACAGGCCGGCTGCCCCCAACTCTTTAGCCTACGTGCCTTGGAGGACATTTCAGATCCAAACCACAGCACCCAGGGGTGTAGCTTAGTGGTCCAGACCTTGCCTACCATGTTCAAGGCCCTGGGTTCAATTCCCAGTACCACGAAAGCAGGCAATAAACCTGTGACACCCAGTTAACAACTAACAAAATCAAATGATAGTTATAAATCAAATCCATGATAGTAATTGTTAAGTTCTTCAATGGTAACATTTGTTAAGAAAAAACAGACTCCAGCCATCATGGTGGCATTACCTGTAATCCCAGTGGCTCGGGAACCTGAGGCAGGAGGATTTGGAGTTCAAAGCCAGCCTGAACAATTTAGTGAGGCCCGGTCTCAAAATAAAAAAGTAAAAAAGACTAGGGATGTGGTTCAGTGGTTAAGCACGGCTGGGTTCAATCTCTCTTACCTAAAAAAAAAGAAAGAAAAAAAAAAAAACAGACTTCACTATTAATATTATTCATGAAAAATGTTTGTGTATTTATCTTTTCATTTATTAGTTGTGTGTGTGTGTGTGTGTGTGTGTGTGTGTTTGTAGGCTTTGTGGATAATACATAGTATATTCATATACAATTCCAAACAATAAACTAACAGATATCCCTTAATTCCTAATTTTCTAAATATTGATAGACTAGAAATCAACCTATTAAATGCATCCTTTTAGCGAAAGCAAAAGTCATACTTGTAATTCTCTGACACCAGCAATTAAATATTAATTGTTTACTTGTTGCAAAAAAAATTAAATTAAAGCAGTCTAAAGTGAAGAGTCAATCTGTGCTCATATCAGAAATGGATACCATTAGTGGTGACCATTTATGGGATGCTACCACGCGCTGAGGACTTGGCATCCAGCAGCTCCTCTGAAGCACCACTTTTTAGTCCAGCACAAATCCACACTGGGAATTCTGGGAGGGCAGGGACCAACATCCACTCTGCTCGCCATGTTTTCTCCAGGCTTAGTACATCATAGGAGACTGATGACGTTGGTTGACTGATGGACTGGATAAGTCTCTTGGGTCCAGTGGCGACCTGGAATGTTCTCATTTTTCAGACTTCTTGTGTAGATGGAGGAAGTATGTCATGGTACCTAAGGACTTCTTACCCAGTTTGCCTCCACCTCCACCCCCAAGGTTGTGTCTGAGTATGGTGGCAAAGCTCTCAACCTATGACTCTGTGATTATGAGGCCTGCACTGACATCCCCATCTCCTCCGTTGACTCCTGTCCCTTACCTATCACACAACGGGAGTCGGGGACACTGACTTTGGACTCACCCTAGGGAGTTTCAGAGCAGGACAACCTGTGGAACAGTCTTCCCTGAGCCTTGCATCTGACTCAGTTCCCAAGACCCATTTACCCTGCAGGATTTTATGATCTGATAATCTGGAACATTATCACCATTTCTATGACAGCTTTAGCCAAAAAGACACGGTCTGTGTTTGGGACAAAGTCCCACGAAGCAGATAGACTGGGACAAGGATGGTGTTGACGAATGGCAGGGGGGAGGTGGGCCTTTGGCCAGAAGAGCGGGAATCAAGGCTATAAATAGAAAGACCATCCTGAGGAGGAAGCTTTTGAGAGTAAAAGGAGGCGTTATTCATACAGGATGCAGGTTGAGTCAGGGCGACCATGGGAGGAGGTCATATGGCAGGGTTTATTTTGCTTTTTGGTTCTTTTCCATTTGATGTGTCTTTCTGTGCCTTCCTGAGCACTGAAAAATCGCATTTGTTTGTTGGGTCACAGACCCCTTTAAGGATCTGGTGAAAGTCATGACCCTTCTCCCCATTAAAATGCTCAAGGGCAAACACCCACAAAACAGTGCGTGTGATGTTAAGGGGCTTGTGAGTCATCTGACCCCCTTTCATGCTTCTAAAAGCAAAGACCCCCATGAACCTTGATGTATCCTTAATGATTTTCAAAACAAGTCTTTTGCACGGAAGTTTTGGCATTCCATTTTCCCTGTGTGTGTTTGTTTTTTTTTTTTTTTCCTCTTCCCTTTGCTAAACCACAATGTTACCTTTGCAGACAGACTATCAGACCAACACGCTGAGCCAAAGGATGCCAAGCCAGCGGTTCCCCAGAGGAAAGAGCCACATGAAAGCCCCCTGAACTGCATCCTCTGTATTTGTAGCTGTTTAGTGGTTGGCAGATTGGAGAAAATGACAGCCAATAGGTATCCAATCTAAATTTACAGAGGGGATAAAAGCAACCAAAATGATAAAATGTCTCCACTCTTGGAAATGAACAAATGCTTGCCTCTTCCAAGGAACCCAATTATTTTCATTTGGGTTTTATTAGAGGATTGTACAATTTCCAAATGTACAGGGAAAGTTAAAAAAATAGTTAAAAAAAAAAAAAAAGATTGGGGAAAGGGTATGGTCTCAGGGCGGTCTCCCAAGAATGTGGGGAACTCTCCCATCAAGTTGAAATGGAATAATAATTGCCTAGAAAATGGCTCCTGGAAGCACAGTGGTATTTAATTAACAGAGTCTCCATTCACAGGGAAAGTGCTGGGCATCTCTGCCAAGAGCCTTCCTCATGGAGGAAGAGGTAGCAATCTCTCTGGGGCACAGAGGACGTTATGAACCACCCATCAGTTTTCTTTGCTTCTCACTGGGAATATTTTCAGTTGCCATAAGGCTTCTCTGGAGAACCCAATGGGGACTTTCTGCCTCACTTGTGACCTTAGGACCACGTGAATCTCCTACCTGCCACTGCTCCTCGGCTGGGTGATCTCCATAAAATAAACAGGAGATGGGCAATTGACTGCCCTCGTGACTGGGCCATGGGTATGAGAGAAGGCCTCGTGGGGCCCCATGCTTCCTGCCACCCTGGACGCCTTCTGCTCTTGGAAGTTGGCTGCATGGCTACAACTCTGTCAATGATTGACAGACAAGCTCAGTTGGTGCCTATGTATACGTGTGCCTATGCATGGGCTGTAGGGAAGGACGAGAGGCCGGGCAACCTTGGACATGCCCCTTCCAGACAACACCCACAGAAGCAGGACTGGAAGAAAGAAAAATGGGGGACATCAGATTAGTGGGTTCTTCAAACAAAAGAATTTGATAAATCTCATGATTTGAACCATCTCTGGATCAAAAAGTGTATGACCCATTTTGCCACCCTTATGAAATTGTCCTGATCAAATTAAAGGTAAAAATGGATTAAAAAAATAATAGTGGATATAAAAAAATCTTCAGGCATAACTAAGTATACATGTGGTGTCACTGTATTATCCCGCAGATACTTGCTGCTCATAAGAGGATAACCTATTGCTATCATTGTCTAAAGTAGAAGTTGACCTTGATATACATTATGATGGTGCCACCAAACATGACAGTCCCTGAGAGGACACAGTAGGAAGTACCTGGCAAGGCTTATAAAGTATTCTTATCGAACACAGTAGAAGGATTCTAGAGAAACCTTTAGATCTAACTTCCAGTCCAGAGAAAATAGGAGAGAAGCCCAGAGGAACAAGATTAGTAACCACACAAGGAACTAATTAGACAAATCCAGAAAGTGAGATAGTCTATGAGACAATACCATTCCAGTCTAGTTAACGAGTTTGAATGTCTTGGGAGAGTGAAGGAAGGGTGATAGTGAAGGCCCAGGCCAGCAACAGAAACAATAATGAATAAAACACACGACTTTGATTAAATCTAATACACACACACACACACACACACACACACACACACACATATACCGTAAAAGTACATACATGTATTTTCAAATTTATGAATGGACTTGCAAGAAATATTTTCAAATTGTTTTATTTGGAGAGAAGGACTTAGGGAGACAAGAAAACAGCTTTCAGCATTTCAGTTTGTTTCTTTCTGCATGCACTGTTTGGAAAAAAAATATATATATATACACATATTCTCTTTTTTTATTATTATTTTTATTTAGCTTTTAATTTTTTACAGACTGCATTTTGATTCATTGTACACAAATGGGGTACATCATTTCGTTTCTATGGTTGTACACGATGTATATTCACACCATTCGTGTGTTCATACATGTACATAGGGCAATGATGTCTGTCTCATTCCACCATTTTTCATACCCCTCTCCCTCTCATTTTCTTCTACATATTCTAAAGTTCTCCCATTATTCTCTCTTTTATAAAAATTAAAAACAGTCATCTCTGTGTATAGATTTTGTATATTCTTTTATTGAGTTGTTTGATTATTTCTTTATGTTTAAAAAGCCAAAAGATTTTTAAAAAATGATATGAAATAAAAAATGATATGATAGCGAGGTACAATGGCACACACCTGTAATACTAGTGACTTGGGGGGCTGAGGCAGGAGGATCACAAGTTCAAAGCCAGCCTCAGCAACTTAGTGAGGTTCTAAGCAATTCAAGCAGAAGGGCCAGGGATGTGGTTCAGTGGTTAAGTGCCCCTGAGTTCAATCCCTGGTAGCACCCCCCCCACACAAAAAATGATATGATAAATCAGTGAGATAAAACCCAAACGCAATAGAATAAACAAATTCTAAAACATTTCCTTGAGTTGATGAATAAAATTGGTAAATCACTACCAAGAAGAATTTTTTTTAAAAAAAAAAGGAAAGAAAAAAGGGGAAACTAATAGGAAAGAGGGAATTTTTGCTATAAATCCTACAGATAGTAAAAAGTCAATAGTGTAATATCAAGCAGCTGTAGGCCAATATATTTGGAGATGTGAATGACATGAACTTGTGCCATGTAGTATTTAAGTTATGCAAAGAGAAAAAAGAAGAAATGAAATCTGAATGATTTAGTCTCTATTATGGGAATTGAATTCATTATTTAAAAAAAAAAACTTCTCTATAAACAAAATTCCAAGCACAGATGACTTTTTGGTGATTTTTTTCCAAAATTTTTGGGAAAGATAAACCAATCTTATATAGATGCATCTATCAGCAGAAAAAAATAAAGAATCCTGCCTAAATCTTTTTTTTTTTAAATGAGGCCAGCTTAAGCTTATTCTAAAATCTTTGGATTTACAAGAAAGGAAACTTATAGAACAAACTTTCTCATGTGCATAAGTATGAAAATTTTATAAGATATTAACAAATAGGATCCATTAGTATGTGAAAAGGATAAGGTTACGTGACCAAGTGGGGTGTATTTTAAGTGTACAAGAGTGTTTTAACATTTGAAAATAAATCAAGTATTTCAGCATATAAACAAAAAGCAAAGAACTAATTCAATCATTTCAATAGATGCACAAAAAAAAAGTATTTGTCTATTCATGCTAAAAACTCACTGCAAACTAAAAATAAAAGACAAACTCCTTAACTGAGTTTTTAAAATCTAGGGATACCAATGGGACACATCCTATTAACTGCTAAGTATTAGAAACATTTCTCCTGATATTGGGAAGGAGATAAGGGAGATAGATGCTTGATTAAAATAAGGGAATAACATTTGTATGTGGTGACCTGGAAAAGTCTCCAAGATACTAATTTAAAAAACTAACCTGATATATGTAAATGAAATCTATGCAAAATAGAAAAACAAATGCATCATTATTTGGTTTAACTGAAAACATTCTAGAAGGATATGTCCCAAACTATTAACAGCAATTATTTCCTGAGAAGAAAGGAAATTCATGTTTTTAAATCTGGAGAACAGTGGAGTGTGAAGAGTCTTTCAATTGTGTATTATATGTGCTTGTGTCATTTGATACGATATATAATGTCATTATAACAACAAAAACACACAATATCATATCTTGATGTAAAAGAATATACCAGCGTATGGGTTTCTCGGAACTTACTACTTCCATGATCCATAGAAATATTTCCACCAGGGTCTCCACCCTGAGAAACCACCTTCTTATTTGTGCAAATTGCATAAGCAAAATCTTGATAATGATGTATCTATAGACATCTCCCCTCCTCTGGATATATGGAATATGTAGATAGCTAGTTACCCGTGATGGTTCTTAATTATTCGATTTTAACCAATAAGTGCTATAAATCCAAAGTTAGGCAGCAAAGGGACTATGAAAGCCACAGCAGGGCATGCATACAGTCAGGTGTCAGGGTCAAATAAAAACAAATAATTTGGCTCTGTGGCATCATAACCCAGGAACACAGTACAGGAACACACAACTTTGTTCTTGCAGGTGCTGCTAAAGCCTGTCTGATTAGACCAGAGGAAAACAGATTCTAGTCTTGAATGAATGGGGCTGCAGTTGTTCACTTCTTGTTCCATCTGGCTTCTGAGGCCAGGACACTAACATGACCTTCTGCAGTCTGTTTCCAGGCTCAGAAGTTTCCAGGATCTCAATACTAGGGCACTGGGGATTCAGAGGTATAAGGGATGCTGGCTATTTGTCTTTACATGAAGATGTCACATTTGTGACCCCCTTTCCAGACAGGAGCAGCTGGTCCCAGCTTCCATAGAGACCTGCTCCACAAACAAATTTCTCTCCTTTCCTTTTCAGCAATTTCTAAAAACAACTCCAAGTCCTTTTGGACCTGTATCTATTCATCATGTGATTGGCAATGGAGAGGAGACAAAGAGAAGGGGCATCTTTCATCTGCAAAGTAAGTTTCATGTAACTTACCTGTGCATGGGGTTTCTTCTGAATGGTGGGAACCGATTATGAATGAGGTTTCTGAGGCTCCTAGGTTCAGAATTGGCCTTGGGAGACCAATTGACCCATCAGATGGATTCTTGTAAGCAGGCAGGTTAGATTAAAATACCTCACAATAGATTCAAGTTACATGCTTTCCCCAATGAGCATCAATCTAAATAAGGGAAACAATTATCCACGTAATTTGACATGGTGTTATTTTAAAACTACTCATGGCCTGTGTAGACATGGGTGTTACAGTTACCCCCCCTGTTCTAACCTACTGACTTCAGCCTATAAATCATGAGAGTTTCCCATTTGCCCCCAAGTGGTTCTGATGAAACCCAGGAGGGTGAGAGAAAAAAAAAAAAAAAACTCACTTCACAGATCAAATCCACCTTCCATAGTCAAAATCCATCTCTTCCTAGATTTAGTATCTCAGTGTATTTCTGTGGCTTTCACAGGATGCACGCAAACCTGCCCCAGCATGGGACTAGGTTTTGGCAGAAGCATTGTGGGTCAAGTGATATATCCAAGAGCCTTCCTAAGGTTAAGTGCTTTAAATAACAAAGAACAGCAGAGGACGTTGGGGTTGGTCTTCCTGGGCGAGAGTCAGCTTTGTGGTGATCTAATTGGTGTTCCTGGGGGTATGAGGCGGTCTGACAAAATTGATCTCGACAGCCTTTTCCCACAGGCAACGGCACAGAAACTAGATGACATAATTCACAGTATAGGAAATGAGGAGCAGATAGGAAATGCACACAAGGCTACTGTATTTCTTCCAAAGGGAATGCACATATTGAAGAGATTACCAAGGAGGATCCTCCAAGTTGGCAAAAATCAATGTGTTCAAGAGATAGCAGTCGAATGCTGGAGAAGATGAAGACCAGCGCAGAAAGGCGAGGGGCTCAAAGAACGTAATACGACCAGGTATCATTTGGGCATCTCAGTCCTAGAACTTCTGTGGCTCTCCTGTGAATTTGGCAATTCCTTCATTCAACACTGACATGTAGGCTAATAAGGCTTTGCTGTCAGAATATCCAACACTGGGTTAAATGTCTTAATTATTTTCCATTGCCAATGACAGACCTTTTGTTTCTCCCCTGTAAATTTGAATGAAAGAAATTAAGTTGAAGCAAATTACTTGTAACCACTCAGAAATTTGGGCTTCTGGAAACACTTTAGTGCAAAGCAGTAAGAGTAGATTTCATTCTTTCCTGTCAAGTCCAGCACTTCTCCTGTGAATGGAATATAGAACTGTTCCTCTCCCCCTTGAACAAGTTAAATATATATATTTAAAGCATTTCATGCCTACACCCAACTGACCAAAATTTACTCAGCAGTCCACAGGCAGCTATGTTTTTGATAGATCTTCTTCCTTCTTTGAGAAATGTTGGAAAATGATGGTTGGCCTTGTAATTGAGACTTTTTTCTTTCTTTCTTTCTTTCTTTCTTTCTTTCTTTCCTTCTTTTTTTTTTTTTTTTTGAAAGTAAGGATGACAAATGTAGGTTTTGTTTGTTTGTTGTACCAGAGATTGAACCCAGAGGTGCTTTACCACTGAGCCACATCCCCAGCCCTTTTTTATATTTATTTAGAGACAGGGTCTCACTGAGTTGCTTAGGGCCTCACTGAGTTGCTGAGACTGGCTTTGAACTCTGGGATCCTCCTACCTCAGCCTCCTGAGCCGCTGGGATTATAGGCGTGCACCACCGCACCTGACCCTGTAGTATCCCTTCAGCCACCCCATGCTAGTGGAAGACAGTGAGAACAACATCCATTTCACAGATGGAACTGCCAACTCTTGAATTTCCCACACAGACCCATGTATTGCTTACAACTGGGATGGCTATAATACCAGGCAAGCATGATAGAGACCCCCCACTGATGTGTCCCCTTTGAGATTAGCTCAAGTACATGTGCCATGGGCACTTATCCTGACATATATGGGTGAAAACAGCTGCTGGGGACCATTTTCCTTTCTGTGCTGCTCTTGAGATGCACATAACCATAAAAGAGGGGAAGGAAATACACTTATGATTTCCAGGCCCTTTCATTTATTCAACGAGCCATGTTGGGCTGATTGCAATTGCTCTGTGAATCCTTTCTTGCTTCCTGAAATGTTTTCAGAGCATGGTATGGAGGAGTGGATTGTGGCTTGGGTCTAGTGTGGTAAACTACCAAAATGTGGTTTTGAACAATAGACTAATTCTGGTTCTTTCTGAGACAGAACTGGGAAACCTGCATTCCCTGGAGACAGTAGTCTCAGAAGGGAGAAGAGTGTGCCAGAGCAGGGACTCTGCCATCATGTTCTCTTGGAGCCCTGACTTTAGTATTGCTTAGTGGTTAAATATATGCCAAATAGCTCCTTTTGGAAAGGGTACACAAGGGCCAAGGTTTGAATCCCCAGACCCTCAGACGGAGGTGGGGGGTGTAGGGGAAAAAAAAGCTCTTTGAAGCTGAAGAAAAATGTGCTAGAGTCAAACCAACCAGGTGTCTTATTTGTTTAGGAAAAAGAGAACCCTGATCATTCCAAGATCGATTGCCTATTAATTAAATGAGGCTATTCTCTACCTCACTGGACTGTTCTTGGACATTAAAAGAGAGAATTCTGGAGGACCCAGTCCATTATCTGGAGCATAGTAAAGTCTCAAAAATACTCTGGATCATCACCAAGCTAAACACCTGAAGAGACTGAGTTTTTCAATAAGCAACTCTTGGCATTGCTCACACCTGTGGGAATCAAACATTTTGAACCCAAAAGAAATGCCCATGTTCTGATACTGGGAAGGTTTCTGACATATGAATGATCTGTCTACAGCAGATCCCACAAATAGAGTCTAAAGTTTGGAGGCATAAGATGCATACGTCCCTGGTCATATTTCTCAAAGGAAGCCATGGTGCCGTCCAGGGTGTGATTTGTAGCCTGTCAGTTGTAAGGAGCTACGGGCCTCCCGAGTGGAGTCTCTGATAAGAGAGCAGTTCCAGCCTCATGCACATGATTAAGCACCTTCTACTTATTCTCAATAGAGACTTAATTAAATACAGCGTATATTTTCTCGACAGCCTTTGCCAAAGCTGCAGAGATTCTGAATTGTTATTACTGCAATTATTAACAAGAATAAATGACTCTAGGAGTGATGTTAGGAATTATAATAATGACAGCGGCAGAAGTGAAAAGAAAACAATGATCATGTAGACAATATCAGTCTTTCTCCCCTCCTCCTAAACTGGAGGCTAGTTATTAATAACTAAATCTTCAACTGTTAAAAAGAATTCTCTCTCTCTTCTTTCAACTCTGTAATCCAAAGGGATCATCCCACACCTTTAACACTGGAACAGTGCCAAGAAAATGAATGGCATCTTGCTAACAGTGAGGAGGGGGGATTCAGGCGATGATTATGTCCTTCTTTGTTTATTTCTGTTTCAAATTGTCTGCCATGTACAGATCTCAAGACTTTGGTTGGGAGAAGCTCTGGATTACAACAATGTGGATTTAAACCCTGGTCATGCTATATTTTGTTACTTCAGATCAGGGTCTCAGTTTTTCCATCTGTGCAATGGAGGAAATGATAGGCTGAGCTTCCGAGAATGAGGCGAGACCACAAAGACACAGGAAGCATGAGGCACAACACTGTCTATTGTGTGGGAAAGTGGTCAGTAAACGATCATTACTGTGTTCTGAATTGTTTTCACTTTATCACTATTATTAGTATTTTTATACTTGAAGAAACAAATCTAAATGAAGACAAATAGGGAAATGAATTGTCTTTAAAAAGTCAAAACAAGAATGCATTCGGGCCAGGTCGGGTGAAACATGCCTGGTGGGTCAGGAGGCTGGGGCAGAAGGATCCCAAGTTCAAAGCTTGCCTCAGCAACTCATATATATTTTCAAAATATTCAATTATAAAATATAATATTCAATTACAAAATATATATTCAAAAACATGTGTGTGTGTATATATATACATATATTTATATATATATATATTTTTTTTTTAAAGGACTGGGGATGTGGCTCAGTGTGGTTAAGCATCCCTGGGTTCAATCCCTGGTACTGAAAAAAAAGAAGCATTAGGAGATAAAAAGAGAAAACATTTTATTCCCTGAAGGGTAAATGACATGCAGCCTATTTCCTACGGAGAGTTTCATTCCTTCATGGTGGTGGACAATTAAACCCAGCTTTTCCCAAGAGGCATGATTATCTGATCCTCCCCAGGGGAACAGATCCCAGCATAGCCTTTGCACTCTGGAGGGGAAGAAACTAAGCCCAGAAAGGCGAAATTTAGTTCTGAAATTAGAATGGAGACTACAATCCAGTGCCTTTCCCCCAGACCTGTTCCTCAGAAGGCTGTTGGGCAGGTAGGGTCAGTTATGAAATTCACACTCTGCAGCAGAGGGTGGGGCCGAAGCCCAGCACCTGGGTAGGCTGCCTGTCCTGGGAGGCCCAGACTCTGCTTCGCAGCCTTTTCAGATATCAAGCCATGTGTTCCAAGGGCTGCATCCACCTGGAGGGGGCGCCTTCTGCTAATTCAAACTGAGGCGCACCACTGACTCCCTGGGCCCTCAGCCAGGCGGCACCCCACGCCTCATTTCTATGGTTCCTCTTGTGAAGGGGGGCGATGGAATTTACTTTTTTTTTTTTTTTTTTTTTAATAGCAATACAACTTTCTTTCCCCTTTGCTTTTCTTCCTCTTTTCCCTTGGGGTACAGGTTTTGTGATTAGAGTTGTATATACATATGTAACTTTTATATCCTGTCTTTAAATCTTTTTATTGGGTTTTATCTAATATGAAATGCTTTTCCTATCAATTAGACAGGGCATTTAACAGGTTTAGTTTGCATCCACATGGCTCTTCATTATTTACAATTCTCTGTGACTCGAGTTTATTTGAAAACTTGGATATCTCACTTCTCAGACCAACATCCAAGTTGTTTCTATAAATAAAAAGCCTGGAGCCACTTAACTTAATTTCAAAGACTCCTCTACATGAAGTTAAATGGAATAGTCTGGAGTTTTCTGGTATTAATCTAGGATTTTATTTTAAATGGTAGTATTACGTTGCCATCTTATTTTATTGTAATTTTTAAAAATGTTCCAGGATCACTCTTGAAATGAACAAGGTTATGATAATAAATGATAACTCTCGAGAATGCTCAGACTTCTCTAATTTCTGCTTATTTCTATGAACACTCAGGACAATATTGTTTGGTTTCCTAACCTTATCATTTTGGACCAGCTGAAGCCACAATAGGCTATTTGCAATCCTGAGCAATGAGGCCATCCATCCTGGATCCTGGTGGGTCTCAACTTGACCAGAAATGGGATCACTCTGCACTGGGCTTTCCTGGTGATGAAGGGTGTTGATGACGTGAGTCAGAATTCTCTTAGAAAAGGCTTAAAGTTGTATCCCTGCTCTGCAAATGCACTTCCTCTTTCAAGGATCTGAGAGTCTGGCAGCATGTTAGAGTGCATTTCACAGAAAGGGTTTGTGAACGCCGAAAGGGGCTGGGTTGGGTCTTACTCAACATTGTGCTTCTCTGTCCTACTCAGCACTGAACTTGGCAATAGTAAGAACTCAGTGAATGTGTTCTGAATTGAGTTGAAATAGCTACTTAACCCTGATAGAATATAATAACCAAATGCTATGGGGAGAAGGAAGGAATAGAGCATTGCTTTTAGGGGATGACATCATTTGTCCATCTGTTCATGGATTCATTCATTTCTTGCCTTGTATCTGAAATATCTTATGGCAATGACGTAGGAAGACTTGAAGGAGGCAATGCGTGAGCTAGTGTCTGCGGTAAGATTTGGGGTACAGAGAAAAGGAAGGAAGAGCAGGAGGATTAGCATTTGCAAATGTTATATGAAGGTTGGATTTTGAAGACTGACCTTGGGGAGACGAGAGAGGTGTCTTATGGGTGATCTTAGGGGTCATGGAAGCAATTGCACAGAATTTGGAGAAGGAGCCTGAAGCCCTTGGCCCTGAGCAATACACAAAAGGCATAGTCCACCAGAGAGATCCAGACTCTGCAGTTAGGCAGTCCTGGGTAAAAACAGCAGCTGTGGACACATAGCCTCACTTTTCTGATTCCTCATGCATTTGTAAAATAAGGGTGTAATAATGGCGCAAGAACACCGTGCAGGCTAGAGCTGTCTGACCTATGAATGAGAAGCATACAAGAGATGCTCATTAAGGGCAGGTTTCCCCTTGCCCCCAATCTGAAGCAATATAAATCATCGATACAATTGTCTTCAGACAAAGTGTACGTTTAAAATAAAATCTCAGATACATTTCCTAATGGCAAGATATCTGATTTAATTTTTACCAAACCCAAGATTTAGAGCATTCTGATTATTTGCTGATCAGTGATGTCATGTTTCTTTAATTTTAGCAAATTTCCAGCTTTTCCAATATCCTCTCCATGCTTACCTCTTCTGAAATTTATCAGTCTGATCCACCTGTGCTCACTCTTCCTGATGCCCTCTCTGTGACTTTCTTGAACTTGAAGAAACTTCAGTGCACGCCTGAGTTGCATTTTAAATGTGACTGCATGTGTCTTCCTATTGAAAAGCTGCAGGTCATTTGCCAGCACTACTTCTGAGAAGATGTCACAGGCAGTTATTTTCCACATGCATTTGGAACTAAGAGCAAAAGTCAAGGAGAAATTGTTTTGTTGCATGGTTGCCTTTTCATGATACTTAAAACAAAACAAATCTTTCACTTTTTCTGAAAAGTGAAACTCAAACTCAATACGAGTTTTATTTATAATGATAAAACTGTTCACAACTTTTCATTTTGAGGCTTCCTGTACCTTGGGTACAGCATGGATGAACATTTAAAATATTACTCTGATTATTGTGTGCACAACAGAGGCCAGAGGTGAGGTGTACAGGTGGCAAGTACCCTAAAATTAAAGGGTGCTGCAGAGACAGAAGAAAATTTGGTATGGAATTCCCCCTCATGTCCCTCTTCCCCCAAACAATTCTGACACTACAAAAATATGTATGTTGTATGATTTTTAAAAATAGTCAAAGGAGAGACAAAAATGCCTTACAGAATAGATCTGAGTCTCTTGACAGTGATCAACGAGTGAAAAGAAGAAGGAGGAGGAAGAGGACGAGGGAGGAAGAAGATGGAGGAGGAGGAGGAGAGGAAGAAGAAAGAAGAAGGAGGAGGACGAGAAGGAGGAGGAAGAGGAGGAGCAGGAGGAGGAGGAAGAGGAGAAGATAGAGAAGGAGGAGAAGAAAAGGAGGAAGAGTGGAGAAGGAGGAGGAGGAGGAGGAAGAAGAAGAAGAAGAAGAAAGGAGGAGGAGGAAGAGGAGAAGGAAAAGGAGAAGGAGGGGAAGAAAGAGAAAGAGGAAGAGGAGCAGGAGGAGGAAGAGGAGAAGATAGGGAAGGAGGAGGAAGAAGAGGAGGAGGAGAAAAAGGAGGAGGAGGGGAGGTGGAGGAGGAGGGGAGGTGGAGGAGGGAAGGAGGAGAAAGGAGGAGGAAGAGGAGGAGGAGGAAGAAGAGGAGGAAGAGGAGGAGGAGGGGGAGGAAGAGAAGATGGAGGAGAAGGAGGAGGGAAAAGTGGATCTGTAAAGGAAGATTGCAACAAATAACTTGCCCTTATAGTAGAAAAGTGATTTAATGGAACCAATAAGTTTCGCCCATACCCTGCAGAGCTGGACTGCTGCTGAGTGGGACACATGAGTGTCATTGACTTAATGCTTGTGTCCCCTCTTCAAATTCATAGGTTGAAATCCTACCCCCTAATGTAATGGCACTAATAGGCAGAGTCTTTGGGAAGTACAGAGGATTAGAGGTAGAGAAATCCCGTGAGCGGGATTTCTGTCCTCATGAGAGTGCTGAGAGGGCTTGTTTCTTCATGTTCCTGGTGTGAGGTTGCGGTGAGAAAGTGCCATCTAGGAACCAGAAAGAGAGTCCTCGTCAGACATGGAATCCAGCCTGCCAGTCTCTTGATCTTGGAGTTCCCAGTCTCTAGAACTGTGAGAAATAAATTTCCATTGTTTAAAAGCTACTCAGTTTATGGTATTTTGTTATAACCACCCAAGATAATTAATAAAATAAGTGAACATGAAGAAATAGAAAATATGGACATCCGGGTGTGTGTATAGGAAAGATGCTCACTCAACCTTAGGGCCTCCTGGTTCCATGAACCCACTTTGTCAATTAGTTCCTCCTTGGAGCTCCTGATAAAAAGGTCAAGGATCAGGTCTACTCTCCTTGGCAATCTATGCTTCTTCTTCTTAAGGAAACTTAAGAAGGCCTAAGCAAGTCTCTTCTGTCAAAGCTCAGGGAAGATATTGGGGTGATAACAGCAGTTGCTCAGGTGGGTGGGGGAGGGGGAGGAGCCCCCAGCTGAAAAGTTTGCCATTTGCACCTTAACACTTCTTTAATCTTGAAATTTGGACGCTAATTTCACTTGATGATAGGGGAAATTTACCAGAAGTCTGATCCTGAAGAAATTTAAAGTCTAGGAGTCGAGTTCATATTACTTAATACAGATCTCTACAAAAGACCCTGGCTAATTAATGAAGATGTACTTAATGAAATGGGAAACGGTGCCTGTCCTGACACATGGAAAACACTCCCATTTGCTCCAAAATAAACCTCCTTTTTTTTTCAACACTCTCCTTGTAATTTGACAGTCCACGCCCAGCATCCTCCTCAGAGAGTATCAAGGGCAGGAGAGGAAAATCGCTCCACAGGAGCAGTGACAGGCTGTAATTCTCTCCCACAGGGACAGGTTACCAGAAGAGCTGCCAGTGCCGGCTGTATTTTATTAGCTTCCTCCCACCAAGCAGCCTTAAGTGACAAAGAAGTCTCCCATCTGTAATTGGGTCTGTCTCTGGATAACAGTAATGGCGCGTCACTCTGCAGACAACGTATTTTCTCAAGGTAGAGGTCGTAGCTGTCAAAATGGGACTTAAAGGAGGGGTGGGGGGTGCTCCAGCGTCTGAGATGGAGCCTGGGGCTGTGAGAATGTGCTGACACTCGGGGTGTTAAGGGCCCTTGGAGCTCTAAGACCTGGAGCCCGAGTACTTTGATTCCAAGGGGCATCTGTTATTTCTTAAGCACTCATTCAGCAATGTTTACTGAGTGCCTACGATGGGAGCCAGACCCCCTTCCCAGCCAAAGAGATAAGGACTGCACCCGCATGGAGCTTGCCTTATGCAAGGGAAAGAAGGATAACCAAATAGTAAATATACCAGTAATTTTATATAATATGTTAGAAAGTGAAAAGAACCGTGAGGGAAAAGCACCAGGGAGTGAGCAGAATCCCGAGTGCCGGGGAGTGGGTGTGAGGTGGCACTGAGAAGTTATTTTTTGCAAATCTCATTGAGGCAATTTTTCAATTTTTTCAATTTTTCTCATTGAAAAAGGTGAAGAATTAGCAAGTAGCCTGAGCAGGAAGAGTAGTTCAGACAGAGAGA
Organism: Sciurus carolinensis; assembly: GCF_902686445.1. NCBI lineage: Eukaryota > Metazoa > Chordata > Mammalia > Rodentia > Sciuridae > Sciurus > Sciurus carolinensis. The sequence continues at coordinate 54,015,897 of NC_062229.1, read as the reverse complement.
ATTGCTGAAGCAAAACTGGACGGTGGCAGCCTGACCGGCATGTTCACAAAACAGCAAGGACAATGTGGTGGTGGTCAGGGAAGTGATGGGGGCATCATAGATATGAGGTCAGAGGACACATGAGCCCCGGATCATGGAGGCCTTGAGGTAACTTTACTTTTTCTCTTCATAAAACTACCATTTACTGGAGGCTCCAAATCTGACTGCATGTGTGTGTTCTGTCATTTGGTTGGGAGCCTACCAAGGGGCACAGGAGTAGAAATGCAGAGCCCCATCAGGAGGGGATGGCTCTAGTCTTGGAAAGGAAAAGGAAGCTGGGAAATGGTGAGAATGACTGAATTCAGGATCTCTCTTGAAGATAAAGTCAGCAGAATTTCTTATGGGTCGGATGTGGGATATGAGAGAAGGAGTAGAATTTAGAAGATTCCAAGATTTTGGTCTCAGCCACTGGAAGGACATTTGGGTGGACCTGAGCCCTCTCCTTGAAAACTCTTGGGTTAATGCATTGGCATTAATTGAGTTGGGGACACCTACTGGTAGGGCCGCTTTCTAAGGTAGATCAGGAGCAAGTTTTGGACAAGATGAATTTGTCATGTCTATTTGATATCCCAGTGGTGGTCGTGGATATGTGTTCAGTGTTTGGAGAAGTCCTGTCTGATGAAACTGGGAGCTGGTGGCATATAGTTCATGTGGGATCACCAATGGGAACACAGATAGAGGAGACATGGAGACCAGGGACTGAGCCCAGCGTTCTCCATTGTGAAGAATCAGACAAGATGATACATGGTCAGGCACAGGTTGCACAACCAGGACACGTAGCACTTGTTTGATGATCATGACTGAGGATGCTATCATTCTATACTTGTTATATTTATATAGCACTGATTTTTGCATTCCTCTAAATTAAAAAGCAATGCCCATGACCTTAAATATATATATACAATTTAAATTATTATAACTAATATTATATAAATTATATACATAATTAATATTATATAATTATATATTATATATGATTATATATTTAAATTGTATATATATATATATATATATATATATATATATATATACATTTTTCCCCCTGACCAATCAAGAGTGATAATTCAGGTCCAAAGGATATTTGTTAAAATAAGGAGGAAGTTGAAGATAATTTGTAATGATCACTAATTCCTTATTGAACTTCTTCAGTACAGCAGGCTCTGTGCTGGCCTAAGGAAAGGTACAGAGAGAGTTGACTAGGGGGACACAGTTTCTACCCTCAGGGCGTGTACAGTGTGGTGCAAGAGATGCAGAACTATGTGCTAAGTGTCATGGGAGATTCAACACAGTCCTTTCAGAATAAAAGGAAAGAAAGTTTAATTGTGAGTTCAGGGCTTAAGATAAGAAGGTTGGTAAGTGTGGCTGGACATGGGCCTTGACGCCTATGATAGACCAGTCCATCTGGGTATTCGCTTGCTTTGGAACACGCACGCACGTGAGGAATTTGAGCCTCCAGTGATTGAATTAATGGGCAGCTGAATAGGGGTTGTGGAGACTAGGTGGGAGTGGAGGGGCAAGTTCAATGATGTGTCAGGCTGAAAAAGGTTGGAAACAATGGAAAAGAGTTTTCAAGGAGAGGACTCAGGTCCACCCAAATGTCCTTTGATGTTTTGCCAGCTTCTTTCAGAATCCCACACTCATTCACTTTGACCTGAACCTCTGGCTTTCACCAGCATGAGGAAAATACTTTGATCTGCTTAAAAATGGGGTCTTGGAAAGGTGATGAGGTTCCAAGGGGATTCTTGGCAGACAGTCCTTGTAGGCTGCCAACCTCAAAGGCGATTTGGGGTCCTGCTGCTATTGGCTCCAGCGACAGCCCGTCAGTGAGCTCTGGAGAAATTTCTGCGTTATTTTTAAATCCCGAATCAAAGGGAACCTTGGATCTCTGGGTAGAAAGACGGGTTCCCATTGGAAACTCTGATGTCACCGTCAAATGCGCTACTGTTCACAGTCGGGTTCCCCATTTGACAGCTGAAGCTTGAAACAGAATCCCTTTTTGAAATCAGAAAAAAGGAACATGTTGGGCTGGATTTCAGGAAATGCCCCAATGATGAAATCTGGGAAATGGCAAACATGCATAACAAGGGAAGTGGTGGCATCCCAAAGCCTGAATCACCCAAAACCATGCTGGAGACGTCACTGGAAAAACGTCGGCAGAGAAGGGGCCTGTCTTGGTGGAAAGTCCATGACCGCCCACCGCCCCCCACCCGGCCCCAATGCTGCAGTGGCACATTTCCCAGAGTCCTAGGCGGGGACTGGCCCCCAGCTATGCCATGCTTTCCTCTGCACACGCACTTAGGGCCCTAGGAAGGAGCCGCACAAACTTTCCATTTTGCTGTTGGACCAGGCAACGTTATCCCTTCACGTCACGGACACATTCCCAAAGAACAGTCTCGGGGACAAAATGGGATAAATACAACCAATGGAAACAAGCAACGAGTGACTTCCAGGTCAGTGTGACAAAGAGAGACACATGTGTCGTCTCCTTTGAAGCCCAGGCCAGCCTCTGGGTGGACAGTCTCCTTTTGCAGGTTAGATTGCTGAGTTTCAACGAGGGTAGATCTACTGGGACTGCTGACTTCAAATCCACTCTTGCGGTTATTCCTTCTCTACCACTACTGAGTCTCTCAAGAGAACTGACAGAACAATATCCCACTTCATGCTTTTTAAAAAATCCTATCATGGAATCTTTAAATGAACATCTATAACTTATTAGAAAATAAAGTACACCAAACCAAATTCTATCAACCACCCAAATAATTATTTTTCGTACTGAAACAAAGCTTTTCTTCCTTTTCTCTGAAAGCCATGTAAGATGTGGTTCTTGTTTGCTCTAAAACCACCATCCCTCTGAGCTCATATTTCACACGCCCCCTTGCTCTCCTTAGGTCAAAAATAACTTTTTTCCTCTTGTGCATCTTTAATTTTTCTCCAGTGGATATTCTTCTGCGCTACAAAGTGTTCACATGGTTTCCCATCCCAAACACACTCCTGCCTTGTGCCAGATTTGTTTTAACTTCCTTCAAACTCTCTCTTAAATTCCTTTAACTTGGCTGAGTGCAGTGGTTCATGCCTCTAATCCCAGCGCTCAGGAAGCTGAGGCAGGAAGAGCAAGAGTTCAAAGCCAGCCTCAGGAAAGTAAAGCCCTAAGCAACTCAGTGAGACCCTGTCTCTAAATAAACTACAAAATCAGGCTGGGCATGTGGCTCAGTGGTCAAGGGGACCTGAGTTCAATCCCTGGTACTACCTCCCAAAAAATATTTCTTTAACTTCTGAATTTGTTAACAAATGAGACACACCACAGTCTCCCAGTTATTTTCTCCTTAATGCCTTTGAACCTCCCTTCCTCTCTGTATTCTTCAGAGGTGCTTATGGAAAACATCACTGGGTTATACGCCATCCCAGTCTGCTCAGCTGACCACCATGGTCTTGAAAACTCATCATTTGGCACCTGTAACACAATAACTGCCTGGTTCTGCTATTTCCCTTCTTCTGTCCTCTCTTACAAACAGAAATTTCATAATGTCCATTTCCCAGGGCTGTTTTTTTTTTTTTTTTTTTTTTTTTTTTGGTGGTGGTGCTGGGGATCAAACCCAGAGCCTTGTGCTTGCAAGGCAAGCACTCTACCAACTGAGCTATCTCCCCAGCCCTACTGTTATTTCTCTTAAAGATCCTTTCAGGACCACCTCGTCATTCCCAAGGCTTGACTTTCATGTGTACATCCATGAGCCTCTAATCTAAACCTTTTATCCTAAAAATTTTACTAAAATTTTAACCTATGCATTTGAAGTGACAGGTCAATACCCACCGAGGGATTGACTGGCCACCTTTGATTCAGTACACCCCAAACTGTGATGGTTCTCTAGGACCCCACCTTGGGAACACTGTCTCAAGCTCCTGGTTTCCTTCCTCACTTCTCACACCCAGGGGGCTGTTAACTCCCCAACCCAGCCTCTGGAAGGCACACACGTCCCTTCCTTTTGCTTTCTAGTGTCCTGGTCCACGTGCTCACCATTTCTCCCTAAACTAATACAACAGCTTCGTAAGGTTGATGATGATACTGATACCTAGATTTTTACAAGCTTACTGTGTTGGGCTTAGAGCTGAGCAGCCTGCACAGCACTTAGTCACCTCAGTGATTCCCACTTAGAGTGGGAAGAGTGAGGTTGCCTTCCAAAGTAGAGCCATGACTCAAATTTGTGTCAGCGTCGACGCCTGAACTCCCAAGGCCCATTGCCTCCCCACATAAATAACACAATTGGAATCTTTCAGCCGGACTGTCAAAACTATAAAATATGGTCTTCTTCCACGTTAGTAACCGTATTTTCCAGTTTATCCCTTCCTTGCATGTTAGACTACTGCTTTTGCAAAAGGTGACCCCTTTATCTACGCTGTTCCCTCCTTCACGTTAACTTTGGAGGCCCATCTCAAAACAAGCACTTCCCAAGAACACTTCCCAGAGAGCCCCACTCAGAACCAGTCTCTGCCACTGTGCCTTGTTTCCCTCAGCACTGAGGCCAAGGCTTGTCTGCCTTATATTAATTGAAGATACACATGTCCGTCCCTCTCACTAGGATCTTTTTTTTTTTTTTTTCCCTTTGGAGGTGCTTGGGGATTTGAACCCAGGGCCTTGTGCTTGCAAGGCAAGCACTCTACCAACTGTACTATATCCCCAGTCCTTCACTAGGGTCTTGAAGATAGGAGCCATGTTTTCTCCTCTCTGCTGTCCTTCCCCACTCTCGATACTGGTGCCTAGCTTTGTACCTGTTACATGACAAGCCTTCAATAAGCTTTGGTAGAGTTGAACAGCAGGCTTATATGTGATTGGGTTTGGATTATTAATGATGGTACCAGGGGAAAAGGGCACTGCTCACCCTGGTCAGTCTACTTCTGAGGTGCACAAGGATCCCAAAGGATCTTCAGGCTTCAGCGTTCACAGAATGCAGCAGGTATTAGCATTAAAGCTTTCTTCCAACATCTATTATTGTTTGTGTTCTTGATAATAACCATTCTAATTGGAGTAAGATAAAATCTTAGAGTTGTTTTAATTTGCATTTTTCTAATTACTAGAGATGTTGAACACTTTTTCATATATTTATTAATCACCTGTATGTCTTCTTCTGTAAAGTGTCTGTTCAGTCCCTGGACCCATTTATTGATTGGGTTCTTGGTATTTTTGGTGTAAAGTTTTGTAAGTTCTTTATAAATTTTGGAGATTAGAACTCTATCTGAAGTGTATGTGGAAAAGATTTTCTCCTATTCTGTAAGCTCTCTTTTCAGTGAATGTGGGGGAAAAGACACACTCATACATTGCTGGTGGAGTTGCAAATTGGTACAGCCACTCTGGAAAGCAGTGTGGAGATTCCTCAGGAAACTTGGAACGGACCCACCTTTTGACCCAGCTATCCCACTCCTTGGTTTATGCCCAAAGGACTTAAAATCAGCAAACTACAATAACACAGCCACATCAATGTTTATAGCAGCTCAATTCACGATAGCTAGATTGTGGAACCAACCTAGATGCCCTTCAACAGATGAATGAATAAAGAAACTGTGGTATAGATACACAATGGAATATTATTCAACCATAAAGAAGAATAATATGATATTTGCAGATAAATGAATGGAATTGGAGAATATCATGCTAAGTGAAATAAACCAATTCCCAAAAACCAAAGGTCGAATGTTTTCCCTGATAAGTGGATGATGATACATAATGGAGGTGGGGGGGTCAGAGAAGAATGGAGGAACTTTAGATTACGTAGAGGGAAATGAGAGGGAGGAGGGGGTGGGTTTTTGAATGATGGTGGAATGAGACATCATTACCCTATGTACCAGAATGGTATCAATCTACATCATGCACAACCACAGAAACAAAAAGTCATACCCCATTCGTGTACAATGAATCAAAATGCAGTCTGTAAAGATTAAAAAAAAATTTTTAATCTTAAAAACGAACAAAGTTTTCTTCCAACTTGTAACAGGAGTCCAGGGATCAACTCAGGCCAAGGATCTCTCTGATGGGCACACATCCTCTCAGAGATCATTTCTCCAGCTCTAACCACCCAACTAAACTGGATAATCAGTGATAATAAAAACAATAATGATCACAACTAACATTCACCAAACTTTACATTTATAATCTTCCTTTAATTTTCAGAACTACCTGATGGGGTAGATTTCACTATTATTCCCTCTTTCTGGATGAGAATATTTAGGTTCAAAGAGGCTAAATAATTGCCCAAGATCACTCAGTGAGTGGCAGGCCAGATGCAATCCGACACCTCCCTCCTCACCGCTGAGCTGTGCCATCTCTCTGGAGGGCTGAAGTTAATAAATGTTAGTTTCCTTTCCTCCTCCCCATACAACCAGCAATCAAGACACTGAAGCGTTGGCTTGAGTGGCTGATGATTACTGATCCCCTGCTTTGTCCTTGCGTGCCTGTGCACAGCCAGTTTTATAGCCAGGCTGCTCCTGGGAAGATGTCTACTCACATCCTGGTTATCGTTAATCCTCTCATTAAGCTTCTCGGGAGGAGGAAGTAGCGGGGAGGGTCATGGCTCTGCACAGGTTGGGCTCCATTGCAGATGGGACGTGAAATCTTGGCACGCCATTGGCCATGAGTCATTGGAAGCCCAAGCTGTGTACCAGAGAGGACAGCAGGAAACCACAGATCCTGGTTTCACTCTTGCGGTGACAATCTTTCGGGAGGCTGGGTGACTGTGGTGGTTCAGCTGTTCCCTGATGGCTGCCTCCCCGGCAGCACTGGGCTGTGTTTGTCTTGGCCAGTCAGGATGTGGAACCCTTCCTGGCTCAGTCAGTGCTACTGAGGGAGACACAGCCACTTCCTGAACCCCCAGCCCCTGCTCTGGCTAGAGGGCCATTCTGTGCAACTCCTTCCTGCTGTTTGGAGACATGTTTATGGGCATTTGGGACATAGGGACTCTTCACCTTGGCAACAGTGTCCCACCTACACCAACAAATGGTCTCTTTTGGAGTGGTCTTGATTCCTGAGTGAAGAGAACGTCGGTCCTCTGGCAACAAGTGCCCTTTGTCTGGCTCTAAGGGTCACAGCATCTCTAATATAAGATGGCGCCTTCAACCTCAAGCCCCGCCAGGAGTCATTCACTCTTGTGTCGACATTCTCCTCTCTTGATTCATTTCTGTGTGATTCAGTGCACAGATCACACTCACCTAAAAAATTCAGTATCTGTCTTTTTCATTAAAAAAAAAAAAAAAAAGACTCATTGACCTATTTGGCTGTTGGTATATACATGGGGCTCTATGATGCCTGGGGACGGGAACGACCCAGTCCTGGTCATCCCAGGGAATACTTGAATACAAGTGAAGGCTGGGAAATATTGCAAGAATAAGCATGGAGTTTGGTTTTATTTTTTTGGTGGCAGGGATTGAAACAAGGAGTGCTTTACCACTAAGCCACAACCCAGTTCCCCTTTTTTTTCTTTATATTTTATTTATAGACAGAGTCTCTCAGAGTGGCTTAGGGCCTCACTAAGTTGCTGAGGCTGGCTTTGAATTTGCAATCCTCCTGCCTCAGCCTCCTGAGCCACTGGGATTACAGGCCTGCACCACTGTGCCCAGTCTGGAGTTTGGTTTTAAGGCAAGACTTGAGAGTAAGTCTTTTTTCTGCTGTTGAATAACTGGCTAAGTTTCTTTATTCCCACCCATAAAATTGATCAACAAGTACCTCTCTCTCAAGTCCCTGTGAGGATTAAATGAGACAATGTCATCTATCAGGCACTTGGTAGAATTTCTCACATAATTAATATTCTATAATTGGAAGCAATGATTATTTCTCAAATTAGCCTAATTTATTAAGCCATTCTTTTAAATGAAACTGAAGAAAATCAAGGTAGAAACAGCCTCAGGCATTCTACCCAAAGCAAGGGGATACGCTTAGAACTAGAGTCTTTACAGAGCTGTCCATAGGGGTTGCTAAACTTAGTTCCTAGGATTCTTTGTAAAACTTGGTCTCAACTTATAGGGTTGAAGACAGATGGCAGAGAGCTGCTAGTTAGTCCAGCTTCCAGCCCCCTCGTCCTGCTGCTTCCCATCAGGCAAGTGATCAGACTCCACATGAAGAGCACACTCAGGCAGAACCCTGAAATGCTCTCCTCTCACACACCAGACAGGAACCACTTCATAGCTTGACATGACTGCCTCATAGAAGCTCTGGACACAACACTGCTTCAAAGCATTTGGGCCTTGCAGACCAAGATGATATATTTTAACATGTCACTGTTGATTCTGGTTTGTCCTCTCTGCCTGCTGGACATTCAGGCATCTGTCTCTCAGGTGGCACCAATACGCTGCACACACTGACTGGCAACCGCCCTGGCTCACATGCTCTGGGGGAGGCCTGGACTCTGGCCAGTACAGTTTGAACTTTGAACCAGAGGTTCTGACTTCTGAACCTCCCCTCATTTGGTAACTTACATGCTTTTGCCTGAAGCTAAGGTCCATCCTCATTTTTACCTAGATGTGTTTTAGCATCCTTAATAAGCAATTTGTTATAGAAAGCAAATTGATGTAGTCTAAATACTTGAATTTGTAGCAGCTGCAAGCTTATTTGAAGTTCATGATGCAAGCTCTTCAGGGAAGATATAGCAAAGGTAAGGTAGGATCGTAAATGTCGTTTTTTGATTGTTTTGTTTTCAAGCAAGAAGATTGGGCTCAGAAAGCGTAATATCTTCATTTTTTAAGGTTATGACCAGGACCAGATGTTCTCTGCTTTGTCCAACATTTTTAGGTTCCTCATCTCTGGTCATAAGAGTATAGGCTTGACGTTCCTTTGAATTTCCTGCTATTAATAAGGTCCAGAGTCAATATAAAATATGTATTGGATAACTAGTTACATTTTTTCAAGCAGCATTAGAATTCTATATGGAACACAATATTGGGTGCACTTGAAGAGGTTAGCTGGTTTTATAATATGCACCTTAATGGAAACAAATATTTCTTCTTTGATTTCCTCCTTTCATCCATTCATTCATCCATATATACATGTGTTTCTCCATTCGGCACATTTATTTGCATTTATGTTAATCAGCTATCACGGGCTAAGCAGTATGCTACATATTAGAGATAAAAAAGAGAATAATACACAACTTGACTTTTAATGCAGACAGGCTAGTAAAGATATAGATTACAGCAGGCAAATGATCCAACCAAAGCCTAACAAAGTGAACTAGGAGAGTCAGTATGGACCCTGGGGGAGGAACTTCCTTCTAGAATCAGGTAAGCCTGAACATGAAAGTGCCTTTCCCACTAACTGCTGTGTGACCTTGGGCAAGTTACTAAACTCTGGCGAACCTTGGTTTCATCATAAAATAAGGCTCATAATAGTATCTACTTCACAGGATTATAGCGAGGATTAAGGGAATGAAATGAGACAATCATGAAGAGCTTTCAGCACAGCGCTCAACTTTTCTGTCATTAAAATCAGTGATAATGTCTGGGAAAGTCTCACAGATGAGTTAGTTAACCTTGGCCTTGATCTTGGAGAATGGGTAGGGATTTGAAAAGTGGGAGGATCACTTCAGGGGACAGGGAAGAGCATGTCTAAACTTGGAGTCATGCATGTGTGTGACGTTAGGCAGAAAATGATGGTCAGTGTGGTCAGAGCAGCTATGCAGCATGTCGCAATGGGAATATACGTGTTCTGAGAAATGCAGTGAGGTGACGCTTGTGCAACCATGGAGCGTACTTATACAAAGATGGCCACCACGTCACGAGGCAGGATCCTCTTAGGGGGGCCCTGTTGCATATGAGGTCCAGCATTAACTGACACATCATTAGGGGGCAAATGATTATAAACATGGAGTGAGAGTTGAGACTGGACAGGGTAGGGTAGGGCAGTTGGAAGAGGATCATCAGTTCCTGGTGAACCCCAGGCCTCATACAGGAAACAATGGCATGCGGCATGGTGAACTCACTCCAGAAATGAGGGAATAGGTCCTGGAGGGAGAGGGATAAGAAGGCATTTCTTAGCTGTCCACTGACCTCCTGAGAGTTCACAGGGAGCGTGAAGTTCTGTTGTTCTTCCAGCAAACCCTCAAATATTTTCCATTTGGGCCAATGTGTTTGGCGAAAGATTCAGCCAATCTCTTTGCCTTTCTTCTCTGCCGTGTGGATGCCCTCATAATTCACTCTCATGGAAATAGTGAAGGACTGAGAACTGGGTATCTGGAAGCTTCTTATCACATGCAAGTCTAATGGGATAATGGTTGAACATGATGGTCTCCCACGTTACCTCCAGTTCTAAGTCATGATTGCAACCTACAAGGATTCACCAAGGGCACAAGTTAAAACAGGCCCAAGGCTCACACGACCCAGGAACAGCGGAGTCAGAATTTGAACCCAAGTTGCCTAACCCTGGACTCTGGGCCTTTAGATTTTACCCTAGCCTGCCTCTATGCTGTGCTCAACTCGTTTTCCCGGGACAATGATGACATTTCCCTGTTTGCTGTCATTTATATTTTAAGAACGGCAGTTGTTCTCAAATTCAGACTTAGCATTCAACTTGGGAGCTAGTGGGTTTTGTGGTCTGTTTAATTAAAATTCTAGAACATAGAGTCCTCCACAGAGGCCTTGCTCTGGAAGACATCCTGGGGGTTGAACCCCATTCAAAGCATGGAAGTGTTTATAGCAAATTTTTCCGTGTACTGTGGGCTGGAGGCCCCCCAGAGAGGAAATTCATTAGCCTTGTTGTTCCTTCTGCCACACTTTGGGTGGCCAGATTCCATTATTTTGCAGCCAGATGAAGATAAGGGAGAGAATAAGGGAGGGTGTGTGTGTGTGTGTGTGTGTGTGTGTGTGTGTGTGCGTGCACGTGTGTGTGTGTGTGGTGTTGTAGCTGTTGGGGGATTGTCTGACTGTAATGAAGTGCATCAGCTTCAAGCAAAGCTTCTTTTTCTTTCGGTAAGCTCAAAGTATGGAGGTGACATATCCTGTTTTAAATTGTGGCTGGCATTTTAAATGCTTTAAAACAGCGCTTGTTATCAAAGGGCAAAAGGGATGGGCTTAAAGGTAATGACACCTTATTGACTTGAAGGTACCTCGGTGGCTTTTCAAATGCTTACCTGGGAGGGAGCGTAAATGTTATTGGCTTTGAACTCACCCAGGAATGATGCGAAGCCTTTGTCCCTCCCTTGACTGCCAAATGTTCCAGGGCCCCCTCCTGCAGCAGTGTCTTGCTGAGAGGCCACAGTACCAGAGACCAGCCTGAGTGAGGAATCCAAATCTGTTTCTTATTGAGTAGCCAAAATGGTGGGGTAACTCCACAGCCGGCTGTAGATCAATTTTATGGACAGCGAGGGACGTGTCATCTCAGTAGCATCTGCACAGAGTATCTTCTTGGATGACTCCAGGCTGAGGAAGGTCCAGGTGTGACTGTGCATTTTTGTAAACCCCTCACATTGGAGCAAAGACCTCCACTCAGCCTGGCCTCAATTTTTCTAGCATCTCTTTGTGCCGTGAACTTGACATCTCTTGATTTTTTTTTTTTTTTTTCCCAAATCCAGGAATCAACTAAACAGATAACTTTTCTGGTACCAGGCACGTTTCTCTCCTTCTAATGCTGAATTTACTTCATTATCCAGGCCCTTTGGTCTCTGACTTACAGTAAATAATTGTCCACAGCTGTTGCAAGTTGGTTTATCCTCCAATAAAGGTCAGGATGGCTGACTAGACATCAGAGGAAAAACTTCTAAAATTTGGTGTTTAGACTAACTTACATCTATGTTTATCTCTTTTGTGTTTGTTGTAACTAAATAGGCCAGTGTGGGTTGTGGTTAAAGCATGACCAGCCAACCTGGATGTCATGGTTTTCTTCCTTACGTCTTTAATTCTGACGCATGCGGAATTCTCTCCATCCTTTCTTACCTCAGTTTCCCCAGCTGTCACATATAGATCAGTAGGCAACCGTTTCCCTTTCTGGGCAGGGGACTGGTGGTTAATGCAGATCTACTTATCCATAACTCCATGAAACTAAATTCTGGAAATCAGTTTCCTTTACAAGACCAGGAGAGGACCAGTCCATCCTCAGTGCTTGTCAGATGTTGCCAAAAGCCAAAACATTTCCGAACTAAAGTCTGCTGGGACATCCTATAAAGATAAAGCTCCTCCACAGGAAAGTTTACCTTCCACCCCAGGAGGTCAAAGAAACAAAAAGATCTGACTCGACCCAGCAGGAAGCAGGACCCATTGGTGCATTTCCTTCACCAGGGGAACCGGGAGGAGAGGGAAGAGTTCTGCCACGCTCATTTCCAGATGGCCTTTGCAGGCTTGGCTCATGGTGGGGCCCACACAAGCTCTCCAGCTGCGTCCAGGGAGCTCAAGAGGGGCGGCCTAACAGCAGGATGAGGCGGGAGACGTCCTCCCTGGAATAAAATTTATTAGGTTAAAACCTAATACAAACACAATCTTCTCTAGAAATACCAACACAAGGAGTAAAAGGATAAGCAAAGATGAGTCCAAAGAAAATGCAGGCGGTTGCGATGAATGGTTCGGGAGGAAGGGAGGGCGACGAAGAAACTATAGGCCAGGAACAAAGAACAAGGCACATCTGAAGCTTGCTACAAAGGAATCTCGTGACCCCCTTATTGGAAGTCAGGATGGTTTCAGACCTAGAATACTACGGGGGCTGCCAGACGGGGCTCTGTGAGCTCACGCTGCATTGCTGAATAATTCACTCCCGTCACCACATTAATCTGGATACAGGGTAGAAGCGTGGTTTTAAATATAGCCGGCTGGAGTCAGACAGACTTGGAGTGGTAGGAGCTGTTTAACTTTATTGGGTCTCTGTTTCTCACCTATGGGATGGGGCTAAAAACAGCACCTACCTTGTAGACCTTATTTATTTATTTATTTATTTATTTATTTATTTATTTATTTATTTATTTATCTGTAAATTGAGACCTGGTCTAAGTTGCCAAGGTCGACTTTGAACTTGTGATCCTCCTGCCTCAGCCTCCTGAGTAGCTGGTATTATAGGCAGGTGGCACTGCACCTGGCTTCTTGTATGAGATCATATTTGTGAAGTATTAGCACACTACCTGGTGCATCAAAAATGGTAATTATCACTACTCTCAGGACTATACTTCCATTACACCATTTCAAATCTTTTTTTTTTTTTTAAACCAGGGATTGAACCCAGGGGTTCAACCACTGAGTCACATCCCCAGCCCTTTTTTGTATTTTATTTAGAAACAGTCTGACTGAGTTGCTTAGGGTCTCACTAAGTTGCTGAGGCTGGCTTTGAACTCGCAATCCTCCTGCCTCAGCCTCCCAAGCTGCTGGGATTACAAGTGTACACCACTGCACCTGACCCATTTCAACTCTTATAACCCTTTCATGACTCTTCATGGTCTGTGGCGTAGACTCTGAGCAACAGTTTTACGGATCATGGCTCCAGCTTGCTTGCCAAACCAGAACTGTCCAATTGAACTTCCTGCAAGAATGGAAATGGTCTCTATCTCCACCATCCAGTATGGTAGCTGTTGGCTACAGTTAACTACAGAGCCCTTGAAAAGTGAATAGGATGACTGAGAAGCAGAAGATCTTATTGTATTTAACTTTAATTCATTTACATTTAAGTAGCCATGTGAGGTTAGTGGTTACAACCTTGGACAGAGCAAGTGTTAGGCACTTACATTTCCCTTCGAGGCTGTCACTCTAGCCAAATGGATTTTTTTCATTTTTTTTTTTTTTTTCCGCCTCTGAGCCGACCTGCCTGTGGGATGCTGTGTCTAGAGGTGTGACTTGTGTACTGCCAAGATGGCCCAGAGGAGGGCGAAAGTGGAAGCTGAAACTGAACCTGCGCTTGGCTCCCCAACTTCTGAGTCCCGGTGCGAGGCTGCCTCCACGGGGAGCAAGGACCACCTTTACCAATTCACCCACTCAGATGGCGAACCTAGTTCCAAGGTGCCTTCATGCGAGCACTGTCCCTGTGCACCTGTGCTCCTTCTTCCTCCTTACTCTAGACAAAGCCATTGTGTGTTTTGGGACTAGCCTGGACTCCTCTTTTTTTCCCCAAAGTTTCTCTTTCTTGGGCCGCCCAGAACTTTCCTCTGTGAGATTTGGCAGAGGTCAGAAGTTAAGAGTTGGGAATTTGAAGACCTGTGCCCAGCTGGAATGCCAGCTTCACCTCCTCACCTGGCATGGAACCTCAGACACATGGTTTCATCTCTTTAAGCCTCCGTGTACCCAACTATAAAATGGGGCATCAGCAACAGCACCTCTCTTAGAGACAGAAGCTAAAGAGTTCTAAGGAGTGAAAGACAATGGGGTTAGGTTCCTAGCATGGTGTCTGACTCCAAGTCAGTGTGGATTACATGCTAATGTCCTTGTTCTTTCTTTCAATAAATATTTATTGAGCATTTACTGTGTGCCAGATACTTTGTCAAGCTCTGGAGAGGCGATGATGACTACACACAGATAAAATCCCTGCCCACCTTGTGGGCAGCGGGGGATACAGGTGAGGTTTCTAACCATGACATAAACAACTGGAGTACAACTGGGGAAAGTCAAAAGGAATGATCACTGGTGCTATGAGAGTCTAAGGCATGCTCAGGAAAGTCAGAAAAGGCTTTTCTGAGGACAGGATGCTGGAGCAGAGATTAGGAGGATGAGCAGGTGTGGAAGAGTTAACAGAGGAGAGGGAAGGGTATTCCAGGAAGGGGAACAGTGTATGCAAAGGCTCTGGCTGAACAGGACCAGGACTCTCCCAGAGAGGAAGAACCAAAGAACAGGCTGGGACACTGGATGAGATCAGCCCAGGCAGTGTCTTGCAGGCAGGGAGGGTGAGCAGAGGGATAACCTAGTCTGCTTGGCTTCTCCACAAAATTTCCTTAGCTTTAGTGTAAAGACCCAATCAGATAGTAGGCAGGATAGCAGCAGATGGATCCGGAAGCCATTTTAGTCCTTCAGGCAAAAAGAGGATGATGGCAGAAGAGACGGAAACAATGTTTGGATTTGAGAGCTGTTATTACGCTCCTTTCATCCAGGAATTAATGACATGCTACTTTTTGATGGTGAACCCAGTTTGCTTTTCTATTTGTTCAAGACTCCTATCACTCTTGAAAGTGCTGCACCCTGTCATTCCAGCTAGAGGATATGATCTTTGTGGGCAAGAGTTGTTTCGTATTTCTTTGCATAACTTGGGTGGCACTCTGCTTATAATAACTGCAAAAGGTGGTAATTGCTAAGGTGTTTCCTAAACTTCATGTACTGGTGAGAGTGACAATGGTCTGATCCATGGCTCAAAAAATGAGAGGACTAAGGAGAACACGGTCATAGAAACCTCTGTTTCTCTGTGTTGCCAGAGGAGCCCACGCAAAAACCAACAAGGGGACAAAAATACTCACTTTGGCTAGACAGGAAGAGGATTTCTTTTCTAGATGGACGATATGTACCTGAAGAAGGTGAATGAAAACCGGCACGGCACCCCTGCCTCCCTGGGGTGCAGGTACTCGCGATGGATCTGAGAGAGATCATTGTGGGTGCTCTGGATGCAGAGGTGGCTCCTGTCCCTTACCAAAACAACACAAAACTACCATCTAAGACCATCTAAGGTCTTCTTGGTTATTCTCTTCCTTATGGCTCCTCTTAGCTTCAAATTTTACTTTAACTTTTTTGTAATTTTGGGAAAGCAATGGAAATTCCAACTCTAGATATTTAAACTACAAGGAAATTACTCTTTTAAAGAACAAGAAAGGATTTGGGTCCAGAATCTGGGCATTCTTGGGGAATGCCCAGGAGCTCAACAATGTCATTAAGGGGAGGACTCTTTCCTGCTGTCTGTTGTGCACAGCACCAGCCTCAGACCAAAGCAGGTTTCCCTCGAAGCCATCAGGCAAGTGGGGCATCCCAGGTGGGATCTTGTCAGCATGGAGGGGAGAAACGCGGGGTAGCAAGTGTGGTGCCAGGCTTTCTTGCCTATCCTAAGAAGGAACAGAAACTACCTCGCATGCCCTGAACGCCTCATCTCTTTCAATCTGATTGGGCCATCAGAGATGCCATGCCTCTTCTCAGGCTAATCATAATTTCCATGAAAAAAAAATACCATGTTCCAATTGGAACTAAGTAAGATTTACCCCTGGGACTGAGGATAAAGAAATTTCCTGCATAAAAATGTGCATGCATTCAGAAGTAGAAAAGGGAGAGAGGAATTGGAAAGACAAGTGAGCCCTTCGAGCAGTGAGTTCTTTTCTAGAAAAATGAGATGACTTTATAACTCACCCAAGTTCCACTTCATTCATCCATCCATTCACTTGCTCCCTGAATGAATATTTATTGGGTGCTTACTCTGCTTTGGGATCACAGGCAGCTTATTGAGGCACCTCAGGAATTTTTCAAATACCTCTGCACATATTTTTCATTCATTTGCCACAGATGGAGGCAAGTAGCCATGGAAAGAGACAGATGTATTCATGTGGCACATTTTTAAAAACCCATGTGCCTAACACTCAGTTCTCACATTCAGATCTTCATAAATCTGGATTCCACGGGGACC
Source organism: Sciurus carolinensis (assembly GCF_902686445.1). Classification (NCBI taxonomy): domain Eukaryota; kingdom Metazoa; phylum Chordata; class Mammalia; order Rodentia; family Sciuridae; genus Sciurus; species Sciurus carolinensis. Next base: position 53,999,324 of record NC_062229.1, on the reverse strand, counting down.
AGGTCACGATATCATTTTGGGCCACTGTCAAGGAGGATTTACGATGGTTGTTTGCATGACCCAACCATATGCTCTGGCTGGGGAAATGCTCTGGTTAGCCTGCTTTGACGTATGTATTGATGACAAAGAAAGTTACACCACACCGCAGGAATAAAGCAACATGAAAACACTTCCCAATTTGTCAGTGTAGAAATAATGTAGAAATAATGACCTTCAGAGTAAAATCAAGAGATGATTAAAAAGAATTAACGGATACTTCTCAGAAGAGATGTAACCATCACCGGACCTGGAGGCCAGCTGTCCTAACATTTCTAGAAAACAAGGTGCATTTTATTGGCTCCATGAAACACATGCTTTTAGCCCCACAGTAAAAGATCAGGAAAGGCAGATGTGCTCCAGAGATAATCCCAGTTTTCTGTTCTTCTATTCTTTCAGCAAAGAGCCCAATTCTTGGGAAACAAGATGTGATTTTTCTGAACTGAGTAGCTCTCTTCCTGAGCAGGAACTGATAAACCTGAATGTCTTACCTGGTGTGTTGGCCACCTTTTCATTACTGTAACCAAAAGATCTGACAGGAACGACTTAGAGGAGGAAAGGTTTATTTTGGCTCAGGGTTTCAGAGGTTCAGTCCATGGTGGGCCAACTCCATGACTCTGGGTGCAAGGGGAGGCAGGACATCATGGTGGAAGGGTTTGATGAAGGAAGTGGTGGCCAGAGCAGAGAGAGAGCTTGAATGCAATGAGCCAAGAATATTACAATCCCCCAGGGCACATCCCCAGTGACCTGCTTCCTTCAGTCATGCTGCTATAGCCATCTGCTGTGTCACTGTCACTTCCTCTAGGAAGCATTCCTGGTAGGCTTCTTCCTGGGACCAGGTTAACTCCCTTTACAGTATTCCTCAGGACACTCCACTCCGCCTCTGCTTCCCTGCCTGGTACTTCCACAGACTGTGAGTTGGTAAGGGTGAGAACTCTGGGTCTTTCTCACTGTTGTATCCCAGCATCCAGGACAGTGCTGGGACCATCAGAGGGAACAGAAAAATATTTTTTTAGGAGGACTGAAACCTGGACAGGTACATGGATGATAGAGGCGCTGTAAGTGAAGAACAAACAAGACCCACTGTAACTTCTCAACTCTGTCAGGTTTCCTAATGTTGATAAGTTACAAGAGCCAACTTGAGCAAGTTTAAGCAAAATAGAGCATTTACTGACAAGATACAAAAGAACTATGGAACTTGAAAATCTTATGTTATATAATATTGGTTATAGGTTGCATGAGAAACTAGAAGCAGCAACTGGATAGATATTGGAAATCAGGTGAACTTTTCCTCCATCTCTAATCTCCATTGTTTGTCTGTAGATCAACTTCATTTTCTCAGTTCCACGTGCACATATGGGGAAATCATCACCCAACAACTAGTGTCCTCTCATCCTTGAAAGGAAGTAGCTCAGAATAACTATCAATTCTGCACGAAATCTTGGAAGGCAGAATTGCTTGAATTTGGGATGGGTCTCTACCTGTTCCTCAGTCAGCTCTGGTCAAGGTGTGGGGTACCACAGCACACACTGCCAGAAGCAACCCAGTTCTTGGAGAAAGAGTATTGTTTGGGAGTTGAGCAGACACTTGAATTGGTTACCACTTCTTTGGCAGACAGAATCAGAAGGTAACCTCCACAATCCTCATCTTCTGGTATTTGTGGCCTGTGATGAGGGAACTGATTTGCTTTCAACCAATAAAATGTGGCAAAGGGAACAAGATAGACATGGGTATGGATACAAGGTTATGTAATGTAAGATGGCAGGTTGTCCTGTTGGGAGACCCTACATGCCAAGGGACTGAGGATGGCCTCTGGCCAGCAATCATCAAAGACCTGAAGTTCTTAGTCCTACAACTGCAAGAAACTGAATTCTGTCAATAAATTGAATAAGCTAGGAAACAGATCCTTCTGCTGTCAAACCTTGGATGAGACCACAGCCCCAGTCCAAATCCCTGACTACAGCCTTGTGGAATCCTAGGCAGAGGATCCAGCTGGTCATGTCTATACTTCTGACCCACAGGAATCTCAAGACAATAAATGTGTGCTGTTTTGAGCTGCCTGGTTTGCAGTAAAATGCTACACAGCCATAGAAAACTATTAAAACCACACAATAATTTTCAATTAAAAATACAAAGAAGAGTTCCAGGTTCTCAGCACACACCTAGAAAGGTAATGTCTGAACAAAGGTCGAATTGTTTGAGGTGGTCAAAGGATGGTGCAGTATTTATGCCTGACAGACAGTTAAAGGGATGTCCAGCACCCTAGGCACAGAATCCCCACCCACTCAGTGTAGAAGGCCTAACTCTGATCCTCCAGCCTCCACCAGGATATTCAGATGTTTGTGGGAAATTTGTGCCTCCAGGAGACCTGGTGGTAAGCTCACCTGGGGGCTTTGAGAGATCATATTTAAGATTCCAAACTTAGAAATTCAAAGTTTAGTGAGTCCAGAAGCAGTTGGTGGAAAGCTCAGAGAAAGAGGTGAGGGAAGGAGAGGCAGGCTGCCTAGAAGCTTCTGCCCTAGATTCGTATCTGCAACATGACTTTGCTTTGCCTGAACTAATTGTGGCCTGAAAGTTACTAATTTCTGATGCTGCTCAATTGGTAGTGGAGAGGGGATCTCTGCTCCAGCTGTTTCAGAGGAGCCTTCAGTTTTGGTTAACAGGTGGTCAACACATCAGCCTTGAATGATACTTGGTGTCTTCTCCTACATGGAGAAAGGGGGCTACTGCAATGTTGGAAACCTCTGTTAAGTGTTGTCCAGACTTGACTGAGAAAAATCATCTGCAATGCTTGTTAGAAATCCGGATTTCCAGACCTCTCCCCTGAAATTTTGGCTTCAGTAAATCTAGATTGGACTCATGGATAGGTGCTTCCTCATTAGTGATTGGGCTGTGTATGAGTATTTCTGGAATGTGTCCCATGGGATATCAATAGTTCCTCTAACGTGTTGGAGAGGCCACCATGATCCAAGATTGGAGAAGGATGCATATGTGTAACACAGTGAAAGCTCAGAAGATCCCTATGACAAAGGACTAACAGCAAACAACCTGGTGGCTGAACACCCCGAGATTGGACCAACTCTGAAACTGCATTTGCTGTGGGGGCATAGCAAAGGCAGGCTGAAGTTGCCAGCACCTATTGAATGAATGGGCTAACAAATTATAGGTGTTCCATATTCCATAAGACCGTGTGGTTGGTTGCTCTCCAAGAAGTAGAACTTGCACAAACATAATTAGTGAGTCAGAGTCCTAAGAATGGACTGGTGTTCCTTTGCTCCTGTATTTTGACAGGAAAGAAGATGCTGGTCCTGGCTCTTCTTCCTTCAATCTTATTTCTTTTCTTAGACCTTCCTAGATCCTGCAGCCACACTGAACCCCTCAGTCCCCTACACACTCATATACAGTATACACCCAAGAAAACATATCCAGGCACATGCTCACAATATGCACACATAACAAGCACACCCCCTGCTGTGTTTTGATGATGGATGTCTCTTTTCTTTCTTCTCATTCCTTTCACTTGGTGTTCTATTAGACAATTGGCAGTCACTTCCACCCAAGGCAGATTTGGTCCTCCACAGATACGGAGGTACCTAAGGAATAGAGACAGAGCATCCACCCACGAGAGTCTCTCCATTGGGTTCAGGAAGGAGATGGTGGGGTGAATGTTCCACAATCCATTTATCCCCTTACATAAGCTATTATTATAGGCAGGCAAGAAATCACATCCAGTTGTGCTTCACTTCATGACGTGGATATGGCCTGAGAAATGCATTGCTAGGACATTTCATCCTATTGGTGGGTGGTTGTTTGACCCAAAAGTCATTATGTGGTGTATAACTGTATGTTGAGCTGCTTAAAGATAGAACATTCTGATCTCCTGGAGAAAACTAAAACAGTTCCTCTTGTCTGCACTAGACTCCATGGTAGGTGCCCCACGGGCCATAATCTTCCCTATACCTAATCATGCCTCACACTTGACACCCAATTTTCTGGAAGAATCATTTATTGTATAGTTACTATGTATAGGTATGTAGCTGATGCACATTAATTTTTGCACCAACCCCTATCACTGAAGTGTATGAGTTCTAATATAATAATAACAGCACACTTAAATACTTACCTAGTTCTTACCAAACACTGTTCTGAATTTTTGACAAATACTGACTTATTTAAAATTTTCAGCAATGTCATGAGCCAGATTCCATTATTATCACCCATTTAGAGTGGGAATGTAAGGCACAGAGAGTTTCCCTAGCATAGTAAGCTTGTACAACCTGCAATAATGAAGGCCCAGAGGGGTCCCTTTGTCTCTCCATGTTGTAGGTTGGAGCATATTCTCTGGATCTGGACATTTTGATCTGAAATCTGGTTTTGTACTTCCTAGCTGTAAAGCTGGAGCCACTTAACCCATTCAAACTTCAGTTTGCTCAACTGGTCAAAGAAGATAATAGTGATTTTTAAGACTTAAAAAAAAATTTCTATAACAATGCCAATCATCTAGTAAGTCCTTCATGAATACAGTTACTATTTTTATTAGCCAAATTTTGAGTTGAGAAAACAGGACCACAGAGTTCAGGTCCCCTGTCCAAGGTTACCCATCAGTGGTAGATACAAACCAAATTGGCCTGTCTTTTCTCCTGTGGATGAGAGACAGTCTAGCAAACATTGCCATGACCTGTTCTTGAGCTCCACGTGTGACAGTACAGCAAACTGGTTTCACAGTTCATTTCTTTTAAGCAAGTACCACTCCTAGGTAGAGCCAGCTCCCAATGGCATTGGACACTCTAGGAAATATGTTCCCAAATCTGCACATCATGAGCAGAATTAAATCTAAATGTCAGATTACATCCTGTCTGATACTCGGCCTTCCCTAAACACACATAAAACTAAAATCTTTGTACATTACATTGCCATTTTTAAAGCATTTTCCAGATTCTTCCTTCCACCCTGCATTCAGCATCCTGCATTAAACCTTCTCTGTCAAGGGCAGTTTGGTGTGGGCTACAGTTCAGCACATGTGTCTTCAGCTCACTGTTGCAGGACAGGGTCCTGCAGATTCTCTGTGATACAAATCCCTGGAAGAAACTCAAGCTTGGCAAATCAAGACTCTGGATATGTACGGTGCATGAAGAGGGTGGCTGGTCAGGACACGGGTGTGTCCCCAAACTCCAGATTATACAACTAGGAACTGGAGGGAGGTCAGATGAGCCCAAATAAAAGGAACCCCTAATTTTCATTTTGGGGAATAAATTCCTCTAATTCTTACCTCTCTAAAAGTGATACAGATTAAACTCAGTTACTCCAAATTGAACTATAAATTGCTCTAAGAATACACCTTATAAACAACTAATTGGTTCTGCAATATGTAGAATGCAAGAGGTGCTCAAAAAAATCAAGTCAATATCTTTGTATATTTTCAACTTTTTTGATTGATGTCAAAAAGAATAACCAGATTTTAAAAAATAAAATTATCTGACCTTATTTTTGGCAAAAGTTTTCTGGCTTAAGAATTATTTTTCCCATCAAGTAAAATTTCAGCGATGCTCTTTTGCATAAATTTATAAATATCTGATTTTAAAATGCAAAAATGCTATTGTTAATAAATTAGAATATTTGATTTTGATAAGACATATTATGTGTGAAAAGTCTGAAGCCTGAAATACATGCATATAATTTCTGCACTCAGACACAATAGTCTCCAGGAGCTCCAAAGCATGATTTTTATTAGTATTTCCTAAGTTTCTGAAGTAGAAACTACAGTTATGCATATAGACTATATTATATTGACTTAAAATATTGCTTGCTTAAGAAAAGTTTAAAATAAAACAAAACCAAAAATGAGTGAATAATTTCCCATCAGAGATTAATTTTACCTTATTTTTATTGTGACTTTTTTTGAAATTGTATTTTCTAATTTATTTAAATATAGCATCAATTTTTCTACATAGTGGTTTATAACTAACAAAATTGTGGAAATCTCTTTGTTCATCCAGAGACTCCATGGATTATTTGTAGATAATCACATTTTCTATGAATAATATCTTTGTTAATTTTTTATTTTATTTTTATTTTTACAGAATGCATTTTGATTCATTGTACACAAATGGAGTACAACTTTTCATTTCTATGGTTGTACATGCTGGAGATTCACACCATTCATGTAATCATACGTATACATAGGGTAATGATATTTGTCTCATTCCACTATTTTTCCTTCCCCCACTCCCTACCTCTGGTCTTTTCCCTCTACACAATTCAACACTCCTCAGTGTTGGATTATTTGACTATTTTTTTTTAAAGCAAATATCTTAAATTACCAGCACTATTAGGATGTCCTTTTAAATCCCTACAATGTTATCTGGGAGAGTTCAGATACATGATCATGAGGCTCTTCTATTTTATGATTCAAGAATCCTAAATATGATCTTTTTTTCCCTAAAACCAAAAAGGGCAAACTTAAAAAAATTAAATATGAGGATATAGGTAAGATACTGCTTTTTAAAGTAACCCAAGGGAGATCTGTCCATGATGTCAATAATCAATTCCTGATGTATCTGGGGATTTTGCTTGTTTTTTAACTCATCTCCTATATTTAAAACAAACTTAATAAAGGAAATAGACATCCTTCCTCAGCCTGTCCACTTCTGCCATTTGGATACATCCTATTGTCAAATATTATCTTTTTATATCTTTAATAGTTCGGTCCATTAAAATTGCCTTCATTGAGAGAGAAAACTCTCTATGTTCCAGTGATTGTTCTATTGGAGTTCAGTGATGTAGGTTGGATTTATGATATCCCCCAAAAGGTCAAGTATAAAACAATGCAAGAATGTTCAGAGCTGAAATTACTAGATTATGAAAGCTGTAACCTGATCAGTCTATCTTACTTTGAATGGACTGACTGGGTGGTAACTGTGGGCAGGTGGGGCATGGCTAGAGGAGGTGAGTCTGGGGTTATGCTGTTCTTCCTGTGGCTACTCTATCTATCTATCTATCTATCTATCTATCTATCTATCTATATCTCTCCTCCTCTCATTCTCTCTCTCTCCTTCCTGAATCCCCCATGAGCTGAGGAGCTTTTCCTTGTTGGGCCCTTCCGCCATGATGTATTACCTCACCTTGGCCCAGAGTCATGGAGTTGGCCGTCTGTGGACTTAGACCTCCCAAACTATGACTCTCAAGTAAACTTTTTCTCATCTAAGTTGCTCTTGTCAGGAATTTTGGTTTCAGTGACACAAAAGCTGGTTAAAACACCCAGTGCTAGTTGAAAGATAGATTAAGAATTTTTGAAGTTCTTCCTGGCTTGTGCCCTGTACTGGGGCTCTTTGTCCATCCATCCATTGGGACCCAGAGAAGCCAGAACCATCTTTGAATTCCTTCAGCTGCCCACTTCTTAGAGACTGAGGGCAGTGACACTGCTGGGCATACAGTTCCATTGTCTATGTTCTGTCATACCTGGAACGCCCACCAGTGCATACTGTACCATTCCAACCAAACCAAATCAGAAGATCCTTGGACATCCCCAACGCTTGGTCCTTATTAATAGTTCTTATCAACCAAGCTAAGGGACTGAGGAATGTAGGCACCAGCATGACAGGAAGGAGTAGAGGAAGGAAGCTAGGGCATCTCCCCCACCACCCATGATCCTTAGGAGGAGGTCCTTCTTCAACCACCACCCCTAAGAGATCTTGAGGAAAAGAAAGCATAGAATGTCACTTACAATAGGAGACCAATTTTGTTGTTTGAAAAAAAAGCAACACCTACACTATTTGGTCCTTTAGGGATCAATCTCTAAATACAGATGCACTAGGAAAGCAGCTACGAAAGAAAACAAGCAGGTAAGTCAAAGTCCATAGTTTATGATATCAGGTGGAAACTCACAATGACTCTTAAACAAAACCCAGAGCCACAGAGAGAGCAAAACATTGGCAATGTTTCTTGAATGCACCCTATTGTAAATATGCACTCTGGAAGGTGGTCTAAATTGGCAGAATTCACCCTAATGGGCAGCAAATGCAGACTCAGAGCCATTTGGAAGAACTGCTTATTTTATTTAAAACCAACTCTTAATGGAACGTTTAAACACAGAAGTCAGTTAAACGTATGTTTACATTGACAATCACTTTCATTATTTTTACAAATTTCCTCTTGGGGATGAATACATAGGTAAAAGAGATATTTAGGTTATAAAAGACAATTTGATTTAAATATTTTAAAATTTTTGATACTAATGGTTTTTGTGGGGATATGAAAATTACCTGAAGATTTGGAGAAAATTTTCTCCACATAAATGTTCAACAAAAATCTATAAAGAGAAATTTTACCTTGGTTCAAATTTATCACTTGGTTCAAAGTGATAAATTTCTACCCACTTCATCAATATCCTTTTATTCTATGATTTAAAGTTTAACATAATCAATTATTGAGAAACCTTGTGTGGTTGTGGTGGAAAATCAGAAACTACAGAAAATAAAAAGAAGAAAAATGAAAATACTCATAAGTTAACCAGCAATATCTACCCTGAAGTATAACTTTGCTTATGAATATTACCAAAAGAGATACTGTTTTATTCCAAAGTATTTTAAACTTAAAATACTGGAATATTTTCATGTTAATAAATCACTACTTTCAAATGTGAGGACAAGAATTAAAACCTTGATTTTTTTTTAGTAATATATATTAACTTTTTAATAAAGCATTTGCAAATAAATCATTTCATTGGCTCTTCCCAAATTCTGATCAGGAAGGAGGAGTGGGTACCATTGTAGGAGATGAAAACAGGCATAATTAACATTCCTGTCAGGGAGAGCCATGGAGTCACCAAATTCATGCTCAGTGGGTGAATAGAGGAGGCAGGACCTAACCCCAGGTCTCCTGATTATATCCTGTACCCCACCTGCTGAATCTCCATCTCTCTTGGCTTCTACCCTGGTACCACTCAGGGATCTGCCCAAGTATAACCTCCTTAAGGTCATATCCACAGCTCACCATCCTTGGCTCCTCACCTGGCATCTTGCTGTCTCTCCTAGGGCTGCCACATCCAGCTGGTTTCCATCACCAAGCACAGCACCAAGGATACAGCAAATGCTCAATAAAGGTTTGCTGCTGTTGCCAACTATTATACATAATATCTTTTAAAATTTATATTTACTTATACATTAAAATATCTTAATTGATATTCAGTTCTTCTAAAACCCGTTTTCTCACTTTTAAGAAATCTCCACCATTTCACAACTGGCTCTCAATGCTAGCACAGTTTGACAGCTGTCAAATGAGAGGAACGCCAATGGGCATGATACCTGCTCAGGTGAATCTGAGAAAACACCCTCAGATTTTCTTTCCAAACTCAACAGTGCATTGATTGGATTAAATTAAGTTCCTTATTTGTATATCTGGGAAATAAAATGAGAGTCTTTTAAAAAAGTAGATAAAACAACTATTATTTGAGCTAAAAAATAAACCTCCAATATGAGTAGTTGATTTTTAAAAAAAATTTTTTTTAAAGATTTGCTCCATGAAGAAAAAAAAAAAAATCAATCAAAAGTTTTGTATTTTCTGAAAAAAGATGACAGATTTTTGTCAGTTCCTAATCACCTATTTCAATGTGTACGATAGAAAATATTGGGGTCATCTTTGTAGTTTGTCATTAATTACTTTCCTGGTCATTTATAAAAATGGCCCCATAGGAAGGCCCCCTAGTGGCCAGTGACCAATAACTTCCCTGGTGGCCGCATTAGAAATCCTTCATTAAAAACAGTCCTGTACCCACTGCATTTTTGTTTAAGCAAAAAGCACTTATAAAAAGCACTTAACAATAAGCTTTTCCCACACATGGCTAAAAGTTATATCCTCTTGAGCATTTGTTGCCTTTCTGTGCACAGATGCTAAATAACTCTGATGTAAAGTGAAGTACAGAAGAATACTCTGCCTATCTGCTTCTACTTGGTCTATTTTAAAGCTTTTCTTTTTCCTAACCATTTCTCTCCAGCAACACTCCCCCCACGAACCTGTCATTATATATTACGGAACATTTGGCACGGGAACGTCTTTATTATCAACTTCTCCCTGTTTGATTTATTCTCACTGGAATGGTAGCAGAGTTTTGGGTTGATCCATTTAGAAATGACTTACACTAAATATAGGTTATTGAAAAGAATAACCGACTTCATTTTCAGAACCATGAAAATAGTATTTGAGTGGTGTCGGGATGAGTCACCTGACACTATAATAGCAAAAGAACTTATTTCTCAAATCTTAGAAACAAAGTAACAGTGACTCGTTTTATTCATTTTTAAAAAACTTTCATTCAGGAATACCATGTTAAATTTAAATACTTTCAATATCTTTGTTTATTCTTTTCAAATCCATTTTCTTAAAAATAAATGTAGTATCTGAAGTCTTTTTCTGTAATGATAGAATATGAAGTTTTCTGCATTATGGAAACATTTTCGTGATCATTTTAAAGGAAAAATTAAAATGAACAAAATTCTCAGTCAGCTTCAGCTTTGTATGAAGGAACTTTTCTTTCAAGAGTCACATTTCACTTAGCACTGCATACAAATAATTAAGTAAAGGTATTAAGAAATAAGACTGTGAATTAAAAGATTCACATTTCAGCTACAGACTGATACGACTCTGTGGCACTTCAGTAAATGTAAACGCAAATGAAAAATAATTGACGGATGGATTTATTTTGTGACTCTAGTATTTTGCCCCCAGTGTATAGGTTTGTTTTTTTTTTTATCACCGATCCTTGTTATCTCATTTCATCATAATCCTTTCAATAGATGAGTGACTTTGATCTTTTGTTTGAAAATGAAAACACACATAAAGCGTATGTATTCCTCTTTCCCCAAACCCTTTTGTACAGAAATATGAAAAATTAAAAAGAGGGACACATCTTCTCTTTCCAAAACATAGCTGTGTTTCATGGCTCAATGTGTACAGGTTGCTATTTCTAGATGTTTCTCCTAGTGTTCTTCTTGCCGGGTCATTCTGCACCATGCAATGATGGTTAGTGGAATTATTCTTGTACACAAAATACAAAGAGACTTCTCATTCAGGAATGTTGGTTATTTTCCAAGTCATAATGGATATTATACACTTTAAGTGGGGACAATGTAGAGATCATTTGTGACCTGATAAAGGCCAAAACCAAAAAATATCTCTAATGTTCCTTGAACTCAACTAGGTGGTGTCCCCCTATCTCCCTTCTTCTCCCCCTGAGCATTTATAGGAGACAGCATATTACTATGAAACATTACTGCTTTATTTTGATGACTTTATTTTGGGCTTCTGCTGTAGAGGAAGTGGAAATTTTTAAACATTTTGAACCAAACGGATTCGAGCGCTCCCCTCTGTGCTTGCTTTGTGTGGGATAAAAGGTCAGCCCTCACGCACCCCTGATCTCCTGCCTTTCCCCCAACCACCAGCACTCACCGTGCCCGGCTGCACGTCTTGATGTCTTTCTATTAAATACAAAATCACCCTGTGTTGAAAGTGGAAAATGGGAACCTCTGATCATAGGCTTGTAAAAGGCAATCTCAGCAACAGAGAGAGGGGTGGACTGAGTAAACGCAGAAAGGATTTATTTTGAAGTTCTGTAGTGATGCTGGCACCCACCACAAATGCTGGGCAGCCTTCTATCACCAAAATCCAGGAATAAGCACAAACATGGAACCCCTTGTGTTCTCAGGGATAGCAATGAGAGCGGTTTTATCATTGGCTGGCATGGCCACAAAAGACACACACTGGCATGTCTCGGGACATAAATGATAGATCTGCTGCTTGGAGTTTATAATTACTTAATCAAACCCAGACTGCAAGACCTGACATTGTGTGTCCTCCCCAAAGTGGGAAAAGGACAGAATTCAAACATTGACAGAATCTAGGGGGACCCCAAGAGTAAAGGAGTGTGGAGGTGTGAGCTTTCCTTGGCCAGTCAGGACCCATCCCAGGCCTACCTAAGGACCACCTCTCCTGGCTGCATCTTGCTTCCAGGGGGGACTATGGGAAATGAATGACCAGCCATCCTCTTGTGCTCATGGAATGGAACCAATTATATTTCCTTTCATGGAATGAAACTTAGGTCCTGCTCTGAACAGGAAACCACTCATTGGATCCAACTCTTTTCTTTCTTTCTCTCCCTCTCTCTCCCTGCCTCCCTCTCTCTCCCTCTCTCTCTCTCACACACACACACAAACTTGCTATATAATATATATATATATATATATATATATATATATATATATTTTTTTTTTTTTTTTTTTTTAATCCTCAAAGAATAAAAAAAACTCCACCCCACTCAACCTCCACTTTCCACATTTGGAAGCTAAGATGACAAAGATGTCTTGATCCTGAACCAACACTTGGAACAGGATGTGTGGAGCTCAGAGTCTGGGATGCACCCTGGAATTTATACTTTAAATCAGCTTTTAATTCTGCCCCCCCCCAAAAAGCTGGGAATGGGTAGGTAGGTGGGATTGAGACTTCATAAGCAATGATTTATGTTTTGATGGAAAAAGAACAAATTTTTTCATTCCTAGCCCCTAAGAGATTTGGGAATTTAAACAGGTGCTTTCTTGAATTTAGTTGTTACAGGTAAATGTTAAGTTTGTATTTGAAAGCCCCAAGAAATGATGCAGGGACTGATTATGTCATGAAGGCACTTTTTTTTTGGTGTGGGGGGTACCAGGGATTGAATTCAGGGGCACTTGTGACCACTGAGACACATCCCCAGCCCCATTTTGTATTTTATTTAGAGACAGGGTCTCACTGAGTTGCTCTGGGCCTCACTTTTGCTGAGGCTGGCTTTGAACTTGCAATTCTCCTGCCTCAGCCTCCCCAGCTGCTGGAATTACAGAGGTGTGCCACTGCGCCTGGCCACATTTTTTTAAGAAGTATTTTAAGTTAAAACCAACTGGCATTAAGAAAAATGAATTCAATGTGATTTTTTTTTTTTTGCTAAAACTGAATTTTTATTCCAAATGAATGCACTGTCTACAAAGAAAGTGCTAACACTCAAAATAATGTGCTTAACTGGAAATTAGGAGGAGTCAATTTGCCTGAAAGCTAATAGCAGAGTGTCAACCTTAGCATTCTGATAATGGTTATGCCCAGAAAAAATAAAAATAACTGGTGTCCTTCTGATACCCAATCTGGATGTGTACATCTACAGTAAATAATATAAAAATCAAGAAGACAGGAAATAGATATGAAAAAAAAAAAAACCACAAAATCCCAAACCTCAGAAATTAGTATTCCCTTAACACAATGGTGAAGACTTTTGATGGTAAAATTTTCTCAATTTTTAAAATGGGAGTCTTCAAAAGTATTTTTTCAATTTCAAAAGCTAAAAATACTCAACATAACTAATCAAAGTGTTAATTTCTAAAACTTTTCTCAACAGAAACCTTTCATTCTGAATATCAAATTCTTCATTTGCCCCTTTCCCCTTAGTTTTTCACTCAATCTTCTTTAGCAAGTGGATTATGCCAGAAGAGCAAATAATAATTCCTCTCTACTCCTTCCCCCCCTGGCAATCCTATATGCAAAGTTCAAACCAGTCATAATATGGAACTTTAAAAACTAACCAAATGGATATTTTTCTCTAAATGAATGTTTTAAATTTAATTAAATACTCATAAAAATTGCACACACAACACAGGAGTACATTTTCATTGTAAAAAAAAAAAATGGAGGGAAAAGAAATGTGTGGCCCCCACAAACCCCAGCCCCTCACAAGGTCCTGTACCCTAACCCCAGAGGGAACCTTTGATAATAGATTGGGTGTGTAAATTTCTTTCCCCCATATGCTTACTCTTTGTAAGGAACAAATTTCAGAAACAAAGTATGGAAAATATTTAACCTTCTGCCACGATTATTAGGTTTTGATGTTTAAGAGGGAAAAATGCCCAAACACATAAAAGCGGAAAATCCCCAAACGATTTGGTAAGATACGCATTGTAGGTTTCTTCCATCTGAAAAAGTCCTCCAAAGATTTGACAGACATACTTTCAAACATATGTAAAGACATCTCCGGTTTTAGAAAATAAACTAAAAATGAGATCAATTTAAAAAAAATTAGATCTTTTATCAGTTTCCAAAGGGGGAAAGAGTCAGAAGGAAAAAAATTAAACCATATTTCAACCACTCACGTCTTATGTTCAACCAGTTTGATCTGCTCTTTCTGCAGCACACAGGCCTCATTCTTAAAAAAAAAAAAAAAAAAAATGTTCATGAGTTCGGGAGTTTTAAACCCACTTTCTTGCTGTGATATGAATGTGCACCTAAAAAATTGTTGTTTGTCTTTAGTTGACATTTAACAGGATCATAATCTTCCTTTTATTCCTTCTTTGTATACCTTCAGTCATGCTAAAATAGTTATATAGAATCGATAATGAAACAAAGATGTAGACATTTTACAGGTTTGCAGTCAGCACTCTAATTTTCTTTTATAAATGAATTAAGAGGAATTCAAGCTAGCAGAAGAAGTTGGGGTGATGGTGATGAACAGTCTGCTTATGTATAAAATGATCAGGCAAAGATGGTAACGAAATTATCCAGAGCATCCTGAGCCGTCCCTTTCATGCCCCACAAAGACCCAAGGGGAATTTTCCATGCTCCGTGTGGCAAACAGCTCCCCTGACTAATAACTGATGGTTTACAGTTGCTAGCCTGGGCTGAATTTCTTTAAGGGCATTAATTATCAAGGATGCCATTTTCTATTGCCTGTCTGAGTAAGCTCAGAAACAGGACACTTTAAGTACACCTTGAGGCTATGCTCTGTCTTCACATGATTGCTAATTCAGAGGAACAAAAGCAAACTAAACTGAAAACCACCAAGTCATTTGCTTGGCACCACACAGTCAACCCAGCCAAAGCACTGAATGCTCACATTTTATTTGGGTTTCAACTAAGATCTTTGTGCAGAGAGAGTGTTGGTGGGGTGGGAGTGGGGGGTGGGGGCCAGAGCTCCATAGCAAACCGACACCTGGTCCTCCTACCCGGGAGGGTGAAATGAAACACTTGGCCCCTGACTTTGAGGAACACACAACCTGGTCCAGAAGACGAGACAAATGCATAAGGCGAAAGGACGATTCTGACCAAGGGCGACAGAATCGTCTCCATCCAGTAAATTTCCAAAGGAACATGGTATAAAGAAGAATTTCTGTGTTTATTTCCTGTCTTTTTGGTGTTGTGCTTCTTGTCCCTCTTTTACAGGGAAATGGAATTGAGTGATAATTTGATGATCTTCAGTTCAATGTTTTTGCTCCTCAATAAGATTTTTCTCCAAATAGCTTCATTCAGATCATTCACCCAGTAAGAATTTATCAAGCAAGTGCAATGTACCAGCAATACGCAGGGGATAGAATTACAACCATCCACAGGACGGGTTTTGTTTAAGGAGAGCACAGAATTATTGGGGAGTTTGGAGATGGAGAGGGCTCACACACTAGGTTTGGGAGGCAGGAGGTAACCGAGGAGATGACTTGCACATGGTAGTAAACACAGTCACTCTGAGAGATGATGGAGAGTCTGCAAGGAGAAGCAAGGAGGGCAGGAGCCAAGCTAGGCTAAGTAGAGCAAGTCCATCTTCAATGGAAAATAGAATTCAAGCAGTGTTATCATTGTGTTCACTTAAACAGTATCAAAATCGTTCTTCTTTTTCCTTTCCTGGAAATCCTGAATGTGAATGTCACTTGTAGCATGTATTCACACGGACTGAGACTTGTCAGGAGTGAATCACTGTTATGACTCCAGCACATATAACCGTGTCTGGTCTGAGTGGTGTCAATAAATACGGATGTCAGAGTTCACCCACAGAGTGCTGTCAAAACATAATTCCAGTTAGTTTGACTTGATGGTTGTTGAGTTTGCCAAAGTAAAGGGAAACAATTCTCTAGAATCTTCTATTCCTGGTGCCGTAGAAAGTGACTTAAAAAAAAAAATCTATCTGGGGAAATATCTCATTTTGGCCTTGATCATGTTGTGGCACCTGGAAAGGATTTGGCTTTATGGAGAATATCAGACCACAAGTGTACCGGCACTGTTGGGGCCCCTGATTTGGGGGATTGAACACATCTGTGGTTGGTATCATGGCTCCTTAATATCGCTGAGTCTTTCCACACTTAGAGATAGAATTTTGGAAAAGATAAGAAAAGTTTTTGTAAAATTCTCCCAAATGTGCTTCCTTGCATTTAGAAACCTGGTAGCTTCACATCATAAGAGAGGAACTTCTCTGCTACCCACCCTCAGGTTTCAGGACTTATAGTGGTATTTGTGGGGTCTAGATCAAGCTCATAAAACTGGACCTGAGCCCTGATCATGTCCTTAGCCTCCACCAGTGATTGAGCTGTACTTTGAGCTGAGTTATGTTAACATTAAAGGAGAGTCAAGTGGATCATCCCAATACAAGAATGTCTCAGACTTTGGACCAAATTCTGTACTACTTACTTTCTAGAGGCTTCTAAATCAACAGAAAAAAATTCAACTTTTATAATAAAGACTGCACCCAAGGGCTTGTCGTAGAAGTTCAGTAAAGACCAGGCATAAAGAAGAGGGAGAAGGTAACTAGATGAGTAACTGAGGGGAAGAAAATTGACACTGCTTCATCTCAGACCAATACAATATTAAATTGCTATAGAAATAACATCTTCTCATGAAAGTCATCTCCTGAGCTAATACTTCCATATTAAATTAGACTAATGCAATATTAAGCTAATCCAGAGAGTGAATGAACTCAGATATGCCTATTAATACTTTGGTGAATTAATATAACCCATAGCCAAATGCTCCACCAACCATGAACCCAATGTTCAAACACCTTCCTCCTCCGATTCTTCTATTGTCAAAGTCCCTCAGTGGCAGGTCATCATGTTGTTCCCTTAAACCAAGGACATTTTACCTGTTAGCAGACTGAATATTGAGCATATTTCAAAGTGTACTCAGATTATTCTGATGCTCCAGAAGGGATTATCTTCATGGCATGGAGGCAGCTGGAGCTGGTCACCAGTCCACCTGGCCCCTCTCTTTCTGGTCCCATCCAAATGTTGTACCTGAAAGAATGTTGGTGTGTCTGCATCTCGCCAGCCTGACTCAGCAGCTCAGTGTGTGGAGGGAGTCAGAAGGGATGCCTTCCTGGGTCCCCTCTCAACACCTCTTTCCTAACCAGCAGGCAAAGAATTGTGAGGAGAGACAGAGGGTCTGTACCTTTCTTGCCTTCTCACTCACACATGGACTTATGCTCCATATCCTCCACAGTCCATCCCGCAGAAGGGGTCTTTGAGGACAAGGACATAATTTTGAAATCTGTCAGTCTTCTTGGTAGGTGGATTCTTGCATATTTGTGCCTATGCTTAAGTAAGCATATTAAGTAAGCAAATTTTAAGTAAATTTATTGGTGGTCCTAAGAGCATTCCAAGACAGGGAGAATACTCAAGGGATCATTGCATGCATTTGGGATGAATGGAAAAGAAAGTTTGGGGTTGGCTATTTCCGGAATGAGGGAGTTTCTTGGGGGCACTAGCAAGTTATCTAGGTAGACCAAGGGTCTAGGACTGGTTAGAATAGCTGTGATCAGATACAGGATTCACCTAGAACAGTCCTTCTTAAAGTGAGGCCTGTGGGCCACCAGCATCAGCATGAACTAGGATTGAGTTAAAAATGCACTTTCTCTGGCAGCTGAATTAGACTCTGCAGGTATTGGGACCAGGAATCTGTGTTTTCCCATTGGTCTAGGATGTGGGGTGTGCTGAAACTTCAAGTCAATTCAGTCTTTCCCATTGATTTTGATATAGTCATGATTCCATGAAAACCTCTGGAAACTTAGCTGTGAATGGAACCCAAGTTTACATCCTGTCTTAGCCCATGACAGTCTTTTACAGCTGCTGGGATATTTTGGAGTTATAGAAATGTGATATGGAATTAAACCTAAATATACCCCCACGGTCAAACCCTAACAATAGCCGCAAATGTGCAGAAAAGAGACTAACATTTGATCAAGGATTTTGTACATTTTGATAAACTGTTTTAAAACACTTCCAAAGTCCATTATGAGACATTATCTCATTTTCTCTGCTGAAATACTTGGTGGAGTAAAAGACAGAGTTAAGATTTTTTTTACTCCAATTTGATAGATAAGGAACATGAGGCCTAGTGGAATAAGCTCTGAGATAATACTGTTAACCTGGATGTCTCCCTTTGCTTTATCATGTTTCTAAACATTTCTAGTGGTGCATATTGCAAGATCCACAGTCAGGAGGAAGGTCTGTGTGTTGAATCAGCCTGGTCTTTCCTCCGGCACTCCATCTGTGGGAACGTTCAACCCCACAGGAAGTGGGGTCCAATTCCCGCCCAGCAACACCAGCAACACAAGGGGTACATTCCTCATTTGTTGGAGTTTCGCCAGGCCCAGGACCATCAGCCGATGGGTAGATGACCTAATCCCCAACAGAGGCCTGATGGCGTTTTCATTTTAATGACTCTTAAACTGAAGATGTCCTACTTAACCAAGGCTGGGCAACCACTTAGCAACTAGCTAATACTTAGACTATTTAGTCATTTGAAACAATGCAATTAAGGATGAATCATAGTACAGTAACCTAAACAAAATCAAATTAATGAATGGCGGCACTCCCTTTGGTCTGGGAGGCTAATTCACAACCTCCCACCTAGAAGTTTCCTGAAGCTTGTACAGATGTCAAGGCACCCAGACTTTGAATTCCTTCCCATTTTAATACAGATCTAGTAGTAGTCCATGCATAGAGAGCTGACTACTAAAAGGACAGGTCACTTTGAAGGGGCTTGCCATAGAGGACCTCTGGGCACTGACAGAGGGGAGTGGGTATGAGTTCAGCCTGAGTTCCAACTCCACCCCTTACTAAGCGACTCTGGGCAAGTTATTTAATCAGTCTCTCCCTCTAAAATAAGGATATAAAAGTAGTATCTTATGCTGACCATGGTGGTGCCTGCCTGTAATGACAGTGGCTTGGGAGGCTGGAGCAGGAGGATCACAAGATCAAAGCCAGCCTCAGCAAGTTAGAGAGGCCCTAGGTAACTTAGTGAGACCCTGTCTCAAAATAAAAAATAAAAAAGGGATTGGGGATGTGGTTCAGTGATTAAGTGCTCCTGGGTTCAATCCCTGGTACCAAAAAAAAAAAAAAAAGATAGAGAAAGAAAAAGAACCCCCCCAAAAAACTCTTATGTGCATATATATATATATATATAAATGTGTATATGATGAATGTGTACATGTGTTTGTATGTTTATTTGTGTGTAAGTGTATGTATACAGATGTTCCTCAATTTATGGTATGGTGTCCTGATGAACCCATCATTGGTTAAAAACATCTAATTGAAAGAAGTGTTCAGCACACTTAATTCTCTGAACACCAAAGCTGGGTCTAGTCTACTTTTATGTGCTGAGAATACACATCAGCCTATGGTTAGGCAACATTGTTGAACACAAAGTCTATTTTATAGTAAAGTATTGACTATCTCATATAATTGAATAACGTACTGAAAGTGAAAAACTAACAATCCTGTGGGTACACTCTCACACCATGTTAAAATTAAAAAAAAAATCATAAGTCAAAGCATTACAAGTCGGGGGCCACCCCCCCATACACATACTTATATCTTATCCTTAGATA
Source organism: Sciurus carolinensis (assembly GCF_902686445.1). Classification (NCBI taxonomy): domain Eukaryota; kingdom Metazoa; phylum Chordata; class Mammalia; order Rodentia; family Sciuridae; genus Sciurus; species Sciurus carolinensis. The sequence goes on along the minus strand of NC_062229.1, from coordinate 53,979,634 downwards.
TAATTATTAATTTAGCTAGCTGTTGAACCAAATATACAATATTATTAAAGTAGTATAACGCATAAGCAGGCAGTTTTGCTGTATTACATACAAAATTCCAATTTTCCTCTTCACATGTATCTATGATGATTAAAATCTTTGCAACTCTGCAAGATGTTAATGGGATCATAGAGTGGGTGAAAGAATTCTGCCCAGGTTCTCTGAACCACGGAAACATGGACATTTGCCCCAGGTCATGCCATCTGGGATAAAGAAGTAAATAGGGTTTGTCTCCAACCAGTGCTCCAGTTCTTTCCAAGACACAGAGAAATCAGATTTCCTTATCTGAAAAGTAAGATGTGTTTCAATGCTACTATTCAGTAGAAATATAATGTGGTTCACATCATTCATTTAAAGCTTCCCAATAGTCACATTTTAAAAAGTTAGGAGGAACAGGTGGAAATTAATTTTAATCATGTATTCCACTCCCCAATATATCTAAATACTTTCAACATGGAATCAATATAAAAATTTATTGATGCCATTAAACATTGTTTCTTTTGTACTGTCTTCAAAATCCAAGGTATATCTTCACTCTTAAGGACATCTCAATTCAGATGCTCAATTTTTATCAGACATATTTGATCCATATTTAGATTTCATAAAATTTACAAACCTCCATTATTCCAACTATCCCTAAAATTTTCTAATATCTGATTTTAGTATCAGATTTTAAACTAAAGTCAATTTTTAAATTAAAATTAAATTAAAAATTCAGTGCATCAGTTACACTAGTCACACAGTCATGTTTCAAGGGTCAGTGGTCACATGTGGCTAGCTGTCACTGTATTGGACTGCACAGCTAAGCCCTTCCAGCCTTAAAATTCTAAGTCTTGAGAGACAGGGCCACTATCTCTTCCATAAAGATGAAATAAAGCCTGAGGAGTGAGCGGCTTGCCTAGAGAGATGACAGATTCGTGGTTAAGAGAATGGGCACAGGTTCAAATGTTCTTGCTTGGGTGAACTTGAACAATGATTCAACCTGCCTGAATTCCATTGTGCTCACAGATGATGTGGGGATTATAACACTTACTTCATAAAGCTATCAGAATGGGGCACCCCAACAGTGAATATGATATTCCAGGACAGGAATATCAAGTCCAGATAAAATGTAGTCCCAAAACTTTCAAACAGGTAGCCCCAATTTTCTTGTTATCTCCATTTGGCAAACATAAATGTTTCACAAAGAGCTTGCTTTGATCATGGAGCCCCTGCAATAGTGGAACAGTCAGTCCTCCTGTGGGACTTGGAAAAATCCCTCCAACATTACTGCAGTTAGCACCAGTTGCCACTAGGTGACGTAGTAAGTCTGGAGGCTCTTCCTCGATGTAAAGCTTTTGCATATGTTGTTCCCCTTTTCTGGAATGTCCTTTCTGATCTTCTCTTTACCCACTTTTTAAAAACCTAGCTCAGAGGTCCCCTTGGGTCCTTCTGAAAGAATTATTCAAATCTTCCAAGCATTTTCCATTGTTCTCATTGGAATATAATGACTCCTAAGAGCTTAGGTGAGGCCAACACTGTCTCCTTCTTAGGGGTGTTCATAAATGGGTGTTTCAGAATCAGTATAATTTACTTCAGTGAAAAATGCAGCTTCCAGAGGGAGGGGGATAGGAGGAGAAGCAGCAGTAAATAACAATAATGATTTCTATTAATGTCTGACCTTTGGCATAGGTTAGTTTACACCTAAAAACAACCCTATGAGAGAGGTTATATGATTCCCCTTTAGAAATGAAGGAACCTGGCTGGGTCAGCCCTCAATGACCATGCAGTACAGAGCTGCCATTTTGGAGAATGTGGTGGACATTGTTAGCTATTGGTTTTCAATCTTCTCAGCAAAGGAATCCCAGATTGGTTTGAGGTCTCAGTGAGTCTAGTTAAAAACACTAATTTTCCCAGACTCCCTTGCAGCTAAAGGCAGCCATGTCACTCTCCTAAGTCCAATGAATTGCAAGTGCAAAGTCTGCTGCATGAGGCTCCTTGGTCAGATATCTCTGGCGGGGCCCTTTCTGCTTTCCGTCTCTCGTTTGCTCTAGTCTGAAGTCTGACTTTCTTGTTCTAGTCTGAAGTCTTTGGCAAGGCATCAGAGCTGCCATCTTGTAACTATGAAAGCATGAGCTATGCTCTAAGGATTACAGGACAGGAAGCTAGGAGAAGCCAAGTTCTTTGAAACCCTGACCAACAACCAACCTCTCAGGGTTGCTGCATATCCACTGCCCATTAGGATGCTAATATTATTAAACCTCAATTTGATTCAGCCACTCTATTTAGTTTTTGGCTACAAGCAGCCAAATGCTATCCCAGTTAATAGAATTTAGAGCCATTCAGAGAACCCAGCAAGCTACATTTGATTTCTTCCTCTTCACAAACTGCTACTTGTTAGAACCTCTTCTAATGTGACATTTGCTGTGGAACTGATTGTCATCATTTCAACTGACCAGGCAAGTTTCCTTTCCTTTTTCCACAAACTGATTTTGTCACCACCAAGACATTTCTCAAGAGGAGAGATTTTTTCTTGGTTGACTGGAGTCATTCTTCCTGGACACCTGCAGAGTTTCCCACAAATAGCCCAGAGATTCATCTGGCAAAACTAAAAGTCAGATGATCATAGTGCCAGGGATTCCTGTCTGTCAGACACAATGCCAAGAAGCATGGATGCCAGGAGCTCAGAGTTCCCAAAGTCAACAGTTGTCTCCAAGTGAAGTCCTAGACAGGAGTTGGCAACCTACCACCTGAAGGCCAAAGTCAGCCCCCAACCTTGCTTTCATAAATAAAACTCTTTCAAACACAAACATCACCTTTGTTTACATGTTCCCCGTGATGTCTTTGCACTGTGACAGTGCAAAGCAGTGTTGAGTGGTTTCTAAAGAAACTATATGACCCATAAAACCTCAATTCTTAACTGTCAAGGATATCCACTGAAAAAGTTAGCTGACCTAACTTTTTTCCCCAGCTCCGGAGCAACTAGCTATGGAAGAAAGACATGACAGGAACTGAATAATATGAAACAACTCCAGTACCCTTTTATCCTGGGATGATCATGGTTTCAATCACAGATCAATCATTATACTATATTCTTTGTCCTAAGCTTAATTTGATCTCTATGGTAACACTGAGGGTGAATGCAGAGAGTATTAAATTAGAAAGTATTGATTTATTTAGTTCAGAGAGATCCAGAACATAGGACATGTGTCCCAAGATGGGCAGAAGGAAAGGAGATAAGGAATTCAGTATCACCATGAGACCTTCAAAGGAAGGAGGCTCTATTGTCAAACAATGATGCCAATTCAGTGGGACGTCTCTGGGCTCTGAGTCATAAGACTTAGAAGTCCTCCTCACCTCAGCTCTGCAAGTTATCAGTGACTCTGTTAGGAGTGAGACATGATGTCATGCTTGAAGAAAGAGATGTAGATGCAGATGTTGAGGCAGAGGATCTGTACTGAGGCCTGGGGATTTGCAGCATATATTTAGCCTGGTCAGGTCATGCCACAGAGGGTGTTTTGAGGTTCTATGTTAGTCCTAACTTATTCATGTGGTTACCTTCTATGAAGCAGATATTTCTGATAAGACAGAAGTTCCAAAGGGACATGCATAATGCATGTAAAGAGGATTATCAGATAGATATGAACTTAAATCTTACTCTCATGCTCAGTAGCTGAGGGATCTTGAGTAATCTCTCTAACCTCTGTGAATATCTGTTCCTCATTTGTAAAATGAGGAAATGAAAAATATTAGTGCCAACCACAAAAGGTTGCTGCAAGGATTAAATTAGATACCATACATAAATAAGTACTCAATAAATGGAAGCAAATTCAGTAAGGAACAACTCTGCATCACCATAACCCAATGAACCAGGTCATGGTTCTCAAACTTAAATATGTTTGTCCCTTAGCTTCATCATCAGCACCAGCATCAGCATCACCTGCAAATTTGACACAGCACAGGTTGCTAGGCCCTACCCAGGAGCCTTTGATTCAGTAGGTTTGAGGTGGGGCCTGAGAATTTCCAGATGATGTGGAGGCTGCTGGTCTGGGGACCACACTTTGAGAATGATGGAATCATTTCCATATCAGCAATTTTTTTTTCAACTCTGGCTGACAGAATTGGGCTTAATTTGCAGGTTATTCAGGAGATAAACCCAGAATTACCTTATTCTTGTGCAATTTCCTTTTGGGGCCCAAAGCTTGCCTCTGAGAGAGAGATGTTCCCCTGCTCTACAGGTGCATTCACTTTGTGGGGGGCGGAGGTGGTGAGACACAGGAAGCGGGGACATTCCAGGTGGGAAGAGGATCACACCCCACATCTTGAGAGCCCTCTGGTGCAGATGCACCAACTCAAGAACCAACTCCATTTATCTTCCAGGCCTGGCCCACCTCCTGCAGAAGCAATTACAGTTTACTTCCATTTTGAACTATTTTTTACACAGTCAGGAGTCTCTGGAGAATTTTTCTCCTCACTGGAAGCTCCTAAAAAGTCAAGTCCATTTCTTTGGCTTTGGCTTGTCTCCATTTTTCTCAAGGATTTATGCATTGATTTTTTTTTAAATACCCACATTTTATTCTTGTATTGAAAGTGGTTTTGCAAGTTCTGACACTTTTCCTGGTACCATGTTGAAGACATAGGCCGAGTAGGAGATGATCTGAGGGGGAAACAATATTTATGAACTATGATATTTTATAAACACCTGGCATTTATATAAACAAGGGAACTGGGATTTTTAATAAGGTAACCTCTCCAAGTTTTGGCATTCAAATGAAAAACATGCTTATTGTGTTTTTTCCTCTAGGTAGGGAATCTTATTGAAAGTACCTGGCACCCAGACAGTATTTTTGTAAAACAGCGATTTTGGTCTATGGTGAATTCTAAATTAGACACAACATAGGTGATATTATAATATTAATAATTTCCTCCTGTTACTTTGATTAAGCAGGGATGCATGGGAACGTCACGGTTATATTAAATCACCTTGAAGGACTGTGTTGTGACAATTGTAACACTGAACCTGGAGGAGCCCAACGTAATGCCCAAAGCGGAATGTTGGAGGCAGGCTCCTCACGGTGGGCATGCCCTTTGCCCACCCGTCCAGGCTTCGTTACCATCCACAGCATCCTCTGAGGCTCCACGAAATGTTAATATTTTTCCTTTTAAATACAACATTGGTTTTCCAAGAGGCCTAATATTAATGGCTTCCACTCTTACATCTCAAAGAAAAAGAGCTAGAAGAACTTACACTCATCCAAGGCCAAAAGGACTACCGGAGAGGTCGCATACCAACTGTACACAGCTCAGTCAAGTTGTTTAGATTCTCCACCTTTATTTTATCATCTGTAAAATGGGCAGAGGTTGCAGTGGGAAGGCTCAGAGAGAAGTGCTTTCTGCCAGGTCTCTTAAGAGGATGAAATGAGACGTCACTGGTGCTGTCTCCAGGACCCAGTGGGAGCTCAGGAAAATGGTGACTTCCTCCTTTGGCACTTCATCTGGTTCTCATTATTTCCTTACCAACTTCTCATGTATTCCTAAATCATGGCTGGAGTGTTCATAAATGATTTTGCCCCTGTTCTTCAGGAATAGCTTCTTTTCCAAGTTCTGAAGTTCCCAGGAGACATACAATCCTACAGCCAAGCTCACTCACTAAGACTCATCCATTTGAGTCATGGATTTTCTCTCTACGACCCGTGCATGGTGAGTTCATTTCAACATCTTCCTAATCCCACATCACTAACGACAGTAGACTCAATGAAACCCACGTGTGATGAGAGACCACAGAATCTATTTACCTGTTTGAATCAGGCAAGCACCTACCCTGTTGGCGCTCTCATTAAACTTCTGGGAAAACACTTCCCACACCTGGAAATATGAACTGGAAATCTCATCATGAAAGATTTTCCCGACAAATCCCAGGCTTCGCTCGTTGTGATTCTCAGGAAATTTTAACTCTGCTTTGTTTGGGTCTGGACTAGTGTCAAAAGCATCCCTTAAATGAAAAATCATTTTCAGAAGGGCTCAAAATGTAGGGACATGCATTTCAAATGCCACTGGATCCTTTTCATTCAGCTAGCCTCTGTATCCATAACATTACAAAAAAAAAAAAAAATCAATGTTTCATTGACTTGAGGCCAAGTTGGTTAACTATGGGAAAAGAAAAGGCAGTGTGAAATAAGAGGTTACAGTCATTGAGAGCTTAAAAAGAGTGTAGGAACTGAGAAAGAAAAGATGCCTGGAAATTATGCTTGTCTATTTTTTTTTTTAAAGACAGGATGGAATAAGTTTTCCAGATTCTTGAGTTTAATTAAAGTCAAAGGAACATCTTAAAGGCAAGGGAAAAAAACAGATCAGGCAGTCAGTGGGGTGGCTGGAATACGAGACCATGGAGAATGTTTGCAAAAGACAAAGCCAAAAACAAGGAAAAGAATGGGAAGGACGTGGGAAAAGAGTGGAGAAGGAGGAAGAGAGAAAGGGAGAGGATGAGTGAGCTGGGGGAAGGGAGAAGCACAGAGGGAATCTGGGAGATGAACTTGTCTTCCATTAGCACAAAACACAACTCTTCGGAAGCCACTGGTACTCTTCCTAATTTCCACATGGTCACCGAAGCTAGAAACGATATCTGTCTCATCCAAGGACATTTGCCGGCAAATGGCAGAGCCAAGATCCAACCCTATCCACTATATCTGATCCCAAAGTCCATGTTCTTTCTAATCCATCCCTGCTGCCTTGGATGACCATGTATGGATTTCAATGGCTCAGGGTAGAAGAAGGAGTCAAAAATAACTTTATTTCTATTTCTCCCTATCTGGGCAAGGCATGCTCACTGGAGAAAAATCAAATCATACATAAATTGGTGCCAATAAGAACAACAGATCTGACACCGACAGTGCTCTCACTGTGTCAGCGTCTGGGCCACATGACCTGCAGGCCTGGTGTCATTTGGTGGTACAACTCCATGTAGTCATTAGAGACCTCCTTACCTATGAGGATCCCAAGGTTTACCCAGGCCAAGTGACTAAGAGGAGGAGCTGGACCAGGAAGCCTGCTGGGACTTCCCTGCTTGCCTCAATCACTTCCCCATCTCAGGTGGCCTTACCTGAAAGATATTGGGAGAACACTTTGGGAATCTCTGGCTGCTATTGTTTTTTTTTTTTTTTAATAACTATTGACTGGTTAATTATTTTACCCATTTTTGTTTTCTATTTTTACTTGTATCTTCAAGTATAATACAAAATACACATTAAATGCAGAGTGATGAAATACAAATTTAAAATATTCATCTGTGTACTGCATAAGATCCACTCTTGGGCTCCTCCAATAGTAAGAATATGCTAGTCCATCAGCACTCAGAGACATCCCTGGGTAATGAGGTGGAAAAAGACCTGATCCCGCCTTCGCTTCTGAGTGGGGAAGACAGAGGCAGGACTAGAAATCAGGACTCAGACCTCCCACTCCGTCTCCTCCCTACATGCTTCTCTCCTGTGTTCCCTGGAGCCTTATGGATCTGCAGGGGGGTTCAGACACACAGCCTACTGTGCTTCTACTTAAAATGTTGATAGTTTGTTCATGGCAGATGTTTTGGCATAAATCTTGATTCCTTAAAAAGAGTGCATGAAAATATTATTAATTGTGATGGCTGAGTTGATTAAAATGTTTTCATATAGACTATTAAATATGTATGTCTTCGTGCCAATGGAATAGTAAAATATAAACTTTAATATTTTTTAACAGATAGCAGAATGCACAAATATCATGATGCTGCTGTTATTTAAGCTGATTATTTCCTACCTCAATTTGGCCCATTCCATCTTCTTCCTCAGGACCAGGGTCCCCCCTGAAAGGCCAAATACTATCAATGAGCCAGCCCTATAGCTGTTCAGAGCACTTGACAGTCCAACTGAAAAATTTGCATGCATTTTAAAAAGCTTTGCATTGGTGAACGATGTCTCTGAAAAATTCTATATTTTAAAAATGACCCTTTACTTACGGACGCTTATAACCCTCTTGCTTGTAACTCCTCAGCTTCTCTCTCTGGGGCACATTAGGCTCCAACCTTTTATCCCTGATAAATTAACCGTTATAATCAAACTATCTTGCCTAAGCATTTTTTGGTTGTTGCCTTTATTTTTTTTTTAAAGGGGAGGGGGACCAACCAACAAACCAGATGTGGCTGTCTCCAGTTTCAGTGCTTCATGTACAATAAGTTGCAGGTTTCTTATAGTTCCTCGGGGGTAAATCGCAAACAAGAATTAGCACATCACCCATCCAACTTCCTCTTCCCAACATGTCTGTTTAAAGTTAAAGTGAATGCCAGACTCAAATATCAAAGGCATATTGCCCCTAAATGAGCCAATCAGCTCCAAATACAGCTGAAACAAGAGCAGGGGATAATGTCTTTCAATCAGTGGGCAACCCTTTGAAAGCTTAATTATAAATGGTAACCGTTTATTTCAAGCTAAATGAATTTTGCCACTTCTATGTTGGCGATAGACACTGCATGTCACCCAGCCCAACCTTCCCCTCTTAAAACTTGCAAGCGGGGTGTAAGAATTACAGAGATCCCCATCCTCTATTCTTTGTATCGTTCTTTTAGGGGAATGGCAAATTCTGGCTATATCATTGTTTAAGAAATCAATTTTCTGAGCAACGCTTTTAGAAAGAAATTGGTCTGAGTTGAGCTGACGAGACAGATTAGAATCAGTGTCCTTGAAACCGGCAATCTCGGTACCCATCAGTGAACCGGTTTTCGTGGTCGGAGGCAGGAAGGGGGGGTCAGCATTCTGTGATTGGTTTCAGGTGTCACATCCGGGAAGAAACAGCTCTGTTATCTATTCATGTCAAGGAGATGATAACCTGGGTCTCTTGGGTTCAAGGCTCTGTTAGAGAACTGCGGTGAATTATTGCCCCAAAATGAGGCTTCTGCCTGGGTTTGCTGCAGTCTTTCTCAGTCATTCCTCAGTGGACAAGTCACTTGCTTTTGCTAGGAAGATGGAGTGGACAGGTGTGGATTTCTCCCCCCTGGAGCATCACCCCCTTAGGAATCTCCTCTTCTCGCCTTTCTCTCCTCCTTCCTTGGGAGGCAAACTGGTCCCATCAACTTCTTTTATTTTTGAAATTTGTTCTAATTAGTTATACATTGTCATTTTGATACATCATACATAAGTGGAGTATAATGTCTCATTCTTACGGTTGCACATGATGTAGTATCACACGGGTGGTGTAATTACATATGTCCATAGGGTAGTAATGTCCGACTCATTCTGCTATCCTTCCTACTCTCACACTCCCTCCCCTCCCTTTACTCCCCTCTACCTAATCCCTCAACTTCTAAGTGGGATTTAAGGTGTGGGATATCCATCCCTCTGCAGAATTCCCATGTTCTTTAATATCAAGCCCAGGATTGGAACTCTGGTGTACAACTAGTAGGAAATGCAACCCAGTCTTTGAGGAAGGAGGTCTACCAGTTAACCAAGTTGGCTGACCTCGTGCAAACTACTTAATCACTCTATGCCTCTTTAACTCATGTGGAAAACTGAAACAATATCTGACCTGCAAGGCAGATTGTAGTTATTGCTTACAAAGTTTGACAAATATTAGAATTACTAAAACATAATAAATGTGGATATAGTCATATGCCAAATTAGCAAGGTTCATTAGCCAGGGATGAGAGCGGGTTATATTTATGTCCAACTTCTAAGTGACTGCGATCAGAATTCCCCATGGTCTGGCCCAGGCTATCAGTTCTATCCTCCAAAATATCTTAAAGTTCTTTTCTTGATTTTCTGACCACCGTCTCCCCTGGGTTCACAAAATGATCTGCCTGAGACCATCTCTGGGTGGGATTATCATTAGATCATGATCGCTGTGTTCTCCTCCTCTTTCTGGTCATTGCCAATTGTGCCCCTTCTTAGATCAACAGAGTCCAGGCCAGGTCTGGGGACCCTCATGTACCCTTTGGCTTCTAAGGGTGACCCTGTGGTTCTAGGTTCTGAAGGCAGTGAAGAGCTACCCGGTTCTCTGATTCATTCCTTATTTCCTAAAACAACCCAGCAAACTCAAAAGAATCAACAGGAATCCTGCTACCACTATTATTCTGCAATCTCCAGACAATACAGTCTGCCTGGTATGAATGAGTAGCACCAGCCCCAGAGACGGACATCTCCTGGGATTTGAAGGATGCTCTCTCTCCACCCACCAACACCTTCAGGGTGGTGCAACGGTTTCAGAAAGTTGAGGGCTCATTCTCTGCCAGATTACACGGGATGTTTGAGCTAGCTCTTCCTTGATCTAAACAAACCTGGAGTATAGACCTCACCCATAGCTAGTGATCACATACTTGGAAGAGATGGAGGCCAATAATATGGAGCTGCAGAGGTCAAGAGGTCTGCAAGAAAGGATGTGAATAGGATTTGTTGGAGAGTATATAAATTGGCTTCCTCCCTTCCTCCCTTTCTTACCTATGTCATGTGATATATAGGTTTTCTTAACAAATTATGATGATTACAAGTTCAAAGTATAGCATTTCATTATATCTCAGTTTGACTTTATAAGAAAATAGAGATACTGGGTCAATAAGAATTTGCATATATTGAATCATCAGTAGATTGTATTAAAACAAAATATATAAAGATTAATTTTTGTAATTAAATATTAAACTGTAGACCAATTTAAATAACAAGGGCCTCTGTTAGTGAAATGGCATCAGTAGGTAAGTTGATTTGGGAACTCATTTAGTTTTTACGAACAAATCACTGGTGATAAACAGGAACATTTTAAAATGTTGAAACTCTTTTGATTTGATCTTCCTAGTCCTTCAAAGTTAACTTTTACTTACAGGTACTCAAAATGTGGTAGTGTGGTTGAGAAAATCTTGCCACTAGATTTAATAGCCAATCGTGATCATGCCAAAGTGGTCACATGATTGTATATAGATAAAGGCAGGACACTCAGGGGCGCTGGTGTCCCATACATGGCCCGTTGTCCAGGAGCAAGATTCCAGAACAAACCCTACATTGAAAGGGTCTCACACTTATAAATGCAAAATGAGTTTGAAACAGTCAAGAATTGGATGGGACTAACTTAGGAGGGAGGCTAGGTGAGCATCCAAAGAAGATAGAGCGCATTTCACATGGCCCTTGTTTTCCAGGTACAAATGACTGCTCTATATAAATGCTCCTGAAAATTTCTCAGCTCCAATGGAGAATTTCAGATGTCAAGATCTCACCCATATACCTTTTAATTGAGTTCCTACAGTTCTCACACTGTCTCTTCATGAGGCTAGTCTTGCATATCCTTGACTTATTAAACTAATGATTTTCTCTACTTGTACTCCATCTCAATTGAGGATGGCTTGACTTGCCACTTCAAACTGATGAGACTGGATTACGTTGGCTTCCTTAATTCCCTTAATGTGAGTGGGTAAGACTGAGTCAGAACGGGTGGGCGGTCTCATGCAGAATGCCCTCCAGTCTGAGTGACTGAAGAGCACTCTGACAGCTGAATCAGCAGGTCTGAGAAGGGACACTGCTAGGGGCAAGGTGAGAGTACACAGGAAACTCTTTCCTGAAAAGGGGGGAATCAGTCAGTATGGGAGATACGTCATCATCCACCAGTTCAGCTTGGACAAATGATTGACTAACACTAATTTAGTAAATGATACAAAAAATTTAGTTAAATTGTATTTTGCTGTAAAATGATTATTTGTTTGAAAGTTTTAATTTGAAATCATTATATATTCAGATGCAATTTAAGGAAGAGTTTCCTTTGTACCTATTGGAATCCAGTTTGACTTGACTATAGTCATCTTGGTTGTAAGCACCACTGTGCCCAAGGTAACCCTGGCACACACCCTAAGCCCTATAGGATAAACAAAGTCATTAAGAGAGTCAGCCAAGAGTGTTGTACCAGTCATTCACATCCAAACTCTTTCTTTCTTTCTTTTTCTTTTTTCTTTTCTTTTCTTTTTTTTTTTTTTTTTTTTTTTTTTTTTTTTTTTTTTTGTACCAGGGATTGAAGCCAGGAGCATTTAACCACTGAGCTACATCCCCAGTTCTTTTTATTTATTTATTTATTTATTTATTTATATGAGACAGGGTCTCGCTGAGTTGCTTAGAGCTTTGCTAAATAGCTGAGGCTGGCTCTGAACTTGTGATCCTCCTGCCTCAGCCTCCTGAGCCACTGAGATTATAGGCATGTGCCACTGCACCCAGCTTCCAAACTGTTTCTTAACTGACTTGTGACACCTTACACTAGGTATATTCAGGTTGGCCATGGCCCATCTTTGTCCAGTTTGGCATATAAACCCATCTTTAAACCTTGGCAGGAAGGAACTCTCCTGTCTTTCTGCTCTCAACGCACTGTTCTGTTTAAAACTCTCTAATAAATTGCACTTTATGCAATCCTAGATCTGTCTACCTCTTTTTTCAATCTTTTGTCACTTACTGCATTTGGTGACTGATTTTCATACATTGGGAAGTGGTAGTGAAGAAACAGCACCCTTTGCCTAGTTTTCCACAATGGTAACATCTTAAAAACTATAAAACTATAATACAATATCATGACCCCTACTCATCCATAAACTCTAGCAACAATTAATCCGTTTTCTATTTCTATAGTTTTGTTTCAAGAATGCTATACAATTTGAATCATAGAGTCAATCTTTTGAGGTCGGATAGTTTTTTTTGTTGTTGTTGTTGTTAGCATAATTCTCTGGAGATTCATCCAAGTTTATGTCAACAATTCATTCCTTTTTATTGTTGAGTAGTATTCCATGGAATGGATGTGCCACAATTTGTTTAACCCACTCAATAACAAATTTTCATTTTGTTTAGTGTTTTCTATTTCCCTTAAGGCTTTATCTTTGACCTGTGGATTATTTAGAAATATATTGGTTAGTTTTCAAGTATTTGGAGATTTTCAAGTATTTGTTTTCGATACTTAGTTTAATTCCCTCATAGAGAATTAACCTTTTTTAAGTCGTTGAGGTCTGCATTTTGGTGCATGTTCCATGGGTTCCTCAAAAGAATGTGCATTCTGCTGTTGATGGGTAGTGGACTGTTCCACAAATATTGGTTAGATCTGATCAGTTGGTGGTGTTGCAGAATTCTTCTCTAGTTTTCCTGAGTTTTGGTCTAGTGTTCTACTCATTTCTGAAAGAGGGGGTCATGAAGTCTTTAATTATGATTAGAATATGTGGATTTGTCCATTTCTCCTTTCAGTTCTATTTTTTCTCACATACTGCATTTATGTTGTTTTTGTTTTTATACATTTAGGATTGCTATGCCTTCTTGGTGGGTCAACCTTTTGTAGTTATATAATGTTCTTCTTAGTCCCTGGCAATTTTCTCTACTTTGAAGTCTATTTTATCTGATGTTAATATAGTTGTTTTTGCTTGTTCTAATATTTTCATGATACATTTTCTATCCTTTCCATTTCAACTCACCTATACTATTAATTCTGAAGTGAGTTTTTGTGAAGTCAACTATGTAGACTTCACATGGTTGAATTACAATTTTTAACCTGATCTGCCAATCTCTGTCTTCCAATTGCTGTTTTTAGGCTAATTATATATATTATATAATATATATAATATATAATGCTGTTTTTAGGTTAATTATATATATATATATACATACATATTTTATATACATATATACATATGTATATACATATGTATATATGTATATGTATATACATATACATATATATATTTTAGGAAAAGGATAATTATATTTAATGTGATTATCAATGTGCTAAAGCTTGTCTGTTTCTTTTTTCCACTTTTTTATTTCTCTGTTTTCTCTTTGATACCTTATTGTGGATAACTTGAAATCAAGATGACCATATCTCAATTTATCTATAGTGTTGTAGCATTTTTGTATATTTACTTGTGTTGAAGTTTTGTATTATGTGCACACAACTTATCACAATTGGTTGGTATTGATATTTTACCAGTTCTAATAGAATATAGATTCCCTATCTATATATCTATATATATAATTGTTGAAACATTCCTAAACATATATTTAGAATCACATTGGATAGTGTTAGAAATTTTCCTTATCTGTAAACATAATTCATAAATCCAAGAAGATAAGGAAAATGTATTTTATTTACTTATATGTCTATTCTCTATGTTCTTTCTTTTTCTTATTGTTCTATAATGCCTTTTTTGCCATTTTCTTTTTGTTTGGTAAGCAGCTTTCCTCTTCTACACCCTTCTGTAACTCTGGATCTCACTGTGGGGCCACAAACGATGCAGTCAGCCAACCATGGACCAGCAACCATTACTTCCTCCAGCCACGCCTGACCTGCCTGTAGGTACCACTCATTAGTCCACTGGAATTATTAATCTATTGATTAATTAATCCACGGATGAGGCTACAGATATCATAAATATTTCACCTCTGAACATTCTTGCACTGTCTCACACATGAGTTTTTGAAGGATACCTCATATCCAAACCACAATGACTGTTTTTGCTGGTTGTAGAATTCTAGGTTGAAAACCTTTGTTTTCTGCATTTGGAATATGTTGTATCACTTTTTTATATCTTCCATGATTTCTGATAAGAAACTTATTAGTCATATGAATAGTTTTTACTTTAATGGTGAAGTGTTTTTTGTTGTTGCTGTTGTTTATGACTTTCAAGATTTTGTCTTAGTTTTCAGAACTATCATGTGACTTGTGTGAATTTCTTGCTCTGTCATTCCTTGGACTTGAGATTCCTAGCTTTTTTTTTTTTTTTTTTTTTGTGTGTGTGTGTGTGTGTGTGTGTGTGTGTGTTATTTTTCACCTTATATTAGCGTTATACATAATGTTTAAAGTTTTTATTTGTACTCAATGGGGAAAAATAGTTGAAAGTTTATTACATTCTCTTTTTTTGGAAATAGAAGTCTTGTTTTTGTTTTAAGAGATATACTTGATTTACCAAATAGATGGGTCATTTTAACAGAGATGTTCAAACTAAGTTGGAGAAACTAGAGGAAAAAGAAAATTGAGTTGAATTAAACCTCACCTGTAAGATGATTTTGTTTGGGGTTCTGAGATGTAAATTGCATCCTGGGATTTATATAGCTCAACTAACTCCTGGTTCTGTTCTTTCACTGGAATATTCTTCCTCCAAACAGGATGTATTCAGGGTCTATTTTGTTCCCAGATATATGGCACATTCTTTAGATTCATCCTAAATGGCCTGCCAGTCGCTCAGATGTTGCTCATCTGAACCTCCAACTCCAGCAGTGTGCCAACAGCTCACTGTAACTTTATTTTATTTTATGCTGGTTTGAAATCTTTAGACTGTGTGGATGAGTTAAGCTAGATTCTTTCTTGGGTTATTAAACCCATTGAAAATACAATGAAGCTCTGCTCTTCAGAGAAAGTTTGCACGCATGCCCACATGCATGACACATACACATAATGTTACATACCATTTTGCTGGGTTCAGGGTGTTATTAGGTTAGGAACATCTCTACTGTTGGTTGTCCAAGGGACCTTTGAGTTCTGTCATTTCATGCTTTTAAATTTCATACAAATTACTTGAGACCAGGAAATAAGAAAAGACTCTCTGGAATCCAGGTGATGTGCTAAACAATGTATACCACTTTTCTCAATTTAACCTCACAGAAAATATCATGAAAGAGATGTAACAGATGATGAAACTATAAAAGAAGATTAAAGAGAAGATCTGTTTTCCTGCATACTTAAATGAGTATGAAGGGAAATAATGTGACCTCTAAATTGAAAATTAACAAGATTCTCCAGACCCAGTCATTTCAGGGGCAACATAAAAATGGGAAGTGAGAAAGACTAAAGTAGGTGAGTGCATTATCTTCTTGTAGAAGAGGACTTGAATAGGGTTGGTGATGTGGCTCAGTGGTAGAGCACTTACCTAGCATGTATAAGGCCTGGCCTCAATCCCCAGCATGGAAATAATTAAAAAAGAAAAGATATAAATATTCATAACCTGCAAGCATAAGATAAAATAAGTAAAAACATGAATCTGAAATGCTTGAAGCCTACCAGTTGAAAAAGATAAAAGCAGAATTAGTCATTTTAACAAATTTGCTAATGCAAAGTAGGAAATGATCATGGAAATGTAGGAATAGTAAATTTAAAATTACAGTGTTCAGTGCCAGCAATATACCTCAATTTACTCAATATTTTAATGAATAAAAAGAATAAATTGAACACAATCAAAATAGAGACTCACAAATGAAATAAAACGAGAACTATAATGATAAAATTTTTGAAAAAGATAAAATTCAAGGAAAAGAAAGAACAGAAGAAGACATGTCACAAAAATAAAAGTCAGAAGATAATTGGAGATATGTAAGATTTAAAAAATCATAGGAAATTAGATATTGAATTTAGATTTAAAAATAAAATAAGAATTCTGGCTGGGGAGATAGCTCAGTTGGTAGAGTGCTTGCCTCGCAAGCACAAGGCCGTGGGTTCAATCCCCAGCACTGCAAAAAAATAAATAAATAAATAAAAAATAAAAAAATAAAATAAGAATTCATAAGCAATCATAATATTAAGAGCAAAGGAGATAAAGCAACTGATGACATAAATGAAAGAATGGGAAAAGCCTAAAGATTTTGGAGATTTTAAATCACTGCTCTTAGAAATTGATTTACTAAATTCAGTAAAATAAACTATAGAAGATGGCAGTACAAGAATTAATAAGTTATACATGCCAATTTATATAAAAGTTAGCACACAAGCATACAATGTGCAGTTTTTTCTATAAAAGCATTCGTCAGTCGCAAAAAAGCATATGTTAGAGATATGAAGAAACAATCAACATATTTCTAAGTTTCAATATTAGAACCTGACTTCAATATAATAAAATCTAAAATTAGTAAAATTGAGTTAACTGGGGAAAAATCCATATATCTACAAACTAAGAAAACAAAATAAAATCTTCTAAACCAGGTAGACCTTGGGTAAACATGGATGAAAGGGGAAATTACAGTTAAATTAGATTTTTACAGCCTAATGACAATGAAAGCATTTTTTTTTCAGCATTTGCTGGATTTAGATAACCCAGTTCCTAGAGAATGATATATAACTTCAAATACATTCTTGAAATAAAGAAGCCTAAAAAATAATTCAGGGTGCTGAATTTTGGGGTGTGGGGTTTGGTCATTTTTGGTACCAGGGATTGAACTCAAGGGTGCTTCACCAATGAGTCACATCCCCTGCCCTTTTCAGTTATTATTTTGAGACAGGGTCTCACCAAGTTACTGAGATCTTCATTACGTTGCTGACGCTAGCTTTGAACTTGGGATCCTCCTGCCTCAGCCTCCTGAGTTGCTGGCTAAAAAATCAGATTTTTAAGAAGCCTAAAAAATAATTCTCTCTGCTAATATTTTCCAAAAATAGATAAAACAAGAAGAGGAAATAAATTAAATAAAAAGTAAATTATGGGAACAAATTAAAGACTATCAATCATAAGCCAATATATTTGAAAAATGGATATTTATAGAAAAAAAGTAAAAATGTGTATAAATATGTATTTAAAGAAACTGAAATGACAATTACTTGATCCCACTCCCCAATGTGACAGACATAGAGGGTTCTAAGAGGAGAAATGGAATATGTAATTTGTATCTTGTACATGTTTTCCTAAAAAGTTCAAAATGAGGAACTCTGGGCAGCTCGTTTTGTAAGGCTGGTATAAATTAAAAACTAAACCAGATGAAAAGAGTATATGACATGAAAAAAAAATAGTATGTCAAGTTAAACCCCAAACTTAATTTTTAAAGTTTTAAATGAAACATTACATACTTATTTCCTATTTACGGTTCAACATAGGCAAACCTAGTGATATGATTGAGCTCTTAAAAATAAAATATTTCAGGGTCCTTACAGAAGTAGAGCATTTGATAAAGTTCAATATTCATTTCTAGGTCCAGGGCAGACAACTTCTTGGAAAATTAGTAATGTGAGGGATTTTTCTTACTCTGATAAAATGTATCAGGTAATGAAACAAAATGTATTAAAAACATCATTTTGGTGAAAATATTTTAGAAATATTTCCTTTTAGGTCAGGATCAAGATAAGAATAACCCCTATAACACTATTTGGAATATTTGGAAAAGCAATAAGATGAGAAAATTAAGAACAAAATATTGAATTGGAAAGAAAAATATAAAAGATTCATTATGTAGAAATCCAGAAGAAGAGAAACCTTTAAAAATGGAGAACTCAGCAAACCCTCTAGAAAAAAAAAATCATGAGTCATAAAAATCAACAACAATTTTCTATGAAATTAAATTTCTCTTAGAAAGTATATTTACAAAATGAGAAAATTTATAATAGCAACGAATACTATGAATTTTCTCTTAGTAATTAAAGAAAGACTTCACAGGATATTGATGGAAATTTTTTAAAAGTTTATTGTAGGACATAAAAGAAGATTTACATACACTTTGTGCCCAAGATTGGGGGCAATTTATCATCAGAATAATATCAATTAAGTTGAAAATGAATACAATTACAGTTAAAATTCAAGCATAATTTTCCTTTTGGAAATGGATTCTAAAATACATATGGGTGAATAATAAAGGTTCATGGATAGCAATGAATATTTTGAAAGAGAAGGGCAGGGAGATTCTTCTTGCCTGGTGTTAAGACATTAAACAGCAGTAGTAATTAAGGGAAAATGGCCTAGGAGCAGGACAGTGGACATTGGGGCATAACAGACTCCTGGGTGCCTCTGGGAACTTGGCATACTATAGAGAAGACACCCCAAACCAGTGCGAGAAGAGTTGGTTATGTGGTAAATAACTTCACTCTATGGAAAATTTAAATTAAATTGCTAACTCACACCAAAGAAAAACGCAGATGGTCCCTGGCTTAGGATGGTTCAACTTATAATTTTTAGAATTCACAATGGTGGGAAGGCAATGCCCATTCAATAGAAACCGAGTTTTGAATTTTGAATTTTGATCTTTTCCTGGGCTAGCAATGTGGAGAACAATACTCTCTGATGATGCTCAACTGTAGGCTCATGTAAATGTTCTGAGCACATTTAAGGAGAGGCCATGCTAAGCTACAGTGTTCAGTAGGCTAGATTATGTGCATGTTTGACTTATAACATTGGGTTTACTATGCATTTATCAGGACATTACCCCAGTGTGAGTCAGGTTGTATCTAGTTAACTCCATATGGAATAAAAGTTAAATGTCAAGGTTAAAGTATGGACTTAATGAAGAAACCATAGACAATGTCTTTATGACTTTGAAATAGAACTCTTAATCATATTCTACAACATAAAGTCTGAAGAGAAAAATGGGTAGCTCAGCTCAAGTATCAGAGGTAACCACCAGCTTTTAAAAGTACACCACACCCCAAGTTAACAGGTAGAGGCCAACTTCCTCTTGGCTGTACTATGGTTGATTAAATGTGTTGATCGAGCAATTATATCTCAGGCACTGTTGCAGATACTCCATGTACATTGAATCATTCGCTCCTCACTTCCAACCAGTGATAAGTGACAAATTCTGCAAAGGTGGTAAGGAGAGGCTACTGGATTTAGCATCCCCATGATTTCTGAAAACACCATTTCAGAGAAGAGTGAAGACAGAAGCCTGCAGAGAAATGACCAGCCAGTGAGAACGCTACGTCTTTTTAAAACTACAGCCCTAGAAAGTTTGAAAAGGATTCATTCCTTTTTCAGACCAAGCACGTTAGCGTTTTGTGGTTTGCATTTTAAGAATATATTTTTAAAAAATTCTTTGGATAATACTGTTGATTAAGAACAACATGACAGCTATAAAATTCATGGTCCTTATTCTCCAGAACAGACTCTCCACAAATTCAGGGTGTCTGGCGAGTTATGACCAAAGTCATTCTAAACAAATTGGTTTGCAAACCAGCATCTCCAACTAATATTTTCCACAACACGCAAACCCCATTCTTGTTTGCAGTAAAGCGCTGGAATGAAACCATACTCTGTTCTCCAGCTCACATTATGACCTGCTATAAAAAGAATTAATATTCATAAATCTTTTTTACTGCACTAATCTCAGTGTTTTAAAGTGGTGATTACCACCTGACATGGGGGCAGGGCAAAGAGTTAAAGGAATCTTCAGAGCGCACAAAATCCTATTCCCACGTGAAAGTTCCAAGAGGAAAAGTTCACATGTTGAATTTGGGCATAAACACGAACACTTTGAGAAGGTTTTCCATAAGGACTCCAGACACTTTGGGGGGAAAAAATGTCCTAAAAAAAAAATTTTTTTTTTTTTTAATTTTTTGAAGAGCGTCTGGGAACATAAGCGGGAGTGTTAAGCATGGGTTATGTAACGTGGAACGTACCACATGGCCAACCTTTTTGAGATTTTCCAGATGGGACCTACAGTTTGAAAGGCTTAGAAATGTCTCCCGTGATGTCCATGCTTTCCATTATTAAAGTTCCCTGAAGCTCTGACAGTTGAGCAGTGGATTGGTGCCAACTGTCCACATTCAAAGCTACTGAGATGTCATCAGGCTACCTGAGGGAGGGACCTTCAAACTGTCCAGCAGAAACCTCTGGACATACTGCAAAGCAAGCATGCAATGGCACCTCTCACCAACAGAGGAACTGAGGAGCCAGAGACAAACACAGTTGAGGAGGATCTCACCCAAAGAGCAAGGGAGCCAGGTAGCTAAACACCAACCACCTTCAGCCATTGGCTAAAAGTCGCTTCTGGAAGATGTTAGCCCCCCGGGGCAGGGAATGCAGGTGCTGGCCATTGGAAGTTAGATCTGTGCATTTTGAGTAATGAAGATGAGGGAGTGTGGATGGAGCTGAACATTCCCAAATTTCTCTCCAGCCCTTTCAACAAAATGTTTTAAACACTACATTTCCAGGAGCACTAAGACTGATGAAAGAACATTGGAGAAAGCACGGCGAGAACAAGCCCAGGCTCTGGACCATAGAGACACAAGTCAAAGCCATCTTTTCAATGAGCTAAGCCCTCACCTTTAACCAGTGAGCTTGACCGTACCACAAGCTACCTCCTCCTTGGTGCTACGTCCCAGCTTAGCTTCTTTTAAGGCAGATGTCTGGTCTATAGCTTCACCCACCAACGTGTCTTTCCTGAACCTCAGGCTCAGAAAGCTTCTGCCTAGTGACAGTTTTCTTTCCCTCTTCCTCCTAAGTCTCCCATAGAAAAGGCTCCAAACTGAGATTCTCTTTCACCATGAACTACTTTTCCACCTTCCCAAACCAGCGCATGTCATCAGTATCCATCCATCTGTCCAGGTGGGAGACAGGGTTGGGCCTCCTCACTGCCTCCTACTTCACCGTCCACATCCAACCCACCATCAAATAGCTTTCAGATCTGCCTCATGGACACCCTTCTTCTTGCCCATGCTTATGGTGGGGTTACCAGCTCTTCTCAACTGAAAGGCTCCACTCGCCCCAAATCTAGCATGCCCTCCCCAGCTCCCCTCTTGTGTCCCTTCCTCCAGTCCACTCCACCAGAGACATGAAGAACATCTGGGAACCCTCAGAGAATGTGCACCTCCTCAGGGCACCACAGGGCAGCTGATGGCCCAGGGGGCCTGGGAAATCCTTGAGCTGCTGGCAGGAGTTTGGTTTGCAGAGAAAAGGCCATTGCCCTGGGACATTTAGTCAAGATAGGTCCAGGAAGAAAAAGGCCAAGGGAGTTGGGCAAACTCATGCTTTTTTTTACTAGGTTTACTGTTATATTATAGAAGATCTTTTTTAAAAGTTTGTAACAGAACAGCAACACCATGAGGCTATGAATTCCATGGTGAATGCCCCGTCTAGATTTCCCTGGCTCCTGTTATCTCCACTAGCATTTCTTGCACACAGTTCCTAGTGTGTACTCACTACCATCAGCCTGAACTTGCATTTGCAGATAGTCCTCAGCCTTCTGGAGCCTACTGTGCCTGAATGCACAAAGATCCAAGGGATCTACCTACTCCCTTCAAATCATGTCCACATTGTTTCCAGGCCTCCCTTGGGAGATTTTGTCAGTTACCCTTGGTGTTACCTTCTTGTTGTCCTGGCTTAGCTTCCTTCCCTTTCCTCTGACTTTTCCTGGAATCACCTCTCAATAATTTACTTTCACATGAATTCTGGTCTCAGGAATTCTGCTCGGGCAGAACCGGGTCCTCCACCAGGCATTAACTAAGCATTACTTCCTTGAATCTTCAAAGCAAGCACATGAGGCCCGCACCATGAAGTGGCCCCATTTTACTGACGATGAAACAGAGGCTGCAGACACATTTGGTAATATTTTCATCATGGGAGTTCATTTTGGGGAGTAGTCTTAGGAAACAGGAGAGAGGAACAGGACAGGGATAAAGGGTGTGTGCACAGAAGGGCTCCATTCCATCTAGACAGACCTTCCTTCTCAGGAGTCCTACAGAATGCACCTCAGAATTGTCTGCCAGAGCCCAGCACAGCGCCATATGCCTGTAATCCCAGCAGCTCAGGAGGCTGAAGCAAGAGGATCACAAATTCAAAGCCAACCTCAGCAAATTAGCGAGGTCCTAAAGCAAATCAGCAGATGCTGCCTCTGAATTAAAAAAAAAAAGGGGATGAGGATGTGCCTCAGTGGGTAAGCACCCCCGGGTTCAATCCCTGGTACAAAAAAAAAAAAAAAATTGCCTGAAGGACAGAGGACAGAAGAGGAGTATGTATCCCCCAGCTCTGTTCCCCACTGGTTAAAAGTCACCCATAGGTGTTGTCTCTCTCCCACTTCCAAGTTCACGAAGGGTGTTTACAGAAGTTCCCCCTCCCACCCCTGCCCCCCTTAATCAGGGAGGCCCCAAGGCATCATGGGAGAGGCTCTGAGGTATGCCTATGTTGAAAAACTGCTACAGAAAAACACACTCAAGAGAATTTGAGATAGGACACCAAGGGCTTCCAGAGTACCTCCTTTTACCACCTAACACAACCAGTGCTTCTTAATAAGAACCAACAATTATTGGGCATGCTGTATACCAGGCACTGGGCTAACCCCAGCACCAGCTGGTAAGGTCCTCATTGTATTTTTGTAGAAACTGAGTTTCAGAGCAGGGGATGTGATTCACTGGTGGTGTGTGGTGTGGATTTATCCCACCTGCTCCAAGTTCCTTTTCTTACCCACCACTCCCTGCTGCTCTGCACAAAGGCTGGGGAGCCAGTCTCATAAGCTGTGGCAATCTTCCATGGGCTGGGCAGACCCCGTTTCCAGGCCTGGTTCTTATGCAAAGGAATCTCACCAGAAATCCAGCCAAGGACTGGAAGGCATCTTATAATTTCTCTGTATCCCCCAAGCTGCCTAGCACTAAATAAATATTGCTGACTGATTGACTCATGCCAGCTTTGCTTCCAAGCTTCCTTGGGTCCCTTCTCCAGGAGGCCTGGCCCCCCACCGTGGCCTTTTGGACTCCCCCATTTCCACCAGCTCCTGAAGAGTGAATTTAGCAGCAGAGGGAGTTTGTGTTTTGCAGAGATATGAGCTGGTGATAGAGGGACTTGGCAGTGAGGCTGGGTGGGCAGTTGAGTTGTTTGAGGGGTCTTGACATTCCTTGTCCGGAAGACCTCAAAGCAACAAAAATGATAATTAAAAAAAGAAAAGGTGCATTGAAAACTCTGAGGAAATATTCTTGGGAGATCACATGATTTAGTAGTTAATCATGCAGGTTCCAGACCAGGTATCCTGGGTTCAAATTCTGGTTCCAACAACCCCTTCACTTCTCTGTGCCTCAGCATCTTCATCTGTAAGTTGGGATCCTAAGAACCCCATTTTGGGTTTGTCACCTGGCTAGGGCAAGTGCTCCATTGGTGTTACTGTGGTTACTGTTACTATAGTTACTGTTGCTATGTTGCCAGCCACTCACCACACTCATTCAACTGATGAGCACACATGGTTCAGAAAAAACAAATACCAAGTGCAAGGACTAGATTAAATTCAAATGCAGGTCAGTCTGACTCCTAAGTCCCTGTGTTTCTGCTACATCGCATTTACATCCTTTAATCATCTAACATGTTGGTTATTATTCCAGTATTAATAAAAACTACTTATGATTACTGTCCCTCATGATTTGAAACATCCATTGGGGGAAAGTTTCTTGACGGGAAGCAGAATTAAGAACTAGGTAATGAGGCAGCAGCTCTGCTCTTGTCGTTTCTTGCCTCGGATGGACTGGCACTATACTTGAGTCCGGTGGCTTAGAGCAAACTCAGCTGAAATCAGATAGAATACTGGGCTGTTAACAATCTGTTCGGATGTTCCAGGGTAGTCAGTTCACAACACTTGCAGTATTTGGTATTGATTGTAAAAATCTCCTTCATAACAGTAAAATTGTTTTGAAGTCCAATCAACATATTTGAAGTCTTGTTTGGATTTAGTGAAGAGGTATGACTAGGGAAATTTAGCTGCCCCATCCTCTTCAAGGATTTGGCCAGAAAGATGACATCCTATCAACCTCAAGATGGCGCCCAGACATGGCGCCTGAGCTATACAGCAGGGAGCCTATGGGAGTCCACCCACAGCACTGCCACCAATCCACCAACTCCTGTTCCTACTCCTTCATGTTCACAGAACACCCACTATTTGCCAAAGGTGTTACTTGCTGTGTCATCAAAGCCATTCTACGAAGTAGGGAAACATCACTATTTTATACAACAGTATACATGAAATAATTTTCCTATGACCACCCAGCCAGTGAATGGTACGGTTCCTCCAAGAAATTCAACTCCACTTTTGTGTCCTCAGCAACCACCCTCCACAATATTATTCAAACTTGAAGCTTGAAGATGGCCTACCCGATGGTCTCCACCAGCCCAGTGTGGGTTACTCACAGAGCAAGGTCCTACAGTGGGGTTTAGAAAACTCAAGGAAGGAAGGACCAGATGAGTGAGTGATGGTGCAGATTTAACGCTCTTCCTAGCACATGTGTGGTTGTTTCCAACTCATGTGAACTTTATGACAATCCAGTAAATTGGGAATAGTGTATGTTGATGGAAGTGGAAATTTAACATTAGCGAGATCCAAAGGCTTGGTCATGGACTAGTACCTCCAACCTCAGGGCTACTTTCATTCTACCAGAACTACTTTGAGGCTCAGAAGGAAGGTATTTTTATTCCACCTACTTTAAAATATAGGTTTTATTATTATTGGTAGGGTGAGACCAACAGATCAGGAGTCAATTGCCAGTGGGAAGATGGTTTGTTATTTGAATATCTTAAGAGGAGGGACCACACCAGGCTGCATGAGGCCATGTAGTAAACCACCAGAGTCTGTTAGAAGACAGAAGAGATAAGGGTAAAATGTGAGCAGGAACTTTTATTGTGGTTTTCACAGGAAGGAATGGGTCAAGTGGGAATGGGTGAGCTAGTTTGAATCATTGGTTGTATGGTACCTGGTTCTGGAGTGATTGGGATAAGAGGATAATGACCATAAGTGAAAACCTGATAAAGAAGGTAGTGAAGGCACTATTCTTGACTTGCATTTCCAGAGGGAGATTTTTGTTATCTGAGGATTAGCTAGCTCTAGGAGTCCTTTCCCATGTCAGCAAGGCCCCGAGAGGTCAATGCATCAAAATATAACACATGCCAGATACACCAACCTTGAAGATAATAGAACTATGGTGTTTTTCCAAGGAGAAACTAAGTGAACAGTACATAATTGGGATGATGGATGGAAGGATATATGGATGATGGGTGGATGGCTGTATTGATTGATGAAAAAACATACAACCTTATTCTCCCTGATGTTGCTAGTACAACTCTAACAGGTACGGTTGTTTCAGTGGAAGCTTCCCTATTTCAAGATCAGGGACAAAGCAGCATTCATGGAACTCTGGACAGACATTTCTTCCATTGCTTCAAAATGAAGATCTTGCTAAATGATGTGCAGGGAGAGTGGCAGGCATGTAGCTGGCCATCTGGGATTTCCCGTTAGTTATTTTTCCCCATAACTCTGCAGCTCCAACATCAGAGGGCGGCTGGTTACAAACATGAAGTCAGCTCTCTTCCAAAATCAATAAGAAGCTTTTGACCAGGCTATCCACATGGACTCAGAGAGAAGAATAAGGATGCAGACCAAAGCTAGAAAAGAAAAATCTCTGAATGACTGCTTTCATTGGTTTGTTGGCAAGAAACACATCCAGGGAAACCAGGTTGGTTCTCGATTCCCGTTTTAATAAATTAAAAATAGCTTCTTCTGATTCTTAAACACATGGATCCCAAAAGACCCGGATAATTCATTAGCTCAGCTGGAGAAAGCACATTGCTGCATCAGTACATGGGACTCATCTTGCTATGATCCCCAAGTTCATAACCACCCTGGAAAGAGGGCTGTGTTTAAGCCCAGTCCTGCTAAATTCAGAATTTGGCTCTCCCTGAACCTCTGCCATTGGTGGTTTTCATCATGGGGCAATTCTCTAGCAACTCATCCCTATGACTAGCTATTAATTGGAGAAGGTTTATTTATCCTATAAGTTTGATAATCAATCATCGGATTTCAGCACTTGTATTGTGGATTCCATTTCATCACTTGCTACAGTATATATTATTATTCATTATATAAGTTTGTTAACGGTGTATTTATTTGAGTGAGTCTCCCTCTAAATAAAGGGGCCTTATAAAGTTTTTTTTTTTAAATAAAAGGTTTATTTTTACACCAGCTATTTGCTTTCCTATGCTAAACCTCTGCTGAAGGCTCTGAGCAGCACGCAAACCAAATTCCTGCGATTCAGGCCAGGATGGGGCTATTGGAAGGGTGATAAAGACAGCTGCAACTGGACCTTCTGCAGATTGGGTGTTTTCGGCCCTGTCAGTCATTTTCCCTTTGAGGAAGGGAGCCGGACGGCTGGTAGAGATTAGGAATGGTAATGTAAAAGTTTTTACCTACTGCCTAAAATTCTTTCAAATTAATGCAGGCATTAAATTGTCAATGATTTTTCACATAAAGCAGATATTAAACTGTGCATGCCCGCTGGTGTTGGTACAAAGTTTTGTCAACATTTTTGGCTCATGATATCTGGGCCTGGGGGTCAGAAACTGTTTCTTAACCAAATTTTGTTGTTTCAGTTGCTTTTTTTACACTCGTGTGTTATAACTCAAATGTGGATTCTTTTCCCAAAAATGAAATTTGGCAGGCCATTAGTCCGTAATGTGGTCTAATGCCTTTGGGTATTTTTTAAACATGTAAATGGCCAAGATATTTAGGTTTTTGAGGTTGAAAAACTGTGCACGCACTTTTAACAACTTCTTTTTCAGCTGTATTTAGTATGCATATTTATTGCACATGTGTATTCTGTGGCATGCCGATTAAACTCAAGATTAGTTGGGAAAATATACAAATGCCTTTTCACAAGGAGGGGGATGCCTCACAAAGTCTGAGCTGATAGGTCTCTTCGTTTGTACTGGGGAGTAAGGGTGAGTGAGGCTGAGGGATCAGTAAAAGAGGCAGCTCTAACCTGTTTTCACTTCTCCTTGCTGCCAGAAAACGCAGAACACGACAGCCACGTCTGAGCCTGCTGCCTGCCTCCGTGGCAGGGCCACCTCCCATATCAGCGGGGAGAGGGGAGCAGCCAGGCCTCCTGTATCTAGGTCCTATCTCCTGCCTCATCATCTTAACCTGATCTGGTGCCCTCTGGACACTCATGCTGGGCTCTTCCCAGCACGGAAGGACCCCGACACAGAATCTGCAGCAAGAACTTGGAGTTTAAAGAAAATACATTCTAACCTAATCCACTGTCCAGATCATTGAAAACTCACAGTTATTACCTCATTTGAAAGTCATTTTTAACAATTAGCTTAGGGAAAGTATTTTATGATTTTTTGCTAGCCTTACACAAACTAAAAAATTTTCATGTAATCAATTAAATCTGGCAGCATAGCATCAGGCACTCATTAGGCTGGGCTGCTTGAAATTCATGTACAATTTCTTCCTTATGGGGCTCTGCAGGAACTTTTAAACTTGCGCTGGGATGCTGGCAACATCCCCCAAACATCTCAGACACATTGTCTCTCTGAACCTGAACTTTTTTTAATGGTGGTTAAACATGTTGTCTGCTTTAGTTTCCTGTCTATCTTCATCATGAGCCAGCACCTGTTTCCAATAAATTATACGCAGAACTGTATCAGCAACACCTTGGCTGATACAAGGCAACAGCTGCCACCCTTAAAAGCAGAGTGCCCTTGAGGACAATACACCTGTGAACACACAGAGTGTTTATTTAGCTGAAAGCCAAAACTCTAAGTTACATAAAGCAATTATCTAAAGCCTAATGTATGCCCATTATTAACACAATAACCCTGTTCTTAAAAACCAATAAAAATCTATTTAAAGGATTTTTCCAAATCCACTGAAATTTGTACTCAACTAGAGACCTGGTCTTAACCTGGGACTTTAAGTTCTAATAGTGGGCAAGGCAGAGGTTTGTGTGTGTTAGAGTATTCTTAGCTCATGCTTGGAATCCGGGGCATAAGCATGCATGGGTGGCATGGCTCAAGCTTTCAACTTTTGCACAAGAACATGTGTATTTCAAATAATTTTTGTTACGAGCCACTTTAAAAAAAAAAGTTGACTGTGGTCTACAGGGTTAGAAAAGGAATTGATTGTTTTGATTTGTATTTAAATGTAGGAATGGTTCCTCTAGATAGCTTTCTTTATTTGTACAACCCACCTTAAACGTATGGTTCATTACCTAATAGCATTACCCTTAGGTAATAGGGTTAGCGTTGTACTCACGAAAATGGTACCGGCAATCAGAGAAAGACCTTCAGATGTCCATCCTGCCACAAGAAATACATTATGAAGGAAAATCTCAGCCGAGTACAGTATCTATTATGCAAACTTCAATTTTTGGAGTGTTTGACTTGTGGCCCTTTCAAGAAATGAGACCACATATCACATCCTGCTGAACAATACATAAGAACAGAGTACAGATGCCCCTCAACTTATGATGGGACTATGCCATGATAAAGTAAGTTGAAAATATCATAAGTGGAAAAATATTACATCCATATAGTGATTTTAATGCATCCAAACTCTGAACATCATAACTTAGCCTGACCTTACTTAAGCATGCTCAGACTTCTTACCTTAGTCCCCCATGGGGTGAAATCTAACAGAGTCCATTTATAAGTGTTGAATCTTACGTAAAACATGGACTACCATAGTAAAAGCGAAAAAGAGAATCTGGTTGTACACATACACTTTTGCACCATTATACAGCCAAAAACATCAGAAATCAATCCATCAGAAGTCAGGAATATCTGCATAACTGTTGCCTCTTCCATTGGGAAGCCTCATGAAATCTGAATGATTTTTGGCTCAGAGTTGGTAATACGTTAATCCCTATCTGATACTTCCTGTTGACATTAAACCGATGGACCTATGGTCATTTAGGTGCAAATGTGTTTTAGCACTTCTGTTTGGCTGAATGCAAATGCTGTCCAAGTACTGCTAATGAGAATTACAGCTTCCAGCATGGTCCATGTCGCCGCTGGTTCACATGTAGTACACATGAATGAACAGACACCGAAGCCTGAGAATCAGACTCCAAGAAAGAAAGTTTAGAAACAGCAGGTCGGTGTCTGGTGACAAAGTCCACAACACATCATGGTTTTCTGAAACTGGCCATGTGGGTAAAGAGGGATGGAATGCGGTAGACTGAGGAGAAAACTAAGAACGTGACACACTGCGGCCATGACCGGTTAGTTTTCCTTTTGGCAATTTGCTGGGGCTTGCATTTCCTTAGCAACTGTTTTCTGAGCACCTATCCCAGACTCGAAGCTGGGGATACTGAGATGAACTAAACAGATGGTTGTTCCTTCTTGCTGGATTCCAAAGGCCTCTTGTGTGTGTTCAAAGCATCTGTGATGAAAGATCAAGGTCCTAACTGTGATTCTAACACCACTGGTATCATGGGTCTATAGCAAGTCACTCCCTTGCTTTCCGTCAATGTCTCTTCCCTTGTAAAACATGGAGAACAATTCCTGAAGCATCTACATCAGAGAATTGACAAGAAACTCAAATAAACAGCTGATGCAAATGCATTCTGCAAGTGTCAAGCTCTGGTTCATTTGGGGTGGGGGAGGGGCTTTGCTTATTGAGTTTTGCTAGCACAAAGTTATTTCCTTAGGTGGCTGAGCTTATTGCAAATCTGAAGACCCAACTTCTAACTCACAAAATGCAGCCACAGCAGTGGTTTCATTATCAAAACTCCAGCAAGCATTCCAAGCCAGACTAATTCCCCACTGGATTCACTTAATGTGTAAGAAGATCTTTTAGCCAGACTTAGTCGGGGAAAAAAAAATTATAATGAAAGAAGAAGAAAATTAGGAAAAACGTGCTTTCCTTTTCTAACCAGTATAGCATTATGCTAATTCCAGGTTCTCTATACACAGTTATAAGACTTCCTTCTTTGATTTATTTTCTCAATTAGCAGCCCTCACATACAACTGCATGTAAATGTGAGAGGTACCCAGTTTGATCCCAGGTCAGAAGAAATCCAGGACTGGATTTAAAGAGGAGAGCTGGCTCCCATCTCCCTGGAGAACTTATTTTTATTAAAGGTCAGTCAATTCAGAGCATGTTTTGCTCATCTACCAAGTGTATAGGAAATAAGTCAAGAGTACAAGTTTGTACAGAAGATAAGATGTGCTGTTTTGGATACACTGGGTTTTGAATATGCAAAGGGTAATTCAAAAAACATTTAAAAATCCTATTGGTTTTTCTGCTTGTCAGGTTTCCTATTGGTGATGAAACTCTGCCAAGTGTAGATTTAGTGCTAGTCATGAAACAAGACCTGGGCTTGCGGTTACTTGATAATAACTGTGATAATAAATTCATCCATTAATTTCTTTCCTGTTTCCCTACATGGGTAACATTAGACCAAGATGCTATGCTATTGGATGGAAAGAATCATTTTCATTCATGCACACATCTGTGTGTGTGTGTGTGTGTGTGTGTACACTCACATCCTCTTTGGAAACCCTATTATGTTGCTAATTTCCAAAGACTAAATCTATTCTTTCAAAGGTATAAAATGGGGTCTTCTGTGACAAAGGACCATCAAAGGCTCTTAGAGAGAGCGGCAGGTTCCGTGGTCATGGGCAAATACATTAAAACTGCATTTGTAGCCGGGTACTGTGGCACACACCTATAATCCCAGCAGCTTGGGAGACTGAGGTAGGAGGATTGCAAGTTCAAAACCAGCCTCAGAAACTTAGTGAGGCCCTTAGCACCTTAGCGAGACCCTGTCTCAAACTAAAAGATAAAATAAAAAGGACGGGGAATATGGCTCTGTGGTTAAGTGTCCCAGGGTTCAATCTCCAATACTACAAAAAAAAAAAAAAATGCATTTGTAATGCAGATCAATACACACTAGCCTGAATCTAAGTAAGACAAGCTGGTCCCCATCTTCAATCCATCCCACAGACAAATGGAGCTGGGAATATTATAAACTATTGCCAGTTCTTTTGTTTGCATGTGCTCTGTTTCTTTTAAGTTAGACCTACATTCAAGAGGAAAAACAAAAAAATCTTTATAAAATACTTTCTATTACATTTGGCCTGAGAGATCCTGTGTGCACCTTTGGGGTAGGCACACATTTTTCTTTCATGAGTGGTTGATGGACTTCCGTGTGACATTTGATCAGATGGAAAATCACACTTCACATTTCCTTATGTCCTACCCATAGCAATAATATAAGCCTCGTCTGTCCACTCACAGACCTTGAAACAAATCAATGAACCCACAGTGATCTGTTTCCTCCTCTTTTTCTCCCTTTCTTTGTCTTGAAAGGGAGTTAAGGGTCAAGAGGAACTGGAGTGACTTTTAATTGCGATCCCTTTGTGTGAGGGTGATTTATCGAGTGCCTTTTCATTCTACACAAAGCAAAGAGACAGACAACAGCAAGATCTTGGTGTGTGTAAATCCATGCCTGCTCATGGGGGATTCGGTTTAAACCTGTTTCAAACTATCAGTGCATTGTTTAAAAATGCACACTTGCACAGAAACAGTTGTGGTCAAGAAGTTTATTAGCCAAAGAATGTTGGTCAGTTCCTGGAAATCCTATATGAAGAACCATCATGGATTTTGTTAGGAATAAGATTCTCCTTGAGTTACCAAAACCCAACCTAACATCCTGCTTTACCAAGGGGTTTGGAGGAGAAGTAACTCCAAATGGGAAAAGGGTCCAGGAAAATACCCAGGAACATGGAAACAGGTCCTGGCCCATACTCTGAGCTTAGTATCATCCCAGGGATAGTTCTGAGTGTTCTCCCCAGGCATGGCAATGATGTCTGAGGTACGAGGAGATAATGGATGGGCAATGGTTTTTCAGCGTGACCAATGCTTCATCAATGTAAGACTGGACGTCCTGAATGAGACTGAGTCCTGGCATTTTTTTTTTTAATTTAATGGCTAAAAAGGGGGAAATCAATCTTTTCTAAAGCTTCAGGCTGGATCCCTTGTAAGTCTATAAGCAGTAGGAATAAATTCATCTTTGTTTGGGTGAGGAGAGGTACAATAGTTTAAAAGGCATTTAGGTTCTGCAAGAGAGACCTGAGTCCCACGTCTGATGTGAGATGTTTGGAGTCTGTCTGGAGTGGCAGGGTTCTGGATCATAATGTGATTCTTTCCCTGGAGATGGAATCACAGGGGTAGATTAGGCTTCCTTGCAGGAGAAGATTTTGTGGTTGGTTGGTTTGATCTAGGTGTTGAGGAATGGACCCAGGGTAGATGTGCCTGCTAGGGGGCTCCCAATAGTTGAGATGAGCAGCCTGTTCAGTACAGTAGCTTAGAGAAGTCAGTGTGAGGAGTCTATGGAGGGGCTCTGGTGAATGCATTCTAAGCCCCTCTAGGGGCTTTAATAATCTCTGGTTAAGCCTCATGGTCTGGTCTTAGCTGTGCTTTGGGGAAATGAGGGGTGGGTGTTGGACCACATTTGCAGGCAGACAGTGAGAGGCGACAGGAGAGGCGAGCTGGACAAGGCTGTTGCCACGTGAAGAGGGATTCTGAGAGAAGTGTGTCTCTCACATAGAATCTGGAAGGAGGTGAGAATCCCTAAGGTTAAGTAGGATCCTTATAATGTCCATGCTGAAGGGAAATAGGATCCCTGACTCTGTGTTTATGAGGCAGGAGAGAGTCAAGTGGTAGCTATAGGCACAGAGTGCAGGCAGATTTTCTGGATCCCATCCTGACCTTGCTGCTTCCTACCCATGAGGCTGTGGGCAAGTTACTTAAACTCTCTGCACCTTAGTTTCTGCATCTGTTCACATTGAGATACTGAAAGTGTCTACCCCAAGGGGCTGAATTGAGGATTAAATAAGATAATGGATTTCAGTAGGCAAAGCATTTGGCATAGTGTCTGGAATATCACAAATGCTTAACAAATTAATTATTTCATATACTAGAATGTAAATCTTTATCACAGCATTAAAAATAGGACTGACTGTGAGATTTGGGAAGGGAATCAGGGAGGAGTATATTCCATGGACAAAGGACTCCTGATCTACACACAATGCCTGACACAGAGTAGTTGCTCAATAAATTTTTCCCAAGTGTTGACTCATGCAGACCAGATCTTTCTTTATGCTGAACTGAGACTCAATTTTACTTACTAAGTTATTTTTCAACTGTTTTCTGAAATACCCAATATAAATAGTAAGGTTATCCTACAACATTTATGAGGCTAAGAAACACAGGTAGACGTTCAGGAATACGGGGTATAATCATGTCAATTCTACATTGTCACCAAATGTAACCTCTACACTGTGTATCCTGACCTGTGACCTTGCCTAGAATTGGCCTGTTGATGTCAGAGAAGATGCCTTTGGCACAAGAGGATGAAAGGTAGTCACTAACGGAAATAACTGGGGAAAGGGCAGCTGGTTTCTTTGCCAGTTGCCATGTGAACACAATGGGGTAGCAGGGTCAAGAGAAAGACAAAGAGATGCAAACATAAACACAAGCATGAGGCCACCATGCTCTCTCCACTTCATCCCCTAATGGTGGCATGGAACATCTGCAAGGGATGTTCTTTAGAAGACCATGCAGTTAAATCAACGTGCCAGTCACTATCACAAAGAGAAGCAAGGAAGGGAGGAAGAGTCACTTACCTTCACAAAGCCAGACTTTCACTAAAACATTTATGTGGCACCTGCTGTATGTCCTACACACTCAACTGTGTGGAAGTCATTATTATCTCACTCCAAATGGATGAGGAAATGGAGATCATACAAGAGTATCTTTCCTCCATAGAAGAGAAAGTCAGAAACAGGCTGGGGAGGGCAGTGTAAAAGAATGAAATAGTAAATGTTATCAAAAGGAAATGTGGCACTGGGGTGTGTATATTGTGATTAAGCACTGAAAAACAACACACTTATATTAGGATACCCCCACATGAGAATGAAGCATTTCATGCATAAAATTTGAAACTACACATGTCCTCTGATGTAGCAATTCTACTTTGCATTTAAGTAATTACTGTGTGGTATGTATGGTATAGAAAATTTTATAAATGATCACAAAGAAATTTATCCACAGATGTTCATTGTACCATGTAAAACAAAGATAAACTAAATCAACCAACCTAACAAAAATAAAACCCTAAAGTCTTGTCAGTTGAGAGAAATGAGAGAACAAAAATTTCAAAGTAATAACAAGAAAAATTTCTTAGGTGTGTAGGCAATGAGTTTTCAGACTAAAAGGGATACCAAGTATCTCACAAAATGAATATAAAATTACCCCCAACTAGGTACATCACCATGGCATTTCAGAACACTACAACAGAGAAATCATCCTAAAATCAAGTAAGAAAAAAGGTTTTCAATAAAGGATCAGTAATCAGAATGGCATTGGTCTTCTAAAAGCAGACTGGAGGACAAGACAACAATTTAGCATTGCTGATGAACATGACCATGTTGAAAGAAAGTAAATAGTTCTCTTGGAAAGTTTGAGAAAAAAATTATTGCTAGGTGAATATA
Source organism: Sciurus carolinensis (assembly GCF_902686445.1). Taxonomy (NCBI): domain Eukaryota; kingdom Metazoa; phylum Chordata; class Mammalia; order Rodentia; family Sciuridae; genus Sciurus; species Sciurus carolinensis. Next base: position 53,944,659 of record NC_062229.1, on the reverse strand, counting down.
AATCTAATGGAAGGAAAAAGTGAAGTGAGCATCAATTCCAGGAAAACCAAAAAGTTGTATAAAAACATCATATAATCATACTACAGCATATAGTCATCAATGAACAGCATTTACAATTATAATAAAAAACTTATTTAACCATAATTATATTACTATGTTAGAGTGTTAGAAAGAGGAAAAATTATATGCATAGTGTAGAGTAACAGTGGAAGGAGAACCAATCTGATTTTATTCTAGAAAGTTAATAATACCTAAAACATAAAAATCAAGGAATATCAGTATATTAATATTATTTAGAACACCAGAAGAAATATTTTTTATTGGAAGTCAGATTCAAGGATGAAGAGAGCTATAGGAAACTGCTGCCTTTATCTAAAGCCTTGTGATGCCATTTAACTTTATAAACTATGCATCTAGGATTGTGATTTTAAAAAATTAAACTAAAATGCAAACCTATTGCATGCTTATTGAAAATGTTTGGAGAATAAAGTGTAAAGAGGATAACAAAAATTATCTACATCTTATTACCAGATATAACAACTGTTAGTACTCAAATATGATCTTCTAGTTTTTCTTAATTCTAGATACACTTGATGAGATTCAAAAGCATTCAAGTCTTTCAGCTCCTTTTAATATTTGACATTATATTATATACACATTCCCATTCATTAAAACAAATCTTATAGATACCACTTTCAGTAGCTTGACAATGTTCTAATTTTGTGTTTGCTGAATTATTTAGTAAATAATTTATTTGTTGGACATTTGCATTGCTTTAATCCTTCATCATAATAAACAATGCTATGGGAGGCATACATAAATTTTAGATGCCTCATAATTATTTCCTTAGGACAGATTCCTGGAATTTCACAGGGACCCTTAAATCAGTATTTTATTTATTTTTAAATTATTATTTTTAATTTGCCCAAACTGCTCTTAAATTCTGAATGAGAAAAGTAAAGGTTCTCCATTCTTTCTTGCTGGAGGAAAATCAGTATTTTATTAAGAAACAACATATGCTACATTCCCATCGAGAAGCCTAAGATTTATTTAAAGGGGCTAATGTTAAATTAATTCAGACTGCAATGACAGAAAGCATAGGAAATCATCCAGGGACTGTTCTCAGTTACTTTTTTATGCACGTTTTAGAAATATTTCTTAAATACATTTATGGTAATCTGCAAATAAATGCATAAAAATTTTTTAAAGGTAAAAAAATCACACAACTCCCTGGTCACAATGTTCACCTCTGTGGAAGGGCTAAGATTGGAGATGGTTGTCAAGAGAGCTCTAACTTTCTCTAGAATATCTGAAATTTTTCCAAAAAGGATGAATTGAATTTTTATATTTTTAGGTAGATTAAAATATTCCTTCCTTTATGTAGTAGTATATTTTGGTTTTTTGATTTTTTTTTTTTTTTTTTTTTTTTTTTTTTGGTACTGGGGATTGAACCCAGGGGCGATCAACCACTGAGCCACATCCCCAGTCCTTGTTTTGTATTTTATTTAGAGAAAGGGTCTCATTGAATTGCTTAGGGCCTTGCTAAGTTGCTGAGGCTGATTCTGACCTCGAGATCCTCCTGCCTCAGCCTCCTAAGCCACTGGGATTACAGGCATGCACCACAGTGCCCAGCCTAGAAGTCTTTTTAATAAAGGGATAAATTGTATTCCGTCTGGTCTCTAAGCATGGGAATAGCTTTAATACTTTATTCTGAAGGCGATTTATATAGTTTACAAAAGACTTTCAGTTACCTTATTGATTTATCTATCACAAAAGTCCCCAAAGTCAGGCATTATTATCTTTTCATCTGTAAAGCAGATATACACCTTAGATGAGACACATTGGCTAGAATAGGCTAAATCCTCAAAGCTCCTCCTGGCTCAGAATCTGATATTGGAGAAGACAGTTCAGTCTTTGCTCCTCAAACACCTTCCCTGCTGTGTTACCACATGGTTTATTTTCTCCCTCTCTTTCTCTCCACCCCCCCAAATCTCCTCTTTTCCCTTCTCTGTTCTCCCTCTCTATTTTTCTGAAATATGTATTATGTTTCTGTTCTTATGCTACAAAATCAAAGTGCTTCAGGTTCAAGACCAAATGCCCTGCTTTCACGTAGCCTGAGTTCTAATTAGAAACAGACAAGAAGAGTTAGAAACATCGACAGCATGAGACAGAAGTTCAAGGGCGAAGACACACCAGAGTGATCTGCTAGAAAGTGAGAGTCGGGAAGGGGTGGGACTTCAGAGCGAAGGCAGGGAGGTCCTTGCCAGGCAGGGCCGTGTGGACAGAGACTGAAGTCACCTTGAGGACGGAAGTGGGGCAGCGGAGCAGTACCCAGACAAGGAGTTTATGGGTTCCAGCAACCAGGAGAAAAACAAAGCAGTGACAATGAATTGTACACAAGTTTGGATGGAAATTAATCGTCTGCTATCCTGTCAAACATTCGAGTTCGCTCTTTTCCTTTTAATAATTTTGACACCGCAAGCAGGCAAGCAAGTGCAATGGGTACCCACTCAGGGCTGCCCTATTGGACAACCCCTGAGGAGACCGCCCACATTCCACTCTATGTGAATGAGGCTTCTGGTGCCTTGGTCACATGGCCATATCGCTGAGCCTTCTGAGAAGCGGCTTCTGAGAATGTGGCTCTTCTTCTGTGATCTCTATAGCAATCCAGGGTAGAGATGTTATGGGTGTACCCATTTTAAAGAGAAACTAGAATTTGGTGAACTTAGCTCACTTTCTCAAGGTTCTGGAATGATAATGCAGTAGAACCACATTTGAATTTTTTTGTTGCTGCATTATTATATATAATAGTGGGGTCCACTGTAATATATTCATATATGCATATAGCATAAGTTGATCTATTTTATTCTGGTGTGCCTCCCCTTTCTCTTCCCTCCCCCAACCCTTTTCTTTACTGGTCTCCCTTCTGTCTTTATGAAATCCCTTTCCCCCCCCCTTCTCTAGCATCTACATGTAAGAGAAACATTTGACCTTGACTTTCTGAGTCTGGCTTATCTCACTTAACATGATGCTCTCCAGTTCCATCCATTTTTTGACAAATGACACAATTTTGTTCTTCTTTATAGCTGAGAAAAACTCCCTTGTGTAAATATATCATTTTTTCTTTATTCATTCATCTGGATGGACACCGAGATAGGTGCTAGAACTTGATTTTGGTGAATGGCATGGCTGTAAACATGGGTGTGCAAGCATCAGAGTAGTATGTTGACTTTATTCTTTGAGTAGATGCCAAGGAGTGGTATAGCTTGGTCATATGATTGTTCTAGTTCTAGTTTTTTCAGGAACCCCAGATTAATCCCCACACTGGTTGTTATGTCAGGTTTTTTTTTTTTTTTTTTTTTTTTTTTTTTTGCCATTGTGACCAAAATACCTGACAAGAATAATTTTCGAGGAGGTAAAGTTTATTTGGGGCTCACAGTTTTGGGGGCTCACAGTTTTAGAGGTCTCAGACCGTAGATGGTAACACTGTTGTTTTGGGACTCAGGTGAGCAGAACATGATGGCAGAAGGGCGTCAAGGAAGAAAGCAGCTCAGGACATTGAACCAGGAAGCAGAGAGACTGCTGTCCTCATCATGAACAAAATATAAATCCAAAGAGCACACCCCAGTGACCCACCTCTCCTAGCTACACCCTACCTGCCTACAGTTACCACCCCTTTAATCTGTATCAGGGGATTAATTCACTGATTGGGTTAAGACTCTCATAACCCAATCATTTCACCTTTAAACCTTCTTGAATGGTCTCACACATGAGCTTTTGCAGGACACTTCATATCTAAACCATAACAGTAGTTGTACTAATTCACAATCCTTCCAACAGTGCATTAGCATAAAACCACATTTTTAACCTAGGTGGTCTGACTCCAGAGCCTAATATGCCACTGTGTTATATTTCATCAAACTCAGGTAAGCTCTCTAAAGGCCCAAGCATGCATTTCCCTTTTGGTACAGTGCCACACATTCAACACAGTGCTTTAAACCTCATATATGCTCAGTATTGCTTATTGACTGGTTATGTGGACAAAAATTGTCAGGTCACTCATAAAAGTGCAAAATCCCAAGAAAGCAGAAGTCCTGTGATGATATTTGAAGTGGTGATCTCTTTGCTGTACCCTTTCGGGAACTCAACAGGAAGCCCAGGCTCACTTATCAAGTCCCTTCCTTAGGAAACGACTCTAGATCTGACACTCAGTCATCTTAAAATGACCTTGAGCATATGGAATAGATATAACATCTCAATTATGTAGCCAGAGATGTAAACCTCAAGGTCTGTGTTTTGTTTCATTAGGCCAATGTTAAGTGAAGAATTTGAGAAGAAGGTATTGTACTGTGTATTAGCAGGAAGATGTTGAGGAGACTTAATCTTTCTTCAACATCTTTAGGCTACATTGAGGAAAGTTCTAGCATGTGATCTTCTTCTTCATCTCTTTTTATCAATCATGGAAAGAATAAAGAAGAAAACATGTTCATATTTGTGACATGTAGATTCTTGTAGCAGCATCCCATCCTTGACTGGGACTAGACCTTGTGACTTGCTTCTATGGCAAGGGGGACAGGATGAATGTCACAAAGTTTGCATGACTGTGGGATTATGTGTCATTAGACAGTCTCTCTGTTCCTTCTTTCCTGTCTGTCTTGCTAGCTCTGAGGGATCGAGAGGTCATGTTGGGGAACCACATGTGGCAAGGAACTGTAGGGCACCCTATAGAAGCAAGTGACACCTTTGACTGACAGCCAACAGAAAGCCCCCATCCTACAATTGAAAGGAACTGACCTGTAATCCCAGCAGAGGCTGAGGCAGGAGGATCATGAGTTCAAAGGCCAGCCTCAGCAACTTAGGAAGGCTCTAAGCATCTCAGTGAGACCCTGTCTCTAAAGAAAATATAAAAAATGCTGGGGATGTGGCTCAGTGGTTAAGCACTCCTGGGTTCACTCCCTGGTACCAAAAAAAAAAAAAAAAAAAAAAAAAAAAGGAACTGAACGGAACACTGAACATTGCCAACAATCAGTTGATCTTACACTTGGATCTTACCCAGTCGAGCCTCAGCTGAGACTACAGCCTCCCCTCCAACCTCCAGCCAAAACCTTGATTGCAGTCTTGTGAGTCTTGTGCAGTCTGAGTAGAGGATCCAGCTGATCCACGCCTGAACTTCTGACCCAAGAAACAGTGAGATACTGTGAGATGTGATGTTTTAAGCCGCTAAGGTTGTGGTAATTGCACTACATAATAGTAGAAAGCTAACACGTCGTTCCATTGGGGGAATACAAAACTCGAGGTGTATCTTTGGGAATAGGTTTTGGTTTGGGAAAGTATAAAACCAGAGCATCTGCAAGCATACTGCTCATTCTGGAGATGAAGGTTAGGGTAAGCCATGTACCAGACCGTGGAGGGCAGCCCTGACCTTTCTGAACCGGGATCCTTTTCCTTTCACTCTGTGGAAGTGCTGAAATGTCAGCTGTGTTCGCATGTGTGAAGGGATCTTGCACAGAGGGCTCAGGTCTCAGAACATGCACGTGGTGTTTTTACAGCAAAAATAATGTTGGTTTGCAGAACCTACGTACGTAGGATTTTACTAGGGCAGGGAGGCCTTGGATAAACCTCCCAAACCAGCAAGCATGTGTTTTCTTTCCAAAGAAATACCAACCAGGCTTAATTTAAATCAATAGAGAAGGTAAAGGTGAAAAAGTGGGGGTGGGGATCACATAAGCACAAGATAACAAAAAAGAAAGTGGCAGACGACGTAGGTCAAGCTGGAGGAGAGAAAACCAACTAGAATCCAAAGGAACCCCGCATCCCTCCCATGTCTGTGGGCCACCTACCTCCCTATTAGGACTGCCTTGTCGCTCAACGATGGCAGGTACCCTGCACCCCTCAGTCACTTTCCTACTAAGGTTGCTGATCTCTTTCTAACACCTGTGGCAGAAACTGGGAAATGCTGATTGGAAGTGGGGGAAAAAAGCAAGAATATAAGAAAAAATAATTTAAAGGATAAGCTGTCAGAAAAGACAGGAACAATTTTCAATGATCCGAAGGGAGACATTAAGGCAGAGAGGAAATGTGAATGCAGACCTTCTGTCTGGGAAGAAAAAGAAAGACAAAATTACCCTAATGGGTGATTCAAAAGCAATCGTGAACGTAGTACAAGTTCAATAGACACTATTACATTAAGCAACAATTGAGAATAATTCATGAACATGTTTTGATTTCTTCACGGGGTTAGATTTTTAGTCCTTGAACCAATATGAGAATATACTAGCTTTTATATTTCTCCATAAACCTAAGAGGAAAATAGTGTTGCAAATTCCTGTTTTACAGACATGTAAGTGACTTGCCCAAGTCACATGACTAGAAAATAGAAGAGCTAAGGGGTTTTTGTTTTGTTTTGGTTTTGCTTGTTTCTTTTGGTACCAGAGATTGAACCCAGGGGTGTTTACCACTGAGCCACATCCCCAGCTCGTTTTCTATTTTATTTAGAGAGTCTCACTAAGTTGCTTTAGGGCCTCATTAGGTTGCTGAGGCTGGCTTTGAACTCATGATCCTCCTACCTAAGCCTCTCCAGTCACTGGGATTACAGGCATGTGCCACCATGCCTGGTGATGAGCTGAGTTTTGAAGTCAGAACTTTCTGACCCTACTTTTCTCATGCTTAACATAAGAAATACCAAGTACTATTGTGTAACAGGAATGTTACACAGGGCAGTTTCTGTTAAATGTTCACATGCAGATGGAGGAAAGGCAACAAGTTTTTCCTGGGATCTGGGAAAAGTGGTAATTACAGAAAAATGTCCCCAAGGCATGAGTAGAACAAAGGTACCCAATATAGGAGTATGCAAGATGCTTTTGGAACCAAATAGAATAATGGAAAATGAATCCCTCATTCTTTAAAAAGTCACTAACCACCATGCCAAGATTATACAGAGTGAATCATGGACTGCACGCATCAGAATCACCTGGGAATTTTGTTAAAAATCAGATCCCAGAGCCCCACCTCAGACCATTTTCAACAAGCTACCATTGGGCCAGATACACACTAGAGAAGATTTTGCTCAGGGTCATAGTAAAGGAGTATTAGTCACACAGGGCAATGGCTATGGAGGCTTAACTCACTGGGGAACCCGGGTATCACATTTACCTGGCCTAGATTCATGGCACAGCTAAGGGGGTAGGAGAAGTTAAAGAAAGAAGAGGAAGAGGAAGAGGAGGAAGAGGCTGAGGAGAAATACCAACAAGAACAACAGTGTAATAGCTCCTGTCCTTTCAACCCTACCCAAAATGAGTGAATGAACTAATGAAGAAGACATGGTATTAGCTGATAGCATGGGCCCCTGGTCTCCCTGGAGGAAGCTGTAGTTAGTGGAGTGAGCACAGCGATGTCATCAAGCTTGTACAGCTACAACAGGGAAATGGATAATGGAGCACATCCCAACTCCAGGGGACAAGCCAGAGGAAAGTCTGGATGGACTGTCTATCAATTTGAGGAATACCTATAATGATGCCTGAAATTTGAGAATTTCTATGATAGAAATTTCTATGATATATTTTATTTCTATCTGTTAGGTATGATTTTTTAAAAAATTCAGATTGTCCCATGCACAGTTGGCCTCTGGGACAGAGTCACCTCCACAGGCTGCTCAGGGGGCTGTGGTTTGCCCTCTCTGCCTCACCTAGCAAGGATGTGAAACACTGAGTTTCACCCTCTTTACTTTTATACTTCTTGGCAATGTGGCAAAAAGCAGATGCAGATGACCCAAGAGATGACTCTTGATGGAATCTAATGGACCAAAATGAACCTTTTCCTTCCTACCTACTACGTGGAAAGCTGTTATCCCAGCACCTGAATTTTATCCTAGCATCTCACAATTCTCTCTTAATACAGACTAGTGCCTCAATCAATCCCTGTGGGCCACCCTTGGGCTTTGAAAGGTGTTCCTGCAGCACGTTTATTGAGATTACTCTTCCTGATAGGCCTGAAACCAAGATGATGTTCCTAAAAATAAAATGGCTCTTCACCTGGGCTATCTGTTTCAGAATCACACAGGCTCCCAAATCAGAGCCAGGGATGCCCATTCATAGCGACTCCCTCACTGCCAGATATATTTTCAAAGCACTTGACAAGCCACAGTCCTGACAACCTCAAAACTGACTCATCGGAACTTCCTGGGGGAAAAAAAAAATGTAGTGATGGAAAGGCTCTTCATGATCAACAAACTAAATGGAGTTCTAATACCAGAAACAGAAGGAAAGACAGGTTGAAAGGCACAGAAGAGTGAGCACAGGTAGGATTTTTAGATAAGACTGGAGATGAGCTCGACTATGAATGAGAAAGAGATACTAACAGGCTTCCCCAGGCATCAGATGCCCAGGAGAAACAGGCTGTTCCGGGAAGTTCTTGCAACCATCGAACTACTTTGGCATTGACAAATGGTTAATTGTTTTAAAATACTTTTTTTTAGTTGTAGATGGACACCATACCTTTATTTTATTTACTTGTTTTTATGCCGTACTGAGGGTTGAACCCAGTGCCTCACACATGCTAGGCAAGCGCTCCACCAGTGAGCTACGGTCCCAGTCCTAGTTAATTTTTTAATGAAAACATCTCATCCATGGAAATCCATTGTAGAATCAATCATCTTTGCACCTGCATTGGCCTCTGGGGTCCTGGGATCTTGTCCCTGCACCCATTGTCCCAGGGTGACTTTATGCACATCTTGTTTCTATGTCCACATTTCTCTCTAGTGCAGTCAGATCAAACGGACTTGCTCTAGATCACCCTCAGTACTTGAGGCTTGGGGCTCTCAAAGTCATCATGTTAGATGGGCTCCCGAGGTCTCGCGGTGTGATGGTTTCCATTAAGTCCTGAATCTTGCCCTGTAGGGATAGAGCTAAAAAAATGCATAAATTATTTAATGTAAGGGCTTTACTGATGACTGATAAAATCAAATTAGCTGCTTTGGGCTAAGGATGAATTTGAAACAGAATTTCCTCCTTTGAAGAGACAGTGACAAATCTATTTGATAGGTCTGCACGTCGAATTTTTTGGTAAAAATTTAACAGAATCCTTTGTTAGGCAAAGTAAATGAGACTGACTTAGGTTATGAACTGGTTTCTTTATTTCCCCCAAAATGTTTACTTTTTATAACATTATTAAAACCATACCCATCCATACAAATTTTATTTTAGAAACAGGAGGAAAAATACCTCATCCATAATTCTAACAGTCCAGTGAAACCTAACATTTGGAGATATTCTTTCCAGCCTTTTTTTTTTCTGTGTGACTATGCATATTTTTACAAAATTGAATCCCTATTTTATATATGTTCACATGTATATACAATCATGCATATACATATATCAATATTTACTTACCTTACATATTCATTAAAATCTGATTTTAATGACTATATAGTATTCCATATTCTATCACCATTACTCCTTTAGATAATTACTATGCCAAACATATAGTTTTAGATTATTAAACAGAACATTTTCCAAAAATTCTGAATCAAATTAAATCCTACCAGTAATGTAAAGGCTTTAACTATTTTGGGGTTGGGTATTAAAAACTTATAACAGAATTTATCTCACACATGTCAATATTTTCCAAAATGTTTGCTAATTTGTTGGGTTAAAATAGTACCTCATTGCTTTTTGATTGACTGACAACATGTGTTACTTTTCAGGCTTTCAAATTACTTTCTATTTTTGCCAGGTGTGGTGGTGCACACCTGTAATCCCAGCAGCTCAGGAGGCTGATGCAGGAGGATTGTGAGTTCAAAGTCAGCCTCAGTAAGACTCCAAGCAACTCAGCAAGACTCTGTCTCTGAATGAAATATCAAAAAGGGCTGGGGAATGTGGTTAGCACTCCTGGGTTCAAACCCCAGTACCCCCCAAATAAAATTACTTTCTATTTTTAAAATCAAGATAGTGTAAGAAGAGTTTTGATCTGTTCTACTCCTCCCTGAATGTATCACTAAGTGATATTCAAAACATTTACTAATTTTCGATGTGAGTAATTATGACTGCTGTGACCCAGAGTGCGTTTTGAAGTAGAAATAGATCACTTGTGACCTGAATAATTCCCTGGTCACACACAACGTGGCACTAGTGTGTTTCTCATTTAAACAAACGTGCAACTGGAGACAGAATTAATAGTGGCTTTAAAAACATATGTTTAGCTTTGTCTCTTAAAGAGTCTGTTTGAAAGACCCGATGTGTAATCCATGCTATTACTTTTTAAAATTCCCCTGCTGCTTCTATTCCTTTTTACTTACGGCCTTTCCAAGGCTGCTTTCCTAGTTGCCATTGAGCACGGCATCCAACATCCCACTCAGTCTGTCCACTTAGCCCTGGCCTCGTGAGTTACACCGCCTGGGTTCAATCCATCTTAATTTTTCTGTGCCCATACTCAGGATCACCAAAATCTATAGTCAGGCAGCTAAAAAATGAACTGTACTTGGTAAAATTATAAAACAGACACACAAGTGCACTGGATTTTTTTTTTTTTTTTTTTTTGGTACAAGGGATTGAACCCAGGGCACTTAACCACTGAGGCACTTCTTCCCCAGCTCTTCTTTTAAATTTTATTTAGAGACAGGGTCTCACTAAGGTGCTTAAGCCCTCACTAAGTTGCTGAGGCTGGCTTTGAACTAGCAATCCTCCTGCCCCAGCCTCCTGAGCCACTAGGATTACAGGCATGAGCTACAGCACCTGGCCACATTGGCTTTTTGAAACCTCCCAGCTGTCACAAAGCTGTGTCAATCATTCTTGTTTTGCATAGTATAGTCCCAACTCAAACTAAATTAGCACTTGTTAACGTTAGAAGAAGAAATTCTAGGTCATACTTAAGTGCCCACTCTTATGCCACATATTCATAGAGGCAGAAGATGTTGTAAGGATGAAGAGTCACTTTGTCTGTGCTGAAGTGGAAGAAAGAAAACCATAAACATGGAGAGAGAGAAAAAAAAAACCCTGTTTATCAAAATGAAATGTAATCATAATGCAATGCAAGAGAAATACTTTAGCAAAATAATAGTGCACAAACTAGTGCAGTAAAATTGCAATATGTCTTCCCCAATCTCTTTCTTCAAACAGAATACATTCATCCAGCAGGAATGACTGTGAGGTCTCCAACTTCCAGCTTTTCAATGTGGTCTGGTCCTGAGGACATGGCCCCCAACTTTGGATTCTCCAATTGTGGTCTTGGTATGGTCAGTGGAGTTGAAGTATTTGTTCCATCCACTTTCCACTGGGTATCTATTCTGTGCAGGTCACTCGTTGCTCACTGGGGATCTCTACCTACTGACCACAGGAATGGCTTCTGCTTTCCAGCAGTTTCCAAGGGGGTATATTGTATGAACTGGACACAATTTGGGCTTCAGTTATCTTTAGTTTTCCCTTTGCCTAATCTTTTTTGCTCATTTGTAAGTCTTTTTCCTCCTGGTATTACATGTGTCTTTGTAAGATGCCACAAATTCCTAACGCAAAGCTTGAAATAAACAACAACAAAAAAGTTTCTAGTCGGTCATGCACCAGTACCTCTCGCCATGAACTTGATTAGCTACTCGAGGAGAGGCACTCTGTCTCCTTCATAAGATCATGGTATTTATTTTTGCTTTTGTCTTATTATTCAGCACAGGATGTGGTACAGTTAGTTCTCAATAAATATTTGTAGACATCATTTGTCCCATTAAAATAGTCTCAAGCACTACCCTTGAATAAAAGAACAATTTTTCAATTACTCAAGGCAAGAGATAATGAAATATCCAAAATAAACTGTTTTTCAGGAAATGTTGGGTTTAAAAAAATATCTGCTAGATCATGGATAGGAGGCACCCAATCCAGATAACTTGACTTTCAAGGTCAAGTTAAAAAAAAAAAAAAAAAAGAGCCAGGCGTGGTATGGGATGGTACATGGTACATGGCTGTAATCCCAGCAGCTCGGGAGGCTGAAACAGGAGGATCATGAATTCAAAGCCAGCCTCAGCAACTTAGCGAGGCCCTAAGCCACTTAGTGAGAGCCGTATCAAAATAAAAAATAAAAAGGTTGGGGATGTGCTCAGTGGTTGAGTGTCCCTTGGTTGTTCAATCCCCAGTATGAGTGAGAGAGAGAGAGAGAGAAAGAGAGAGAGAGAAGAAGAAGAAGAAGAAGAAGAAAAGAAGGAGGAGGAGGAGGAAGAAGAAAGAAAGGAGTTGATCAACAATTCACTGTCAATGAAAATTGACTCCCTCCAAGAAGATATTTTACAGTCTATAGCTGAAGCTCAGAATTGAGATAAAAATAGGGCAATTGGAGAAGTAAACTGAATTAGATCTTGTCCCATTTCCACTTGACACCCAAATCGAAGAAAATTAGAAATAAAAACTCTTTGTTTTTTTCTTTTAATGATCCTCCCCTCGTGTGATTTAGCTAGGAGTGCTCCTGTCTCAGGAAGTACTTCGGAGGGAAGAATGCAGGCCACTGACCCAAGATTTGGTCAACACCGCACCCATTCAGTTAGAGTCAGTGGGCGTTTCTCTTGCTGCTACATGCGCTGTACTCCTGAAGGTAAGATGGAAACGTGAGGGAGATAGAAGAATGTGGTGGAGGCAAAAATGAACAGAGGCAGAATTCCGACCCCAGGAATTGGGGAAGAACCCATGGAGGATAGGCATGTCAGCCAGCCAGAGCAATGGAAGGATGGGGATGATGGAAGGGGGAGGAAACCATGAGTTCCAAGACATGGTGGTGGACATGTGCCCCCCATTGGGCGAGGCAGGTTCTGTGGTCGGACCATCGCAGCAATGACACAGTACAGACACATCAAGATACTTGGAGACACACGGGTGCTTGAATTGCAGGTTCTGGTTCCACATAGATGCTTGGAGTCTCTACAGCCAGATCCAAGCTAGGGAACTTCATCCCATGCATTTCCTGTGGGTCCTGAGGGCAGCACCTGGAAGTCTGTCTCCTCCTCTCTACTCCCAGTGAAGCCAGGTCTGTTTCTGCAGACATCCTGGGAATAGGAGAACTAATACTGTTATCTCATTCGTGTGGATCAGTGGTTCTGAAGATGGGTCCAGTGAAATCCTAAGATCATTTTAGCAATATCTCTGAGTTCCCCTGGGATGCAGAGGAAAATGAAGTGGACAGGGGGTAGAATCACATCCCTCCCTTCTTCAAAGTCCTGTGCATAAGATTTTCTTTGGAAAAAAAAAAAATGAAGCATTCCACACCACTGAAAACAGTAGCATATTTGCATCTCTGAATGGGGTTAGGGTTTGGGTACGAACCAGAGCCAATGTGAGGTTAAGGGGCTAGAAGAGGGAAAGCAAGAGTCAGCAGGAGCCAGGAAGGAGGATGTAAAAAGTCACGCACTGAGCTCAGTGACCAGAAATAACCGCTTTGATAATATATTAGTAATGGATTTGAATGTTCATGGGCAGGGGAGGGATGTTCCACATATATAGCAAAATAGAACTTGGAAGTTTAAGACTTTTCCCTTTCTGAAAGAAATGGAAGATTCCACTGCATAAGGCAGGGGGAGAGAGAGAGAGGATATGTTTTTCTTGGCTTGGCCAAACTCTACTTAGACAAAATTCAGTCAGAATACCTATGGTTTGACTGAGGTAGTTCTCATTTTACTCTAAATGTCTTTTAAATAAGGACAAGAGACTTATAAAATTAGATGACCTTCCTCAAATCTACAGTGGATGATGATTAATAACAAGGTTAATTAATGAAAATAGCAATAGCTACAGAGTGATTAATAACATGTTTGCAATTCCCATAAGTTCAATTTCAAGGGCAAACACGGGCTGTGGGGCCCAAGATCAGTTGACTATATTGGAAAACTCCACAGGAAGAAATTAACCCACGCATGAAGGCTACTGTGATCTCTAGATCTTTGTTTAATGACTCTTCCCTATCTCTCCTCTCCTTTTTCCTTGGACTATAACAGAGTTTTTGAAGTAGTGAGATGGATGAGATAGGCCAAGATTTTACACACAAAATATGTGGTTTATGGGGGTTATAATTATAGCTTAATTATTACCAAATTTTTTCTTTCTTTATGGCATTCATCCTCAAAGCTTCAAATAAATATATCATAATTGTTATCTTACAAAAGATCTATTGCTAATCAAATACTCCAGTCCAGATCATTCAGGATCAATGTCTGTTTAATTCTTTCCTATCCCTAATCTCTCAGCCTTTATTAGCTCATTACTACAAGAGACATATCCGGCCCACCTTGAAGAGTTGTGTGACGGTAATGATATCTTTGAGAGTTCTCCTTCAAGGCCTGGTCCATAGTCATCCCTCGGTGATACTAATATGAATTATTGATAATAATATGAATGTACACGTGTTACTCCTCTCCTTAGTCTCTGGATGGAATATTGCCTGAGTTAATTATTTTACTGGACTGGAGTTGTTGCTTTATGGGTAACTGAAGTTTGATTATTTAGGATTTATATCCTCAGTCATTTATTTTTATTTGTTCTTTTCAGATATACATGACAGTAGAGTGTATTTTGACATATTCTACACACATGGATTATAATTTACTCTAATAATGTCCCATTCTTGTGGTTGTACACAATGTGGAGTTACACTGCTCATGTATTCATATTATGAACATAGGAAAGTTATATCCAATTAATTCCATGTCTTTCCTATTCCCATCCCCCTCCCTTCCATTCATTCCCCTTTGTCTAATCCAATGAATATCTATTCTTCCCTCCTCACCCTTTATTCTGTGTTAGCATCCACATATCAGAAAGAACATTGGCTTTTATTTTGGGGGGGGGGGCGGAATTGGTTTATTTCACTTAGCATGATAGTCTCCATTTCCATCCATTTACCAGCAAATGCCATAATTTCATTCTTCTTTATAGTTGAGTAATATTCCAATGTGTATATATATTACATTTTCTTTATCCATTCAACACCTAGGTGTTGAAGGGCACCAGGGTTGGCTCCATAGCTTAGCTATTGTGAATTGAGCTGCTATAAACATTGATATGGTTGTGTCACTGTAGTATTTTGATTTAGTACTTTGGGTGTATACCAAGTAGTGGGATAACTGGGTCAAATGGTCTTCCATTCCATGTTTTCTAAGGAATCTCCATACTGCTTTCCATAAGGGTTGCCCCGATTGGTTGTCCCACCAGCAGTGTATGAGTGTATCTTTTCCCCACATCCACACCAGCATTTATTGTTACTTGTATTCTTGATAATTCTGACTGGAGTGAGATGGAATCTCAGTGTAGTTTTAATTTGCATTTCTCTCATCGTTAGAGATGTTGAACATTTTTTCATTTATTTGTTGACCACTTGTATTACTATTTCTGTGAAGTGCCTGTGCAGTTCCTCTGCCCGTTTATTGACTGGGTTATTTATGTATTTTTTGGTGTTAAGTGTTTTGAGTTCTTTATGCTCCATCTGAGAAGCAGGTATAGAAACTTTCTTTTTGCTAGCTGATTTACACAGTGGTTCAGCTGGAGCAGAACCTAAGGAAGCACGCCTCTCAGGGATGGCTTGGAGAACACCAAATCATCTTAATGGAAGTCACCTTCTACCTCCAAGGACCATGTGAAACGGGTCTGCTAAGTCAGGCACTCGCCATTGGTTTGTGAGAGCAAAACCTCAGTGGCATGGAGTTGCAGTGCAGTAGGATCCCTGGCAGCAAGAAAGGTGGGGAGAGAGCCAAGCTGTTTGTGGATGGCCTACACGCTCCTCATGTGCAATGCCTATGCTGTCTGCCTGCCTTACACCACACCCCCCAGGATAGGGACCACTCAGGTCACTGCCTGAGTCATTGCCACCCAGTGCTTATGATTCAACAATGTCTGAGACTTAGCAACAACTAAACAAAGCATGGGACATAAACAACCTGGCCTGCATCTGCTGCATATCTGGGTGGGGGGTTGTGAGGCATGACCTAGAGTCTACAAATCTGCAACCACAGCGACAGATCGGTGTCTAAAAGACCCAGGGTCAGCACTCACATCAGAAATTGAGTTCAAAAAGGGCCTTTGAGCTGATAACTGTCAGATTATCAGTCTTTAAAGAATGATTTCCCTAGAGCTGATCTTTTTAGGAAATTGTCTAGCACAGAGTTTTTCAAACCTCTTACTATCGATCTGTGTGGCCAGATAATGCTTTGTTGTGGGAACTTTCCTGTGCATTGTATTTAGTATCTGATGGCATCTCATATTCTGCCTTATCGCACCACCACCAGCATAGGAACCACTTAAGATACAGCTCAGTGTATCTTAAGACGTTCTGTATACTCTAAAGATTCTAAATATCTTTCATTCTACCTACTGCTGGTAGCACCCCACCCCCTGGTGGGGACAACCAAAAATGTCTCCAGCTATCACCAAATGTTCAAAACTGTCTCCCACCTGAGAACCCCTGGTGTAGACAGCAATAACTCCCATGCCCAGCTATGAAATGAAACCTAGAGTAAAAGTGGACCCAAAATGGTCAGAGCCAACCCTGGTCATTCCCAACCTAGTTGTGCTTCCAAAAGACTTCGTATCAGTTATGCTTTCCCCTGGTGTGGGCTCACCAAATCCTCCTGAATTATTTCTAGGTCACTGGCTCCAGCAGACCCAGTGACCCTCTGGGAGCCAAGGTGACCTACAGGAGAATGGTTTCATCAGGCTCATTCATGACATCAACAAAATGTTTATCAAACAATATGCCAGGTTAAAGGGTTTGGAAAAGATTGACCTGTGCATCTCTAGAAGCAAAGTTCCTTTCCTATCTCAAGGGAAAGAAAAACTTTAATAATATTTTTAACTGCCAAAAACCTCAACTCTTCTATCCTGTTTCTGAACAATTTGGTCACCTCTTTGTCTTGGGCTAAAATCACCACTCTGTCTGTTCAGGGCTTTGCTTTCTCATCTCTGTGTTAACAGGAACTTCAACTTGATATTCATTGGTTATTATCTAATTGACAGCCTTTGCCCATAGACTTAGATCTCTTGGAAAGCAAGGGACAGGAAAGAAACCATCAACTGAATACCTACGTTTGGTCGGGTTCTCCTCTGTGCATCTCACATATGCCAACCACAACGCGGATCAAAAGTCAGTATTAACAACTTCATCAGCAAGGAAACTGCAAATGTCATCATGAAAAATATAAGGAAAATAAACGCGAAACAAGATCACCACCGGGGATACAACAAAAGGATGTTAAAAAGTAAAGGAAGCCAGCAGATAAAATATATTGCACATATACCTACAACTTAGGGTGGTAGTATATTTCAATAATCTATGAAGTGGTCCTTAATGCTTAAAGTTACCCTCTGTCCTTTCTGCCTGCCTTATCACCATGCTCCATCTCCAGTATAGGAACCACCCTAGAACTTTGGTTACAAGTCTGCTATGACCTTTAAACAGACTGCCATACCTTTTCATGTGTTCCCTTCAGATTTTTCTTCCCTACCAATCAAGAGCCTAATTTCAATTTTTTGCATACCACTTCTTGGCACCTGGTCCAAGAGCTACTCCATTTGACCAGTAAAGAAGTCATCTCCAAATGTTTGTGATTTCTCTACGGAAGATGTTGGACTCGCTGGGCTACCACGTCACACAGGGATGCTTCCTGAGCCACTCTCTCCAAGATGGTGAACCAGTGTCCTGGAGGGGACAAATCCAGAGCATCCAGGCCTGATGGTTACTTCCTAGTTCTGGGGCAGTATCACCCCCCACAAAGACTTTACCATAGCACACTTCTCAAGCAGGAGTGTGACCGGGAGTTAGAGGACCTTCAAGAGGTCCTCAGAGAAAGATGATAAATGTAGTGACAGACAGAAGACAGAATGCTCACACCTGGCCCAGGCCCTGGTCCGGCTAATATCCTGCCTCGTCTTTCACACCATGCTCGGTACTCCCAGAAGAGGCATGAAACAGCATATGAGGGGAAAATACCTTGGGTCAAATAAAACAGCATGGATGAAAAGCCCTCCTGGGTGTAGACCTACTCTTCTCTGGGTCTTGGCTGCAAATCCAAATTAGAGCACCTGCGTCTTTCCTGTGCAAAAGGAAGCTGTGAAGGTCAAGAATAAACTTCAGGGTTCTGACCTCAGAGGCACTTGCTACTTGGAGTGTTATTGTGTTGCCCAGATAGTCAACAGTTACTTTTCAGTAGATGCTTTTCATGGGGCAAAATGCTAGGTAGGCACTATGGACGACATGCGGATGAGTGAGACCTTGACCTTGACCTTGACCTTGAGGGGCTGATAGTGATGCTACTCACAGGGGGCTTCAGGGACTGTGCTGGGCGTGGGGGTTGTTTAAGGCTCCTCCACAATGAAAAAATCGGAAGTAAGCATGTAGAAAACTTGGATCACAAGGAAGGGTAGATCTGTTGAATCTAAAGTTTCAGGCTTGCATTTTATGTCCTGCTTACACTTAATTTTCTACAAATTTAATGCTTAAGGTACTTTATAGAGGAAAGGGCCTACAATGGAATAGAAATGAAAGTAACAAGAACAATTTATCCTTAACCATGAACAGTTTGAGCATCCTTAGTCTAATATGCATAGGCCTGAAATACAAGGCAGGCGAAGAGAAAGTCTTACGAAGCTGAAAAAGGTAAACACTATAGAAGGGGAAGAAGAGTCAAAGGACAACAAGGGGAAAGATAAAAGAAGCCCTAGGATGCTAGGACCAGTGGCACAGCCTGTAATCCCAGGAGCTCAGGAGGCTGAGGCAGGAGGATCGTGAGCTCAAAGCCAGCCTCAGCAACTTAGTGAGGCCTTAAGCAACTCAGATCCTGTATCTAAATAAAATGCAAAATAGGAGTGTAGTTAAGTGCCCCTGAGTTCAATCCCTAGTACCCCCCAAAACAAATGTCCTACCAAGTTCCAAAACTTTCCTTTTCCAAGCTCCAAACAATTTAACCAGAAGAAGTAAAGATAACAAAGAATACATAATTTACACTAGTAGTAGAAATGGTTCCAATAAGGTGCTATAAATATCCTGATATAATATTTAGGTGTGAAACTAGCAGGACAAAATGTAAGAGAGATTCTAGAAATAAGAACAGAGTTTCCTTCTGGAAGGAATAAATGGAATGCTTAAAAACAAGCAAGAAAATTGAAAAAATATATATATATCCATGAATGTTACACAGGAAAGGATTGAGACTGGGAATAGGGAAAGGTTTCATAGTGAGCTACTCGATGTAACTTCTGTAGTTCCTTCCTTCGCACTGCAAGCAAAACTGAAATGTACCCAATTTTGCTATTCACATACAAATATGCCATGACAAATCATATATATATGTACATATATAATATATATATATATATATAGGACATACCTACAATGTACTAATTAAAATAATAATAATAATAATAATAATAATAATAATAATAATAGAAGGGAGATCAATAGAGCCAGTGGATCAAGGTGAGTGAGGTTGGTGGGGAGAAAGGCCCTGGGGGAGGAGACTGAGCAAATTATGTTATGTGCATGAATGAATGTGGCCTCGTGAATCCCATTATTATGCATAATTATACTGCACCAATAGCAAATTCTGAGGCCTCAGGGGTGGAGCTACAGGAGGTAGGTAAACTCCATAATGGTCTGTGAGACTGCAGAGGCCAAGGAAGTAATAATATCCTAGCAGCAAGAGTTTCCACCGAGGCCTGGCAGCAAAGGGACATTTTTAAGAAGAGATGTAGCTACACCAGATCTAATGCTGAGTAGCTACAGGTTTCCTCTGAAACTCAAACTCTGTAAAGGAGCCGATGCACACCACAGGGAGGAGAAGTGTGTGGGGGGGTCCCGCCCTCCTCAGTGAGGGAGTTCCTGGCCGCAGGAGTTTCAGCAAGACCAGGGGTGAATCCACAGAGTCAAGCTCACCCACAGCACCGGCCACCTTTCCTGCGAAGCTGGTGAACTACCAATATAGAGCCCCCAATATCATGTCCTAAGAGAAGGGTTCACGCGTGGGAAGCGGACATTCTTTTGGGGGCAAACAGATGGAGAGACTCTTTGCCATTCTAAAGACAAAGAAAAAGGAAAAGATCAAAGGAAAAGCATGAAGGAAGAGAGAAAAATGGTCCCATTTTTAGATGCTTCACCATCTAAAAAAGATGTGTCTCTTAGTCTCCCTCCCATTCCCATTGAGGGCTCAAAGGATACAGCATAAAGGGGCAGGGAATTACTGCAGGAAAATTCCAACTGAAAATGAAAAATAATGCCAAGGCCGAATTCACAAATAAATGTTTAGGCCCACTGGTGAAATCAATGGCCAAACTGTGGTCATTTTGGATATGATATTTCTTTGAATAAAGAAATATAATGAGATGATGAATTATAACTTAGCAGAACTTGGGAAAGAAACTGAGGACAAAAGTCATGCTTTTTATAGGACATAAACTTGCTTTAAATCAAAGCAGGAAACCCAACTGTTGCCACAGGGAAGAAGTTTAAAAAGATGTGCAACGTAGCATAAAAGGACAAATAAGTTTAAAAATGTTACAGGAAGGATGGGAGATTTGGAGAGAAAGACAACACATGCACATGCACAAATATCCTATCTATTAAAGTATATATTTTTGTAATCTCATATATTAACCTGAGTCTGCACATTGCAAGGACTCATAGGCCTTGGAAAAGTGATCAGTATTGAACTAGTTATGTTCTATTATAACAAATAACTTGGATAATCAAAACTTATGAAGAGAAAAGGTTTACTTTTTTGTTCTTTTTTAGTGACACATGAC
The DNA here is from genome assembly GCF_902686445.1 of Sciurus carolinensis. NCBI lineage: Eukaryota > Metazoa > Chordata > Mammalia > Rodentia > Sciuridae > Sciurus > Sciurus carolinensis. Next base: position 53,923,912 of record NC_062229.1, on the reverse strand, counting down.
AATAGAGTCTATTTTGACACATTTATACAAACATGTTGTATATTTTATTCCAATTAGGATCCTAGTCTTGTGGTTGTACATGGTGGGGTGTTTCACTGTGGTGTATTCATATATGAACATAGGAAAGTTATGTCAGTTCATTCTACTGTCTTTCATATTCTTGTCCCCTTCCCTTCCCTTTATTCTCCTTTGTCTAATCCAATGAACTTTGATTCTCCCCCTTGTTTTATGTTGGCATCCATATATCAGAGAAGACATTTAGCCTTTGGTTTTTTTGGATTGGCTTATTTCACTTAGCATAATAGTCTCTAAATCCATCCATTTACTGGCAAGTGCCATAATTTCATTCTTCTTTATGGCTGAGTAATATTTCATTGTGTATACAGACCACATTTTCTTTATCCATTCATCTGTTGAAGGGCACCTAGGTTGGTTCCACAGCTTAGCTATTGTGAGTTGAGCTGCTATAAACATTGTTGTGGCTGCAACACATAGTATGCTGATTTTAACTCTTTGGATATATACTGAGGAGAAAAAGCTTACTTTGGATCACAGTTTCAGAGGTCGGAGTATATGACCAGGTGGACTTATTCTGCACACCCTCCTCCTCTGGCAGGGGTGGGGCACACAACACATAATGGTAGGAGTGAAGGTAGAGCAGAAACTGCTCACTTCATGGACAGGGAAATGAAAAGGAGAGAGGAAGGGGCTGAGGTCCCACCATCCCCTTGGGGGCACACCCCCTATGGCCTGAAGACTCCCCAGTAGGCCCCGCCTTTTAAAGGTTCCACCTCCTCTCACTGGTGCCCCCTCAGAGAGCAAGGCTTCCACACAGTTCTTTGAGGGACATTTAAGATCCAAACTATGGCAAACATCAATCCATGTTGAGAAACGAGAGTGAACAAAACCATGTGCTTAAATGCTAAAGAATTCTACAAACATGTGTAGACCAGACAGGCTGCTTCAGAAAAAATAAAAGAGGCCAGGCAGATCTCTAGGAAGAATCAGACACTGGAGCAAAATGGCAAGTGAAGGCTATGCCAGGGCCTCAGGGCATACGATACTCACTAGCCACACGATCATGCATGAGGGCCAGATGACCAACATGCTGCTTCTCAGTTTCCCCTGTGAAATTGAGCATCACTGTCATACAATCAATCACCACAGACTTTCCAGCTTCAGAGCAGCCACATCAATGTTTACAGCAGCTCAATTCACAATAGCCAGGTTATGGAACCAACCTAGGTGCCCTTCCTCAGATGAATGGATAAAGAAAATGTGGTATGCAATGGAATATTACTCAGCCATAAAGAAGAATGAAATTATGGCATTTGCTGGTAAATGGATGGAACTCATGCTAAGCAAAATAAGCCAATCCCAAAGAACCAAAGGCCAAATGTTTTCTGTGGTATGTGGATGCTAATTCACAATGAGGGTGACTAGGGAAGGATAGAGGTATTTTGGACTAGACCAAGGGGAGTGAAGAGAGGGAAGGGGTATGGGGGGAGTAAGGAGATTAGAATGAATTGGACATTATTACCCTGTGTGCATGTATGATTACACAACCTGTGTAACTCTACACCATGTACAACCAGGAGAATGAGAAGTTATACTCCATCTATGTGTGATGTGCCAAAATGCATTCTGCTGTCATGTCTCACTAATTAGGACAAATAAAAACATTTAAAAAGTAGTCAAAGACATCACCTTGAGGCATCAAAACATACAGAACACAAATCGTGGGAAATAGGAGGCAAAATTTAATCACCATAGGGAGAGTGACTTGGATGTATCTCTCTTGTCTTTGTAAGGCCAAGCAGAAACCAAATGGATAAGGCAGATGCAGACTGAAATAGAATAACCAAGAGATTTTTCATATACACTGTTGGATTTATATATAAATGGTATATATAAATATATATGAATTTATGAATAAATTTATATATAAATAATAAATTTATAATAAAATTTATATATAACTTTATACATAAATGAAATAAAATATATATAAATTTATGAGTCCGATTTATATATAAATCTAGAATTTTCATTTACACTGTTAGATCTACATATATATTTATATATATTATATATACTTGGATTTATATATAAATCCAATAGTCTATATGAAAAAATCTCTTGGTTATACTAATTCAATCCACATATATATAGTTTATAATATATAATTATTTGTATATATTACATATATTATGTTATATATTATATTGTTATATTTTATATATGATATATGGCCATATATTTATGTATTATGTATCTATGCATATTATTTGTATATTGTATATTATGTTTATTATATATAAAGAGTTTGATTTCATGTATATATAAAACCAAGATATCTATCTGTATAGCTATTTCTCTATTTTTTAACACTATGCCCCCAATGAAGAATACACATTGGTGAACTCAAAAAGTATTTCTAAAGTATTTCAAGTTACATTTTAAAAATTCCAAAACTTAAAGATAGTACATGCCACAGTTTTGATCACATGAAACAAAATACAAACTATATAAAAGAACACGTGCTACCAACGATAAACCCTGTCTGACAAATGCAAATTCAAAAACCAAATCTCTACATCTCTAATATTAAAGAGAACTTCAGAACCACAAGTACAAAACATATGGAAAACAAAATGAGATCATTTCTGCCAAAATTCTACAGGCAATAGCAAAAACTAATAAGGGAAAAATTCATCCTCACATACATTTGTTAATAAACTGAAAGTGTAAAAATGGCAAGATGAAAATTCCCTCAAATAGATAAGAATTGTAAAAATAAATAAAGAGGTAGAAAGGAGGAATTAATAAAGGGAAACCAAATTGATAGAGTAGAAACCAAAAACAATGAGAGATGTGCATGATTTTAGAAATCATTATTTACAAACCCAATAAAAACATATTGATCTGTAGCCAGGCCAGTCAATGAGCAAAGGAGAGCAGCTCAATACTCAAAATCAAGAAAGGGAAACAGGAACTTAACACAAATTTAAACTATTAAAAACTAATAAGCCAGGCATGATAATCCCATGCCTGTAATCCCAGTGACTTGGGAGGCTGAGGCAGGAGGATCTCAAGTTCATATTCTGCCTCAGCAACCTAGTGAGACCCTAAGCAATTTAGCAAGATCCTGTCTTTACATAAAATACAAAAAAGGACTGGGGATTTGGCTCAGTGCTTAAGTGTCCCTGGTTCAATTCCTGGTACAATAATAATAATAATAATAATAATAGCCCTAATAAATACATGAAAAGAAAGTCAAGCACATAAATAACTTAATTAACAAAAATCAAACTGACATTAAGATAACATTTTAGCCACAGACGAGCATTGTCACTATCCAGCTAGGGGAAGATGGGAAATCATGAGCCCTCTCTTGAATTCATGGAAAAAGTGAAAATCAGTATAGACTTTCTAGAATACAGTTTGTTCTTATCTGTCAAACTTCTGAGTTGACCCAGTAAGTCCACTAATAAGATGTCCTAAGGAGATCTGACACATTCATGTAGTATACACAGCAGAACTTAATATTCAATAAAAATATATGTGCCACTTACAAATGATGTAAATTTACATTTATTGACTTGAAAAGATGCCTGAAATCCACTAGACACAAATCAGAATCGTGTACCATATGAAATTGTAAATCCCTAACCAAGTATTTGAATACGTGTGTGCCAGACACCCACCCGGGCATCACAGGAAGTAGCAGTGAACAAGAGAAATCTCCTGCCCGCAGAGAGGTTAGGACCTGAGCACCAACCAAGCAGGTAGGGGCAATGGGCGCCTGGTGCGAACTGTGGTTATCGATACTTAATAGGATCTGGGGTCATTTCTATTTTCTTCATCATCCCTCTTTTTACTGGTTTAAAAGTACATAATTAATTTTTGAATTATGAGAAAGTTATCAAGAGGTATAGAAATTATTTGTGGTAGAGGGCGTGGTGAGTTGGTATTTGAGAAGTGCTAGAAAAGAAAGGGAGACAGCATGTATTCAGATGGGAGTATTTCCTGTAATGGTCAATATCACTCTTGTCATTAGTAATCAAATTTATCATTGTTATCAATAAAATTTTAAATAAGAACAATATGACTTTCCACATAAGCACACAATGAATCTAACACCCACAAAAATAATTGTATCTGGATGCAGCCAATCCAGAAGTCACCTGAATCACTATCAACCCAAGAGAAATAAAAACAGTCAATCGACTGCAGCTTTTATGCGGCATAAAAGAGTCACAGTTTTTCTCAATGAGATGAAAGAGTCAACAGGAAAATTGTGCGTGACTCCAGATGTTGGCGAGTCCTTCCCCATACTGGCAAGTTCCTAGAAATCTTTCCTAACTTCTTCCCGTTTGAAAAAGCAGTAAAATATTTGAAAGAGAAAAGAACGCATGCTTTAGGGTCAACTTACTTTTCATGTTGGACTGTAATTCTGGAAAGACACACTCAGAATTTTGATACCGACATCTGTTTTATGTTTTGATCATTCATAAATGTGTACTTCCATGGATGTGAACTCCTCAACTTTGGGGTGACATCTGTCATACCAGCCACAAAACTGTCTGCGGCTTCCCCCAGAAGCCCATCATGGGAATAACGGGGTTCACTGCCTTCCCCAGCACCACGTTCATTTGTCTTCTTTATAAGGGTGACCTTGCTGTTACGGCGCCCTGCCTGTTACTGTCTTTGGGAAGTCATCTGAATCTTCGTGGCCTGGGTCAGAGGTTTGGTGCAGGGCACAAGATTCTCACCAGTACCCGAATTCCTGCACCTCGTCAGAGCACCTCTATTCTGCCCTTGAGAGAAAAGAGCTCATGTTCCCCCCAAGCTCTTTCTTAAGGCTCAGGAGAAACCTTTCCCTACTCAACTTTAGGAATAAAAAGGGGTGCATCTCATAGGCGCTCTGGAGTATAACTGGAGAGAAGAATGAGGATGCAAATTTGAAAATGATGAACCGTCATCTGTTATGATAGTTTAGCCTGGAACAGAAAGCCCAACAAGATAGACACTTTATTTTCAAACCAATAAGAAATCAGACAGTGAGAGTCTAGGCAGACAAGTCACTACTCTCAGTTCCATTATTGCTGAGTAGGTCCTTGTCTCATGGTACGAAATGGAGGCCAAAGTTCAAGACATCTCCTTGGCATTCCAGTTGGCAGACTGAAGGAGGAGCAGAAGAAGACCACCTTTCCCTTTTCAGGAGACTCCCTTAAATTCTGCACAATACTTCTGCCTTCTAAAGCCCCACTGAATTACATGACTGCATCTAGGAACAACATAGATTAGGGAAAGCGATTGTTTTAACCAAGGGGTGAGCTCCCAGGTAAAAATCAGGGTCCTTATTTAAAAGTAAAAATTGGAAAATGGATATTATGAGACCACAGGTCTCCAAAGAGAGGGACTGGGTCAGGAGCTAGAGACACAGAGCTGGTGTAGAGAACGACTGTATTTCAGGTAGGAAGAATCTGAGTTTTGTTGTGCCCAAGAAAGAACTGAGTCACTCCATTTACTTATGTATTACATATTAATCCCTTATCTGATATATATATACAATTTGTAAATGTTTTCTCCCATTATTAGGTCGTCTCTTCACTTTGGGTCCTTGGCTGTGCAGAAGCTTCTTGATGGGAAACTTTGGGATTCCTATCCAAAATTCCTATCATTGCTCAAACCAAGGGAATGCGGAAACTTTCCCCTTTTTCTTCTACTAGTTTTACAGTTTCAGTGCTTATGGTTAGTCTTAACCCACTTCAAGTTCATTTAAAAAAAATATTTTATTAGTGCATTATAGTTATACATAATAGTGGGTTCATTTTGACATAATCATACATGCATGAAATATAATTTGTTCCTTTTCAGTCCCCAGTACTTCCTATTTCCCTCCCCTCCTCCTTCTCCTGTTCCTTCTGTGTACTGTTTTTTTTTTTTTAATTGATGTTTTAGATACACATAAGGGTGACCTTCACTGTGGTATATTCATATAGGCACATAGCATTATTTGGTCAATTTCATCTGGCAGATCTTCCCTTTTCCCTTCCCTTCTCCTTCCCCCTCTATCTCCTTCCTCTCTTCCACTAATCTCCCTTCTATTTTGTGGAATTTCTCCCCCCACATGCCCCTTATTTTTCTCTACCTTCTGCATACGAGAGAAAACATTCAGTCCTTGACTTTCTGAGTCTGACTTAAATCACTTAGCATGACTAAATCACTAAGCAATTCCATCCATTTATCAGCAAATGCAATTTTATTCTTTATGACTGAGTAAAACTCCATTGTGTGTTTATACCACGTGTTCTTTATCCATTCTTCTGTTGAAGACCTCCTGGGCTGGTTCTGTAACTTGGCTATTATGAATTCTGCTGTAAACATTTATGTACCTGTATCACTATGATATGCTGATTTTAGATCTTTTGGATAAATATTAAGGAGTGGGATAGCTGGGTCATATGGTGATTCCATTCCTAGTCTTTTGAGGAGTGCACATACTGCTTTCCAAAGTGGTTGTACTAATATGCAGTCCCACTAAGGATGGATGAGCATACCTTTCCTGCCCTGTCCTCGTCAGTATTTAATATTATCGTATTCTTAATGATTATCACTCTAACTGCAATGAGATTATATCTCAGCATAGTTTTGATTTGCATTTCCCTTATTGCTTGAGATGGTGAATATTTTTTGATATATTTGCCATTTGTATTTCTTCTTTTAAGAAAAGTCTGTTTAGCTCTTTTGACCATTTATTGATTGGGGTTTTTATGTTAAGTTTTCTAAATTCTTTATATATTCTAACTAAAACAATTCAACAGTAAGAGAATAAATTAATTATGAAGTGGGCAAAATATGTGCACAGATATTTCTCAAAATAAGCCATTCAATAACCAGAAAATACATGGAAAAAAAATGCTCAACATGACTGATCACTGTAGAAATGTAAGTTGAGACCACAATGAGATGTCAACACACATGTCTGAATAGATATTATCAAAGATGTGGAGAAATGGGAACTCTCATTCACCATTGGTGTATGAGAAATTTTTGCAAAACAGTATAGACTTTCCTCAAAAAAATCTAGAAATAGAACCTTCATATGATACATATAGCGATTCTGTTAAATGTGCTTAGACTTAAAGGAAAGGAAATCTATGTGTCATGGAGATAGTTGTACTCCTAGGCATATTGCAACCATATCCACAATAGCCAAGATATGGAATCAACCTGGGTATTCTCTGAGAGATGTATGAATGAAGAAAATGTGTTATATGTAAACAATAAAATAGTACTCGGAGATCTGTCATTTACTACAGGTATAAGTAAAATAAGTCAGGCACAAGAACCTGACCTGACCTCACCTTTGTGTGGAATCTCAAAAAAATTGAACTCATAGAACTGAATGACTCTTCCACAGTCTAGGACAGTGGGTGTGTGTGTGGTGTGGGTGGATGTGATGAACTCAGAGGCACAAAGGACACAAACTCCCAGTTAGAAAGTAGGGATAAGTTCAAGAGATCTCTCTTACACCATGCTGACTATAGTTCATAACCATGTATTACATTCTTGAAAATCACCAAGAGTAAATTTTATATGTTCTCCCCACGAAAACTTGAAAACATGTGACGTGACCCTTGGGCTCATCTGCTTGATTTAGTCATTTTGCAGTGTACATTGGTTTCTAAGCATCGTGTTCACAAACATGAAATATTTGTCAATTACAATTGGTAAACTTAGAGTGTACTTTTAAAAAAAAAGTTGTGAAGAAATATGACTAAATGCAGTTTTGAGATTAAGATGTTATCTTTGAGAAGTGTTTTAGCAAGAGCTCACCCAATCAAAAACACCACAAGTGGACTTGTCTTTTCGCAAAGAAGTTGAGAGCCCAGCATATCACAGGCTGTGATCTGCCAAAGGTGTCCAATAACAAACTCACTGTTTTAAGCCCCAGACATTTCATATTGAAAAAACAAATTGAGAGGAAAGGGAAGAAAAGCATGAAGGAAAGAAGACAAGAAAGAAGGGGAGAGGAGAAAGGGGGAATGGAGGGGGAAGGCGGAAAAGGGACCCCCAAATGACAAGTAGCTAAATGGATTTGTACAAGGTTGGGCAACATGTGAATCCACCTCCATCTGCCCAAACTTAACTAATACACAAAGGCCTGATAAAGGGAGTGTGTCGGGGAGGAACTGTATACATCTAGGCAAAAGGCTAAGAAGGACCCTGTTTTAGTCAGGTTTTTCACATCTGTGAACAAAAGACCCACCAAGAACAACTTTAGAGGTGGAAACGTTTATATGGAAGCTCTTGGTTTCAGAGGTCTCAGTTCATAGACCATGCCTCAGGGCTCAGGCGAGGCAGAACATCATGGTGGAGGAGCGTGGCACAGAGAAGCAGCTCACGTGATGATCAGGAAGCAGAGAGAGACTCCACTCACCAGATAGCAATTGCATACCCCAAAGGCATGCCCCCAGTGAGCCGCCTCCTCCAGCCACCCCACCTGCCTCTTACCACTCAGTTAATCCCATCAGGTGATCAATTCACTGATTGGGTGAAGGCTCTCATAATCCAATCATTCTCCTCTGAACCTTCTTGCATTGTCTCACACATAGGCTTTTGGGGGACACCTCACATCCAAACCATAACAGACCCCCGCCAGATGGGTGTATCCCACAGGGCACCGGGTACAAGATAACATTAGGCAGACACAACATTTTGAGACCAAGGTGACTGAGGTTCCAGAATTCCCCAGGAAGTCACAGAAATCTTGAGGACTCTGAAGAACAGATGTATCACAAGTCATGACCTGGAATTTTGAGCCAATTCTCGTTCAAACTTAAAGGGCATTTCCATGTGAGTTAAAGTCTAATAAAACTTTCACTTTCCTCTCACGTCAATTTCCCACTGAAAGAGTCAGGGGAACGAAGAAATGTTTATTTGTGCTTTAATGAAATACATGCTTTATGATATTGGAAAACAAATTTAAATACTATAGAGCTGGTTATTGGTTCAAACAGAATCACAGCCTCCACTGCTCATGGCCTCCTTGCTCACAAGGAAACAGGTGTTGGGCGTGACTGTGTCTGGGCTTGGCAGAAAGAGAGACTTGTTTGATTAGTAATGTCTGCTTTGTGCTTTAGAAGTCGGGGTGTCAGCCAATGCTCAGATCTGCTGTCCCCTTTTCACACAATGACTCTAATCACTGAGATATATGGCAATACCATCAGGTATAATATGCATCCACAGGCAGGGTGTTGTTTTTACTTCTAACAAATACTTCTGATGTCAAATGACAGGTATTTGTTCCTTCTGACACCAATTTCTGAATTCTGTGCAGACACCAATTGGGTGCTCAAAAAATCAATTCATGTGTGTTTGTCTCTGTGTCTTCTGTTCTGTACCACTGGTCCTCATGTCTGTTTCTGTGTCAATGCATGCGGTTTTTTGTTACTGTAGCTTTGTAGTATAAATACAGTTATCTCATACTAGACAAAGGCACCATAGACATACATCGGAAAAAAGATAGCCTCTTCAACAAATGGTGCTGGGAAAATTGGAAATCCACGTGTAGGAAAATGAAATTAAACCCCTATCTCTCACCCTGCACAAAACTCAACTCAAAGTGGATCAAGTCTCAACATGACTCCTAAAGCATAAGAAGTAAAATCAGGAATCAATAAATGGGATGGTACAATCTAAAAAGCTTCACAGCAAAAGAAACAATCAAGAGTGTGAAGAGAGAGCCTACAGAATGTGAGAAAATCTTTACCACCTGCACCTCAGAAACAGCTTTAATCTCCAGGATATACAAAGAACTCAAAAAACTTAACACCAAAAAAATAATAATAATAAAATAACCCCATAAATAAATGGGCAAAGGAACTGAACAGGCACTTCACAGAAGAAGAAATACAATCAGTCAACAAATATGTAAAAAATGTTCAACATCTCTAGCAATTAGAGAAATGCAAATTAAAACTGCACTGAGATTCCATCTCACTCCAGTCAGAATGGCAATTATCAAGCATACAAGTAACAATAAATATTGGCGAGGATGTGGGGAAAAGATACACTCATAAATTGTAGGTGGGACTGCAAATTGGTGCAATCAATCTGAAAAGCAGAATGATAATTCCTCAGAACACTTGGAATGGAATCACCATTTGACCTATTATCCCCCTCCTTCGTTTATATCCAAAGGACTTAAAATCAGCTTACTATAGTAATGCAGTCACATTTGATGTTTATAGTAACTCAATTCACCATAGCTAAGCTATGAAACCAACCTAGGTGCACTTCAGCAAATTAATGGATAAAGCAAATGTGGTACATATACACAATGGAATATTACTCAGCCAGAAAGAAGAATGAAATTATGGCATTTGCTGGTAAATAAGTGAAATAAGCCAACCCAAAAAACCAAAGGTTGAATATTCTCTCTGATATGCAGATGCTAACACACAATAAGGCGGGGGGAAGGAAGAATGGAAGTTCGTTGGATTAGACAAAGAGGAATGAAGGGAAGGGAGAAGGGGTGGTTCTAAGAAGGGCAGTAGAATGAATTGGACATAAATGTCCTATGTTCAATATGAATACACAACCAGTGCAACTCCACATCAGGTACAACCACAAGAACGAGAAGTTATACTCCATATCTGTACAGTGTGTCAAAACACATTTCCATGTCATGTTTAACTAAAAAGAACAAACAAAAATTCTTTAAAAAAGAAAATTTTAAAAAAACAATTCAAATTTGACTGTAACTACTCTCAGTTAGCAAAGACCCCAGGGATTGAGTGCTCAGACCCACGGGACTATCCCACCCCAGATGACAAATCCAAGCCCCAGGCCACCCAAACATCTGAGTGACTCAGACCCAGCCTCTCTTCAGGTTAGATAATTTACTCTCATGGCTCACAGAGTTCAGAAAGCCTCCCTACTTATATTTACTCATTTATTATAAAGGATAAAACTCAGGACCAGAGGAGAGGAAGGGTTTCAGGGGACAAGGTATGAGGATTGGGCCAGATGGAGCATCCGTGTTCTCTGCTTCCAGCCCCTCACTGTGCTCACCAACCCAGCCATCTGCACCCGTCCTTCAGGAAGTTCCGTGGACGCTCCACCATATGGACACGACTGCTGGAATCCCTGGTCATCGTGACTGAGCTCGGCCTCCTAGTCCCTCTTCCACCCCTGAAGTTGGGATTGGGGCAGTGAAAGTTCCAACCCTCCAACCAGGTAGTTCAGTCCTTCTGGCAACCAGTTCTTGTCATATCTAGAGCTCCCAGCCACGGGTCACATCATTGGCATACAAAAGACACCCTTCAGCCAACCAGCTGGTACACGTCTGTCACCCCAGCAGCTCAAGAGGCTGAGGCAAGAGCCTCACAAGTTCAAAACCATCCTCAGCAACTTTGCAAGGCCCTAAGCAACTTAGCGAGACCCTGTCTCAAAACAATAAAAAGGGTTGGGGATGTGGCTCAGTGGGTAAGCACCCTTGGGATCAATCCCTGGTACCAAACAACAAAAACAAAAGCAAAAATATACCCATCACTTTGGGAATCCCAAGGGCTTCACAAACTATAATGCCAGGAACCAGGGACAAAGACCAAATATTTATATTTATTATACCACAGGTCATGATTTTTCAGGCTTACTATGAAAAGGAAATTTTCAATTGCTTAATTTTCAGCAAAATCCTTTGTAAAGTGGGACAGAAAGTCAGAGAGACATAAAGGATAAAGCCTTGATGCAATGATGGTGTCCTAGTGTATCTAGTTTGACTCGTGACATGATATTTCAATCTCCTCTATAACCTTTATAACCTTCTGTAAATACTCAGCCATCCTTAGACTTCCTGTGGAACTAGAATAATAATAAATATGGCAGCATTCAATAACATGAGTAAAGCTCATACTGTGTGTTCATGTCATGCTTAACGCTTCACAAAGCCTTAAGAGAATTCCCCCAGGAACACTAGGAAGAGCAGCCTTCACAATGGCTGTATTCTAAATGAGAAACTTCACATGGGAGGCTAAGAGTCGTGCCAATCTCCTGCGGCTAGTAGGTATTGGGGGCGGAGAGTCCAGCAAGGAGGCCTCTAGCAGGAACGAGGCTGGCAACCCAGGTCTCGCTGTCTCCAGGGATGAGCAAGCAGAGCCTCACAGTTCACAGGAGCAAGAAGAGATTTGGGGTTGCTTCTCCGAGTCCAGGGGCTTTCTCAGTACCGAGTGGAATCCTATCTACAGAGGTGTAAAGGCCAGGGGTGGGGCGGGAGGGCAGAGAGGAATGTTCCTTCTCATTGATTTGGTTCCTACTGAAAAGAAAGTGTCATCACTAAAATCTGGAAGAGCAAACACATTTTAAAAACATATCTTTTGAAAATGCGTCCTTCCCTACTGCATTTTTGCTATCCAATGTCCTTAGCCCAGGGTTGGATTGTAGCAGCAAAGGCCCCAAATGAACAGTCCCTTCTCATGCAGGGACAAATAAGGTGGTATTGATGTTTCCTCTCATCAGAGTCTTAGTCAACGGAGCTCCATTTTGTCACTCATGTTCTAGAGCAAATGTCACAGGGTGAGTGATGATGACAAATTCACAGACCACAGTTAATCATGGGAGGCGGCTGTGCTCGGGGTGAGGGGAGACACAAGCCTCAGGGTCCATTTTTCTTCTCCTCTATATCCAGTGAGAGGGGGCCTGCCATGTGCCCCCAGTCACTCCTTCACCCACTCCTTCTCCCTCGTGGTTGCAGGCCAAGCCCTGCTGCAGGCATGCAGGAGACAATGGTGGCCAAGTTGAAGGAGGCTCCTCCGCCCTAACTGAGTTCGCAGACCCTCTGGGGCAGACTGACCATAGACACTGACCAGCATAACTAAACATAATTCCAGACGGCGAAATGTCCATGAGAATAAGGAGGATTCTCAGAGGAGCTGAGAGAGCCTTTAAAACAATCCAGAACATTCCTTAAAAATAAACTCCAATCGGCCACATCAAGCCTATAAACAGAGGAGAGAATGACCACCTTCCTCTTAAAAGTGCTTCAGGGACCAGAGATGGAGCTCAATGGCAGACTGTATCTTGGCATGTATGAGACTCCAGATTTGACCCTCGGCACCATGAAATACATATTTATATGTGTGTGTGTGTGTGTGTGTGTGTACATATATGTATAAATCTAAAAAGTGATTCACAGATTAAAATCATCCATAATTTCACACAGTCTTTTCCATCCATGACCCAAAAAGGAAGAAAGCTTCCATCTGGCCCAGCATTTTTGAAAAATGATGGAGTCGTGAAGAATGAGAAGAGAAAAAAATAATAAACTCCAGAACTTGCCTGGAGAATAATGTTTAACCAACAGGATGTGTCATAAATACAAAATGGCAAAGAAAGATGTTCCAGGATTTGTCCTTTGTCCTCTGTTAGCCAGACAGATAATGAGTTCCCATCAGGGAATTTTATTTTTCTCATTCAAACATGAACTACATATAACTTCCATACTTCTGTGAAAAGGGGACCCATAAATCATAAGTTATTGTTTCCTAGAAACTGGGATTGTACAAGGGAGAGCTGAACAAAATCCTTTGTTTCGTGAGTTTACAATTTTTTAATGAAATACCACTTTAAACTCACACATACATAAACCAAATGTTCCCTGTCCATTCGGCGTTACAGCACAGCGCCCAAGCTCCCTTCCCTTGGTTGCTGCGGTGGTAGAAGTAAAATTCCCACTCTTTGTTCCTGAAATCTTTTCTCTAACAATGTAGCTGAAACTGGATGTGGAGATCACAAAACAGGGACCCAGACCCTCAATTTCTTGAAGGCATTATGACCAAGGAGCAGATCAGATAGACCGTACACAGACAAGAAAAGAAGGGAGGGGAGGAAGGAAGGAGGAAGACAGAGAAGCAGGAAATGAAAGAAGGAAGAAGCACAGAAGGAGGGAGGAGACTCCTGAGGCGGGGCATTTCATCCAGATTGAGGCAGAACCTGATTAGTTCTTCATCAACATCCATGTTTCCTTCATCTCTGGAATGTTTCTAAACTGCATTTCCAAGCCCTCTCATACCTAAGTGAGGACATGTGAATAGCTACTGCTCTCAGAAAGTTATTGCTCCAGGAATGGCCCCTAAAATCTCCTGCTTTGCCCCCATATTCATTCCTCCCTCACCTGCTGGCTAGAGGGATTCAGTGGAGGTCCCAAGACCTTGGAAGATGGTAGAACCACATCAGGAAGGTGCCTGGATCCCTGAATGGTTGCATGGAGCACAGTGCTGCCACTACAGTGGACTGTGATATGAGAAAGAAAAGGAGAATCATTTCTATGCAGTTAACCAGCCCTGAACCATCTGCCCCTTCATCCATCATGGTAGGTGACTCTAACAGATACCTTACAGATAAAATTCTCTCTGCTATTATTCACCAACATTTATGCCATGTCCAAACAATTCTACCTTCACAGTCTCTAAGGACCTCAGAGATCTATCCCAAAGTATTTTATGTACTAAATATAGATTTGTAGTCAATCTTTAATTTAGTGTCACTACACTTCCTACTTTTAAAAGCCTTGAAGAATGAGACCATGTTCCCAGTCAACATGAGAAATGGTTTCAAAATCAGGGGTCAATGCACTTTTCTCTTAAGGTCCGGAAAGCAGATATTTTAGGCTCCATGGGTGCTACAGTCTCTATCTCAACCTGGTCAGCCCTGTCGACGATACATAAACAAACAAACCTGGTTCCGTTGAGCTGTATTTTACAGAAATAGATGGTGGACCAGGTTTGGTCTATAGGCCATAGTTTGCTGACCCCCTACTCTAAATCATTCCCACATTTTCACTGAATACGTTGAAATACTGAGGCCACATGTAAATTCCAGTTCAGTTTCAATCCCTGTGACATGGGTTTCTATTTATCTGTTTGTTTGTTTGAAACCTCATGCCTTCTGTTGAGGTGTGTCCGATAAGACAAACGAGGTTGTCAACAATATTTAATTCTCCTTTCTGCCCCCTGCCCTGCCCTGTGCCTTGGCACAAGATAAAATGCAATGCATTTTAATTCCTTTCTCCTTCCTGTGAAGCTTGCCTTTGAAGATTAGACTCGCAATCAGACCTGAAGTTCCATTTGTTAGTCTGTGTCTCTGGTCAAAGTCACCTTCTCTCTGTAAGCCTTGGTTTCCAAATTTGCAAATTGAGGATAATAATGTATAATTCATAGGATATGGGGCAGGGTGGGGGTTAGGGAGTCAGAGAAGCACATCGAATAATGGATATACTTTGTGAAATGTAAATCCCAGCACGGAGGTAAGAGACTATTATTATAAGCTGCCTCTCCCTTCCTGGATTCTGAATTGACTTTCTTCCCACTGGAAATGTGATTTTTTTTTTTTTCCCTGACAAATCCCAAGGAGGTCCACTAAATCCCTCTTTAGCCTAGGCCAAGAGGCTGTTGGGGTCCACAGGCCGCCTCCACCTGTGTTCTGATTGACTGCCAGAAACCTGAGCCTCCTTTATAGCCACTAA
Source organism: Sciurus carolinensis (assembly GCF_902686445.1). Lineage (NCBI taxonomy): Eukaryota > Metazoa > Chordata > Mammalia > Rodentia > Sciuridae > Sciurus > Sciurus carolinensis. Next base: position 53,908,377 of record NC_062229.1, on the reverse strand, counting down.
CTGGATCCAGAGAAAGCCGTTCCAGCTGCCAAAAAATGTTGCTGCTTTAAAAAGATAAAATGCAATAAAGATATGTTTGTAATGGGCATTCTCGGTATGGTTTGACCGGCCAATGACACAAGGCGCTTGGCGTTGGACCCAGGGCTCTTGGTAATGAGCTCTGGAACTAAGGTCCTCTTCCCATCAAAAGAGTCTCAGCCTCGGCCGTCCACAGCTAAAACCTTCAAAGTGCTAAACCCATGACTCCTTTTAGTCATGTATTAAAATAGTGAAAAAGATTTGTGGATAGAATTTTTATCCCGTGCTTGAGAATTCTCACGGCTCTTCCTTTCCACTGAACGTTGCTTGAGTGGGTCTGAGCCTTCCCACCCATGGATGGTGGTATCGTCACCCCACACTGCACACTTACCCCCTGAAATAAGCCCAGTGCTGTGAGGCTTGTGCTAAAACCTGAAGGACATCTTTTAACTGGTTTTTGTCAATGAGTCTCTCAATGCAACCTGACGGTGTCTAGAGTAACGTGTGGCAAGAGGAGCGCTTGATGCAAGATGCACTAACACACCAAGTTCTCGATCCAGGCTCTGTCCTCAATCTGATAGGGCAGGGAGAGCAAATTCCCAACAAGGGGACTATCAGGGCAGTTCCTCCCGCCATCTTGCTTAGTTCATCTTGGTTAACTGATCCACACATCCATCTAAGACATCAAACGAAAAACCCAGCAGCATCCTTGACTACTCAGCCAGCCTCACATCAATCGACAAATCCTATTAATCATAATACCCCAAATAAATTTTGAATTGCTACCTCTTCAGTTCCACTATTATGGCCTGGGCATCTTTGGTCTCAACTATTTCCACAGCTGCTTATGGGCTAGTCTGCTCCCACGCCGGTCCCTAAGTCGGTTCCCCATGCAATCAACAAGGGCTGATGCTGACACAGAGCACATCAGTGACTCACTGATGGTCTACACAACCTGAATCATCTAGCTCTTCTCCTTCTTTATAGCATCAACCCAGCTGACTCTCCCCACCATGCTGCCGGCCGCTGCACTGGCCTTGCTATTCTCGGAGAAGTCTTCCTGGATTCCTCAACCTCCTTCTCTATCAACCTGAGACTCCTATCTCTGACCTTCCCTTTCTCCAAGAACTTGGGCTTACTCAGGAGTTCGCACATGGAGGATGCAACTTTCAATAAAAGAGACAACCTCCGTGGCAACAGCCCCTGGGTCATTTCTAAGTATATACCACATTTTGCAATGCTATGTTGGGTTTGTTGTTGTTTATTTAGCTTTGTTTTTATGACTCTTTTCTTAGCCCATGTGTTGGAATCTCTATGTAGAATGGGGACAATACTAGAAAAAAGAAAATGATAAAAAAAAAATCCTTCATTCTGTACAGTAAGAAATGCTAAATCATATTCATAGACACCTTTTGGGCGTGTGTCTTCCCAGAAAAAAAAAAAAAAAAAAAAAAAAAAACTCCCTTCCCAGGAAATTCACATTCAGGATGAAGCGCCATGCACAAGAGTAGACAGAATGTCTGTGTTTGCACCCTGGGGACGCTGCCCACCTTAACATCCAAGTTCATTATTTGTCATCAGCCGTCTTATCCAGGACATCTTGAGGGCAGGGATTCTGCTAGATTTGCCCACTTTTTTAGTCCAGCTGCTGAAATCGCTCCATAATCATGTTTGAATCTGTGAGAAGACAGAGCCAGTTAGTGACCCAGGCAGCTAAGCCGTGTTTATTGGGTGGCCTGGGTTGGGCTAGGCTGCAGAAATCTATTAAGGGGACACCCAGAAAGATGAAACCATATCCCTTAATTCCTGTGCATTCAATAATCCTATAATAATTTCTAATAAAATGGGAAACAAAGGGCAATTGTACAGAGTCTTTGTCTGTCTGTCCCCCTCCTCGGGGAACCTCCAGGAGTAGTTTACAGAGTCTTGGATGAGGTTTGGCTCATGGAAATTCCATTGTTTGTGGTTCCATTGGAAGAGTCTGTCTCCCTGCCCCCGGGCCCCAGGCACTCTTTAAAATGGCCCTCAATGGAGGGTATTCCTTGTGCAGGAACTTTTCCTCTTCGAGGAAAGTTCCAGATGGCAGATCATAAATTTAGAAGGCCCAGGTCTCAAAAGATACTCAGTGATTTCAACGAAGTTAACCAAAAAAAAAAAAAAAAGGAGGGGGAGATACTAGTTTTAAAAAGTTCTGCCAGAGGGTTCAGAAAAAGGAGAGATCTGTGTAGGAATACAGTCCAATTTATTTGTTAAAACACCTCGATGTTTTCTGGTAGCCTAAACCACACATTCCTTTGCATCAGCAGAGATATTATTTACCCACCCACTTGATAGATGGGAAAACTGAGTCTTGCCAAATACAATCCTAGAAGAGGGTCTTTAGAAGAGATGCCCGACAGGCTAGGTTCCAAATGTCCCAATGTCCCTTCTTTCTCTTCACACTTAGTGGCCATGACATAGAACATGCTCAGTTTGACAAATGGAGATCTCTTGTGCAAGTGTTAGAAAAGGTAGATGCCTTCATGATGAGAATAGATAAAGACTACCATATAGAGAGAAATAGGGAAGTCAGGTAGTTTGTGCAGTTTGCATGAATCCTGTGTCATTTGACATTGGCATCAAAAGACTCAATACTATCTGTCAAGATTTGACCTAGCTTCCTTTTAAGTTTGGGAGAGGACACAGGGATGGCTGAAATCATCTTAACTCGTTAGACTTTCTTATTCTTTGTGAGCAGGGCCTTCATTTTGTACCCCATTCTGTTTTCGGCCTTCAGGACAATGCCTGGCATGTAGTAGACACTCGCTAAATATTTGTTGCTCGTAATAAGTGTACTCAGGTTACCACTTCACTTTGGCCTCAGACATTTTCTGACTTTCCGGGACTCTGACCACAAATCTAATAGGTGATTTTCTTCCTTAGCAGTAAACAGACCATTATTTCAACCCTAAAAGGAAGACATTATGAGACCACCATTAATCACAACCTCAAGGCATCCCTGGGTCTCTCTGAGGTGTGTGGTGCAGAGAAGGAATATCACGAGTCTCCCCCACACCAGGTCTAAAGGATGAAGGTACAAACAGCTGAGTATACAATTCCTGGACCAAAGCCCAGTGAAGTCACTACTTTGGGGACCCAGGACTGTCATCACTGTCCTCTCAAGTCCGTGCTTCTGGACTCTTGTGGTGAACCTCATGCACCTGCAGCATCTGGCTCATGGCTGAGCGCTTTGACTACAACAGACTGGATCCAAATACAGCTTGACTTGGGTCCATGCATAGTGTAATGCACTTCTCTGGGGCTCAGTCTCTTTAACTGTGAAATGGGAGATGAATAAACTACCTTTGAATGCAACAGATGGAAAATTTGATGTGCACGCAAATTGTCTGGGAATGTCATTACGTTCGTTCCAAGTTCAGGCTCCTCAGGCCTGAGACCCTGTGGTCCTAACCAGCTCCCAGGTGATCCTGTGGTCTTGGGGAATCTCACCGTGAGCCACCAGGTCAAAGGTCAGTAAATGAGTTAACAATATGAATAAAAGGAGACTACATTAATAAGCAATATAAAGCAAACTATTAATAATTATTGTCAGTAGTAGCATTTTTTGTTAAAACACATGAAATTACCACCAGCCCGGTTTGAATTAGATTGCTTCTGGCCCTGAGTCCTTGTATGCAAGTTTTGTGATTCCATCCGAAACCTCCTTCGACCTTCCCATGAGCCCTCATGTAACTACAGAAGTCAAGGGCACAGTGAGAAGATATTTTATTACCCATGTATTTATGTATGGGTTTTTGGGGTTTTAAAACTGGCAATTAAAACCTTGTAAATTTGTATTATCAACAAAATAAATGTAGACGGGTTAGTTACTCATTGCTAATAAATTTGATCATTCATTTATAAAACGAATGTTCGCCCAAGAATCACAGAGCACTCTATAAATATCGCTTCACTAAGCCACAAACCACCTCGACCAGGAAGGCACACAGCACCCCTGAGGGGTTAAACAAACCCTCCTGGGCCTGGGGGATGGGAAGCAGGGCCTGAATTCCACCCTTCTGGTCCCTTTCCTCAAGCTAGGTTCAGCCTCTGCCCCAGGGGCCAACTCTTTGAAGCATGATATCCATTTGGAAGGATTTCAAGTCAGCTGCCTGGAGGCCCCCTTCTCAGATAGCCCCAGGAACCTGTCTGCAGGAGCAGAAGAAAATCATCTCCCTGGGGCTTGATGGAGGAGGACTCTACCCCCGCCCCCACCCTTGCTCCCTTCCTTCCCTGCGCTGTGGGCAGCGGGCTACTGTTGAACAGCTCACTTTCAAACCCATCACCCGGCTATGCAACTCAGGCCTGGAACAGACAAAACAAAGGAAAGCCGCTTGGCTGCTGGTTTCCCGCCAGGGGTACCCCCACTTCAAAGTCCTCTTTTCCTCCACAAAGGAACTCAATTACGTTTCTTTTATCCTTGGGTCCTGATTCCTTGGAGGGAACAAAGCTTTGGTGGCTGGAGGGGACCACAAACCTCAGGCTCCTTAGCGATGAGTTGGGATTACGACAGCCAACATCATCCAGGGGCTGTGACAAAGTTCGGAGATGACGTGTGAAGTCAGTGGAATTTACCACTGTAAGTAGCACCAGCTACTTACAGTGTTAATCAGAGATGAAGCACTAGTGCAGAGCGTCAGGCAAGACTGTAACGTAAGCAGCCTGGAGCAGGAAAAGTATATTGTGCTTTGTGACCCTTATGTGCGCGCACACACATGAACACATGCACACACTGACATATATGTTTGCAACACGTATACCCATACATACCTGCAAACACCTATGCACATGCCAACACATGTGCCCCCACACACCTGTGCACTCTACTCGCCCATCCACATGCATTATGTAATATGCTCGCGCACACATGTGTAACTCCCCCACACACTCCCCCCCACTGCCAGGCACAGACACCCACACACCTGTGAGCACAGGCTCCATATCTGCAAGTACACACGTGTGCACTATACAAAAGAAATCCATGCCAGGTGTGGTGGTGCATGCCTGTAATCCCAGTGACTCAGTAGGCTGAGACAGGAGGATTATGAGTTCAAAGTCAGCCTCAGCAAAAGTGAGTGGCTAAGTAACCCAGTGAGACCCTGCCTCTAATAAAATACAAAATAAGTGGGGGGATGTGGCTCAGTGGTCAAGTGCCCCTGAGTTCAATCCCTGGTAACCATGCCCTACCCCCAAAAAAGAAAAAAAGAAGTCCATAGTACCCCAAATCATTTTCTGATGTCAAAATTCTAGAGAAGTATTCAAGAATTGAGTCAATCCCTGCTCTGTCTGCCTCTCTCTCTTTTTTTCTCTCTCTCTCTCTCTCTCCTCTGTGGGAGGAGCATGGGATGGTTGGTTCCCTAAGCAGAACTCAGGCAGCTGTGAACATCAGCCCAACTCCATATTGCCTCTTATTCATTCCCAAATTCTTTCCTGAAACACCTTCTTGGCCCCTGCCTTCCGACCAGTGGATAAAACCTCTGTTCTTTCTGGTAAGAGAAACTAAAATCTCTACTCTCATAAAGACTGACTGAGAGAGGCCATCATGACGGTCCCAGTCTTCGTTTACTGGGTGACCCTGCTCTCTTGATTCTGCCTTTGGGCACTTGAGCACCTACAAGCGCCTCTGTTTGCAGAAGGCCATATGATCTGCAAGTCTGAGTTTCTCATCGTTAGATATTAGATTATCATTATTGAAGGGTGATGGGAAATGACATCCCCCAAGAGAGCTCCCAGGGGAACAGGAGGGCAGTGTGGCTCTGGACCCAGGAAGGGAAATAAGACAAACATTAACCCTCCCCAGTAACAATGGGTCCTGAAGGGACTGAGGGCTGAGCCCTGGACTTTAATCTTCTGCCCCCATTGCCAGTTAGTCCTGCAAGGAGGAAACAGTAACTGGTGAAGCTCTGGGAAACCATGAATCCCAGAGAAAGAAGCTAAGCAGTGAACGCTGAGTTCTGAGCTTTTCCCTGTGACAATGAGTTTCGGGCTTTTTACTTTCTTTCCTGACTGTCCAAACCAACATGTCCTGCTTCAGTTTCCAATATTAAACCACCCTCGTTGTACCCTATAAATTCAAATCCCTTGGGTAACCCCCGGCCATCTTCTACCCAGAAATGAGCCCCTCCAGTGCCTGAGGGATGGACTCAACTGTGGAATAAAGGAGAGCTTGCTGATCCGTTTGAGGTCTGCTTCCGGCCCAGAGATTTATTTTTTCATAGTGGTGCTGAAACTGTTTTGGTTATTCTTGCTTACAGTCATTAGCTTAACTCTTGGTTCCTGCAAACTTCTTTTTAAATAATGACTCCCATTCTCTCTTGATTTGACCTCTGAAGGGGCAGGACACATCTTTACTTATTGAGCTTTTTACGATTCTTTAGAAATGTTGGAAAGTAATGAGATTTTGAGACTTTCCGTTCCTCAGGGCCATCGTTAGTTGATCAACACAAACATTATAGAATTTTGAATCAAAAATAGGAAAGAAATAGGATATTAAGAATATCCTAAAATCAAAAGTAGAAAACAAACAGGATATTAAGCTTGCTGAGACATGTCTATGGAGGAGAAAGACCCACGGAGCTATTGACCTATCTTCCTATACCAGGATTGCTGGCTTGACCTGGGCTTGGAATGAATCGTTTCCACTTACGGTTTTCAATCCGTCACCACTCAGCTTCCTGCCCTGTGCAGGTTCTTTCCTGAGGGCAAATGTCATCTATGAGAAGTGCCACGGTGCCTCCTAATGAGACTGAGCTTGTCTGGCCAGTGACTGCCCTGAATCAGCCATCCAACCAAAGAAGAGAGTCAGATGATTACCAGAAATGTATATGCTAATATTACATTGTGTTTCTGCAGAAGAAGTTTAAAAAGTGTTACTAGCAACTCTAGGTCCATTTTAAATTTCATAAGGGAAGTCTTTATAGATAGAGTTTGCTTGAAAGAAAAAAAGATCACCTACCAAAATTTCTTACAAAGAAAGTTGCTGTTAAGTCTTTGGATTTTTTTCCTTTGACTTCCAAAATAAAATCAGCCAAAAGCTACTCACATCTATAAGTATTTTGGTTAAGTATGGCTTTTAAATGCATCATGTTTTCTTTGTTTAATTCAATGAATGTTGGGGTGGGGAGTTGATCAATGTGTTCCCTTCATGTCTTTTCACCTCTGGAGTTTTGCTCACATTGTCCCTCTCATGTAGAATGTCATTTTTCCTTGCATGCCCCAATCAACTTCATTTTTTTACTTTTATCTTTTTATTTGCTCTTTTTAGATATACATGACAGTAGAATGTCTTTTGGTATGTTATATATACATGCAGTATAACTTATTCTAATTAGGATCCCATTCTTGTGATTATACATGGTGTGGAGTTTCACTGGTCGTGTGTTCATATTGCACATAGGAAAGTGATGTCCCATTCATTCTATTGTCTTTCCTATCCCTGACCCCCTCCCTTGCCTTCATTCCCCTTTGTCTAATCCAAGGAACTTCTTCCCTCCCCTCACCTTATTGTGTGTTGGCATCCACATATCAGAGAGAACATTCCACCTTTGGTGTTTTGGGATTGGCTTATTTCACTTAGCATGACAGTCTCCAGTTCCATCCATTTACCTGCAAATGCCATCATTTCATTCTTCTTTAAAGCTGAGTAATATTCCGTTGTGTATATATACCACATTTTCTTTATCCATTCATCTTGAAGGGCACCTAGGTTGATTCCATAGCTTAGCTGCTGTGAATTGAGCTGCTATAAACATTGATATGGTTGCATCACTGTAGTATGCTGATTTTAATTCCTTTGGATATAAACCGAGGAGGGGATAACTAGATCAAATTGCGCTTCCATTCCAAGTTTTCTAAGGAATCTCCATTGCTTTCCAAATTGATTGCACCAATTTGCAGTCCCACCAGCAATTTCTGAGTGTATCTTTTTTTCCCACATCCTCACCCATATTTTTTGTTACTTTATCCTTGATAATTGCCATTCTGACTGGAATGAAATGAAATCTCCATGTAGCATTAATTTGCATTTCTCTAATTGCTAAAGATGTTGAACATTATTTCATATATTTGTTGACCAATTGTATTTCTTCTTGTGTGAAGTGCCTACTTACTTCCTTTGCCCATTTACTGATTGGGTTGTTTTGTTCTGTTTTTAAAACTTTTGAGTTCTTCGTATATGCTAAAGATTAATGTTCTGAGGTGCAGGTGGCAAAGATTTTCTCCCTTTCTGTAGGCTCTCTCTTCACATTCTTGATTGCTTCCTTTGCTGTGAAGAAGCCTTTTAGTTTGATACTTGTTGGTTCTTGATTTTACTTCTTTATGAGTCTTGTTGAGGAATCCGGTTCCTAAGCCGACATGATGGAGAGTTGGGCCTACATTTTCTTCTAGTAGGCACAAGTCAACTTCATTTTTAAGGCATATTCCAAGGCTGTCAACCATTAAGGCTCAAATGCCTCATTCTCTATTCTTCACGAATTTCCCCACTGGAGGTCAACTCTCCCAGGTCTCCACACTTGCACATGGGACATAGCAAATTTCAGGTACTCCTTCACCCACCTTGCAAAAGCTGAGCATCGTGGTAAATCAGGCTTATGTTCTTTTTTTCATTAGCTTTACTGAGATTTAATTCACATACCATAAACGTTTCCCCAAAGTGAACAATTCAGTGGTTTTTAATGTATTCAGAGTTGACTAGCCATCACTATAATCTAATTCCAGAACATTTCCATTACCCTACAGAGAAGCCCCATACAGAGCAATCATTAGCAGTCACTTCTACACCACCCACCCCAAATCCTCGGCAACCACTAATCTACTTTCAATCTCTGTGGATTTGCCTGTTCTGGACATTTTCTCTATATAGAGTTACAGAATGTGTTGCTTTTGGGGACAGCCTTCTTTCACTTAGCATAATGTTTTCAAGGTTCATCCATTTTGAAATATGTATCAATATTTCATTCTCTCGTATCCATTGTAAGGTTATAACACCTTTTCATCCAGTTATCTGCCTATGGGCATTTGTTTGCACTTGGGGGCTATTATGAGCAGTGCTACAGAAGACATTTACGTACAAGTTTTTACGTGGACATGTGATTTTAGTTCTCTTAGGTATACACTTAGGAGGGAATTGCTGGATCATAAAGTGATTCTATGTTTAAGATTGTGAGGAGCTGCCAAACGGTTTTCCAAAGCTGCTATACCATTTCACATTCCCACCAGCAAGGAAAGAGGGTGTCCATTTCTGCACATCCTCATCAACCTCTGTCCTTCACTGCTTTTTGTAATTCTTCATCTGAAGCTTTGTTTCAGGACACAAAATTGAAGGAAAGAATGGGATCTGGAAAAGTTACTTCGAGACACTTTGTCCCCTAATCCCCTCACTGAAGCCCTGACTCTGGAAAAGGCCCAGTGCGTTGGAAGAAAAGAGCTATTGCACCCCAGCAGAGGGAGGCCCAGTGGCTTCTGAGTCAGTGCCCTGCTGTGCAAATGGTCCCCTTCGGTTGGTTACTATCCAACGTGCTGGTCTCATAGGTAACATGAGGATGGTATTTCCATTTGCCATCACTACAAAACAGGACATGTTTATGTACATACCTAGAAATTCACATGGACCACTCTGGGCACTCCAGAAAGTTCTTTCTGAATGATTCTCCTGCAGCCCTGTAGCTCTGGTGCCGGGCCTGTAGGTGCACCAGCAGAGGAAAAGGAGGTTTTGGTCAATCTCTGTAAATATGTCACCTGTGTGACAAGAATGAGTGGTCTTTTTTGAGCACCACACACACACACAGAGGAAGTGAGTTAGTTGTGTAAGTCAAATCTGATTTCTCTTTATTTATTTTGTGATCTCCTTGACTGGTTGGTTTCCAAGGAAGCTGTGGACCATTCACCACACTGACTACTCAGGCATCTATTTTTCTTTGTGTTTCCATCATACCTTTACAGCAGTACTCCCCAGATAGTTCTCTCCCAAGTGCCCTGGTCTATTCTCAAGTCTTCTAATGCTTAATGGTGCTTTCTCCAACATCATGGTGAAAAGGTAGAATAGTCAGATAATAAAACATAGGCCGGCGATTAAGGCTATGGGCTGCAAAGAGCCTTCTCTAAGTAAGATGGAAAGTACAGGCTTCTCCAAGGGGTGGATTGCTCTGCAGAAACATTATAAACATCTCAGCTGACTCCTCTGTCCCAGAAAAGTAAGAAAAGTCTCTTTTGCTCCAGATAGGTAAGAGAAAGGAAAAGTGGGCCAGACCTGGGGGAAGATGCAGAAAACTTCAAACTCAACCACTAAGGGGCATGAATAACCAAAATGTCTCAGGCTTGACCCATGGCCTTGGCATTTTCCCAATACCTGATCAGCATGAATGTTGAGCAGTACCCCTACCCAGCAGCCATATAGACCCTAGACTAGTATACCTGAATGGCAACCTGCTATCAGGACACACTCAGTGCATGTTGTTTCTTTTCTTCTCATTTGAATAGATCCAACTCTTTCACACTCACTGTTGTCCATGACTTTCCTTCTTCGAGTTCATGAGACAAGAACCTAGAAAGGAATTGCTAAGCTAAGTTACAACACTAGCAGGTGTTGCTGGCTTTGGAACCCAAAGGAGATGTGACCCAAACAGATCTTGCCCCATACAATTCTAACAGTGGAAAATCCAGTTTCAACAGCAGTTCTAACAGGCATTGCCTGCCATGGAGCTGAAAGAGATCTGCAGCACAAACAGGTCCTCCCTGCCACGATTAGTACAGCAGACACTCTGGTTTCCCTGAGAGCAAAGTGATGTGGGCGTTGAGGACCAGGAAGCAACAGGGCATGGCTGTGAAGAACAGAGACATGCAGACCTGAGTACAAATGTCAGCATCTGTCACTTCCCAGTTCATGGACTTGGGCAGGGAACTGAACTTCTCTGAGCCTCAGAGTTCCTGTCTGTAAACTGGGAAGATTCAGAGGAGCTACCCCAGTGGGTAGATTCAACAAGTTAATGTACAGAAAGCATGTAGCACAGATCTGGGAACAGGAAATTGGCAAGGGTTTAGTAAACACCACTTCCCTGGATAACAAGAGACAACATGAACTTCAGCAGCAGCTGCTAATCTTCCTGAAGTGCTTACTGTGTGCTGGGCACTAAGCCAAGTGCTTCATTTGTATCAGCTTATTTAATTCTTGCAGCCAACCTATAACAGGGAGATGACAGTCACCACCATTCCGCAGACTGGAGCATAGAGGGAGGAGGCAGCCCACCCGAAGTCACCAGCGGGCAGTGGCTCTTGAAATACGCCTCCACAGTGGGAGTCTGGGCTCATCCTCTGATGATAAAGTAGGTCACGAAACTAACAAAAAAAAAAAAAAACACCACAAAAGGGACTATTTGTCCCACATCCCTTCCTGTGGCCTCCCAGAAGTGCCCCACAGCACCAGATTCACTCTGGGTGGCTACTGTGGTTCTTCTTGTGTGTGGGAAAGAGGGGTGTGCGAGAGTATCCAGCTGCCAGCTCCCCGCCGCCTGGGTAGAGACAACAGAGCCCTCATTGGCCTCCTTGTGCCAAGCCTACTTGGAAACCTCCGAGATAACGCTGAGACAGAAGACCAAGCAAACCTGTGGCGTCTGCACAATGAACAGCACTGTCAGGACACATTTATGGATAGCCTGTGACACGGGTGGATTCAAGTCCCACCTTCCCAGTTCCAGTTTTTAGAAAAAATAAATACAGTACACAAATATATTCCCACTATTAAAAAAAAAAAATCAGTCCCTATGAAGAGCAGAATGAGAAAGGTGCTCGTCATACCCACCTCTAGTCTGATCCCACATCTCCTTCCAGTGGTAACTGGGCTCAAAGTAGTGGAGAGGGCTCCTCCCACTCTTTTTCCTCTATATTTAAATGGATATATATACATATGGGCACATAAACATGGTTCATTTAGAAAACTTTTGTTTCCACACAAATGGAATCACGATGTGTGCATTGTTTGCAAAATACTTCACTTGCTTTATTCAGTTAACAATAGATTTAGAAAATCTGGCCAAGTCTGTACACACATATATTGACATCGGCTTTTTAAAATTAATTATGGAAGCATTTTCTATGCTGTGGTGCTACCAAAATTTATTTAACCTTATTCTTTGATACGAATATATATATATATCCGTGTATATATATATACACATACATATGGGGGCAGATTCTAAGACAGTCACCAGTGATAATTTCCTCCTGATACTGTAATTCCCTGCCTGAATTGGCCTGGTTCAGTGACTTGCTTCTAATCAACAAAGCAAAGCAAAGCAAAGAGGTCCCTTCCGTGACCAGGTTGTAAAAGATCATAACTTGCCTCGTTTGCAGATTCTCACTTGCTAGTTTATAGAAAGGTCCATGTGGAAAGAAACTAAGAGCAGCCTCTGGCTCACTGTCTACAAGCAACCACGTCCTGCCAAAACCCCGTGAGTTTGGAAGTGGATCCCTCCCCATCAGCATCTCAGATGAGTCCCCAGTCCTGCCAGCACCTTGATGGCAGTCTGCAAGACATCCTGAAGCAGAGGACCCAGAGGGGCTGTGCCTAGATTTCCAGTCACAGAAATTGGGATGCTAAATATGTGATGTTTTAAGCCCCTAAGTTTGGGGAAATTTGATACGGAACAACTGATGACTGATTCAGCTGCTCTTATCAGGAGCAACGCTGGAACCACAGTGCATATGATAAGAGCTGCATTCTAGGATTCACTCCTCGACCTGCGATTACTCACAGCAAGGGCTAGGGTTCTGAACATAAATAACGCTAACTCACCCTCTAAAAATATTTAGCAAGTTACAATCAGCCAACAGTATGAAAGTTTCTCCTTCTCTCCATGCCCTTGCAAAATGAAAGTAAAATGAGAAATTTAATAATAATCTAATTAATCTAAGAAAAGTTTAAATAATATGAATCTAAGAAAAATCAATGCCACCTTGTTTTGATTGCATTTTCCTGATTCGTTAGGGTGAGTTTTTTAAAAATAAATCAATGGACCCAGTGACCATGCTTTTCTTCTGCTGAGACTTGCCTCTTGATATCCTTTCTTTTATTTTTAATTAAAATCAACAGCTGGAATGATAAATGGGGGTATTACTTTGAAAGACTCGGATGGTCATCCTATTATTGGTTATACTAACATCAGTCACTCCAAGAGTTACCTGATTTCTCCACTCAACATTCACTCTTTCCCCTTCACAATTTCTAAGCAATTCATAGGAATATTCTTTGAGATCATTCAAATATTCACTCATTAAAATTTAGCATCCTTTGATGATTCTTGCTCAAATAAAACTTTATTATGCTGAATGGAAAACAATGATTTTTTTAATTTACCAGTCCATAGGCAGCCATCTTTGTGGATAAAATCATCTCTATCCCCTCATTTATTTATTATTCGTATGAACTCACAGTTGCCTGGTTTTATCCATGGCTTAAAATTCATTACTGAATGGTTTATAATTTATTAATTACATACAATTAATATATTAATTAATACAATTAATTATATTGATGCCCAAATTTTCTAAGATTTGACCAGTAAGAACCCCTCCAGATTGACTATTATTTCCTCCTGATGTGCCTGCCTTTCTCTTTCCATCTCTCCCTCCCTCCCTTCCTCTCTTCTTTCCCTCCCTTTCCTCTTTCTTTCCTCACTGCTTTATATTCTAGCACAACAAAATGCTCTTGGCACACCTTATACCCACCAGCCCATTTCTCTGTGGAGCCTGGTTCGTTGTAACAGGTAAAGGTACTAGACACAGATCTGGCACCAGATGTGCTCATTCAAATGAACCCATTTTAAGTGTGGTTTGGTGAGTTTGAATGAATGTGTAAACTCTAATAGCTACCACCCCATTCAAGGCTACTCTTGCCTTCATCCCTCAAAGTCTCCTTCTCTGGCTTTATCTTATGTAATTTCCTCTTTCAACATGCCCTTTATTTCCTATTTGCCTCCCTCCCCACCATTCTGCAAAACCCTGATAGAATATTTGTCCCTTCTTAGAATTCTTTTAAAATTCCTCAACAAAAGGCAATGGTTGCCTCTTCTTTTTTTCTCTAGACAGGGAGTGTTTCCGTCAGCTTTTCGGCTACTGTAACTAAAATACCCAAAAAAAAAATAAAAATAAAAACTTTAGAGGAGGAAAAGTTTACTTTGGGACTTCTGGCTTCAGAGGTCTCAGTCCATAGACAGCTGGCTCCATTCCCTAGGGCTCCAGGTAAGGTGTCATGGCAGAAGAGTGTGGCAAAGGGAAGCAGCTCACAGGATGATAAGGAAGCAGAGAGAGACTCCACTTGCCAGATACAAGTATACACCCCAAAGGCACACCCCCAGTGCCCATCTCCTCCATCCACAGCCCACCCTCCTTCAGTTACCATCCAGTTAATCCCTGAGGGGCTTAATTCACTGATTGGGTGAAGGCTCTCATAACCCAATCATTTCTCCTCTAAACATTGCATTGTCTCACCCATGAGATTTTGGGGGACAAATCACATTCAAACCATAACAGGAAGTAAAAATATTTGCTCAGCAGTTCAAGGAGTCTAATTGAAAAATTATTTCCTTACCAGTTGTGTATCCTTGGGAGAGTTAACCTCTCTGTCTACTGATTTCTCATCTATAAAATGTTCCGATTTCACCACCTACAAATGTGTTAGTTTAACTCTCCAGGTAGCTCTCAGATCTTCCCTTCTGGACACCTTCATAGCCTAGTATATCCATCCTGGAGAACCACCTAGTTTCCCAAATTCTATCTTCATGTCCTTTGTCATGCACTCTCGACAACACAGCCAAAGTTATTTCAAGAAATGCCAAGTGACATTGGCCCTGCCAGTTGCTACACACTCAGTGGCTCCTGGGTGAGGACAGTTCCCCCACAACATGGTTTATAATAAAAGGACTTTCTGGGCCTTATTGCTCCTTGCTAACATCACACTGCGCACTCCCCTGACTTGCTTAGTGAGTTCCTCTAACTCCGCCCACATCCTGCTCTCTTACTGGGATCCTTTCCCCATCTCACCAGCTCAACTCCTCTTCATCTGACTGATGGTTAAAAGCTTCCTGACTTTTCTGGTGAGTTTGAACCCCCCAGAGTACACTCCTTTAGCTTCATGTCATTTCTTTGGTAGCACTTAAACATTGAACCATCTCACTAGTATTTTGTAACTCTTTTGATAAATTTCAGTATCCCTGACAAGAATCTAATCTCATAACTGTGACCCAGTGCTGGTCCTAGTACTGACAGTTGACATTAGTTATAAGAATGAATGCCCCATGGAACTGGTGTTAGGATGAAATGGGATCATGAGTGACGTGGCTATGGCACAGTTCAAAGCACTTGATGAGAGTGGTTCATGGCAGGAGTCCCCTCTTATCCTCAGGGGACACATTCTAGGACACCCAGTAGATGCTTGGAATCTTGGATACTACAGAACCCTCTGCACACTATGTTTTATCGTATACATGTATACATATAATACAGTTTGATTTATAAATTAGGTATAGTAAGAGATTAACAATAGTGTAATAAAACAGGACAATTATAACAATTATACTGTAATAAAACTTATGTGAATGTGGTCTCTCTTTCAATATCGTATGGTACTACAGATCTTGGCAACCTCACTATACAATTATTTTTCTTTAAGTGGAGAACTTTCACCTTTTCATTTACAAGAAGTACTTTGCAGCTCTTCTTTGGCATATATGACTTGCCAATGTCACTGTTCTTGCATTGTGGACACAACACACAACACCAAGATGCCATGACAGTCAATCTGATAAGTGGGATGCCTAAGGAGTAACTAACAGGGAGGTAGCAGGCACAATGTGGATGTGCTGGACAAAGGGATGATTCAGGTGCCAGGCAGGATGGTATAGGATGTCTAGACATTTGTCTAGACATTATTCTGCTACTCAGAATAACACAATATTTAAAATTTGGTAGGTAGTTTATTTCTGAAGATGTTCATTCAATATTTTCAGACTGTGGTTGACTGTGGGTAACTGAAACCATGAAAACTGAAACTGCAGATAAGGGTAGAATTTTTCTAGAGCTTCATCCTTCTTATACCATTTCACCATTGAGAATTCTTTAGATGGCCGACATCTCTACCATTCCATTCCCAAAATACCCAAAATAGACAAAGTCCGACTTCTCAACTCCTGTTGTTTCTCCGGCACCTTGTATGAGATCTGTGCTTATTAATGGCATGAGGTGAATCAACAAATGTTTAAATGAATGAATCAAGTTATTTAAAACCTACTGTTTTCTTCTCTGTGAAAAGCAAAACCTACGAATAACTAACTCATAGGATAGTGATAGGGTCATGATGGATCACTAATAGGAAAGTGCTTGGGACAGCATCTGGGAAATTGCTGTGGTTTAGGTATGAGGTGTCCCCCAAAAGCTCATGTGTGAGACAATACAAGAATGTTCAGAGGTGAAATGACTGGATTTTAAGAATTTTAACCTAGTCAGTGGATTAATCCACTTGAGTGGATGAACTGGGTAGTAACTATAGGCAGCAGGTATGGTTTTAGGAAGTAGGTCACTGGAAGCACAACTTTTGGGTTTATATTTTGTCCTTGGTGAGCATACCTGTTTCCTGGGTGCCATGATGGGAGCCGCTTTGCTCCACCATGCCCTTCTGCCATGTTTCTGCCTCCATGTTTCTGCCTCATCAGAACTGTGGAGTTGTGTGGCCAAGGACTGAACCTCTAAAACTGTGAGTCAAAATAAACTTTTCCTCCTCTAAGTTGTTCTTGTTGGAAATATTGGTCACAGGGACACAAAGCTGACTAAAATACCACACTTGCCCAACAAACCCAGCGGTTGACATTTGAACAATTAGTCACACTGGTCATTTTAGCACTGTGACAACCAGAGCAGCTGAGTCACTTGCATTCAAGCGGTTTGCTGTGTAAGTACAATGCTCTTATATGAGTCAGGTATAAACAGTGGACCCCCCCCATCAGTAACTTTCTGCTTGGGGTAAACCTCTCAGTTCTGATTCAGAAACTCAAACATGGAGGCTGTCTATGTAGCCCTCAGCTCATAGCTATGAAATTGTTGGCATTTTCCAATTAGTTTTATTAGTGTGAATCTTGTCTAGGAAATTGAATCATGCTTTCAATTCCTTACATCCCAGAACATAATCCTTTTTCTCCAAGAGTAAATAGGGCAGTGTTTTGGGCTTTTTCTGAATGTCTCATCAAAGTCAAAAAACCTTTTCTTTAGGGTTGGCATTCATCATTTGTGCCTTTCTTTTACTCTGAAAAAGAAAATGATCCAGTCATCCAACTGGCTATTCTCTAGTTGCCTTAATTCATGGGAAGCCAAAAAGGAAAAATTGGTAGGTTCAACACTGTTGGACAAGGATAAGCAGAATCATATCACATTAACTGTAATTTACAGCATTTCAACACATCCCTGCTTCTGCCAAAGTCTGCAAAAATTAGCCCCACTGGAAAAAGTGGAGAATGGGGTGGAGCCAGAGCCGGTGGGGGGGCAGAATAGAGAACTGAATTTGTCTTTTCTAAGCTGGAGTTTGAGAATTAGAACCCCCATCAGCACTTTCTTGAATGTTTTGCTCATTGATGCTATAAAAATAAATATCACACAATATTTTCTGGACTCGGCCTCATCTGTTGCTAAAACTAAAGCCAGGCAGCTTCCAAACAGACTCACTGAGGTTCATTTCACAGGCGGGGACATTTCCAGGCTGGCAGGCAGCCACCAGAAGAGTTATTGAAATTCAATTCAAAACGATGAACTCTATATGAAAATGCCCATTTATGAGCATTCAAAAGGATGAAGAATCTCACAGGAAGATGACAAGCAATGACAACTTCTAGGACAGACCAGTGGTGCCTGCGGATGATTACCCCCCAAACACCCACGCTCTGAGAGCTTTGTTGGAGAGCCTTCTAAAGACTGGAACTGTTTGTATTCAGAAGGAATCTCTGTAGATGAAGCTATTTATTATGAGCTGAGAAAACAAATATATGCAATAGGGGGTTGGATGAATTTGTAACTAAAATACCCATGGCAGGTTCTATATCATGGATCCTAACCACCAGGCTTAGATCAGAGCCCCAGGATGAGGACCATTTTCTATGCCAGGGTTCCTTGACTTACTCAGGAGTGGAACATATGGAAGTTTTGTTCTCTCTGTAGAACCCAGGAAATACTGATAACATTCTTTCCCCCCAGCACATGACCTAGGAACAACTTCTATATCTAAAACTATGGCTCTTTTATGAGTTATGTAACAATGCCATTGTAAATATTGTACCTTTTTTTAAAAAACAACATATTCTGCTCCCTCCAGAAAGAAATAATCTCTCTGAAAACTAGGGCTTGATCTTATTCACTGCCTCTTCCCAGAGCCTGAACAAGCACCCTCAGACGCAACATATGGCCGAAACACTGTACCTGGTCATTGCAGAGTTCTTTCAGCAAATTCATTAGCTACTCTTGAATTTGCTTGTGAGGTAGACAGGACTGCAGATTTTAAAAGAAAATTGTGGGCAAAGAGAATGCTAAGTCATTATTTAAAAGTCTATTCTGCCTGACCATTTCATCATATATTTGGGGAGAAGACCACCAGTATAAAATTTTAGAGATGGCAACTCATTTTATCTCTTAGGTCCACTCGTGTGAAAACACCAGCAATGGGCAGAAGCAACATTTGAGGATTATTGGCCTCATCTATTCTGACATTGCTGAGAATTCATGCTTACAATGCAAATTGAATTAGGAAACTCATCCTCCGCTTGACCCACAAAGACCAATTAATGACCACAACATGAAGGTAAAACAGGAAGTGATCCCACATCCAGTTTCCATTCCTACAAGAGAATCAGTGTAGCCTTGCCTTTGGGGATGGGAGTATAATTCACTCACTTGATGAGCAGTCATCCAGGCCCTTCTTATTGGTGAGGTACTGTCCTGGGCCCTGGGGTTAATAAGACCAAGTTTCTGCTTTCAGGGCCATTATTTCACTCTTGTGGAAAAGAAAGGATCGTTGTTGTTTTGTTTTGTTTTTAATGTATTAACACCTCCGTACGTGATAAGAGCCATGAAGGAAAACAAAGTAAGGTGAGGAGATAAATAAGGCACCAAGGGAAGGGTATTCAGGAAGCCTTCTCCGGAAGAAAACATTTGAACAAACAAATTAAGAGCTGTGTGGTAATAGGGGTCAGGAACATCTGAGGAGCCTCTGAAGAGATTGCTAGTCTGAAGCAGCCTCACATGGTGACACAGAAACCACCAGACAAGACAAGTTAATTGCATGACTATCTGTGAATGCTGAAAACAACTGGCCACGTTTTATTTCTTCCACTCAGATGGCAAGCAATGAGTGAGGTACACAGGAAAGAAGGAGGCATAGGATCTGTAAGTGGGAGGGATTCTGAAGCATCTATACCTGCCTGGTCATAACAAGTAGCTGTGGATAAGTTATTATGGGGAGCCCCAAAATCCTTTGCCCTTAACTCCTGTCTGAGTCTTTGTTTGGGATGCTGTAACACAAATACCATAAACTAAGTGACTTACAGACACAAAAATGTATTTCTCATACATTCGGTGGCTGAGAAGTCTAAGATCAAGTCCCTGGTAGATTTGGCCACCAGTGAGAACCCACTGGGTCACAGATGGCTGTCTTCTCACTGTATGGTGACCGGAGACCTTTTTTATAAGGGCACTAATCCCATCTGTGAGGGCTACACTTCATGTCCTGTTCACCTCCAGAAGGCCCAATCTCTAAATATCATTCCAATGGAGATTAGGTTTCAATATGTGGGTTTTGGAGAGACATGCACATTCAGTCTATGACAAGACATAAATATTATTTATTCAATTATTTTTCATAGTCAAAAGAAGAGAGCACTAAGTGTTCCAGCAGGAAGAGCATCATCATTGGGGACAGGGAGATGACAGGCAAAGGCTTGACTCTGTGGTATCCCAGCCATTCATCTGGTATTTCCTGTCTCTGGGTGCCAGTTTCCACCTTTGGAAAATGGAAATGGCCATGTGGTGAAATTATTAATGATAATGTTTATAAAGGCCAAGCCCATCTGTTGGTGACAAGAAATAGTAATATATATAGTGTTATATGAAAAATCAGAAAGATAAAATACTTCCCCTACAAAGCAAAACCAAAATAGCATCTAAGGATAATTTTCCTTCATCTTTCCCAGAATTATTATCTTTAAATCTTAACCAATCAGCACCAAATGCCCACAGTTTAGTCTACTCAAAGATTGGTTATATATGCTATAGGAGTCTCTATCATATAGAATTCTATTTCAGAAATGAATGCCTGCAATATGTTGTCTCTTGAAACTTTGTGGCTTCTGCATTGGTAAAGATAACCTACTTAAAATCATTGATGACAACCTCAACCTAAATTAGTGACATTATAATCCAGATTATTAAGAAATTTGGCCTTATACTGTATAAGCAATCCTTCTAATTAAAACTAGAATAACTTAGAGAAGGATGAGTTTGATTGGTACATACAAATGGATGTAAAACAATAACTTTTTAAGCTAAATATGCATCTTCTGTGTATCCATCTATACATCTAGCCAACGAAAAGACTGAAGGCCATCTGCCAGGTGTTGGTTGACATGGTTGGGATCCAACCCTAAACCAAACAACATTGCTAATGACCTCATGGGAGCATTATTTTAGTTTAGAAGACAGATAAACCCACGTAAACAAATACATTTTTAAATAACTTGAGGTGTTAACAAGCGTTATGAACACATTTTATCCAGGATAAGTGGAGAACTGGTGACAAATAACTCAGGAGATGGGCTTAAATAGTGTGCTCAGGATCTTCCTGTCTGAGGAGGTGATGTGTCAGTCAAGATGAAGAAAAAGAGGGAATTGTACAAAGATCTGGGGGAAGAACATTCTAGAAAGGGGAATAGAAGTGCCCGGGCTCAGAAGTGAGAGTGAGCTAGCCATTTTCTAGGACTAGCAAGGGGCTATCCCAACTGGAGCAAGACATGGTAGGAAATGAGATTGAAGAGGAAAATAGAACCAGACCACCCAGGGCTTCCTGGGCCATAGTAAGAACTTTCTGTTTTATTCCAAGTGTGATAAGAAGCCTGTGAGTTTTATGTATTTGTTGATTTTGCAGTATATGACTGATGAACTCTGATTTCTCTTTCTTGGCTCATTTGTTCATTTGCAGTGGTGGGGATCAATCCCAAAGCCTGGTGCATGCTAAGCAACCAATCTGCTTTTCTTTTAAAAAAGTGATCCTACCTGGGCACATGGGCAGCTCTGGAGGCTGAGGAAGGAGGATCGGGACCTCAAAACCAGTCTCAGTAACTTAGTGAGGCACTTAGCAACTCAGCAAAACTCTGCCTCTAAGTAAAATATAAAAAGGGGGTTGGGGATGTGACTTAGTAGTTAAGCACCACTGGGTTCAATCCCTATTGCAAAAAAAACCCAAAAAACAAAAAAACAAACAAAAAAAAAACAGTGGTCCTAATTTTTATGGGAGAAATGGAACTGTGTGCCTCCGGGGTTGCAGGAGCTGGAGGGTCTGGAGATGAAAACTGGGAAGAGAAAGAAACTAGGAGACCCACTAGGGAGTTACCATAATAGCAACTTTGATGGAAACTGTAGTGGCTTCGACCAGGGCAGAAGTAGGGGGATTGGGAGAAGCAGTTAGACCAGGCTGCCTATTAAGGAAGAGGAAACAAACCTCCTGAAGGAGAAGATATAAGAACAAGGGAAAGAAAATTGGGGCATTTCTTCCATTTTTAGCTTGAGCACCTGGAGTTCACTTACTGAGATGGGCTTACCAAGAAAGGAGCGGGTCTGAAGGGAGCTGAGGGGCTCCGTGGAGTGGAGGGGAGGTATGTTCATTTGAAACGCCATTTAGACAGAGATTCTGGACAGCCAGGTGGAAGCAGATATCCACGACTTCATACTGAAGGGTTTGATGTCAAACTTCCAAGAGGAAACACTCATAAGCGGGACTCCCTTACCCACGGAACTTTGGAAAATACTCATTTTCCCTCAACTTAACTAATGGAATATATTTAGAATCCTATGGGTCATGATGAGCAAACACACATTCTTTTAAATACATCTATGAAACATTTTTTTACCAATAATCATACGCTGGAGCACATGGCAAATCTCATCAAATTTCAAAGGAATGTGTTTTTTTAAATTTCAGTGAACTAAAACTAGAAATCATCCATAGAAAGATAACTAGAAAATCTCCAAATTCTGAGAAATTAAGTAACCTGAATAAGTAATCGAAATGGAAATTAGAAAACACTTTGAACTGATAAGATAATTAAAAATAGGGTATCAAAATGTGTGGAAGACAGCTCAAGTGGTATTTAGAGGCAAATGTGTAGCTTTCAATACATATATGAGCAAAGAAGAGTTAAAATGATCTAAGCTTCCATCTCAATAAACTATCAATAGGTCAACAAATTAAGCTCAAAAAAGGTAAAAAGGATATGACACAAATTAGTACAGAAGCAAATAAAAAAAAAAGATGAAAGAAATTCAATGAAGAAACCTTAGTGAAAACAAGAGCTGATTCTTGGAAAAGATGAGTAAGTTGATAAACGCCTAGAAGAACTGATCAAGAGAACTGGGAATTCTGTAGTTCAGTGGTAGATGCTTGCCTAACCCTAACCCCAACCCTAACCCTAACCCTGGGTTTGATCCCCAGTGCCATAAGGCAGGAGGGTATTTGAAAGAAGGAAAGCATCATTATTAGGATCACCCCTACAGTTCATATACACATTAAAAAGATTATAATGGGACATTTTGAATAATGTTTTGCCAACTAATTCAACAACTTAGATGAAATGGATAAATCTCTGGTTTAAAAAAAAAATAAAAGAGGAATCTCCATACTGCTTTCCATAATGGTTGCACCAATTTGCATTCCCCCCAGCAATGTATGAGTGTACCTTTTCCCCCACATCCTTACCAATATTTATTGTTGCTTGTATTCTTGATAATTGCCATTCTGATTAGAGTAAGATGAAATCATAGAATAGTTTTGATTTGCATTTCTCTAATTGCTGGAGATGTTGAACCATTTATGTATGATTTATCAAAATGCATAAATGCATTCTACTGTCATGTAAAACTAATTAGAAACAAATGAATTTTTTTAAAAAAAGAAACAACTTACCAAAACAAACACAAGAAGAAATAAGAAATCTGTTAAAGAAATCAAATTTTTAATTAGAAACTTTCCCACAAAGAAAAATCTAGGCCCAGATGGTTTCATGAGTGAAGTTTTCCAAACATTAAAGAAGAAATAATAGCCATCTTATATAAACTCTTTCAGAGTTTAAAGAAAAGCAACATTTTTAAGCTTATTTTATGAGGTCAGCATAACCCTGACAACAAAACATGACAAAACCATTACCAGAAAACTACAGAACAATCTCTCTCATAAACAAAAGAAATAATAATTTCTTGGAGGAAAAAAACCCAAATATTTCTTAAGGTATTTCTTTGTCTCAGTCAATTTTGTTCAGTTAAGTTAAAATGTAAGCACATATGAGACCCCTTTGATGATGATTCAAAGAAAGCTGTCAGGAAAGGAGATTTTTCTCAAATCACAAATCTTGCATGAAAAATTTTTTTTAAAAAAATTCTTGCATGAAAGATAAGTTGCCTATGCTTCTCCAGATACCCACACCCAATATGTTGGTGTCTCTAGAACAAAATTAACTATATATAATTCCTTTTTTGATCAAAACCATATTTGAGTCCATTTACAGAAAACAATTAAAATTTAGAGAATAAAATGACCTCAGCCTACATACTGCAACTTGTGTACATGACAAATATCTGTTAACATAACTGATGACAACGTTGAGATCATTCCTTATTGTATTATTGTGATGAGTTGCAAGCGAAAATATGTACACAATCACATGCTAGGACATATGTGTATACAAAAGATTTGTGCAACCTCTTGGCACCAAATCTTGAGGAAGAAATGTGATTCTACTGAACAACAAATCACAACACACCATCTCAAGTTATTTTCATATAATGAACAATTACGTAAAACGATAGTGACTTAATATTTTCCCTCATATAAAATGTCCAAATATCTTCACATACCATTTTATAAATCTCAGTACTCTTGAACTATGGCTACCTGGTGTGGCCATTTTGGAACATCCACCAGTTAGGTTAACCTATCAGCAACAGAACACAGGTCATCAAATTGGCTGCTTTGTTTTATAGAATTAGCTAAATGTTTCAAGTGCATCTGCAAAGCAGTCAGCTGTCGGTGCCACAGGGCGACAATTCTCAAAGTGCCATGCCCAAACCCTCAGCATGAACTTCTTCATTGTTGGAGATACAAGTTCTCTTAACCCAGTTCAGACCCATTATCTCAGCAACCAGATCAAAAACATGGCAGTCCCTGCTTTAATTTGTTCCAGAAAGTTCTGGTGCCCTCTCAAGTCTGAGAATCACTGAGAAGACCACTGAGGATCCGTTTTACCTAGCTATTCATCTATCTATGCATCCATTCATCATCTTTTTTTCCCCACATTTTTTATTGGTGCATTAGGGTTGTACATAATGGTGGGATTTGTTGTTAGATATTCAACATGACATAATACAACTATATAATTTGGTCAAGATTGCTCCCCAGCACCTCCTCCTTGCCTCCCGCCTCCTGGTCCCTTTCCTCTACTGATCTCCCTTTGATTCATGAGTTCCCTAACGGCCAACTTTTCCTTTCCTTTTTCCTGCCTGGCTTCCAAATATGAGAGAAAACCTATGACCCTTACCTTCTAAGGTTGGCTTACTTCATTTAACACAATGGTCTTTAGTTCCACCCATTTTCCTGCTACTGCCATAATTTCTCTATTTTCTTGTAAGATACATGCTACATGGTGCTCACATACACAATACTTTCACCCAGACACAGTTTCAAAGAACCAAAAGGAAAAAGTTATGGGGAAATAAAAGGTGACAATAATTTAAAATCTCTAACTATTGAAAGAAAGTCAGAAAAGTCAGTTTTGGCAGCAACACAGAAAAATTTCTTATGGACTTAGACCTAATTTTCAGACACTTGGATTTCAGCTCCACCGCTTTCTCACAAGAGGATGCTTATCAGACTCTCAAGTAGATTGGAGTGATGTCCATCATTGTGAATAGGCTGTAGAGCGTTAGTTAAAAGAATGTGCTCTGGCCCTGGATTTGAAGTCTGCTTTCTCCTTATGAGTTGCTGAGACCTTGGACAAATCTATTAACATTTTTTGTGCCTCAATTTCTTTATACCTTACTGGGTTGTGAGGACTAAATGAAAAAAGACATACACATACGTATATATAGACCTTCTTAGGATAGGGTTTAGAACATAATAAATCCTCAACAAGTATTAGCAGCTACTATTACTAGCATTGATACTATGGAATCCACAAACCTAATTCATTCACAAATTTCATTTTAGCATTGAAGGCTCACACTGAGCTCATTTGAATAGCAAGAGAAGGAAACTCAGAGCTAACTTAGCTAAAAGGGAGAATTTTGGGGGCGGGTTTCATTTTAATTCAGGAGAGTACTTTGCTCTCACAACTAACAGTCAAAAGAAGGATGGAATAGAGGCTCCAAAGACAACCAGGATGGACAATTTGAGGCTATTCTCCAAAGCGCAGAGGTAGGGCAGGTGGGAGAGGAGGCAGCTAAGCCAAATTCTAATTGATGTTTTGAAATTAGAACCTTTGTTACAATCTTTTCTTTCTCCTTTCTTCTCTACTCCTGGAGAATTGTCTTTTTTTTATTTTTAATTATTTAATTTTTAATTTTTTACATACTGCATTTTGATTTATTGTACACAAATGGGGTCCATCATTTCATTTCTGTGGTTGTGCACAACGTAGATTCACACCATTCGCATAATCATACATGTACATAGGGTAGTGATGCCTGTCTCATTCCACCATTTTTCATACCTGCTAAAAGGGAGAATTAACTGGTCTGCCTAACCAAATTGTGGAAACAGTGGCCTGAGTTGTTCTAGTTTCACACCCTCACTTCATTGTGACAGAAGATGATCCCATTAAAACACTCAAGGGATGGCAGTGGTTCATCCTGGGTCACAGGACCAACTTCTCTGGCCAGGGAAGCACTCCTTCCTATTCCCACACCAGCAGAGGCAGCGGCACCCACCCGCCATGAGTTTGGCTGAGGATCAGTATTCCTTTCAGAAAGGTCCTGGGCAGCCTTCCTGAGCCATCTGCCTGGAGAGAAGTAACCAACCATTTTATCTGTTCTTCCTGTGGTTGCTGCTACTCAGACCATTCCACAATCTGGTTCTTTGATGAGTGTCCCCTGTTTTGTGGCTTTTGTTGAGTTTGACCCCAATCTGAAAATGGGACATGTGTTTATTTTACCTGACAAAGGACCCATGGCTGAGCGGTGTGGCTGCTTGAGTACTATACTTTCTCCCCCTCCAGATGGGGCTGTAATTATAATTTAACTGTCTGGGTCCAACTTCAGGTGAGGAAAAGATATATTAAGTTTGCACACATGTTATTCACCAACCCCCACCCACGGCCCTTTGGCTCCCCACATTTCACGTGCAACCACCTTCTGTGGGAGGGGTAGGAGGGTGTGCGTGCATGCGTGTGTGTGTACACAGTCGTGTTACAATTCTCATTTCACAGCGTTTATGCAAAAACCAAACACCTGGGTTCAGAGTTTCCTAAAGGAGTCATCTGAAGTAGGTACTTTATGCCAAAATGTCACAAAGATTTATGGGCTTTCATTTGTGCATTAAATTGAGGACAGGTGGGAGAATGCTCAAGCCCTAGACAAACTGATAGCTCATTTCTCCCTGAGAAGAGAGATGGCTGTTATGACTACTGCTGGTTTAGATAAAATAGATACAGACCTTGTTAAAAAAGAGAGGAGGGAGCAAGAGGGGGAAGGGGAGGTTCAGGTTGGAAAAGTAATATTTCAGCCGTCAAATAATTACCTCTGCGATCATGTTTCTCACAAATGGGAACCCTGGACTTGAATCCCAAGGTGAGTCCTGCCCCCAACTCCAACAGAACTGGCAGTACCCAGTCCAAACAGCCATGAAAATGGCTGGGTGTCCGTTCACGCTCAGAGTGAGAAGGTCCCTGGAATTGAGGCAAATGGCGGCCTCCACACATTCCCCCGTAATGGCCTGCAACAGAGTCGGTTACACATATGTAACCACTCATTTTTTAATTTGATTCTTGTTTCAAACACCTTTTCAGGACCCAATACATCTAAAAATTGTCATCACTTGATAGGTCGCTACTCTATGCCTGGCCTTGAAACGAGCCATTTGATGTGCTGAGTCTTCACCTGGACTTGAAATAAGAGTGTGAATTTGCATTTCAGAAAGGGAATACTATTTGGAGCACACAGTCATGACAGATTTTTCACAGAAAGAAAGGGGAACTGCATTTGGAAAGCCTAGTGGTCAGTCTCTGCTTGTCCCTCAGATGACCTGGAACCCTACTGGGTAAATCAAAATTATTCTGTACATTTGATCCCTTTGAGGTTCAAACTGAGCTTCTGAATCAAATATTTATCAAACCATTGAATGATTTCTGAAAGGAGAACTTTCTATTTGGAAACCAGAGCTATGTTCACACTGAGGGGCAAAGGACATACAATTAGTCTCTGTTTTTGTATGACTTCACTCGATTACATGCATACAAATGAAATTTGAAACCTCCTAATGATTTCTGATCTTTTCTTGTGTAGGCAATTACTCCAATTCTCGTGATCTGTTTGTCATTTAAAACAACCACTAAATGTAATAATCAGAGAGTAAGAAATGTTCAAATAGCAATGGGGAAAGCTTTCAGTTAAAATACCCCATAATTCCCAGATATTTTTGTACACATTTATTCAGCAGTTCAGCTTTAGACTATATGTGTTTGTGGAGGTGATAACTAGAAATTGTAGAAGGGAGGTAGATAAAGGAAGACATTTTATGGTTTAGAGATAAATGGTGCTAATAGTTCAATAAGATAAATGCGTGCCTTTTAAAGATGAATTCCAGAAGAAATTGCAACATAGGACACAATTTTTTCTATGCCCATTTTTTTCTATGCCAGAAAAAAATGCTATCTTGTACCCAGATTGAAAAGCAACATGTTATAGCCTGAACAATACAGGAATGGTATTCATCTAATTTCTAGAATAAGAATATAGATTTTTTGGGGGGTACTGGGCATTGAACCCTGGGGACACCTAACCACGAACCACATTCCCAGTCCTTTTTATTTTATTATTATTATTATTATTTTAATTTTGAGGCAGGGTCTCACTAAATTTTTCAGGGCCTCACTAAGTGGCTGAGGTTGGCTTTGAACTTGCAATCCTCCTGCTTTAGCCACCCAAGTCGCTGGGATTACAGGCATGCACCACCACATTAGCTAGACATTTTTCTTGTATTATATTTTAGCTAAAATTTTTATTAAAATTCCACTGCTTGATGAGACTAAGTCAAGATTATTTTGCCATTTGAGAACAAACAAAAAGAATTCTATTGAATGTGGTTAAAAACCAGGCCTCCAAAGACAGCCCTACCTTAAATTTACACAATTCCTTGTAACAATCGTTTTTTAACCATTTTTAAGATACTCAACCCAAATATACAAATAATTGCTTACAAATTTCAGTGGATCCATGGACCATCTAATACCAATTTTTAGACACTGTACAGGGTTATAGAGTCAGGTTATCCCTCTACCTGGCTCTGGGTCTCTGGCGTAACCTTCCAAGGTAGAATCCATAGGTTAGACTATGTCTTGCTTGGTAGGTTGACTGAACTGTGTGTTAAAGACATTTTTTTCCAGGAGGAAATAGCCAGGGTTGTTTAGGTTCCTGATTTTTATCTCTATAATGCTGATGGGTGGAAAGGCTTAGCACCTTACCTTCATGAGTTACATCTTCATGAGAAAATTCACTGTGCTTCCTTTAGGCTGAATCTCTCCTTGCTATGGTATTGCCAGAAATACTCTGCCCCAAACTTCTGAGGCATATAGGTCCCCTATTTCCCTATCATTGGTAATGAATGCCACCATGACTTATAAAAGTAATAAAACCAAGAACTCGGTCAGCATGGGCTCCGTACCTGCAGCATTTCAAGCACTTCACACATACTGATATTTAATCCTTACATCAATCCTATTAGGTAAGTGCTATGATTCCACTCTTTTCACTAATGAGGAAACTGAGACACAGAGTAGTTTTTTTTTTTTTTTTTTTCCATTTGCTTATAATCATACAGCCAGTAAAGTTTGGAACCAGAGCTCACATCTCACTTCTAAGTCTAAACTCTGACCACTTGACTCTACTTAGCAATGAACAAAGAAAACGAACACACTCTTGTGAATAATCAAACATACATGCTACATAAGAGATCTTGACTGAGGTTTCCGTTTCTTTTACTACTACCCCACCCAGATGAAGGGATGCAGAGTTTGAGAGGA
This sequence comes from Sciurus carolinensis, assembly GCF_902686445.1. Taxonomy (NCBI): domain Eukaryota; kingdom Metazoa; phylum Chordata; class Mammalia; order Rodentia; family Sciuridae; genus Sciurus; species Sciurus carolinensis. The sequence continues at coordinate 53,878,798 of NC_062229.1, read as the reverse complement.
AGCTGTAAGGTACAGAGGTTAAGAGAACGAGAGGCTGCTGTGAACCTGGCCTGAAAAGGCCATGAAAGGTCATTTTCTCTTTTTTGATAACCACCAGCATTAGGGTCACATAAGGAAGAGGATTTGGATATAGACAAAGAGATGATTCCAGATGGTAAGGAGTGAGGAGACAAATGGGAGATGCCGTGTGATTCCACCCAGCTCTAGCTGGAAAGTCCAAAGATGGCTCACAATAATTTATGTGTCCACTGGGGGCATATAAGTTGCAGGCTGTTCCTAGTATGTATTCATGACCCATTGTTATTCTACCTGCATGTCTGTATCAGACTGTGCAGTCAAGCTCACATTGTGGGAGTTTGGCTCTGAAATCAACAAGGCAAAACTTGCCAAGAGTTGACCTCTTCCTGAAAATCCCTGACATCGTCCATGGAGTAGAGTACAGAGACACACCTACACACCTTCAGCAACAAGTGCCGCAGAGCAAATTCTTCCACCAGTAAGGAAAGAGACTCCTGTTCCTTCAGTGGAGTACCCGAGGAAGTTGCTGGTTTGAATATAGTAGGCATATTTTCCAAACACCATAGATTTTCTTGTTTTGTTTTTATCATGCTGGGGATCCAACCCAGGGCCTCATACATTCTAGGCAAGCACTCTACCACTGAGTCACATCCCTAGCCCTAAATACTAAAATTTTAAGTATCAGAATGGTCCTCCATTTAGGCAACTGCTTACACTAGGAGATGCACTAGGGAACAAGTACAGAAAAAGGGACCATCACATTCCCATTTCTCATCTCATGCCAAGGCATAACCCACGTGAAGGAAATGATTCTTGAAATTGATCCAGGTGGGTGTGGCTCCCTTTAGCCAAGCTAGGCATGCAGAAGAGAGATTGTACTCTTAGCCACACAGGGCTGGTGTTCAGTCATTACCCATCGGTATGCTGGACTGGCCAGTGAAAGTTCTAATTGGTCAGTGGCCAGAGTACTTTGCCGCCCTATTGTTAAAGTGTTGACTAACACCCTCACTGAAAGCATGCGTGGACTTGAGTGTGCAGTCACACACACACATCTATCTCCACCTCCATCATGGCAGCACGGGCATCGTGTCTGGGTGAAGAGGGAATTTATTTATTATCCAAGATCTGTTTCTAATCCTACCTCCCCTGAGAAGCCTCCATGCTTTTTTCCAAAAGGGCAAAGGGCATGATTTCTCCCACTTCTGTTCTTCCTTTCTTTACACTCTCCTTTCATTGTAGGTGATTGGAAATCTGATGCCCCATCAAGGAGGTAAACTCATGGATCCTTACTGGCTCATTTGTCAAGAATATTGGAAGGGGCTGGGGATATAGCTCAGTTGGTAGAGCGCTTGCCTTGCAAGCATAAGGCTCTGGGTTCAATCCCTAGCACTGCAAAAAAGAAAAAAAAAAAAGAATACTGGAAGGTTGCCTTTTATTAATTCAGTAGTCAATATTTCACAAATAATTAAATGACTAGTGAATAATAAGTGAGACATGAAAACACATATTCTTTCATGTCCACCAGAGAAAAACATGAAAAAAAATGTAGTGAATTATGGGTGAAAATACTAGGTTAGCATAAAATGAAATATCTTTGGAGGAATTAATGTGACCAAATCACTCTCATCTCTGTCCTCTTAGTCTTTCCTTCTAATTCCTTAATCCCAACCCCCAACCATTGGAAAGGGATACTGTGAAACCACTGAATGACAAATTGTGAAACTTAGAACTTGAAATCTAGTCTGGTATAGACACAAGGTATTGAGTCAAGAAAGCCTCTACCTATGAGTTTTTGTCTTTCCAATAAAGATTTCATACAAAGGATCTCCTCCACCTTTCCCTTATTCCCTCACTCTCTTGCTTTCTCTGCTATGATTTGAATATGGCTACTCTATACCTCAGGAGTTCATTTTGATTGAAGGCTTGGTCTTTAGACAGGCACTATTGGGAGGCAGTGGAGACTTCTGGAAATGGGGCCTAGCAGGAGGTCTGTAGGTCATTGGCAACGTAGGTATTTTTCATATGACCCCTTGAGTTATCTCCAGAGGACTTGTGTAAAAGGAGCGAGCCTGTCCCCCACCCAGTCCTCTTTTCTCAAGGATGTGGCCTCAAAATGTGACTACTTGCTTTCATGTGCTCTTGTTGGAATGTCCCACCATCCACTGCCCTCACCAGAGGCCAAAACAATGCAGCTGCCCAATCTCGGTCTGAGAACCTCCAAAACCAAGCTAAATAAACCTATCACTTTATAAGTTAGCTGCCTCAACTACTTCATTGTAATAACACAAGCTGACTAATTCTTAACTTGCCACTCCTGCCTGCTTATTGATCTTCCATTTTCTTCCAAATTTTAAAATTTCCTAATTACCCTGATATCACACCAGGAAGTAACCTCTTTCCAGACGCCATTTTGAATAACCTTGGAGGAGTACAATTCCCGTAATAACTGTCTCTGTGATAATCAATGAGTCAGCACTTGACCCATCCTTTACAGATGCAGCATCAACAGGGCAGGGCTCTACCCTGAGACCTGGAACCTTGGTCTTAGTGCTCAAGGACAAGAGATCAGGTTCTAAAGCAGTACTGTTTGATGAGTGTGGTCTGGGCTATTGGCTTTACTACCCTTCCCTTCTTCCTTTTGTCTTCCTGGCTCTCATGCTGGCTACTTTTCCAGTCTTCCTTTCCTCCCTCTGGAGATCTCCTAAATAGCCTCCTAATGAATTTTCCAACACTTCAGTTAGCCCAAATCAGTTTCTGCTGCTAACAGCCAATACTTCAACCAAGAGGTACTTCAGGGAGAAAAAGTCTCTGCATGCTCCAGTTCTATGTTCACTGAATTGGTTTCAATCACTGCAGGCAAGGGCATGAAGCTGGGAACTTACCTCATCAGTAGTTGAAAACCCAACTCCTGTGGGTGCACATTTGTGCCTTCTGGGAAACACAGACTCCTGCCAGACCATATCTAACTGTGCCTCAATGTCACCTGCTTAGTTTGTGGGATGTTTCCATTAAACAGTTCAAAAGCTGACTCACATGAAAACATTTCTACATACACATTTGAGAGCTACTTCTTCTGTTTTATCAAAGACAAGAAGGTTTTCACATCATGTTGTCATGAACCAACCCATTCATTAAAGATAACTAGTTTTTCTCCTTAATGAGCCTGACTCTTTCCCTCAAGCCCCTTGGTAAAGCTCCATTACTATTACTTAACTACCTTTTGGTGGATATTGAAAATGACTCTATTCAATTGGCTCTAACTGGTTAAAGTAGCCAAATCAAAGCTTCAGAGTTCCAACCCAAATATTTCTTTTTTTAGTTCTTATACACATAATTACATATGATTTACAGTGACGCACAAAATTTCCGGAAATAAAAACAGGAATCTTTGTTCAAAATTTTATCCAATCCAGAAAAAATATAACCAGGCAACAGGAGACAGATGTCACGAACATGGGACATGTGAGGTTGGAAAATGTTTGCTAAGTAAGTCCATCTCCTCTATCCCCTGAAATCCCACAAAGGGTAGGAAAGCAAGCAAGATCCATGTTTTCCAGGGAAGGAAATGAAGTTTTCAGGGGATCTGAAGGCTTATCTGTTGCTCTCCCAGTGATCCAGTGATTAGAAATATTCCCCCACAGAATGAAGCTCTGCTGCAGAACAAGCTGGGTGGGGACCAAGCCATATGAGATCTTAGAGAAATTCTCATAGTAACTAGGGTAGTGGAAAGCATAGAGCAGGTATTTGCCACATAGATGTCCCCAGGCCAAGGGATTTGCAGCTCAAGACTTGGCCTCTAGGGGAGGTGGGAAGGCAAGAGTATCACGTTGGCTCGTGAGGAACCAAACATTAAATTGTTTATCTGAGCTGTGCTTGTGAATTGCTAATGTTTCCTCATTCCAGGTGTTAATATCTGTGCACAATTATCAGCTCTAAATAACAAGCTTTCATTGCAGGAGCCTGGGCCAAAACACCAATTGAGGTTTTGTGAGGATTTATGGGCAATGGCAGCTTCATTCAGATGACCCTGGGACATGTTCTCCCTTATCATCACCATTCCAAGAAAGGGGGAGATGTCTCTTCCAACTACAGGTGGACTGCCTTCTTGGGGGACCCCTGCTCTAGGAGGAGGAGACCATATCCATCTCCCAATCTAAATAGAGAGATGAGAGGCCTCTGTCTTTGATGTAGAACCTATAAACCCCCTGGGGCTCTTGCTTACCTTTTCCATCCAACTTACACCTTTTTCCTGCAAACAACAGCTTATAATAACTGTCAGGCCTTCTTCCCCTCCTTAGAGCTCATTCTCTGTTTCAGGATCTCAATGCCTGCATTCCTCTGTCTGAAATGTATTCCCAGGGCAACTTCTCTTCCTTTAGTTTTCCACTTAAATGTCAACCTCTCCAGAAAATGCATCCCTAGAGATTCTCTTGTGTACTTCTCATCTTGTTATTTTCTAGAACAGGGATTGGCTAATTATGGCCCAAGGGTCAAATCTGGCAGGGTACCTGCTTTTATAAATAAAGTTTTATTGGAAAGTTCATGTCCTTTCATTTACGTAGTCTGAGGTGGCTTTCACCCTCCAATGGCTGAGTTGAGTAGCTGTGACAGAGACCATATGATCTGCTCTCTGACCCTTTACTGAAAAAGTCTGCTGAGCCTTATGCCATAGATTTAATACATTTTATAATAATTTTTCTTTGCTCACTTGTTTTACCTACTTTCAAACCTATGAGTCCAGATACGCAGAGATCTTCTCTGTTTTATTCAAGGTCTTATCCCAGCATCCAGGATATTGCTCAGTACAGAAACAACACACAACACTAAGCTTAGCAGAGATTAATATCCCCATTTTCTAGATGGAAACACTGAGGGTGAGAGAAAATGTATCTTTGCTGGAGGGGCCTTGACAGCAGTGGGCTGTTATTCCTTTTGCTCCAATTTTCTTAATGGCCTTTTTCCATATTGGTTGGTTGAGACTCCCTCTCCACTAGGATATAAGCTCCCAGAGGCCAGTTACAATTTTTTCCTTGTCTTGCTCACTATCGTATCAGCAGCTCCTTGGGCAGTACCTGGCTCTTAGTAAGGTCTCAATAAATGTATCGAGCAAATAGGTGATGGATATCTGTGGCCTCTGGAGGAAGCTTCTGATGCTTCCCTGGGGCGCACACTAAACACAACTATTATAAGAAATCAGTGTATATATCTTAAACTTATATGGTCATATTCCAATTATTCGTGTTAACAGAGAGGTGCCCTGGCTCTCAGAATCCTGAATGCAACTGGTCCAAGAACCCATTCTCCTTGGATTAAAAAAAAAAAAAAAAAAAAAAACCTTCCTTTTCTGTAGCTATGATCAATGAACATTCCTTGTGGGAGTTTCATTTTAACAAATCAGTCCCTTCTCCCCAATACTAAGTACTGTGAATCTCAGACCCAGGCTTGACTCTGCCACTTACGGGTTATATGACTTGAGAATAAGTTCACTCACTCCCCAAATCTCACTGTACCCATCCATTAAATGGTAACACAAATATCATCCTTCCTGGGAGGTTTTGAAAACAGTATGAGATAATGGTGTGTCAGAAATGGTAGGTCCACAAGAACTGTTCTTATCATCTTCAGCATCATCAGTAACAAAGTTTGAACAGTGTTAGTGTTCAAATAACTAGTATGATATAGAACTACAATGTAGAATAGTAGTTCAGGGTATGAACTCTGGAGCTACACTGCCTAAGTGTATATCCCAGCTCTATCATTAACTAGCTATCTGATCTTAGGTAAATTACTATTATTTGTGGGGTTATTTTACTTCTCAAAACTCCATAAGAGCTTTCTCTTTAAATTCTAGTCATCATTTCATAGCTAAAATTGGGAAGCTACTGGGAATAAAGGATGGAAAAGACTCATAATAAATATCTCAGGACTTTTTAGGCCTTCCCAAGCTAAAGCAATTTCTCTATATCACAATTTACAAAATGGTACCTTTTAATAATTGTTAGGACTTGACCAAGATGCAGGAAAAGAACTTAAGTACAAAAATGAGCTGAAAACACTGGCCATTCCCCTGTTAAATGCCCAGAGAAGGTAATCTAGGAGAGGAACCTTTCATTAAAATGTTCGTGTCTAATAATTCATGGTCAAGTTCCCACCTCATCCCCCCAAATTACACTGGAAGTTAAAACTGGACTGAGCCTCACTTGAGCAGGAAAGGGCATCTTAGCATGGCTCTTGAGGAAGCTTTATATTTCTATCAGTAGAAAAGTCAAGGCCAGGGATCAGACTGTCTTAATATGTAGACTCCAGATCTGATGTTTTCTTGCTGAAGTTTCTACCAAGACAGGAATATGCCTCTCGTACCATTGTTATCACTTGTCTTTGATCCACCACATCACTAAAATGCTGGACAGAGTGGATTAACCCTATGGATTTTTCTCCATTCTTCTGGGATCCACTTACATTCCTTTGGCTTCAGTGATATTCCTGGCAACTTTTCATGCATGGCACAGAAGAAAAATGTACCTGAATCACATGCCTATTCAGAGTATATATATATATTTTTTCCATCTATGTTGCTATAAGCCTTTTTTATTAATATATGTAGTCAGCATGAGGATTAATATTAGATATTCTTGTTTCTTAAACTTCATCCTAAGGCTAAGGCAAGCAGGAATTTGCTTCAAAAGCAACTTACTGTTGCTACTTTTTAATAATTGAAGGTTTTAGTACAGTAATTTCTCCTTAAGCTTCTTGATAATCCCAGCAAAATCCGCGTGTCAGAAAATGGAAGGCAGCCCTCCTGCGTGGTCCTGTATCCATGACCCAGCGCTGATGGAGTCTTGCTAAACTGAAGACTGTTTCAAAACAAGAGAACAAGATGTGGGTAAACCAAGGATCCCACACAAATCCTTCTGGGGAACCAGGAAATGAGCATCTAGTTGAAGAATGTGCCTGTTTTTCTGCCTCCGTGCCCCTTCCTACCATGCCAATGTCACGGGAAGATTTAGCCCTACGTAACTGAAGCACGGGATGGAGCCACAAACCATAGACGGCAACAAATCTTTACTGGAGGGCACCCAGGAAACTGATTCTCTTTAATGCTGAGGTTAGCACCCTTTTTGTCGCCAAGCCGGCAGAGCCTGACAAAGATGGGGGCATGAGAATTCTCAAAGCAAATAAAGACCCCTCTGGGGTGTAGAAAGTCAGCAGCACAGCAATAGGCTGGGAGAGACAGGGTGCGCTTTCTCATTGTTTTGGTGGAGCAATGCTCTCGCAGCCAGTCAGAAGGTAGCCATCCGTTGCCAGAAACCATTCATCAGACGGCAGAGAAGGCTGTCAGCTCGGCCTCCAGGCCTCCAGCCAGCCTGTCAGGGTCCAGGCAAGCAGCCAGAGTGTCAGGGGCTGCGGCTGGTAGCCAACCAGGACTTTGATGTCTAAGGGTTGGCCAGCTGGTATGTGAGGGTGGCCCATGGGCTCCAAAACCATATACTCAGCTCAAAGGTCAGAGGTTCTGAAAGCAAGCTGGGCCTTAGCGTATCTCTAATAAAAATGGAGGAGGTAGACATTTTATATTGTTAAAAAATTTGTTCGAATTATTTCAGTATTTGTTTTGATTTAAATTTCCATTACACATGCTTTTCATTATGCAACTCAATTAGTATAGAGAAGATATTTTTTTCTGCTCAAAATGTTTAAATGAACATAACTGTTCAATTTGGAAAGATTACAATGCTTTTATTTAATTAACACTGCAATAAATACATCGCTCGGTAATGAACCCCATACTTTTAGACCATTAACCATTCAATAACTTTGCAATATGGAAGGTTCTTTATGGAGAAGAAGATAAATAAAGCTATTTCAATGAATGTACGACAGCTATGATGCTAAGCAGCAAATTATAGCTTTTTGCTTCTCATCCACTAGTTATACCTTGATTACAAACACATGCAAGTGTAATAAACAGCATACATTTCAATGGCTATTTTGAACGTGAGGTACACTGGACGGTAAAGAAAAATTTTGCAGCACTGATACTTAGCTAGTCTCCATGGCATCTTCCCAGTGAGAACGTCTTTTGGAATTTGTTTAGAAGGTTCATCAGTTGCCTACTTTATCAAATCAGGCTTTCTGTGACAAAAATAATCAACATCCAGCAGCCAGCCTCTCAGAACCAACTGGATCTACTATAAGTCAAGGAATAAAAGTCATGCCCCTGATACAACACTTTCTGACACAGGACCATTTGTGACAGATCGTACAGCAGCCAACCTCATGTCTACCCTGGAAAAGAGCATACAACCCTACCCTCCACTGCCCTTTCTCCCTCACACGTCAATGGCACGTGAAATGGGACACTCTCTTTTCGTGGTGCCCTCTAACCTCATCCAACATGTTCAGTTCCTTCCAGCATTGAGCCCCACACAAGAATGGCTCACATAGCTGGTACCCAGATTTCAGATGAGGCTTAGAGAGGTTAAGTATTGGCACATTGAATCCCAGAGAGATGAGAATATAATTTTGTCTCCTGCATGCATCATGTACTCTATTAATATTTAACCACCCACAGAGAGCAAAGCAAAATGAATCAAGCCTACTAGCTGGAAACTTTGGTTTCCAAACCCAACACAAAGACTTAGGGAGTTAGTCTGAGCTCTGGGAAACATCCTTTTCTCCATCAGGGCTGCTAGGAATGGGGCAACAATCATACTAGAAAGGTTACAATCAGATACTGATGATGGCATTTCGGTGTGAGGAAAGAGTGAACATAGGTCCCAGCAAGAGAGGACAGAGGGACCAAACGAGAGACTGTGTGTGGACCAGAGCATGCCTGTCAACTGGGCTCACATGCGTGCAGCCTGGACAATGGAAGCACCCACAGCAGCCATTGGGTGCTTCCCTACAATGGAGAGACCAATCGCTCCCCAGAGAATCCAACAGGCTTATATCCTGGTGGGAAGGTGCTGGAAAACAGCAAGCCTTGGAATTGAAGGTTGACATCTACCTTCATAAGGAATTCCAGTTTGCACCCTAGTTTAAGCAACCGGATTCTACATGGTCATACATGGTGGTGGCTGGGGGGTGGGGTAAAGCAGCTGGACTTGTGGTCAGTGTGAAACAGACCCTTGCTGGAGTCCAGGGAGGAGGGCTGGCCCCAGATGAAGAGGGCTGAGAGGGCGTTAGGTGTGTACCTGTGTGTGTATCACACAAGTCTCTGCTCCTAAGGAAAATACCATCACTTCTCAACAGGGTCCTTGAAGGAATTCTTTTCTGAGCAAGACCACTCTTGTTCTAGAAAGGTTCAATGAGATGCAGCTGTGATAAACTTTATAGCAATGAAGCAGAGAGATTTAAAGCAATCCACTGGAAAATAACAAGTTTATTTTAGGGAGGGAGAGACCATAAGAAACTATAGATTCAGAAGGAAAAGAGGAAGGCTGGAAAGAGAGGGAGTAGGATTTCAGATTAGGATGATATAGTGCTTAGTCCCAGAGCCAAGAGGAGAATATACTTTTGTCTCTTGCTTCATGCACTTTATGAATATTGGCTGCTATGATATTAGTAGCATCAGAAACCAAAACAATGTGCAAACATTGAAAAGAAGGACTGATGTTGAATGATCATTATTTACCAGGGATATTGTACTGCATTTAATGAATGAGGAAACTGAAGCTTAAATGCATGCGGAGTTTGGCCCAAGGAAGAAAATGGTAGAGTCGGGAGCCAGAAGCTCCCAGAAGTTTCTCTTCAAATATTCCTGGGAGGGTCCTCCAAAGTACATCCTTTGGCTAACGTAGGGTCCTTTTCTTTGTTCTCCTCCATATTCTATTTCTAAGTTTTGTGCCTCTTTCAGGGAAATCTTAGAAGGATCACAAATGAGAATTCCCTTGTTCACTTTTATCCCTCTATACATCAGTAGAGATAGGAACCCATGCCATCCAATGGGAACCTCCCTTAGTATTCAACCATTTGTTGTCTACATGGCAAAGGGATTTCAGGGACAGGAGGCAAAGTCCATGGGGGCTGTGGAGTGAGAGAGCCCTGGATGAATTCCCACCTCTGTTATGTACTAACTGTATATTTGACCAGATTACTCATCCTCTCTGTGCATCAAAGAAGATGAATAAAATGCAAATGTTAACAATAATACTTCCTACCTTCATACAGTTATTATAAAATATAAATTTAGATAACCACATTGTCTATCTACATCATCTATCTAACCACATGTATCTAAATTAACTTAGTATGTAGCATGTAGTAAATGCATCATACTTAGCAAATAAGAAAGCTTTAGTAAAAGACCAGGGATTCCACAACATGGTCTTAGAGAAAAATCTATTATGCTTCTACTTTATGTACAAACAGAGAAACAAGATGTATCCCATTTGTTTATAATAAAAATATAATTCAAAAATTGCACAATTTGTGCATTTAACAGAACATTACCTGATTTACCATAAATATGTACAATTTTTTGTCAATTAAAAATAAAAATTAAAAATTGGTTTTAAAAAAATAATCCAATGGATCCTTCAACAAATATTTATTGAGCATCGTTTTCTGGGTATGGCTCCAGGTATTTAGGAGAGATGGATGAAGTTCCTGTTCCTGTTCCCACACTACTTAATACTATATGTGTGGGTTGGGAATACCATAAAACAAACAAGCAGACAAAAAAAAATCATATTTCAAGTTGTGAAAAAAAATAGGGAGAGCAAAAGATTTGAGTGACGAGGGTGAAGAGAGGGGCTCTTCAAGGAGGTGATGTAGGGATAAAGGTCCAACTTTAGGTGGTGTGACACAGGGCATGGTGCTTGAGACATGGCAGGAAGTCAACCAAAGAGATTTAGGCATGGCCAGATTTGTTCATGCTAGTGTACAAACATTTACAATGACCTTCCATGTACTAGGCACTGAGAGAGACAATAAAATTGCCTTTAGATTCATGTTAGTTGCAGTTGTGCATCAAGATGCTGGTGTTAAAAGGCAATATGGTGGCCTTTTCTAGACTCCAGAACATTCTAGTACCTGGATCTCTCTTCTGAGAAGATGGACATAGGTATAAAAGGGAGAAGGAAGGCCATTTTGGAGTTAGGTAACAGGGTTATCAAAGGACTTCTATCCAGAGGCAGATCCTGGAGTGGTCACTTAGCAAGAGGAAATATTGCTTATGCAGAGTCCTTGGATGAATAAGTTAGAAAAATCTGAGTTCAAGTCCCCCTCTTCTGCCACTTAACAGCATTGTGAACTTCTTGCTAAGTTTTACTTCCCTATAGCTAAATGAGTAGTTTCTACCTCATAACAAATCATTGTGATGATTTAAAATGGCACATGTAACATAAACAGATAACGTAGATAAGGTCACTCTTTTTCTTTTCTAAATAGTTCTTTTTTTTCAAAAAAATTTTTTATTTGTTCTATTTTGTTGTACATGACTGTAGAATGTGTTTATACATTTTGATAGATCATACATAAATGGAGTATAATCTCTCATTTTTCTCATTATGCTCTTACCAGTTGTTTATTCTTGGTGGTGAGTAAGTAATAACCACTATATTATGTTTTCAACACTTCTATACAATTGAAAGTTTCCCTTAAAAAAGGTTAGAAAAAATATTAAGAAAAATGATGCATGCAAAATATCTGGCATGGAGGTAATATCTGGTAGATTTTAGTTATTTTTATTTTATTCATTTAGAAATTAATTCTCAATTCCCACATGGAACTGAGATGAAAAGGATACTCTCCTTGTCCCTGAGGAGTTCGTGGTCTCTTGGGCTCTCAACTGTTGCCATTCTACATGTCTTCATATTATATTTGGGTCTGATTCCCTATTTTTACTTTGATTTAATCCTCATTTTCTTGTATGTATTTATCTTTTAAGCCCAAATAATTTAAAGTACCATCCGGGGTATAATTGAATGAATGAGGGGACAGGTAGAGGGATAGACCAGTCATCCTAGGGAAATCTAAGTCTCCACTCAAAAAACCCAAGTCCTTGTCCAATTAAAAGCAAAGCAGAATACTTAGAATTTTAAAAACTTCTCTTTCTTTTCTAAAATGTATTTTCAGTGTCCTCTAAGACCCATTTTCTTTATAAGCAGTGAAGGTCTGTCATAGGTTGGGAGTAGAATATTGTCCATTGGGTCTTTTATGGAAGGTTTCTTTCCCTTGGTAAAAACCAGGCACTTCACAACTGTTTAAAGTTTTTGAAGAGCATCTGTGCATGTAAGATCATTTAAATGGCAACTCTATGTGACAAACAAGATAGTTATTTTAGTGCTTATTGTAGATATGAGTAAACCAATGGAAAGACTTGCTGGAGTCTCATAATAAAGACTGGTCTGATAATAGAAGTCTCTATTATTACACTGGAGAAACAAGAAGACCAGAACCAAATTACCTCACCAAGGAATTCAGAGCACTTGGACTTGTACAATATCTACTTCTCTCTCTTTGTGTCTCTCTTTACCCCCATATCTCTTATCTGTTTTCTCCTCATACTATTTTGTCTTCACTCCCATTCTCCTACCTCACTTCCTATTTGTCTGTTTTTTCCCTTTTTCTTCACACTCTGCCCTTCTGCCCTTCATCTCTCTAGCTTTACCATGAATCCATCACTCTCTCTGCAGACTAAATTCTTTAGGTTTCTCCAGGGTCCTATGCCTGCTCTCAACTCTGTATTTCCTCCCTTGCAGCATGTAGTCATGGAACAACCCATAACACCCCTCCCAATATCTACCTGTAGTGGAAACCTAACATTTCCATTCCTGGCATCTATTATTCCTTTTCTGGAAAAACCTTGCCAATTTTCCTTAGGAGAATCATCTCTCCCAGGTTTCCATTTATCCCTGTCCTTCCTTGGATTTTCAAACATCTATCCAATCATAGCATTCAATCACCAGGCTTTGAGAACTGGTTCACAGGGCATGAGTCAAACCAGGCCAGTGAGATAATCCCAAGAACCTTTTTCTTTTGGGCTCTGAAGTTGACAGGGTTAGTCTAGAATTGTTTGGGGTCATCTTTGCTACCATTTGGGTACACATTGCTTGAAAAATAAACCATCACAAAGGTAAGTAGAGTTGAGGGATTATGACAGATTACTAACCACTTAATTTGAGTACCTGCATCTACTCATGGCTGAAGTTAGACTACTCTTAGTCTTCTGAATTACATAAACCAATAAATGATGATGTAAAATTAATACAGTCTAAAGTATTATAATTGATTAATCCATTACTGCCTCTGATTTCATTTTTCTTCTTTTATCTGCAAGCTTTGGCCTTGTGAATTTTGGGAATTTGCAATTTCCCAAACTGGCCAAATAGAATCTATTTCCCCATCCTTGGTTCTGGGCAGGTTTGTAAGTTCCATTAGCCATTAGGATGTTAGCATGCATAAAATAAGACTTGAAATGTGCTTATATAATGGAACTTGCTCACTCTTAGACTTCTGTGCAAGTCATGTAAATGAATCCTGTCAGGACCAGAAGAACCACCCAGCCAAGCACAATATAAATTTCTGACCTATGATCTCATGAACCAAATACAATCTTATTATTTTAAGTCATTAAATTTTGGAGTGGTTTGTTATACACCATTACTGTGATAAATAAATATCTAGTATCTCAGATAATAAATATCTCAATAAATAACTGGTAGTATTGATTTTCTGTTATTTGTAGCCAAATGAGTTTAGATACAAAAGTATCTCCACGGGCTCCCACAGCTTGTGGTATTGTTGTCATTATTGCACTTAATATACTCTTTTATGAATGGGGGAGAAAATAGTAGATTGGAGGACTCACAATATATAGCAGCTCCCCAAGACTGAATTAAGACAAAAGTTCTCTGACTGTACATTGAGGTAGGAAAAGAGGGAGAATGCTGGTTGGCCACTCAGAGAGCTAGTAATAAGGTAGGAACCAAAAATATTAGTTTCTAGAATAAAGAGAATTAATAAAAGGAATAGACAGCAGAAGTGCTGGGTACACAGTGGCTCAGTGGAAGGGGAAACTCCTCTCCAAATAGCCAAGAGAAATTCTCCCAGAGTTAAGATAATTAGGTGCCACAGTCCAAGAAATCCACAATCTGAGCAGAGAACAACAATGAGCTGAGCCAGTGTGAGAGAAAGACCTAGCACACTCCAGTGGAGCTAGTAAAAGCAAGAAAGCAGTGATAACTTTAAAATATACTTTGTTTGGACTTTCTGAGCAGTATCCCAGAAATCCCTGAAGCTTATCTCTATTTTTCATATTTTGATCTCTCTTTTCCCTTCTCTTCCTCCTCCTTCCTTCCCCCTCTCTCTCTCTCTCTGTCTCTCTCTCTCTCTTCTTCTTCTTCTTCTTCATATACTTGATTTTCAAATACCCAAGGTCAAACTGTCATTTAGGCTTTACTTTTTACTGGCTTGGTGGGGGCCCATTCCATGAGTCAGTCTGGGCATAAGAATAAAACTCTAATACAGACTGGGCAGAAACTGAGGGAGGCAACTAAAGTCACGACAGTCAGTCAATTCATATGCAGAGCAGAGAAGAGCAGAGGGTATTTTCATTTGAAATTGGTGATCTGGTTTCTGAGATAAGGAGCATAGCTGACATGGAGTAGAACTGTGATGGATCAGGGGTAAGTGAAAAGAGGTGATCCATGACATCTTACCAAGGCCCTGTACCACCTCCCCCATGACCAAAAGTCTGGAGGCTAGACTGTGATGCCCTATACACCTTCCCCCAGCACACAGACTGAGGCTCTAGGGACAAGGGGCATAACACAATCCAGATCAGTCTATTGGCAATGCAGGTGAAAAGGCTGGTTATCAGTCCTGCACGTCATACACTCCCACTCCCACTCCCAATAACAAAGCCATTTTGAAATTGAAATCTGCACTGAACCAGACAATGCTCCATCTCAACAGGTGCTCAAGAACATAAGTGCTATAAGATCTTAGAAATCTTGATAAAACAGACCAACAAGATGCCTCCAAAAGTTCATAATCCCAATTACCGAATCCACAGATATTGAAATAGATGAATTCCCAAAGATTTAAAAACATTAATGGTCAAATGATCAATGAGTTAAAAGAAAATCTAAGGAATGAACTAAGAAAGAAAATACAGGATGTTAAAGAGCATTTCAATAAAGAGAAAGAGATACTGAAAGAAAATCAAACAGAATTCCTGAATATTAAAGACTCAATAAATCAAATAAAAAATTCAGTTGACAATCTCACCAATAGATTAGAGCAAGTAGAAGATGATAAAATAATAACAGAAAAACTTTCAAATCTCAGAAGTGAGATAGATATCCAAATACAGGATATATTCAGAACTTCAAATATGCAAGATCAAAAAAGAACCTCTCGACACATTACAATTAAAATGTCAAATATAAGAATAAGAATAGAATTTTTAAAGCCTCAACTGAAAAATGCCAGGTTACATTCAGAAGTAAAGCAATGAGAAGAACATTTGCTTTCTTAACAGAAACCCTAAAATCCAGGTGGGCTTGAAATAATGTGAAATAATTTGAAAAGTTTCAAATTCTGAAATAAAATAATTGCCAACCAGATTGCTATATCCAGGAAAGCCATCTTTCAGAATTGAAGAAGAAATAAAAACCTTTCAAGGTAAGCATGAACTAAAATAATTTACAACTACTAAGTCAGCATTACAGAAAGCATTTAAAGAAATCCTCCACACAGAGGATTAAAAACAAATTCTAGAGCTTGGAAAAAGATGAATCTCATTAGAAGAGTATTTAAGCAAATGAGAATTAGGAACAAATTAAAGATTAAAAACAAATTGAAGTGGCAGGAAATAATAAATACCTCTTTATAGTAACACTGAATATAAACTGTCTCAATTCTCAATTTAAAAGAAATAGACTGGCAAAGTGGATTTAAAAACAAGACAAAACTATATATTGTCTACAAGAGACTCACTTCTTATGTAAGACATCTATAGACTAAAACTGAGATTAAAAAATGATATTCCATGCAAATGGAGCCCAAAAGCAACAGAAATAGTATCTCTGATATCCAATAAAGTAGAATTCAAACTAAAATTAATCAAAAGACAAAGTCAATTCATTTGGTAATGACATCAACTCCACAAGAAGATATAAGATAGTGAATATTTATGCCCCCAATATTGATACATCTAATTATATCAAACAAACACTAATCAACATAAAGGCTCAGATAGACTGTAATACAACAACACTGAGTGATTTCAATGCACCTCTCTCACCAATAGATAGGTCATACAAATGTTAAATTAGTAAAAACCCTTAACCTAAAAATCATTATAAGTCAAATGTATGTAACAGATGTTTATGCAATATTCCATCAAAAACATCTGAAGTCACCTTGTTCTGGTGTTCATGGAACTTTGTCCAAAATAGACTATATTTTAGATCACAAAACAAGTCTTAGCAAATAAAAAAAAAATTGATGTAATTTCTTGCTTTGTATCAGATCATAATGGAATGAAAATAGAAATCAAAAGCAAGAAAAATATAGAAACTATATAAACACATGGAAATTGAACAATACACTTTCAAACAATGAATGGATCATAGAAGAAATCAGAGGAGAAATTTTTAAATTCCTAGAATCAAACAAGAATAGAGGGGAAAAAAATACCAAAATCTCTGACACTATGAAAGCAGTTCAAAGAGAAAAGTCCAGAGCTAAAGTGTCTAATAAAAAAATATCAGAAAGGTCCCAAATAAAGAAACTAATGATGCATCTCAAAGTTCTAGAAAAGCAAGAACAAACCAATTACAAAACCAGGAAAAGAAGGAAATAATTAATATCAGAGCCAAAATTAACACAATAGATAACTTTAAAAAAGAGTATAAAATATTCATGAGAATAAGTTGGTTCTTTGAAAAAATAAACAAGATTGATAAACCCATAGCCAAATTCACCAAATAAAGTGAGAGAATACCCAAATTTAAAAATTAGAGGTGAAAAAGGAGCTATTAACACAGACATCATTGAAATCCAGAGGACTGTTTTGATAATTTATAGTCCAATAAACTGGAAAAGTTAGAAGAAATGGAGATATTTCTAGACACATAGAGCCTATCCAAAATGAACCAAAAGGCTTTAGATAATGTAAGTAGACCAATACAAGCAATGAGATTAAAGCAACAATAAAAAGCCTTCCAACAACAACGAAAAATACCTGGAACCAGATGGATTCTTAGATGAATTCTACCCCATCTTTAAAGAACTAATTTCAATACTCCTCAAATTATTCCATGAAGTGGAAAGAAGTGGAACACTTTCAAACTCATTCCATGAAGCCAATATCACCCTGATAACAAAGCCAGATAAGGACATGTCAAGGAAAGAAAACTATTGACCTATATCCCTAATGAACATCGATGCAAAAATACTTAATAAAATGTTAACAAAATGCTTTCAAGCTGGGCATGGTGGCACATGCCTGTAATCCCAGCAGCTCAGGAGGCTAAAGAAGGAGAATCACGAGTTCAAAGCCAGCCTCAGTTATTTAGCAAGGTCCTAAGCAACTCAGTGAGACCCTGTTTCTAAATAAAATATGAAAAGGGCTGGGGATGTGGCGCAGTGATTAATCGCTCCTGGGTTCAATTCCTGGTACTCCCCCCCCAAAAAAAAATATACAAAAGCATATTAACAGGATTGTACATCATGATCAAGTTGGTTCATTCCATGGAAGCAAGGATGGTAATACATATGCAAATCAATAAATGGTGGAATGAGACAGACATCATTACCCTATGTACACGTATGATTACACAAATGATATGAATCTACATCGTGTACAACCATAGAAATGAAATGATGTACCCCATTTGTGTACAAGGAATCAAAATGCAGACTGTAAAATATAAAAAAAGAAATAAAGTAAATAAATGTAATTCATCACATAAATAAAACTAAGAGTAAAATATCACATGATCATCTCAATAGGTGCAGAAAAAACCTTTGACAAAATTCAGGACCCATTTATGATAAAACACATTGAAGAAATGAGGAATAAAAGGAACTTATCTCAACATTCTACAAGCTATAAATGACAAACCCGAAGCCAACCTCATACAGAATGGGGAAAACTGAAAGCATTTCTTCTAATATCAAGGACAAGACAAAGAAATTCACTTCTCACCACTCCTATTCCATATAGTACATAAAATTTTAGCTAGAGCAATTAGGCAAGAGAAGTCAATAAAAGCAATAAAAGTAGGAAAAGAATAAGTCAAATTACATCTGTTTGCAGATAATATGATCCTATATTTAGAAGAGAAAAAAAAAAAAAAACTCAACCAAAATACTTCTAGAGTTAATAAACAAATTCAACAAAGGAGCAGGATACAAAATCAACATAAAACATGAATACTTTTTCTAAACATCAATAATGAACTCACCAAAAAAGAAATTAGATGTTACAGTTCGGTCGTCAGGTATCCGCCAGAAGCTCCTATTAATGCAGGAATATTCAGAGGCGAATGATTAAATTAGGAGAGCTGTAAACTAATCATGGAGGCCTAGTTTAATGAACTGATGGGGTGCTAACTGCAGGCAGGTGGGGCATGACTGGAGGAGGTGGGTCACTGGGGGGATGCCCTGGAAGGGTGCATCCTCCCTGTGACCCCTCCCTCCTTCTGCTTTCTCACCCCACCATGAGCTGAGCAGATATTCTCTGCTGGGCCCTTCCTCACTGATGTGCTGCCTCACCTTGGACCTAGAGCAATGGAGTTGGCCATCTATGGACTGTGAGCCTCAGATAAACTATAATCAGTTTATATACTGTTTGTTAAACGGTGAGCCCCAGATAAACTCTCCCTCCTCTAACTTGTTAGGTGCCAGCAATTTTGGTGCCAGCAATGCAAAACTGACTCAAATACCAGGAAAATCATTGCGTTCACAATAGCCCACAAAACTAAAACGTTTAGGAATAAATCTAAGCATGGAGTTGAATGAAAACTATAATGAAAGTTATAGAATGATGAAGAAACAAATTGAAGAAGATAATAAAAGGAGGAAAAATCTCCTATGTTCCTGGATCAGTAGAATTAATATCGCTGAAAATAATGATATTACCAAAAGTGATCTCCAGACTCAATGCAATCCCCATCAAAATACCAATGACGTTTCTCACAGAACTAGAAAAAGCAGTCCTGAAAACAACATGGAAGAATAAAAGACACAGAAGAGCCAAAGCAATTCTGAGCTAAAATAGCAAGGCTGGAAGCATCATAATACCTGACCTCAAATAATACTACAGAGCTATAATAACAAAAGCGGAAAGATACTGGCATAAAAACAAACACATAGACCAAAGCAACAAAACAGAAGACACAGAGACAAACCCTCAGAGATACAGCCATCTGATTCTTGACAAAGGTGCCAAAATATACCTTGGAGAAAAGCAGTCTTTTTAACAAATGGTGCTGGAAAAATTGGATATGTAGAAGAATAAAATTAGATCCATATCTCTCACCCTATACAAAAGTCAACTCAAAATAGATCACAGACCTAAGAATTAGACCATAAACTTTGCAAATATTAGAAGAAAACAGGGTCAACACATCAACATATAGGTGAAGGCAGAAACTTTCTCAATAGGACTCCTAAAGTTCAGGAAATAATACTATAATTAATAAATGAGATGGCATCAAATTAATAAGCTTCTTCACAGCATAAGCTTCCTCACAGCAAAGGAAACAAACAAGAACATGAAGAGAGATCCTACAGAATGGGAGAAAAATATCTGCCATCTATTCTTCTAACGTAGGATTAATGTCCAGAATGTATGAGAACTCAAAAAAACTTCACACCAAAGAAAAGCCAAACAGCCCAATCAATAAATGGTAAAACGAACTAAATAGACATTCCTTGAAGGAAAAAGTACACGTGACCAAAAAACACATGAAAAAAATATTCAGTATCTTTAGTAATCGGGAAATGCACGTCAAAATTGCGCTGAGGTTTCATTTCACTTCAGTTAAAATGACAATCATCAAGAACACAAATAGAAATAAATGCTTAAGAGGATGGGGTGGAAAAGGAACACTTGTAAACTTTTGATGGGATTGCCAATTAGTACAACCACTAGGGAAATCAGGATGGAGGTTCCTCAAATGGAACCACCTATGATCCAGCTAGGCCACTCCATCCATGCAAACGCACTCAAGTCAGCATATGATAGTGGTACATACATGCCCAGGGACGTATGAGTGCCATTCACAGTAATAGCCCAGGATTGGCAGCCACCATATTGGACAGCCCAGTTCTAATATCCAAACTCTTTAAAAGCAAGAGTTGCACCTATCTTGTTCGTTATTACATACACAGAGAAATGGGAGGTAATTAATAAACTGTTTATGATAAAGGAATATAGATGTCTTATTCTCTTTGGAAATTCTCCCTGCCTGGTAAGTAGACCCTTCAAACCCAAGGAGGTGAATGACCAACAGATGTCATCAATTTTTATAACCTTTATAACCATCACTCAGAACCTGGAGGACAAAACTCTGCAGATCCTAATACTCTGAACTCCCCAAATTCAGCACTTCACTTGGTCAGTAAGCAAAAAGAACTTCATGGACATGTCTCAGACAAACAGGGACATCCAATTACTCCCACCACATGTAATTCTTTTCAGTGACAAACAGGCACCAAGATGCTTCCTGCTTCTGGTTGGGTCCAGGAGGCCCAGGCAGAAGAGGGAACAGGCATGGTCAATTCACAAAGAGAACTCAAACACCAGCAGAAAGTAAGACTCTCAGAGAATCTTGATTCTTTCTAGGGGGGGGATGCTGATAGCAGATGACTCCAAGAAGTGTGGCAGCCAGAGAGACTTCCAGAGTATAGTGGAGCAAGTTGGGACTGGAAGAAGAGATGAGACTCAAGTTTCTACCATGGAGTTGTCAACCTCACTGTTCATCAAAGGTGCCCATTCCTTAATTTGTGTGATACAAAAGAAAGGGACTTTTTTGTGGGGCGGTGCTAGGGATTGAACCCAGGAGGGCTTAAATCCTGAGCCACATCCCCAGCCCTTTTTTCTATATTTTTATTTTGAGACAGGGTCTCGCCGAGTTGCATAGGACCTCGCCCAATCGCTGAGTTGCTGAGGCTAGCTTTGAACTTGTGATCCTCCTACCTCAGTCTTGCAAGCTACTTGGATTATAGACAAAGAAAGGGACATGTTTCAATACCTACAACCTCTTTATTTCTGACAAAATATTTTATTGGTTTTTTAGAAAGCTCTTTCCATTACTGTTGATCCTAAGGTTAAGGTAAGGTAAGGCAAGGTTAAGGAACCTTTCCCAGCATGCAATGGATGCCCAATAAATATTTAAATGATCACTTTAAAAACAATTAGTGTTGTTTGCAAGACCCCATATTAGGTAGTGGCCATCTCTCATGAAGGCAAGTAGAAGGTTGGTATATATGCATATAAATATATATGTATATACTTTTAATGATATTAAAAGATCCTCCTCTTGTAGTCTTCTACATATACCAAAAATACTTTCTAAACCATGTGGCCAAAGTCTTAAATACAAGATGCTTGTCCAACCAAATAAGCCTTGCCCAGAAATGCCTTCAAGGTCTTTCAGACTCACGTTTCATAACATGGTGTGTGTTCCTGTCCAAAGTCAATTGGAGCCAGAGGCGGGGGAATTCGAGTTATCCAGTTCTCAGGGGTTTCAGCTGAACAAAGAAGGGCAAAACACAAACCTGGGCAAAATGAAAGGAGATCAGTTATCACAAAGGAATGATATGCCTTTTAAGTCTTGATGAGCTGGATGGATGGATGCTGAAACTTCTACCAGAATAACAACAACATTCTGATCCCTGATCACAGTGTCTGTGTTAACAATAACAGTAACATATTGCTCAATACACGCCCAAGATTTTAATAAGTACCTTACAAGCCTTCTCCCACTGGTTCTTCAAGATAACCACAGTGTAGGTACCATTATTATGTTCCATTGAGAAATGAAGACACTGGGGCTCAGAGATAAAAGAACTCGCCCAGGGTACACTCCTGGCGAGTGAGAGAGTCAAGATCGGGAGCCAGGTGCTCTGGCTATAAGGCCCTTACTCAAATACCGCAGCAACGTGATTCCCTGGGAAGCTTCCTCAATGTTTTCTTAACAACTCTAACTGCACCTGAAAACAAGTAAACATTAAAAACCCAGTGCTTTTTTTTTTTTTTTAACACACCAGGAAGTCTAGACACCTGCTTTTGTATATTTTCTGGAGGGGGGAAAATAGACTCATTGTATGAAATTTATTTCAGCCATTTGGAGAGGTTTGAGAAAGAGAGGTTACATTTGCAATTCAGCAATGAGACATAAATGTTTAACACAAGGTCTTCCTCCTCACCCACCCTTCCCCTACGGATGCTTTGAATAATGCAAAGTCTGTCTTAAGCTCTGCTGATTTACTCAAGAAAAGGGATCAGACTATTTTGAAATATTGTTCATACAGTCTGGAGGACAGGAGCATTAAAACACTGGGTAAAATTCAACAAGCTACTTCCTGTCAGCTGCTCCTCAAGGCTTCATGGGCTCATAGCACTTAATAAAAAAACACGAGCTGTAAATAATACCTGATTTAAACTGCATTTTACATCAAACGAACCAGACATTGGAAGGACCATTTCATTCTTTCTGGGGAACACATATATAAGCACGCTGTGCATCAGATGGTCATTTCCCGCCCTGTGACTGAGGTCCTACTATGTGTTGAGCATTTTGCCATTGTCTTGATCCCCATGAAATGACTAATACTCAAGTATCTTTGACCTACAAAACAGCAATTTCTTAGGGTTCAACCTAACAGATACATTACATGTTTTATCTTCTACTATGACAACTGGATTAGGTAGGGCTTTATTATTATTATTATTATTATTCCAAGTTCATTAGGATGTCAGATCCATGAGGATCGAAACTCATGGGCTTTATCACTTCCCAGTACCCAGTGCCTAAACCAGGGCCTAGCATATAGTAGGTGCTTAGGGATCAGTGGATGGATGAATGGGTGGTAGGTGGGTAGGTAACTGGACGGATTGATGGGTGGTGGGTGGAGGGATGGTGTTTTAGTTAGCTTTTCACTGCTGTGACTAAAAGATCTGACAACACTTTTAGAGGAGGAAAATTTTATCTGGGGGTTCACAATTTCAGAGGTCTCGGTTCATAGACAGCAGGTTTTATTCCTCGGGGCTGGAGGTGAAGTAGACCATCATGGCAGAAAAGTGTGGCAGAGGGAAGTGGCTCACATGATGATCAGGAAACAGAGAGAAAGAGACACCACTTGCAGGCAAAAAATACATATCCCAAAGGCACAACCCCAGAGACCCACCTCCTCTAGCCACACCCTACCTGCCCTCAGTTACCACTTAATCCCATCACAGGGTTGATTCACTGATTGGGTGAAGGCTCTCATAACCCAATCATTTCTCCTCTAGACCTTATATTGTGTCCCACATGAGGTTCTGGGGGACACCTCACATCCCAACCATAACAGATGGGAAACTAAGGCCATCCGGCAAGAAAGCAGTCAAGTCAGGCTTTGAACCCACATTTGCATGTTCCCATGACCTTGGACAAAGCCCCCTGTTTACCAAGCTTATGATTGATTGATTGAAGGGAGAAGGCACCAACTGTGGGCCTCATTGCTTGTCCCATGATCAGTAGCCTACAGAGCAAGCACCTGGGCCATCCATGGTAACAGCCAACTGCCTGCTTGGACCTTCCCTGGTCCTAGGTTTGGGGCAACAGATCCCAAAAGAGGGGCAGCCTCCTGAAAAGGGTTCCAGATATCCTTGATCCTGGTAAACAGGGGTGGAGGGGGACAGAACAGCCAGAGGTCATACGGAAGGACAAGCATCACAACCAGAGAAGGAGGCCAAACTAGAGGGGAGGCCCGCTAGAGGGGAGGTCCAAGGTAACATGTGTCAAGCTTTGTCCGCACTATCCCCATCGAGTCACAATGCATCATTACGTGGGGTCCCCAAGGGTTAACCAAGAACAGAGAGGGGCAGAACAGAGCTGGGGAAAATAAGCCTTGAGAAGGAGGAAGAAGGGGAAGCAACTCTGACTGGAATCGTTTTGTTTTATGAATAGTTTATGAGGCGTATCAGGAGTCACACTAACGGGCAAGGGCTGGAATGTGTTCTAACTTTAAAGTGAAAGCCGCCCACCAGGCTGCGATGTGGGAGAGGCGGGATAGGAAGAGCGCAGAGGCCCCTGTCTGCACTAGCCAGCTGTCCTCGGGCTGCCTGCGCTAGCAGACGTGCCTCTCTGGTGAAAGGGGCCCAGAGTCTTGCACAACCACCGAGCTCGGCTAAGAGTTTAGGGCGCCTGCTTCCACTGCCTGGAAAAGTGTCACAAGAGGACCTGGGGACTGAGGAAAAAGCTGGAAAGGAGGGGCACAGAGCCCATGGGGTGCTCACCTGCACACCAAGGGCTCTCTGTGCTCAGAACTACCCTGTTCACCAGGGAGCAAGGCAGGGGCAGGTGCTCTTGCAAGGGGAAGAACACACAAGGAGCCCCAGAAAGAAAGAAATCTTTCTTTGTCCTGATCAGCTAACTCGCTCTCCACCCACAGGCCCTCAGCAAACTGGCCCTTCCTTCCTAGGCTTCCCCCCGTCTCCTGCTTCCCCACCCCTGAGCTCCAGCTCCCGGGAACAGAACCCATCACTTTCATGCTGACCCTCCTAGGTCTGAGTTGTTCCTGCGCCCTCACCTGTCCTGGGGACTTACCTCTGCAACACCCCTTGTGTTTTACAGATCGACATCCAGGATTTCCCTTTGTCCCATTTTCCAGGCAGGGTCTGTGCCCACACTGGTTTTTGGACCTAAGCCAGTGTCTGATTCTGGGCCTCTTGCTTGCCTGGAATGTGTATTCAGACCTCACTCGGCGGGTTAATGCAAGGGACATTTCTACGACCCGGGCTGCATGCCAGGTGCCAAGACATCTCATCGTGGGGTACGCCTTTTCACCCTCTGCCTGATAACATACTGCCCTCTCCTCTTCCTTTCTTGAACTCTGAAATTCTGACTTTCCTAGACCTCCATTTATTGAAACTGGCTCCCTCCTACACCTCAGTGGAGAGTCAAGTTAACATGTCTTTCTGATAAAGTTTTCTCCTACTCGAGTCAAAGTGTTTTGTTTTGTTTTGTTTTTCCTTTCCAGAAAGATTAGGAAGTTTTTACGAGGGTCATATGTATTTCATGTTGTCCTTAAAAATCACCTCAGCTCTGCCCCAGAACACATTGTTGTTGCTTAGGGCAGATTTTGTGCATTTACTTGGGAAGTCTCTGGGACCCTTATGCTATTCTAGGATATTGTTTGCCTAAAATTCTACAGGAAATAGATACAGGAATATTGGTGATAATATTAAATAAAGCATTGGCATTCCTCGGTCAAGGAATTAATGGATGGCAATGTTAGTTGCTTTATTGCTTCATTCATTCATTTGTTCATTAACTGAGTAGCTGCCATGGATCAAGCCCAGTTCTGCACAAAATGGCAGCAACAAAAGGCAGTCAAGATAAAAAATTGTCATGACTCTCACCAATTAGCTAGAGGACAGAAGCATAGACAAGTACACAAATAAATGAGCATGCTCATTTAAAATAGAGATAATAGAGACAACAACTGAACAGATTAAAAGAGAAGAAGGGAAATGTGCAGGACATGTACTCATAGCCACCAATGGAAAGCAAAGCAAGATGAATCCACCCTACTAGCTAGAAGCTTTGGTTTCCAAGCCTAATACAAAGGCTTAGGGAGTTTTAGTCTGAGCTCTGGGAAACCTCCTTTTCTCTATCAGGGCTGCTATAAAGGGGACAACAGCCACCGTATGAGAAAGGTTACACCTGGGTACCAATGTTGGCACTTCAGTGTGTTGTTGGCATATTAAGGTGCCAGCAACAAGGGACCAAATGAGAGACTGTGTGTGGACAAGACCATGCATGTCAAGTGGGCTCGCAAGTGGAGGCTGGAAAAACACCTTTCCAACCAGCCCTAGGCATGGAGTATGCTAGAACCCACAATAGCCATTGTGTACTTCCCTATAATGGAGAGACCAATGGTTTCTGAACAATGGCAACCTGTGATATTTGTTAGCACTTACCAAGCGTTAGGTGCTGGACATCATGCTAAGGGTTAATGTTCACGGCATGGGATATTATGATTTTAATGATTCTTCTAAAATGGAAATTGTTTTAGTCTGCTTTTTCTCTGCTGTGACTAAAAGACCCTAAGCAGAACAATCGTAGAGGAGGAAAAGTTTATTTTAGGGCTCATGGTTTCGGATGTCTCAGTCCATAGACAACAGGCTCCATTCCTCAGGAGTCAAGGTGAGGCAGAACAACATGGCAGAAGAGTGTGGCAGAGGGAAGCAGCTCACATGATGATCAGGAAGCAGAGAGGAAGACTCTGCTTTCCAGATACAAAATATATAACCCAAAGGCACACCCCCCAATGAGTCACCTCCTCCAGCCACACCCTACCTGCCTTCAGTTATCATTCAGTTAATCCCATCAGGAGATTAACTCACTGATTAGGTGGAGGCTCTCATAACTCGATCATTTCTCCTCTAAACCTTCTTGTGTTGTCTCACACATGAGCTTTCCGACTACACCTCACATCCACACCAGAGAAACCGAATTTCAGATCATTTAAGCAATGTCCCCACATTTCACAGCTGTTAAACAGAATGGACACATCCCTACCCAGACACCTTCCTGGCTTTAGAACTTCAGTAGGGTCGGGATTCACCCAGTGAGATGCTATGAGAAGTACTAAAGATCTAAGAGACTGGAGTTTCCCAGGCCCCGCAGGACATGCAGAATTAAAACCAATTAAACCTGTGTGTAGGGATCTATATTTCAAAACCTCCTTGAGTGATTTTTAAATATGCTTTGGTTTAGGGACTAGGCAGTTAAGATTAACAAGATCAGGTTGACTGGAAAGGAGAGCTTCCAAGAACCTAGGGGCTTGAGAACAGCGAGATCATTTTTAAAAAAAAAAATCTATCTATCCATCCGTCCATCCATCCATCCATCCATCTCAGCACTTCCAGAAGAGATGTGGGGAAAGGACAGGCCTGCCCTGAGTGCTTGGTTGTCACCATGCATACAACAAAGCTCACAGTTGTTGATCTGGATGTGACTGAGGTAAACAAAGTTGTCTCCTTCTGCCTTCCCCAGAGACCTGGTGGAGCAAGCAGAAGCTAGAAGGGGGTTGGAAAGGAAGTATGTACCATGAATGAAGAGGACACAGGCTTCTCAGAACCAAGTTCCCAACTCAGCAGTGTTCAGCTCCAGGGAACAGGAAATAGAAATGGAGAGAGAGCCAGGTAAGCAGGGGTGCAGTCTCCAAAGGCCACCTGGGCTCCTGTTGAATTCCTCAAGGATCTCTGATGGCGGGAGAGGTCAGAGGCACAGGTGGCATCTTCACCCATGAAAACGACAGCTTCCTGCTTCAGTAAGAAAGCCCCAACTATCTTCCCCTGTCAAGACTCCTTTAGAGAAAGGCAAGCTACAGAAAGGGCCTTCCAGGTCTCAGCATTTTCTTATTCCCAGGCTCTCGTGTTGGAGGGTCTTGGCTCTGAATCTGCCTCTGTGAGTCCTGTACAATGTCCTTTGTGCCACTGGCCTCATCAAAGAGCTGAGCCTCCACCAGGCCACTGTAGTCTGGGGGCAGGAAGTGAGGCGGGGTGAGGAGGAGGTGAGCTTTCATCTTCCTACTGGGGGCTGCCTTTGCTCTGCTGGCTTCTGCCTCCCTGCTGGGCTTTGGGTGGAATAGAGAGCCATTGTGGGGAGGGGTTGCCACCACCCAGCCTCCACAGACCAAAGGCTCCCAGGCCACTATGAGACCAATGAACAAGGCCCCAGGCTACCACCCTTTGAAGGCCCTTCCTCAAGAGGTTGGAGGGTTGAGGGGTGCAGGGCGAGTCCCTCTGGAGGAGGGTAATTCAGGACCCCCCAGGCCCTTGCCTCTGCCCTGGGAACATGGCTACTCTTTTCCTGGTCTTGCCATGTTGGGATGGAACATTTCAATTTGAAGAAGACATCTTATGGGCTTGGCCATGGGGACAGCTTTATATCTGCCTGGAAAATGTGTCACAATTTATTCCAGTCAGAGCACTTCAGTGACACACTGACACATGCGTGCACACACACACACTCAGGACACTTGAGGCAGCCTGTCCTGGACGGGCATGCCACATGACTCAGACCAGACTCAACCCAACAAACGCAGACTCATAGGCATGAGTCTTATTGGTGGGAGGAGTCTCTACAGGATCCCAGCACGGGGTCCAAGCTTTGGGGTGGATTTGTGGTGGAACAAACTGCCTAGTTATTTGGGTAGACTCGCAGAGAGGTGGCCCTAGTTCCCAGATGGTCCAACAGTCATGCATCAACTGAGGAGAAGCCCTTGAGTTCTCCATATTACTCTGCAATATGCCTCAACCCATAACCAGACTCAAATGTCTGTCCCCTTGGACTTAATTCTCTTACCCCAGCACAGAGCACCCACCATACTAGTTGGATACAGAATCTTCATTGCAATGGGGTAAGGGGTGCTTGATGTCTCCCTAAGAGGCTTCAGTTGCCCTTAAAATAAGTGTGTTGTGTGTGTGTGTGTGAGAGAGAGAGAGAGAGAGAGAGAGAGAGAGAGAGAGAGAGAGAACATAAAAGAATGAGAATTAATGAGAGAAAGACAGGAAAAGGAAGAGGGAGAAACAGAAGACAGACAGAAGGATGGACATGCACCACATTAACCTTTCCCCAAAGGGCCCACAGGCCAGCAAGCCCAGCACAGCAAACAGACCACATGGAGACATTTCCAAGGAGAGTAGCACATGTGGTCTCCACAGAAACAAGGCATTTTTAACCCCCTCCTGCGGCACACCTGCAAGTCTTCCACGGCGAGTGGTGTCTGGTTTTGCACCCCCCTCCCAAAGGGCATTTGAATTAATATAAACATTTCTTAGTTGGTCCTTATGGAAACAGCAGCAATGTGGTGGGAGGGACCTGCTCAGACAGAGTTGGCCTAATGCCCACCTGTGTCATTCTTCCCAAGGGAAGACCCATGGCAAGACCATCCAAGAGGGTCCTGGGGAGGTCTGCCATTTTGTCAGTGGCCTGGACTTGTGTAAGAGCGGGGGCAGGGACCAACTTGGTGATGCTGTGTACCAGCAGATGAGCTACTGAGTGATGGGAATGTGGGGATGGCCAGAAGGAGCATTGCTTCTCACCAAAAGTGATGCAAGCACATAAAAGCAGGAAAGGAACCCAGGAGGGAGGTTGCAGGGCCCAGGAGAACAGGGCAAAGTTGGTGTAGGAGTAGAGGAACTGGAAACCCAGATGCAAAGAAAAATTCCATCAACAGGAATGGAAGGAAAGCTCAGCATGGAAAAATACTAGCCTAGTGATAACCGGCTTGGGAGATTCTTGCCATGACTGCAGAAGAGGGAAGTATCAGAAATAAGAGGACAGAACAGAAATGTCTGCTTAGGAATGTGTGAAGATGGCTGAGTGACCCGTGTAGCTAAACTCCTTGCTTCTACTCATATGGGCCACTGAAGGTATGAGGGACATACAGTTAATAAAACAGACATGTTCACAAATACTTGAAAAAAATGTTCAACATCTTTAGCAATTACAGAAATGCAAATTAAAACTACACTGAGATTCCATCTCACTCCATTCAGAATAGCAATTATCAAGAATACAAGCAGCAATAAATGTTGACTAGGACGGGGGAAAGTACACTCATACTTAGATGGTGGGACTGCAAATCAATGCAACCACTCTGGAAACCAGTATGGAGAATTCTCAGGAAACTTGGAATGGAACTACCATTTGACCCACTTATCCCACTTCTTGGTTTATACCCAAAGGACTTAAAATCAGCATACTACAGTGACGCAGCCACATGGATGTTTATAGCAGCTCAATTCATGATAGCTAAGCTCTGGAACCAACCTAGGTGTACTTCAAGAGATGAATGGATAAAGAAAATGGGGTATATATACACAATGGAATATTAGTCTTAAAAATGGCTTTATGACTTTTGTCAATAAATGGATGGATCTGGAGACCATCATGAAATAAGCCAATCTCAAAAAACCAAAAGTTGACTTCTGACTGCGAATGCTAACACACAATAATGGGGGTGTGGGGAGGAAGGAAGAATAGAAGTTCAATGGATTAGACAAAGGGGAAATGAAGGGAAGGGAGGGGGATGGGCATAGGAAAGACAGTGGAATGAATCAGACAGAACTTCCTTTTGTTCATATATGACACAACCAATGAACTCACTAGTGTGCACATCCACAAGACTGGGATCCTAATTAGAATGTTATATTCCATGTATGTATAATATGTCAAAATACTAAATCTAAAAAGAACAAATGATTTTTAAAAAGACAGACATGTAATCTTTTTTTTTTGACAAGTGAGAAATCTTTACTGAATAAAATAACAGCAGATTAGAGCCCAGGATCCCAAGCTAAGCCTTCCATTGCAATATCAATCTGCACCAAACAAACTTTTCCAAAAAGTCCTCTTTTCAGTTCACACAGAATATAAGCCACCATAGCTGCCCTCAATCCAGTGGTCTTGTCAGCTAAACAGTATCCTTAGAGAAAAGAATTCTACTCTGGTATAGAATATATGAGTTGGGTTTGCCAAGCGAAGGAAGGGGAGTCAGTTTTGACCCAGGAACAGAATATTGGGTGCAGTGGGAGGTTATCTAGGTAAAGGCTCAAAGGCTCATGGAGAACAGGGTACGTTGATGGAATTGAAAGCGATCCAATGAAGGGAAGAATAGTTGATGAGGTGGTGGAGAGGTGAGAGGTGGGCACGGGCCAGGTCATTCTCAGGTCCTTCTAAGGCCTGGTCTTTCCAGAAGTTCTTTCCAGACTCTTCTGGCTTCATTGGGATGGCTAGAGATGGAGAGCATTCTAAATGGGCTGCATCTCTGGATTTGTACTGGAGGATGCAAAACTATAGGAAAAATGGGATTATCTAACGTCATGGCCTCCAGATTGGGAAAAGGACAGTCTTTTCAATTGATGGTGTTGGGAAAATTGGGTATCCACATATACAAGAATGGAACAAGACCCTGATCTCTCACCAGTTACAAAAATCAACTCCAAGTGGATTAAAGATTTAAATGTAAGATACGAAATCACTAGAGAAAAAACTTTGGGCTGTTGGAATGGGCAAGGATTTTTTTCTTTTCAGGACAAGACCCCAAGAGCACAGAGAACAAAAGCAAAAACAGACAAATGAGATTACAACAAATTGAAACGCTTCTGTATATGAAAGGAAAGAATCCTGAGTGAAGAGACAACCTATAGAACAGGAGGAAATATTTACAAATTGCACATCTGAGAAGGGATTTAAGACCCAGAATAAATAAGAAACTCTAAAAACTCAATACAAAAACCCTGACTAAAAAGTGAGAAATAGGCTTAAATGGACATTTTTCAAAAGAACAAATAAAAATGGCCAAAAAATATATGCAACGTGCTTCGGTATTGCTAATCATCAGGGAAACACTAGTCAAAAACACAATGAGACAGCACCTCACCCCCAGTAAGAAGGGCCATTACCAAAAGACAAATGATAAGCAGAGCTGGTAAAGCTTCGAAGAGAAGGAAACACTTGAACATCCTTGGTGGTGCAGCCAGGGAGGAAGAGGATGGAATTTCATCAAAAAAAATAAAAAATAGAACTACTATATGATCCAGCATATGGGTACATATCCAAAGGAAATGAAATCATTACATCCAAGAGACCTCTGTATACCCAGGTTGAAGGCAGCCTATCCAAATCATCAAGAAATGAAAACAGCCCATCAACTGAGGAGTGGTAAAAGAAAATGTAGGACTACGCATCAGAATACCATTCAGCCATAGAAAGAGACCCTGTCATTTGTGACAACGTGGTTGGAAATGGAGATCATTAGTTTGAGTGAAATAAGCCAGGTACAGAAAGACAAGTGCCACATGATCTCACTCATGTCGAAGACCAAGATGCTGACCTTATAGGAGTTTAGAGTATACTGGCAATTGCTTTAGAGGCTAGGAAGAGGGAGAAGAGGAGTGATGGGGGAGAGGTTGATTGATGGATACCAAGTGACACTTAGATAGGAGTGAGCAGTAGTGGGGGCCATTACAGAGTAGGTTGTATATAGATAACAATTATGCACTGTACATTTCAAAAAGGCTAGAAGAGAGGCTTCTGAATGTTTTCACCTTAAAGAAATGATAGAAGTTTGAGCCAGGACTGTGGTGCATGCCTGTATTCCCAGCAGCTCCGGGGCTGAGGTAGGAGGAACGTGAGTTCAAAGCCAGCCTCAGCAACTTAGCAAGGTGCTAAGCCACTCAGTGAGGTCCTGTCTCTAAATAAAATGCAAAAAATAGGACTGGACAAACCCAAAAACTCTAAGACCAAATGTTTTCTCTGATATATAGAAGCTAATTCACAATAAGTGGGGAGGATATTCTTTACACTAGGTAGAGGGGAGTGAAGGGTGGGGAAGGGTTATGGGGGAGGGAATGATTGTGAAGTGAAACAGACATTATCACCTCATGTATCGATGTGATACATGTATAATCAGAAAAATGAAAGATTATACTCTGTTTATGTATGATCTATCAAAATGTCTAAATGCATTCTACTATCATGTACAACTAATTAGAACAAATATTTTTAGAAATTAAAAAAATAGGACTGGGGATGTGGCTCAGTGGTCAAGTGCCCCTGAGTTCAATCCCCAGTACCCAAAAATGAAAGGATAGAAGTTTGAGAAGATTGATACATTTAACCTGAGTTCATCATTATACAATTTTACATGATGAAAACATCACATGGTACACCATCAATATGTACAATGCTTTATGTTTTATGTATCAATTAATTAATGAGACAATTAAAATTAAGTAAAAATAAAATTGCAATCCCCTC
The DNA here is from genome assembly GCF_902686445.1 of Sciurus carolinensis. Lineage (NCBI taxonomy): Eukaryota > Metazoa > Chordata > Mammalia > Rodentia > Sciuridae > Sciurus > Sciurus carolinensis. The sequence continues at coordinate 53,845,781 of NC_062229.1, read as the reverse complement.
TACTTTTTCCATACTAGCTCCTAAGGGATAGAAACTTCAAGTCAAAGAGAAACTAACCAATTGACCTGTTTAAGTCACTAGCATTCCCTCCCCGCATTTTATTTTTGGTGATGCTGTGGAAAAGGAAATAAACTTATACAGGAGTAGAAGAATGGGTTTAAAAGCCATCTTTTACAATGATGTGGAACACCTGGTGGGCGGGGCTAAAGATGTGACTGATGACTTGATTGATGGAGCCACAATTCACGGGCAGCCAATCTTTGCTCAGTCTCACTTTGGGAGGTCCCAGGAGGGAGTGACGCTGAGGTTTATGCTTTGATGGTTGATTTCTTGATCCCTTCTCCCCTATTCTCTCTGCTGACACAGATCCAGGCTTTAGGGTCTCCATGGAAGGTCATGGTGGGAGCGAGGGTCACCTTAACATATGTACCTCCCCATTAACAAGCAATAGACCAAAAAATGAGAAATTCTGAATAGCTCAGTCTGGAGTCTAAGACATCTACATTGCAATCTCAGCACTATCCCTTTCTGATGGTGTGACCCTGGGTCATTTCCTTCCTGTCCTACTATTCAGCAATCTCCTCCCCAAATACGGATTATCATTTGTCCCTTTAAAGGGACCAATATGGTGAGGGGTAGGTTTGGTAAAGCATATGAAAAGTTTAGCGTAGGGTCCAGCAGAGTCAACACTCAATAAAGAATAGTTTGTACCAATTTTAATGCTACTATAACTGCTACCATCATTAGAAGTGGTGTTGGTCATCAAATCTTCAGGTTGGGGACACCCACATTTATTAGTAGATACTTGGCTGGACAAACATGTACTGACAGGGACCACCACATGTTTTGCCTACATGATGCTGAAAGTTTGCAAAGTCACTATAAAACCACATTCCAGTCACATGAGCAATCACCACCACCAGGACAGTGAGGCCGCCAAAGACTGCATGAAGCTTCACCTTCAGACTGGTGGTGGCGGGGTTAGGGTGCAACGTGAGATCGAGTGTGTGAACTGGTACAAATGCAATGTGAATGTTACTCAGTGTTAAAAAAGAATGAAATTATGGCATTTGCTGGTAAATGGATGGAGTTGGAGAATACCGTGCTAAGTGAAATAAGCCAAACCCAAAAGACAGAAGGCCCAATGTTTTCTCTGATATGTGGGAGCTAATTCACAATAAGGGATGGGGAGGGATAGGGAAGAAAAAAGTTACTTTATATTAGGTAGAGGGGAGTGAAGGGAGGAGCGGTGGCATGGGGGAGGGGATGACAGGTGAAACAGACATTGTTACCTCACGTACATGTTATGACTGCGTGACCCATGTGATCCTGAAATACATAAATCATAAAAATGAGAGATTACACTCTTTATGCATGATCTATCAAAATGTATAAATGCATTCTGTCATGTACAACTCATTAGAACAAATAAATTTAATTTTTTTTAAATGCAAGACATCTACATTTGTCTTATCACAAACCCTGGGTAGACATACACTTCAATAAATGGCAAGATAACAAGGAGCACCCCAGGGAGTTGGGAAGTTGTCTTTCCAAAACACAGTGACATGGGGTACTTTCCACATAAGCCAACAAAATAAAATACATTGAAAATATATTTTGGAAAGTGTGATAGTTACTTTTCTATAAACTTGAATTAAGGGATGCCCAGCTAGCTGGTAAAACAATATTTCTAAGTGTGTTATTTTCAGATGAGATAAGCATTGGAATCAGTAGAGTAAAAACCCCCTCACCAATGTGAGTAGGCATCATCCAATTCATTGAGAAGAAGAAGAGAACAGATCAGCAGAGAAAGAATAATCCACATTCCTGTTTGAACTAGACCATCCATCTTCTCCTGTCCTCAGATTTCACTAATCCTGGTTCTCAGACCTTTGAACCTAGATGCCATTCTTTGGACTGAAAGAGACCACTGGCTTTCCTAATTCTTCAGCTCACAAATGGCAGATTGTGGGAGTTCTTGGCTTCCGTCAATGCATGAAACAATTCCTGTTAAACCACACTCACATGCCCCAAACACTCAATGATGATTATGCAATATAAATTTTACTACATATCAATAAATGTGAACCATCGACTCTCTCTTTATTTTAGAGCTGCACAGGGTTTTGTTGTAGGGTACAAATACCTTTTGCCTAAATGTAAATCATTGCCTACTTTTTAGTCAGGATGTGAATAAACTATGCTGCAATAACAAAAAGACCCCCAAACCTAGTGTGGTATAATACTTAAGGGTTAGCATTCATCAAAGATTGTGATAATATGCCAAACTTCCCTCCAGAGAGATTATACCAATTTTTATTCCCAATAGTAAGATAGGAAGACTATTTTTCTATGCTCTAGCAAAGAAAAGCGTAAGAGGAGGTCACTAAAAGGCATGACTTTGGCTGTCATTGTGTTGATGCCCCTACCTCTTACCCTCAGCCTTGTACCTTGTTTTCTTTCCACTCACAGAATCCAGGCATTCTCTAAAGACAGCCTCTCTGCAAATACTCATCTGCTTTTTAATTGTACTATGTCCTGTTGGTTCCAGACCATTGGTTCCAAGAAGGATAATTCCCAGAAGGTCTGGCCTGCTGGCAGAAGGCAGGCTTTCCAACTCCATCCTTCCTACCATGCAAATATGTGCCTCCTTCTGCCAACAAGACTTTTATTTTCATAACTTTGTCATGAGCTCTGTGCAACACTGTGAGTAGAGAAGAGAAGAAGAGGGAGAAAAGATGACACAGAGAACATTTTTCAGAAATCACCTCCTTTCATTCTGAAGTTTTAATGACCACAGATGACTTTTAGCTCCAAGGAAACCACCTCAGTTCCAAGAACATATGCTCTCTACCTCATTTGACCTGCAAAGGGCCATGGGAGAAAAAGACACTCAGGTCCTCAGCTACTGAAGAGTCATAAGGAAATCATTTCACCAGCAGATAGCATCTGTCCACATGGGTGCTTGGGAGGCCCCAGCCACAGTGACATTTTCTAGGAACCGGACAGACATAGCTTGTGTTTTCCCCAGTGTTTGTGGAAACAGATGGTCCTCCGCCATGTGTCCTCCATCATGGCCACAGCGCCCTTCCCTGGGACCAACGGGAATCCCATTGCCTACAGCTTTCCTCCACTCTCCCTGATAGTGGCCTCTACACCCACGGAAGTCACGTCTTGGTGTGCAGGTTTGGACCCTGATTTAGCAAGGACCATGGAGAATAGACTCAGCTACTCTGCTTCCTAATGGTGAACTCGGTGAATTATTCTTCCCGAATCACACTCTAAAAAACCATGGGTGACTGTGGTTCTCCTGCTGAAGTGTGCGGGTTAAGTGAGGTCAGGGTGTGCAGCTCACGCCGCGCTCCGGGAGAGTGCCTGACACAGAGCAGCATGCTGAGTGACTGTTAATGGCCACGATGTCTTACCGCCTATGTCCACTGTCTCCACTCTAAGCCTGTCCTCACGATGTCACCCAAAACTCATGTACTTGGCCTCGACTGCCTTCCTCTGCCTCCATTCTCACCTCTTGAACACCCCAGGGCGCCCCCAGGGGAAGCACGCCATGCATTCGTTCATTTGGTCGTATTCTCTGGGGGCCCATGTAGCCTATTGGTTAAATTTGTCACCTGGCAGACCCAGTCTAGTGTCCTGGACACAGAAGTCATCAAATATGTCACCTTGAGGAAGTTCCTGAAGTTCATCAGCCTTGATTTCCCCAGCTACAAAACAGAACTAAGATCTACTCCATCCTGAAGTTATTCTAAATTTTGAGTTTGTATAAAATTCATCTGGGAAGCTTGTTTAAATGAATATTCCTTGACTTTCCACATTTGGCAAGTCCTGGAGTGGGTGGGTCCTGTATGACTTTATTTGTAACCAGATCTCCATGGGACTGACCATAGTTTGAAAAGCCTGCAATGGAGATGAAAATCTATTTTTCCTGCCAAGGGATTAGTGTAATTTCTGGCACACAGTAAGTATTCTTATTATTAGAGTGTTCAAAAGACCACTGAACCAGCCGGGCGTGGTGGCGCATGCCTGTAATCCCAGCGGCTCAGGAGGCTGAGGCAGGAGGATCTTGAGTTCAAAGCCAGCCTCAGCAAAAGTGAGGTGCTAAGCAACTCAGTGAGACCCTGTCTCTAAATAAAATACATAAAAGGGCTGGGGATGTGGCTCAGTGGTCCCCAAGTTCAATCCCTGGTACCCCCCCACAAAAAAGAGACCATTGAACCAATCAAAATATATTAGACTCCTACGGTGTGCTAGGTATTACAGCAGGTGTCAGGATACAACCCCGCCAGGGAGTCTAGACGCACAGGCAGACTTTGAACAGGTATTCTAAGTGTGATGAACACGGGGTGTTCTAGTTCAGTGGGAAGGCGATTCTAACACGGCTCTCCCCCTCAAAGCCCCAGTGTCCTTCAACCCTGCTTCCTGAACACAGAGCAGCGATGGGCTGAGTATTCCAGCCAAGGAGAGCCAACTTTTCGATTTCCAGACGTTGGCGGGCCACTTGACTTAACAACTCCAAATTGCCCACGTTGCATGTATTTATATGCCAGAGGTTCAAAAATGCCACAGATCGGGGCTCCCCTCCCCCGGGGTGAGGGGGCTCCCAGAGCCCGTTGTTAAACCTTCACCAGCACAGCCTTGCACGTGGGTTCTCAGCACCCCTCCCCTGAGCTTTGCCTTGTTCCCACGGTACTCGTACTGGTCTGACCCCTGTCCCCAACCTCAAACCCCACTGACTGTCTCGGAACCACCCAGATGAAATCTCATGCCATGTTTAGATTTCCCCCACTGGGAGGGAGGCTGGATGCCAGGTTACCGATCCCGCTGGCAAGGGCGCTCATGTTCATAATGAATGCCACCTGCTGGGCACATCCTCTGCCTCCTGGTGGACAGAGGAGGAGGGAATTTCCCCTGGAGCAAACATGACATCTGATGAAATTTTTCTCATCGTCCCTCTAGAGGTCCAATCCCTACTCTCTCTACCTCTGGGCAGCTCTCTGGGGTCAAAGGGGTGGGACAGGTTATTTCTGGAAAAACACAGGGGTTGTGGGTGTGTGGGTAACGTCACAGTGAGGTGCCTCCCTGTGCCCTGGGACGGGGCAGTGGCCAGTCCTGGCGGCCTGTGCAAGAGGGCTCCTGATCGGATCGCTGGCTGGCCGCTCCATGGGAAATTCTTTTCTCTTGTACAGAACATTCTCTCTTCCCCAAATTCCCTCCGAGAGCAATGCAAAAGGAGAAATGCCAGGCCATAGAATTTAAACAGAAGGGCCTTCGACAATTTATCTCACACTTCAGCAACTTTGCAGTTTATATTTGTAAACCTCACTTATTTACTTGTCCTGTTTTTGTTACAGTAAACTTATTTGGCGTCACCACATAAAAGGGTTCTGTTTACATGGCCTCTGCTTTCAGTTTAGATTCCTGGTTTAGTCTATTAAAATAAGGCCAGTCCTAGGCTCCCAAAGAATCAGAAAAGTCTACATGAAGTTCTGAGCCTTCCAGACAGGGATAACAGGCCTAAGGTTTGGTACGAAAGGCCCCGAGTGTGGCGAGGGAAGGGTGGGGAGGCAAAGAAGGCATCCGTGAGCGGGCCAGGACTGGAGTCTTCACAAATCAGGCCTGCCTGGGCGCCCGGGTAGAGGGACGGGGGCTTGCCAAAGCTTTCTGGCCTGGAAGACATGATGGGCTTCCCTCAGGATGAAACTGAGAGCTTGTAAGTTGTGTTGGCTCCAGGGGGCTGGAAAGAGGCTCCCCGGAGACTTTGTTCCACACTGTGACCGTCCATCCATCAGGATCAGCCCCTCGCCACACACACACGGGCCACCTTTTACACCGGCTCACCGCACAGGACAGGGCGTCCATACCTAAGAGGTGGCCAAAAGAAGGCTGATGGCCATTCTATCATCTGTTCTCGGTGTGTGTGTGTGTGTGTGTGTGTGTGTGTGTGTGTGTGTATCCTCCTTATTCTTGGGCTTCATTCATCTTCTCAGGTGGTAGAATGGTAGGCCACCTCCTAGCAAAAGAGTTAAATAGAAGAGACTCAAGAACCATAAGGACTTGCTGGTGTGCCCTTCTTTAAGATTTAAGTTCCTCCCCTCACACACACACTGGTGGACTTTGGGGCACCCTCTTCTAAACCTTTTTTTTTTTATCCACAGCATGGAAAATGACAACTGACGGATAAAGTCTGCCTAGGAGCTTGGTAGAGGCACTTCCCTATAAGCAGTCACTAGAAGGGAGGGAAAAGAACTCATGGGCAACATCAACGGGGGATTTTGAAATGAGCTGGGTCATGGAATATTATATGACACTGAAAAAGAATTAAATACATCTGAAGATTCTGAAAGGGAAAGGTCTTTGGGCCTCACGATTCTATTTAAAAGCTTGTGTGCAACACACTATCATTTGTGTTGCTTTAAGCAGTTTCATTTTGAAAGGCCTTGTGCTGAGTGGGAGAAAAAGCAATCTCCATAGTTGAACACCGTATGATTCCATTTAGATACCATTGTCAAAATAGCATAGTTAGAGAGCGGGAGAACAGATTAGTGGTTGGCTGAGGTTAGAGCAGATTGGAGATAGTGGAGTGGGGACAAGAGGTGTGATTATCAAGGGGTAGGTAATGGAATAATTAGAATAATTGGTGGATGGAATGATTCCATGTCTTGGTTGTGGTGGTGGTTACATAAATCAACATACATGATAAAATACAGGACAACACGTACCTTTTACCAATGTACTCTCCTGATTTGGATGCTGTGGTGTAGTTATATCAGATGGAACCGCTCGGGAGAATTGCAAAAAGATTTTATTTTTGTAATCCCTTGTGCATTTGTGATCGTCTCAAAATAAAAGTCTCAAAACCATAGCAGACATTTCTACAGATACATTGATCAGTAAATGAAAACAAACTAAAAACTCAAATGAGACACACCATACCCTTTGCTGTGGTCACCAGGGCATACGGGAACAGGCCTGGGTGCTTGTCAGAGGTTACTCTCTTAGCCTCCTCTGTCATGTTGGAAGATTTTTCCACCAGAATGCATTTGGAATTGTGTGTGTATGTCATTTAAAAAGGCATTATAAGCTTTCTAGAATCAACAAGCACTGATTGAACACTTACTGTGTGCCAAACACGGGTTGGAACAGGGAGTTGCCAGAGAGCAACCCCGTCCTCATGGAGGGATGGTCCAGCTAAGCAAACAGCCATTAGGCAGATGGCCATGGGTGATGGTTGCCAGGACCCAGATTTTCACCTCTTCAGCTGCAAAAATGTGGAGCCGGGAACCTGAGAGGCATTTCTGAAGCCTCTACAGCCACCCCGTGCGCATCAAATACTTGCTATGCCTTGCTAGACGATCCTGAGGAGATGGATGAGGAGATGAACTTGTTTTGATAGTTCATAACTACCAGAAAAAAAGTGCTACATTGTTAATCGATAAAGGAATCAATGTAAAATTTTTTGGAGCATGATGGAAGTTATCATATTTCTGCCTTGATGGTAAATGTGGTAGAGCTTACAGGTTAAAATGAAGGACTTTATTGAAGCCAGGCTGGGATGGGAATCCTTCCTGACTCCCCTGCTCCACAGTAACCTCACCTCCCTGAGGATACACAGGGATGAACAGATACACTTCCTGCCTCAGTTCACAGAAAGCGCATCCCAGGGGCGGACCGGAGATAAGTCCAGGCAACGCATTTGCTGTAAGTGAAGCTCCTTAAACATCAAGATACAAATAGACTTCAGACTAGGTGGAGGGGAGTGAAGGGCGGGGAAGGGGTGGAGGGAAGGAAGGAGAGTAGAGTGACCAGCCATTATTACCTCCTGTACCTGTATGACTGCGTGACCCATGTGATCCTGCAGTATGTACCATCAGAAAAAGGAGAGATTACGCTCCATTTATGTGTGATCTATCAACATGCATAAATGCATTCTACTGTCAGGTACAACTAATTAGAACACATGAAAATTTTTTACAAAGTGAAATACAGGGGAAAAAATGCAGAGACTGGGGAAGGCTAGCCTAGGAGGTGCGAGGCCCTTAGGTCCCTGCACCTGCCATGAAAGGGCAAGAGCATCGTCAGTCCTCTTGCGTTACTGACACCTCGGGCGTCTGCTGGGCGAAAATGCTCATGGTGCAGCGGACCACTGGGCGTGGGGTCGTGATTTCACGTTGGGAGCCTGAAATCAGCCCGTTGGTCATGGTGGGCGTCTTTAGACCACAGCAGATGCCACCACTCAGGGATCCCTACCCCAAATCTGCTGCTAAACATCTGCAGTGCACAGAGTCCTGGGCAGGACATGGGTGTCCCGCGGAGACACAGGCGAGGGCTTCAGATCTTGGCTTCTCGTGCTGACCACAGGACCACGGACACAGAAGATGCCGGCACGGCCACTGACGGGCGGGAGAGAGGTCAAACAGCACCCGCTCTCGCCCGCGCTCCTCCGGGTGGCTTCCGTCCTCAGGGGGCTTCTCTCTCAGGAATGCCCCTTCCGTTCTTCATCTTCATTCCTTTCTAGGGGCGGGGGGAGAGGGACCCACCGTTCTTCTCTAAAACAGGTCTCCCCCAGGTCGCTGCAGACCGATTGTGGCTCACTGGCGTGACCACAGAGAAAGCCGGACCAGCTGGTGGCACCCCGGATTGGCAGCCTGGGACAGTCCACGCCCAGTTATGACTTTATCTTGGCCTCCACGCAGATCCTTCCCCTCCCCAGTTCCTCTGCCTGCTACAAGAGGGAGATGGATTCTCCTGCTGCTGCTCATGGTTTTCACTTTTACCAACTCCCCAGAGCTCTTGCATCTCTCCCATTTAACCCTTTTAGGTTCGTGCAGCATTTTTCAAATGATACTCCATTGAAGTCCCCCACGGCGGCACACACCACACTGACGAGGTCCGAGCAGCTGCAATTGAAATGAGTGGGTATTTCATACTGACTCCGCCACAGAAGAGTGGCCCCTGGAGTTGAGTGACTTGGGGGCTCTTCACTGGGGGGGTCAAGGTTCCACTGAGTCCTTTCAACTCAGCTGCAACACCCTATCCCATTCCACATGTCTCAGGGGCACCGAGGGCCTTCCCAGAGCTCAGTGCAAAAAGCATCTTTCCTTTCTGATTGCTCAGCGTCCATTTCCCCACGTCCTAGATCCAGCACTTTCATCATTTGGGGGCACACCAGCTTATTTTCTCTTTCCATTTCATGTAATTTAATGTGGAAAGATTCCCAAGCAAGGATTTAGGAATCAGAGAGATTCAACTCCCAAACTTTGGTTGAAATTGTTGAAAAGATGCTTTATTTCCACAGGAGTTACAAAAAAGAGCAATAAAGCCTGAAGCTTCCAACAGCCCTCTTGTGTGAGGAGAGAATCAGCACAGAGCAAATCACAGTGGACAGTGTGAGTCCTAAAGGCATCTTTTGGGCTCCTGGATCCAGCTCCACCTGAAGGTATAGAACTAAATGCTCCTGTAGTTTCAGTTACATGAGCCAGGAAACTCTTGGCCTAATCTAGTTTGTGTTGGGTTTAAAAACTGCTCAATTCGAGGATTCAAGGAGCCCCGAATCAGAATCTTGGTACTAGAAGACACTGCATGGAACTCTTAAAGGGGACTCTTCATGTTGACCACAAGGGATTCCTTTTTATTAAACTTTCTCTATTGCTACTTTGTCTTGAGAGTTCATAACTACCAGAAAAAAATGCTACATTGTTAATTGATAAAGGAATCAATGTACAATTTTCTGGAACATGATGGAAGTTATCATATTTCTGCCTTGATGGTAAATGTGGTAGAGCTTACGGGTTAAAATGAAGGACTTTATTGAAGCCAGGCTGGGATGGGAATCCTTCCTGACTCCCCTGCTCCACAGTAACCTCACCTCCCTGAGGATACATATCATCCGCCTCATAGGGCTATTGTAAGGAATGACTAAGAAAAGGCACGTAAGCGCACCGCACAGTGTGAGGACTGAGAGGTGTCCATGACTGCCAAGATGAGTGTCGTCACATCTAACCTTCTCAACGGTCCTCTAGGTTCATATTGTAGTCTGCTCTACAGAGGAGGGTGCTGGGTCTTGGGAAGGGCAGAGGGCTTGCTTGGCTCTCGGTGGAGCTCAGACCGGAACACAGGTCTCTTGTACTGTAAATTCATGCTTCCCCTTCCCCACACCCACGGCCCCCATCCCTCCTCTCCCTCTCCTCACACACACCTCATTAACACACCCAAAGAGCAGCATCAAGCTTATCTGTGCAAGAGGTATTTTCCAAGTATGCTTTAAGCACTCAGTAGCTTCCATTCCTTCTTGTTGGCTCTGGATGATGCTTTCCCATTTGCCCGGGATGATGATCCTATTCAGCCTTTTTGGCTTTCGCTTGCATCAAAAACAATGTCCAATCTAATGCTAGAAAAACATTGAAATGATCCAAAGGAATTGCTGTTAAACACAGGGGCCTGCGCACACATGCTTTCGTTTCCAGGTTCCACTTCCAGAATGAAGTCTTCCAAAATGTCAGTCAAGGGTCTAAGGAGTCATCAACTTGGGTGGCCATGAGAAGAGCATCCTGAGTACAGCAAACAAGAGATGTCAAGCGAGCTGAGTGTCATGAGTTTCCAGATTGAAAGGGGCCACCAAGGGGTCAATGCAATTAATTTTTTTTTTAATTAACTCTGAGATGAAGAGAAAGCCCTAGAAGTTGGGGGTGGGGGAGCTCATGCTAAGAAGGACAGGCAAGCCAGACATGATGCAGCAGGTCTGTAGTGCCAGTGGCTGAGGAGGCTGAGGCAGGAGGATCACAACTTGGAGGTCAGCCTCAGCAACTTAGCAAGACCCTCTCTCAAAATAAAAAATAGAAACATGGGCTGGCGATGTTGCTCAGTGGTTAAGCACCCCTGGGTTCAATCCCTGATACAAAAGAATAAGAAGTAGAAGGAAGAGGAGAAAGAGGAGGAGGAAGAGGAGGAAACAGAAGGGTTAAAATAAAACCCAATGGACTTATATTTAATAAAACTAGAAAATGAAACAAGGAAAAAGAAGTTTCAGGAACTCCCTGGGCCTCAAATTCATCATCAGTACACTGGGGATAAAGGGGTAGAGTTTGGATTAAGGGAAATTATGTTTATGAAGCAGTAAGCAATGTGGGGATTTTTCAGTCATGCAGGGAATAGGGAACTACTCTACTTACTAATCAAAACCCACCAAGCTCCCAAGAGGCAGCTACCAAAGCAGTCTGTCCTCCTGGAGTGAGGCCCGGATTCCTAATGAGAGTCAGAGCAGCTCAGAAACCTTCTCCTTGATGGAAATGAAGGTGGACCTCCAACATTTTCAGTACCTCCCTCCCATAGAAGGTTCCAGACTTTGGGTTGGGCCCAGGTGGAGGATTCAATTGCACAATCCTGGCTCACTCCTCAGCTATCTCAGCAGCCGACACCCTTCCCAGGAAGCTGTGGGAAGGCCTGTCAGGGATACCGGGGTCCTTGAGAGCCATTCCCCACAAACCATGGGTGGAGATTTGCAGGCTCTCAACAGAGGCATAGCCATCAGAAACTTGCTTCCCATCCCCACCAAAAACACCTCCACATCAACCGGAGTCGTCCATTCCTGCCCTCAGTACTGTCAATATGGCTTAGAATAAAACAGATACCCACAGGGCTGGCCTGTTGCCAGCCCCTCCCTCACCCATCCTCCCTCCTACACTCCACCCCAAGTTTCACTCCTTCTGACATTCTCACACTCAGGAACCTTTGAAGGTTCCTCATTTCAATGGCAATACAATGTCAACCCCCCACCCGGATACTTGAGCCCCACTATGCGTCTCCCAGTCTCCTTCATTTCAACCATGATGGACAGGGCACCTCCTGCCCACTCCCACCTCCAGACCTTGACTGGAGCTGTTTCCTGTGCCTGGAGGACCTCGCTGCCTCTTCCCCTGGGACTCAAGTCCTACCCAGGCTCCTCTGTTCACAGGGTCCACCTGTTCGCTTCCTCAGAGTTCAGACCTTATGGGAGTTCCTCTGGATGTCTCTCTCCAAGGGAGAGTAACCAAGAAGAGGGACCACAGAGTATTTACATCAGAATCCCTCACGACACTCAGGGCAGGGGTGAGCATTTCACACCAGTCCCAGGGACAAGTGACAAATGAGTCACATCAGACAGGATGATCAAGAGCCTGGCTGTGCTCTGTTAGTCAAGGTCACCGGGAAGAAGATGATCTGTTAATCAAACATGCATTCATCTGCACTTGAGTCACACTGTTCTGGTTCTAGTTTAAACTTTGTCCTATTTATTGCTCTACAGGGAACAATGAAAAAGATCATGATTCAGTAAATAAGTTGGTAGAACCAGCTGGCAAGAGAGAGGGACATGAGAGGCGCTAGAAGGTTCTAGAACACCGTCTTAGACTTCGTTAATAAAGCTTTCCTTCACCACCAGCTGGGCCCCAGCAATTCAAGTGGTTGCCACTCTCTTCTTAGCTACCTACAAGAAGCACAGTGCTCACACTATTTACATCCAATGATTTCTTTTAATTTGCATACCTCTCTCTACCTTCTGATGCTGGCTTCCAAAATCTGCTAAATGCAGCCAAGACTGCCTGAACTGACCCAGAAATAGATCAGTATCTGCTTTGTGAGCCTTCTCTTAAAGATAACTGTCACTTACACAAAGAACTCAAAATACTTAACACATACACACAAAAACCCAAATAACCCAGTCAATAAATGGTCAAAGGAACTGAATAGGCACTTCACAGAAGAAGAAATACAAACCGTCAATAAATATACCAAAAAATGTTCAACATCTCTAGCAAATAGAAAAATGCAAATAAAAACTACATTGAGATTCCATATCACTCCAGTCAGAATGTCAATTATCAGGAATACAAGTAACAATAAATGTTGGGGAGGATGTGGAAAGAAAGGTACTCTCATACATTGCTGGTGGGACTGCAAATTGGTGCAACCACTATGGAAAGCAATATGGAGATTCCTCGGAAAACTTGGAATGGAACCACCATTTGACTCAGCTATTCCACTCCTCGGTTTATACCCAAAGGACTTAAATCAACATACTACAGTGACATAGCCACATCGATGTTTATAGCAACTCAATTCACAATAGCTAAACTATGGAACCAACCTAGATGCCCTACAACAGATGAATGGATAAAGAAAAGGTGGTCTATATACACAATGGAATATTACTCAGCTATAAATAAGAATGAATATGGCGTTTGCTGGTGAATGGATGGAACTGGAGACTATCAGACTAAGTGAAATATGCCAGTCCCCAAAAACCAAAGCCCAAATGTTCTCTCTGCTGTGTAATGCTAACACACAAGGGATGGAGAGGGAAGAAGAAAAGTTCACTGCATTATAAAAAGGGGAATAAAGGGAAGGCAGGGGGATGAGAATAGGAAAGACAGTGGAATGAATCAGACATAAATTTCCCATGTTCGCATATGAATACATGTCCAGTGAAACTCCACATCACATACAACCACAAGAATGGGATCCTAATTAGAATAAGTTATACTCTGTGTATGTAGAAAATGTCAAAATACACTCTGCTGTCATGTGTATCTAAAAAGAACAAATAAAAAAATTAAAAAGATAACTACCCCCAATTCCTCCCTGAATAAAATTATCAATAACAATACAAAACAAACAATTGAATCCCAAGACAAAGAAGCATCTGGAAAGCCCATAAGAGAACAAAGTTCAAGAAACACAGTACGAGGAGAAAGAGACAGGAGCCCCTGACTTGACGGCATCGGTGATGTGTGTGCACGCATGCGTGTTTGTGTCTCCTGTCTGTCCTGCAGCCCTTCAAAAGAGAAGTCCATTCAAACTTCAGCGTCCAAACAAGCTGACTATGTTTCTCGGTCTCCTTTTCTGATCTTGGCAGGGTCAGGGGAAGGTCTTTGGTGAATATGTTTTCTTTTCCCCAAAGGTGGAGCGTGTTGGACGAGGCGGAGGAGGCCCGTGGCACAGCGCAGCTCCTGGCGACCTGTGTTTGATCCTGGCCGGGGCGCAGCAGAGAGGCGGTGTTTGCTGCAGCCTGGCCGGGAGGCTGCCTGCGATCACTGACCGCCTCTTCCTCGCACATGCCGAGCAAGGCTTACATTCCGTTCTGTCATCGGCGCCTGATGTGTTCATACCTCCTGCTCTCACACTTTACCTGGGAGACCGCGGATTCCTTGGCCGCCTGGGAGACCCGGCTCCAGCTCCTTGAAAGCGGAGAGAGCCATTAATTTCAGCAGACACTTCCAGGCTCCTCTGCCCTCCCAGAGATGCATCTCTGCCCAGGAACCGAAGGGCCCTGTGCTGGGGATGACTGGAAGGGGTCATCCTGCTGTGGCGGAGCTTGTGGTCATGCAGAAGCTATGTGCACGTGAACTGGAGCGGTCCTGGTGACAGAGAGGGGAAGTGTCCCCTGGTGTGTTTGACATACTTGGAGAATTATGGTCAACTGGAAAATCTGCCACACTAACATTTCTCCTAACGAGAAGACCCTGCCAACACCACCACCAAACAACCGAGTTCAGAGAGAAAGAGAACAAAGACGGCAAGATGCTTCCCGCCAGATGTCAGCAAGATGAGCCGCATGCGTGGATTCTCAGGCTTTTGGATGAACTTCTGCAGCCTCCGGGTCTCTTTTCAGGCCTGGACGTGGACCGGAGGTCTGCATCCGTGCCTACCTGGGACCCTCTAGGAGCTCAATTCCCAAAGCGTCTTTTCATGCTCTGGGAGCATCATTTCAATGGCTGTCTTTCACCATCAGACCTCTCAAGAGACCAGAGAGACCATTTCCCAGTCACTCACGCAGATGTCAATGCAGTGACGACAACGAGGCTGTGATAAACCACCCTGTGCTTTCAAGGACTCCACATTCCACACACATTTCTCACGTCTCATCGTGCCGGGCCTTGTGCTGGGGGGAGAGGTTTCAGGGCAGAGGAGTGACAAGCTTAGCTTGATCCTTTGCCAAGTCATAATCCCGAACTCCATGGCAGCAGGAAGAGAGGCCGCCCGTCCCTCAGATACTGCAGTGGGCCTCTCACTTTGGCAAGCATCAGAACTGCCGGGAGGGGGTGGTCTCACAGAGGCTGCCTGCCTACCTCACCCCCAGAGTTTTCAGTGGAGTCAGGGGATGACAAGGATGGAAAGGTGCGTTCCTACCTCCTTCCCCAGGGATGCTGAAGCAGCTGGTCTGGGGATCCATGGAGCACCGCTCTAGTGGTAATACTCTGGAGTCCATCAGCAGCCAGCAATGGGTTCAACATATCACTGACTAATGAGGTGGAACATCAGTCCTTGGAAAGGGTATCACAGAGTCCCAGGTGGGAGCTGTCAAAGCCATTGGGGCACCTACCCAACTCACAGGAAGGTCTCACTTCATCCGACCTCATTGTGCCCGGCTTCACTTACATCTGGCCAGGACTGGGTGCTAATTTGCACCTCAGGCTTCAAACTTGGCATGAAATATGCCCATTATGTCATGATTTAAAAGCTATAAATTAGATAATACATACTGTGTGCCAGGCACTTTTATGCACTGTTTAATTACTCATAGTGATCCTGTGTAGTAGTAACAATAACGTCTCATATTTAAATATCGCTGATTCTGTGCCAGAAACTCTTCCAAATGCTTTAGATGAAGAGCCAGAAAACTGCTACCCACGACCAGATCCTGTCCACCCCTTATTTTGATATATAAACTTCACTGGAGCACAGCCACGCATATGCACCTACACATTGTCTATGAGTCCTTTTCTGCTAAAACAACAGAATTAAGTAGTTGTGATAGAGACTCTCTGTCCCATGATATAGAATATATCTACTTGATGGTTCTTCACAGAGTAAGCTTGCCCACCTTTGCTTTTGACTTTGTTTAGATTTATTAACTTTCTGAATCCTCCTCAACATTCTAGAAGTGAGTGCTGTCTTTTATCGTGGTAACACAATACAAAATTTGCCATTTTAACCATTTTCCTCTGTTCAGTCTGGTGGTACTAAGTACATTCTCCTTGGCCTGCAACCATTGCCACCACCAGGACAAATTCCTTCAGTAGCCCTGGCAACCACCGTTCTACTTCCTGTGTCTAAGTGGCACCTCCATGTAGCTCACATGGTCTGATCGTAAGGCACCTGTCCTTTGCGACGGATTATTTGCTTCACATCTTCAGGTTCATTCATGTTGTAGCATGTGTTAGAAGTTTGTGGAGAGTGCAGACTTGGACCATGGTTTCTGATCACCTCAGGGCTGGGCTGCACTGGGAACTTCCTGTGCGAATGTGTGGGTCAAGATGACCCAGTTGCTCTGGTGACACAGGCCCGAGGAAACTGTGCAAAGGCACAGAGTTATATCAGTCAGGACCTTGAGTTTAGGCACCAGCTCCTGAACATAACAAGATAACCCTAATGTCTCACCAGTCCTGCGTCCTTAAGATTGCCTGCTTTGCTGGAACATTCTCACAAATAACCTTTTGATGTCAAAACCTATATAATAAACATGCTGAGCTAGCACTGGGTCAAACTCCGTCAGAGGTTGGCTGCCCACCTGACCCCAGCTTTTTCTCTCTGCGTGTTTGTCTTTTCTTCATCCCCCATCACCCCTCGTCCAATGTCTTTCCCTGAATTAACAGCCATGACTGACAGCAGAGATGGGGTCATGGCAGAATTTCATTCTTCTTTTAGGCTGAATAACATCCCATCACATAATCTATATTATATATCACATATATGCTTCATAAATTTTGTTTTTCCATTCTTCTGTTAATGGATACTCAGGTTGTTTCCATTTCTGGGTTACTGTGAATCATGCTAATGTGAATATGAGTGCTCAAATACCCCAGTCTCTGCTTTTGTTTCTTTTGGGTGTATCCCCAGAAATGGAATTGCAGTATTAGGTGATTTTTTTTTTTTTTAAGGAAGTGCCATATTGTGTTCCACACAATGGTTTCACCTTTTTGCATTCCTACCAGCATTGCACTAGGGTTCTAATCTCTCTACATCCTCAGTGTTCTCTACATCCTCATCCTTGCTATTTCTGTTTTAAGTGGGAGCAATCCTGATGTGTATGCAGTGGTGCTTTACTGTGCTCTGGATTCATGACCCCTTAATGATTAGTGATGCTGAGCCATCCTTCCAAGTACTTATTGACCAATGGTATGTCTTCTTTGGAGGAATGTCTATCCAAGTCATTACTCTGATTTTTTAAATCAGGTCATCATTGTTGAGTTGTAGGAGTTCCTTGTGTATTCTGAATGTCGGTCCCTTACCAGATACGTGATTTGCAAATATTTTCTCCCTTTTTAACTCTCTTGAGAGTGTCCTGTGTTGCAAAAAAGTTTTTAATTTTAGTGAAATTCTATGTATTTATTTTTTTCTTTTGTTGCCCATGTTTTGGGTGTCCTGTCCAAGAAATCATTGGTAAATCTGATGTCATGAAGTTTTTCTTCTGCTTTCTTGGAGGAGTTTTGGGGTTTAAGCTCTTACATGGAGGTCTTTGATGCATTTCAAGTTAATTTTATATGGTATAACATAAGGGTTCACCTTCATTCTTTTGCATGTGGGTATCCAGTTTTCCCAACTACATATTCCCCATGGAGAAAGGACAGTCTTTTCAACAATATATGGTTAAACTTGTTAGATCATACATCCACAGGTTTATTTCCAGACTCTATTCTGTTGGTCTCTGTTGTCTTTATGCCAGTATTATATGATTTGATTACCACAGTTTTGTAGTAAGTTTCAAAATCAGGAAGTATGAAACATCCAACTTTGTTCTTTTTCAAGATTATTTTGTCTATTTGGAGTCTCTTGAGCTTTTTGAGTTTTAGGGGCTGGGAATAAAACTCAGCGGTTGAGCACTTGCTTAGTATGTACAAGATTGTAGGTTCAAACCCCAGAACCTCAAAAATAAAAAACACAAATTTTAGGATGCAGTTGTCTATTTCTGTAAAAAAAAAAAAAAAAACCATTGGGAAATTGAAACTGCACTGAGTCTGTATATCACGTTCAGTAATATGGACATGTTAATCTTCCTGAACATAGAATGTTTTTCCATTCATCTGTGTCTTTAGTTTTTTTCAGCAATGTCTTGTGTACAAGCCTTTGGCCTTCTCTGTGAAGGCCAAAGTATTCTAAGTATTCTATTATTTTTTATGCTATTTTAAATGGAATTGCTTTCTTGATTACTTCTTCAGATCATTCATTGTGAACACATAGAAATGCAAGGGATTTGGGTCAATTGGTTTGAATCCTGCAACTTTGTAGGTGTTTATGTGCTTTTATGACCCATATATATATATATATATATATATATATATATATTTTTTTTTTTTTTTTTTTTTTTAGTGTGTGTGTCAGGGTGGGGGTACTGAGGACTGAACCCAAGGGTGCTTAACCACTGAGTCACATTCCCAGTCCTTTTTAATATTTTTATTTGGACATAGGGTCTTTCTGAGTTGCTTAGGGGCTCACTAAGTTCCTGAGACTGGCTTTGAACTGGTGATCCTCCTGCCTCAGCCTCCCGAACCTCTGGGATGTGGTAGCATGAGCCACAACACCCAGCTCTGGCCCCATTTTACAGACGGAAAACTGTAGTGCAGACTGGTTAAGTGATTTGTCCAAGTCACTCAGCTCGTGAGTGGGAGAGCTGGGCCTTCAACTCAGCTCTTCTATTCCCAGAGTTTCTAGTTCTTGCCATTACTCTCCACTGCCTCTCCTGAAAAAGTAATTAAGAACTTGGCCTAGGTTTCACTTACAAGTGACAGAGTCAAAATTCAAATTCAGGTCTGACTCCAAAGCTCTGCTTATACCTACAATAGCATTTTGACAGCCCTAAACCATCCTGACCTCAAATCCTTCAATAAAATGGCTTGGCTATTTGGTGAAGGAGTAATTCAAACTTTAAAAAAAAATAACAAATGGGTTGGTAGAAGATATAAATGAATTCAATTTCAGTGTGGAAGGGGGGACTGCCCTGCAGCTGGGTGACCCCTGTCCTGATTTCCCCCGAGATAGCCCCAGAAGATACATTTGGTTTAGATGATGTGTTTGATGACGACTGTAACTACAGCCCAGCCTACGTTTCCACAGGTGATAAGAAGTCTATGTTGAATTAAAAGCAAGAAAGGAAAGCACAACTAAACAAAATTCCCCTGAATCCTCCCAGCATGTATTTTATGGCCTCTCTCCTGTAAAGATTCATGTGGAGTTGGCTGTTTAATGAGGAATTTCCTACTCTGAGCTATAAGGTAAAGGTTCCAAATCCTGAGAGAAGCCCAGGGTTGGCTTCCAGCCTTAAGCATCAAATGAAATGACACCAACTGGCTCATTTGAATATGTGTGACTCTTAATCTGCCCAAGAGGTGGACACTGTACCTTACAAAGGAATGCCATGGACTCATCCCAAAGGCCTTGGGCACCAATCCCAAAAGGCAATGAACTTGAACTAAACAAGCCTCCTCATTGGCTCCTGCTGTTGATGTTGTAAAAGGTTCTGCCCAATGGCTTTGGGCCTGAATAAACGTTGGCTTGGCTGACCTGGTCCTCTAAAATGAATTGAGCATGACTAAGGTACGGGGGTGCCAGCCCTTCCATTAACAGGGAAGGCATGCAGGGGCAATGGAGAGGGTCAGCATACCAAGGGTACAAACAAAGTCTCCCCTCCAAGTGGGTCAGTTACAGGGAGGAAGGGAAGCAAGGGGAGAAGATAAATCTTGAGGTTCTTGGGGACAGGTTGCTTAACAAATCAATCCTGCAATCCATGGTTGCAATGCGGGCTGAGGAAAGAGCTTTGGTGCCCCTGAACCTATGGACATGTCTATAACATTCAGAAGCCTCAGTCTTCCACTCTGCAAAATGAGGTTAACACTCCTTTCTGTTCTCTAGTAACTAGAACGGATTAGGGGAAGGATCAAATGGCAGGATGTAAGAGGGAAAAAAAAAAAAAAAACAAAAAACCAGACTCACATTGTTAAATAGCCTTTAGGAACATGGGTATAATCTCATAGCACAGGTTTGGGGGTGGGGAGATCAAGGAAGGGGTAGAAATCATTAAAGTACAGTGCTTTAATTCTGTTTTAGGGTGGTGGCGAGTTCATCTAGTTTCCGTAATTTAATATACGTGTGTCACATATAAACAAGTTGATTCACAAAAAGTTACCACTCAACTAGATGCCAACACACAATTCTATTCTTTTCCCTTATTTGCCTATTTCAATTTTTGAGGGTCACTTTATCACAACCCCTGGGGAAAAGAGATAGTCCCATAACATTTCTGGTCTGAGACCACAGAATATTCTCTTACCATTCATAGTCTTGGAAATTGTATCATTTTGATGCATAATGCCCAGTTCTATGTAATAGTCAAAATTGCACTTAAAGTTACAACTCCACCCCTTGCTGAAGCTCAGGATGCTTCAGGTTAGGATCTAAAACAAGGATAAGCATGCACACCTTTATGGTCTTGTCTTATTCATCTCTTCCTGCCCCGAGCTGCGGTATTTCTGATTCCAGCAGGCCTGGGGGATGGGGTGGATAGGGAAAGGACAGGGAAGTTCCTTTGGATCCACATTTCTATAACTGTACATTGGTGTTCTTTGACAATGGCAAATGCTTAAGGCCATCCCTTTTTATGTGTTGGGGGTGGGTGTTGGGGAAGGGTCCTTGTTTTGGGAGGGGGCAGTTCTTCTATCACTGAAGCATCTCTATGCCAGTTCCTTTCTGTAAGCCAGCATGTCCTCTGGAGACCCCAACTTGTCCCCTTAGTCCCTGGCAGTGTTCACCCCATGCAGGGTCTCTCTGTTGGAGTCTCGACACCCCTGTAGTTGAGGAAATGCCCTGTATAATACACATTGGCTCCAAAGGAAAGAAATTTAGACCAGATACCCTAACTCTCTCCAGTGCCTATCAGAGCAGTTACCCACCATGGTCACCTGACCTTTGGTCATATGTCACTTCCATAACACAAAGTCTCTTTGTGATCTATGTCAAGCCCTTTAGGTAGAGAGCTTGGAGATCCACTCATTTTTGGAGTTAAGAACAAACACCCCACAGATCATGGGGTAGGCTTGGGGGTGAAGTAAATGGATAACTCTCTCCAAAGGATTTTCTCCCTATCTATCCCTCTCAGCATCTTCACTTTGAACCATTTCATACCCTCCAGTGAGGAGTTAAAGTTTGCAAATCCCATCCTCACCTACCTACACTGCATGTCCTGCGTGGGTGATCCAGTAAACGTGTTCCAAATATTACATGATCTTAAAATGTAACTCTTCTTGCCCGTGACCTGCAGTGGCCCCAAGACATCAGAATTCAATACTGTTGGGCTCTTTGTTATATGAGACAGAAAGAGTATTCTTATCCTGTTAAAGAAAAAAAAAAAAAAAAAGACTAGAAGCACATTTGGTATGTGTTAATAGTAGTTAATTCCAAGGGCTGGAACCATTGGTAATTTTTTTGTTTGTTTTTTACAGTTCTCTATATTTTTAAACAATTAATTTTAGAAGGAAAATCAGGTCCTACTCTTAGTAAAAGGTGAAAAATATCGGAAAATGGAGAAAAGGGGGAGAACATATCAAAAAGAAAAGAAAAGAGAGAGGGAAGGAGAGAGAGCAGGAAAGAGAATAAGAAAAAGAAAGGAAGTCCTTAAACCGGTTTAGACCAAGTCCTTAGCATAAACAGATGACAGACACAGAGATCATTATTTTCTTTAAAAGTCTGCTTTAAAGGTAGTGTCACCTTGCAATGGTAAATGTGCACCAGTATTAGTACTCCAGATCTAAATCTTGCAAAT
The DNA here is from genome assembly GCF_902686445.1 of Sciurus carolinensis. NCBI lineage: Eukaryota > Metazoa > Chordata > Mammalia > Rodentia > Sciuridae > Sciurus > Sciurus carolinensis. The sequence goes on along the minus strand of NC_062229.1, from coordinate 53,823,976 downwards.
ATCCAGCTTGTTGTAAGAGGTGAGAAGGTGGGCCTGAACAAACTACTGTTAACTATGTTCAGGAGAAGGAACTGATTTATCTTCGCCTGCAGCCCATGACAGGCTCCACTCTGAGGATGGAAAGAAACTCAGAATCAGGGTCATTCAGATGGGACCGGTGTGACGTTTGCACTCTGCAGCAGCCATGACAGAGGCGAGGTGGGAAAGTTAAGAGAAAGTAGCTACATAAACAAGGCTGTGGAGACCACCTATGAGCTCTTTAAATAACGTTAATTTAACAGCATCCATTTGAACAATGTGCTAATCTCAGAAAATCTTCTCGTAAAAGCAAGTCTTGGCAGCATCTCCTTGGCCATCAACTTCTTACTGTAGCTAAGAGAAGTAAGAAAACTACGATTCTCTTTTAAAGTCTGACACTGTGACTTCCTGCTCCTTGGACAGTAGGCGTTCAGTGTTGAGCGCAATGTGGTACCCCTGGAAGGACATGACGCAGAGAGGTTGTGTGTGGAGTATTTTCTGGATACCCTTCAGGTCCACTCTCTACCCTTCCCCAACTCACTCCACATCCCAGGAGGCTGACCTCCTTCCCCAGGGCTTCCTGCTGTCTGCATCTGCATTGGGTTCAGTCAGTGGAAGGGGCCAGAGGGACACTGAAAAGGTGAGCAGAGAGGATGGGGTAGTTCTTCATTAGTCATTCATTCCATCAATCATTCCATCAATCAGGTAGGAAAGGCAGGTAGCCCTTTTCTACAGCCCCAGCTCTGGCCAGGGTCTGGAAATTCCTCCCTCCACGGACTTTTCAGCTCACACTGGCTGCAGCAGGAGCCATGGAAGAGAAGAATAGAGGTAGGGAGATTGGTTGGGATCATTCCATGTCCAGGAGAGAGATGGTGGTGGTCTGGTCTAGGCGTTTGTAGTGGCAGAGATGGGAGAAGTGGATTGAATCTGAAAACATGAACAGGATGAGATCTATCCAATCCTCGGCTATCGACTGGACACAAGGATGAAGAAGACTCCTAAGTTTTACATCTAAGACATATAATGGATTAGTCATAAAAAGTCTCCCAACTATCATTCCTTCTGAAACAGGCATTATTACCTCATGTACATGTATGACTGCATGACCGATGTGATCCTGCAGAATATATAATCAGAAGAATGAGAGATGATACTTCATTTATGTATGATTATAAAAATGTACAAATGCATTCTACTGTCATGTACAACCAATTAGAACAAATAAAATAATTTTTTAAATGTCTCCCAACAAAGAAAACCCCTGGACCAGATGTCTTCACCGGTGAATTTTGCCAGACCTTTGAAGAACAACAAATGGCAATTCTTCTCAAACTATTCCATAGAATTGATAGAGAAAATACCTCCTCCAAACTAATTCTATGAGGCCAGCATTGCCTGTCACCTAAATCTGATAAGGATGAAATGAAAACAAAAACTATAGGCAATAACACTAATAAACATGAATGCAAAAACCCTCAACAAAATTCTAGCAAATCAAATATATCAGTACATCAAAAAGATTATTCATCATGATCAAGTTGCTTTCATTTCTGGAATGAAAAGATGGTTCAACATATGCAAATCAATAAGCATAATGCTTTATATCAACAGAATGAAGGATAAAAATCATACAATCATCTCAACAAAGTCAGCCCTATTTGCAGATGACATGATGCTGTTCATAAAAAAAAAAAAAAAAAAAAACTAAACACTTCACCAAACTGACAAATTCAGTAAAGTAACAGGGTACAAACTCAATATATAAAAATCACCAGCTTTTCTATATATCAATAACAAGTCCTCCCAGAAAGAAATCATGAGTGCAATCTCATTTACAAGAGCTATTTAAAACATACCTCAGAATGAACTGAAGAAGTAATTTTTACAATAAAAATTATAGAACACTTATGAAAGAAACTGACAAAGACATGCGAAAATGAGAAGATCTCCCATGTTCTTTCATTGGAAGAATTAAGAGTTAACCTGTTCATACTCGCCAAAGCAATCTACAGATTCACTGCAATCTCCATTAAAATACCAATGATGTTCTTCACAGAACTAGGAAAAAAAAAATTACTGAAATTTATATAAAGACCTCAAGTAGCCAAAGTAATCTTAAGCAAAAGGAATGAAGCTGGAGGCATCACAAAAGTTAATTTCAGGACACACTACAGAGCCACCATAACCAAAACAGCATGGAACTGGCACAAAGAAATAGACACATAGAGCAGTGGAAATAACAGAGATCCCAGAAATAAACCCACATATCTACTGCCAACTGATTCTCAACAAAGGCAACAAGAACCTATACAGGAGAATGGATAAGAAACTTCTCTTCAAGAAATGGTGCTGGGGAAACTGGAAATCCATAGAAAAAAGCTTGAAATTGACCCTAGTTCACTCTATACAACAGTCAACTCAAAATGGACCAAAAATCTAAATGTAAGACCTGAAACTATGAAACTTCTAGAAGAAAACAGAGAAACACATAAAGACATTGATACAGGTAGTGATTGTTTTTTGATAGGACCCCAAAAGCGCAGGAAACCAAAGCAAAAACTGACCAATGGGATCATATCAAACTAAAAAACTTCACAGCAAAGGAAATAGTCAACAGAGTAAAGAGACAACCTACGGAAAAGGAGAAAATATTTGCCTACTATTCATCTGAAAGGGCTAATATCCTAAATATACATGGAACTCAGAAAACACAACAGAAAAAAAAAAAGTAATCTGATTTAAAAATGGGCAGATGATCAGAATAGACATTTCTCAAAAGAGGGACTATCAATGACCAACAAACATGAAAAAAAATGCTCAGTATTTCTAGTCATCCAATAAACACAAATCGACATGACAATTAAATACCATCTCACCCCAGGTAGAAGGGAATTACAGAAAAAAATAACAAATGTGGATGAGGATGTGGAGAAAGAGGAACTCTCATACACTGTGGTGGAAATATAAATTAGTATAGTGATTACGGACAATAACGTGGAGGTCCCTCAAAAAACAAACACTGGAACTACCCTGTCATCCAGCTACCACACTCCTCTGAAATCAGCACACCTAAGAGATACCTGTATACCTACTGTGGCCTCATTTATAATAGTTAAAATTTGGGACCAGTGGAGGCACCCAATTACAGAGGGATGGATAAAGAAAATGTGGTCTCTACACAACAGAGTAATATTCAGTCATAAAGAATGAAATTCTGTCATTTGCAGCAAAAATGGGTGGAACTGGAGATCATCACGCTAAGTAAAATAAACCAGACACAGAGTGACAAGCACTACCTGTTTTCTTTCATACTGTTGGAAACTGAAAAGGTTGACCTGCCAGTAGAATACTGATTACTACAGATTGGGAACAGGGGGCGGATGGATATGGTGAACGCTTGTTGTATGCATATCACACTGAAACTTATTAATATATATAATTAATATGCATTAATACAAACAACAGAAATATGATGGATGATGGGGCCATTTGCAGTGATAAGAAACACTCGGACTCAAAAATCTCTCTTGGAGAAACTGTGAGTTACTGCACTAGGGGTAGAGGATGGGAAAGATCTTGGTTTCCTTTCTGCCACTCACTCCGAGGCAGATGTCAAGGGAAGCAGCACCCAGGACCTGGGCAAGAGGTGACCCTTTTACAGGGTGTGGCTCTGCGCAGTTGAAGAGACTGTTTCCTTATCAGACCTCTGACTAGCAAGAGCATTTCTAAACACCTAATTTGCATCTGCAGAAAAGTCACATGCTGTTTTTCTTACAACACCTAATGAAGACAGATTAGGCAAAGCAACTTAAAAAAACTTTACTTCTGGCTCTTTTAAGTACCAGGGAAAAAAATGAATGTTGGATTTATAATTACTGTACATTTTGAGAGAGAAAGAAAAACTCATACGCAAAGAACATTTTCATAAATCATGTCTATGATTTAAAAAATATGGTTCAAACAGACACAACTGTGCCTTACCCCTGCATCTGTTTCACATACACAAATGTGTCAGGTTTACATAAACCACACTGATACAGATGAAAAATAAGGAAGAACAAGATAAAAATAGCTCTTATGGTATCAGTAACACGTCTTTTATTATTAAAATATATGATAGCTTTGCAATCAATCACATTCTTATATTGTGTTGGCTAGTGACCTCAATGCTGCAAAGAAAGAGCTAGCCAATGTGCAGAAGTGGATTCTTTCAGTTCTTTTTTTTTTTTAATTTCCAGTATTATATATGTGGATATCTGGTGATTATTTCAAAGATAGTGAGATAAATCAATCTCATCGCTGACATGATACCCCATCCAGATTTCAAATGTGTTCCTTTTGCATGATGGTCCACCAGGGAATGAGTGGCCAAGGAATCAACTGCAACCTGTCCCTTTTCTTATCCTACCACAGATAGATCATCTATAAATATAGCCACCCAACCAATCCCTGGTGGCTTTTCAGGCATGAAGGATGACACTGGTGACGTATTTTGTATCAAACCTCTCCTACTCTCCTCAACTAGCTACCAGACGGCAGCTAGAAAGCTCACCTCATTTTTTCCCCCTTGAACCAAAGGAACATTTAGCTTTTATACTACGATTATAAAAATTGCTGAGATCTCAGGAGAGGACTTTTTAAATGCATGTAAATTTGGCTCAAAGTAATCCTGCTTCATTCATTGACTAAAGCACACTCGTTTCCCATACACTTGTGTTATCTATGCTTCTATTAACTTCCACCTTTACCGTTTTGTACCCTCATGACCTCTAATCTTGAGGCTCTATTGAGCTAGATGCAGACACTTATTGTTCTGCCAGGTGAAAATCTATGTGGAAATAAAGAATTGTTTCATGATGCAAGCATTGACCCCAGATAAAATATTTTACCAATTTTTACTTTTCAAATCAAACATAATGAATTATTTTACCAATTTTAATTTTAAAATCTTGGGGTTGCTTCAAGTGTTCTTGATACCTCATTTTAAAGTTTTTGGTACACTGCACATGTATGCCAGAAGATCATCCTTTCATTCCTTAGGAGTGACTTAGTATAAACCTGTCTAGATATTCTTTTGCAATGTTTCTGGTCCAGGTGCTACATTTAATTTTTGAGTCTTTGTGTTGGCGTTCTGCCCCCCTGGATTTTCATGACGATCATGTAAAATGTCCCAGGGCAGAAAAGATGTGCATCTGAACACCTTTGTTTCTGACTGATCTCCTTTTCTCCAACCTTATCACGACCACCACAGTTCAATCCAATAAGAAATAAGAACAATGATATAGAGGTGTAAGTGGGAAAGAACCAGTCCTTCTGCAGAACTCTCTTGCCTGCTCCTGTCACTTCAAAGCCTCACAAGAAGGTCTTTTCCTATCCAAGATTGACTCAAAAGACAAATCCCTGCAACCCAAGCCATCCAGATCTCTCTCCATGCTTCTGTTCTAACCCAACCCCACTGCCTTTGAGGATCACAGACACTCTGAAAGGCAGAGGGCCTCCATGCTTATGTTCTTCTTTAAGGCTTCTTCCTCATGGTTGAATAGACATAGTTTCCCCATTTTAAGGTCTGGTCATGCACCCCAAAATGGGGATAATAAATGGAAATAAAAATTTAAGACTCTACTCTGAATCTCTTCATCCACTGGACGCTGCTAACATCGTGAGGTATTTCCCTCCTATCTTTTTTCAGTGCACAAGCTGTCTCTGGGCGATGTGTTATTTTAACACAGCTGTGATTATATTCCATATGCAATCAGGTGCTACCAGTTCCTTTAACAGGAACATTTTCACACAGAGAACACAAGAAAATAATATTTTTCCTCCCTCAGTGCCCTGATGAATCTGTAGATATGTAATTATGGGGTAGCTCATTTGAGATCAGAGCCTCACTATGTGATTCTGCGATACCAGAGTGAGTTCTCAGTCTGTAAGGTAACGAGGTAGGCCAATGGACTCAAGAGCTGAACCAATGCCTTTAGGTCTTTCTCCTCCTTTTATCATCTACCCCGACCCCTGCTCCCCTGGAAGGGCAGAGAAGTCTTCAGTCTCCTAATATAACCAAACTGCTTTCAGTTACCCAAACATACAATACTGCCATTCTCTATTTTCCAGACTCTTAGACATTCCATTCGCCCTGAAATGCTCTTCTTCCTGACCCTCCCACCTACGCGGGCCATTTCCTGTTCAACCTTCGGGCCTCACACTATCACTTCCTCTGAGATACTGAGGCGTTTTCTTCACATGTACTTAGCATGACCGCATGAAATTAGTATGAAATGCTGATGACACAGGCTCATTTACCAGTCTTCTCTGTCAGGTTTGGACATTCATGAAGACGAGGGCAATGCTGTTTGGTTTTTTTTTTTTTTTTTTTTCCATTTTTAAAAATTTTGATTTGATGTTTTTATTCTCATTTTGGTTTTGTTTGTCCATCATTGGATTTTTAGCATGGTGCTTCTGCATGGTGGACATTCGACAGAGTGGCTGAATGAATCAATGAACTAAAGCACACAAATAAACAACAGAATGAAGTGGAAAGATTTTTTTCAGAGACTGTTTGCTTTTCCAAGATGCATCTCCACTGATTTGATAATGCCTTCCATCCATTCCTCCTCCTTACAGACAGACACCCCAAATTTTCATTTTGAAATCATACCTCCCCCACTCTCAGGGCAGGTGTATTAAGTAAGGATGACTCTATCCCTCGCTTCCATGAGTCAAAAGAAGACCCAAGTGCTGGGCATGGCGGCACATGCCTGTAATCCCAGCGCTTGGGAGGCTGAGTCAGGAAGAGTTCAAGTTCAAAGCCAGTCTCAGCAACTTAGTAAGAACCTGACTCAAAATAAAATATAAAAAAGGGCTGGGGATGTTGCTCAGTGGTTAAGCACCACTGGGTTCAATGCCTAGTACCTAAAAAGAAAAAGGACCCAAGTTAAATCAATAAGAATGAACCTTGAAATTTTTGCTGGAACTATTAAGAAGGATTTATCTTTCCATTGGGGTCACTGAGTTGCCAGAATGAGTCTTAGAGCTGTTAGTCATCTTTCTTCCACATAGGAAGAGCTTACCTGCAAAAGAAGATAACACAAAGGAAAGCAAAGTGTTGGAGAGACAGATTCATAATGGCTCCCACAACAGTTTCCATGAAGCTGAAGATGTAGATCCAAGTTCATCTGAAGCAAAAATAATACTGCCCAGGAACTTTTCAGTTAATTTTATAATTTTCAGTTATGCAACTCCAATTTATTTAGCTAAGTTAAACATCAGGTAGTTGGAATAGACACTCATCTTCTTTCTTCCATTCTAGGCAGGTGTCTGTGGGAACCGAGAATTCTTCCTAGACTCCTCCTCAGTCACTGCTAGGAATTGATCACTTGGTGTCTAGTGATGTTCCACTTCCTAAAAGTTTCACCAACAGATGGCCTCTCCCCTCAAGACACCAAGGTATGAAAAGCACAGGTCTCACCTAGAAGAGACCAGCCCTCTTCAGAGCTCATAACTCTGTGTCAGGATAATGATCTCTGAGTCTGCTATGAAGAAACAGCCCCTTCAGAATCACAAAATCTACTTTGCCAGACATTCCTGGTCAGGGAGGGAACCAGAGACTCTTTCCCACAGGGCTTCTACATTCTTTTGATTTTGAAATGTATTGCAAAATTTTGATTTCATCCCCCAATTCCTAAATCCCCATGATGCAGATCCACTGGGCTAGCTTCCCATGTGAGTGCTGGCCCCCGGGTAAGAGCTGAGCCACCTCCAGGTAAACACGCTGTCTGCAAATCGCATGTAGATGTTGTCCTTGGATGGGAAACTCTGGGAAGAGATTGTAAAACTCAACTGGGAAACAACCACACCCCTAATACCACAGACACACAGCGATCCACTTGGCAGAACACCTACATGAGGAATTAGAGAAGAAAACCTTTCCAATGGTCTGCTAGACCTTTGAAAACCCAGCTCTGTCCAAAAAGATCCATAAATATAGTAATGCACTTTTGTACACACACACATGCCCACCCCGGAGTCCCTTAAATGAATTGCAGAAAACTGAGTTTTTCTGGTCCAAGAATTTTTATAAAAGTTCTTCTACAGGTATAAAAATTAAATCTCATTAAGTTAAATTTACCCAGAGTTACTTGTACTAGAAGAAAAAAGAATGTAGGAAACTGGAACCATTCCAGAAACCCTTAAGATACATCAAAGGTTATTACCCTTGGGTATTGCATCCAACATGACAGGGATAAAAGGCATAAAAAAAAGGGAGCCCTGGTTTGTGCTCTACTCCCTTAAAGAAAAGACAGATATCATTAGGCTCTTAACTCTCTATAATTCATTAATGTGTCACCTACAAAATGCCTTGATGTCCTGTGTGGTTATTTGGGAGACACTCAGTGTGCATAGTTGTCTTCTCTTAATGACCTATGAAATAATTTTAATCCCCAGGGAAAGTAAGGAATACATATATGAAGTTATTAGTGACTACACAGTTAAGTCTCTCCTCTTCTCATGAAGTCTATGGGGGTTCTATGTATAACCAGACTACTATATTCCAGGAGTTGGAGGTATGGTAGTATTACTTAGTATTTAGGAGCCTCATTCTTAGAATGAGCAGACATCAATATGAATCCCAGATCTGCCGTTTGTTACCTGTGTGGAGTTTAGAAAGTCACAACCACCCTGGGCCTTGGCTAGACACCCTGTTGGCTAGACACAGGTATTGTTAAGAACAATATACGTGTGTTAGGCTTGCTGACGGTATTGAACAGGATAATATGTATCCAGCGTTATCATTCTGTTTCCAAACAGTGGCTCTGCTGAGAAGCATCTTCTGAGAACTGATATCCTTATGGTCACTGGAGAGAACGGTTTTGCCCTAGCTCTCTGAAGTTCTTCCCAAGTGTGGAGGTCCTGATTTTCTGAACGGAAGACCTGGTGATATTTTCACTTGGGCTGAAATAGAATATACCTGAACCTGCATTCTTAGAAATGACAAACCAGGAATAGAGAGAGACATGGAAATAACTACAAACCCGTTGAGGGCTCTTAGTGGGCCACAAGTGTCACAGGATGAGACCAGACCAGTTTTGCTCACCACTGTTCCTGGGCCGCCTAGAAAAGGGCCTATCAAAGACAGGAACTTGATTAATATTTGTTGAGCATGGAAAGAAGGAAAACAAGCAAGAAAGTGGTTCCTGACCAAATGTCAGATGGTGAGCCTCAGTCAGCAGGACCCCGTCATGGATGGTCTCAGAAACAGCAGGGTAGATGCCAACTTGTCTCAGCACCACAGGTTGACCTTGGTGGTGGTCAGTATCTACGTTCATTAGAGCTTCACTTCTCGTCCTGAACTAGTATGTGAAGACTAAAGCAGCAAGGTCTTTGACAAAAACTCACTGCATGTCTCAAAACTGACCGTGGCCTAGCACAGTGATCACTCTTCATGTTTTTAGTTGTCATCATTCCACTGGCTAAAGCCCAGACAAAGGGCAACGAGTAATTTCTGGGTGCAGCGGTGCATGCCTGTAATCCCAGCAGCTTAGGGGACTGAGGCAGGAGGATCACGAGTTCAAAGCAACTTAGCAAGACCCTCCGCAACGTAGTGAGACCCTGTTTCAAAATTAAAAATATAAAGGGCTGGGGATGGTTGCTCAGTGGTTAATTGCCCCTGGGTTCAATTCCTGGTACCAAAATAATAATAATTAATAATAATAATAATGGGAAACAAGTACATACCTGGCCCTTGACTGTTTTCTTGCACATGGTAGACATTCCTAATCAATTACGTGTTTTTCCTTGACTCAATCTTAGACCATTTCTCAACATGGCATTCCAGAGAGTCTCTAGCAATCACCTGGAGGTGGCCCTAGAGGCAGGACCATTCTGTCATCTCTGCTGTCTCTGGGTTTCCTTTTATAGCATTGTAGTAGTTATTTTTCCTCTCCAGTACCCACTCTTTCTTCCTATGATAACATCCGAATTCTCATCCGAGGACCCACTTCCCTTCAATTCCTAATTCATTGCTTTCAGTGACTGGGATCTGGGGGTAGAGCACATGACCCACCTGTTTACTCCACTCCCCTGGCCAGTGGCTCGGGAATGGTGTCAATCAAGTCAATCAGAGCCTATATTCCTGGATTTTTGTCAAACTGGTAGAGAAGTCCACACTCAGCCTCAGCATGAGAACTTAGAGTAGCCGGGCAAACAGGGGAGCCTGGGAATGAAAAAAACATGGCAGCAGGTAGGGTGGAGAGAGAGGGGACGTGAGCTACTGGTGATGTCACCAAGTCTCTGGATCTGATCTGCTCACTCCTGAAGTAAGACATTCTTGGAATTAATGGTTACAAGTAAAAACATCTTTTTTTCTTTTCTTTTCTTTTCTTTTTTTTTTTTTGTCTTAAACCAGCCTGAGATGGATGTTCTGCTACCTGAAAACAAGAGAATAAAGCTTAACATAATAACTCTCCTGGTGCATTCTTCCAATTCTTCAAAGTTACAGATCCTGGGGAAAGACCCAAGAGGCCCACCAATTTGTCAACCGTGACTTGACCTGGTTGAGGAAACATGGAAGGCTCCCATCCATCGCTGCCCAGGAAGTCGGGAAAGAAGACTCCATCTCAACAAAAGACTGGCCTCACCTCAGTCATGCTAAGATCCCCAGAGGCATGTGTGGCCTCAAAGGGCCTGGAGTCCATCTGGGCCTGTGAAGCTTGGATTTCCTCCCCATTTCCTTTTCCCCATGAATATTGCAGTGTAGAGACACTCACCACCTTCCAGAAACATCACTTCCAAATCTACCAACTCTGACTATTCAAAATCCATCAGTAATGAAGCCCTGGGGATGGGGGTGGGGGCCAGTTAACTCCAAACTCTTCATCCTGAAACAGGCCCTTTAGCAAAGTGTCTGCTCACTTACTTCCCACTCATCCGTTTCTTCATATATCCAGTGAATACCTTTCGGTGCTTCCGTGAGTCAGGTATGGCTCTAGGTATTAAGAAGACATCAGTGAAGAAAATAAAGCCTCTGACTCATAGCGCTTCCATTCTAGGGACCTAAGATTAGCAGTCAGCACAAAGCATGAGAATTAAACGAGGTGGAGCATTAGGAGGTGACAGGTGTCACAGGAGGGGGAAGGGAAACAGGTTAAGTCATAAAGGTGCAGTTTTGACATTTTAAACCAGGTAGGCAAAATGGGCCTCCCTGGCAATGTGACTATGGGCTCTAGAGAAGGGACCCATGCACAGAATCAGGCTTCTACTGCAGAAAGTGACCAGCTTATTTGAAGTGTCTTGTAAGTTCTCAAACTTCTCAACCCCTCCGTATTCTGTTTCTGGGAACCAGTGTTTATAAGCAGCTCAGGGCTGGATCGATACACAGCCCCGCTCAGCTGAGCTTTTCCCCACTTTCTGCACTAAGTGTGTAGGGAGGGGAAGGTGGGAGCCCCCTGAGGTTTGGGCAGGCAGTCAGGAGTCGTGTTTGTGGGAGGTGTGCCCCCGGCTGGGGCATCAATTCCACAAACATCTAGAAAACTGAGTCACTACCAAAGGATCTTGACAAATGATGGAACCAGCAGCAACATCTGACAGGCACATTTATTTTATGTTTTTGTCTCTTTCAACAGCAATCGGAGATGTTGCCAGTTAGGGCTGGACACTAGCTAATCCTGGGCCTGGGGAGTGGCCACTGGGAAGGGGCCTTCTTGGCACTTGGGCCACCCCGAAGGAGGGGGCCTCTGTGAGTCAGGCACCCTTCCTGTGTGTGTTTGGGCTTGCTGGTTCCTGACCTGTCCTCCCTCTGGCCCTCCTGCTTGACTGAGATTTATGTGCCAGCGTCATATTTACCCTGGATCCTTTGAGGAAAACATAAAACAAATCCCAAGGATTTGGGAGGGAGGGGCCGGTCATCAGTTACTCTGAGGGAGATCCGAGGCAGCTGCACCCCACCTCCACTGGTTCAAGGTGCATCTCAAGGCTGGGCGCCAAATCGCCTCCCTGCCAAAGCGGGCCGGGCCCAGCCTGAGCTCAGCCACAGGCTGCTTTCAATACTTCCCACGGAGAGTCTGACCAAGGCGAGACCCTTCTGGGTGTCCAGCCGGGGTTGAGGACCTGGGAGGTTCTGGGAGGAGGGCGGGGATCACCCAGCTGTTGGGAAAGCTGGATCTCTGGCCTCAGAGAAGCGCAGGTTAGAATGGGCTCTTTGTGTGTCCTTGGGCAGGTTCGCCATCTCTTCTGCACTGAGAAACGGAATAAAGATAACCACGCTGATCCCTCTACAGAGCGGACTCGAGCTAAGGTTTGCGAAGCCCTGCGCACCACACCTGGCGCCTGACAAGCACGGTAGTTAGTGCCGGCAGGACAGCGCTTGAGCTTGCTCCTGAGCGCAGGGCAAAGACTCGCGGCCCCGCCGGGGACCCAGAGGCTCCCTCCACCTCCGAAAACTTTTCTCAAGCGCAGTCTCCCTGGAATCGGATCAATAAAAAGCTCCCGTTTTATTACTTTCTTGCTGTTCTATGACTTGGTTGGGAAGAGGTGACTTGCGCAACCAGTGCTGGCTACGGCAGGGTTGTTAACCTGTCTCTTTTTGGAGAGCATAAACCGTATACGTTGGCACCAGCCCAAAGCCTGGGAGAAATCAGGTTGTGAAAACAGAGTCTTTAAGGGAAGTATTCCTCTGGTTCCCCCCAAATCATGACCTGGCCCTCATTTCAGCACAAAGGACACCTAGTTTGTTTTTGTTTGGTTTGGTTTGGTTTTTTAACCAACGGGAGTCATCTGTCCCATGAAGAGGTAGATCAAATGGCACCATGGGATCCAACACATACACCAGGAAAGACACCTACCCTCAAGGAGTGTCACAGCTATGGGAGAAGGGGACAAAACCACCAAAGTAAACGCGAAGTGGAAAATCACTGGTGTCACTTTGTCAACTCCGCACGTCCATATTCCGCCCACCAATGACGCACGGTGCCAGACACGGAGAAGGGATTCCATGAAAAGCATATAAAACAAGAAATGTCACTCCTGAGGAGTGGAGAAAAAAGGGCATCGGAGGATCAAAAGCGAGAGGGCTCGCTTCCCACAGGAGGCCATGGGAGGGTGGTTTCCTAGAGGTGCTGGCTTCCGAGTGAAGCTGCAAGCGCTGGACAATAATGGAAAAGTGGGAGATGCTCCAAAAATTTAGGGAGAGTTGCAGCTGAGTCCTGGTTCTCTGCTCAGAGACACGCCGACACTCCATGCAATGCCAGCCTTGGCCCGTCGGCACCACACAGAAGATATTCTAACACCTTGGTCACAAGTTCATTCCACAAACACTGCACAAGTACTTATGGGCAGTAGGGCCGGCAGCACACAGCACGATGCAGAGACTTCCTCGTGCACTGAATAGGTAGTGTCCCTGGACACTCACTTTCCCTCTGAGTCTCAGTTTCCTCCTCTGTAAAATGGGTGACATGTGTTAATTCACTGTAAATATTTAGAAGAATTCATGGAACATATTCACCTGCTGTGTAACAATTTGGTGTGACTGTTGTTGTACCTGGGAATACAATAGAGACTGAGTCATAGTCTTTGCTTCATAGAACCCTCTGGAAATTCTTAGACATGGCCCGTCACTCACCAGGGCACTTGACCAGACCTAGTATGTAAGAGGGACTTGACTTTCAATGGATGGTTGGATGGAACAATACTTGAGGTTTCCATACTCTTTCTTAAAAGTGTTTTTGAGATAATAGTAGCGTCACGGAGAAACTCAGCATACCTTTAACTCAGTTTCCCCCAAGGACACTGTGCTGCAAAACTGCAGTACAGCAGCATAGCTGGGAGGCTGCACTGATCCAGTCCACCAGTTCTACCCAGGTTTCCCCAGTGCTGCTTACACTCAGTTTCCTCTGTAAGTATTTAGTTCTTGGCAATTTTAACACATGCATGAGCTCATGCATCTATCACTACAGTCAGGAGACAGACCAAAGACACCTGTTCTTGCTCTACTATAGTCACACCTACTTCCCTGGCTCTTGGCAACCATGGTTCTATCCATTCCTAATAATAATTCTATCACTAACAGAATCTTTCACAAACAGCACCACGAAGTCTATCATTTTTGGCAACTGGCTTTATTTCACACTGCATAATTTCCTTGAGATTCATCCCAGGGGATGTGTTCTTCGGTACTTCCTTTTTGATTGCTGAGTAGTATTCCAAGGTGTGGATATACCACAGTTTGTTTAGCCATTCACCCATGAAGGACATCTGGGTTGTTTCCAGATTTGGGCTATTATGAAAAAAGTTACAATGAACATTTACATATAGATTTTTGGGTGAACATGAGTTTCCTCCTCTCCGGAACAAATGCTCAAGAGTGCATTTGTTAGTAGTAGGGCTGTAGCTCTGGTAGAGTGCTCGCCTACCATGAGTGAATCTCTGGCTTCCATCCACTGCAAACTCTTACCATCCCCCACCAAAAACAAATGAACAAAAAGAGTGCAGTTGGCAGATCACATGGTAGTTGCATGTTTAGTTTTACAAACTTTACCAGAGTTTTCTGCATCATTTTACATTCCCACTAGCAGTGTATGAGTGATCCAGTTTGTCTAACTCTTCTCCAGCATTCAGTGTTATTGGTATTCTAAAAATTTTTACCCATTCTCATAGACATATACTTTTTAATTCCTGAGTGGTTATTAATGCTGGATGTTTTCCACCTGCTTATAATGCCATCTGTACATTCTCTTTAGTGAAATGTCTGTTTATTTCAGAGAAATGTCCTTGTCTTTCCTGCCTATTTTCTAACTGGATTGGGGGGGGGGGTTCTTATTGTTGAGTTTCTAGAATTCTTTGTGTGTTCTAGACAAGACTCTTTTGTTGGATGTGTGCTCTGAAAATATTTGCTCTCTGTCCACGACTTGTCCTTTTATTCTCTGAACAGGGTCTTCGGCAGAGCAAACATTTCTAATTTTAATATGGTCCCATTTATCCCCTTTTTTCCTTTTGTGTATTGTCATAGTTCAGGTTACCATAACAAAATACCACTGACTTAGTGTCTTCCACAACAGGCATTTATTTCTCACAATTCTGGAGGTTAGGAGAAAGTCCAAGATCAAGTTCAAGGTCAAGATGCCAGCAGAACCAGGGTCTGGTGAACGCTCTCCTTGAGTTGCAGACAGCTGCCTCTCTCAAAATGCCTTTCATTGGTGGGAGTGGGTAGAAACAGAGAGAAAGCAGGCTCTCTGCCTCTTCTTATAGGAGCACTGATCTCATTATGAGACCCCCACCTCATGACCACATCTAAATGCAGTTCATTCCCAAAGGTTGCCAACTCCAAGAGGGGGGAGGGCTTCGACATGTGGATTCTGAGGAGGGCAGCGCACCATCCAGTCCACGGCATGGCTTGTGCTTTTGGGGTCAACTCTAAGAACTCATTGCATACCTAGCATTTTGAATATTTGTCCCCTATTTCTTCTTCTAAAAGTTCTATGGTTTTATCTTTTCCATAGAAGTTTCCGTACCACTTTGAGTTGATTTTTGTTAGGTCTATATTTCTTGCCTAAGGACATCCAATTTTTCCAGCACCGCCTGTTGAAATGAATTGCTTTTGAAATTTCATTAAACAGTGCTTGGACCTATTTGTATATGTCTACTTCTGGAACTTCTATTCTCTTCTGCCGTTCTATGTGTCTGTCCCCCTGCCAGTACCACACTGTCTTGATTAACGTAACTACAGAGTAATCCTTAACATCGGGGAGAAGGGTTCCTCTCACTTTATTTTTCTTTTCAAAACTGTTCTAAGTATTCTGAGTTATTAGCCTTTCCAAATAAATTATGAAATAAACTTATCTATGTCTACAGAAACACTTGTTGAAATTTCATCAGAAATTACATTAAATCTGTAGGTCCATTTGGTAAGAACAGACATCTTTACTTGGTTGAATTTTCCAATCTATGAACATTTATTTATTTCTTCAGTATTTTATAGTTTTCAGTGTATAGATCTCATTACATGTTTTGTCAAGTTTGTGCCTAAGTATTCATTTTCTTTTGGAGTGATTATAAATGGAATTATGTTTGCAATTTCAGTTTCTACCTACTCATTATTAGTAACTAAAAAGGTGATTGATTCCTGGGTGTTGATCCAGGACCTTGAACTTTCCTATTAGTTCTAGAATTTTTAGGTAGATTTTGGGATTTTCTATGTACATAGTTGTACCGTGTGCCAAGAGGGAAGAGGATTTCTTCCTTGACAATCTATATGCCCGAAATCCTTAGTGGACCACCTGCCTCAGCTAGGGAAGCTCAGATTCCTTCCCAGTCCCTTACCTATGCCTCTCAGTTCATGCCACATCAATGAGCAAAATAAAATCCCCATTGTATGCCTTCGGGGTTGAAAATGTAAAATATCTTCCAAATCTAGAACATTTTCAAATCTAGAAATATGCTGGAAAGGGAGCCATCTCTATAGCAAGTGAAGAAACAGATAAGGCCAGGACACCAGCCCAGCGCTGCCCCCTGGCCACCCAGCCTAGCCTCACCTACCTTCCCCAGGACACGCAATTCCCAGCTCTTCCCGGAGCCCGGTTTCCATCCAGGCCCGCGGGGCTGGCTCTTTCTCTGAAGTCCTCTGGCAATACACCATGCCAGCGATCACCTGCTGCCTACTGAAGGCTGAATCTGGCCTACAGACACGGTTGTGTTGGACTGGCTAACATTTTTTAAATGGAAGATTTTACATTTTGAAAACTGAGAGGACGTGACAGCATTACCCAGCTAGGCAAGAACGGCTGACAAAGTCCTTCAGTGGGGCTCAGGCTGCCAGGTGTCACCTCACCCTCCAGGCCCTGATGGGTTTTAGGAGCTATGCCACCTGCCTTCTGTTTCTCCCATTCAGGATCCAGCAAGGATTTCCTTGTACCACAACCTATATCCACTTATGTTAGTTTCACCTCCCCGGTGGGCTTACAAATGCTGACAGGGAAGAAGTGTGCTCGACACTCCTTTGCACTTCTGCCCCTTTCCACCCTTCCCAATGCACTAAAGCTCCCCTGCCCCCCGCCATGCATAGCCCCAAACACCAGGCACCATGACAAAATTTAGCCTGCCTACCATTTACTAAGTAGTGACACCATGCCAACTCTGAACTTACACAGTAAACTCTCATCTCAATCCACACCACATTTTTGGGATGGGGACATGCCAGGGGATTGAACTGAGGAGTGCTTTACCATCCAGCGACATCCATGGCCCTTTTTATTTTTCATTTAGAGACAGGGTCCCACTAAGTTGCTACGGACCTAGCTAAGTTGCTGACGCTGGCTTTGAGCTTGTGATCCTCCTGCCTCAGCCTCCCAAGCTGCTGGGATTACAGCCGTGTGCCAGTGCACCTGGCCACACCACCATGTTGATAAGGGAGGTATAATACCTGTTTTACAGATAAGCAAACTATAGCCCAGTGAGATGGAGCAATTGCCCGGCATGCTCCAGTTAGGTGTGTGTAGGCTTTACACTCAGCTCTGCCTATTTCTCGAGTTCACCTTCTTTTTGAAGCAGGATATCAACTGCCTAAAACTCTGCAACACAGGTCACACCTGTGACCTGTTAGGATCCACAGGTAGTTATCAGTACAGGCATGCTTCCCAGTCTGCCTGCATATGGAGAAGATGGGGAGGCAGTGGTTCCCAGCTGGGGGTGACTTTGCCCTCCAGGGCACGTTCTTCAATATCTGGAGACGTTTGCAGTAGTCAGAACCAGGACGAGGCATGCTCCTGGCATCTAGTGAGTGGAGGCCAGGGATAGCATTAAACATTCTACTTTGCACAAGAAAGAGAATTATTCTGTCTCAAGTGTCCCTGGTGCTGAGGCTGACTATCTTTGAGTTAGAGAGAAGTCCCCGCCCAGCTGCAAATTAGCTCCCAGAGTCCCCCGACGCAAACCCTTTGCTGGGCTTAAGTTACAGGAAGACATTTGACAACTGATTAGAATTGGATGTTGATTTTGTGCCCAGAGCATCCGTGTTCTCTGTCAACTTTGAGATCTGTCTTTGAAATTCCATAGTATTTGGCAAGAACCATTTACGAAGCAATTACTAGTTTCCTCTCTCTCATTTAAGGTAAAATTCGTGTGTTGGTGGGATGAGTGTATCCACAGGAGTTTCATGGTTCACACTCACCCCAAATTTTCTGACATCCTACCAGCAAGAGCTTTTCCAGTACCAAGAATAAAACACCTAGGGAACGTAAACCATTTCTTGCTCTTCAGAATGGACTCTTTGTTTTTATTTGTTTGGATAGCTTCCTCCAATTAACAACCATATAATATATTCTAAATAGGCCAAAGGATCATCTTGCAACCAGAAAAAGTGTTTGAGTAGCCCCACCAATTCTACAGAGCATCTAAGACTAATAAAATTACTAGATAAGAGTCAAGTGCAGTGGATACCTTAAAAACAGAACTAAACTCTTAAGTTCTGGGGTCACCTTGATTAGAACCTAGGGATGCCTTGATCAAAAGATATCAAGTACTCTCTAAATCATGATTTGACTGAATCTTGTAACGGAAAAGGCCAGAGGAAGAAGGACTTCAGGCACAGCTGGAACCAGGTGCTCAGAAACTATCACCAGGACCTGTCTGTCTGCCCTACTCCCTGTGTGTTAGCTCCATTCTCAGGAAGACTTTACCCTCGTGGTAATAAGGTTACTTAGTAACCCCCTAATTCTTTATCAGTTCTAGTTCAGTGGGAAAGAGAAGGTGTCTCTTCTCTGATAGTACAAATAAAAGTCTATTAAGGTTTAGATAGGAGGTGTCCCCAAAAGATTCATGTATGAAGCAATGCGAGAATTTTCAAAGGTGAAGTGATTACGTTATGTGAGGTACAATGAAATCGGTGGATTAATCCACTCGTATGGATTAACGGGGTGGTAACTGTAGGCAGGTAGGGTGTGGCTGGAGAAAGTAGGTCACTGGGGGCGTGCCTTTTGTCCCTGGTGAGCTGAGCTCTCTCTGCTTCCTGGCTCCCAGCTGCTTTCCTCCACCACGCCCTTCCGCCATGTTGTTCTGCCTCAATTCGGGCCCAGAGCAATGGAGTCAGTAGACAGAACCTCTAAAACCATGAGCCAAATAAACTTTTCTTCCTCTAAATCATTCATAACAGGTACTTTGGTCAAAGAGACAAAAAGCTGACCATCAGAGTGTCAGTGTGTTTCTGAATGCATCGTATGTCCAAGCCTTAGCCAGCCGCAGAGGACAGAGGAACATGACATTTCAGCTGCCGTGGCTGTGTCACTGCTGGTAGAGGGGAAGGTTAGAAAAGGAAGGTGAATCACAGCAGCCAAAACCACAGTGACCAGCCGGGCATGGTGGCGCATGCCTATAGTCCCAGGGACTCCGGAGGCTGAGGTAGGAGGATCACTAGTTCAAAGACAGTCTCAGCAATTCAGCAACTTAGTGAGGCGCTCAGCAACTTAGCAAGACCCTGTCTCTAAATTTCATATATGTATACTGGGGTTAAGTGTCCCCAGGTCCAATCCCTGACACTAAAAAAAATGTTAAAAAAGCAACCACAGTGACCAGTTAAGAGCAAAATCACTGCTCCCCTTTGAGCAAGGGGTTGAGCCTGAAGAAGGCCGCACTTGATGGGCGTCCACACCCGGAGGGAGCAGCCAGGCCCTGACTTGCCCAGTGACCCTGAGGGTACACTTCTTCTTTGTAAAGACCCCAGAGCCTCGTCCGCTGCAGAACACTTTCTTCTGTGGATCACCGCACCCCTCGCTTCAGTTAGAGCCCAAATGCTCCAGCTGACACAGCAGCAGGCGAAAACCGGCCAAAGGTCAAATACAACATTGCTGTCGCCTTGTGTCTTTTCTGGAGATCAGAATCAAAAATTATAATCACCCAGGAACATCTGCGTGGCTTACCAATTTCATGGTAGCACACGTCAGTCATTTGAGGAGACGCTGATGAATAGCTTTTTAACACCAAGAGGGTGCTGTCCGAGGAGAGCAGCCTGAAAGGGTCCCCAGCACCTGACAAAGATGGACGGAAAGCAGGGACAGAGAATCGCATGGAGCCAGCCCGACAGACTTGTGTTTTCCCCACAGGGGGAGAGAGGGTGGAGTGTGGAACAGTTATCAACATTATGATAAAATTATATTCTTGCTGAAAGCATGAAGCCTGTAATTGCTGATTTCATCCCTTGATGTGGCCAATTATGGGTACATACGTTGGTAGGGCTCTTGGCATTCGCTCCCAAAGAGTTGGCTAGAAACCCTCAAGTGTCTATGGCGAAAGTAGGATAGGCATGACGTGGTGTGGCCGGTGACCCAGGGAGGTGGTCGCTGTGTTGCCAAGCAGAGTCTGCGTATATCTTGGTGGATCCATTGTCTCACTGGGCACAGTGTCACACATCTGGAATCCCAGTGAAGTGGGAGGCCCAGGCAGGAGGACAGCAAGTTCAAGGTCAGCCTCAGCAACTTAGTGAGTACCTCTCTCAAAATAACATAAAAAAGGCTAGGAATATAGCTCAGTGGTAGACTACCCCTAGGTTCAATTCCTAGTACCATTAAAAAAAATGTATCAAACCATTGTCTCTGAGTCTCTGAGCCTAAAGCTGAAAAGACCTGGTCTTCATCTGGAGAGTGACAGGGCGTTAGATAGTGAGGCTCTGATTTCTCCCGACCGAGGCAGGTTACTCAGCAGTTGAGGGTGATGACGTGTGTGGTTAGTTTGGAGCCAGCACCTCGGCACTGAAGAGGGAATGAAGAGAGTGGAGGAAGGAAAACATCCCGCACATGGTCCAAAGATGCAGAGACGGATGAACACAGAGTTCGGAGACATGGAAGATGGAGTGAGAAGGCTCAGTGCAAAACTAATCCACGTTCTGCAAGCTGATAAAAGACAAAATGGGGGAGAAGTACTAGGAAAGAGACAGTGTTATGTTATGGTTTGGATGTGAGGGGTCCCCCAGAAGCTCACGTATGAGAGAATGCAAGAAGACTCAGAGGAGAAATGACGGGTTGTGAGAGCCTTAACCCAATCGGTGAATTAGCCCACTGATGGGATTAACTGAGTGGTGACTGGAGGCAGGTGGGGCATGGCTTTGGGGGCGTGGTTTGGGGCGTGGCATTGGGGCGTGGTTTGGTGTATCTATCTGTATCTGGAGAGTGGAGTCTCTGCTTCCTGATCTCCATGTGAGCTGCTTCCCTCCACCACACTATTCCGCCATGATGTTCCGCCTCACCTCCAGCCCTGAGCAATGGAGCTAGCTGTCCAAGGTCTGAGACCCCTGAAACCATAACCCTCAGATCAACTTCTCCTCATCTAAAGTTGTTCTTGTCAGGCCTTTTAGTCACAGCAGCAAAAAAGCTAACTAAAACAGTTACTGATTTTCAGATTTAGGGTATACTGGAGATGCATCATGGGGAAAACTGCAGAAAACCGAAAAAAAAAACAAAGCCATATTAAAGACGGGCAGGGATACGATGCAGACTACCTCCCAAGCAGCAGCCCTCACCTAGCAGGGCCCTCAGGAGAGGGGAGCATGCGCAGGGGACTGAGAAAAGTGATTGCCAACCTGCAGCTCAGCTTGATGCCCAGAGAAACTCTCATTCGATTGTGATGGTGGTAGAATAAAGGCACAGTCAAAAGCCAAGAGCATTTGTCCACAAAATAGTAACCTGCAAAATACCCTCCAGACTTAAATTCTAGAGTGACATTGAGCAAACGACCTTGGTCTATGTGTGCATGTCTGCATATGCAACCAATCCCATTGTTATGTACGACTGCGATGCACTAATAAAAAAGCAGGAAAAAAAATTTAAGATCTAAATGACGTATGTTGCACAGAAGAAGCGTCATCTCAGATGGAAATCTGATGTAAGCAGGAAGAATGTGCAAAGACCCTGGTAAATAAGTGGGCTAATGAGGGTTGGGTTGTGGCTCAGTGGTAGAGTGCTTGCCGAGCATGTGTGAGGCACTGGGTTCCATCCTCAGCACCACATATAAACAAATAAATAAAATAAAAGAACCATTGACAACTAAAAGAAATTTTTTTTAAAGTGGGCTAATCAAACCAACCATCCTTGTTTAAGAAAATAATAAACATACCATGCAATGGGATAGGAAAAAGCAAAAATTCAAGCCAAAACAAAAATAGGTCACTCTAGTAGTGAAAGAATTTCTGCTGAAACAAACAAACAAAAAAAAAACATATAATAATGGAAGGAAAGTGATCTGGGAGTGAAATTCTTCTAAGGTCTGAGAATTCTTTAAGTGGATGGAAAAAATGTGAATTAAATTTGGCCTCTATAAGGCTGGGGCTGTGGCTCAGTGGTACAGCACTTGCCTCACACGTGTGAGGCACCGAGTTCCTTCCTCAGAACCACATAAAAAATAAATAAATAAAGATATTGAGTCCATTTACAACTAAAAAATAGTTTTTAAAAAAAGTTGAACTTTATAAAATTAAGTATGCTTATGGGGCACAGTGGCGTATGCCTGTGAGCCCAGTGGCTCAGGAGGCTGAGGCAGGAGGGTCACCAGTTCAAAGCCAGCCTCAGCAACTATGGGAGGTCCTAAGCAACTCAGCGAGACCCTGTTTCAAAATAAAATATATAAAAGGGCTCCAAAGGTGGCTCAGTGGTTAAGCACCCCTGGGTTAGATCCTTGGTAACTGCCCCCCAAATAAGTATGCTTATTAAAACTGCCAGTTCAACTAAGCAAAAGAAAAAAGCTGAAACATATATCCACTGATGGAATTAAAAAAAAAATGGAATAAGGGAAAGAAATCCAAAAGGGGGCCCAAAAAAAGAGGAGAAAAAAAAAAAAAAACAGAAGAAAAATTTTAGCTCATAATATGATTGTAGGAATAGATTTAAATATAATCAGTATTCACAGTGAATATAAGTGGATTAATATCTCCACATAAAAGACAAAAATGGAACTCCAATTTTAAATGTTCAATTACATGCTTTATATAACAACATAAACCTTAACAGACCTGTAAAAAGTAGGTGTATCAGTTAGTTTTTGTCAGTATAACAAAAGGCATGACACAGGCTACTTCTGGATAAATAGTTAATTTGGTGTGCCTATTTTGGAGACTGAATGTTCAAACTGCACAGTGAGGGTTGCGCTGTGCTGGCACCCCTTCATGGCATGGGAAGCAATGGCAGAATCAGGCAAGTAATTACATCTGGATCCTGGAGCAGGGAGAACTGGGTGGGGCTGGGCTCGCTCGTTCATGACTCTTCTCTGAGCACTCAGAGGGTCCGGTGAGAACTACCCTCTAAGAGCACACACTCAGTGACCTAAAGGCCTCCCCCTAGGCCCCGCCTCTTAAAGCGGCCACAGCACCACCACCCTGGGCACCAAGACACCATCAATCACATGAAATCTGGGGGGAACACAAGCCATATCCAAATCATAGCAATGGGTAAATCCACCATTCTACCATACTTCTCTCCATCATTGACAGATCAAGTCAACCAAGAAGTCTGTTTAAGTCGCCTTTTTTCCACTGGGACTACAAGAACAATACTACAGGAGGAAAAGTGTTTTTGAGGGCTCACAGTTTCATAGGTTTTAATCCATAAAAGGCCAGCTCCATTCCTCTGGCCTCCAGGAGAGGCTGCACATCATGGTGATGGCAAAGGGAAGCAGCCCATGTCATGATCAGGAAGCAGAGAGAGAGACTCTACTCTCCAGATACAAACTGCGTACCCCATAGCCACACCCCCAATGCCCACCTCCTCCAGCCCCACCCCACCTGCCTCTGGTTACCACTCAGTTAATCCATCAGGGATTAATTCACTGATTAGTTTTAAGGCTATAACCCAATCATTTCTCCTCCAAACCTTCTGGCTTTGTCTCACATGTGAGCTTTTGGGGGACACCACATCTAAACCAGAACAAAATCATTAAAAAATTGAGAAAGACAATTAACAATCCTGATTCAACATGGAGCACAGCAATCAGAGAATACACCTATTTTCAAGGTCCCAAACTTGCCACGTGTTATACCACAAAGCCAGTCCCAAAAACGTGACTGTCACCTGTGCCGTATTCTTTGACCAAAGTTTGCTTTAGTTAGAAATGTGGGGGGAAAAGATACATAGAAAAACTGCATCTATTTGAAACCTTAAAAAAAAAAAAAAAAGAATGTGTCAAATAATGAATAATGGAACTGTGAAAATACTCATAATTAAACACACAGGAGGCAGCTAAAGCAGTATTACAGGGGAATTATACGTTCGATGTTTCTTTAGAAATAAGAAAATCGCCAGATCAATGAGTGAATTGAACAGATTAAGGAGGGGAAAAAGCCAAGATCAAAACAAAACCACACAAAAATGGAAGGAGAGAAATAGCAAAGATAAAATTTAGAATTAATAAAAATAGGAAATAAACACGTAGCAGTTAAGGTCAATAAATTTAGAACTGGTTCTTTGAAAAGAACAAAACATGGAAACTCATTGTCAATATTAATAAAAACTGACACTATATAAATAAAAAATATTAAAAGACATTACAACATACCACAGAGACGAACAGCTATTATAAATTGTGTTACTATGGTCAATTACACTGGACCCAGATGGTGTTACAGGCATATTCTACCAGACAGGAGCAGACAATTTCAAATTTACACAAACTCTTGCAGAGAGTTCATTTTATTAAGCCAATCTAACAATTTCAAACAAGACAGGATGGGGCAAGAGGCCAATTTCATTTGCTGACATAAATTTTTTAAATGTAAACAAACTATTGGTAAACCATTTTTTCCCCACAGCCCTTAATTTTTTATTTTATTTTATTTTTTGATCCCAGGGATTGAACTCAGGGGCACTCCACCACTGAGCCACATCCCCAGCCCTATTTTGTATTTTATTAGAGGCAGGGTCTCACTGAGTTGCTTAGTGCCTCAAAGCACTAAACTGAGGCTGTTGCACTGTTGCTGAGGCTGGCTTTGAACTCATGATCCTCCTGCCTCAGCCTCCTGAGCTGCTGGGATTACAGGCATGCACCACCGCACCTGGCAGTTTTATGTGATCTTTTTTATTTATTTATTGATTGATTGATTCATTGTACACAAATGGGGTACAATTTTTCATTTCTCTGGTTGTACTTTTAATTTCGCTATTATTGTATAACTCAAAAAAAAAAAAAACAGAAATTTACAGCATACTATAGTGACACAGCCACATCAATGTTTACAGCAGCTCAATTCACAATAGCCAAGCTATGGAACCAACCTAGGTGGCCCTTCAACAGATGAACTGATAAAGAAATTGTGGTATATATTCACAATGGAATATTACTCAGCCATGAAGAAGAATGAAATTATGAGATTTGACAGTAAATGGATGGATCTGGAGACTATCATGCTACATGAAATAAGCCAATATCAAAAAAAAAGGTCAAATGTTCTTTCTGATATGGGGATGCTAATTCACAGTAAGGGATGGGCAAGGAAGAAAAAAATTAATTGGATTAGACAAAAGTGAATGAAGGGAAGGAAAGGGAAATGGGAATAGGAAAGACAGTGGAATGAATGGGACATCACTTTCCCATGCTTATATATGAATACGTGACAAATAAAACTCCACACCATGTGCAACCACAAGAATGGGATCCTAATTAGAATAAATTATACTCCATGTGTGTAGAATATGTCAAAATACACTGTACAGTCATGGATATCTAAAAAGAACAAATAAAAGGTGAAAGAGTTATAGGATATGAAGAGAAACCACTCCATTTATGTATGATTTATCAAAATGTATAAATGCATTCTACTGTCATGTACAGCTAATTAGAACAAATTAAAAATAAAAAAAAAAAAGAATTGGATCAGTGGATCTTTTGCCAGTGAAGAAGTGCTTTTTCAAACATCCCAGTATATCACAAAGAATATTTTAAAAAAAAAGAATATGCTAAGATTTGCTTCAACAAAACATGAAGTTGCCTCAAAATAATCAGGTTAAAGAAAGGAGCCTAAAAGGGCCAAAAGTGACCTTGAGTTGACAATTATTAAAAAAGTAAGTGATAAAAAAAAAAGAAAAAGAACAAATAAAAATTTAAAAAGGACAGAAAAAAGTGAAAGCACAGAAAATCTTAGAAGAAAACAGGAGTAAGTCTTTACACCTTTGGGTTAAGCAATGATTTCTTTGTTGATTTAAGACCTTGAAAATACACACACATTTTAAGCAATGAAAGAAAAACAAAATTATACACACACACAGACACACACAAATTGAACTTAAAATTGAGAACTTCTGTTCTCAAATAATACTCTCAAGAAACAGAAAAGCCCATCTTCATAATGGAAGAAAATATTTGTAAGCCGTATATTAGATAAGGGACTTGTATTCAGAATACATAAAGAATTTTCAAAACCAAATAAAAAGAAAAAAAAGAGGAATTTACTAGAGACTAAATACATTAAAATCATCTTAAAAGCTTATTACACGAATGGTGTGAATCGACATCGTGCACAACCACAGAAAGGAAAAGTCGTATCGTACCCCATTTGTATACAATGAATCAAAATGCAGTCTGTAAAAATAAAAATAAATTAAAAAAAAAACTGATACATCTTAGTTATTAGATAAATATGAGTTAAAAACTTCATGGAATTTAGTGAGATTATCTCAAAATAAAAAATAAAAAAGCCTGGGGATTTGGCTGAGTGGTTAGGCACCCGTGGGCTCAATCCCTGGTACCCAAAACAAACAAGCAAAAAACCCATTTATATACATACATATTATGGAGATCCGATTTTAGACAGGGAATAATCCAGTAGTTGAAGGAACAGGAAGTCTGGCAGCTGGTGAAGTGATGAAGATCCCCCTTCCCTGCTCATGAGACTGTGTCAGGTCACTTTGGAAAACAGTTTGACAGGACTTGACCAAGGTGGCCACCCATCAGCACCAGGACCCAGAAAGTCCATCTTTGGTTGGAAAACCCTTCCAAGAAATTTTCCCTGAGAAAACTCTTTCAGAAATGTTCCAGGAAACACGTACAAAAATGCCTCGGCTAAGGGAGTTCATCAAAGCAAAAAACGCCACCGTCCGCTGTGGTCAGAGGAAGGGAATAATGATGCCCCATTTCTACCAGGGACAGTGGACAGCCCTTACTAGTCACCCAGACTAGAATCCCATGTCTTCCATAAGTGAGCCTGAAAACAGGAGGAAGCCAGTTAGGCAGGAATGGGGACAGCGCAGTCCAGTGACAGCAGACAAGCCCATGAATTCATCCTTCAGGGAACTGGAAATCGGCAGCACCATCCCAAAGAAAACCAAGGAAATGAGACATTCAAAATTAAGAATATGGTCCCCTTCGGTGGAGGGAGGGAGGGAGATGCCATTAAGTGGGTAGCCGCAGACAGTTTGCAAGGTACTGGAATTTTTTTAAAAAAACTGACAACAGGTTCCTGGGATTCGTTTTATTATTTCTCTTTGTGCAAACATATTTTATGATGCTTTGTAGGTAGGACGGCTTTTACAATTCAACGAGCCATGAAGATGAAAGAGGCGTTTCTCAAATTTAGAGAAAGGTTCTCAAAAGAAGCAAGATTTTTAAAACGCATGTTCGTTTTCGAGGTCTTCAATCAACAAGGAGTACTCCGTTCTTTGAAGAAATGTTAATTCCCAGCGAAATGAACAGGATACCGACAGCATTACTGTTATTTAGCATTCTTTACAAGGTAGCCGGTAAAACTGGATGAAAATGTTCAACTACAAGGAAAAGTACTGGAAAGGAGGAGAATGGCTATTATTTTTTACAGGTTTTTGTTTCGCTTGGAAATAAACAGGTTTTACATAACAAAGCCAGGAAAAGAATTGAATAAGTTGCTCTGGATCAAAGTATATAAAAATAAATTAAAAACTTATGCAATATCCTATTTGAAATATGCCATGAAAAGATCAGAATTTAAAAAAAAAAAAAAATACTTCAGTTGGGCACAGTGGCCTGTAATCCTAATGGCTCAGGAGGCTGAGGCAGGAGGATCATGAGTTCAAAGGCAGCCTCAGCAACTTAGAGAGGCCCTAAGCAACTCAGCGAGACCCTGTCTCAAAATTGAGAAATAAATAAATAAAAAGGGCTGGGGATGTGACTCAGTGGTTAAGTGCACCTGGGTTCAATCCCTGATACCAAAAAGAAACCAAAAAACCCTCCTTGGAAAGATACACTATGTTCCTAAGCTTATAGTCAGTACTCCTAGGGTGTCACTTCCTCTTCAGAGTGATCAGTGATACAGTGCAATCCCAATCTAAGTCCCGTGAGGTTTTGTTTGTAGAAGTTGAAGACTGATGCTGAAACTTAAAAGAATTTTGCTTTGTTATCCGTCTTCATCTACATCATCAATCCTCACATACACAGGCTTAATAACAAACTTAAGAGTGGATAAGGCAAACATGATGATCACAAGAAGAAGTTGACAGATCTTTAACCATCGTGTGAATTTAAGCGTACTGTTTTCAATGACTGAGAGAGCAAGCAGATAAAAACTTAGGAAATAGAAGTTTGAGTATCATTGTTAAAAGATTTTATGTGTGCACAAGGCCCTGGGTTCAATCCCCAGCACCATAAAAAAAAAAAAAAAAAAAAAAAAAAAAAAAAAAGATTTTATGTGTGAGTGTGTGTGTGTGTGTACGCACACACACATGTGGTGAGAAGGAAAGCCCAAGTACTTACCCCCAACATTATTTTTAAGCATACCAATAATATATAGATAACAAAGCAAGTATCAACAATGTCTAAAATTTGATATTCACAGACTATATCCTGACTTTGCCTCAGATACCAATAGGAATAAGAAAAATTAAAAAGACATTGATGTGGTTTGAAATTTTAGAAGAAAAACTTTCCAATAACCATAGATAACAGAAAACATAACAAATTACAAAAAATAGAATGTTTAGACTGTGTATCCATGTGGGATACATATAAATTTGGAACTTGTAAGGAATGAGGAAATAAGAATGAAAATCAAGGAGCTGTGTATCTAACTGAGCACTGGAAACAGAACTATGAAATAAAGCATGGACAGGAGAAGGAAGACAAGAAAACAGCACAGAGCTTAAGGAAGTGAGAAACTGATCGACAAAGCCAGCAGCTACTGGAAGGATTCAGCCCTGATGACGCTGATAAAGAAAATAAAATTAAAATGTGCAAAAAAAGTTACACTCATATGTTGCTGGTGCAACTGCAAATTGGTGCAAACACTATGGAAAGCAGTATGGAGATTCCTCAGAAAAATAGGAATGGAACCACCATTTGACCCAGTTATCCCACTCCTTGGCCTATACCCCAAGGACTTAAAATCAGCATACTATAGAGATACAGCCATATCAATGTTTATAGAAGCTCAATTCACAATAACCAAACTGTGGAACCATCTTAGATGTCCTTCAAGAGATGAATGGATAAAGAAACTGTGGTATAGCTACACAATGGAATATTATTCAACCATAAAAAAGAATGGCTTTTTATGACTTTTGCCAGTAAATGGATGTATCTAGAGAATATCATGCTAGTAAAACAAGCCAGTTCCCAAAACGCAAAGGCAGAATTTCCTCTCTGATATGTTGATGCTAACCCAACGAGGGAGGGGAAGATTAAAAGTTCATTGAAGTTGATAAAGGGGAATGAAGGGAAGGGAGGGGGGATGGCCATAGGAAAGACAGAATGAGTTGGACACATCTTTCCTATCCTCATACATAAATACACAACCAACATAACTCCACGTCATGTACAAGCACAATAATGGGATCATAACTGGAACAAGTTATACTTATTCTCTGTATGTACAGTGTTTCAAAATAAACTGTCATGTAACAACATAAAAATTTAAAAATCAGTAATTTTCAAAAATTCTTGAAATGTTTTAATGATGAGAGTACAAAAGGCAAATGAGTCTTATATACACCACGTTTAACCTTATAACTTGTCCTTATCCTCACAATGTCCATAGTCAATTTTAAAATCAAAATCACTTAAAACTATTGGAAAATTAAAAGAAAAAAAAAAGATACTTGTAAAAATTAAAGAAGTAAAGAAAAATCCCAAGGGTAGGACACATTCCCATGCCCTGCACTGTCAAAAAAAAAAAGTATAAATCACAAAGGAAGATATGATGAAGTACATTAAAATGTATAATTAAGATTATACATTCATAATTTATAATCATACATTTATAATTAAGACAGCACGAACAAAAAGAAACTGCACAGCTAGATCAATGTTCATAGCTGCTCAATTCACAATAGCTGGATTGTGGAACCAACCTAGATGCCCTTCAATTGATGAATGGATAAAGAAACTGTAGTATATATACACAATGGAATATTACTCAGCCATAAAGAAGAATAAAATTATGGCATTTGCTGGTAAATGTATGGAGTTGAAGGATATCACACTAAGTGACATAAACCAAGCTCAAAAAACCAAAGGCTGAATATTTTCTCTGATAAGGGATGATGAGACATAACAAGGGGGGTTCCCGGGGGCAAGAGAAGAATGGAGGAGCTTTGGATGGTGTAAAGGAAAATGAGGTGGGAGGGGGTGGGGGAAGGAAAGACAGTGGACTGAAACAGACATTATTACCCTATGTACATGTATGATTACATGAATGATGTGAACCTACATTGTATACAACCAGAGAAATGAAAAGTTATATCCCATTTGTGTCCAATGAATCAAAATTTTAAAAAAATTTTAATTTTTAAAAATTAAAAATAAAAAAAATTTTAAAGAATAAAAGGGATTGGGTCAGGAGAACAAAACAGCAAAACACACAAAAAAATGAAAGAAAAAGAAACTTATCATCAAGTCAGAGATATTTGTAATTCATGGGACACCATGAATATACAAACTATATAAAGAATTCATTTAAATAATAAAAAGCAACAAGTAAAAGAAAAATAAACAATAAAAATTACCAGGTCCCTCACAGAAGAAAATACCTGAATGACCATAAATTTGAGAAATTGCTTTCAACCTCACTGACACCAAAGAAGTGCTCATTAACCTGCGCCACGCTAGTCCTGGGTTTTTCAAAATTTGAAAATACTGAATTTAGAGAAGAATGTGGGAAAACAGGAACACTCACATATTACATGAGATATTTCGGAAAGGAATTTAAAGATGAAGAGGGCTGTGATCTAGCATTTCCATTTTTATGTCCCAGAGAAACTCTGACAGATCATAGAATATCAAAGATGTTCTTTGCTTTACCTTCATTTCCTTTCCCCGTTCATAACAGGAAGAGAAAAGAACCTGTATTTCCTGCCAGTGAAGAAGTGGAATAGTATATGGAAAGCGCTGAAGCAGGCTGCGTAAACAGGAATGTATTTCAAGAAGTAATCACTGGGTGAAAAATGAGCCTATGGATCATAGAGGGATGTGCATGTGCGTGCATGATGTGTTTAAATAATTATACTGATATATTACATATTAAAAGCAAAATATATTTGGAATAAAATATATTCCAAATCTACATCAACTTAAAAAAGAAAGGAGGAACAAGAGACGGAGTGGGTATCTTAACTATAAATGTAATTTCTTAAATTACTAATATATATGAAATTTACATGTCAATATGTCAACATTTCAATATGTCAATATGTCACAGTATTATCATCCTGTGATAATATGACATTAATATGTCATGAATATGGTAATTATTAAAATATTAACATAACTAACTATTTTCTTTTAGCCTTTGCTTTAATAATTATACATCTCATGTGATCATATTATGCTATGTGATTATTTTGGTAAAATTATAATAATTATATAAAACTTATAGTCAGTTCAGCTGCAAGAATCTGACCTGGTAGTAATGATTGCTTTTTAAGGCCTGGCCATAATTGAGTCCTCTGTAAGAAATTCCTATGTTGCATCCCAAAATTGGGAATTCAGTCATATTCTGCCTCATATTGTTTGCTTTAAAAAAAAATTGGATTATCTGATGAACTTGAATTGTTAACAGAGGCAAGAGGAGGCCCAGGGTGCAAGAGAAACACAAAAGGAAATTCTGCCTCCAGAAATCCAAGTCTTGGAGAGAAATTCTAAGAACAATGGAAGGAATGCTTTATGCTTCTTCCAGAGCAAGAGTCAAAAGGGATAGAATCAGATTCTAGGATAATCCAATATTCCCCAAGAAAAAGAAAATTGACACAGTCCCATTTTGTTTTATTTTCTTCTTTGTTGACACAATAACTTCAAGTCAGAAAAGACAATGTCATTGTTGTTTCTCCAAAGGACAATGAAGATGACAAAAGAATAAGCTATTCTATGAATTAAGTTCAGATCTCTTCATTAATGCATCTAGCAAGTATATATTAAATGCACATTATGTGCCAGGCACCGAGACACAGTTGTGGACGAAATAGGCAAGGTGATCTTTCCTGGGGATACACTTCAAGTGGGTGGATGCTAATTAAACCAGTCAACACATGTGCCAGGTGCTAAGGAAAAAATAAAGTGGACAAATGGGTAGTGAAGACAGTAATCGGACCAGGGCCATTGCGTGATCCTTGAACACAGGCATGGAAAGAGAAAGGAAGCCCATCATGCACAGAACTAGAAAGAACATTCCAGGTGGATGGTACAGCGAGTGCAAATACTGGTGTGAAAACGATCCTGGCAGGTTCAGGGCCAGAAAAGAGACCGGGTGGCGAGGGGGTAGTTATCTGAGCAGAAGAGTAGCAGACGGTGAAATCAGAGAGGCACATGGTAGTCAGGTCACACAGACCCTGGTAAGATCTAACAATGGGAGACCGCGGAGAATCTTCCCCAGGAATCTTAAGGATCAGATCTGACTTCCACGTTTGAAAGATCACTCTGGCTGCTGAGCAGAAAATAAATAAGAAAGAGACAAGAATGAGGAAGACCAGTTTGGGGTAGAGGTACAGAAACAGACTTGAGAGAGACGGCATTGGCTTAGACGTCTACGTGGAGGTTACAGTGCAGAAGACGTGATAGGTAGTATTGAAGAAGTAGAGTCAACTCAACTATTGACGATTAAGAGTGACAGGTGGCGGGGGAAAGAGAGGAATCAAGAGGAACTCCCACACCAGACAATTGGGTGGACAGCGGAGACATTTACTGAGGAAGCAGAAGGTTGGAGGGAAGCCAGTCGTGCCAACGGACACCATAGAAGCATAAATACCGTCCAGGACACTGAAGTCTGAGACCACTCTCCATACAAGCAGTCCTGTTAAAGAGTTAAATGAATGAAGCCTCTGAAGAAAGGCTTCATTTAAGATATGAATTTAGGAGTCCCTAAATTTTATAGCCACAGCACTGGATGAACTCACCTCAGGAACAGCATCGAGAGCTCAGGACAAATCCTGAGGCATCCGTTAATGGAGATTCGGGACAAGATGTGAAGAACCTGGCAAGTAAGATGCCGAGGAAGCCATCTGTGACAGGAGAGAAAAACCAGGACCTGCGGTTCCAGCGTGACAGTCCAGAGAGCTGTACCACACTTCATATAAATTCTCAAAATCTTTTCTCAGCCTTTATTAGATCTCCAGGCTTAGCTTAAGTGGATCCTGGAGTTCAGGAATGATTTGCTCATGTAGCCAGGCACTCTTTGTTCATAAATCTGAGGATAGCAGAAGATGTACCAGCAGAAAAGAAGACCAGTCATTTCTGACCTCTTTTCCAAAAGGCAGATGGTGGGAGACCCGAAACTTCAAAGTGGTTCTAAAACGTGTTGTTGTCTAGGTGGTTTATTTGCACTTAGAAGAGAAAGCAGGGACTGATTAAAAAAAAAAAAAAAAAATCATGGGTTCATGAAGAACAAGTATTTCCTACTTTGGTTGATTGCTTCTTTCAAAGGTATTACTGGAGGTTGAGAAAAACCATGAGACCCGATGACCTCAATGCTATAACAAGAGCAAGAGTATCAGTCTGTGTCCAAAAATTTTTATACGGCCTCTAACTGGTCCACTGAACAGTAGAAACCAGTGGATATTCATAGGACGTAGGCTCCAAATGTCTAAGCTGTTAGCTGAGGTCCGTGAGCGTTTAGGAATCCCCTACACATGCTAACCTGTGACCCAGGGTGTGAGGTCGGTCCTCTTACCGTCTGCTCTGCTACCATTGGGTATCCATCTCATCTTGCTGAAAAGTAGGACCACTGGCTGAGACAGGGAGCTGACCACCAGGGCAATGGTAAGCACCAACCTAAAGAAGGCAGGGGAGAGATAGGTGGAAGAGGGACGCAAGAGCTTTCCTCCGGATGCTTCTACGCAGCCTTCATTTCCAAGAACTCCCAACCACCATGTGCAGCAGCGTCTGCCCCAAGCTGCTTCCCAGCAGTCCCCGCAGAGCAGGAAGTCCCTGTGAGGGGCAGCCCAGAGTTGATTGACACCATCTTGCTTTCAGTTCCTCACTGACATACAGCTTTTGAGTGCAAGAAATCCACGCACAAACATCTTCCACCAGTGTTAATTCTATGATTTATTCTGTGGCAATACTTCATTAGCGTCAATAGTGTCAGGAGACTAGCAGGCAGGCTCTGGATGTGGGACCTTCCGGTGTGGGAGCTCAATGCCTCTGACCATTCAGATCCATCTGCAGAAAGGATCGCAGCACAGACTCATGTAGGCACTGAATGCCTGAGATACAGTTCAGCCTTCGTGACCTCCATCGAGTCCCTGCCAAATGGTCTTGCCAAATTTTCCTCTGGTTCTCTCTATTCCTATGTCTTCCTGGCAGGGAGATGGTGAGTTTGTGAAGACAAAGCTGAGTTCTTTGGTTACCTTGCATGTGTCATAGGTGACAAGTATAAAAATTAAGTGTTGGTCTTGGCATCAGTCTAGTTCAGACATTGCAAACAAACAGCATGGATGAGGTTTAGCCTCCCGCAGCTGAACCCCAGTTCACCAGCAGCAAAACGGAAGCTTAGGTGGCATCTTGTGAACTTTGCTTTCTGTCTCTGGTCCTGTGGATGCGCACAATTGATATCTTCAATTTGCATTCATTTATTCCATGAATTTGGCAGGGTACTGCTCTAGGTGCAACAGATATAACGGTGAACAGCTGAGTCCAAGACACCTGTTCCCATGGAGTCCTCAGTGAGGGAAGCCGGGGAGGTCAGCCAGACTTCATGGGTCCAGCAAACTGAGAGACTTATGTTCTCTCCTCCCCTTTTAGCACCTGTTTTCCAAACTGCACAGCCTAGTACTCTAGCTTTCAAGAGCTTTGGATTCCTGTATCTTAGTTCTTGACTTATTTTTAAAAAGTCTCTTAACAGTGTTTAGGAACACCACACTTTTCCTCTTGATTATGCATTGGCTCAACAATGCAGAGTTCACATTATGTACCAAACAGCTCCTGAGAAAAAGATGAAATGAAATGCCAAAGAAATCCCATGTACTAATCCTCTACTAGTGAAAATTAGAAAGCAGTCCTTCCCTCAAGACCTTTTTCTTCCACTTGTTGGAAAGTTGAGGTCATGTACCACCTTTTTAAGAACACAACACTCTATTGACATCTGCTAGAAAAGAAAGGTATTATAAATACACCATGTTTGTGATAGAAAGGGCATCCCTTAAAAATCAAACCCTTGTGCAGTGCACTACCTGCACAACCATGCATTGTGACCCTATAGAAAAATGGTCTGGTTCCAGAAGAAAAAGCACTAACATTGGTGGCACTTTAGATTTGAGCTGATTTTCTGTGTGACCCTGGAATTGTGAACCGACCTAAGTTCATCATGCTTAAACACTAGTTATTTTTGGTAAACAAGTACCATTGGTTGTAAGTGAGGGTTAGCCCCACCCTACAACCTTCCTACTGAAAACAAATTTCAGCCTAAATCCATCCCACTGGGAGACTTTTCTTAAACAAGCATTAATTAACGAGGATGCACAACACAGTTTGAGCAGTCTGTGCTGTAAAGTTGATGAAATTCCAGCTCTGTGACGTCTCAGGTACACTGACCACAGTGGGCATAAAAAGTTGACTCAAAGCAGATGTGTCAACAGTCCAGAGTCAAGTGTGGGTTACTGAAGAGTCAGCACTGGACAAACAGAAGCCTGTGCCCCGGTGACTGAGCACAGTCCCCCTGAAGATCATGCTTCAGGGTCTACACTCAAATGAACAGCCTACAAGCTCTATTTCACAATGGGGAGTTGTCCCCAAAGAAGTTTAACCCCTGCACACGTAATGACTACGCTCCTGTCACCCGTCAGAGCCCATTTCGAACCGTCACCGTGCTAATAGGCCACTCATTTCACCAAGGAAAACTCTCATGCTTCTTATGCAAATCCCCAGAGCCCGTGGTTTGGACAGAGGACTAATATCGGCTCCCTGGTCCTGGGTATGACTTCTTAGTGAGAGTGCTACAGTTGAAGGCCCATGCTTAATATCCAAGTGCCTTAGGGTTTCGCCATACGAACATCACCCAACTTGCCTTCTCTGTTTCCCCATTAAATTCTCATTACCATGCCTAGCACGATGGCGGCTAGAGATACATTCCGGGTTAAAGAGCTCAGGAGTCCAACTCTGAGGAGTCCAGTGAGCACCATCTCTAACTGCCAATCCGTGGGTGAGGGGGTGTGGAGTGCCACCTCAAAAAGAATCCAAGCCCAGCAAGAAAAAGAAAAAAATTTAGGATGGATAGTAACACCAGTCATGGTGTGAAATAGAAAATGACCATTTCTGTTTAGGTACCATGATCACATTAGATGGACCCATCATGAAAAGAAGGTGATCTTACTAACCTTCCCGGATGTTTTATAAAACAAAGGAGACTGGTTGACTGTAAAAGTGCACTGAAGAAAAAAAAAACAAAACTTAAAACCATGCCAATTTGAGGTGTCATTACTACCAGAAGTAGCTGCCAATTCAGGAAGAAATATAGTCTTGGATGTCATCTTCAGGGATTCGAACACAGGAGATGAAAAGAGAAACGAGAGGGCTTGCAGGCTAGACTCATGGAGAATTCCTGTGAAGGAAGTTCACTGTATACTAGACATGGTTTCCATTTGGTTGTTCTGAGAGACCAAAGAGGGACCCAATGGTCCAAAACCCTGGCCATTCTCTGCAGAGCACACCTACTCTGCAGTTAAACCTTCAGCAATTTTGACTTGGACACCAGTGATCCAAACCAAACCTCAGCCATACAAGTCTTCTGCTTAACCGCAAAGCCCCTTAGACAGCAGGCGCAATATTTTACAGATGAATGATAAGAGCCATGAGTTCCGCTATCATAGGATACATGTCCATAAGATCACCGCACCCTGCAAAATTAAGCAAGAAAACCCACAGGACTTATGGCATTGGGGCACACCCTCAAAATCTTTATTATTGGCACAAGAAAAGAAAAAAAGGGGACTAGGCAAAAATGATGGTGGACTGGAAGCGCTCATCCTTTATCAGATGCTGCATGAGATTGAACCAGAGCAACAGTGTGCGATTGCAGGGTGAGCAAGGTAGCGGGGCCATAGGAAAGCTCTGGAGTGCAGCTCGAGAGAGTCACCAGGTGACACCCAGAAATACCAGTTTTAAAAATAACAAGAAATAATAAGAGAAATAGCACACGCCAGCACTAAACAGGTGCCCACTGAGTGGGGAAGGGGAGCTCCTTTTTGGCAGGTTGAAAGAACCCTCTTGGTATAAACCAAGGGGTGGGTAACTGGGTCAAATGGTAGTTGCATTACAAGTTTTCTGAGGAATCTCCCTCCACACTGCTTTCCACAATGGTTGCACCAATTTGCAGTTCCGCCAGCAGTGTATGAGTGTATCTTTTCCCCCACATCCTTGCCAACATTTATTGTTGCTTGTATTCTTGATAATTGCCATTCTGACTGGAGTGAGATGAACTCTTAGAGTCGTTTGGATTTGCATTTCTCTAATTGCTAGACACACTGAACATTTTTTCATATATTGGTTGACTGATTGTACATCTTCTGTGAAGTGTCTTTCAGTTCCTTAGCCCATTTATTGATTGAGTTATTTGTTTTTACGGTGTTAAGTTTTTTGAGTTCCTTATATACCCTGGATTAATGCTTGATCTGAAGTGCAGGTGGGAAAGATTTTCTCCCACTCTGTAGGCTCTCTCTTCACATTGTTGATTGTTTCTTTTGCTGAGAAGAAGCTTTTTAGTTTGAGTCCACCCCATTTGCAGAGGCTAGTAAGGGGCAAATACACAGGCTGAGAAAGATAGGAGACCTGGATTCTGTTAAGTGAGTCAAGAGGGAGAAGTGTCTCTGGATTTCCCTGTGCATTTGGATGGTTCCTGTGATAGGAAGCTATCTGCAGATGGGTACCACTGTCTAGTCTTGCTGCACAGATCAAAAACCTCTGCATTTTTTAATGTTTCCAAGACCCAAAGGTCACTTTTCATGACTGGATCAGCAGGCGCCCACCTAGAGAGTCAGTCTGGGCTGAGGAGAGTAACTATGATAAAGATCCACCAAGAACTCTGGGTGTAGGAGATGGATGGAGGGAAGTGGAGATGGGTGCCATTTAAACTTGGCAGTTTGAACTTTACGGCAGGGAGAGAAGCTGTGTGTGGCTGGGTCTGGGAGTGCTGCAGCTGGGATGGAAGGAAAGCTTGGTGCCTATGGTTCCCCTCCCCAGCACAGATCCCAAGGGCTTGATGGTCACTTCCACGCTTGGGGCACTCGGATGACACACCATCAGGCCCTGGACATCTGCCCTACCCCCAAGAGCACTGAGTAAGGATCTCAGGAGCTTGGGTGTGCAGTCCAGAGTGGTCCACAGGCTTCACCCACCAGAGGGTTGCTGGATGCCTCTTACTATACCAGTGCGCCTATCCCAGGTGGTGGGTATCAATCTAGCCTGCAGTGGACAGCTCCCTTAACGCTGGCCAGTGGCAAGGAGGGGCGGGGCTCAGCCTGCAAAACACCCCAGCTGGTCTGGCTTGTGAGTTGGCGCTGAGAAGGAACATACCGGACTGGAGTTGCATCCCACAGCAACACCCCCATACCTGATGGACTCCAAAATTAGAAGTCCTGAGAAGAGGTGTCTCCATTTTAAAAAGCTCAGCAAGGAGGAATCCTAGTCTGTTTTGCTCACTTTGCTTTCACTTTCATTGTATTCTATGTTGTTGTGTTTTCCTTTGTTATTTGTTTTTTAAAACTCTTATCAGTTGTTTATTTTTAAATTCTTTGATTTTTCCATTTTTTCTTCTTTCTCATTTTTATTCCCTTCCCTTCTTTTTGTTTTCTTCTCATTTCTTCTATTCTTCCTTTTTAATATTTTAGTATTAATCTCACTTTCACTAGTACCTAATTAATTCCTAGCCTATCCTGTATTAATACTCCCCCTTTCCTCTCTTTAGTAAGTGGAATTTTAGAGATCCCTTTAAATAAGTTTTTATTGTATCTTGATATCTGGTTTTCTTTTACATTGTCTTTGTTACTGGTGGTTTTTCTCTCCTCTCAAGGTGCTGCAAGGGATTGAACTTAGTACTTTGAACATGTTAGGTGGATACTGTGACACTGATATACACCGTCACAAAGTACACTGTAAAGACAAAGATTCTTACTAAAGAGACCCTCACATACTAGTGGAAGAGATATCCACCTCAACAAATGTACAGGTATCAACATAGAAACACAAGAAATAAGAGAAAACATGGCAATAAGATACCTCCAAAGTTTATAATTCTTCAATAACTGAAACCATCAAACTGAATGAAATGCCAAAGAATTTTGAAAAGATCAATGAATTCAAAGACTGTTGAAATTATCAATGAATTCAAAGAAAATAGAAATAGACTGCTGAATGAATTAAGGAAGACAGTGCTGGATATGAAAATCATTTTCAATACATGGCATCTTGAAAAAGAATCAAACAGAAATCTTGGAAATGAAGAGCTTAATAAGTAAAATTAAAAATTCAGTTGAAAGCCTCACCAACAGATTACATCAAGCAGGAGAAAGACTATCAGGACTTGAAGATGAGACAATTTGAACTAGTTAGTAATAATGAAAAAGAAGAAGAAATTATGAATAGAATATACAAGATATCCGGAAAAACATTACAAGTTCAAACTTAAGATTCAAAAGAACTGAGGAAAGAGTAGAATTATAGTCTAATGCATAGAAAACTTATTCAGCGAAATAATAGAAGAAAATTTCCAAATCTCGGGAATAAGATGGACATCCTGGTACTAGAAATATTTAGAACTCCAAGTAGACATGACCAGAAAGGAATGACTCCATGGCAAATTACAATTAAAATGCCAAAAATTTAGAATGAGGAAAGAATTTTAAAAGCTGCAAGAGAGAAACACTTAAGTCACTTATAAAGGCAAACCCATCAGAATAATAGCAGATTCCTCAACAGAGGCTCCAAAAGCCAGGAAAGCATGGATTGATATTTTAAACCCTGAAAGAAAATAACTGCCAACCTAGATTACTATATCTAGCAAAGCTATTCTTCAGAATTGAAATAGAAATAGATACCTTCCAACACACCCCACTGGCAAAGACATAAAGTGAAAGGATGCAAAATAATATTTTATGAAAATGGAATCCAAAAGCAAGCAGGAATAGCTATACTCATATCCAACAAATCAGACTTTAAGCCAAAATTAGTCAGAAAACACAAAGAAGGTCACTACATATTGATAAAGGTAATGATCTACCAAGAAGATATGAGGGTTTTAAATATATGCACTAATGTCAGTGTGCCCAATTTCAAAAACCAAATGCTACTCAACATAAAGAGACAGACAGAAACCAATACAATAATATTAAGTGACTTCAATACCCAAGTCTCACAAATAGATAGGTCATCCAAATGAAAAAAATAATAATAATGTCAATGAAGAAACAACAGTTAAGCAACACTATAGACTAAATGAATATAATAGATTAATACCAAATATTCCATCGGATGGCAGTAGAATATGTATTCTTTTCAGCAACTCATATAACTTTCTCCAAAATAGATTATCTTTTAGACTACTAAACAAGAACAATAATATCTAAAGAATGGAACAAAATTAGAAGTCAATAGCAAGAGAAACTATACAAACACATGGAGATTTAACAATGCATATTTAAAATATCAACGGATCATTGAAGAAAACAGGAAGTAAATTTTTTACATGCCTAGAATCAAATGGAAACAACATAACAGCATCTAAAAGATATAGTGAAAGCAGTTCAAAGAGGGAAGTCCACAACTGTGAGTATCTATATTAAAAAAAAGAAGGGAGATCTCAAATAAATAAGAGTGCATCTCAAGGTCTTAGAAAAACAAGAACAAGCACAACTCAAAACCAATGGAAAACAATAAACAATAAAGATCAGAACTGAAATTAATGAAAGGGAGACTAAAAGAATAATATAAAGGATCAATGAAACAAAGAGTTGGTTCTTTGAACAGATTAAAGAAAAAAAAACAGATTGATAAACACATAACCAAAGTAACCAAAAAAAAAAAAAAAAAAGAGGGAGAAAACCCAAATTAACAAAATTAAAGACAAAAAAAAAAAAGGATATTACAATAGATACTACTGAAACCCAGAGGATTAAGAGGAACTATTTTTAAAAGTTATATTCCAATATATTGGATAATACAGAAGAAATGGATAAATTTCTGGACACACTGAACTTTTATCTGTGTGTGTGTGTGGTAAGGAGGATGGAACACAGGGCCTCTCATGTGCTGGGCAAGCACTTTACTACTATGCTACATCTCCAGCCCCGAACTACCAACACTGAACCAAGAGGATACAGCAAACCTAAAAAAGACCAATAACAAACAATAAAATTGAAGCACTAATTTAAAGTCTTCCAACAAAGAAGAGTTCAGGATCAGATAGATTCACTAATGAATTTTACCAGATCTTTAAAAAAGAACTGAAACCAATGCTCCTCAGACTATTCCATGAAATAGAAAGGGAAGGACTGCTGCTTCTAAACTCATTCTACAAGGTCTCTCTCACCCTGATACCCAACCTGGGCAAGGCACGACAAGAAAAGAAACTATAGACCAATATTCTTGTTTTACATAGACGTAAAAACTGTCAGTAAATTCCTGCAAACCAAATTCAACAGCACATTAAAAACAACAATCAGGCTACTTTTATTCCAGAAGTGCAGGAATGGCCCAATATATGCAAATCAATAAGTGTAATATAGCACAACAATAAAAATTATATGACCGTCTCAATAGATGCAGAAAAAGCCTACGACAAAAATCAGCATCCTTTCATGAGACTAGGGCCCCATACTCCTCTCCTGTGTTCTGTGAACAGGATGTTCTTGTGTGGTCTATAAGACAATTCTTACATGGTCTGTGAAACTGTCACCTTCTGTGTTCACATGGCTGTTTTTTACTTTCTGTTACCAACATATAATCTGCCAAGAAATAGGCTAATAACTGCTTACTCAAGGCTTACTCTTTAAGATGTATGGCAAGCTTAACTACAAACATATAAAAGACAGTGTTATACACAGTAAAGACAGAGCAGCTTCCTCTGTGACAAGTGCTCCATTTCTCCCAAATAAAGCTGTTCTCCTCAGGGGGGGGGGGGAAATAGCTTCTATATGCACTAGTAACACACCCACTAGGAAAGAAATCAGGAAAACAACTCCATTCACAATAGCAATAAATAAATAAAATACCTAGGAATAAACCTAACCAAGAAAATGGAAGCCCTTACAATGAAAATTAGAGAAAACTGATGATAGAAATTGAAGAAGACAGTAGAAGATAGGAAAATCTCCCATGTTCATGGATTGGCAGATTCAATGCTACTAAAATGGTCATATCACCAAAAGCAATCTAAAGATTCAATGCAATCCCCATCAAAATACTAATGACATTACTCAAATACTAGGAAAAAATCCTAAAATTAATATAGAGGCACAGAAGATCAGACTAGCAAACACAATGTTGAGCAAAAGGAGAAATGTTGGAGGCATCACAACACAGGATTTCAAAATGCACAATAGAGCCATAGTAACAAAAACAGCATTACACTTGCATAAAAACAGACATGTAAGTCAATGGACTAGAATAGATGGCACAGAAGTAAACCCACGGAGTTCTAACCATTTGATTCTTGAAAAGGATACTAAAAACACATTAAA
This sequence comes from Sciurus carolinensis, assembly GCF_902686445.1. Classification (NCBI taxonomy): domain Eukaryota; kingdom Metazoa; phylum Chordata; class Mammalia; order Rodentia; family Sciuridae; genus Sciurus; species Sciurus carolinensis. The sequence goes on along the minus strand of NC_062229.1, from coordinate 53,780,882 downwards.
GGCATTTTCTTTAAAAAATAGTGCTGGGAACACTGGATAACCATTGGTGGATGACTGAAACTAGATCCTTATTTCTCACCCTTTACAAATGTCAAATGAAAATTGAAAACATTTCTAAGTATAGAACCTGAAACTTTGAAACCAGTGGAAGAAAACACAGGAGAAACACTTCAAGATATAGGCACAGGCAATAACTTCCTGAATAGGACTCCAATAGCTCAGCAAATAAAAACAAGACTTAACAAATTAGCTTGCACTTAATTAAAAATTAAATTAAAAAGCTTCAGAACTGCGAAGGAAACAATTAACAGAGTAAAGAGATGGCCCATACAATGGGGGGGAAAACATTTTTGGCTACTATTCCAACAGAGGATTAATATCCACAATATATAAAGAACTCAGAAAACCTAACACCAATAAGACAAAAATCAGTCAATAAACGACAAATGAACTGAACAGACACATCTCAAAAGAGGAAGTACAAATGCCAATAATTACTGGAAAAAATGTTCAACATCTTTAGCTGTCAGGGAAATGCAAATCAAAACTTCATTGAGATTACATCTCACCCCAGGCAGAATGGCTATCATCAGGAATACAAAAAACAGCTGGACGCAGTGGCGCACACCTATAATCCAAGCGACTCGGGGACTGAGGCAGGAAGATTGTGAGTTCAAAGCCAGCCTCAGCAAAAGCAAGGCCCTAGGCAACTCAGTGAGGCCCTGTCTCTCAATAAAATACAAAATAGGGCTGGGGATGTGACTCAGGAGTTCAGCACCCTGAGTTCAAACCCCAGCAACCAAAACCAAAACAAAACAAAAAACAACAGATGCTGGTGAGAATACATGGGAAAAGGAACCATTATACACTTTTGGTGAGAATGTAAATTAGTAAATTAACATAGCCACTATGAAAACCAGTATGGGGGGTTTCTAAAAATAGAACTACCATATGATGGAGCTTTATCACCCTTGGGTGTAAAACCAAAGGAATCTAAGTCAGCATACTATGAGATACATACATACCTCTACTTGTTATTATGGCACAAGTCACAAGAGCCAAGTCATGGAATCAATCTATATGCTGGTCAATTGATGAATGGATAAAGAAAATGTGGTATGTGTGCAAATGGAGTATTATGCAGCCATGAAAAAGAGCAAAATCATGTATTTTGCAGGAAAATGAATGGAACTAGAGAGCATTGTGTTAAGTGAAATAAACTAGACTCAAATAAGCCTTGTGTGACTTCTCTCATATGTGGAATCTGAGGGACAGGAATGACAAGAAAGTAGAAAGGGGATAATTAGAGAAGAGGAAAGGAATCAAGAAGAAGGAACAGGAGAGGGAAAGGTAGGTAATGATGGTATAAATGACCAAAGTATGTTACATGTATGTACAAATACGCCACAATAAAATGGATTGCTCTGTATAGTTAATGTGCACTAGTGAAATAGTAAAATTAAGGATAAGAGTGTGGAGAGATTTTATAGTAAATAAAAGGGAGCAAACTCATAAAAAATGGTAGCACACCTTCATACATGTTAAGGTCTAAGAAATACTCAATATGACCACCAACATGGCACTTTACCTTGACAAGGAACTGGAGTGTGTCTGTGGATATGGCCGCCAGAAGGGTTCGCGGCTCGTGAGTTACTGTTGGGTGATCAGACAGAAAGTAGTACCTCCAGCTCTGGCGGGGTGGTTCATGACACATGGTGAGCCCAGGTAGCTGGCGGATGTTTGAGGTGTGTGCTCTGAGCATTGCCACCTGTCATTTTTTTAAGCTGGGTGCATTTTGCTGCGTTTACCTACCATCTCTCCAGGACACTTTGACCATACCCAAATGTGAAATTTGAGTCAGGCTCATATCAATTCTTAATGTATCAATCACAATGGAAAAAAATTAAATTTATTCAGTTACAGCAGAACTAATTATAAAATTCTGACCTGGAGCACAGAGGGGCTGATTGATAAGAGCTATTGGGTATTGAGAAATTACTAAGGTCATCTGCAAATTCTCTTAGTCTAGTGTCACAACCAACTCACAAAAAGGCTAATATCTACAAATGAGAATATCTGGGCTCAGAAAGCACACCTTTGCTCCAAACCATGTGCTCTACAATGGGCAAAGACAAGATTTGAACTAAGTTTGCATGAATGCAAAGCCCACACTCTTCCCGGCTGTATCCACTCACCGATGCTCTTGGTAATTCTGTATGTCTGCTTTCTATATGTTCACACACCAGCTGCCATAAAATGGAGCTGCAGCAGAAAATAAAATGCCATCCAACTACAGTAGCAGACACTTATACCAAAGAAGGAAATCATGAGGGTGGCTGAGGCACTGGCATCGGGCTCTGGCTCAGGGTCCTCAGGAGGAGGGCTGCTTTAGCTCAAAGACATCTCTGCAGTCGGAGCCAGGATGTAGACAGGGAAGACTGCAGGAGAAGCTTAGCCGGACCGTGCCAGGCACGTCCCCAACAGCAGCGCCATGTGGCAGCAAAAGGCAACTGCAGACAGGGCTGGGCAAGACAGAAACAAAGGTTTGACTAGCATGTCTGGTACTATTGTGGCCGGGTCCAGGATAACGTGTTTTATGGTCCCAACACAGATCCTGTGTGTCAGAATCACGTAATGCAATATTATGGTAAGTGAAATTGCCATCAGTCGAGAGTCAGCACGATTAGCATTTTACATAAATTGGAAAGGCACAGGCTGAGGTTGATTTGCATATTTGCAAGGCTGGCCTGAGTTAATACCTAAGATCTAGCTCTTCACATCTGTGTCACCTTGGAAAACTATCCAGCCAAGCCTCTTTCCTTCATCTGTAAAACTATGATAACAGGGTGAACCCAACAGGATTGTCATCAGAATTAAATGAAATAATATGTGTAAAATTCTTAACACAAGTGCTTAATAGATTACCAATACACTAGATGTGGTGTTCCCTGGAACGAGTCATCTGCTGAAGCTAATTCCCAGTGCAAGGGTACCAGGAGGCGAGACCTTTAGAAGGCGATTCTACCACGAAGGTGGGACCCTTGTGTAAGGGCCTAATGCCCTTAAAAAAAAGACTCCAGCGAGACCCCTAGCCTCTTCCACTCCATAAGAACAGTCACAAGACTGCTACCTATGAGGAAGCAGGACCTCACCAGACCCAATATCTACCCAAGCCCTGCTTTTGGACTTTCCGGCCTCCAGGACTGTGAGGAATTCATTTCTCCTGCTCACAAACCACCCTGTCCACGGTTGCTGGTGATGCCAGTCCAAACAGATCAAGTCTCAGATGGCAGCTGCTGCTTCGGTTGTATTCACCATTGTGATCAGTATCACCACCTCATTAGCCGAAGGGCCGGGTGGCGTGGGAGAGGGGCGCCAACCCATCTGGGAGAGGACCGGGGTGACTTCCAAACTTCCCACAAGATGAAGGGCAGGGTGATGTCTTTCCAAGGAGGATGACATCGGGAGAATTCACCCTGGTATAAAAACAGTGGTTCTAAAACTGCAGCCCGATCCCTTTCATTAGCGTTCGCCTTCTGAAGAGCCTGACTTGACGTCCTCAACTTTGAGGAAACCAAGTTCCACCAGAGCACCGAGAGCCAATCCCAAAATGACTCAAGGAACCGAGGGAAGCAGAGAAAATAAGTCAGCTGCAGTCCTGAGAAAACTTTAAAGCAGCAATTATGGCCTGTTCCATCATATCCTGTCCCTTGTATTATGAGAAACAAAGTACTATTAGGAGACAGAGGGGCTATGGTTTGCCATGGAGTAAACCCAGTATTACTCATTGTGACCTAGGCAACCATCCTCAATAGTGTGTGTGTGTTTAATGTAAAAGGGAACAGAACTCAAACTCAGTATTTTCAGGGTATAAAACAGATTTCCCGATCTTCAGGTTGTTGCAAATCAGTTATGAATTCAGAAAAATTAATCCAGGCTGGGTGTAGTGGCACACGCCTGTTATCCCAGCAGCTCTGGAGCCTGAGGCAGGAGGGTCGCAAGTTCAAAGCCAGCCTCAGCAACTTAGGGAGGCCCTAAGCAACTCAGCAAGACTCTGTCTCAAAACATTTTTAGAAAGGGCTGAAGATGTGACTCAATGGTAAAGAGCTCTGGGTTCAATCCCTGGTACAAAAAGAAAAGAAAAAGAAAAAAAAAAAACCTGGACCAAGACAAAAATTCTGTGGTGAAGCAGCGCATCCACCGTAGGAATCCTGCCCTGCTCAGCACTGTGGTCAACAGTTTCTGTCTGGCGTTGGGATGTGCCCTTCTCCAGCTCAAGTCAACTGACTGTCACCTGGGACAAGGGCGATCTCATCTCGGTCCCCACTCCCTCCCTGCCAGAGTGCCTGGCTGAGGGATGGACCCAAGTTCCAATCAACGCCCAGTGAGAACTTGCTTACCACCGTTGTACTAGGGACATGCAGTCTTGTCCCCATGTCATTGGAACCAGAAAGGAAGAAAGTCATGTTTTTGCAGCTATTCTGCCACGAAGACAGACCTCTGTCAGGGAGCAGGGGACATGATGAAGAAAGGAGAGAAACTGGATCCTGGAGCCATCTTTCAGATATGGATTCACCCGCACCTGAAGCCCGCACGCTGCCCTGGAACACAGTTTCAGGTACCATTAAATGCACTTCTTCCTCCCCCACACACCTTGATCAGGTCATCGTTACCTTGTAGAGTTTCCTCCCTAGAGGGTCTTTATTTTTTCCCTTCACCTGTCTAACATCTAGACATCCTTTAAAACCAAGATTCTCCTCTCAGTCAAGCCTCCACTGACCACTCCAGCTCCCTCCTCTGGGATGCCCAGCACTGACCACTAGATCCAGCACCCCACAACAGGATGTGCCAGAAGACAGGCTGGGTGCTCCTCATTTACCCTCAACTACGTCAGGAGATGATGGGCGCAAAGTCCCTCACAGAGCCTAACCTGGTTCCTCGCACATAGGTGGTCGCAGGAAGTATTTAATTAAGTAATGAGACTGCTGAGTGTGCAGCTCCCCGGGAATGACACTTAGTGAAAGGAATATTTGCTTCTCACAAATATCCGGAGATCGGAGCAATCGCGTCCTTTACAGATTCTACGCCCTTCGTAGATTTTAAGGAGAACGCTACACAGCAAGGCCAACTGCAACCAACAGCTGAGACCTAACTGAGCGCTTGGGCGTGGAAGGCCTCTACCTAAGATTTCACTCTATCTTCTCAAATTCATGGGGTGACCCTTTTATGAGTCCCATTTTGTAAATGAGGAAACCAAGACTCAGAAACATGACAGGACGTCTGTGAGGGCACGGGGTTGACAAGGGGCAGAGCTGGGAGCTGAGCACTGGCACCCTGGTTCAAGACGCCTGCAGTCACTCAAGTGCAGGAGCTCACGACGCCACAGCTTCCCGACCAACGTGCTGCTGCCCCTGGGTCCGTGGAAGTCACGGTGGACGATCTCACTACGGGCTTTGCATGCAAATAGCTTGTAATTGCTGAGAATGGAACCACGACAACTTTTACTGGTTAGATGAAGTTATCTTTCAAAGCACTCTGAAAATGATAGAGATTTAAGCTGATTTCAAAATGATTTCTATTAAAGGGCTGCAGAAATCAGAGCAATGGTGACTGTCACGTAAATGGCCATTTTATGAATGTACTACCCATTACTTTCACAAGCTCTGCACAGGAAGTGTACGAAATTCACAGTCCAGACGATAAAGATTTGAAGTCTTATTTTTTTTTTTAATTTTAATTTTTTGGTACCAGGAATTGAACCCAGGGGCACTTAACCACTGAACCATGTCCCCGGGCCCTTTTTGTTATTTTGGGGTTTTTTGTTATTGTTTTTGTTATTTTTGTTTTTGTCAGGGTCTCACTGAGTTGCTAAGGGTCTTGCGAAGTTGCTGAGGCTGGCTTTGAACTAGTGATCCTCCTGCCTCAGCCTCCTGAGTCGCTGGGATTACAGGTGTGCACCAAGGTACCCGGCTGAAGTCTTCTTTATAAATACGACCCAATAGATGCCTTTTAAAACTAGGTGGAAAGCCTCCTGTAAAGATGTGTGCAGAGACTGTGGACCCCCATTAACTGAGAAATGAGAAGGAATGGGTATTGGTCATTGAGGGCCAGCACCGAGGCCACTTAGCAAAAGGAGGTGCACTGTTACTGTACCCTTGGGCACACTTGCCTGGCCATGGTTACAGCCATGAGATCTAGCAGCTCTGAGTCTACAGTTTAGGCTTAGACGTTCGTATCTCCATGTATATCCCTGGGCAGTGACACACACACTCAGCTTCCGAGACTCCAATGACAATTGTGTGGCAAAACATGGTTTTTACTTTTATTTTCACCATTCTCTTTAAAAAAAAAAAAAAAAAAAAAAAAAAAATCAGGAGCTGCTGATGGCTTCTGCCAGCATACCAGCATCGCCACCTGGGGCGAGTGCAAGTTGAGCAGTTTGAGCGTGCTGGGTGCAGGTCCGGGCTCAGTTTTATGCTGGAGAGGTCCTAAAGGAAAGGGGGCCAGCCTGGTGAAGAGGACCCCAGCCTTGAGAGGCTGCTGTGTAAGGCCCGGCCTCCAGAGCCAGGCTAACTCTTCACCTGGGTTCAACAAAAAAGAGGCATCCCTTCAACACCGAGGGCGACAAGGGTTACTTGTTATTTTTGCCACACGGACTCCCCCTAGAACCTAACTCACGTGTGCATCAAGCATCACTCACTCGTCTAGAACACATGTCCAACAAAGAGGGCAGCGCGATGACCGCCCGCCATGTTCTGCCTGCCAGTGCGTTGAGCGCCACACCCCTGTCACTGCCACGCCACTGTGTGTCCACCTGGCACACGCAGTTCCTCACGCACGGGCATGGACCACCCTGAGTTCCCCATGAATGAAGATGGCCAAACAGAGAACCGCTTGGCTGGTGGCTGGAAGGAGCTGAGGGCCGGGGGAGTGGCCGGGGTGACCACCTCCAGAACAAGACGCGGACACCGATGTCTACTAGGACAACTCTGTCCCTAAAACGTCACTGGTAATGCCCCCCAGGGATCCTCCTGACTGTCCCCTGCGTTGTTCTCTCAGACATGTCTTCAGGGCTGTCTGTGTGCTCAGAGAACAGCATTCCACACAAGCCCACCAGAGACAGGCCCTGCGGGCAGGAAAGACCGGCGGCGAGTCCGGGGACGTCCAGAAGATGATCCAGGTGGAAGCGCGAGGGGCGATTTTTGCTTCCTTTCCTGGGGCTTTGTGTCACTTCTTTCCCCTCGACTGGGTTTCATGTCTGTAGTTTTAAAACATAATCTCTACTGAAGGCATTTAATGATAATGGCAATGACAAAGATCATCAGTGAGAAACCTTTATTGACAGCAGTTAAGGCAGATCTTGGGTGACGACTACACTATTTAACAACAAAAGCCTGTGTGTGTGTGTGTGTGTGTGTGTGTGTGTGTGTGTGTGTGTATACACTTATGGTTTGAATATAAGGTGTCTCCTAAAATCTCATTAATGTAGAAATATTTAAAGGTCAAATGATTGGATTGTGAGGGCTGAAACCTAATCGCTCTACCCTAGTTTGAATGGACCGACTGGGTGGTAACTGTAGGCAGTTGGGGTGCGGCTGAGGAGGAGGGTCGTCTGGGGTGTGCCCGGGAAGGGGTCACCTTCCCTGTGGTCCTTGACCCCACCCCCATGAGGGAAGCAGCTCTCCTCCACCTCCTTTCCCCTGATGCGCTGCCTCACCTTGGGCCCACAGCAATGGAGTTGGTCGTCTGAGGACCGAGACCTCTGAAACCATGAGCCCCAGACTTTTCATACTCTAAGTTGTTTCGGTCAGGGCAACAAAAAGTTACCTAAAGGAACATGAGTGTACAAATATGTGTACAGATATGTGTGTATGTGTGTAACAACTCACAGTATCTAGGGAAAAACTGCTCACTCCCTTCATGGTTGAGGAAGGCCACTTTAACTGTTTCCCTACAACTACCAGATAAAGAAGGGTAAGCTCCCCAAAGGAAAATTTAGCATTAACCATTAAAACGAAAAACCAAAGAGGTAAAGAAGGAAAAATTTAAAAAGCCAACATCAACCAGAATAGAGATACCATACATTGATTGGGTACCTACTACATGCTATCTATGTAGTTAAATACACACTTGATGCAGATTGCTCCACTTTATACACTCTAAGATTTTGCAATTTTATAGCTGAGAAAACTGAAGTTGAGCAAGTTTCCTTCTATACCACAGGTGAGCTCGACAGCTGGAACTAACCCCAGTCCATCTGACTTCAAATCCCACCTTCTCAGCCATCCTATTTACAACCCACCAACGCCACCACCCTCCCCCCACGTGGCCTGTTATTGATATTCCAAATATGTCCTCTGGGTTGCAATGTCGAGGAGGAGGAGTTTGGTCGAGGTTAAGTCAACACTTCCCTTGCCCGAGCCTTGCTACACGCCGCCCCAGCCAGGACGGGGTGATAGAATTCACTACGGCAAGGGGTAAGCAAGAGGCCTTCGCAGAAGCCTGAAGGAACAGAACAAAGAGACAAACTCAGACACCAGACAGACTTCATCTCCATTCTCTTATCAGACAGGGAAGTGGGCCAAGAGGTGGGCTGCCAGAGTCCACAGAATCCCTACCCACATTTCTCTAGGTGCTTCCCCTTCTGGGTCTGGCCTGGGTGTAGTTTAGGGAAAGACAATCTGTCTGTTTCTAATCCACTTACATTTAATTTATTAAAACATTTTGGTCTAGAGTTATTTGAGTCCCAGAAAGCATTATGGGTCTATTTTATAAGACTTATTTTAAAAAGATCTATTTCCTTTGAACGAAAAAAGCCTATTTGCCTCCAGTGGTTTGAGCAAAACCTCAAAAAGAGTAAAATTGCTTCTAAATTCAGAACTAAAGATGCCCAAGTCCATTCTAAGCTCTATAAACACTCTTCGCAGGCACTTTAAACACACTCAGGCTGTCGATGCACAAGTGGTGGTCACTCAAATGTTGACTATAAAACAAAGGAAAGAAGATGGTATGATCTAAAATCGGAGGGCATTAAAGCTAGAAGACAGGAAAACTGGTCTCTCGCCTGCTGTGCCCTGAACTGGTTCATGGCCCTCTCTGGACCTTGGTATTTCCTCCTTTGTTAAACAGAGGCAATAGTTATGTTATTTATGTTCTTACTCCACAACTATGACCTCGGTCCAAAAGAGATTCCTTATAAAGACATACCTATATAAACCCTTGACCAATTATAAAGGATAATTTCCATTTTTTTCATCACTGCTAATTCTACAATAGACATTAGAAGTCAATAGGTGTGGCAGGCAGCTTAACCAAAAAGATGAAATTTCCCAGTTCCTAACAAAGATTGGTTATGCCAAAAAGATCTGCTGAAAAATCTCAGCTTTCAGATGTCAGCAAAACCTGGCTCTCAGGGAGTAGTCCATGTGCCCATCACTATGGTAATGGGCTGACAGGAGAACATGCATTTGTGTGTTCAAGAGTCTAAAATAGTCACAGCATAAATTGTGAACAAATTATCCAAATAAATCTGACTCCTGCCCCTCGAGCCCAGTAATAAATATCTGCATTAGGCACGGCTTACACAAAACCCTTCCTTGAATTTGATCATGATGTAATTTTTATTACAGGCTCAAATAGGGAAGGTTAATGATAGAGAAAATGTGAAGGGAAAGAAGCTAATTTGGGTGAAACATTAACTTGTTCAACTTTCAGACCGCAGCAGAAAATATGACGGCTGATTTCACGTCTTTGTGTGGAGTAATACACAGAACCGTAATGGTCTCCAGAATGAACTAGCAAATGAAGAATTAAGTCTCCCAGAAACTCAGAAACAATTTGCTCATTTTATTAAAAATGTATAGCAAACATATATTATTCATTGACTCAAGTGACCTATTTTCCTATTGGGAGAACCAAATGGTGAGAATTACATTTGCTTTCCCAATGTGTTCTGTGGGACCATGCCAAAAGGCAAGCTCAAGGGCAGGAAGCTTCATATCCATGGTAGATTTTCCACATGTCACTGTGAGTTGAAAGCAGTTCCCAAAAGAGGCATGGTGTGCTCCCAGGATCACTAAGGACAGCAGCAATGCCAACGGGGATTTTCATTAGGAAGACTCCCTCACCAGACTTTTCTGAATTTTCTCCTTTGCCACTGACATGGAACATGAAACTAGCTGGTGAGGGGCAGAGCAGGCAGTACTTCTAAACATTTGGAACATGGATAAGAAAAATTAAATTATGAATCCCTTCCTCCAGTAGCCTCAGAGAGATGGGGGAATAAAGAATCCCCCTGACTACTGGTGCTCTAACCCAGGGTTAGCAGACTTTTTCTTAATTCATTTTTCCCAGATGTGCAGCATGTATAAAAATTTAAATATAGTATATGATATATAATAGAAATAAATAACATGTAATTATATAAGCATCTAATTATAGTATAGTAATTATAACAAAGTATTAATGTGATCATATATACAAGCTCTAGATTATGCTTTCCAACCTGTTTTGATGTGCTTGTGTCAATTTCATTGAAATATTCATAGAGCTGTAAACTTGAGACTTACTGAGTCAAAAGGCTACATTGCAAATATTTCAGACTATGTACCAAGAGGCAAATGGATGATATCACATATTTACCTCACAAGCAATAGTTACTTAAAATATAAAAACAATTCTTCCTTTTCAGGCCATACAAGAACAAGCAGTGAGGTAGATTTGTCCCACGAACTGCCATTGGCCAAGAGTTTTGAAATCTAGACTTTTATAGCAACTTGAGGTAACAGGATGAATTTTGAAATGGTACCTGATTCTTTTTCTTTGCTCTCCCCTATTCCCTTGGTCTGTTCTCCATTTACCCAGAATTCACTGCCTCAGGACAAGGTAAGTCAGAAAGGAGAAACCTCTCTTCCTGGCTTAGGCCATGAAAGAAGATGGGACTCTGTATAGGGACCCAAGTGAGAGACAAGATGGACCCTCATGGGCAAAGCTTCCTACCTGGGATGCTAATAAAGAACTCAGCAGGTGGATGACAGGGACCAAGGGAGAACCTGAACATGGATATGTGGATGTGTGGACATGAGGGCATGATTAGGAAAGTGACCAAGCACCTGTCCTCCTGCCCCACCCCAGGCTGGGTGCCAGCAGGCTGGGAAGAAAGCTGAGATCCCAGTGATTGGTGTTTAAGACCTAAAAAGATGGATCCTGAGCCACATATTCAGAGGGGAGATCCAGAAAAAAAATAGCAGGACCCCAGAGAAAAGGTGACTCACTGGTGGGGTGGGCAAACAAGTCCCAGACACACTCATAGAATATCTGCCACTGCAGGAGGACAAAAAAAAAAAAAAATAGCAGGAAGAATTCATATCCAAGGAGAGCAGCAAGGAGAGAGAGCAGGGTGGGAAGAGGCCTCTCCAATAGCAATAGGGGGAGACCCAGCAGCAAGCTCTAAGGACCAGAGCCAATAATCAGAGCTGGGGGCGACATGTATGTAGGGTCAGCATGCCAGCAGATGGGTGATGATCCAGGACCAGAGGATGATTCTGAGGCAGATGTAGAAGGACCTAGGCAGCCGGGGCAAGATGGCGAGTGAGGTGGTCGGGGGCGGGGCCAGAGCAAAGGAGCACGGAGAGGGTCTCCTGCTGAGGCCAACTTCCTGCTTGACGAAAGTGCTCAGGACACAAGCTGGGACCCACGGAGACAGACACTCCATACTTATGCTTCTAAGAGGGGGACCCAATAGAAATGTGGACAGAGGGGCACGAATCAATAAGAGTGAGGAGTGCGGGGACAGGGGAGGAAATAAGGAAAGGAGGAAGTTCCAGAGGCCATAAAAGAACAGGCCAAAACTCCCCACCAGGTTCCCAGCTCTGGGGTCCCTTCTCTTTGGAGAAATGTCTCTGTCACTTTTGCAATCAACCTGCGACTTGCTTGCTGTCTCTGTGTCCTGTTCTTCAAATGAACCCAGCACCGAAAGACATGACCACGGAAGGGCCCTGTGCAATGATCCTAGCCTGGGTCCCCCCTGTCTCCCAGAGTGTGGCACAGCTCCACAGGGAGAAAATAATGTCACACTGTTGCTATCAGGCAAAAATGGCTTGATTCAGAAACAGTATGATTGATGGCTATTTACAGCTGTCCAACTTATATATGTACTTTGGAAGAATGAGGCTGCTAACAACTGCAGTGGCTAAGTAAAAAAAAAAAAAGGAAAAGAAAAACAAACAAAAAAAAACAACTCATGGTCTAAAATGAGGCCCAGCTCTGCTAATTAGCAAAGTATCTTTGATAAACTATACTCCACCTATCCCTCATTTACTGAGGTGTTCAAGAATAAATTGTTCCGGCCGGGCACAGTGCCCCATAACCCCAGTGGCTCGGGAGACTGAGGCAGGAAGATCATGAGTTCAAAGCCAGCCTCAGCAACAGAGAGGCGCTAAGCAATTCAGTGAGACCCTGTCTCTAAATAAAATATAAAATAGGGCTGAGGATGTGGCTCAGTGGATGAGTGCCCCTGAGTTCAATCCCTGGTACCCACCCTGCAAAAACAATAAGTTGTTCAGACGACAGAAGGAAAGCTCTTCAGTGTAAGCCAAGTTCTGTAAATCAGTAACCATTCACTAGAGCATTGAGTTGAGGAGGGTTCTGAGGTCACCTATAGGTTCCTCAAGAAAGGACACTACCTAATCTGATGCTTCCCATGGGTCAGCAGGGAAGGTGGAAGGGGAAAGAATGGTGGTTGACACAGCACCTTTTCCCCACTCCTGGGTGGTTACATGAGCTTTGACATCCCCTTTAATTCACAGTCAAAATTCCTGGCACCCTTTGCAGAAAATTTCTTGAGAAAGTTTTTTGCTCACAGTACAGCTATCTGGGCAGAACTAGCCTTGGCAAAGACTGGGGTCAGACAGGTAAAGGTGGCATAGAGCCGGAAGGTGCAAGGACCTACCAGAACTGCACATTTTGCTTTCCCATGCCAAAATTTCCTGGTGAAGTGGAAAGAGCACTGAATGGGGTGTCCACCTGTTTTTCAAGTAGGGTATCACTTAGCCTCTCTGGGTCTCCTTGTGTTTATAAGACACTTAGCTCCAAAGAGCATTTGAGGGATCAAATGAGATACCAAATAGAAAATGTACCCAGCACATGGCTGTCACTCAGTGATTGCCCATTTTCCTCTTTCATGCGCTGGGCATTTGCCTTTATAGACAACCATTAGAAAAATCCTTTTTCTCTGAAATGTGTTTGTCCTTGGAATGATTCTTTTTTGGGTTTTCAAAATATGTAGAGTTTAATAAGCAATCCAAAAATGAAAATAACAATGACAACAAAAGTTAGTCCAGGGATTCCATAAGAATCTCATGGGGAGCTTTCTAGAAAAGCAGACCACCAGGCCCTGACCCAGGTGGAATGCATCCGAACCCCTGGGGGTGGGGCTGGGAAACCCCATGTTACCGCAGTTCTGACACCCACTGACATTCTAGAATACCAGTTCATCAGGCCCTTAAGACCTCTCTGGAAGGCTGATCTGATTACTTTCTCCAACCAAGCACCCTTTATAGCATAGCAGCCCTCCTATACCCAGCCCTGCCTGTCTCCCTACCACATTTGACCCCTTCCATAACACTTTGCATTCATCCTGTCATCTTGGTATTTTACTCATATCTCTTCTCTTGTCCCAGTCCATCATGGATGTCAACTCCATTGGGTAAACCTCCTTGTTTCATTTACCACCACCTCCCAGAGTCTAAACCAGGACTTGGCCTTCAGTGGACAATCAGGAAGCATGTTGAGAGTGGTCTTTGCTGCATCCCATGTTCTCATTTTATATCAGAGGACTCCCAAAGGGAAGGTCAAAGAGATGAGAAAGGTATCAGTTTGTGGTGGGTTATATAATGACATGGTTGAAAAAACACTATTTGAGAAATGATAAGTACTGAGACCTTGGGACCTTTTAAAATAAGAAGGAAGCTAATGATACCTTCAAATGACTTTGGTCACTTTCTCAACTAAATGACTATAGTGTCGGTTTTTGACTACTTGGGAGACATAGGGGAGACATATGGCCTAAATTCAGGAGTAGAGGGATGGCTCAGAGAGAGGAGACTCTGACTGTGATTGTCCTACTGCAGACAGTCACAGGATTTTCAGTCTTTGCTTACTTCCCAACTTCAAGTTCTAGATTCCCATTGCACTGGTCTGCCTGCCTCCTTCTGATGCCCTTAGCAGTCAAGACCAAGTTGGGCACTACCCTCCCTTGCCTTTGAAAAAAAAAAATTAAAAATGAGGGTGTGGTTCCAAGCATCTGGAGATGATGGGGGAGGCTGCTATTTAGCAAAAGAGACACATCATTATTTTCTTGTGCCAGGATCATGTTTCATTTAGCTCACTTGGCTCCACATTTAAACAGCATCCCCCAGGCAAATAATACAATTAAGCAAATGGAGAGGAGATTTAGTAACAATAAATTCCACAGAACTGGTCATTCTTTTGCATGCAGTTTTAAAAGGATCTGAACATTTAGAAGGATCAATCACCCTGAATCTCATGGGCTCAAACATTATATAGAAACTGCTAGTAAAAAGTGATGGAGACTTGAAACACACACACACGCACACATACACATACATGGGCACACAGGCACACATATGTGCTCATGTGTTAGGCGGAGATATTTTCTTTTTTTTACAACCCAATAAACAAAAGATAATTATAAAAATAGGCTTAGGATATGCATGGAAGCATTCAGGCTGAAATGGAAAATAAACTACAGAAATGAAATCTGAAAGCCAGGCAGAGAGAAAGGAACCCCTAAAAACAGTTATGTGTTAGAGTAGGTAATGTGTTAGATTGGGAACCAAGAGATCTGAACCAAGGTATCAGCTCTATCATGGATATTCTGTGCAGTCATAGGCAAGTCACTTACTTTTCTAAACTTCTACTTGTCTCTATATAAAACAAGTTGTTTGAACCCCACCATCACCATTTTTATTAACTTCCAACACTATCTGTACTCATTTGCTCACTATTTTCCTTGAAGTAAATTCTTCTTTATTTGTACATGGCTACATACTGGGCAAAAGGAACTAAGCTTTTACTATACTCTTTGTCGTATTTACTGGAACAAGTATATCTTTCATAATAAATACATTTACTTAGAGGGTAATCTATGTCATTAATATAAAAGGAAGGCTAGAATCATTGGTCTTAGAAGGTAATGACAAAAATTAATACAATGGATGCCTGCTTTTAGTCATGGCAGACTAGCTTGCTTCAGACTAACTCCTTTGCCAAGAGCAATTTAAAAAGCTGAGTTAAATATATAAAATACAAAAATAAAAAACAAAGGACCTCTGTTTGAAGACGTTCAAGAGATACTCAGACAGCTAGGACCTGAAGAGCCAAGAGAGAAATCACACTGAGATAAATTTAGCATTTAACAGCTCCAATCTCTTCCAGGCACTGCTGGTTAACTTCATAGGATTCAAAGACTAACGAGTCAAGTCTCATGATAATAAGAATTTAAGTTTGGGATGTGCCAAGCAGGAGAGCCTGCTAAAGACTTCAAACTTCCAGTTTCAACCATGACAGGACTGCACATTAGAAAAGAGAATGAATTAGAAATAGCTTGACTCTCACAAAGTCTAAGACCCAGTTTTCAAGTTAGTTTAAACCCAGATCCAATGGTGTGATCTACCAGTTCTCAAAACACCTGACAGAAGTCAATGTGAATGTAGTTTTCTCTGGAAGAAGATAGCATGAAACAGCTTGAAACTGGCTCTTCGATTTATCATATAACAATGTTGATCAAAAACTACCAGACATGCCAATAGATCTAACCAGATAACCAAAAACAAAGGGGGGAAACCCAGATCCATGTGTGATCCAGTTATTAGAATTATCAAATATAAACTTCAATATATTTGTGATTAATAAGTTCAAGAAGGCAGATAACAACATGAAGAATTTCATGAGAACTAGAAATTTTACAAAACAAAATGGAAACTGTAATTGAATGTACCATAGCTGGAAGTAAGGATTCAATAGATGGAGTTTATGGCAGATTCCATAATGCAGACAAGATTTATAAACTAGAATACAGATCAGCAGAAGACTAAGCATGGAGACAAAGAAAAAACATAACAGAAAGTGCACCAAAGAGCATAAGACAGCTTGGTGTAAAGTTCTAATATATATGTGTTTGAAAATCCTGAAGGAGAAGCAAGAAAGAACTGAGTGGATGCAATTCTTGTATAGATATTAGCCAAATGTATTTTTTTAACCCACAACTGACCAAAAACATCAAGCTAAAGATTCAAAAATATTTACAATTTCAATAAGATAACAAAAACCACAACATGGCATATCATCGTCAAACTCCTAAAACACAAAGACCAAAAAAAAAAAAATCTTAAAAGCAGTCAACGAAAAGAAACATACTACCTTCCCAAAAGCAACAGTCATCACGGGAGATGACTGTTAAACAACAATGATGGGAACCAAGAGACAATGAAATGGCATCATCTCCAGCATGCTGAAAACAAGTCATTGCCAACTGAGAACTCCAAGTGGTTCAACTGAGCAGTGAAAACATCCCTCAAACACGTGCATGAAGTAAAATCACTTTCAGACAAACAAAACCTGAGAGAATTAATATCCTGCAGACATGCACTGAAAGGAACACTAAAGAGAATTCTTCAGAGCAGAAGAAAAATGAGGTCAAATGGAAGCACAAAAATGCAAAAAAGAATCACGAAGGTAGAAAGTGCAGATGTTTGGGTTGAAACAAATAAATATTGGTGGCACCAAATAAGAGAAACACCTTCTTATGTCACATAAAATGTATGTAAAAAATAGTGGCACCATGCAGGGTGAGGGGATGCATGCTTGTACTCCCAGCAATTCAGGGGGCTGGGGCAGGAGGATTGCAAGTTCAAGGCCAGCCTCAGCAACTTAGTGAGGCCCTGACCAACTTAATGAGACCCTGTCTCAAAATTTAAAAGTTTTTTTAAAAGGTTGGGGATGTGGCTCAGTGGCTAAGTGCCCCTGAGTTCACTCACCGGTATCAAAAAAAAATAAAAATAAAGAGTGGAACCAAAATAGATGTAATGATGAAACAAAAATAGGGAGGAGGATAAAGGGAGTTAAAGTATTCTCAGGACCTATATTGTGCATGAAGTAGTATGAGGGCCAGTTTACAAAATACACGAATAAACAAAAGAGACATTGCTTGTTTGTTTGTTTTTAAGGTGCTGGGGAATCGACCCAGGCCCTGCTGCATGCTAGGCTCAACCACTGATTTACATCCCAAGCCCAGGATGTATGCTTTAATCTCCACCATAACCACTAAGAGAAGTACAAAAAAAACCAAGAATGTTACCTAAGAAGCTAATAAGAGGAAAGGGGGGAATAATAAATTAATTCAAAAGAAGACAAGAGAGGAACATTACCACAAAAAGTTATGAAAATAGAAAATCGTAAGACAGTAGATTTAACGACTTAAGTACTCTTCTTTAAGGAAAAATGTGTAACTGAATTTTTTTCAAGGTATATGCTGCTTTGAAGTGTCAAGTCTTAAGCATGAGGGTAAAGTCGAAAGTGAAAAACATGAAAAAAAATACACACACACACACACACTCTAGGCAAACACTGATCAAAAGAAAGCAAAGATATACAACTAATAACACACACAGTAGGCTTAAAGCAGGGAGCATTACTAGAGTTAGAAAGGAACTTCTGGTAATAAGGGAGGAGTTAATTCTTCAGGAAGGTGTAATAATTCTAAATGTTTACACCTAATAAGGCCCTCAACAACACATAAAACAAACACTGAACAAAATAAAAGATATAGAAGTTCAATTATAATCATAGGGGGATATTTTCACATATTTCTTTAGTAATTGATGTAATAGGCAGACAAAAACTCAGTAAGGATATATATGTATGGATACATGTGTATCTATATGTATATAATCATGCAGCACATAATGATGTTTTAGTCAATATTGGGGCACACAAACCATGGGTGGTCCCTAAGATTGTACCACCTAATGATGTCATCACCATCTTAGTCTGTGAAGGTGTACTCTTTGATGTTTGTACAATGACAAAATCACATAACAATGTGTTTCCCAAAATACACCCTTGACCCAATAACTACAAAATGTATTTGCTAACCACACATGGAATGTTAACATTGACCCTTTGTTGAGCCATATCAAAACAGATATCAAAGAACTGAAATCACAAGAGTGTAATTAGCTTTCTCTTGATGCTACAACAAATTATTAAAAGCTTAGTGGCTACAACAACATAACTCTGTTATCTTATATTTCTACAGGTTGTAAGTGTGACATGGGAAAATGAAATTAAGAAAATAATTTCATTTACACAAGCAAACAAAAAAAGAATTAAACAATCAAGGGAAAAAGTTAACCAAGGCTTATTGAAGTTGTATAATATAAACCATAACACATTTTTGAAAGAAATTTTTTAAAGATCTAAATAAATGAAAAAAAATCTGTGTTCATGGATTTGAAGATTCAATATTAGGATTACCATATTCCACAGACTGATTTTCAGATTCAACAGTCCTTAAAAAAGTTCCAACTCTTGCAGAAATGATAAAGATGATCCCAGCATTTATATAGAAAAGCTAAAGGACCTCAAATAGCCAACCAATCTTGAAAGAGAAGAACTACAGTGGAAGATTCACACATATTTTTTTTTCTTTTTATTTGTTGGTTACATATAACATCAGGATTCATTATAAAGACATGGAATATAATTTGCTATAATTCATACATTTTGATTTCAAAACTTAAAGTTAACACAAATCGAAATAGTGTGGTACTTGCATAATGATAGACATACAGACCAATGGAATAATCATGAAAGTCCAGAAATAAAGCCTTCCATCTATGATCATAGATGTTCAGCAAGGGTGTGGAGACTGCCCAATGGGAGAAAGAAGAATTCTTCACCAATTATGCTGAATGAGTACATGTGAAAGAATCTGTACCTGACACCACACACAGAAATGAACTCAAAATGGATCACAAATGATCTCAATGGAAAAGCTGAATCTTAGGAAACTCTTAGAAGGAAACAGGTGTAGATCTTCATGACCACATACTAAACTGCAGTTCACTAAATAAAGATACCAAAACATAAACGACAAAAGGAAAAACTTCATATTTCAAAAATCCTTTTGTACGTCAAAGGACATTACCAAGAAAATCAAGACCAGCCCACAGAAAGGGAGAAAATATTTGCAAATCATATATCTGATAAGGGGCTAGTATTTAGAATATGTAAAGGACATTAACGCCACAGAATTCATACTTTCTGATGACAGTGTCATGAATTCAAACCTGGCAAAGCTTTATCTAAGGTGTTAGAAGTGAGCACAGTGGGGTCTGTTGGAGTCAGCACTGGAAAGAGACATTAGTTACAGAGAAGGGGACTTCTAAGATACTTTAATGCTTTCTGTCTTGATCGCACATGTTCACTTTGTGAAAAATCATTACATTGTACACTTACATTTATTTTCCTTTGTGAACTATTCTTTAATGTTTTTAAAAATCAAACACACAAGAGAATATCTACAATCATCCTAATGCTTTTAGGAATTATTTGTATCAAAAGTTAGAGTCATTTATATTCATTCTACTAATATGGGTCTGAAAAAAACGAGTCCAAAAATAAATATGATTTGGAAAAAAAAATACACTTAGTGAATTCAAAACCACATTTCCAGCAAGATCCTCTTGCCTTCTGAAGCTCTAAGTCCACAGCCTGATCTTTCTTGGTTAAAAAGAGAAGAAGAAGAAAGTGTTCAAGAAGTGCTTAAGATTTACCATCAAGCTGAGATTGCTTCTTGATGTATAATGAATATAGGATTGAAAAGGAAATTGCTTTCTCAAAATGTGATTTAATAACATCCATTACCACGGATCATCTGCATCCCCTTGGCCGAGCCCCAGGCACCTCCCTCACACTATGGGACACAATGTCTTATTTGATCTCTAAGTTCCTCCCCAGTTGACCATCTGTGACTTGCTGATAGAAGGTTCTTCACACTCATTGAAAGCCACAAATAGTTCTTAACTTGGAAATGGCTTCAGAAAGGAGAGTGAATCCCAAGGGCTATAGGATTTATTAAAGTGGGGAGGCATCTTATATGTACCCCATGATAATCTGACCACCTCCTCTCCATATGTAACAGACTTAACCTTGAGAGATGGGAGCCCCATTTTATGGGGGTTCCCTCTCCTCACGTCTAAGCTATCAGCAAAGCCATCAGCCCTATTCTGAAAGTATAACCAGAACCCAACACCACCTCCCATGTCACCACCATCCTTCACCAGGTGGCCTCTTTACCTCCTCTCTTCTGTCCTCTTTCAACATTTCCTTCACAAAGTAGCCAGAGGGATCCCACCAGACCTTAGCATTCCTTTGCTAAATACCGCCAATGCTTCAGAGAAAAAGCTGATATCATTCCTGTGGCCTAGTAGGACCTGACAGACATTCCTCCAGGGCACCAACTCCTATCGCTCTCGCCCAGCTCACTCTGCACCAGCCACGGTGGTGGTCTTGATCATCTTCCTCCAAGCCAAACATGCTTCTACCCCAGTGCCTTTGCACTCGTGTTTCTTCTGCTTCAGTCTCTCTGCATTGATGGTCCTGGCTCCTTCCCTCTAGATCTTTGCTCAGTGTCCTTCCCGTACCCTCAAAAGTGAGCCTGCACTCCCCCTCGATGTTCCCAATCCCTTCCCTGTTTTATTTTTGCTTAGTATGCATCACCATCTAACAGTTGGATTTATCTGCTTACCTTATTTAGAACTTGTTGCCCCACCTCTTTATGCCAGGAGATTTTTCAGTTAGGAAAACAAACTATGAGCCTTGAAATACAAAAGATAGTTTTGATCAGAACTTGAAAGTATATTAACTCCCCTTCTGGCCTTCGCATGGGAACTGTGATGGTTGGTAATGGTCCACTTGGTAACAAAGCCCCTTTCACTCTCTCCCGCCAGACAAAGCCAGATGATAGGCAAGCTTCTGATGACAGACTCTTGCTCATCTGTCAAGCTGTGACGTCCTGATTGATTCTTCCAACTCTGGAGGGTTCCCTCGTTCACCAGGGCAGAGAGGAAGAAGCTTTGCCCTGTCTCTCCCTGGGAGTAAAGGAGCACAACTGTTCATTCAGCAAATATTTATCAAACACTGTTTATGTGCCAGACAACACACCATGTGCCAAGAACTGAAGAGTCCGCACAGCCTCTGCCTGAGTGGAGCGCACAGTCAGGAGAGCACGGAAGGGAAGAGACTGCCCTCTCAGCACCCTGGTGAAACCTCAGAGCCATGAAGTACAACTTCCAGCTGGATCCTGACAGGTGTTGGGTTGCTGCCAGGAATTGCGTAGGAATATTCAAATTTGTGATCATTTAGTCTTTATTTATAATTGAGAGTGGCTTGCAGTTTGAGCCCATGATGTCACCTTCACTCTTCAATAGGTTGCTTAAATGAAGGAAGATGTGGTACAGGAAGAAATCAAACATGAGCCCAGGAATGCCCAGGGAGGAGGTGCCATGCATAAGGACATCAGGGTGCAGACTGGAAAAAGGCTGAGCACTTCCGCTAGAACCTTCTTTCCCTCTGTTGATGTGGTGCTGATGATGGCAGTATGCAAGCTCTGTGACAGGTACGGGGCTAAGTTAGGTCATGCAGTCCTCGAGACAATAAGAAGTATACGTATTGTCATGTTTCGGATGTAGGGATTGCCAAGGACGCCTATGGTAAGGTTGTTACCAAGATGGTACCAGGTGGAATTGGAATCCAAACCCACATATGTCTGATTCTAAAACCTTTGAATAAAATCCTCTGACATGTAGCTTGGCCAATCAAGTGGAAGTCTTCAGAATCAAACTCCTTTGAATAAGGCAATGATAAATTGGTGAACTGCTGTAATCCATCCAAGAACCAATTAAGTGAATGAAGGTGGGTGAATTGAGTAGCCCCGGATCAGCCGACTTGTAGTAACTTTGGTCAATCACCATTTCCATCTCTACTTCTCTCTTCTCACTCTCTCTCTCTGTTCTTCTTTCTTTTTGGCTTAAACCACTATTTTTTGTTCCTAAGCCAGGCTGGGTCGCTTATTCACGAGGTGGCAGTGGTGTTGCAATAGAATGAGTGGAAGTAAGAAAGGCCTCTTGTGGTCCAGGTTAAGAATGTCCACTCCATAACTTCTCTCCCATTCCAGGAGCCAACGCAAGTCATAAAACCAAACCAGATCCCAGGAGTAGAGAAATAGACCCCCACCTCCCAGTGAACAGAGCTCCAATCTCACCTTTCCACGGATGCACCATATTTACCCTCCTCTAAACTCTCCTAATAGGCTACAGGCCAAACAGCTTCCTGTGTCCAAATTGGCTTCCTTACTCAAGTTCAGACTGACTACTTGCTGTTTAAGGTCAACAATGGTCCTCTAAGTTAGGCTGGTAAAGTCCAGTGGGGGTTTTTAATTTTGTTTTTGTTGCTGTTTTTCTTAAAATGGGAACTCCCCCACAGTATCCTTTCCTGGTGGACTTTTCCAACGTAACCCTTTTATTTGTAAGTAGTGATATTAAATGATTTTGGATCCAACAGCTGTGATCCAGAGTCCTCCCAAACAAGTAGCACTACAAGGTCACCCAAGTCAAAAGTCCCTGCTAAAAGAACTCCACAGTCACTCTGTCGGCCAAATCTCATGGCTTCCAACTCAGTGTATACCTGGCCCAAATCCATCTTTGGTAACCTCATCTGCTACAAACCCATGTGAACGCTTCTTCCAGGTCCAGCTTCTAATGTCTTCCCCAACCCTTCTTGGAATGGTGTCTGCTCCCTGTTTCAGCCCCTCCTATTTCTGCAGCCTGGAATCAACATCCTATTGGCTCTTCTCTACCTGGTAAACCCCACGGATCCTCAACAACTCCAGTTGTCCCTCGTTTTCATGCACACAATAGTTCAACAAATATTTAATGGTTGGTCAGGTCCCAGGAAGCCTTTCCCTCCTCAGGGAGCTCATTGTCACTCGTGCAAAACCACCAGCTTCTAGGTCCCTGCTTCTGCTCTCTCCTCACAGGTTTGTGTGTGTGCATGATTGTTTATGCACATACATACTGTATACATATATATGTATGTGCATAGACATGCAGAGATACCCACATACCTACACACTCATGCACATCCATGTATAGCACAGACTACATTGGACTCTGATGTGTTCATGGATTTTTCTTTTCTCTGAGGCAGAGTTCTTTATAGTCAGGAATCTTACCTCCTTATCCCCTTATTATGATTATGTCACCCAATACTTTCCTCATAATAGAAATCCAAATAAACATTTGTTGAAATGACAAATAAATTAATGTCAGAAGGAAAGTCCTCTTCAGTAGTGTTTAGTTCCATCCATTCCTTCATTTCTCAAATGAGAAAACTAAAACCCAGAGAGATTAAAGTTCTTCTTGTGACTATAACACCTCTACACTGGGGGCAATGTAGTCTCCCAACTTTGGGGTCAAAATGGGGATACTTTCACATTGGAAGCACAGTTTCCCATTTTGAGAAACTTTAACTGGCTTTGTTTTTTGGGGTTTTTTGGTGGTGGTGGTGATGGGTATTGGGGGGTTGAATTCAAGGGCACTCGACCACTAAGTCGAGTTTTATATTTTATTTGGAGACAGGGTCTCACCGAGTTGCTTAGCTCCTCACTTTTGCTGAGGCTGGCTTTGAACTCAGAATCCGCCTGACTCAGCCTCCTGAAACACTGGAATTATAGGCATGGGTCACTGCAACTGGCTTTAACTGGCATTTTATTAAAAAAAAAAAATTTAAGTTGGCAAAATGCAATTTATCAAATGGTGATTATGAATCAAAATGTAGTCTGTAAAAATTAAAAAGTTTTGAAAAATTGAACTGTTAAACAGATTTCAAATAAAACTCTTGCAATTTGACCATGGACAAGTTATTTTCTTTCACATCCAAGTCTCATGTCTCTGACCCCTAAAATGGAGCTGCTGGGTAGTACCTGCCTGGGGCTTGCTGGTGAGATAGGAAAAGACGGCAGCATGGCAAGCATAGAGCTTATCACTTCGCACATGTTTAATACACGTAAGCTGCTAGTTTGCTATTCATTTAAATAATACCCAGTAAATGCATTACCTAAGTGTTTAGAGGTTCAGGTCTCACCATAATTATATTCAAGAGGTCTCCACGATTGTTGCTATCTTAAATTAGTTGCAGCAACTTTTCCTTTAAGTTATAGAAAAACTTGGATGACTTTTTGTTAGGGATTTCAAATGTACTATTACTTTCTGCCACAGGATTTACCTACAAGAATTAAAGCATCAGCAGGGTCCGGAGCACGAGGAAATGAATGCATTCCAAAGAATGACGGCAAGCCCCATATCGCAGAAGGAGTGATTCAGATGCCATTACTGAACTAGTAGAACCTGCTTTTAATGGCCAGAAGATGTTCATTTCCTGAGGCTGGGTGAGTGTACTGAACAGTCCTTTTTTCCAGCATAAAAATGGAAATGTAAAGGTTAGAACACTATGGTTAAGAATGATTTTAAACAATATTTTATGGCATCTGAAAGAAACCCTTTTATCTCTTACATCTTCACTTTTTATTGTCTGGACTTTTATGAGCTGTGTGCTTGAACTAGACTCAAATCCTGGGTGCCACACTCAAAATCATATGGTACATCTGTTTCTCTGGCCGAGGACGTGGTGGGATTCTGCATATCAAAATCTTCCCCCCACCGTGAAATCAACACACTCACATTTGGTGGAAGAAAAAGAAAAATGCTCATGATCCATGCCTGTGTGAAGAAGGGAAGTCTTATTCAGCTCTATGTGGGCAGAGGACAGGGAGGATATGGGCGGCCACCAGGAGGACCCTTGATACCCTGTTTAGTGCCCAGAACTTCCTGCATGGGCACACATGTTCCAGAGGAATCCCCAACAGTGCTGAGCACAGAACCCTAGCATTACCATGTTGCGGACCTTGAACCTGACTGCACTCTCTGGGCAAAAGGAAATGCTCCATCGATATTTCAAAAATCAACCTATGTCCAAAATTTGAGATGAATTCTGTTCTTTCACAGTACCAAAGAATTGTGTCTGTGTGTGCGTTACTGCAGATCAAACGCAGAATCTTGCACGTGCTAGGTAAATGCTCTACCTCTGAGCTACATCTGCAGTCCCAATGATTTTTAATAAAAACATTATTATTTTAAATTAGCAGAAAGTCAAGGGGGACCCATGTGTTGAAGCAAGAACTAAGTCGGTAGGGTCATGCTCTTTTGTGTGTGTGGAATGCAGTGAATGAAGTGAACTTTGCCTGGTAGAAGCAGGATTCTCTTCCAGAAAGAATCTGTCTTTACAAAACAATTTATTTTACTAAAAGTGAACTGAGAGCTGTCACCTGTGTTTTAACCCAGTGCATTTCAGGGATGTTGTCCAGAATTAACCTAAACCATACCACGGTGGCTGGTGTGGAATCAAGACACAAGAGATTGGGGGACGGAAATGGAACCATTTGAGAACGGTGTAGTTGGCATGTAGGGCCAACTGAAAGAGGTAGTTGGCAATTATAAAAGAAAAGTATGTTAGAGTAAAAAGAGGAAAGACATCAGATGTCACGCTTTAAAAAAAGATAAGTCTAGAATTAATATTCTAAACAACAGGGAGTCATTGATACTTGTGAGCAGATCAGTCACTGGAGTTCACAGGTGCTGGGCTGCCTGCCCCTTAGAACTTTAGCGAGGGTCTGTGGGCTCACCTGTGATGAGACAGAGCAAGACCTGCCCCAGCTTCAGTTGCCTTTCCTGAACTGGCCGCCATGTTGCCTGGTGAACACCTGCAGGAGATGTTCAGCTTCTCCTGTTCACAGCGACATAGGACACTGTGCTTTTATCCTCTGCCTTCTGCTGCACAGCAGTGTGGGTTTGCTGAGACCATGTAGGTCTTGTGGCTCTCAATGACTTACTTCTTCCATTTGGAAGTTTGTATGATACTAGCTTTGTGGAGAAGGGCTTGGGGTGGTGATTGGCTAAATGACCATTTTTCCTCCCTGCCCCACCGGCTTTGTCTCTTTCCATCCAGGTGTTCTTTTAGTATGAGGGAGTTTGGAACCATCTTAAAAGGAAGCATCCACTGCCAACGTCACAGAATCTAGAACTGAGTTTGGCTGGGTGAGTGCGCATGTGTGCAGAAAGCAAGGAAATGGGTGAACCCCACATCGGTCTGATCTTCAACAGCATGTAGTTATGAGAAAAAAATAGAATGATAAAACAGTACACTTTAAGCATAAATTCAAAGAAATGAAGAGTTCAGACCTAGAGAGGCCATGAGGAGCGTAGCCCCCGATGAAGAACAAAGGGCTCTGTGAGCTCTCTGGTTCAGTATGGCCCAGAGCCCCTGGGGAATGATGGCTGTCCCCCTGGTGATGAGGGACAGTATTGTCTCTCTGCATTCCTCTCCTCAGTTTGTCCTGAAGACTCCAGGAGAGAGAGCAGCCAGTTCTCATGGATGCTTCCTAGGGAGGAGACTGTGGAGTGAAGGCTAATGACATGTGAACAGCCAGGAAAACGGGGGAGTTGGAAGGACCAGCCTTCTAACTTGTGAAATGAATTCCACAAGATAAAAAATGGCTGTGTGCATAGGACTGACTTGGAAGGGAGCCCTCGTTTGGGAAGGTAGTGCCTGGAGACAGAAGGTTATTAGAGGTGAGAACGCTGGGAGAAAATCATGTCTTACAAAGCAAAATAACATTTTTTAAAATATGAAATTAACAATCTACATCAATACTACTGAGTTCATTCATGAAACAGAAAAGCCTATTATATGCCAGGCACTTAGGACACCATGGTTCCCAAGGGTCAGCAAGATGGCCAGGAGACCACAGTGAAGCTCCTGACCAGTAACAGAGACTGCAGTTCATCCTAAAACTCTCCACCTAGACTATTTTTCCACTTAAAAAGGAAATGCTATATTGTTTAAATAATTTGCTTTCATTACTTAAGAATTGGAAGATACATATAAATGAAGCAAAGTACTATCTGAACCAGACCATGTAAATACAACCACTATTAACCTTTTAGTGTTTTTCTATCATTTTTCTCTCCTTTGTTATCCTAGCTTGTGAAAATACTCATGGCCCATTAGAAAATACAGTTTTATTTCTTATGACTACAAGGTAATCACATTTATCTTGTTTTTATTTTAGAAAAGCAGAAAGTACTTCAAACCCAAAGTATAGAATAAAAATCACCCAAAACTTGTTGACCACAGATAACTACCACTGCTATTTCAAATGAATCCAACCTTGCTTCAAACTATAAACATGACATTTGCTGATGGGGGACGGGGTTGTGGTTATTATCAAAACCAAGAAAATCGTGTCCATACATTTTGGAGCCTGATTTATTCACTCATTAGATTATTTAAAAGCTACTGTCAATGCAAATTCTCCTGCCAACATGATTTATAATGTCGGTTGAGCATACATCAATGGATGGAAAATGATTTCATCCTCTGAATGGACACTGAGTTTTTAGGTTTTGCTTTTTTAAAGTTGGCAATGTGTTCATTTAATATTTCTCTGCTGAATGTCCACAATACACCAGGAATGGTTGTAGGTTCTGATGATAGGAGAAACAAGGTAGACAAAAAAAAAAATCTCTGTTCACAGATTTTTCTATGTACATCTTAGAATATTTCCTTAGAGTACATTTCTACAAGTAAAATGATTGGACAAAAGGGTTGTACAGATTTGACTTATACTCCCACAAATACAGGATAAAAGTACCCTTCCTCTCACAAACAGCTTTTGTATTTGAGATATGAGCAATAATTGATAGGAAGGAATTCTGAAGGTGAACCTCTAAGAGGTGTGCTGTGATTCAAATCTACC
The DNA here is from genome assembly GCF_902686445.1 of Sciurus carolinensis. NCBI lineage: Eukaryota > Metazoa > Chordata > Mammalia > Rodentia > Sciuridae > Sciurus > Sciurus carolinensis. The sequence continues at coordinate 53,752,927 of NC_062229.1, read as the reverse complement.
AGGAAGAGAGAAGAAAACCCTCCAAATTAATCATCAAGTCATAAAATGGAAGCACTCAACTACAGACCCAGTGTGACTGAGTTTCAGTCTTGGCTCTGCCACCCACTAGGGAATTGCTTTGGGAAAGTCGTGTAGCCTTTCTGTGCCTCAGTTTTGTCATCTGTGAAAAGGGAATAATAATAGAACCTATCTCGCATAGGGAGATCTAGATAGCTTTCTATAGCCGAATTGTACATAAAACAAAGTAAACCAAGTTTTCTGATTTGGAAGACAATTGTAACCTGCTGATCCGAAGCAAAAATTATAAAGGAATGTCATAAATAAGGTTGAAATGCTGAACAAGCTTGGGTTTTGATCCCCCTTCCACCACTTGCTGTTTAATCTGGCTCTTCAAGTCCCATGAGCAGGGAGGACTTACCACCTACTCAGACTGGACCATCTCACCATGGACGCCAAGATCCACAGAGCACTGTGGGATAAACGTGCTGCCTGAGGTCTTTTTCTGAACCAGTGATCTAAATGTAACTGTCTAAAGCTCTCAGTGCCACTGGTTTGAAGGAAAGTGCCAAAATCCAGAGAAACAAACGGCCCACAGAAGGAGGATTTCAGGAGGAATTTTAACTGACTGTGAATTCTGACGTCCTTTCATTGGTGATTAATGACACCGGGGAGAACAAGCCAGCCGGCACCTCTGTTCATGGAGGAAGCTATTTTAAACATCCCCCATTCTAATTAAATATTTCTTCTTTGAACATTTGCAACCTAAAAATAGGTTTGATCTGTCCACTGGGGGCCACTTCAGTCAATACGGAATTTAATTAGACTGCCTGAAGCTAGACTATTATTCTCCAAGGTTTTTGATACTGGCACTAACTCCAGGACAGAAGCCCAACCTACAAGTGCCTGCTAAAGTGGAGGACACTATTTTCTATAAAATCCTGAAAACCAGAAGAGACTGGAAGAGAGGCATTTATAATTGACTTCATATTTATAATTAGTCTACCAGGGTCTTGGAAATCTAGTAATTGGTGATCATGAATATATTTCACCCATTCACTTAGAATATATTTGATAGGCTGGGTGTGATGGTGCTTGCCTGTAATCACAGTGGCTCGGGAGACTGAGGCAGGAGGATCATGAGTTCAAAGTCAGTCTCTGCAACTTGGAGAGGCCCTAAGCAACCCAGTGAGACCTATCTCTAGACAAAATATTAAAAAGGACTGGGGATGTGGCTCAGTGGTTAAGCATCCCTGGGTTCAATCCCCAGTATCAAAAACAAAAACAAAAAAGAAAGTATTTGATAGACTTGGACCCCAAGTCAACTCAGAAGCAACAGCTGTATGTCCACACACCTACCTGATGGAAGAGCAACTCTGCATCTGCCACGCCTTGCCAAGCCTCTCCCTGGGGCATCATTTTAACTGAATTAATGTCAGTTTTGTCAAACGACTTACCAGGTAATTCATTAAACTGCTGGTCTTTGGGCAGCCTTGAAGATTGATATTTTAGCAACATATCACTGATGAACGTGGAAAGTGTCTCGAATGTTTTGATGCTCAAAACATTGCAAGGTCCTTGGTTTATATCTCTCTCTAATCATTTACCCATCCATCCATCCATCCATCCATCACCTGTCAAGCACCTATTAGAAGCATGTAAATGGTGACTAAATCAGACCTAATGGTGATGACAATCAAGAATACTCTCTAAATATTGTCTGAGTCTCAGTTTCTAGAAGAACTTGAGAAGAACTTGAATTCAGGGCTTTGAGTGCACACAGCTATGCTGTCTCTCTAATGATCAGCCACACACTATCATTCTTTTTGATCTTTGTCAGCTTGATGGGCAGATCACAGTATCTCAGGTTATTTTAATTTGTGAGGTTTTTGTTTATTACTAGTAAGGCTGAATCATTTTCCAAATATTCACTAACTATTTACACTTATTTTGTGAATCATCCTTTATATGCATTTCTATTTACACACAAACATACACCCACTACATATTCTATATATTCTCTACACATTTTTCCATTGCAGTTTTTCCCCCTCAGTGATTAGAGAATTTTCTACATTAAAGAATTAACCCTTTGTCAGCAAATAATTCTGTAAGTTTGTGGTTTTCGTATGTTCCTTAGTTTTTTTTTAAACTCCTACACAATCTACTTTCTATTTGTTTCCATTTTAGTAATCTGTTTAGTTACATTCAAGTTCCCTAAACTCTGTGATTTCAATGTCATATGTTTTTCTCTGACTTAAATGTAACTCATCCAAGATTTTGAGATGAGGTGAGAGGTAAGGTAAGAGCTAGTTGTATTTTTCCCCAAATTTGACCAGTGGCCTGATTTTTGCTGAAATTTTCAAATGTTTCTACTGGTGTCCAAAGACACAGCCTGGAAGGGGCCTCACTGAGTGGTCCACAGCACCAAATGACCACCAGTTCAGTGACCACAAGGCAATAAACAGGTTCCATCATAAATTAAGGAGAAGAGAGACAAATATTTTCCCAGAGTACTATTTTAAAAAGTATTTTGTGTCAAAGCTATTTCAGGGGGACAAACACTATTAGAAAAATCATAGAAATAGTGACCAAGTCAGTGGTCACGAGAGATGAGGATCAAAAGGACCACAAATGATACAAATGCCAGGTGAAATTGAAAGGTTGATTCTCATTTTTAAAGACCAAAAATAATTTTCCTCATTAGGACTAAAATGTTAATGAACAACATTAAGATGTCAACTTCCTGTACCAGGAGGAGGCACCCATGACCTTTCCCTGCAATGGGATTCTGAGAGTCTGGCCGAGTTTCCAGACTGGAAACTCACAGGGAGCTGGGGCTTCCAGCTCCACTTGGAATCATTTCTGGACCCTAGAAAATACAGCTCGTGTGTGGGTGGTGGTTGTCCTGGCTAGAGGAGAATGATGGACTTAGGGTCCAAAGAGTCTCACTGACTGCTCTTCAGATGTCCTATTTCTAAAATTGGGTTTTTCTGTTCTTTGTCCCTTTACTCCTGGTTCACGAAAACATGATGGTCCCATGTTTCAAAGATGTCCAGTAAGCTCCATGTGTATCTCCTCTCCTTTCTTTCATTTCTTTAAACATCTACAGAGCATTTTCTATCTGCCACGAACTCCAGTACAGCTGGAATACTGTAATGGGAAAGATAGACTTGACCCTAGACCTCCTGGAGCTTATATTCTAGATATGGGTTGGCCAACTACAGTCTGAAGGTCAAATTCATTTCACTGCATATTTCTGCAAGGCCCATGAGCAACAAATGGCTTCTATGTAAAGTTTTTTTAAGAAAAATCAAATAATAATATTTCTTGACACATGCAAATTACATGAATCTCAAATTTCTGTGTCCCCAAATAAAGTTTTATTGGAACACAGTCAGACCCATGCATTTTACACATTGTCTAACAGGAGCCCTTCACACTGAATGGGAGAGTTGAACAATCATGGCTGAGGCTGTACAGCTACAAGGTCTAGAGTGCTTTCTGTCTGGCTCTTCACTGAAATATTAAGTATTATAGAAGGCACCAGATGAAGCAGGAACATAAACAAGATGGCGAGAGACTGTAGAACACACCATGAAGGACGTTATTGGAGTGAAAAAACAAGGAGACATTGATGGTAGAGGTCAGGGAAGGCATCAGTGGAGAGATGTAACTTGAAATGAGACCCACAGAGGAAGAAAAAAATTCAGACAGCAGCATTGCAAGGACTGAGACCCCGAAGGAGGAAGAGCCAGAACATGCTAAGCCACATGATAATGGGAGGCAGAGAGAGTCCAAAGGACGTGACCAGTCCCACTGCTGCATTGGAAATGGGTTCTACAAGGGTATGACCAGAGGCCCAGGAATGGTTGACTGGTCCCATGGTCCAGGAGAGGTCGAAAGCTATTTCAGATCATGTACAGATGGGGTGGCCAGGAAGAGGGGAAGTGATCCTGCAAGAATGGAAGTGCAGAAACACAGACAGTGGATAGACCTAGACATATTCTGGAGGTGGATTCCATACAATATGGTGCTGGATTAGATGTAGAGAAACAGAAGCATCAAGAGAAGGAGCAGATTTCCAGCCTAAACTCAGCTGCAGGCACCACTGTGGAGATGGGGAGGTCTGGGGTGTCGCCTTTTGCACAGGAGTATGGAGAGAAATTCAGAATTGGTTTTGAAGATAGATGCTCAAGGAAAGATGTCTAAGAGGGCTTAGACCTAAGGGTTTGATATTCAGAGGAGAGGGTGAGGATGGAGATAGGAAATCTGACAAGTTCACCTTCTGAGAGTGTATGTTTAAGGAGACATACTCTGAACTGGTGCCTCCTTGCCCAGGGGCAGCAGGGTTTCTATGGCCAGCAACAACCAGATGCTCCAACAACACCCCACCCCTCCCATCCTGATACACATCTGTTATGGTTTGGCCGTGAGATGTTCCCAGAAAGCTTATGTGAGACAATGCAAGAAGGTTCAGAGGAGAAATGATTGGGTTGTGAGAACCTTAACTCAATCAGTGAATTAATCCCCTGATGGGATTAACTGAGAAGTAACTGGAGGAGGTGGGGTGTGGCTGGAGGAGGTGGGCATTGGGGGCGTGGCTTTGGGGTATATATTTGTATCTGGAGAGTGGAGTCGCTCTCTGCTTCCTGATCAACAAGTGAGCTGCTTCCCTCCGCCACACTCTTCTCCATGATGTTCTGCCTCACCTCGAGCCCTGAGGAATGGAGCCGGCTGCCTATGAACTGAGACTTCGGAAACTGTGAACCCCTGAATAAACTTTTCTTCCTCTACAGTTGTTCTGGTCAGATCTTTTAGTCACAGCGTGGAAAAAGTTGACTAAAACACACATCCATCTGGCCATCTGAAAAACATTTGTAAGAATCCTTTTCATTGCCTTATCTCAAATAACACACGTCAGTCACTGCCGACTGTCCTTAGGCATGGAGCAAGTGCCTAGGCAGGGTTCCTGGAGGGAGGATGAGTTTTCATTACAAGAGGTCACCACACCTCATTATACAGGGCTCATGAAAAATGTCTCCTACTGAACTTGAAACCACCGGGGCCTTGGTAAACCAGTTCCCTGGTTTAAACAGGAGAACTCTATTTGGAAATACCAAGGCAGCTAGGGACATAAGAGGGCTTCGTAGATTTCTGTGAGCATTTTGAATCATTTGGGTCACTGAAAAACTAGTGGAAAGGTCACCTCTTAGGCACCACTGGCTTCCCATCTTCCTGTCAAGGATACAAACACAGAACTAACTGATTTGTACCCTAGAGACTCCCTCTCCACTCTTTTAAGATCAAAGACCTCCCAGATCAGTTTTACAGGAATTGCTAACCAACCCCAATGTCCAGTACAGACCTAAGGGCATGAAACCCCCACCTCTGCCCCACAGCCCTGAGGACACCCCAAGTACCAGGACACCATCAACTGACTATCTTGACAAAATTCAAGGTTTTATGCACTGCCATGGAGTCACCACTAGCCCGAACCTAAAAGTTGGGTTTTGTGTACTGGGTCTTCTGCCAGGTGGCTGTCCCCTCCCCAGGTCAGGCTCATCTGTGGCGTGCAGCAAGCCCGTTCCCTATTTCAGAAGGCATTTGGTGAGCATGGGTGGGTGTTATGCTAGGCCTAGGGCCACAAATACTTTAAATAATATTTAAAGTAAATATTTAATATTTTAATTAATATCTTAGCACTCTCCTGTTCAGGAGACGTGATGAGAAGCTGCACACCAGCTCCAGGAGGCACAGGCACAAAGGGGCCGTGCTGGGTGTGCTCAGTGTGGGCATGGTACCTGAATTGCCTCAGGTCACTCAGCAGTCCTATGACAGAGGCAGCATTACTGCTCCATGTTAACAGATGAGGAAACTGAGGTTGAGGCAGAGCAAGAGACGTGCCCAATGAATTCTCAACAACAAGCAGGAACTCCGACCCAGAAAGGTCAAATTCTGAGGTCTGTGCTCTGTCCCACCCGACAGGGCCTCCGGGCCAGAAGTGGTCACCAGGGAGGTACATCCTGTGATTCCAGTGCCAACATTCAGCAAGCCCATACCTAGAGAGCCTTCCCCAGCTTTGTCTGACACTTCTGTGCTCTGCCACTTTCTCAGCTTCTCTGGACAGCAGCAGCTCTGGATGCCCAACCTAGGAAGATCCTCAGAAGCCTCAAGGCAAATCCTCTCATCTTACAGCTGGGAGAAACTGAGGCAAGCAGTGGAATGATTTAGTCAAAGTGTCTCCAAATATTGGCAGGAGAAGGGCTGGGAGTGTAGCTTAGTGGTACAGCCCTTGCCTAGCGTGAGCCAAGCCCTGGTTCAGATCACCAGCGCTGGCGGGGTGAGGTAGGCGGGTGGGGGAACAGTAGGAGAGCCAGGCTAGAATCTCAGTGAAGTCCAGCCTCTCCTGATCTCATTCTTCTCCATCATGCTTCTTAGGCTTTTTTGATAAAAAATATTTTGAGTTGTAGATGGACATGGCAATACCTTTATTTTATTTACTTACTTCTATGTGGTGCTGAGGATCAAACCCAGCGCCTCCTATGTGCGAGGCAAGCGCTCTACCACTGAGCTACCACCCCAGCCCAGTTCTTATGCTTTGGTTCTTTTTTCAATAGATGAGAAAACCAGGGTTCAGGTAAAGGAATCCCGCCAGAAAGTAGCAAAGACTTAAACCATTTATTGCCAGAGGCAACAGCGAGACCAGTTGAAACCAAAAATCAGTTGGAGATGAGTTTGAACTTTTCTGGCTATGTGACCTTGAGCAACTGACCTCACACCTGCAACCCAGGAATAAGCACTGAGGCGCCCTTGACAGACCATCGTGAGGATAAGGGAGACCAACACACTCACAGGGTTGAGCACACTGCCTGGAGAACAGCAAGCGCTGCAGAGATGATAAACCCCAGTGAATGTTTATTGGGCAACTACTGTATGCCAGACACAATCTCAGATGCACTTAATTCTTCCTTTTTTTCTTTTTAGATATCCATGACAGTGGAGTGTATTTTAACATATTCTACATACATGGAGTATAACTTATTCTAATTAGGATTCTGTTCTTGTGGTGGAACATGATGTGGAGTTTCACTGGTCATATATTCGTAGGTGAACATAGGGAGGTTATGTCCAGTCTGCTGTCTTTCCTGTTCCTGTCCCCGCTCCCTTTCCTTCATTCCCTTTGTCTAATCCAATGAACATCTATTCTTCCCTCTCCCCCACTTACCGTGTTAGCATCTGCAAATCAGAGAGAGCATTCTGCCTTTGGTTTTGGGAGACTGGCTTATTTCACTTAGCATGATAGTCTCCAGTTCCATCCACTTACCAGAAGCAGTTGTTCTTCTTTACAACCTATTGGGTGGATCCTATTACCCTACTTTGGGGGAGGGCAAATTATGGTATGTGGCTCACCCCTGTCCCTGGCTATTAGCAGGTGGAGCCAGGATGCAGACCTGCAGTCTGGCTCCTGAACTCTTCCCTGCCAAGTGATACTCCTGTCTACACCTGCCTTCCATGTTGGAGTAAAACTGACCTTGGGAGGGCGTGATTGGCATTCTTTCCACCACACACCACACAGGCTGACCTTAAACCAAAGCTGAGGTCATGAACAGGAAGAAGAACCAGTGGGCTGCAGGATCATCCTGGGAAGGCAGGCACGGAGCATCACCTGGGGCTGCCAGAACACTGAACGCATCCCTGGCCAGTGAGACTGTAATAGCCAGAAGGTCTCAGATCAGGCCTGGATCCCTGTCCTCTCAATCCATCTGCAGATGACCCTACTCAGGAAAAAGCACACCTGTGTTTGGGTGGGCTCAGTGGTGTGACTAAGGTGTGGGGTGGAGCCTGATGTTTGCAGATCCCAGAAAAGAAGGTCTTCTGGGATTGGGAGGACCCAGCCTGGTCCTTCTCTGCCCAGCAGTGGGCAGGGTTAGGAGAGTCTGCATCCTCACTTTAAATGAGAGCTCGTCTCCTCTGAATACAGGAGCAGTCTTACTCAGAGTCTCACCCATCCAGCGCTTATCACAGCAACTCTAAACAGGAAGAAGAAGAATATGCTAAATATGCTGTCCCCCAAGAAGGAAGAGATGCACTCTATTTGGTATGTGACAGCAACTCAATGACTTTCTAGAGGAAGGATTTTAAGAGTGATGTGAATGGGACCACAGCAGACTCATGAGGTCTTCCAGGGTGCCATGCCCTCCCTCACCACTGGGCCTTTGCACATGCTTTGACTGTGTCCAAAATACTCTAATGCCCTCCTTTTTCATCTAGTCTCCTGTCTCCAAGCCTGGGTCAGGTTAGTTTGTTTTAAGCTCTCATAGGTCCATGTACATTTCCTTTGAAACAGAAGTTCCTAAAGCATAGTCCCTGAATCAAGACCTTTTCAGAGAATCCACTGAGTCAAAAGTACTTTTATAAGCTATTAATCATTAAGAAAATACAGCTTAGAGCTAGGGTTGTGGTTCAGCAATAGAGTGCTTGCCTAGCAGGTGTGAGGCACTGGGTTTGATCCTCAGCACCACAGAAAAAAATAAATAAAGGTTAAAAAAAAAATCTTAGAGTGATATAAGTCCTGAAAAATAAAAATAAAGAAAATACAGCTTAAATCATAGTAGATGCTCAATAAACATTCAGAAAATGAGTGAGTCAAAGCCCCACTGATGGATTTGAGGGCAAGGGTGTGTGTGTGTCAAACAAATCCCATCGCTCTAAATGTTTCTCCTTGGGGACAGAAGGGGAACAGAAGGAGCAGAGATAATCCCTTCCCCTGGAACAGGGCAAAACCATCTGGCCCAACATGGAGCTGAAATGTGCAACTTCCTGCTCAGCCCAGCATTGTTTCTCATGAGTGCATCTGGAACACATTAGAAAGGGGTCAGACTGGTTTGGAAAGTGTCTGGGTACCTCTGGACACAGGAGGTGGAGCTGGAAATCAGTAGAGAAGAGGATGGCTCCTCGGTGAAGTTCACGGTTACGGTCAAGCACTGCCCCATGCCAGCCCCTGACAAGAACCCTGGGCTGTGCCCTCAGTCCTTCCCTACCCATATGGAGGCCTCTGGATGTGCCCTTCTCCCTTACAGACCCCCTTTCAGTCTTGCTTTCGTAAGACCTCCCCACTTCACCTCCCTCATTAGACCCAAACCACAAACTCAACCCAAGCCCTGCTCCATGAATAATAATGGTAATAACAGTAACTGCAACCCATAAATGACTTCCCATTGATAGACCTCATGTTCCATGTAAAGACCTTCATATATATTCTCTCATTTTATCCTATGAGTAAACCCTCAAATCTTAAATATTCATGTCCCCATTTCACAGACGAGGACACTGAGAGCTGATTTCCCCCCAAGTCATAAATTTGAAACTCAAATCCAGAATTACCAGACTTAATTTTGCTTCCTAACTTCCACACCACACAGTCTCCCAGGAACCAAAGATAATCCCTCTCCTCCCAAGTCAAGGAGACCCAGAAGATTGACATCAGAGGTAAAATCCTATCCATGCACCTGGTTACCTGTGACAACCAGTTGCTGTTGTTTTAAATTAAGTCTCCTCGGAACTTCAGCTGTAGCTCCCAAATCAAATTTAGTTTCGAATTAAATCTCCCACACTGCCCCCTCAAGTGAACATGGCATAGACTAAAAAATCTATTTTCTCAGCCCAGTTCAACTCCAGAAACAGGAGTTCTTCGGAATAGAGAGAAGTTAAGTTTTTGTTTTAACAGCCTGTTTCCCTTGGAATATCCCTGAGAAATTTGAGGTTAATCTTCAAATCTGGGTGTGCAGTGGAGACCACCCCAGCCCACAGGTTCAGTAGAGCAGTGAGGAAAGATGGCGAGCAGGGCCCCTCCTGCCCCATCAGAATCAGAGAACGCGGGTCTCCAGTCCATGCCCACCTCCAATGGCAGTCAAGAAGGGAATTAACTGAAACCATGGGGAAAGGGCATATCCATGGTCAACATCCCCGCAGATTCCTCTAGGTCTAGACCTGCCTTGTCCAGTACAGCAGCCATGAGCCACCTGGGTGTGTCTAGCCTGAACTAAGATGTGCTACGTGAAATCCACCCAATCTCAAAGACGTACCACAAGACAAATATCGCAATAATTTTCAGACTGATTAAATATTGAACTGTCTTTGATGTATTATGGTAGATAAAACATATCATTGAAATTTTGTTGTTTGTAACAGGCTATTGGCAAATTTTCAGATTGCTTATGGGCCTAGCACTGTATTTCTATTTGATAGCACCATTCTGGATACAGGATATGGTAACCCCTGGGGCCAGGAGCCAGTCACAGCCACACCTTGGGGTTCCTTCCTCCATCCCCTCAAGCCTGGCCACCACTGTCACCAGCCCCACCCTCCTCCTCTCTTTAAAGCCTACCCCTCCCTTGCTCCAGGAGCTCCCCAGTGCTCCCCAATTCAGGTCATGTCAAGCCCAAGCTCTGGTCGCTCTCCCTAGCCTTCTAGGCCACCCTGGTTGATTAACCAGCCCCATCCTGACCACAGTAAGTAACCCTGGGAGCTACCTCCTTCCAACTTTCATCCCTCTGCCTTCCTGGCACACCAGGGCCGCTGGTAGAGAACAGTCCCCTTCACCCCCACTCTTCCAGGTCTTTACCTTCAGAAGTTTGCAGTAATTGTTCCTTCCCCTCCTCTTTAATGAGCTCCTGGCTCCCGGGTGCAGGGAACATGGGCCCAGACTTGCCCCTCCGTCTGAATTGGTGGCTGCCCGGCCACTCCTACCTCACCTAATGCCCAGCAGGTGTGGGCCCACTGAGCCCAGCGTCTCACTGCGGAGCTGCACACCTGCCAGGCACTGGCATTGCGCAGCCGCAGGGACCGGATGTTTCCTGCTCCCGCAAGTTCTCCCCCGGAGCTCTTTTGCTAGTGCCCATCTCCCTGGCTGCCCCGCCTCCCAGGATTAGGCTCCGCCTCCCAGGATGCAGGCTCCGCCCACACACACTCGGGCTTCATTCGTGGAGTTCCAGGCTTTCACTCTTGCGGACTCCAAAGGCACTTGAGGCTCCAGGAAGCCCCTCTGGTCCGAGGTCCTTTGCTGCCCACAGCACTTTCACCTGTAATGTTGAATCCATGCAGCTGCTTCATGTGGAAAGAATTATTCCCATTTTACAGTGGAGAAACCAAAAAGACTGAGAGTGACAGAGGAACTTTCTCAGCATCAGTCAGAGCCAGTCTCTGAACCCAAGCAGCTGGGCTCTAAACTTCCGTCGGAGTGAGTGTCAGGAGAGCGCAGATAGGCAAAGTTTTGAATTCCACTTTCTAGCCCTGTGACTTTATGCAAGCTTCTTTTTTTTTTTTTTTGGTTGACACATAATATTTGTGCCCATTTAGAATATGTGGTACAAGGTGATGTCTTGATTCATGTATATGTTGAATAATTAGCAAGTTGGTAATTAGCATATCTATCACCTTAAACTTTTACCATTTATCTACAGTGAGTTCATTCAGAATTCTCCCCTCTATTTTGGATATATAGTGCATTATTGTTAACTATATTTACCCTGCTATGCCATAGAACATCAAAACTTATTCCTGTCCCCTACATGTAACATGGTGCTGGGTGGCCAACCTCTCCCTGTCCTCTTACCCTGCTCCCTCAAACCTCTGGGAACTATCATTCCACTATCCACTTCTGTGAAAGCAATTTTTTTTTAGTTTCCACACTAGTGAGGTCATGCAAACTTTGTCTTTCTATGACTGACTTACTTCACTTAGCAGGATGTCCACCAAGTTCACCACTGTTTTTGCAAATGACAGTGTTTTACACTTCAAGTCTGGATAGAGTAGGAGAGGTAGATAGATATGGGTCTATACATACAATTACATTTTCTTTATCCATTTTCCACTGATAGATATTTAAGTTGATTCCATATCTTGACGATTATGCAGAGTGCTACAATAAACATGGGAGCACAAGTTTCTCTTTGACATTTGGATTTCATTTCAAACTTCTTCACCCCTTTATGCCTCAGTTTCCTCCTTTGTAAAAGGAAGCGAATATGTTGGAGTTGTGAGGGTTCAGTGATCAGTGTAAGAAGTGTATCTAAGACAGTGTCCACAGGCATCACGGAATATGTGCTCTGCAGTGGTAGCTGTTGACATTAATAATCACCCAGCCTGGTCTTCCACTAGGCTGTGAGACCTTGTGATATGAGCAGTGGACCCAGGGGCGATTCTCAGTCCCCCTGATTAAGTGTGTAGCAATGGTCTGCAAGGATGCAGGACAGAGGGGTTTGGATGATAGGGTTAGAACTGACAGTGTCCCTCCCGATGTTCATAGGCTGAATCCCTAGCCACCCCCCACTGGTGGTGTATTAAGATGGTGCCTTTGAGAGGCAGATAGGGTTGAATGAGGTCATGAGGGTGGGCCCCCATGATGGGATTAGAAACAGCCGAGAGCTTGCTCACCCACACTTTCACCCTCCAGGCCCCCATGTGAGGACGCAGTAAGAAGGCAGCACACGTGTTTTGATCAGCTTTTTAGCTGCTGTAACTAAAAGACATGACCAGTACAATTGTAGATGAGGAAAAGTTTATTTAGAGGATCACAGTCTCAGAGGTTCCAGTCCATAGAGAGCTTGAGGTGAGACAGAACATCATGGCAGAGAGAAGCCGCTCACATGATGATCAGAAGCAAAAAGAGACTCCATGTGCCAGGTACAAATATATACCCCAAGCCCCCAGTGCCCACCTCCTCCAGCCACGCCCAGCCTGCCTCCAGTTACCACTCAATTAATCCCATCAAGCATCCATTCACTGAGTAAGGCTCTCATAACCCAATCATTTCTCCTCTGAACTTTCTTGCATTGTCGCATACATGAGCTTTTGGGGGGACACCTCACATCCAAAACCATAACAATATGCAAGCCAGGAAGGCAGCCCTGTTACCAGAAAACACACACACACACATTGACAGCCTCATCCTGGACCTCAGAAAGGGAGGAGTGATGGCGACCAGCCTTACAGGAACTCCAGTCCTCAAGGTTCCTCAGGTCAAGGCAGGAAGTCAGCCTCCCCACCACCTCCCTTGGATACCTTAACCAAGAGAGGGTTGTAGGGGGTTGTGCATGAAAAAGAAGTCTGGGCACCTACTGGACACTGACCAAGCAGGATGTTCTACTGAAGGCTTTCACCCCATGGAGTCTGGAACATGCTTTACCAAAATAAGAAAAAAGAAAAAAAAAAAAAAAAAAAAAAACCACAGCACAGCACAGCTGCTCTTCCCCAAAATGAAAGGAATAGTGCACACTGTAGAAAATATTGTTAAATATAAGGAAGAAAATATATGCTAAATATATGCTAACCCTCCCATTCAGGGACAACACACCATCCATATTTTGTGCATTCCCCCCATCTGAAGACAGAAACCTTCAAGATCCTTCCAGAGCTGGGTTCATGCTGCATATGCTCTTTCATGGCCTGCCTCTCCCCCTCCATATTCTATCAGAACCATTTGCCCTGTCATTAAAATTCTTTATAAACCACATTTTAAGAACAGAATAATATTTTATCATCTGGTTGTGTCATAGTGTACTTAGCCACTTCCCTATCGTTAGACATTTAGGGAGTTTCCAATAACACATAACCATAAATAATGCTGCAATGAACATGCTGCTACATAAATTTTTATTCACCCACCTATCCCTGATTACTTCCTTATGATGGACTCCCAGCAGCAGGAATACTGGGAATGACTGCATGAGTCATTTTATGAGTGGTGGATGTCTAAGAATACTCTTCTCACCACATGCTCACCAGCATTGTGTATTATCTCTTTTTAATCTTTTGCTAAGGGGTTATGATACTTTTTTGTGCATTACCTTGAATTCATGAGAAATATACAGTATACAGGTTCTGATAATCTGGCTTTAGGGAACTTTTTTTAAAGTGAGAGAGATGTTCTAATGGATTTAACCCCAGCCAAGAATAGACATTTGTTTTCAAGAAATGCAGTGTTAAGTTTAACTATGACTTGTGATACTAACTTGCAACAAGCAAAATAAATAAAGCAGAGGTTTGAACAGCTTTACAGAACAGAAAAGCCAAAGGGGAAGCAAAGGCCAACATTCATTGAGTGTTTCCAAGTGACTTGCTCTTTACATGCAAGATCATATTTATTATTTAATCTTATGAAATAATTTTTCTCCTAGTTCTGTGTTCAGAAAAACTGGGACTGAGGAGGGCTTATAATCGACCTAGATCACTCTAGCAATTGCTGTGTGGACAGGATTGGAAATTAAGTCTTCTACAAGTCAAACTCTACCACCACCAGCTGCAGGAAAAGTAATGGGTAGAATTCAAGTGACTAGAGAATAAAATAGCCCCATACATCCTGCTTACTTGAATATATTCTTCTGGACTTTCTCCCATGAAATTAGAGGGAAAACTTCATCTAGCAGTTAACTAAATTACCACCCACTGAAACAAACCACAAGTGATCTTGTACATTTGTTTGCATTGATTTTTTTTAAATGTACACAAAAATTAAATAAAAAAGAAAGTTATCCAGCAAAGGACAAGTATGTGTTAGAGGGAAAGGGAATGCCATTCAAAAAAAAAACTGAGCCCTCCACCCCCACAACGAAAAGGGAAAAGGTCCCTATTTTTGGGTAGTCAGTGGTTCATGAAATCCCCAGTTGCTGTATTACATGGCTATGATTATTCAAGATATGCCAAAACATACAAAACTCTGTCTTGGAGAAAATAAAAATTAATCATCTGAAATAATTTGCTACTGTGAATCTGGTACTACCCTCATGTAATTGAAAGTTACATTCATAAGGTGGAAGTGATAGGATTCGATGTTGGGAGGGGCTTGTTGGGCCTGATTTAGGAAGGAATGCAGCAGGGAACTGAGGAAGAACAGGACAGGAGATCGCTGATACTGACTTGAATGCTTTTTACCAACCGGATGGTTAGACCAATAGAAAACTCAAAATACAGCAATGATTAGAATCATTAGAATCTATGATTAGAATGATTGATTCTTCAGTTAACCAAGAGTGTTGGACTCAGACTCTGGATGTTTAAAAGAAATGCCTAAAACCAACAGAGACAGAGCAGTTGAATAAAAGGATTGAAAAAGACAAATACCAAGCAAAAGATTATCATAGCCATCTTAATACCAAACCCAGTAGATTTTGAGGTGTGAACATGAGATGTAAAGAGAGACACTAGATAATAACAGAAGTTTCCCTTTGCCAGAAAGATATCAAGTGCATATGAGGAAGTTGCCTTCAATTCATTTGCATCTTCAAGTCCCTGGGAAAACAGACTCATAGGAAGTGGGCAGCTCTGTTCACACCAAGAGGGAAACACAGGGTAGCTAAAGGAGCATCACACACGGGGGACACATACTCATCCTTTGCCAGCTTCCTCAAGCAGAAAGGCCTCCCAAGGCTCAGCACTATTTCATTTTCCCAGACTCCTGGCCAAGTAGCCTGACTTGTGCTGTTACTGGCACAGATTTTCAATCACCCTCACTCAATGTCCCCATTGCCACCCAAAGGTCCAGCCCCAGATCAGATACCAACAAGAATCCAAATGCTCAGGACCAAATAACTATCCTTTGATCCTCCTAATCATGGTTTGGATTTGACTCATTCCCCTAAAAAGCTTAAGTTAGGCAAGGTAGCAATGTTCAGAGGGGAAATGATTAGATTATGAGAACTGTAACCTCATCAGTGGATTAATCCACTTGATAGAGAATAATGTGAGTAGATAACTGAATGGTAACTGTAGACAGGTGGAATGTGGCTGGAAGAAGTGGGTAACTGGGGTTGTGCCTTTGGGGATTATATTTGGTCCCTGGCTCCTCTTTTTCTCTGCTTCCTGGCTGCCACAAGCTGAGCAACTTTCCTCTACCACACCTTTCCGCCATGATGTTCTACCTCACTTCAAGCCCTGAGCAAAGGAGTCAACCAACCATGGTCTGAACCTCTGAAACTGTGAGCTGAAATAAACTTTTCTTACTCTAAATCATTCTTGGTGGGTATTTTGGTCACTATGACAGAAAGTTAACCAATATTCTCCTTCTTCCCCAAGTTGCACCATGTGAAGTCATGAGTCTGATCTAGATTCTTTGGTTCATTCTTCATTGATTTATTCATTCAGTAAGTCAATAACTGTACACTTACTAGATGTTAGGTACCATTCTAGGTATACAGGAAAAAATCCTTGTGAGTTCCCAGTTGGATTCTCAGGAGCCAGCCTAAAAGATTGCTCCTTTTATGACATCTTAGGGAGTGAGGTATGAGATTCCAAATTGCCAAATACTGCTGAACAATTCTGGACTCTTAGGAGTTTACTCTTCCCTGGCCTTCAAGCACAAAGGTATCCTTTACCAAAGTGTCACGGGTGGGGGTGGTAATTACAAATATGTCAATCATTACTTCATCTAGCCACTTTTATATTTTAAAAAACATTTATCACAAAAGTAATTCATGTTGATCATTAAAATTAGAAGATTAATTTAAAAATTCTGCCACTTAGAAGGATTACTGGGAACACTTTGGTGCACTGTTGGTTCATTTCTGTATGTACATACGATATATTTTGCCTGCTCATTGCCACTGTGAAAGAGGACATTAAATCTGGTTGCAAAAAGAGAATAAGGACCCTTGGAGACCATCCAGTTAGACACTTGAAGCAGCCCTTAAATACCACATGTTCACAGGGTTAAAGGTAAGTGTTTTATTAAAATGTTGCAAAACCAACAGCATACTCCACAGTAAGAGATGCTTCTGCATGATTCCCCCTTAAAGGAAGGAAACTCTAGCTATCTGTTGTGTCCTATGGAACAAATTTCCTCACTGCTCCCCTGAAGGTCACAAAATAACGCAATGAAAATGGCATTGCCCCCAAAGGAAAGGTGTTAGCCTGTCTGAACACTTCATTAAAAGTCAGTTCTCTGTACTCTTCCCGGTCCCCTCTCCCTCTCTCAGTGCATAACATGAGATCTAACTTGTTACATTTCTAAGAGCACAATACAGCATTGTTAACTATAGGCACAATGTGGTCCAGCTGTTCTCTAGAACTTAGGCGGTTCACAAGGCTGCAACTGTATACCTACATACCCCCGACCCCCTGGTAATTGCCATTCTATTGCTTCTATAAGTCTATTTGCGATACCTTATTGTTTTAGCCTGCTTTTACACTGCTAAAGGACCCAACTAACACAATTGTAGAGAAGGAAAAGTTTATGTGAGGGCTCACGATTTCAGGTCTCAGTCCTTAGCAGGCTGGCTCCATCCTTGGGGGCTCGAGGAGAGGCAGAGCATCATGTCAGAAGAGAGTGGTGGAGGGAAGCAGCTCACTTGATGATCAGAAAGCAGAGAGAGACTCGGTTCACCAGATACAAAATACATACCCCAAAGCCACGCCCCCAATGCCCCACCTCCTCCAGCCACACCCCACCTGTCTCCAGTTACCACTCAATTAATCCCATCAGGTGATTAATTTACTGATTGGGTGAAGACTCATAACCCAGTCGTCTTCCCTCTGAACCCTCTCGCGTAGTCTCACACATGAGCTTTTGGGGAACACCTCACATCCAAACCATAAGGCTTATATAAATGGAATCGGGCAGCATTTTGCTGTGCAAGGTTTATTTTACTTAGTATAACCTCCTCCAGGTTTATCCATGTTATCTCACATGGCGGCGTTTCCTTCTTTTATAAGACTGAATAATATTCCATTGTATGTACAACCCCCTTTCTCATTATCTGCTTATCCATTGGAGACTTCCATTCTGCTTATCTATTGGTGGCTTCCGTGTCTTCACTAGCATGAATAATACCGCCACTAACATGAGAGTGCAGCAACGTCTTCATGATCCCCTGCTTTTAATTCTTTGGGGTATATACCCAGTGGAGGGATTGCTGGATCATACATATGGTCCTTCCAGGGAACTCAGAACCCAGGAATCAGCCTGCAGCCGCCCTACTCCCCGCCTCTTCTTCCCAAACTGTGCTGATTGGACAATGGACAGACAACTGGGCCAATCAGATCCTCCCACCGGGAAGGCAGTGTTCAATCTGAGAGCCAATTGGTGGGTTGACCAGCAATACAGGCAGGAGCACCGAGCTCCAGGTGGCTACTTTGGGATCACCTGAGGAGCCCAGAAAAAGACTTCCAGGACTCACTCGAGCATAATGCACCTGCGTATCCAAGGGAGGGCCCTAGAATTGGTATTTCACAAATATCTTAGTCAATTCTGAAGTCATGTCAAATTTGGAGACCACAGCAAAAGCAAACTCACGAGTTCCTGCCCTAAGTCCCCCAAGGCGGCCCTGATTCCTCCTTGGATTCCAAAAGACCTCGAAAGTTTCTTTCAGTGTCGTTGTCGACGTCTTGTTGCCCACTCTTGCCTCCTGGACCTCTGACTCTCTGCACACCTGTGGCATTCGGCCAGCTGTTTGCAATCTGTGCTGTTCTCCCGGTTCCTCTGCCTTTCTGGGAAGGAGCCTCCCGTGTTAGGACCAGAAAGTGTAGTTCTGTACAAGGCGCGGAGTGCGGGGGATGGGGGTCCCTAAGAATAAGACAGCTCATCTGAGAATTCCAAATTTGAACTGAGAGAACGTCCCTCTGTAATGTCTATTTCTGACAATTCCTCTACTAGAGAAAGACAATGAAGGCCAAAATTTCTCTTTGGAGTGTTTATTGAGTACCTACTAGGTCCAGGTATGGTTCTAGGCCAGTGCTGTCCAGAACTTTCCAATGATAGGAAATTCTATAGCAACACTGTCCTTTCATGATTACAAAATGTGGATAGTTCCATTGAGGAATGGAATCTTTTCATTAATTTAAATTGAAATTGCTCTAGGGGGCTCATGGCTCTACTCAGTACCGTTTTAGAGACTTCACCTAATTAAATCTGCAAGGCAGGAAGCACCAGCTTAGTTTTATAGATGAGGAAATTGATACTTAGAGAGGAAAAGTGATAGGCCAGCAAGGATTCAAACCAAGGCAAATTCAATCCAAGATACAAGAACTGCTCCACACACCGAGTAAAACTTTGATAGGGCATAAAATAAAAGTGAACATCCCATCTCTCAGGCATCGGTTCTGTTTTAGTTACTAAGCCAAAACAAAAAGGAAAGCCACAGAGCCGGACACACACTATCAATTCCGCCTAACCATGCAGATGATCCGGCCAACCGTCTTGGCCTCCGACTCCAGCCGTGCTGGCTCGACGTGGGCCTTGTGGTCGAGTATGTTTTATTGCATGGCGAAGACTCCAAGAGAGCTCAGCCTCCAGGAACAAAAGTGATTGCAGGGTGAAAGGGAAGGGGGCCAAGAGGCCGTCCCTCCCATCGCCTAGGGTGGACACCCCGTCCATCAAGCTGTCTTTAAAATACAGCGCTCTGTCGTGGGGAGGGCCCACGGCCTGGGAAGTGTCTCCATCCGCCTCCCCCACTCACCACGCCCAGGGGACCCTTCTTTTCTGACAGTTACGGCCAGCCATTCAAATCACATTACACTGTAAGTGGATATACAAATCGTCAGCCCTAGTGAAATTGAGGAGAGGTGAAAACACTTAGAACTGGCTTCTTGGTTTTCAAGTCCCCGATCCAAGTGGTTTAAACCTCTCGTGGGAAAGGTACGTGGAGGGTGGGTCTTCTGCCAGTGTAAGATGCCAACCCAGCCTAGGGTTTCTGCCCTGGTTCCCCCTGGAATTGCACCTATTAGTAGACCAGTTTCTCCAAGAAGGGGTGGGTCATTCTAATTTCTGCGCCCGGCAAAAGACCTGGCACACAGACGCACTAGGGACATGTGGAATGGAAGAATAAGCCCAGAGAGCCCCTTGCTCAGGCCGAATCACGTCAGTCAGAAGAGGCCGTAGCAAAGGAAATCCAGCTCCATGCCAGAAATTCCTCCATTAAAGACTTTCTGGGGCTGGGACCAGGGGGTGAGAAATGCTCTTTTTATACCTATTCTCTCAGTGAACACAGGCCCATGGAGACACTGAGCCGAGCAGCAAATTCAACTAGCCACGGAGTTATCTGCCACCAACTGATGTATCAGGCGGCTCTCTCTGGGACAGAAAGGGGTCCCAGCCAAAGAGAGGGCTTACAGGTTAAGGTGATAATGTAATACCATTGTCAAGTGATGAGGTGGGTTGCTCTCTGCACAAACCACTTGCTGTGTAATTCTCCCCAAGCTCCTGCATGGGGGACAGGGTTTACCCCTTTTACCAATGAGACAATCAAAGTTCAGAAAGGGCTGAGCATGGGTGGCACACCTGTCACCCCAGAAACTAGGGAGGCTGAGGCAGGAGGATCACAAGTTCAAAACCAGCCTCAGCAACTTAGCCAGGCTCTAAGCAACTCAGAGAGACCCTGTCTCTAAATAAAATATCAAAAAGGACTGGGGATGTGGCTCAGCAGGTAAGTGGTTAAGCGCTCCTGGGTTCCTTTCCTGGTCCAAAAAAAAGGTTCAGAAAGGTCAAAAAACTTGGCAGGTGTTTCTGATTCCCAAGTACCTTGTTTACTGGTGCCCCACCCCATGCTGGAGAGGCCGCTGGGTGGGATAGGATGCATGCTGAGTGTGGGCGGGAAGAGGACCTGCCAAAGAGGTGTCTTCTCAGTATCCTGCCAGGGCCAGGCTGAAGCAATGAAGGCCAGATTATATTTGCTTTCGTTTTATTCTCTAGCACCTGAGTTTAAGGTCCTGTTTTCCAGTTCAATACAGGATCGGCTTCCTGGGTTTGATTTCACTGATCACGCTCATGGGACCCTCTCCAAATCATTCCTCGCATGTCAGGGAATGGCCCAGAGAGGACAAAAGATTTTTCCCAAAGCCACATAGCAAAGTGGTAGCCAGAACCCAGACAGTGAAAGTGTTGGGGGAGCCAGACTCCAAGTCTGGGTCCAGGATTCTCTCCACCTCGCTGGGCTCACCTACAGAGGTAGACCCCCTTGCCTGATAGCCATGGAGCCCTCCAGTAATTTAAGAATGAGGAACTCTGATGTGACTTCAAATGGGAAGAGAGACCAGGTGACTTTGGGTCAGGAGTAGAACCTTAGGCTGCCGGCCTTTCTGGGCTTCCATTTTTCTCTCCCCTGTGCCTTAAAGGCTCTGGATCCTCGTGGGAGGGCACAAGCGATATAATCAGAGAGACCTGGCTTTGCTTCCTGCTAGCTCTACAGTTTGAGGAGAGAATCTTCTGGAACTTTCTTTCTTCATCAGTAACAGGGGAAGAGTCACATTTCCTTTTATCAGATACCACAGAAGCAAACGAAATAATGTGAACACAATAACCTAACGGGAAGCTCAATAGATGGGTTTAGTATGTGGGGCCCAATAAGCCTGTACTTATTATATTTACTTTCGTTTTATTCGAAACGGTTGAGAGGTGTTATTTTCATTTTATAGAGGAAACTGAGGCCCAGAGGAAACTTTTTTTTTTTTTTGGGGGGGTGCTGGGGATTGAACCCAGGGCCTTGTGCTTACAAGGCAAGCACTCTACCGACTGAGCTATCTCCCCAGCCCCCAGAGGGAACTTGGTGGCTTGCTACTTCAAGAAGCGCTCTGGGGCCCAGGGCTGGGTGTGCTGAGGACGCTGGTCCAGGACCCTGGAGCTGGTCTCACCTGAGCTGCATCCTCTCTCTTCCCAGCCTCGGAGGCTTTCTCTGTAGACAGGAGGGAAGTCCCCACACTGCTGGCGTCCTAGGTCTGTCCTGAGACGCAGGAAAACATTCTGCAGCCTTTCCCACAGAGGGGGAGAATTGGCAAGTCAGCGCTGAGGCTAAACCCCGCCTCGGCCTCCCTACCTGTGCTTCCCAGCCGGAGCCTCATCAGGAGCCTTCAGTAGCCGCCACCCCATACCTTGAAGGGAGAACCCTGCGATTTGCTGACTCAGGGAAGTTCATGATTGGAAGCCCAGGATGAGATGAGAAGGTGGGATACCAGTGATGGCCACTACCATCACTCCACCTAGTCCATGACAGGCCCTTTGTTTATGGGATTAGCAACCTCACCATCACCCTATCACATTGTCACTGCTCCATATTATAGATAGGAATACTAAAGTACAGAGAAGTGAAGTAACTGCCCAAAAGACACACAGCTAAGAAGAGCAAAGCAGAGAGCCAGACTGTTTTTGACTGCCAATCTTTATCATGCTTTTGGAGATGTTTGGGGGTGGGTGGAGAAGTGGATCCTGTGGGTGCCATCCAGAGGAGACAGAGCACCACTGTTAAACTGTAGAGCCCTAGCCCAGGGGTAGACTATATGAGGATGGCTGTGGTGTCTCCCATCCTGTACAGATGTCCCTCTGCAGTGTGACTTTGTCATCCTCCCATTGAGAAGTGGCATTATCCTCCCTCCACTTTAAACCACAGCTGTCCTCAGACTTGCTTTGGACAACAGAGGGCAGTGGAGGTGACATAGCATAACTTCCAAGTCAGCCTCAAGTGGCCTCGAAATTTAAGTCTCACCTTCCTGGACTCTGCCACCACGATGTGAAGGAGACCAGGCTAGCCTCCTAGCGATCACAGTTCAGGTTGCAAGAAAGGCCCAGCCGTGCCAGAACCCACTGTGGATCCGGGCGTGAGGCCACCTGGGTTGATAGTCTCCAGCCCATGTGGGGCCCCAAGTTGAGACCAGCAGACTTTCCCCGACTACGGCAGCCCGAATCACCGACCCACAGACTCATAAGCAAATACGATGGTAATAGTGCCAGCCACTGAAGTTAGGTATGGGTTGGGTAGTGTGTTTCTTCAATAGCTACCTGATAAAGTGATTGACGTTATTTCTCCCAGCCTGTTTTCTCATCTGTAAACTGGGGACAATGTTGGATCCATACTTAAAAACTTGTTATGCTGAGTGTATAAGATGAAGCACAGAGTCTGGCATAGCGTTGGTGCCAGCAGCTCCAGTTAGGGCCTCTGAGGCAGTTATAGCCATTGACACTGGCATAGAAGAGGTGGCAAGCATTTGGCTAGGATCATCTCAGTCACAGCAACGTGAGGCCCCTAGGTTCGGTTGGAAACCTGGGACTGGGGGTGGGGTTAAGTTAAGTCAATGCAACACCAAAATGTCCCCAAGATCATATAGGCTTTGAGATTCCATTGCCAAAATGAGAGCCAGGAACCAAGGGCACTAGCCCTTCACAGGGTTTTTAAAGGTCATCTGGACATGTCCAGCCCTGCTGAGAATGGTGGCCAGTTCCTGTTCCCCAGGAGGGAGGCAGCCTCCCCATCTCATGGAGGCCTGCCTGCCCCAGGGCTGCCTCATCCCCCACCACCTCCTGCTTCTGCACTCCCCAGCTACCCCCAGACTCCCCTCCTGGGATGGTGGACCACAGCCTCTCCCACCCTCCACCTGTGCTCCAGTGCTCTGGCCCACCCTTCTCCCACTTACCCTTGAGAACCTGTATCCATCTTTCAAAGCTCAGCTGAACACCCCTTTCTCTGTGGAGCCCCTTGACGCCCCAGGTCCGGGCTGGTCTTTCCTCCTTGGCTCTCTGTGCCACCCTGCCCTTCCCGAGCTTTGAAACTGTGCCTGCTCTTTATTGAGCACAGGTGCTCTGGGAGGGCAGGTATGCCCTTGGCTGTGCTCACCTCCGTAACTCCTTCCCCTCAATCAGTGCCCAGCACACAGTAGGTAGTCATTAAAGATGCCCTCCTACTACGTAAGGACTAAATGGATATGAATTGGGGAAGCCTTTAGAAGAATAAACAACGACAACAAAAAAGAAATCAGAAGCGCGGAGAGGGGAAGAGACTCGCCCAGATCACAGGAGTTGCGTCACCATCTCGTTGAGGGTCTGTCCGCCTTGAATGAATGAGCCCTGTTTTCCTAGGCGGCTGGGAGATTTCCCAGGTCAATGGAGGAGGGAGGGTTCTTGCTGATGAGTTTTCACCAGTTAGAACATGTCCAACTTTCCCAGGGGATGGAGTCTCTGGATGCAATGGCGTGCTTCTCAGGGGCTGCTATCTCCCGGGGGTAAATCCATGGGTAGGAGACCCCTATGGCATTTGGGAACTCCATGACAGCCTCAGGAAGTACCAGGAGGGGCAATGTCAAAATGATTAAGTCAGATTCCAAAACCTCAGTGACATAAAATAGAACTTATAATATAGTTACACCCCGGAGGTGGCTCCGTGCTGCAATGGATAGCGCATTGGACTTCTAATATAGTTAAACCCCGGGGCCAAGGACAGAGTTTCTGGTTGGGTCTGGCTGTTCTTCCTGTGGTGAGTCAGGAACCCAGGTCTCTTCCATGTTGAGGCTCCATCAGCCCCTAGGACTTCAGACTGGTGAAATCAAAAGACATAGTGGAGAATTCATAGTGACTTCTCAAAACCCTGGGCTCCAAAACTGACAGGCAGCACTTTACGTCAACTGGTGAACCGTGTCCAGCCACACTTGGATGCAAGCAGCCAGGAAATGCAGTCTCTGGTCAGGCTATCATTTTCCTATGACAGCCCCACCTCTATAGAGGGAGAACATGAATATTTAGTGGACAAGTCAGCTCATGGGTCAGACAGGAACTCTCCAAACTGCCATTCTTTCAGTTACCAAATGAGAGCCAGAGATTCTTGGGACTCTTAAGTGAGAGGAAAGATAAAACCCTTAGCAAGTGCCAGAGAGGAATAAATGCTTATCAAAAATACTTGCTTCAGTGTTTTTATTGTTTATTTGTTAAGTTAGTAGAAATGAGATTTTTCTGAAGACAATGGTCAGAAGACAGCTGGACCCTCTCTTCCCTTCATCTGCCTCCTCCATATTTTATACCTTCCCTTTCCCCTCTTTCTATCCTCATTCTGTTTCTGTGGTCTGTCTTTCTGTCCCCCACCTCTTGATACAAGTTTCAGGACTCTCCTGTCTGCCTCCCAGAGTATTAGCTTCCCCTTCTGTTTTGGTTTTGATATGAGGTAGCCCCCAAAATCTCATATGTGAGGCAATAAAAGAAAGTTTAGGGGTGAAATGATTGTTATGAGAGCCTTAAGCTAATCAGTGCATTAATTCACTTGAGTGGATTAACTGGGCAGTAACCAGACAGGTAGGGGATGTGGCTGGAGGAGGCAGGTCACTGGGGCATGCCTTTGGGGTTTATATTTTGTCCCTGGTGAGCAGAGCCCTCTCAGCTTCTTGGTGCCGTGTCCTGAGCTGCTTTCCTCCACCACACCCTTCCCCCATGATGTCCTGCCTCACCTCAAGCTCAGAGTAATGGTGCCAGCTACCTATGGGCTGAGACCTCTAAAATTGTAAGTTCCAAGTAAGCTTTTCCTCCTCTAAAATGGTTCTTGTCTGGTCTTTTGGTTACAGTGTGCAAAAAAGCTGACTAAAACACCATCTCGTCACCCAGGCTGTGAAGTAGATTAGCCACCCCCATGGTGGCCATATGTCAGTAAGGAGGACAGACCCCAGCTCTCCAGACAGCATAACCAGGTAGCACACCCTCCTTCTGTGGTCACAAGTGTCAAGCAAGCAGGCAGCTCTTGACATCAAGGGAACACATGCCCAGAGAACCTGCCAAGGAAAGGGGTGCTCTGTACCAGCACCTCCAGCTGGCCCAGGGGACGGTAGCAACTGCTCAGTGAGGGGAAGTGGGGAGCGTCCTACCAAGTGGGAGTTCAATGGCACATTTCCTTCCTGCCGTTCTTTGATTATAGTGCTGCCAATATGCTAATGAACATCATACATCTCTCAGCGGGGCAATGATCCATCATTCACCATTTCCCAAACTTGTCTGGCCATGAAACACTTCCTGCTGAGCATCTCCCGGGGTCTGAGAGCAATGGAATGCTCTCTAGAAACTGCAGCTCAGTGACAAGTACCCGAGAACAGAGCTCACGTTTAGCTACGCAGGGGCAGGCTGGCTAGGAAATTGAGCTGATGATGGATTGTTTTGAAAACGAATTCCACCTTTTATTAAGTTGATACTACTGTGGACCTTCTGTAGGTTATGTCATGTTATTTAAATGTCTACCCAAAACGGGTGGTTGCTTTTGTCCCTGTGCTTCAGTTGAGGACGCTAAGATCAGAAAGATTCAAGAACCTCGTGGAGGGGACGCTGCAGGTGAGTAGTAGAGTGAAACCCAGGCAGGTGTACGACTTCCATACACTTGTTAAATACTCACTGGGTTGTGATATGCTAGATGGTTCTCTGCACTGAAAGATGAATCTGTGTTTGTTCGTTTCTCTGTTTTAAACTCATTGGCTAGCATATAAATGCACCTCATTTTGGTTTAGACCGGTGGTCTTCACCCAGGGTGACTTTGCCCTCCAGAGGACATTCAGCAATGTCCGGAGACATTCTAGGGTGTCACAAATAGACAGATGCTATTGTCATCTAGAGATCAGGTATGTAGCTAAACAGCTCACAGTACACAGAAACCCCCTGTACGGAGACTTGACCAGCCCAAAATGTCAACGGTACTGTGGTTAAGAAACCCTGACTGCAAGGAAAGACAGTGTCAGAGCACAAAAGCCTGCAGAGGCCAGTTAGTGACACCAACGACTGGCTCGTTGGACCTGCCTGGCCCTGTCCGAAAGGAAACAATGACTGCTTGGATGCAGCTGTCACTCTGTGGGCCTCATGACACATGTATCCAGGTAGCCAGCCTTTTCATTTTCTAAACCAGAAACCCAAATTTGAATGTGAAAATACTCATTGTGGAAATGTTGGCAACTAATTTAAGTGTTTTTTTGTTTTTTGTTTTTTAAGCCATGCCAGTCAAACAAAACCCTTCTGGAAGTGTTGAAAGTGTGATAGACAGCAGATCACAAGTTTGCAACCTCCCCAAACATGAAGGGTGCCTCCCCAGCACAGAGCCCAAGGTTAGGGGTGTTCAAAGCAGCAGCGCCCCCGCCCCCAGGTTCCTGGGCTGAGACCTCAGGCTTTTTCTCATGTCCCTTTCCTTCTCCTTTCTCCTCCTCACTAAAATTTTATTGAGTTCTTACCTCATAGAACCTACTCAAAACACCCATTTTATCTTCACAAAAATCTGAACAGGTAAATAGTCATACTCTGTCCCATTTTAAAGAGAAAGGATTCAGAGGCACAGAGAGATTATGGAACCTTTCCCAGGTGACACAGCAAGTGGCAGTACTAGAATCTGAGCCCAAGCCATCTGGCTCCAAAACCTGTGTTCCTAACTATTAAACCTGCCTGGGATGTCGTGCTGGATCTCCAAACTCTGCACAGTGAAGCTCACAAGGGCCTTCTCCCTCTCGTAAGTCAACCAAGCAAGCATCAGTCACCACTGTGGTCAGCTGGGTTCCCCAAGTGATCCGAACCTCAGTTCCTCCATCTAAAACCGAGGTTTTCTACTGGGAATGATTGTGCTGCCCAGAGGACATTTGGCAATGTCTGGAGACATTTTTGGTTGTCTCAGAAGGAATGGGCAGAGGTCAGTCATACTGCTAAACACTGCACAGGACAAAGAATGATGCAGTTTAACGTGTCAATAGTACCGAGGTTGA
Source organism: Sciurus carolinensis (assembly GCF_902686445.1). NCBI lineage: Eukaryota > Metazoa > Chordata > Mammalia > Rodentia > Sciuridae > Sciurus > Sciurus carolinensis. The sequence continues at coordinate 53,725,465 of NC_062229.1, read as the reverse complement.
AGAATTCCGCTCTAAGACGCTCACTGGCAACCATTGCAAGGAAAGAGACAAGGAGCAGAATATCTCAGACACTGCTTCCTTTCTTTCCTCAAATCCTTCTACCTTTCTTTTCTTGACCCGGAATTACATGGCAAACCCATTTCTCTGTGCTTAAAGTCTACATCCAAAAACAACCTCCCACTACCACATGCACATATTAGCAGCGGCCGCAGAGCAAATAAGAAATAGAAAAATTAGCAACAGGGAAAGAAAAAAAGAGTATTAAAGTACAAAATAAATCCTGGAGAGTCAGATGTAATATTGTGTACATGCCTGAAATGTTAGTGTTTTGTTCTGGATGCCCTAAGACATAACCCGGACCTCATCAAACTTCAATGGACACCCGTCTCAGCTAAACACACACACGTGACTACACTGGATTTCATAAAATGATTTTAATAGAAAAGTACAAGATATGAACAAAAATAAATAATCTTTATCTCATTTCTAACCCAGCAAATGGTACACTGCATATAAAAATGGTCTAAGATGCAATTTTTCTCCATTCCTTTTTTGCTTTGGAAATCCCAAGACGGCATTTTAATTCAAACTTCTAGATTCAAAATCGATACATTTTAAAAACTCAACCCAACCTTTAATTACTCAGCATCCATTTTTTGATGATGTTTTTCTAAAATAAAACCTTATCCAATCATCCGATTGAAGTGTAAAAGTTGGCGTCGACAAGTAAATTAGAAGACCCCTTCTCTGATTTTTCATTCCTATGTCTCCGTTTCCTGAATAAACAATTTATTTTATCACCTTTCAAAACACAGCATCTTATGTTTACCATTCCATAGAGAGGAGACTAGAAAACACTTATTTTAAAAAAAATAAATATTTTAAAGTATACTTTTTACAGCAATAATGCAGTATTTAGGTCTGTGCCTTGGTGCTCATTTCTATTAAATATATGTTTCAAGTTATAAGCAACTTTTCTAACTATCTCTCTCTATATTTATATTATGGGCCACTCCATCTTTGGGGACTGGTTTTGCCAATGATCTACAGGCGTCAGCTCCTACCAGCCTTGTTTGGCGGACTCAGCTTCCTTCTATCATGTCATATCTGGGGACACCAGTGGCTTGCATAATGTTTTGTAAACACAAATTGAAAACTAGTAAAGGCAAAATCATCTGAGAAAAAGTTGGGGGAGCTACTGACACCCTTGCAGTGCCAACCTAGAGGACAGCACCTCAAAAAAACTGAACAGAGATGCTGGACTGAGACACAAAAATCTTGCTTTTGCTTAAGGCCACGATGGCCATTTTGAACATGGCTCTGTTTGCCGCTGCCTGTATATAAATTTTTCGTTAATTTTCCTGTATTGGGAAGATCTTGAATGCTCTCCAGGATGAGAGGGAAAAAAAATATGCTGACGCTGCTACATCCAGTATATGTTTTTGCAATAAAGAACACTGGTCAATATACAACGGAGGAAAAACTGAAACAGATGTGAGTCCTAGAACCACAAGCGTTTGAATTTGCCCAGAAATGCTATTTTAAACACTCTATATGTTGGCCTACTGTTTTTTTGTGGAGTAATGTATTCTTGGCGTCCTTAAAAGGTTTCAATATGTTACAAGGTTATCCAGAAAGGGAAAAAAAAAAAATGCACAGGGCTAATGTATCAATCTGAGCAGTGCTGGCCAGAATGTGGTGTACATTTTCATAAAGCACAAAAACTTGTACTAATTGCAGACTGGGGCTTTCTTTTCATAACAACTGCTTTCAAAGGGGCATAGAGTCGCCACACCTGCTCCACCATAGCTCAAACATAGAGGTGCAAGAGTTGCAGCAGTAAACACAAAGATACCTTGTGTTTTTTTTTTTTTTTTTTTTTTTTTTAAGACTAAAAAGCTGGTCATGGATAAAGGCATATGCCTTTTTGGTTCTTCTCTGGGATGTTACAACAGCAACACGCTCTAAAACAATTAAGTTATATGCATCATGCTAAAAGAATGTGAGCAATCCTATAACCAGCTTTAAGCCATCTGCTTGCTTGCTTTTTTTTTTTTTTTTGAGAAACACATATAGGAAAAGAGAATTCCCTTTTGTTCTGTTACATATAGAACTCTTTTGAAGCTTCCAAATAGTTTGGTTTTGGTAAAAACTCTCCCCTCTTCCATTATTTTAACATGTAGTCATCCTAAGCTATCCCTCATGACTTCTCCAAAAACCTCCACATGAATTATCTGAAGGACCACTGAAACCACTTACCAATATACAAGGAATATTTTATTTATTCTATCTTCCATTGGCATAAGCCTTTCAATGTTTTTTTTAGACCAGTGAAATATACAAATCACACAAGATGGAAATATGTACATTAAAAGTACAGAATAAAGGCCATAGAAGATATACATAATATCTGAATGACATGTAGAATATCTTACATTAAATAGTTTCTTTTAAAGCTAGGATTGTTAAACTCAACTCTGTTCATAAACGTGAATCACTAAAAAGGAACACAATCTGATTTAGCAAATAAAAAAAAAAGTACTTCATGGTTTTTGAAGAATAAAAACCAAAAAAGTGACATTTTAAACTCATTAGTGCTTTTTTAATTTCAAGATCTTTTCTTTCAATTCACTGCAACTGAGGGGAAGTGAATATCCTTGTGCAATAAATTAAGAGCCATAGCTGGCTGAGGTGACGTGCAGGTCACCAAGCCTATGGAGGGTAGGGGTGATGTGCATCTTTCCAAACCTTTAAAAGCATGTGAGTCTGAGATAGGAACACACTTGATGGCACTTTGGGAAAAGAGGTATCCTTATTTAAAAAAAAATTTTTTTTTTTAACTAGCTATCTGTATAGTGGACCGGGTTTTCCTTAGGGATTGTAGTAAGTGCCACCAAGTCTCACAGACACCAGTTTCTGCTCTGCAGAGCAAGCTAAGCAAAGTGAGAAGAGATGATAATGCTTCTGGGTTGGATCTCTTACCATCCATGTCTGTGATGAACAAATAATGCCCTCTCCACAGAGTTTGCAAAAAAAGGAAGCTGGAGAAAAGGAGTTGGACAGGAAAGAGGAAAGCAATCTCCAAATCAACATGCACTTCAGCCAGTCAGACTGTCAAGCTTCCTCAGAAACCAGCTTGCTTCCTGGTGCTCGGTAGGGCCACAGGCCAAGCTCAAGACTCAAAAGAAAAAAAAAAATTTTGGAAAAATCCCAACTGGATTGCAGTGAAGGACGACAATGCTCCCGACAGAGAAATAAGCCCCGAGTAAACAATAAATCTAGATCACTGGCTGCACCAAGATATAATTATATTTATATTTATATATGTATATATATATATATATGTTATGTACAAAAGACTTTGAGATATCAGGCACCATTAAACCACATCCCCCCCTTATAAATGCAACTGTTCAAGTATATTAGGAACAGTTTTGGGGTACACCTGCAGTATAATAGGAAAAGCACGAGTGGATAGTCTAAACACAGGATTATAACAGCAAATCACTGGGACACCTCTGTGGACTCCGAGTAATGTCATCAAAACATATGAAGTTACTGCACTTCAAAATAAAAGTTTGAGGGAAAAAAAAAGTCCCTAAGTAGCACACTGTTTTCCAAGTGGAACTTCTCATATTTCATTTCCTGTCCTATAATCAAAGGGGACCCAGCGGAGCTGCCGTTTGGAAGCGTGGCCAGCATCACATCACGGCACAGAGGGACCAGAGAGGGCTAGGGGTCAAGTGGGAAGGTGGATTTCACTTTTTTTCCTCAAATGGGTTTTCTGTTCTGGTGCAGTGTGGAACTGCCTGCAATCATCTTGCTGTTTGGCCTGAGGATCTATGAATGGAATTCATGCATTATTTTCATTAGTAGTATTTATGAACCAAGTATCCCTAAGAAAATTACAAGATTTTTTTTCTTTATATTCAAGTCAATGCTCTCTCCCCAAACAAAATATTATCTAGAATCATTTGGATCAAAATAGTAGCCAGAATCACTTGGGGGATAGCACCTTCAAATCATGGCCTCCATTTAGAAGCTTTCGGATATTTTAATTTCTGGGGACTTTCCTCTCTGCTACCCAAGTTACACCAGCTATTAGAATAAGACCATCTGTAGATGGAACATTTGAGAAGAATAAGACATATGATATACCTTTTTACTTTGAATATCAAGATTCCTGCTTGTATATTTTATCATTTTGAAAATATAAAGGCAGTCTGGCAGCCCCTGGGAAATGGCCGGAGGGGTGGTGCCTCAGTTACCTTTTATTTTGCACTAGAGCATTTATAGCTCATTTTTGGTCATAGAAGCAGAATCTTGCACAGCTCTCCACCATCCTCTTCCAACGGATCCTACCCATCCCATATTTGAGAAGAAAAAAAATATATTTCCTTTACTTTCTGGATGTCTACTACCTCCACACAGCTAAGTTGGGGTGTGTGTTGTATTCCCCTCATCCTATGTTAGCAGAAAAAGTCTTGTATTACCTTTTCAAAGATCCACAAAATAAATATTTTCTTGGTTCCCACCCCCCATTATTGCCAAATAATAATTATAATATTAATAATAAACCACAGAGTTCTTAGATGGTAACAGAAAAAAATATGGTTCTGGTTGCAATTCTTGGGGAAAAATAAAAAATATTTTTTAAAAAAGAAAAAAAAAAAAAGAACCAGAATCACTGTACTTTCTATAAATAAGTGGGTCCTGGGAGTGGGGCTGGGGAGGGGCAGGCGTCCACTATTTGCACACAAACTGGTCCACGATCTCCGTGCACTTCTTGCACTTGACGTAGCAGCACCAGTGGAACTTGCAGTGGCAGCGCTCGGTCTGCACGGTTTTGAACTGGTCGTAGCCGCGGCCGCAGCACATGAGCTCGCAGCCGTCCATGCCCTCCGACGTCTTGTTGCACAGGCGGCCCTGCGTGCCCAGGGAGCCCGTGCTCTCGTTGCGCACGCAGTAGTCGGGGCTGGGGTCGATGTAGACCAGGTCCTGCGTGGTGGGCGAGTTGAAGCGACTGTTGACCTGCACCAACTTGCCCCGGCTGTTGAGCCGCATGGCCGCGGCGCTGTCGTACTTCTCCTTCAGCGCGTCGCCCACCTTGCGGAAGTCCGCCAACTGCAGCCAGCACGTCTTGAGGCTACACGAGCCAGACACCCCATGGCACTTGCAGGCCACGTCGGCCAGGTTGTACACCGTCTAGGGGCAACAGGGATAGTTAGTGTGCAAATTCATGGAGGATCCAAGATGTGGGCGTGGGTTCTATTAACCAAGCTCTTCTCTACCTTCTAATGGGGCTGGTTTCCCCAGCTGAATTAGGGGCTGTGTTACTTCTTCATTCTCCACTCACTACCAGGAGTCTGGTGTGGCCTTCTTTAAAAACTAACAAAATAAATATGCTCTTAGCCCGCAGAGTTTTCAAATGGGGACAGGGAGAAAAAAAAATCATTCCACTCCAGAATCATTGCTTCTTTTTTAGGGAAACCTGTAGCATGTGAACATGCATCTCTGGGACTTCACAGTTTCTTGTCTGCGTTCCCTGAATGACTCCCCACTGCCAGCCCACCACGCACCTGCTCTTATCACCCCCATTTCAACAAGAGGAAAGTGAGACCCAGAGAGATGAGCTCCTCCTCCAGCCACTGGGAAGTGGAGATGCTAGGATTTGAACTCAGGAAGTTGGACTCTGAGCCCAAGCTAAGGGACTTGCCCATGGTCACCCAGTTGGTAAGTCTCAAATTTGGAAAGGGTCCATCCCCAGTGGGACTGGGGTTCAAACCTTTATCCAATCCTATTATCACTGCTGTGTGCCAGGCACTGCTATAAGAGCCCTTGCACCCTTGATCTCGTTCAATCTGGATTAGATGACAATGCAGTGGCACAGAGACAGTAGGTGACCTGCATAGGCTATGTGGCCAGAATGTGGGCCTAGATTTCAGGTATATTCATTCCTGCTTCCTGCATAGTCCCTAACCTGCCCACCACCCCACTAGGCCGAAAGCATACCCTGGAGCCAGGTAGATGTGGATTCTGTTCCTATTCTGCCCTTGAACTTAGGCAACTGCCTGCACCTTGCTGAACATCATCTTCCATCTGTGCAGGGGACTGTGAAGTACCAACCTCTCAACACTGTTCGAAGGATAAAATCAGGGGAGGCCCTCCAGACACGGGACAGCTGGTCTTGCTCCAGGGTGACGGGGGCATGGCGGCTGGGCCCTTGCCCAGGCATCTCTGGCCTCCCAGTAGCCGTGCCCATGGGTCTGGTCCCACAGCACTGTGCCCAGCAGTCTGGGAGGTGGTGGTTGCCTATTTATAGTCCCTACTGCCCACAGTTCCTTGTGCCAGCGACCTTGTAGAAGCTGCACGGCGTGGGTGTGCTGGTGAGGGCCGGTCGGGACCTGGAGGCCACTTCCACCCGACAGCTCCCTTCCTCCTCTGGGGATTCATAAGGGGCTTTCTTTTAAAAGGGGCCAAAGTGTACTCTTTTGGCATAAAGACTTTCAGGCGCTCAGCGAGTCAGAGGAAGGTTTTGCAAACATATTTAACCTTTGCTCCCCTTTGAGGAAAGTAAAAAGCTAATGCCCAGGGGGGAAATTCTAATATGATTTCCTGGCATAGTGCCCAACTTCCCACCCCTATCCCCACCATCCTGGAGAAAAGCTGTCTTCTATGTAACCTCACCCACCAGGATCTAAACCCAGCTCACCACTCCAATGACAGAATACACCCCAAATAAAACCCACTATTAAAAATGTGGATATTAAGTGAAATTATCATTTTAAAGGTACATTTCAAAACCTCCAAAGTCCCCTCTTGTCACCTAGAAACCCCCCGACTCTCTCTCCATGGTTGTCAAGTCCCTGATGATTTATTTCTCTATAGGAGGGAAGTGTAAGAAAGTTCTAAAGATGGCCGAGAGCGTGGAATATGGGTGCACCACTAGATGGACACAGAGTAGTCAGCCACACCTCTGTCCTAGAGGTGCTTCTGGTCAGAGGCACAGAGTGGGGTGATGTGTTCCTGATGAGGGTGAGAGCCAGGCCATGGGCTTCCAGAGAGAACAGGGCTGAACTCTAACCATGTCAACCTATAGTGCAGGCTCTGTGGCAGAGGAGGCTGGGGACAGGAGGCCACGCTTCCTCTGGAGTAATTATCTGAGCCCCAAGGGCAATGCAGGCAAAAATGGGCAGAGTTTTATCTTTCCCTGACACCCCAAATGTTTTACATTTGAGAAGAAGGTAAGTTAGCTGGATTTGTCTATGCAATCTTTGACTTCTCTGTATCCTTTACTCCATATTTAATAATTCAGTTATCATTTATCAAGCACTAATTGCCGGCTGATACTAAATAAAAACCTTATATTGAATCAAATTAAATTATTTTGTCAGTCAAAAATGGCTTCGGATTGCCAATGTCATATGGTTCAACCTACCACATGAAATCCTTTAGTCCTTACAACAACCCCAAGTGAGAGTCATTGCCATGACCATTGACAGATGTGGAGATATGGAAACTGAGGCTCAGAAACCAAAAGGAGCAGACTGATGTGTTTTTAAACCTACAGTTCTCTAATTCCAAAAGCTCTGGCCCTTCACCTCTAAGCTATGACACAAGAGCTTAACACAAAGGAACCTAGGCTTACATTGCAATCCATTAATTTTCTTCCATGGTCATGAGTGGTTCTCTTGGCCTCAGTTTCCCAATCTTTGCAATGAGGGTGTGGGGCCAGAGGGCTCTAAGGCTCCTTCCAGTCCTGTATGGTCTACTCTGTGATTATCTTCCTTTTTCCTCACCCCAAAATACAGAAGAGTGAAATCTCTGACCAGAAAGTTCCTGGCACCTACCTTGGGTTCTGTGAAAAAATAATGGCCCTGGTTTTCACTGCTGCCAAAGTTAAGAAAAGTTTTCACCCCTTCATTTTAAAGCAGCCATAAAGTGCCATGTGTTTAACCGCAGGAAAAAAAGGGTCTTTTTAACTATTGTGGAGTAGCTTTTCATATCCCCACCAGGGGAAGGAAAGAGTGGGGTCCGGGAGACTCATGAGGGCTGCAAGACCAGTCTCATTGGGCACTGCTGGGGCTCCCTGCTCTCCACAGCCACCCTGTGATTGGCCCGATGGTCAGACCTATAACATTCCACACTGCTAAAAATGCTGTCGTTTTCCTAGAAAAGCCCTTTTTAAAAACCCTCAACCCATCAGGCCTGCTATCTAAAGACATTAGGAGGGCAGAGAGAAGGAAAGGAAGAGAAAGAGAAGGCCCAGAGCCGGGGTGAGGCCTTTCTCAGTGGGGTACCCACTAAGATAAATGCAAATTCTCTCTCCAAATTGCAACCCAACCACACACGATCCAAAAGGAGGGCGAAAGTTATTAACATTTTTATTTTAAGTTGCACGGGGAACTGGCTAACAAGGCAGGGAAGATCTCCCTGGTCCAGCAGCTGGCTGGGACGGGCAGGTGGGATGATTCACCCCAGGGTCCCTCTCAGTAGTGTGCACCCCCCTCTCCAGAGAGGGACTGTGTGAAGGGAAGAGATGGGAGGTGACAGGGAGACAGGAGACAGAAGAGGCAGAGAGACAGGAAAGGATGAATGAGACAGAGAAAGGGAGAAAGAAGCGGAGCCAGAGGTAGCCAGGAGCGGGCAGAGGCCCAGGGAGCCGCGGGGGCGGGGGACAGCAGGCCTGGTGGCGGGCGAGGCGCGCTGCGGACTCACCCTTCGGCCCGCCTCGTTGTTGTGCAGGTTCATGAGGATGCGCGCGCTCTCGTACGAGCCCTTGGCGTGGATGCGCTCCCGCTCGCGCGCGTCCACGAACTCCTTGGCGAAGCGGTAGCCGTAGTCGATGTTGTCGCCGCAGCCGCCCCACAACCAGTCTCGCGGCAGGTCCTTGGGGCGCGCGGCGCGGCTGCAGCCGCAGGTGGACAGCTCGCCCTCGCGACACGCCCGGCTCATGGCGTTCACCACCCCCGCGGCGCTCACCGCGTACGTGAAGGCCGTCTCGCGGCTGCCTGCGGGCGAGGACGCAGGGTCACCGGGTTGCCTGCCGGCCCAGCAGGCCTGTGCCCCGCTGGGTGTGCGGAGAAAGTCCCCCCTGGGCCTCCTGGAGAGGGAAGAGGGAGCCCCAGCAAATGCTAGCTGGGGCGGGGGGCAGGAGCCCCAGCACTTCGGGCCTGGACCCTGCTGGGGGTCTGGGGGAGTGGGGACAAGGAGAATCCCCACCCCACTCCAGCCCACGCACAGGTGTGCAGTCCCTGCTGAGGGCCAGGGTGAGCCCCTGACAGACCAGCCCTGGATCCACTGAGCCCAGTGCAGATGGAACCCTGGACCTTCCTGGGGGGTGGGGCCAGGGAAAGCGCCCACCACACTGCAGGCCCCGAAGCGGGGCCTGCAAGATAAACCTCAGGCTGGACCCTTACACGCGCCCTGTCCCTAATTTACACACAGGCTCTGGGTCCACCTTAAGGGGGAGCTAAGAAAGATCCCTCAACACATGGAGAAGCAACAAGTAACAAAGTAGAGATCATCTTTGGTATCTTCCCTCTGACATTTCAGAGCCTAAGGCAGCAGTGCTGGATTGATTTTCTCTACAGTTCTTTTGAAGATATTCAAACTTATTTCCAAAAGTGTACATGAAAGAAGTCACTGAAGGAAAGTGTGGAATTGGGGTAGACTTGTTACCCTTATTCTAATGTTTGGTATTATTTTCATTTTGTGCAGGAGCATAGAATTTGCTAGGCATAGAGCCTCTGCAAGTCTTAGACCCCCAATCAAAGCCAGACATTGCCTGTGGCCACAAGAGTGGTGGTCATACTGGTTTTTGCGGGGCACCCCCTTCCTTCTTCGACAGTTGTAACCTCTCCTTCTGTCCCCATCACACAGCACGAAGTCTGCCTCTAGACAAGGCTCTTTAATTTCCCAGAGGACGGTTCTAAACCGTTCATAAAGAGTGACAACTGAAAACTTGCTTTTTAAATCCCAAACTGATTGGCTTGATACTTCTCACTCAAAAACATGAGTGTCTACTTTTCAAATACCCTGCTGTTCTCTAATGCCACTTCTGCATCCACCTTCCTGCCTCTGCCTCAAAGTGTTAGACCAAGAGCAAAACACACACACACACACACACATACCCTAGGGGAAAAAATATCTTCCAGTAAAAAAATATCTCCCTATAAAAGTTATAGGAACTCTATTTGTAATGAGAAAAATGGAGGCCATCATAGACTACCTCAAATTCCATCTGCATGTGGAGACATTTCTAGGTGTAACAGGAAGCCACTTAATAAAAACTGTCCCATGAGAGAGAAAGCCTCAAACTCAGTTGAAGCTGGGCCTGGGACTTGCAAGAACCAGGGGCCTCACTTTCGTCAACTGTAAAATAAGGGTACTGAACTAGATGCTCAGGGGGGAAAGACCACTCTGGCACTGAAATCCCTGTACCAGATCAGTTCCTCCTACAATTACTCTGAGAGCTTGCTAACAATCATTTTTGAGGGAATGAGAAGGTAGCAGCAGGACAGCTGATAACAGGACCTAGCCCCACACAGGAGGGTGGCCAGGCCCACGATGTATCCAACCACCCATTGTGTAGGAGGGTGGCCATGCCAAATCAAGCCTCCAACAGACTGCCCTCTCCTTGGACATCCCTGCTCCACACTTGAGATGTGGCCATTCGTGATATCCCCTTCCAGGAATGGCTGGTGGCTCTGATTCACCACAGACCTTCCCCCTCCCACATTTTAAAAATGAATAACTTGAGGAGTGCTGGTAGTTGGCAGGAGGATCCAGAAAGTTCCTGTGTCTAATCTATCTAGCTCAGATTAGAGAGGCAGAGAACACTGGGGGAGTGGAAACAAATGAGGAGAGCAGACAGATTCTGGGGAGTTATTTGAGGATTAACACTGATAATACAGAAAATGCCACGGCCATGGAGAGGAGACTTGCAGAATAAAGAAATTGTGGCTAAAGGAAGAGGAGATAAAGTGATCCTCTGAGGACAGAGAGAAATAAGACACTGTCCTTTGAGTACACAAAGCATAAAAGGGCTTTTACACAAAACAAACGCTGCTTTTTTTTTTCGTAAGTCTATCTTGAAAACACAAATAGTGCTTTTTTTTTTTTTTTTTTTTTTCCTGTCAGTCTTCTTTTTTTTGCCCCAGAATACAAACCTGGTAGACATCTCTAAGCTGATTGGGCACTGCAGCAAAAAAAAAAAAAAAAAAAAAATGTCACTTTGAAAAGTACTCTTTGGCTAATGGCCTGTGGATACAGTCATCCGGGTTGGAGTACTGCTGATTCAGGGAGGGTTCCCTCTGTGTGAAATCTACAGCTGCTTGGATCCTCATACCCCTTAAAAATGGTGCCCTCCTGACATATCTTTTCACAGTGTGGAAACAAAGACAAGACGGGGACAAAAGCTGGAAGGGAAGGGTTAGCATGATGAAAAATGAGAGTTTCCAAAACGAAGAGCGAGCCCTTCAAGAGGCGATTGTGCACGGTGCCTCCAAGCCAACTGGCACCTTAGAAAAATGAGTGGAGGAGGGAGGTCAGAAGTGGCAGCTGAGCTTCTCAGACACTGGCCCCTCACACAGTCAGAGTCGCTCAGACAAGAATTGACTCTCACCATCCCTGGGTTACAAAGTGCTTTGGGGTGCACGCACACCTTTGGGAATCAAGGGTCTTTTAAATTTTCTCTGAGCTGATTATCTTCAAACATACCCTGAAGTAGAGAAGTGAAAGCAAAGAAACTTTCCCCCATTGGATTTGGGTCCATGTTCCTCTTCCATAACAACCTACTGTATTTTTCCTGCTCTCCATCTCTTCCTTCGAATAAGCAAGAAAGGGAAGGCCCCATCAGTGTCCCACCACAAGCCACCCAGCAGCAGCCTTCTGTTCCGAGACACCAGGCACTGTGGGACTTTGGCCAGGGAGGATTCGGCATATGCTCTCATCTTCCAGCGACATCAGCTGACTTGCCCACAGCATCTAGGAAGGCCCCTTCAAGGCTGTCAGGAGGTTCCCCACCTACTCATGTCCCAGCCAAACAGCTGAGGACCAGAGAGTGTTCTTGGGAGGGACAATTAAATGTAGGCCTTTGTCCCAAGTGTTCTGCTCATTCCCTGAGGAAACAGCCTCTTTGAATCTTGGATTGCATTTAAAATAAATCTCCAGCAGAACTTAAATTCACTTAGTAAATGATAGCTTATTCTGAACATTTTGGCCCCAAACAGGCCATGTACGGAGATGAGAAGAGGACATTAAATCAAAGCTGTGTTCAAGTGACTATACAGAAAAACAGTTCCAACTGCTATTTTTCTTCTAGTTACCATCAGAGGTGTATGATTTTTTGCTAACTCATATCCATGCACAAAAAAAAAAAAAAAAAAAAAAAAAAAAAAAGAATGATCCCATCATCCCATCATTTAAGAGGCAGGAAGCTGAGGAGGAACATACAAGAAGAGGGTGAAAACTTATTCAGACAGAGTTTTAAGAGTCTGTAGCTCCCACACAGTATCAGAATGCAAAATTAAGCCTCCACCACGTCCCCGGTTAACTCCATAACATGAGTCTAAATGCAAGGACCACTTCTATGTTCCTGAAGCTCAGCCCCTCCATCCAAACCCAGTATATACATTAGCACATTTCAATCATTAACTGAAAGAACAAAGCCCCATGAAGCTTGCAAGCTGAGGCTCCAAGCCACTTTCCCAGTCAGTAAGAGGAATGGCTTCCAATTTCATATTATTTTAGTTTATGAAGCCCCTTGGCTCAAACAGCCACTGACAACTCTATTTTGTTCTCAATGAATGCACTTTTCAAGGTTTTGTTTTGTTTTGTTTTTAAGCATTTTATCCATCTGTGATGGATATTAAGCTAACTTTTATCTTTAGTCTGTGTAAACAGTTAATTGCTTTGATAAATTGCTTCTTATTTTCAATCACCACAGTCATATTAATTATAAGGGCTTGTTTGCATAAAAGTAAAGAGACCTAAAATATTCACGCTAGGAAACACTCATAGGACCACATCTGTCAAGTAGGATCCTACACTATTAAACCAAACCACAGGCAAACTGATTTTTCAAATTTTTTGCCTTGAGTTCATTTTAAATGCTAGCTACTCCCTGAATGGAATAGCAAGTTCAGCAACATATTTAAAATAAAAACCCTGATCATAAGCAATACACTTAAAACATTTTTTAAGTTCCTAGATTGAGAGCCCACACATGTGATTTTCTGTAAATTGTCAAAATCACCCATGCAAATTGGATCATTTCTAATTAAAAGTTTTCTGGGACCAAAAAATAAGCTTTTAACATATATATCATTGTGGTCTCAGGATATATCTATATTAAGATATTTAATATAAATATATTTATAATAAAATCTTGTTCACTTCCAACTTATTCAGCATTCTGAAAGATGATGGTTTTTAGTTTGATGCTTGGTCCATTTGAATTGTGGCTTAAGAAACTTCTAACAGTCAAAAGAGTTTTTATGTTTAACAGGATCTAAATGACTGGGCTTTCCCCCCACCATTTACTTCTAAGAAACTAGAATAAGTGTTCTGCTTCTACTTTCAACAAAATGCATTTTATAAAAAGTAGGTGTTGAGGAAAATGGTGGTGTCCGTGAGGAGCCCCTCCTGATCTGGTTAAAGGAGTCAGAAACTTAGGATCAGATGTGGGGACCACTGTAATAACAAAAATCTCCAAGCCATTGTCCAAGCTGGAAGGTGCCCTCCTGATCAGCCCACAAGCAAACATGGAAGACTTTTTCTAGGAAAAAAAAAAAAAGTTCACATATATTTTAAGTGGTTTCCTACCTATCTGCATAACCCTGCCAAAGACAGAGGTGTTATCCACAGTGCTGCAGTTCCATCTTCGATGTCGGAACTGATACTGGCATTCTTTGATGCCTGTCTTCGCGCCTTCTCCAATGTACTGCATGTGGTCCTGATACAAGTGGCAGAGTTTCTTCTGTCCTTGAGAAAGTCCTGCCAGCTGGCTGCAGAGAGGCTGTGCTCCTATGATATATACTTCTGACATCTGAACAGGGTTATTCATACCTAGCGACCTGCAAAGGGGTGGGGGGAGATGTGCATTCAAGATTTACGTGAACTCTCGAGGTGGGCCCCCCGAAAGCATGTCAGCAATACATAGTTTAAAGCACACAGATGCTTTTTCTCTCCTGCTTGTCCTCATGACAAAGTATGAGGAGGGCTTCATAAAACTCCTCTGTTTAAACTCCACTCAGAAAACGGAGGTATTGTGCAGTCCCCATCCCGCCAGCTGGCTCTTCAGTTAGCGCTTTCACTCCCTTTCTTGCCCTGGTTGCAATGTACCTGAACCAATATTTCCAAAATCCACCCGGAAAAGGGAGAAATGGCAGTTTCAGGGACTGCCTTTGACATTAGAGAGAGTGATTCACTTTGCCCCACAAATTGGATCGATCTGCCTTGAAAACACATGAATGCTGAAAGTGGACACAATTAGACACGGCTGGGAGATAGCAGTTCCCTTCAACTGATGGAAGAACAGAGGGACAAGTATACAGACTGAAGAAAATTCGCCATGTTCCTGGATACTTTAAAAGGGTTCCTTATGTGATTGTGAAGGACTCAGCACTGGGTACCCAATGAACAGAAGTCATGTTTGACAGACAGAAAAATGCTATTCATTTACAGGGGGAAAAATATCCAGAGTGCCGTCAAAAATAATCCTCTGGATATATTGCAGTCTACAAGGTCCTTCCAGAAAGAAGAAAGAAACCCCCATTACGGACATTTGACTACTTCAAGTTCACCTCCTTTTGATCAAATTTCAAGCCCAAACACTTCTCCACTTGGAGTAGAACTGTCTTCCTACTGCTACTCTGTAGGTTAATAACTTCGAGTGACAAAAAATAAAAGTTGAAACTCATTTTTACTACCTAGAGGTGGCAAAAAGTAAATTTTATAGATAGGCTTACAATTATTAGAGAAGTGAATTTCTGTTCCCTTTTATTACATGATGTTCTACAAGCACAGGTCTGAACAAGGGCCTCATAGAAAAAGGCCTAGATTTATAGGTTCCGATTCCCTATGGAACTGAAGATAAGCTTTACAATATATTAACAAGTTAAAAGAAAATACTAAGTTTAGAATATGAATAAATAAAATATATTATACCCACATGGATTAGATAAATGCACCTACACTCACTATCCAGTTTTAAATGTTGCAGCATCTTACAAAATAACTTCTGTTTTTTTTTTCTTTTTTTAAAAAAGGAATATGCACATAGAATGAACTTACCACCAAGAATTGGCTTCTATTACAACCTGGGCGAAGGAGAAAAATATGGCCAGAGCCATTAGGAAGAACTTGGAAGACATTGCACTTCCAGCCGTCCTCAAAGCCACTCCTGGGCTTAATATTCCAATCGACTTCTGGAGAGGGAAGAAAGGAGCAGATGTTTATTGCCTCTCAGATAATTTTCAAGCATACAAGTTTAAACAACGGAAGCATCCGGGGTCTCTTAAGTTTACTGTTGATTGACTGCGCTTCTCCTCCGTGAGTTTTTTTGATGGCAAGATATAGGCAGTTTCTTTTTCCAAATTAATCCACCCACGCAACCTCACCAGGAAATCTGATTTCGCTGGGATCCTGCGCGCGGGGCACGCCAGCGATTACAAACATGTCTCAATGCTGTTGAGTCAAAGCCCCGGTGCCAGGCGCTGCCTCCTTCCTGCTTGCTCGAGTCCCGCACCCCCTCGCTCCCCTCTAGTTCGCGCAGAGTTCGGTCCCTCCTCGGGAATTCACTCGGGAACCCGCCGCCACCCTCGTCCTCTCCCCGACCTGGGCCGAGCAACAAGTGGAGCCAGAATTAATTCCATGGGCGGGCGAGAGGAGCGCGAAGGCGAGTGGAGCGCGCCGCGGGCGGCTGCGGAGGAGGCGGGGTGGCCAGCGCGGGGGTGGGGTGGGGGCAGGACGCGGGAGGGAAGGGCAGGGGGTGGGGGGCGAGGCCCCGGGGACCAACGCGCTCGAGAGTGCCCAGCTGGGAAAAGCAGCTCCGAATTAACATCGTATGTTTCATAATCAGTTTACGGGCCGATTTGGGGAAAGCCACTTCCAGATGGGGAAGAGCAGCCTGGGTTTCCTTTAGGACGCTCTTCAGCCAGATTGGGGCGGGGAGAAGGAGATGAGGGGGGCCTGGGGGAGAATGGGAACAGAGGTCTGCTCTCCCAACCAAAGAAACCGGAAAATGTTGGCCCCCCCACCCCCAACCAGCAACGCCTGAGGCCTCCTCCTCAGATTCAGAGAAGGGATGGAACTCCAGAGGAAAGAAGAGGGTCTGGGTCCCCTCGTTCTGGGAGGGAACACTTTCCCTGCCCTTCTCACAATCTCCCCCCAAATTGATTTTTTTTTTCACTCTCCTCCTGCCCCCCATGCCCGGCAGCTGCTGTGGAGGGAGGGAACAGGAAGCCCAGAAGGGACTCCAGTTTCTCTTGGTCCTGGTCTGGGGTTGTCGGCCACTTCGCGATCGTGGCACCGAGAGCGTGGCCTTGGAACGCTGCCACCCGCCTCCAGTCTAGCCTTTCTAGCCCCCTTAGATACAGTTAAGTCAGCTCCGAAAGGCAGGGGAGTGGGGAGAGAACAGGATGGTTGCGGATGAGTTCCTGGCAGGGCCAGAGATGCGCTGGCTCCCAAGCCGCAGCTGTGCCCCAGAGGCCAGGGCTCAAGGCCTCGGGCGGCAAAGGTTCCCTTCATGAAGAATTTCAGCGGCAGGAGTCGGCCTTGGAAGCTTCCCCTGCCGTTCCTGCCCACTGGTGATTTCTCCACCTGTAGGCGGCGGCGGAGCTTGGCGAGCGCGGGTGGGAGGAGCGGGTTTCCAAAATCCCATTTTACTTTTCTGATAAGTGTAATTCTGCCGCGCTGTGCCGCCCGCAGCCCCAGAGGGAGCCCCTTCCTCGGGAAAGGAAAGAAAGGTGAGCCTCGTCCAAGCGGCGGAAGGCTCTGCCTGGAAACCAAGGTAAAAGGGATGGAGAGGACCCAGGCAGCGCTGAAAACGCTAAGGGGCTCTGGAGCGTGCCGAGACTTTTCCCTGAGAGCCAGTCCTTTTGGTCCAGACACCTCCGGGCTTTTCGGAGAGGAAATGTTCTGTGGTCCCCAGCGCCAGCTAACCAGGGCTCCGCGCCCATGGCCCAGACCTCCTCTAAAGTACCGCAAAGCTGGGGGCGCATCCTGGAGAATGGAAATCTGGGGTTTCCCCAGCCAGGGAGATAGTCTCCCTCCCCACCCTCGACTGAAGTGTCAAGTTTCCTCCAGGGGAGGGGGTGAGCTACAAGGTCTGCTTTCCCGCGCAGCCCAGGCTGCAAAGTCTACTTTCCTCAACCAAAGTCGCGCGCGCGCGCACACACACACATTTATAACACTCACACTCGTGCACATTTACACACTCACACGCGTGCACACACAGGTTCCGACGTCTTTCCAGTCGGTGACCCAGTTCCCTGCCCGCCAAGCTCACTTTCGGAGCTTCGCTGCGGGCGGGGCGCGTGGGGCGGGGCACCAGCAGAGGAGAAATTGATAACAGATTCGGAGGATTACAGCGGATCTCTTTGTTAGAGCCGAAACCACACAAACCGAACCTACTTCTGGCCCGACGCCCCGGGACGAGTCCACCAACACAGTTCCCAGAACCGGGGCCAACTAGGAGTGGAGCCATCCGGTCTCCCGACTCGGGTATCTCTAGCTCCAGTGTAGGGTAGGCGGGAGTGTCCCAACCGGGATCGGACAGGAGAACCCCAGCGAGTAGCGCCTCCACTTAACCCCGCGCGCTTGCCCGGAAACACCTTGGCCTTCTTCCCGCTCCAATTCCATCGCAACCCAGAAAAGGCCCCACAAGTTTGAAAGACTCAAGGAACCCACAGCGAACTCACTAATAAATACATCCACTCTGTAGGGTAAAACATCCCCATCTGTTTACCAAGAGATCTGATCCGAAAAGACAGTACGAAATGAGACTTCTCAGGAGACTGTCACACCAAAGAAAAACAAAAGTTCTGATCAGAAGAGTGAGCTAAATATTTTCGAACGGAGGCCCAAGGAAGCCGACTCTGTAAGGACCCTGGGAATCTGTTCCTTCCGTGCAAGGAGAGGAGGGTTGGGGGCATTTGCGAGATTCGACGCAAGGATGGGGTAAGGTGAAGGAAGGGCGTTCGCGAGCCTTCCTTACCTATCCAGAGCAGTTCTTTCTATGGTGTGGCTCCCTCGTAAGGAGGCTTCCCCAAAGCCTCCACGTAGGATTAAAGGTGTCAACTGCGGGGGATGATGAGGGGGTAAGGAAAAGGAAATCTGATGAGGAAAATTGATCAGAGGATGTTCCCGGACCTCAGCCAAGGAGCTTCAGAATGCGCGCGCAAACGCGCCCTGTACCCGAGTGCAGCGACAGGCGATGCCTTGAAAGACATGATGAAAAGCCTGGGCACAGAACCTCGACTGTCCGCCACTGGGCCTCTCTCACTCGGTCTGGGCATTCCCTTCTCCCAGGGCCCAAGTCTAGGAGTGTAAATGATGAGGGACGCCAACTAGGCGGAAGAAGTGAGTTTGACCCGGGCTCGCGGTGACGAAAAGGAAGATGGGAAACTCCTAGAAGAATCTCGGCTCTTGGTGGGAAAGAAACAAAACAAAACTGTTTTCCCCACGCTCTTCTCTCCCAAAAGCAAGGAGAGACATGAAGAAACTTGCAGAGAAAAATCCTGGTCGCAACCACAAACCTGGGACGTCCTACCAGGGGAATTCGGAGAGGAGAGAAGAGATGCTGAAGAATGGGTCGACCGAGGCCGGTAGGGGGTCCGCTTTGGAGGTTATCAGACAAAGGAGTCATTGCTCCCCCATGCCTTGTGCCTACGCGCAGGGGAGCTACAGCCACCCCACGCAGTCCTGGGTATGTATTCCCAACAGCGCTGTGTTGTGTGCCTGTGTTTGCAGGCGATGCACTTGGGGTAGAGGGGAGGGAATAGCCCGGGAGAGAAGGCAGAGGTTGCTCCTGGAGCCAGAATCAGTGCAAAGGAGGTGAACAGCCTCTGACCACCCTGGTCTTAGAACTGATAGCAGGTCAGGGGACTGGAGGCTCCAAGGGAACAATAGTCTGTTCCTGGTTCTCCCGCTTACTGCCCTTTGTGCTTCCCCTCCACACGGTTCTTCAGACCCCAACATACATACATACACACCATCACCACCATTTACCCTTCCTCCTACAGGTTGTCTTAATCTCTCTGCACAGGCTCAATTCTGCCCAGAGGTGAGCAGAGTCAGTGGAGAAAGAAAATTAAAAATCAGTCCAACCTCCAATTTTTTAGAAACACTTTCGCCCCCGCTTTTTAATAGACGAAGAAGTTGAGGCCGAGAGAGGGAAAACAATGCTTGTGCAGGACCACAGAGAAAATGGGTGAGATGGCTGAGGCCACACCCGAGTCCTCCAAGGGCCACACTCTCTTCTACACCCAGAAAAGGTACCAACACTTCCACCTGAAGCCCCTTTTGCTGGGTTAGACCCACAACCCCTTCTTATTGCAGCAGCGACGCAATGCACTAATCCTCTAGGGACCTCAGAGGGGCCATGCTGGCAGAGTGGGGCCCAGTGGTCTGAAAGGATGAAGGGGAGCAGAGTGGGAGGGAGAGGGGAGCTGCAGCAGGCGGGCTCCAAGGAACGGAGTTCGGCGGCGTCCTACCTTAAGATAACCAACAGGGGGCAGCCGGTACCGTCCGGCGGGGGAAGAAAAAGCAGAGGGTACCGCTCCGAGTTCTGCGCGCACAGGGCTAACCCCTTGTGCACCGGAGCGCTCGGGGAAGGGAGGGGAAGGGAAGGGTGGAATGGGAAGAGAAGACAAGGGAATCAGGCTGGGCTCCTTGGGAGGGTCTTTCCTTGGGTGGGAGGGAAACTAAGGTTAGTATGTCAAGTCTTGAGAACAACCGATCCTTTACCACCACCCCCCCCCCCGCTACACACACGCAGGGCACGAATCCACGCACTCCGACACACGCCCCACTTTCGACTGCTTCTCCGTCGCTGCGCGCTCTCAGCTTTGCCCCCTCGGAAACTCCCCTGGTAGAGGCTGTCTAGAAAACAAATTTCCTGGTGGTTCCGCAGCGAATGCGAATGTTGGCGAGCCGGCCAAGGGCTGAGCAGGCGTGATAGCACAGCAGGGCCCAAGTTACTTCCAAACAACGAGCTGTCCATTTAAAGAAAGTCGAGAGAGAGAGAGAGAGAGAGAGAGAGAGAGAGAGAGAGAGAGAGAGAGAGAGACCCTAAGCTAGACAAGGATTGGAAAGTAAAACAGGGCCGTGTGGACCGGAGTTTTATTTTATTTTACCTTTTTGTGTGCAAGAGGGAAGTTGTTTGCTTTTAGGAAACATCTTAATTCCAATTCTAAGTTTATTCTCCAGAAAACTGAAAAGGGGAAACACCAAGAAGAATAGAAATAAGGATCTAAACTTGGAAGGCAGAAAGAGGAAAAGTTGTTTGGGGGAGAGCAAGTTATATTGCAAGAAGAAACGTTTAGCTTTTCTTAAAAGTGAACTCTCGATGACCCTCGGAGTGTGTGACTCGGCTTTAACAGACAACTGACAATTAAAACAAACACGAGTTCACAAACTGGCCCCCGCCCGCTCGCCCAACGCGGAGGCCCAAGTGTTTCTAAAGGACCAGGCAGACTGCGCACAGGCGATCCGGGCGCTCTCTCTCAACCCACGGGATTAGAGCCACCAAGACCACTACTCCCCGCCCCCACCACCACTGCAAAGTGCCTCAGCTCACCCAGTGGCGGCTAATAATGCTAATAACGCGACCCTGTTCCCCGCGCCGGGGTGCGCGCTGGCCCCCAGCCAGGCACTCTTAAAGGCGCAGGGGCCTATAACGCTCCTGTTAGTTGGCCGGGACTAGCCTGCAACCTGGCCTCGGTCGGGAGGGTGGGGGTGGAGAACGCACTCCTCTGAGTAGCTGGCCCCCAGTCCAGATGCCAGATCTCCCAACCAAATAGTTCCCTTCCCCTTTCGGGTCCCGCCACAATCCTCCCGGTGCCCGCGCAGTGGGCGCTTAATAAATATTTGTTGAATTGAATCATTATCCTGTTCCTAAATATACACAACGTAAACTACACTCGAGATTCTCAGGGTGACAAGAGAGTCGTCCGTGACCACACTCAGTCTTTCTGCCACCGCTCTTCCCCACTTTTTCTCCGAAGTCGAAAAGGTTTGCAGAATGCTTGATGCGACGAGAAGAGGTCTCTGGAGGACGCAGAGGCAGCAGAAGGAGGGTTGGGATGCGGGGGATGGGGGGACGGAGGCGAAGAGGTAGGAGACCCTGCCAGCGACGCTGGAGTTCAGAGGGTTGAAGAAAGGGAGGAATAGGAAGAGGTGGAGGGAACAAGGTTAACTTCCAAAACAAAAAGAAAAAAGAAAAGAAATAGAAAGGAAAGAAAAAGAAAGAAAGAAGAAAGAAAGAAAAGAAAGAAAGAAAGAAAGAAAGAAAGAAAGAAAGAAAGAAAGAAAGAGAAAGATAGATGGATGAGTGGCGAACGTCGGCGGCGCACAGAACACCTACCTTCATGGCGAGGGGGAGGGGGTGCGGGGAGGAAGTCGCCACCCGAGCGAGGGCAGCCAAGGAATCCAAGCGGAGCGGCCGGGTTAAGCCTAGGGGGACGATCAGGAGCAGGGCTGCGAAGTCCTACTGGGCGCGTCGGGTGGGCGCAATGAACCGGAGCCGAAGCGGGCACTGGCGCCCGGGCCTGGGCTTCCGAGCCGGGGTAGCACTGAGAAGCGCCCAGGAATCGAGGGGGCGCGGATGAGCGCGGGCCAGCAGCAAAGGCAGGGCCGCGCCGGGGCGCAATGAAGGAGCCGCGGGTCCGGCGAGGGCGCGCAGACGACTGCTCCGCGGCGAGGCGCTCCCTCTCCAACGTCCATCAGCGACGGCGGTAATTAGGGCTTTCCAACCCCAAATGTGGGCGTGATTGTGCAAAAGACTTTACAACAAATAATAAAAAAATTCTTCACAAGAGGGTGAAAAAAAAAAAAAAAAAAAGCCCCGCTACTCAACTCTGGCCTGAGGCGGGGGAAGGGGGGGCGATCCTTGCGCCCAGGTGCCCCCAGTTCATTCACACCAAGGATTCTGCAAACTTCTGGCGGCTCACGCCTCCTGTTCTCCAGCTCCTCCTCTCCCGGTTTGTGGCCGAAACGTCTGCTTCCAGGGGCTGATCCTGCAGCCGAGAGTTAGTGTGCGGACGTCTGTGTACACACAGAGACACACACCCAAACACACACACCCACTGCAGCTTTGGGGCCACAGAACAATCAGGCGCGCATGGCTTTTTCTCCAGGAGATGCCGCTGAAAACGCACAAGTCGCCATCAGAGCTGCAAGAGTCGGAGCCAAATTTTGTCCTTTCATTTTAGGGTCTGGCAAAAATGGGGAGCAAAATGAGTGAAAGTCGGCCCCTAACTTTCTGCCGCGCCGTTGGTTGAGGGGGCAATGGGCAACTGCCTCCGGAGAGACGTTGGCTTTCCCTTTTTCACCCCCTTCTTCCTCTCTTCGGGTTAATCTCCCTCTTTTCCCCGCCTCTCCAGGGCGAAGGCGAAGAGGAGTTAGGGCACCGCGGGCGCGGGGCTTTGGAGGAGCGAGCGCCCGGGGCTCCACATCGGCGACTCTGCTCAGGCGGTCCGTGGCGGGCAAGGCTGCCCACCTCCTGGTTCCGTGCCGGGGTTCCGAGGGGCGGGAGGGGGCAGCCGAGCGGTCCAGGGCACGGTGGCGGCGGCGGAAGGAGCTCACTGGGCAGCGGCGGCACGGAACCGGACTCTGGGCGACGGAGGCGGCGCCTCGGAGCCTGCAGCAGCTTTCCACGCGATCCTGTGCCCCAAAGACAGACTGACCGACCGCGGGGACCGCGTCCCCCCCCCACCCACCCCCCGGCCCTGCTGGCCAACTGCCTCACTTTCTCCCTCCCTCTCTTCGGACTCCTCTTTTCCCTGGTGTTCTCAGGGGGAAAAAAATATATGATTTTTTTTTTAAGTTGCAGTACCAAAGGCGGCTGGAAAGAGAGAGGGAAGGCGGGGGTGGGGGGGCAGAAAAACTCTAGTTTGCCTGTGCGCATGCGTGGTGATACCGGCCTATGACAAACTCCGCAGGATTTTAAAGCCGTATTACGGGCTGGGGTGCTGGGAGGCGGGGTACACCACCCCGTGGGCCCCCTTCTCTAGGCTCCCCATCCCCCAGGCATCTGCTGAAAGAGAGGTCCACTCCGTGGTCGCTGCCTGCCCGCCGCCTGGCTGTCTCCGCTTCTTCCAAAGCCGCTGGCTCGCGGGAGACCGAACCCCAACTTTCCAGACTGGACCCCTTGGCTTGTCCCAGACAGCTCCCTTGGGTTCCACAGAGGCTGCTGCCCTGATACGGAACATCTCATTCTTACCCCCGGGGAGGAGTACCTAAGCTCTGCCGCTAGAGGATAGGGTGGCAGCAAACATCCTGCAACGCCCCAGCGTAGCGGGGGGTTCGGAGGGCACGATCGCTCGTCTGGCTGAGACCCAGTGCAGCCAGGCGCGACGCGTGGTCCTGCCGCGCGGACCTAGGCGGCTGCTATCAGGTGAGAAGACCGCGAAGTTTGGTCAAACAGGGCTCCCGGAACTTCTAGACCCTTTCAGATGCCCGCAGTTGTTGCGACTCTGGCGGGGCGGGGTTGTGGGATGTGTGTCCCCCTCCCTTCAGCACTCGAAGAGCGCCACCCCCAAAACAGTGCCTCACACTGCAGCGCAATTCTTGTTCTCCGTAGTTCCCATCCTCCAGCGGTCAAGGGTGGAAGATACACACACACACACACACACACACACACACACACACACGAATCGATTTTCATCTTCTGTGGGCATGCACTTGATCTTAAGTCGCAAAGTCTGTGGCCTGGGTACTTCGGGGTGGTGGCCCTTTGGGTTTGTTCCTCCTGTCCCCCATTCCTACCCTCAGTTAATTATCCTAGGGCGTGCAGGCTGAGGCTCCAGACTTCGTCCTACCTCCGGCAGCCCTCTCCTGGCCCTAACTTGTCCCAAATGACTGTATGCCTCGCCCCTCTCTTCTCCTTTGCCTGGAACCAAAAATGGCGGTGGAAGCTTCCCACTAAATGCAAAGAGATGGACGCCCCTCCTCAGTTCGCCTTGCTTTCTTTCACCAAGTGCGCATGCTGCCTTAAGGAAAAGAGCCCAAGGTTCTAAAAGCTCCCCTTCACCTCCTGTGTCTCCTTTCTTCTAACCCTCTCTAGGCTTTGACCACTTGGTGACCTGTGGGAATTTTACACTTTTCCATTCTAGCTTGAAATCTGCCCATGGGATGCAGGGGTACTGAAAAGAGTTGTCTGTGGGTCTCTCGAACTCCTCCTTCTGGCCTTCCCTGACTGCCCAGCTCTTCTGCCCAGTGGCTGCACGCTGAAATTCCCCCTGGCCACCCGAGCCCACATGCCCTCTCTGTAGGAACCCCAGCTCTGCCCCGGGGTGGTGGATGTTGAGCATCTAGCTTCCTGTGACATAGCTGAGAGGTTGAAGAAAGTTAGTGGCTGTGAATGGAGAGGAAAGAGGGCATGGAAGCCACCTGGCACATAAACGCCCTAGAGTCTAGAGGCAGTTCTCCTGGATGTGCCCATTCTGTAAAGATACAAACAGTAAAGAGACACCACTTACCCAACCACAAACTTTTTTTAAAGTTGCTGTTTTCTGAATCATCTGGATCATTACCTGCTGCTCTTCAATTGCCTTTGCACACCAGATAGCCGCACAGTTCTGGGTTTCTTGTTTTGCACTTTTCCCTCTAGTGGAAGATAGTGATGGCTAGTGGTTAAGGGTGCCAACACTTGAGTAGAGAGTTCCAGTCCCTGCCCTGCCATTCTCCAGCAAAACCCTAGATGAGTCATAAGGCCCCCTTCTGAATCTCCTTAAACACAAGCCACAATAACAAACAGAAACAACATGATATACCTGGTAGGAGTCACTGAGAATGAAAAGGAATGACCTTGAAATTCAGGGATTGGAACCGGGCTTGGTGACACACACCTGTAATCCCAATGACTCAGGAGGCTGAGGCAGGAGGATCGCAAGTTCAAAACCAGTCTCTGCAACCTAGTGAGGCCCTAAGCAACTTAGTGAGACCCTGTCTCTAAATAAAATATTTAAAAGGCCTGGCAATGTGGCTCAGTGGTTAAGCATCATTGGGTTCATTCCCAGTACCAAAGAGAAAGAAGTGGGGGTGGAGGAAGAGAGAGAGAAGGAAGGGAGGTAGGGAGGGAGGGAGAAAGACAAAGAAAAAAAGAAAATCAGGGATCTGTGAGAACACACCATGATAATCTCATGTCAGTGGCACTGAGTTTGGGTTGGGCGCTTACTTGGTATTCAGTACCTGCTCTTCTAAAAAGCAACTCTGAAAAGAGAGGTTTTCATACTCCTTTGGTGGCAAAACTGGACCTCACCTGACAAGACCTTTATAGTCTTGAGTTATTCCACTTGGGGTAGAATATGAAGAACTACAAACACACACGATTGCCAGGTACTTCTCCAGACCTCACTAGGGTTTGCAAACCAAGAATCATGCTGTATTTTAGCCTTCAAAAATATTTCAAAATCTTTAAAAAAAAAATCTATCTGGTTCCAAAGACTTCAGATAAAAGGAAGTGGATTTTCTCTGATGATATTAATAATGGGTGTTCTGAGGTTTGAGCTCACAAGTAATCAACTCCTTATCATCAGGACTTCCTCTCTGTTTTCCACGGCTGTGGCCCCAGTAGTCTGAACAGGGCCTGGCACTTAGGAGGTGCTCACTAACAACCGAGTGAATGAATGGGTGTATGGATGAAAGATTATTTCAGAGGGTGATATCAAAGAGAACCAACTGGGAATTCCTTTGAGCCTTCAGTGGGAGGGGGTGGGAGAGGCTGCGCTGAAGAGCCAGGCTCATTTGTAAGAACCCATCAGTCCCATCGGGGATGTTGCCTGGTTTGGTTGGGAAATGAGCAGACAGTTGGAAGCGGAGAAATTGATGCTCTCTCTCCACGAAGGCTTGTGAGCCACAGTCCTCCAATATGCGGGATGTCTCCCCTTGCAAACCCTGGGTGCAATCGGGTGTGTGCTCTCCAATCGAGCCATCTGAAGACACACTGGCAAGGCAAGGCATTGATCACCCTGTTCCTCTCATTAAAAATGTTTTTGAGCCTCTGGAACAAATACATCGATATTTTTTGGCTGCCGCCCCAACGGGGTTATTTCACAAAGCAGAGCACAAGATAAGGAATTTATGAACGATGGCATCCCTGTGTCGCCTTTCCCAGCAGGAGAAAGCCCAGCCTGGGTTGTCATTCTGGGAAAATCTACCCCCTTTTATGCCTAGCAAATAATGTTTTATGACCCCGGGTTTATGGGGGTGTTTTAATGATCTGCTGTAGAAAGCGGTTTTCTCTCCAGTCACTAGAATTTGTCAAGAAGGGCTAGAGGCCATAAAAAAGGGACGGGCCCCAGGGACAAACAGGCTCCATCTTCTGAAATAAACTAATAAAGAGCCCCAAGATGTTTACTCCTTCACCTCAGAGTCAAGACCAGCGGGGCTGTGTGAGGAGGCCCCGCAGATGGAGCATTAAACAGGACAAAGAGGCCGGAAAGGGTTCGGGGGGGCTTCCTTGCCACCACATGGCCACAGTCAAAGTAATCCCATCACATTATACTGCCACCGGTTGCTGGCCTGTGGGGGACAAAGGCTCCCTTGAAGTTGCAGGACAGTTCTGGACTCTGGACAGACTCAAGGAGGCTCCTTAAGAATTTCGAGCTCTCCTTGGGCTGGGCTTGATCTAGCTTGGAAGCCCCCTTTATTTTCAGACTCTGTGGTGCTGTTTTCTTTGTGGGGCCTGAATGGATGCTTCGATTTCGGTTTTGTTTGTTTGGGTTTTGATTGTTTTGTCTTAAGGACCTGGGGGTTAGACAGACATGAGTTTGAATCATGGCTCTGCCTCTTGTGGATCAAGCTGTCACTCAGCCTTTTGAGCTTCCATCTCCTTCCCGGAAAAGGGAGAGAAGAAGCAAACAGCTTGTTCTAGCAATTGGGAATGTACAGAAAACCTTGATGCAGGCTCTGCCATGGGATAGCTTTGGGAACGGGCAGCTACCATGATTATTTCAGCATTGGACATGTCTGTCCCCAGGTCCCTGGGTGAAATTCAGAGACAATTGAGGAATCTGAGGAAGACCAGGGGGTGGGGAGGGAATACTGGAAGAGGAAAGAGATGTGACAGGCAATTATGCGATTACCCACTCTGGCTGCAAGAAGTATTCCATTCCAATAAGGTTAACTGATAAGTGTTGTAGTAATAATGTTGAATAATAATAATTGCAGGTGATGTTTATTGAGCTCTTTCTACATGCCAGACACTAACCCTGCCTCTTTATACACACTGCCTGGTTTCATTCTCACTCGCTCATGAGGTAGATTTTCTTTGGTACTTGAGATGGAACCCAGGGGCACTTAACCACTGAGTCACATCCCCAGTCCTTTTCTGTATTTTATTTAGAGACAGGGTCTCACTGAGTTGCCTAGGGCCTCACTAAGTTGATGAAGCTGGCTTTGAACTTGAGATCCTCCTGCCTCAGCCTCCTGAGTCACTAGGACTACAGGCATGTGCCATCACTCCGGAGGTAGATCTTTCTTTTTTTTCTAATATTTTTTTAATGGTCAATGGATCTTTATTTTATTTATTTATTTATTTATTTGTGGTGCTGAGAATCAAACCCAGTGCCTCACACTTGCCAGGTAAGTACTTCACCGCTGAGCCACAACTCCAGCCCCACCTCCCAGGTAGATCTTATAATCTGCATTATGTGGAGAAAAGAGACCATACACAGGTCATAATTCTGATAATGGGTCAGGAGCTGGAATCATGGCAGCTTTGGATTGACTCAGCACTAACCATGCAAACCCTGGGAACACCTGGCTCAAGTACAATTCAACAGAGTTGTCAAAAGATTTGAGCTTTTGTCGTTAATTGGCTTACCTTGAAGCCAGGACTCCCCTGCCCTAGCCCACCATCACCATCAAGAATGGCAGCATCCAGTTGGGGCTGGGGTTGTGGCTCAGTGGCGGAGCGCTTGCCTAGCACGTGTGAGGCACTGGGTTCCATCCTCAGCACCACATAAAAATAAATACATAAAATAAAGGTGTCCATCTACAACTTAGAAGAAAGCGGGGAGGCAGCATCCATAGTTGGCAGTTCAGCCTGAATCCTTACCTTTGATGGTAGTGCCCTTGGAATTCCCTGTCCTCTGAGAAGAGCCTGGAGTGGGGCTTCTCCCGAGGGATCCCCAAAGCAGCAGATGAAGATAGGAGGGCCCGCTCTCCCTGGGTGCAGCTCACACCAAGCCACTTCCCTGCTTAATATCGTTCAGGGACACCCCAGAGCTTATCCACACAAGTCTAAACGAATTTACCCGCCTGCGAGGTTCATCAGGGCGTGTCTGCTCTTACCTGTGCTGAGACACTGTTCCTCACTCCCTTTGGGTCACCTCCTGCCTGTACACATCCATCTAAAGCAACCCCGTTTTCAACCCCGGTTTCTCTCCCCATGATCGGCTACCTGCTCGCCGTTAAAATGCCCTCCTTTCATCCCGGTCTAAGGTGATCTGATTTCATTTACATGCATGTTTGTGTGTTTTCTGTTTGCCCTCACTAGAAGGCAAACTCCAGAAGGTGGGTGTCTCTTCTGTCTTGTTGAAAACTGTGACCGCCAGGGACAGACACAGAGAATGTGTTCCAAAAAACAAACAAACAAAAACAACAACAAAGACAACAAAGAATGAAGCAGTGATCTTGCCTATGGCTACATTACTGCTAAGCCAGAGTTTGAAATGTGACTTTGAATATCAGGGACTTAACCACCAGACTTCACCTACAAAGCAAGACAAAGCGGATTTCTTAGAAGGTTCTCCGTGGTCCCCTCAAAGTGCTCTCGCTCTTTTTCCTCGGCCTCTCCCACACAGGGTTGGCCTTCAGTGGAAAGAGTCTGATAAGGGAAATAATTTTCCTCTGAAGAAAGGCAGTATTCCATTTGTTCTGACTTTTCACAATGTGGAATTCTTCAAACTGGCATAGTCCATCCCAAGAGGTCACTCCGTGTCATCTGTGTGCAGCTGGCAAGCCACAGGTGGGGTCCAGAAGAACATATAGTGACCTTCTTTAGGGAACACAAGTCCTTTTACCCATAGGGAGAAGCTGACTTTCCTAAAGAAACAGAAAAAATGACTGATTTTATTTCATCATCAATATTATTACTATTTTTTACTACTACTATTATTATTATTGCAATCATCAATAGTATGTGTCTAAATCTATGTACTAGAAATTTGGGCATCTAATTAAGTTCCTCGCAATAATTATTTTTATTCTCAAACAATCCAGTACACAGTCATATTCCTGGGTACGTAATATCAAGTTGTTAAACTGCTTAACTGAGTTCTATGCTTTGGAAGGGAAATCTAGAGAGGTGTTTCTTCACATTTGAGACTGAGGTCAGTTGGGAAATTAACTGGCAGAAGCCTAAGAGCTCACTGGAGAGCCTGGCTAATGCTCAGATTTGGTTCTCACTAGATTCTAATGTAGATCAAATCTCTCCCTTCCAGATAAGAAGCAGTCCTTTCACGACCACTTAGAAAGCTACCTGGGGACACATTTAGACAAGGGTTAAGCAGGCTTTGCCTGGGGAAGGAAAGCCCATGATGTCGTGACTGCTTAGGAATATGAACATCTCTTCTTGTAAACTTCAGACATATAACACAACTTTTAAAAAAAATTACAAACGAATTATTTATTTTTAATTGACAGAAATTATACATATCCACGGTATATGATATAATGTTTGGAAATACATATACATTATGGAAAGACAAAATCAACTAGTTAATGTATCCACTCCCTCACATAATTGTGTGTGTGTGTGTGTGTGTGTGTGTGTGTGTGTGATGAGACCTTTGTTTCTTTTTCTGTGCATTGCTGGAAATCAGACTCAGGGTCTTGCACATGCTAGATAAGCCCTCTACTACTGAGCTACACCTCCAGCCCCAACCCCCAAGAATTTTTAAAATCTGCTCTCTTGGAAATTCTCAAGTATACAATACCTTGTTATTAAGTATAATCACCACATTGAATGATGGATCTCTGGAATGTTTTTGGAGGGTACCGGGCATTGAACTCAAGGGCACTCCATCACTGAGCTACATTCCCAGCCCTTTTTAAAATTTCAAGACAGGACCTCACTAGGTTGCTGGGCTCTCCTTGAACTTGTGATCCTCCTACCTCAGCCTTCAGAGTGGCTGGGATTACAGGTGTGAACACTGTGCCCAGCTAGATCTCTTGAAATTACTTCTCTTGTATAACTCAAATTTTGTATCCTTTGATAGACATCTCCCCAGACCCTCTCTGCACAACCCTGGTAACCACTGTTGTGTACTCTGCTTCAATAAATTCAACTTTTAAAAAATTCCACATATAAGCAGGATCATACCATATTTGTCTTTCTGCATCTGGCTTATTTTATATTATTTTATAATGCCTTCTAGTTTCATCTATGTTGTCACAAATGACAAGATTTTCTTCTTTTTCAAGGTCCAATAGTACTCCACTGAGTGTATACCATACTTACTTTATTAATTCATTCACTGATGAGCACCTCAGTTGATTCCACAGCTTGGCTATTTTTGCTCCAATAAAGATAGGGGTTTAGATATCACCAACATACCGATTTCATTGCCTCTGGTTACTGATTTGAATTCTACCTAGAAGAGGAATTACTGGATCATAAGGTAGTTTTACCTTTAGGATTTTTATGAATCTTGCAACTCTTTTCCGTATTGGCCATGCTAATTTACATTCCCATCAACAAATATGACATCTAATTTTTTATTCAAACCAAAGATGGAGAAAAATTTTAAGTAAGAATGCCACATGGTAGCAATGTTTCTAAATGAAAAGGACAAAGTTCAGCCCTTTGGTCAGTCACTTGGTCTTCTGAAACTAAGCTGTACACAAATTAACCAAGAAGCTGACTGCATTTAAAAAAAAAAAAAAAAAAAAACTTTTCTAGGTTGTTCTGACATCAGAGACGTTTCCCCTTATTGAATTTTAACTTAAGTTAACCTAGTATAATTTTTTTCTCCTATGCAAATATTCCCAGCCTCCTTAAAAGAGACCTCAATTCTAAATAACAGAATTAAATCCCAACTCCATTTCTTTGTATACTTTGCAATTATAAGCAAATGATGCCAAATGACGTGACTCTGTTATGACTTCCCAATATGTCTCCATAACCAAGAATTTTGGATAAAAGCTGCTTTGCTCAGTTTAATCCTCAATGCATTGATCTCTAAGTGTTCCTTGAGGTCAAGTGACAATTCACTGAGTTTTAAAAACATGAGAAACACTCCCAGCTCAAAAAGATCCCAATGTCACTGAATGTATTTAAGTAAGTGGTTTTGACTTAAGCAAAGATTTCTACTTAACCCAGAAGAAAAGCAGTCACTCTTTGGAAATACCACAGAATTCAGGAAAGTGAAATGAATAATGGCAAAGGATTAGATCTACCTATTCCGCGGGTACATATATCTACCGAGTATATACAGGAACGAGATGGCCGCCCTCATGCTTCATCCGTGACAAACCCTTCTTGCTCAGCGCAGGGGCAGAGTCCTCCCCCCGTGGCCCTTGCTCCTCAGTCATGTGCATATGTCATAACAGAGATTAGCTGGTACGCAAGCGCCATCCCTCCCTTGGTCTGCACGCTCACTTCAGGAAGGTATGAGAATATCTCTTGGCTGCTTGGAAATGGGATTCGATACATAGGACAGCGCAACTATTTCAAAATGCACCAATGGAACATAAGAGCAAATCGTAGACGTAGAGTCCATTGTTGGGACCAAATTATAGGTACAAAAAAAGAAAGAAAAGATAAGAAAAGAAAGAGAAGGGCAGCTTAAAACATATGGAAAGTCATGGTCACAGGAGTGACCCATATGCCATTCAACCATTCCTGAAAGTCTGCTCGTTTGACGTGTATTTACAGACCACACGCTGTGGCTCTTCAGTGGTTCATTTCCCAGGCATCAATGGCACATCCGTTCATTCATTTCTCCATGTTGTATATGGCAGACCACGTTGGCTTGCCCATTTTAGTCAATAGTTAATTACTGAGCACTTACTAAGTGCCAGACTTCAGGAGACTCAAGAAAGTCTCAAATGTGTGGATGAGAAGGAGAGTCCCCAAGATGTACGTGAATGTGCTCTGGATGTTAGTGCTGCTGGGGTAAGGGCGCTAGGCTGAAGCCTTAGCTCTGTGGTTCTGGAACGGGATTTGAAGGGTTTACAGCCCAAATTCAACACTAGGAACCGCCCACCCCACCATCTTGGTCTGACTGGTTAACCCCAGAAGTTTGTCCAAAGAGGTCCCAGCAAGAGAGTGAGTCTGTCACCAATCAAAGATAAACACTCTTGTGGCTGAGTTTTATTGCTATTCATCCAACAGGAGGGGCAGAGAACAGGGCTCTTTGCACTCTGTTGGACAAGGCTGGTTTAGAAGAAGGAAAACGTGTAATCCAAACAGCCTCTTTTTTTACAATCTTGACTACCTCATAGAAAAATAGAATTTCCCCCCACCTCCCTTGAAAAGTGGTTACTCTGGACTGTGCTGAGCATTTTACATACGAAGTATCGCTGAACCTGACCTGAATGTTAGTAAGGAGGCTTGTCATTGCGATGTTACGGATGAAGAAAGCAAGCTGGGAGAAGCGAGGAAGCAACTTGCCGGAGGTGAGGTCGAGGAGGCAGAATTTAAATGAGACCTGCGGTTCAGGAGCCAGGATGCCTGGGGGCCAAAGTGAAGAAGAGGAGAAGAAAGGGAGGGAGAAAAGCAGAGGAAGGAGAGCAAGAAGCAAGAGAAGGGGCAAGAATGGAGGCAAGGAATTGAGCAAGGAATTAGGGTAGACAGCAAAGATGCCATGACGGTTCTCCCTCAAGGAGAGAGGAAGCGAGGTGTGTGGTCCACCCTGTAATCCCAGCAGCATGGGAGGCTGAGGCAGGAGGATCTCAAGTTCAAAGTCAGCCTCAGCAACTTAGTGAGGCCCTAAGCAACTCAGTGAGACCCTGTCTCTAAATAAGATACAAAAAAGGGCTGGGGATGCAGCTCAGGGGTTGAGTGCCCCTGGGTTCAATCCCTGGTACCAAAAAAAAAAAAAAAAAAAAAAAAAAAAAAAATGCGTAGTGAGGAAGGATTACACCTGCTCCCTTCTCTTTTGACTACAGACGATGAGTCGACAGAACATTAAATGTTGTGAATTGTAATCATTTGCAGGTTGCATGCACCTGATAAACCATTCCTGGGGCCAAAATTAGATGGCTTCTTTGTTCTGTTCTGTTTTGAACCCATTCTTGGAGTCACAGACATTCTTTGGTTTGGTTCTGGCTGTCATCCTTTCATGGCATCTGTCACTGTTCACGATGAAGAGTTTTCATCTGGGCCATAAAACCATAACCAGCTGGGTGAGGTGGAGCATGCCTGTAGTCCCAGTGACTGGGGAGGCTGAGGCAGGAGGACCTCAAGTTCGAGGCCAGCCTCAGCAGCTTAGCCAGGTCCTAAGCAACTTAGGGGACCCTGTCTCAAAATAAAAAAATAAAAAGAGCTGGGGATGTGGCTCATAGATTAAACACCCATGGGTTCAATCCCTAGCGTCCCACATTCCCCCCAAAAGGAGAAAAAAACATATCCATACCCTTGAACAGTGTCACCCAAGTTAGGGACTTCTCAAGTTGTTCATCATCCTCCCTTCCTTCTTTCTTTCTTTCATCATCTCAGTTTGTGCTGGGCATCGTCACCTGAAATTGAAAGAGTTCTGAGAATACCACAATGTTTATTTGTTTTTACGGAAATTAATATTTAGTTCAAAAAAGTAGAGTAAGATTTAGGGTTCAATGGCAAATACCTGTTCCCTGTCGGGGTTTGGACCAGAACCACAGCGACTAAAGGAGACCATCCTTAGATTCCTTGAGGCAGAACATCTTGCCAGGCCAGAAAGAGACCACAGGCAGAGCACACTGTCGTGTGAACTCTGCTGAGAGGAGACTCTGCATGTGAGGCGGTGGGTCCTAGGAGCCTGTGAGGATGCGCTGCTCAGATCTGAGTCAGGAGACAGCCCGAGGGGCTTCTCCTAGGGCTCCTGAGGCTGAGGGACAGATGACACAGCTGTGACCTCCACCCACATCTAGAGGACATCTGGCTTTGACATATTGAGACTATCAGCGGTAATGTCGGCAACCGTCTTAACCATGGAGATGCTTGATTTTTGTAGATTTTCTGATGCGATTTCACTTGGAATTATACATTAAATGGCTTAAATGAACTAAATTGATTAAGGGTTGTCTTTGGCCTTATGACCCAAATCTCAGACAGGAGCAAGAAGGACCTTAGATGCCCTATGCCCAAGAAGAATAAAATTTAAAAATATTCATGTTTAGTTTGTCCATGTGACTCTAGCAATTTACCACCCCCCCACACACACACACTTTTTACAAGAGCTGAGGATTCGACTCATGGTACAGCACTTGCCTGGCATGCATGAAGCCCTGGGTTTGATCCTCAGCACTGTAAAACAAAACAAACAATAACAACAACAACATAAAAATCCCACAATTTACCATGAGCCCCCTATGTGCCAGACAGGGGTACAGAGGCAGGCAAAATTAGATTAAATATATGTATCTTTCTTGCCTAAGAGATTTTCCTCCCTCACAGTAGTGAATATATTTGTTTATTAATTCCTTATTTATTTGCACCAACTTATATAAATATATGTATTGTATATGACAAAGTAAAACTCAGATAGTGGAATGTTCCACAAAAGAGCTCTTCTTTGAGGGCAAACTGTTTGGCAAATCAAAAATGTTAAAGTTAACATGTTAAACTCTAAGACGCCTCCAACATCTCCTTATCATCACTTTTGCTGAACATGAAAAAATTCGTGAGTTTCTTCCTCAGTAAATATAGCCTGGGATACCCGGTTGGTCCAGATTTTAAAGATGGCACAACAGTTACCACCACACTGTCCAGTATAGTAGTCACAGGCCACATGAGGGGCTGAGCCCTTGAACTACTTGGAGATAAGATGTGCCTAAGTGTAAAATTTAAACTGGGTTCCAAAAAGGGCACAAAAATTGTAAAATACCTCACTCACCATTTCCATATAGACTAACACCTCAGAATGGTAACATTTGAATTCATTAAATACTAATGACATTAATTTCTGCTTCTTTTCACTTTTCAGAGAATATGGCTACCGGCAATGAACTGACGTACAGGACATGCGTGGTTTTTCTCCAGCACTGGAGTCAGGGTGAGGACTGGAAACCAGCTTTTGTGCTGAATGGAGGAGCAACGCTGGATAGGTTACTGAACCTCCGAAAAGCTCACTTTCCCTGCGGTAAAAGGGGCTTACCAGCACCCACCTCTGTGGGCTGTGGTGAGATGAAATGAGAAAATCTATTAGCAGCATTTGGCATAATGTTTGGTATTCTCAGTAAATGTCACCTACTCCAAGCTTCTCAGCTCTGTGGAACCTGAAGTCAGGAGACTAGACTAAATCCATCATGACAGAAAAATGTACTATGGGAATTCGCATAAATCCCTGACACAAAGCTGTTTCCTTTTGATTTGTCATTTTCCTAAATCTAGGGTACTCACAAAAACAAGGCTAACGTTGATGTCTGGCCGTGATGGCCATGTTCTGGTTAAGCATAAGCTTTGACGAGGTGGCTTTTGGTTAACTATGAACCAGTGTGTGTTACAATTCTTCACGACACTAGAGAATAGATGCAGGAGTTGTCATGTTACCATGGGCAATATTTCCTGACAGCTTGCCATGTTCTAGACATGGTGTAGGAAAGTCGAGTGATTTGTCCAGGGTCACCCAGAAAGGAAGTGGCAGAGACAGGGCTCCACCCAAGTCCGTTGGACTCTGACAAGCAGCTGATGTGATGCTAAAGCTGAAATGCTCTGAGCAATCCCAGTGGCCATGAAATTGTAGTTCTTTCCTTGTAGTTCCAGGTACTGCTTAGAAGAGAATATTTGGTTCACCTTGGGAGTTCCAGACTGTTCTGCCAACAACCAGATGGGAGATTTCATAGCAATGAAAAGTCTTGCTTTCAAAAGGGTCCTTAGCTGTAAGGCAGGGGAGACCATCCCTCTGTGATAATGGCTCCATTCAACGAAGCCCTACCCATCCACGGCCCTAAAACATTCCCGGAACCGTCAAAGTGGTAGAACACTTTGCTTTCTCTCTCGAGAATTTTTCCAGGACTTTACAAACATGACCCTGTTAATCCACTCAATACCCAGACGAGATAGGTAGTTGGAAGTTATTATTATTTTCACTTTCAAAATAGAAAATCTGAAGCCAAGAGAGATTAAACAATTAGTCCAAGGTCAAATAGTGAGCCAGAGACAGACCTGGGAATGAAACAATTATCTTCTGAAATTCTAATCAAATGCACAAACCGATTGGCTGACTACACCACACGCTCAAAACCAGTTACATTCCTTCAGCAGAAAATGGACCGGCTTGAAAGGAGATGTCTAAGGCTGCAGCTGGCTGGATTTGTGTGCACTGATTTAATACCAACGTCCAAATTGACATCAGATTTTTTTCCAAACTATTAGCTAAACAAGAAGCAAAAGAAAACTAAATGGGAAGAAGAAAAAATATGTCCTCACTCCTTGCTGAAACGTGGTATCCATCTTACCTAGTTTTGCTACATTTTATCACACAGACCTAGGAGAAGGGGGAGACTGGTTTACAAGAAGCCCTGCTTGCTCGTTCTTTTCTTTAGAGATAATCTGTGGCACATAAAAAGGTTTAGGGGTCAGTTTGCAATTTCTTTGATGTTGAGACAAAGGAAAGATGAACATAAACTATCTTTGGATTGTACAAAATCTGGAATCCAGTTACTCACCTTTGAGTTCAAGGTCATCCTTCAGTACCCTTTGCTCTTTCAGCTCTACCTTTTGACAGGAGGTGAAGTGGTACGAGCTAAAGTCATAGAGCGGGAGAAGAGAAAACTCATTGGGGAGCTGGGCAGAGTCCACGCCTCAAGCTAAGGATTCTAAGGGCGTGCACACAGAAAACAGGTTGAGGGGACAAAATGCTCTGCTGATGATCTCTCTTGTCTAATTTTGCAAAGGGGCCCATCACTCCAAATACCTGGAGCAAATTTTTATTCCTTTCTGCCTACTTGAGATTTGGTTGTTGAAAATCAACTACTCTTATTATCGGTTTTGAATGATATGGGACAAGGTGAGATTTCAGTGAAACTGTTAATATTGGAAGGAAAATATGGCCCGATTCATTAACTTGATGGGGAGACCCCTTTACAAATGGCGACACACCATGCTCTGGACTTATTCTGTGAGCACTCACAGTGGCCACCTTCAGATTTTCTTGAATTTGTTTCGTTGACTAGCCCAATCAGACTTTTGGAGAAATTCTTCTCCTGTGACTGTAATTTCTGGAAGTATAAGAGATTTGGGGATTGATCACCCTAAGAAATAATAATTCTGTCCCTGTACTGCTCAACCTCCTTGGATTGTGCTGTGTGGTGGGCTTTTCAGAAACACAAAACGTGACCAACATCTATTGTAGAAACGCTCTCTTTATATACAGATACTACAAGGGGAAATTTCTTAAAGCATATCCATTGTCTTCTTTCCAATAAACATTTGGAGGAATTCTAAAGCAAGACAATTCCTTCCATGTAACCTACCTCCACCTACTTTTCTGTCAGTTGAAACATGCTCAGAAACCAGAGAGATCGGGGCCCAAGTCCAACATTTTGCAAAGGACTGTCTTGAACATCTCCAAATGGAGTTATGCTGTTAAGACACCAAAAGTCCTAGCTGCTGGCTTAGGGTGTTTCTGCAGAACCCCTGAAGTTAGCGTGCTTGACAGGTGTTGAAGAACATGGCCCTGTTTGCAAGTAACCATGCTATAAAATCAACCAGGAAAGTTGTGCCCTGGTTTCTGGCCACAAGCAAAGATAATGGTTCCCAATTAACCCCTGGCTCATCCTAATGCCTGAATTCTTACAGATGTAGGAATTTGCAGCGTTCAGAAAAGGTCCGATCCAAACTAAAGGCTTCGCTGGTGCTCAGGCCACATCAGCATCAGTCCTATTTCTGTTTTTCTAATCGTGCACACATTTCTTATCAGATAAGTCGGGCATATTTTTCCTGCTTTTTAAAAACCTGGTGTTTTATTGTCCAAAATCCTTGCTCTTGACTCGAGTTCCTGTGTTCTGTGGAAGTACAAGGCGGTAATTACACAAGTCTTTCCTTACTTGTCATTGGCAACAGTCACCAGGGGAAATTTATAGCCCCCAATATCCAGAACTGGAAACTGCTATTAAACATGGTCACGGAAGACCCTGACGTGGCAAATGGGATCTGAACAAGGACCAGCTCCACAGCAGTTCTTCTGAGAGAATGGCTGGGGGTCAGCAAGGGACCATCTGCTTTATTTAATTAAACATTTTTATTATCTATGATATTAGTACTGCAAATACTAACTTTATCGTTCCCACTTTATTTTCAGGATCTGTTATGTGGCTGGCATTGTGTGAAGTGCCCGTTCGGATCCGTGTAATCCCTGCAGCTCGGGAGGCTGAGGCAGTAGGATCGTGAGTTCAAAGCCAGCCTCAGGGAACAGCGAGGCCCTAAGCAACTCAGCGAGACCCTGTCTCTAAATTTAAAAAATACAAAATAGGCTGGAGATGTGGCTCATTGGACAAGTGCTCTTGAGTTCAGTCCCCAGTACCCCCTCCCCCAAAAAAACAACCTTCTAGGATTGAGTGATGATTTTAGGGTGAGGAAGAAACAGAGAGCCTGCGTAACTAACCGAGAGCGACTGCTTAGCCAGTGAGGGAGTCAGGATTCAGAGGCTGTGAACTCAAATACATTCAAGGTCAGGCAGGTAACACACTATGTGGCCTTAAAGAGAGAAAGGAGGACACTGGAGAAATGGCTCCCCCAAGCTCCTAGACTCTAAGCCTACCACCACCGCCTGTCAAATTATTTATTTTCAGTCATTTATTTTGAAATCTTTCAAACTTACAGAAAAGTTGGGAGATTGACGAAAGCAACATCCCTCTCTCCCTTCTTCCATCCCCCAATTCTGTCATTTCACATGGATTCATCCTCTTTTCCTTTTATATATGTCCCCACGTGTGTTTGTGTGTGTGTGTATGTGTGTGTGTGTGTGTGTATGTGTGTGTGTGTGTGTGATATCCCATTATCAGTTTTTCGGAACCATTTGAGAATAAGCTTTGGAGGTGCCTCGAAATTCTCCAGGGTACATTTCCCCTAAACAGAACATCCTCCTATACAACATCACCTCACCCTTTAATCAAGGAGACCAGACTTGATGCAGTGCCTGCCATCTAATCTGAAGACACTGATTGAACTTCACTATCTATTCCAACAGGTGGACCAGGACCCCCATCCAGGAGGACACATTTTTTTTTTTCTTTCTTTTTTTTTTTTTTGGTAGTGGGAACTGAACCCAGGGCCCTTAACCACTGAGCCACATCCCCAGCCCTTTTTATATTTTATTTAGAGACAGGGTCTTGCTGAGTTGCTTAGAGCCTTGCTAAGTTGCTGAGGCTGGCTTTGAACTCATGATCCTCCTGCCTCAGCCTCCTGAGCTGCTGGGATTACAGGCGTGCGCCACTGCGCCAGCAGGACACAGGGCATTTTGTAGTCATGTTTCTAGTCATGTTCATGTTCAGTCTGGAACAGTTCTCAGTTTTTAAGACATGGTGATGACCAAAGGAGAAAGATGGGAAGCTTTGATTCATTCCCCCAGCCCCAGTTTGCCAAACTCTGTAACTGGAAACCGGATTAATGCCTCATGGCATCAACATTGCTTAGGGCAAACATTTTAAATGAGATATAACAGACAAGCCAACACAGGGCGTAAGTCATGAGCACCTCACTTGCTGGATTTTGACAAACTAAACATAACTATGCAACATGTCTAGCTCAAGAATCTCAGTTCCTAATCCCTTAGGTTATTTTGTCTTCTCCTGAGTTTTATGTGAATGAGATCACACAGTAGGTTCTTTTTTGTCCGTCTGCTTTCGCCCGGCATTGTGTAAGATTCATGATAGCTTGGCACGTGTTCATCTTTATCCCACGACACTTCTGCTCTCAAATCTACTGCGTGACCCTTGGCCGGACACCTTACACCGGAGCAGCTAAGGAAGGAGCCCCGGGCGCGGCCTCTAAACGCTGAAACAGGCGCGCCAGGGCTGAGTTAGGGCAGAGCTGCTCGTTCAAAGGCTTTTTCGGAACGTGTTCTCATTCTTGCCTCTTTTTGTCTGCGGCATCCCATGTCCCCAGTGGTGATCAAAACAGAGGCCATGTGCAGGAATCTCCAAGAGCCAGTGTGGAAACATAAAGCTGAGATTTTAGTTGAGGTGTCTCGATGGCCAGTCTCATGCTGTGTCCACCTGAACACATATCCTGCTGCTCCTCTCCGGCCCCAAACCTCATTCAGAAGAAACACTAACCATGCCTGCGAGCGGCTGTGCTGCGAGCATTTTGTCCAGCTGTGTGTGGCCAGTTCTGCCTCCCCAGGGCCCATTTTCCTTCCTCACTTGGGGGCTGTGCCTCCCCTCATCATGCAGGTCTACAAGGTTGAGGTGGGGCTCCATGCCTAGTGGGGGGGGGAGGTACGTTCCCTTGGAGAGGGACACAGTGTCTCAGGTCTCAACTGAGACCTTAGGAATACCCAAGAACGATATGTGCAT
Source organism: Sciurus carolinensis (assembly GCF_902686445.1). Lineage (NCBI taxonomy): Eukaryota > Metazoa > Chordata > Mammalia > Rodentia > Sciuridae > Sciurus > Sciurus carolinensis. The sequence continues at coordinate 53,684,575 of NC_062229.1, read as the reverse complement.
ATAGATTTTTTGCTTGTTTGTTTTTTCCATTCTTTTCTTGTGTGGGTGGAGTCACTCTTTGCAAAACAAAAGACATCCTAGCAGGTTCACTTATTTAATACAAGTCCTATTGCTGCTTCCAAATGCAGAGCTGTGACACCCTCAGCCAGGGAGGGGCAGCTGCATGTGGAAATTTCATCTGGGTTTCATGCAGGGACTCTCTCCTGAGTCTTCTCTATGCGATGTCAGAGTATCATCATAGACAACAGCCATTTTTAAACTGTAGACATGTTGGCTTTCCTCTGCACTCAGGAAGGGATCTACTGGTCCCATTGACCATTCCTGACACAGAGGCACAAGTCATCCCTCAAGGGAGAGCAAGACTGGAGGTGGCAAAGGAGGGAAAAACCTGTTCAAACCATGAAGCTGTTGATCAGGACATTTTTGGTCCAAAAGGTTTTTGAAATTTTGTCTTCTTTAGCTAGTGCATAATCCACACTTCCACCAGAACATTCTAAGTCAGATGCAAAGATTTATCTCATTGCAAGTGAGGGGAAATCATAACCATGGTGGAGAAACTTTATAAACACCACCTCAGCCAGGCAATGGAAGTCAGTATCAACAGCGAGGGACAAGTCATGTTGATGGTACCCCCTGCCTCCATGGGAAGTCAGGAGGAGGCACTGCAACTGTGGGGTCTTCTCTCAGAAACCTGCAACCTCATTCTAATCTAGAGAACGTCAGTCCAAGCAACTCACAGTCAAAAGGAGCCCAAGGAGAGGTGACAATTAAACATTATGTAGTATCTTTGATGGGATCCTGGGACAGAAAGAGTACATTAAGATAAAGTCAAGGACATGTGAATAAGGTATGGTCTTTGGTTAATAATGTATTGACATTAATGAATTCAATTAGTGAAAAAAATATCATCCTAACTCAAGATCTTAATAACAGGCAAAACTATATACCCGTGGAAAGGGAGGGCATACCTAAACTCTGTGTTAGATGTTCATTGTTTTCTATAAATCTAAAACTGTTTTAAAAAAAATTGCCTGTGAAAATGTTTATTTAGAATCCATGGATTCCTGTTGCTGCAGGAGGTTTCCTAGATGTCAAAGACCAAAGCAGGTCATAGAAATGTTTTTAGGACGTCCAGAGACATAGCCTTAAAGGAGTCTGAGCCTCATTAGATATTCTTTGGTTGATAACTTCTCAGTCTCAGTCCTTCTGACTCAGTACCAGAGAGGAACTCTGGTTTTAGCTCTCGGAATCCTTTTCTAACCTTTGCCAGTCTCCTTAACAAGGAGAGAGAACTCTGGCCTAAGAGCTTTGCTTTCATTATTTTACTGTCTCTGTTATTCTTATTTTTATTTTTAAAAATCTGTACACTTTACAGAAGAAGAAACACAGGCAATTAATAAATATATGAAAAAGTATTCAACATCTCTAGTAATTAGAGAAATGCAAATTAAAACAATCTAAGATTTCATCTTATTCCAATTAGAATGGGTTTTATCAAGAACACAAACATATAGATGTTGGCGTGGATGTGAGGAAAAAGGCACACTTTTACATTGCTGGCGGAGTTGCAAATTGGTGCAGCCACTCTGGAAAGCAGTGTGGAGAATCCTCAGAAAACTTGGACTGGACCCACCTTTTAACCCAGTTATCCCACTCCTCGGTTTAGACCCAAAGGACCTAAATCAGCAAACTACAGTAACACAGTCACATCAATGTTTATAGCAGCTCAGTTCACAATAGCTAGATTGTGGAACCAACCTGGATGCCCTTCAACAGATGAATGGATAAAGTAACTGTGGTATATATACACAATGGAATACTATTCAGTCATAAAGAAGAATAATAGTATGGCATTTGCAAATAAATGGATGGAATTGGAGAATATCATACTAAGTGAAATAAACCAAGTCCAAAAAAACCAAAGGCCGAATGTTTTCCCTGATAAGTGGAGAATGATATATAATGAGGGTGGGGGTAGGGAATGAGAGAATAATGGGGGAACTTTAGAATATGTAGAAGGAAATGAGAGAGAGGGGGGTATGAAAAATGGTGGAATGAGACAGACATCATTATCCTATGAACATATATGATTACACAAATGGTATGAAGCTACAATGTATACAATGAAATTATGTACCCCATTTGTGTACAATGAATCAAAATGCGTCTGTAAAAAAGTAAAAGCTAAATAAAAATAATTTTAAAAACTCTGTAATACTTGAGGATGTCTATTTACATACTGCATTTGATCCTACTTTCTTATTAATGATAGTGGCATTTTTTGTTTAAAGTAAATATATCTAAGTTAAAATAAATAAATAAAATTAATTAAAATCCTTAAAATTGAGACTACTTATGGTTTTCAGATAGAGCAAACATCAAGACAGTGGTATTCAAATGACGGTTGCTAAGAACCAGTGACCAATACTATTATGTCCACACCCCTTCACATGGTATCCAAGGCCTTCTCCCACCCGAGGGTCCCTGTTTAGTTCTTGCACCCCTCCAGGATGACCAAGATGCCAGGAGGTCAACAGTGTTCTGCCCAGGGACTGTGGGCTTAGGAGAAAGGCCAGAGGTCCTGGAGCAGTCAGCTTAAATCCAATGTATAGATTCTGCATTCCTAATTTGAAAATCCAAAATCAGTTTTGCTCCAAAATCTGAAACATTTCAAACAGAAATAACAATGCAAGTGGAAAATTTCATACCTGGCCTCATGTGTATAAGGTATAAATGAAATACACTGAGTATTGTATTAGACTTGGATCCCCATCCCTAAGAAATCTTATTAGGTGTATACAAATATTTCAAAATCTGAAAAAATCCAAAATCCAAAACACTTCTGACCTCGAGCTTTTCAGATAAGGGATATTCAACCCCTCCTGATCTTTGTCTAGGCTCTCTTTCCTCACATGGCTTGATTTCCCCTGGGATCCACAGCCTGACTGGGCAATGGACCCTTCTCATGTGGGTCAAGTATGGCAGTGAGTGTCGAAGCAACCAGTTCCTTTGGACCCTGTGGGCCTGACCAGGTCAGGGGTCAAATGCAACATGAAAGTACTACTGGGTAGGTACAAGTGGGATCTGAATCCCGGCCCCCACATGTCACCCATCTGACCTGGAGCTCATGTGACCCATAAGCAGAGGATTTTGCACTGGTTCAAAGCCTGGGGGGTCCTAGGGGAAGCATGCCAGCTCTCACTTTACTGGTTTGCCAAGGGAGGATAATAACAGCCCTTGCCTTATGGGGTTACTGTGCATAAATGGGCTTATGTTGGCACTGCATTTACACTGCCAATACCAAATAAGTGCTCAATAATTGCATGCTGCTTCTGGTCATCTGTGTACTTCTACTTCCTTCATTATAAAATGTGAATGTGACAGTACTCACCTCCTGAGACTGTTGTCAGGGATCAAGAGTCAATGCACATAAATCCTTTGCATCCTGACCTGGCTCCTAGCAAACACTCAGCCACATTCAAATATTTATTATCCATGTTGACTGTGATCAGTCTGATGATTTCAGTTGGATCATCGGTTCCAAGAATTAGGATGTCTTCTAGTATTCAGGGATATTAGAAGCAGTCAGGTGAGCTTAAAGACCAGAAGCTCAAGTGTACCCAAATCAGGCCTGTGTGCTCAGTGGGACTGAAGGTACAGGTCCGCCTGCATTTGTGAGCAGCAGTGTGTGGGCTGCTACTTTTCTTGCCAGGGCGACTGCTTGTGAGTAAAGCAGCACAGGTTCTACCTGGCCAGCTGGATTTGCACAGCTAGGCCTGCATGCAAGTCAGCTCTTTCAGGAAGTCTGTGAAGAAAGGGATTCTTTCTCTTTCTACAAACAGGCAACAATGAAAAGGGCAAAGGACTTTGCAGGCTCCCCAAAGTGTACCTGATTGCAAGGGAATTTAAACCCATGAACTTAAAAAGTACAGAAACCAAATGATAGTTGGTGTTTCAAGAGCCAAGTGGAGGGAAAGTTTTTGTCCCTTTCTGTCCTTCCCAGAGAGTCTTCAGGGATGTACGGTCCTGTTTACGGAGCTCTGGGAGCAGTCTTGGATTGCCATGAACTTACTTGGATGTCTGGATCAGTCACTTCTGACAGGGCCTCAGTTTCTCCATTTGATAAATGAGGATCCTGCATTATATGGCATCCAACAGAGTTTCTAGCAATCACTCATTGATTTCAATCCTGGTAAGAATTGGAAATTCATTCCCTGGAGTCTAATTCAACTTTTTGAAGGAACCAAGAGCTGGTTCTGTAAGCTCCAAAAGGACTTCCAGACAAAAGGTCATCCTCTGTGATCCACAGGAGGCTGCCAAGGCCAGCAAGATCTTGCATGGACAACTGTGTACATCCAAGTGGTGGCAGGGCTAGCTATTGGTTTCCCTGCCTAGTTTTCTTGTCCTTCTCTTCTAGAAGAGAATTTATTTTGCACCCATTGGGAACCTCTCCCACAAGCTGTGAGGCTGTCAATCCCATGGCCTCACCCTCTGGCTCCCTCAAATAAGGTCATTAGGTGTATGATCTAAAAAGGACATCAAACTGTCCCTTTATGAGACAGATGTGAATGCTGGGAGGTCAAGAGGGTCTCTTCTAAAAAGCCCCAAATAGTAAAAACTGTTGGGAGTCAAATGATCTTTGCCATTCATTGAGTGGAGAGGGCTTAGCAAGGAGAGACTAAAGTCAACCTAATGGAATGTGCAGAGGAAGAAGACAGGGAGCGAAGGAGGAAAGGGAGGGAGAGAGGAAGAGGAAGAAAAGATGGAAAGGAGAAAGAGAGGAAGGGATAAGGAGAGATGGGGAGAGAGAGAGAGGGAGAGGCAAAAGAAAGGGAAAGAGAGGGAAGGAAGAAGATTCTGCCAATGACTTAATATCCTGATTTGAAGGAAATTCCGATTTGAAGATCTATCAGGTCTTTACAGATCTAGCCAGACATGACAGCAGAACATTTATAGCTTGGATTTTCCAATTTATGTGAGTCCATGAATTTTTTTTTCCCATTTTCCTTCTAAGTCCATAGGATTCTTCAAGTGGGTATCCATTAACCCCAAATATTAAAGACCACTACAATTGGAATATTTATTAGAGATGGATTGAACACACTTCAGAAAGAAACAAGGTTTATTTGATGAATATAAATAAGGCGATCAGCACAAAGTACTTCTCATACACATGATAACAAATTATGAACTGTACATACCTTGTACGTTGTACTTCTACTAGACACAAGGTTACAATGACTGGCTAATACATGCCCACTGGTAGTTTCCAGGGTTCCTTATTTTTATTTTTATTTTTTTCATATCGATGTCCATAATCACATGGTCAATATCACAACCCACATGCCACTCACTTGAAGAAATTTTACAGGAAGCACTATCAAACGAGGGTCTCAGGGAAGTGGACACACTGACCCCTGGCAGCATTCAAACACCACTCCACACAAAAACGTCGCAGAGAGAGCTGATGTCAACACATTTGAGGTCTCATCAGAAACACTGTTTAAAAAGTAAAACCCACTCTCAAATGGAAGTCGACACGCTGTTAACGTGCACACTGGATACACAAAAATCATTAAATACAAAATTGAGACTGTACATAGAAATTAAATGGGGTAGAAATTACAAGCCTGCATCTGCCCACAAAAAGACTTAGACCAACTTTTCCTAAATGTTAGCCCAAACTTTTTTTTTTCCAACTGCATCATGATTAGAAGGGAACTTGCTAAAGTTTGTGCAAAGGAAATATCTTCCCAACTTCACAGTGTTTGTTGTAAACCCAGAGGCTATTATTAATGTGTGAAAGGGATTTTTGTTTTGTGCAAACCCCAGACATTAGAGAATATTACATGAAATGAGAAAAGATGCTGCAGATAGAATTTAAGAGACTAAATTAGGTGCTTGCATAAAGGTAAGATCAATAATACTTTCAACCAACAAAAGTAGAGCCAAAACGATCCCTCAAACAATAACTGTGACAAAATTGGCACGAACATAGAAATAGCTAACTATCACGGTTGGGTGTGTTTACTTTAATTAATTTTTTTTTTTTTTTTTTTTTTTTTTTTTTACCTATTTCAAGGATCCTACTTCCCCTACTGGATATCCTACTTCCTACTTCAAGTATTCAGTTGCAGAGTTCAGGCCAGGACCTGGTTATAGGAGGCAGTGAGGACAAACTGTTCATGGGGATGTGTCTGTGGCCTGTGGTTTCAGTGTGATATTGTGTCAAAACGTACTAAATAAGCTTGCAAAGAACTCTGCTCACTCCTCCAACCAAGACCTAGATCCCTTGAATAGTTAAAGGACAAACTTTTTAAACATGAATGTATTGGGATTGTTTATGCAACACGAAAGCTTTTACATAGTTTGCTATACTGACAACAAGAACAAAGCCAGAAGCAAGAAACCAGCTTGAATATATGACTTCTGATGCACCAAGAGGGAACGGTGCAGCTTAGAGACAGTTTTATCTTCCCAACAAATAAGAAGTTTGTCTTTTAATATCTCTATGGCTCACAAGAGAGGTCCAGAGTTAATTGCACCAACATTTTAAAAAGTAATAATGACTAAATTCAATGCAGGACTTCAGGAACATCTGTTTAGAATCCTTTCCACAGCAGCAAAGAAAGACAACTATATTTATTAAGGCCACTCATGCTTAAATTCACTGTTTGTCCTTTAAGAATGCAGGTTTTCATCTCCCACTTGCATACACGTGGAAGGGTTTCTTCCATTGACAAGAAAATGGATCAATACAAGAGTTGCACGCATTTTGCCAGACTCAGTCATGAGTTTTACGAAGTCAATACAACTTAAAAGTTTTTAATCTTCAAAGGAAGCAGTAGGAGTTTAATTCTCCTTAGTACCATGTCACTATATGTAAAAGACCTTGAAATTTGGTCTCTTTCCCTGGCACGGGCTTTAAATAATGACTCTGTATCCACATATGTGTTGTGTCGGACTATATACAGATACACAGCTTTTGGGATTGTTCCTCATTCATCAATGTTTTCGTGTTTGATGCTGAAAATGCTTTGGAATTCATGTTGGAGACGTTTAAAAAAATGAGAAATGACCCTTCCTGTACAGAAGTTCTAAGCTTACGTTGTTTGCACAGCTTTTGGATCTTGAAGTGTGAATGCGTCCCAGCTTCTTTGCGGAGACCTGCGAGTACAGAATGGTAAGAGCCTGAGGCTGGGTCCAGCGTCCTGGCCCTGGGGTACAGGGAACACACGGAGATGATATGCAGGCGCCTCAGGCTGTTGCCACTTCCAGTACTTAGGCAGGGAAATAAAATTATGAATGAACAATTTAGATGTGCCATGCATTGTCAGAGACACACACCATATTCTCATAAGGCGATTTCTTGGCAAGTATTAGTGGTTTAAAAAATTGATATCATTTCCAACCTGGCCCAGAGGTAACTACTGGTTGTACCATCAAAACATGGTTCTTGGAACAGCGGATTAAAGAAACAGAGGAGGGTAAAGGCTCGCCCTTTTTGGTGTTTTGGTTTCTTTGTCAAATGCTCCATGCATCGTGGTTGACAAACACTGCCAACACCACACGCTCGCAAACAAATGTACACTGTTTGGTAATCTAATGCATTAGGAATGACCACTGAGACGAACCAGCAGGATAACTGGAGATGAAGCTAGTTGTCCAACAGAAGCTGAAACCATAGTTAAAATCCCATGGAGTTCCAACATATCCAATGAGGGTCAGTAACAGAAATAAAATGCTATCAAATAATGCACTCAGAAGAGAAGGTCCCATGCTCAAATGCCCAGATCCCAACATAAAATGGAGGATGTGTCTTTTTCTCCACCTCTGCATTCTTCCTCCCCAAGCCGAATCCATGAGAAATGACATGAGATGATGAAGGAAATACCAAGCTGAACAGAATCGTGCTGGAGAATGAAAGCGAAAACTCCCCTTTGGTTCTGCCGAGCTGCTCCGGGTGGTGGTGGACAGTGACGTGAGCCCACTGCAAAGGAGTGTCAGAATATTGCCGCAGAGCTGCACTTCCCCTGGGTTCAGCCCTTCTGATAGCTGCAACAAGAAAGGGCATGATTTAGCTGGGAGAGAAACAGGCTGCCATCTCCGAAATAAGCCTGCTGGAATCTCTTCCATCCCCCACCCTGGCGGTATGTCTTTGACACTCGCTTTGGTTGGGGTCAGTGGGGAAAGGGCAATGGGGAGGGAACGCAGAGAAGGGACAAAGTGAACAGAAAGCTAAACCACGTCCCGCAAACGAAGCTGAGAAGAGGCCTCTCTCAAGCTATGTCACATATATGTACACAAAGAAAGAGGGGAGATTCGCCAGCAGGTTCCAGTGAGTATTTCTGATTCTTGTTGGTTTTCTTTTTTCTTTTTTCCTGGTACCAGGCATTGAACCAGGGCATTTAACCACTAAGCCACATCCCAGCCCTTTTTTATATTTTACTTAGAGACAGGGTCTCACTGAGTTGCTTAGGGCCTTGCTAAGTCGCTGAGGCTGGCTTTGAACTTGTGATTCTCTTGCCTCAGCCTCCTGAACCACTGCGATTACAGGTGTGCGCCACCAGGACTGGCTCAGTGCTTATTTCTACATGACTAAAATTTGTGTCATGTTTTTCCCTCTTAAGTTTTTCTACCGTGACTCTGGTTTTAAATGTTTTTAAAACTTGGGTTTTAGAGATTAGAGGGTTAAAGATAGTTAAAGATATCAAAAAGAATCCTTTCACATTCACTTATAAACCATCTGACAGCAACAGTTTGAAAGAACACTGGAGCCAGCGATTCCACTCGAAGGTATGCACCCAACAGGTCAGACACTTGTACAAAATTAGATTATTCACGACAGTCATTCATCACCAGATGAATGGAGAAACAAAATGTAGCATGGGATATTACTCATCTGTAAAATGAAATGAAGTTCTGAGACAAGCCACAATGTGGATGGATCTTAAAGACATCATGTTAAGTGAAATAAACTAAACCCCCGCCCCCAAAAGACAAGTACTGTATGATTCCTTTACATGAAATATCCAAAACTGACAAATTCTTAGATGCACGAAAATAGATTATGAATTACCAGAGACTGGAGTCACGGAATGGGGAATTAATTGTCAATGGGTACAGAATGGTTTGGAGTGATGAAAAAGTTCCAGAAGGGAACAGAGGGGACAGTTGTACAATCTGGTGAAGTTACTCAGTGTCACTGAAATGTACTCCTAAAATGGGTTAAACTGGTAAGTTTTATGTTATAAGAGAAATTTTAAAAGAAATACTGACATCTCCTTAAATACAGGTTGAAACAGAATTGGCTTCCATCACCACATCCCATGGTGGGTGTATATCCTTCTCACCCAACATAGATGCAATAGTCATCCACACGCCTCATTCATGCCTTGGGAATAGGCATCCAGAGCGCTCTAAGCTTTTCACCATCCCAGTGCAGGTTATAGGGTGTGGGACACAACTGCTGCCTGCAAAGAAATCCTAGGCTGGGCCAGAAGAGGGGACCATCCACATTGCTGCTTCCAGGGTCTTTCTTCCCTGACTGATGCTTGGCTGTGTGTGTCTCTGCCATTGTTATTCACATGGAGCCTCTGAGTGCTTGGGGAGTTTCCAGGCACAAGGCAATCTGGGGACAACAGCAGGGAGGGGAAAGATCAAACACACATATATCACACTTATGCCTGTGTACATGCACACACTTGCAAACACACACACAAACACACACACACACCCCACCCCACATTTTTCAGATAGCCCGGGTTGCCTGATTTGGTGGTTGCTACACAGCATTGCTCAGGTCACACTGACTAATAAGAATGCGAAAGACCTGTGGTGTCCGCACAGGTAGGCAGCTATTTCAAGCCATCATTAAGCAATGCAAATGAAATATGTGGCTTGGATGAACTCTGCTAATTCATACTCTGAGGAGTTTGGTGTAACTCTTCTGGTTAAGAAACTTGAATCGGGGCAAAAAAATGACTTTTGCAGAGCCAGAAAGTTAGGGAGTTCCTAGAGCAGATCATATTACTCATTCTGGCACATAAAATCTCTGCAAACTTTGTATGAAAATTCTAAGTCAGAGCACGCTTTCTGTTTCATGAGCTGTGCATAGCTCTAATTCTTTTGTGCATTAAGCATTTCTTAATCATCCTCTTAAAGGGCTGACCAATATATTAAGAGGCCACATGATTAAAAGGTAAAGAGAAACCCAAAGCAGTATTAAAATGCACAGGTCATTTTTTACAGATGGGGAAATGAGTGAAAAATAATTACAGTGAATGTCCTATGTCCTTGATGTTTTTCCAAGATAAAGTAGCAAAGAACAATCATTTATTCAGTCGTGAGAAAGGTTTCCCGCGGAGCAATAGGTCACAAGGCAGAACTCAGGGCCTCATGAGTGCAGCTCCCTGCTTTTGGGTAAGGTTTACACTGTGGGGATTTCTTGAAAAGTGTTGCCACTCCTTCAGTCAAGCAATCCATTCACTGAGAGGCTGAAATGGGCTGATCAGGGGATCTTCGGATGATTTGGCCCTTGTTGAGGGCCAAATCAGAATATGTTTTTAGGGGCTGTGGTTGTGGCTCACGGTAGAATGCCTGCCTAGGGCATGTGAGGTACTGGGTTCAATTCTCAGCACCACATAAAAATAAAATAAAGATATTGTGCCCATCTACAACTAAAAATATTTTTTTAAAAGAGGAATATGTTTTTTAAAAAGGAATCCCGGTTTCCGTCAGTGAAGCAATCAGGCTGCTTCAGCCACTGTGAGATAACCCACGACCAGTCCTTCCTTACCTGGATGGTGAGGCCAGCAGCCCTAACTGTCCCCCAGCATCTTCATCTTCAGCACCCGACTTTGCATTCTCTCGGAACAGTCCAAAATGCTATTTCTATAGGACAGCCATTCCATCCTGCAGTCCCCATTGACACTTTACAACCCTGTTTACAGTCCCTTTACATCCTGTGGCCCCAGGCTTCAGGCCAGGGTGGTGGTGAGGCCTCCTCTAGCCTTTCTTTCTAGCTCTACTCTTAGCCCCAACATTCTACTCTTAGCTGAACTTGCTTTGCCCTTCTTCTCACCTGCCTATCTTTCTAACTTGCACCCACAGCAGCTATCAATCTGACTGATCCCCGTTTCCTCTTCAGTCTCAGCTTGGAAGTTGTGCCTTCCCAGGAAGTCCTTCATTGAAAGGGTCTCACAGCTGCTGGACATGTGTGGCCACTGAGCACTTGAAATGTTACTAGTCCAAATTGAGATGTATTGTAAGAGTGAAATGCACATCAGATTTTAAAAATTTAATATGGAAAAAAGGTGAATGATCTATGTGACTTTTTTTAACTTCATATCAAAATGATATTTTGGATATACTGAATTTAATAAAATATATTACCATTACCTGCAATAATATTTCTGTTAAACTGTCATGGCCTAGACTGTAAGCTCCATGAGGGCAGGGGGCAGGCCAGTCTTGCTCACTTAGGCTCCCCTGTGCCTTGTACAGTTTCTAGAACAGGTTAGTTTACTCATTCCTTACACAGATAATAGTCATTAGGGGCAGAATCCTAGTATTTATTCCCCTATAAGATTTCCCACCATAAATCCTTAACACTGGAACTAAAAATATATCAGATGAATATGGTATGATTCTACAAAGGTATTTCAGGCTACTAACTGTTGACTGTAAATTAACTGAAAGGAAAACTATCTGGACCAAATTTAATGATAGGAGTTCTCAATTAGCAGAGAATTTCCTCCCACTGTTGCAAAAAAAAAGAAAGTCATTGAAGTTTGGGACACTGGAGAAATTCAATGTGCTGAGTTGGAGGGAGCCATGGGGTGAGGACCTGAGAGCTTTGTTCAGGTTGTGAAGTGGCCCCCAGTCAATGGGCAGCAAGAAAACAGGAACCTTGGTCCTATAATCATGAGGATCTGCAATCAGCCAATAACCTAAGTGAGCATGGAGGAGGATGCTTTCCAGGGCCTTCACATCAATGTCCAGCAAGGTCTACCCTGACTTTTTCTTAATGAGACCCTAAGCAGAAAACCCAGTGGAGTTTCTGTGGTCTTCTGACTTACATCCAGAACTGTGGGATAATAAATGGGTGTTGTTTCCAGTCAAAAAATTTGTGGTAATTTGTTTTGCAGCAAATACAAAACTAATATGGGACTGAGGTTGTGGCTCAGTGGTAGAGCACTCACCTAGCACACATGAGACCCTGGGTTCGACCCTCAGCACCACATAAAAATAAAATAAATGTATTGTGTCCACCTATAACTAAATATATATATATATATATATATATGATAAATAAATAACAAGTGTTACCAAGGATGTGGAGAAATTAGAACCATTCTGTACTGTTCATGGGAATATAAAAAAAAAAAAAGAAAGAAAGAAAGGAAAAAAGAAAACTAATATGGCAGTTGTGTCAGGCAATGTGCTTGGTGCGAGGGATGTTATAGCAAAAAGACAGATAGAAGCCATGCCCTCAAGGAGCCTGTATCTCAGGGAAAGACAGGTAACCAACAAACACACAAATCCATACAAGAACAAGGATTTTAAAATTTGTGTTATGAAGGAATTGAACAGGGGGCTCTGGTAAGGATGCCTAAGTGCTATTAAGTGATGATGACCATTATCATATACCTCTCTCTCTCTCTCTCTCTCTCTCTCTCTCTCTCTCTGTCTTTTTGATAGAAAAAGATGTCCCCAACTTTTCAGTGAAAAAAATAAAAACCAGATTACCATTGTACAGGAATAATTCAACCTTATTTTTATATCTACATATGCATAAATATAAACATTTGCAAGTGTACATACCAGAATATTATTATTTTTTTCTCTGGGGGGATGTTTTGAAGTTTTGTCCTTCAGATTTTTTTTTTTGGCATCATTTTGGATATTTTAAACCAAAGAATGTGTGAATAGTATCCTGCTAAAATAAAAAGCTATTTCCTTTGTGGGAAAAAAATCGGCACTGGGTGGATGGCGTTGCTGGGCTCAGGGGCGGGAGCCGCAGGGGCGGTGGGCCAGTCCGGCACAGCGGTGAGATTCCACCCCGGGACAAGCGCCCCCAGGAGAGCAGGCTATAAACGTGTGGTGTCTCACAAATATTCCTTCAGACTGTTTTTCTTTGGAATAAAGACACCTGCCCGATTATGGCTTTCTTCTCCTGCCCTTTCAGTAGTGATTTGCAGGAACAGGCTGGGAGAAAGGGGTCTTTGGTAAACACGGAGGGGTTAAAGGGGAAACTGTTTAATAACAGTAGTAAAACGCAGGCTATTTTTGACATCTGGGCTAATGTCCATTATACTCCATGTGCTTTCCAAATGTGTGCAGTGCGCCCCCAGGTACAAAAACAGACACCCATTCACAACAGCTTTGGATGCCCCTAACCTATTACACATGGTGCCCACATAAAAGGCGAGCTCCTGATAGACTAATTAACAACGGTCGGGGAAGGAAAGCTGCTCCTGGGGGCTGCGGGCATCCTGCAGAACAGCTCCACTAAGCAACTCTGCTCACAGAAAAACCCAATAGAGTCGTTTCTGCTTAAAAAAAAAAAAAAATCTATAACTCCATCTGTGTTATTACTTAACATCTTTTTTAAAACGCGGCAGAATGGGTTTCCCGTTTTCCTCATGAAGATTTATTTATTATTGTTGTGATCAAAGTGGCAACAAATTATGTTAAATCATTTAATTTTCTTGATAGGAGCAACCACCTTGAAGCCATAATTCAAAAATATGAGTGGAAAGCAACATTTTACCTTGAGAGTGGCCTCCTACAGCTCCACAGGGCAATAAAATGTAACACTTCAGAGCCCAAAGGGCTGGGGGCGGGGCGGGGCGGGGGTGGGGTGAGCCTGGCCAGCCCAGAGCTCAGGATTGCAACCCCTGTTAGGATGACCCAGCTTGAGGCAGGAGGCGACCGTGGGGCAATTTCATCTTGGGTTTCTGTGTGCTGGGCAGAACTCCCCTATAATATTTTCAACAAAGGGATTCTGATTGATAGGTGATGTATACATGGAAATGGCAGCATAGCAACCTGCTATGTCTCCTGTGGATTTATTTTTGTCATTATTTTTGTGGCCAGAATTATTAATGGCTCACATTTGGGACGTGCTATCTGCCACCACACTCTGCTTTTGCATGCATTATCTCAAGCAAGTTTGACAGCCCGATGGCACTGACCTGGTTGGTTAATAGCCCTGAGGCAGAAGAGGGAACTGAACTTAGGGGAATTGACTGTTTTTGGTCAATTTCCCCACCTTTCTGGGTCTCCTTTGAATCCACATCTTTTTGACTCCGAGCCTAGTCCCTTTACCAAGGGGCCAGGATTTCCTAACCCTTGGTCTTTATGTCTCACTTTTCCAATAACTTTTCCATAACAGTTAAAGCATCTAACCTTTTTCTTTTGAGAACATTCTCTAAAAACACAAATTTCTTTTTAAGGAAAGATTTATTTTAATACCATAATGGAACCAATACCTGTCTACTACACATTATAATAATTGTGCAGCTATTAAAATATAAGGACTTATCCACAAAATAACTGAAACAATCTCGTGGTCATGCAGCACCCTGTCTACCACTCGCCTTGCCTCAGAGACCATTCCCAGTGCCCAGTAACAGCCGTTACCCCAAGGGCAGGGCTTGGCACTCCACTGCTGGTCTCAAACATACTCCAGCCATCGGGCAGCCCCAGCATCAGTTTTGTCTATTTGGGGCCAAAGTATCATGAACTGAGCTCTTTTCTACTCAAGGACAGGAGGGGGCAGATGCAAAAATCAGATACCTGTCACTCAAACCAATGTTAGCTACTCTATGTGATCTTTAAACACTGGTTGCTAAGAAATGTGTTTGGTGGTAATATTTTCTTTGAAGAATACATTCTTTAAACCTGACAGACTGTCCTGTGGTCAAATGCCTTTGCCACCCTACTCCAGTGTTTCTCAATCTCAGCGCTGTGGATGTTTTGAGGCTGAACAATTCTTGGCTGGGGGAGGGGCCGTCCTGTGCATTGTAGGATGTTTGGCAATTCCCTGGCCACTCCCCATGAGATGCCAGTAGCACTGCCCCTCTCCCACTCATGACAATCAAAATGTCTCCAGTTATTACCAAATATCCCTGGGGGTGGGGGTGGCAAAAACCTTACTCAGCTGAGAACCATTGGTCTAATTGATTGTTTTTGTACATAACTGACCAACTGTTGTTTTAAACAGTACTATTTTGGTAAATATGTCTATGCATCCAACCGCCTATGTAAGATATGAACAATTCTGCAGAAATAAAGATCTATTTCTAAGCTGCTTCATATTATATCAGACATGGTTTTATAGGTTTAAGAGTCCTGTGGAAATAGGTACAACCTAAGTAATAAAAATAATGAAAATGTACAACCTATCTGACATAAAATAGAAATGCTGAAATCCTGAGATAGCAAGACACCTAAGACACTTGCTGAGCTAAGTGAAAAGGTAAAATCTAGTTTAAATTTATAGCATTCCTTCAGTGTCCCTCTAGGAGTTTGGCATTTTGCCAGGGTTCCTTGTTAAAAATTTGTTAAACGTGTTTGGCATTAATGCAAACACAAAGTGGTCATTTGTTACAAATTCTATTGGAATGCATTCATTTAAGGCAATGAAGTAGTTACTAGAAAAGAAAAAAAATGTTCATTAAGTACATTTTAAAAATACAATGATGTATGCAGTGTGTAACTGTGGCGCCCTGGTGGCTATATAAATTGCTGACAGAATAACCACACATTGTGTTTAGTTTGAAATTGGAATCTTTTAAACATAACTGATAGAACAAAAACTGGTTTTGTTTGTTGTCAAAACCGATGTTAGTCTTTCTTTCCTCGACTAGTTAAAATAACCAAAAGTTTGGCATACAATTCCTAACATCTCGAATCAGCGAAACATATGGGTGAAAATAATGCTTTGGGAATCTTTGGGGGTGCTGCTAATGACACTGGCAATGGGGGCTTATTCAACAAACAGAACACCCGTGCTCTGGAGACAGGGAAAATTGCCCAAGTTATCATGGGGAACCCCACTTAGAGCCAGTGCTTCTGTGTGCTCCTAGGTTGAGGGAGGTCACTAGGCTACCTGCACAGAGAAACCACTGCTTTCATCACAGAGACCATGTAATTCTACAAGCAAATATCCTAAACTTGCACTCAGAACTCCCACCTTCCTGCCCCACCCCAAAGGGTTCAGACAAAGGAATTATTGCTGAGTAGTAGCGACTCTTCGGCTGGCTGAACAAACAGTTCCAAAGTGGAGCTTCAGTAGAAAGGAGCTCTGCCATTATGTGACATTTGGCCCTGCAACATAGCCTGCTGCAGATATTAACATGGAACCTGTCACCTGGGGGTCTGTTGATGCTTGTGAAAAAGTCAATCTTAAAGGAGAATAGGGGCTGAGGATATAGCTCAATTGGTAGAGCGCTTATCTCTCAAGCACAAGGCCTTGGGTTCAATCCCCAGCACCACAAAAAAAAAAAAAAAAAAAAAAAAGGTGGCACACACCTGTCACCTCAGTGACTCAGGAGGTTAAGGCAGGGGGATTGCAAGTTGGAGACCAGTTTCAGCAACTTAGCAAGTCTTTGTCTCAGCATAAAAAAACTAAAAGGGCCGGTGATATAGCTAAGTGGTAGAGCACCCCTGGGTTCAATCCCTAGTACCAAGGGGAAAAAAATGAAAACTTACTTTTGAAGGAATATTCAGACATTATTGACTACCTTCTTCCTCCTTCTTTTCTCTCTTCCTCTAACATACTGACTGCCATGAAAGGATAATAGAATCCCTGTTCCTGAAGCTCTGGGACAAGTCCAATTCCCCATGGATCTCTCTTAAGGTTGGTCTCTTTGACCTTAAGTTTGATAATATCTAGGCTGCCCTAGAAGGAGATGGATCCAAAGTCTCTGGTTCTCAAACCCTTGAAACACTCTCCAAGTTCAAGAGTAAATTAAGATGAAACCTAGTATCATGCATGTGGCCTGGAGAAGTTTTCCCTTCCCTTCACAAATGCTAAACAGGCCTAATAAGCAAGAAGTTCAAGAATAAGGAGGAAATATTATCCCCAGAAATGATAAGTGCACATGATCAAAAGGTAAGAAACACAGTCCAGGAGAGTAGAGGACACATCTTGGTTTTGTGTGGTCCTACATTTATACCCTTGGGGAAGCTGTCTTTAAGAAAAAGAATACACAAATAATCAAGTGCTTCAAACCTGACAAAAATATATGGCCTTGTGAACAAAACATTAGGGTTCCCCTCAGGGTCTTGCAAAGATCTGTGTAGTTGTGGGGTTCCAAAACTGAAGCCCCATTATCTGCATGATAAAGCCCTTTTGCCTGCTGTGAAGGTTTATTTTGGAGATGCATGTTCCCATTCAACAGAGAATAAAGCAAAACATCTTTCTAAATCTCTTACTGACAAGAAGTCCCTTTCAGGATGAGCTTGCCAAAGCACATATGAGCCACATGGGAGACATCTCCCTAAACCAGGTGCTAAGAAGGTGGTCACGTTCAGGAAATAGATGCCCGTTCTGAGAAAAGGGGCCAGAGGGGCATTTGGGAGAATTTGAAACATGAAGGAACAATTTGATATCTCAAGTTTACCTACCAGAAGTGGCTCTGATGACAAGTGTTTACAACAGGATCTTCATCGAGCCAATAATGGCAATTAGTCTCCAGGATTTGAAGGCGCCCTTCCCGCCTCACAGAGGTGGAATGCCATTTACTCTTGGGCTGGCGACTAATTAGGGGTCTCGTTTGAAGATCAAGGTTTTGTGATCCCTGCTTCTTAATAACATGGTTTGCCTGTCGGCCACCTGGGTCCAGGCGAGACCTCCCTTTCCCCCTCCCCAAACAGCAAACCCTGCCTTAGGCCAGAGCAAGTGTGGGCAGGAAACCACAGATCCAGCCTTTTGAGCAATTTAACCTCTTCACCACCAAGGCCCTGCAACCCAGCGTGTGATGCGGCTGCCCAGAGATGGAGGGGTTAGCCCTGGTTTCTCAGGCAGGGCTGAAGGCTTGGCTGTCATGCTGAGAAACACCCTCCAAGGTGCAACTGCTATGCCTCCTGCTTTCTCAAAGTGGGAGGGACAGAGAGAGGCAGGAAGGCTCCACTTTTCCAGTTGAGTGGCAAACCAAGAGGCTCTTCACGTTTGCTTCAGGTTGGGCCATCTCTGGATGCGAATTAGAAGTTACTAGCTAAAGAAGACAGGAGGTGGAACCCCAGTCTCACCGGTCATGAGACCTCAGAGGCGGAGGTGCTGTATCTACATACAAACCTCTCTCCAGGGCCTGGTGGCCTTGCTCTATGAGCCTGGGCTGGCTGCAACCCTCTTTAAACAGGGTAGGGGAGAGGCCAAAACAGCAGGAAAAATAAACTGCAAAAAATTAAGCTTGTAACAACTTGGGCAAAGCACAAACAGCGACTGAGGTTGGTCCTTTGGCTGTTGACACACTCTGGCCTGGGTAGGTTGTGGTCACTAAACCCATTAGCGTGCCGATGTGGCAACAGCCAGTGCAGCAAGTTCAATCTGTTTTTGTTTAATTTCTAAATGCTGGGTGCAAGCCGCCAACCATGGCCGGCTGCAGGCAGGCAAACCCGCTGCCATAAATGCAGTCATCATTGTCAGCGATCTGAAATTCATTTTTTAAATGATTTCTTTTTGGCAGATAGATAGAAACCCGTGGAGTTTTGCATTTGATTAGCTATAGCGTAATTTCAACTTGTTGCATACGTTATATTTTCTAAGCAACCACCAAATCATTTTCCTGCAACAAAAGGAAATGGCCCTCCCCGGGGAGGGGAGCATCTCTTTGTGGGTGCGAAGGGAAACGGAAGTGGACAAACACAAGCCAGCCGAAGGAAGTCCAGCCTTCAAAGGTATGCAGGGTCTCTGAGGCCTGAACTTCACAAAAGAGGACAGAGGAAATGCTGCCTCTTCTTGCTCTTTAGAACTGAAAGTGAAATGAGTTCTTAATCAAGCTACAGAGAAAAGGTCAGTGTGCATTTTATATTGTCTTCAAGTTATGTTTGTGAAGAGCACAAGAATCCTCCTTTCCTCCCTCCCTTTCCTGCTTCCATCTGTCACTACCTCCCACATTTTTCAAAGCATCTACCAGGAGCCAGGCTAAGTGCTAAGGATACTGGGATTGAACAAGACAGCCAATCGCTCTGACTTCATGGGATGCTCATCAAGTGAGCATGTCAGACATTATATTCAAAAAATCATTAAACTGTTCAACTGAGCATGTGATTAATTAACATCATGCAGAGTACCAAGGATGAGAATGACCTGCCAACATCCACTGAGCACTGACACTCTCGCTTCACAGCATCACTCTACACCCTGAAGACATTGTTGTTAACCCATCAACCCACCCGGAAAAAGTGCATCTCGTAGGTGGTGGGACAGCACTGTGACCCTTGCACATGGAGACAGCAAATTCCCAGCTTACAGGGGATCCCTGGGGCCTGGCCTGATCTCATGGGAGGGTAGGAAAGACTTTCCCAAGGAAGTAACAACTTTGGGGGTGCACATATACATAAAGAGAACGACTTCTTTATTTACACTGCACTGATTGAAAAAGCAACTCGATTTCTGCACATTTTTGTCTTGACTTTCTGTGTTTTCTAAGGGACTCTTAAGTCAGTAGTTTTGGTCTCCCATCATAAGGTCATCTACAGCCTCCTTCCAAAGCCTTCACTTCAAAGGGTCAAAGTACATGCCTCCTCTTTCTCCTCCAAGAGTTTGCACTATGGCCTTCCGGTATTTAGGATGATTAATCACTTTTAAATATGAAAAAAGTGAACATGTCTGAAGCATTCTTCCCCACTGTCAAATGTTTTTTGCCTTAATATAGATTCAGAGTGTTTCCCATTCCCAGGGATTCCAAAGCAATACATTTTCCATTGGAAATTCAAATGCAGAAATCCCATCCAGAAGCCCCTAGCTATATATCTGAACATCTTAATTTCATTTAGGAGGAATGCAATGATCGATCATTTATCATTCTGAGATTGAGTGAACTATCTGGAGGATTCCAATCTATTGCTTCCACATAGCTGATGGGATATTCACATGTCTCCTGGCTGCATGAGGGCTTTGGGGTCCAAGATGTTTTTGAAGAAGTGGGATGCTAAAAAGATTACTGAGGGAGGGTCTGCCTTTACAGGCAAAGTATAACTCTGAGGCTTGACTTGCTGCAAATTAGAGTCTCCCCCCATGATGGCTGGGATGTCTTCTGCTGGGATACTCCCACTCTTCCTTTCCTTTCCATGCAATCTTGCCTGCCTGCTCTTGACCTTCCGAAGGTAAACTTGGAATGCCTGGGGAAAAACTTGACATGAAGCTTACTGGCATTGGAGGAGGGACTTCTCATCCCTGAGCTATCACTTTAACCAAAAGCTGCTTTGTCCAAATGGAATTTTAAGACTTTCCCAGGACATTGGGACCAGGCCATTTGGCATCATAGCTGCCACTGTTTCCCGCCCAGGACATTATTATAGTATTTTCACGTTGGGTGGAGCTGTTTGGTCAGCAGGAGGACTGGCCATGATGCTCTAGAATAAGGCTTTAGGAGTACCTACAGTATGACTGATCTAGATGTGCAGATGGCAGCAGGGTTGCCAAAGCAATAGAAAACTCCATCCTCAAGTCTGAGTATGAGCTTCACGATGGAAGATCTTAACTGAGGACACATTTTGTGTGGGATGTGCTGGTGTGTGTATTAAGAAACACACAAAGAACGGGATGGTAGCTGGGCTTGGTGGTGCATGCCTGCAATCCCAGCGACTCAGGAGGCTGAGGCAGGAGGATCACAAATTCAAGTCCAGCCTGGACAATTTACAGAGAACTTATCTCAAAATAAAATATTAAAAGGGCTGGGGGCTCAGCTCAGTGATAGAGCACCCCTGGGTCTAATCCCCAGAGAGAGAGAGAGAGAGAGAGAGAGAGAAGGAAGAAAGAAGAAAGAAAGGGAGCAGCTTACCTGTAGCCATCCCTACACACACGCATGCACAGTTTGCTCAGGAAGCCCATTGCCCAATGGGCCATCTTAAAGGGAAACAATGACATCTCCCTCAAAAGAATGAGAACTTTGATAGACGCAGAGGTTATTTCGGGGGGAATCTAAGGCCAGTCACATTTGCATAGTGCCAGAAAGCAGACGTGCTCTCTGGTTTGAATTTATATTTGAGTCCCATGATGAAGTCTGCCCTTGTAGGTCTGCACATGAAGCAGGGATCTAGGGCTGCAGTGCCTGGTCTCCCATCTCAGCTCCAGGTCAGGATCTAGGGGAGCTCTGTATTCATCACACAGGCCTCCAGGCTGCTCCAAGTGTAATCAGGCACTTTAGCAACGTCTCTCCAATGGGCCCATTCTCCCACCCGTTATGGAACTTTCAGCTAACACAAATGTTCCTGACTGAGACACAGAGGTCCCTGAGAGGGAATTCTTGTACTGCTTTTGTCACTGGTAACTTTGAAGATTAAAGAGAGAAAAATGCATTTTCATAATACATGAACTGGGGCTGGGGAGATAGCTCAGCTGGTAGAGTGCTAGCCGTGTAAGCGCAAGGTCCTGGGTTCAATCCCCAGCACCACAAAAAATAAAATAAAATTAAAAAATACATGAACTGACTGGAAGTTCCCCAATCAAATCCCAAGGTCCTGGCAGGCAGGGACGGGGCTTCACTCTTCTAGGACATAGCATCCAGGACTGGGGGCTAGAAAATACCTGCGACTAGAACTGGGCCAGCGACCAAGGGGCTGGGGCATGACAATGTGGGCACCCGAAGCATGATACCAGTGGCTTCTGGGAGCACCCTCAAAGCCACTGCCAAAGTCCAGTTAAGCAGGACCCCAAAGTCCTCTGACAGCCTCCACGTTCACATGGCCAGCACCCTTGACTTTGCTGCAGAGAACTTCCTTGGAATCCAGCCCCATAAGCGGAACTGCAAGCACCTACAGAGGTGTACTGAACTCTGTTTGGTGATGCCAACCCCTGAACAGGGACTCCCGCTGCAGGAGGAGGCACAGAGCTGGGTCCCCTTCAGGGCTTTTGCACATACACTTCCCTCTGCCTTGAGCACTTCCCCTTGCCCTCGCCCTGCTGCCTTCTGCTAATCCCCAGATGTCAGCTTCGATGCCACTTCTTCAAGGGGTTCTCAGTCAAATCCCTTGCCAAACACTTCCTTAACTCTTCCTTCCACCTGTCCCCCATGGGCTCCTGGTCTGTGCAATCTGGCGTCATCCATTTGGGTCAGAATTTGGTGCCCGTATGATGGCATCCTAGGCTCCTTCATGAAGACAGACTGCATATCCTTCTTGCTCACTGCAGCATATCTTAACTGCTTGCCACATAGTGGATGCTCAAAAAATATTTGGAAAGACTAAGGTGAGAGCTGATTCCATTGATGATAACACAGTTGTCAAATGCATACCGTACACCAGGAAGAGTCCTAAATACCGAACAGCAGTGACTTTGAACGTAAGCACTGTTGACATTTTGAATTGGATAATTATTTGTTGCCATGAGCAGTAAAAAGCAAGCATCAGACAGGAGCCAAATGGAGCTGTATACCTGTGGACCAACTTTTCTTTCTTCCCCTTTCTAAGTGGGTGAGCTTGGATAAGTCACTTGACTTCTCTGAGTCTCAATTCAGTTTTCTCATCTCTAAAATGAAGATAATAACCCTAAACTCTCCAGAGGGTTGAGATGATAAATAAAATGATTCCTGCCCATAAAGCTCTCGATTAGTGCCTGACATATAATAGGAGTCCAATAAGCATTCGTTTTTATTATCTCCTTCTCTACACAAGTCCATACAGAGCAGAGAGCTGGACATCAGGACTAGCTTGATCCAGGGTGCAAAAAGTCAGGTTACTGATGGGCTGAACCAGGGTCCAGTTATCTTCATGAGAAGTATGCAGAGTAAAGAGGAAGCACATACAGGGGCCAGGAAGGAACAGTGGCAGAAGGAACCCCAAGCTTCCTTCAAACTGCAAATTCTATTCTTCCAACCTGGGGCACCTCTGGCAGCCAGCCCTGCTGGCAGCCTTGGCTCTTCCTGTTGGCACAGCCCACCTCACTGCATGGAGCTTCAGTGGGGTTTTTTCACGACTCCAGCTGGTAGATAAACTTTCAAGGATATTTCTGTGGCAGGTACAAACCTGGACAGGAAGCCTCGGGAAGAAATCCTAAATTAATTATATGTCAACATTTAAGCCACAAGAAGGAGCAGTTGTCATAAATTTTTGGGAGGCTGGAATCTACTTTCAGTTGTAAATGCGAGCGGGCTCACTGACTCACTTGTGAATGGGTGCCAACAAAATGATATATTTTACATTCTTTCACAGCTTGTTTTGGCTAAACACAATGAAAAGAGAGAGAGAGAAAGAGAGAGAGAGAGAGGAATTACAGTTTTTATTCTTCAGCGAGTCAAGGCGTTCAATCATGCAAAAGAGCTACCCCACACGTGTGCCAAAGCAGAGAAAAACGAGCTGAATGTATTTACTTTTTCACTTGCCTTCCACCTTTACTGAGAAAGGAAATGGGACTAAACACTCAAAAGGAGGCTATGGTGCCACAGTGTGGTCTTTAGCATGGCCCAAGGCAGGACATTCCTGGTGACAAATGAAGTCTCCTCCAGAAACTGCCTTCCTGGTTTATGTTTGGTCCTGACTAAGCCCTGGTGCATGAATGGTTTCTCTGAGCATGTGCCCCTGATTGAACTGGGTGGAATAGATTCATTAAGAGAAAGGCAGACATTATTACCTCCTGTACACAGATGACTGCATGATGGATGTGACCCTACAACATGTATAATCAGAAAAATGAGAGATTGCACTCCATTTTTGTATGATCCATCAAAATGTATGAATGCATTCTACTGTCATGTACAACAAATTTGAACAAATAAAGAAAATTTTAAAAAGAGAAAGGCAGAAAAGTTCTTAAATTTCACAAAATAAAGGAGGCAGTTGGGCTGCTCTTGTTTTCTTTCTGCTTACTCTCTTATTCATTCATTCAGTTGATTATTCAAGTCAACAAGCACTTCTTTTTACCAGCCATGAAATCAAGCTAGGGATTTGGTAAGACAGAGACCCTGACCTTTGAGGTTTGCAGCCATGGCAGGATTATGGGGGAGAAGACAGATAACTGCATAGGATGCCATGTGTGGGTATCTGGGTGGGGAGGGAGAACAAGGTGCCAAAGAAGCCCCAGAGGCACCTGAGAGTGTCAGGAGGGTCAGCAAAGGCTCCCCACAGGAGAGGACTATCAAGCTGAGGTGTGAGGGTCATGAAGAAGCTAACCAGGGGAAGAGTGGGGCATAGGGCTTTTTGAATGGAGGAACAGCGCCTAGAAAAGCCTGTGATAGAATCATGCCCAGAACTTCAGTAGAGCAATTCAAGTACTGAGGACAGACGAACAGGGTATATGAAGGGATTAAGTGGTGGGAAAGGCACAGAGGCTGGTAAGACCAGGTCACATGGGACTTGAGCTACATTAAAGAGGCTGGTCACTTCCTACCAGGCAGAGGGATACCATGGAAGCATGATTTGGTCAGATATGTGGTTTGCCAGATTCCCTCCAAAGCACCATGGAGGCTGGGTGAATGTAGCTGGAAGCTACATGACCTTTTTTTAAGGGACAAATAGGCATGGGTAACATGGGTTGTACCTGTTCCCTAAAAAGATACAAATCCTTCAAATGTATTTGAGTCTCTGAACACATGACCCTGGTTCAAATGGATGGTAAGACAAGGAATTCGTGCAAAGGCAGAAAAGTCCATGATTTTCAGAATATTAGGAAGCAACTGGGCTATTGTTCCAATTTCTGTTGATTTTCTCATTCATTCATTTGCTTATTCATTCATTCAATTCAACAAGCATTCCTTTTTTGCCCATCATGAGCCTGTGAATGTGACTTTATTTGATCTTCATAGTTGTGATCAAATTAAATACAAGACAATTAGGGCAGGTTTTAATCCAATGACTGATGTCCTCAAAAGAAGGGGACAGTGATCAGAGAACTCATACAGAAAGAATGCCACATGAACATTGTTATGGTTTGGATGTGAGATGTCCCCCAAAAGCTCACATGTGAGACAATGCAAGGTTTAGAGGAGAAATGATTGGGTTATGGGAGTCTTAATCCAATCAGTGAATTAATCCCCTGATGGGGTTTAACTGAGTGGCAACTGAAGGCAGGTAGGGTGTGGCTGGAGGAGGTGGGTCCCTAAGGGTGTGGCATGGAGTATAAATTTTGTATCTGGTGAGTGGAATCTCTCTCTGCTTCCTGAGCACTAAGTGAACCACTTCCCTCTGAAACACCTTCCACTACAATGTCTGCCTCACCTCGAGCCACGAGGAATGGAGCCTGCCGTCCATGGACTGGGACCTCTGAAACTATGAGCCCCCAGATATAATTTTCCTCCTCTACAATTGTTCTGGTTGGTCTTTTAGTCACCGCTAAAAGAAAAAGCTGACTAAAACAACCATGCAGGTAGAAATCAGAATGATACATTTACACACTAAACAACACCAGAGTGTCAGAAACCACCTAAAACTAGGAAGAGGCAAGGAAGGATTCTTCTCCAGAGCCTTCAAAGAGATCATGGCTGTGGCAGCACCTTGAGTTTGAACTTATGGCCTCTAGAACCATGAACCAATATATTTCTGTCATTTTAAATCAGTTTGTAGTTCTTTATTGTAGCAGCTGTAGAAAATGAACACAGGAGTCATGGTGGAGTCTTTGCTACTGAAGTACCAAAGCTCCAAGTTGCCTGGGTGTTGAGACCACCAGGCCCCCTAGGGGAAGAGCCATCGGAAATTCAAGAAACCTCTCTCCTTGCCTGTCTCCCTTTACCTGGCTGAGCACTGTGTGCTCAGAAGCCTAAGTTGGGGCTCTCCCAAGGTGGCCATGCCTGAAAGAACTAGTACTGAACGTCAGCGTCTGTCCACAGGCAGCTGTTGTGTTTGCATTAGAAAGGCCCTACGGGTTTTTTCAAAGCTTTCAATTTGTGTGGTCTTTAGGCCATGGAGTAACCTTGTCCCAAGAAAACCCCTGAAGATGAGCCGGGAGGGATAAGAGTCCCACATGGTAGGCTCTGGCAGGCAGCACTCAGGAAGCTCCAGGGGACTGGTCCCTGGGCCAGGGTCTTCAGCGCATGGTACACAATTGCTATGCTGTGCTGCTGCAGAGCTCAGCTGTAGCTTCCCCACCTCCCCTGGTGCTGATCAGCTGTTCCCAGCTGGAAGCGGTAATGTCATCTTCTTCTCCCGGACACTAGCTGACACAGCTGATAGGACTGTGGGCCAACAGGAGCACACAGGTCCTCACATCTCCCTCAGGAAGAAGAGCTGTCCCAGTCATCCGATTCTGGGACTGGGGGTCAGGAAGTACAGCCTGGCTCTTTGGTGTCCAGCACAGTGCCTGGTACCAGGAGGTTCTTAATAAATGAATATATGAATGGACGGGACCTTGGGATCTTTAATTCAGTTGAAGTTGAGTTCAATCCTGGCCTAGCCCTGTTTAGCTGTGCAACCTTAAACAAGGACTTGCACTTTTTTGGACCTCAACTGCCTCATCCATTAGCTGGAGAGAGTAAAAATCCAGATACTTCACAAAAGTGGTAAGAGGATTAAGAGACTACATACTAGTGGCCTTAGTGGAGCATCA
The DNA here is from genome assembly GCF_902686445.1 of Sciurus carolinensis. NCBI lineage: Eukaryota > Metazoa > Chordata > Mammalia > Rodentia > Sciuridae > Sciurus > Sciurus carolinensis. The sequence continues at coordinate 53,657,865 of NC_062229.1, read as the reverse complement.
GAGAGTAATAAAGGCTCAGTGAATATTAGTCAGTATGAGTTTCATTTTTTATCACAGAGTCATAGACCAACATACCAGAAGTGTTTCATATTTGCTGATTATAGATTTGGGGACAAAAGAGAGAAGCAAAGGTGGAGAAATCCTCATAAGAATCCAGTTCACAAATCCCTTCTATTGTCTTGGTATCAGTTGGCCATTCTGACAGCTCTGTGACATAGGGCAAGACTTGTTATCTCTACTTTTGATAAGAGAATCTTCAGTTCAGAACGATTAAGTAACTGGCAAATGCTTTCCAGTGATAAGCAGTAGAACAAGACCCTGGCCCAGAATCTTCCCCTAACATCATGGGAAGGTGGTTGTGGACTCCTTCCTGAAAAAAAGAATGAGCTCAATTACAAAAGAAGTCTCAGATACAGGTGGGAAAATAAGGGCAGAAAAAGGATGAGAGTATGAAATGACAAGTCACCTCCCTTTCTCTGATTTCTGTCCCTAAATATTTTCTAGTTTTTGTGGGGCACAGTGGTGCATGATGCCTTTAATCCCAGTAGCTTGGGAGGCTGAGGCAGGAGGATTTCAAGTTCAAAGCCAGCCTCAGTAACTTAGCAAGACCCTGTCTCCACATAAAATATAAAAAATGGCTGGGGATGTGACTCAGTGGTAAAGCACCCCTGGGTTCAATTCCTGGTGCAAAAAAAAAAAAAAAAAAAAAAAAATATATATATATATATATATGTGTGTATATGTATATATACACATAATTATAATTTTCAAATTCTAGGAGGGGGAATAAACTGAAACCAGAAGCTACTGACTCACAGTCATTTAATTTCCTGAACCTCAGTTTCCTTGTCTGTCAAATGGAACACACCCACAGGCTCGCTCTGGGGCTCAGGGGTAATATGTACATGAAAGGGCTGCATAAGCAGCAGTGGTATTAGAAAGGATGAAGCATAATATGATGGCAGATTGGAAAAGAGAGCCGGAAGGAAATGGTCCAAGATAAAAATGCATTAATATTAACCAACAGGTTCCTCCAGAACAACAAAGCAATGAAACAATAATTTTAGAGAAACAAAACCCTGCCTAGGAAAAGTCTGCCAGAAGGAGCGGAAATGAAGGCACAACCAAGTGGCCCTTGGCTTACCTATCTGAAAAACACAAGATGAAACAGATTCTCCGTAAACCAATATTTGTAAAAGCCCCACTGGGCTTTCTGCCTGCACAGGCTGCCTATTATCTTGGCAAAGGATGAAAACGAGTGAATTCCTATTTAAAATGAGCATGAAGCAAATTCAGGTAAATGTTATCAGCATCACTGGGAGCTACTATTTACTGAATACCTACTACGTGCTGGACTTGTGCTAGGAACTGTGCACAGACTTGTGCTAGGAACTGTGCACAGATGCTTTATTTGGCAAAAAAAAAAAAAAAAAAGAAAAGAAAAAAAAAGCACTTTTCCAAGACATCATTCACATATGCAGACATTTGTTTTTTGCTTCACAGATATTTCTAGAGTGTCTACTATGTGCAGGCTTGGTGGTGTGAGGTACAGACACAATGACAAACAAGGCCTAGTTCCTTTCTGTAAGACAGGTTTCTCAATCTCAATACCTCTGACTCTGGAGGCTGAGAACTTTATTTGATAATTCTTTGTTGTGGGGGACCGTCCTGTGTGTTATAGGATGTTTAGAAGCATCCTTGTCCATGCCCACATAGATGCCAATAGCATCCTACAGTGACAATGAACAATGTCTCCAGAACTTGCCAATGTCCCCTGGGGGTAGAGTGGGGCTGGGACTGGTCCTGGTCGAGAACTGCTACCTCAAATTAGGAGATGAGAAGAGTGAGTGACAGTGAGGCTAAGGCCAAGGCTGCATTCTAGCAAGGCTGTGTCTGAAGCAGAAATTGGAGCTGATCCCTGAAGTCAATAGGCCTTTGTGTCTTCATGGGCAGATCCACAGGGAGGTGAGAGTTCCCAGGCCAGAGCCAGTGGGATCCCATCTCCTTTACTATCAGTGTACATCCACCCCTCAATTATACCTTTGCAGTCTTTGGTTTTCTTCTCTCCATATCTGCCACATCACATCAGTCACAAACATTTAATTCTTGAGAGTTGGAGGAAACTCAATTAACCCACATTCTGAACCCCAGATGTCCTTGCTTATTGCCACGAACCTGAGTCGATTCTCCAGTGAGCTGCCAGATTGCCTTTGGAGCACAGTTCAGATTTTGACTCTTTAAATGGTAAGTCAGTGGGGGTGCACAGAAAGCCTTAGAGGAAAGAGAGTTGGGATTATTCTATTCCCCAAATATCTTGGAATTCTTCAACTTCAAAGTTGTGTTTCAATTCCAAGAGTAGCCTAACCTTTACAAAGGTTACTTGGCAAATATATGCAAGATAAAGAATTCCCTGGGAGAATGTCTGCCAGGCTCCTAAGCCTACATTCATATCTAATTTATAATCACCCTGAAAAAAAAAAAAGGGTTCTTTTTCAAGGAGCTCACATTACCCCTGGTCTGGCATTGTGCAGAGGAGTGACAGGTGCAATTTATGTGAATAATCACCATAATCAGCCACACTTAAGAAGGAACCAGGGACCTGCTCTTCAGGGAGAGAAACTGCTGAGTCACACAGTCACCCTGAATGGTATCAAGGCCACCAATTGCTACTGATGGAATACAGAAGAAAGAACATGGTCATCTACTGGGACTTGAGTAGATGGGGGACATAAGTTCCGGTACCAACATTGCCATTAACCTGTGTAAGACCTGGAATAAGACCTTGCCCTTCACTGGGCCTCAATATCTTTATTTGTGAACGTTAGATTATTGGATTAGATGAAATTTAAGGATTCCTCTTGTTTTAAAGGTCAGTGATTTTCTAAGTAGCAACACTTTCTCTGAGGCAGTTGTGTCCTTGAAGTCTGAATTCCTTGGATGAAGAGACTATGGAGATAATGAGGAGGAAATTAACATCTCACACCAGGGATCCCGTGAAAGAATGAATCAACAAATGAGTGTGGTTTTCCTGCAATTAAATCACTGAGCTGCCTCTGCCACCTTATTTGATCCAAAGCTAGATATACCTGCCAGGCATGGTGGCACACACCTGTAATCCTAGTGACTTGGTAGCCTGAGGCAGAAGGATCAGGAGTTCAAAGGCAGCCTCAGCAACTCAGCAAGGCCCTAAGTAACTCAGCAAGACCCTAAGCAACTCAGTAAGACCCTGTCTCAAAATAAAATATAAAAAAGGGGTTAGGTGTCCCTGGGTTCAATCCCTGGTACAAAATAAATAAATGAATGAATGAATGAATGAATGAATAAAGGCTAGGTATACTTTACTTTGGGACATAGGTCATTTATAGGGTTATGAAAACCACATTGTGGACCAGGGGTCAGCAAGACAGTAGAGGGGCTAGAATGTAAATTCTTTAGACTTTGTGAGTCCTAAAATCTCTGGCACAGTCCCTTCATTCTGCAATAATGGCATGAAAGCAGCCACAGAAAGTACGTCAATGAACAGGTATGGTTGTGGACCAATACAACAAACACAAATGGCAGGACAGATCTGGCTGTGGTCCCTGGTGTGGCTTGAAGCATCTCACCTGTGCCTGCTCCATTGTGACCAGCACCTGGTGCTCTGGAGCTGGAGAGTGGTAGGGATGATACCTAAACGATCTGCAACAAGAACAACCCTTCACACCCTTAGGTCATCTTCCTGTAGTCTACAAAACTCTCCCTGCAAGAACCCAGTTTGCTGCTGAGCAACAAAGAGCTCCAAGATTATTGCATCAAAAGCCACACTGTCTCCCTGCATTAGGCTGTGGCCTCAAGAACAGGGAAATCAGAAGGAAGGGATGGTTGGAAATGAAGCACCCATCACAGGAACTTGGCTTGTCTTCCCTGGAAAATCAAATCCAAGTGTTAAAAGAGTTACGAAGCCCAATTATTATAGGCAGCAGTTGGAGGTGGGGGTGGGCTTTTCTCCCACCAGAACACCTTTCCGGCACACACATGAGCACAATTTGGATTCGAACAGAACTAAGAAGGAATAACTTGATCGTGAGGTCATCACATGGGGCTCCAGAGCCCAACTGACCTTTTGAAGTCTGCTCAGGGAACCTCATTATGTTGCATTTCTGAATCTATCCCTTCTCTGATTTTTTTCCAAGTCTCCTTGCCCCTGCATTCCTTTGATGGTTAGATTTTTGCCTTGATAGAGAGGCACAGGCTGAGGGGAGGGAGCACCATGGAGGGAACCAGGAGGAAAGACCTGATTATGAAGTGAATAATCCACTCTGGGGGCCTTGGCCTGCTGCTCCTTGGGCTGGACTTGCTGGCTCGGATATCTTTAAGGAGTAGTAATTCTCTAAGAGGCAAGACTCCCATCGGTTACCAACATGATTTGGAATGAATTGATGCAACCCTCAAGTCACAAGTGGGAACCCTTGCCAAAGCAAGCACAAAGTTTCCCATCTTGTAAAGCAGTCACTGGGAGTCCCTTCTAGAGAAGGAAAACTGATCCCTCCCCATGACAAGCCACCCCTCCCCTGCCCCCTGAACACTAATGTGTTTGCTCAGCTCACTGTCTGCCCCTGATGTACATTTGTGTCCTTGCTGCCATTTTTCATACTAATGAATCTCCACTTCCTGCTAGCAGAATGTCAGAGCACAGAGAAGTCCCCGGAGATTCTCGGTTCCCTTTAAAAAGATGATAAAGGGTAACCACATGCACAAATCACAGATGCTCATGATCCAGTCAGGACAGGAGGTAATTCTCCCGGTTTCAACCTGCTGACGGGAACACTCAGCCAGGCCCAGGAGTCCCGCTCAGTGCTAGCTGTGGATTCCCCCGCCCACTCCTTTCCTGGAAAGATCGGCTTCCCGTGGGCCACCCCTGGCAATGACAGGACACAATTTTCCTCTCCTCTTTCCAGCTTCAACATATTTGAAGAGTTTTAAGGCACAGAACAAACTTGGGGAGGGGAGATCTTCTCACTTGTTTGTAAGAAAGACTTGGAAATGTCACAGTCATTAATCACGATTGTAAAGAGATTGGGCAAATACAATGCAGAGAAGTGTCCTCAGCTTTAGCCTTAACACGCTGAGTCCAGATCCAGAGCAGCTTTGCGCCAAGACTCCAGGGCCACATGAGGTCTTTTTGCTCCAGCCACATTGTCCCCTCCAGAGGACTTCCAGATCTCTTTTGTCGCTTAGAGACAAGGGCCATGTCAAAGCAACTGATGAAGAGAATCCCTCATGTGGCTGGGAAGAACCCAGGACTGACTTGTAGACCTGTCTGGACCTGCATCCTTGTCCCAGTGTTCACATTAGCACACAGAGGGACCTGGGTTAACTTGCTCAGCTTTGCAATGCCTTGATCAGGGCCCCTCCAGCTTGACAGTCCCTCCCTCTGACCCTAGTGACCAACGCAATATAATTACCATCCTTTTACCGCTACTAACATCATCAGCAACAGAGGCTCCTGCCATGTGCTAGGCAGGGGTAGTCCTGGGGTATGAAACCCATACACCCTTCCTTGTCCTCAAACCAACAAGCCAACAAACCTCTCTAATGGTGTCTCGAGTGTGTAATAACAGTGACCATATTAACTGAGCACAAGCCAGGTGTCAAGAATGGTTACTAAGGCTTTTTCCATACATCACCTCCTTCCATTTTCCCCAAGTCCTTTTAAAGAACATACTGTACTCTCTTTATTCTCATTCAAGAGATGAGATCACTGAGGACCTAGCAGGTTGTGACAGTTGTTCAAGGACACACAGGTATAAAGCAAGAGAGCCAGGATCAGACCCAGTCCATCTGTAGGACCTTTGTGAGCTGCTCCTGTCTGAAGGATTTAGGGCTGGTACTGGGTCCAGCCTCAATTGTGCTGAGTTCTCTGTTGAACAGCTCATTTTTTCATATATTCCAAAACATTTTTGTGAACACTGGTAGGAGGAAGACCCAAGGCTGGGGGTGGAATACAGCAACAACTGAGAAAGACAGAGGCCCTGCTCTGTCTTTGATCCCCATATATTTCTCACCTAACAGGGGTTTTCTTGAGTGACCAATCGTGTGTTCCAGAGGGGACACAGTGAAGCTTGGCAGGGGCATTACAGACAGGAGGGGTCAGACTGCGGCGGTCTTCTGGCAACTGACACTGAATCCAGGAAGGGCCGATGGTGTTTGGGTGGTTTGGGAGGTTGAGGTAGAGAGAGAGAGGAACATGACCGAGGGTTCTAACCAGGGCTCATGATTCTTTGAGGCTCTGTGTCCTTAGTGATGACAATATTCTACTCTTGGGAGCCACTATTTGTGGCTGAGCTCCTGATGTGTATTTCAGCATTTAATGCTACCATCACCAAGTGCCACAGGTGACCATGCTCCCATCCCAATCCCAAACCTACTCCCTGCATGCCTGTGCCTCAGACAAGAGGAACAAAGGAAGCAAAGAGTAGAAGTTTACAAAGAAAGGGAGGGAGAATGAGAGGAGGTGAGATGAGAAGATGTGGGGTGAGAGGAGCGGACAGGCGAGGCCGATGCAGTTTCCACCACTGTGGCAGTCTAGCGTCTGAAAGGGCTGGGGCTCATGTCACTGACTCTCTGCTGGTCCCTGCGGCCATCCCCACCAGGCTCCTCTGTGCCCACATTCTCCTGTATCCAGGACACAGCACTTCATTGTGTCAATGAGCCCAGCATGTTCTTTTTGTGGCTGGAGCTTCATTTCCTAACCTGGTTTCCTAGTGGGACTGACACCTTCCTCCTTGTCTTGCTAACTTGTTATTAGACCAGACTCCTGTTCTAAGTGACAGGAGAAATATCCCCAGCAACATTAGGAAGCAGGAAACTACAAGAATAAGTGGGTACTGTCAGCCAACTTTCTGGAATTCTACCGCATGACCCTCTTCCAAATTCAGCTATGGCCAAGAGCGTGTGGCAGTGTGTGCGGGCCTGGGAATATTATTTTTGGAGCGAAAGGCTGGGAGCAGGGTGGGGGAGATAAAGTGAGGGATAAAGTAAGCCACAATTGAGGGATGTTGTCAGAGCAAAAAGGCTACAGCCAGGACAAAAGTATTCAGGGAAACTGAGGTTCTGGTGGCCTGTGTGAATCACAGCAGCAGGTATGGGTGGACACAAGGCTTGCACACTGACTGGAGATGTCTTATCCCCTCCCCATGATGACCTCGGGAGGACTATCTCCCCCACCCCATCCTACATGGGCCCTTGTTATTAAAACAAACCAAAGCAATACTTTTAAGTCCTGAATTCCAATTCCTTGTCCCTAGTATGTCCAGAGTGAGCCTCCTAAAACATAAGCCCCATTAAACCCCTTCTGCAAGACCTGCTATTATCTGGAGAAAGCCACGGACCAGTCACCTCTTCAGCTTCACCCACCCTCCCGGCTGCCCATGCTCTGATTTAGCTTTCTCCAAGCTCAAACTCACCTACAGAGGGCAGGTTAGACAAAGCTTCCTCTGGGAAGCCCTCCTGTCATTCCTGGTCCATTCAAAGACCTTCGCCCTCACCCCTACAGTCCCCCGTACCTCCTCTGTCCTGGCACTTCCCTGATGTAGCTGCCCAGTACTCCCACTAGACCAAGAGAGCTGTATGAAGACAGGGACTCTGCCCACTCACTCAGTCCACAACTGTGCCCCCAGCATGGTGCCCCATGCTGTATGGGCCTTGTAAACCCATGTTGATCCTTTGAGCCAACTTGATCAGGGTCTGGGATAAGGTTATGGAATCCAATTTTGTCAGTCTCTGTCAATGGAGTTGAAGTCATAAAGTGAGAAACTGTGAAATATAAAAACTGAAAGTTATTGAAAGAGTTTGGTAGCAATGACTCTGAACTTCTTGCTACTGAGGAGCCACAGTGAATATAGAGCTGTGGAAGCGCCTGAGGGTGGGAGTCCCCTTCCAAGTATCGCTGGAAGTTGGAGGCCAAATCTGGGTGGCTCTCAGTTGTCGACGGCCTCCCAGCCCCCTCTGCCCCACGCCTCCACCCTGCCCCACAGGAAGGGACTATGAAACCTCGAGCTTTCTCCTTGAAATTAGAGGCATCTAAACCTGTCGCTTAAGAACTTTTTGCCACATATAATTATTGACCTGAGACATCAGTCACCTTCAAAAATTCTACGCTGACAGAGGGCAAAAGAAAAGCGTCTAGAATATCAAAAGGTAGAGGGTCCAGATTAAAAAGGGAGATGTAAGGAGGGCTTTTCCCAAGTTGCAGCCTTTAATTGACTCCAGTCTCTGCCCAGCACCTCGGCCGCCTTTGTCAGCATGCTGGGGGACGGGCTGGGCTCCACAGACACCGTAACTCACCGCAGACCTGCGGCCAGCTGGCCACGTTTCACTGCCACTCGGGGTGCCACAAGCAATCAGTGTTTGGAAGACTGCTGAAATCACAGTCTTAGAAGCTGGACAGGTTTGGAGCAGAGAGGCAGAAGATGATGAGTCCCCTGCCAAAGTGACAGACACTAGGAAGCATCTAGAATATCCAAGGGAGAGATACCAGGTCAGAGACTGCAAAAAGTATGGGCTTGTTGGTCTTTTTCATTCAGTTTGTCAGCTGAGTAAATTTCATAGTCTGTTAATTTCTTGGGCCCCTGTTTACCCATCTGTGAAGTGGTTCTCTGTTCGCCCCGGCTCCCATGTTAGAGCAAAGGCGTATGTTGAAATAAAGAAAGGCCCCCCTCTTCTTGTAAAGGCTGCAGAGTTTGGGGTAACCCCTAGTTTAATAGCAATGCAGTTTTGCTCTATTTTAGATATAAAGAAATTACCAACTGCCTTGGAAGGAAATGAAAAAGACAAACCAGAGTAATTCCTGTAGAAAGTTTTAGAAACCAAAGTCTTGCTTATTTTGCATGGGGAACACAGGCCAGGGGATACGTGTTTCAACACCTTTTTTTTTTCCCCCTAAACTTCCTTAGAATTTTACTTTTCTGCAAAGAAGTCCAAACATGGACCAAAGGGCTTTTGAACCACAAATGAAGGCTGTGCCTATTACTCTGCCAGCACAGTTCAGCCCTCCCTGCCTGAGAGGACACCACCCTTGGTTTGTCTGGTGGGCGTGTGGGAGGCAGTGAGGAGGACATGCTCTGTATGATCCGCATGTCAAATCCTTTAAGGTCATTTAGGATAAAAACTGGGTATCAAAAGGAATGTCAAGCAGAGAAATCTAAATAATTAAAATCTGTTTAGCAGCTATAGACCATCATCTCTTCCTCTTTGGGTTTTTGTCCCTCGCTTTTTCTTTTTCTCTGAATTCCCCACCAACCCGTGAGATTTTGCTGGGCAAAACCCCCACTTCTCCTCTGGTTGCTGGGCTGTGCTTATTAAATGTGGATGAATGTCAATGTCACCCAGCTCATTAATAATTGATTTGCAGCCCTGTCTCTATTTGCAGAGCAGAAGCCACTTACAGAGTCTATTATTCCAACTCTGTGTGTGGGTCATGGGGCCAAAGAGGTTCCACCAGGGGTAACCTTTGTTGACAGCAATCACCATGACAACTCCACACATCTCTAGCCTGGACTCAGATGCCGGGGAAGGTGCGTAGAACAGAGTCCTGCACCACACTGAGGACTGGGTTGGAGTTTGCTGAGCTAAATAGCTATATGAGCAAGGCTGCTGGCAATATGGGATTTTTCCGTTTTAATTTTTGGTCTTTGTCGAAAGCATTGCGTTCTTTAACGAACGCTTTTGGAAACCATCTTGGAAAAGGGCATTTTTGAATTCAAAAAACAAAACTCCTGTTTTTCTTTCTGTCTCCTCAGGCAAAAAAATAAAGAGAAGGTAAATCTGCCTCTGGCTGCTTTTAGATCATTTTAAGTCAATGAGACCTATATAATCCCGGAAAACTGATTGTTTCTTTTCCACCAACCAAAGGCGGCAAGCTTAGACGAGAAGAATTATTGTTTTGCTTTTCACTTCTATTAATATTCTGTCCTACCAGCCACGCTTCCTCTATCCTTCTACCCCTTCTTTGAAGATTTTCCCCCAACTAAATTAATGTTTAACAATTAAATGAAGTCAACAGAGAGTTTGAAAGATCCACACAATTACGGATTGGGTGGGCGTGCAGAGCCTTTAATTTAAGTGGGAAATGTTTCCCAAATTATGGCCCCAGACCTCACAGCTAATTACATAATTTTCTGCATCTGAAAAAACATAAGCTGAGAAAATGCAAACAGAATCACACTGATAATGAGAGAGAAAAACCTTTGAGTCTGTCCATTATTTTAGAAAATAGAGCTACTACACATATTTTAAAAAGCACAATGCTATCACAAAACAACAACGACAACAAAAAAGTTCCAAACCATGTGGTTTAAAAGATTATCTGTCCTATGTTTGTCAAGTTGTCAAGCTGAGGCCCAGTGCTTGATTCAAGACCACTGTGGCAGATACATTTGGGAAATGGTGTATATTTTCATCCATGCTTGGAGATTTTCTAAGGCAGTTTCATCCTAAAGCCTCTGTTAAGTCCTGTAGTCAAGCAACATATTTAATTTTGCTTAGTCCAAAATTGGCCAAATGAATGTGGTTATTAAAAAGAATTCTTATTTGAGTTTTTTAAAAAGAATTCTTATTTGAGAAAAGTTTAGAAAAAGAATAAAGATCACTTATTATAAATGACTTAGATTTAATGCATCCCCGAGGGGTATCTTTTCTTCCTTTTTTCTTGTCTTTTACTTTTTTTTTTTAATAAACTTTTTATGGTCCCATGGAACCTGTGTTCCTCAGAATAGACTTTGGGAAATGTTAATCAAATATGAATCATGCCTCATAGGAGAAGATACTAAGAGAAAAAGTTTTGCTCAGGGTCCCAAGGACATTTTCAGATATTGGATCACTGCATTTCCAGACCAATTCCCTCTGGGTTGAACCTCAGTTATGCCCTACCTAGGTTATATCCTCCCTGAGAGGTGAGAAAAGGTTATATCCTCCCTGAGAGGTGAGAAAAACAGGCGAGACATAGACTCAGCTCTCTTTTCCAAGCCTGTGGTCAGGATAGGTCAACGCACATTTCTATCTGCATTTGGTGAATTGAGATGCTAGTTCATCAGAGCAGGTGCCACTATGCACACATGCCAGTCATTTAATACCTCATCCTTTTGTTCCAGTTGATAGCTTGGTGTGGTAGGAATGTTCCAGACTGAGGGCTACAGGACTAAGCTGGTGAGAGTTAACATTGATCCTTGCTACAAAACATGGAGCCTGAGGTAGCTGGAGGTGGAGGTAAGAGCCTGTATTCTTTGTGGAGAAGAAAATCCAAGAGTTAGTGAAGGTTCAGCCATTGACTTCTTACATGCCTTCTTCCAGGGGCCTCAGCTTCCCCATCTGCAAAATTAGGGAGCTGACCTGGAGTATCTTAAAGGCCCCTTCCAGCCTTAACATTCTTTATCTTCCTCTCCTGGGAGTGACACTCAAAGCTGCTTTCACACAATGACCATGAATAGCTGCTTTTAAAGTCAAAATCCTCTTCTCTGGGAAAGAAAGTTCTTTGTTCCTTGAAAGAACAAGGTCAGTTGGGACTGGCACCCCACAGACCAAATGCTTATGCAAAGCTTATGCCATTTCTGGTAGATACCTAGGGCAATCCTGGAAGGGCTGGCAGTTCCTTACTCCCCAGGGAATGCCAGACCTCAGATAACAGCTTCCCTTGTTACAGTTGCTCCCTATGCAGAAAGTGAAGGGTCAGATATGCAGGAGCCAATAAATACACACATATACACATGCACACACTCATTCAGATGCACGCACATACTCATAAACGCGCGCACACACACACACATACACACACACACACACACACACACACACACACACAGAGGCACATGCACATAAAAGTTTTCTTTGGAAGGGAATTTCAGAAACTCAGATAAGTTAGGTCCAAAGTTTGGGTTCAGTTCAGGTCTTCCTCCTTAACAAAAGTCCCCATTCCTGAAACACTATCTGAAAGAAAACAATTTCATTTGGGACATCAAGCCGTGAAGTCATCAAGTTTTCAAAAACATCAACCTCCAGACCACCATCTGTTATGCAAGCTACATGCAGTAGACAAGGTTGCTGATTTTTTTTGGCCAGGACTTCAAATTCCATGCTTTAAAAAATTAATATGGCAACAAGTTACTTTTACAAAGACCTTGAGCCAGCTAAAAACAGTCCAGCTCCCTCTTAGATCCCAGCAAAAACTACAGCTTTGAGAAGAGTCCTGATAACATCAAGCCACCGGTCCTTGCTGGGGTTTGGTTCCTGGATTCTGCATGACAAGAGCCCTGGTGGTGAGAATCCTGGGGAAAAAGTCACTGACTTTCCATTGTAAATAAAAGCCAGGAATGGTCACTCCCATTCTTAGCTCTTATCTGGCTTGTGCATCTGATTATCTCTGGCAAAGAAAGTTCATGAGACAGTTTAACGATTTCATCAAGAGCAGTTTTCACGATTTTTATGTTGCCTTCTCCAACATAAAAACTAGTCATTCCTCTGTAGATACCATCCACAGAATCTCAACATTATGAGGCCACCTGTCTTCACAAACTGGATTGTCTAAAAGTCAGACAAGGCCTGTCATTAGATTCCAGATCATAATACAAGCAGGAATATTGTTGCTAGTTGGTTTCACAAATGTGGAAAATAGATGAGTCAATGTGCTAATGTGACAACCCAATGTTGTTTGAACCAATTCAACCCCAAACATGAGAGTCAAGTGACTAAACTTAAAAGAGTCTCAAGGATTTTTGAAAAATTTGCCAACCTACCCTTAACTGAGCATCTACTATGTCCTAGGCACTGCGAAAATCCAAGATACCACATAGTAATCCTGTCTCATTGACATTTTAAAATCCATTTTAGAGTTGGGGAAGTTGAGATTAGGAAAACCTAAGAACTTAAGTCAGGACCATTGTTTATGATGAAGATAACATTTGAATCCAAGTGGGCAAAACTTGGCTCCTTCCTCTGTATTCTACAGCAGAGGTCAGTTCTTACTGCCTTCAGTGCAGCTATAGCAGAAGCCACCATTCCTTGTACCACTTGAACCCCAAATTCTGAGACTACAGAAGATTGTATCAGAAAAAGAACATGGCTCCAGATGACAAGTGCTTCTCATGGAGAGGGCTAATTGAGCCCGCTGCCTGGAAAGCAGCACTTCCCCAAGGGTTCCTGCAAACAGCTGGAAGGCACTGTGAAGTCAGCCTCAGGGCTGGGAGTGCTGGCATCTGGATCTTGTATTTCCTACCTCTAACCATAGGATCTACCAAGACTCAAACTCTTCTCTCCCTTCTTTTCACATCTTGAGAACATAACACTAAATTGGCTGCGGTGACGCACACCAGTAATCCCAGCAGCTCAGGAGGCTGAGGCAGGAGGATCACAAGTTCAAAGCTAACCTCAGCAACTTAGTGAGGCCTTGAGCAACTCAGGGAGTCCCTGCCTCTAAATATAATATTAAAAAGGGACTGGGGATGTGGTAACACTGTGACTCCATAACACATGGCACGGGATTTTCCCAAGGACTTCCTCTAGAGTGAAATAACTGGGAACAGAAAATAGAAGATGGTATAAGATCTCTCCTTCAGCAGAAAAAGGAAGAGACCCAAATATGCCTCAAGTTAATTTACCCCTTGCTCCCTCTCATTCATGGCTGCTCTAGATCCCTTTTTCATCCCAATTCTTCTCTGCTTCAAAGTGCTCTAAGGGCCTGAGAGTAGACCAGAAGTCTCTGCCTGACACTGAAAGGGATACCCAAAGCCTCCAACTCTAAGCCTTCTAGTGAATTCCACTTAGCTACTGTCACCTCCCTTCTGCTTGCTACTTTCAACCAGAATGGCTTCTAGCTCCCTATAGTTATGTGCTCACTCTCAGAGGCTCCCTCTCTGGGGAGGGAATCCTCCACAGGGATTCCTCCAAGTTTTGCACACTTGGATGGATTTCTAGGTTCCATGTCTGCTCAAAGCATCTAAATTCCTGGTTCCTCTGCAAATCTGGGAGTCCCCTTCTCCTGGCCTGCCTTCCTGCTTTCCTGCTGTCCTGCACCCGCTGTGTTTAATCTGCCCTTCCATCTGTCCCTGAACTCCAACAGACCTTGTCTCTGGGGGGAGTGGAGGCGCAAGGCTGAGACAACAACAGGGGCTGTGGAGGAGTCTTTCGGGAGGGGAGCAGCAGCGAAAGGCTGTCCACGCGTAAGCAGTCAAATATCTGAACTTGGAGGGAGAGCTGTAGGGAGACGAGGTTTATATCAGCCAGTGATATCGAGGGCCAGAGCTTAGACTAATAGGAAGAAATAAAAAATGGGAATGTTTCGGCTGGACATCAAGAAAAACATCCTGATGAAAAGAAAAGGCTCCCACGTGGGGGATGTTCTCATCAAGATGAGCGAGTGGCCAGGTCACTGCTGTGGGCTCCTCAGCTCCGCTCCAGCACAGTTATGAACAAAGCCTGGCTGCCTCGGGCGGACAGGCTGGGGCTGGCCTCCCTCCAGGTCCCCTTCCCCTGCAGAAGACCTCAGAGGTGGCTCACGAAGATGACGCAGTGAGCAGTCAACTATACCTGTGAGGCTCTCTTGGTTGTGAGCTCCATTAAGAAAATAAGGGTTTGGAGCTGGATTGAGCCTGGAAGTGTCAGGAACTGGAATGGCACCCACCTCCTCGCTCCTGCTTGTGCTGGCTCTGCGAGCCACTGGCGTCTCTCTGTGGACCCCCGCTTCTCTTCCTCGCCCAGGCTGCTTGGCCCGGCCCTCTGCTGGCATGTCATGGCTCCCGGGCCAGTGTCTCCTTTTCTCTGCAGTGCCCTCTCTCACAGCTCATCAACTCCACCTCTCTGTGTTCCTCAGTTCAGGTTCCCAAGAACAAGAACCTGACTTGCCCATTTCATCCCTTCCCACTGGCCACGATGCACATGCTGAGGTTGTCAGCCTTTACCCAGTGGCCATGGCTGGGGCAGGGCAGCCTGGGATTCGTGTGGCTGCCTAGGTGGCAGCAGTTACGGATGGGGGATGTCTCTTTAGAAAGCGATGTGGACTCTCAGCTACCACCAGACCTGTCTGGGCTCTCCCTCTTCCTTCTTTGAAGCACGTGGCTCTCAGTCCTCCAAGCTCTAGGCTGCAACCTCCCCATTACAGCTGGACTCCCTCCTGAGCCCGCAGGCCTTCCTGTTTGGGTTGGGTGAGTGCTCAGTAGATAGAAATAAGGCCACCCTCTCACTCAAGCATGTGGCCTGGTGATCGGCTACTGTGTTTATTAGGCCTTAACACCAGCCTTGTATTAGTGACTGATGTGCCATTTGTCCTTCCCCCCTTAACCCCATCCCCAATTCTATCACTCCACTCTTTGCTTCTGGCTGTGAAGAGGACAATCCTTCCTTCCCAAACTTATCATGTCCCCCTCTTCTCCCACCTTCATATCAATGGTGGGGGGGTAGGGAAGGGACAGTCCTTCTATGAACTGTACCCTGGTTCATTATTTGTTTTTCACCCACTTATCAGAGTCATTTAAAACATTTGTTTTATTTATTTATTCATTTGGTAGTAGGGATTGAACCCAGGAGCACTTAACCATTGATCCACACCCCCAGCCCTTTTTTTATATTTTATTTAGATACAGGATCTCACTGAGTTGCTTAGGGCCTTGCTAAGTTGCAGAGGCTATATTTGAACTTACGATCCTCCTGCCTCAGCCTCCAGAGCCCCTGGGATTACAGGTGTGCGCCACCATGCCTGGCTGAATCATTTAAAACAAATCTGAACTCTGAATTGTTTGCCAAATACTGACTCTATACTTGGTTCTCCTTAGATTTCTTGAAGAGTTCAGCATGATATGGGACAGCTTCAAGCAAGGAATCACTTCTGAGATCCTCAACAAGGAAAGGGACAATACTGCAGTCACCGCCACTCAACACAACGCTCTACAAATCATCACGCTGCCTCTCGTGTGTCAGACGCTGGGCTAAGTCTCATCGCATTCCCAAGCAACCCCATGAGCTGAACCCCATTAAACAGATGAAGAAATACGTCTTGGAAGTTGAAATTCCCTGCCCAAGGACTCGTGACTAGTGTCAGATGTGAGACTGGACATCCCTTTGAATGTCTGGTATAGACTCTTGGGGTTGTCACCATCCTGTTACTGTCACATAATATGTAAGAGCCCCTGCTTTTCTCATCTGCTGAACAGCACCTTCACCTGTCTTGGCAGTTACCAATCCTCTGGCCTTGTGAGTGCTTCTCCAGAGGACTTCAAGTCCTCTCCACGGAATCAGTCACCAGGTCCCACAACTTTCATCGTCAGAACAGCTCTGCAACCTGGCACCTGCTCTCCATCCTCACTCCCGCAATGGCTGCATCTCTGTTCTGGACTCCTGGTCTCCCAGCAGGATTCCCTGCCTCACCGCTCACCCTGTCCACACTCCACATTCCTAAGGGCGGCCAGAGGGCTCCTTCTAAGAGGCAGATCCAATTATGTGACTCCTCTAGGGAGGGGCGAGGACAGCGTGGTGAGAAGTAGGAGCAAAAACCGCCATCCTGCTGTGTTTCTGCAGAACTGCAGAAGGCATGGGCTGCCATGGGTGGGACAGGTGGGACTGCATGGGATCTGATGCCTGGATCACAGGAACGTGTCAGGCCCCCTAAGTGGGAAAAACTGAGCATCTGAGCTTGTAAGGAGCAGTCATCCTCTGGTTGGGATTTCAAGGTCACTGTTTCTACTGGTAACCACTCCAAAAAGCACCCAGATCAGCTAATCTCTGCCCTCCGGGAAAGAGTTTCTGTATGTGTCACATGGAGGAGAAACAAGACACAAATACTGTCAAGAACAGGATGGTACAAGAGAGTTCAAAGAAAGAGCAGAGGGTGGCAAGTTGGGTTCAGATCTTCTGCACCAGGTGAGACCTGCTGGACTGGGTCCTTCTGCCAGGGTTGTAAAAGGAGCCCAGAGTGGCACTCTGGTTCAGAGCATGGCGGGGTGGACCACTGGAGCCCCTCTGCTGCTGTAGGAGTCCAAGGGGCAGGGGAGTGACAGAGTCCCACTTAGAGCCCACCATTCCCATCAATCTGTTAGGTGCCTTCCTTGGGGTCCCTGAGTGTATGCAGTGGTACTCAGTAATGATGTGAGAAGAGAAGAAATGGATGGGAGTAGAGCAGGAAGTGAGGACCCAGTGACCAGGAGCCAGAGGGCCCGTAGGAAGGCAAGGATAGGTTGGGGAGGGCTTCAGTTTGGGGAGGGGTTTCTGGCACCTGCTCCACTGTTAATAAAATGGAAATAAGAATCCAGGCCTCAGCAGCTACCCAGAGCCAGCTACTACACATGCACTTCATGGGCTTCTCCAGACATCCTGGCCTTCCTGTTGTTCTTTTCCAGCCAGGCCTGCTCCCACCTCAGGGCCTTTGCTTCCCTTGTGCCCTCCTCCAGGAGCACTCTTCCCTCACCCCTCCCACTCTTTGCTCTAAACTACTTCCCAAAGAAACCCTCCTCGATCACCCTACACCCCTGTCCCTCACCCCACCCCACCCCTTCTTCTCAGGTTCGTGCTTCTCCGAGGCACACGGATCATTTTCTGACACACGGCACCATTTCCTCATATATCATATTGATCGTCTGCCTTCTCTACTGGGGTTCATGTCCTGTGAGGGCAGAGATGTTGGTCTGTTTTAAATCCAAGACCAAGCACAGATCCTGGCAGTGGCTGTTCAATAAATACTTGTTAGATGGAGCTTCTCAACCATCACAATGGCCCTAATCAAAACTGTGTGTTGTAGTTCTTTCCATTTCACAGATGAGGAAGTTGAGGCTCAGTGAGTTAAACTGTCTGAGCACAAACAGCCAGTAAGGAGAGAGGGAGGAAGGCATGCACATTGTCTCCACTCCCTGCTCTGCCATTTCCAACTTCTGCAAAAACGAGGAGTTTCAGCTCAATGGTTTACTTGATTTATTTCCAAGGTGCTCTCTCCTGAGATCCTGAATTCACTTCAAGTCCATAACCATTTCCTCACAGGAGGTGGAGTTGCAGGTGGTTTGGGGCACTTTCTTTGGAACAGAGAGTTTGAGTCCTGGTTTTCCCACTCAGCTCTGGGACCTTGGGATACTTCTCAACATCTCTGAGCCTCCATTTCCTTGCTGGCTGCAAACTAAGAATGGTCACAATGCACCTCTTCGGGGTATTGGTGAGACTGCAGGGGCTGCCTGTACAGGGCTCATTGCTGTGCCTGGCACACGTGGATGTCAGCTCCTGGGTAGGGACTGTCCTGTCTCCTTCATCCTCACCATCAGCCAGGTCTGATGGTGCAACCTCCAAGAGGCGGGGTAGGGCCCAGCGGGCCATGTTTGCAGCCCGGCAAATGTTCCCGGAGCCTTGTTTTTTGTTCTGTTGCTGGGCCATTTGTTTTTATAGCTTATCGTTCCTGCAGGGGGGCTTTGAAAGGCTGCCATTGCTCCAATGGATGTTTCCGGTTCGCCTCCATCAAGCCACATTTAATGAAAACCAGTTTAAGGTCTTCTTTCTGATAAAATGTCTCACTGTTGCTCCGGCTGCTCCTCTATAGAAGTAATGAAGATGAACGCTCCCTCTGTGGGGTAGCACACAAAACCTCAGCCACAGGAGAGCTCTGCTCAGTCCCTGGGAAGCGGGAGAGAGGAAAAAAGCAAGCGCAGCCTCTACCAGAAAGGAGGAAGAGTGGAGACTCAGAGCCCTGAATGCTGCAGTCTGGGGAATGGAGTGTGAGTCCCTCAACCCCTCTCAAGAAGGAAACAAACAGACAAACAAACAAAAAGCCATTGAAGGAGATCCGTATAAGTCCCTTAATAAACATTCAAGGTCCAGAGAAGTAAAGCACCAGACCTAAGATCACACAGCAGAGTTGGCTTGAGGGGGTAGGCTGGGAAGACAAGCAGTTCTCTTGGGTTCCCATCCAGAGCTCCCTCTGCTCTGGAGGACCCCCTGAGACAGGGTCAAGGACCTTCTTCCGACTGCCAGGCCTGGGAGGGAGATGCCTGATAAGCATCTGGCTGGTCTGCAGTGGGGGCTGGGAGGCAGCTGGTGGTCACTTCCACACAGAGCAAGAGGCCTCCTTTAAATACAAAATACCATTGCATCATGGGCCTGAATGCCAGCACACCCTGTGACCACCAAGCCAGCCAGGCCAGAGGCCCTGCACTTGCGTTCAGAGAGAGATAGGTCCTCCCTAAACAGGCTACACGGGGACTGTCACAAACAGTGTAGCTGTCTGGAAGGGGCCTAGTGATTTTTCTCCTTTCAGATTCTATTTTCGATAATTAATCATTTCAGCTTACTCTACCAATTGATTTGTCACTTGCTGCAGAAGTTTAAAAGGGTTAAATGTGGTGGATGAATCTGGGTTCTCTGCAGTTAAACATGGATTTTTCTCCTCTAAACGGGCCAACACCATGAACCAAATTCACCTGTCATTCCATCTGCCATATCTGCTCTCACTAAAGCCCTTCTCTTTGGGGCTGGAAAACAGCAGAGGAGAAATGGCTGCGCAGATGCCTTTGCTGTGAGCCTGACATTTGTGTGTCAGCAAGGAAGAGATGAGGGTCCTGCTGGGGATGGGCAAGGGCTGAGCTGGGCCATAGGGCATTCAAAATCTCTTCCCACCCCAGGTCTGACCTTCAAAAGATGTGTGTCCTTTGACAGGTCACTTGACTTCTCTGAAACCTGGTTTTCCAATTTCTAAGCAAGGGGGTTGGTTTAGGTTATGGATCCCAAAGATGCTCAGTTTACTTAGGCACCAGGTGGGCAAAAGTACCATTATAGGAGAGGAAGGAACAGTGGCAAACTGGAAGAATTCTTGCACCCACTAAAGGGACAGATGTGTTTCTTTCTAGTCAATGTTGATCTTAAGAAATGAAGATCTTCAGCAGTAAGATCCTCCACTTCCCAAGAGAAATAAAAAGGCTGGAATTTTATGTGAACTACCAAACTCTTAAATCTTGGCAACAAAATCAGATGTATGAGATACTGTGCATGCAGGTCAACCAAGATGATTTGTGGATCTTTGGTCACACCAATTTTTTAAACTCCATGATCCTTACCTATTTTTAGAGGCAGAGTATGCATGAAACAGAGAACTGAATTTCACTGTTAAGGGAAGATCTTGAGTTCTGATTGACCACTCTCTCAAAGAACCTGTCACCTCCAATGTCTGATGCCTACATCTATGGGAGGGAGACTCTATTCTTGCCCTATGGTTCTATCAATGTGTGTTTTGGGGGGTGAAATAGGGTCCCCTTTGCAAAATTACTCTATTAAGGGCAGAGTATCCATGCCCTGTTTATTCTATCTAAAAATTCTTGTCTTCACCACCAGGGACCCTGAAGCCTAAACCTGGAGCTAAGCAGCCATCTCTGAGACAGCCCTCCCAAGGCAAAATGCCGGAGACAATATGGAAACCAGATGCGGAGCACACGCTGCCTTACCTCTTTTTTTTTTTTTTTTTTTCCCTCTCCCCTGTGATTTTGTAACTTTTCAAAGTCTTTCCACATTCATGAGTTCTGATATCACTAAACTCACAGCTGCCTCAAAACACTGACTGTCAGCTCAGGTATTATTAAGTTCCAGATAGCGAAATTGAGGCTCTGAGATAAGAATGAGGAGGCTGAGGTGCCAGAGAGAGTAAGTGGCATGTGAAGGAACGCCATACGTAGCCTCTACTGCTGCCCACTGACAAGCCTTTCTGGGTAACTGCCTGCTTGCAAAAATACAGGTTTAATGCGTGGGCCCCTGTTCTCGGCAAGCTTTCAGGCAGCTGGAGCATCTTGGTAAATATTATTTTTGGTAGCAGTAATGATAATGGCAAAAGCAGCAGCCAATTCTAGGCACTAGAACTTCTCTAATTCTCTAACATATATGCAAACACACACACACACACACACACACACACACATACAGATACATATGTGCAGAAGAGCCCCCATTCTTGGTCAGATTGTGATGATCTCATTTAGCTCCATCTCTTCCACTGAAATCTAAGTTGATTTAGGGCAGGATTCAAGGTCACAACTGCAGCACCGGGAATGATATGTGGTAAATATTTGTTGAGTCAATGCATAAATAAATGGGTAAACTAGGTTATACCCATTCTCTCATGTGATTTCTCTGAACCTGATGAGGTAGACATTTCAAATTGTCCCTTGCTGCTGATGTAGACACTGAGTCTGAGAGGGTCAGTTGACTTGCCCAAGGTCACACAGCTCTTGAGAGATGGAGACAGATCCCTCCAAGGTCTGCCTGATTTCCAAATTTTCAAAGATACAATTTACGAAATGACAGGGTGAGTCATTGTATTAGTCCATATTCTTCTGTGAAACAGGATCAAAGGACACATTTACAAATAGAGGGGTTTATTGTCACGAGTCAGTTTAGGAGACCTGGAGGTCAATCCTATATCTGCTGGGACAAGCCAGAGGGATGGAGACTCAGGGAATTGTTTGACTCCAAAGTGATCTGTGTGCAAAATTCATTTCTTGTTCAGGGAAAGTCAGTCTTGCTTCTGTGAAGTCCTCCATTAGGAAAGCCACTGGACATTTCAGAGGGTAAATTTGCTTTATTCAAAGTTCACTGATTACAATGTCAATCTCATTCAAAACACACCTTCACAGAAACATCCAGAATAATGTTTAACCAAACAGTTGGGTACTGTGGCCCAGCAAACTTGACATATAAAATTAACCATCAGGACCTCAATCTACCCATCACTCAGATTCAACCATGATCAAAATGCTGTATCTACTTTAACTGCTCCCTTTTCTTCTTCTTTTCTTTTATGTTGGCAAAATGTTTTGAAACATACCCCAGGTCCCATATCTTCAAACCCCAATCTACCTTCTATATCAAAGTGCTAATTGCAATGCATACAAGAGACCTGCACCTGCCAGAGGTCTGCTCCCCAAAACTCTGTTGCCCCAACCTCACCTCTCCATGAAAAGAGGAGCCTTCTTGGTGCTCACAGCCCAGTCTGTACCACCTGTAAGTGAGCTCTGAATTGCAGGACAATCTCCATGATCTCAGTGAGAACCTCCCTCTATGCTTAGGCAAGACTGTACATTAACTTGACCTTGGCCAGGGGTGGGGGTGTGCAGGGAGCAAATCAGTCTCCATTTGTCAGAGGCCACGTGTTGTTTTCATTTTCATGTCCGGCTCGCCTGTTTTCCATCCATTTATTGCTTTCTCCTCCCTTTTTCTTCCCTTCTCCCTCCCCCTCATTCTTTTCTGCCTTTGAGGGGTCTGGACTTTTGCACACCAGAGAAAGGGACCTATTTAATCTACTGTATTTACAAGCTGCATAAACAAGCTACAGTGAGTGAATCATGGAAAAAATCCACTTTATGTGAAAAAGTTCATTTTAGGACTTTGTTCTATTAAAATGCCTGGTGTAACTAACTGACCCAGCAAATTAGAAAGGAGAGAGAGAGAGAGAGAGAGAGAGAGAGAGAGAGAGAGAGAGAGAGAGGGAAAAGAAAGGGAGTCCTGAGCAGCAAGCCCTCTTGGCATACATATCCCATAATCCTACAGTATTGTTTCTCATAGTTTAAATTCATAACAATGGAGCTTTCCTTTAGGGATGAGATATAGGAGTCATTTCATGTTTCTTTGTAATATTCTCCTCCTGAAAAAGAGGTGTACATTTTTAAAAAATTGTCCAAATGGATTTAGAAACAGGTTAGAAACTGAACGAATGAATTCTTTTCTTAAGGGGTTGAATAATAATTGGCAATTATTCTTCTAGTTGGCCATAATTTTGTCTGACTTTTGTAACTTCATGATTCTGTGTTGTTACTATGGTGAGTTTTCCCCACCTTTTCTATCTTCTTGATAACAATGACAAATTACTTGAATGCACCAGCACTGTCCTGAATGCCCTAATAATTATTAATTACATTGATAATTTTGTTTGATCCTCACAAGAGCGCCATGAGGACACGGAGGCTCTGTGGGGTTAAATCTCTGGCCCCCAGGTCATGGCTAGGAAGTACCAGTGATGAGACTCTGACCTCACAGTCAAACCTCTACACCAAAGACTAATTTTTTTTTTTTTAAGAAAAAAAAAAAGGATTGGAGACCACCATCGTAAGTGTGATAATAATCATACAGTTGACTTTAGAAGATAGGAATATGAGAGCCTTATAGGTTTTTCTTTAACCTTTATTAAAATGTTATATTAATATAACATTTATTAATATAAATAGTGAATTATGCAATTGTGCTTTTATAATTGTCTTGTGGGGAAATAATGTCATCCTGCCTGGACTTATCTAGGGATGACTAAGTGTTGTATAAAGTGTCTAAATATGTGTGAGAGGACATCCTACAAACCTTTGCATGGTTCTCTGCACACATTGAAGAAAACACAGTGTTCTAGGGCGCAGGGGATATCATCCATGAAGATGAGGAACCCTCCCTGCACCCGACTGACCTCTCTGTAGAACGAGACTGACAGACTGAAGCAGCTTCCAAGAGTCCTTCTGGCTGTAAACTTTTATGACCCTTAGAATTGTTTATGAAAAAACTTTTTTGAAGTCGAGGATGGCCTATTCATCACCAAGTACTCAAAGATTCTGCTCTGCTATGGGGACTCAAAATGTTCTCAAAAGTAGGAAGGACTTCCAGCCATCTCCTGAACTTTATGATGTCTCCTGCCTTCAAGACAGGTGGCAGAGGACCTGAGGAGCCAGCAGCCAGGAGGAAGACGGTGTCTTTGGAATCCTGAGCAGAGAGAGACATGGGCCCATTTTCAGGAGACACCAAATGGATGACACCCTTTCCTGGGGTATGGAGGGTCTCAGGCTGCTAAGACTGACCCTCTCCTCTCCTGCTGTGAAGGCTAAGAACTGTCCTGGGTGACAAAACAAAGCCAGTTGCAAACACCAGGATTGTGACTCTTCCCTGCTGCTTCCCAGGGACTGGGATTCCATGTGCATGCCCCCTGCTAAAGGCTGCCCTTGTTTTAAACTGAGAGTTAGGGTTGGGCTGGGGACACTGCTGGCCTCAGCTTGGAGAGCCTGGGTTCACACGGCTGGCAAGTATCCCTCTGCCTAGGCCCCAAGAGAGGGTACAGCTGCTGAGCCTCCTAAGCCTTCAGCTCTGAAAAGGAAGGAAAGGAAGGAAAGGGGTCTTGGGCTACAGCCCAAAGCTCTGGCTTCTATACAGACACTCCACCAGTGACCCTGCGAATCCTACTTCCCACCACCACACCCAGCCACCTTGGGGAAGTCAGCACCAGGCGACGCAGACAAAAAAATCAAAATGCTTGCACAAATAACAGGAATAATCCTAATAATCTTAGACCCGCCGCCCTTGCTAACAGGACCATAAAGGGCATTTGTTTCTAATTAAACACCAAAACCCTAAACCTTTCAACTCTGCATCCACAACTACTGTAAATGTTTATGAAAAACGGGAAATTCTCGTTTAATTCAAACCATGCCAAAATGCGTTTTCGTTGTCTCAACTGGAGGAGCAGCCCTGGGAGCCCGGCTTGCACACATCTGAGCTTTAAACTAGGAAAGGCCACAGACCTGCAGCCATGCCTCTCCAGAAGAGACCTGGGGAGGCCGTGCCTGCTCCTCACCTCAGCTGATCCCAGAGGAGACAGAGCAAGCTCTGGGAAGCTTCCAGAAAGAGAAAGATCACCAGAGCATTCATGTTCTAGGGAGAAGGTCACGGACACCTTAGAAACAGATTAGGCTGTCCAGCGAAATGGGTAGGAGGGGAAGTTCTAGAATCAAGAGAACAGGGTCAGGCTGGGGTTGTGGCTCAGTGGTAAAGTGCTTGCCTGGCATGCATGAGGCACTGAGTTCAATCCTCAGCACCACATAAAAATGAATAAATAAAAAAAAAAAGGGGTTATGTCCATTCACAACTGAAAAAAAAAAAAAAAGAGAGAGAGAGAGAACAGGGTCAATGTCTTTCCAACTGGGATAACTTTCCTAGCTTTGGCTTCTTAAGGGGTCACTGTGATAATTACATGAGCTGAACCCTTAGCAGGGTAGTGAGTGAACCTGACAGGGTGCTTGCTCTCAAGAGGTTGATGGCAGAGAAGTAGATTAATCAGACTGTCTGGCCCAGCCCAGCTCTGGGGGGTCTTCTGGCAGCCCCTCTGTACCCTTGTCAGTAAGCACCTATAGGACTGCACTGTTCTCCTAGAAAGTAGGTCACTGAAGGAAGCTTTCAGCAGAAAAGAAGAGTCCCTTCAATAATTCCATGTACCGCACCCCAGGATGGAGGCACCTGGAATGCCTCTCCTCTAAATCCCAGACTCCTGCCTGTGGCACCCAAGCCCGTCGCACTGATAACCACGCGAGGCTGTGGGAATGCCCAGGGCCAGAGGCAGCTTTGCCTTCTCATGAAGTCCCAGGTTTCCAACTCTACAAACATAGTAAATATTCAAATTTCATTCCAAAGTGGTATATTTGTTGCTTGATTTGTTTTTGTCTGGGTTTCCTCTGTGGGATGATGGGTTAATCAGAGGATGGCAGTTCCCCCACTAGAGACATTTCATTTTGCCTGAGGAGAGTGAGAAAGAAACCTTGAGGACTCATTTGATTGCCTTTCCTAATTCTTCATCCAGCCTTAAACAGGTGAGGATTTCCTT
Organism: Sciurus carolinensis; assembly: GCF_902686445.1. Lineage (NCBI taxonomy): Eukaryota > Metazoa > Chordata > Mammalia > Rodentia > Sciuridae > Sciurus > Sciurus carolinensis. Next base: position 53,632,259 of record NC_062229.1, on the reverse strand, counting down.
TGCAGGTCTTTGGGGAGGATGGTTAGCACCTAAAATCTGGCCCTGAATCATTCTTTCTCCCATTCCCTGGACAGTCCTACTAACAATATTAGCAGTGACATTTTTTTTTCAAAAGCAGGGAGGTCCAGTCTCTCAAATGGAGTCACTCTGCTTCCCGCTGGAGGCACACAGGGGGTTTTACTAGGTATTATCCATTTGTTTTACCACCAGGAAGGAGGGTCAAACTCCACTTTCAATCTACAAGTTCCATCCCTGGTGCCAGAGCCAGAGCATGTGAGTCACCTTGACCAGTCACAGTAGCACACTCCTTGGCCCACAATGACTCAGTCAGATCCAAGGACCTAAGTTGAGAGTTTTGTTGCACAATTGGAAGAAAAGTGCCTTCTCTTTTCTAGTAACCTGAACCTAGAAGGAAGATGGATGGCAGTCATCTTGGTACCAAGTAAAGTCCAAGGAGGTGATCAACACACAGTTGAAAGTACAGGTGCAGGGTGGACAGAAATCAGGTCCTGACTACACCCACCCGACCTGAAGGTGGATCTCAATTTTCTAATTCTACATGCAAAAAAAAAAAAAAAAAAAAAAAAAATTCCTCCCATTTGTTTAAATGATTTTGGTCTTTTTCTTTCACTTTTAAGATTGAAAAATAGAAGAGCTGAACACATGATGGAGATGAAGCAAAACATATCAGCAACATCCAACACACATTTACCAAAAGCTACTATGTGTCAGGTCATGTGCTAGTTACACCATGAGACACCAGCACTCTCACACATACACACAGAGATCTGGAGTTTAGTTTCTGAAGAGAGATGAGATGTGCATCCTGCTAAGTGCTGAGAGGGAAATACAAAGCTCTGATGATGTGAGGACTGACAACCTACTTCTGGCTAGAGACCAGGAGCCAGGTTCATGGAGATGGCAGGGAAACACCACTTTGAAGAGAGATGGAATTTGAACAGCAGAATTCAGGGCGGCAAGCGGCAGAGAGCATGCTGGTGGAGGGGCAGCATGAGCAAAGGTGCCGGGGACGTGCTCTGGAACAGCAGACCCTGCACTGCAGATGAGCACCAGGGCAGCAAGGGCAGACAGGGAGAAGGGCCCTCCCTTCCTCCCCTCAGAGCACCTGGAATGTCTTCCTCTCTACCCTGCAGCCATTCTGTCTGGAGTTCTGCCATCTCTGGCTGCTGAGGCTAAAAGTATCTACAACAGGTCTCAGTCTGCAAAGGATTTGCTTCTCCTGGTTACCTTTGGGGGAATCCTTTATGTGTGAAGCCACTGCCTCATAAGCTCTGCCATCACTAAAAGCTCAACAGCTCAGCTGGCATCAGCCTCTTTCCATCTCATGCCCCTTTGCTTTTATATTCCCTGTGTCCTCCAGTCACAGGGCCTTTGCACATGCTGTTTCCTCTGTCTGTAATGGTATCTCTTTACCAAATTAACTTCAATTTGTCCTTTAGACCATGACTTAAGGATCACTTCATAAAGGAAGCCCTCTCAGGCCTGTAGGACTCAACTCCTCTTTGTGTAGAGATGAAGGCTAAGGGTTCCAGGGACAGAATGGCTAGGTTTGAATTTTGGCTCCAGAACTTACCTTTCTGTGCCTCTGTTCTCTCATATGTAATGGTGGCCCAATGGAAAGGCTTGAAAGTGACAATAGTATTGGCATATAACAAACACTAAATGAACATATGCCATCATCACATGACTTCAGAGCAACTTACCTGACCTCTCTGCCTCTTCACAGTTGCAATTTAATGCTGCCATGTGCAACTTTGATTACCATCCATCTTTGCCAATGAACTGAAAGTCCCTTGAGGTTTTGTTCACCATGGTATCTCTAGCACTTAGTACACTGTCTAGTACATAAGAGGTACTTAATAAATATCTCAGGAATGCAGGTATGAATAAAAGAAATCAAAGGGGGCAAAAGGAGGCCCTGAATATCCTTATAACTTGTATAAACCTTGACCTCAAAAGGTCTCTCCAAGGAACCCAGAAGCAAGATCTTGAAAGTTTCAAATTTCTGTGGTTTCAAAGAAAACAGGCTCCAGAAGATGGTTTGGTCACTGAATTCCCCTTCAGTAATCCATCTCCTCCTTAAAAGTGAATGGAAGGCTCAGAGCAAACATGGCTGGCCAACCGGACATAACACTCAAGTTAGCAGAAGTCAATCTGACGCGTATCAAATGACTCGCATTCCTCTTCCAGCAGAAATTTCCAAGAGAAATTTCTGTGTTTGTGACCTTTGCTCTGGATTTTAAATAGTATTTTGCTTTGCTCTAAAATGCTATTGTCTGAGAGTTTACATGTTTGGGGTATGTTTAAGTATGTTCCTCATATCATATAATGGGCCAAACTCTCCTCTAAGATCCAGGTTGGATCTCCAAAGTATGGGACATGTTACAGATCTAGGGATAAACATGTTTCCAGGCCAAATTCTTTTTTTTTTTTTTTTTTTTTTTTGGCACCCAGGGATGAACCCAGTGGCACTTAACCACTGGACCACATTCCTAGCCCTTTTTATATTTTATTTAGAGACAGGGTCTTGCTGAGTTGCTGAGGCTGACTTTGAACTTGAAATTCTCCTACCTCAGCCTCCTAAGCTGATGGAATTGCAGGAGTGTGCCACTGCTCCCGGCTCCAGGCCAAACTTTGAATCCATCATTATTCTGTGGTCTTCTAGAAAGCAGGGCTTGGATGCAAATGACCAAAAGTGGGCATGCTTTGCCATTAGCATTGCCCCTACAAAACACATCAGATTAGTCCCACAACCAGGTCTGCTGGTGCCGATGGTGCTGAGCACTGACAGGAGCCTGGAGAGTCTCCATGGAGTGGGGTGCAGGTCCTTCGCCAGCTTCGCTCTTGTCCCACTCACTTGAGCCCTTCTGGGATCTCTCTATAGATCTCAACCACAGAGACACCCTCCTCTCTGACTGCACAGGCTTCTGAAAGTTGCTTTTCCATCTTTCCTCTTTACCATAAAGAAATGGTTCTCCAACTCTGGGGTTCTGATCATGAGTGCCCATGGAGTATACTTCCCAACCATTATGATGTCTTCTAACGAAGAACAAAGTGCCGGAAGGGGTACAGCACACTCGTGCATCCACTGCTCCTACCCCCAGGTGCCGAGTCCGGCCCCGCCCCCACCCCAACCTGAACTCCCACCTCTCTGGGTCCTACCTCACTGCCTCCTTTAGGTCTCAATCGGTAGCGGTTTGCCGGCTAGGTTGCTGGTTTCTAGCATGCTAGAACTCAAATTACCTACATTAATTATCTGGTCCCCACAGAGCCCAGCCTGCGAAATGAAGATGGAAGTCCTAGGTGGCTGGGGCTTCAATACTGAGGTGTGCCCGGTTTTCAGGGGTGCAGCCTTAATCTCTGCAAAACTCCACCCAGAGAGGCCTCAGAGGACAACACCCTTCAGTCTATCCATCAATGTCCTCCTTGCCTCTGGCCTCTCTTCACTGGTGATGGCAAACAAAGAGAACAAGAGAGATTAATTTCTTTTTAATCCTTCTTTTCTAGCAGGGGGCTGACCCGGGGCTTTGGCCTGTTTCAGTTTCTCCCTGGGCAAGGCCATATTTCATGTTGAATCATCAGTTTCTAGGGGAATAGAGCACCACCCCGTGAATGGATAGCCATCCTATCTCAAAGGAGTCCATGGGGGCTGCTCAGACATGATCTCACTCATCCCCACCCTAGGAGCATGGTGGGGGCAAGGAGTGTTATCTCGGCTGTGCTGCCAAGGGAACTTGGGCCCAGGAGCAGTGCAGTACCAGGAGCGGCAAGCAATCAGCCGTCCAGCTCCTCACCTCAGGCGGGAGGGCAGTGTGGTGGTGAGCGACTCTGGATCCTGACCACCCACCTCTGCCAATGAAGCTCAGGCACAGCCATGGGTAATTAATGGGCGTGGCTGTGTTCTAATAAAACTTTAATAAGAGCAAGTTGCGAGCTGGATTTGGATCATAATCCACAGCTTGCTGACCTCTGTCTTGGCATAAGGGCCAGCAAAGACCCCCTCGGAAGGTCAGTTTGGAGCAGTTTGGCATGGCTGACATTTGGGTCGGGTAACTGTTGTGGGGGCTGTCCTCTTTACAGTTTAGCAGCTTCCTGGCATTTGCCCGTTAGATACCTGCAGCATTCTCATCCTCAAGCCAAAAATGTCCCCAAATGTAGCCAAATATCCCCTAAGGAGCAAAATCACCTGCAGTTAACACCTACTGAGTTGAAGGAAACTTAAGAGACCCTGACGTTTGACACCCCTTGACGGTGTACCCACCTGGGGTTGCCCAGTCTCAGTGTGCACACCTGCAGGTAGGGGGATGCTTGACAGTCTCATTTGGAACAATCACTCTACCTGGGACCACCACCTGCTTAAAGGGGGGCTATGGTTGCCACTTGCTGAGTAGGTGCTTCATGCAGGCCACCACAACAACCCTATGAAGTGGGCATTGCCCCCTGCCCACACACATCAGAGCAAATCTGGGGGTGGGCAAGACCACATAGCCAGGTGGAGAAGCTGAGAACCTGAATCCAGGGACCAGAGGCTGACTCCCTTAGTGGCCCAGACATTTCCATGCCATGTGATCCTTTCTTACCTAGTCTTTTCCTAACACTGGTTGAGGCTTAGGGCATCTGGAAGCCACCTGTCCTTCTGGAATATTCCACTCTCTGCCCTGCAGTAAGGGCAACATAGACATAAAAGATAGACCCCTCCAGGTTCATGCTCTGCTCTCTGACTTGAGCAAGTGGCTCTTTCTGCTTCAGCCTCAGATTCCTTGTCAGCGAAGCAGGAATCATATGAATACTATCCTTGAAAAGCTACTGGAAGACCAAAAAGGTGATGGGAATTAAAGGCTTCACCAGCCTTAAAGTTCTCTAGAAACATCAGTGCCATTACTGACACTAGCTAGAGTTGATGCTCTCTTTCTAAAGTGTTCCCACTTTAGCTCCTCTATGTCTGGATTTATTATTTAGGGTTCTCAGCCCTTCCTGATGTTCTTTGGGGACTTTTTCTGGGGCAGCAATTAGCCAAATCCTAGGTCCCACCTCCTTTGTCAACAATAGCACCTCTGTGCTTATCTTTCATACTTATAGAGCCTTAACTTGAGATTTCTTTTGTAGAATGGGCTTAGCTACTAAAACAGAGCTGTAGGGTCTTGCTCCCTAAGTGAACTATCTGTGTCACCTGGGGGATTCATCGGGTTCACAGAATGACTGGCCTCACCTCAGAATCTGCCTTTTCACAAGATCCCCCAGAAAGTATATGCTAGGGAAGTCTGAGTGGCCCTGTTTAGGGGTCCTCTAATGCACAAAGGCATATATCCACACCCTCCTGGGAGGCTGTGGCCAAATAGCTTCTGCACTGGAAATGGAACACTGCTGCCTCTGAGTCAATCCTGAGCTGCAGCTGGGAGACCCTCTGGCTATGTGTACATTACTATAAACTGCAGCAGCACTTGTGGTGACAGAATGGATTGGATCTACTGTATGTTGCTGCATAAATTAAAGATGGCCATGAGGAGGGGGCCCATTTTTTCAGTCCATCAAAGCTTCTCTGACCTGTGACTACTTGGATCACAGCAGGCTGGTGGAAGCTGTGCTGTGGTCCAGCTCATGAGACTAGTGGCTTCTGCCTTGATCTTCTGGAGTCCTAAGGCATCCCCTAAGGAATCAGGTTGCTCAGGATTATCTGCAGAGGCAGCACACAGCCTGTAGCCATCCCCGCAGAGCACCAGGCCTGGATGGACGCCATCTTAGACTGTCCAGGCCAGCACTGAGAATCACTGAGTGACCTCGCCACATACACCATGCAGTCAAGCTCCCAGCCCAGCACTGATGGAATTCCTCATCCACAAAGTTGTGTGTTTATGCCACCAAGCTTTGGGTAGATTGTTACAAAAGATAACTGGAAAAAGTACAGTGGTGAGGAATATCTATCCTTGGGTCCAGAAACTTACCAAGCCTGTTTAGAAACATGATCAAAGAGGTACCAAATATCTCTAATAAAAGCACTCCCAATTTCCTTTGGGGAACCTCCCCTTGTCTATTCTCAGATCGTGTCCCATGGTGCATGTGACCAGACTCAGTCAACTGAAATGTTCATCCCCCTGGGCCATGACAGAGTGCTTACGAATAGAAGGGCACAGGACCCAAGCCAGCCCCATAAGGATCTGCCCGGACTTTCACTGGAACTGTCAAAGAGGTACCCAACTGTTCACAGAGTTGTAGAATGCCAGTCTGAACTTGACAGCAGCCTCTGTCACCTCAATGTGAAAACCAAGTTAACAGAAGATCCACTGGAGAAGAGATGGGCCGGGAGACAGAGAAAGACAGCATTCTGATGGTATCTTATGAGTTGCTGAGCCTTTGGACCTTATGTTTTTTTTTAAGCTAAGAAATTCTCTTTCCTCCCCTTCTTTTTAAATTAAGCCAATTTAAGTTGGGTATTTGTCACTTGAAACCAAGAGTCTCTACTAACAGAATAAGTTAGTACAGCTTAATTGAGTTTGGGGATGTCATCTGAGAAAAGTCCAAGAGCTCTACATTCCCTGCCGGCAGAGAAACAACCTCCCAGGTCGGTGGCCTGCGGGTTTGTGTGACACCACAGAACACATCAGACACACCAGCCCCGGTTGCCCTCCCATTCTCTCTCTCTCTCTCTCTCTCTTTTTTTTTTTTCCTCCAGCTGCACCTATTTTTACGGAGCTCATCTTTCTCCAGCTCAGACATCCCAAATGACAGGCTATTGGAAGACATTTCTGTCCAAGCTAATACCTGTGTTTAAATTTTTTTGTTGTTGTTTAAAAAAAAAATGATCATGATGTGATAGCAAATGAATGTTGGCAAATTACCAACTGACAGGCGTAAAATTTTATGAACATGCACATTCCAAAGGAATGTGGAAATAAGCCATCCACTGTAGTCCAGTTTGGCAGAAATATTACAAAAATATAAGTTTGGCATATATTGTAATTCATTTAAAGATGCTTAAAAACCCATCCATCAACCTTGCACAGAAGGTCAAAGAAACACGAATCCCCAGTAAACAGTAATTGACATACAAGGAAAGGCTGAGTACCGGCTCCAGATATTGGAGAGAGGACACACATGTGAATGTGTGGCACAGTATGTTCAAGGGCTCGGTCTCCAAAGCCTTTACTAGTATTTAAAAATAACAAGTGTCCCTTAACAATAAATAAAGTGACCGTTCCCCTGGAAATGGCCACATGAATTCTCCTCAGAAAGGTTTTCACACCGATGAGTCTGTAAGAATCCTTGTATTTCTTTACTTTAAGGATCACGTCTATAAAAGGAACCCCCAAATTCCAACTGTTTGCCCTTGCAGATCAGGCACTGAGACCCTCCCTCTCTGTCATGAGCTCCCAGGAGCTGTCATGCTCCTTCCCAGCCCCAAACTGGATTCCTGATTAGAACCTGGTCAATCAGATTACTGAACTCCTGGCTATAGCAACTGGTTCAAGGATGGGCAAACATCCCATCTGAGTCTTCTGTAAGGTCTGATAAGTGAATACTGAAAGAGAGAGAAATGGTGACAGAGACAGTGACAGAGAAATGGACCCTTTCTCTCCAGGTCCTGAGCAGAAAGGGCCATGGAATGTGGAGAAATTGCTGCCTTCCCCTGGTCATGCAAAGGAAGCTCTGTGTAGAAGGAAGGAATTTAGCCAATACTGCGGAGAGAAGCAAAAAGGAGAGATAAATACAACAGGGGTAAGAGAGATAGAGAGACACAGAGGCAGAGAGATCTGAGATCCAGCTGTACCTACAAACAGAACCACCCCTGGACTTCTCAGTAACCTCAGCCAATAAATTTTCTTTTCAGCTTCAGCCAGTTTGAGCTGGGCTTCTGCCACTTGGAACTGAACTAATTTTCACTGATACAGTTACCCACAATATTTGCAGCATGATCAAGACCATAAAAGAAGTTGGACAGTGGGGAAGGGTGACACGGTTCTTACTTCAAAGGAATTCACAATCGAATTGTGTTCCGTTTAGTAATGGTTTACTAAGCATCTATTCCGTTCCAGGGCCTGTGTGAGGTGCTGGGCAAGTGACTCCATGATGCACATGGCATGGACCTTAACCTACAGGGTCTTCCTTCTTGATGTTTTGAAGATGGGGAGGTCCATGGTATTGGGGACCAGGAAGGCACATTTTGCTCTTGAAGAAAGAAAGCAAAGCTTCGGGGAAGAGAAAAAGGCTTGAGTGATATGGACTTAGAAGCCTAGTTATGGTGTTTTAGTGCCATTAACCAGACATTGCAAATGTCCTTGCTTCCTTGATGTCTTATAGTTCCTCAATCCTAAATGCCCCCTATATTTAATTGCTAAAACTGGGGTGTGGTTTTTAATAACTTACTCAAGTGCTTGAGATTCACATTCCCTAAATGAATGCACGAATGTTAATACTAGCACTGTAGGATTCTTGAAACAGAAACAGGGCTAGCCAGCCAGTCATTCCACTTTCCATTCACTGTTCTTCTCAGTTATGGGCTCTTGGACTTTCAACTGGACTCACAGCTACTAGAGTAATGAGGACCTTTCCCAGCCTCCCTTGCAGCTGTGTGCGCCCATTTGTCTACGTCCAGATGAATTAAATGTAAGCCGAGGAGTTGTATACACTAAAAGGGTCCATAAAAGGGCCCTCTAACCTTTTATCCTCCTTCATTACAATGGCCTGGAATAGAGCCAGAAGGCTGGCACCTGGGTAGCCATTTGTAATCAGAGGCAGAGACCAGTTTTCCATAAAGGGTTAGATAGCAAGTATTTGGGGCTTTCCTGCCCTGTGCTTTCTGTGACAGCTACTCAACTCTGTTTCTGTAGAATGAAAGCAGTCATACACAACACATAAATCAATAAGCATGGTCATGTTCCAGTGACCGTGCTCTACTTACAAAAATATGCACTGGGCTGCAGGCCATAGTTTGCTGACCCCTTTCCTAGGATGGAAGAGCAGCAAGTTCAAAAACCTGGATGCCTGATGACATCATGCCACACGTCACCCTGACATGGATGGACTCCCACCAGGCTTAATTTTTTATAAGAAAAAATATTTCATAACTACTTTTTAATTTGTTATTCTCAGTCAATCCTAACTAAAATTAAGGAATAAATAAATAACACATGTAAAATAACCAGCATAAAATTTCAGAGATAAGTAGATACGAAATAAAATAGGTATCTCCTCATAATAAGCAGAGAGGTAAAAAAGGTTTAACCTAGGTCTAAGTCGAGAACTTAGGGGCAAACAGGTATTTGAAGGCTGCTGGGCACAGAGGGAAGAGCTCTGGGTCACAGGCAGGGCACAGAGTTAACCCTTCCCCCCTGTGCAGTGCACCTTGGTATAGACGGGTCAACGAATCCACTCTCTGCCTCCATGTTGCCCTCTGTTAGATGGTGTTGGTATCCCTTCCCAGTTCACTGAGATGCCGCCATCAGGATGATAATAAACCTCTCAGAAAAGAAAGAGTGCTAAGCTTTATTAAACATCATAAAGAAAATGTGACTGCCGAGATCCTCGTAGGCTCACTCCGGCTATAGCTCCCAGGCTTGGCCGTAAGTCACCCTCTGGCAACTGAAGCCACATGAAGCACCGTGTTGAAAACTTGCTAAATCATTTGTCACTCAAAGGCTTTTAAAATAAAATACTTTCAGAAATAATCATTGGAGTTCAGACTCTGCAGCGCGACCTGCACTGAGCTGGATGTAAATGCTCTGTCTACACAGGCAAGTTCAGCAGCAAGGGCAATCAGGGCCAGTCAAAACTCTCCCGCCATCAACTTGCAAATCTAAAAGTACACTTCTCTTGAATTCCAAGTTTCTTCTTCCTTATGTCTCAAGTGAAATTATTAAATCTTGCAGAGAGGCAGAGGTCTTGCGGCCTCAGGGAAAATGTCCTAGCTATTGAGTTTTCTGGTTCTGCATTTTGGTACACTTGACTTTCACTCCACAATATCCACTCACTAAACTTCTGTCTTAGGCCAACAGCATCTTCTCTATTCTGACCATATTGGACCAAATCCCAGCCTCACCACTTACCAATTGTGGAACTGCAGGAAAACACATGATCCTTATATGAAAATGGGTTACATGAAGAATTAAATCCATCTATTCATCATAAAAAAATGTTTTTGAGCGCCTACTATGTGCAGGCTCTGTTGATGTATGTGCGTAAAGAAAAAAGGAGACAAATATCCCAAGTATCTGGCATGTACTAGACTTGGTGCAGAGTAATTATTCAATGAATGCTTTGCTGTTATTATGCTGATAATTCATTTACACACATACACAAGGTTGGAATATAATCCAAATATTAGAAATCCAAAGGGAAATAAGAAAAGTTCCTATTCTCATGTGTATAGCACTTGCACCTGGTGGGAAAGGCAGGTGATATATAGTACATAACCAAGAACTTTCTTATGATTTCAACTGTCACAGCTGGAATGGCAGTTCCAACTACAGAATAGTTGTGGTGTTAAGAATCTGGAGAAGATTGCTTGAACCCCCATGTGTAGGTCTAGGTGAGAGCACCCCAGGCAGTGAGCTAGGCCTATGAAAGGCTCTGAGGCAACAACAGGCCTGGTGTGTTGAGGGACAGACAGAGCCAACCAAACAAGGGAAGATTGACATGGTTGGAGAAGTGGGTATGTCCGCCATCATTCTAGAGCTGGAAACTCTGATTAGACATTCAGATTGAAATGAACTGAGACTCTGTTGGAAGGTTTTAAGGCAGAGCTTGACCTGATACTCATTTTAAAACCTGATCTTTCTGGATGTGTGGTGACCAAGAGTGGAAGCAGGACACTGCTGGGAAATTGTGGTGGCTGAAGGGTGGGAAATGGTGAAATGGCAAGAAATGGACAGTGCGGGGGCTGGCGGGAGGTGAGAGAGAAGAAATAGGTGTGGGTGATTCCACGGTTTCTCAGGAGGAGAACATCTGGAAGGAGGAGAACATCTGGAAGGAGGAGACATTGAGAAGGAGGTTTCCCAGCAACCAAAGGCAGCAGGGTCTGCAGCCCTGATCAGGGCTTTAGAGTCATCACCCAAGGAGAGAAGATGAAGCCACGGGGAGAGATGAGGTCACTCCGGTGATTAGTGGAGCAATAGACAGCAGCCTGGAAAAGTTCCTTCCGGCCTTTCCCCTCCCAACTGTTTTATCACTATCTGGTGAGTTCCACTCCTGGTGATGGCTTCCCTCTTTGGGCCCTTCTAATCTGTTTCCTTTTAGAAGGTGGCTGCTTTTAGAGGTTTTTTCATTTCTTTCTCCAGACTAATTTTATTGCTCATAGCCTTCTCTTCAGCTGCCTTGGCAGAGAGATGCTGTATATTAAAATAGTTATTATTTTATTTTATAGCTCAGTTGAATCTATGTTCAGCTCATTACAAGTGCAGAGGTCTCACTGGCCTAGTACATTTCATAATGGTGAGTTCTTACTGCGAGGGAAATCTCCTCTCCTCTCCATCTCCCGGAAGTCTGCTCACTGCCCCCAACCCAGGAGGGTGATGAATCACACGTGGGTGCAAGAGCCTGTGGTGTGGGTCAGTGCCAGTGACACCATCCCCTGCTCCAATTTGGCGACAAAACTGGAACCCATGTGGCAGTGAGGCTCAGAGTGGGGAGGAGGACACCAGTGATTTGCAAGCATCTCAAAATGAAAAGGTTCGTCCAAAGCCACGCTCCTTAGCATCAGTTCAGCTCCTCCCACCATCTTCCCCATTCCAGCATGTGGCAACTCTGCTCTTCTGACTGGTCAGGCCAAAACTTTGGAATCAGCTTTGACTTCTCTTTCTCTCACACTCTGCATATAATATTTCAGCAATTTCGACCACCTTGCCTTTTAAGACCCCCAAAAAACAATCCATCAGCTTCCCTCCATCCCCTCCCCACCACCACTATCACCTCAATCCAAACCTTCTAATGTCTACCTTCTGGATTTTTTTAAGCCTCCCTGCCTTTGTCCCCTCCCCCTCCCCTACACTCAGTCTGACCCTACTTACTCTCTCTCTGACTCATCCCTGACTGATCTACCTATGCTCCCTACATTCAATCCTATATTCATGTCCATCCCATGAACACACTCCAGACATATCCCCATCTTGGGGCCTTTGCATGTGCTGTTTTCACTGCCAGGAATACTCTTCTCCAGATCCTAGATTTTCATGCAAATGATATTTTCACTAGCATCCTTAATCTAAAACTCTAAAGCTCCCACACCCTTTATATCTTCCTCTTCTTTTGGCTCTATTTTTAACACTAAGCAGAAGCACTTATCAGCAACATATACTGCATAGGTTTATCTTTTAGAAATTTATTTGTCTCCCCAAACTAGAGCACAAGCTTGCTGAGGAGTTTGTTTGTTTTGTTTGCTGCTGTGCTTCATCTAGTACATGGTACACAGAGATGCTCAATCAATATTTAATGAAGGGGTGAATTAAGAGACTCTTTAAAAATTCAAGTTTTCTATTTAATTGTCTTTAACATGATGAAGAGCACTGGCCATGTATTAGTCAGGATATGCCAAGGTATGCTGCAGTAACAAACTGAAATCTCAGTGGTTTTACACAGCATACTTTAGTCCTTGTTCGTGTGTTTTGTAGGGATTTCTGCTTGTCATGGTTACTTGAGCTCCACCTCATCACATGTTCCCACAGTCAGAAAAGCAGGGAGGAGAGAGCAAGATGAACCATATGTAGCTCTTAAAGCTTCTGCCTGGAAATGACATGCCTTATCTCTATTCAAAGTTCATTAATCAGAGCAAGGCCCAAGCTCAAGTCTTTCAGAGCAGAGATGAAATTCTGCCCTGTGCCCCAGAGCAACAATAGTTAATGTTCCAAATGACCACCCCTATCCACAAGGTCACAGTCAATTCCCTTTCATCTGTGTCTACTTTCCTCATTCCCTTTGGCCTTTCCAGTTCCTCCCACCTCCTTGTCCTCTAAAGCTCCTCCAACTCTTTCCCACAAGAGAATGTCACTCTCCCAGCCTGGCTCTTCCCCAAGCATACCACCTTCCGGACTCAGTGCCACAGAAGCCAAAGACCTGGTTCAGCAAGTCCAGCCCAATAGAGGTTGAAGAGGAAGATGGCAGATGGGAATGGGACTCAGCTGGCAAAGACAGGATGTTCTAAGCAGATCAAGGGACAGGGCTGGAGGAATTCACAAGTCCTGCTGTGCCCAGTATCACCAAGAACATGGCCTCTTGCCCACTGGCCAGAGCACAGCACTGGCTGATTTCCACATTAGTAACACCAGAATCTTGAACTAACCAGATGAAGATCCAGCCCTTTGGCATTCTGTGCCTTAAGAAAAAACTCCATTTAGATGATTATTATTCTTTAATATATGGAATCAAGGAGGGCTAATCAGACTATCTGGCTAACAGACACACCCAATTCCTTGACTATTCCTTTTAATAGAGATGCTCTTTGATCAGTCAATTGAATACTTGAATCTCCATTCACCATTTCAACAAATTTGTACTAAGCATCTACTGGGTGCCAGGTACCTAATTAACAAAACAAAGATCTTTGCCCTGGAAGAGACCAAGTTCTATCAGGGTGAGAGATAGTGAACAAGATATAATAAGTAGTCTGTATGGTGGTGATAGGTCCTAGAAGAAGAGGCAGAGCCAAGGAAGGGGCTTTTGAATGTGGCCAGGGGTGGGTCTCTATACAGAAAGTGGCAAATACAATCACATTGTAGGATGCTAATGTAGCAAGGTGACAGTTTCCAGTCAGGGCATCTGTAGCCTGAAACAGATGGAGAGCTATTGGTGCTTAACAATGTCTAGCTTCTTCCTCTTCTTCTTCCAGGGGATTGAACCCAGGGGCATTTTATCACTGAACTAGGCTTTAAATTTTTAAAAAATTATATAATGTTGTTTGTTATATCCTGTCTCACTATGTTGCCCATCTGGCCTCAAACTTATGATCCTCCTGCCTCAGCCTCCCAAGTTGCTGAGGTCACAGGTGTGCACAACTGTACCTGGTTCCACTTATCCTCTTCTTTTTAGCATTGCAAACTCAGGATGAGGTCTATTTTCCTCACCTTTCATTTGTCTGTGCCTGGGATCATTCCAAGTAATGTGATAGAGGGGAGGGGCTCATACTTGCCTCAGGACCATTTCCAGGAAATACCATCCAAACCTAGAATTCACAACACCGGGGAGCGGCACCCTGATCTTTAAGACCTGCGAGGAACAGCTTCAACCATCAGATTAAACCAGCACATGCAAAGACCACATTTGGCAGAAACAGAGGATTAAAAAATCCTTCCATGGAGATCTTGGGCTAAATCTGAAGAAGGAATCTGTACTTGTTTTGATAACAGGTTGAAGTTCAGTGGCTGAAGAATATGCAGAACAAGCTGGGTCCCTGTGCTGAGGGGCGGGAAAGAAGCAGGCACCACTCTGCCAACCGGAGGGGAAAAAACTAACGAGGGCAAGATAAGAGCCAGACGTGTGGAAATATTTCTCTTTGAGGATATTCTTTGTACCAATTACTCTTCAAAGATATCACGTTAGCGTTTTTGGCACAACTTGACAATTAAATTAGATGAATGGTTTTCAATGTTTTTGCATCTGCTGTGCCCGAACCGCTTCTTAAGCTAACATTTTCAGCCCGTCACACACATTTTTAAACTTTGGCAAGTCGTATAAACACTGATTTCAATTAGGTCGAGAATTTAAAAACATTTCACTATTCATCTTTTTAAAAAATGACATGACAAGCAATTAATTGGGCTTGATGATCATTTTGTTGGTGCCCAAAGTTTGGGAATGGAAAGAAACAGTCAATAAACTTCTACTTTGAGATGATGACTTTCAAGATTTTCTTGGATTCATTGATTTTTCCATTCCTTCCAAGGATTAATTGATCACCCTCCATGTCAATTTCCTGTGCCCAAATAGTTCTTGTCCTGGTATTTTTGGTCCCAACTGGATCACAGGCAGGGTGGGGCAGGAGAAGAAGTCTGGGACATCTGAAAGGAACCCAGTCACTGCAGCTTGGATGGAGTAAGAAAGGAGACCATGGGAGAAGCAAAGTCCTTGTCATATCTCTATGGTTAGAATTTCCCATGTGCTGAAGTGGCAGTGGCACTTAAGGAGACAATCACTTCCAGGTTGGTTCCCAATGGTCTGGGGCTGGAAGGTGAGTGTGGATGGAAGGCCCAGAGGAGCTGCAGTTGCCAGATGATGCCCAGATGGGAAGAGGTGGCTAATTGGAGGGCACCTCTCTTGGGAGTCCAAAATGTTCTGCCGATGTTCTCTAACCCACCCACATTGACATGCCCAAAGAATAGATGGTCTGTAGTCAGATAAGCCACTGGGACTGGGATGGGATTAGGAAGCCCAAGGAAATTCACCATAGCCAGATTGTGGAACCAACCTAGATGCCCTTCAGTTGATGAATGGATAAAGAAACTGTGGCATATTTATACAATGGAATATTACTCCGCAATGAAGAATGATAAAATTATGGCATTTGTAGGCAAATGGTCGAAATTGGAGAATATCATGCTAAGTGAGATAAGCCAATCTCAAAAAACTAAAGGTCGAATGATCTCGCTGATAAGCGGATGAGGACATATAATGGGGGGTGGGAGGGGCTAGCATTAGGTTTAGGGTTAGGTTTAGAGTTAGGCTAAGGAGAGCGGCAAGAATGAAGGAAAGAAGGACTGTGTAGAGGGAAAAGAAGGGTGGGAGGGGTGGGGGGAGGGGAAAAATAAAATAAACATCATTACCCTATGTAAATGTAAAAAAATAAAAAAATAAAAAAAAAAAAGGAAGCCCAAGGAAAACACCAAATCCCTTTTTTTTTTTTTTGTTCTTCCCCTCTTCTGGCCTCTCCCTTTGCACAAATCTCACTTTTGACATGCTCTGAATTAGTTTAGGCCAACATCAGTAATGAAAAGTGATGCTCTCTTCTCCATCCCCAAGCTTGGAGCAGAGAGAAGGGCTCTTTTCAGGCCATCAAAAATAATTACTTATTAAAAATGCCACAAGAGCCTACTCTTTCTCTGTCTGATCCCTTGCGTGTTTAAAAATAATTAGTGATTTGATATCTTCTTCCTTGCAAAAGAGAAAACTCTATGAGGACAGGCACCAGGTCTCGTCTGTGTACCAACATATTCTCTGGAGTTCTGCTGTGTAGCCCAAGTCTTTCTTAGGATGCTTGAACATCCGAGGCCTTACTGACCTGGGGGAGACTGTCCTGGAAGTAGTAAGCAACTGATCTCCAGTCTCTGATGTGCAAACTGACCAATCCAAAGCCATCCTGGAGCATTTCCTTCATGATGCTCCTATAGGACTCATACAGCCCAGGCCACTAGTTCTCAGTCCTAATCACTCCAAACCCAAATCTAGGACAGCCTCTGCACCCCCAGGACCTGCTACTGAAATTATTCGAACTAGCTAATCTTAAACCTTATTCTGCTTGCCTTTCTCCAGGGACCACTGTCAAGGCTCTTGACCATGTTTTCCCTCACTCCCTCTGCCTTCTGACCAGCATTCCCCATGTGGCTCTGCATGGCATGCTCTGCCTTCTGCTCTTAGAGACTTTGAGTCAAAACTACCTTTATAATGGCAGTTGTCTCCTGACAGGTAGGCGTCACCCCACTTGAATAACAACAAAACCTACATTCTAAAACACTAACACAGTGCTGGCCACATAGTAGGTGTTCAATTAAAACCCACAGAGATAGACTAATTCAATGAACCTTATCTTCAAACTTAAAATGTTCTGCAAACACTTCCTGGTCATTGTTTCCTCCCACCTCTTCCTTTCTCACAAGATAATGTCAATACCAGGCCACCCGCCAGGTGGGAATTCAGGTAGGCTTTCCCTCCAGTCCTAGGGAGTGCTGTTCTTCTGGCCACCTACAGGGTATGTGCAGCCCAAGGAGGCGAGACTGATGGGATTGCTGAAGGGAGATGGCATTGGACATCGAGGGGGCTTTTCCTGGCTGCCTGTCATTATGAGACATTCCAGCTCTCAAGGAGAACAAAGACAACAAGCCAGGGAGCCTTGCCTTTTATGGTTCCATCCTGGCAGTGCTTCAGGAACAGTCTAGAAAGTGCACTGGAGGCCAGGCAGGCTTGTCACCCATTTATTTGTATCTTGGTCATGGGGCCAGCAGCTGGAGAAATGAGAATTCCATTGCTGAGGGGACGCCATTTCCGGCCATGGGCTTTCCTAGTGCTCATCCCCAGTCATCGCTCATGTATACTCATGAGGTATCAAAAAGAAGCTAAGTAATACCAGCAGTCATTATTTTTGACCCCAAGGGGATATTTGGTATTTTCTAGAAAATAACAGATTTTGTTTATTGAGGAATCACTCCACAGCCAGGTGCCCCACTGAGCATTTTGCATGTAAGGTGTGACAGCCACAGTCATAACAACCCTGTCCCCATTTTCAAATGGGAAGGTGACAGCTGGGATGAAGGGGCTTGCCCAAGGTCACACAGTGAAGGGTGGAGCCATATTTAAACTCCTGTTCTCTAGCTTCCATTACCCTGTACAGCCTTTCTCAAATAGTCAAATTCTATTAAGTCTTCGAAAGTTTTAGCTAAGTCTGTTAGCCTCTCTGTAACATGAGGCATTTGCCCACATGATTTCACTAAGAGGTGGTTTTGTGCTCTCTTATTTTTGATTCAACAAGCAACACTACATATTGCAGATTTTCCTCCAGGAGCTAAGAAAACCACAGGGCCTGTGAAATTCCTTGTGTGTGCAGGTCGTGCAATCATAAACATGGTTCTTAACTTCTCTGAGCCTCAGAAAAAGGATCAAAATAGTCCCTACACAGTCTGACTCCCAAACCCCAGGCTCTTTCTGAATACTCTACACCTGAACCACATCTTTTCCAACTGGCATTCTTGTCTCAAAATAAATATGTAGTTATGTTATGGAATTACAGGACATAACACATATGGGCTTGGCGAAGGAATGGGTTTTGATATGGGACAGACTGACCCGTACTTCCATTGCTTACTAGCAAAATACTTAGTTTTTTCTGTACCTTAGTTCCTTCATCTGTAAAATGGGTGCTGACAAAACCAACTGCTCCAGGGTTCTCTGAGAATTGCCTGACAGAGGCATTTTGCAGGGAGCCGGGCAACAGCAGGCATTCAATCAATGTCAGCAGTTACGATGATCGTTGGACTTTACGATTTACTCTGTTCCTCACATGCCTCTGTATCTGGAATGATGCTGTGAGTAGCAGCAGATGCTAGACCAAGATAGTGGGTCCAAGAGCAGTGCCAAGAGGCAGTGTCATGGCTGGCTGGAGGCAGGCCATGAAAGGGAAAGCTGGGGTAGCTGCCTGACCTACTGGCCAGCCCTCCTGGGGGCCTCACACACTTTATTACTTTTTCCTGTCCTCCCCATTAGTCCTCTGCTTGCCATGGTCAGCTGCCAAGACCTTCCTGAGCCCACCTTCAACCTGAGCATCACTGTTAGTGGAACACTGAAGATTGCCACACATCATCAGCCTAAGTAACAAGTGCATCCAGAAACGTCTTTGGAATGAGGAAGTGCCATGAATTTCCAGAGTCCTAAACTGTATGATTTTCCTACCTCTAAACATCTCTAAAATTAGAAGATAACTTACTTTTGACAAGTGCAATCGATAAATAGCATTTCTCCTCCTTGCTAAAAAGCTGTTCATTAACAAAAGGGGTATTTTTGAATTGAGGGAATATGCTCATCTATCTTTGCATCTGTGCAGGGATTTAATGCTGTCTTATTGGAGTTGCTGGTTGTAATTACAGAAATTACTGCTTTGATTGGCAACTACTTTGTGTTGAGTCCTTCCAATGGCCAAGGACTTTGCATGAGCTCTTTTAAATCCTTACAAGATCCCTGGAAATTAGGTTCAGTTATTTCCATTTGGCTAACAAGGAAACTGGTCCATAGAGGTGAAGTGATGGACCCAAAGCTTCACAGTTCTACAGCCAATGGATATGCATTTAAACCCAGGCTTGCCCAACTCCCAAATTCTTCACACTTCATCCACACTATTTAGTAGCTGATGTTTTTCTCCCAAAGCCCTGATGAAACCTTTGACAGGATTTTCCCTTGCCAAAGTCCCTTGAAGAAACATTGCAACAAAACAAACCTTTCCCAACTTATCTGACTTAAATAAGGAACTTCACAGAATGAACTTTCCCAGGAGAGATACGCTCCTTGCCACTAGATGTATCTGAGAGGAAAAGGATGCCTCAGGAAGATTCCTGTGGCCTTGAGAAGAACTGGGGGGAGGGGTGTTGTTCAGGTCTCAGGTCTGTCACCTACCAGGTGTATGCCCTTGGGTGAGTTACCGTCTCTATCTAAGCCTCTGTTCCCTTAGTATGCTGCATGTGTGCAGTGAGGGAGAGTTGTGTAGAGCTATCTGGGGATTCGAGGTATTCTCAGGATGACCCTCATAGGAATGCTAAAGGGATGGTGGCTCTGTGAGTGTGGCTGCTTAGGCATGAGTTGATCAACAAGCCTGTCTCTTTAAGCTCCAAAGTCCATCCGGGTCTCACCAGTGAGTTAGAGCCTAGATTAACTATCATTAAGTCCCCCACAGACCCAGACCTGATGGGGCCCGAGAGCTGGCTCTAAGGGCCCACTACCACGACCACACAGGTGCACACCCAACCATGGTGAGAGGTGCACAGACCAGAGTGGCAGTTCCCAGGTCTTTCCTCTGAAATACTGGCTCACAGGAGGCGTATTGCCCAATACCCTTGGTCTAGCCAACCTAGGGTTCTCCTGATTAAGGGTATAGTGGCTAAATCAGGATCCTATTGCCAAGCTGCTAGGCTTCAAGACTCTGCTGCCTCTCTCTAACTAGACCATATGATCTCTTGAAAATTAGGTAAGCTCTCAGTTACTTATCTGCAAAATGGGGGTGACAGAAAGCAAACCACCTGCAGGGCAGTTACAGAATCCTTTGGAAAAGATGGGCATGTGCTAAGTAGGACAGGGAAGTCAATTACTATTGCGCTGATGCTCACCAACCAGGAAGCCTAGCCTGGTTCCTGGCTTTGGAGGTCTTCCCCACCAGCCCCCACTATGACTCTCTACGTTACTTGGGCTCAAGGGTTTCTCTAGTCCTACGTGGGGCTCAGCACAAGGGGTGGGAAGGACAGGAGTATGGGTGTCAACTTGAATCCCTGAATGAAGAAAATCAGAACAGCAAGATCAGCCTGACCCTGGCTGGTACTGTGCTAAGCCCTGGGCTATGTATTGGATTGCTTCAGTCCTCACTGTAGACAGACATTTTTACTATCCTTATTTGACAGAGGAGTAAACTTAGAGAGGCTGCTGGGAGATTTGCTTAAAGGACATACCGTTAGTTATAAGTAAGTCAGAATTCAAACTCAGGTATTGGAATCCAGATGCCTCATGCCATGTACCTCTACAAAATCTCCAGAAGAGAAGCATTCCTGGAGACCCTACCATGCTCCAGGAACTACCGGCAAGTTTATACATATCAGCAGGCTTGATGCCCTAAAAGACACTTTGGGGGAGGTATTATGATGCCATTTTACAGATTAGGAGACTGAAGCTCAGAGAGGTGAAGGGTCAGTCCCAGGGTCAGCAGTGATGCACAAGGACATGAACCCAGGTCTTTGGAGCATGTGGGGCCCTTGGCATTTGTGCACTGCTTCTTCATGGCTTCTCCTCTGGTCTCCGGATAGAAGCAAGAGCCTGGCTTTTCCTCTTCTCTGAGCCAAAACGAGATAGAGAACCAGCTGCAGAGTCAAGTCTCCCGCCGTGGGGGGTCCTTCCTGCTCACTGCCTTATGTCCCCCTTCTCCTCTCTCTTTATGGCCTCGGGCTGATGGCTTCTTCCCTTAGCTTCCTGCTCTATTGTACCATGTCAGAAAACTGCTGCTCTGAAGTGGTGACAAGAGTTAGTCCCACAGTGTCACATGAGGCTCAGGGGAGACTCTTTTGAGGGTGAGTTCATTCTCCAGGGTCCCGTGGCCTTTCCTGAACCCTGTTCAGAGGCCTGGAACCTTGGCTCTGGCCTCTGTGTCCAAAGGAGGGACTTGCCATGCTTTGTTTTAGAAAAGTTGGGGTGATAAAAGATCAAAAGACAAATGAAAGTGCTAGCTTGCCAACGGACAATTGTCTACCCTGTCCCTAGAGCTCCTTTCCAGGCCTCAG
The DNA here is from genome assembly GCF_902686445.1 of Sciurus carolinensis. NCBI lineage: Eukaryota > Metazoa > Chordata > Mammalia > Rodentia > Sciuridae > Sciurus > Sciurus carolinensis. The sequence goes on along the minus strand of NC_062229.1, from coordinate 53,611,077 downwards.
AGGCCTTCAAGCAGCCCTTCTCCAGCTGACCACCTTCTCTTTCACAACTGATTTAAAAAAAAAAAAATCCCCTCCTGCTCTTAATTGCTTGCTGTGTGTTCAGATTTCCTGAAGTTCATGAACTGCTGTGAAATTTAAGACAGGTCTGCATTCCCACTGCATTGCTACTTTTTAATTCTAAATTCCACCCACCCTCCCTAAGAAAGAAAAGAAAAAAAAAAAAAAATCCAAGCTGAGTCAAAGAAAATTTATGCCAGTTGAAAGGAGAAGGCCAGCCCTGAATGATTCCACTAATAAAAGGGCAGTGAGAGATGAGGTAAAAATAATAAGGCTCTATCCTCATAAAGTGCCTTCACTTGTGATTCCTAAGGCACTTGGCAAACGTTAGATCATCAGGGCAGGGTCCCAAATGGAGCCTCTGCTTCCCCTGGAGGCCTCCATTGCTCTGGATGCTCCATAAACACTGAACTGCAGTAGGCACTGGCCTCCAAGGGCTGATGGGAAGTGCAAACCAGAGGAATTTGATAGTAGGAAAAAGAGGAGCCAAAAACCTTGAGACTTCCCCACGGTCACCAGATGAATCAGGCTGAGCCCCAAACAGAGCCCAGGCACGCACTACACTCTGGGCCTTGGAGAGGAACCCCACTGGGCGGTGGCCATTAAGAGATGCTCAGTACAAAGACTATTTCCTGGTGTGCTTCCTGCAGCCTCCACAGACCTGGGGAAAAGGAAGAGCACTTCTCACATACACTGGAGTGAAAGGAAAGGGGAGAGACTGGATGCACCATCATGGTGTGTGAGCTGGCATCAGAAATTCAGAGAGGAGCTTTACTGAGGCAATTGCTTCCTAAGGCCCTGGAGATGGAGACCTAGAAGAGATGCAGATTCTGATGCAGAAAGTTTACCTGCAGGTTGGTGAACAACAGGACTAAATGAGGAAGGACAAGGGCCGAGGAAGCAGGCAGGAAAGGGGTCTACCCACTCAGGACCAGCCAGGTCTAAGTCACCAGTCTCTCTCTTCTGACCTCTGAGGCGGCCCACCTGCTAGGTCTCCTGTGTCCATTCCTGCCACCTCCCAACAGCCAGAGAAAGTTAAAAATACAGTGTCACTCCCCTGTATCAGGCTCCTCCATAGTTTCTCCCAGCTCCTGGACCAAAATCCCAACTCCTCGCTGTAGCCTACAGAGCTCTCTGGGTTTGGGCCCCTGTTCCTCTCCCAACCTCTTCTCCTACAATTCCCTTCCCTGCTATGGGGCCTTCAATATGCTCTTCTCTGCTCCAGGAAAGTTCTTTTCCGGCTGTTTCTATAGACAGCATCCTGTACTCATTCAGGGCTTGGCTTACCTGTATCCTCCTCAGAGAAGCTTATTTAAAATAGCCTATCCAAGTGACACTGTCTTAATATGGTCAGTCCCTATCAGAACTTCTCTTCCTTGTGTTTTTATTTGCTTTCATATTTCCAGTCCTCTTGTATTAGTTAGTTATTGCTGTATAACAAATTGCTCCAAATCTTGGTGGCTTAAAAGAACAATTACTTATTATTGCTCAGGGGTCTACAGGTCAGTAGGGTGATTTGTCTGGTATTGGCTGGGCTCAACTGTGTTTCTATAAATGTTGACCAGGTGGCTCTGCTAATCTTGGCTGGGCTCTTTCACAGGTTTGGGGGTTGGTTGTCTACGACTGATCTAGGATGGTCTAAGCAGGGACAACAAGGCTCTCTTGTACATGGCTAGCCAGGGCTTAGATGCACGTCATTAGGCAGAATTCTGTGCAATGGGAGAGTGAGAGAGTGAGTATGAGCACATGCTAACACAAGAATTCACAAGGTCCCTTGAAGCTGAGGCTCAGAACTGGCACACTGTCATTTTCACTGCATTCTGTTGACCCAAGTGTCAAAACCAGTCTTGATTCAAGCAGAGGAGAAACCAAATTTCATCTCTATGGAAATAGCTTTAAAAGCACATTGCAAAGAGCATGTGGGATATCTGTTTCTTGGTTCACCTCCCAATTGTCCGACAATAGTCAGCAAACTGATCGCCCACCACCAGTGGAGCACCAGCTGCCTGCTGTTGCTTGGAAGTTCACTGTTACAGTACCTTCAGGTTGGATTACACGTGGCTGCCGCCATTTTGAGACAACAGCTGGGCCTTGTAGGACCCCTGGCCAGACTGACTGAGCCCCATCTCCAGGATCCTGACCGATCACTCCCTGCCTCTGGGGCCCTCACATCGACTGACTGCTCCCTGCCGCCAGGACCCCCAGACCAACTGACTGGGCCTATCACCGGTACCCCAGACTGACTGATTGCACCTGGCCTCCAGGATTCTGCAACCACACCAAACACACCTGACCTCCAGGACCCCTGCTTGACCAACCGCACCCCACCTCCAGGACCTCCAACTGACCATGTCCACACCCTGAGCTGCAACTCCCCATTTGCCAACACATTTGGAAGCCAGAGCAAAGCCATTTGGATAATCCTGGAAGCCGGAGCTCCGATCTTTAGGTGGGGCAAATCCCATCCTGAGACGCCTGCTGGAGGCTTGAAGCTCATTGTCAGGTACCTCTCCTGCATCAGGCTACTGAAGACTGGGAGGTTTTATTACTATATGACTGTTATACTGTAGATTTTCGTTTTTCTCCTTATTGAAAAAAATTTAAGTTTTTATTTCTTTACTTTTCTTGCTCTCTTTTCCTTTTGTTTACGTGTTCCCTCAGAGTCTCTTTCTCCCTTTTTTGCATGCTAACATCCAATTTCTTTTGATTACACTCTCACCCTTTCTATTATCTAGAACTTCTGTATATTCTTTTCTTATCCCATTAACAGCTACATTCTACATCCCTCTGCATCCTCTTTGTCCTGCATTTGAAACTGCAGACCTTATTGCAAATCTGTTTTACTGAAGATAATATTTGAACTCATTCCTGTTTATTATGACAATTTTGTTATTGTCCTCATAGAGGCTATTTGGTCTAGGATTGCATAGTGTCTGAATTGGGCACTGCTAATATTGATCTCCCCTTAAAGAAAGGGTTTTGGAAACCTATAGGGCCACTATAAGCCTATAGGAGGAAATCTGCAATACCCCAGATCTACACTGCTAGAGGGGAAGATACATGAACAACATGAAAAAACAAGGGAAGAAAATGATATAAGCAAAGAGCATGTATACAGAGATCCTGAAGAAGTGGGGATAATTTTTATAATCAATCTATATTCTCCTTTTGTAATGTTTGTTCCACAGGAGGAAGGACCTCAGCGAGCACTTGCCACACACCATTCCCTTACATAGTATGTATAATTCATCATACATTCTTGGTGTGGTTCTCAATTTGAAGGAAAAAAGCCAGCACAACCCCGTTTATAACACTGGATTTGGGAACAAGGTTGTTTTCTGAGTTAGACAAGTTACAACAGGCATCTGCTGTGTGGAGCCGTTCTATGCTGGGAGACATATTTGCCCCATGGGATATCAAAATCCACGTAATAACAGGTCACCTTATAATGAGGTTTCGCTGCACATGCTCGCTCTCAATTTAGACAGCAGGCCCTGCCAGGTCTTCCTCCAGCTGCTGGCTTCAGACCTCTCTTTCCAGAAGGATAAGAACTACCTGTCAAAATGCAAAGCTCTAACAATGAAATATACAGCACATGCTGTGGGAAAGCCCTCGGTTTACTTCCACAGGCTGCAGCTGGTGTGCGCGGCTGAAATGATTCATCCCTCCACCCAGCAAAACAAGTCAGTTTACAGGGTCTCCCAAACAGAGCACATCCTCAACCTTTCACATGCTTGGCCTTCAGCTCATAGTTCAACCTCCTTGGGTTGAAGAGCAACAGGCTTGGTGCTGGAAGAAGATGCTCCTTCTGCACTGCTCCCTGCTCCAAGGCAATATACGGTTACATTTCTGGGAAATCAAAATGTTGCCTAAATTCTGCTTCAAGTATCTACACATTCCAGGCTGAGCTGAAATGCTTATTTTACTATCTCTGTGGCAGTGGTAAGGGTTTCCAAGAAGAGAGTCCACAGCCAGCCACAGAGACATAGGAAGAGAACTTAAAAGGTGATAAAATAGTTTAGGGATGACTGTACATTTTAGGTGAGGCAAAAACACCTACAAGCAAGAGTGAACATAAATGCAACTTGACAGCAATAGGAAGGGATTTTTTTTTCCTCTTTGGGAAGCCTGCTTCCATTTGGGGAGGGGGCAGTGCTGCTAGAGACCAAAGAATAAATGCTGAAAATATGAGAGCAAGAAACCTATTTCACTCACACACATACACACACATAATAGCAATGACTCTTCAATATAAGGAACTCTGGAAGAATAGACTGAGGTTGAAGAACAGGAGAGACCAAATTAATTTCCTTTGAAAACACTGATCTGTAACAGAGGTCCTCAGGTTGTTACCAACTTCCATAAGAGCCTTGAAATCATTTCTTCAAATCAAAGGTGCTATTTGCTTTCCTGAGGGAACAGGTTAGAGCAGGACTCAAGAGCTTAGCCAGTGTGCTCTCCTTTCTCAGGGCTTAAGTAAGGCTTGTGTTTTTGGAAGGTGAGCCTCTTGACTGACCACATACATACATATGATCCTAGAGGTGCCTGCCTTCTTTAAACCCACCCAGGAAAATTGTCAGTCCACTAAATCATTAAAAACAGAACAAATACCCCAAATATAGACCAAGCACTATTGTAGGCTCAGTAAATGAAAGAACTTATGTGCTTGCTTGTGTGGGGTTTATAAATAAAAGCAATAGTGAAGCACAGTATGCCAGATGATAGGTGCCAACTAAGCCAGGAAGGGGGTCAACAGTGGTTGAAAGAAGACTCATCAAGCAGGTAACATTAGAAAAAGGGCTTGGATGAGGCAAGGGATCAAGCAGGATGGTTTTCTGGAAGAAGAGAAGTCCAGGCAGAGAGAAGAGCCAATGCAAAGGCCCTGGGCAGCAAGTATCTGGCTTGCTTGGGGGGCCTCTAAAAGACCAGTGATGGTGGAGAGGTGAGTGAAAGGGAATGAGAACACATTGCATAGGGACCTTGGGTGGCACCAGTTTTCAGGATGTGCTTCTTTGACCAGGAGGCAGCACTGGGTGACTCCCTCTGGAGGGATTCAGTTTTAGGAAGAGCAGTTCAGAGGGGAAACAAAGGTAGTTCAGGACTCACCATCTTTCCCTTGACTGACACTTAAACTCCAGCTGTCCCATTGTTGCTTCCTTTAAAGAGGAGAGTAAGTGGGAAAGAAAACTAGGTATATAATAACAATAAGCAATAATATCAGTTAGTCCTGCCATGGGGAGAAAAGGTGAGATGTCTTGGATCATCCATCAGGGTGAGTTATAGACTTAACTTCTTTAAAATAGTAATTCACCCATAGCTGGTTAACTTGAGGGTTGAGAGCTTTGACTGTGTAAGGAAAAGTCTGCCCATGTAGGAAGGAGTGGAAGGGTTTATAGAGCAGGAAAATTTATTTGTGGCCAATACCATTAGCAGGAGTTAATGTAAGGATGAAAACGGCCAGCGTTTCTGCCCACCTCCTTGTATACCAAGTTCATGGATAGGCTTCAAGAGGTGCCTGTGAACTTCCTGAAGGGACATGCAGAATTTCATATGTGCTATGTACTTTTGCTTAGAAAAGGATCCAGAATTTCTCAGAAATTCTCATGGCTTCCTCCAAAATGAAGAAATACTGTCTTCACTCTTACTTCTCTTCCAGGAAGTAGATCAGTAGATCCCCACCTCTACTCCTGAAGAATTCTGCCATTAGGGAGAGTGCACTCAATTCATGTTAGGTGAGTCACAAGGCAGATCATTTTTAACCCAATACCAACAACTTTGAAATACACATGCATGCTGTCCCCTCCCTACCTCCCACAGGCCTCAGCATTTTTCAGTCCGGCAGTTGCACACAGGCTCTTACTAATCTCCTGGCCTCCACACAGGCTGTTCCCTCTTGGAAATTCTTCCCTGGTTTTCACATAGCTAATTCTCACACATTGTTCAGATCTCAGCAAAAACTACATGTCCTGTAGGAGGCAATTAATGGGGACTAGATTAGATAATGGGCCCCTGTAGCAGCCTTCACGTCCTCTGTTGGCCCCTGTCAGAGTTTACTCTGAGTTCTGTGTTCACAAAAACCTGACCTGCTAGACAGAAGTCTTGTAAGAGCAGGAAGTGGGACTTCCTCCATTGACACAGAACCGTTCACTTAGGAGGCACCCAATAGAAATTTCTAGATGGATGGATGGATGGATATGATGATCAATTCTCTTCTCATACAGGCCTGTTTGTCTAGACACCAACCAGTGGCCAGACCAGCTTACCATGACCACTTCTGCAGAGTTACTACTACTGCCCATTCTCATGGACCTTTTTAGTTACCCAGAAGTTGTTAGTCAATCTCTTGAAGTGGAATCTTCTTAAAATTATGGATCCATCTCAATGACCAGATTTTGCATGACTGATTTGAGTTGCATTTCAATTAGTTTTTAAACAAGCTCAAACTACTAACAGCCTCTGTATCCATCCATCTTCACAATGTCATACCACCCTTCTTCAGTAGGGCTCCATGCAGTGCCTACCCTGGCCCGAAGGAGCCTGACTTTGAAAGGGATTTTCAAAATAGGCTGACCTACATAGACTGAGTCCTAATTCTGACTTTATTACAAATAACTGAAGGGTTTTATAAGCCATCCAGTGTCTCTGAGACTCAGTTTTCTGGCACATGATTAACTGCACATACTCCATGGTGGTTGAGAGTGGAGATCTGGAGGGGAAGCCCTAGTTTGTTTGGCAGCACATGGAGGGGAGGGTTGAACCCCGGGACTCAAATGTGCTAGACAATTGCTCTATCCCTGAGTTATGTGCTTAGCCCCAGACACCCTAGTTTGAATGATAACTTAGCACTTGCCAGGCAAGTGGCCTTCTACAGGCAATCTTCATTAGTATTAGTTTTAGTTTTCTCATGTGACAAAATGTAACTAATAAAGGTTGTTTTAAAAATATTGACTGCTTTGCACAGAGACTAAACAGTTAAGTACTAACTAGCTATTGTACTAGTATCATTATTGTATTAGCTTATAGTTGTTATCCTATGTGAACCAGAACATGATACAGATATTTCTATAGCTAAACTAAAGAGAGGAGCTGAAGAGTTTACTCAGAGGTACCCAGACGCTCCATCACATTCTTACTCACAGAACATGACCTTCAGTATGTTTGCTTTAGTGAATATGAATCTAGAGAAATCATAAGGTAAAGACAGGCATCTTAGCTCCTGGCTAGTTTCTAAACAATTCACTCTATCATTTGCTCTGGGAAAAAGGGCAAGGATATACTAGATGATATTAGGTTCCCCAATAACTTATTCAGTACAATTCCACACCAGCAACTCTGCTTGGTGCTAAGCTGGTATCAGACAATATAGGTTTGTGGAAGCTGGGCATCTACTCAGCTCAGCTGTGAAAGAGTGCATGATGAGAAAATCCTAACTCTTCCCACATATCCAAGGGCTTACTGAGTTGCCTCTCCTGTTGTGGGCTTCAAAAGAACCTGAAAGGAGCCCTTGCTGGCCAGTCCAACCACAGCTATTTAAATCTCCTCCCAACATGGACACAGAGGTTAGGGGTTCAGGCTTCCAAGACCTTCTGTGCTAGAACCTTGACTCTTCCACTTACTAGTTATATGGCTCTGGGTAAGCCAGCCAAGCTTGTTTTCTCACATGTAAAACAGTAACAGGCATTGCCCCAGCCTTGGGGAGTTAACTTCAGGCATTAGAGTTACTCCAGGTAACACATGGGAACTACTTCCATAACAGTGTCTGGTACAGAGAAGGTACTCAGTAGACAGTTTTATTATGATAGTAATGGTGGTCTCATAGATATCATAGAAGTCCAGTGGGTAAGAGCTGAGGCTCTGCAGCCAGATGACATAGGTTTAAAGCCTGTGCCTGCCACATCCTACTTCTGTGACACCTCAGGCATGGTATTTATCCTCTCTCAGACTCATCTTCCCCATCTGCAAAATGGAATTAATAAGAGCACCTGCCTTCTGGAGCTTTGATAAGGATTCCATGAACCAATAGGAATGAAGTCCTAAAGAGCCACACCTACTTTATTAATCAGTGTTAATTAATATTCAATCAATGTTAACTAAATGACAGCTGCTATGACTCCCAGCTATTTGTGCTAAGTAGCTAGGATGTTCTGGGCTCACTGGGTTGTGTCCTTGCCTTGTTGAAACAGAGAAAAAAGGCAATTCCCCTTGTACAGTCTCATTTAGATGAGATTCTCTAAGCACACCTCTCCTACCTTCCCACTCACTCCATTGAATGCAGAGACCCAGAGGCAATGGAGACAGACTTGCTTTGTCTAAGCCTGGTAGGCAGAAGCAGTTATGGCTCTTCATATCTCCCTGCTAAGGCTGTTTTTCCTTCCTTTTTCTTCCAGTAGACCCCCAAAATAGGGATAGGAGGACAGGGCATGTGTAGTATAACATAACACAGAGAGCAGCAATTCCTTACCCAAGTAGGAAGATTGACAGGGGCACCCACCAGCAAATTGGAATCACCCATGTAGCACTTGGGCATTCCTGTCCTAAGAGGGAGGGTATCCAAACGAATGGCTTGTCTCAAGCTAAGCAGAGGCCCTGATTTTATCACAGAGTCAATGGACAACGAGAACCAGACCTGCCTGCAAAATACCAGGGGAGTTACAAATCCAAATACGGTCTTGTCTTTGCTGTTTCAGGAAGCTGATGTATGTCAGTCCACTTGGTGGGGAGGAGCTTGGGTGGAAACAGGGCCCTTTCTGGCTGACTGCTCCTTCCTCTGGTCCCTGAAATGCAGTGACTTAGTTCCTTGGTTTATCAAAGGAACTCAGATAGTGCCATCATTCAGTCTGGATTCTCTGGCCTTTTTTACCCAGTGTGATCTCCACAGCTGTTTGTCCCTTCAAATGGGTAGCACTTCGCAAGATGGGTTAACAGTTTCAGAACTAAATTTCTAAAAGGGGCCTCCATCTGAGGGCTCGAGGTTTTTGTATTAGTAATTGCCCTTGGACATCAAGTGGCCTGTTGCATGGCCAGACATATCACCACTGAACTGAAACATTCAGTTCAATGTTTCCCCAACAAGCAACTTGATAATTGTGACCTCAAGTTGTCACTGAGTCCTAATAATACAACTAAGAGTCCAGTTACTAAGCTATGAAAAAAAATCCCAACATCCCATCCCCACACATCTCTATAACTGCTGGGGTTCTAGACTTATAAACACAAGATCTTTGGAATAAAGTCTTACTCAAAAAATGACAAACAAGATTTTTATTTGACTTTTGCTGTTAGAGAGAGGTCTTTGGGGAAACTTCACCTTGGAAGATAATAAACCCATGTAATTGTTCCCAGTCACTCAGGCCAAGGGTAAGGCTACTGAGGGTAGTACTCTGTGGGTTTGAGGTCTTTATGACTCCAGTCCTTCCTTTGTGGCTATGTGAGTGACCACCTTCTTGATTATTAAGAACACAGAGTGACCTAGAAAAATCTGCAGGTTTCATGGAAATAAAAGATCCACAAACAAACACAGCTGGTTTCAGCTTTGATGCTGATAAACAAAGCGAAGCAGAGCAGAACCGCAGAACGAAAATCAGAAAACCAGACTGAGAAAAAGAAAAGAAAATTCTTCTTTTCCTCAGCCTGTAGCCACAGGGGGTAAGGCTACAGGAAGCTTTGGAAAGGGCAGAGTTTGGGAGCAGGGCTTCCTGGAGAGGAGTCTGGGAGCCTGTGGGCTCTGTCCTGGTTCATGCAGAGGTCCCCTTTGGAGGCCTGACTTGGAGACACACTGGTACACCCAAGGCGACCTGGGCCAGAGAAGGAGCAGTGATTACAGAGCAAATAGGAGAGGACCAAGAAGAAATCAAGTGGCAGATGCTATTTCTGCAAAGAAAGAGAATTGGGTGGGTGCGACCAAAAGATGAAGCTCTTCTGAGATGCCAGAGGAGGACTCTGGCAATTAAATGTCCCAAAGAAGACCGAGAGACATGTGTAGAGTGGTCCTTGGAAAAAGACCCTGTCTCTTCATTTTCTACATCACCTCAGGTCAGCACAAAAGTGAATTCTAGCCATGGTGCTTAAAGAGATTCTCTTCATAACTCCCATGATACTCTGGGAGAAAAATTTTATAATTAAAGCGTAACTTTATATTGCTATATTTGACTATCACAGCAAAAATACAATTATTACTTAAAAGTATTTCATAGAGAAACATCTCCATTCTGAATTCATAATCATAGAAACACAATCTGAGCTGGTGATCAAATTGGTGACCTCTATGACCATTATTATCTTTAGATAAGTACACTCAAAACAAATATAATTCTATAATTCTAACCTTTTTTTTTAAAAGACTATACTGTTGAATTAAATAGTCTTATTTATTTATTTATAGTACTGGGTGGGGGGAATTGAACTCAAAGGTACACTGCAACTAAGATATAGTCCCAGTCCTTTTTAATTTTTATTTTGAGACAGGATCTTTCTGAGTCACCCAGGTTGACCTCAAACTTGCAGTCTTCCTGCCTCAGCCTCCTGAATCACTGGGATTATAGGTACAAGCCACCATGCCTGGCCCTAAATACCCTTTTAACTCTCTTTTTTAAATCATCTAATAAAATAAATTTTTCCATGTTTGTGAGACATCACAAAGCTTCTTATTCCCCTCTCCTCTGACAGAAGACATACAAACTTCTTTGAAAGAAGTATTTTTTATTACTTTATCATTCCTTCTCTGTGTAAGACAATTCAATTTACTATAATTTTTATTATAAAATGCAAATTGGGGCAACCATTATGACAAGCAGTACAGAGATTCATCAGAAAACTTGAAATGGAACCAACATTAGACCCAGTTATCCTACTGCTTGGTTTACACCCAAAGGACTTAAAATCACTATTGTGACACAGTCACATCAATGTTTATAGCAGCTCAATTCACCATAGCTAAACTATGGAACCAACCTAGATGCCCTTCAATAGATGAATGGATAAAGAAAATGTGGTATATGTATATATGTATGGAATATGGAATATTACTCAGCCTTAAAGGAGATTGAAATTCTGGAATTCGCTGGTAAATGGATGCAGTTAGAGAATATCATGCTAAGTGAAGTAAGTCGAACCCAAAAAAACCAAAGGCCAAATGTTTTATATGATATGTGGAAGCTAATTCACAATAAGGGTGGGAAGATAGGGAAGAATAGAGTTACTTTATATTAGGAGGAGGGGAGTGAAGGAGGGGAAAGAGGTATGGGGGAAGGAATGATAGTAGAGTGAAAACAGACATTATTACCTCGTGTACAAGTATGACTGTATGACTAATGTGATCCTGCAATATGTATAATCAGAAAAATGAGAGATTACATTCTATGTATGATCTATCAAAATGTATAAATGCATTCTACTATCATGTCAACTAATTAGAACAAATAAAATAAAATAATTAAAGAATGTGTCAAAAATGCAGAGTAAAATTGAAAATAATAGCAAAACTACTTAAGTACCCACTATCCAGTAAAATAAATCTAAACATTTTGCCATTCTCTTCAATTTATTTTTTCTAAGAACAAAAATTAGAGATGTAATTTAAGTCTTCCTCCCACTCTTGTCTGTGTTTATTTCACACCTATCTCTAATCCCCAAGAAAACACTAAACTGACGTGGGGGTTATCATTTCCATGCATATTTATTACTGTCATATTCTATAAATAATTAATAAATATACTATAAACTACAAGTTTTAAAAACTTAAACAAATATTATCATCCTGAATGTCTCACCATATAACTTTTCATTCATTGAAGACTGTGTTGCAATTTATCTATGCTAATGCAGTTGCCTTCATAAAGAGTGCATTTTAATGTTGAGAAGTATATTATTGCATGAATATAGCAAAACTTCTATTGGTGAACATTTGTATGATATCCCAGTTTCTGCTATTACGAAGCTTCAATGATCCTAATTGCACATGCCTTCCTGTACATAGGTCCAAGCATTTCCATAGTGTGTGGTTGCATTGCTATTCGTAATGAATGTCTAACTTAAACTGGACTAGTTACTGATGAATTACTCCCCAAAGTGGTCATAAAACCTGCACCAGCAGAGTCAGGGTGTGGGGCTTTCTGTGGAGTAGGGTATTTTTTACTTTGACTGCTGAGTTGGTGGTCACATTATTCAGAGGTTTCCCTGTGCCAGGCCTGGGGCTAAGCTATTCATATGTCCTATCCCATTTAATCCGAGCAGCAATATTATAAAGCAGGCTTTATCATTCCTATTTCACAGATAGAGGAAGAGGCCCAAACATGGGCAGCTGCTCACATGGGGCCACCCTGATAGCTGGTAGTTGGATGGGTGTAGCAGCCAGTTAAGTCTAGCTTCAGAGCTCTTAGCAAGGAAATATCACTGTCTTCCAAATTGCAAAAAACATCCTTTTTCATTGACCAGATGCATGATTTGTAATTGTAGGTAAAACTAAGTTGTCCAAGAAACAGAAAAGTAGGTACGTGTTTGTTATCCTGGAGCTCCTGCCTCCTCACCCCCAACTCAAGCCTGATGCAAGTGTCAAGGTTATTTCCTTGTTGGTTTTCTCCCAAGGGATAGGCATGAGGCTCTGGCTGGGTGGCATCCAGGGCTGGCACCCTGTTATCCAGAGGCTGTCAGGAGTGGTATTCACAGACCCTCCCTTCCTCTCCCAGCCAGGGCCCCCCACCCTCAATCAGGGTGCTGTGGGGGCAGCCTTTGTGTGAGCCTCCTGGAGAATTTCTTCAAGAGAGGAAACCTACCTCCTACAGCCTTGGCAAGTGAATCAGAGCAAATGGATCCTAAAATTGACTTTCAGTTTAGGCCCCCCAGAAGCCAATGGAATGTTAAAAACACAGAAAGACAGGAACCTCAGGCGTAAAAGCAGAGAGTGAGAGGGAAATCCCTCCAGCCCCTGGCTTGATGAATCAGTTCCAGAAAAACCCTCTAACCCATTCCCCATCCATCAGCACCAAATTCAAAAGATGGGAACTATCGGCTCTGACTCTTACACTTCTGCGTTAACAGTTATCTACACTCTGAGTGGGGTCAGAGAAAACTGATCCTGGACAGACACCAGAAAACACTGGCTCAAAATGAGAGAACATCGAAAGAGTGGGGCTCCCCCTTTCCACAAGGTGAACCACAGATGCTGCCTCCTGATGAGGGGCTGCTGGGCAGGAGCTCTGCTTCAGTGCTGCTTCAGTTTTAGTTCAAATTCATCCTGGCTACACCAGTCCTAGAATGTGGTGGGAGGAGGGTGGTGGACAGGCTGACTAGATTCAGGGCTTGTACCATAGTCAAGGTTTATGGTGTTTTGGAGGACCCTTTGGGGAAAAAAATCAGATCATAATGCAGACAAAGAGAAGGCTTTGGGGTCCACTGGACTTGAATTTGAATTTGTTTATTACCTTGAATTTGAATTTGCTTATTTGAGTGAGTGACTTCTCTGTAACTCAGTTTCCTCAGTGCAGAGAGGGAAGTAATATTACCAATCTTAGCTGGCCATTGTAAGGGATTTTAAAAAATGTGTTTGGAGCACTTAGCAGAGTGCCTGGCACACAGTTAATCCCACTGCTTGCTATTATGGTGATTCTTCTCTGAGAATTAGAAACAAGGCGCCCTCCTTCTCCAAGACAAACTTGACTGTAATTTGGCAGAAGTCATTGACTGTCTTTTGTCAGAAGTCATCTACAACATGTAGACAACAGCTAATGTTGCCCCTGGAGTTCTGCAGTGGGCAACTTGCAAAACCATACCCACTGGTCTTGCTCATGGGCATGCATAATAAGCAGTAACTAGTATTTTATTAGTAAGGATAAAAACCAGCACCAGATGAGGCTTCTGTGAGGAGTCTTTGGGATGGCATTGAATTCCTGAGGGGTTTGTCAATGAGTTGTCAGGTCTCTAAAACATGTGCAGAGCTCACAGATGGGGGCCTCGGGAGAAACAGTGTGGGGAGGACAGGCAAAGCTGTCAGGCAATAGTCCCAGCAGGAGACAGGCCAGTGGAGGGGTCAGGAGTCTCAGGTCAAGCCCAAGAGGCAAGCCTCATCAGTCAGGGCAAGTTGAAGGTCTGACAGCCAGGAGGTCATTTGGAGCCCAGCTGGCCTCCCAGGACTGCACTGGAGAGTACGTGGGGCCATAATGCCAGGGAAGAAAATGCCCACCAACTGCAAGGCACACTGAAGGGTTATTGCTACCTTTTGCTGTTTCACTTCAACTCCCTGAAACCCTGGTGCTCCTGACAGTCTTGAGAAGGCTTGCATTCTAAAAGATCACTATATTCTCATTTTTAAAGAAGTTATAACAAAAACAAGATGATAGTTTTAAAAAAATGGATCAAAGACACGAATGGACAATTCTCAGGAAAGAAATGATGAATGGACAAAGAAAATAAGCTAAATCTAAGGAAGGAAAATAAACGTTCAAACAGAATGAGACAATTTCCCAATCATCAGATTGGGGCAAAGTTAAGATGGATGATATCCAATGTTGGTCAGTTATAGGGAGACATGAGCTCTCCCACCCTGTTGGTGGGTGCAGAGGGTGGTTTTAGAGCAGTGTAGAAACCAATCTGGAAGTTCTTATTAAAATGTAAAGAGAGCACATGCTCTGACTCAGAAATCCTACCTCTGCAACTTGATTGCTCAGAAAGAAAAGCATCAGAATATACAGTGAAACATAATGTTCTTCTGTGGCCTTTTTTGTAAAGACAGAAAAAATAGAAACAACCTAATGCCCACTGGAGGGGCAAAACTTGGTGTGTTTTTTCCATAGCATGAAGAAATAAGTGGCATTAAATGCTGGAGGTGGCTCCTATGTACTGAGCAGAAAGGATGAACTTGATACAGTATCAGGTGAACCTCAATGACCTCAGAATGCAAATCGCAGTCCATAGTTTTATAAAAATTACACTGATGTGTATGTGTATGTGAAAATGCAGAGCCATGCCCAACTGTCAACCATCATAGCATCTGGGGTTATGACCAAACTGAACAAAAGAGCAGGCTGCAGGACATTAAGTTTCTACTTTGTATCTGTACACAACTTTAAGGGGGAGAAATATGGTTGATATTCACTTGCACTGTTTAGTGTTTTTTAATCAAACAAAAATCTTTTCAAGCAAGTGCTCATTATGCATCTTCACCTCTGTGGGACCCAGAGCTGTGATCAGGAAGCAAGGTCTGGGGTACAGAAAGCATAAGAGAATCCTTAAGCATCAGGGCTCGAATGGAACCCTGGAGCTGGCTCAAATGAATGAATGTGGAGTCACACATTTTGTTTTCCAGATGTGAACACCAAGACTCAGGGAGTAAGCAGGACCTGGAAGATATTTCTCAAGCAGGCCAGGAGCCATTTATAAGGAACATGACTTCTTAAAATATAAGTATGTATGTGTGTGGTTGTGACTGAAGAAGCAGCTGGCTGAGGCCCATACCAAACATCTGCAATGGGGATAAACAAACACAAATCTTGAGTGGGTCCCAGGGATTTCTCCAGCCAGGTTCACTGCCAATCACTGACCCTCATTGTCTTCTCTGAGCCCATCAGGCACCTTGTCCCCATTATTCTCATCCTTAGTACATCCTAGGAGGCAGGTTATATTTATCCCATTTTGCCAATGAGAAAACTGAGGCTCAGAATATGCAACCCCACTGGAGAAAGCCACACAGCATTTAAGTGGCTTAGGCAGATTTTGAATCTAGTCACTGTCTAATGCTTTGACATGCTCCTTCTAAAGAAAAACTACTTCTCTGTCTTAAAGACCTTTTCATAAGGCTGTTTATAGGAAAGAACAGGGCCTCCAAAAGTTGCTAGCTCTAAGCAGGCTTTGTGAGGGAGGGTTCTTCAATGGTTCCAGGCTGTGTACCCAGGAGTGATAGGTAAGGCTTTTCCCTTGGGAGCTGATTCCAGGTGACCGACAAAAATGGTAAGGGTGACTGGGCCCACCTTCCTCAAGCTTCAGGGAGCTCTCCCGTACATCCTGCTCAGGCAGAGCCTGACACCAGAGCACAGGAAACAAAAGCTGTTTGCTGACTCAATAGCTCAGGCCACAGTGGGCATGTCCTCATGTCTGCTCATTCCATTCTTCTCATCTGTGAAAAAGTACCTGATCAGTAAGCTGTTTTGAGAATAAACACCCTGCTGGATACCACATTTTCTAGGCACGTCCCTTTAGTCTTTATGGATGCTTCTGGCTTTCCCTGATGCCCTCTCCTTCTCAGCAGATGTTTTTCTTTTACTCTTTTGGGATTTGGCTGGCAATTGATTTCTCTGTGCTGGTAGAGTTCATGGAGAAAAGCCAGAGAAAGGAGGGGAGGAAGAAGGGGGGTGTAGCAAGTGACCGACCTGTTCTCATCTCTCTTGGCCTTACCAGGACCTCAGCTTCTTGTCTACAATGACAAAGTATGTTTTTTTCAACAGTTTGAATGAAAAATTACTAAATCACCTTGGATCAGATTACCGAAGGGATAGGAGCTCATTCACCTAAAAATTAAACAAATAGGTGTAGATACCTGGATGGTTAAATTAGAGCAGCTTGGGCATCCCTGCCACCCCCTACTCCAGCTCTGCTGAAAATATTTTCCTTCACCTGCCCAACCCTGGCAGCTAACATTCTACCATTAGAGAGTCATTTGTTGCACTGACATTGTGCCTGTTAAAATGCATATTTTAATATATGCATAGAATGACAGGGTGTTTAGAAAATTTTTCTATTTCTCTCCAGTCACTCATTCAAATAAATTCTATGATCACCTAGCATGTGCCAGCTTCTAGACAACAAGCTGGTGATATAATGGCGAGCAAGAAAGACATGATATACTGTGACACAGAAGGGATAATGAATGACAGGTTAGCCAACTAGATGTGGCATTACACTCCATGCCTTTGATTCCTGCTGTGCTCCTCCCATTTGGCTACCTGAAACACTCATGTCTGGGAGGGATGTGCCATGACACCCTAGCAACTGTCCTGACCTTGTGCAAATCAGTCCTTTGGTTCATTTCTGCATGTGGGAGCAGGACTGCACAACTTCCTCCAGGCCTGCAGCCTCCATCCCCTGACCTCCCATGTGCTCCTTAATGCTCCCTCTCTCACTAGCCCCATGATTTTGTACCAGGCACCAAGCCTTCTTCCACTCTTAACACTCGAAACTTTCTCCTTTACCTGGAAATGTCTCCCTTCTCTGCTTTGGCGACACTGAACTCATATTCTGTCCCAAACTTGCTGCTAGCCCCTTGTTCCTCCTACACTGTCCTCTCCACATTTGGCTATCTAAATGACTAGAGAGAGAGAAGTGAAAAGGAGAGGTTGGGGGACAGAGGTTAGGGGGACACACATTCAAGGGGACAGAGCTCCAAAATATCCAATGTCACAGAATCCAAGAAATAAGAAAGTATTTGGATGGAGACAGATAACAACAAGATTAAATGACACAGAATAATACATCTTGGCATTTTCTAAAACAAATTCAGGCCTAAGAACACAATGTATGAATGAACCAGGCTTCTGGATTTTTCTGTCTATAATAGATTTTTCCTAAGAAAGGACCAGCTAGTGACTAGAAGTGCCCAATTAGAAACCTGGAACTGTAGCTCACATAGGAATAGATAATTCTATTTTTTCTAAGTTTTTTTATTATATGATACCCTCTCTCAGCCCTTTATAAACACCCAGATATCATACCTCAACATCTTCATTACCAATATCACCACTGTTGATATTCTTATTGCTACCACCCAATCCTCCTTCTCCTCCTCCTCTTCATCATCACCCTATCCCACCACCTCCTTCATCATCAGCATCATCAACATAATCATCAAATGTCATTGAATAAACAGTCCCCTACAACTGATCAAGTTCTATGCTTTGCACTTCACATATATCATCTCGCTTAAAGTTCACACACAATCTGAGGAATCAGTTTATTATTTCAGTCTTACAGATGAGAGAATCAAAAACTCAGAAAGATTTATTAGTTTGTGAATGACTGCAAAAGGCAGTAGATTCTAGAACTGAAATGCAAATGCTGACCTGCTGGACTCTGAGATTTTGCTTCCTTTTGCCAGGCTGCCTCTCTTGAAAGGTGAAAGTAGACAACCCTGCCAATGACATTCAACAAGGCGAAGGGCCTTTGTAAAATAAGCCAGAAATCTTGCCATAAATTGTGAACATGTGGATGCCAGGAAAGTTCACATCCCCAACCCCAGCTGTATTGAGACAGGATTATCCTTCGGCACACATGTTTTCCAGATTATTAAACTGAGATGACTCCATGTTGGTTCATGAAAAATTTGTCATCTTCTAAGAAAATGTTGAAAATATATCTGAAGATAAAAGTCTTCTCTCTTTTTATTTGCTTAGGAGACCAGGCAGTTTAAAATGTTTTCTCCTATAACATACACAGAGAACTTCTTAATCCCAAAATCAAGGTATCTGTTTAAATGTCAACCAAAAGATTGAGGTCAACAAAACCTAGATATGACTAGCTTATCTTTAAAAGGATACACTGAAACCAAATAGTGACTTAATAGCATTTCTCCAGCATTCTGTCTCCTAATGGACTTTACAGGATGATTTGAGCTTGAAATTCTTCCTGTCCAATACCAAAACTCTTCAAAGACTCCATTCCTATCCTTTACCCCTTTGGGAGACATTGGGGGAGAGGAGGGGAGATGGAAAAGCCTCTTGTAAATCCTTTTCCAAAAATCTTTGGCTGAACAAAGACTTTCCCATTTAAGAGCAGGTGACAGAAAGATTTCTCCCATAGGCAGCACATTAAGGCTCTCCGCAGAAGTAAACAAATCTGTTATGATGAAAGCCCGGCATTCCTCAGGGCTGGGACCTAATGAAAACGTCAGTGTTTTATGCAGTTTAAAAACTGACAATTCAACAGTTTTACAGGAGCTATTTAACATTTATCATCACTTACAAGAGCTCAAACCTACTCAAAGGAAAGGGCAACAGAAGAAATCAAGTGACTCTTTGCTCAGAAGCCATCAGGTTAACCATCACCGGTGAGAGCTGTGCAGTTGTCAATCACCGGGCAGCCTCTGGCAACAGGTCCTGGCAAAGGCAAGTTGGAAATCAACACTCCCAGGTACAGTGAAGGTGGTGACCACCCTTTGCACTGTCATTTACACCTTGCCCCATTAAAGACCCAGGCACTGGGGAAGCAGAATGCTAGAGAAAGCCCCTAAGCTAATCTAAGGTGATGCATTAAGAGCTTCTGAGTGTTTGCCAAACTCTGCTTTAGATACTATCTAGACAACTAAAAGAAGAGAATATGTAACTCCCAAACCAGTAGAGGGGAAAATAGAAATAAGGAAAGTATAGTGAATTCAAATAGGGGCTCTAAAGAAGAGAAAGGAAGGAAAAAAACCCAAGATACTAAAATATGCATAATAGGACAGAGTTAAGTTCATATAGATAAGTTACCATAAATAAAAATAACTTAAATCCACTCATTAAAAGATGGACATCAAATTTAAGAAAAGTCCAATTTTACATTGTTCATAAAAATGGACCAGAGGCACACAAAGGCTAAAAATAAAAGCATAGAGAAAATATAAACTAACACATATAAACTGAAGTGATGTTGCTTTGGCAATATTATCAGATAAAATAAAGGTAAAAGTGTTAATGGGGCAAAAGGGAATTTTAATTAAAGATAAGAACAAGTCTCAAGGAGCTGTAAAATTAGATGCGGAGATTTCATACAGTTATTAAAAGCATATCCCAGGGTTAGAGAAAGCAAAAATTGATAGAATTTCTAAGAAATAAACAAATCCACAATTGTCATGGGGATTTTAATTCTAAGCTTTCAGAAACTGAACAGTTGACAGTTAAAACTCACAGAGATTTGGAAGAATTCGGTTATGTAATTCATAAGCTAAAGAACACCCAAAGAACATGCACTTGAAGTCAGAATACACATCATCTTCAGGTACATGTCAAATGTTTACCAAAAATTGAACCTGTATTTGACCCTTAGAAAACACCAATGAACCTAAAGAAGTAGAATAATGTACTGGATGTCTGAATTTCTCTGTTATAAGAAGAATGCAATTTTAAAACCCTGTACATCAAGGCCAATTCATCCAGTTGTCTGCTTAGAAAAAACGGTTCTCATTTCCCAAGACTTGTCTTGGCATTTCACTGCTCAGAAAAAAAATCTTCTACAACCACCTCAGATCTGGGAGTTCTTCTTACTCCCAGTCACTCCTTATATCCCTCTGCTTTTTTTTTTTTTTTTTTTCCCAGTACTAGAGATTGAACCCAGGGGTGCTTAGCCACTGAGCCACATCCTCAGCCCTTTTTTGTATTTTATTTAGAGATGGTCTCACTGAGTTGCTTACAGCCTCAGTAAGTTGCTGAGGCTGGCTTTGAACTCACAATCCTCCTGCCTCAGCCTCCAAAGCTGCTGGGATTACAGGTGTGTGCCACCACATCCGGCCTCTACTATATATTCTTCATGCAATTTACTAGTCCCTAAAATCAGCCTGTTTATTCACTGGTTTACTACCTCCCCCCACCCCATTTCCCCCATTGAAATGTGATGTATTTGCAATATTCTAGGTTGTGGAATGAAGCCAGGCACATAGTAGGCACTCATTGAACACTTGCTAATGTCGGCCTGACTTGGCAGCCTGAAGTGGTCATTGCTCCTCATAGAGATACAGATCTCTCTCCTAGAACAGATCTTGTTTCATTAAGATTATCTGTGCTGTGGTCTCAAAAAGATATAGAGTTCGTCATCACATCTTGCAGTGTATACTAGATGTCAAATAAGTGGCTGTTTAATAAGTGATCCAACTATAACTCCCTGTGTGCCAGAGGAAGCCTGACGCCTTGAGAAACCCCTGTCACTTGTTTAAAACCACATCTTGTTGATGCAAATGCCTGATTCCTGACAGTGAGCATCACTCTGCTTCCCTCCATGTGGCCTCCACATCCCCTGCATCATAGTATGGAGTATGGAGGCTGCAAGCGAGGATAGGGATGACTACTTGCAAATGTCTTTTTCAACAAACTCTGTTTCTGTTAGTGTTATATAGATATTGGCCTTTGCCAAATCTATTAAAATTGACTCAAAGAATCATTTCTTATAATAGCTGCATTGTCCAATTAAAAAGACTAAAGATAGAGCTTAAGATAATAGCTTGCTAACTCAAATCAGTAGTGTGGTCTTACCATCAGCCCAGTGGGTAAAGGAGGAGGAATTACTGTGTGATTCTGGACAAGTTGCTTCTTGGCCTCAGCCTAGTTTCCACATCTATGGAATGGTCATAATTTCATAGATGCTTGCTTCATAATAAGCTATGAAGCCTAATTAGATGACTCTGTTAAAATACTGAAAATTGTATGTGCCCCAATCATCTTGATAAATGTCACTAACATTTCAGGCTCTTGCATAGTCAGTTCAGTTACTCTTCACTGTTTGCCAGTTTTACTCCAGAAACTGGGTAATCTGTCTTCCCAGAGTCCTTCCAGAGATGTACCTCTATTGCAGAGAGAGTCTTAATGGCCCTTTGACTCTGATTAAATCCATTCCTTGTTGTTAAAGCACAACTAGAAAAATCCTGGTCAATGCCAGATGTATTTGTGAAATGGTCTTTTTACTGAAGATTTCAGGAAGATGGGGCTCCTAGAAGGGCAGCCAACATGACACCATTGGTTAACAAAGGGCCAGATTGTCTGGGGACATTCTTTTCTGACCTAACCCTCCTCCTTCCTCAGAAGGAACTATTCCAGAATGGAAAGTTCCTATCACAGGCATCTGCTTGCCAGATCTGCCCCAACACTGTAGCTAACAGGCACTGAAGATTTTTCCTTGGATTGGCAACTACCTGAAGAAGAGTATAATCAAACTTGAAATTCATCAGGGAAGACAGGAGCAACACAATTTTCACAGCAACTCCCTTTAAACATCAGAAAATTCTGGAGAGTCCTCCACCAAAGTTTAATTTTATTTCTCTTTTCTTTTGATTCAGAAAAGTACCTGATGATCAAAAGGTACTAGAAACTGAGCAATATTCTTAAATGTGAATGTTTTAAATCCAGTAAGGTTTTTTAATTTCTAGAAGTCACAATAATGTCTACACATATTAGAGAAATGGCCACATGTATTATTTACAGGGCATTCTGTCCTGGTCCAGGCTTGGTTGTGCATATCTGAGGTCTCCCAAGGGTCTTTGGTTCCAGGGAAGGAGTTACTGATGTAGAATGTAGACTTGGTTCCCTCTAAGCCATGTATTTGAACATCAGCATTATTGACATGTTGGAATGGGTAATTCTTTGTTGTGGACATTGTTCTAGGCTTTGCAGAATGCTTAGTAATGTTCCTGGCCACTACCCACTGGATACCAATAGCATACCTCCAAACACATTTGAGTTATGATACCAAAAATGTCTCCAGACATTGTTAAATGTGTCCTGAGGGAAAACTATCCTAAACTGAAAACCATTGTTTAAAACTTCTCCTTATTAAGATAATTGAGCTGTTTATTGAAATAAGCAAACTATTCCATAGAAAAAGAAGAGTAAATATGGCTATACATTCTCAGTTGGAATACTCACACTCTCTGGGTCTGTTTCCCCATGAGTAAAAAAAGCTTATACAGGGCACTGAGGCAGAGTTGCTTAGCCATGAGAGAAACTTGAAGGGGATTCCTACCTAAATTCTAAAATTTCAGTCATGGAATCAGAGCCAGCATTAGAAGCAGTCAAGGGCTGAATCATTATTGAAGAAAATATCATCAGTGAAATAACTTGCTAGTTTATCCCAGAATATAAAGATATAATCTATGAGGGATGAGATGATGGATACAGGAACCTGGAGATAACAGATACTCCAAAAGAAAAGATTCACTAAATGTACACAGATGCAAAACAAATGCAGTGGGTCAAATGGGTTAGTGAATACCAGGAAAATGTAAAGGAGGCAAACACTAGAAAGAATCTAGCAAAATGACTGACTTACCTACATAAAGAAAAAACAGCCCACAAAGATCTAGTAAGGAAATAACAGGCACTTTCAAGGAGCATAGATCAGGCGGGCTGCAGGCACCAGCAGGCATGGACGCACCTCTCTACCATCATGCAGAAGATGACACATGGTTCTGATCCTTCCCTCACCCCTAGTTCCAGTTGACATACCTGCGACTTCAAACCAAGACATTATTTTTGCTTCTTGTGTTACACCCCTTTTAAGAGCCTCTTTGACATGTGCATTTTCTGAGTCCATATTTATGACAGTGGTTTGCAATGCTCAAGACTGATTCAGCAAGAGGAACAGGAGTCTAGGAGAGTAAGCACAATACACTAGTCCCAGACAGCAGGTTGGCTGTGCACACACCACAATGTGGTCCTTCCAAAGCTGGGCCAACCTCAGAGCCTCCCCCAGAGTGATTAAGTCAGAACTACCAAGGCAGGGCTGGGCGAGTGGCCACTTCATTCTCATGAACAGCTTGGGTGGTGAGCCACTGCTATCACCCTTCGGCTGGCCACATGGCATCGGGACAGGAAGCTGGAGTGGCAAACCTGATCGTCATTTGGCCTTGCTGCAGATCACAGCAAGCCAACCCCAGGTCCTCTCCTGCAGGTCTGGTCAGGGTCACACACTCTGCTGATGGGAACCAGAGGGGGAACCCAAAGAAGAAAGTGAACCAGGTTTGTAAAGGCTGACAATAGTGACCAGTAAACTGGAGAGGGGTGAATGGAATTACTTGAAGAGTCTCATGGGAATATGGCTCCATATAGCTAGATCATCTGACTTCTCCTCAAAATCCACAACACCAGAATTGTATATTTTAGGTTTTAGGAACTCTGTGTGGGCCCCCAAAATACCATCTGGGCAGAATTGACCTGTTGGCTCAGTATGGGACCCCAGACTCAAACTCTTCATGTCTGTGGAAATTATCCTTTTGCTTCAATCAAAAAAGTCTCCCTTCTCAGAAACAGGCTCTGTCTGCTTTAGCAAGTTGAAACCTAGGTGCTCCAAATGCCTGTCTTCATTAATTTGTGACTTTTTAAAAAGCTACTCAGGCTGCACTGAAGTTTACCACTCCCTGTCATTTTGTGCTCACCATGTGCAGACAACCAGGGAACTGTGTCCTCGGGCACCCTAAAATGTCAGAACTCAAGTCACAGGTTCAGGAAGCAAGTGCTTCCCTCCAGTGGGATAACTCTGCCTCCCTGAGAGAAGTAGACACAGAGCCCAGCACCTTGGACTATCACTCCCGGGTCTAGAAGGCAGAGGGGAAGGCAGTTCTTCTCTTCTAGATATGCTAGCCACACTTGGGAAGCTTCCCTGAAGATGCTCACAATACTTTACTGAAAGCCATGGGGATGTGAATGGCCCCAGAAGGCAGCTTTGTGTTCAAGGGCCAGGCAAGCAGAAGTTGCCCCAAAAGGGGGATATCTCAGAGAGTGACAACAGAGGAGTTGGAAGAACCAAGAAATGGATCAGAAATAGGTTCCAAGGTGCTGGTGTCACATTAGGACAGTTCTCTGCAGGCAAAATGCCCCAACCCTAGGGTTCATTCCCCAGAATTTCCGCCTATTTGGTTGATGCCAAGATTTCCTGCCATAGTAGCCTTGTGAGCAGAATCATAGCTAGTGTGGGAGGTGATGCCAGCTCTCTGGGGACACCGTCCCTTGCCACGTCCTACACCACCAGCCTAGACACATACCCAAACCAACACCTGATTATCTTTTGGTTCACTCTCAACCTCGTATCCTTCCCTGCCAGTCCCAGAGGAAGCCTGTTTCCCTGTTCTCTGCTCTCCTAATTATCTGTATTTATGCTTTAGAGTGTGTTTCAGAGTGTACAATTGTGGTTTCTCATTAACAGCTAGATAGCCTCTGTGCTTGGGTTCTCAGAGGGTGGGGACACAGCATGTCTGTCTTGACTACATTTGTATCTCCACCCAGCAACAGGCAGGGCCCCTCCAGAATAGTGAAGCTTCAGGTAGCAAGCAAACTTTTCTTCCCTTCCCTGGGAGAGCTTTACAGGGTGAGGGGAAGCTAGTGCCTGAAGGGGCACTTCCTCTGAGGCCACTACTGACTCTCTGTGGCAGCTCCAAGTCAACCTTTTGCTCTTCTGCAGAAGATATCAAATGAGAGGCTTTCTAACAAGCAGATGATGTCCCAAACCAGAGATGCTACATTTATGAAAACAATAGACTGGTACTGTGGAAATTAGAGCCGGGGATAGTCAAAACAAAAACAAAAACGAAAAATATGACCCCTCAGAACCCCTTTGCTTCAAATTCATTTTTTAAAAAAGAAATCATATTTCTAAAGTTTCCCCCTTTCTCATTATGAAAAGAATCCTGAGATACAATATTTTCACATTCCATAAAAATCCAAACAGCTGCTTTGTTTCCAAATCACATGGTGCATTTAATATCCTAAAGATCTATATTGGCATTTATATTTAAAAAGGCAAATCCCAACAGATGTGGTCACCATCTTTCCTAAAACCAAATGAAGACAGCAAGAATCATTTGTCAGCTCCATCATGTTCTACTTTAATGCAATTTCACACTCGAATCTCTAGCCACGTTTATTCAGTTCCCACTGTGTGACTGAGCACCTGTGACCGGCCACCTCTCAGAGACAGAAGTCAATGAAAATACCTGACAGTGAGAGAAAACAAATCATGCTTAAGCCAGGCATGGTGGTCACTGCTGAAACTCAGCAACTCAGGAGGTTGAAGCAGAAGGATCGCAAATTTGAGAACTGTCTGGGCAACTTAGTGAGCGCCTGTCTCAAAATAAAGTTTAAAAAAGGGCTGGGGATGAAGTTCAGAGGTAGAGTGTTCCTGGATTGAATCCCCAGTATCAAAAAACCCACCACCACCAACAATCAAAAAGCTATGCTTAATATTTTCTTAACAATCCGGCAAGTCCTTGTAGGACTTGTCTATGTTACAATGTGAGGCCAATAATACTATGGCATCAATATATCATCACATCTACCTGTCTATATATTAACCAGTGGATACAGGAGTTTAGAGATACTGTATTACATGATAAAACACTTCAGTGACCAGGCTAACTAGTGACCCTTCATCATTCTCTTGTCCCTCCTTCCCTTTCTTCTCCTGCTGACACCACATTCATGTTTTGGGACCAGGATGAACCCTGGTGCAGTGTGACAGAGCACTAGGGGGAGGGAGGGAACAGCACAGATGCAGCTGGGGAGGTAGGCAGGGGACAGAGCATGCCAGGCCTTGCAGGCCTTAGCCAAGCATTTATATTCATTAAGAACAAAGGGAACTGCCTGGAGGGGTTTAGGAAGTGAGTGTATGATGTAATTTACATTTTATAAAGATCACTCTGCTTAACTGTCTGATGAATTTATGCGTTATGCCCTTGATCCGATCACAAGCTCCTGGATGGCAGGATGGTAGTTACACCCCTTTAATACCCCCACTCCATACACAGGCAGAATTTTAAAGCAACGGCCTCAGACTTTGGAGTGCATCAGAATCACCGGAGGCTCATTCAGACACAGCTTGCTGGACCCCACCCACAGAGTTTCTAATTTGGTAGACTTGGATGAGGCCTGAGAATTTATATTTCTAAGAAGTTCCCAGGTGATTGTGGGATATAGGTTGCTGGACCAGGAACTGCACTTAGAGAACCTGTGTTTAAATCTCTTTGTTGAATAAATCAATCAACGAAGGGACACGGAAATATTTTAAAAACAAAACAATAGAAGCAATCTGTGGTTTGGGTGTGACCTAAAATAGCAATCATTTATTCTAATTTTTTAAAAAATTATTCTCTTTGCTATATTATGTGATAACAAAAGGACTAACCCATCGCACGAAGATGTACTCAGAAAGGAAATAGATCATTGTGATTAGACAAGATGAGACACTTCAGAGATTTCAGTGCCAAGTCCAATTATAAATTAAATGTCATTTGAAGATTTTTTTTCAAAAGGATGTGATTTGTGTAGGCAATTATTACCTTCCTCAATCCAGGAAGGCTATGAGGTGGTAAGGCATCGCTTGGTACTATTCCAAAACTGCAAAAATTTAGGAATAAAGTTCCTAAAAGAAAACTTAGGAATAAAGCTCACCATGGTCCATAGCTGGTTGATTTAAAGTACACAGTGTTTGTGAACACACCAACTATAAAACAAAGGAAATTCAAACTCTTTCCTAGAAGTAAGCCCTAAAAATCCCAATTCAGGAGCTTATTATGTCAAAATAGAATGCAACTCAAGA
This sequence comes from Sciurus carolinensis, assembly GCF_902686445.1. Taxonomy (NCBI): domain Eukaryota; kingdom Metazoa; phylum Chordata; class Mammalia; order Rodentia; family Sciuridae; genus Sciurus; species Sciurus carolinensis. Next base: position 53,583,768 of record NC_062229.1, on the reverse strand, counting down.
ATGCCAAGTGCATAGAGACTTATAACCAACACAAGGAGTACACAGTATAGCTAAGACAGGGGTGCAGACTGACAGACAAGAAGTACGTGGTGACTGTCCTGAATCTGTGGGTTTGCTGTGTCCCTCCACATGTGATACTGTAGTTTCCAAGTGCAAATGTCCATTCACCCAGAAATTTTTATTGCAGGCTAATCAACAACAGGCAGTTCAAACTCAGGGACAGCTTGAGGATTGGGGGTTCAGTAGGAAGCCCTCTTGCCTGAGGCCAGTAAGGTCATAGGTTCATGATCTGATTAGGGAGGAAGTTTTTCAGAAACAGCACAGGATTGTACAGGGTTCTTCTTAAATACCCAGGGGTGAACCTAAGTGAAATCTCATCTATTCTGTATTTATTCAGGATCTCAGGATCTAAGATGTCAACTGGAGAGGGGAGAAACTCAAAATATCAAAAAAGCCTCCTGGGGTCAAAACGAGAAAAGCTATTGAAAATAACAGACCTTGGCAAGCAAATAATAAATACAATAGTCACTAAACAGCAACCAACAGATCCTTCTCTCTGTCCCTGTAGCAAGGCTCAAACAATACTCTGTGAAGCCACTGTGAGGCAGATACAACTCAGGTCACATGGAAGATGAACCTGGATCCTTGGTCTATGCTGGTGGGAATCATGGAATAATCTGCCTTTGAACTGAATACAGAAATAGCAACCCCTAGACTCTAGCAAAAAAAATGAAGTACACGTAAGCCCCCAAATCCAAGGTCATTATGCAGAGTCTCTCTCTCTCTTTTTTTTTTTTTTTTTTTTGTGGCACTAGGAATTGAACCCAGGGCCTTGTGCTCACAAGGCAAGCACTCTACCAACTGAGCTATATCCCCAGCCCACAGAGTCTCTCTTAAAACCAGCACCCCATGGCATTTGCAGTTACCCACCTCCAAAAGGGTAAAAGTAAACATTGGACCTGCTCTGCTGTTAAACTGCCACGGATCCTCCCCGCTGTCTCCCTCCTCCTCTTCTTCTTTACAGACAGGTAAAGTTGGATCTCTTGAAGGAACTGGGGGCTCCCACTCTAGGCAAAGGTTGGACAGGTGATCAATGTACAGCATGAGATTTGGCTGTGCCTACGTGCCTCCGACAGAGCTGGATCATCTAGGGCAATGAAAATTGTAAGCAACAAGAAAGCAGTATTAACAGCAAGGGTAGGGAAACCCAGGCAGCACACACAGTTCCCCAGGACAGCCAGCAGCCATTCCTTCCCTCATTCATTCACTCCACATGCTTGTCAAGCACTGTGCCAGGCTCTGCTTAGAGTGAGAGTAGTGACAAACAGAAACACAGACCCCGCTCTCCTGGAGCTTAGGGGCTATTCAGGAGACAATGAGACAATTACAGGACAGCAGGTATGGGAACCTAGATGGTGCCATGGGGTACAAAGCAAAGGCAGCCAGCCCAGACTGGGGGTGAGTGGTCAGGGAGGTTTCCAGAAGAAGTGACATTTAACACTGAGTCTGAGGACCCATAGGGTTAGCCAGACAAGAGTGGAGTGGGTTGATATGTGCAAAATTCCTGAAGACAGAGAGCAGGGCTGGTCCAAACAAAGTTCTTTGTTCTTAGCCATTTTCCAGCCCATTCAGGGCACCCAGACTTGGAGTCAGCATCCCTCATCACAAGGTGCTCTTCCAATTCCCACAAAGCTGTTCTGTCTCTACTGCTCTACTGTTGGGATCTCAGGAAAGAAAAGGACTTGAAAATAGCTGGTTCCATAAGAAGTGAGAAGAAAACAATGGGAAGTTGAACTGCCCTAAAACAGACCCCATTGCAGCCATTGGTTTTATGGACACCAGCATTGGGGGTGAGATGCTATCTCACTCTGGGTTGTCAAAACAGACAGCCCCGAGATGTGGGATTGCAACATGTCATCACCAGCTCAGGAGCCCCAAGGCCTCTTCGCTTTGACTCTCTTGCCTTACCCCTTTCTTTCCTCCAAGTCCCTGGGAAATTGCTGAGGGAGCATTTGGGCCTCTTCCCCTGGCTGTTTTCATGTCTATAAGGCTATCGCAGACATAATACCTCCCACTTGCCTTATGCAATTAAGGGAAATCAGATAGCTGATGAAGCCAGTATTGTCATGGCCTCCACGTGGGGAACAAAGCAAAACAAAACAAACAGCCTGTGAAAGTCCCAGAAGTCTAAATGTTGCCCAGGGTTCTAGCTGCCTGTGCATCATGAAAGAAACCATTGTAAGGGATGGTTTCAGAAAGGGCAATAAGCACATGGTCATTTTACCAAAAATGCACAATCCAAAGAAGCTTTCCTTCATCTTTCAATATTATCATATAACCCAAGTCCTGCAAACAACCCCTGATTGAACACAGAAAGAAATAAACCCCCAACTTCTAAGAAGCAGAGCAGGCAGTTATTTTAGAGACAAAGAAAGGATGTCTTTTTAACCTATGACAACACAAATTTGTTTAGGTTTTCCCTCCACTAAGTAAGTAAGTAATTAGGTTTTTTCCAATAAAAATATCCCCATGCATGTGCAAACACCAGGGGCAATCATATAATTACCCTGCCCAATCAGATTCAATTGCTGACAGTTGAGTTCCCACTGCTCATTAACTTCAGATCGCAATGAGGTCTTTACGGAAGCCCTTTCCGTCTCTTTACAAAGGTTCCTATGATACCGGGAGCAGCCCCGGCACTACCTCATACAGGCTAATCATCCCCAAATCACCAGGGCCAAGGCCAGCCTACTCTGGCTTCCCTCTGAAAAAATAAAAAGAGAAATGCGAAGACACACTGGCTTAAACACCCTCGTTCATTTGGGGATCTCACTTCTAAATATAATAGTAACCTTTCACCCCCACACTTTAAGTGCCGTAATTACGTAATTAAAACCAATTATGTCATTTAACAGAGACTTTTTCAAGCCAATTACCTCAATCATTGACCTCAGAAGATTTCCCACACTGACCTGCAACAATGAGGATTGGGATAAATTTAGACACTGGCTTCCGAAGGCTGGCACCAACTAGTTGATCTAGATTCTTCTAGACTCCAGAAGCTGAACTTAATTCATTTGGTTCTAATAACAATACAATCCTTCCAACATGCTAAGGTAATTGATTTTTCATACCCATGTTGTAGATGAGAAAGAAGAGTCAGGGAGAATGATAAAGTTATCTTGAGTTATGCAGCTAGTTAAACACAATGCTAGAGTGAGAACTGAAGTCTTCTGCAGTAGAATCCAAAGTTTCTTAGTAGCAAATTGTGTGTGCATGCTTGTGTGTGCATATGTGAGTTTGCATATGTGTGTGTGTGTGTGTGTGTTGTGTTTATTCTCCTCCCATTTTAATTATCTTGCCCCAATTTCCCTCTGTCTCATCTGTATCACATGAAGTTCCACTCCAGCTCAGGGGTATACTCTAACAAAAGTCACAGTCAATCACTTCCTAGAATTGGTACAGGGATGAGCACCTGATCCCATCCAAACCAATAATGCACAACAAGCCTTAGCTGAGGATCTTGGGAAAGGGTCTCACTCTTCTGCATTTGCCTGTGAGAGGAGGTAAGCTCTGGTAGTTAAACCACATCTTGCCACTAGCAAAGGAATAAGGGAGAATGAACCAAGAGAGGTATACAGAGAAACTTGTCCCAGGGAACAACCCCTTCATAACTCCTAGTCACTTCATGTTGAACATGTGCTTTGAGAACATGGGTGAGTTCACAAGTATGCTAGAGAAAGAATAAAGAGTGCTACCACCTAAGCTTGGGCAGACGTGATCACGAGAATGGAATTGAGCAGGGCTGTGAGCAGCAATCTTGCCTCCTGCTCACAACATAGTTAAATGCCTCCAATTTTTGAGTTATTTAAAGAACACAGCATTTTATGGGCAGGAGGAAGCACTTTAATCTGCAAAATGATTTTTATCACAAACTAAACATCCTTGTAACTTTTTGGTCCTCCACTTTAGTCAAAGTTGTCTTTCCTTGGAGCTGAGACAGCTGTTGGAGCTGAGAAGATCTCCCTCGACCTTGCACTTTGCCCTGTCCAATGGTACTCTTGTACTCTCTAATTCCTGGATCCATGTGGGATGTAAAAGTTCAGAGTACTTGCACTCACTGAAATGGAGAATTTTTATTTCTCTTTTCTTTTCTCACTGGTTTTGAGGGAAATTAAAAAAATAAAAATAAAAATAAATAAAATAAAAGCAAGAATCTCTTTAAGGGCAGGGCTTCCACTTTGACATTACTAAAGTTTGGGACAAGATAATTCTTTGCCGTGGGGATAGTATTATGTACTGTACAATGTATGACATCATTCCTGGCCTCTACCACTAGATGCCAGAAGCACTCATTTCCTAATTTGGGACAATGAAAAATGTTTGTAGACATTGCCAGATGTCCAGAGGTGGGTGTCAGAATCATCTCTAGTTGAGAACCACTGTTTCAATAGAATGTTTGAGGTATTCATTGGGTCTTCCTTATGGCACCTTTGAAAATGTGATCCCTTGTAGTATCATGGTGTCTTCTACTTAAAGTGTGAAAGTGAGGGAACCAAAACTTTCTTTAGGACAAAAGCCATGTAAAATATCCCCTGAGGAGAGCTGATGAGAAAACAAACAAAAACCCAAGATGGCAACACTGCTATCACAGTTATGAAGTCACTAAAACTGGCTTACTCATTAAGGACCAGGGTGGAAGAAAAATGTACCAAAAACCAAAAAAAATTTTACCTAAAGACCAGCAAAGAGAAAAAGGATGTAGAGACGAAAAATTAGAAACAAAGAATAGGCAAACAAGAAAAATTAAAAACAAAGAACTCACTATGGTGAGTTTCAAAGTGGGTATTTGGTTCCTTGCTTCTATAGCAAAGAAAATGAAACCTTAAGACTATTGTTGTCTTTTCTAGATTCAAGTATAGCCCAAAACATGAAAGAGGCCCAGCTCATCAGAAACCACCCCTCCAGCAAAAAATAAAACTCGCCCACTTGGCAGAAAAAATGGTAACACTTCACTGATTTGAACAATGCAGGTGCAGACATTCCAGATAAGCAAAATTGATGGGTCTATAGAATATTCTTTAAGAAAAGGCATTTACTTTCCCTGCAATGCCAGCAGTAACTAAGAGTGGACTAGCAGGAGTCCTTCCTTCAGGACTGATCTGAATGAGAATGAAATAGAATTCACTTGTTAGGCTGGGAAGAAGGACTTAAATCAGTTCTTCCTCTCAGTGAGGGCAATTCGTTGTATCTTCACACTGCAGCTAACTGAGGCCGGTCCAGGGATTCCAGAATAGTGGGTTTCAGGGCAGACTTCTGCCCTGAAGGTCTTGCATTTTGACCAGTTGGTCAGAAGATCCATGTTGGTTTGTGTGTGAAGACTGGGCTTTGTTGGGGCTTCCTGGAATGAAAATATTTGGTTGTCTAGTTACAAGTTCTAGTGCTTTGGGGTGGAGAGGTGTAATGGAGGTCAGGTTCCCAGAGATGAGACATCCTGCTTCCTCCCTTCCTAGGTGCCTCCCCTCTGGCTGTCAGCTTATTCCTGTTGTCCCATTCTTCTGGCCCCTCATTGAGTCTCCACCTGCCCATACATCTCTCTACCTCTAATGAAATCAGACTATGAAGGGAGTGGCATGTCTCAACTGGAGAAAGAAGGAATAAAGGGATCTCTGAGGGGCCTTGTTGTTCTTCCCATTATTCTTGTAGACATGTTGGCTTTTCTTTTGGTTCAGAGCTAACATGTAGAACAAACAGTAATTGAAAAACAGAAGTGCCTGTCCTGAGGTTCTAGCCACAGTGACTCTTGTGAGTTTCATAAACAACTGTTCTTTCTTAAATCTAGAGGAGCTAGACCTCTCCGGGCATGTTCTTCCTGAGTCGGCATCCCCAACCCACACCCTCTCTACAGAAATCCTTCATCCTGGCCAATGTGCACTTCTCAGAATATCTGAGTATGTCAACAGAGAAAGAAGAGCAACCCATGTCCCAGTTCCAGCTGGCGCTGGAACCACAGGATTGTGTATATGTTTTGATGGAGGTGCCTCCTGACTGAGTCTACCACACTGGCATGCCAACACTTTGTTTGACCAAAAAGTTAAGTTAAGGTGGGAACATGGCTGTGCTTGAGCAGGCCTGTGCCTGTATTTCTATAAACAAAACCAAAACCAAACCAAGGTTCTACATACATGACAAAACAAGTACTGCCTTCCACATGTCCTTTTAGCAAGAAGTGGAGGAGATCTCACTGAGGTGGCAGGAGACCCAAGAAGTCACTCTCACAGTCAAAAACTGAAGATTTTCAAAAACAGCAACTCTGTGCTTTGGCCAGGGATAACCCTTATTCCCAATGTCAGGAAAAGGATTTTAAAAGTGTTTAGAATCTCCTTAAGGTAGCAGTTGGCACCCAGAGATGAGCTTCAGAAATTTTATGCAAAATTTGGTGCAGGTGCTTACATGCTTTCTTCTGAGGAGAAGATGAATGGTTTCCATCATATTTTGAAATTGGTCTGACTCAGAATAAAAAAATTAAGCACAGCTATCCCTTAATTTTTAACAGTTTTTCCCCCCTGAGGAATCATTTATCAAGTTCTCCCACTTTAATGTTCAACAATATCTAGTAAATTTATAGAATTGCACAACTAACACCACAAGCCAGTTTTAGAACATTTCTATCAACCCCCGCAAAGGTCCTGTGACTATTTACAGAAGGCTTCTCTTAATTTTTACAAAGAAAGTTCTAGGGTTGAAAGAAAACTCCATCTGCTTTTTTCCCTTCCCAGGCACTCTCCCAAAAATTATTTGCTGTTTATCTGAAATTCAAATATAGCTAGGTCTCCTATGTTTGTTTTTTGATTTTGGTGACACTGGAAATTGAAGGGCCTTACATGTGCTAGGCAAGCACTTTGCCACTGTGCTACAACCCAACTGCTCCTATACTTATTAAATCTAGCATCCCTAATCTAACGCCAAGGCATAGTGAAGCAAGCAAAGACATACACATACCTAGAAAGAAATGTACTGGTCTGGAGCATTATAAATAAACATGTATTATTTTACCAAATCTGAACCATCTCAGTTCTATGATGGATAGAACCTGACTCCAGTTAGATTTCAGGCTGAAAACCAAAGCTGCAGAAACTACCTAAACAATTCACAACCCAATTGCTGTTTTACAAGCAAGCCTGGGACCTTAGGCATTCATAGGATTATATGCTACATTTGCCTTGAAAGGTTAAAGTGGATGTAATTGTTAACCTTGCAACTCACCATCATAACTGGAAATGTGACTTTTAGAGGCACAAATTATAGGGAAATCATTTTTAACCCTTTTCATGGGGGTGTCACAAACTCCTTTGAGAGGATTTGATAATATTATAGACCTTCTCCATAGAAAAATGCACACATAGACATTCACACTTTTTTACAGAGAATTGCTTTCTGAGGTGGGGAAAGAAAGTTTTCACAGATTCTGTGACAGTGTTCATGGACCACTTAAGGAACTGAGAGACTAGGCAAGTTGACTAAAGTCATTGTGAAGTATTTTACCTGGGTTTTCTTTCCTCTTGGGGTAGTGGTAAAGGAACTTGGTAAAGCAAGATGGCAGGGTCTGGCGCTTTCAGCCTTCTGTGGTGGGGTGGGTAACTCTCCTCGACTCCTTGGACTCATGTTTCAATGTCTATGAAATGAACACATCCGTCTGTTTTCACAGGCTAAGTCTCATGGATCTAGCAGAAAGGTATTTGGGAAGGGTTCTTTTAGGTTCTGGAGAATTGCACATGATTTTGTATTAAAAAAAAAAGATTTTAAAAACACTGGATGCACGGTGACTAATGTTAACACAGCACTCTAGTTCTAAGTCATTTGATTATCTGATCCTAGATTCTTCAGATCAGAGGTTGGGAGACAGCCAAGGAGAACTTGGGCATTTTTCTTTGAAAAGACACTTGGTAGGAACAGGAGAGAAAGTCAGCCCAACCCTGACCATTCTCCCATTCTTCAGCATTTCTTTTTTTCTTTTGAGCTGTTCTCTCTCCCTTCCTATAGAAAACTGTCTACAAATATGGCACACAACCTTGCCCAAACTGCCACCCCATTTTCCTTTTTCTCTGACCAAAACATACAAACAAAAAAACCCCTCAATTTTATGACTTTAATTTTCCTTTGTGTAACAAAATTTCCCAATAATCTATTATATCATTGTATCCTGTTATGCCAACCATAATAGCCCAAGTGGGAAAAGGACAGGTGTGTCCAGTGCTGAGCTTTATAGATGGAGTGCCTCTTTTGTGCCTTAAAGCTACCTATAAAATAGGTCCTGGTATTACCATCTCCATTCTACAAAAGAAAAAATAAAATAAGGGAAGAAAAGCTAAGTGACTTCCACAAATTTACCCACCTAGCCAATGACAAAGAGGGATTTCAGTTCACAAAGCCTACATTCATACTGTGTAGAAAGGATTAATTAAACAATCTACAACTAGAAAAGAAATAATGCATGATTTAGTCATTCATTTTCTCTCGAAAACAATCTACCACCTTAGGAAAGTTTATTATCATGCCCAATGACATGAACCATGAAACTATTTTGAATGTTTATTTGATACTTACTGATGTCTAAGCAAATCTATGTCACAGTTATCATGTCAAAGGAAAATAAATAATTTAGTTTTAGTTTTATCTTATCCATCCTTGGTCCTTGAAACAGCATGAGAAAAGCGAACACTCTGTTCTTACTTGATGTCCTAGGATACTAGAAACCAGCTGAGAAGAGCATGCTGGGAAGTAATGTCCTGCACTTTTGTGTTAAGACTTAAAAAAAAAAATACAGAGCTTGTGTAAATCACAGACAAAGTTGACAAATTTCACGGCTTAGTCATGGTTAACATATCAGATTTCATGGTTTGACAGAGATTAACAAGAAAATCATATTAGAGTTACAACTATTAGTAGATTCTTAGATATTTGGTAAAGAAACTACAAGCTCTCCAAACTGCTCTGCTCGCAGCTCCCCACTCTCACCCTTTGTCCCACTGATGAAGTGCCTTCATGAATCTAGGCAGAGCAAATGGGATCTCCCATGGTCCTCAGAGTTCCCTCCGAGTTACAGCAGGTCTAGGGGCCCCCAGGGAAAGAGCTTAGATTGCATGGACTAAAGCAAGGTTTAACCTTTATAACCCAATTCATAAAACAGTAGGGAGAAAAAAACATACCCCAAATCTACATAACCTAGAATTTTGCCCTAACACTGCACACACTAAAGAGAAGAATGAGTTATCATTTTGGGAACTATGATATTTTAGGTAATAATAAGTTTTCCTGTCTTTATGAGGAGGTAATTCAGCAGAGGCCTTGTTGTTAGAAGTGGCATGTAAGCAGGGACTTCAAAAAGCCTGCTGCCTGCCTGTCCAGCCATTTGGCCCCAGGGCTACGCATATCCTCTTTCTGGTAAGAGGCGGGCTTGCCTGTCAACTTTGCATAAAAGACAGCCAATTTGTCAGCCATTTGCTTTAATTCCCTTTCAGAGTCTTCCTAACGATAAACTCTCTATACCTTCTGGTCTTCAATATCGTATATCTGACTGGAAGATGGAAATTCACTCTGGTCTTAGGCGGGTTTCCTTCCCTGCTGTCCTCCTGGGTCTTATAGGATGTCCTTAATCAGAACCACATTACTTAGCTAGAGGAAGTCCCTGTGCAGATGCTGGCAAGACACTAGGGCAAATTAGTTTCAGAACGTGGAAGGTCAGATTGGGAATAAAAGCTGCAGTTATCTATTGTGTTTTCTTTAGTTGAGAGAATTAAGGCAGGGTGCCTAGCTCTTAAGAAACCAAGATTTGGATAAGTAGCAGCCACTTAGAAAAGGAGTTCAATGTTCGGTTGTGGAAACACAAAGTTCTTACATTCCAAGTATTCTGGATGTGAGCAATATTTTTGCATTTTATACAGATTGGTTTTTATATTTCAGTAGCACCCTAGATGGACAAAACAAAAATAGCTAGGTTTTGTCAAAAAAAAAATAATAGAACTGTCACTTAACTGTGTATGTTTCTACATAAATCCATGCACATATGTGTTAGACAAATAAGGCATGTTTTAAGAACAACAGGTACCACTTTCTCTGCTCCCTTATATGCCATGGTAAACATTTTCCAACACCATTTCATTTAATCTTTCAACAAGCTAGCACGGTAGAAACTATATTTGTCCCTATTTTATAGGTAGGAAAACAAAGCTAAGGTTGATCTGAGCCGCCAATTTAGACATAGAGCCTGGGAGTTGAATTTAGGAGCGCCTGACTCCTCAGTCTGTGTTTAAACCACTGAAGTCCATCGGGTGATGGAAATGTGCATTGTTTCCACCAGTAAGATTGCCCATGCTGACTCCGAAAAAAGTGCAAAATTCCAGGGTGGGGGTGTGGATGAGGAGCCACTCTAAGGCGAGAGTGGGAAGGAGTCAGGCACTGGCCTAACCCTGTACCTCCCTCCCAAGAGAGCATCCTTCAAGGCTCTGAGCAGAGGGAGAAAAAGGTGTGGAAAGGAAGAATTGCTATAGAAAGCTAAGACCTGTTTTCTTTACAAATTTTTCCCAGGATCAGCCTGGCTTGGGAGACTGAGAAGGAGAGGGACCAGGGAACTTGGTGGAAATCTACCCCTACCTGTTTTCAAACTGGTAGATTTCCCTGCTCACCAGTGGGCTTGCCCTAGAGACTGGGGCAAAGAATACTTTCAGGGTGCCCCTACATTGACTAACACTGGAGGGCAGCTAACAATTACAGAAGGAATGAACTTTTTCATCAAATACCCTTCCATAAAACCATTTCCCAGGAAATGGAACACAGCATGGAGCTGGCCGACTGCAATTTTCCACCAACAATGAGCATCGTGGGGCACAGGTACTATATTTAAACGATTTTCCTCCAGCTTTTTGGCAAGGCTGTTTCTCAAGGAGACTTACTCAGAGTTAGGCTGAGGTCTCATTCCCCTCCTCTGGCCAGCAGGATCGGAATGTTTAATATGGCCCTGTCTCTTCAACACCCATGTGTAAAACGCCAATAAACAAGCGAGCAAAGACCTACAGGCCTAATTGCCTTTTAACTCCGCCAAGATGATAAACTCCCAGAGAAAGGAAGGAAAGACTCCCAGGGATTTAACAAGTTTATCTGCCTGCCACTTGACCATTTTCTGTCTGCCTACACTTCAGTGAATTCACCAATAAAAGGATAAAAGGGTCCCGAACCTCAGACCCCTCAATGGCCAAAAGTACCAGATTCAAAATGCATGACCTGCAAAAATTAACCCACTAACCAAGCTTTGTTTTAGGTGTTTGTAAGGACAGGAGCTAGGAAAGCAGGGCCTTCTACTGGTTTCTAGAACTGGTCGTTTCCCTTTCATTGATTAAAGCCATAGAGTTTTACTCTCTGGGAAGGAAACTGTTCTCACCCTGACACTGACAGGAGGGAAGCCATACCCACCCTGATGATGGGGGACAGCGGGTGTGATCATGGATGCAAATTGTGAACAGCATGTTTACGTCTTGTTTTTCATGTTGATTGCTTTTGTGGGTTTGTACCCTGCTATCCAGAAGAAAAATTCCGAGAGCTCTGTGCCTATTGGGGTTAAATTGGCAAAGCAAAGTAAAGCAAAACCAAACCAAACCAAAGGACTTGGGGTCAGACACACAGAGGTGGTGCCATTCAAGACATGAAGCGGGAAGGGATGAGCAAAACCTCTCTGGGAGGAGGTTTCACACTATTTATCAGTATCAATGTCCAACTTCCTTTTTAGGAATGTATTCTAAAGAAATTTTTGGATACATGAATAAAAGTTAATAAATACAGGCATTTCAGCATTCTAATAGAGAACATTTAAAAATAAATGTTCACTGCTAAGGAAAGGCTAAATAGTACAGATTATGTGGTAAGTATATGGAAAGGTGTCCAACATACAATGTTAAGTCCAAAAAGGTTATAAAAACATTTATAATATGATACTATTCTTTTTTTAAAAAAGCCACATATTAAAAAAAAAAAAAAACTAGAAAAATACTTTGTTCACTGAAATGTTTACATTTCTGAATGGTGGATTAGAGGGGATTTTTTTTTTTTTTTTTTTTGTAATATTTCTTTCTTTCTTTTTTCCAGTGCTGAGGTTTGAACCTAGGGCCTCATGAATGCTAGGCAAGTGCTCTACAACTGAGCTACAACCCCAGCCTCAAGACTTCCAAATTACTTGAAAAATTTAATAGTAATTTTTAATAATAACCAGGCCTTTAGAAAGCAATTAAAACACTAATACAAAAAAATAAAACATCCCCCACTGTCACCACTCTTCTGATTGACAAGAAGAGAGTCACATCTGAAATAATGTTAGAGAAAGACCCAGTTTCCCTCTCTCAGAGTAAAGGACATTAAAGGACTGATGTTAAGTAACATGTAACTTTTGTTCCAGTGTGTTCTCCAGGGATAGGAGAACTGAATGGCAGTGCTGCAAGTGGGCTCAAACTCCCAGTGGGTACACTTCCCAGGTCTCCTGTTTCTCTCTTCCCTTAAATGCCTCAGCCTCCTCCATCAGGCTGACCTGTTCCACTTAATCAAACAAGAGCTGCTCTAGAGCAGGGTGTTTGCCAACTAAAAAACCCAGAGCCCTATTTTTCTATTAAAAGCTTGTCCATGTTTTTCCTATTGGAATCTGGAAACTGGACAAATTCTGAAGGAATTGAAAGGAATTTCTTTAGAAAAGAATTCTGTTAACACCAAAAGCTTCCCCAAGCACTACACAAAGCAAATGTTAGGTTGCATTAGGCTGAAATATAAAAGCAGTGTTCCAACCCAAAACGATGTGTCCTTCACACCGGGCTTTGTGTACATCAGAGATTATGCATTTGTACACTGATCCCCACACATTTCTGCATCTCCCTGCTTTGTAATTTCATAATCAGTTCCAGATTTCCTATTTCTTCCACATTGTAAGGTACACAGTTCCAGATTTTTAAGAGGTCATGTTTTAAGTGTGGAAGTACAGGGAAAAGTAAGATAAAAATAAAAATCAAACTCAAGTTTTGTTTCATTTCTACTGAGAAGCAACAGACAACACATCTTGAAACCCATCTGGACCTTAGAAACTGTTAGAACACGGACATGTGCAAAGGTTTCATGAGTAAAATAGATGGTTGCTTGGAAGAACACTTTACCAACAAATGGAGCTATGGGAAGTTAAAAGTAATCCTAAGTGCAATAATACATCAGTGTTTTAGGTATGCCTGCCAAAGCAGTATAATGCTTTTCTCAAAATGCAGAACTCTGTCCCTAGATTACAAAACAGAGCAAACTGAAAGATGGGGTTAATCTAGGATAAACTTCATCTCTTGAGTTCAAAGACAATTGGCCTCTCTCTATGGGTTTCAATCGGAGCTTTCTTTGAAGAATTGCTCTCAAATTCATTAAAGAAATTTCACTGACTTCACAGATGTTGGCATTAAATAGATAACCTGAGCTCTTCATTGCTCTGCAAAATGACCATTCACCTTTGAAGCTCTGCAAATTGGGATTAGGCTGGCTGTTTGCCTTTTACCTTGAAGATGACTCGTGTCCATTGATGGGTGAATCCCTGTGCAACCAGTTGGTTGATCAATGATATTAAATTCATCTGTGCAATGTGTCTCTTAAAATGTGCCTCCTTTCTTGGATTGACTCTTTTTGACTTTCAGTGTACTCACACTGCTCAATAATAACATTTCTCCTCCAGTAAAAGAATTCAGGAAATGAGCCAAGTTCTTAAAGTCCAAGTTTAATTCTTGGATTTTTAATTGAAAGATAGAGTTTTTAATGCATAAGCTCATTTAAAAACTCTGCCTTGAATTTTACCTAATCAAGCACAAGCTAGAACCAGGGTCCCATCCGAGCCTACAGCACTCTCTGGAGCCGCATCTACTGGCTTTCACAATGACTCTGCACATTCCAAAGACGATTGGGCATAAACACAGGCTTTCACCCTCTACCCCCACTGTCTGCTTCCTCTGTACCCCACAATCTAAACCATCTCTTTTTCCCAGGTATATGGTCTTGGATTTGTCACGGTGGACGCGAGACTTTACAAGGCCAATAAAATGACAGCTGCAAAGAGGAGACTGGGTGGCTTTTACCGACTCTGCAATACCACTGCCTTTAACTCCCAGGGATCAGGAACTTGAAAGCACTCTGATTCACTTAGCTCTGTGTCTGTCATAAAGTTAAGACTAATAAGATTTTCCCCAACTTATAGCCTTATCTCAAATCCTCAAGCTTCTCCTATGCAGACTTAACTGATGGACGATGTGATTATGCCTTCTCAGGTCATAAATTCAGATATTTATAACATAACTGTTGTCATTTAGGTCAATTAAGATGCTGTTACTGGCTCGGTTCAACCACCTATGGGGCTCGTCAAATACCCTGATGGTGGTTTATGACCCTTGATGGTGATTTTATCTATAGGGATATGAAAGATGGCTGTGTGTGAGAATGGCCAGGAGGCCCTGGAAGCATTCCCCCCATCATGATCATCCACACCCTATTTCTACTCTGTCCCCTTCCCTAGCCACAAAAATCACAATTTGACTCTAAAAACCTCCCCTAAAGTTGGTGTCTTTGATCACCTTTCCTGCTCCAAAAACCTAAGATGGGGCACTGACACCTCTTGTGATGCTGTATGATTTAAATATACATATATATACATACATATGTGTATGTATATATATATATATTTGTATACCACGTCCCTGAAGATAAGTGGGTTTACTTTTTATTTTTCACACAGGGCAATCATTCCCTCATGAATGCAAAACAGGGGGACAAGAAAGACAGAATGGAACACATTGGGGAATTTCATCCTTACAGGTAATAGCTTTTCCTTTTCCCTTGAAAAATATCACTTTCTGCTGTACATTCTTTCAATAGGGCCCCCGCTATATTCCAGGCACTGTGCTAGGCCAGGGAAATGGTTCAAGGAAGCTTCAGCTGGCCAGACACACAGACATGTTAATAATCATAATGCACAGTGTTAACAGGTTCCAGGACAGTCATGCACACAAATTCTGAAAGCACTGAAAAGTAGCTTTCTCACTTCTTGCAGGGTGGGGAGGAGTCAGAAAAAATTCCTTGCGGGGAAAAATACCTAATCTGAGTCTTAGAAAGTGTAAGGAGATAGCTAGGCTAGTTGGGAAAGAATAGTATTTCCTGCAAGAAAAGCCAGAATAAAGACAAGAACTTGAGGAGGACATAGGATGTGAGGCAACTGCCAGGCAGGTCAGTGCTCACTTCCCTGAGGAGTGAGAGTTGAGAAGGATAAGGAAAGCCAGGGCACGATCCCATGGGGCTTTGTGTTCATGTGACACAAACTGTTACCTTTCTTGTTTAAAGGAGACCTGGTACAATGGAACACTTTTCACAAAGCCAGTTGAATGTAATTGGGTAAGATCCATTTTCCTGCACCCAAATCTGTTTTCTTTGTGCTTCCATCCACAGCTGGCACTGTCAAATCCCCACGTCTAACTTGATAAACACAAACTCTTTGAAACTCCCATACTTCCCTTGGTACAGAACGCTTTGCTTTTGATTATCAAAACAATACTATTTGTAGAAGCAGGTAAAGCATCCACAACTCCAGTTGGTAAACACACCAAGTGCTGACTCCACATGAGACACTGTCCAGGGGAAGAGTCAGGGTGTGGTGGAGAGGTGTGGCTCCTGCTGGCACTGTATTTTGAGGTACACAGTGACATACTCTATATCTTCAAATTTAATGGTCTTTAATCAGTTCATGTTCCCATCCCTGCCCCTACCCCCACAGCACATTTTGGATAATGAAAATACAGTTTCTGGTGACACCACCTCCCAGCCCCCCCTCCCCCCACCAAAAGAAAACCCTACCAGGTAAAAGAAGGAGGGTAGTATGAAATATGTACCACAGCATTTGAAAGCCTGCAGTATGGGAAAGTGCAAGCCACAGGCTACAGGTGATTTCTCTAAATTTGCTATTTAAATATTCTATGGAGATCCAGGGTCAGAAAGTGACAGTGTTTGGCCAGGTGTGGTGGTGCACGCCTGTAATCCCAGCCATTTGGGAGGTGAAGCAGGAGGATCACAAATTTCAGAGCAGCCTGGGCAACTTCATGAGACCTGTCTCAAAATAAGGGATGGGGATGCAGCTCAGTAGAAGAATGCCTCTAGGTTCAATTCCTAAGGACATACACACATACAAAAGGTGACGGTGTTAACCCAGGCACTCAGAAATTCCCCCAATGGATCAAACTATATCTTATGAAAGTATCTGCGGCTGTTAAAAATTTTAAATATTTGACTTTGTTTATACTCTATCTTGTTCCAAACAGGATTAAGCCTCTAATAACAAACAGAAGAGTCTTAGGGGTACTGTCGAGGGGAGGGGCACGGGCTGGAGTTATGGTCACCACGAAGTTGTCGGGCTGGTTCTGACTGGGACTTGGACTGTGCTCGTGCATATGTGGAAAGCTTTGCTAAAACAGAATGTTCTGATTTAACACGCAACTCCCCTGCTGCTGGGCACCAATGGAAAAGCTGACAACCCATCACTGGAGGAAGTCTGGGATCTGTGAGCTTTTTATCAGCTGAACGAAATTCAAAAAAGTGTTCATACCACTCTCTGTGACTCCAGGATGGTGTGAAGTAGCTGAGCGCAGTGGGGAGGAACAGGTCCCTCTGCCTCTCCACTTGGGCCAGTCACTAAAGTTTTCAGTTCTTCCATCTCCTCAGCTGAATGACTTCAGGTGGTGTTGTGAAGATTACAAGAATTAATACATGTAAATAGTGCCTGACACATCCAAAGTACTCAACAAATATTAACCACAAGTATGATTTTCTAGTCCTCTGCTAAGAACAGACTGTACAACAGGCATAAAGAGCAATGCTTTGGAACTTCCAGTCTAGCTGGAAACAAGATCACTCTAGGGAACACTGTGGAGATCAAGAGAAGGAGAGTCTAAGGAAAACTGGGCTAGGGCTCCAACAGCTTCAAGAGGTCAGGAGAAAGGGAGATAGCAACATTTCTGAAAATTTAGAAGAGGCTTCCTCAAGAAGTATTTCTGGGCTGAATCCAATAGGTAGGATTTAAGCAGATAATAGGGCATTTCAGATAATGGCAAGCCATAATTATAAAGACATGGAAAAAGCAATGAACAACTATTTTTAGAAGAGGAAAAAAATACCCTATTATCAGGGAGTGGTGGAAAACTCATAAAATCTGCGCAGGGGGACCCATTTGGGCAGAAGCTGAAGACTAAGCAGAGGTAGTTGAATCCGATGTGGTTTGGAAAAAGGGAGGAACTGGCAAACTGTCGCCAGGGGAGGGACGTGGAGGAAGCAGTGTTTCAGGAAGGTGGACCTGGAGAAGATGGCCGGGAGAGTTCTGAGTCACGGAAACCACCAAGGGGATCCTCGTGGGGAGGTGATGCGGCTCACCCCAGACCAGTGCTGAGAGAAGAGGGAGGAAGTGGTGGAGGAGGAGGCACTCTGGGGAGGATTCTTGACCTCAGTCAGTGACTAACCATTAGTCTAACTGCACCAGGCCTGGAATGTGACAGAACAGATCTGATACCCAGCTCTGTCTCTTGGTAGCCTTGGCTTAGGGTATGGACTCAGCATAGACTAGGCTTCCTCCTGTACAAAATGGGAATAAGAGTGTTTACTTCACAGAGACATATAGCACCATGCCTGGTTCACCCCAAAGTGGTCAAAAAATGATACCCATTTCTGTGGTGTTGATATGATAAAGAAAGAGGAAGAAAAAAACGAGAGGAAAGAAATATGAGGTTCTGCACATGGTCCCAAAGTCACCAACTGAAATGCAGTGCCTGGCATGGCCTGGATCCCTCTTTTGGAGACCTGATTAATAATAATATCAGCCCTTTAATGCCTCCTTGATAAATCCAGGTGTCAGTATGAATGGAGACTTGATAATTGTATTCTTTGTATTACCTGTCTAACTCACTTCCATCTCTCCATGGAAACCAAGTCTTTCCAAAAATATAAGACCAAAGGAAAATGGTGATAACTTTGTCTCATTTAAAAGAAATAACTTAAGATGTGTGTGTGTGTGTGTGTGTGTGTGTATGTATTTTTAATTTTAAGATGAGTACTTTGCACTTTATTTCATAAGAGGGAGGAAAAAAGATGACACATCATGCCAGTGATTACCTGCCCATTTTAAGCCCTGTCAGCTACACAAAGACTTAAACTGAAGCTAAATCCAGGACGCATTATCCCTCTAAGCCCCTGTGTTAACTCAAGGGGACTGAAAGGCATGTCTGCATTTCTACTGGTTTTGTGGTGGGTTCGGAAAACATATAAAGTAGTACCTGATTATTTCAGATAGGTGTGTTCCAAAGAATCTTTCTGCTTTAGTTGCTGAAAAATGTTTCTCAGTCACCTAAGTTTCCCAAAGTCTATCTTGCACAATACAAATTGCAGAGACAAGTTGCATTTGACCTAGAAAATCTGGAATGGACAGCTAAGGAAGTGGGTAACACAGAGAAATTCTTTGTGATCTTTATAGAATTATCTGTTCTTGATGCCCCCCAAAATGCAAACCTTTACCTCCCCACTAAGCCCCAGGCATTTGGAATGATTTGGAGAAAGGTCACAAAATCAAAGCATATCAGACAAATGACCTAGTGCTGATCAGCACCAATGATCAGTCCTGGTGTTACGAATTTAACAACTTCAGATTCCTCAAGAAACCAGCAAGAGAGAAACTTCCCTAAGTTGGCTGAAGTGTATTCCTGGAGGACCTGCCAGTGCACTTAGACCGAGCAATGCTGAGCAATTACCACTTTTTTCCATTCTTTACTTATTACAACACATTAGCTTTTACTAGCCAGCTCTGCTTCCTTACTGAATAAATCCAACATCAGTGCTTGCTTTGATTACAGAAGGAGATAAATGTCTTCCCAGGTCCTTGGATAAGATGGCATTGAAAAAGTAACCTTCCACAGATGTGTGGCATAAAATAATTGCTACAGCTCATCAGAGAAATAAAACCCAAAGATAAATGTCTTTAGCCACTGCAGAAGCTCCACAAGCACTCATAATTCATCATCCATGCAGAAGAAGACAGGTTTAGGGAGTTCTTGGACTTGGAGTTCTGTGTAAAATGTAAGAGCCAGGTGACCTTGGTCAAGTAAAGACATTTCTGAGTCTGTCTCTAGCTTTTAAAATGGAGCCAATATATACCCAGTTCATAGGACAACATACAGGTTCAAAGAATTAGTGCATATATGGAAAACATTCTGTAAATCTTTGTTATTGTTATTAATGTACATTTTCTTTAACAAAACACAACCAACATCCCTCTGGACAGTGCTCAGGGTTATAAGTAAATTCTTTTCAGTGGAGAAATTCTCCCCAGATGAGACAGGAACAAATTAAAACTCAGTTTCAGCTCTGTGGTACTCTTGGGTCAACTGTTTCAGTAGAAAATTTGTTTCCCTCTGGGTCTACTTAAAAATCATCTTTAGCATAGCAGATCAAATTGTCCATATGGGTGACAATGTTGTCACTTTAATACTTACAACCTGTAAATTGTCTAGACAAGATTAGTGGGAAGACAAGAGTCTTACAGTCATAGAATCACAAGACAACAGAGTTGCCCAGTCTCTGCAAAGCCTTTTGGTTTAACTGCTTCATGGTGGAGGGAACGTGTCTGGCATGAGCCATAGGTCATGGAAGGGACACAGGCAGGACAAAAATTCTCAATTCAGAGACTCTCTAACCACTTCCTCTTTTAACTAAAGAGATTAGATGTTCTGTGGACTTTTAAGAAGTACTTGACTATAAAATCACCTGGACTTGGTACCATTTGTTGGTGGGAGAAAGGGGTTGTGTTATATTTTAGCTACCAATTCAGTTCTTTTAGTGGTTAATTGATATATTCACTTATTTCTATTTTTTTGAGCCAGATTTGTAATTTATTTTTAGCTAATTGTTCATTTTTTCTAATTTTAAAATACATTGGAACAACATTATTCAAAATTTTTTATGATAAAAAATTCCTACTATAGCTGTAGTGCTTTCTTCCCAAGGAATAAGTTTATATCTTCTCTACTTCCTTTCTCTATAATTTGGAAAAAAAAAAAAAAGAAAAAGGGAGGGGGTCCCTCTTGGACAAACACAACTTTCTACATTGTACAATAAATATAGGCTGTCCAATATGGTAGCCCTAGCAATTAGCTCACTGTGGCTAGTGAACTCCTTCAAATTTGATTAGTACAACTGAGGGACTAAATTTAAAATTTTATTAAATTTTACTTAATTTAAATTTAAATGATCATATGTGGCCCATGATTACTATGTTTGATGGTGCAGGTCTAACATATCTTTTCAAAGATTCAGCTTTTATTTTTATAGATCATTTCATGTTATTATTGCTGTTGATGCTTTCTATTTCATTCACCTTTTGCCTTTAAAAAGAATTCCTTCTACTTCTTTATGTTTAGTCTGACTGTTTTTATGAAGTTCAGTCATAAGCCAAGAGACAGACTGGGGCAGGATTCTATTGAGCCTGGCTTCCCTCTTCCTTGGATTCAAGTCCCACAGGCTCCATAGGAAAAGGCCTGTGAAAAGATGATTGAAAAGAGAAGATGAAAAGCCAAAGGTTCCCAGATGAAAGTCAAGCCAGGAGCTGGCTGTTAAGAAAATTTTCTCCCCTCCCCAGAATGAATTAGTTGAATCCAATGTGACACTGAAAGGGAAATCAAAATGCTTGAAGAGCAGGTTGTGGACTTGAACTCCCATGTAACTGGATTCCTCCTTGGGACTTGCTGCTCGGACACATGATACTGTGTAGAGAGTGTCCTGCTAGCCTGGCTGAAATCTGGACACCATGGGCCTTTTTTATATGGGGAATTTTTAATACAAACGGAGTAGAGAACTAGGAGCTTAGCTAGCCAGGGGTTTCTTCCATTTGGGACTAAGAAATAGGAAGAAAGGCAACAGGAAAAAGCAGCAGACAGACTACTGTAAAGGAACAAAAAGGAAATCTCCCTCTACCTGGAGGGAGTCGGTGTTCAGGCTTGAAGATGAGAACCACCCTCCATAAAACAAGAATTCATTACACTCCCAGTCCTCACTACTCACTTTGAGCCAATAAGCAATATATATTATGAAGCACCATATCAGAAGGGGCGCCAGACCAGTGGAGCGACCGGGAGACAGCTCCCACGATCATAAGCCCTAGGTGACGAACTCTGGAAGGCTGAGGATGTTTCTGCTTTGATGTCTGGGCTTGGGAGGAAGGTAACAGTCTTACCCCAAAAGGATTCTAAAACACCAGAAGTGAAGAGATGGAAACTAAAACCATACTGAAACTTACAGTGACTCTGAGAACATGTTAAATTTAACTTAAGATTGTGAGTTTTCCTGGTAATTTGACTAGAGTAACTCAAAGTTCTTTGTCTCTTACTACTTTTCAATTGTATTCTAAATGACCAGAGAATCCTAAACACCTATATTATGTAATTATAACCAGAAAGCCACTAGCTATTCCCTGATTATTTATTTCATGAAAGAATCATTTGCCGTTCTGGACAATCCACCAGGGCCTGGGCTCGCAATGGTAAACCACAGAAATAAGGCAAAGGAGTTTTCATTGGATGGATAATCTTCTGAAGACAGGCTGACTTGTTAACAAAAAGTGGCATAATTCTTATGGTGACAAATGGTAACAAGGATACAAAACAGGCCAAGTGACAGAGGGACTTGGAGGGAAGGGGACAGCCTTTGGATGGCATGGTCCCAGAGGACTTTTGTAGTGGGTAGCAACTAAGCTGAGATTGAATGACAGTAAGGAGCCAGATTTCTAAGATGGTGGAGGAGGGTTCCAGTACAGGTGCAGCAGGCTCAGAGATTCTCATGTGGCAGTACGTTAGGCATGTGGTTGGGAGGGGAAAAAGGAAGACAGGACTCTAGGAATTGTACATGGTGGCCTGACAAAAGTGGGACACAAGGGCCAGACAGAAAGGGTGCTTGCAAACAAGAATAAGGACTCTCGATTAATTAAACTTTCATGAAATACACAAGGTCACTTTCCTAACATGTTATTAGAGAAGATGATTTCTATACTGCCTTACTGACTCTCCAAGCACTGGAAACCCTGATCAGGTAAGTTTTCCTCAAAGAAAAGGGAGATTACATTAGTGCATTTTGTTCAATGAGTTGTGAAAGAACCAAGTTTTTCTAAGAACTCTCCATGTGTCCCTAACCATCAAAGACACTACTGCTGGGGCTTCACAGAGTGCAGAGGCCTTCCTGGTGGGCACATAGTCAACTTGGGTAGGCCCAAACCCCTTGGCAACTAGCCCTTCTTCTGCTCTGGGTTTTACACAGATGGTTGTTTCTTTGTTTGTTTGTTTCTTTCTTTTTTCCTGCCACTGGGAAAAGTACATAAAAGTAGGTGTGCCACTTGAAAATTAAACAGAGAGTAAACATCCACGGCAGCTGGACTGTGATCTAGATAACACTGGAGAATCTAAGAGTGGGAAGTCACGTAACACAGAAATAAGAAAGAAAGAATCATGGCAGAAATGATTGGTTTGGAAAAAAAAATAGATGGAAAGAATCTGGAAGGTAACAACTTCCAGATGGTCCTGGTGGTGAAGATAGCTATATATAGAGAAAGAGGGGCTAATTAGTTCCTGGGCCAAGGCCCCAGTTTCTGTTAAGTGAGTGATTGTCTCGTGGTGGTTTAGTTCAATACTAGGGGACACACCACATCGTGAGTAAATTAAGTATTTGGGTTTTTTTTTTCCTCAAGCAATGGGAATTGCCTAACTTTAATACAATTAATTAAGATTCAATGAATGTTTAATCTAGTTCTGGTGCTTATACCAGGGACACAATGGGCTCTTTGTCTTGGTCAAGGCTCCTAAATATTGGGAAAAGAGAGAAAGGCTGAAAAAGAGCAAGGGTTAGTCAATACCTTTCCCTAAAATCCTCAGATGTATAAGTTGGTTTCCAAATGTAACAGCCAATTCAGGGAAACCCAAGAGATTGCCCTTGAAGGAGGCTGTGGACCTTCCAGAAGGAAAGGAAAAATATTGCCTTATGCCTCCAGGTTGGCACTAAAAGTTACAAGCTAGTTTTCCAAACTCCCCCTTCAAAATTCTAGCTATGCTAACTAAATGGACCATCCTTAACAGTGCATGCTCAACTAAACTCTCCCTTGGTTTCTTTCTATATTCAAGTCAGACACTCTCCACAGAGATAAGGTTGAGAAAATTTAGGAGGTAGGAAGAATCATTGGAATGCTCTTTCCAGAATGGTGCGGCCAAATGAACAGCTCTTGCCAGCCACCAACCATCACCTGACAGGCAAATGGACAAAGATAGGGAGATTTTTATCCACACAGAATCTACACTACTGGTTCCTGAGAGAATTAAAAAAAAAAAAAAAAAAACAGCAATGAAAACTGCTTCTGTTTACTGTATGCCTATTTTGCATGAGCCCTGTGTGTGGTGCTCCATCTATATCATCTCATTCAACTTTCACAACAATGTTGAGAGGTCAGTGCTCCCTTTATCCCCCATGGAACATAGGCGGAAGCTGAAGCTTTTGAGATATTAAGTCCTTTGCCCAAGGTCTCACAGCTAGTAAATGGAGGAGCTGGGATTGCAACCAAAGATGCTTGATCCTGGAGTCTGCACTAACTCTAGCTCACACCTGATACTGTGCTGAGTTACTCTCTAAGTGAACTCCCATTGGGTGGATGAGGATTGCCAAACAGCTGGCTCTCTCCATGAACACACCAGCAGAGGAAGTCTTACTCCTTTAGCCATAAAAAAAAAAAAAAAAAAAAAAAAAGTGTGTTGTATGCCCATTGACATACCAACCTGCCAGGCTGAGAATGAGAATGACCAGTGGATTCACAGAACACCTGCTTTCTATCCTAATCAAGCTAGACCTGAGAACTCACTGGTTAGAGAAAAGCAAGGAGGCTCAGGGCATGGATAGCCATGAGGTTCAAGCCAAAAAAAATTTTTTTTTCTGAAATCTGGTCTTAATCCACTGCTGGAAGGCTGTCAGGTTCTGGGAGACCAGGTGAGATGGAGATAAGGAGGCAAGGCCCATTGGCCCAAACCCCCATCTCTCTATTCTCTTAAATTCGGTTTAAGTGGAAGCCCAAGGGGTAGCCCCAGGACATCTGGTTTGGCAATGGTTTAATTATCCTTTATCCTGATCCCATCCCGTAGGACTTTTAGCAGCCTGAGGTGATTGCAGTGTCCACCTAGGCCTTTAAAAATTACACAGTAGATGTAACTCATCTAAACAACCATTATATCATAAAATTGATAGCTGGTAGGACTCTTGGGGATAATTTAGACCAATACCATCTCCCTCCCAATTACCACCCACTTGCAGCCAAGATCCTCAATAAAATCCTGTGGAAAAAAAGAAGAGAAGAAAGAAGGAAGAAGGGATATTGGTTAGTTAGCTAGCTAAATTTCCAAGAAGTTAAATGGCTTATGAAGAGTCCCAGATTAGTGGTAAAACCAGGAATAGAACACTAGTATCCAAATTCCTAGACTATGTTCTTCCTTCCCATTTATTATCCTTCCACTATTTTTCTGCATATACACTAGTTGTCCGTCTGTCCATCTTTGTCCAATCAAGAGAGACTCCTTATTGCCCACCATCTTCTAGGCAATGAAAATGCAAAAATGAGAAACTTCCTTTGTGGGCTCCAGGACAAGCAACCAATGTCTCATACTGTGCCTGACCTACCGAAGCACTCAATATATGTTTATTAAAGAGATGCATGAAAACACCCAGATATCATAGTCTAGGGAAGACCATGGGGAGCTAGGAACACTCAAAAACTAGAAGAGTATCTGGTACACAGAAGCACTCTACAGTATTTATTGAATTAATGAATGAACAAATAGAAGTAAGTTCATC
Organism: Sciurus carolinensis; assembly: GCF_902686445.1. NCBI lineage: Eukaryota > Metazoa > Chordata > Mammalia > Rodentia > Sciuridae > Sciurus > Sciurus carolinensis. The sequence goes on along the minus strand of NC_062229.1, from coordinate 53,558,811 downwards.
AAAATATGCACTGCTGGGCTTTAGGAACAGTACTCACTAGGATCTCTAGAGGAATGACTCCTTCCTGCAACCTTTTCTAGGTGGTCTTGTCTTAGTTCAGGAACTAAGATCTCAGGAGTCTGGAATCAGAAAGACCTACACTGGAATCTTGCTCTGCCACCTAATCAACATAAGTCCTGAGGCAAGCCCATTCTTGGTCCTCTCTAAAAGGATACAATAAGAGAATATCCCTGATTAGGTTGCTGGGAAGATTAGGAAATTGGTAATGCAGAATGGTCAAAAAATCCTACCAGGAATTCCTATCGGGCTTAACTAAAAGCTTTTATATTTCATCCTTCCATCTCTCCTTCCTTCCTGTCCTTTCTCTCCTTTCCCTCCCTCCCTTCCTCCCTCTCTCCTTTCCTTCCTTCCTTCCTTCCTTTCAACCAGCTTTCTCTTAGCACTCCAGAAATATTAACATTCAATTCCCATAACAACACTAGGAATCAGGTACTATTATCTCCCATTTTTCAGATAAGGCAAATAAAGAGGAAAGAGGTTGGACAGCTGGCCAAAGTCACACAGCTAGGAAGTACCTCCATGGGATCTGTGCAGACAGCCTGGCCCCAGTGTCCTTGCTCACTTTCTTATCCCTGAAAACATGAATAGTGGTCCAAAATTCAGGGACAGTGATTTATATGAGATAAAACCATATAATTAAAGAACTGAGAATGTGATTATCAAAATGGTTATGTCAATATGGCCATGTCATGCTGGCAAGTCATAACTAAACCAGAGTAGCAGAGGAGGAAGCTGAGGACCAGAGAACGCACATGACTCACCCAAGCAAACAGGATACTAGTGAACACATATGCATGTATGTAGTTCCTGTCCATGCTATTGGTGGTTTCTCCACCCACAGTACAGCTGGAACCTGGATTTGATTCTTGGGAAAGCACAGATGCCTAGACAACTCAGGTGACATTTTTTTTTTTTTTTTTTTTGTACCAGGGATTGAACCCAGTGGTGCTTAAGCACTGACCCACATCCCCAGCCCTTTTTTATATCTTATTTAGAGAAAGGGTATTGCTGAGTTGCTTAGGACCTCACTAAATTGCTGAGGCTGGATTTGAACTCACGATCCTTCTGCCTCAGCCTCCAGAGCTACAAGTGTGTGTCACTGAGCCTGGCTGCTCTGGTGACATTTCTTATATTGGATGATTTGTCTGCTGTCTCTTGTGTCACCTTCTGCCCCCTGTCCTACACACCCTAATTTTTTGTTATTATAACCACACTTACAGTAATAATAAAAATAATATTTTTTACTCAGTACAAGCCAGAAACTTCATATATATTATTTCACTTAACCTTATAACAACCCCATGGTTTAGGTGTTGCTGTCCACAATTTTAAAATGGTGTATAGACAGCCTCCTTTATTTCTCCACTTGGCCATATGCCAGGCACTGGGGGTATGAAGATGAGCAAATCTGAGGCTCTCTACCTCTGATGGTTAGTCAACTAAAGGATATGCAGGATCAGAAGGAGGAGCTGGAGTGCCGAGAGCATGCAGAGAGGGGACCTGCTCAAGCTGAGTACAGGGAAATCTTCCCTGAGGAAGTAGAGGGTGGGCATGAGTTGGAGTCAACTGAACCAAGCAGGGAGGAGGATGCGGCACAGCACTGAAAGGAATGATCCAGGCAATGGAAGAACCTATGCATAGGCTCCCAGTTAGAGGATAGTGAGGCCTTCGGGGCCCTTCCCTGTCTTTCCATGGCCAACCAGCTAGTCTGGGTGGGAGTGGAACACACACCCAGGTTGCTTTTTCCATTGTGACATCCTATGGGACCTTCATATAGCACAAAGTTCACGACCCCTTGACAAAAGATAATTTTGTTATCTCCAGGTGAGAAATGACATGATAACAAAAGGTCTTGGGAATATATTAACCCTTTAAAATTAATTAATTAATTGGTACTGGGGGTTGAACCCAGGGGTGCTTAACCACTGAGCCACACCTACAGTTCTTTTAATTTTTTTATTTTGAGATGAGGTCTTGCAAAGTTGCTTAGGGCCTCGCTCAATTGCTGAGGCTGGCTTTGAACTCCGAATCCTCCTGCCTCAGTCTCCCAAATGACTGGGATTGCACCACCGTACCCAACTAAATTATTTTATATTTTATAAACTACACCAACTCTCTATATATAGGCCAGAAAAGTAATCAACTGAAAAAAAAAATATATATATCTACTCATCAATACACAAGACAGGTCTATTTGGGGACTTCATAAAATAACTCCATGTCCTAAGAGGTAGGAGCCATTGGTTGGTTTTCTCCCTCTCCTGGTCTCTGAACTCCTTAGGGGCTGCTCCTTTCATTTCACAGAACAGGTATTCAATATATCCTGTGACAGAGCAGAAACATACCTGAACCCTCAGTGGTCTTTCATTCATTCCATAAATATTGATTGGGTGCCTACTCTGTGCCAGGCACTGGTCTAGACCCTGGTTCTGTAACAGTTAAGGAAATGGGTAACTTGTCTGTCCTTATAGAGCTTATGATCTATTGGGGTGAGGAAGAATTAATGCACTTCTCCTCTTATATTTCACTCAAAAGCAAAATAAAACCTTAAAGAATTCTGTCCTTGATTCTTTTTAATCAATATGCAGATGACTCCCATGTACCTCTTTCCAGTTGTCTTGCCTTTCTTATTATGAAACATAGAATGCCTGGAAGTCAAGGGTCCTGAATGAGAGAGTTTAGTGTTCTGCCCACCTCCCACATGACCTCCTGGAGGCTCCATTTGAGCTCTGAGACCTGGGGACTTGCTACTCCAAAGGGACCCCCTTCAGATGCAGTTTATCAGCACTTATCAAATGCAGTCGAGACCTCTGCATGAGGCCAGCTTAGGATGAAAGGATCTGGTTCCGTCCTCTTCTCAAGTATGTGGCTTTACAGTGGATCTGAAGAGGTAGTTAAGAATTCAGGTCATGGACTGCCCAGACATGAGTTTATAAGACTCTACTCATGCCATAAAGTAACACATGAATGTTGAAGTAATTTATTTTCCCTGATTACATTTTATGTATCCATGCTTTCTCCCAGGGTATCCAACGCACAGACTGCCCTGAAACTCCTTGGGATATATGCATGCCATACATCCATGCTCCTACTATTTATTGGGACCAGCTTGCTTCATTTCTATGATCCTGCCTGCTTTCTACCTATTAAATATTGTCAGTTCTGGCTGTAACATAATCCTGGCTGAGATTCACATGCGAGATGTAATCTTGACAAGCCATTTGGAATCTCTTCTGAAAAAATGTCAAAGCCAGCATTCTTCCAGAGGAATGAATCAGTCTGATAAAAATGTCTACAGGGGAAGCCTAATCAGTTCATATGAGAACTTGTCAGTAAACCTCTACTGAGATGGTGAGATTAAACCATCTTCATAAATTGTCATTAGAAGGAAGTGTGGTCCATTCAGCTAAGATGATCCTCTTCTATTTCTAGTTAGAAACTCTAGTTCACATTTATCATGTGGAAATCCTGGTGAAAACCATGTCCACAATGAACATTAAAAGGATAATGACATCTCAGTTCTTGTAGTTAATAGTGGTTCATTTTAAGTGCTAAAGCAGGAGGGCGGCCCTTTTCTTTCTCGCTGCCATTGAGGGTGTTCTCAAAGGGAAAACCCGACTTGCTTTATTATTTTTTTCTAAACATCCTTCTTTTGACCTCTTATCCAGATAATCACCCACTGACTATTTTAAAGGTATGCTAATATTTAGACAAATCCTCTAAGATCTCTGTCAAGTTGGAACAGGAAATGCTTTATGTCATTTTAATGTTTATCAACATTAGTGGTGAAATCATATCATTATGAGGGAAAACATTTTCAGATGATTTTTTGATATGGTTTAAAACAATTAGAGTGTGAGGTCAGGACTATGCATAAGGACCATCTCTCCTCAACAGAGCTCTGCCAAAGAAGTAGCAACTTCTCTCACCCATCACTTTAAAAAGCACAGTTATCATCAGAGATTTTTTAAAAAATTCTTTTCAGTGTTTTCATCTTTCTTTCCTTCTCACAGTAACCCACACTGATGGGGGAGAATAGGATAAAGGTGGCCACATTGTCAGAGACTGGTGTTGACACCATAGGATTTGGAGACTTGACAGGCCTGGTTCCAGTCTCAGTTTGGCCTTTGCTGGCTCATGACATGAGCAAATAACTCAGCCTCTGTTTCACCATCTGCAAAATGGGATAACAACATCATCACCTCACATGGCTGTTGAAAGGAGTGAGCATAGCACCTGGAACACCATGGGCCTAGCCATCTATCAATATTAAATGATCAGTAATTATTTGTTCAATGAATGAATGAATGAATGGGTCCATGAATACATCTATTCCTATCAAAACTGTAATGTTCTAAATCTGGGGCTGGCAAGTTCTTCCTGGAAGGGGCAGCTAGTAAATCCTTTAAGCTTTGTTGGTCATATGGTTTCCATCACAACTACTCAACTCTGTGTTGTAGCATGAAATCAGCCACAGAAAATAAACAAGTGGGTGTGGCTGTGCTCCAATAAAACTTTATTTACAAAAACAGGCTGGGAACTGGATTTGCCCTGCAGGCCAGAAGTTGTAGATCTCTGTTCTGAAGGCCACACTTGCTAATGACAAATCAGAACTATGCTAGTCAACTTTTCATCATGGTGACCAAAATACCCAACCAGAACAACTGAAGAGGAGAAAAGCTTATTCTGTTTCACAGTTTCCAGACGTTTAGTCCATGGTTGACTGAGTCCATTGCTCTGGGTCTAAGGTGAGGCAGAACATCAGAGTGGAAGGGTATAGTAGAGGGAAGTTTCTCCCCTCATGGTGGTCAGGAACCAGAGAGAGAGAAGATGAATGCTTTAGGGGCATGCCCCCAATGGTCCACCTCCAGTCACACCCCACCTACTTTACCACCGAGTCAGTCCATTCAAACTAGCATGGACTGATAAGGTAACACGTCTCATAAGTCACTCATTTACATCTGAATATCTCTGCATTAACACAGGAGCTTTTGAGGACACCTCATAACCAGAGGAGATCTGACTCTCAATATAAGTGTTCAGTAATGATGTACAAGCCCAGTATAAGACCAGATTCATCAAACTAGGAGGCAAGAAGTCACATCCTCCCAGCTTCACACCAACCATTTGCTGTTCGCTGGCACACTCATGTTCTCACAGGTATGCCAGGTCACTACTGCCTCCAAGTTCCTTTCCTGGAGACTCTCCCATCCTGTAAGCCAGTCTGTTAGACCTGTAGGCCCTCCTGGAATGTTCCTCTTCTTTTCCTTCTCAAATCAATGAAAGCCCCCCTTTGTTCAAATCCTCAGAGATAGGGAGAGAAACTTTCTTGCTTATATCTAGGTAGGTTAATGGGAAGGCAATTCCTTTCCACACTCTTCTTCATCTGAGGAATTCAAAATCATACTGTGGGAGATGGAAGGACATGAACTAGAGCTGCTCAAAGGCTGGGGTAGAACTTCGTGAAGGTGACACTCCTACATACTGAGCCCCTACCATGTTCCAGATACTGCCAAAGTCACCTCTGTGTACAGAGGGTGAAGCAGAGCTCAGAAAGTATGAAGGATTTGTCTGTGAACAAATAATGGGAGCAGGGACTAGACCCCAAGCTGGTCTGACTAATGTATAACCAACTCTAAAGGCAAAATTACTAAAAGTGACAGTTTGCCCCTAGGTGCAAATGGTACCTAGGGGCAAAGAGATATCTGGGGTTAGACTTTCAAATTTAGTACAGTTTGCCAGCATTTTATTTATTCATGGATTTATTTGGTTTTTGTCAACTCTCCTACAAGATTATAAACTCAAAGGAAACTGATCTCTATATCCAACATGGTCTCTTGCACATCACAAGTGTTTATTATGTATCCATAGTGAAGAAAAATTATAAGGATGCTAGATAGTAGTAAGCATCTAGGAGCCAGACTAAGAACTTGTCATACATCATCTCACCAACCTTCCAATCACACAAATTAGTTGCTGTCATTTCCCCCATTTTATTGATGATAAAACCAAGGTTCTGAAAGGTTAACCCTTCTAGCCCAAGGTCAGAAAGTTAACAAATGGCAAAAGCTGTAACTGAACCCAGTTCTGTTAGGCTCTTAACCTAGATTCCTCTTATTCCATTCAGTTCCCCCCATACAATGATTCCCCTTGTCCCAAACCAGACAGTGAACCCATTGGCCCAGGGCCCCATTCTTTCCACAACAAAAAGTCATCTTTTCTCTTTCTCCCTATGTTCATTCCTAGTGTCTGGAAATTGCCCTCACCTATAAAACCAGGATAATTTTCCATTGTCAACATACATCCCAACCTCCTCCGTGGGGGTTTTGTGAGAATTAACTCTATTTGCAGCCATTAATTAAGTTGTTAAAAGTACAAGTAGCTTTTTCTCCATTTTTTACATGGCTTCCCAAATGGTTAATGCTGAGTTCTTTCTTGGTGCTAGCATGAGGAGCTCATAACTTTTCAATGGATTATGAAAGTTATTCCCCCAGGGGCTCAGCAAAGCAGTCATCGCTGGGCATAGCTTTGGCATTACGTCAGTGAATTCAGTCCTTCCCAAGCTAATGGTGGTTCTTAATAATATTATTGGAATTATTATTACCTTCAATTTAAAGGTTGGCCATGAACAACTTACTACTTCAGAGAGTTTCCCCAAAGACTCACGTTAGAGTTTGCAGTCTTTTTGCCAAAGGGCACCATATGAACAGGAACCAGAGTCCTCTCCCATCCCCCAAGTAAATACATTAATTAATAAATACACAGCATTCAAATACTTTTATGTTGTTGGCTGGTTACCAGGTTTTAAATTGACTTCCTTAAGGGTGGATAACACTGCCTAATCACTACCACTTTGTTCTAAAAACTACAAGGAAATCAGGAAAATTTTGAACATTTTTCTTCACTTCTACTCATCAAAGTACATGAGAATAATGTTAACAGTATAGTTGAAACCTTCAGGATGACTCCTCTTATCTTGCTGGAGATGGTGGGCAGCGTGGGGTTTGGTTTCAAAGACAATATGATGAATGGTTCCTGGTAAAAGAACTACCTATTTCATCTCCCTTGACAACACCAGAGTGTTGAGAGCAGGCTGGGAGAATAGTCTGGAAGTCAGGTGAACTGCTCACTGGATTCAGGGTCAGTGAGCTCTCTGACTCTGCATATGTGCTTGGAGCTGGAGGGAGATCTTACAGAAAAAAACAGGAACATGTAGTCCTATGGTTTAGATACAAGGTGTTCCCCCAAAGCTCAAGTATTAGATAATGCAAGAAAGTTTAGAGGTGAAATGATTGGGTTTGATAGCCTTAACCTAATCAGTTGCATTAATTTGCTGATAGGGATTAACTGGTGGTAACTGTAGACAGGTAGGGTGTGGCTGGAGGAGATAGGTCCCTGGGGGCATGCCTCTGGGGTATATATTTTGTACCTGGTGAGTAGGGCTTTCTATGCTTCCTGATTGTCAAGTCCTGAGCTGCTTTCCTCCACTACATCCTTCTGTCATCATGTTCTGCCTCATCTCAGGCCCAGAGCAATGGAGTCAGCTGTCTGTGGACTCAGACCTCTGAAACAATGAGTGCCAAATAAACTTTTCCTTCTCTAATATTGTTCTTATCAGGTATTTTGGTAGCAGCAATGAAAAAGCTGACTAAAACATGTAGGTAGGTTGAAGACTTTTTCTGTGCCCAGAATCTGATGCTTAGAAGCCATGGCAATAGGTCACCCACTTCCAGGAAGACAAGGTTCAGGAGCTAAAAGAGGAATGTGGGAGAAGAAGTTTTAGCAAGTCCCCAGACAAAATGGACTAAGAAGGGAATGATCTCAGGGGTGTGAAGATGAATCTTGGGGGATCGGGTAGAACTGTTTTGGGAAGAATCTCTGAGGTTAGAAAAGACAGTGTATTCATTCATACCCAGGAGGTCAGGAACCAGGACATGAGCCACAGAGAAGCCTGGACAGCTTACAGACAGGAGAGAATGCACACACTGGAGCTAAACATGCAAGAAAATTCTAGTACACAATATCTGATTCATAATATACACGTAAATACTCACTGAACCATGAACAAATGAATAGTGATTGAGAGAGATCTAACATCCTGCCTGGGCTAAAAGTTCTGTCAATTTAAATCTACATCAGCCAAGAAAAATTGTCTGTGTGCAGTACCTAGGTTAATTGTGACGCTTATATTTAGAAGAATTCCCTCTTGTTTTTAACCCATCCAAACCCCATCTAATTGACTTGCATGGATCTATGGTACTTCTGTTTCTGTAGGGTGTCTACATTCTAATAAGATTACCTACCTAGGCCCCTGGGTTGCTTATGAGTTTATCAAGGGAAGGGAGCAGGTATTTTCACACCTGGATCAAGGCTGAGGGAGAAGAGGTCGTGCATCACACAAGACATCACTGCTACCACTCCCAAGGAGGAAGCAGATCCACAGAGGGCTGAAGCCTTAAGAAGCTTTACCAGAGGACTACCTGGGAAACCTTTCACTGACTGATATTCAGAGATGTCCCAGTTCACAGGTCCTGTGGCTACATTTTATCTCCCTGGGAGGAGAAATCTGAGGCTACGCTGGTGTAGCTAAGCATATGTCTTGCTTGTCTGTCTTCCTGCTAACTAACCTCACCTTCCTTGACAGTCCACTCCTGACTTTGTCAGGGAATGGAGAGTCTGGGTTTTCCAACAAAGCTCACATACCAGAAAAGGCCTTGCAGCCTGATTCTGCCCGAGTCTCTGCCTGTTCTTGACATATATTATTGCTTTCTTTCTAAAGGTTCTACCTTAGCCACAGTCTAGGAAGGAGAAACCCACAAACAGCTCCATCTGTCCTAACTTGTAGAGTTGATTGCACCAAGCCTGCTTCAGGCAAATACACTGGTAAGGTTAGCCAGTGACCCATAGCTTGTGACCTGGTTCTGAGATAAATCAATGAGCTTCTTTCTCCCTAGGGATTGGGAAAGAAAGATTCCAAGGGACTAGACCAGTCCATGACAAAGTTGTGGGAACATGCAGGCTGTGGTCAGGGCATGATGAAGGTGGAGGAGGTTGGATAACAAGGGACAGAAGAACAGATGAAAAAGCAGACAGACATCCTGACTTCCAAACCCCAGATCCAGTCCTGTGTGGCTCAGCTACACATCTAGCCCTCCAGCTCTGTGACAGTCCCTTTGTATATTTTCACCAAATCCTCTGCAGAAGATACTTTCTGCCTGCTCATCATGGACTACAGTATCTTGTTTTTTCCCTTTGGGGAAACATACTTCCCCATTCTGGGATTCTGGAGAGGAAACACCACACAGGCCAGTCAATTAAAACATTCTACTTCTTACTCACACAGTGATTTGTTCCTGTATGGGAACAAGACAAAAGTTATAACAGTGAGATTCTACCTGGGGGGGACTTTTATCAGAACTACTGGGAGAGAGAGGGCTTCCATATTTGTGTGGTATCCACACTGTTACATGAACATCTGGGAACATGAGCAGCTGCTTTTCTCTTTTATGATGAATCTTACAGTAGAAGTCTACTAGAGAATGAAATCCCTTTGAGGAAGAATCTTGCCAGAGGGTGGGAAACAGAGTGCTAATAACATTATTTAAAAGCACCTGGATCCTGCCATAACTGAAGCCATTCTACCTTGACTTTCAGATATAGGGGCCTATATATTTCCTTTTCTCCCTTTAAAAAATAGATTGAATTGATACAGAAGTGCTGAAAGTCATGATTATCATGTCAGAAGTCCTGACATATCACTTTTGGATTCAGATAGTCTACAGAGATTTCTAATTCTTTTGGTGCAGGAACCTTCCCTCTCAATCCTCTGCCCCCTCTTCTCTCTACTGTTTCCATTGCCATGAAAAAAAACAGAAATGTCCACCTTCAGCAACCATGGTGCCTCTGTAAGCCATATACTTACCACCCAGTCATCTTTCTGTCCATCTTGCTAGCCACCATGCTCTCCAGGTTGATTCAAGTGGTCTCAAGTGTCTTCTAAGGGCATAAGCAGGACCATGAGGGGTTTTTCATGGTGAAGAACAGAGGTGGTGCTCATGGTTTTCACTCAGAACGTGGCTGCATGGTGGGGAAATGTCATTTTCCCTTAACTAAGGAGAGACAGCAATGGTGAATAGACATTTTCCACTGGTCTCACACACCTCAGCACAGTACTGTCCACAGCAGGCACTTGGTGCTTGCTGAATATTGAACAAACAATGGGGAATGTGGAGAGTTGGATTTTGTGGGTAGCTCATTGAGAGTCTGCCTTGAACTTTCAGGTAAAGGGGAGAATGCATGGAATCAGAAAAGCCCTATTCCACTGTTACGCCTGAGTGAGGACTTCCCTCTCCCCAGGGAAACTCTTAAGTTCAGTCCCTCTTCACAGTCACACATTCTCACAAGCCTGCCACAGACCACCAGTTATACTCTTTCTACAAAATTAGACTGTGCCATTCCTGTGCCACCTCAAAGTGTGCCAAATGTGCCATTGGGTGAGGTGAAGAAGGGAGAACATTGGAGTTGGCTCATTTAATTTGCTTCATACACAGATTTATTTGTGTTTTATTCTCAAGTTCAAGCAGCTCAGAAACAAATGAGGGGCAATACTTCCTTCGACTGGAAAGAAGTGATATGTTTACACTGAAAGTCACACACTACAGGTGTATGGGTACATCTATCCATAGAAAGAGGAAATAATTACCAAATCTTGTTACCATTTTATTGAAATGGTTAACTGGGTTTATATTTTCATGAGAAAATATGGCACAGAAATTTATTCTTGAAAATTTTAGAGGGAGTGGCTACTCAGCTTCCAGAAACTTCTGCCATGCTGGTCTACCAGTGCTCACAGGTGGGCTCTGTGACATGTCTTCCTTACACCATAACTGGTCAGCAAGTGCATTTTTGTTACAGAGTATGAGGCAGGTCTGACAACGCTTTTAGGTTTTATTCCTCCCACCCATGAGTGTCTTTTAATCATGGATTCAGTCTTTAAGCCTTTCATTTCTATTTAATGATAATTTTTGGTTTTTTTGGTCTAAGTAAACTTTATCTTTAAAAAGATTGTCTTGTGAAGGATAATAACAATTTCTCCTTAAATTCTTATTAGGTCAACATAGAGGTTAAAATTCGATAAAAATTTGTACAATAAACACTTTTTTCAGTAGGGTCGAGGTGTTTTGTTTAAAGGAGTATCTTGAGAAAGTTAGAAAGCAAGTTAAAAAATAGCAATCGCCAGGGACTTAGAATGCAACTTATAAAAGATAAATAAATAAAAAGCTGGACTAACTTTCCCCTGAATACTTCTTTGATATTGATATTTCCTTGATTGTTAAGATTTTTCAAAATCTTATTCTGCCTTGAGGTAATCACTGTGAGCATCAATCATCATGGGGACGCAGAATTCTGGCAAATACAAAGTTAGATAAAAGACTCTCTAATGCTCCTCTAGGGTGTGGTTCTGTTTTCAAAGGACTTGCTGTTGTATCTCTGTGTTGGGTTTTACTGGACTTGAAAGAACTGCATGCAAATTCCTTATTAGTGCTACAGTGTTAGGTGAGTGACTCCATTACTCTGAACTTCAGTTTTTGCAAGTGTAAAATTGGGACAATATTACATACTCCATCAGGTCACTGCCAGGAACAAAAAGAGATGAAAATATAAAATGTGCTCTGGCACTTTAGAAGTGTTTAAATGTATACACATATGTGTATGTATACATTCTATATGCATACACATCTATATGTACAAACACATATATATGAGATATATGTGATAAAGAATATATGTTGGGAAGTCAGGGATATAGATAGGGTTTTTTATATTAATGATCTGGTACCTATGATCCCTGGACAGATACCAAGAGGAAGTGTGAACCCCTCCATATTTACTTTGTGCTTATACAATTTCTAGGGTAAGAGTCCTCAGTCATCATCGTGTTTTTCATTCTAGGAGAAAGTCCCATAACCTTGAAAAGATTAAGCATCAGCAGCACACACAGAGAGATGGCTACACTGTTGCCATATTGCCCACTGCACTAATTCAGAATGTCCAGAGGGTAGCTGTCCAGAGTGAGAACATTTCCAATTCAAATACATGAGGTTCTCCTTCCTGGAGGAAAACTGAGACCTAGAACAGGGCACCTGTTAATGGGGATCAAAATTTCATAGCAAATAGTGCAAAAGATATTTGATACTTTTATCTTTAAAGATGAAACTAAAATGAGCATACATATATTATTTTAAATAAAGTTTAGACTATAATTGTAATAATTCACTAGTTATAAAAAAAAAGAATAAAGTAAGTATTGATTTATTTTTGACTGTTTTTCCTCAGTCAGATTGTATGAGGTCATGATGTGACATCTTTCACTTCTATCAGTGCAGTTGACAAAATGTGACATTTTTGCAAAAAATATTTGAAACATACACCATTTTTCAAAGGACCAGTCATAAGTCTCCAGAATCCACTCACCCTGAAGCCCTGAGCTCCCAGCCTACTTATTAATTTTTCTCTTTTTAATTGATAGCAAATTATCTTCATTTGTTAATTTGCACATGACACAAACCTGGTTTCCAACTTCCTTTCCATCAACTTGATAAAACACTGCATCTTTTGAAAATTTTACTACTACATTCTACAAGGGTTACACAATCTATTTTCCTATGCTTCTGGATGCTGGAAACAATGAGATAATACAAAAAAAGATTCATTGAGTGTTGACTTTCAACATGATGGGAGACCCAATGTTAAATGGGGAAGGATATCTGAGAGGGGTTAATTTGATAAGTGGTCAATTTGTGAATGCTTTAACAGTATGACAACTTTTGTTTTCCTGCAACTTTTTAACCATCAGCCCTGGACCGTGAATTAGGGAATAAGGGGAAACCATGTATAGTTAGAACATACTGGTTCCACTTGAGTGCTGGAAGGAGGGCCCTTTCAATGTCTTCTCCCACAAAAGCCCTGTTGCACGTAGTGGCTGGTGAGGGGGAAATAATACATTTCAAGCAAATGTAGGTTAAATAAGCCCTTGAGGATCAGTCCATGAACTCCACTCTAGTGGAAAATGAGGCCCACATTCCAAACCAATTTCACAATGTCCTCCCCCCACCCCATGCATCTTAATAACAACCCATTTTTATGTAGGGGGTTGCCTATTCCACAATTCTGTAATAGTGAATGTTTGCTTATTGTGTTTCTTTCTTGCATATCAGTTTGCACAAAGTAATCACCCTGCAATTCTTAATCTGACCCATTCACGCATTCCTTTCTGTATTGTTCCAGTTTGTCATGTCTGAGCTGTCACCTGAGAGCTGATCTTCCTCTGTTAACATCCATTCAAGAAGCATCTCTGCCCTTAGAGATGTCTGGAGCAAAGACACACTGTTTTGACTGAGCTAGCAAAACATTTACAGAGCATCTCTTCCCAAAATACTCTTGGTGTTACTTCCCAGGAAAAATCTGCTTGTGAAAAATAGTGGCAGAATTTAAGAGTCATTACTAAGTGGGGCAGAGGAGAGGTACTTTGTAAATACAACCTAACGAATAATAATGTTCATATTTGTTCCTTTTTATGCGGCACATACCTCGTGAGGCATTTTACATGCACAATCTATTTTAATCCTTATGAAAACCTTCTCTGTAAGGTCCCCATCCAACACCTACCTTCCAGTAGAAAGTGAGCTCCATGAGGACATGGAATTTTGTCTTTTTGTTTATTGCTGCATCCCTGGTGTCTAGAACAGTGCCTGGAATAGAGTAGGTATCTGACAAATATTTTCTGAATAGTGAATGAATCCCCATTTTACAGGTGGAGAAAGTGAGGCACAGAGAGGTCAGCTATAAGCAATTTGTGTAATATCATAGAGGTAATAAGTGAAAAATAAGATTTCAAACAAAGCACAATATCACAACCTATAGCCTTAGAATAGACTCCCTCTTCTACATAATATGCACAAACACACACTGATGTATACTGACAACCCCCCTCCATACACACACACACACACACACATACACACACACACACACACACACACACACACAAAGAGGACTGTCCTGGCCCATCCATGCTTAGCTCACCACTGGCCAATGGCTGAAGGACACACTTTTGTTCCCCATCCGCCTCCTGGACCTGTCCTCCTCCAACAAAAACCCCCTGTGGGCCCTGCTATTGGCAGTCTTCACTGGTATTTGATGACTTCCCTGCTGAGTCCCCTTCTGTGCACTACACCCCCACCCCCAGTGAAATGTTAATTATAACCACCCCCAGGTCTACACCAGGCTGGGAGGGAGGCTGTTTGGCAGCAGCTGCGAAAGCTGAACGAAGTTATTTGGGAATTAATCCGCTGTTGAATGTAGTCTTACAAGTAAGGCTTTGGGGGAAAAAAGATAAAAGGAACTAATGCTGCTGGTATAAATGTGAACTTACATGTAACACACTGAGGCACACCCACAAGCCCGCTGACTAAAAGTTAAAATATGATCATCAAAGGATAAGAAGGACTTACGACTGTAATGTAAAACATTAAGAAATATGTCCCGGCTTTCTGTGTTCTGCAGGGCTACAAGTGTGTTCTGAGCCAAAGAGAGTTAAAAAAGAGAGAGAGATAGCAAATTGAAATATCTTTAGGTAGACTTAAATATAGCTTCAGAGATTATAATTCACATCAAGGCTAGAGCTCCATTTCAACATTCCTTAACTGCTGGTAATGTAACAAAGGCCTGCAAATTGGGAGGTACGTCTGCTTGGGAAGGGATGCTTATCTGATCTCAGTCCATCTTTCTTCATGTTTCAATCCCAGAACAGCTGCTCTCCTCTTGCAGTGGCGGCAACACAAAACCCAGTTGGCTGAAGTGCGGCCGCCTGCGATCGCAGAGGTGTGTATGCTGGCAGGTGGAGGAAGCAGCCAGATGTCCTAAGCTGCTGGCAGGCAGCTGCCCTACCCCACAGTAGGATATTAAGTGCCCACTGAGATGCTGACGGGAGTTAATGGTGGGAAAGAGAGAGCCCATAGGACCACAAGATGGGGATGGCTCAAACGAGGCATCTTCCCCTAGGAGCAGGCATGCTTCGTTCATTCATTCATTTGCTTACACATTCATTCATTTACTTACCTTCCTTTCCTTCAACAATACAGTGCAATAGTCAAATGCACAGACGGGAGACAGATTTGGGTGGGCCATCCGGGGAGTGACTAAGCCTGACCAAGTTCCTCTGTATACCAGGAATGGTAACTGTGCCTGCATCTCATAGGGCTGCTGCCAGCAGACGAGGAGTTAGTGCCTGTAAAGCTCGTCATATGCTACTGGAGCATAGTGAGCACCCCCTAAGCAGCAGCCACCAGGATGAGCATGATGGCTCTGTGAGGACCGTCATGATGCATGTGGCAGGTGGCTGCCTCTGAGGGCCTCTTGAGAGATTCCTAGCCTGCATGGTTGTCCTAAAGCAGAAGAGTCTTTGTCATGAGCAATAAAAATGTAAAAAGTGAAACTGTTCCTAAAGAAAGGTCCAGAGAAAGCCCCATGGAGAGAGAGAGACTGAGTGACCTAGGGTATCAATCAGAGGAGTCTCCCTTCCTCTTGGCTGCTATGGCCAGAGCATGGGGTAAGAGAAGCAGCTTTCCAAGGAGAGGGAGCACATGAAGAGCTCTGAGGGAGTTCCAGGGGGACAGAGGCTATTTCTGTTGATCATGCTTCTTCCAAGGACAGCCTCTGTGGGTCACTGAGGTTGAGGGCTGGGGAGTGGGGGTGAAAGTGGGATGGGGAGGAGACATTGGGCAACTTGTTGCTCTGTGCTATTATTGAACAAGGCCAGGTAAGGACATGAATGAAGGTTCTCTTTTAGATCCTCTGGCTTATCTCACAGACTAGCTTCCTAGGAGTGTCCTGAGTAGCACAGGTTCCATAAGCATTCCCAGGCCACATGCATAAACACATCTGTGTTTTGCATCAGACTGTCCTTTCCCTCCTGCAGTCTGACAGTGCTAATTAGCATATGAAAGGCTCTGAGAAGTCCTGCAACAGACAAACTGTTTAACTTGTTTAGTTCAAAACTCTGGCACCCTGGAATAACGCCTAGGTTCCAGAACTCTCATTTTATACACAAAGAAGTGCAGGTCCAGAGTGAAGAAGACAGGACTTTCTCAAGGCCACACAGACAGTCAGGAACAAAGCAGAACCTGCATCTGAGCTCTGGTAAACAGCTCTTGGCCTTTCTCCTTTTTTTCCCATGGAGCCAGGGCACTCCTGTCATGTGCCATTGCTCCTTGGAATAGGTGGTGACAATGCTGACACTTCTGTCAAGCAGAAGTCATTCAAGGTGCCTGCCTTTTAACACATTACTAAAAACAAACCATAAAAGTCCTCTCTGAAATGTCTGATGGGGAACAGATTTTAAATGCAAGCCACTGGCAGACATGCAGGTGGGTAAAGAGGCAGAGAGGCAGGCGTGGGGAGCTTGGAACCCTGTATCCCAGGCTTAATTGTGGGACCCATCCTCCCATTGCACTAGCTGGTCATTGTACTGACTCTCCAAGCCTCAGTCTCCCCACTGAAACAAAAGGATTGTGTTGTCTTTTACTTCTGCCTATTTATGATCCTAAAGAAGAAATGCTTGGTGGAATTCAGGTTGACTACCTGGCATTTTGGGAAGCCCCATATCCACCAGGCCTGCTCCCATCTTCGTGATTTTGATGCTTTTCTGACTCCTCACACACATAGCACAGCATTCCCCTGCTCAAACATCTCCCATGGCTCCCTAGTTCTCCTACAACATTCATTCTGCTTGCTCTAGGCTTGCAGGCCTTGTGCAAATTGGCCAGGGCTCACCTCTCCAGTTTCCTCTGCCCCCTTCTTTCCCTTCATCTCAGGTATTACCACCACCCTGGTCCACTTTTGCTGGCTCCTTCTCATCCCAGGGACCACCTCACATCAGCCTTTCAGACCATTTTACCTGAGGCAGTATCCTCATCCTTGATTACTTCATTTTCTTCTCTACTTAGCACCATCTGAAAACATCTTATTTGTCCATTTACTTGCTTAATTTCTGACTCTTTTCAAAACAATACATGAGGGCAGAATGCTGCTTACTGCTACATATTTACTGATTATTTGTCTGACACAAAGATCCGGAAGAAGCAGGTTTTCAATAAATTTCAATTAAATGAACAAATGAATGAATCTGCACTGGGAAAAAGCTGGCTGACCCTTTTGAGACCCAGGTCAAAGAAAGCCTTCCCTGAGTCATATTAGCAGAGCTGAAAAGCCACCTCCCTTGCCACAGGCCTTTGTACCTGCCTCCCAGAGGATACTCTATGCAACTCCGCCTGATGTTTTAAGGGAAGGGGTCATTCTGTAAGTCCTAAGTCTCTGCTGGAGGCAAAGGTCTTCCGTGGTGCTTAGAGAATGAATTGCTCTTCTAAAACTAAATCACCTCTGTACTCACACAATTGGGGATTTGCTTCCTCTCCAGGAAAGATCAGTCATAAGAGTCTTAAAGCTTCTATTTAAGTTGTTTACATCTTCCTGTCCAGGCGCATCCCCCAAGAAGATCATCTGGAAGGGATGTGATCTCCTGGAAATCGTATTTAGGGAGAGCCTTTCGTCCTAGGTTCCACTCTCAGGTCTTGGTTGGGGAGTTTGGAGTTGGCCTTTTCCCCTTTCTGAACCGTTCGTTATCTCTTCAGTACACGGAAGGGGTTGAAAATCTGGCATCAGAATATCTTCCCGGTCCTCACTTGCTTTGACTTTGTGATTCAGTCCTCCATAGTCTCCTTCTAAGAACCTACACATGTGGACTGGTAAGGAGTCTGATAATTATAGGCAAACAAGTAGTTCGCCAAGGAAACCTTATGCTCAGAAAATCAGGAGAGCATCCATTACTCTCTAATTGATGTTTCATTCGGACTCAATCTGCCATGCACAAGCTTGTACTAAATGAGGGGATTTTCATATCTGTTAAAGATGCAGGGTTTTTCACAGATTGCAAACAAGTCAAAATCACAGCAGTTCTAAACCATATCACATTCCATTTTACCTAGGCTTGCAAATTAGCTTCAGAGCCTGCCTGGTCAGCAGGCATTTCTGCTGGCCTGGAAAAGCTTCTGGGCTCTTCCCAATTCCTCCCAGGACCACAACACCCCAGTGATGGGGAGGAGAGAAGCCATTTTTCTTCCTGTGAACATTTCAGGGCCAGAGGCCTGCCTTCTTTCAGATTCTGTAGGCTTTTGCTAATTTGTATGACAGCTTCAATGTAAATAGGACACATCTGCATGGGTTAAAAAAATAGCCACTCATTGTAAAGGGCAATGCACTGTGTTTATTTATCATCTACAACTGGAAATCAGGTTCTGTTTCTGGTCTAGGGCAGCTGATAGTTTGTGACAAGCTTGGAGGCATTTTGGAATAGTTTTAATTGCCTATTGACTTTAAAAATTATTCTACATTCATTTTATTTTCCATTACTTTTTTTTCCCCCAATTACATGGCTAGGAGAAGAGAGTGAGCACCTGAAAAGGTAGATATTCCTAGAGCACACACACACCTGGTGAGAGGTCTGCCATCCGCTGGTGATGGCACCCCTCTTCTCCTTGCCAGGGAGAGATGTATTGCAAACTGTGCAAAGGTTTCCTAGACCTTATCTCTGATCTGCTTAACCCCCAAAGGCAGCATGTATTATGAGAAGTAAGGAAATTGAGGCACTGAGACAATTAAGTACAGTGACTAAGGCTCTGTCCTGGAAAGTATCAGTACTAGTATCTGATGCTGTGGCCTACATTCTTAACCATCTAGGGAGCTTGCAGGTGCCACTTGCTTAACTCCCCAGCTGGGCTTCCAAGCACAGAGAACATATAAGCCCATAGTTAAGACTGGAAGTGGGTAAAGGAATTCATTTAAGAAAAATTAACTCAGGTATAGAAGTGATGTCTTTAGTTTTACTCAGTCCATTATCTCTCTTGAGTTTCATTACACTATACATATATGTGTATGTATATGTGTATACATAACTATGTCTATGTTTCATGTGTATATATATGTATTCAAAAAATTACCATTTCTGAAATCATTTTTCATCATGAATTTCTCCATAGTTAACTTAATACCACTAAATTCAACAGGTCAGAGATTATTCTCACTAGCAGCCATGATAGTAGTATCAACTGCCAACATTTTAGAAAGCAATCTGAGAAGCCACCTTGAAATTTTTTTTTTCTTTTTGATACCGGTGATTGAACCCAGGTGCACTTAACCACTGAGCCACATCCCAGATCTGTTCATTTTTAATTTTGAGACAGGTTCTTGCTAAGTTGCTTAGGGCCTTGCTAAGTTGCTGAGGCTACCTTTGAACTTGCAATCCCCTGTCTCAGTCTCCTGAGCCAATGGGATTACAGGTGTGCACCACCAAACCCACCTTGAAAATTTTAACAAATCATATAACCTATCAAAACAGCATGGCAAAGCAATAACAAAGATTGTATTGATGTGGAAAGATGCCTAGAATATATGAGGTATAAAAGAAGGAGTTAAGAGAATAATTTGTATAGTACAAGCATAAACCTTGTAAAATTATGTGTGTGTGTATGTGTGTGTTCTCTGCAAGGACACAGATGGGGTGATTTCGGATGTTGTAGGGGAACTTTCACTTTTCCATTCATGTATCTCTAGTCTACTTAAAGAAGCATGTATTTTTAATTTAAAAAGCTGTAAAGATGACATGCCCAGCATCTTTCCTCCTAGTTTTGAGTTTTTCAGATCTCCCTCCTGTTCCTCCTCTATCCTGGTTACACAGCCCCATGCCTTAACCTCTGTATCCAGCAAGGCCAAAATAGCTGGGAAAAGTTTGTAACCCAGAAAAAGCTGCCAAACTCAGCTTTTTTGATGAGGAAGGCTCACTGTAGCTCAGTACATCAGAAAGATCTCAAGTGAACACAGGTCTCATCTCCTGGGCCGGGTGACACGCCAAGCTTGTTTCTCCCTTCATACTGCCTGTGCAGCTGGGCCACCCAAACTAACCAGGCATGTGGAATGCCTGGGCACCACCTTGCACAGTCAGCATTTCACAAAACACACTGCCTGGCCTATCAGCAGGACAGAAATTGGGTGCTGGGTGGCAACACCTGCCATTCAAAAAACTTATCCCTAGCCTCTGAGAGTGTGGTTTCCAGTCTGACTTTTGTGTTTCAGGGCTGAGGTTTCAAGGACGCATCTGGACAAAATATGCTTTCCATATAGGCCAACAATTTATTTATTTATTGCTTATGACATTGTACTTGGCAGCTTAGGAGATAGAAAACAATTTGAATCTCTCCACAGAAAACGGTTGCAGGTTGCCACTGGAGACCCCAGCGGAAGATAATGGAGGCCAAGGAATCGCACAGATCTTTCTATAATTGACAAGCAGAAATTGGAGAGGCAAGTGCAGCAAGCGGGCATTCCTGCCAGGAGTGCATATGTCTTTCTGCCTCAGCTCCCGCTTTGGCACAAAAAGGAAGTCAGAGGCATGCATGTGTTGGAAGCCTCTTCTGATGGGACAGAAGAAGCCAGTGCAAAGCTTTTATACCACCCCCTACTCCATCACCAGAGTAGATGGATGTTTAAATACTCATCAATGCAATGGTAACTCTGCTTCCTTCTGTCCCTCTTCCATTGACGCAGGGATGCCTCTCAAGCTTGTCCAGCCTGATCATCTTAGTGTACACAGTCCAATCTCCCATTGCCCAGCCTCACCTGCCTTTGCCTGAGGGCACCTCTGACCTCCAAAGCTGGCACTGCACAGGCTTGTGGCCGGTGAGGAGTGTGAAGGTAGATATCTGGGAGTAGCACTCAGCCAGTAGCTGATCGGAGTATGTACATATCCCAGCTCCCGCACGCTTCAGATGAATGACCCTGAGGTTCTCATAGCATCATGGCAGGACTAAGCTGCATTTTATCTTGTCACCTGCAGTTATGACTTGATAACTCCCCTTTATTTGTTGCCTTCCCATGTCTGTCTTATTTCCTGGTCACTCCCAAATCCTGGGATCACATCCCTGCCAATGCTGCTTGTGTCACATTGATCACTGCATCTTTGTCACAGGATCTGCTTCCGTGGGAACCCAAACCTAGGTACTTCCTACCCCAGTCCTACCTAGCCTTTAAGCTAGAGATCATGGATTAAAGCCCCATGATTGCTTCTGGCACATGGGACTGCAAAGTGTTTGAAAGAATCCAAATCACTTAATATCATGTAAAAAAAAAAAAAAAAAAAAAGTTGAAGGGGGCGGATTCACAAAGAAATCCAGATTCTTGGCTTTTACTGAAAAAACACACAGACATGGCTAGACTGGCCCTGCCTCCCCTGTGGCCATAGAAGTGGGGTCACAGAACTCAGCAGTCACTTTTCCAGGCCTGACTATGCCATCCAATCCATCTCACGTGGCCCATCTCCCTTAGTGACATTTCTAGTTTAGACCCTGAGGCCACCTGGGTTGACTTGCCTCCCTGTAAGCCCTAATGTTATCTTTCTCCAAGACTCCCAGCCTTCCTGAGGCCTGTGCCACTGCATGGAACACTCAGGTCTGGACCATACATTGAAAAATATGTGGGCAATGGGCCTTGCTTGGCCAGGTGTCATGATGTCAGCAATAGGAAACTCGCACAGCCAATGAGTGCAACTATGTCAGGCACCCTGCATTCTTCTTTTCCTTTTATCCTTTTAGCCCTCATAGATCCTGTTACATGAGCAAACTGGGCCTTAGAGAACTTGCCCATGTAGCTAGTAGTGGTGGTGAAGTTGGGACTCAAGTTCAAGTTCATTTAACTCCAAAGTGTTGGCTGTTCTTACCATGTCCAAAGTGCTTGGTTCCTGTCAACCAAAAGTATATATATATATGGGAGAAAGCATTTAAACTGTTTCTAAGCTGTCATCATCAAGCCTGGCTTTGAGTCTTGGAGGTTCTGAAACCAGCCTCGTCAGTGCAAAGAGAAAACCCATCTCCAGATGGCAGCCTCCAAAATAGCCAGACCCTGTGTAGTTAACATCACACACCCTGAAGGCCCTGGGACTATTTTATCTGAAAAATTGTAACAGATCTGTGGACCCAAAGACTTTCCAGCTTCTCACCATGCAGGAACTCACAAGGGAGACCTGGTTAGACTTTGAATGATAGTTTAATTTATAATGACTAAACCATCACTAGAGAACCTGGAATGTCTAGGGGTGACAAGTGCAGTCCTCTCCCTACAGGTGCATCCTCTGATGAAGCAGAGGCTTAAAAATGCCTTAAAATGAAGGGTAAGGTAAAAGGGACATGATGAAGAGGAGACTACCATCCCCAAAACTAGGGGTGCTAAGTGAAGCAAGCATTTGAGAATACCAGGTTAAGAACCCAGTTTACTAATCCGCAGAGGGATGGTGGTTTTCATAGGAAGAGTGACTTCTGGATTCTGTGACCCCGCCTTTTTACTCACCTCCCTACAGAGACAGTTTGGCCATTGGGAAGCCCCTCGGCTATGGTTCCCATTTCAATAGTGTTGAGATGCACATCCCCTAAATTCTCTTCTCTGACCCTTCTGCTCTTGGCTTCCATCATTGACTACACTTCTTCTGACATACCTCTTTGTTCTCAACATTTTCATGCAATGCAACCTAGCCTGAATGGCTGGGAACCACTTTTTTTTTTTTTTTAAAGGAAATTAGATAATTTTCTGCTCTAATCCATTCTTGTTTGCTTTCACAGGTGTCTTATTTCCCTTATTTTCAAATTCTTGGGGTGGGAGGGAGTAACTTCACCTGCCCACTGTACTGAGTGTTTCCTTTATGTCTTTCCTGACCAGAGTGTAAGCCACCCTAAAGAAGGAGGCAAGACAGTAGAATGGTGAGAATCCAGGCAATGGGGTCATAATAGATCATGACTCTCATTCTACCTCTGTCAATAACAACTTTTATTATTGTCATTACATTGGACATATTTCTTAATCTGAGTCTCAGTTTCCTCCTCTGAAAAAACGTAAATAATTACTACTGATTCAAAGATTTGCTCAAAGAAGCAAATGAAATAATAGATATTAAGAGCTAAGGAACATCTGAAAATAGAGGAGATGTTCAATAAATAGAATGGCTATGATTATACCATACCTTATGGGCTCCCCCATAACTCTGAGGTAAGCTCCACCATGGACCTCAGCAAACACCTGCTCAATTCACTTGATCTAGGACTCACTAGTGGATGCAATATCTATTTATCTAGACTCACACTGGCTTATGGAAAAAGATATTTAACTGGCTCTTGTAACTAAATCATTTAGAACAAGACTGGCTTTGGGCATAATTGAATTCAGGATCTTAAATGATGTCCCTAGCAAACTATTTCTGCCTGTCTCTGTCTGTCTGTCTGTCTCTCTCTCTCTCCCCCTCCCCCCATCACTCATGTCTGCTATGCTCTTTTTTATGTCATTCTCAGGCAGACTTCCCTGTAGGCTGTGACCTTGCAGCCCCTGGTACTCCAAACTTCATCCTCCTACCTTCCAATTCCACAGAACGTCACTCCCCACCAACCCCAAAAACAGTCCTATCACAAAGTCTCCGAACTGAGACTCTATTGGTCAGTGGAGTCCAGGGAAAGACGGTCTGATTGACTGGTTTGAGTCACGTGCCCATATCTTACATAGTACTAGCCAAAAGGTAGTATCTCCAGAACTGCAAAAGTAGAACAGAACTCCTTCAAGTAAACCTGCTGCTGGTATCAGAAGGGGAAGAGATAGAGAAGGGGCAGAACAAAGCAGTAATAGCTGTATATCACTGTTAGCTATTAAATGCAGTTTGCACACTTGTTCATGAAAATCTCCCTCTCCCTTCTGACTGAAGGACCATCACCTTATAAGTGGATCTGAATAGCTCTGAGCTGTCAGCCTGTGATGGGGTTCAGCCATGGGGTCAAAGCAGCCACAGGTGTTTAACCAAGCAAATACTGTGAAGTCCCTGACCCTCTGGCTCCAGCTGACTGGCACCTGTGATATGTCAAAGCCAAGAGTCAGGACACCTGTCAAGATATCATTGAGCCTCAGGGCACACAGGGTAGACAGGTTACAGCTACAATGACCCTTCTCCAGACCCACAGAGCAACCTGCACCTGCCACCTTCAACAGCAAGGCATCCCTCTCCACAGAAAACAGGGGCAAAGGAAACAGAACCAGCATCTGAAACTGTATATCCTTTCCTGTTTTGCTAAGGGGTTGTTTCCTTGAAAGCTTTTGTTCTGTTAGTGTATTCAAAACAACCAAGAGGAGTTACCTGCTCTAAAATCCCCAAGAAATCTGTCCACAGAGCTGTTCTCTGCTGTTCATGCCACAGAAGGAAAACATGCTTCCCCTTCCTCAGCCATTTCATATTTGCAAATTATAATCCTCTAGCTTCTGTTGACAACTGTCAGCCTAGAAGGTCATGTGGATGATAATTTGGTCAAGTCAGTCCTGATTGTCATCCTGGACTCTCTCTTTTCCTTCTACCTCATGACCAAATCCCATTCACCTTCCTTCCCAGATCTCTCTGGAGTCCTGCTTTCTCTAGCTCTAGTTCCACTCATCCTTCATATATCACCAAGTCTAGTGTTCCAATAGTCTCCTTACCTCTACTCTCTCTCCTCTGCCAATCCTGACTTCCACCAGAGGGATCCTTCTAAAACACCCATGTCTACTGATGTCACTGCTTTATGTGGTGTAAGGTTTTTTTTCCCAATGGTTTCCAAGTTCCCTTATAATAAAGTTCAGCCTCCTCAGAATTGTAAAAAGCCTCGCTGACCTAGTCTCTAATGCTATCTCCAGCCTCAGCCTTGACCATTCTGTATGTGTTTCCAGATCAGATCAGCTTCATGACATTCCCTTGATCTGGGACATTGTCCTCTACTTTGTAGGTGTCTAGCCAACTCCTGCTTTTCCTTAAGCTCCAGCTTAGGAGCCTGTTCCTGGCATCTGAAATCTCTTCCCATATACTCTTCTGGGATCCACTGCTTCTCCATTACAACACTATCCTGCAATTGCTGGCTTCTCCATGCTTCCTTCCCTAGTTTGAAACATCCATGGACAGGAAGCTCATCTGATTCATCACTGTATCCTCAGTGACCAATGCAAACCATGGCACATGATAGACGGTTCATATTTGTTCAATTTTTGAGTACGTGAACGAATAAATAAAAGAAGGCAGTTTGTGGTGCAAACTTAGACTTTCCATTGGCTAAGTTTGAGGTCACACTTTCTGTATAGACAACTGAGACTAAATAAGCACATCCAACTCTCCCGCTCCCCAAGATAAAATGTCAATTATGCGATACATTTGTTCCACTCAATATTCCTTTTGGCTCCTGATGTTTGCGTCCAAGGTATAAAAACGTCTCCATTACAACTTTCACCTCTAGAATTGAGTGCCTGGTGTGGGGAAAAGGGCACAATCTTCAACACGATCTAGAGCCAGTGAGACCTCCAAGGATTTGAAGAGAAATATAAGAGTGTGCACAGTGCTTTGGCTTGGAGAACCTGGGGAGGGGGGTGGGAAATCTCCTATTTCCTGAACCATTCAACTTTGATTTTTTTTCTCTCCTTGTTCAGCGTCTGATGGTATAGTATTCCAAGGGCATTAAAACAAGGTCAAGGGGCTTTATGTGGTGAAAGGCATTTTTAGAATGAGTGTTTAGCTAGAGTTTAAATACCAGCAATTTTGTGTACAGAAGGACATTAGCTTCATATTTAATTGGGATGGTGGTAGCATTGGTGCACTATGATATATAGTATCCTTATGCCCGGACTTGGACATGGGTGTGCTGTCCCATAGGTGTGAGTTCAAGTCTTGGTTCTGCTATTAATAAGCCATGTGACTCCTGCTCAGATACCTGATTTCTCTGAGTAGGTCCTTCATTTATAAAACAGGGAAAATAAAAGTGTCCATGCTTGTAAGGCTGTTGTGAAGATCAAGGTAGGGAATGCATTTTAATATCTTGTATAGTACCTGACATACTGCAAGCACTTAGAAATGCAAGCAGCTCCTCCTCATGGTATAACACTGGCCATCCCTGCTTCAGATGCTAGGGAGAAAGAAATGCACCTTGCCTATGGTCCTTTCTATGCCGTGTCCAACACACTGATGTTGGTTCATCCCCTGTGCCTTAATTAGTTTGCTGTTGCTATGAAAACAAATTACCACCTATTTAGTGACTTAAGAAAAAAAACAACAACTCATTTATCATTTCACAGTTCTATAGGCCAGAAACCTAGTTAGCACTACTCTGTTAGTTCTCTATTCTGGATCTCACAAGGCCAAAATCAAGGTCTCAGCCAAAGTGCAATCTTTTCTGGAACTCTGGGGATGGATCTACTTCTCAGCTCATTCAGGTCATTGGCAGAATTCTGCTCCATGTGTTTGCAGGACTGTCACTGATGGTGGTTGGCTGGGAGTCCTTCTCAGTTTCTAGAGGCCACCCACACTCCCTGGCATGCGGCCCCTTCCCCTATTTCCTCCTTCTTCCCTTGGAATTTCTCTGACATTTTTTTCTGCCTCATCTCTCTTCTTTCTTCCTCCACTGCACCTCTCTGACTCTTACACTTTCCTCCTTCATGTCTGTATTTCTTGCATGCTGGTGATAGAACTCAGGGCTTCACACATGCTGAACACATGCTCTACCTTTGAGCTACACTCCCAGCTCCCAACTTCTTCCTCTACTTTTAAGGGCCAATGTTATTACATTGAATTCACCAAGATACTCTCCCTGTCATAATCGGCTGATTAGTAACCTTAATTCCATTTTCAAAGTCCCTACACCTAGTTCCTGGATTAGTGTTTTACTAAACAACCAGAGGATGGAAGACTTGGGGTGACATCTTCAAAACTCTGCTTACTATATTAATTGCATTTAAAAATCTGAAACAAACCCCATTTTGACACAGCACATCCATTAGATGTTTGATTTTGGTTATTTATAGAGTTGGCTTAGCTGGAAACCTCTCTGAAAGCTTCCTTTCTAAAAAAGTGAATCCACGTCTTTTTCTGGAAGACTAATGTTCTGCTTAATATGGAGTTTTTAATCTATTTATCAGGGAAATTCTTCTTTTTTCCACTTTCTGCTCAATAATATCCATACCATTTTAAGATACTTCAATGTTGTAAATACAAAGCTTTCATTATGAAGCTTGACTCCCAGTTTCAAAATGTCAGTCAACAAGGGGCTAAATATGGAGGACTCTTGGGGAAATTCCAAATTAATTCAAATGGGACAGCATGGGCTAAAAAAGACTCAGGTCTGAATGTATATGCCAACTGGTAACCAGTCCTGTTCTCATCAGCTTATCAGATCCATTTCACGTAGAAAAATTAAAATTCTGGACCTCTCTTCTGCAGAAATACTTGCACATACTTTCAAAGGCATATACACAAATTGTTTATTGCAATCTTCTTTGTCATAGAAAAAAATGACAATCTAAATATCTATCAACTGTGAGTTGTTAAGTAAACTTTGGCAGGGGAATTCAATGGAATACTTCTGTAGCTATTTGATAATAATGAGTTAGATTAAAAAATACTCAGAAAGTTTAACAAGACATACAGTTAAGTGAAAAATGTGAAATCACAGAAGCAACTATATAATATGATCCAACTCTTATTTAATGTGTAAATGCACATATTCTGTACATGCATACAAATGTTACATCTATGAATTAATTGAGGTATATTGCTTCTGGGAAGAAGTGTGGAATTGGGGTAAAGAGTGAAAGGGATATCCATATTTTAAGCCATTGACCTCAGTATAGCTTAAATCTTTTAAAATGAGAATTAAATCATGAATTAACTGAAAACTAAAAAATACTGGGTTAAAAGTATCATGTTGCATACCACTAAGGATGGTGGGGGAACATTTAGGACTTCTACAAATGGGATTTTTAAATGATGGTATTTGAAAGTATTTCAGAAACCAAAGTCTACCAAAGAACAGATTTAAAAAACTCTCTGAGAATTTCAGTTAAAATTCCACACTTATTCATTGCTGTAGCAGAGCCAAGTCCAGAGGAGACATGCTGGGCAAGAGAGAGTACTTGTCCTCTAAGACCTGTCTCATAATAGGTGCTCAATACATACTAGAGAATAAAACAAATGGCACTACTAATTTGGAAAAGCATGTTCCCCATGGGTGCTGTCCTTGGTTAATCAATAAAGCCTACTAACATCATGGTAGACACCTATACAAGATTCAACCCAATTTCAAGAATGGAGGGACAGAAAGGTAATGTTTTCCACTGCAGAATACAAGCAATCTTGGTGTATTTTAAAATGGAACAAAACAAGAAGCCCCTGAAAAACCAGATTCTAACCATGTGTAGTTCCCTAGGTTAAACCTCTTATACTGCGCATGACATGGTGCATAGTAAAGGAGAGAAAGGGCTCAGAGTGGGAGGAACCGGCTCTCTGCAACTAACCCTTCACCAGTGGAATTCAGGGGCTAGAATAAACCATGGCTAAGCTCCCTTCCAGCACCAACCTTCAGGCAATCTGTAAGTGGCTGCTCTGGTGGCCCCTTATCCTCAAAGGAACTGAAATGGGTTCTTTCACTTCAAAGGAAAAGAGTCTTGGGTTTGCATTTCAAATATCAGTGTAAACCTGAGCCCCAGCCCCCACCTTCTCTGCAGGTCACCTGTCAGGGGGTTGAGCTGCAGGAAGCCTCATGGTGGCCTCTTCATGTTGGAAGGTAGATTGGAAAAAGAGGCAGAATATGACAAAATACCACTCCAAGACCCTCAGCATTTAACTTAGTATTGTTTTTAAGTCTTTAACATATTTCTTTTACTTATATAGTCATAATTTCACTTTGGATTTACCAATATCAAATAGTGGCCAAGAAAATAAATAAATTGAACCAGAGTACCACCACAGGACCCTAAGCCTAGGAATGCATGAACCAGGTTCCTGAGCACACTGGTTACTGCTGTTGGTTTGTTTCTCCAGAGTTACATTTTGCAGTGTGACTATCCTGTAAACCACGAGTTTGTTTCTAAATTGTACCAGATGCTCATCCACTAACTCAGCCTGGTGTTTTCATCAGATTTTTATGTTTTTCTGATGTATACCCTTGCCACTCAAAGTGTGGTCCACACGCCAGCAGCATTAACATTGCCTGGAAATAGAGCTGCCAGAAAAAATATAGAACATTCAAATTAACTGGGTGTACATCCCCTCCTTCCCTTCCCTCTCTCCCTTTCTCTCTTCCCCTTCTTCTCAATCTGGCAACCCTACCTAGGAGCCTGTTAGAAATGCAGAATACCAGGCTTCAGGAGACCTGGAGGAATCAGAATCTGCATTTAATAAGATTATGGTTCGTTGTAAAATCTACTTGGGTCTACTTGACTCCTGTGATTTTAACCTTTGAGGTTCTGCTAGTAAATTCTGATCTCACCCCATATCAAATGCAGGAGAAAACAGTAATCTGTCAACAGGGTGGTGTGTGTGTTTCCCCCATCGAGTTTCCTAATGTTTTCTATTTGTAAATATGTGCATTTCTCCACCTGGGCACACAGGGCACCCCACTTTCAACCAATGATGACTCAGAACTGGCCCTGGGTAGGAGTTCCCCATTACTGCAGAGGAGACGCCAGGCTGTGTTAATTGCTTGCTGGGTGGTGGGGGTGGAGGGGCGGGGGCTCCCATCTTGCCTTTGATCAGGAGAGAGAAGTAATGGTTTTACTTACATCCTGCTTTGTCTCTGCAACCGGCCTAGTGCTGAGGATCCATTTCATGGCTCTCTCTTTCTTCCTAGTATTCTGTTACTTGCCTACATACCACGGCCCAGGGCTTAGGGGGAGGTAGGGGGCAACCGAATGCTCTTTGTGGTAACACCCACATGACAGGCTTCAAAATGGAAACAATATTTAGGTTAAACCTGGCAGATCAAGTTTTGCTTAAATCTTGCAACACAGGAGCTTTTGAAACTTCAGCAGCAGGTCTGCGTTTGATGGAGAGAGACAAGTAGTGATGGAGAAACGAGGCCCTGTTAACAGATGCCAACTCCCCACGTGGCAATCAACATTTCACTTTATTCCTTATAAATAATGCAGATAATAACAAGGCACCCACACAGAGCCTTGAGAATTTCAAGGTGACTGCACAGCCAGATTCTTCTTCCGTACACAGGATGATTCTTTTGTCGGGAGATGAAGGTGTAGAAAGAAGGTGGTCACTGTTGATCCCATAGGACAGAGAAGGCATGTGAACAAGAAAGTAGATTTTTTTAAAGTCAAAAAATAAAGACACTTCCCTCAAGGGGCATGTTTTCCAACTCCTAAAACAGTGGGAAAAAAATACTCACAGGGGTGCATTTATTTGATTGCTCCAAACTATTCAGACCTCGCTATCTCTCATGGAATTTCAGAGCTAGGAGAAAACTTTAAATGATTCATAAACTTTTTTTGAGTTCCCTCAAAAATTTTCACTGAAATCCGAAGCTGTAGTATTTCAGAATGTGACCATATTCGAAAATAGGGTTGCTGCAGATGTCATTAGTTAAGAATGAGGACATACTGGAAGCCTAGACTAATAGAGTCCTTATAAAAAGGAGTATTTTTGATGCAGACACGCACACAGCGAGGACTCTTTATAAAGATGAAGGCAAAGACCAGGGTGTTACGGCTATAAACTACAGGATAACAAAGATTGTCAGCACACTCCCAGAAGCTAGGGAGACAGAACAGCCTCCCTTACAGTTCCAGGAGGAAGCCCTCTTGCCCACACCTTGAACGATGAGTGTGGTACTTTGCTGTGGCAACCCTAGGAAAGGAATTCAAATCCTAAGGAGGGAAGTGTTACCTTGGTGCTAATGCTAACAGGGTTTCTTGGGTGCCAGGTGCTGGGTAGAGGGCTCATGCATCCTCTCAGAGGCCCTACACATCAATTCTGTGAGGCACAATCCAGAGATGAGGATGCTGAGACTCACAGAGACGGAGCTATTCAGTCAAGTCTCCCAGCTAGTATGTGGTCAAGCTGGGTTCACCCTTGGGCAGTCCAAAAGCTGTTCCTGTAGCCATTGTACATCACAGCCACGGGTAGTATACCAGGACAACTGATGAGTGTCCATGGAACCCATTCTCTAAGAATGCCAGGCAGTGCTCTTAGGAACTCACACCACCACCGTAGTGTAGACACTAACACTGCCTGCATTTTGCGGAAGAGGAAACAGAGGCACTTACATTAACAACTGGTCAAAGGTCACAGAGCTCCTAAGTGGTGGAGCTGGGATTTGAAGTGGGTCTGTGGACTGTGCTAAGAGCTCTCAATCACTGTGTGGGAGACAAGGGGGCTCACATCTATTGGATTCTCAGTGGCAGAGTGTGTGTCCCTCTCCAGACCAGTGTCCCCACCCTCAGGACCTCCACCCACCATGCACATCCTCACTATGGTTTTCCCCCTTTGATGTCCTCATGTGCACACATTTTTAAAATGTTCACATGTCTTCCCTCCCTCAACAAGGAAGCTCTGCTTCCTCTAAGCTGTGTGGAAGGTGGCTTCGTGGCTGCAGAGTCTGCGAGGTTGCTTCAGTCTGTGGGGCAGAGTTTGATGATGTTCTAAGTCGATTCCAGGCATTCTTCCAGGCCACACATGTAGATCACATCTGCATGTGGAGCAGTGTGATTCTGTACCCCCCCCAGGGGACATTCATTCAGCAATCTCTGGAATCATTTTTGGTTGTCACACTGGGGGGCAGGAATGTTAATGGTATCCAGTAGGTAGAGGTCAGGGATGCAGCTAAATATCCAACAATACACAGGATGCAAGGCCAAGAAGTATCTGGTCCTGTCAATAGTGCTTGTTGAGAAATCCTGGCACAGAGTAGGTAAGCTTCCCACTTAATCCAGCCTCATCACTTACTAGTGCCATGACTCCTTTGGGGCAACTTCCACAAACCTTCCAGGGTCCAGTTCCTTAGCTTCAAAATGGGACTGAAAAACAGTGCCCACCTCATGAGTCTGTTTGGGGGTGAAATGCATTTTTCCACAGCAAGGTGCTAAGTAAAGCAAGTAACCCAGTGTGTTTAGAATGGGTAGCTTGTGAGAATCACTTTCATTATTTCCAAAGTTGGGAAGTTATGCCTAAGACTGTGGGGCTTCAGTAGGTACCACCCAGTTGTATTATTTGGCAATTTTAGCTGTAACAAGGAGTCTCAGAACTATGAATGGCAAGGTACTTAACTGTGTGTGCACATAGCAAGGTGTGATGTTGAAGGAAACTCTGGTTTTAAACTAAAATCAAACAGAATAAACATTTTATGGAGACCTCTCTGAAATCCTTAAGAGTTCAGAAATTTCTTTTGGAATCTTTTTAAAGTTCTCCACTTAGCTGTGCAACTAACACTTACATTGCTTTTATAACACACTGGACACTTCACATGGTTTAACAGATTTAATTCTCAAAACAATCTCATTAGATGGGTACCACCCTCTCATTATTTCTAAACAAGACTACTTCTCATAAAGTATCTGGAACCACGATCAATTAATGCTTGAAGTTTCATTCAGTGTTATTAATTTTTTTACTAACACTGTAATTTTATTTTCCATTATCCCCATCCTCCACAATACAATAGATACAATATAAAGTGTGTGTGTGTGTCTGTGTGTGTGTGTGTGTGTGTGTGTGTGTGTGTGTGTGTCTGTGTGTGTGTGTCCACCATAAGTCAGCTGACCCACAAACGCATGGAAATTAGCCTGTTCTGGAACAGACTTTGACATGTAGCTTGCTCTCTAAAGGCTGATGGTGGTCACATAATACTGAAGATGAAGTAGGATATGGTAGTGAATGACACAACTGGGTTTCAGGCTGGGTTCCCCCACTTCCAAGTTGTGTGGTATTGGCAGCAGGATTCAACCTCTATTTTGTAAGATAGGGTAACATAAGGCCTACATGCTGGGACAGAAGAGGTATGTGTGGACAAAGGAGTCCATCGATAATTGCTGTTCTCTGCCCCTGGACAAATGATGTTCATAAGTAAAATTTGGATTCCATGGCTATGAGGTCCATAAGACTCCACAGGGGTCTGTTCACTGACCACAACCCCATATTCCAATATGGAATAGGTTGTGTCACTTTTATGTCTTCCTTTTAGTTCTTTTTCATCTTATCCTTCTCTCCACCTCTGGCCCCAGTGTTCAGGTCACATGGAATAGCTCTCAATGTCAGTCACTCAAATTACCCATGATAATCTATGTCTACACAGAATTGATGAAAGTTGCCCTTTGCTAACTGCTAAGTCTTTGAGTTCGTCTAAGGACCAGCATCGCATAACAACAGATAATTAAGACTATACTTGCATAAAATGCTCAAAAAGAGCAGGAAAACATCTGTCAAGTTGCTGTTGAATTGCACATAGTAGGTGCTCAATAACCATTTGTTAAACTAATTACTAAACTGAGGAATGTTAGTTAAGTACCATGTAGAGTGATAGGCGACACTTTCCCTCCCAGGGTCTTCTTTCATTTCTTTTCAAATAATCTGAATAATTTGTAGGCAGGAGCACAAGAGCTTAGTTTTTAATCTCGCCAACAAAGGAACTTCCAAAGAGGAGACATTCCTTTGGCCTAGGTTGTCAGCATTTCAGATATAATTACATTTTTTTACCCTTAAATTTCCCAATGAGATTAAGAGTCATATACAAAGTCTTGTTAACCCTCTGCTAAGAAGTTTGCACAAGGAGTTCTGCCCACTTTTCATGTGATTTCTGAAAGATGCCAGCTGCTGGCAGCCATGAAACACGAAACACAAAGGACTCGTAATCTCCTGGAGCATACCCTACTTGCACAATGCCCTGCAGCCTCTGAGAATATGCACAGATTGCAAGCATGCACACGCCTTTCTTCAGGCAAAGGAGATGCAATGTGACCTTTCTCAATAAGTTGTTCCCAATATTTCCTATATCTACTCCAGATTGGCCAAGATAAGAGCACAAACATCTAGGAAAAGAGCAGCTTTCAGATTTCTTTGTAATCTTACTTGCTTTATGGCTTGTTTCTCCTGATTTCAAAACATGATGATGCTTTCTTGCAATGACTATAAAACTTTAAATTTCTTCATGTACCTAATATCAACTGGGCTATTTGTTGTGCTTTTTTATTGGGACTGTATATTATGGGTTTTTCATTTGTAGGCATGTATTTTTTGTTGCCTAAACTGTTCGCTTGCTACTAGGAGAGTTATATCTGACTATTCCAGACAGGGTGGTTTTTGATGAAAAGCGTGAAGATCCCCAGGGGGAGATGTGTGATCATGCAAGATGGTCTCAGAGCTCAACCTGATTCAGGAGGCTCACAGTGAGTAAATGTTTATATTTTTATAACACTTGATGCTTGATAAATAATTGCTGAGATTCTGATACTACAAGACACTGAGGGGTGATAGCTGGAGTGGATATCAGAGAAGGTGACAGTGGGAAAGAATAGAAAAACAGCAAGGCAAGTGTTTACTGAAGGCTAAGGACCAGTACTGTGCTAGCATTTGATACGATTACTTCATTTGATCTTTATAAGAACTCCACAAGGATAGAAAATAAAGCACAATTTCCCCCATATTACAAATGAGAAAACTGAGGTTCAGAAAAATTAAATAATATGCTACTAAGGAACAGAATCTGGATTACAGAGCTCCAAGTCCATGAGTTCTATGTGCAGGATGGATATTTAATTCATAAAAGTAGAACAAGAAGGGGAAGAGGTGACAAAGGTGTGAGGAGAAGGAAGTGAAGACTGAATCGATGGGGAAAAATATCCCAAGGTGGAGAAAGATGGACAGAGCCTTTGTGGGCTTTCTTCATGATCTCAGGAGAAGAGACCAGTCTTCCCTTTCCCATTAGGGAGAGCAGGTGGGGGACTTGAAGACTAAAGCAGAGATCTGGGAAGGCTGCTGTGGGGAATGCAATGTGAGCCCATGCAGACAAACCCAGCTGGGAATCCCAGCTCTGAGATCAAGAGCTACATGACGTGACTTTGGGCAAGGAATTTTCCCTCTCTGTGAGAGAGTTTCCCCGTCTGAAAAACAGGATTGCATAGTACCTGCCACATAGAGAGATGTAAGGATGCAGCAGGATGGCCAGTGTGAAAGCACTTAGGATGGGGTGTTAGCCAACAGCCTACTGGGTCAAACCCAGCCTACCATTGGCTTTTGTATGGGTTTACCTTTTTTAACTGTTGTGGGGTGGGGGTCAAAAAAGGATACTCATGACACATGAGAATTCTATGACAAACTTCATTCTTTAAACAGCATTTATGTTGGAATGCTGCCACGCCCATTCATTTCCTTACATTTCTGGCTCTTTTGCACTGCAAGGGCAGAGCTGAATAGTTGCATCCAAGACCACAAGTGACATTCTCATGGTTTTGTGTGTACAAATGGCAGCAAGGCTGTGATCAATGTGCAACTCTTGGGGTGCCATGTGTATCATCAATCTGTGTGGATGGATATTTTTAAAGATAAACTACAAAGTTTTCCCCAAATATATGCTGTGCATTCAAATTCTACATGAGGGTGTGGGGAGAAAAAGGCCCATGAGCAATAAGCACAGCACAACCTTTCTTTCTGTTGGAGTATGACAACTGATCTGAGGTCACAGGCCTATCAAAGGCTCTGAGAAGGACTGCAATGAAGAAACTTACTGAATTCTGTTTAATACAACTTTGCTCAAATTTATTTGAACACAGAATGCTTTTAATACTTTTTTTTTTAAACCCAAAC
This sequence comes from Sciurus carolinensis, assembly GCF_902686445.1. Taxonomy (NCBI): domain Eukaryota; kingdom Metazoa; phylum Chordata; class Mammalia; order Rodentia; family Sciuridae; genus Sciurus; species Sciurus carolinensis. The sequence goes on along the minus strand of NC_062229.1, from coordinate 53,523,020 downwards.
AGTATTTTTTAATAGCCAACACCATCGGTGCTCTGAGAAACACCCACAGGGAACAAATATGACGGCAGAAGGGGCAGTTGACCAAGAGTCCATGTGTGAAGTTCATGTCCTCCTCACAGGTCCCACCTCTACAGCCCTGGATAAATCTCAACTATTTCAACCTCACTTTTTTTTTTTGACTCTGTAGAAGGGGCATAGTGTCACCTGCTTGCCAACTTCATACAGCTGATGAGAGATCAAAGGAAAATTGGGAATGTGGGGCACTTTCTGTATCCCAGCAAGGGAGTTTTGAGTGAGACAGAAGTGTGAGAAGTAGCCAGGTCAACCCTCAGCTTTATGTCTTTCCTTGAAGAGGAGCAGACTAGGTAGAGAGTCACTAAACCATAGGTCTCCTGCTTCCTACTGATTGGGACAGCAATGACCTGCAGATGGGATAATAATACAACCAAGCCCCTGCCCCAGGTAAGAGGCTTGGGCTTGTCACAAAAAGCCACACCAGTCACCTCAAGTTTTGCCAGGCACTTGAGTCCCAAGTCCTGAGCTTCCGTCAGGTGCTCATACCTAGGAAGCAAGTGGGGAGATGTCTTCACAGTCTGGCCCCTGAGAACATGTTAGTGTGCTCATAATTTTCAAAATGCAATAACAAAGAGAAAATTTACCTGGCACATCTCAGTCTACACCTTGGCACATGGTCCCCTCCTTACCTAACATATCAGATTTTCACCAAGTACCAGGCCTGTTGTATAAGGAGAGACACAGGTTGCTCTATGGCTATGGAGGACTTCCTCCTTCTCCTTTTCTCATTCCACATTCCATGAGACGGAAGGACAATTCTTTTCTGTGGTCAATTGTACTGAACAGCCTGTAAGCCTGAGTCCTGTTTCAGACTGGCTGTTGGAAATGCTGTTAGCTTTACCAGCCAATCCCTCCTCAGAAGATGACAGACTAGTCCCTAGGGCGTTACCTGCTTTCAGACAAAGAGAAGTAAAAAGGATTTTCTATAATGATTTTTTTGTCATCATTCTCCCGAGCTAATGTCCCAGTCTTAGGGGATAAAAATACAACAAATTATTAAAATCAGAAATCCAACCCACAGCAACAGCAACCAAAGTCCTGCATACAGAATCTATTCACAACCCAATGTCATAGGGAGACCCCTTTCTTAATCACGGAAGGGTTTTTTTTATTTTGTTTTTTACAGTAGAGGAATTAGTACAGCACTACTTTCAAATAATGCAGTGACATCAGAGATCAAGCTATGTAAGGACGGATGCTGGGGGACCAGCAGGGCTGTGAATTCTACCACACGCTGACTCAAGGCAGCCACAGGCATCCTGACACCACTGCCAGGAAAAAACCCATTAGGTGGCATTGCCCCTCCCAGTTGCATATCCCCAGGGGGATCCACTGTGCCCATCCCAGTCTGCCAGGCTTCCCTGGCTGCCCAACGCAGGGCTGATATCAAAACCATAAACAGATGCCAGTTTACCAACATGGAAAGATGGTCATGTGACACTGAATTAATAACAATGGTCTTCACTGCTTTTAAAGTCTTGAAGCAGCAAGTAAGGGTGGTAAATCCAGAATTTGAATTCGGTCTGTGAGACTCCAGAGTCTGGGCACTTCCCAACCATTCTGAACTCAAAACTATGTGAAGTCCAACCATCAAATAGGTGCTTATAAGACCACATCTCTACAGAAAAATATGGAAGACTGTGTACTGAAAAGTTAAAAATGGTACTTTTCTCTGAATGAGGACTTAAGAAACATTTTTTCTTGATTCCTCATTAAATCTTCTAAGTTTTCTACACTGAACATAAATTAATAAATGGGGGAAATGAGGTGGTGGCTATAGGAAGCTCAAGTTTCCCAGTGAAAGCAATCTTTGTAATTTGTATTACTGAGTTTCATGGTGTTTTCTTCCAGAATGAAGATACAACATAGGGGGAGGGGTCTTTGACCATATATGGAAATTTTCCCTTTTTTTTCTGGGTGTAACAGCTTTAATGGGTTTATTGAAAGAAATGATCTTCTCTCAAAGAGATTTTATCAACCTTTCTTCTACATCCTTCCAAGAGCTTTGTTTCTACCACTTTGACAGAGGCACAAAGGAAAAGCTTGGGTTCAGGCAGGATCCAAAACTGCCTATGCCCGTGACCACCAACACAAATACAATAGGAGGAACCTGGTTTATTAGGGCACACAGTGTGGTCGAAAACAAGCCAGGTTGACCCTCAGGCTGCAGGCAAGCTCACACAAGGCTGGAAGGAATGGCAGGGAACCTCCTTATGCAGACTTAGCACCTCAGTGACTTTTGTCACCATGGGAACAGGCCTGTGAGCTCCAAGGCAAGTGTGGCCCAGTGTTTACAAGTAAAAGACCTGCTTTGGAGAGATGGGTGCTTGACACCCAGATCTTTCTGCACTCAGTTCTGAACATATGAGCCACTCCGATGAGGCCCTGGGGCAGAGAATTTCTCAGTTGCTTGCTGTAAGTTTTTGTTTTTAGCATTTGCATCATATTTTTGGGAGAACAAAACTAGAGGGAATGTACATTCCCATTCCAAAGTCTCTGACAGGTGTTCATAGGGAAGGCTAAATGGGGTCTGCAGTACCTGCTTCATGAGAACATCTGGTAGCTGACTGGTGGGCCAACGATTTTCCTGCAGTGATCGTGGTACCTTGGCAAGGTACCTATGAAGGGGATTGAGGACAGAGTGAGGCACACTGGATATGGCTAAAGGCCTTCAGCCAATTGATGCCACAATAGCAGAAAAGAATGCAGCCATTTTGATTGATACACCCAGGGGTGGCCATAAATTTGAACTCATTTTAGATGTTGTCTGCCTTTTCCATTTTGTTGGGGCTATAGAGATGTTTGAAAAGTGATGGGGACGGGGTTTCTCTCCCTGAACCATCAAGAAAATTCTGGCTCAAGGTGTTACATTGCCCACCAAATGTATGGCTCCTAAACAGGACCGCTGAGAAGGATCTACTTGCAGTGTAGATATCTAGGAACAAGACCAATGAGACTTCTCAAGTCCACATTTATTCTCATTGCAAATTCCAAGAGGAATCTCTTATGCTCGCCCTTAAATTGCCATTCTGACCACATGTTCCAATGCTGATGCTTTTGAGGAGTTTTGAATCTACACAACATTAAATGGTGCCCTGCCCTCAGCTAGTGGTTGCCTTCTTTAAAAGCCCTTCCCAGCCAGGTGCGGTGGCACACACCTGTAATCCCAGCAGCTGTGGAGGCTGAGGCAGAAGGATTGTGAGTTCAAAGTCAGTCTCGGCAACTTAGTGAGGCCCTAAGCAACTCAGTGAGACCCTGTCTCTAAATAAAATACAAAAAAGGACACTGGTACTGTAGCTTAGTACTGTGAGGGCCGGGGGAAGAAAGCTCTTCCCAGCTTAATGGTAACTTGGGATCCTCTGACAGAGTGTACATCACAAGCAATATCCTAAGTATAAGACGTGATTGATGGTCAATACTGCCACAAACGCTCATGTCCATCTTCCTCTGGTACCTAATATCCAGACAGTGCTATATGTCATTGGCAATTAGCAGGGATGCTCTGACCCTTGGCTGGCCTTTAGGATGGATTTCCTAATGTCCACTCAGCTTTTTTCTTTCAGCATTCAGTTTTTCATACCCTTCCCATCCATTGATATCTGTGTCCCAGATTAATTTTTGCCAGATGTGAACATCTGGACTCCTCCAAGATTTGTTACCCCTCCCACCCCACATTCTTAACCTTCTCAGGGCCACTTGTGTGATTTCTCTGAACTTACTAGTGTTTCCAACACCTTCCAAATTAGTGTCATCTGTGATTTTCCTTCACATGTTCTTTCTTCCCTTTTACAGATCATTAACAAAGAGGTTAAACAAGACCAGATCAGCATCACACTCTGGAGCAAATGACAAGGGGCTGGGAGGGCCCGAGTGCTCCCTGTGCACCAGCCCTGGCACAGGGAGCTTGTAATGTAATGCAACAACACTCCGCAGACGCCTCTGCCTCTGGCCCATGGTCATTTATCACCACTGTTTGTTTGTGATTTCTCAGCCAGATTCAAGGTCCTGAAATTGTGGTCATATCCAAGCCAACATGCACTGCTTTGCCAGGCAGCCCTTATGGGCTCCAGAAAAAGTCCACAATAACAAATTTAGTGCTCTCTATTCTGCTCCAGAGCTTTTACCTCAGTCCCCAAGCCCACTATACTTGAGAGCAGAAAGAGGTGGACTGAAATGTTATTGACCTTTTCTCTTTTCCAATTCATCAGTTCACAATTGTTCATTAAGTATTCATTTCACATTGCTCATTAGATTTCTCTTTTGGCTAAAAGAAACCCTCCTTTGTAAACATGGGCTAATCCATGGTTTCCTCAAACTGGAAAGGGTGTTTTTAGGGAAAACATCCTTTAAGAAGTGCTAGAAAATGTATATCTGATCTGGGTATAGGAATAGATTTTCCCTTTTGATTTTCTTTTCTTTAGCTCTTTTTCTCTTACCTCCCAAATGTACCAATCTCACAGTATTGACCACTTTCCCCAGCTGGCAATTATAGAATGCTCTGTCAGCTCACAAGAAATAGTGATGATGATATTCTACCTAGGACCACCAACCAGACATGCCAGCCACCTTCCTCAGTTCACCTTACCTGGTTGCCACAACAGTCCTGTGAGGTAAACACAGCCTACTCCAAAGGAGAAATGGAGGGACAGAGAGGAAGGGATACTTATTCAAGATCATTCAGCAATGTAGTGCTGAAATTAGGATCCAAACCCAACCTGTCTGAATCTAGAAACCATACTATTAGCTACCTACCACAGTGACACCCGTCTCCCACAGATGAGTTTCTTCACCTTTTCTGTGTCACTGGCCCCTCTGAATATCTGCTGAGGATCATAGTTGCTCTCTATGGGGGAATGTGCACACAGGGTACTTGCAGACCCTCTGGGGGTTCATGGACACCAGCTTAAGCATCTACTTGAAATTCCTTTGATGGGAATTATACTTTGACCACTGCCTTGACTCCAGTAGTGAAATGAAGAAGTATTTTTTGAATGATTAAGGGATGATTGGTTTATAGTTCTAAACAGTAGTTTTAGAAAATGAGATAGAAGATGAGATAGAAGGAGAAGGAGAAGGCAGTGGTGATCACAAGGCCACAGAGATAAAACTTTTGCTGAGATATTTTATTTTTATATTATTTTATATCTATTCCTTTTTTATATTTTCTACATTTTTATATCTCACTTTGCCCAAGAACTGATTATGCAACTAGCAGTCAACTCATTGTCATGGTGGTTCTGAAATATCTCATAGCTATTTCTGAAGACTTTTCCTCTTAACTCTTTCCCTCTAAAGAAAATACAACCAGAAGTTCAAAACGGGAAGCCAATCATCATGAACAGCCAAAATCTCCTGAGGCATCTTAACTGACAGAATCCCTCATGACTGGTGATCTCAGGGAGCCTACAAGAGCTAATGGCATCTTCCTCCTCTCCCTAGGACCTTTTCAACCTCCTACAACTTCAGAGGCTTTGCTTCACTACTAAATATACCCTCCCTGCACACACCGCCCTAGTCTATGATTACTGATTTCTCTTTGCAGTCTTTGATATTTAAGTCCTTTCCTTTTCTTTGAGAGTTGGAGGAGTACATGATCTTGAAATTGGACTTTGGTCATGCTTTAAACTTGTTAGCTTGCCCATCATTGCAATAAGAGGCCAAAGATTTCCCTGCTGATGTACCAGCAAGTGGGAAAGGGCTTAAGTCAAAAGTTTGTCTTTCCCTTGGCAAACCTGACTAGACAACTGGGGAAAACAGAACCCTGGATTCCTATTCTGCTCTCTACCCTCGAATAATGCTTGTCTCAGCATGGACACCCACAGTAGAACTCTGGAGGCATCCTCAACCTCATCCTTTATCTGACCTCCCCATCCAAGTCCTACTAGCTTCACTTCCTGGTCTTATCTCCAGTTTATCTGTCTGTAACTCTATTGCTGCTGTTGCCACTCTGGGTCAGCATCATTAATTCCCTCATAAATGATGGAACAGACTCTACATTTGCTTTTCCTGCCATGAAACTTCGCCTTCTACATGGCAACAAGGGTTGTTTTACAGCAAAAACTGAATCATGTCATGTCTTCTGTATGATCATCCAAAGTTTGCTCATTTTCATAGGCTAACATTTAAACTCCCTATTGGGGTCTTCGAGGCCCTATATGATCTGCCCCACCTTCTCCCCCCTCCTCATCTTACTCTTCTGTGCTCTACCTAGAGTTATGATTTTCAAGCTCCTCTATCCCATAAAACTCTTCCCACCTCCAGTCCTTAGTGCACCTGCCCATGATCACTTTCCAAGCACATACTTTGACATGGCACTTTCTGACTCTTCCCCTTTCATAATTTTGCTTTCAAAACTCACTTACTTGGAGATATGCCCAAAGAACATCTTTTCTTAAGTAGGTTCCTCTCATTGATTTCAATATCTTCTGTTTTCCATCAAAGCAATGATCAAAGTGTATAAGGTTACTTTTCATAGCTTTAATTGTTTGTGTCCTATTTCCCTATACAGGAAGATTCATACCAGTGAGGACAACAACTTGCTGGAAATGTAATCCCTTGGAATCTCTAGAAGAAAACTAGAACAATAAGGCAGCCCATAGGTAAGTCCTAGGGCAGAACTTAGTTATTGTTCTCCCAGCATCTAACCAATAATTTAATCATCTAATGAAAGAATGGATAAATGAGTTAATGATGATTGAATAAATGAAAGTCTTAGTGGTCAATGGCATAAGGCAGAGACATATCAGATTCTCAGTCTTATGAAATCTAGGTTGAATCCAAGCACTAGTAGACATCTCTGTGCAGAAGGTATAAAAGAAAACATCCACTCAACACAAAACCTAGGACTCTTTCCTTGAATTCTTTCCCAGTCACTGGATATTTCCTTCCCCAGGACAAACACAGGCCTGTATCTACACCCTGTCTTTTGAGAGAAGGCAGGACTATATCAACTCCCCAGTTGCCAGGCATGGTGGTGCACCTCTGTAATCCCAGTGGCTTGGGAGGCTGAGGCAGAAGGATTGTAAATTCAAGGCCAGGCTCAACAATTCAGTGAGGGCCTATGCAACTTAAGTGAGACCCTATCTCAAACTAAAAAATAAAGGGGGCTACAGATGTGGCTCAGTGGTTAAGCACCTTTGGGTTCAATCTCTGGTACCAAAATAATAATAACAACAACAACAACAACAACAACAATAGAAATAAAATAAGTTTCCCAGTCACAATGAAACATCCCAGTCCCCATTTGTCCTAAGGATAGACAAGCCACAGAGTTCTACTGGCAAATTCCAGAACTCCTCCTATGTGTACAAAAGCTCTTCCTATGTCTAGATGTCTAGATGTTCTGGGATTTATACTTGCACTCACCATAGCACTGTCCATGTGCTGCTGGCATCCAGCTACAATTCCTCATTTTGAACAGGATGCATCTACTAGCATCATGGCTCCATGCCAAAACTTGTTAATGCCACATCTCTGTTTTTAAGAAACAGGTCCTAAAAATTTGCATATGTTTTCATTAGAAAAAGATGTATTTCTTGCTAGCAATTTAAGAAATAAAATTGATTTTGTATTCTATGTCTGTTCAAATACAAGATTTCACAGTAAGAGCTCAAACATTCAAATGTCTCACAAGATGCTCTGATTTAGTCCCTCACTACCCCATCTCTTGGAATGTTCACAGACCAAAGCACCTTTTGGGAAGAGGGGGGTGGTCCAAGGAAAGCACCTTTACTGGTTGGAGATGAAGTTATTTATTGACACAAATGATTGCCACATCAAGTGGATTTTCCAGAAAGAAAGTTATGGAAAATTGAACAGCTGCTTTTCCTGTGTTTTTCCAAGTGAGAAAATACAGTTAAGGCTTGAGGAGCACATTTTCACAGTCAAAAGTTTTGGGTTGTGGGGGCTATGGTGAGAGGGCAGTGGTGAATATACATTGCAAGTATGCTCGTGAAGGCAACCACTTGATAGAAATGTGACTCCACAGAGTCTTTAGAAGAAAACCAAAGCAATAAGGTGGTCACAGGTAAATCATAGACCTAGAAAACAGGGAAGTAGATGAGCTGAGAGGGAGGGAAGTAGAAGTAGAGAGAAATCAGAAGCAAAGTATAGGAATACTTGGTGGGTTTAGGTAATGCAGACTTTATAATTTGTGGGGCTCAGTGCACAGTGAAAAATAGGGGGCCCCTTGTTGAAAAGTATTAAGAATTTCAAGATGATGGCCAGAGATTTAAACTAAGAGTGGAGCCCTTCAAAGCACAGTGCCCTGTGGACTGCAGGGCCACATATGGATAAAGCTGGGCCTGGGTGAGAGTTGTAGCAGAGAAAGGCTAGTTCTAAATTCTGTAAAAAAGCAAAATTCTGTAAAAAAGCAAGCTTCCCCCAGTTCACTTTGCTTTCAGAAAATATCATCTTTGAATGATCATTGTAAGACAGAGAAATCATGTGGGCCTGGTAACCAGAAGTGAGAAAAAAAGGAGGAGTTGACAGGGTTGTTGTGCTAATTCCAATTTGTTATAAATTTTAGAGTAACTTTTCCTAAATTATGATTCATTTCAGCACCAAAATTCCAGATTCAAGTCAAGCCTTCTGATGCTATTATGAGCATATTACTAATGCCTAGTAAAATAACATCTTGTAATGTTTCTTTTATAAGGGCCATAAATCAAAACATTCAAAACAGTTAATTTTTAATGTACCCTATTATCCATCTTTAGTTATAAATTTAATGTCTCCTTAGGCCTCACAGATTGTAATGCAACTTAAAACATGCAATGACTGTTTAAAAATAGGTTTCCCCAGTTATCTCGTTATTCAAATCCTTAAAGATATCGTTTTAAAAGCCTGAGGATATCTGAGCAAACTTGTTTAAAGGAGTCATAAAGAAAGATAAGTAGTTTTCCTCAGAAGCCAATAAAATTTATTATAACATATTAAAGTAGGATTATCTATTGACTAATTTTCTGTAGACACTTGTTTTCTGGGGTGCACAGAAATTCATGCAGAAATAGAGGATAGGGCTCAACACCATCATCTACCTTTGCCTTGAGCCAGGCAAGATTTTCTACAAATCTTAGAGTCAATTCCTTCCTAAGGATGATGATGAGGGAATGGCACAGTGGATATCATGAATCTTATGGAAGAGCAATAAAAATCTTTATTATTCAGGAGACATAAAAGGACCTTGATACTTGCTTGTGGCAAAAGAAGCAGCTTCCTAGAAGGGCTCTACTTCTTAAGACAACTTTCAAACTTAGAACCTTTCTTTGCCTACCTAGTCCCTGCATGTTTGGGGCAAGTTTTATATGTTTGCTTTTAATGTTATAAAATCTTCTCATTTAATATCGATTGTCTTAAGTCAATTTACACTTTCATTAGCATGAAATGCTCCTCTGAAAGTCTTCCCTAGATAGTGAGAACCTCAAGAATTTCTCTCATTTCCTTACTTCCCCATACTGACAAGCTTCCCTTTGGAACCACTCTGTATCTGAAAGTGTTGATTCCAGTGCTACTCCACCTTTATCAGGAAAGGGAAAAGAGGTGAGTACCCAAAGTAAAACGACAGCTTTACCAGCAGCAAACAGTCCCAGGAGGCATTACATCTTTACTATGCTCTATCAGAAGATCTACCCCAGTGTTCCCTAAAGTCCCAAAGACAGCAATCTGATGCACTCAGGGGACCTACAGCAGGTTCAACTGAGTGAAGCACAATAGTGGCGCTGTCACCCATGGGCAAAACATTAGTTCTTGGTGAAAATTCTCCTGATCTCTCTAGCAGGTTTGAGGATGACAAGACTTAAGGAAGGGCACACATTTTCAAATTTCCAAAGAATTGTCCCAAACCTGTTGATTCTCTAGCACTGACATTTCATGTTTGTCTCAGGGGGGATAAAAAAAAGAAGAAGAAGAACTGCATGTAGAATATTTTCTGACCAGAAAAAACATGATCTCACATACAATCTCCATCATCCCTTGTTCTGAATCAAATGTCATGTGCAATGCCAAGATTAAAAGTGTATTTCATGTAACTATATGAACATGTAACTCCAGGGAGTTTGTTACTTTGTGTTAAACACCTATCAGTATATACAGGATAGGTACAATACCCAGCAGCAAAAGCTGCTAGAGTCCAATGTCCCATTTATGACCATGTGGTAATTAAATGTGTCACTATTAAACTATGCAGATAGGATGGAAATAAAGGGTGGCTTCTTACTAGCTCAAAATCAGCTTTTAAAAGCGTGAAACTATTTAAAATGCAGCATGTGTAATTTAAAATGCAAAGTTCCATAGAATCACAAATTTTAAAGAAAACAACAGATAAAATGCCATAAATGAGACCTACTAATATTAACATATCTGTTCTAATTCATTTAAGAGTTACAGTTACCCATTCACCATTACTATGCCTTGATCCTTGTGTTTTCTTCAGAACTGCATAGAAGAGACAGCATAATCCATTAAATGGGCTTCTTAGAGGTGACAGTTTCAGCTCCATGAAGAAATAAAGTTTTATTTTCCTTATTCCTTGCCAAACATTTGACACAACCAGAAGGACATGAAAGTCACACCACACTGGCATATCTGGTAAAAGCAAGCAGTTGGCTGAAAACCACAACTGGAGAATTGCAACAATTTCTGAGTCCACAATCATGCCTTAAAAAGTGTGTATGCATCCTAGTAAGGGCATAGTTTGCATCTCAAATAACACAGAAACATTGGAATCGTGCTAAACCCAGCCCAAACAAGGCAGAGCAATAATGTGGTTGGGGTGGGGGTGGGGAGGTGAGGAAGGATGAACAGGGCTCTTGGGAATGGTGAGGGTGCACGGACATTCTGCGCTCACAGAACACAGTAGCGAACACAGGGCACAATCACAAACATCAGCAAGCACAACTGAGCACGCGCACAATACAACACTAGAATGCAATTTTTCTTTTTTTAGAAAAATGATATAAAAGATGGTTTCTCACCCCTCAAAACAAAACTGGAACTTTGGTTTACAGGCCCGGCTATGCCCATATGCCCTCCTCGTCATCCTGCCGCCGGCCCGAGGTAGGGAGGTGCACAGAGAGGAGGGGAGCACCAGAATGAAAGAAGAGAAGGTTAGTTACACAGAGATGCACTGGAAAGGCACATGAATCTTCACTTTTTTTTTTATCTTAAAAAGAGTGAGGACAAAAAAAAAAAAAAATCCATAGTAACTTAAGTTCCACATGACTGACTTGTCAAATGCATAAGCAAGTTTTGTATCTATGGCAACCCCCACACAAAAACATTCCACCCATCCAGTTCTGACTCTGTGTCAAGATTGGATTAGAAGATTAAAATTAGTCTACATTAGCAGATGATTATTTTTTGGAAAGCATGCAATCTGAATTGCATATGCCTAAGGAGTAGATTAAACCTTTAAAGTAAGCAGAGAAGTAATTATAGTAATCAAATACCCTTAATTTCTCTTAAGCTTAAAGTATCAATAAAGGCTGAACGTGAATTAAAAAAAAGAAAGAAAGAAAGAAAGAAAGAAAAAACTCTCCCTACCTAGGTGGAACAAACATTCTAGCATGCAGTAATTCATATTGGTTATTTCACAAAGACTCAAACATGCTTCAATCTTATTTTTCAAGTTCTAATTTGCTCTCAGCATAAAGAAGGATGTGCATACCATGGAATGATTATACATTTGCATGAAATGATTATACATTTGCAATCAAATAAGTTTAAAAGAGAGTAAATATTCAATTCAGTAGAATGTTTTTAGAAAGGAAGTTTTGTTTAACTTAACATTTTGTTCAATGGTGGATAAACTGAAACTAATTTGTTTTGAATCCTTGCTGAAAATGTTTCCAAAATGGCTCTGGCCACTTTTTCTCTTAGTCAAGCGACCAATACGCAGGAAAATTCAATCTTTGAAGACAGAAGTATATCTGCCACCAGAACATCCCCATTTTGAACAGTTTTTCCTGTTTACTGGGAGAACTGACTCAAAGTATATAAGACCGTGTGGTCCATATCCCAGTCTCAGTCATAGTTTGGGAGCAGTGTTTGTTATTTAATAAATCCCCAATGAAACCAGAATTTGTTGATTTTTTTCCTTTGTTTTGAAAACCAGGAAGAAAAAAAAGAACATTTTTTTACACTGGATCATTAGTACTTAAGCTGTTATAATATTAGGCTGAATCATATGAAATTGCCAATATTTGACCATTTTTGACCTAGAAAAATAGTAATTTCATACAGTTCAACCCAGTCTTGCCAGTAAGTCAAGGTAATTTTTATCTACAAGGATTTAGATGTGTGGTGTTTGAACTGACTCTCATTATAATTTCTTTCCTTTGTTGCTTTATGTATTTTACTTTATGCTTTTAAAAATGTTATTCTAAGAAGAGATTCAGAGAGTTCACCAGACTGCCAAAGGGCTCTATCACCCACACTTGAATTAATTGAAGTATTTGTACAGAATCTGAGTTGGACAATTTGGGATGACTTTTCTCTTGAGAGTTTGGGTAGGAATATTCTGGAAAAAAATAAGATACATTCATCATTTTGACTAGATCATCTTACATAAAAATTATCTATGTTTGTTTACTACTAGTCTAGTAATTATTCCTAGCAATAAACTTTTCTTTTCCTACATGACTTCAGGAAAATGTAATTTCACATGCATTGAACTTCCTCTCTGTCTCTGGAGAAAAGCAAAGTTGATGTTCTTTTTATGTTTATAAAGAAGGAAATATATATATAGTATGAGACCCAAGGGCATCCATAAATGGGTTTCAGGGGGTCTAAAAACCCCCTGAAATTTAATGTAGAAAGCTGTTGAGTGTGTGTGTAAATATATTTCTCTGGACAGAGACCTGAGCTTTCATTAAAAGGTTCTTGACCCTTTGTAGGAAAACTCCTAGCACACAAAGATGCTACAATTTGCCAAAATCACAAAACAGGAGGCTTTCTCTAAAATGTAGCCCACAGCTCCTGCTGACCACTTCCTAAATGACTGTAAAACAACTTGCCTTTCAGAGAAGTTTATTTCATTGTGCATTTATAACTCAATAGTATTCTCTTCCAAATTCACTCATATAAGTTTTTAAATTAATAATAAAAAAAGAGAAAGGAAAAAGAAAAGCCATTGCCACCAAAATCTACCGCTTTCTTAGCAGTGAAATGTGGTCTAATGCAAGTCACTTTTAGCAAATTAAATACATTAAAAAGTGGTAATTAATTATGATTGAATCAGACAGGAGTTGTAGCTTGAAAATATACACTGCCAATATCACTACTGTTCCTGGTCCACCATAGGAATAAAAAGGAGCTCCCACATGTCGAGCGTTATTAAAAACCAGATGTTGAGATCAACGTCTTGTATGCTGGTGAATAAAGTAAAGAAATATGACAGTCCAATATAAACTGTGCTAACATTTAACATGGCAGAAATGTGGATGAATTCCTTTTGTGAACTCAGAATATTATGCATTTTTAAAAGTTTTTCGTTTTCAAAATTGAACAAGCATTTAGAAGAACTAGAAAGGGAAGTGGAGATCATTTCTGGTCTCTCTAGTCTTCAAAGAGTAAACATGAATTGACCCTCATCACCAAGTGATTTGGGTCAGAGTGAGTGTCTATTTGGGGAATAAAAACCAAAAGTGCAGGAGCTAATCAGAGAGGCAGCTCTGAGTCTTCCAAACATTTGCAGCTGTCTTACTGCCCTGCTGCCTGCATCTCTGTATGCAAATATTAATTTCTTTAGCAACTTTACCCCATAGAAATGTAAATCTTGGGACCCAAAAATAAGAAACAGATAAGTATCATTTGTTCCCTCACTTTATGCCAAGTTATTTAGAAATAGTTGGATTTTTAAAAGGCATCTATCAAATGTGGGAGAGACTGTTTCCTTTCCTTGTTTTTGTTTCCAAACCTACTCTTCAGCAGCTTTTCTGGATGCTGCCTGGTGTTTGATCCCTTGTGTGTCCTTTGAGAGTGACTGCTTTGCCAAAAGTTGCCAAAATATGTGGATGGGAAAGAAAGCTTCCAGCCCAACAGTCATCTGTGTGCTTTTGTCCACAGCATCTGAGGCTGGGAACGTCCAAGGTGGACGAAAGCCCAGAGCAGAGTGTCCACAAAACAGCAAGACTGGCGAGGGCAGGCTTCACCATTAAGTAACTTCAGGACATATCGATAGCTCAAGGGATGATGGAATGGACAAGAGTTTGCATGGAAATCCTATGGTCCTAGATGCTGGACTCTAATGAGATTCTCTAAACACAGAGATAAAACAAAACTCCTCACCAATCAATTGCTCTTAATGGCTATGTTGATGACAAGATCTAAAAGCAAAGGAACTGAGTCATTGCTGACAAGTGTCTTGTTGTTGTGTGTGTGTGTGGGGGGGGCATTTATTAGCCCTAGCAAGGAAGTTCTGAGCAGGAATTCTGTAATAGTACATTATAAACAGTATAAGCCAGTATAAACCTTTCATTGGTGTCTATTTTGAAATATTAGACACAGCCAGCAGGCAGTGTCCATCACTGGATATGCTTTTCAAAACACCTGCATTCTCTTTGAGGTAGCCTGATTTTCTCCTTGAAACTACAGGACCACATTTCTAATGAGAACTTAAGGTCACACCTCTTCTAGTTAGAAAGGAGAGTAAAATCAGGGAAGTGTCACTTTCAAATAGCCTACTGTCTTTGTGGCAACTCAGTGGCTGTCTCTGCCAGGAGGTTCAACTAGGTTTCCTTGCAGAACAATTAGGATGGTCATAACCAAGTCTGGGTGGACAGACTCCAGAGTAACCCCCATACCTCATGGTTTCTCTGAAATTTCAAGCTCTGAAAAGCCTTCTTCTGCAAATCACTGAAGCAGGATCTCAGTATGGGATTCATGATGTGCCCTGAGACTGGGTTCAAGCAAAACAGATCTTCTTGGCATTTCTAACTACAAGCTTGGCCAGTGTGGGGAATTGACAAACATGTGAAGGAAAATGACAGGCTTAGGTGTGAGCCTGGAAAAGAAAGGTAGTGAGCCTCATCAGGACACTATGTTTTCTTCCAGGTTCAAGTCTATACCTTCCCTCTAGAGATTACTTATTGGTGTCTTTCATCTCTCCCACATCCTACAGTGCTTAGCTCATGGATGAATGTCTCTGTTCAGGTGACAGAGTCCTGTATTACTTGACTTATATTTGCTACAGGCTTCAGGACCCAAAGAATAGGAAAGTCCTAGCCAGGTTCAGATACCTGCTTATTGATCTTTATAAATACCCAGGTCAGAAAGAGCTAACATGTCTCTCCTCTAGGTTAGAGAGAGTGCTGGTGGCTGTCCTGGTTTCTTCACAAGTCTCACCTTGGTCTGGAGACACAGGTGTGGTTTCTTGTGAGACTGTGGAAAGAAAAGCTCAGGGCAGACACCTGGCCAGGAGCTGTGGAGTGAGGGTCAGATTCCAACCTAATGGTAAAAGTACACACACCCTTTTGACTCTGCCATATGAGCTGCAAAGTCACAGGAAAAAAGAGCTCAGTTTGCCCCCAAATAGTGTTTGTTGGTCTGCTGAGCTCAGCTCTGAAGTACTCTGAATCTTGCACTGAACTCCTTCCAAACCAGTGAAGACCCTGGCTGGAGGGAGACACTACAACTTCAGCTGGGTCCCTCTGACTCTTGAAAGAAGGGATCCACATGTGCCACTGCAAGTATACATATGGGAATTATCAGTGGCACCCTACCAAATTTAAGAACCTTGGAGGAAAAGACAGCACCTTTACTTCCTTCATAGCACCCCACGAGATCTCAGATGTGGAAACCTAACAAACATTTCTAGATGAGTAACTAAATAAGGCTTGGTTCTTATTCTTTTGAGTAACTGAACTCCACTGAGAGAGAATGCTGCTTGGATTTCAGAGTTCTCAGAGTTGTCAAGATTGTGTTGACCCTATGTCCTCAGAATGACTTCTTACCCTTTCTAATGCCACATTCTGGGTTTGTACTTTTTCAGTGTCCCATTTGGGGAACACTGAAATTTCACTGGCTGAAGGGAGATGATGGATGTTGTCTGTTTTTAAGACACTCGGGGTGTCTTTCAGGGGAAAGGCAAAGACTGGACAGTTTATACAGCCCAGGCTGGTTTTATTCTGTAAGTTTACCTCACAAGGACAACCTCAGGCCAGGCCTGAGACCAAGACCAGTCACCCAAGACTGCTTTGTTGAACAGTTGAGAATGTTATAAAGATTTTAGCGGTGGCCATCCCTCCATTTATATTGAAAAGTGTATGTACTCTCTTCTCAATTTTTAAGCACTATCATTGTGGGGCATCTTTTGAAAAAATAACTTTCCATTTCCTTCAAGCAAAAGAAATTTCAATGAACCAATCTCTAGTGCATGGTGCCAATTCTCTCAGCTAAAGAACACAAGATACCCAGCTGAAGACGAAAATGCTGGAAAGCTCTACATTGGACAACAATATTGTTTGGGAGCTCAAGTCAACATCTGCTAAAAGCTGAGTCATTGCAGATAACCATAAAAAGGGGGTGGGAGTGAAGACAGGCTTTATTTTAGCTCCCTCATCCATCAGTCATTAACACTTGGCTTTGTTAAACACAGTGAAAATTGTGTTTTTAACATGACTTTGGTTCTATCATTTCCAGGCTGGTAAGCAACCAAATCTTCTAGCCTTTTGACTCTTCATTTTCTCAGTTGCTTAAAAAAGAAAATGGGACCACAACTTGGCCCTGACACTCCATAGGGTTGCTATGAGAATTAAATTGGAGAATGTAAATTAAACTACATTGTAGCTGCTGAAGACTTACATAAACATAACTGGGCACATCCATTCCTGATGGCAGCATTCAAGTGTTTGTTACTATGTATTGCAACAAATTATTTGATATCACAGTAAAGGCAAAAATGATATAGAATAAAAATAATCAGATAGTATGTAAAACCATTCCTAAATATTTTAGATTCTCTGGGACATTCAAAGTTTAACCAGATCAATAATATATAGATGACAAAAAAATTTTCAAGTCCCATTGATCCATAAGTAAGGTGATTTTTTTGACATAACTAACAGAATTTGTAAGTGTATACAGTGTATACTGAAACAATGTTTCCAAGTCCCTTTCCTCTGCTGTTCCCTTATCTTTAGAGCATTGCAAGTGCTTGGAGGGTGTAACTCAAACACAATCCTTATTAAATCAGTTCAAGGAGGGGGGCAGGCAGGCAATGTGTTTAGCAATATAAAATGGATTTCCCTGTTTCCCGACATTTCAAGGTTGGCCACCCCCTTTCAATGGGGGAGCTGAAATTCTGCCTCCTAGACAAATGTGACCGGATTAAAGCAGCAAGTTGAAAAGAAACCAAGTCTCCGATGTTGCCAAGATGAGTTCCATCTACAAGCTAGGGAGTACATGCTGTCTGGAAACCCTTGTGGACTCCAAAGACACTGCAACAAATCTCTTAATGAAACCCTAATACTGCAAACAATGTGTAAAACTAGACAAATCAGTTGAAGGGGGTGGGAGGAACCTACTTTACCCAAAATAGAGTAAGACTGAAATCTTTAATAGGCTCAAGTCTTCTTGATGGAAAAATCCTTTTCTAACCAGAGGATCCTGATGCATTAAGCAGCTCTGTCTTTTTCTCATACACGAAGACCCTACCTGGCAGGGTTTATCAAGTTATACCCTTATGTGCTTACATATGAGGAATGAACATCACACCCAGATTAAAGAGCTTTGGCAACAACCTGCTCATCTGCACAGAAGCTTCCCCACTGCTGTGCGGCCCCCCACCCCTTCTCTCCTGCAGCTGGTGATGGTTGGATGAGCCCGTAACTGCTAGTAGAGGAAGGAGGCAGTTAAATACCTCCCACAACAGCAGTTTAGACATTTGTCCCATTTCCTTCTTACCTGTGGCCTCATAAATGGTCATTCCAGAGCTTCTGCTCTTAAAAGCAAGAAAACAAACAAATTGCCACCTTTATTTCCCAATGGTGAGAAATCACATAGGCCCTCTGGTTTACATTTTAGTGGCTTTGGCAATGTTTAGTAGTCATTGGGGAATAATGAAAGAAGAAAGGTGGCACCTGTCCTATCTTTCTGTTTCTTATACTTTCTTAAAAATTCAAACTACTGAGTTTAAACATAGTATCTTCCAATCTACTTGTGATAAAAGAAGTACTAGAAAAAGAGCAAGTGGCTCCCAAGATTTATTTTCAACGCATGCCAAAATATTGTTTGGCTCCTGTTCTGAGAGGTACTGGCCCAGAGGGGCAAATGGTGGAAATCTCTGAACACTTCTCCCATTCAATAAACATCAGTACCAATAAGAAGTTCTTCATGGGTTATGGAATTCAAAAGTTTCATCCCTATATGAAGCCAAAACTCAAGCCTCCTTCCAAGAAGTGGGCCATGAAATTAAATTTGCAATGCAAAAGAAGAAAGAAAAAATGTATTCTTTCCTATTCAGGCAAACTCTAGACATACTAGCATGGATAGAAACTGATATTAAAAGTCCAAGACACATAACTTTCTTATTGGCCTCCTGTCATGGGGAACAAAAATTTCTGGGTTTTGCTGTTCCATATCTACACTTCAGTAAGCTCTGACACACATGGTTAATTTTTTGCCTATGTAGAAAATGTGAAAATATATTTACATGCACATACACACAAACACACATATGTATAGTATATATAATATATATTCAGACATGCTCTTAGGAAGCTAGGGAGACAAATTTCCAGTTAAACATGATCTTGCAAAATTCTTCCATATGTGGAAAAGTCCTCAGTTCATCTGACATACAGCGATATATACATATATACACACAGGACGCTATGTATACATTTATCCCACATTCATTTAACCTCAAAACATAAAATAAATTCTTTTTTCCCCCTCCCTAAGCAAAAGCTAGGAATAACAACTCTACACATAGAATCCATCTTCTGAGGGCAATGGAGCAAGTTAAACCTCTCGTCTGTTTGTTACAATTCAAAGGGCTTCACTTTGGCTAATCTGCTGGTGAAAGTGCAAGGAAAGCAGGACATCAATCACAAACCCTTCCAGCACTACACAGAGAGGGCTGAGGGTGAGAGGGGAACTAAGGGTCTTGCATTGGCTTTCTGAGAAGCCACAGGACCCAGGGAAGGGCAGCTGAAATTGCTTGGGACTCTATCAACATCTTATTGACTAACTAAAATGCATGGCCCACGGAGGAAGAAGAGCAAGAGGAGAAGGAAAGTAGACAGGGTTTAGCAGACAGATCTGGGACCAGGAAACATGGGGTCAGGGGTGTCACCTGCCTCTAGCCATGATGTCAATGAGGGCCTACTTGTAGTGGTAGCTATAAATTTCCCCACTAAGTAACACTCTTTAAAACAATGACTAATTCTACTTGAGAGCAGGTACCCAAGACTCAGGTATGTGTAGAATGGATGGACAGAAGTGGGAGGGTAAGAAACTGGAAAACTACTTTTACTTTCTGAGCTTACTGGACCTACGGCACTTGAGCCTGTAGGAATAGGGGAGAGGGGATGTGTTTGGGGGCCCATACATTTCATAACCAAGGCGGGTGAGCACTACATCCTCTGAAGCAGATCATAAGATCAGTCCTGAGCACCGGCCTGCATGTTAGAATCCAGGGTCCCTACACAGAAATAAAAAACAGATTTCTGTAATCATTGAGACTTGGGTCACTGAGATCATTTTATTGTATCTTGAAATAAAATCTGTATATCTGTCCCATGACCTGGGTTTGAAAATAAGGCCAAATGTAGGTCTGGGTTCTTTAGTGACCAAGTCATTTGATGGCTTATGACAAGTGTTCCAGACAGAATTCTATGGGAATTTTCAGCAAAACATGGAAGTGGATGTTCAGTGCTCTGAAATGTATCGAGTGGTACAAACTCACACTTCAGCTGGCAGCCAGTGCTTGCTGGGACCAGGAAGTAACCAGGAACAGCAGAGAAAGGACCAATGATCACTACATCTGCAGACAGATTCTGGAAACTGCCAAGTGGAGTAGGTAATATTTAGATGCATACAATCAATTCTCTAGGACTAGATCAGCAGAGCAGATCCCCTCAATTTAAGAATGCAAAATGGAAAACCCAGTTTCTGCCAGAGGAGAGTTACTATTCAGAAGTACTCCTAACACTCTGGCTGCCCTGACCAAGAGAAGTATCTTCTACTTTGCTCTGGGATCTGGCTTGTTCCAGGCCCTTGTGTGTGCAGAGGCCCATGAGTGAGTGAGCAAATGGATGTAGGTACTAGCAATTCACTGCCACCAGCCTCCTGTGACCCCGAGCAATTTCCCTTCCTCTCTGTATTTTCTTACTGAAAATCTTGCTCTGATGATTCCATGGTGGTTGGGAGAGTTTTCAAGTAAGTATCATTTTTATTGGCCAAGGGAGAGCAAAAACGAGAATAATAATGGGACATGTAAAATGGAGAGGGTAGGAAGAAAGGAATAAAGACACCAAAGAGAAGAATGGAAATAAGACAACAAAGGCTGGACTAAGTGGAAAGAAAACTGGAGTGAGATGAAATTTTACTTCACACTGAGAAGTCAAAATAAGATAAAATTTACTATAATTCAGTGTAGAAAGGAAAGCATATTTTCATTTAGGAAAGGTGGATAGGATTTGGTCATGCAACCATAAATCACATATAGTTGCACAGATATCCATACCAATATCCAGAGAAATTTGCCACCAACATCCCAACTCACGAGGCTTAAGCCTGTATCTTCGAGCCGTTGATTTTTAGTTTTGTGTCTTAGCACCATTATAACATTAAAGTAGGAAAATCCCTTGAACTTCCCAACTCCAGTGTATGGGCATTTTCATTCATGAAGGAGGGGTAGAAAGGAGAAAGGAGTTTTCCTCCTGGTCATCATAGTGGCCAGATACTCTGCTTTCTATGGCACTTGCACCACCCTGCTAGAATGAGAGTGGCAGGTACTTGAATAAATACAAGTGCATTTTGCATAAGAAAGCATGCAGGTCCTTAAAAGACCTAACTTCCATCCAATATCCAGTGCATAAACATGAATCCTAGAAGAAGGGCAGCCTGAACAGTATCTGGCATTTTAACTTTGGGGACAGTGTGGCACTCTGATGCTATGCCTTCTTATTAATGGGGCTAGTTCATATGTGGGAGCCATTAGGGAGAAGCTTACTAAAATAGGACTTTCCTGAGACAATAAAAATTATAAGATATTACAAGAAGGAATGCAGAAAGACTACATATTATTGATATGATTTAAGGCAGGAAAGATAATATTTAGGAGAATAATAGATGAAACTGATGATGAAAGGCACAGAAGGCATTTAGGAGAAGCTGAGTTTCTACTTGGAGTTGTATAATCAATCTTGGTTACTTCAATAAAAATCAGATCACTACTGTGTCTCCAGCAGGTTTCATTTACTTTTTGACCTATATAGTGTCATGGGAAATATCTGTTGTCTGCCCTTGTGACTACTACTTTGTTCGAAGGAGTTCCTAAGTCACTACTGGGATTTTGTCTAAATGTATAACTTGGACATATTTAATGGCTGTGGGCCCTCCTGGGGATCATAGGCCTTCGCCTATTAACTGTTCCTTTCTCAGGTAGGGAGCTAGACTGTAGAACTAACTACACTTATACCTTCTCTAAAATCCTCCCATGCCTTTCTGAGATTCCTTTGTAATCCCTAAAGGGTTGCAGATTTATGACTATTGTTGATTTCCTGTGTCTTCATCCTTGATGCCTGTTTTAGTTCAGGGTTCTTGGTGGGATATCTCATTCTTGGGTATTTTAGGTTTTGAGAAAAAATCCCAGGAAATGAATGGAAGAGGCACTTTCATCTTCTGCTATATAAAGCATAGGGCAAACTACCTAAAAACTCTACCTTCTGATGAAGAATGCTGTTAGAAACTAGGTTGGTCTTATTTTAAAGTAGGTAGTCTCTTTGCATTTGATACTCTGAGAACACTATTTCTCCAAGCACAGATGTTATTAGAAAAGGAATAAAAATCAATGATCAAATAAGTCTGGGAAATTCTAGATTAAATAAAAATGGAGAATTTTCCTCCTTATATTACTTTTTAGATCCTTTGTTCTGCTAATTGCTTGAGGATGCTAGAGGACAGAGTTAAAATATACAGCATTTTCCCAAAACTCTTTGCACACCTAATCTTTGTCTCAAGACTTTCCTCATGGGACTAATGTTCTGAAAGTTACTTTGGGAAATGCTAGTCTAGACTTATAATACTTGGATTGAGTTTCTCTCAAGGAGAAATCAAAATCATAGTAAAGGAGAAAGGGACAGGGAAGAAATGGAAAAAGAATATAATTCTACAAGTGCCTGGCGACACTTGAATTTCCTAAGGAAAACTGAGTTTCTCTGGACATACAGCAAACTTTCTGACTTTTCATATTTCCTCATTTTCATGTGTTTTGATCTCTTAATAAAACTCAAGAGGCAATGTCAATATTTCATAATTCCTCTTCTAGAAGACACTGTGGCTCAACCCCTGGAGTTGCAGGAAGGTCAGTGCTGGAAGATCCATGAGAAGGGGACCAGGAACCCCTGAGAAGATCATTCCCTTTGAAGTCATCTCAACTAACTTGGGTACATTAATTGAAACCCACCCAAATCAACCCATGATTAAGACTCTCATGTTGTCGCAGGCTGACATAAGGTTATTATTTTCTCCTAACAAGAAGTTACTCCTCATACATATTAGTATATGTGACTTAACAATTACATGTAGGACTTGTAATCAATTGAGAAGGACTTCCTAGCCTTTAATAACACCTTATGGGACACAGAGTTTTATAACAACTGTTGGTTACTAGGTCCAAAATCTCAAGTATAGAAGAGGGCATCGTTTCCTAACTCTGGAACAATGTAATCTAAAAGAGCATCTAGCCCAAAAGATCTAGCCATTTCCATCACTGGAAATCACCAAACAGCCTACCAGGATTCTTTGTCTACCTCTCCTTCACTAATTGAAAGGGTTTGGCAATAGAGCTCATAGCCTTGGTGACTACAACTGAAAACCACACAATTATCTTCCTGGTCAGGGAAGTTTCACCTTTACTATGAAATCTACTGTAGAGTCAGTTCCTAAGTCATGGGGCCCTAAGTAAGTTATAACTACCTTTAATCCATCTTGCTCTGATGGACATGACCCAGAAAAGAACAGAACTAGATATGAGAGGACCTGGATTCTTATTCCAGGACTGGATAGCAAACTCCCTGAAGGCTGGATGCTGTCCTGCCCATCATGCTTCTCTTCAGTCTCTACATATTGGCTGGTATAGATTTGTGCCCCAACTATAGATGCAAAAGCAAACAGCTAGCAGCAGGATTCTAGTAGCTCACTGCCATACCCAGGGCAAGGATTTCTTACCTACTGAGAGTGTTCACTGAGGTGGTGGATGGGAAGATGTCACTGTATACTGACAGCAGTAGTGAGAAAGGTGGGTAACAAGTCCCAAGGACACACTTTAGCCAGACACTCTTCCAGGAATGTTAACATTTCCGAAGGGTCCCTCTCCTGAGCAACAATTTCTGCCCTATGGCAACCTCTAGTGTCTGTGGACCAACATAAGAGGGTCATCCAAGCAGACAAGACACTCTAGCTTGTGATTACAGGTGTTTGGAAAAGCAGCAGGAGGCCCACTTTTTCAGGAAGTATCATTCACAATGCAGGTAAATCTGACCTGGTATCCCATTTCCGGCAGGACATATTAGGACATGTATCTCTGTCATGAGACAGGCTGTTTGCTATCTTAGCAGGTCCTGTGTGACCACTCCTCTAATCTGGTTCCCAATTCTGCCTTTATTGTGCTCTCTGCTCCTGTCTCTCTGGGGAAGAGGGGAAGCCAAGGGTGGCCTCCTGGCATGTATGACTCAGAGAATAGCCAACATAAGGTCTGCAGGCCTCACACTGACACTTCATGGGACAAGGCTGAAGAGCACAGAGCAGTGAGCCAAAAGGCCGGGACCAAGAATAAGAGTGAAGAGATCTAGCTAGTAGGAGGTGGCAATGGTTGTGAGAACCTAATAAATAAAGCAAAACAAAATAAAAACACAGATACAAGATAAGGAAATACAGTTGATATCTATTTTTCAGATCTCCAAAGCAAGAGCCATTTCTGAGAGCAAAAAATGATGAACTCGTTCTTAAATCTAGATGGTTTATGCAAACACCTTTTGCAGTGTTGGGGTCTCTGAAGACAAATGCTTCAGTGTACAAGGATCTGGCCAAGCCCAGGGGCTGGAGAGCCTCGAGGTCTGGCTGCCACCCTGTACAACACTGGGGAAGGCTTCTAATGTTCTGGTCTATATAAATAGCTCCCCCTGGAGTTGTACTCCTGGTAAAACATTCCAGAGACTGAATCTTAACTTCTCTGGGATACTAGCAACAACAAAATAAAACAGAATCATCTAAAAAAAAGTTTTAGGAGCATAATAAGCACCTCTTTACCCAACAATGAAGCCCCCTCTTCACACAAGTAATTGCACTAAGCTATGTCCAAAGACATCCACACTTACTCAGAGGCTTCAATACCCTTCCCCAACTAGGCACAGTAAAGGAAGAAAAACTGCTACATTATCCTAAGTGTTTCATTAATTTCCTAATATACATAAGATTCACCTTCAAGAGTTTTAATACCATACACTATAAATAGTTTTTATATTTGGTGAATGAGTGTGAATATAGTGAAAAACTATAGGTGATTTTTGTTTTGGTCATTCCAGCTTTTCAGTGGCTGCCCTGAAGGAAGGGAGAAGATAGGACCCAAATTAAAAAAACCAAACTCTTTGACTTCACCGGTTAAAAGGCCAGCAAAATGGATTTCTCTTCTTGTTGTTTTACCCCACCCTTAATTTGCATCACTAAGGAATTTACTAGGAAAGTGCTTAGCAAACTCGAGGTTTCTCTGGTTGCCAAGCTCATGGAAACAAAGTGCTTTCTTTTAAAACTCAGAAAGAGAGACATTCCAAAGTAACCTGCCATGAGATACCAGCAATAGACTCTAACTCTATAAAAGAAGAAAGGAGGGGAGGAAAGAAAATGCCTAACACAAATGAGAAAAGACAAAACCTTAAAGAGGAAGGAGAAAGGAAAACATTTAGATTCCTTGAGTGATGGAAATAAATACCAAAGCTATTAGTTTCAGTTCAAAGAACGTATCACTTTATGCTGTTTATTATTTCTTGAGGACTATTTATTTTATCTTAAAATATCCAAAGGGTAAAAGGGGTCTTGGAGGTAAGCAGCAATGAAACTGACCTGGTCCGGAGAGGGCCTGTGATTGGAATGTTGCGACCTCCCAGGAGATCGATGGTGGTGGTGGTGGTGGTGGTGGTGGTAATGGTGATGGTCTTCATCATAGTTGTCTGCCATCAGTTTCATTCTGTTCTGGGTCTGTGCAGAACAAAAACCAGGGAAGATTCCATCAGGAGCTGGAGGACTAGCCAAAGAGACTCAGGCATAAGGATAGTACCTCTAGGGCTCCCTTTGGTCTTAACCCAGAAGTTCTTATTTCCAGTCAAGTTAAAACTCAATAAAGAGAACCATGCCATTAAATTGGTGAAGGAGGCTTCATCACAACCTCAAAGTTACTATGGTACGTCTGTAGATAACATGGTACTTCTTCCTTGTGACTTAAAATAGAAAAAAATGGACATAGGCTAAGGTGCTTGTTTCACATTATCTAGCAATGACAAAGACCCAGAGTAAGCTTGCAATTACAAAGTGCCAACACTCACATCCTACACTCTAGAGCAAGCCAGAGAAAGAAGCCTTGATGGAAGGATGGGAAAGGGTGAATGGAGACACAGAACTACAAACAATGGAGTCACAAGACAAAGCAGGGAAATCCCCTTGAAAGCTGCCATATGTGAAAAATACAGATGGAGATGGTTTACTGCTATGACCACTTTTTGGAAAGGGCTCTCTTTGGACATTTTAATTGATACTATCTCTTGAGAGAATTGAGCAAAAGATATGTTCATGGAAAAAAAGTTGAGCACTCCAATTTACATTCCATGAAGTTTGTCACATGAAGCAAGTAGGTGAGAAAGGTGGGTCACAGGTCCCAAGGACACACCTTAGCCAGACACTCTTCTGCCCTGGGGGTCATAGAATTGTATTGCTTTGTTATGCAGGGCAAGAGATGGACCAGAGATGAATTGACTTAACAAGGATCACAAAATCTAGAAAAGGACCATGGGGGGAAAAGTGTTAAAATTAGTCAACCCAGAAAGTCAAGAAGTATGGGGATAGGTCTGCCAGACTCTTTGCTGGTTGTCTTACATCAAGAGAGTTATCTCAATTAATAAATCTCAATTTTTTTAACTCTAAAATGGGAGTAATCAGTCCTCCCTCCCTGAGGTTGCTATGAAGAGCAGGTGATATGAGTCAGTCAGTATCTGATATATAATGAGCTGACAGTAAAAGTCAAATGCCATCACTATCATTATTGTTGGTATTCTTTTTTATAATTTTTTTTATTTTTTATTTTTTACAGACTGCATTTTGATTCATTGTACACAAATGGGGTACATCATTTTGTTTCTTCTTAATTGCTGTAAGAAATTTCTCCTTTGTGCATGCTGTTTCCTTTGCTTCTCTTTCCAGTTCCTCCCCTGGCCTCCTCCTTTTACCCTGTGCGTTACTAACATATCATTTTCTCTAAGAGTATTTTTCTTTTTTGGTACTGAGGACTGAATGAACATAGGGCTTCACACATGCTAAGCACATGCTCTACCACTGAGCCACACCCCAGCTTCTGGAGAAGGTTTTTCCAGACTCCACCCTTTATGCTGGGTGGCTCATGCTTCCTGCTTACCATGGCTCTCTGACCATGGATTTATCTGTCCATCTGTTGTTAGACCTTGAGCTGTTTCTTTCATCTGCCTCTCCCCACAATATAGCACATGGCCTACCAGAGGCAGATACACAAGGCATGTTGCTATAATGAGTGACTAAAAGAATGGCTTTGAAGGATGCTGCCATTCTAGAGACCAGCTGCACATGTTGTGCAGGGGAGGTCATTGAGAGTTGAGGACATTGCATGAGTTTCCATAACAGTCCTGCTGGTGGCTCCAGATGAAAAGGAGCCATCAGCACCTTGAAAGAGCCAGAAGTCAGGGGTTGGCAGAACCTCCAACTGGTTGGAGTTTTATTATGTAATATAAATAATTCTCTGATAAATAAAGAGAACTCTGGCCCTAACATGGAGCATTCTTATAGTATTTTTCCCTACAGTCTAACTTTTTCTCAAAACTTTCCTGGGAGGAATTACTATCCTCATTTGGCAGCTAGAAAAGCAAGGCAGATTTCAGTTCTCAGAGTAATTTTCTCCCTCTAGGAAATGGAGATTTTTTTGGGTCTACCTATAGGAAATGGAGATTTTTGGGGGAGATTTTTTCTCCCTATAGGAAATGGAGATTTTTTAGCAAGGCTTTTTCCTTGCCTTGCTGCTAGCAGAACAGGCAAATAGCTCAATAGGTAGAAATAGCTTTCCCATAAATACTTTGGTTCTGTTCAGTTTTGGAAACACCTCGATCCCAATTTTACCCGCCAAAGGATGTCTCATGATTTATTTGTTCCATCTTTTAAAATGTGTACAATATTTGGAAGGTCCCAGAGTGAATATTAAAAAAAAATGCATGTATATGATAAAAACTATAAAAACATAAGGAAAGAGCCACTTAAAAATTAAATAAAAAATCCCAGGCAACCTTTGGCAGCTGATAGCATTTCCATCCTTTCCTTGTCCACTTAATGTGTCAGAAGACCCAATGGACAAGTTAGGCCTTGTGAGAAAGAGCAGGGCCATGAAGCTCTTGGGGACTAAGTGTCGAGATTCCCCTCAGTCAGTCTTGGACATGGGATTCTGAATTTCAATATTCACACCTAAAATTCCAGTTTTGCCACAGGAGAATGTACTTTTGAACTCATGAACTAATAAATCTGGAATTGCTTCTTCTAAATAAAATTGTGAGAGCCTGAAGGGAGCTGTGAGATCTGTGATGGTCAAGGAGGAAGGGACTTGCCCAGGCAAGAATGATGGAGCCCAAATGAAGAAATAATAACTCTGCTATTGTAAACATTGTAATGTCCTTATCCTTTGGGGAAGCTCCTGTGATTTCATGAGATTATTTTCTTACCAGCAACAAGCCTAAAGTTCCCTACCTTTGAACTATATCCCATAAAAGAATGTACAAGCTAAACAAGATGCTATATGCAGTCCTAAATGTGTCCGCTGAAACGAGGTGTTGGAGAGCAGGCATGTCATGGGATAAAGACTGTAAATGAATGATGTCATCTTTCCAATTTGGTGCTGAAATATAAATAAACCATGTTGTTCATGTGAATACCAGATCTGGGGGAAATGTACACAGAGCAATTGTGAACGGAAG
This sequence comes from Sciurus carolinensis, assembly GCF_902686445.1. NCBI lineage: Eukaryota > Metazoa > Chordata > Mammalia > Rodentia > Sciuridae > Sciurus > Sciurus carolinensis. The sequence goes on along the minus strand of NC_062229.1, from coordinate 53,494,524 downwards.
AGGCTTCTTTTGATTAGTCTGGGCTGGGAGAGAAGAGTGTGAAACAGAGATGAAAAATGAGAGTTTGGTCTGATACTCTGGACCATTTTTTATTTATCTTGCTTGTAACATATCCCCTAAACTGTGACTGATTTCTTACAGGCTGGTTGCTAGTATTCTCTCTCACAAAACAATCTGACCAATCCAGCTCCATTAATTCAAATTGCAAATGGACCTCCTTTTGATTGCTTTAATTTTTTCCAATCTGTGCTACCTATCCTCACCCCTACCCAATTATATTGGTTTCCTAGCATACAGAGAATGATCTGGAAGGACAGGAAGCCACAAATAACACTCCCTAGTAGTCAATGGAAGAAAAACTGCAGAAACTTTTAACAGGGATTAGAATAAGGATATTATCTGTAATTGACCAGGTGACCCCAGATATAATGGGTCACATCCCTAAAGCCATCAGACGTACATGAGACCACACAAAGCCTTAAGCAGCAGATCTTCAGGGCTGTCCTCAATGAAAACCTAAGAAAACTAGTACCAAGCTGTAGTGAAACAGCTTCCCACAGCACAGTCTTTGGACTTCGGGGACTCATTCAGGGATTCAAGAGCCCACTTTTTCATCTTCAGTGTCCACCAACCTGCTAACTTGATGCTTTTGCCTTTGGTTAACTATATTATACTCTTGTTACTACATGAATTTAATTAGATTTCATTCTCTATTTCCTCATTCTTCCAGGCACAGGTTTATTTCTCCAGGGCCTTGGCTTCAAAGGATGCTCCTGCTGCACTCTTGACTCCCTTCAGATACAAATATTTTGTAGCCAGAGTGACATCACCTTCTGTGCATTCAGGCTCTGCAGAGGCTCCCCGCTGTCCTCAGGAAAAGAGCCTGGTCCCCCAAAGTGTTTACAAGTCTGTTGCAGGTGACTGCTATTTCCCTCTTCTGCCCCACCTTCCTCTTTACCTCCTCCTTCAGGCCTTGGAACAAGTCTGTTCTGTTTCTGCTGTGCCCTTCATCCTCTATCCCTCAAATCTGAGTTACTCAGTTCTTCATGAGATGTTGATTAGCATCAACATCAACACCTCTACACATACCTTCCCGGAGCCTGCCTCATGAGGGCTTAGGTGATGTTCCATTGCTTCCTACAGAATCTTCTACCAACCCCCCACCACACACACACACACTTTTTGTGTCACAGTGCTTACCTGTGAGAATGGTAAACAATTGCATGTTTGCTTGTTTTTCTCCACCACCAGGCTGAAAGTCTCTCAAGGGAAGCACTGTCTGGATTTCCCTTGTACTGCCACCTGGCGCAGAGCCTGGTGTAAAAGCAGTAAGTAAATGGATGTTATAGCAGTGCATGTACATATGAATGAATTAATGGAGAGGGCACCTGTGACTTTGGAACACAGAAGGAAAACCATACAAGTTGAGAGTCTGTGATGAACCAGTTCAGTATTTAACTCTCGATGTGATAGTTTAACTTTTCCTGTTGTGTATGATTTTGGTGGCTATTCTTGGGAGTGGGGAGAGCAGGATTCATAGGGTGAGATGTGTAGGGCAAGCTAAACTGGGCTTCTTCAAGAAATATTCCATTCCTCAGTAAACTGGATCCAGTGACATATTCTACCACCTGCACACTTACTTACTTCATCAGGAGAAAGGGACATTAGTGTGCTCTTGGTGCATTTTCTTACTACCCCCAGCCTTTAGAAGAGCAGGGGACTTTGGAAGGTTTTTATTAAGTGCCAAAAGTCAACCATGGAAAACTGAAACTTTATCCATTAACTAAAATTCCTGATAGACAACATCTGTGAAAAGGTGCCAGATACTCCATCTCTTTTGACATTTCTGAAGAGTTTATCCAAGGAGCTCTTGAAACTAAGTGAAAATCCTTGATTGACTAGTAATGGACTCAATAGATTAATGGCAATATGTAGCTATAAAAGTGTGATATTAAAATTGCCTTTAACAATATTTTAGCAAGGTGGCAATAAGCAACTATGCTTTGATCTGTCATCTGGATCAAGTTAACCTAAAACCTTCATGAATATGGTTTAAATAAGAAAAAAAAGATATATAATAAGATTTCTTGCCATGGGATATGGAGATAATACTATACAATGGCAATTACACTTCTCTTCTATCAGATTTTTTTTCTCCCTCTTTTGCACCAGAGACATTCAAACATTTCAGAAACTCCTCTACTGGTCTTGCTTCTGCCTAATTAGAGCCAGGTAAGCAGGTCTCATCTGCAAGTAAAAGATGGGAAGCGAGACAGGAAAGAGGAGAGAGATTTTCTGAGCATCCAGTAGGTTCCCATGGCAATGAATCCTATTCAGGAAGAATGTGCGTTCCAATGTTCATGACTAGAAGACAAAATGAAGCAAGAGGATGAAGAACATTGGCCTTTGTTTTTTTTTTTTTGAAATAAACTTATTTCAATTAGCATGATACCCTCCAGTTTCATCCATTTACTGGCAAATGCTGTAAGGTCAATGTTCTTCATGACTGAGTAATATTACATTGTGTATATACATCACATTTCTTTATCCATTCAGCTGTTGAAGGTGTTACACCTACATTGGTTCCATTGCTTAGCTACTGTGAATTGAGCTGCTATAAACATTGATGTGGCTGTCTCACTGTAGTATGCTGATTTTAAGTCCCATGGGACTCACTGAGGAGTATATATACTTATATTCAATATACTTATTGAGGTATATGTTGAGGAGTGAGATAACTGGGCCAATGGTGGTTCCATTCTGTTTTCTGAGGACTATCCATACTGCTTATGAGAGGGGTTGCACCAATTTTCATTCGCATTAGCAATGTATGAGTAAATTACTCCATGTATGTATAAAATGTCAAAATATACTGTCATGTATATCTAAAAAGAACAAATTTTTAAAAATTGATGTCTCTGACACTAAAAAAAAAAAGATGAAGAAGCTTTTAGAGGAATATGTAATACTGGGAACTGTATCAGAGTAAGCAGGTTTCAATGATATAAGGCTATGGCTGTGGACACTGCATAGAAATTCATTCAACACTTGCTGAACTATGATGGCAAGACTTAACTCTGTTAGGCTAAATGTTCAGCCAGCATACTCTTGTCAAATTCTGGCTTTGGAGATAGCTGTTTTTATGAGCTTTCTTTTACAGATGAAGAAATTGAGCCCATAACTATTCAGTAAGTGAGTGGAGGAACAGGATACAATCTCAGGTTTCTGATTCCAGAGTCTGACAGTAGTGGTATGAAGAGTAAGGTCACAGGTCAGGTGCAGAGGACAAAGCAAAGATGAATAAAACCTGAGGAATTAGAAGACTAACTATAATACAAAATGGGAAGAGAAATGGGAAAGAAGGAAATGAATTAAATGAATGTCCAGAGTCAGGAGATATCCCTTTCAGCTGAGAGCAAAGACATCAAATAAGGCTCCAGGGGTGCATGTCCCTTGAGCAAAGATTTGAAAGTTAGCTAAGACGTAAGTACAAAGATGAGCGGGCTAGAGAGACTCCACAACAAACTGACCTTCTAACCATCCTGAATGGAAAAATAGGCCAAAGTCAGGAACTGGAATGCAAGAATTGAGATGTGTTTGCATATGTGTGTTCGTGTGTGTTATTTCCTTTATTCTTTTCTTAGATGTGGGAAGAGCAGAAAATGTATTTGAGATGATCATTTGCCATCTTACTTCTTAGAAAAACATATCAATCTGGGGCATTGGGAGAATAGTTTAAGATAGAGTCATTGCCATAAGCTCACACACCAAATTGTGACATCTTTGGGGAGACAGTCCAGGCTCTTGGCATCTATGAATTTACAGATATCTACAATTCACTGCTATAGTGTCAGTCCCACCTTGAAAAATGATCTGCTCTCTCCAACTCAGTCAGTTGATCTTTCCTTCCTGCCATCCATCTACAGCAGAACATCCACCCAATGAGACTCTCTCACCCAATTTCATTAAAGATGCCTCCCTTAGTTCTTATTTATAGATGGAAAATTATTAGGTCACTATGAGGGATGGAATGCTGCTTTTATACCTGTTCATTGAGTATCTTTATTTTATTTTTTTATTTTTACAGATAATAGCAGTGCCCCTTATCTACTCTGGAGGTCACCTGAAGCTTGAATGGACAGTCCTGGATGTGTTGTCATCTTTCCACTGAAGCTCCTGCTTCTCTCTCTGCCTGAGATCTTCTTTAGCCACCAGTACATGCTTGGAGCAAGGTCAATCAGAAGTGCTGGGGATCTCATGCCCCTGGATTAACCCTTAATCTGTGAGGGAGGGAGGGAGGGATGTGTCTGCATATGAACCGCATTCTGGTTCCTGAGTTGAACAAGACTGTACTGTGCTTTGGGCTCTCTGTTGATCATAGTAGGAAACTGTCCCTTAAGGCTCCCTTCACTGGCCTTTTCTCCTTCCCTATTTCACTACCCCATTTTCTTACTGTGCTTTTTGTAGTCACCTCCTAAATAAACTTCCTGCATCAAATCCTTGTCTTGAGAACTTATTGGCAGGAATCCAATCTAAAACCCTTATTGAATGACTTACAAACATGTACCTAACTTTTGCATAGGACAAACATGCCTGTAACTTTAAGATTCCTTTCCATAGAAACTTCTTGAGATTCCTCATCATCTAGGATGATAGAACCATCACATTCTCTAGAAAGTAACATCTTCCTGGCAGTAGTTCTGTCTCTAACAAACATTTCCTCCAAGACTCAGACTGAATGGCTTTTCCATGACTTTCAGTTTTTATACCTATAAAATGGGCAACTGAGAGAAAAATGTCATTAGCATGGACCAAATACCATATGGGTAGATGTCGATCTACTCTTCTTATTCTTTTTTGAACATTTTGGGCAGTTTTGTAGCTTTTCCCTTCCTTCCTTCCTTCTCTCCTTTCTTCCTTCCTTCCTTCCTTCCTTCCTTCCTTCCTTCTTTCCTTCCTTCCTTCCCTCCTTCTCTCCCTCCTCCTTCCTTCCTTCTCTCTCTCTCTCTCTTTCTTTCTTTCTTTCTTTCTTTCTTTCTTTCTTTCTTTCTTTCTTTCTTTCTTTCTTTCTTTCTTTCTTCCCTTTCTTTCTTTTTCTGCTAAAACTAGAGGAATGAGATCATTCTGTTAAATTGTGTCATGCTGCCACTTCGGGAACCTAACGAATTCCCTCAAGGGTCATGATTATAGATGGAAGTCTCACCTTCCCTGTTCTGCCACCAGCCAGTGCAGCTCATGGGGGTAAATTATTTATATAGAGAGAGTTCTATATACTCTGTTCTAATATGGAGGTTAGATTCCTTGACAATGGGCAGAAAGAAGACGGGCACTGTGAGATGGAGCCACCTATCGACATGGACTGTAACAACCAATGCTTACCCAGTCCCTGCTGGGTGTCAACAGAGCTCTGCTGTGCCACTGCCTTTAGTCAGTCCACCAATTCTACAACACAGACTGGGATGGGGGACTGTACTCAAAATCTTTAATAGCTACTGTGACAGGTGCAGAAACCTGTGAGCACAAAAAGCTACGTGAGACATATGTCCTGAATATCAGCCTGGTACAGATTATTATGCCCACTGTAGAGATGAAGAAACTGGGGCTTAGAGAGACTAAGACACCTATCCAAACTCAGTAACTGGTAGATTTGGGACTCTAACTCCAGCTTCCTATAGTCATTGCACCCTGCTGCTCAGATCGAGGATTGGAGCCTCCATAAGAAAAGCAAGATTGATTTGGAAATAGGAACTCTGGAGAATGAGTCCAATCAGAGCTTAAAAGAGAAGCAGCTCATCTTTGATTTTAAAGTTATCTGTGAAAAGGATGAAACTCACATTACAAAATCTCAGTTGAGCTATAGGAGTCCATGTTGCTGACCAATCCCAATATAAGTTTGAAAGTCATCATCTGCAATGCACACTAACTCTTCATGCTTCAACCAGTACTATGGTTTGGGATCCAGGCTAACACACTAGCAACTGCAGACAACCAAGGAATTTTGAACATCCTGAGCACCATTGCAGGTGTCGGAGTCTGGGGGAGGGGAAGGTCCTAGAAGTTTCCACAAGAAAGTTACTTAGTTAAGCACAGGTCTGTTTAATTAAGTAGTGGGCAGCACATGCTATACTTAGCTTTTAAACACTTGTAAAGTCCTCTTCATTCATTTATCTTACTTGTCACTGACAAGCTCCTCAAGGACTGTAACAGTATGCAGAGCATGAAGAGCCTGGGTAAACAACACATATTTTATGTGGAGTCTAAACTGTTTCAACTCAGAGAGTCAATAGAGGGTTTCAGAAAACCCCAGAATCTTCGCTAAACCTTGCATGGTTTGTTAGGAGTTTTTTTTGTTGTTGTTTTTTTTTTTTTTTTTTTTAATAAAGCAGACTTCAAATACTAATTCCATTTTTTTTAAACCAAAAGGGGGTGGGGAAACACAGTAAAAGGGAAGAAAGGGAGATAGAAAGGAAGGAGAAAATGAAGGAGGCTGGAAAGATGGAAGGAAGGAAGGAAAGAGGAAGGCAGGGAGGCAAAAAGAAGAACAGTAGAAAGTGAGACAGGGCAAATGAGATAGGACCCAGAAGAGGGAAGGGGGTGGAAGAAAATAGAGAAAGGCAAAAAAGGAGGGAGAAAGGAAAAAGAGAACAGTACCTGCAGATGCTGGATTCAGACTCTAAATCTGTGCTGACAAAGGAGGTCAATATCTTCATTCAATTCATAATTTAGCAAATATTTACTCATTATGATTGACTTGGGAAGAACCAGCATCACCAAATCACCTCCCCCAACTAAGTTGAACAACCCAGCAGCTCCCTCAGGAAGACACCAAGACAGCCTTAGACTAATAAGGGCTTTGTGGAGAGGTGTCTATGAACCCTTGGAAGTCAGGTGATTCACAGGAAGGAAATGGACTTTCCAATAGTTTTGTATTTATTTTAAAATGCATTACAATACATTGCAAGCACTTTGAAGAGAAGGTTCATGGCTATTATGTCTTAGGACATGGAAGGCAAGGAGAAGGTGGTCCTCAAAATGACTGACAGTTGAGAGGCTGTCATCAGAAGGAAAGAACAAGAGAATGGACTTGACTGCACACAGTTACAACCAGACATGCAAAGCATCCCAAACATATCCTAAGGAACCATTACAAGACAGGGGAACATTCTCCTACAGGGGCTTTGACGTCTATAGAAGTGGAAGTCAAAGCCATCTGGGTTTGCTTCCAGTTCTGAAGCCCAGGGGTAGGGCATGAACCTAAGACCTCCCCTGCATCTCACCCACTTCTAAACAAAACCAATGGCAGCAAAAGAGGGAGAGAAGGAATTGTGTGAGCATTGAAAAACACGTGGGGGGGGTGTTGTTGATCATGCTGAGCACAGTCAAGCCCCAAGTCCTCGGAGAGGGCTGGTGAGGCAAGGAGAAAAGGTCTGGCAGGGCTGAGGGGGCCTGGCAGCCAAGAGAGGGACAGGCATTCAGGAGAGATAGCTAGCGCCTGGGACAAGGAACAAATTCTTCTCCCCAGCTGTTCTTCTGCTTGGGTAAGACAACTGGAGAAAATGTAAACACACTCACTAGTCGTTTTCCAATCAGTTGAAAAACAAATGGGGAGAGAGAAATGGCAGTAAGCATCCCAAATTCCAAATCTCTGAAGCATTCCCTGGGGCATTTATCTTCTCTCTGGTTGCTGGCACTTGCTCGCTGTGCTGTCCTCCCTTTCTGTTTGGATCGCAGTACCCTTACAGGCTTTATATGGCATACACTGAACCTACCCTAACTGGACCAATTTAGCTCTACATGGAAGGAGAGTCTGAGTCATATATTCCACTCAAGACAGGTCTCCGCCCCCCACCCTGCAAAACACACAAGACAGTTCATCATTTGCAGGTCTCCTCACAGGTTCCTCCCAGCTGACATCCCTCCGGCACACAAAAATGGAAGCTCATCTGTAACCACCACCTCTTCTCCTGCCAGAACTTGTCCCTGAAGAAAGGCAAAGAAGAGCTTCTAGGTTTGTGAATCTGACAGAAGTCTAATAGCCAGAAAGGATGGATTTCTGTTTTCATCTAGAAACATCTAGTGTGTTGAGTCATGTTGTTGTGGATGCTGTTCCCACCAACACATCAGATTAAACTCATAGAATGGGTACATTTTTAAAGGAATTTCTTTCAGTTACTTTTTAATGTTGGGCTCAAATAAGTCTGACTTTTTATGACACTCATTGAAAGGCACATGTAAAAAAGCCCAAATATATTTAAACTTGAAAAAAAACATGTATTAAAGTACATATTGACGTTTCTTCATAGCACTAGGAAAAGGTTATTGGAAAGCTGAAGCAATCTTGAAGATTCTAGAGAATTTTATCAACTATCTCAAATCTCTCCCCTACAAATGAGGACTTGCCAAAATAATACAGATTCATAAAATGTTAGTGTTGGGCAACACCTCAATCAATGACTCCAAATTCACTGTTTTACAGAGGAGAGATGAAGATCACAAGAGGGTGAAGGTTAGTCCTGACAGACCCAGAATTAAACTCCAGGATCCTCCACTGCTAGCCCTAGTCTCTGGCCATCTTCCCATTGATTTCAATGTGTGGATGACTACACTGTGCCCATGACCTATAGTACCACAGACCCCCTCATGCCACTGGTTTTGTGTTCCAAAGAACTGTGGTATTCATTTCCATTCTTGTAGTCTAAAGAGCATCAAATACCTAATCATTCTTGTCTTGATGGCTACAGACTATTTAAGGAATTTTCCATTTTCTTTGAGATAGAAGCCTTAGTTCTGTAACAGAGCTACTGATTTAGCTTTATAATTTTCTTCTTTTTTTTAATAACATCTATAAGTTTTTATTATAGCTATCATACATGCTAGTTGTGAAAAATTAAACAGTACAGAAGAGTTTATAAAAAGAAAAACCATGCCAGGTGTAGTGGCACACACCTGTAATCCCAATGGCTAGGGAGGCTGGGGTAGGAGAACCACAAGTTTAAAGCCAGCCTCAGCAACTTAGCAAGACCCTAAGCAACTTAGTGAGGCACTGTCTCAAAATAAAAATAAAAAATAAAAAGGGTTTGGGATGTGGTTCAATGGTTAAGTACCACTGGGTACCAACAAAACAAAACAAAAACCAAAAACCATATTCTTTTTCCCCCCCTCCCAATATCTACTCCTGCTATTAAGGTTTTTTTGGTCAGTATTTCTAGAAAAATTTTATGCATAATGCAAGCACATGTACACACATGCACACCCTTCAAAGTAAAAAGGTCCAATATGTCTTTCAGTCCTCTATTGATGTGTTTAGAACACAGACTCCAGGGGGACAGGGATCTGTGTTTATTTTTCACAAAGATGTATTCCAATTACCTTAAGCACTGCCTACCACAGAGTGGGCACACATGACTATTTGTTGAATAAGTGAGTCAGTTATGGATATTTGGGTCATTTCCAGTTTTTTCTTTTTCAACAATGCTTCAAAGAATACTTTTGCAAGGGGACAGCTTTGCTTGTCTTCATGTGTTTGTTCTCAGCAAGGATGGATGCTTAAACATGTAATAGCTGTTTCTACAATGTGCTAAGCAAAAAGAGATTCAAGAGATATTCCTGGCATAGAACATAAACATTTTAAACTTTGAAAGATATCACCAAATTCCCTTCAAAGCTGTTGACCAACATCCAGTCTGCACTTCTTTCCCTACACTGTACTTTCAAGAACTTTCTTCAAATCCTTGAATCTTCAAAAATGCCAGAGATGAAAAATTGTATCCCATGCATATATCCCTAATTATAGTTTGAACTGAGCATTTTTCATTCATTTATTGGTCATTATTACTTCAATATTTATAAGCATCCTTTTAATGTTCTTTTCTCCACTTTTCTTTTGCATAATTTGGAGACTTTTTTCTTATTTGTCCTGAGAATAATCATTTATATTAAAGAAATTAGCTGGGCATGGAGGCGCATGCCTATAATCCCAGCAACTCAGGAGGCTAAGGTAAGAGGATCACAGATTCAAGACCAGCCTCAGCAACTTAGCAAGACCTTCAACAATTCAGTGAGACTCTGACTAAAAATAAAAATTAAGGGGAAAAGGGAGAATTAATGGGGACTCATTTCAGGAAGAGACAAGCAGAAATAAAGGTGGGAAGAAGACATGTAAGAGGAGACTGTTGAGGGTGTTTGCACAGACAGGTGAGATTTGAGGATGCTGCTGAACCCCAATCATTAAAACACACACAAAAAGTTCCATTCTGCTGAGATGTTTCCCAATTTTGCTTATTTCTGCCACTGTTCCACTTACTTTCCCAGCTGTGAGGTATCCCACTTTCAAAAAGTATGTTTTCAAAGGTTGAATGTAATTAATTCCATGAATATGCTGGGAAGACATAGCCAAGACCCTCTGGCAATCTTTCTACAAAGGTGACAGGATCTCCTTAATTAATTTGCACAGGGTAGAGTGTTCAGTCAACTATAGGTCCACTCATTCAGTCCTTATTTTATGAGTTGGTCACATCAATTATTAAATTCCTATATGAAGTCTTGGCACCCTGTGTCTATGCCTTCCCTTGACCTTCTTCCCATTAATCTTATCAAAAAACAAAGTGAATTTAGCATCACTTAATCTTAGACAAATAAAATCTTCATAATAAAATCATTTGAAATAAAATCTTAAATTTTAAGATTTAAATTTTAAATTAAATTTTATTAAAAATAGTTTTAAATAAAATCTTAATTTTAAATAAAATCTTAAACAAATAAATCTTAACAATTACTGATTTTATTCAAAGTTTCATAAAGTATTGATTTAATAACTTGCTTTGGAATATGGTTGAAAACATGCATATCCTAGAGGCCAACAGTCTTCTCATGAGAAAAAAAAAGTTGGGCAGGTACACAGAAATGAATATGAAAAGTTATCAATGTAAAAAAAAATCACTGGGATATTATTCACAGCACCAATTAATGAGAAGTAAGAGAAATGTCCACAGATCAGGATTTGGTTTAACAAATTACTGAATATCCATTATTCCTATAATGGAATACTCATAAGCCCTCCAAAAGAGTAACATATATTTATATTTAATAGAAGGAAAAGGGCATCACAGCATATAGTTGAATGGAAAGAAAAGCAGACTACTGAGTGAAACAGACATTATTACCTCATGTACATATATGACTGCATGACCGATGTGATCGTACAATATGTACAATCAGAAAGAAAAGAAATTACATGCCATTTATGTATGATCTATCAAAATGTATAAACGCATTCTACTGTCATGTACAACTAATTAAAACAAATAAAAAAGAAAAAAATTTAAAAGGACAGACAATAACATGTTCATAAAATCTATATAAATATTGACATAAATTTATTTGTGGGCTTCTCAGGCATTTATGAGAAAGGTTCAGAAAGAAAAGCATAAAATATTCATGATTTTTGCTAGGTGCTTAGATTTTTGGAAGTCTATGTTCTCTCTTTTATCCTCTTCTTTAATATTTGAATATTCAATCAATGAAAGGAAATAGTAAGTGAAACAATAAAAGAGATTTCTCTGTGTCATATACAAAAATGCTGATGTGTGAATTATTTCTAAAATTGGGAAGAAAAGTAGTTTAAATCACTTTAGTTCTGGAAAAGAGACTCCTGGGATTGAGGAGTTTGACTTCAGGTGATTTAGACTCCAGTTGTCTTCTATTTCAGTGAAGTAAGACAGTCCAGGATTAAATGGAGCCATGACTTCCCCCTTTCAGCCAGATCTTTTCAAATCTGATTTCTCTTAGCAACCAACATTATCAATCTCCCTCTAGTTTAGCAAAAAGTAACAAGATTCAGTTAACAAACCTGGCCCCTTTCAAACACTGAAGAATGCTTTGCTTCACAGCTACAATCAGAGTCTGTGGCTGTGCACAAACAGCTCTTTAGGGAAGGAAGAGCTCCCAAGTCCCTGTCCGGCTCTGAACCAAGGCACCAGTGCCAAATTCAAATCCTCCCCCAAGAGCCCAAGGGACCTCAGCTGGATCAAGTCACTTTCCATCTGAATTTTACATCATGGGCCAAAGATTGGGAGTATCTCACTGCTGGGTCTTTTCAAGCTGAGAGAGTTAATAGTACAGCTCCAAGTTCAGGAAACATCTTGTGATAATACAGCATTGCAGTAATGTATAGGCTAAAAACATGCAAAAAACATTCCTCTCATTCCCATTCACTGAACTGGGTAATTATTTAGGAGCTTGGATATTAGGTACCCAAACATAAAGGAGTAGGTTAAAAAGCCTAATTATGGCTCAGAAGCAGCATATGCTTGGGGACACTCACCTACAAATCAAAAAAACAAAAAAGGAGCATCCCAAAATCAGATGACACATTGCTCACCACCCCTACCACACTGTTTTTTTTTAAATAACCCATTAAAAGAATAATACACCATTATGATTATTTAGGAAGAGGCATGAGTTGGAATCTGGTAAAAAATTAGATCTTTAGTTCTGGAATTTTAAGACTAAGAGCCCAAGGATCTCAGATTCTCAAGCTTTACAGGACACCTTACTTGAAATTAGTTACAGAGAAAAAACTTCAAATATTTAGGTCTTATAAGTTGTATAATTAAAGAAGGCTGTTATTTTATTCTTGGAGTTGACGGTGGGGGGGTACATTAATGAAGGACCCAACTTAACTTCTGTTAAGTATGCAGAAAATAAGAACATGCTCCAAGAAGTGCCCAAGATTTATCAAACCCAATGGAAGCACTGTGAACAGAAATGACCTAGCAATCTAGTCTCGGGAGACATTTTAACACTAATTGAAAATTCTGGTTCCAACTTGTTCGGTGTTGACAGTTTTCAAATCGCACTTGCTTAGGAAAACACAGTGACTCCCTATTGTCTTGAGCATCAGATAGAAACAGTCCCATCACTGGGCAAGACCAACCTCTCTCCCTTTCCCCCTAAACAATCCACCTCCTTCCAACTTTCTTCAAGAAACTCTCCCAAAGATGTTCTGTTTCTAATCCAAACACACACAGATTCATCTCTATCCTGGGGCTTCCCCTGCCAGGAATGACACCTCCCTACAAAACCAGACTCTTCAGCACCAACAACAATTGAGAAAAATGGACTCCATTAAGAAAATTTCCATAACTAGAAGTGTCCTGGAAAGTAAGGAAAAGCAAAAGTAGGGTCAGAAGGCTTGGACCAAATGGACAAAGTTAAGTCATTTAACAGCTGTGTAACTACCAGCAAGTTATTCTACCTCTCTGATTCTGTGCAAATGATTTTATGCCAAACAAGGTGAATACTCTAGGTACTTGTGCTCTGTCTGTGACTTCTGATCGATCCCCTTTGGTAGCTTTAGAACATCTGGAACAAGGCTCAGGCCCTCTGTTCACTAAACTCTGTTGACCAATTGTCTCTTCTATCCATCATTACTGTACACTAAGCTGGGAGGCTTACCCCACCCACACCCTCACTCCTGGGACACAGTTCTGCACTAGACCCCAGTACATCTTTTCTGGTTACAATTACAGCCAAAAGCTATCCCAAATCTTGCCATTTATTTTGGCAGTAACTAAATTTGCAAGACTATATGTATAAAGATCAAATGTTTGGAGGCCCAGGGAGTCTCCCTTTTGGGGGTTGCTGACCTGTTTCATTAGATCAATGCCTCCCAAATGCTGCTGTCAACCAGATCCATTGGCTTTTTGGTGTCCCTCCCCTAAGATTCTGAATGTGTAGATCTGCAGAGTGGTCCTGGAGTTGGTATTCAGAGAAGGAGGGGAAAACAACCCACTGAGTGATTTTAGGCAATGAAACTATTTTAAACACTAAGACTCATGTACATTGTTTTTAAGGATTTTGCCTTGAGACAGAGACTGAAAGTAAGTTGTGCTATTTTTATAATTCTTTTATTTCCTACTCTCATATTGTTGTCCTTTATCAGTATGGGGCACGGCATGAAGCATTTTATAAGTTCCAGCCTGGGAGTCACTGTGTGCTTAGAAAAGGCCCAATATTTCTCTCTTCTCAGCATGCCTCTGCTAAGGAATAATCAGGAAAGGATTCCTCCTTCCTCCCCTACCAGTTTTTACACTTCTTCCTCAGGTTTGCCTCTCTGAGGTTCACGGAAGTTTTCATGCCTATAAAAACCCTGGTGGTGAGCCAGGCACAGTGGTCTTGTAATCCCAGTTATTGGGGAGGGTGAGGCAGGAGGATTGCAAGTTTGAGGCCAGCCTCAGCAACTTAGGGAGGCTCTGCCTAAAATAAAAAGGACTGATGGGGGGCTGGGGCTGTAGCTCAGTGGTAGAGCTCTTGCCCAGTACACAAGAGGTACTGGGTTCAGTCCTTAGCACCATATAAAAATAAATAAATAAAATAAGGTATTATGTCCATCTGCAACTAAAAAAAAGAAAAAAAAAATGGACTGGGGATGTAGGATGTAGCTCAGCAGCAATGTTCCCCTGGGTTCAATTCCCAGGACCAAAACAAACAAATAAACAAACAAGTAAACAAAAAAACACAAAAAATCTTGTGGTTTCTGTTTGGTTCTTTTCTCTCCTCTATCCTTCCCTTCCCTCCCCCACCTTCTCTTTTGTTTTCTCTTCCCCTTTCTTTTTGTGATTTGCATTTTGCCAGTGTAAAGATCCAAGTAGTATCCTAACATTCTGGCAAATTGTCAGGAAAATGTGTGCAACTGAGAATGAGGCTTCTGTTCTCCCAAACTTTGCTTCCTCTAAGTTTGAGAATAAAATATAATAATTAACAAACAAACAACAGAAGTTATACTCAAGATTTTACTTCAGATGGCTCAAGGTAAGGGGCATAATCTACAAATCAATCAACAGATTGTACAGAGAGGGTAAAAGTTGCTGCACTGTTTCCTTGATCCCTATCTGGATTCCAGAGTTCCAAGAAACATTCCAAAAGTAATTTGGCTTTGTGCACAGTGCATGGGGACCAACATTTTTCAACAGGATTTCATATGGAGACATGGGGATAATTTTGGGTCCTGCTCTCAGCAGAAGCTAAAGATTAGGTGTGGCTAAGAGGACAAAAATCAGGCTTTCTAATGTGACCACTCTTCTGACAAAGCACCCAGGAGATGAAAAATCACCTGCCCTCTCCCCATGAAGAATTTATGATGAATTTGCCCAAGAGGATTCCTGCTCATAAAAGACTGCAAAACAGATCTGTTAAAAGAAACCTGTAATTACGAACAGAACAAGAATCCCACTTAGATAATTTTGCACCCATAATGCTAACTGATTCAATACGCTTCAAGTCCAGTCAGAAACATCAAACTTGACAGATTTGACTCCACTAATGGTGATTTATTGAGCATGCACGACTGACCACTAAACTATGGTGAGATGCTGATAAAAGAAAAATGAACAGGACAACAGTTTCCAATGCAAGTCATTTAAAATACTCAATAGTGGTTTTTGACATAAAACTGCATGGTGCAAAATAGGAAGACCTATTTTTCAAAGTGCATTTTCTGGATCCAATGCCAGAAATGGAAATAAGATGATGGGATATGGCCTGAGGTCATGCATACGTGGGCGACCTGGTACAGGAATGTAGAATGCCTGACTTCTAGCCAACACTGAGCTCCTTCCACTTTGGAGGAAGTAGGGACCAAGGTCAGAAGGATGCGCTGTCTGTACCTTCATTGGATTTCTCCCATGCTCAGTGGGGTTATTATAAACTAAACATCACACATCACTCTAAAATTTTCCTCTGAGAGAAATCTCAGCTTTCTACTTCCTCCATTATCTTGGTCTTGGTCAGAACATTACTATTTGTTGAACAGCATGTTTTCTAAGTGGGGAGATATTTCAAAAATCAAATATTCTGTTTTATACTCAAAGAATATGTTCTCAGCTAAAAGGCTTGATACTTTCTTCCTGTGGGGGGTGAGACACAATTGGCCAGGATTCACCAAAGTTTCCACTGGTTAACAATAAAAAATTATGTCCCATTCTAAAGAAACAGAAGAAAAATTATAGTTAAGTTGTGTATTTCCTTTCCTGTCCCCAAGACAATCTGAAGAACTGATTCAATATGCCAAATTAAGCCATGAGAATTTATCCATATCTAATAAGGATTAGCAAATGGATATAACACTGAACATGACTTCGACATAATGTATATTCCAATTTCTAAGGTGCTGGGTTTAGTGTATTCCATCCCTGCATGGGAAATAAGTAGAGCACTCAATGCTGTGTCCTCTGAGAATCCTTATCACGTGTAGGACAAGCAGGAACATATGACAAAGGGAAGTTTCTTTACATAGCAACAGTACCCGTCAGAACCAGAACCTAGTAATTGATTTTAAAGAACTAACCACCTGGGAAAAATGCAGGAATTTCTCCCCTCAAGCCCAGGTAAATTGTTCTGGAGGTAGACAAACCTGGTGATAGAACCAGGTTTGCCTCTGGCGAAAGCTAGTGGTCCACCTGTACCTCAGAAAACATTGGAAACAATCCTGAATTACATATTTGTAGTGAGTAAGATTAAGACTCCTAAACTTTGGGCTAGCCAGCTCTGGTTGGGTCTGCTCCATTCCATTTCTCATCCATACTTGCCAAAAGTACAAAGAGGCAACTGGGACGTTTGCTCATAGTATCTGCTATTAAGATAAATCAGCAACACTTAAGTGTCTTTGGTTCATAAAAATTAATCCCCTGGAGATGGTTCTCCCCTCTCCAAAATATCAACTTTTTGTTTTCCCACCTCACCAAGGATTGTATCATTAAAAAATTCAGAAAAACACATAGACTTGGAAGCCAAACCTCATTTCAAGAAGCCCTCAGAAAACCCTGGCCCCAGCAGACTCCCATCCTCAGGACCTTGGAGATACAAGACCAGGGCTGGGAGGTATGAGCACCCCTTTTCTGGAAGGATTATGTCTGAGCTAGGTTCTTTCAAACCAGTATTAGCTCACTCTGTACTATTCTTTTTTCAAGAATAAATTAGGGTCTGGTTCCCACAAAAGCAGAAAAGGGCATCTATTTATGTGCATGTCACTCAGGCTCATTATTGTTGGTCAGGAAAGATGAGTGAATCAGGGTTCATGTGGAGGGATTGTCACCAGAGATGGTTTGGGGCCATCATTCTTCAAAGCACAGTGCAACCCTATGGGGAAGAATAAGACAGAACCACCTTTGCACCTGAGAAGGAGATGAACATCCTGTACATATATATCAACCTCAGGGGTTTCAAGACCTTGTTCTAGAGAAGATGCTCTTCCATTACAAAGTGAGGACAATAATGGTAGCACCTCTTTGCAGTTTTGGGAGGATTGTAATAAATGAACAAAAGCATACCATCGTGCCTGGCATGCCATTTCTTCAATATTGTAGGAACCATGTTAATATTTTAGTAAATGATGAATCTTCCCTATTCCACTGTAGGCTTTTGCCTGTGCATCTTCAAAGTCTTGTCATGAATTGAGTATTCTGTGAGCTATGTGTGCCTGTGCTGGAAAGGGTTCAGACTACCAAACTCCCCTGGGTTTAGCGGGCTGTTTGCTCTCTTCACTTTACAGATGGGGCTGCTGAGTCTGTGAGAGAGAAGCAGAATGAGCTGTCCAAGGTTTCTCAGGGGTGTTGTGGCCAGAGCTGGGCTGGAAGTCTGATTCTTAAGCCTACTCTCAGACCCTGAACCTTCTCCTGACTACCAGGACTTCCCCAGCAAGGTGGACTGCCTTAGTCTATTCAAACACTTTAACGTCATGTTTCAAATTGGCTGCTGCACCCAGACACCTTAGAGAGCACAGGGCCCACAGAGCCAACAAGACAGATAATGGAAGTTCTGCTTGGTCTTAGGAACCACATCCCTCCTTCCCACTGTAGCATCCAATGACTTTGGAACACCCCAGGTAGCCCAGAACAGCAGAGTTTCTGGTGGGCTTCTGAGCTGTGTCTGTAATTCTAGGAGGAAGGCCCATGAGAAAGAGGAAATAAAACCAGCCACAAGATGATCAGTTAATCGGAGGTTTCTAGGGCATAAGAACAACCCTATATTTTGGTTGAGTTGCCATTCTTGTGGATTTTCTTTGTTTTCTGGGATGATAGTCTCTCTGTCCGGTCGTGAACTTGTAACCTCTTTGAACAGTTCTATTCCCAGAATGTATCAAAGATCATCTGGATAAAGATTTTCTGACTGTGTTCTATGGGCATTTCCCAATGGCCATATGAGGACAAAGATAAGACAATGGGGTGGTGGTATGCATATATATTTTTTAAATAACCTTATCTAAATACTGGTGTTGTAGGGTTCTGGCTCCCCCACCTTGTCAACTCAGCAACTGCACTTGGGGAGCCACCCTGAGAAGAACAGATTCCAACCCTCCAGGCTGAGATGTGTCCTGTGTCCCCACTAGCACTCCTTCCCTGTAGGATGTTGCTCCCACATGACTCACCCCCTCATCTCCTGAAAGTCTTTGCTCAAATGTCTCTTTCTCAGGGAGGCATTCCTGGACCAACCTGTTTAAATGGACTCCCAAATCCCTCCTAGAACATCATCTTTGTTTTTTCCATTGCATTTATTGTCATTTAACATGTCATATATTTGATGTCTTAATTTTGTTTCTTGTTTTACCCTCCACTAGAATATAAGTTCCTTTAAGGCAGGGATTTTTGTGTTTGTTTGCTGCAGTATCCCCCATATCTAGAATAGAATCTGGAACACAGTATGTGCTCAACAAATATTGTTGACTAGATGGTCCACTTGTCTATCCACTCAAGGAGTTTAAAATATCTCCTCTACCTCTTGTTTTTTTTTCAGCTTACTGACCACTTGCACTACCTATAGTAGTATTCTGGCTTAATCTGTAATGGCATGTTTTCAGAGTAGAGCCTGACAAATGTAACACAAGCAGTTGCCATTATTTAAAATTGACGAATGTCAAATACATTTGTAGGCGAATGCTATATTTCCTAATTCTCTAAATCCTTAAAAGCAGACATAACTGGGCTGAGGTTGGAGCTCAGTGGCAGAGCACTTGCCTAGCATGTATGAGGTACTGGGTTTAATCCTCAGCACTATATGAAGATAAATAAAATAAAGGTCCATTAACAACTAAAATAATTTTTTAAAAAACCAACCATAACTTCAATAATTCAACTTGTAGGTATCAATCTTAAGAAAAATGACAGAAAAAAGGCATATCAAAAATGTTTATCACAGTGTAATTATAAGGTGGAAAACTAGGAATCCAAGAGTAGGGGCATGATAAAATTAATTACAGTAATGATAACACTCATAAACCAAGAAATGTGTTTTTGAAGACTCTGAAAGACATGGGAAATGTATATAAATATTAAATGTTATGAAGGCTAAAAAATCTTCTGTGTACTATGTCATGTATTTGTTCAAATAATGACTGTAGACAATGGAATGGAGGAAACTATAAATTCATAATGACAGTTATTTCTGAGTGGTGGGATTATGTGTGATTTTAGTTTTTTATTGGCATTTTTCTAAGTTTCTATAATGAGCAGTATTCTTTTATAAGAGATTTATTAATATGCTTTCTACTATAGAAAAGTCCGTTTGCATAACAAGAACGATTGCAAAATTGAATCACTATTTCTTTTTAGTATAGTACATTATGATGCAGTAAATTTTACAAAAAGAAATAAACAAGGGAAATTCTGGAAATTTTAATACTGACTTCAGTGTCTTGCAAAGGATGTATAAAAGAGAATGGCATGTACTCAAAAAGAATGCTGAGTCCAATAAGACTAAAGACAGACTGCTGGACATTTTCACTTCCTGTGTCTGACTGACTATGATCAGGAGAGAAGTGTAAAATCCTTTCCCTCTGACATTATTTGCAAAAGTCAGGAAAGGAAAACTTGGTTTGCACAATAGTGCTAATCAATGACAATATGCTCAACTTGAATTCAAGGGGTGCACGAAGTAGAAAGAGTGAAAAGGGGCTTTTCTTTCATTCTGAAATTCAGCATCAGGAGGACACAGGCAGGAAGTCGGGTCTTTTTTCAATTCATTTGAAATGATAAGGTGAAGACAGCCTGAAAGGACTTTTAATTATATGATGAGAGGAAGGAAGGGTAAGGAGAGCGGGAGAGAGAGAGAGAGAGAGAGAGAAAGGGACCAGGAGAAACCTGTTTTTTATACATTAGATGATGGAAAAAGAAAATGGAAAATGAGAGGATAAAAACACTTTCAAGCAAATACCTTGAGAATCAAACTCTAAGGCCACAGACAGCAAAATGGTCACATTTCTTAGAAAAGGTAGAACACTTGATGGAGTCCCAGTCCTCTCTCTCCAGTAGCAGTAGGTGACACCAGATGATGCACCAGGTGATAAGGGGCCTCCTCAGTCTGGCACTGTGGCCTCAGGGCAGGGCAGGAGTCCACTGGGGCCTATACAGAGGGACTGGGAATGGCAGGGTGGATGCTCAGGGTCAAGAATAAAGCCTTCTTTTTTGTCATAGTGTGTTGCAGACAGCTCCAAAGAACTTTGATGTGAGACCTGTGGGTTCTGGTTCCACACCTCATCTGCTGTACCCTTGGCCAAAATTCCTGGATTCAGTTTCCTCATCTCTGAAATAGGATTATTAACACCTGGTTTTGAGGGTTGTTGTCAGAGTTAAATGAGATAATGTATTTTAAAGCCCTTGCCCAGTACCAGGTATACAATAAGAGCTCAAGGAATTGGTAGTTCCTCCCTCTAAAACACAAGTAGAAAAACTGTTCAGGAAGCAAGAGCTCTATACACATTGCAACCACACGTAAGCCTTCTCCATGTAATGACACTCCTAGATTCTCCCAAGTCCATACCATGTGTGATTTTTCCTTCCCAAGCTCAGGGGCTTCCTGGTGGCCAGAATCTCAGGAACTTTCCCCACTGTATAAATATATACGCTCTTCTTTGGTGGTGGATGTGAGTGTTCTTGGCTGTGGTAAGGAACAGGTTAAAGTCAAGGGGATTTCAAACATGTCTAATCCAATAAGAGGCTTGGTAAAACATGCGTTATCACTTAAAGAATAAATGTTTAAAAATAGAGCACAGATGTGAAATTTGAATAAAAAAAAAAAAACAGAGTCAGCACATGAGAGATCTTCTTGGCATTTGCGTGTTATTCTCTGTTTTGGTCACCTTGAGCTAAGCCTGTTATTCTGATGTGCTCTGCCAACTGCTAGATGCTGTGGGGGTGCTTCAAATTACTGAAGCAAAGTTGGCAATTGGCTTTGAAACTTAAAAGTCAGACCCATCTCCCCCATTATTTATTTATAAAAGCAGGGAAACACAATGGCAAAGTTGGTCTTTTTAAGTTTTCTACTTAAAAGATTATACTTTAAAAAGCTATACTTAAAAATCAAAAAGTGAGGTTTTGTTTTTTTATCTTTCTGTAACTAGAAAAGCTTGTTCTAAGATCCTTGAAAACTTATGAGGAAGCACCATGGTTGGATAGGCATTTGTCATAAAAAGACAAGCTATCCATTTGCCAATCATAAATTCACAGGGATTTCTACTTCTATAAGACATATTCTTTGACTCCTTGGGCCAAGAAAGAATTTCTGAACTTTGGTAATACTACATCAAAAAAAAAAAAAAAAAAAAAAAAAAAACCAGCAATTTATCCTGTTGTCTTTGTCATGAGTTAATATCTATCCCACTGTTGGTAGAGACCATAATACCCTGAGGCTTGAGGACAAAGTCAACATTTCCTACAGCTGAAGAGTATCCAACATACCAGGTGTTCCATGCATATTGAGGGAAAGGAACTAAAGTAGTGTTTAGAATATGGCTTCCAACAAAGTAAGACCTTTAAATGAAAACTCAGAAAGTGGTCCATCAGAGTCAGCTTGATGCTCTGAGAAGAGAAGAATTTGAGAAACACATGTAATCACAGAGAAATACTTTGCCTCCATGATCTTTGAGCATACTTTTGTGTTGCAACTGGCAAACAAATAGATTGCCTGAGTATTGGGTTTGAGGCAACAGGGGACCTGAGGCAGGAATGTTCCCAGGTTAAGAGAATAGGTTAACATCTTGCCCAATTACTTGGATATAAAGAGGAAACTGTTTCCAGTAACATCACAGAGCTCAGATTTTACCTCCACCAAAACAACCTGCCCTCAGCCTGCTGAGAAAAGATCTGAGTATTTCTTTTTAAAAAGGGTGTTCTCCAGAGTGCACTCCAAAGACACTTTGCAATGAAGTCAAAGATAAATAGAGCTGTGGCTAGATTCTATCATGGGGACAGGAACAGCTTCACCCATAGTGAGTCTGCTGTAAAGACCAATGCATTTGCATCTCAGCAATTTGATCTGAAGCAAGTCTGCGATGCATTACAATGCTGGGATCAAATCAAGCTTTTCTGGAGCTTGTCCAAACACAACACTGGGCTATGGGAACACTACTGCGTGGAGCTCCTCCACTGCTGTTTAATTGTGCTCACCTCCTGAACCATAAAAGGGTAATTAAGAGTTATCTGCATATAATGCAAGGAAAGTGTAAGTGGGAAGTACAGCTTTCTGGTCTCACATAAAGGGACAAGAACTTCCTGGCTAACTATCCCATTTAAACACTTCTTGTGTTCCCAAAAGGATGGGATATCCAATTTTGACTAGGATACCATCCTTACAAGTGTCTCTTCTGAACACATTCCAGAGCAGCCACTGCCTTCTCCTATTCTTGGCCACATCTGTTTGGCTAGCCCTTGAAGACAGTTATGACTTCAACGACACAGGCCAGGGAGGCTCTACCTAAACAGATTACACTGTGATAACCTGGCATGGCCATCACAATGTTTACCTAGGCGTAGGATTCCCACCACCCCCCCTGCAAACTCTGGGTGAAAACACAGAGAACCAGTGGACTTATCTCTTGGTCTTAAAGTCTTCCTGCTCCCAACCAACTTGCATGTTTCCTGGTGGCCCAAAGCAATGTCCAGAACTGGTAGGAAAAAGGAAAGAAAATCAAATACCATTTATCTCTGATCTCAGAAGTATTCTAACTGGTTCTGAGAAATAAGCTGGTTCTAATTTTAACTAAACAATAGTGCCTGGTCCTCATTTTAAAAAAAATTTTATCAAAGATGTGTATATCACCTACTTCAGCAATAGGGAAGCATTTGGGAATAAGGCTTAGGGGGTAAGATTTAGTTTTAAGTGTTCTTCAAACACCCTGTAGGAGCAGGCAAATCCAATGATTTCAGAATTAATTATTTTGATGTCAGTTCTTTCTTCAAGCATTGAGGGACAGTTGGGGGGGTGGTATCCAAAACACTGAAGAATGAAGGAAAATAATTTTTAATAATAATTTCTGGAACTAGTTCCCCTAGAGAAAAAAAACAAAATCAAACTGAACTCATTTATAATTGAGACACTCTCCCAAAACTGCACAAATCTGGAAGCTAGATTTTTTTTTTAAAGAGGTGAAGTAAAATGTCTAAGGTGTGTGCTTGTAAAGAAATGGAAATGGGAAGAAAACAAAAGTTAGACTGACTTAGATGACTACTATACCAAACTATGTTCAATCTTTTATCTTTCTTAGTGAAATAAGAAATGGAAAGTTAATCTGTATTACTCTCTTACCTTTGTACCATGCTCAGCCTAGAAACCACCCAAATGTCAACACCTGAAGAGTGTCATAAAGATTCTTTCATTGTTAGGCATAGTTGGAATTTCTGAACTCATCTCATATCACCTCTGGTTTCCCGACAGATGTTTAACAGGAGTTAAGGTATTTCCAGGCAAATTGATTTATGAGATACTCAGAAGTTTCCAGGGATGGATGGGAGGGGCTCCCTTCATAATGAGAATTCTCTGCCACACCTGGAAATCGAGTGACATTTTATTCAAGAAGAATCTAGAAATTGGAGGTGATTTGAAGTAGAATAAGATAAAGAGATTTGTGGAAAAGGTTCACATTAACTACCACCTTAAGAAGTCTAGCCTGGGAAAAAGCACCCCGGTCAAGTGACTTGCAATGTGACAAGTAAAGACAGGGTGTCACTGTATGGTTGTTAATTGGCAAACAGACTTCACTCTTCTACCAGCTCCTGTGGATTGCGATTGGGTGCCTAGAATATTGGGGTGAGAATTATAAGGCTAGGTCTTGTCTAAAGGGAACAGGGTCATGATTGAACTGATACCTCTCTTCCAAAGATGCCCTGGTGGTTTCCTCTCATTCATACATTCAAAAAATATTTGCTAAGTGCTAGGCCTGAAAATGAGGTCAACAAAAGAAGCCATGTTCTCAGTCCTCACAGAGCTCATAAATGAGCAGGGTAGATAATTATTATTCAAGTTATCACAAAAACAAAAGCAGCATTCCTACCAACTGAGCTATCTCCCCAGTCCCAAAAGCAAAATTTCATCGATTACAAGTGCTGTGAAATAGATATACATATGTTATAAAGGGCCAAATTGGAGGATTTGATCCAATTTTTCTGGGACTCTTTCTACTCCCAGAAGGCCTCCCTAAAGAAGTGATGTTGAACTGAGGTTACATTGAAGAATAAGCATTAACTAGGTGAAGAAAAGAGGGAAAAGTGTTCCAAGCAGGAGGAATGGCATGTGCAAGGTGGAGAGTGCACTGGCTTGAGTTTATCTTTCTCCTAACACCTAGAGGAGCCAAGGAAGTCTTTAACCGAGAGAGCTGGAGGGTGAGGAGTGTTAACATGAGATTCGTCTTTAGAGAAGATCATGTTTCTACTCACTGAAGTATGGAAAGCTGGCCTGGCCTGGCCTAGAGGCCAGTTATTCTCCTCATAGGCAGAGCCAACATGGTGCATGGGCCATGGGATGGCAACAGCCACCACCACTTGCCTCCACTGTCTTGCAGCAAGGAGGGTGCAGCGTGGTACCTCCTGTGGCCTGTTGTTGAGTCTGCCAGCAAGTTAGGGAGAATGTTTTGTCAAAGAGCTCTGCTTCTACACTGCCTAAAAATCTCACTAGGTATGACAGCCGGATTCTGGCAGAAGTGATCTGTGGCACCAACAGAAGTGGCAATGCTTCTTCAAAATGTAAATCAAGTATTGAGTTTGGGGATATAGGAAATGGGCTGAGCAGGGTGGCCTTACACAGGTAATCTAGAGCTGTCCAGAGGGAGTCCCTTCTGCACTGAGGCTGTGAAGCAAATGTATTCTGCTTTCTTTTTTTTTTTTTTTTTTTTTTTTTGCAGTACTGGGGATTGAACCCAAGGCCTTGTGCTTGTGAGGCAAGCACTTTACCAACTGAGCTATATTCCCAGCTGTATTCTGCTTTCTAACTGCAGAAAATTTCTGCCCCAGAACATACCACTCTTGGCAGATCCAAAATGAGAGAGGCCCACACAGCCCAGGCCACCCATTACTGCTCTGACAACTCATTCTCTTGCTCACCCAACCCAGCCATATTGACTTCATGCTGTTCCATAAATATACTAGCATGCTGCTGCCTTTCAGCTTTTACAAAGCCTGTTCACTTTGTTAGAACATTCATCCTCTAGATGTCTACATGACTCACTCCCTTGCCTCCTTCAAGTCCTTGTTCCAATGTCTCCTTCCACATGAAGTTCTTCCTGTTCACCATATTTTAAATGGGTACCAGTCCCTCAATTGTACCCTGTTATTCCTGTTCTCTTACATTGATCTACATTTTTCTTTTTCTCTATCCCATAATTTATTTATTTATTACATTAATTGTTCATTGTCTTTCTTCTCCCATTAAAAAGGAAGCTCATGGAAAGGGTCTTTCCTTTTTTTTCTTCTTCTTCTTCTCTTTTTTTGGTCACTGATATATTCCAAAAATGCACTATAACACAGAGTAGGCACTCAATAAATAATTGTAGAGTTGAATTCAAATGCTGTATTTGGTCTCACCAAGCTACCAATCCCTCTCTCCCCATACTTCTGGGCAGTAACAGGCTGCAGCATCAGAACTGGATTTCTCTGATGATGTTTGTGAGGTATGGGAACTAAAATGTGACTCACAGTACTGCATTAGGGATACAGTATTTAGTCAAGTCAAGGGAAAGAATTTAGTACTCCCACAGCCCTGGGACCCAACTCTGTACTGCAGGAATAAATGGGATGATGGTGGTTAAATCATATGGTCTCTCAGAGCCTTGGTTTGATCAATTAAAAAATGAGGATAATGTCTTTTTCTCATTGTGGCAGATAAAACATCTGTCAAGGATGAATCCCTAGCACTTGGCAGACAGCCTGGTACAAGGAAGGTTGGTGGATTATCAGGAAAAAGTGAGATAATGTTTATAAACTTATATATACATAAAACACTTGGCCTGGTGCCTGTCATGAATCATACAGTCACATAATAAATGGTTTTTTGAGTACCCACTATGTGCCTATAAAAGTACAACTGGTGGTTGTTGAATGAACTACTCACGTGTAGTCACCAGGGATGGTATGGGTAGTGATAAGACTTTCTACATAAGATAAGCTGAGCTTGAAAGGCAGCCCAACGAATATGGATATCTCTCATGAACCAGTCAACCTCACCATTTGTGCAGAAACTGAGCAGGGCAGACCCACTGTCTCCCCTTTCCATTGGCCTGGCCTCCAATAAGGCTCTGCTAGGTGCCCCAGTAGGGCAAAGGCAAGTTGCTATGCAGGTGAAGATGACTGATGTCTCAGAGTCTCCTTCCTAGCTGATGTTGTCCTGAGGCTACATATCCAGACCAAGCAGGTTTAAGCCCTATGTGCCTCCTCAGTGCAAGTTGGGAACTGGGGTCTAGAACTCCTGATGTATCTGCTCACCATTTCCCAACTGCTTAAGCTTTAGGGGAGGAGGACTAGAAAGGCTTAGGTGCCAACATCTGTCTGCTCTTTCTGTCATAATCCAACAGTATGTTCTCAATGAGCTGTAACACTCAGCTGTGTAGAAAGGAGTGATAATGAAATGAAAATTAAACTACCTCTGAAGACTGGTGGTGATATTAATTAGTAGTAGAGACAGAAATAGCAGTTCACACAAAGCACCTATTATGTGCCATCAACGTGCAAAGTACTTTGTCAGCACTGTACTTCAAAACAATACTTTGAATTAGCCCCATGAAGAGATGAAGAAATTGAGGTTCAGGGAGGTGTCCATGACTACTCAGCTAACAAGTGCTAGGAACAAAATTTGACCCACACAGTTTGATTTTGGATGTCATCTGTGAAACCCATTTAAGATTGTTTGGCAAGGGGTTCCCTTAACATAATGGTATATCCAACCATGAGGCCTGAACAGGGTGCTCAACCTCTTTAGACCTCTGGCTCCTTCTCTGTGACACACCAACCCCTCAGTTCTGTTGGCAGATGATGATTTGATATATTCAAAGTCCTTAGACCCAGGCTGGCATATGGTGAGAGCTGACAAGTATGAGTAATTACTCTTGATATGGTAAAATAGCCCGAGCTTGACTCCAGGCAGAATTCACTCGCAAATGTTTGATGTCTTTCACACTTTAACTAGGATTTGGGGCATCTATGTCAGGCTTATGTGGATAAAGGAACCTCACAATTTCTGGGAATACCTTTGGGTTTGTCACTTTGACTCTTTCCTAAGCCTGTGGGGTATATGTGGAGTTGGACTATTGGAAGTTGAAGGCCTACTACAAATTGTGTCTTTGGGCTGGTAAATTTCGCACTTGGAGCCTCAGTGATGTCCCCTCAAAAGGAAAAAGAATCCTGGCTCCCACTTGCAGGGCTGCAGGGATGACAAGGGGACAAAATCCTGAGGGGCCCTGGACACAGGGCCAAGCCCACAGTAAACACTCAAAGGAGCTGCTTTTATAAGATAATTTGCTATTATTCTTAGAATCATTATCATTTGTAACAAAGATACTTAAATTCATAGGATTCGTCTTACACTTTGCTGGACAGGATATAGGGAGAGATTTTAAACCTAAATCACAACACCAAGGCGCCTGCCCTCCTCCTCTGCTGCTCTTTCTCCACAACCACCTTTCAGACCCTGCTTCTGCCCAGGCAGGAGCCTCGCTCTGCACAGCTGGGATTTCTCAAATGTGCCCCATGATACCCAAAACCCAGTCTGACACTAAGAATGAAGGCTTTGTGCAGTTTCCCAGGAGCAAACCGAAGGGCTACACACTCGACCCTTACTGGAATCTAGGAGTGCATTTTCATGATGCAGGGAAAGAAAAAGAAGCGGCTTAAGGAAAAAAAAAATCCTTACTGGGAAAAGTAGATGGGGCTATGGAGAGAAAAGTATCTAAAAGGTATGGAGAGAAAAGTATTTAAAAGGTAGAAGGAAAAAATAATTCACTTTGACTGGTAGCAATGCCTCTGGCTGCCTTGGCTTTGCACCACCCCAGGTCATTTCAGAAGAACTGACCCTGTAGGGTGGTCACCAAGTTTGGAACCATTGGTAAGTACAAATAAAATGAAATAAATAACTATATTGCAAATCATGATCTGATGCTATCATCTATATCTCAGACTTTATGGCCACAAAGAACTAGAAATCATCAAAAGAGGTGAAGGTCAAGATAGGATGTAGCTTTTATGTACCCCAACCCCCAATGTGGGGCGAGTATCTCCTAAGCAGCTGACTGACCTGAGACCTCTGGCTCACGTATGCATCGTAGCTGGACCCGTGGTACTTGGCCGTAATATCTGGGCTGTAGCCAGCATCACAAGGGCATGGTATATTCGAGCTCAGGGGATGTTTCTTAGGTCTATAAACCTGTGGGAGAAAGCTACAATGGTTAGGTGCAGGAGGGGAGGACACAGGGTGCACAGGGAAGGACTTAATGGAAAGCAAAGAAGGAGGCTCATCTTAACTTTCTATGGCCAAGTGGGTGGAAAACCCAGTATAGAAGATGCACAGCCCCAAACAAAGAGGTCAGATGGAAGTGGTCCCCTACCCCAGGGGACAGCGCTAGCGAGGCATGCCACTCTATGGAATGACCCCAATGTCTGGCAGCAACTGAGACGCTCCCTCAGCAAGGAGAGGGTACTCAGGCATGGCGGCAGTCTCTCTGTCTTTCCACAAGGCAGCCCCATGAGAAATAGATTCCAGTTCAGGGCCAAAGGATGCCTTTTCCTTCCTGAGGAGGGAAAGGTTTACCCCATTTTAAGGGAAGGGGGTTTATTTCTTCAGGCTTCCCTTCCACTTACCCTATATACTATGCTTAGCATACTAGCATAGATTACCCTAGCAGGTAGGGAGCAGTCCCAGGGGCTGAAATTGATGGGGACATACTACATGGTAACCATTTGCCATTTAGAAAGCACCAGTCATATGTGGCCCTAACTAAGATGCAGCAGCCACATTATGAGGCCACAGACAATTCAGCTGAGTAGATTTCATGATGAAGTTGTAATCTGAGTGAATATCTTTAAGCATTGCTTTACAAATATGGAGGAGGAATAACATCTGTAGACTGTTTTAAGGATGATTTTCCAATCTGCATCAGGTACAACTGTTTCCATTTATGCCACTTCCAGAAAAACCCTCTGAGAAGCAAAGAACTTTCTGTACAAGTTAGGACTATATCTCTCTTTCCATACCCCTCAAAACAAATACAATGCTCTAGAGATGAGGAAACAGGATAATGGGGCAAAAAATAGCTAATTTTAAAAAGTAGGCCAAATAACGTCTCAGAGGTCTCTAAGCCTAGTCTAGCAGTACTAAGGGCTGGGAGATGTTCCCTGGCTGAAAGGTCCTGGGGAAATAAATAGTTGAAGAACCAAAGTCGTAAACATATAGAGAAAAAAAAACTAAAGAACTGGATGAGGGACGTTATTTATAGGGACCAGGAAGTGAGCAAGACAGAAAGTAACAGGTCTACTAGGAAAAAGGTGCCCAGAATTTAATTAGGAGTTTTTAGAATTTAACTACAAGTTGAAGTCCACTGGAAGGAAGAGAGCAGAGAGCTATTTCTGAGGAGATGATGATAATACAAAGAAAGAAAAACAGCACTGGTTGCAAACCATACAAGCCCAGCCACATGCACATAAATACAGAAAAGCTGTAAAATGATATTCTAGCAACAATTTGGGCCATTTTGCTCCTACCTGGTTTTAGCTGCTTGAGCCTGCAGGATGGACATGGGAAATGAAGAGTGGCTAAACCCAGAGGAAGCACCCAAGGCCCCAAACCCAGCAAAACACACCTTTGGTGCAGGATGCCCCACCTGCTGCTTTAACTGATGCACTAGTCGGTCTTTCTCCCGCTTGAGAGCCATGACTTCCTCCTGCGTTTTTTTTTTCTTTTTGGAGGCAGACAATTCCAGCAAGGCAATGTTTGCATCTTTTTCACTGATCGCTGCAAGTAGTGCTTCCTGTCTGGTAAAATAAAGATTATTGTGATCATTTTTATATAGTGGACAAAAACTACCCAAATAATTGGCATTCCTAGTTGAAATGAGTCACAGACTATGATCACTATGGGAAGGAATTGCAAACACTGCTTAAACAAGCCATCTCTTTAACTCTCACAATGGACAAAGTAGTTTGGGTCAGAGTACCTGAAACCTGTGCACTGTGTCTTCTGACAGAGACATCTTTTGATGGCTTCATAGGAATGGCTACAAATTAGAAGTAGGAGGGGATCAATCTGAGCATTCATTTCTAAGATATTTCCCTCCCTCAGTGCATCCATCTACCTATCCATCCATTTGCCAAAGCTCTACATTTCCAAGATGACACAACAAAACTGTAGCAATTCAGTACCAACTATTACTCTTTTCAACAAGCGTTTCTTTTGAAGGCAGACAGAGATTTTATTATCAGTGCCCTTTTGGTTTTCAATTTATTTAGTGAATGTTATCCTTGTTCTCATCTCATAGGATTTTCCCTTTGTCACCCAACTCCTCATCTTCCAGGTTTTGGCCCAGACTTATACCACCAGAGAGGCTCTCTCTCTCTCTGGCTGCTCATTCCAGCAGTGCTTCCCCACCTTCCAACTTGTGTCCAAGTCAGGGGTGTGTCACATGACTCCATTTATTATTTGTATATCTTTATTTTATTTATTTATTTTTATGGGGTGCTGAGGATCCTACCCAGTGCCTTACACATGCTAGGCAAGCACTCTATCACTGAGCTATAACCACAGCCCCAACTCCATTTTTTTTTTAATTTATTTTTTACAGACTACATTTTGATTCATTGTACACAAATGGGGTACATCATTTCTTATCTATGGTTGTACATGATGTAGATTCATACCATTCGTGTAACACGTGCATAGGGTAATGATGTCTGTCCCTTTCCACCATTTTTCGCCCCTCCCTCTCATTTCCTTCTACATAATCTAAAGTTCCTCCATTCTTCTCTCACTCCCCATACCCCCACCCCCATTTTATATCATCATCCACTTATCAGGGAAAACATTCAGACTTTGGTTTTTGGGGATTGGCTTATTTTATCCACAGAACTCAATACCACTGAATAGGGTCTTAGATATGTGTTATTTATTTGCTTTCTAGACTTGTTCTGTTAAATTGGGAGCTCATCTATCTTGTGTACCACCAATTTTCCAGCTTCTAGAAGATGCCCTGACAATATAGTGGGTGCTTAAAAATGTTGCTTTAAGGAATAGATAAGTTCACTTACTATTTTTTCCCCAAACTTTTTAACACATCACTGGTATACCTTTTATTTTTAAAGAATTTGAATGTTTTGCCTCCTCCTTCATCTATAATCATTGCCTACTCAGAAGTCTAAAGTCACTTCCTTCCATCTTTAGAGTCTAATTTTTGTGTTCACATTTGTCACAAACTTTAACCTTGATCGTCAGGGATAATTTTTGACTAGGAATGACTCCCTTGGGTGTGTTTCACTGAGTCTTCCTCTGGTCTCAGTACTGGTCTCTTATGAAGCAGTCTAGAGCCTGTAGATGACCCCACAGCTCCAGGGAAGCCTCCACAATGGGTACTTCCCATGCATACAAGTCCCACTACTGAAACCTGGTCATTATCCTGTTTTGCCTTTCTTTAATCTCCATCACCAGACCAGGCCCCCTCCAGATGTTTGGACAAGATGGTCATTAATTGGATCTCAGATTTTTCCCTTTTCACTGAAAGGATTTACATGGATTTTTCTGGGCCCCCCTAATGCCAAGCAGTATGAGCTTCTGTCTGAGGCTCAGGCAAATGCATGAGCAGCAGAACATGTCAGGAAATATCCCCACTTTCTAGAAGAAAACCAGGGCAGCCTGGACTACCAGCAGCAGCATTAATATCCAGCTTTACAGGACCTGTTTCTTTCTGGATAACATCTTGAGACAACAGACATGCTTTCTGCTCATAGCCAGTGCATATTTAGATAGAAGGCCAAGCTCAAGAGGCTGTACGGACTTCAAATCAGGGGCAGCCCATTTGCTATCTGCTCCACACTTAGCTACAACACACAAGGTGACTGTAATAATTTACCCCCTCTGCCCCAGTGACATGTCTAAGTGAAGCTTTTGAAATGGAAACTACCTAAAGGAGCAATATTAGGAAAATTAGGAAATAGTGGTAAATTATGTCACACACCTAAGATTGATTCTTTACAGCTATATGCAGTCATCTTAAGTGGTTATTTAAAAAAATCTTAATTATATTTGAAAACATTTAGGTTTGCTGAGAAACTATTCTCCATGAAACTCTTATGTTTCTGCACATTGTACCAGCAAAGACATTATCTTCTTTTCTGACAGCCTTCTGAGGATATTTGTCTAAGGACTACCCCTGAAAGGCAGAGATATCTTCCTTTGGATCTAGGAGTAGATGTGCTTACTGCCCTGGATAAAAGTGTCTTCTTTTGGAACAAAGGGCAATCATGCTATTGCCAATTATAAAATATTCAAGTTCTCTAAGCTCAGGGTTGTTTTCCTGTAGTGCAATCAACTGTATATATGTGTTCATCTGATGCATCCCATTTGCCTCCCTGAGTCTTTGGAGCAACAGGAATTTATACAAATATATTAAACCTCCCTATGCTGTAAACAATAAACTCTTTTATCTCTGTCCCAGAAGTGTCTTGTCATTTGCTGGCATCTGTGAAACTAAGGCAGGCTCATCTGTTGGCATGCTAAAAGGAAAGTCTCAGACCCTTCACAGTTCTCAACATGCAAGAATATATTCAACAAGATCAGCTAAACATAAAACTATATTCATAGGGAGAAGTAAAGCTGGAAGAAAATACACTGAAAATATAATAGTCATCATTTCAGGAAGGTAGAATGGATGCAGTTGTCTTTACTTTTCTTCCGCTTATATTTTTGTGTATTATTGCCATCTCTCACAAAATATCCTAAGAGTAAACATTTAAAAATTAGAAGTGAAGTTTTCAGTCACCAAGCAAACTGCAGACCCATGCTTCAAAAGATTAGCAAATATGAAATTTGCTCATTTTTTCACCAGATTATTTATGTTCTGTCTCTCCTTCCCATTTGTTAAGCTCAAATAGGTGCCAATACACATATTCACATGCACATAACGTCTGGTACAATCTACATAAACTTCCACTTGGAAAACTGTAATAATCTCCTAGTTAGGTTCCCTATGTCTTCTTTTGGCCACTTAAACTTATTTTCCTCTTCTAAGTCAATCTTTAGCATCTTGCAGCTTTAATAACCACTAACTGTCATCATCAACCTAAAGAATGATCATTCTAAACTATCTGCTCCCTACAATTCTATAATTTAGGCTTTTAAACTTTAACACTTATTTTTCCCCAAAAATACTTCATAAAAAGTCCCAATAAATTAATTTTTAATTCTCAATTTACTGTTAGAAAAAAGCATAAACCAATTTCTAATTCTTTATAGACATATCACCAAATATATCTCTGAATCAAGTTATTCTTAATTATTGAACTTTAAAATACACTTAAATCATTTTTGTGGCAGTACATTTATCCAGGCACTGTGGCACATGCCTATAATCCCAGAGACTTGGGAGGCTGAGGCAGGAGGATAGCAGGTTTAAGGACAGCCTTAACTTACAGATAGTAAGACCCTATCTGAGTAAATGAAAAGAATGGGGATGTAACTCAGTGGTAAAGCACCCTTGGGGTCAATCTCCATTACCAAAAATAATAATAATAATAATAATAATAATACATTTAAAGTCTCTTATTAACATTAATCTTCATATAAAATAATCCATTTTGTTCTTCATAACCTTTTCTATACAGCATTTTTTTTAGTTTTGTCTTTTTTTAAACTTTGGGTTAACAAATTTGTTTTATAAATACTGGAATTATATAAAAATATAACTAAATAAAATTATTATAATGGAGAATCATATGTATTTTGAAACTTTCATTTACTTGTTGGCCATAAACTAATGATTTCTCCTGAAAAGGCCTTGACTGAGATCAACATTCAATAATTGGAGTCTATTTGAATCAAGAGTAATTAGCAGAAGATAACAGTTATATAAAACTAGGGAAGTGTGAACATTTCACACTTTTGGATATGAGGAAAGGTTTCTGACTACAATAAGACTAACTTGACTGTCATCTATTTATACAGGGGTGACAGGTTAAGTCAGCCCTTAGCCATAGGTTGACAGAGCCACTGGATTTGTTTTTATGCAACAAACCTTTTAAAATGAGTCAAAAACTCTCTATAAAGCTGAAGTACTATAATTAATAATTTAAATCACAGTGAGCCTAATTCTGTGCAATTAAGGATTTTCATCAACCCTGATTTAAAGGTCAATATTTTTCATGAGTGGGGAACACTGAACATCATTTTACAATGATTCACTTCATTTTACAGACTGTACATCGGATCCTACACTTTGACAATTCCCATGAGCCAATTTACTGATATATTGACACAGAACATCTAGTAACAAATACTTCACTGAAAATGCATAATGGCCTGTTTTGAGAAAATAAAAAATACTGGAACAGATTAGAAAACTTAAATGAAATATTCCTCTTTTGTTTTTCCATTGTGGGGAATTTTTGTCAGACCATTAAAAATGAGAAAAGTGAAATATTTTCAGTTCATATAGTATTTTTTTAAAAATTCAAGTATATAGATTATACTAGTGACAAGACACTTGGATATGAATTGAAAAAACAAAGAAAGATTCTTATTATTTTCCCCAATAAATTACCTTCTAGATTTAAGGCCAGATACCTTGTTTCAGAAACTGTTACTGTACCATCAAGCTGAAAAAAGTACTACCAAGTCTGAAATCACTTTCAATACTTAATCTATCCTTTTTGCTCATTCTCAGACAACATGAGAATTACATGTAAATGCATCCTTAGACAGTGGAGCTAAGTATACATTGAAGGTTTGCAAAATTATCCTTCGGGCACTGCTATACTTCAGTGTACAATTACTAAGGAAATCTGTCTATGCCCCAAAATATAGTTTAAAATATGAAAAGGAAGCCCAAATATGCTAGGAAGGAAGATAAGAAATTGCAAAGAGAAATAAATCTATAGTAGTCTGCTGAATGCCAAGTTAAGAAAGTGGATCATAGACAGCATTTTATCAAAGTGCAGCCTAAACAAACGTCAAAGGGAATAATTTCTTTAACAAATATGGGCAACAATGGAGGAAAAGAAGGGGGAATTCTGTGCCCTCTCATGCATTTAGTCAGGGTTAACAATGGATAAAAATATGTGTAAGAACACATTTAATAACCCTAAGCTGTCATTCAGTTTGTAGGAGGTAGTCAAGACACAGCTAATAAGGTACCAAAAAAAATGGTTTCAGTCACCCTGAAAAAAAATCCTCTAGGGACTAAAACAAAAGAGGACTGAAGGGCATCTCTTGCCAAGATAAATGCCTCCTTTTGTGTGTTGCCTGTGGCTAACCCTCACAAAGAAAGCTCCAGGATCCGCTGATGGTGATACATTGCCATTACACTTATCACGGTCATTTTAAAAGGGAGATCTGTAAACATTTCTGTTTCACTCCCCATTGAGGTCTTACTATTAACAGTGATTTGAGCTCAGAGAGGGGATCTAAAATTAATTTTAGGAGTTGCAAATGAAGCGAACCAATTAAGGTCTGTTATATATTGGCCTGGAGCAGAAGCATGAACTTTTTTCTTTTCTTGTGGGCTCTTGTTTTAGTTAGCTGACCCATCTTTAGGAACACATTCAATTACAAAAGCAGATGCTTGAAAAAAATGCCTTCTGTTAAGAAATGTTTGGATAATGACATATGAGGGTGAACCTACATTATGTATGGTGCTC
This sequence comes from Sciurus carolinensis, assembly GCF_902686445.1. NCBI lineage: Eukaryota > Metazoa > Chordata > Mammalia > Rodentia > Sciuridae > Sciurus > Sciurus carolinensis. The sequence goes on along the minus strand of NC_062229.1, from coordinate 53,458,378 downwards.
AGCCCCAGGCAGTCATGTTCCAATCAGACTGTGGGAAAAAAAAAATCCGCTCAATCAACTTTTTCCAGTTAATTACTGTTTTCTTTCCCTCGTGACCCTGAATCTTCAACCATAAGTTCAGTAGGAGGTGACTTAAGACAGACGGTGACGAAAGATCTTGTTCAAAACAGCCTCTCTCTCACCCCTGTGATCAGGGCTGGGGGAGCTTTGCTGTGATTACCCCCAGGAGATAGATTTTTATTTGTCTCAATTTTAAAGGTGTATTTTCAAATAGCATCTAGAGAAAGTAAAGGTTTTGATATCAATTAATATCAATCCTACCAGCACAATGATGTATGGTATAAGCAAAAGGGCCCACGAAGAAAGCAAAGCAGCTAGCAAGAGGTGTGGCCCACAGGGTGAGATATATTTGAATAATCAGAAGTTTCCATAAGGATGAAGAACATACTAGATTCATAAAGTCCAGGCTTTGGCAGTCCAGACTCCTGAATGTGGTTTGCTTTTTGTCATCCACCTAAAACTGACCTCAAAAAATAGTTTACTCCAATTACTGAGAATTTTGCCTTTGGAACCTAACAGTATATGATTGGAATTTCCTAAAATGGGGGCCAGGGAAAATTGGGGAAGTTCTTTGCTCTACACATCAGCTTCTAACCAAATCTTAGCTTTATGCATGACTCAGGGAGTCTATCTGTGGGTTCTCTCAAGTGCTATTAGACCAGGAATATGACTCTCAAGGGCCAGTTCCACATGTCCTGGAACACTGAGAGATGGCAACTGCCAGTACCACCTGGTAGCCTGCTACAAAGAGTGTTGGTAAGTATGCAGCCAACTGATTTCCCCACATATGAAAAAGGTTCACAGCCAGGGGAGGAGGTACACCAGGAAGAGCTACTGGCCCCATCCTAGACCACCCTCCCAATTCATATCTCTTTGAAGAATTGATGAAAAGGTAATGAAGGATAGGAGGGACCAGACCTTAGCTGTGGACATGTGTGAGATATGACTGATTATTGTTCACTAGATCTGAAAGGAAAGAGAAAAGAAAGCAGAAAGGGAGAGAGATTGCTTCTTAGTAACAGTTTATTATAATTTTTTTTTTAACTTGCTTACACAAGAATAAAATACCACTCAAATCTTTCAGCCCCTGAGTTTGAATCTCAGTAATACTTTTTGCTTCTGTGATCCTCGGTTAGTTACTGTCTCTAAAACTTAGGTATTCTCAGAAATGAACTAAGAAGAATAATAGTAGCTCTCTCTCAGACTCTGTGAGAATTAATGTGACAAGGCACATAAAGATTTTGTTCAGTATCTGACATGATCACACAATATATGTTGGCAATTACCTATTATTACATAACACGACGCCACCAAATGTAAAGATTTGAAAGTTTTGCATTATTTCATACTGGGCTGCTCTTTGTATTAAATATATCTAAACATGGTAATGAGTCTCTTACTTTCAAGACAAACTTTAAAAGAAACCTCTAAAATTGGTTTCTGTTAAGCTGCACATTTGACTTTCATGAGCTGACATCTGTTTCACAAACAGAGAGGAGAAAACCAATTTTAAGTGTGGAAAAGGGTCTGCTGACCATAGAAGAGTTGCATCCCAGACAGCCAGGCCTGGTTTAGTCAATAACTATTCAATATCAGTTAAGTCAAAAGGCCACACAGAAGTGAACAGGATGTGAATTCACACTGTGTGAGAAATTGAGAAATGGAAACATTCTGAAAGCTAACCCTTTAAAGTCAAGGTCAAGTGCACAATCTAACCAATGTCAAACAACTTCAAAAAATTCTTTTATTAAAAAAATCCTTTACAAAAAAATTTGAAGACAGGGAGGGGGAAATCTGGCTTTCACAACCCACTATGAGACCTTGTGTTAGGGTGTACTGTCAGACCATGATGTTTGGTCTTGCTATTTCCACTCAGTGATGAGATGGTTTCTCTGTTGACCATTTGACTTTGTCAAGGTGGCTGTCTATGTGAAATGCACCCAATCAGAGTCCCTGGGGGGCTATTAATGACTGATAATGAGAAAACCAAATACATGTAGGCTTCACTGTGGGGCAGAACTTTGCCCAGTGTCCACCTAAACTAAACCTATTGTTCATGGGTGATCCATTACTGTCAGGAGACTTGTTCTATGGCATTCTATGGCATTAACTTTTTGGTTGGAAATGAGCAGTTGGCAAGAATGGAGGAAGGAGGGACTGTAGAGAGAGATAAGAGGGGTGGGAGGGGTGGGGGGGGAAATAACAGAATGAATCAAAAACTATTACCCTAGGTAAATGTATAATTACAAAACGGTATGCCTCTACTTCATGTACAAACAGAGAAACAAGATGTATCCCATTTGTTTACAATAAATATGAATTAAAAAAAAAAAGAATTGAGCAGTTGCCAGAGAATAGGTTACTGATTTCAAGTTTTAGCTCTCAAGGCATCTGATCAACTTTTTTTTTCTTATTGGTTAGTATGACATATGTGTGTATAGGCATGTACTGATTAGATAGTCTTTACACAGAGCAGCAAATTGCTCTCTTGTATCCTGAACTAGTATTTCCTTCTTAATTAAAATATTTTGTGTTAAATCAGTCCTCCCCTTGTTTATGTTTACATGGAACAGACTATTCCCATATGCTAAATTGTAATGAAAAACAAAGCAGATTGTCATGGCATTGCTGTGAGAGGGATATGTGCAAAAATGGACATATTTTAGCATGTTGTTAGTATAACACTTAAAGAAAATTGAATTAAGGTTCTATGGAGCAGATCTCTGCAGACTGAAATATACAAAATTGAGTTTTCTAGAGGTAGCTCCTTTGAGGGAGTTTCTATTTATAAGGAGGAAAAAGATTAGTTGAGTTTCTACAAAGAGGAAGGAAATAGCAGTGGGCGCGTCCCTGTGTGATGTGGGTGATGGTGGTGGCCAGGCAAAGAGCAGGTCTCTGAGAGAGGCAGGAAGGCAAGATGGCCACAAGGGAGGAGGATGGAACAGATGCCCATCCACTTAAGGGTGTTCTCTCTTACAGAGCCTGCCAAAGAATTAGACATTAATTTAAGACAACCTGAAAAAGTTTTCCTTTGGGAAACTGATGCCTTTTAATGCCTTCTCAAAGATGTAATTCTTCAAGCTAAGTGTCTCAGCTACTTTGAGAAGTCTGGATTTTAGGTCTGCCACCTCGTGGCCACTACAATAAATACTGCCATTTTCCTTTCCCCCCCCCCCCCTGAAATAGATAATCTGCATTTTTAAAAGGTACCAAAAGTAAACTTACCAAAAAAAAAACAAAAACAAAAAAAAAAAAAAATTAGCCACAGTAGAGATTTACAACACAGAGGGACCTAGACCATTTGACATTCTAATCCTTCCACTCACATTTTTTATTCTTTGATGAAAAGTATAGATTCAAATGATCAAGTATCAAATCATCAATTTATTAATTTAGGATTGGGCCTTCTGAGCAGTCAGTAAAGAGGTGATAGGCATGTTCTAGGTATCTGATTACCGTATCCTTTTGTTGTTTTTAAAAGGAGGTCACTTATTGGATATGTGGTTTGTTTCAAATGAATGAAAGTCTTAGGCTTTCTGTCCTTGCCATGAATTGGTTAAGAGAACACCCAAAAGAAAGCAGACTATAAATCCAACAGGGGTTTTACACCTGAAAACTGCAGGGAAATACTTTTCTGGAAATAACTTAAAAGGTCAAATAACCCAAGATTAGAAATATACACTTCAACATTGTGAGAGGAAGAAGTGAGACCAAATTTGTCACAGTTCTGAAAAAACTGAAGAAAATGCTAAAATGCTCCTATGAAATACACTGAGCTCGAGTGGCACACACTCACTACCCATCCGCTGTAAGTGTTAACAGGAGAAGGCAAATGCACAAGGCCATTCTCCTAGCAAGTTTCCACCAATGTATCATAGCCTTTACCTAAAAGGAGATGCAAGAACATGTTCAATGACCATAAGTTAATTTCAGAACCTCACGTAAAGTACAGAACCATGTATCTACACACACACACGGCAGCTGAGCAATGGTTCAAAAGACATCCATGACAAAGAGTTGCAAAACCTAGTCAGTGAATCCAAAAACAATGAGAAATTCTATCTATTAGTTGTCTGAAATTTCTGGTTTCATGAATACAATATGTGGGACACAACTATTGTTCCTTTTCAGAGGGTGAGGGAATACGAAACCAGATAGCGGATGCAGAAGGAGAGAGTCTGGTAAACTACCTGAAAGCACTCCACATCTGGAAAGAATCGTGAGGGAACCAGCCCAAGACACAATGGTATAGAAAGCAGTCTCGGATTTACAGTATGGGTGGCCTTGAGGCTCATGGAAGTGAAATTTCCACTCTGGGAGGAGTGATCACTGGAAGTAGGAACAATTTTGACATGAAATTATGAAGTCCAACCTGAAGCAACTTGAACATGCTCCTCTGGAGTAGGTGTTCACTGGTCATATAAGGAAGACTATAACAGGCAGATGATCAGAGCCCAGTTATTCTATTATTTCAACTCATTTGGCATGTTTACTAAGTGCCCACTGTGTACCAACTACCAGGGATGAATGCACAAACAAAATGGACACTATCAATGGTTCTGTGGAACTTATTACATAGCAGACCCCAGAGAAAATTCACATAGTAATGAGACAAACTGATGATGTGATGACATAACAAAACATAAAGAAATACCTTTCTATGACTATCAGAAGCAAATGCCAGATCATAGGGAAAATCATGCAAAGAAGGTACCCATGAATTCTGTTTACCAATCCAAAGGCTGGGTATAAGTAACCATATAGCATTCCACCTACATGTGCCAAGTGCTGGCATAATCAACTACAAAACTTTCTACCACTTACTTCTTCATCATGAATGTGTAGTACAATTCAGTCTCAAAAACGAACAGGTGTGGTGGTGCATGCATGTAATCCCAACAACTTGGGAGGCTGAGAAAGGAGGATAGAAAATTCAAGGCCAGTCTTGGCAATTTAGGGAGACCTTCAGCAACTTAGGGAGACTCTGTCTCAAAATAAAAAAGGACTTGGGATGTAGCTCAGTGATAAAACACCCCTAGGTTCAATCCCCAATACTGCAAATAAATATAAAAAGAAGAAAATAGAAAAATGAAGCCTCATATTCATAGCTGGTGGAGTAAATCATATGACACTCACTTTTTTGGGGGGTCAGAAATAATTGAATAGTGGCAATTTTATAATCTTCAATCTAAGAGTGTTTTTTTTTTTTTCCAAAATGTAAGCGGCTTTATGGCTTTCTTTGTTCATTTACTTGTTTATAACACATGCCTACAGATAATTTTAATTTTTTATCACTTTATATCTTTAAAGACTTATGTGGCAATTCCCTCTCCACAATATCCAATTATTATTCCAAATGCACCAAAGATTGACCACCAGTGGCAAATAACTCAGTGTGCAGGGTGACTATTACAGGAACTGGAGGTAGGAGGAGGGGACTAGAAGCCCAGAAAGGTGACAGAACCCATCACAAAGGCCCCTAAACCTAGAAAACCATTTAATGAGAAAACATCCTGGTGACCAGACTCCAACCTGATACTGATTACCACTCCCTGAGATACTGAATGGTTGACTGATTGCTTTGAGACCAAATCATCTATCTTCCTAGAAGACTTGAGGCTGCCTAGCTCCACTGAACAGCATCCAAGGACCCCCATTTAGATTTGAACTTCAAGTGCCACAGGACAAAAGTCAGAAGACAAAGAAGAAAGAGGTTGCAGAACATTAAAGGGTCTCTTCAAAGTCCAGTTGAAGAGAGGTTCAATAAATAGCACCCTGAAGGATAACCGCAAATGTATAGGTAGTATCTTAAAAAACTAGCAGTACAATATTGTCAACCAGGGATTTAATGTCTCCTCTTATCCAGAGACAATTGGCTATGAACAGAGTACTGTGCTAGATACTAAGAGGAATCAGCAATGGACAAGGCTTGCAAATTATTCTGGTAAAGAAAGCAAAAGCATATGAAAACAAATCATAAAACCAAAAAATAAATAATGACTAATTAGTGACTCCATTGTTAAGGTAGAAGATAAGCAATTGCTAATAATACTGTTTTCAAGTCTATAATGTGCTAGGGAAAATAAACCACATTGTTTTGTTCAGTCCTCTCAAAATGGCCTTTGAAGAGAAAGTTAATGTCATCATTATAAAATTGAGTAAGCTACAAAATTGCAGTAGCTTGCCCAAGGTCACACTGCTTTTATGGGTAGAAATACAATTTGAATCCTGAGTCTAAACTCTTGGCTGTTTCTTAAATTCTTGGTTGCAATACGCGAGTCCCTTTGGTCTGGTAGGACAGGGCCAAGGTTCAAAGGGTTTAGCTGGGTGTGAAGGTAGGCAGGATTGTAGGGGCTCAAGAAGGAAAAGGGAGACTTCCACAAGGGTAAGTGTCTGAGCAAAAGCTCGAGGATTCAATCACTTAAAATTGTTTCTCTCTTGCTTTTTACACCTATTTTCAGTGCATGACTTTCAGGGATGTTGGATTACCACTGAGGAAAAAGTGTGATCAAAATAGGTAATTTCTAAGTGCCAACTCAAAGATTAGTTCACACAGATGTTTTCATGCACGAATGCATACACACAGGCACACATATGTAGGATACAGTCACATATTGTGGGAGTGAGATTGTCAATATATTTTTTGGGGAAGGACAATGTTCAATTTTGAAATTTAGTAATGTCCTTTCTACTTTTTCATATTAAGATGCTCTTTTCTTAAGTGATGTCAATAGTAATTAACATTTAAATAGTCTGATTTAACTTAATATCACACATTGTTTTCAAAAACATTTTTTAATATTACTGGTCCATGACATCTAATGTCTAGAAAGCACTCATGTGATTCCTGAATACTGTCATAATTCGGGTGTGTTTGAAAAACTATTTGGTTCTTCTCTATGCTGCCTAGATAGGGGCTTATCTTTCCTTTTGAAAAGTGCTTGGCCAGTCCCTAACTGCTGAGGCTTCCAAGCTGGTTGTATTAGAATTATCATGGTGAAGCTTAGTAAAAGCATGGATTGCTTTTACTAAGTGACCATACTTTGATAACACCTGCTTCAGAGATGGTGTCCTTAGGATATAGGTACAGAATAATCTCTTTATATTACAAAAGGTCCCTATAAGCAATAGTTCTAAGTCCTTTTGGGGCCCTCAGTGACCAGAGGAGGAAGGAAAAGCTAAGTTAGTCACTGTCAATCCTTAGGAAAATCATATCTAAAGTTGGCCAGAGGGTCCAGTGTGAACATGACAAACTCTGCCACTCCTTCTATTGTTCCTTTTGTTGGATTTTTAATGCAATGGGTGTATTGATGAACTTAGGAATGTGGGAATAACCAGCATCACAGAATACTTGAAGCCATGATGGTTATCCCTTCACCTATCTACTGGAGTGAATCTCAGGGAGGCTTGCTCCAGGGGTATCCTTAGATTTGAACTAGGACTGAGGATGGCAGTCACAAGTAGGTAAGGCTGACACCAATTAGTTAAAGGAGGAAGTGTGGCTGAGTCAGAACCATCAAACAATTGGCTTGGGTTTCCTCACTACCATCGCTGAAGGTACTGGTATGAGGAACAGAAGGCCATGTTGAACAATTCCCAGAGAAAGAATTCTAGCAAAGGATGCATGGTGCCACTCAACACATATTTTGGTTAAGTTTCTTTGGACTAAAGAAAAAAAAAAAACCTGATTTCAGATAATTTAACAAAGTAAGAAAGTATTAGAGGGATACTAGGATAGATCAAGGAAAAGGAAAAAGCTAAGAAGTGAGCTTTACGAAAGTCAGTGAGAAAGTCATTCTAGGATCTTTGGTAAGAGGAAATCCCAAATCTTTATTGGCAAGACCTACCTACTAAACTCTGCTACAATCTCCAAGCTGAATGGAAAAAGAACAATGTTTGACCTTTCCGGAAAGAAAATCAATTGGCCCAATTCAGGTGAATTGGCTGTGGTCTGGGTCCCCATCACCAGGTATCCACTTGAAATAACAGGATTACACCAAAACAAAAGGTGATAACTCTGAGTTATGGGCCATGCAAATTATCAATTACCATAGGGTTCTTATAGCCCACAGGGTTGGTCTGTTTCTGCTGGAGCTGGCTGCTACTAGCTAGTAAGGGTCAATTATGGGCATCTCCTTCTAATTCCAAAGGTCAGCATGTACCTTGGTCACTGTAGGGGTATTACACTGTGGAAATTGGTAATCACTACCAATCAGAGGTCCCCACACTCCACTAACCTGGTTTACCTGGTTTACCAGCACTGTATTGACCCATTTCTAAATAATTGACCAGTCTTGCCAACACTGCAAAATACTCACGGGACATGTTATAGATCCCACATTAGGAAATACATAGTGAACACACACCAGTATATTTTCTGTGTCAAACACTACCCCAAGTTCTTTCTGTATATTAACCCATTCAATCTGAACAATAGTCTAGGGAGGTGGGCATTGAAATGTCCTCCATTTGACAGGCAAGAAACAAAGGCAGAGAATAGTGAATTAACTTGCCCAAGTTAGCATGTCTACTAAGGTACAAAGTGTAAATCTGAAACCAGGTAGTCCACAAATTTATAAGAGCCACCCCCCCCCAAAAAAAAATCCAGATAATGTCTAGCTATTGTTTTGAGTTGTCATACACTTTGCTTGACATAGAAAAAGCACAACACATTCCTTTGAACCCAGTAAGGACTTGGCTGAGGCCCAATAAGAGAATCACAGTCATGTTTCTGCCATCATTGTTCGGAGTCCAGCGCAACTCTACCACTGCTGCTTAGATGTTTATTCTTCCATTACTTGGATGCCCAAGGACCAAAGCCAAATCTAAAAGTTGCTAACTAAATTCACAGAAAAGAGAGACTTAAAACATACAGTGCCAGAACTCCCCAAGTGACTGACAGCAGCATTTCAGGACTTGGTGGGCAGAGCATATTGCATGGATGATCCTGAATGGGCTGTCTCAATACCAATGAGTAAAGGGAGAGAAATCTGAACCTTTGACCTCCTTCCCCTACCAGCACTAACAAGTCATCGGCATGGAAAACAGAAAGCCGGAACATAACAGACACTCAACTTGAATAAGTCATTTAATTTTATATATCTTAGCTGAGGGGTCTGTGAAATAAACTGATGTTACCTATCACCAAGGTCACATGAGATGACTCACAGGAAGGCATCTAGGTAAACTGCAAAATCCCACATAATTGGTGGATGTTACTGTTGGTATTCTTGCCCATATAGCTGTGGCCTCAAAAATCCAAACAGGGATGATATTGTTTGATTCATCTCAAACAAAGGTGGTTTGGACATACTACACAGTGGGCACTACTTCCATTGATTAAGCCAAAGTAAAATCATCAGTGCAAATGACTTAAAAGACATTTCAACTGGAAAATACAAATTCATGAAGGGAAAATGACCACCTGGAGGAAACACAAAACAATGTTCCTTTTCTAGTGATTCTGGGCCATCAGAATGTGATCATAATCCATTGATAGAAAGACAATAACTATTTCTAAATAGGCTTGAAAATGATTGATTTTTAAAATTTACCAAACATGCAATCATTGAACGGAATTCTATAGATCTGGGCTCAAATCCTGGATGTTTACCACTATCATCTGTATGATTTTGGGAAAGTTAATTAACTCTATGAATCTCAGTTGCTTCATCTGTAAAAGCTGAGCAAATTTAATTGGAAAATCTGAAATCCAAAATGCTCCAGAATATGAAACGGTTTTGAACACCAAGACACCATTAGGTGGAAAATTCCATACCACAAATTTTGCACAAAATTATTAAAAATATTACATAAAATTACCTTTTGGCTATGTGGATAAAGTATAGTTTATGAAACAAATGAATCTCATTTTTGATAGGTTCCATTCTCAAGGTATCTCATTATGTATATGCAAGTATTCCAAAATCTGAAAAAAATCTAAAATCTAAAATACTTCAGGTCCCAAGCATTTTGGATAAGAGTCAATCCACCTATACCTACTCTTATGGATTATTATGGGGGATAAAATACGTAAATCATCTAGCACATTTAATTGGGTTTGTTACAAGCACATATTTCTATTATAAAAACAAACTATAGTGATCATTACCATTTTTATTCATGTGCTTTATTAATTTGCTGTTATCAGTCTCTAGAAACCCCAAAGCAATGCCCTTTTTAAAAATGTTTTTATTTTATTTGTTCTAATTAGTTGTATCAATGCCGTTTTTAAAAAGGGGGATGTTGAGTAACAATATTTTCAGTACTTTTATCTACAAGTTTAGTATATTCCTAGTGCTTACAACAGTATCACGATTATATTTCCATACATTCAAATATAAGCTGGAGAAGGGAAATTAATTTTTCTGACAAACATAAAAAGAAGAACTACATTATAAAATTGATAGTGTATCCAAGATATATTATCTACACTATGGACTCTGGCTTTCTTTTTTAGCAGGACTTTTTGAATAACTAAACTCAAGGATCTTCACAGCCAAAGTTTTCTGCAAAGGTTTAGAGTAGTAAAATGTCATTAAGAATATGAATTTAATTGGTTGAGAAAAAAAGAAACCTACACAGCTGTGACATTTACCCATGTTTACATAAAGAATTTTAAAATCTCCTAAAATTAAACAGAAGAAAATATCAAGAGTGTTATAGTCAAGTAAGTAAAGGTTCCATCAATTTATTTATAGTTTCTTTTAGAATTGCAAAGAGACACAGGCACTAAATATCTTTCTTTATTCAATTAGAGAAGTCTGAAATTCTTAGGATTTTCTATCCTGAACAAATAAAAAAAAAGCCATGACAATTCTGTGCTTAAACTGAATTTGGTTTCTAGCTTAAAAATATTAAAATATCTCTACCCTTGAATTGTAATTATATAATGAAATAACATTTTTTTAAATTTTTAAAAATTTTACTTGTTCTAATTAGTTGTTCATGATAGAATGCATTTATACATTTTGATAGAGATTGTATAAATCTTTGTCTTTTACTATTACATTCTTAAGTGAGAGCTGCATTCCTTACTTGACCAAAAGTAGGAAGCAAGAGGAGACAAAGTAATTGTCCCAATAGGAAGATAAAACAATCTCCATTTTGATGTTTTTTAGAGATTAATTACAAACAAAATATGTATAGTTTTAGTGATTGGTTAGTTACCTTTTTTTTTTCATCTGTCATTTCCTCAAAGATCCATCTGTACATCATTTATTTATCTCCCCATAAAGATGGCTTATAATTCACTTCTTCCAAATTTGAAATGCCATTCTGTCTGTTAATATGGGAAGCCTAGAAGCAGTCCCTGTAAATGGTGCTTTTAGCTGCCCACTTAATCTTGCTTAAATTACTAGCATTCATGATGTGGAATGATGGAGAGGCACAGGTTGAGAAACCACCAGAATGGCAATTGCAGGCGATGAGGTTAATAAAGATTATTGTCAGGAACTCTGATGATATTCCAAATGGTGGGAACCAACAAGTCACAAATTAAGAGCACTTGCTAACTAGAAGCAAGGTGACAGCCAGCTACGGTAGTTAAGACGTTATTGCTTCTGTAAACGCTAAACTCAAGTATAAAATAGACATGTAATCTTCAACTCCCAACACCCCAATTTGGCCACTAAAGATGCTGTTTTACATTTCCAAACATTTTCCCCTGTCACTACTTTTTATACTTCAGTTCTCAGGTTGTAAGTATTTGTTGCTTGCAAAGCAGCCCCCTTTGAACACTGAATCATGGGAGGCATTTGTAACTAACTGCCAACGCCGCCTGCCAAACAAAAACTCCCTGCTGGTGACATGACCACCTAGTGACCTCTAAAAATGTTGTAACAATGTGAAAAATAGCTCCCTCTTGTAGGAAACAGCAATTTTTTAAATTAAACGTACATCGAACGTTCGCTTATATACAGATAAATGGTGTTCAGAGTCACCTTCTCTGTTTCCAATTTCAATCTTTTGAAACCCAGCCCAAACCTAAATAAATAAACGTTGATACTAAGAAGAAACTAAGAGCTCAAGAGCCTTGTGATTTCGCAAACAGCTTTTTTCCATTTTCGAAAATCTAAACTCGGGGCCAGGTAATGAGAAGGAACAGGCTTGGCAGTCCCTCTGTGGTTCTAAGCTGAAAAATACGTCAGGCAGCAATAAGTGGCTATAATTTGGCAGACTTAATGTCTTTAAAAGTTTGCAGCTTGCTAGAGAAAAAAAAAATTTTAAACAGTTATACATTTACAAATTGAAATACAATCACTAAGCTAAAAAGCCACCCTGGCATAATTTCATTATCCTCAGACTTTTAAAACATACTTTTAACATCTTTAAGTGTTTCTGTACGTAGAAGGCACTGATAATTACTAAAACCGGGGCACCAGGAGGCTCTTTGATGCTAACATGATCTTAGGTGACTGTAATATTGGTGCATTCTGTTTATATGGCTGACATCAACATATTCAAAGCTAGATTCACTTTAAAAGGTGCAATAGCTTCCCACATGTGCCCTGTGAGACACAAGAAAAGGAAATTGGACGTGACAGTAAGTATTTTTGAGGCTGTGGATTGCTGTTTTTCCGGTTAGTTTATCTTTCTAAAATTTCAAAATTAAAAGTCTCAGAGTAACAGAGGTATGACATGTCAAAGGCTGTTTGACTCTAATGTATCTCTCGTTCATCCTGACATCTTCTGATGAATTATTTAAAAACACTGGACCAAGTTACAAAAAATCAAATCCACTTGGAAACAAAGCGGCACCAGCAACTGTTTGTTTCCAAGCCATGAAGCACCTGGAATACAACTCCTATTGGAAAGGGTGTCAGTCCTTTATACCTCTGCATCTTTCTCACTTCCTATTCCCTTCATGCCCCTACCAAGCAAATAAAATACCAAGTGTTTCCTCCCTCAAAGAGGAACAAAGGAAATATATATTCTCTTAACTGATTTTAAAAAATAATAAGATCTAAAGGAAAAAAAAAAGAAAAATGTACCCCCAAATCCATAATTAAAATATGCTTCTACCTTTTCAAATTTAGCTTAAATCAATTTTATTAATATGCTGACATACCAAATTCAATATACTGTTGGTGAGAGTACTCCACACAGATCTAATGATATCTCTTGTACCTTAAATGTATTGTTATAATCCAAAAAGAGCATCCTCCTAGTGTGTAGGTATAGTGAATTGCTGCCATTTAAGCCAAGGAGTTTCTCCTTATTTTGTGATACATCCTCAGCTTGAATTAGCAATTCTATAATACGTAAATTGTTCTGGAGGACTTACTATCTACAAATGAGCAGTGTGGTATCAATAAGTATAATGCAAACTTGTGGTTTTAAGGAAATCCAAGAGGTAGTAGAGAACCTATTTCCTAGACTAATACCTCTATCTCAAAATTTGAGGTGAAGAGGTTCATAATGGTGATAAAATTTGATCAGTAGTAAAGAAATCGTCATAATAAAATCATACTAGGAGGACCTATGTATTTGCCAGTTCCAGGTATGTTCATCCAACAAAGATAACAGCATTGAAAGGTTCAGTTTAATAACAAAGTTTCTTGCTTTCTTTGTTTATGAATTTGGTCTAATAATTTATCTCATAGGGTTGCTATGGAAAATCAATGAGATAGGGCATACAAAGGACTTCACACAGTCCTGGTACATGACAAGCACTCATTAAATGAATGGAGAAGGAAGTGGAGGAGCTATAGACCTATAAATACTAACCATTTTTAACATTATAATATTCTAGGCTATTGCCTATTACATAAACATAAGTAATTTATCAGATAGTTTGCAGTTTAAGTAATCACAATTCTTTGCATTAATGATAATATCTTTAATATTTCACTATAATACCTTTAAAAGTCAATTTTATTTGAGGCTCGGCTAGTCTTTTTCTTTTGAAAAAGATGATTCTATCAAATCAAGATACATATATCTACACACATATTCATGCCTTTGAGTTCTCATTTTTGTATTCAAGTAACTAGAGAGCCCATTTTCTCATCTGGAGATAATTACATTTGATGACTATTAGAATGACTATAATATTAATAACTTTCAATTTCACAGCTACCCACCATTTCACAGCAAGTCTCTGAACTGTGCCAAATGATTCTAATAACCTGCTATTCTCCCCAAAAGTAATATGAATTGCTCTAAGATCATGAAAAAGAGGCAGAGCTCAAGTTTTATCTAAAACTCTTTTGTGAAAAAGCTGTATCATACTAAATTATCCACTTTTGAGGGATAATTAAGGGCCTGGGATCTGTGGCCAAGATAGTTGAAGACTCTGACATGAGCTAAGCTGAATCATTCAAGTTGGGTTCCCTGACTCCAAATGAAGAACAGCACAGCTACTTCACTCACACCCAGGAAGATAAGAGGAACCTCTGGCTCCTTTCATTTTGGTCTTTTCCTGGAAGTTTGTCATCCTCAGAACTACTTTTCCTCCACCACACCCTTCCTCCATAATATTTCTGCCTCAGAATATGCCAACTATGGATTAAAACCTATGAAATCTGAGACAAAATATAATCATTTACTTTCTTTGTTTTTCTTACCAGGTATTTTTGTCACTGACAAAAGCTAACACAGAAATTGGTACTGAGATGTGGGGTTGTTGCTGTGATAATACAGGACCATGTGGTTCGGAAGCCTTTGAAACTAGCTTGTGGGAGGAGTTCAGAAAAATTTGAGATGCAGGAGGAAGAAGCCTTAGAATGTTGTACCTATTACTTAATGGAAACTTTTGGTGGGAGCTCAGAAGACCAAAATGCTGATAGGAATGTGGAAAGTAAAGACCATGCTCTTAAGATTACAGATGGCAATAAAGATTCTATTGGAATTGGATTAGAGGTCACATACATTACATTCTACCAAAGAACTTTTCTACATTTTTTGTTCATGTATTGAAACTTTCTGTGAGGCTGAATTAAAAGGTGACAGATTAATTAATCTAGTGAGGGAAATTTAAAGGCAGCACAGCATTCAGATAATATGAGAATAACTAGCTGCTTTTAGCAAGGTTTACTGTGAGAATCAGGAGAAAAAGGCATAGAAGAAAGACTTAAAAAACTTGTGATTTGGCCAGAAAAGAAGTGCTTATTAAATCAGGGTCACTAAAGGACACTGTAGAGATTAGCACCATTAAAGAGAAACCAAGTATTTTGTACAGAGACAAGAGGAAAGACAGCTTGAAGGCATCTCGGGGATGATATGCTTTACCTATCACAGGCTCAATGGTGCAAGAGTGAAAACTTGTTTGAAAAACTGCTTTAAGAAGAGATCAAGAAGGTCCTCTACCTGCACAGGGGTGCCTAAGAAGTCCTCTCCATACCCAGGAGTAGTATCATAATGCTCATCTGCCCAGACACTCAGAAACTACTGCAGCCAAGGTCCAATGTCCACTGTAGCAAGGTTCAAGGCCAAGCTACTGCCAGAATTGGTGGCAGACACTGGCATTATCCACATGGTGCTGTTCTGCAAGAATACAGGATGCTGAAGTTAGTGGGTCATGGCAGCTTCTACCAAGATTTCAAAGGAAGACTTGGGAGGCCAGGCAATGTGTAGCAGGGTTGGGATCTCTGTGGAAAGTCCCTGTGAGAACAATTTGTCAATCTCCAAAAATGAAGCTGAAATTGTAATGGAGACCTCAGGAACTAAGAGAGGTCAGGAATGTGCACCATCTGCACAGGAAAGCTGCAGACAGGGAGTAGAGCCAGCCTGAGAGATAGGCCAAGTGGGCTGCAATTGGTAAAATGATAGGGGCAGGGCTTTCCAAGTTCTTTGGAGCCTACATCTCACCACCACTGCTCCAGTGCTGGATATGGAGCTATACGACTTAATACTCACCCAGCTGGGTTTTGGTTTTGCTTTGGTTCCATTCCTTCTTTCTATGCCTCTGTCCTCCCTTCAGGAATGAGAATGCTTACTCTGTGCCACTGTGTGCTGGAAGCATGTAACTTGCTTTTTATTTTTATAAGGGCTCATAGCTAAGGGTTTGCCTTGAGCCTCAAAGGAGATTTTGGATTAAGACTTTTGAGCAATGTTGGTACAGTTAAAACCATGGGGACTCCTGAAGATGGGCATGCACTTTTGGGGGTTGGGGGTAAAGTATCATAGTTTGGCTCTGCAATGTCTGATAGAAGCTCATGTGTTGAAATAAAGGTCACCACTGTAACAAGGTTCAGAGGTAGGTTTTTTAGGGAATAATTGGATCATAAGTGCTCTGGTCTCATTAACCCATTAATAGCTGAATGAACTACTGGGAGATGGGACCTAGTTAGAGGAAGCAGGTCACTGAGGGCATGCCCTGGAAGGGTTATCATCTCTCTGGACCTTCTTCTCCACTCCCCATTCTCTGCTTCCAGCTGCCATGAGCTGAGCTGCTTTTCTCCACCATGCCATTCTACCATGATGTTTCTGCCTTAGAGACAACTGACCATGGACTAAGACTTCACAAACTGTGAGCCAAAATAAATTTTAAAGTTGTTCTTGACAGGTATTTTGGTTACAGCAATGAAAAACTAACATACAGAGTCTGACTAATTCTTGATATTTTTAGTTCTTTGCAGTGGAATTTCAATTTGGAGTAAAATTTTACTCCCTAACAATTAAGCCCAACCTCAAAAGCAAGTCTGTTTCACAACATATAAGCCTCCCCCAGTTTACATATCCAGACAATACCTCCTTTTGTACCAATGCGCCAGAGTGTAAGTTAGGCATGTTGTATACAGTGCTCTGAAGGACACAAGACAACCCTGAGTTGGTGTACTGCTGTGCATGGCTGCTTGTCATTGTGAAAATTACAATTGTGCCACAGTTTTAAGAAATAGTTTTCTAAATTCTTCACAAATACAAAAAGATTCATTTCTACAGTTCACTTCAACCATGCAGGTCTCACCCCCTGTCTGCATTTGCACAGGAAAGAGATTTGCCATTGTCTTCTTCCTCTCACGAGGAGTCAGACCAGCTGGGACATTTTAAGTCTCTTTCATTAACAGAAAAAAAAAAAAAAAAAAAAGGTTGTCAAAGTAAGTATGATAAACATAGTAGCTTCTAGTCTCTATACTCAAGGATGAAAGACTAAACAACAACAACAAAAAATGTAACATTAAAATTCACTAAAGTAGGATGAAGATTTTTTTCTTGCCTTGCAACATAATTAGGGAGGAAAAGAAGGGTTTTGGAAAACAATGGATTTTACTTTTAGAAAACTTAGTGTTTTAAATGAATCTAGTAGTTAATTTTACAGCTGCACATTCCTTAAATTTATGTTTCTAATTATCTGAATGACTGACACTTTCAAGTTGTACAGTTGATGCTGAAGA
Organism: Sciurus carolinensis; assembly: GCF_902686445.1. Taxonomy (NCBI): domain Eukaryota; kingdom Metazoa; phylum Chordata; class Mammalia; order Rodentia; family Sciuridae; genus Sciurus; species Sciurus carolinensis. The sequence continues at coordinate 53,440,982 of NC_062229.1, read as the reverse complement.
GCAGTGCACTTAAACTTATACAAAGTATATTTTTGCCCACAAGAAAAATAGTAATTAAGTTGCATTTTACTTTAGTGAGCTCATCTTTGTATCTTTGAAGTTTTAGCATTTTGGTTGAAACTTCTTTAAAAGTTACTAAATTCTAACACTGTGACTTTTCATAATATAAACTTTGTGACTGGGCTTAACTTTTTTACCTACAGAGTGTCAGCACCCTCTCTGATATAAACTCCTTACCAAACGGTAGTTAAAGGTCAAGGTTATCAAATGAAAACAGACTGCAGGTTTCAGTCTCATCTTTTTCCTATGGCTGAAAATGGCAAAGTCATAGCACAGCACACTGACATCTGAAAGCTGCAATGCCACAGGTAAATTAATGTGCTTCCCACTGCCCCGAGTCAAGGAGCAGACTGGATTCTTCAGCAACACATTATGAAGCCATCTTATCTTCCAATCGTCTTCTCCCTTAAAGGTAACAGTCTACTGTCTGTAGTGTAAGCAAATATCTCAGTGAGATTGTGAAAAATTGATTAGGGGCACTTGGAGACACCAAACCTCTGTTTTTAATAACAGAGCTACATTGATCAGCTTTTTGATGTCTGCTGCATTTAGGAGCAAAAATATTCTTTTACTTCAGTTCAGAAATAGACTTGAAATAGACTAAGTAGCAAAACTTCATTACACAATCCAGTTGCTACTCAGTACATTATGAAAGTATTTTCAAATATACTTTGGGGAGAAAGGTGGGTGAACTCTGAGGCATAATTAATATATTGTTTCACCAGGAGATGACAGGATCACAACAGATAGTTGGAAGACTGCCCTGAGGGAGGATGTCCCTATGAGACACTCATTTATTATAGAATCTGGCTTCCCACAGGGTGTTTCTTGTCTACATGGAGGTGGTTCAGCACACTTGGATATGCTGTGTAAAAATAACTCTTAGATAAAATAATCCATAAATAATGCTACAATTATTTGACATGTATAATCAGCATATGGAGTGAGTTAACTGCATGATAGAATAGAGCAAACAGTAGTGGTTCAGTCGTGTCCTGCTTTGTTTCTGGAAAAAGGAGAGCCCTTAAGGGTATGATATAAATCTGAAGAAAAAGAGCCATAATAACACACAAACCTCTCTCCAAAAAGCGTAGCAGGTCTTGGTAGAGAAGGACATGCCCAGTGAGGAGGAAGGGATACAGTCTGAAGCATCCCCCTTGCGTGTGTGTGATGCACAGCTGTGCCAAATTTAAGACACAAATTTGGGATCAACTGAGTGATTGCTACTGGTATTATTCTTATTCTTGCTCTTTCTATCTCCATCAATGTTATTACTACTGTAGCTCAGGTGACAGTAAATGCTTTCTATAAAGAACCAGACAACATATTTTTTTAGGATTTGTAGGGAGAGTTGTCTGACTCAGCAAACTGGAGTCTAGTTAAACTTGAATTTTTTATGAACAGTGAATTTTTTAAGTAGTTATAAGTGTCCATATTCATTAAAAAAAATGCGGCTGTGCTCTAATAAAAATTTGGAATAAAAGGTGACAGCTGATGGTAACAGTTAGCCCATGGGTCATGGCTTGCCAAGTGGAAGCTCAAAACTGTGTCTATGCTGAGAGAAATATTCAGATTTAATGAAAGGACAGACTATTTTAAACATGGTGAATGTCACATTTTCTTTCATTTGTATAAATAGGAAAAGCCTTCACCAGTGCCTGAACACAATTCCTGGGCGTTCTCATGTGCTACCTTGCTTAGGAAAACATTTCTTATGCTGTAATGCACCTGATCCTGCAGGAACTAAAAATCAGTGTTTGACACATGTGTTAAAGTTTCAGTATCATACCAACTATAACAGATGCAAAATGAATGAGATTCTGTCCCTGCCTTCAAAAGTCTCCCACCCAGATTATGAGATTCTATTTTTAAAAAACATCATCAGTGGTAGTTAATATTGTAAGCTAGTTGGGTCAAGCAAACCCTTGGCTGAGGTTGGTAGAAAAAAATGACCATCTCAAAGGATCATGGACAGAATTTCTGCTCTGGAGAGATTAATTTGTGAGTCAAGATGGGGTGTTTTACTTGGCATTAAACAAACCCAGGTTCAGAGAGGGATTCTCTCTCCTACCAAGTGGGTGACCCTCAGCTTCAATTCTGCTGTCTTTAAAGGGGAATAGTTTTACTGTTTTTGAAAAACATAGAATCGGTGGATACTGAATACCAAGGGTAATTGTCTAGCACATAGAAGGTATTTAATATATAGATACAGTGTTTCTGACTTTAAATTATGAACATTTTCAAGCAAATGCAATTTTTACCTTTGCATTTAAAGCATGGGGATGTGCCATCTGTCACTGAGAGCCCTGCAATGTTCTCCAAATTTAGAAAAACTGTTTACTTCTCTGAAGACAGACGGTTTTAACTTAAATTATGTCTCTTCAACAGCCATAACAGATGAGAAGCACATTTGTAATTACTGGTCCTACTTGCAAGCCATTTCTTTTCCTTCTTAAACAATTTTTATTTCCAGGTGAGCACAGACCACTCCCTCCTTCTTTTCAGAACTGCTTTCTGTCACAGTTGCTGTAACCTTTGCAACGTGCTTTCCTGTCATCAGATTCTTTTCTCCTGGATGGTGCACACAGAGCCTGTGTGCATCACAATCTCCAGGATCCATCCTGGAGTGTGGGATGTCAAACCCTCAATGAGTGGTGGCTGAATGACTACATGGATAAAGGGGGTGTCTTATAGCTCTGATCATGCTGTCATTTTGCTCATCAAACTTTCTGGTGCCAGAGCAAAAACTAAGTTCTGTTTACATCATATGGATCTTAAGTCTAAATTAACAAATTCCAAACTAATAAGATTTTTTGATAGTTCCTGATGCAATTGCATATGCAATTTTTAATAACTGTTGGAAAGAATACCCACTTGTATTTTCTCACATATCTCCCATGAATTTGTCTGCAGATCACCTGACACCCAATAAAATTGAGAGGCTAAGAACAGAGATGTCAGGGGCTGGGGTTGTAGCTCAGTGGTAGAGCACTTACCTAGAACAGGTTAGGCACAAGGTTTGATCTTAGCATTAAATAAAAACAAATAAATAAAATAAAGGTTAAGTTCTTTAAAAAAAAGAATAGAGATGTCAGCTTCCTTTTCACTGTCTTTTAAATGAGAGGAGTACATCTCTACTGTATGTTGCTGAATGTGACTAGAGACCACATAGCACATGGCGGCACGGTCCAGTTTTCATGGTATTTTTCTTATTTTTGGCAATACATACGGTTAGACATGGTTTCCAAACTGAGCCCTTCAACTCTGTGACAAACTTTGTCAATTTTAAGAATAACCTATTAGAACAATTTCTGGGAGATCAATTTAAATCCAACTCAAGATAGTGTCTTAGCAGTTGTCAGTGTGTTCCTACAGCTCTTCCAATGGTAAGGAAAGTAAATCATAATCGAGTCTCCCTGTAAGTTCACATTCATACTCATATTCATATTCTTTCACTGAATGAAGCTGGAACTCCTGAGATAGAGAATGCAGAATTCAGACCAGGGCACATACGTGACTGTTATATCCTCCATAAATCAAATTATGCAAAACACATACAATTACCCACATTCCCTGCTTGAATAAAAGATTTTTTCCCCCTCCCAAGACACAAGAATGATCTAAAATCTACTTTTCTTGGCTTATTAAGTTGCCCATTCATCTCCAACTATTGGTACTTGTTCAAACTGGTGTAATGGTTCTGCAAGGGTTGATTCTAAAGGGTCCCCAAATTTATATTTAATGTAGAGATAAGTACAGTAATCAATCTTTTCCAGGGTCTGAGAGAGCTATTGTATTCCACCCGATGATGTAGCTAATGCAACTATTGTTATGGCTTTCTGCCCTCATGACTCAAAAATGAACATTTTTAGATAATCTGAACTGGCAGAGGCATCTTCTGACAGAGGGAGTTCATGTACAGAAGTGGATCATTACTGGAGGGTTTCCCCAAGGTTGAGGCAGCAGCTATCACTGGAACTGTTCTATCATGCAGAGAATGTACAAATATAAAGCACTGCAAAGTGCTACACACTGAACCAGGAACCTGAGAAAATCTTGCCTTCAACTGTAACACCTCTATTCCCTGACTGCTCCCAGGAGTTTGACTCCAGTCATTTTGCTGGAAAAAAAAAAAATGATTAAGCGATCCCACTGCCTCTGTTTTATTCTTCATAAATCTCAGGAAAAAGAAAAATAAAGAAAGCCTTCCAATAGAATGAGAGTGACACGGTGGTGGAGTAGGATGCAGCCTTTTAGAAGAGCTGGTGCAAGGTCACATGCCTGATGGGGAGGAATCTGCTAAGGGGCTCAAGAACCCGCATAGGGTAGGCCAAGGTTCCATGTCCTAGAACACAAATGGAACAATGTGAATCTACTAACCAGGCTGCCAGCTGGCTTCAAAGGCCAGACCACAAGCAGATCCACTAAGTCCTAGCACATCACAAGATTTCTGCTAGGGCAAGACTAGTAACAGAAGGAAAGCTGCTAGCTTGCAGAAGGGCACCTACCTGCTCCTTTCAAAGTCTATAATGGCCCCTCTCAGTTACAAGGAAAGGGAACAAGGACTCAAACAGAATAAGGGGAATGGACATACAAGTTTCAGGTGGGTGATTTTAACTGAATCAAACCATAGTATGAGAGCTATCTAGACTTGGAAATAACCCAAGGAGGCTGAGCAGGTTGGCATTACAGGTGGATATGGAAAGAACCAACCTGCAGCTCATCCCAGGGATGATGATAGGAGAGAGGGATGAAGAAAGCTTAGGGGACAGACTGAAAACTGTTACATGTGGGTATCCTGGAAGGGAGTATGCACCTTCTATGTCTTGCACAGGTGGGGAAGGGTTGACCATTAAAAAAAAATCAACCTGTATGAACGGCAATTTCGTATTGGCCATTTCCCTTTATTGATTATTTCCCCAACCCCATCCTGATGTTCTACTGATGTTTAACTGATGTTCTGATCAGTTTTCTGAGGGCAGGGATGTTGGTTTTGTTCATTGTATTTCCAGCACCCAGAATAGTACTTGACACAAAGCGAGCTCAAGGTCATTAGCTATTCAATGAATTAAGAATGGGACTCAGAGTCTCAGTTTCAAAGAAATAAAAGAACAACTAACTGCTGACAGGTGCTCCTGGGAAAGGCAATTTTGTTTAAAAATATCCTGGGCTTCTTGAGAATGCACAGGAAAAAACTTTCAGTATATGTTTTGGTTCACTGAACACCAGGGATATACTGTAAGGAACAAAGATTACAGAGGGAAAGGAGGAGGCCTTTGTGTATATACTTATCCAATTTGAGATTCTTGTCATTTTATTCTCCTCCCCCCAATTTGGGCTGCTACCCCTGCCTGATGCCTAAACTATTCTAACCAGAAGTCCCATAATCATAATCTTTTCAAAAAACATCCTCTAGTTGCCCTGCTTAAGTTCAGAGCAGTAATTAACCCCACAACCCCCTGCCTTTTGAGACCCTCATTTAACATACACTTCTAATATGATACATTCAGCCTCCAACAGGGCTGGATGAAACAGGGACAATGGGACACAACCTCAGAGTGGAAGACCCAACTTGATGGGCTGGGAAGAAAGCCCATGGGAACTCATGCAGAGAGGCATTGTGTCAACATGGGTTCTAAGAGCACGTTAACTGAATTCCACAGCTGAGCCCAGGGCCAGAGTGCATTCAGACACCAGGGAAATGAACTTCCCAGAGCTGTGGCCTGGAGTAGGATACAGAGTACTCTGGGACTCCTTGGGCTCTGTGGTCTTTCGTCCACTTCAAGATGCTGTGATATTCCCCTTTCTCATGGTTGGCTCTCAGGGTATTGTGGTCTGGGTCTTGGTCCTGCTCCCTAAGTGCATCAGTGGTTGCCCACAGCCTTGGCTTACAGGTGGAGACAGTGATGCTCACCTTGCAGGTTTAGCTCTGCAAGGCTAGGCCTTCCTTTAGAAGTCCTCATCTACCCCAGACCCTCGGCTTTCAGACAGGATGGCTGCCACCAGGTAAACAACCCAGTCTGGCTCAGTGAGGTGACCCATGCAGGCTTTCCTGAGCTTTGGCCAGTCATGGGGAACATAATATGCCTTTCCAGGCAATTAGCTTTATTTTCTATTTAAAAAAGAAAGCCTTTAGTCAAATAATAAGCCATTAATATTAACTAATTACTAATATTAATTTTAACATGGTTAAGAGAATAGCACATTTTACAAGTTTCAGAGACATAAAACACAAGCCTGATTTAGTTCTAGTTCTTGCCTCATTAAATTTTAAACTGTTATTGGTTACTGCTTACACCAACACTCATTGTCATTCCAAGGTGAGAACAAACTAGAGGACAAATTTTTGATCCACTGGACATTTTAGAAGTGTCAACAGCCCAAGTTTTTTTGGAAGAGTCGCAGTATGTCCTCCCACCTTTATTTTTTAAAATTGTTTTCATTTTTGAATTTGTTTGTTTATTCCTGTTCTCTCCCTTGTCCCCCTTTTTTTTTATTGTAAGCAAATGGGGGTACAACTTGTTTCTCTGTTTGTAGATGAAGTAAAGGCATACCATTTGTGTAATCATATATTTACATAGGGTAATGATTTTTGATTCATTGTTTTTTTTTCCTTCCCCCCATCCCTCCCACCCCTCTTTTCCCTCTATACAGTCCCTCCTTCCTCCATTCTTGCCTCCCTCCCACCCCCCATTATGTATCATCATCCGCTTATAAGCGAGATCATTCATCCTTTGGTTTTTTGGGATTGGCTTAACTCACTTAGCATGATAGACTCCAATTTCATCCATTTGCCTGCAAATGCCATAATTTTATTCTTGTTTATGGCTGAGTAATATTCCATTGTGTATATATACCACAATTTCTTTATGCATTCATCAATCCAGAGGCATCTGGGTTGGTTTCACAATCTGGCTATTGTGAATTGAGCAGCTATGAACATTGATGTGGCTGCATCACTGTAGTATGCTGATTTTAAGTTCTTTGGGTATAGGTCAAGGAGTGGGATAGCTGGGTCAAATGGTGGTTCCATTCCAAGTTTTCTAAGGAATCTTCATGCTGCTTTCCAGAGTGGCTGCACTTATTTGCAACCCCACCAGCAATGTATGAGTGTACCTTTTCCACCACATCCTTGCAACCTATTGTTGCCTGTATTCTTGATAATTGCCTTTCTAATTGGGGTGAGATGGAATCTTAGGGTAGTTTTGATTTGCATTTCTCTTATTACTGGAGATGTTCAACATTTTTTCATATATCTGTTGATTGCTTGTAGATCTTCTGTGAAGTGTCTCTTCATTTCTTTAGCCCATTTGTTGATTGGGTTATTGGTATTCTTGGTGTAGAGGTTTTTTTGAGTTCTTTATATATTCTGGAAATTAGTGCTCTATCTGAAGTATGAGTGGCAAAAATTTTCTCCCACTCCATAGGCTCTCTCTTCACATTGCTGGTAGTATCCTTTGCTGAGAGAAAGCTTTTTAATTTGAATCGCTCCCAGTTATTGATTCTTGCTTTTCCTCCCACCTTTAATTCCCTTACTCAGCATTCAAAAGACCCAAATACAGGGGAAAACCCTTCTCTGTCTTTAATGTACTGTTTCCTCCTTCTTTCCTTGCTTATTGATGATATAAGTGAGGGGGGGAGGGAAAGAAAGGGGGGAGGGAAGAAGGGGACGGGGTGGGGGAAGGGAGGCAGGCAGATAGAAAAAAGGTGAGACAGATAATATGAAAAAATGAGAGAGGACAAGATAGAGAAAAGATTCTGCAAATGTTCCTCTCCAGGCTTGACTAGTAAAATTCAATGGGGAAAATCCTTTCTCTTCCTCATCTTCTGCTAGACATGGTAGCGATTAGTTATGACCCCTAAATCAACATTTCCCTGCTAGTTTGGGGGTTAAGAACTTTGTTGTGTGTGAGGCTGGGCACGTTGGCTTCTCTGGGAAAAGTCTGAGTACCCATGTAATATACACAACCAATATCCTCTGAGTAGAGGACAGCAGACACGTGAACCTGTGCACCAGGTGAGGTGAGGGACTGAGAAGGCAGCTTGGAGGTGGCCTCAGCCCAGCCTCCCTGGGCTGGGATAGAGCACCCAGAGATAGGACAAGAAAGGGCCCTGCTCTGGGGGCTGCAAAACATCAATGCAACTTTTTTTTTCTAGCTATTCAGAAGTTTGTTGTTGTTCTAAGTCTGGTAACTGACTAGATGAACAAGAATTACAAAAGGCATGCAAGCTGAACTGAGCCTCCCCTTTGTCCTATTGTTCTAAGCCCTGGACATGTGAAAAGCAGGTCTGTCTATAGAGAGAAGAGACAATGGTCAAAATTAAGGGGGAGTGTTATGGTTTGAGGTATCCCCTCAAAGCTCATGTTAGTGTGGGACTGTTTAGAGGTAAAATGATTAGATTGTGAGAACAATAACCTCATCAGTGAATTAACTCATTTGATGAATTCATAATTTGAAAGGACTTCTATACTGAATAACTATAGGTAGGCAGAATGTGGTTGGAGGTAGTAGGTAGTAGGTAGGAGATTATATTTTGTCCCTTTCACCTCATGCTCACTCTCCCCACTTTCTCACTACAACGAACTGAGCAGCTCTCTTCCACCATGTCCTCCTGCCATGATGTTCTGCCTTTCATCTCAACCCAGAGTGATGGAGTTGGCCGACCATGAACTCAACCTCTGAAACCATGAGCCCAGAATAAACTTTCCTCCTGTAAGTTGTTCTTGTCAGCCATTTTGATTGTAATGATGTACAGTTGTACACAGGGAAGTTATCATGGGGAGGACTGAGGGACGGACTGTGAGTTACTTTCTTGAGTACAACATGTGATGGAAAAGTGGACACCCTCTCAGGGATGGAGAAGGGAAGTTGCTGGTAAATACTACAGGACTAGCATGGAGCAGGGACAGGGATTCACTGGGAAAATCCTCTGGGGATTCTTGAAACCAGGAGAGGCAAGAACCACAGAGAAAAATCCTTAAAAGTAATGGGCTTGAGTCACTTAAAAGAGTCTTGGAGGGACAGAAGGGGTCTGTTAAGGAACAAACTGAGTCAGCAAGACCTGTGTTACTGGCTCTAGAATATTCTAAAGGTTATGAACTGTGACTGATGACCCTCACCCTTTAACCTAGATCCCTATCACTGTTGGGTTCCTTTTGGTAAATGGTACTCATAAGGTTACTGGAAGAAGAAAATGAGAAAGCATACACAGAGTAATAGCATTATACCTGACATGATGACCAAAAGTTAGAATTAGCATGATTTTTAGTACTGGTGTTAATGGTACTCTTTCTGTGAATTTGAGTCCATTGGGTTGGAAGAATTAGATTAAACAGTGGGAATATCTATAGCTTCCTCCTCCTCATCTTTTCTGGTCCTCTTTTTACAAAGATCTACCTTTTGATCATAGGACCAAGTGCCTCTCTCCTCCTCCCTTCTCATCCTGAGGATAGTTAAAACCACATTAAAACAACAACATGATATGAAGCATCTCAGGAAAGAACATGTGATTATTCCTCAGGGACGCATGGCTTCTCCAGGCAGAAACACTTGTTACTATGTGGTTCATACCTGGAGTCAATGTTCCTTGAAATCTAAGGGCATTGCCAGTTGGCCCCAGGGGCATGGGGCTTCAGTGCAGCATCGGGAGGCCCATGCAGCACCACATTCTGGGATATCCAGCTAGAACAGGAAATAGCTACAACTGTGCTATAGTGAAAATGAAATTTCAGGAGGTGCTCTCTGGAGAGGGCTATATATGGATGCCATAAACCCACACCCAATGACATACCTTCCAGACCATCTCTACATGGGAAGTCCAGCAACAAAAGTGGACACATAGTCACCCACCCAGCCTGGAGGAAGGAAGGGAAAGCTACACTTTGTGTCTAATCTGAGCTTATTTATGGTAGACTTCAGTTTAAGTAGAAATCTTGCTCATTAGCCAGAAAGCCAAATTTGTGTGAGTTAATTTACAACTTGAAGGCATAATGTTATGGAGTAATCTAGACTTTGATTTATAGTAAATTTCCTACTGGCATGAATTTTTATACACCAGGCTTTAGCTGATCCCCTAAACCGACAAATAATGCTCAGCAATTAAACACTATTAGACAAACATGTTGTAACATACACTTTTACACTTAATCCTGTATATAAATTTTACTCTTTACACTTGTGTGGTTCTCTTCCATATGTGAATTTCAGAATACTGTGCCCATTTGGTGTACTGTTTATCAGGCAAATATGTGACATAATTGCCTATTTCCCCAATGAGGCAATTTTTGAAACATCCATTTTACAAAGATTCATTATTTTTATTTTTTAAAGAAATACAAAACTTTCAGGGTACAGGAAATTTCCTGATGATGTTTGCATCAAAGTGCATTAAAATTATTATTAAGGTTTATTGATGGTTAATAATGATTCTGTTTCAATAAAATAAATCCAAATATCTATGAAAAAATAGATATTTTAAAATTTTCACAAAAGGAATGTTTAAACTAGTGCTTATGTGTGTAAATGCATATGCTTATACACAACTAAATGGACATGTATATGTGTGTGTGTTTGTGTGTGTGCGTGTGTATGCATATAGATTAGAAATCCTCAAGGGTGTCTCATAGTGGCAACTGTGGAGAAATCAGTTTTGGGTTTAGGTAAGTCTGGCTGTCCCCCAAAACTCTATTTTTGACACTTTTACTCCCCACTAGTGGTGGTGTGATGTGGAGGAAGAAGAATAAATAGAAGGTGAGAGGAGGTTGAGCAGGTGCATTTGTTAAGTGTCCATTGTGTGTAATGGACCTTGCTAGACATAAAGCCCAGTTATTTATCATTTTTATTTTCAAAATCTTGGGGTTGAGAGGATTTATCAAAAGATATCAAATCCAGACCTGTGAAGAAGACTGAGGTTCATACAATTACAAATGTTCTATAAGCAAAAAAAAAACCACCCAAAATAAACAGCTTGCTAGACACCTCCACATAAGAAAAGCTGTAAAATAAATGACAATTAGGTACACACATTTTAGATAAACATTTTGATACATAAAAGAAGAAACCATAGGCCAATTCCATTCAAGACTATGACATAAAAAATGTAAGCCATTACTCTTGCAAAGAAAAATCTAACAGTACATTAGAGGAATGATATAAACATGGCCAGGTAGGGTGTATTCAAGGAAAGTAAGGATGGTTTAATAATAGGAATTCCATAATACAACTCATCACTTTAATTAGTCAAGAAAGGGAAAGACATATGATCATTCAGATTAATACTTCTTAATCATCAGTACATATCAGAATCATAGGTCTGATTGTTACCATGGTTAATTATGCTTTGTTTCAACACATCTGGAGCAAGTATTGGACTGTGGGAATTCTTACACATGTTTGTTTAAGAGCCACTAATTTAGAAAAATGCTCATGAGGTATTTGATAAAAATCCAATCATTCCTGACATAAAATCATGAGAAACTAAGAATAAAAACATTTGTCTTTAATATGACCTACCTCATCTGAACAGTAAACATGGTAGTAGTGAAGCAAGGGCAGCATCCCTATGAAAACTAGGCACAAGACAAGGATACACACTATAAGCATTAGAATTTAGTATTGTTCCAGATAGTCTACCAAAAGTAAGAAGACAAGAAAAATATATCAGAATACAGCTATGGTAAAAGAGAAGCCCAATTATAGCTGTTTATAGATCATATGATTATCTATTCACGAAGTATAAAATTTCAATCAAAAAACTACTTGAACTAAAAAATAATAATTCAGGAAGTTGACAGGCTAAAAAAAAATGACCCAGTTCTCCTTTAACCTCACTGTCAACTCAAAAAGACAAAGGAAAAGTTTCTATTCATCATGGCCAACAGGCATATTAAAAATTAATAAAAAGACATAACAAAAATCAATTATGAGTTCATATTTTATAAATATCAAAATGGAAAAATGAACCTTAGATTTAAAACTTCAATAAACAACTACAAATGCCATAATAAAATGTAAAAGAATAGCTCATTCATGAAAGCTACTACTTATTATGAGTGCAACATCTAGTCTTTGTGTGGAGATGAGCATTTTATGTGCATATTTCATTTCCTACTCAGAAAAACCTGGTGTGGTGCATGTCAACATTATACCCATTTTACAGATGCACATTTTGCCCAAACTTACAAAGTTGGTAGGAGGCAAATCCTGGATTCCAATCTAGGCAGATCTGCCATGCTCCTAACCATGACTGATGGCAAATATTTGCCTCTACTGGGGTATCATATTCTGTAGTACTATGTTGTGTGTTGTTAGGTGACATGCCCAGAAGAACTCAGCTGCATGAGGCTCAAGACCTTTCCACATCAATATTAACTAAAACCTCCTTGCTGGGGAATAGCAACAAAGGCCTTTGGAGGAGCTACAGTTGATGTCTGGAGCCTCAGCTTGTGGTATGTCACCCAAATGCATTTGGACATTCTGTTGTGACTGTTGACTTGGGCTCTTGCCCAAGACTTTGCATGAGACCTTGGACAAAGAAATCTGTCTTTGCCATACTGAATACTCTGTCAACATTCAAAATAGTGCTGAGGCAGCCACAGAGGTTCAGAAAGGAATATTCAGGGCTGTGACATTCTGCAGAGGACATCCCATATTGCTCATTGTGTTTCAAGTTCAGACCTGCCCTTGGGACCTCTTCCATCGTCCTGCGTGTGAAACTGAAAGCAACACTAGAATTGTTGGCGGAGAAGCACTGGAGAGGGAATGAGACCCCATAGCCCTGAAACCACAGGCCCCCCCACCAGTCCTGCTCTCCAGGGTAGGTGCTCAGAAAACATTCCTGAACTTCTCCATATGATCCTAATGGAGGCCTGCAGGGAGGAACCATTTGTCATCAGTGAATTTTCAAGTTTATGTAATGCCTTCATTTTTTTAAAACACTTTTTTTGTATGCCTTGATTCCTTGCTTCCTTTTATTCTCCTAGAAAATATAAAGAAATAAAATTACCCTATATTAAAAAAAAGCAAAGGCTCACAAGATGGAAGAACAGAATTGAAGAGGAACCTGTAAGATCTTCAGCTTGGTAAACCTGTATAATGAGAAGGATGAAGGTATAAACAGAGGAGGACCTGAGGGAACCCCTCACTGCTCTGGTCCTCTCAGGTTGTGCCTCAGGTCTCTCCCGCGGGCATCCCACCCAAGTTCCTATGTGAACTCTGAAAAAGTCTTTTGTAATCTTAAAGTTTTCTCACAGTGTGGTTGGAACTCCTTTCCTTTCTACGTGTCCAGGAGAAACAGCCCCCTGAGGAGGTTCTGCTCAAGCCAGGACTACATTCTTGGTGACCATAGTCTCATCTACAGGGGGTGCCAACATCTCCATGGCTGCTGTAATCAGTGCCACTGATGTTTTTGCTTACCCACAACTCCCTACACCCTGACCACTTCCTCCTGCATCCTTTTATATTTTAGTCACCATCATCTGGTTATTTAATCTGACCAGAAATGCTTGACTTCGCTCATGAGGTTCACTCCATTTACTCACCCCAAATCCCCATCCCACATGGTACAACCCCAATAAGCTCCTTACTGACTGTTCTACTTTCATTCATTTATTCAACAAATACTGAATCCCTACTATGTTCCAGGAATTATTCTAGGTGTTGGAATCACAGCAGGAAGAAAACAAATACATAACTAAAACAGTAAGGGAAAGTGAAATGAGGAGCAAACAGCACAGTGATACTAATGAATAGGGTTCTAGGGGATGGCTGGCAGAGAAGGTGATACAGACTCTCCTGTTTCCACCCTTTGCTAGCTCCTCCCTTTCTCCCATGATGTGGTCAGACCATCTTTTCAAAGTACAAATTAGATCAAGTCACCAATTTGGAAACATCCGCTTCTCAAATGATCCTCAACAAATAGTACCTTAGAGGCCACAGCAATTACTCATGAAAGCCTGAAGTAAAGGATTTGTATTTTTATACCTGTATTTTGCATGGAGAAAGAATGCTCAGTGTGAAGAGCCATAGGCTCAGCAGATACCTGCATGGGAGCCAGGGATAACTAGGTCATTTCCTGCCCCAGTGACCAGGTTGGATCTCAGTTTCCCCATGGATATTTATAGTATCAAGGTGATAGGGCTAAGATAAGGACTAAATGAGATAATCCAAGGTAAGCATTCAGCATGGTGCCTAAATTACTTGTTATTTTTTAAATATGATTACATAAATAAACACATATTTTTGGCACTGGGGAGTAAACCCAGGGGCACTACATTTCCAGCCCTTTCTATTTTTTATTTGAGACAGGGTCTCACTAAGTTGCTGAGGCTGGCCTCAAACTTGTGATCCTCTTTGTAATCTCAGCTTTCTGAGTTGCTGAGATTACAAATATGTGCCATGTGCCCAGCAAATACCTTTCTTGATCAGATAGCCCACCTATGATTGTTAAGTTTACCTGTGCTATATTGATCCAGTGTGGAATCTACTTTTTGAATTATTTTTCTCTTTCCCTTAAAACTGATGGTCCTAAAGAATAACTTTTCTGATGATATCATTTTACAGTATCATTATTATCTACAAATTAAATTCAGGGACAGGTTGATGGTATCCTCTGGGTGTACCTATCCCTTGGGCTGAATGAGGAGGAGAATGCCCAAACTTGACCAACTAGGAAAAACAATCGGGATCCTTCGGTGACAAAGTGTTATTATTGCTTGCTCCTACAGGTGATCATGTGAAGATCACATTTGCAAGGCAAGGTTCCAACACTGAAGGCCACATGGATATTGAAAAGATAAAACAATGACTAAGAAACTGGAGTTATCTGTCACATACCTAAAATGGTATTGTTTTCCACAGCATCTTCATGTCATTCACCCCAACCACTGTAAGTTACCAATTCATTTCCTTCAAAGATCTTTAAAAATTAATTTCACATGATTAAGATAATTATTTTAAACTATAATACTTTCTTTCTAGGAGGGAAAGGAGTACTTTTTATAATAGATAAAATCCATTTGAACAGATAGAAATGAACTGTGGCCTTTTAGGAAAACAATTCTCATAAGTAGTATAAAATGAGGCAGAATTCTTTATCTTTGTGCTTATGTGTGGTTTTTATTAAAGAACAACAACAACAACAAAAACTTCCAATGTCATTGTGAGTTTCCCCTACATCTCCAGAGAGGGACAGAATGAAGTCTGAGAAGGAACACACTTGTTTTACAGGAAATTTAAAATATACAGATATGAAACAGAAGTTCATCATTTTCCATCTTTTCTAGAAAATAAAGAGTTTCAAAGAGTTTCTATAAAGCTTGTCAAGTCTCTTCATTTTGGTTACCGATTTATGGAACTGTGTAAAAAAGGCTGCCTGGTGAGGTCACAGGACCCTAACTGGTCATATCAACAACAGGACTCTGTGAAACTTTGAAATACTTAATACAAACTCATAAATTATGCCTGTAGTTAAAAAGCCTCGAGATGGTCTGTTCATTGTTTCGAGTCCCCCCTTAGCATGGATGGTGTGGAAAGATTTTTTCACCATTTTTATATTGCCACAGACCATTCTCTTGCATTTTTCCTTTTTTTTTTTTTTTTTTTCTTTTTCTTTTTTTGGTACCAGGGATTGAACGCAGGGGTGCTTAACCACTGAGCCACATCCCCAGCCCTTTTTATTTTTCTACATTTTATTTTGAGGCAGGGTCTCACTAAGTTGCTAAGCCTGGCTTTGAACTTGTGATTCTCATGACTAAGCCTCCCAAGCCACTGGGATTACAGGCATGCGCCACCATGCCTAGCTCCTCTTGCATTTTCCTAGGTTTTTCTGGATTCTACTAAAAAAATAATAACAATAAGTTCACAGAACCACAATAAGGTAGTTGAAATCTTCCTTGATGTTCAAGTTGTGCTTTAATCACCATCCACAAGAAGCCCGCATGGAAATGTCCCCTAACTTCTTCATATTTGTTGGGAGTTAGTTCTTTGCTCACCGCTGGGAGGTAGTTGCTGCTAAAGTCAGAATTTCCACAAGTGACAACAAAGCAAATAAGTGTTCTCTTAGGCTCTCATTGTATATTATTCAGCAATTAACATGTGAAGACTGGCTGTGAGAAGAATAGGAAAGAAGGACATTTAAGCAAAGATTCATGGGAGAAGCATGATGAGGGTGAGAACTATGGTGTTAATTCCAGGAGGGTTCAAAGGGGTAAAAGTTCCTTTCAACTTCAGGCAAGACTTCTTGAAAAAGGTGTCTTCAGGGTAAGTCCTTGAAGGGAAAGTACAAAGGGCATTTGCCTCACAGGGAATGCAAAAAGAAATACCTGGAGGAGAGATCACTCAGGGCACAGCTGGCAAACCTCAAAACAGGTCCTGAGCTGAAAGTTTCAGCTCACCCTTTGAGGGTTTAGATAAGGGTGGGCTTCATAAATTAACCAACATCATCCTTTGATTTCTTAATAAATCGTACTTTATTTTAGAAAACATATGCTATTAAGTGTACAATTTTCAAAATTTCTGCCCCCACTTTTCTCTGTTACTTCTTTTAGTCTCCTCATCCTGTTGCTAAAAATGGAAACTATATCTTCTTGCTAACTCCATGGGCAATAGCTTCTTACTGTGGTTCTTACAGTGAGTGTCCTTCCACCTTGCCCCACCCCTCAATGGCCTGCATTCTTCAACCTCAATCCTCCCCCATGCTGTGGACCTCAGGAAGTAGTGAAAGGTACTCTGCCCTGTGCCAAAGAAAAGTCAGTGCAGGCTACATCTTCTCATTATTGCTGTGTAGATGTGCTCTAGACTTTTCAGCAATGCTTCTGCTTGGGGTTGGTTCTCTTGACTGGCCTACACAAAGCCAGCTCTGCACCACCTTCTGCTCAAAGAGTTTGTTTTTTCCCTGTCCTGCTGAGTTCATACTGATTGTTTCTGATCACTTCTTTAACATTTCAAGGTCACAAGGAATTTTAATCCTTTCCTATAAGGTGCCAGCTACTTCTGAGTGGGTTGAGTTCCAACTCAGCGGTTAGAGAGACTTTGAAATCAGCCATATGTTTAAAATATTGAACAAAGACTTAGATCTTGAAATGTGCATTTATCCTTTCACCTATTTTCTTAATTCGTGAATTGACTACCACTTATGGATCCAGCCCGTACATCTGTTTTAGATGTGGAATTTTAAAAAATTCATTGGTCATTTAAGTTAAAATCTCCATAGTATGTCACATAAAACTTGCAATATGCTAACTTACAGTAGAACAATTATCTTTTCCTTTGTAAATCTAATAAAAAATGAGCAAATTCCCATCCTGTGAAATGTGTGTACAGGATGATGGGGTAGAGGTTAGGGAGTTTCCAGAGAAAACCAAAGCCTGGCTTATTCACATATTTTGGAAAGGATTTTAAAGCCCTCTACACACTGAATCTAATGCCATGAAAATTATTCAATTGCCCACTTGGTGACAAGGTCCATACCTATTGAACTCATTCCAAAAGAATGAAGATTTTGGTCTCTGTTTCTCGATGCTAAAGTCAGATCTCACAATCAATTCCATGTGTAACACTGTGTATGTGAGTGTGTGTGTGTGTGTGTGTGTGTGTATACAAGCACACACATGCCCATGCATGCAAGAGGCTTTTTTGTTGCCATTAATCATACAGACACATGGTCATATCCATAACTTTGCAATGCTTACTATGAACCAAGCACAAGGCCAAGTGTGTTAAATAAATGTCTCATTTAGCTTTCTCAGTAAGTTTGAGGTATTGAGTAAGTACTATTATTATTCTATTTTACAGATAAATAAACTGAGGTTTGGAAAGATATGTCATGCAAACCAAAATCTGTCAACTCTAATTTAGGGTTCTTGATCAATACTTGCATTGACATTCTGAATGTACATAGCTAAATCAGAGTCCTCTGGAGTGTTGGTCCTGGTTTTGACTATGTCTGGAATGGAGGGTGAGTTAAATGAGTCCCATTCAAGGTCACTGCTACCATTTCCCTTAAGGTAGTGAATAATGAAAAACACCCTGTCCTGTGTCCAAGAGGAAACATCTCCTTAGTGTCTCAGCCCTTAGGAAGGTCATTCCTAGAACTTCACAGGAAAATACAATATTGTGAGTCCCTACCCTGGGATACAGAGGGGTGCATTAACTGTGGACAGACAGCCTGGTTTTAATATCAACTGTCCTAATTACTATCTGTATGACCTTAGGCAAGTTATGATGTTCTTGAGCCTCAACTTCCTCATCTGCAAAGTAAGAATAAGAATAGCATGTGTCTAGTAATACCTACTACTGTTATTATGAATAATATGTTAGACAATGCCCAATATATGGTTGTTAAAAAATAACTACTATTTTCATTATTGTTAGCTGCACTCAGTCACCTCCTTTCAGATATAGGACTTGACTTGGAATCTCAATTATTTCTTACATGGCAAAATATTTCACTATTAACTTTCATGCATTTTACCTCATATGAGATCTTTTAATTACTAACATTTTCTTATAAATGTAAAATGGGAACAAAGGAGAAAAGAAACATTTTTATTTCCCATAAATCCACGAAGACCCCAAACAGATCTCTAATGACATCAGAATTCACTGGAGAAAAGTTAGTCTTTCACATCTTATACCACTATTCCTACAGCTTCAAAAGAGTTTCAAGGTCAAATAATGTAGAAGAGATCACAGCCCAACCCTAAAGAATTCTCATGGCAACTTCTGAAACACAGGGACTTTCCAATTCCCAGAACTTTTAGTCCTTACAAGAAGAAATCCATGTACTAGTAGCCACCTCTGTAAATCCTGAGAGATTTCTGCTATGGATCCAGCCCCTAGTCACCAGTATTACAGACTAAACAGTGAACAATCCATCTTCACAATTCTTTCATTACGAGAAAATGACACAAAATAACCAGTGCGCCCAAATTAAATTTACTAGAATAGGGATTAGTTAAGAACCCTATCATGTTCCTTAAGATATTCAGTTAAATTTATTCACCTCCATTACTGTTTAGACCAAGTCTTACTCCCTTCCCTTCTAGCATCTGAAAACCAATGAAAATTTGGCAGGGGTTGGTCCAATTCTAGTTAAGATGAAGAGCTTTGTTATGTGTCTGCCTTATAAGATAGGCCTGAATCTCCCCGGATAATACAGTGTTCTTAACACTGGACAGCTGGGGCATGCCTTGACCATAGCAGGAGTCAGTTCCAAAGAGTATCCTGAGTTCAGACTAATTAGGAAGATAGAGAGTCAGGATCAATAGCCTAGAAAAGGATCCCTTTGGGCACATGTTGATTTTGTGGGTGGTTGGTTGGTTGACTGGAGCCTTGAACATACTACCTCTTCCCCAGGGCCTTGGTGTCCCAGATGCAAACATAAACAGGCATGACTTGATGGTCATCAAAGTCAGTTTTTTTAGTTTAGATGGACTAAAGTTTCCATTTTCATTTTGTTTTTAAATAAACTTATTTATTGACAAACAACATGTACACAGAAATTTTCACCCATCATAAATGTATAGTTCTATGCATTTGCACAAAGTGATCATATATGTGTAATCAGGGTCTGTCTCAAGAAACAGAACATAACCAGTACCTTAAAGACTTCTTGTGCCTCTTCCCAGTGACCTATCTAACACAGGTAACCACCATCTCAAGGACTACCACCTTAGTTTTGTGGACTTTATGGATTCTATGCACATTTGTCCTTTGTCATTTCTTCTTTTATTCAATATATTAGAGAGATTCATCTTTGTTGCACCATGTTACAATAGTTCATTCTTATTGTTCTAGAGTGCTCCACTACATAAGTACACAACTAGCCTAAGTTTTAATACCTGAAGTTATACCAGATGTCCCCAATTTTATTCTATAATTCATGACCCACTATGGTTGTTTTTCAAAGAGGCATAGCCTTCATTTACTACTTCTGGAGCCATGGATATCATGTTTTTCTAAGCTCTCAGGGAAGCTAAGTGCCTTCAAAACACCCAGAGATGCTGAAAGCAAAGTACCAACACCATCAGACTTCTTTAAACAGTACCCTTCTATACTTGCTACTATACCACACGATTTCTATGGCTAAGATCCCAAATCTAAGAGGCTATTCTCCTGACCAGATGTAAGGCAATGACTTCTCTTCCCAGGTCTTGGTTAATGCACAATCTCAACTGGGCTTCCAGTTGCCAAATTTGAGTCCTCCCTCCTTTCTCTGAAATCCCAAGAATCTTCTCCAAACACAAACCTGGTCACCATATGCCTCCATTTTAAATCCTTCCAAGAATCTCTACTGCTTGTAGGATAAAGCCCAGATTCTCCACTGGGGCCTTCAGGGATCTGGAAATCTGACCTCTGCTTAGCTAGCCTTGTTTATCTCTCATCACACTTCAGCCACATGGAAATTCCTACAATTCTCTCTGCCTAGAATGCTTTCCCCTCAGCCTTCATCAGGCTACTCTGCTTGTCTTACAGGTCTCAGAGAGTGGCCAGTTTCATTGAAAAGACTCACCTGGTGATCCCTCTGTGTTCTGGTGGTTGACTACATCATAGGAATCACAGACAGCAGCCTGGTCAGCACCTCATTCTCAATCCTTTTGCACTCAGGCACATAGAACTTATCAACAGATTGCTATCATGGATACCTGTGACTCCATCTGAAGACTGGCTTCACACATAGGCCAGGAGCCCTGGAGGTTAATCCTTTTGAGAGCACCCCTTAGGCAATGGTAGAAGGAAGACAGAGGGTGAATACCTCTGGTTTCTCACCTTCCAGATATTTTCACTCAAATCCTTGTCTGAAGGGAAAACCCAACCCAGACACTGGTCCAACTCCCAGCCCAGTGAGCTCAGTGAAGCTAGGGTCTGAGGTCTCTCATTTATATGCAGACAACACCAAGGCCTGGTACACAGTAGATAAATATTTATTGAATGAATAGGTTGGGACACTCAATGAACATTCGTTTCACTGATGAGTTTCTATTTAAAGGCAATAAAGTAGCAAAGGCTCTGGATTCAAAAGACCTGGCTTAATTAAAAAAGTGGGATTCCTCACTCGTGATGGGTGTGGCCTTAGACAGGGGGCTGGGTGAGACACCTGAGCCTCAGCATCCTCTTGTGTTCATGCAGGGGCTTTATGAAACTCAAAGAGAGCTGATTAAAACTGTGGCGAGTTACACAAGTATAAACAGTGCCTGTTTTAGGCACTCATGTAATTCTATGTGACTGAATCTGGAGCAAGTGATTTCATCCTGGACACCACAACACTTATAGTGGGAAGAGGAAGTTGGTGAAAATCAGGGTGGGGAAACTGTTAATTCTATTTGGAGAGCCTGTAGAGCTGACATCTTTGTTTGATAAAGATCATTTAAATTCCTAAAACCCAAAATGGACATTAGGAAGTAATCAGTTTCTTAAAAGTCCATAAATAAATTATAGCAGGAAAATAAGAACATTATGTTAAGCAAAATAAGACAAATTCAGAAGGTCAAGAGCTATGTGTTTTCTCTCATATGTGGAAGCTAAAGAGGAAAAAGGAAAAGAAAGTTGGGGGTGGATCTCATGAAAATCAAAGGGAGATCAGTAGAGTAGAGGAAAGGGGCCAGGAAAGGAGAAGGGGAATGAAAGAGGAAATACCGGGGAGTGATATTGGCCAAATTATATATTATATTGTATGCATGTATGAATATGTAAGACAAATCCCACCACCATGTAAAACTATAATGCATCAATAAAAAGTATGGGGAAAAAAGTTCATAAATAATTGCTAAGTATAAATAGACATAAAAGATATGTATGTTATCTATCTCTCCCACATTTCTGACAGCAGACATAAATGAATCCTATTAAATATGAACAATCTCAGCATATTTTTCTCCTTTAACTGCTCCAGAATTTCAAAGCACAAACACATGCATACTGAGAAACATCTGGGATGTTCTCAGATCAAGCTACACTCAAGTGACATATTAATATCTCCATAATAGCTTCTATTTGCAAGAAACGCAAAAACCTACAGATAAAAATATTGAATATAGAACTTATGTAATAAAAGAAATAATAAAAATTAGAATATGATATAAAACATTTCAATTTTCACTTGTGGTTAATACTGAATTAACTAAACATCTTTTGATTCCTTTTTAATTTAAGGACCAGCATTAGCAGTCAAAATTCAGAAATAAGAGGAACACAAGTTCATTTTGCTTCTCTTCATTTAACCATCTTGTGAGTTAGGATGGAGAAACTGAGAAAAGGAATCCATCCTTACATTGGTTAGTGCTCTGTAAGAGTAAAGAGTCTGTGAAAATTTTTACCCCAGAGTTCTCAAAGTTAGTGCTTCCAGGGCTGGGCTTTCTCTCCGGACCCTCACCCACGACTGTGTATCTTATGTATCCATGCACATGGAGGACATAAAATACATGTCAAACAAAATAAGGCAAGTTATTAAGTACAACAAAACCCTAAATCTTGGTGGAAGTCAACAGATAAACAGACTATAACAGTAGAATAGTCTAAATACACAATGCATAATTCATGGCTAAACCAAGGCTGGGCTTGTGCAATATTTCACCAGCTTTCTTTTGCAGTCTTCGAGGTTAAGACTGGGCAAATAGAACGGCCTTTGCTAACTCAGCAGAACTCTGGACAATGAAAAAAAGAAACCCCATTCTTTCCAATCATGGGAGCAGGAAAGAAGACAGAAGGCTGGGAGATTGTCATTTAGCTCTTGAAGCTAGACATTAAAAAAATCTCTGCATAGTACTAGGCTACCCATTATCATATTAATAAATCATTTATTACTGACAAATGTTCATATCATCTTTAGACTTTTGTGTGGCTAAAATTAAGACAGCTGACCAACCTCCTTCCTCATACCCCAGCATAACCCCTTGGCTCAGTTTACAATAGGCCTCCAATAAACATTTGTTGAAGGAACCCCCTTTTTATTTCTATTTGTTGTCTACTGGATGGAGCAATGAGATGTGCAGGTGAATACACAATGTCCAATAACAACAGTAATGGGAAGTTGAATAAAATTTAACAACTTTATGCAGATTGGTATACTAGACAACTTCTACCATTTATCATTTCACGAAGTGTAGGATGGGCTAACAAATGAGTTTCCCAAAGTTAAGAAGGCAATATTAAGTCTTTGGCAGTTCTCCAATGGCTACAAACAAGGTTTTGAGCTATTAAGGACCACCATGACTTCCAGAGACTAGAAAGGTGAATGGGTTTGGGGATACAGTGTAGTATACAGTGGGGTTTCTTTATTTGTTTGTTTTGTTTTATTTTGTTTTAGCAAATAAGAAAATGAGAGGGGAAAGCCAAATGTCAAGTCATTGCCCCAGAAGTTTATGGGCTTCTTGATAGTGGGGAAACCATACCTGCTGATGCTACAAGCCTGAGGACTGGGGAATAGATGGATCTGTCCAAACAGCAATCTTTGTGTTAAGATAATTGGGGATACAATACAATTCCTTCAAGGCACTCTACAAATACTTACAATAACTAAATTTAAAAGAAAGCTATAAACACAGAAAAGGTAAGAACTACTAATTTAACCTTTTTAAGCCAAGGAATTCAGTCCATCATTAACACTGTATTTTAAATGTGGTAAGATTGTGTTTGTTGATCAAAAAAGTCAAGTGACATCAATGTTTACAGCTGCCCAACTTGCAATAGCTAAATTATGGAACTGACCTACGTGTCCTTCAACAGATGAATGGATAAAGAAAATGTGGTGTGTATGTATGTGTGTGTGTGTGTGTGTGTGTGTGTGTGCGCACACACACGATGGAATACTCAGCTTTAAAGAAGAATGAAATTATGGTATTTGTTGGTAAATGGATAGAGTTGGAGAATATCATGCTAATTGAAATAAGCCAAACCCACAAAACCAAAGGTCAAATGTTTTCTCCGATATGCAGATGCTAATTCACAATAAGGGGGGATAGATAAGGAAGAATATAGTTACTTTATATTAGGTAGAGGGGAGTGAAGGGAGGGGAAGGCGTAAGGGGGTAGGAAAGTTAGTAGAGTGAAACAGACATTATTACCTCATGTACATATATGATGGCATGACTGATGTGATCCTATAATATGTACAATCAGAAAAATGAGAAATTACACTCCATTTATGTATGATCTATCAAAATGTACAAATGCATTCTACTGTTATGTACAATTGGAACAAATTTAAATTTTTTTTTAAAAAGTGAACATTCTAATCCACAAACACAGAACGTCTGTGGCTTACAGTCATTGCCAACTGCTTTTCCTAGAGAGTGAGCAGAAAAGATACTGGGCCTGCTAAGTCTTCATCTAGTTCTATGTGACAGTTTTATCCATGACTTAAAGTTTAAAAAGGGAGTAGGAGCATAGTAGGCAGAGTTTTACCTAGCATGTCCAAGGTCAGCACACGCATGCACATTTGTGCACCCTCCACACACACAAGTTTAAAGGGGCAGCAGAAGCCCCCCCAAATAATTGTTTATTACATGAGTCATATTAATTTGACATACTAATAATGATATAAATATAATAACAATTATATTGTTATTAAGAAAGTTAAATTTGATAGGAAAATAAAAATCAATCTTTCTGCCTAGATAAGGAGAAACAGCTTACACTAAATCTGTTAAAAGTGAAGTAACACTATTCCTTCTTATGAATGACCAAGTTATCTAGGGCTTCTTAACCTAGTTATTGAAGACTTTAGTTTATAATTAATGGAGAGAAAGACCAATAGAAAAATCTGTAAGCTCAAACTTTCATGAAATTTAGAAGATGGCAGTAAGTGAAAAAAAACTTTATGTGGAATATGTCCAAGTAAAATTCCCAGGGAATTTACACACACACACACACACACACACATAAATGTATGTGTGTGTATGTGTGTATGTGTGTGTGTGTGTGTGTGTGTGTATATATAAAAGAGTTATATATATTTAAAAGAGTTATTTCTTCCAAGTTTTCATGGCTTTTATTTTCAATTTTTTATTTTGTTAATCGTATATATACACACACATCAGTGAGCATACATATCTTGCCTTTATCTTTGGGGATAACTACTTCTATACAAGTTAAGTGTTAGTCAACATGATACGCACACCCATTTTATTTTATTTTTCTTATGGATTATTTCTTTGACAAAATATATATACATACATGTATACACACACACACACACACACACACACACACACACACACAGAAATGCTGCCAGATTTCTGCAACATACATAGCCACACAAATTAGATTTGCTTTTTGAACCTGTAAAATATGTATTGAGGGGAAAAACTATACATCTTTCACAATATGGATATTAAAAACCAGGACTCTCACAATATCTATCTGCTCTGAGCGCATTTCAAAGTTACAGCATCAGCTTTTATTGAGAGTTTTGTAGAAGACAGTTTTATGAAAACCACACCTACATTTGCTGGAAAGGGCTGTTGAGGACATTATTCATTATGTGGTTCAATATTTCCATAGAAAAATCACATATAAGAAACTCCTTTTACTATCTGGTACCAGTAAAATCTCTATCTCCAGAAATTAGTTTGTTTCCTCCTTTTTAATACTAAGAATGTTACAAATTTATCCTGTTTCCCTTTTTGCCTGGCTGCCAGGAAGTTCAGGGCCAAACTTGGGGTTTAGTCATAGTAATTACGATGGACCCTGTGATTAAAAGAGTTATTTCCTCCAAGTTTTTATTTTCAATTTTTTGTTTTATTAATCATGTTTTTATATGTGTACACACACACATGAAGATGAGCATTTATAACTTAAGGTATTTTTAAAATGATGAATTGCATTTACTTCATAAAGGTTAAAATGCAGGAAGATGCTAAAATATGTTTTTATTGGAACATATAATGTTCAAATGCATTAGTGAGCATAACATATCTTGCCTTTCTCTTTGGGGATAACTATTTCTATACAAGTTAAGTGTTAGTCAATGTAATACCCACACACATTTTACTTTTCTTATGGATTATTTCTTTGACAAAATAATACATCCTTATATATAGTTGAAGCCTTCCAGAAATTAACACAATAATTCTGCAAAACTTTGTTAAGCTCATAGTTATCCTGAGGTCCTTAAAGTTGGCTCTGACGGTTTGGCTGAAGTCTCAGAATTACTAAAGAGAATTCATTTACATTATATTCACCAAATGTTTGAAATGGACCATCATGTCATTTTCACTTTGCTTCAATGTTTTCTTTTTTCTTAAGTAATACATATGAAATTAATGGTTGATTTGCTTCAAATGGTCTATTTTTCTGCCCTGAGCCTGTTCTATTAGCCGCTTACATTTAAACATATTTTAGTCATATAGATTTTCCACTGACTAATAAGCAAAACACAGCTTTCCAAAATCCTAAGAAAAGTACATTAACTTTCTTTCAAATTCTTGTTTAAAAAATATTCCACATTACATTCCCAAGCTTGGGACAAACCGGAAAGATCCCATGAGTTTTTAAACCATATTCATTTCCCTGAGCATGGGGGCTCTACATCCTGGATGGTACAATGCACTCAGTTCCCCTGTCAGTTAGAATTTAGGAAGTCATTTCTCTTTAATGGTTGCCAGACCTCCTGGATAAGCTGGGGCACTGTGTTTGCCTCAGATCTCCACTGAGAATGGAACCTTCCCACTTACTTTCCCTTCACCACCCTAAGAACACTGGGATCCTGCTGGCATAAAACTGTTTTGACCCTGAATCATAATGCTGTACCTTAACAGTGGGATTGTTTGCAATTAGGTAACTGATCCTTTCCCCTTTAACTTGAGTCAGCTCATTTGATACTAACACCATGCTTCTGTAACTCCACCTCTCCACCCCCTACCTCTTGCTCACTTGACAGGTCTCCAAGAATAGCTGGGTGGCTTTGTTCTTCAACTCTACGCATAGCCAAGAAACCAAGGGCTCCACAGAGGGCCTGGGCACTAGCTCAAGACCTAGAATCAGACAGACCCTCCTCAGATTCAATCTGGGGTCTGCCATTTACCAGTTTTAAGACCTCGGGTTAAGTTAATTCTGTGGAAACTAACAGCATGTGCAAAGGCCCTAATAAGGCAAATACAGGATATTTTGAGAAAGAAAGTGGATATTCTGTCTTTAGCTGACTATGTGAGAAGCAGAAAGTCCCAAAATGAAGAAAAATAGAGAATCAGCTCACAAAAAGAATTAATCTAAAGTTTAGAATAGATCACAGGTTAACAAACTATAGCTTGTGGGCCCACTGCCTGTTTCTATTATAAAAGTTTTATTTGAACATGGCCATATCCATTTATTTATGTGCTGTCTCTGATTGCTTTCATACCACTATGGCAGAATTGAGTAGCTGCAATGGACCCACAAGCCTAAAATATTTACTATTAGGCCCTTTAAGAAAATGTGAAACAAAGTAATCATCAATAAGTGTTTAAATGAAAGAACAACAAAACTGGGTCCAAAAAATTATCTACCCATGGGGGTCAGTAAGTGATGAACTTTAAAAATCTTTAAGAAATGACTTACATGGAAAACCCTGGAAAGATTGAGAATGCTTGTATTATAAAATCAAGATGGACAGACTAAAAATATCTTAAGACTTTTCAGAAGTTATTTCTATTAGTAGCATGTGGACATCCTGTGTATAAAACACAACTTCTACTGCCAGCTTGATGACTGACTAGATAGATGCTATGAAGGACCCTCTTAAGAAAGAATTGTTATTCCATTGCTGAGCTCACAGGAAGCAAGAAAACCCACTAACAGACTGAAATAAACCAGCAAACAAAAAACTTTAAAATTCAGCTGAAGTTAGAAAGGTATGCTGAAAGTTCACGTAACTAGCAGGGGTTATTCTGAGAGTAAATTAAGCCAGTGGCAAGTTGGAGGGGTTTAATTGTGAAGTCCTGATAAATAAGTATTTTCAAGGAGCTCAGTGATCGCAGGTCAATAGCAGCTCCCTGTTGTTAAAAGAAGCAAAACTAAATCCTCTCTGGAGAAAGAATCTCCATCTTAGTTATTCAGGGGATCCATTAAGATTTGCCAAATATAAATCCTCAAAGATAACCAATAAGGGAAAGATAGTGAAACAAATAAGAATAAATGCAAATTTAAATAAATACACTACAATGGCTTCAGATGCTGAAATCATTAATTACACAATATAAAATGGCTATTTTAAGAAATACTTAAAGAAATAAATGTATATTGCTCACCAGAAACTTGGTAAGAGGGTGGATTTTAGGTGCTCTTTCACAAAAAAATGCAAAAAAATAAGAAATAAAAAGAATTAAATAAAAATTAGCATGCACAAAGACTACCAAAAAGACTAGAAAGAGTTGAAAAATCCAAATTGAACTTTGAGGAATGAGAAATATATAACATTAATTTTAAAAAAACTCAATGAAGGTGTTAGTCATAGCTTAGAGATAGCAGAAAAGAAAACATATGAACTGGAAAATAAAACTAGAGAAATTACCCAGAATGCAGCCCAAGGGAGACCAGGAGAAGCAAAACAGAAATGGAATGTGAAATGATAGGGAGGAAAGAAGGGAGAATCTAACACACAGGTAATTAGAGTCCCCTTAGGGGAGACTAGAGGCACATAGAAGAGATAATGTTTGAGAATTAAACAGAACTGGTAAGAGATACAAATTCAAACATACAGCAAACAGAATAAATAAAATTAACACTGATAGCATTGTAGTTAAGACTACATAGAATTATGGAAAAAATATCTTAAAAGTAATCAATAGTGGAAGGCTAGTCAGCAGTACACCTTTCCACAATCACAGTAGATACCAGAAGTTAGTGCAATACTAAGTTCTAAAAGAAAATAATTATCAACCTAAAATTGGGGGATGAAAGAATGATTATGAGGGTTGGGGTTGTGGCTCAGTGGCAGAGCGTTTGCCTAGCATGTGTGAGGCACTGGGTTTGATTCTCAACACCACATATAACTAAATGAATAAAATAAAGTATTGCCTATAAACCTAGAGACCTAGTAGTACAAAAGTGGCTAACTATTTGGCAGCAAATGCAGGGCTCAGAAAAAGTTGTTTTAAGAACACTTTCTGATAACCAGGAAGTTATCAAGACAGATTTGAAAAGTCAGGTAGACTCTACTTCTAGCTGTAACTTTTGGGCAATTTCTATGGAAAGACAAAAGAGGGCTAAAAGTTTATCTAAATACCAAGCTACTGATTTAAGGGAAATATTAGTACAACTTAGTGTTGCTTTCCCTTTGGAAATTTTCTGAGAACAATTAAAATAGATTTTAATTTATAATCAGATAGCAAACTTACTAGATACCCAAAGAAGCAAGACTGATGATAATCTATCAGGGTCCTGAGAAAAATGAAAAAGTGAGTCGGTTGTTAAGAAATTATTAAAAAATTCTAAAATGGCGATAGCAAAAATGGGGACTTCCTAAGTGCAGGAGCCTGTGTGACTGCACAATTTGTCCACTTATGAAACTCACCATGCCTGGGAGGCTCATTACAATATGGACTGCTATGCCTTATTCCCAGAGCTTCTGATTCAGTAGATTGAAGCTAGGCCCAAGAATCTGCATTCTTAACACGTTTCTGGGTGAGGCTGATGTTGCAGGTCTAGGAACCACAATCAGCAAACCACTACCCTAGAGAATATAAATGATAGGGGGGAATCTCAGAAGAAAAGGAATACCTAACCCAGCTATTTAGAGCCCAAACTAACCACTGGAATGGATTTTGTTCTGAATCTCACAGTGTATATTCACAATTCATAAAAAGTTAAACTAACTTATAAATTTATAGATATAAATTTAATACCCTGAATAACACTAACTATCTACATCACATTGAAGTATTCCATTTCTGAATAAATGCTTACTGTCTACTATGTGCCAAGGTACTATGCTTACTCATGCATTATATAGATCATGAATAAATGAAGTATTATTTAGAATAGTAATCTCAAATGTGGAGGAGGGGTAGATATAGAGCTGAGCCAAGAACCCATAGGTTAAAAATGTGGGAAAGTTATGTCATTTTTTAAAAAATGAGAACATGCTTATTATAGACCCACAGAGATAATATACCTTAATAAAACCATTTGGTTTGATACAATTGATTCATAAAATAGAACTGGGTGATTTTGAAATGGTAATGAACTCATTTTAAGTAAGGATGAGATACTAATTTTCATGGTGACCTACAAAAGTTTATTGAGAGTTATAAGCTTCTGTCCTATGTTGAAACATCCAGTCTGTGAACACAGAAAAAAAAAAAAAAACCTTCAGAAGTTTTCAAATACTCTACTTGGAATATACAAATTATTGGTTAGGAAAGTCAGCAAATATAAGGTGTTATATAAAATGTTATATATCCTTCTAGGAAGAAGATTAAACCACCCCATTGTCAATTACAAAGTCTCACAAAGCTATTGATGATAGATTTTCACAAACATCTCCTGCATCACAGCCTGGAAGAGTTTGGGCAGCTTCAGTGTTCTGGTTTCTTTTCCTGAATATACAGTGTGGCTGGTGCTGACCATTCATCATTATGATTTCAAAGGATGAAAAGTTCACTCTTGTGGAATGTAGGTATTCTTGACCCCTGAACCCCATTGTTCTTAAGTCAGAGGAAAACATGAGAAGTGTGGTGATACTAACCAAATCTGATAAGGTCATGTATGGTTTCAAAGAAAGACCAGTAACCAACTGCAATGACGTGCAATTTCTAGCATATTTTTCTCTCTATGCCTTGAGTGTTGATAATTAACTTCCTACTTTTCTAAGCTGAATTTATTGCTTTTCCAATAGCAATTTTAGTAAAATCCAATAATTGAAGTTGTAAAAATTTTTTAATGACATTGAAAAAATAAGTGGTATTTGCCTTCATGACCTCCTACCTCTAATTTAAACATGAGGAAGATGAATATATATATATATACACCATAGTACAGAAATTTACTGGTAAGAATAATGGTAAAGAATGCTAAGAAATTTAATACTGGACTTCCAAGACATAAAAATATGTTATTTATGAGGACTCTAGTTTTCAGTGAAAATCCTCAAATCAAAGACATTTTAACAGATAAATATTTTCTATGAAATTCTGGTAATTTTTTTCTTTGCAAAGGTACCTTTCTTTTTTCAAGCAAAGATCAAAGAATATTTTGTATCTGGTCTCCTGTTGATTTATATCCATTTAACTACCAATAATTCTTAATTCACAATGAAATTACACAGAGCTCAATTTATAAATATTTATGTATAAAGTTAACAACTGTGAACTGTAGTGGTGTGTCAAACTGTAAACAGTCATGGACTATTGGTTCATTTTGAGAACAGATGTTAGGCCATCTCCATGATGGGATTGATTGCAGGGAACATTAATGACTTAGTCTTTTCCCTTTCAGCAATTTTCAAACACAGGTAAATCAAGGGAGAGGAAAATCCTTATACTTGAATCTCTTGTCTCTATTGCTGCCATAGTGGCAGACATTACTAATCAATCCTGGAACTTTTCAGAACTGAGACTAACCTTGATAGAGTTCTAAAAATGCACTCTGGCAGGCACTACCTACTGACTAAGCATAGTATAAGACTGAAACTAGTTCTCTGTGTTTAACTCTTGCAACCTGTAGTGGTTCTTAAAACTTTTTATGTGTAGTATATTTTCAAATATCATAAAGTTTGTAGTACTCTCCAATGGATTAAAATAATAAAAAACAATTATAAATAAGTTTTAACACCAATAATAACCTAATCCCAGACTAGAGGTAAAGCTCAGTGTAGAGCACATGCTTAGCATGAATGAAGCCCTGGGTTTAATTCCCAGTAGCAAAAAAAGAAAGAAAAAATGCAAGATAACAACATCATCATCTAATCCTTCTCATATTCTCTTCTTTGTGTCTAATACACCAGTTATATTAATCCAGGTCATTTCATGTCCAGGTTACCCTTTGAGGGCAACTCTTGACAGCTTTGGTTCCACTCCTGCATATACTTACAGAATAAAGCTCTCTTGGTTACATTACTTTAGATATTCCTGGTGGTCTCCTTAGTGGAGTAAACTCTGCTGTCAAGACAACATGGTGAGATGCTGTCAGTTGGCCTTTAGAAAGAACACCTTACCTGAAAAATGCTAATCCCAGGGCAGAGAAAATAATTAGGAGTCAACTGCCAGGTGAATACAATTAGTTATGCTTGTTTTATTCTTTGATGCACCTGCATTCCTATGAAAGAACTAAGACTCAGAGATGTTAGTCCCCTGCCTCATGACTCACTATGAAGCAATTACAGAAACAGGGACTCCAGGGAGGAGATATGGCTGACAGCATGCTTAGCCTCTCTATAACTCTGCTTTCAATGACTAACAGAATCCAGTCACCTTCTGCAGCAGGAATGGATCTTAAAGGTTTTTAAGTTGGACATGGTGACACATGCCTATAAAGTCAGTGACTTGGAAGGCTAAGGCAGGGAGATTGAAGTTCAAGGTAAGCTTTGGCAACCTAGCAAGAGTAGGTTTCAAAAATGAAAACTAAAAGAAAGGGTTGGGAATGTAGCTCAGTGGTACAGTGCCCCTAGATTAATCCCCAGTACTGCAAATGCACCCCCCAAAAACAAAAAAAACCCCACTTTATTTATAAAAATAAGCAGAAGGCTGGATTTGGTCTATAGACCCCAGGCTGCTAACCTTTGTAAGAGATGGAGGAACAATAAGGTGAAAGAAAACCGAGTTCCTAACAGATAGCATGGAACAAAACTTCCCTAACAACTTAGACTCCTTGTCACCTGACTCCCAGAACTGCTAGGAGAGAGAACTAAACATATATTCCTTAAACCTCATAGCTTAGCATTGCCCTAGAACACATGGGTTTCCCAGGTGTTTTGAAGTTTCATTTAGACTGTCCTGGGAGCCCAGTAACCATGAACACATCAAAGGGTCTTCCGGTGAAGTGACCTCTTATCATCAGACCTTTGGGAGCACGGTTACCTGCTGGCTGGAAGGAGCTGTTATTTTAGCACAAGGGTGTGTGGTCCTCACCCCACATTCAGTTAAGGAGTACAAATTGGACAGTCAATTGTAGAAATTGAAGGTTAATAGAAAACCTAACAAATCATCTAATTCTGGTTGTCTGACAGCTACCAATGTCATCCTAAAAACACCTAAGTTAGCAGCTGGTGTCTTAAATCACAGAAAAAAGCATACCCCTGAGGTGATGGAACAATGAACAAACTCAGTACTTGCAGGCTGGCCATGCTGCCTAAGTCACTCTACATAGGGCATAGATACAATTTATTATGAGCCTCAAGACCAATCTTCTTGGTATTCATTATTTCTGGCTTGCTCTAGAGTTGTGAGAAAGTGTTATGGTTTGGATGTGAGGTGTCCCCCAAAAGCGCTGTGTGAGACAATGCAAGAAGGTTCAGAGGTGAAACAATTGGGTTATGAGAGCCGTAATCCAATTGGCGAATTAATCCCATGATGGGATTAAGTGAGTGGAAACTGAAGGCAGTAAGGTGTGGCTGGAGAAGGTGGGTCATTGGGGGTGTGCCTTTGGAGTATATATTTTGTGTCTGGCAAGTAGAGTCTCTCTCTCTCTCTCTGCTTCTTGATCATCATGTGATCAGTTTCCTTCAACCTCTCTCTTCTGCTATGTTGTTCTGCCTCATCTGGAGCCCTGAGGAATGGAACCAGCTCTCAATGGACTGAGACTTCTAAAACTGTGAGCCCCCAATTAAACTTTTCCTCCTCTAAAATTTTTCTTGTCAGGTCATTTAATTACACCAGAAAGAAAAAAAAAAAAAACTAAACAGAAGGCAAAGGGGCTCCAGGCAGAACTTTTCCCAAAAGATTTGAAGCAAAATAATCATAATTCTTTTTACATTCATAATCCATTTACATCTACAACTATATTTTAGACAACCCAACTTCCATCATAAATTACTCATAGCCAATTCCAAATAATC
Source organism: Sciurus carolinensis (assembly GCF_902686445.1). Taxonomy (NCBI): domain Eukaryota; kingdom Metazoa; phylum Chordata; class Mammalia; order Rodentia; family Sciuridae; genus Sciurus; species Sciurus carolinensis. Next base: position 53,406,956 of record NC_062229.1, on the reverse strand, counting down.
CCTATATCATGATAAAAGGGTTAAATGGGCCTGAGCACTGAGAACAGATAGTGGAATAGTAATGTCAAGATGGTATGAGGGAGAAGGAATTTAAAAAGTATCCATTGTAGTCTGATTCTCCCATTTCACAGGTGAGAAAATTGAGGCTCAGAGAGGTTAACTATTTGAGAATACTAAAACTAAATTAGAAATAATGCGCATATACGGTCTGGAATGGAAAACTATGAATTGTGATATTTATAGGGATTTTACACCTTAAATTGGGGGAAAATACAACTCTACCAGTTCATTTTTCCTTTTATTTTATATTGAAAAGATCCAGGGGAATATGTGGACCTCAACTCTTCAATCAATTTTATGACCACATTACAAACTCTTATGAAGCTTGCAGTTAATAAAACCTGAAGAATTTTGACTTTTTTCAACTTTACCCAGTTTTCTAAGGAAATGACATGAGGAAGTAGGATATTTACATTTGTTCTTGTCAAATAATGGCATCTCTGTCCTACAATGTAGCACCCCCTTTTTTTCTAGAGAATTCTATGGCTTTCAGAAATAAGAAGGGGAAGAGGAAAGAGCCAGTTACATGTGGAGTCAGGTGCTAAGGGCATCATGAGAAAAATTCAGTTTTCTCTTTCCAATTTCTCTGTTTCTTGCATAGATTCTCACCTGACTTCTGAAGTGTTTTACAGAACATTCAAAACCTAAAGAAACATAAAAGTTTACAATACAGTTCCACATGGCAGGCCTTGGACCCAGCTGCCACTTGTCATTGAATTGTCTTGAAGCAGTTACTTTCTGCCTTCCTCAGTATCAAAAGACTCTGTGGTAAAGAAGTAGATAGAATAACTGCGGTCTACATTTTTGATCCCCCAAACTTCGGGGAAAATGTACATTTCAAAACTTTTCAACACATTTTCAGATACACCTAATATGTTAACAAGAAGATCAGTGCAGGTAGAGGAAGGTGGATCTGCTAGTGTCAGGGGGCTGGGAAGGTTGCCATGTAAAGAGCTAAGATGTACTTCACACAGAATAATCCATGATGACAGGATTTTAAAGAGATAAACCCTTTTCTTCATAAAATAAGGATAACTCACTTGCATGTCTGCAGGTCATCGGGCAGCTACCGTACATTTTTAAAACTCTCAGTCTGCTGTTGATATTTTCATATTCTGACATGTGTGAACATTTTTTCTCTTTTGGTTATGTGCACAATTCACATCATTGAAGAAGATTCAGAAGATAAAGATAAGGAAAAATAAAAACAACAAATTACAATGTCATCAGTCAAAAAACAATTTTGAGACCCTGGGAAATATCTCAGGGGCTTGTCTCTCCTGTGCTTCTCTCTTATGCAATCTTGCTGCTTTCCCCTCTCCTCCATATACACAATATACAGACATACACATTCCGAAGTGAATGCACACTATACATACTAACCTGAAGTTTTCACCCACTGATCTATGTAGAATAGTTTTTAAGGAAAATAAATGCATGTTGGTATTATCTATTTTAATGGCCATATTGTATTCCCCTATAAGTAAGTGTAAACATATGTTTGTATACAAACACATCCTTATTTATTCCATCAAACCCCTAATGTTGAACAAATAAAAATTTTCCTCCCCCACCACAAATGATTCTATAATAGATGTGGAGTCCATGCATATATATTTTTAAGTATCTATCCTGCCAAGTATCATGGTTTAAACAGTCTATAACATAAGTACCTTATACTTTCTTATTTCAATTTTCACAACAGTCCAATGAGGTAAGTACTGTCACTATCTCCATTTTATATACTAAGAACCTGAGCATAGAGTAAGTTAGTACCTTGTCAAGATCCTACAGAGAACATGTATCTGGAATTGTACCGAAGTAATTTAAATCCAGATTCATGACCTTCTCAACCACTGTTCCACAAAAGCTTCTCAAGCTATAGAGATTACCTGAGCTGTCCAACATGGCTCCTACTAATCATGTTGGGCTATTTAAACTGGATTTAATTAAAACTCAGTTTTGCAATTGTACCAGCCACGTTTCAAGTTGTCAGTAGCCACATAGATGGAATGGCTACCACCCTGGAGAGCGCACCTGGAGAACTCATCACCACAGAAAGTTGCTGCACAGCCAAGGACCAGGAGCAGAGCTCAAGTGGACTCAGTCCTGGTCCTATGCTCTTTCCACTACTCTATTCTGCTTCTCAAACACAAGTTCATGCAGTCAACAGCCCTTGCAGAACTTCTGCTTGAAAAGACTCTTTAGATACCTACCTGGCACTGAGCTGAAAGGGCAGAGGGCAACCTGGGGCTGTCTGCCCAGGTGCCCAGCTTTCCATGCCAGTCTTTTGCTGTGCACTGGTCATTTTTCTTAACTAATGAGAAGCCAAAGATTATGAGACACAGAAATGTTCAGCATGTGTAAATAGTTACATAAAAGAAAATAAAAGGCTTGCCACAACACCTTCAAAGAGCCAGCTTTAATAGAAACACCAAATTTTTATCATTCCTTCAAAATTATTTCTCCTATTAAATGCAAGCCCCTCCATCAAAGCCACATTTGCTCGTTTAGTCAACCACTCTCCTAGCCTTGGGCAGCACACACTTTTCCACTTCTTCTCATGTAACCCTCTTGGCTACTGTGAATGCAACAAAACCCACTTCAAAGCATGTGGGAGGCGGGAACAGGATCTATGAGACCAAGAAGAAAAGATTCCAGGGATGGGAAAAGATATGAAATTTGGAGAGGAAGATGGAAGTATTTATGATCATCTTTGCAAATGCATCAGCATCAGCAAATTGCAGAGGAAACAAAATGGAAAACGAGAAATTAAAGTGTACCTCTGATATCCTAATCAAATGCCCTTTCAAGGAACAGGATAAGTCAACTCTCCTAAAATTCAGAAAAATACTCTTTGGTCGTTAGACATGTATAATCAAACCTTAGGATCATTTCATGTACATTTTCTCCTTTTGATTCTCAGGACAATCCTGTAATGTACACCAAGATAGTAGTAGTATGTTCATTTTGCAAGTATAAAAACAAAGACAACTGAGGTTTGAAACTGTTAGAGAATCCATATATGATGTAGGATCAAACCAAGGTTTTTCTACTGTCCACACTGAAGAGTTTTTGCTATACTATGTTGCATTTCACTTTATTTTTGCATTTTAAAGCATGAATCACATTTTATACTCTTTTCTATCAATTTCCTTTTAATTCAGACCTGTAGTGGTAGGGGAAAACATTTGACATTCATATCTAGTGCATGAAATAACTAAGAGAAGAGAAAGGTGGATTAATGTGGTCAATCATTCTATAAAATTAGTTACATGGCAGATGACAAGTTGGAATATATGTATAGGCTGTCAAATGTGGTCTATTCTTGGTTGCGGTGTGGTGGGCAGAACCTTAGTGGCAGTGATTTTGTTCCCTAGTGTTACACCCATGAATACATTATATTACCTGGAGAAAGGGACTTTGTAGATGTAATTAAGGTCACTGATGAGCAGACCTTAAAATAGGCAAAAGTTGGATAAATATATGACTCTGATCATTCTTCTCCATGTCCCACATGAGAGCACTTTCCTGATCTCCTCCCCCAACAAACTCACAAACATAACAGCAGATGCTAGAACTCAGTGAACTTGTGCCATGACAGCAAAGTTATCTAAAGTAGAAGCCATGCATGCCAAGATGACTGCACTGCCCCCACCCGCAGGATTATCAAATCTTTCTCTTCCTTTGACTCTGTGTTCTGCCTGTGATACCCCAGCCAGAGGCCTTGGCTCTTTCACACTCCTGGATCCTTACTGTAGTAGCAACCAGCCCATCTCATGAAACAGTCTACTTACTGCAACCCCATCTAGACTGACTCTTCCAGACTATGAACTTCTAGAAGGCAGACTTTTTAAATATAGAAACTGGGTAGAACACAGAGAAGTTACCAGTAATGTTTGTTGAAAATGATTTGTTTAACAAATAGATGCATAGATAAATAAGGACATACAAATCGTCTCAAGCACTGACTAGGATTCAAATACAGCCAAGATGCCCACTTAGAAATCTGCTTAGACATTTGCTCTTAGTCCAGGGTGGTGGACAGAATCTTATTTGCTGTGATTTTGTTCCTTGGTGTCACATCCATGAATATATTACATTACCTGGCAAAATGGACTTTGCAGATCTAATTAAGGTCACTAATGAGCCGACCTCAAAGTAGGAAAGTTAACTTGGATTATTCTTGTGGACCCAAAATAATCATCTAAGCCCTTAAAAGCAGCAGAGGAAGTCAGAGGAATTTGACCTGTGGTGGTATTGTTGAAGATGGAGGGGGCTATGTGACAAGCATGGGAATTAATTGCTGACAACCAATGAGCTGGGAGGAGAAGCCACATCCTAGATGAGAACTGCAGCCCCAGCTGATAATTTTAGCCTGGTGAACCCTGATCAGAAAATGCAGTTAGAATTCTAACATACAGAAACCGAGACGGCAAACGTGAGATGCATTCAGCTACTGCAATTGTGGTAACGTGTCATGGCAGCAATAGATCATAATACAGCAGGTTCCCCCAGTGTGGCAGGCGCTAGCATGTTTTGACTGAAAGTCTCAATGGGAGAGGTGATTCCCCCAAATTGGTAAGGGAGTAAAGAAATGAACTGAAAAAAGAGAAAGAAATCTGTATAAAATGCACTAAGGAATAGCTGCCTACCTCAGGGAACTAGGCTGAAGCCCAGAAGGGGCCTCCAGGTAGTACACAGAGCCTGTCTCAGTCTCCCTCTCTGAGCGCAGAGAACTAGAACTGTGGTCCAAACCCTACTCCCCTGGGCAGGGACCATAACTCTTCAGTACTTCTGGCTTTGCTCCATTTCCTCTCCCTTGCAGTCTTTCCTCTAGGAGAATAATGCATACATAAAATAATTCCTTGGAAAGCATCAGAAACTAAACTATGATCTCTTGGGGTTGGCTGTGCATTTAGATGGTGACTTATGGGCAGTGTTCAACCTTCTCAACAGTACATGCCCAATGGAAGAATTTTTAACATGTATTAGATGGGAGAGGTATTCCTAGTCTCCTTACACATCTTCCACCCACAAAATCCCAATCTGTTCTCACTGCCATATCTACTGGGGAAGCTTATTATGTACACAGGTATGAGCCCTATCAAAACTGTGTTCTGTATGACTTCTCTCCATACCACTGTATATATCTTGAACCACTCTGGGCTTCTCAAGTGAAAGTCATATTATAGATACAAAGAACTATTCTTACATACTAGCAATGATGGTAATAAATCTAAATGAGAGTGAAACCTAGTGCATGGGGACATTCTGAGGATGTAGGCAACTGCAGCAGAGGAACTGTATTTTCAGCAGGGGTCCAATTATATTTACGTCAGATGCAAACTCATTCCCCACACAATTCCCACTGTTTCAAGACAATTCAAGTCCTACCTTAGTTCAGATGAAAAGCTGTGATTGCAAACAAAGTTTTGCACAACAAGAATTGAATTGTTTTATGAAACTATTATATCTGAAAACAGTACTTTAAGCAAACAGAGCAGTCCTAAAGGAGATGTCTGTAGGTTGCCATGGGTAGGCAAAGGTGAAACTTTCTTATACATACCATGAAAGGGATTTAACATTTGCTAGTGTCTGGTATAAGTAGCAGTGCAAACTTAGGGATGAGGTACTTCTTTCTTAAGTCTGGCAGATTTATCAGAATACTCACTTCAGAGGCTAGTATAATGCACCACTGAGCACTAATACTTCAAATTCCATTTGGGTTTTCACTCAGGCTCAATAACATGTTGAATAGGCCCTGGGCTATGCATCATTCATACAATATTCCCAATAACCTTCTGCTATTATCATTCTTATTTTACTTCCAAGTGAGGCTATGAAAGGTCAGGTCACTATCATCAGGTTACTTGCCTAAGGTCAAAAAGAGCAAAGATTTGAACCCAGTTGAGACCCGTCACTCCGATCTCTTCTGCAAACATGTCCCACCTTTTCATGTTTCATATTCAACATGCACAGTGTCAAGAACCAAATGATTCAGTCTTCCCAGCAGTGAGGTGAGCAGCCCTCTGCCTCCTCTCACCTGACTCGTGCCATGGCATCCATGACTGGACTCTTGGGAATTCACCGAAAGGATGGCCAGCTTTCAGTTTATCGAGTTCTATCTTACCTTGTTCATTCTAGAAAGTACTTAAGAGTCTGTAAATAAGTGAGATTTGTTATAAAAATAACTGCATCCACTCTTACATATCAAGAAAAAAGCCAAACACTTTCATACCTCCATGAAGGCATTATTGTGTAGTGGTTATATCCTAGAGAACTTTTGAACTCATCTACTTTCTTCACAAGAGGTGGGAATGTGTCCCCAAAAGGCATGTGTTGGAAACTTCATCTCCAATGCAGCAATATTAAGATATGGGGGTGTGTGTGTAATGGGAAGTGTTTAGGTCGTGAGGGCTGTACCCTCACGAATGGATGGATGCCATTATCCAGGGAGTAGGTTCCTAATAAAGGATGAGTTTGGGCCCTTCCTGAGCTCTCACATAATCTCCCTTCCCCTATGGGATAATGCCACATGAAGGCCCCTACCAGATATCGGCACCTTGATCTTAGACTTCCCAGTCTCTAGAACTGTGAGACATAAATCTCTGCTCTTTATAAACTACCTGGTCTATGGAATTTTGTTACAGCAGCACAAATGGACTAAGACAAGTGGCTTATGAAGTTTCAGTTTTCCTCATCTGTCAAATGAACTATTTTAGAGTATCTGCTCATGGGGCTGCTGTGAGGATCACATGAAATAATGTACATCAAGAACTCTGAATTATGCCTGGACCATAGCAAGTCCCTCAATCAATGTTAGACTCATCATGGTCATGACATCTATTATTCTCCAGTTCTTTGTTGTTAGTGGCAGACCTCCAGCTGCTAAGGACACAGGAGCTCCAGTTAAGTTGAAGGAGCAGCCTTGCAGATCTCTAACTGTATAAAGTTTTACTCAGCCTTCCCTATTGACCTTTTGAGACAGCCATCTGATTGCTTGTCACCGCCTTTTTCACAGGGCACTGCATTTCTGGGTGATCCTGAGTAAGATTTAAGGTCTGCATGATGGGACTGTCGAGTGGAATTCCTCTTTTCTTTGGCAAAACTGCCAAGACCTTTCAGAGCTGCCCTGGAAGGAGACCATACTCTGAATGTTTCAATTCATTACAGTGATATTCATGAAACACACATTCTGTGTGCCAAGCTCCACGCTCAGAGCTAAGGTCTCAGCTGAATCAGCCTGGTCCCTCCCCTGGGGAAAAGCATGGTGATGTGACTTTCGCCTTCCCAGAGTAGAGGAGAACTTGGAAAGAATCAATAAGTTCTAAAATTCAGAATTCAAAAACATTCTATCAACTTTTATGTCTAAATGGATGGTGTCAACCTAAGCCTCACTGTAGATGGAATAGTGACCAAGTATCAAATGTTATTATACTAAGATTTCTGTAAGACTTTTTTCTTTCTTTCAAAGGAAAAACAGGACCACAGAAGTTTATCTCTGACTCAGATGGATGGAGTTTATCTCAAACTCTGGCTGGCTACTTGCTAGGAGGGCTATTTAGCAAGTGACTTAATCATCCCTGCTTCGTTCTCTTTACCTGTGAGACAGAAATATTAAGACCACCCACCTCATGGGCTAAATGTGACAATGCAGCTAAGACACTTAGCATAGCACCTGGTGTTCAAAAGTGGTTAGACATTCTTTTTACTATTAAAGTACCTCAAAATTAACTGTGCAGATTCTCTGGCAACAATTCAGGAAAAAAAGCCTCTAATGAATTCAGAAAAGGAATATTACAGGCATTACGAATGCTTATAGTGAAAAGCATTTCAAGGTTAACATACCTAACTTGCATCCACAAGTCCATAAGTGTCTCTGTGTCTCCTCAGGCATATGAGAAGGGACCAACGTTTTTTAAAAATATTTTTAGCTATAGATGAACACAATATTTTTATTTTATTTATTTATTCTATGTGGTGCTGAGAATCAAACCCAGTGCCTCACACATGCTAGGTGAGTGCTCTACCACTGAGTCACAACCCCAGCCCAGAAGAGACCATCTTTTACTTAGACCAGAAAACACTTTAAGGTTGGCACTGGTGGGTCACCTGATGGAAATTCTTCTTCTTATTATTATTATTTTTTACATTAGCTTTTAATGGTCCTCCTCTGCTGGGCATTTGGGGCTTTGGTTTGAAGTAAATGCATTCAAATAAACATCTTTTGGTGCCAGAACTGCCATGGGCACATACTTTTCTTTCAATAGTCCTGGGAAGTGGTTTGTTAAACTATTGTTCTCGATTAAAAACTCATGTGTTTGTTCAGTTGAATATGGGTCGCTGCTTTGAGTGAAAGATCCCCTTGACATGGCAAAACCTTGACTTGTGACAAACCTGTGCCAAGTATGTCTTAACCAGATGCAGGCCAGGGTTTGATTAGCAGCCACTGGATTCCATGTAAAATCGGATAATGATGGTTTTGCTCCTCTCTGCTGAACAAATATCCTCCGCTTTTAATCAAGTCTATATATGAAAAACCTCTACATAAATAACTCCATGCAGTACAATGGTTTTAAAACTAGGGTTCATCTCAACTTTTCTGACCTCTGAATATTTAATCTGAGAAGGACCTGTGCAATGTATTCAACTAAAAATAAAGGGACTACAATATTTATTTTGGCAGAACCCATATAGATATAATAGAAGGACATGTGGTGAGTGGAAATTCTCTACCACACATGGAGAAGAGAAAGGCAAGGCTCTGGAGCCCATTTTTGTTTTCCCACTTATGGAAGCATCTATTAGATAATGATGATATTAGGGTTGTAAAGACACGTGCCACTTTGGAATGTTGTACCAGACTCCATGGGTGTGCACAGAGACCTCTTTCTTAGTTCCTTTGGATGTTCAAAGGGTTCAACTGCAAACCTGAGAAACATGAACCCTTTCAGAGGGGCTGGAGTCTCAGCTTGGCCTTCCTTCTCTTTCTAGTGGGCACAATTTGGGCGCCTGAAGTTAATTATTTGCAGGTGCATTTTGGCTGCATGCAGTGGAATGAGTTCCCAATTAGCCTCTTACAGGTGTAATTAGCAATTTCCACCTCACTTTGAGGGGGCAAGTGGATAATTGTGCCCACAAGGTGGTAACAATTCCTGACCCAGTCTAGCAGAATGTCCACTGCAGACAGCTGTCTGGCTATCAAACTTTCCAGCACAGAATTCTGGGCATTCAAATGTCAGGTGTGCATCTGGGCTCTAGAAGTTGAGTCTCACATGGAGTGGAAGAGCTGGTGAGTTTCTCTGGTTCTTTGCATCCATAAGACAGTGTAACTATGAAACAGCATCAAGGAACAAGAACCACAGAATTCTTTGAGACATATGGGAATAAAAACTCTGAACTGATTACATTGAATAAATGAAGAAAAATTAGCTTTGAGGTGTGAGGGACTCAAGCTACAGAATTAACCTTTTGTAAAACAAGAAAAGCACCTCAATGCAAAAAAAAAATTCTCAATTAACTTTGCAACTAGTTTTACATTTAGAGCATTTTTCACATAAATTATCTCAACTGAGCTCACATACAAAAATTTAATAACAACACTGAGTATTTACTGTGTCTGACATTATTCTAAAAGTGGGTGTATGTTCAGTTAATGTTCTTAATGGCCACTTTAAAGAATTATTATACCTATTTTACAGAAGATAAATTGAAGCTCAGGGAGATGAAGGAAGCTGGCCAAGGTCACATGGCTCATAAGTAGTGAAGATGAATGTCAAAGTCAGGAGGGCTGGCTCCAGAATCACTGTCTAACTTTCTGCTTAAGATGAGAAACTTTTCATCAGAGAAGATGGAATCAGGTACTTAAGGATGTGCTCTGAGGAGCAGCAGGAGACAGACTCATTTGTGAGTTCATTTGTTCCTCCTTTTGTGTAAGTGCTGTGGTCCAGCCACCGTGCTGGCCATTGACATAAAAAAGAAGGAGATAAAAAGGCCCCAGCATCAGGTAAATGTTTTACAATCTAGAAGCTTCCTTGGCTACCTGCTTAATGTGGGAAAGAGGAGGGGAAAGAGTCAGAGAAGAAGGAAGCATACAGGGAGAATGAGGCAAGGAGAGCGGTATGAAGGGAGTGGAAGAGGGAAGGAAGACAAGAGCTAGAGAGAGTGAAAGGGAAGGGGAAAAGGCAAGCTGGGGAATCAGGTTATCTGCTGAGGATGAACCCCTTAGGAGGGAGAGGACAGAGGTCTCAGCAACCAACCAGTAAGGCTGGTCTGAGGAATGCTGCAGAGAATCCTGTGGCCCCTTTAGATGCTCAACTTCTTGCTTTAACAGCAGGGACAGGTTTTCCCTAGGACAGTCAAAAATTACTCTCCACATTCAAATCTGAAAACCCAAATGTACCATGGCTCTCTGGTCACTATACAAAACTTGAGAGAGTTTCAGGACCAAAAGAAACAGAAGCAATGTTCCCTAATAAGGCCGAAGGTTATTATGAAGAGCTGACCTGGCACAAATGCTAAATTTGTTACTGGGACCATCACTTATACCTCATGTTGAACTTATATAAGCATCTGGGAATCTATTAACCTGAAAAAGGCTAATGCATGTTGAGAGATTCTGCACATCCCATGCACTGGGCAAAGCTTTTTTATGCTGTCTAATAATGGAGAATATCTCAGAATAACTAGAAGATACCATTAGACCCGTAGAATGGGGTTTAGAGTATTCCCACACCTTGCCCAAGGTGTCACAGCTGGCAAATGGCAGGGCAGAGAGAACATGTGCACTCAGATGTGTTCACACCATGCTGCTGGCATGCATGAGGAGTTGGTTTGAAAATGATCTTTCCTTTGATGTTTTTTAGGACCTCACTTAAGACTTCAAACATATTTTCTTTTTCTGAGAGGGTGTTGAGGATATTTCCACTGTAAAAGTCCCCTCTGCTTTAAGGATTTCATTAAATAGCTGGACATTTATTCTACTGGTTTACAAAAGCCTTGCAAGAGTACATTTTAAAGTGCCCTGAGATTTGAACTTGGCATGCGGCAGTCATCCAAGAGATTTTGAATTTGGCACGGTGCTAGTCATCTAAGAAGTTTTGACCTTGGCATGTTGATAGTCATCCAAAATAATTTCCTTTTAAGATCCTCACATATTCCACAAAGAATTTAAGATCAATCAACACTTGAGGCCTGTTCCTAAAATTTATGCTGTTACAACATAATCTTCAGTCCTTTACGGCCAAGACCTGTTAGACTACTTATTTAAATTATGCTGTCTTGCTGTTGATGGCAAAGAAAACAGGGGTTCAGTGCCCCTCTCAGAGAGCAAGCTTAATTTTTTCCCCACCTCTATCACTTGTTTATCACAAGCTGTACTGTTTTTTTTTTGTACTGTTTTTTATTTGTAGGAATTTTTAATATTCATTATGCTGCCCAAGATCACCATGGCAAATCCCTTCCTCCCTTCTCTCATTCACCAATCAGACATGGCTTTGCCAGTATCATCTTGGCTAAACTGATGAGGTTAGACACTGTGCCGAGCCTTTCATTTCCATTTTAAAAGATGTGAAGGAGTCATTTGGCCTCTTTGTGCTGAGTTACTGGACCCAAACTAGGTCCATTTTAATGAGACATTTTATGTCCATTGTAATTGAGCTGGTTTCATGAGAAAGCCGGTCATGGGCAGTCACCCATCTGAGTGATTTGATGTGACCTCGGAGAGTTCACCTGCCCCTGGGCCTTAAATTCCCATCTTTCAAGCTAGACCACATGCAATGTTCTTTGAAAAATTCCAACTTTCTCCCAGAGGGAGTATATTGTCTGCCTTCGTAGTAGACACCTCCTGTCTTTGTTGGACCAGTAGCCTTCATACTTTGACAAGAGCCTATCATGCCCTGCTGTCCTGGTAAGCATCTTGAGTCCCACTCCTCCCTACCTCAGGGTGGGCATTTGCCCAGCCTGAGTCATTCATAGTGCATGACCCCCCTTCTCCTCAGCCCCACAACAAATGATTGGTTCAGGGGTTCTCTGTAACCCAAGTGGGGTTCAGTTAGAGGTGAAGGGGATTTGGAATTGTTCCACATCTGCAGAGAGAAAATATATTCCTATAGGATAGAAGAAAGCTGTTTTGAAGAAGGAGGAAAGTTGAGGGGGACAGGAGGAATAGGATCCTGGTGACTGAGCACTGTATCTTCCCAGTTCCTCTTAGTTATGATCATTAATTCCCTTAAATTACTTTATGTTTGAGTTTTTATCAACTGCAATACTGACTGGTAGAATCCTTCGTAATTACTTTGGAATTGATTTTATCTAAAGTTAAAAAGGACCTAAGTAAATGAGACAAAGAACAGGCAAATGTTGATGGGGGAGGGGGGCACGTGACAATTCTAAAAAAGGCCTCCTACAGGGACAGTTAGGGCAACTTCAGGTATCAAACCATCACCACTACAGTGGGGGCAGGTAGCAGGAAGGATATTTTGGAAGTGGAGCACAAAGGGAAGGAGAAATGGAATAAAAATAAACTCTTGGTGCAACCACTTTGGAAAATTCTTTTGCAATACCTACTAAAGCCAAAAATACACATTTCTTTTGGCATATGAAGTACCAGTACTGTTTGTAATAGCCTCAAACTAGTAAGAGCCTAAATGACCTCAAGAGGAGAATGGATAAATGAATTGTGATATAATTATACAATGGAATACAATAAGAATAAATACAGATATGTGCAACATGGATAAATTTCATAAACATACTGTTGAGTCAAAGAAACCAGACACAAAGTAGTATATACACTATAGGGTCCCATTTGTGCAAAGTTCAACAAACGAACGTAATCTGTGGGGTCAAAGTCAGGATAAAGATTACCCATGGGGTGTAGGGACTGGAGGGTATATGACAGAGTTACTACAGAGTTACTGGTCTTCTATTTCATGATCCAGATGCTGGTTTCATGAGTCAGCTGTTGTGTAAAATTCCTCCAGTTATACATCTCTTTTGGATACTTTTTTTCAAATGAATGTTAACCTTAAAATAAGAATTAAAAATAAACCCTCTCTACTTCAGTGTTGCAGCTAGCAGACCTGATTTTGAAATAATCTTTTCATTTTGGTTTATGGACAACATTGATGGTTCTTCCTCTTGGCCTTCCCAGTTCTACCTGTCACTCTTTCTTCTTTCCACATTTCTTCCCTCCATATTTCCTCCCAACCAAGGACCATGTCTTAGTTCAGGGCATACGGGGCCAGGAGCTGACCCTCATTTTGCAGATTCATCTTCCTTCTGCTTTTGATGGGGCTCCTCTCCCACCCCCACTTTAGAAGAGCTCTAACAAAGCTGGAGAACATAACCTGTGACTGGTATACTGATATTGACCAGCTTCCTCTAGACTCATAGATGGGTAGTCAAATACAAAACAAGGGGCAAAGGATATGGCAGACACTATATTGTACCATTTACTAAATTCATTTTCTTCTTACTGGTGTGTAGCTAGGTTTCATTTTATAGTCTACTTTGCACTGAGTGAAACATGTGACTGATTTCTATTTAATGAAGCATGAATGAAAATAATGTGTAACACTTCCAGGACAGTCCTTAGATCCCCATTTATATCTGTCTGCTCAGACTGCCATAACCAAAAATGCAGCCTGGGTGGCTCAAACAAGAGAAATTTATGTTCTCAGAGTTGAAGATCTGTGAGACGAAGGTGGCAGGAGGTTCATTTTCTCCTGGGGTCTCTCTTTGGCTTGTGAATGGCCACTTTTGGCTGTGATCTTTTTTAACATGTATCCCCTACCTCTCCATGAGTCCCAATTTCCTCTTCTTATAAAGACACACTGGCCAATCCTCGAGGACTCATATTAACTTACTTGCCTCTTTAAGGACTTGTCTCAAACACAGTCACATTCTAAAATACTGGGAGTTAGAGCTTCAATAATATGAATTTGGGAGCCCAAATTCAGCCTATTCATGATTCTCCAGGCACAAGTTGAAGATGGACAACCTTCCACCATCCTGGTCCCAGAATGATCATGTGGGAGCAGGGACCCCTGTTAACTTGTACCTTCTCTGGGTTTTTCAGGTGAGTGACAAATAAACTTGGTATGATCAAGAAACTAAGTCCAGTATGTTTCTGCAGTTATACATTTTTTAGGGGCTATGTGTTAAAGCAGTGAGTTGACTTCATCTAATATAAAAGACAATGTATTTTTTGACATTTTGCCAAAAATCAGCCCATGTGGAATGGTTATTTACGTTGAGGATTCTGAGAGCTCCCACAATACTTTATCAGTTCTGGTATTATCACATGGTTTACATCAGTGTTTCTCAAAGTGTTGTAAAAGCATGAATTCCTGAACCTCAACCCACACCTGCTAATCAAAATCCCAGTGCATTTGGGGGCCCTGCATTTTACAAAAACCTATATACCATTCAGTTGTACACTAAAATTTAAGAAGCACTGACTTACCTTGTGTGCCTTTAATTTTAAACTAATATGAAATGAGTACAGTAAAGCTGCTCTTTCCTAGTTGTGGTTAGCTACTGAGATAAACTTTAGATTTTCTCCATGAAATGGAGTATGATATGGAATTATAGCAATGCATCCATTCATTTTTATTTATTCTCTGTTCTACATAAGTCCAATAATTCTTTTTTCCCCTTTAATCATCATCACTATTTTATGATTACTCACCATTTGACTGGGGTCTCAGGCTGAACCTTCATTTTTTTTTTTTTTTATCATGACCTATTTTAGCAACTCTCGCTGTTTTAAAACTAGATTTATGGTTGACAAAGAACTTCTACCAGGGAGTACCAAGGGGTGAGAGCTTAGAGTTCCTCATTTCAAGTTGTGTGCAGGGTTACTTCATCCTCAGCATCACAATTTCAGGACCATGCTGAGGAAGAGAAGACACAGATTACCCTGAAAACACTCTTACACTGTTTTATGCAGGTGGGTCCTGGGGTGACATTCTCCAAAGTATGACCATAGTGTGTTAGGATTTTAATCACTTAACAAAGAAAAGTTCCACAGTCAGAGAGACTAGGAAATACAATATAAAACTTAAATTTATTTACCTAAATGATTATTTTCAGAACCTCCCAGAGTAGGATATAATGCATGTATTTTCCAGACTTGTCACAAAGTGTTTTTATGTGCACTGGTGTTTATATGTCTCTTTGTGTAGCTTCATAAAACATTACTTTTCTCTACAATATGAAAATCCACCTAAAACCAGTAATAATTCTTTTTTATTCTTTTGTGGCAGTGCTGGGGATCAAACACAGTCTTACACATTCTAGGCAAGTGCTCCATCATTGAGTTAAGTCCTTAGTTCCTCCTAATAATTCTTATTTGAGGTCATATTGTGTTGGTTTTTCTGACTGGAATAGTTACACTGAAAAATTTTATATTATGACCATTACCAATGTATAATCATTCTTTGAATCCTGTGATAATTTTAGTTGTGTCTCAAAAGATATTTTACTCTTCTCTGCAAAACTAATGTTTCATCCATGGCATTATCACAAAGTCCTCAAGTTAATGTATAAGAGAAGTTATTTGCTAGTGTTAGTATCTTTATTGTGTTTGGTGGTTTTGACTATTACTAAGTATAACATTACTATTCTTATCTCTACTCCTGTTTTACAGTGTTGAGATATGAGCATTTTCCTTTTTGGGGTACTTGTAGTAAAAACTAATAAAAACAAAACAAATGGAAAGGAAAGGCTGCTATAGGAATCACAAAGCTTCACATCTTTGTGAAGTCTTCTGCATTTCATGAGCATTCACATGAACCCAACAGCAACACAAGTTGCTTTAACTGAAGAAATACTGACCAACAACAAAATCAGAAGTACCCCCAGGAACTCTCACATGCGCCTTCATTTTGCTCTTCCATGCCATGACAGGCAACAATAATCAATCCAGGACTGCTCAAGTGTAAGGCACATAGCCAACACAGCCTTGAAGTGAATGAGGACACAATGCTCCAGAAAGCACCACCAATCAGAATGAGGGCTCTATTTGACATCTGTGACTGGATAGTCAAAATGTTCAAGAGTCTACCAGAATCTGGAGTCAGAATACACTAGTTTCAAGCATAACTACTTGTGTTTGGCAAAACAAGTAACTTTTATAAGCTCCAATGCCTCACCCAGCCAAAAGGAATCCTAACTGTATGTATCGTAGAATGCTGTGAGATTCAGTAAGATAGTCTACACAGCGCACATAACAGAACGTCCGACGACAATTATCACTGTTTAATAGTTTTCTTTCATTGTTTGCTCTATCAGATATATTGTCCTCCCCATTTTACAAAAGGCTGAAACTGGGGCCCAGCAGTATCTTAAACCATGGCAAGTCAATGAGGCTAAAATTCCTATACTTCAGTTTTCGCTCCCCTATGCTCACTCTGTAGGAAGTCTTAACTGTTTATTTAGCAATGTATTTATTTCTTATATTATCTATAACTACTTGAATTGCTCCAAAAATATTTTAAAAACTTTCCAATGCAAGGGCTGGTGAGACTTATTCTGGTCTGGGAAGGGTTCCAGCTCTCTGCCCAACTCTTTATTGGGACCAATGGCTATCACTGGAGAGCTGGCTGGAATGAGAGGCCACAGAGCAAAGCACAGTCTGTTTCATTTTAACAACAACCTTGCTTTACTTGTTAACGACAAAGTCCTTCATTACACTAGCTATGACCCCAGATCTCTACCTTAACAAAAAGAAGTTACATCGTCTAATTGTTCTGGATACCCCTGTAACAATTCCCTCTTGAGAAAACAGCATTCTTTCTGTGTTCTTTTTGTATGATTCCTGGACTTATTCATTGAGAAAGAGAGAAAATATGAGAGAGACAGAGAAAGGATAAATGGTTATATAGTCATGATCAACCCTTCCCTTGCTTCAACAAATGTTACATCTAATTACTCATAAATGCCACTGTACATGTGGATAAAGGCAGTGAGTGAAAATCACTACACAAATTTAGTCAGTCATAATGTATATCTAGTTGCTTTTTAAAATGTGCATTTCCCATATGATCATTAGAAATCCTCCCTGAAAACATGATCCCACTTTTCCCATTGTGTCTGAGTATCTATGAATCCTACATTTCCTCACTGACAAAACCTGAGTTTGAAGCTATGAAAATGCTAGGAATTGGAACTGTATGTATGACACATGGCCAGGAAATTAGAATTTTCACATGCAGGAAGTTCTAGAACTCATGATAAATGCAGAGTTCCTACAGAGTGATTGCTATTCAGGGTTTTTACAAACCTGTTCCACTCAGAAACAACATCGAGACACCATACAACACTGACTATGTTCAGGACGATCATCTCTGTGGCCAGACCAACTGAAGCCAACTAGAAGACTGTCAGTCACCTTAAATACTCAGCTAGGGTCACAGTTGTCCTATCAGTATGACTACTGGAAAAATTTCTTAAGCAAAAAGAAACATGAGAGAAAAAATTCCAAAGTGAACTTTTGAAGAATATAGGGAAAACTACATAATGGCAGGCAACATCAACTCTTTACATGAGATCCTGAGACTTCAATGTTGGCCAAGAGAGAATAGCCCACTACAGCCTCAGTAATCTCTCTTACTGATTACAACTAGACACCCTAGAAAAAAATAAAAAGGCAACTTCCTGAGGACTCTGAGGTGCCAGCCGCACTCCACACAATTAAAGTCCTAGAGAAATTTTGTCTTTCTGGCCTCCTTAGACAAAAATATTCAATATTCTTTAAAGGATTTTATCAACCAAAATCCTAAACTAGGAAGGATTCCATTTAAAAAACAAAAAGTTTATTACTTGGTAAGATCATTGAAGTTGATAAACCTTCCATTACACTGACTAAAAATAAAAGAAAGAACACAGAAATTATATCAGGGAAAAAATGAGAACACCATCATTGGAAAGTCTAAAATATGAATAAGGGAATGTTACCTATAATTATCTATCTACCTGAAAACATTGATTAAATAGACCAATTTCTTAAAAAAGAAAGAAACTACGAAAAGAAATGAACAATTTAAATAATCTATTAAATGACACCCTGTCAGTCATTAAGGTAGCTTAAAGTGGCAGTAACAAAAACTATAAACCCAGAGGTCCAAGACATACAATAAATACCAGTAACAAGAAACATGAAAAAAACTGAAGCAAGACACATTATAATCAAATTATGTAAAACCAATGACAGAAAAATATTAAGTCAGGAGAAAACGGATCCGTTATGACAAAGAAAGATAAGGATAACAACAGATTTCTCATCAGAAGTAATGTAAGGTAAAAGAGAGTAGAGCAAAAATTTAAAGTACCTAAAAAGGAAGGAAGGAAGGAAGGAAGGTAGGAAGGAAGGAAGGTAGGAAGGAAGGAAGGAAGGAAGGAAGGAAGGAAGGAAGGAAGGAGAGAAAGGAAGGAAGGAAGGAGAGAGTCAAAAATAGTAGACATAGAATTCTTTATGTAGAAAAAAGTATCTTCAAAATGAGAATAAAGACTTCCTCACATGAATATATTTTATGAAATTCATCACCAGTAGATGTAAACTATAAAACATGTTAATAAGTATGATATGTTAATATATTAAGAAGTATGATAGCAGATAGATATATTTATGTACAAAAAAGGAACAATGAACAGCAAAAATGTTAACTGTATGGGTAAATATGCTTTTTCTTACTATTTACCTTTTATAAAAAGATAATTAACTACTTATAGCCAATATAATAAAAACATTTTGTGCTATTTATGATACAAATAGAAATACATTTTTTATACCAAAAACACAAAGTCAGGAGAGAAAAATGAAAATATAGTATTGTATACATGGAACAGTATAATGTCATTTGAAGGTAGACTTTGATAAATTAAGGATATATGCCATACACCTTAAAGCAACCACCAAAATAATAAAACAAAGAGCTATAGTGAAAGTGCTGAAAAAGAAGATACAGGTAATTCCATTAAAGTTTTTCAACTAATACAAAAGAAGTCAACAAAAAGAATAAAGAAAATATGGGTAGATAGAAAAATATAGCAAGTTGATACATTCAAACCTGACCTTAAGAAAGAATTACATTAACTGTACTTGGACTAATTACCTCATTTATAGGGCAGAAAATAGGGCTGGGGATATAGCTCAGTTGGTAGAGTGCTCACTTCACATGCACAAGGCCCTGGGTTCCATCTCCAACACCACAAAAAAAAAAAAAAAAAAAAAAAAAAAACCAACAACAATAAACCAATAAAAGGCAGAAAATTTCATATTGAATAAAACAATATGCTGCCTACAAGTCACTTACGAATGAAGACACAAATAAGAAAAAAGTAAAAAGTTAGAAAAAGATAAGCTTGTGCTAATCAGAAGAAAATTAGAGATGTTTTCAGAAAAAATGATATTAGCAGGGATGAAGACAGTTTTTCCATAATGAAAAGTGATTCATTTAATCATAAGAATCTGAAGTTTTTGTGATTCTATTTAAAAAGCTTCAAAATAAAAGATGCAATCCTCACACCAGAAGAAAATGTTTGCAAATCATATGTGTAATAAAGAAATGAAATACAGAATAAAGTATTCTTCAAACTCAAAAATAAGAAAACAACCTAATATAAAATAGACAAAATATCTAAACAAACATTTTACTAAAGAATATATATAGGTGGCAAAAAAGCACATGAGGAGATGTTCAAGATCATTAGTCATTAGGGAAAGGCAAACTAAAATCACAATAATATACTACCGCACATTTATCCAAATGGTTGAATTAAAAAGATTACCATATCAAGTGTTGGCTAGGATTTGGAGAAACAAGAATTCTCATACACTGAGGTTGAAAAGGCAAAATAATGCAAACAGTTCAGAAAACAAAAAACAGTTTCTCAAAAAGAAAGACCATATCACGTACTCATTCCACTGTTTGGTATTTACCCAAGAGAAAAGAAAAAATGTGTACACAGAAAATCTTGTACATGAATGGACACAGCATTTTAGTTATAGAAGCCCCAAACTAGAAACAATTGAAATGTCTAAAAATTAAATGGATAATATGCCAACATTGATGATATACTGGTAAATAATAAAAATCATAACATAATGATTCATGTAACATGTTGAGTGGAAATAAGATCATAAGAGTATATGAGTCCATATGTGTAAAATTCTAGAAATTGCAAACAAATATAGCACAGTGACATAAAGCATACATATCAGTACTTGCTGGGAATAAGAATGGAGGAGTCATGGAAAGGTAGGAGGATGAATTACAAAGGAATTGGAAAATTGGGGGGAATGATGGATATGTTATCTTGATTGTCTAACATGTACATTCATATATACATATGTCAAGGTGTACCTATTAAATTAGTGCAGCTTATTGTATGTCAATCATACTTAAATTGTTAAAACTTTAACTAATAAACAATTAAAACAAAACCTGGCACAACCAAAACACTACAGCAGCTAACCTTTTGCTGGGCATTTGCTATGATCCGGCTGCTATACTAAATGCTTTCCATGTGTTATATCATTTAGTATTTTTTAAAATATATGGCAGGATCTGTTATGGTTCCACTTAAAGAAAGAGCCTGAAATAGAGATAGATTAAATAATTTGCTTAAAGCCACATAATTAGAAAGGGATAGAGCTGGATTTGATTCCACATAGAATTTGGCAATACCACCACAAGGGAGGTAAAACTCAAGAGGCAGCCATGTGGAGTTGGGGGTCCATCCTAGATCTAACTTCAGAACCCAAACTCTTAATTGCTTTATTTTATTGTATTCTTGTTGGAAACATCTTCCCAGGCAAATAGTCAACCTAGACTGATCACATCTGTGCAAATGAAATGTGTGTTTTCTGACCTCCATATTCAGCCTAGATGAGACCCACACTTACCTGCAATCACCATATGTTGCATGAATGAATAAAGTAAATTAACTCAAGGTTACTAACAAAATCTCTTCATGCTAAAAGAAAATGCAGGGAGGGGTTGGGGATGTAGCTCAGTGGTAGAACGTATACCTAGCATGCACAAAGCCCCTGGTTGGATCTGTGGCATGGAAAGAAGGAAGGAAGGAAGGATGGAAGGAAGAAAGGAAGGAGAAGGAAGAAAGGAAGGAGAAGGAAGGAAGGAAGGAGAAGGAAGGAAGGAAGGAAGGAAGGAAGGAAGGAAGGAAGGAAGGAAGGAAGGAAGGAAGGAAGGAGAAGGAAGGAAGGAAGGAAGGAAGGAAGGAAGGAAGGAGAAGGAAGGAAGGAAGGAAAGGGATGGAGGAGATTCAAGCTCAGAAGGACGTTAAGAAACTTGCTGAAGGTCCCAACAGTGAGTAATGTTGAGACTGAAGTTAAACTCAGGTTGTCCAACTTCAGAGCTGAAGGACTTCTCCTAAAATGATGTTCAAAATCTGACTGCCAAAATTTGCACCCTTTAAGACAACCACAAGAGGCTCAGAAGTGTTGAAGGGTTGCAGATGAGCTGAGACAAGCTTTCAAAGGAATGTGGGTGTCCTGTTCCAAGGACACACAATGAATGCTGGGCTGGCCTTGTCTCTGAGGACAATGCATTCCAAGCTCTCAGTCCTATTGAAGAGTGGAGGGGCTCTGCTATTCAGTTGTCCAGCACCCTTGCTATCTCAAGGTTAACAAATTATTTTCCTTTATAATTCACTGGAGACTGATAACTATTATTTCCCTGTCTAACACATACTGACAAGTACTCTGGTTAAATATAGGTTGCTAGGAATTAGGGTGGAAATTTTTTTTTTTTTAGCTTGACTTTATCAAGGGTATACAGACTCTGGGATTCTAGAAACCATTTCTATTACCTTAGGGAAATTAGACTGAAAAAAAAAAAAAAAGGAAGGTTGAGGGAGAGGCAGGGGGAGAGAGAGAGAGAGAAAGGAAGGGTTTTCCTAGATTAAGAATTTAGGGCTTGCTGTCCTTGTCAGGAAGAATGAGTGGAGGTTTCAGAGATGAGTTCTATGCAAGAAGGAAAACAAATAAAGATAGGGAGTGGGGAGAGAGAGGGAGGGAGATATGAAGGAGAGATCAGTACACAAATAAAAATGTGATAGAAACAGTCATGAAGTTTCAGAAACCACATAGGTAGAAATGTTCTCCCCTCTCATTATTTTCCCTTGTTTAGCTATGGAAGCTTAGCTGGCCTGTGGCACTCAGCTAAGGAACACATTTTCCAGACTCCCTGTACCTAGATGTGGTCATGTAAACTAATTTTTGGTCATGGGCATGAACATAGTAGTAATACACACAGCATCCACTATGTCCTTCTAGGAAGGGAATATGTCTTCCCTATCCCTTGCTTCTCTTCTGGTGGCTAAAGCACAGACTGGACAGAGGAAGAACTGAGAACTGCCTTGTGCTAAGGGAAGGAGAACACTAAGGAAGAGTCTGCATCCCATCACTGTCAAACCAGCAAGTCAGTCCTACATGGTCTACTCAGATTTGGAAGTTAGGAAGAAATAAACTATCTTGTGTGAGCCACTGGATTTTAGCAGCACTTGGTTACAACAGCATAATTAAATTCCCAACAGATATATCAGATTCTATGAGATTGATAATTAAGTTAACAATATGAATTAGATGGATAGAAAAAGAAATTTTATTTCATTGCATCAAATTCTTCTGAAACACCCTTCCCCACCCATCTGATGGTATAAATTCAAGAAGAAATCAAAATTATGATTTATTGTCATAGATTTTATATTTAGAAAAAGGTCATGAAGTTTTAAGCCAGTTCAATTTTCCCTTGCAGCTTCTTTTTGAAAGCTTGAAATATTTCACTTTAAATGTA
Source organism: Sciurus carolinensis (assembly GCF_902686445.1). NCBI lineage: Eukaryota > Metazoa > Chordata > Mammalia > Rodentia > Sciuridae > Sciurus > Sciurus carolinensis. The sequence goes on along the minus strand of NC_062229.1, from coordinate 53,384,070 downwards.
GATTGTGGGGAGGACTTTCTGATGAAAAGAACAAAGTTCTTCCATTCCCTTAATCCCACTGCAAGGTTGTGTGGCCCCAGTGCTTCATGTCAGACCTGTTGGCTCCATTCTTTGCAAAGGCTCCAGTTGTTACACTAAAATCACACTGGATCATATTAGTTCTCCCCTCCCAATTTCCTTTTCTTAAAGTTTGGAGCTTCATCATATCACAATGAAGTATTGTAAAAATATTTGGTAACAAATGTTTTCTGCTGGGTTTTGTAAATTGGAATGAGGGAAGGATTGTGCATTTACACCCAATTTACTTCAGACCCTATTACCTATAGAGTAACTTGTGAGTTCTCAGATAAAAGCAAATAATGGAAACCATGCCAAAGTAAATGAACAGCTTTTGATTCTTTTTAAATGTTAAATAGTGATATTTTCTCAACAAAATATAAAATGTATAGCATTCAGGTCCACTTTCATGCAAAATGTGTTATGCAATCCCTGCTACCACTTTGGAAAGGCTGAATGTATGCATTTGACATATACCTTTCTACTCCTGGGTATACAAAAGACAGAAATGTGCACAGATGTTCATTAAAACACAACTAATAGAATATCAGAGCTGCACTAGTAAAAATATTCCCCAAAGACAAACAGTCCAAACATCTATGAAAAAAGGAATAAAAATCAACACAGTGTACTTGAGCAATCAGATACTCTATAATAATGAGAATAAATTGACTATAAAAACACACAATTTATATGGATAAATTTCATCAATATGTTGTGCAAAATCATTCAGAAAGAAAAGGATGTATAATATGTGATCCACTAACACAAAGTTCAAACCAGGCAAAATTAATCTATGGTATTAGAAATCATAACAGTGATTAGCTTTGAGAGAAATGAAGATTGGAAGGGGCAGATTTCTGAAGTGCTCAAGATATTCCAGTTATTGAGCTGGGTACTGGTTTTTTTTATTTATCTGTTCACTCTTTGAAATTCTACCAATCTGAAGTCATAAAGTATGTGTACTTTCATGCATGCTACAGGTCAATTTAAAAAAAACATTAAAGGAATACATGACTCCAAAATATAATTGTTAAAATACTAAAATCAAAGAAAAGTATAAAAATATTACTGCTATTCTCCATCTAAAACATAGACATTGAAAAATATTACAGACAACACTATAGAAATGGATGTTAGAACTAAAAGAAACAGTATAAAGAATAGGCAAAAACAGAAAAGCAAAACTGCTTATGAAAATTTGCTAACAACATTTGGGTTGCATGCTAACAATAAAAAACTTCAAAACCAATTGGTTTGTTTACAGGTGGCATTTTACCTCTAAAACCTCACAATTTTAATTATTTGGGATTTCTTTTTTCTTTTTTTTGTAATGGATGTCACAGGCAGAGCATATCATCACTCCACCCCGCTGCCCCAGATCATACATTGAAAATCAGGGATTGTTTGGCTTATAAAAGCCTGGAACATTGAATTCAAGAAGCTCCTTGTATATAAAGAGATGGAGGTAACTAAGTTCAAAGAAGCCCAATTTAATTTTTCAATATGGTAGCCACCTGCACCAGAGGTTGTGCAAATAGAACAAAAAAGCTGATGTTCAAGTTGTCTCTTCAGTCAGATATAAATATCTGCTGATAACCACCACTGTGGACAGAACAGAGTGAGGAAAGTCTTAGGGAGAAGGGCATCCTCTGAATTGGAAATGACTTCTCCAAAGGACTGAAGTTATTACCATTCATATTCATTCTCGCCACCCGCCCCATTCCAGCATTGGTTCTGATTTCAGGTTATGTTTGAGGTATTTGTCAGGAGGTGAGATTTCAGAGAGATGGCAAACTCCCATTCCAAGACAGTCAAAACTCTTAATGATAGCCTCTCTCCCACTGCCACCAGGAAGCTCAGCAGGGCTGTGCAATCCACAGGATAAATGGCAGAGGGCAACTGGGCAGGTTCCAGACCCACTACTTTAAACATGTACCTGCCATTTGTGGAAATAATAGATGGTCCATTTTTTAGGCATGACTCAAAAACCAGAAACTATGAAGAAAGGATTGGAAGATGTGAAAACATGAATAATTAAATGGTATAAACACACACAAACACATATGTTTTAATATTTACAATGAAAGGTATATTCTTTAATATGTGAACTGATGGATCAAATGTCCCATCAGACAAAAAGGGCAAAGGTAAGGAAGAGGCATTTCATACACAAAAAATGTATAAATGGATAATAAACTGTAAATCTTTATTTGCTACACACACACACACACACACACACACACACACACACAAGGAATGAGGGGATCTTCCCTCCTTTGTATGTCATGTGTAGGGGTGCTTCCAAATCAAAGACAAAAAATTATCTGAAGTCACTGTTGGCAAAAGTGTTTAGAATATATACAAAGGCTATAAAATGTGTGATCTCTAGCAGAAAGACCTGGAGACAAACTCAGCATATAACGGGGAATAGTTAAATAAATCACCATACCACAGATAAAGTGGAATGCTCCACAGCTATTAAAAATGATGAGGTAAATCTGTGCTTACTAACAAACATTGAGACTGATAACATGTTGTTACAGAACCAAGAAGACTACACAGTAGTAAGTACTGTTTCACCACTTTCACACATATATACCCAGAAAGAAGGGGAGGAAGGATGAAGAAAAGAAGGAAGAAGGGAAGTGGAAAGGAGAAAATAAATTTCAGCAATTAAAATGTTAACAACTGTCTCCATGAGGGGGTGGGGGTGTCTTCCTTGCTTATATACTTCTGAATGATTGATGTTATGATAATAGAAATACTTTATTTTTACAACTACTAAAAAGGATATATTCACTTTGAAAAAACAAAAACATAACCAAAAATAACAAAGCTAAGTAATTGAAAAAATTTGAGACATACTTGAAGCTCATCTTTATGATATCATATTTAACTCTGTTTTAAAACCTCAAGTCATCTTCTTTCTAGTCCTTCCTCTTCCTTTTCCCCCAAGGACAATCTGTGTCCATTTTCTATTAATTTGACTTTCACTCAATACTTAATATGTATTTTATAAATTTCCATTTTTTCAGTGTTTCTCTTTCCCCTCTTTCCCAATTAGTTGTCCCCACGAGATTCATAGATCATATTCTACACCTCTTAACCAGAGCCTATGTTTCTGACAGACTTATGCACCCCTTCATCCTTTACACCATATAAAGCCACCCTACTATTACGCCTTTGGCAGCATTCCATATCTCCCTCTGGACCAAAATTCCTTACTGTGGCTTTCCAGCTTTCCAGTCCAAATTTGCACTTGAAGCCTCACCTCCCTTATTCTGAACTCCTGATAGTTTCTTGCTCCTAAGATAACTCTCCACCCTATATGCTCATGGCACGTGTTTACATGTCTACACCACTCATTGAATTGTCTTCTAAGAAGCTAATGCCTGATCTACCCAATTATGGAAACTCTACCTTTTTTTTTTTTTCAAGATTCACATCCAATTGAGTCTCCCCTCTGAAGCCCTTGCCTAATACCCCAATTTGGAAAACCAAAATGATGCCTTTCTGGGTTAATATTTTATTCTTATACATGGGCCCTTGTCTTCCCTACAATGTGGAACTTTTATACATGGAGACAACTTTTTTAAACATCTTTTTTATCCTCAAGGCGCCTAGCTCGGGGTTTTTCACATTTTAGATGCTTAGAAAAGCTAAATACACATCCCCCCACACACACAACCTCACCTGCTATCTGCCAGGTTCTTTGCAAGGTGAGTCCATATTTGTCTGTTCTCAGAATATGGTGTGTGTGGTGGACATAGCCATCCCCTTTTCTATGTATTTAAAACCAAGACTGGGAGAGAAGGCACCTTACCAGAGACCATGCAGTTAAAGCAGATCTGAGATTACAGTCCTGGTCTGCTGTCTGACTCCAGGGACAGTCCTTCCCTTGGTTGACCTGTACTTCTACAAAAAAATATGGAGCTGGACTGATGTAAAAATGCAGAAAGTGCTGGTTCAAAAAATTCCAGTTTCCTGACTGAGAAAGTGGTTATTGTATTCTCAGGTTATAAATGTTTTAGCTTGCTTTAAGTCAGCTAAATTATCTATCTCCTGGGTCTGTGGTCTCTGTTCTGTTCCTCTCAGCCCCCATTACCCCTTCCCAAGAATGCCATTGTTTGGGGATCAGTCTCCAGATCACATTCTCTTTGCACATTTAAAAATCTTTGTCTGAGAGATCACTTTTCCTAAATTAAAACTCCCTGCCTCCTCTCAAATTCTGATGAAATAGTTGGTATCCATACCAGAAAAATGCCTTGTCCATTCTACTGCCAATCATTCTACTTTCATCTCAACAACTTCCCGTGCCTCTCTTCTCTATTCTGTATATCTTGATGATTTCACATTTAGATTTTCTGGAGGGTGATGAACTGAGAGGCAAAAGGAGTCCACTAAACAAATCATTCACCACCAACAGTGCTTCAAATCATCTGAGATTCTAGGTAACTTCAACAAAGTCAAAAACTTTTGGAATTGCCCAAATCATGAAATAGTCAAGGTCCTGAGCCTTATCTTAAAGACAACAATACTACCTTTACACAACTGTATTAGTTTCCTACTGATGCCAAAACAATCTACCATATGGGGGTTTACAATAACAGAAATCTATCCTTTCACAGTTCTGGAGGCCAGAAGTCCAAAAGCAAGGTCTCAGCAGATTTGGTTCCTTCTGGAGACTCTGAAGGAGAAACCATCCCATGGCTCTTTTCTAGTTTCCAATGATGTTCAGCAATACTTGACATTCTTTGATTTGTAGGTACATCACTCCAATCTCTGCCTCCATCTTCACATGAAATGCTCCCCTATGTCTATATTTGCTTTTCCTTTTCTGCCTCTTAAGGACACCCATTAATGAATTAAAGGCTCACCTTAATCTAGGATGATCTCACCTTGAAATATCTTAATTATATCTGTAAAAACCCTTATTCCAGATAAGGTCACATGCTAAGATTTCAAGAGGACACATCTTTTTGGCCCACTGGTCAACTCATCTACCAACACTGGTTTAAAGTTTATTATGTGCCTGGCACTATTATAAATACTGTCTACTAACTCATTTTATGTTCACAACAACTGAAAACAGTAATCACTCCCTCATTTAATAAATGAGAAGGATAAGACAAAGAAAGGTCTAGCAATTTTCCTAAGAGTTCATGTGTGGGAAAGACAGCTTGTATTCTAATCCAGGTAATCTGACTTAGGAGCTCATCTTTTTCCACCAGGATCAACTATCTCACACGCATTTACCAGAATCTAAGGGTCCTAATTAAGAGCTAGTACCACTCCTCGAGTCACATTGTTAATTTAAACTAGATGATGTTTGGAAATACAAAACACATCTTCCATCACAGCTTCCACCCAACTACGTCAGGCATCACTAATTGATCGTAGAGTTCTTTCCTGTGGAGTCTAAGAAAATAACTGTAAGTTTTCCAAACATTCATTAGCAATCAGTTCAAAGGTGACACTCAGGATAAAACTTCTTTGTCATCCTGGCTCTGGAATTTTCTTTAAAAAAAAAAAAGTAGAGGGAGCAGAAGAATGAGGCTTGATCTTTATCATCTCCTGCTGGAAGGCCAGCCCCTGCCCCATTTTTTGGCCTGCCTTCCTCTAGGACATGTATCTGCCTTCCAAGTTAGACAGACAGAGCAAGACTGGATCACATCAAACAGCATGGAGAAGCAGACAGAAGTCCAAGCTCAAAATCCAGACCCCACCAGACTTTGTTTGAAATTCAGAGACCGCCTAGGCTGCTGGCACATTCTTGGAAAAGCATGGGCCTTAGGAAGAAGCCTTTCTTTGATGGCTGACAAAAAAATACTAGGTAACGATCTTTTTTTTTTTTAATCAGTGATGGGGTTTCAGACAATTGTTCCTCATCTCTCCCATTTAGAGGTTTAAAAATGTGTTTATATATATATATTTTTTTTTCATTTTCCTATCCACCTCATTTAAAAATAATCCAGATAACCATCTGCTTTCATTAAAGTAGACCACAACAAAACTGAATAATAAAATAATAAGAGCCCAGTAGATCACACCGCTGCATTGTCATGTCAATGTTGACTGTGGGAATCTGTTCTTAAGAGAAGATATGACAGAAGAAAGAGCCCAGGGTCTCAGCCCCTTTGCAGAGAACATTCCCTTTAATGGCAGCTCACTTCAGGATTAACATTGTTATTACTAGGAGAATGTTTAGTCTTCCCATAAGAAAAAAGTGATAGTAATTACACCATGATAGAAGAATTACTGAGAATTACTTTTTCTATTTTACTCATAAAAATGACATAGATTCTCATATGTAATACAACTCCCTTAATTTATAGGTGAGAAAAATATGATGCAGAGAGATCATCTGAGCTACTAAATGTCATGCTAGCACTTGGTAACAGAACACAGTCTCCCAGGTTCAGCTCTATACTTCACAAATTCTGTGGAGCCCCCCAACCTGATTACCAGGTTATTTATACAGAAACAAAAAAAAAAATGCTAATAAGACAAAAACATTGAATCCTCCCTGTTTTTAACTGAAGTCACCCAAGAAGGTAAGACTCACTCTGCATGAACTCATGACTGAATTCTCAACATTTAATATATTTTACTCAATTAGTAATAAATTGGTGATAGTATAGAAATTTATACCAAAACTACTCAATAAAAATAAGTCCTGAATTTTTCTCCAGATTCCAGTCCCTCTCTCCAAATGACTGGCAAATTCACTAACCCTTGATAGGACTTTTCAAACCTGGCACAATGACCTTGGGACCAGATAATTCTTTGTTGTGGGGAGCTGTTCTGTGTTCTGTAGGATGTTTATTACCATCTGCAGATTCTACCCACTAAATGCTAGTAGAATCTATTCCTGCTCCTCCCTGCCCCTCTGTCCAACTATTATAGTCAATAATATCTCTAGTTGTCTAATGTTCTCCAGGGGCACAATTAACCCTGCTTGGGAAACACTGATCTATGATGACATCCCTCCCCAGGTCATTCATGGAACACAAAAGCTTGATGAATCAACCAGTTGTTAATTTTAAAATGCAGAGAGAAAATAATAAGAAAATATAAATGTGAATTGAATTAGATATACTTGTAATCTGCTAATATCAACATCATTATGCTAAGTAGAATAATGTTTTCACTAAAGGTCAAATATTATATAATCCCACCCATATGAGGTACTTAAGAGTAGCCAAATTCATGGAAAGAAAATAGAACAGGGTTTGCCAGAAGTTCAGGAGGATAAATGGGGACATATTGTATAAGGGGTACAAAGTTTCAGTTTGGGAAGATGAAAAAAGTTTAGGAGATGGGTGGTTGGTGATGGTAACACAACAATGTGGCTATGCTTATGTGTTAATCAGCATTTTTTCACTACAATGAAATAATCAAGAAAATCAACTTAAAAAGAGAAAAGGATTTTTTGGCTAATGGCTTTTGAGGTTCTAGTCCATGATCAGTTGGCCCCGTTGCTTGGGCACATCATGGCAGGAACTTATGGTTGGGCAAAATTGCTCACTTCACGGCCAGAAGCTAAAAGAAAGAGGGAGAAGAAAGGACAATGTCTGACAATCTTCCTCAAGAGCATGCATGCCTCCAATGACCTAGCAGTTCTATCTCTTAAAGGTTCCACCATCTTCCATGCCTCTCTGCAGACCAAGCCTTCAAACACATGAATCTTGAGGAGACATTTAACATTCAAACCAAAGTAACTTAACATCACTGAACTGACCACTTAAAAATTCTTAAAATGGTAAATTTTATGCTCTGTTATATTTGGCCACATTTTTTGCAGTACAAATCATTACAAGGCTTAATTCCACAAAGCCCAAAGCACCTAGATATGCTTTAAAACTCCCCTATTCTTACATATTGGATTTTGTTGTTGTTTTTGCTGTTGCTTTGGGCTTTTTGGTTTGTTTCATTTTGATAATAAAGTCTTCAGCTAAGGACTCCAAAGATGAAGAAAACTCCTCTTCTTCACTCTTTGCTGAGAATGCTAGATGCAGCAGCAGCAGCCACCAGGGCTCTAGAGCCTGCTGCAGAGCCACACATGCCTGCTCCTGGGACACAAGCCTCTGGAGGCCCCCTGATTTAAGAGCCTTCTTGTGTGAAACACATTGAGACCAGATCCCCTAAGGACCTGGCCTGTGGGCCAGTCAGCCCCAAGCCCTTCCCATTGCCAGGATGCTCTTGACAAAAGACGGTCTGGCACTGAGCAGTGAGGCCATTATTTTCATTTAAACCATACATGTCATGTCCTGTTTGTGAGAAACACGTTAAACAACTCAGAAACACATTCACAATGGGCTCTGAAGTGGGATTCGCATTCCTATGGGCTGGCGTACTATAAACTCTTGGGGGAGGCTGATGGGGAGGGTGGGATGGCTCATCTTCCCCAAAGCTCAGCTGACAATGGGGGCTTTCTTGGCCCTGCTTAAGTCTTACAGTTTTCTTGTGCCTAAAAGCATGATCCCTCCAAAATGATGAGCCCACATTGACCATGGAAGTCCAGTAATTTGAATTCCTTTAAGATTCTCTCTTATAAATTTTTATCTTTATTAAAAAAGAAGATTTCAGCTAAGGAAATTCCCAAGAGGAAGACAAATGCCCTATTTTCACTTACACTGCAACAGATAATCTACCACAGTCCTTAAAGGCAACTTGGAGATGTAAAACTGCCCAATAAAACCAAAATCTGCTGTAATGAGCCACCCCATCACAAGAGCTTCTCAAATGGAAATGTATTTGCTTATAACATACAATGTGAGAGACTCCTCATTCCTTGATGAAAGAAATGACAAACATGGAGAAAATCATCTAACCAAGTGTAATTTGAATTTACCATTTGCTCACTTACTATATAGTATTTATATGCAAACTTTTAAAAATGTACATTCTAATATATTAAAATTAGAACCCAAATATAGGCCACTGACCAAAAGAAATAATAATGAACACGATAACTGTGTCTGCCTTTGTGCCATGACATTTCTTCTGGGTAGAAATATTTATCATTTAAACTATACATATTACATCCCAAGGATATTTTTTAGTTGTCAATGGACCTTTATTTTTTTTTATAGGCGGTGCTGAGAATCGAACCCAGGGCCTCACATATGCTAGGCAAGCACTGTACTACTGAGCCAAAACCCCAACCCTGTGGATATTTTTAAAAAATTAAACTATTTCCTCCTAACACTTGAAGGCAGATTAACTGTAAAGAAAAACAGAATCAAACAGAATTAACAGTACCATAGTATTCATGAAAATATTTATAAACTTATAGTTTATGAAGACAAAGGTGGACCTAGTAGATTTCCTAAAAGTCAAAATAATACCTGCTAGGATTTGTTAAAGATGTGAAGGCAAATGCTAGAATGTCTTGTTTCCCTTCCTCTGGAACTAACAGTTTCCTTCTCGAAGCATATGAGAGTTCTGTAGTAATTTAAATTTACTTTGGCTTTACACAAAAAGGTATTCCTGGCCTCTTCAATACAAATGGTGAATGATAACACACTTGGCCATCACCCCTCAGTCTACAACATCCCCTTATTTCCTCTCTGGTCTCTCTTTCAGAAGAGAGATGAACATCACACCTCTGAGGAAGGTGAAGGCCAGGCTCTTCTTGGCACTACTAAAAAGAATGTTATCTCTGCCTCTTATTAAAAACAGAAGGGAATGTCTGCCACAGATGAATCTGATTCTCCTGATATCAATAATCAACATCAAACTTGGGCCTATGGTTGGTTTAGGTATCTCCATTTTATGTCTTTGGACATTGGCATGGCAGCAGGTTCTGAGGCAACTCTGTTTTATTTTTGCATATTAACAGCCTATCTGTAGCACTAGAAGAGGAATAGTGGTTTTCTGTCTGGGTTGATTAAGTCATTTTAGAAATAGATCGTAGTGATGGTTCTATGATATTGCAAATGTAATAAATGCCAATGAACTACACACCTAAAATGACTAATATGACTGTTTTTATGTTATAGCTATTTTGTCACAATAACAAAAAATATACAGGATGGGGTGGGAGAGAGCAGAGAACAAAAAATCCGGTAACTTCATTAAGTTCAGGACTCTGCTTCAGTGTCACCTTATCCATGAGGCCTTTTCTGGACACATGAGGTAAAACAACACCTTTCCTGTTGTTCTATCAACAAACAACAACAAAAACAAAAACAACTAACTGATAACTTACAAGAGAACAGGTGAGCTAGGAGTGTACCTATATCACTGTTTTACTTCTGTCACATTTGAGAAAGGGTTGAAGAGGATGGCTGGGATTGTGTGGTATAGCCTCTGTGCTGGGAGAGAAAGCAGGCAGGGTGGAGAAAGGTGTATGTGGCAAGATGAGCCACATCTTGGTGGAAGGTCCTTTCCTGATCAGGAAACACTGTGTTGTGGAAGATCACCAACGGTGGACTCTCATCCCTGGAATGGTCAGACAATCTCCTCCTATCCATGTGTTCTATAGAAAGGAGAGACATATGACCAATCCAGTCCTAAAAATTCTCAACCTCTCCTTCCCCTGCTCCCCAAATGGTTCATAACTTCAAAAATAGAACTATGTTCCCATATCTTGGCATCAACCTTAAAAATTCACAGGAGCAGGACTTTTTTCATTGAAACTAACTTGTAATATATGTATATATGTAGTGCACACAGACACACACACAGGATAACTAAACTTCTACTTTTAAAAGGAAACACACTAATTAAAGTCAAAGAAATGTAAAGGTGGCAAAAGTTTTATTCATTTAAACTAATAAGAGTTGGTTTCTATTAAACAGTATTCTCAGCTTTATTTTCTCATAATGTCATTCTTACTCTGGGCTATAACCCAGTTTATATATTACATGTCTTTGGTACATTTAAGAAGGAATTTAAATTTACAATGCTGGCAGGAGAAATGGATTTATAAACTCTAAAATATAAGCTCTTATTCAACATACTTAAATATACTTAAAACCACTACTGATAATAAGCTGCCATAAGGCAAATGTGTGATTTGATCAACTCTTTGAGCAAAAATATTTGAAGGAGGCTCCAATGCCTATAACAAAAACACACTTCTGCTCATAGTGAATCAGAACAGCATTCGAGCACAAGCAGTGAGTCCTATCTTAATGTACTCTGATTTACAAAGTAAGAAGGAACTTTTTGATTCAAAACACAAGTCTCCATATTGTGCCCCAAGCAAACACTCTGCAATACAACGAGGTTGATGATACTGAAACTGAAATTCCTAGATAAACCCCTTTAAACCAGCAGCATCATACAGATGACAGGGCAGGCAGGGTAGAGGTCAGCTACAGCAATGATCTCTGCTTTAGATCTAAGAGCTAGATTCGGTTTTTCTGGCATATTGAACCTAAACTCTCCAACTACTCCCTTATTGAGGACCCAAAATTGCCAGCCTTTCCAGAGGGACTATTCCTAATCCCCTGCCCAGCCCCAGATGCCCTCCTGACTTCATCCCTGGCACTGCAGAGAACTGGCCTGCCCTTCTGGCAGCCCATGGCATCCTCGGTGCCTTTCCATTTGGACCAGGCTATTCTATCAGTTGGCTATGGCCATGCACTTCCAGCAGGCCCTCAAGCACTAGCCATTCTTCAACAGCCGAGGCTCTCATGCTCCCTTCTTCTGGCTGCCCCTAGCCCAGGTGGTGAGGCTTACGGCTCTTTGGGGTATGCTTCCTGGGTGGCTGAAGGGAGGCCATGGACTTCTCAGCCTTTTTCCTCTTCTTCCCTTCCATTCCACCCCTCTGTTGCCCCTTCAAAGTAACTCTAAATTGTTTTAGAAGAGCTTCATTCCTTCAGGGTTTCAAACAGTGTGGCAAAGTCCAGAAGGGCAGGGTCTGCTAAAGTCGTCTTCGTGGTTGTCTGTGCCACTTAGGGCAAGGGTGTAGAATGACCTTAAGTCTCCAGGCTCCCTACCACACCAGTGGGCCAGGCTGTCCCTAATGAATAACAAATGGACCTTCATGATCCATTGCTCTGGAAGGGCCACCATTACATGGTTTTGTTTTTTTAGCATTGTGGTAATGTATCATCTTGCTTGGCTGGATGTCATCTTTGAGAAGAAAGTCACCAAAGGTATGTGTGCCCTTCCCCTAGAATCCCCTCTCTCCACCCTAATACCACCCCTCCTTTAAAAGAAGGTATAGCAAATGAGGGCAAAGCACTCACCACCCTCATTTGGACCTAGAATCCAGTGCCAGAATCCAGGACTCTGGCATGATCCTGCTTATCAGTTCTATACACTCTCCACTTTGAAGATGGAAGATCTTCAGCACAGCTAGAAGACAAGTCATAGGAGATAGAGGGGATGGTAGTGGAATTGCAAAATTCACTAGTAGGGGGTAAGATGGACTAGGGAATGCCCTTTGTCCTAAAGTAAAAAATCATTTCTTAATTCACAGGATAGAAGGATCTTTTTCTTTTCTTTTTTCTTTCCAAGCCTCCCACTATTCATCTTCATTTCACAGATATTTAAAGCATGTATTATGTTGCTATGGACAATTAGCCTTTTATCCAATTTTACTTGAGAGTTTAACTCTCCCACCCGAAGGTTTTAATTATACCCTCAGCCCCATACGTAGGCCTGGGTTCCTGCAGCTGGAAATCTGCCTCAGTGATGTTATAACCTTGTTAATGTAACAAAAGAGGAGTTTACTTAAAACTGGACTGACTATGGACTTAAGCCAAATTTACTTGAAAGAGGAAAGAGTCTGTCAAAAATCCTATAGTAAACACGGCAAAGCAGTTCTTTCATAGCCTTCCCTTAATTCATAGCGACAAGCAATTTACATGTAAGTGGATTCATATGCTCCACCAAGAGGCCGCCTCTCCAAGCTGGGCTGTGCTCCCCCACACCCGCCTCCCCTCTTTCTTTTCTTTCCTCACTTTTAGTGTTTTTTGTCTTTTTCTTTTTCTTTTTGGGTATGTGGAGTAGGCCATTCTCCTTAGTGGAATAGCATAAATCCACAATGTTTTAATTGTCCCAAAGTGTAATTAGGGCCCTCTAAACATTTACCAAGCCAGTTGTTCTGAATAAAGGCAGCCAGAATTTCGAAAAGCCACTCTCAGACCTGACTGTTGTCCTGTCAGAGATGCACTTTATGTTCTGGGGAAGGTTGCTTCTAAAGTTTCAGAAACTCCCCTGCTCTGAGTAGGTAAGAGTCCTGAGTTTTAAGTGGGAGGTGCTAATCAAATACCAGAGCCTACAGTTTTTTTCTCTGTTGCCAAAATTCTGCACGGGCTTCTTACCTTCACTGTTAATTAAATTACCTTTTTTAGTTCACACACTAACAAAAAGCATGTATTAGACTAAACAGCAGTGACAACAAGGAAAGGGCTGAGGGAGAACCTTCTGAGAAAACATTAAAGAAAAATATCACTCTTAATATCACTGGATAAAGGGGGGGGGTAACTTCAGCTTGCAAAGCAGAGAGGTGGAAATCCCTAGCATTTTAGATACACACACACGCACAATTAATTTTCCCCAAGTAGAAAGCCAGGCACAGATTTGCTATAGTTTCATTATTTTCAACTGTGCTCATTGACAATATCCATCCATAGCAAACAACTGGCTAGCACTCAAGTTTCTTTCGTGCACATTGAAAGTTTAATTGGTTCTAACTAGATCAAAAGTTGTTTTTCCCCCTTTTGGCATGTATCTGTATCACTTCTATGCTATTTGGAAGCTGCTTGACATCAAAGGCAGATCCATCATTCTTGGGGAATCTCCATTCCTGAGAGGCGATTCCACTCTACCTCTTCTTCCGCACTGCTGAGTGTCATGGCCACCAGAGGAACTGGTTGCACCCTAAGAAATACACATGACTCATTCTCACCCCTGTGCCAAGCGGCCTAACTGCTCCTGAGGATGCCCCTGGACAACCCCAAACCAACTGTTACATGTGGCAACACAGCAAATCCTTTGAAACAAAGACTCCGTGAAAAACATTCTAGGATGGAGAGAGTCCAGAACCACATCATTCAGGCCTTCAACAGCCCATGACAATGGGACCTGTTTTAATTACCTGAAAGTTAGATGAATAGCTTTTTCATTTCTCTCTTTCTCCTGTGTTTGGTTTTTTTCACTGATCACTCTGAGGTCTTAGGTCTAAGCTTTGAACTGGGTTCAGGAATTACTAGCTGTGTCTCTTAGGCAAGTTTACTTAGCTTCTCTGAACCTCAGTTTCCTTTTATGAAACCTGGGGAGATTTGGTTGTTACCCAAGTGAAAGTATACAACACCAAGCCCTTTCTGTGTTCTATGGGCTGAACATGGTTGTGAGACATGCTTGGCCAGTGTTAGACACTATTTTAATCAAACTAATTCTACTTCAGAAGATAGTGTTTCCTGATCTTTGCAAAAGTGAGGCTGTTTAACCTTCATTGTTTTATTACATTATGTGTCAAGAACTGAGCTAGAAGTTGATTACATAGACTATAATTTTCTTTGTCAGACTGGTGAGTGTGATAGGCTCCATATTCTAGCTGTTTTTTCATCTACTCAGTCTCTAGCCTCTCAGAGAAGTCATATGATCCATTTCATATCAATGACATAGGTAACAGTCTTTGGAAGGGGTATCCCCTCCCTGTTGGTGAAGTCATTTGGCCCTTAACCTTCCTTCCATTGGAACACAGATGTGATGGCTAAACTATGGCAATAATTTTGCAACTTGAAGAAAAAAGCCGGCTATGACCAGATGAAATAAAATGGCAATGGTACCTCTAGACATATTTTCTCTTACAGTGCTAGGGATCAACCCTGGGCCTTGAGCATGCTAATTAGTAGAGCTACCACTGATCTATATCCCCTACTGTGATTCCTCCTACACCCAGATGTGGCTACATGGAAAAGAGGGTTTCAGGATATCCCGCAGATTTACATGAACCTAGTCAAGAAAAGATCAGAGCACAACTTGAGAGGCCGAGTGTGTATCACTCTTCTCCTATCAGCAGCACCCCCCACATGTTGCAGGATCATGCAACACAATTACTAAATTGTGGTTTTATCACTGTCTGTGATATTCTACCTTCCCTTGGGTTCCAAAATATTAAGTTTAGAAATCTCCATGCTTGCCTTTGGTTGTGTTCCAATAAGAAAAGACATCACTGGGGAGTGCAAGCCTTCCTAAGGAGCACTGACCGGAGCACATCTTGAAGTGAGCATGCTAATGGTGTCCTTGAAACCCACTGCTTCTCATTTTCCCATTAGAGCCTCCTTAATTTGGCACCCCAGGATTCTGCTTAAATTACCTCCTTAGTCAGGATTAGGGGAGCAAAGGGAGACCACAATGCCCTGACCCTGACAGTTCAAATTGTCAGCTCCAGGAGACTGACACACTTTTCTCCCCACTACTCCTGCACCGCATGGCATGGTCTCAATTTCAGAGAAATCTGAATGCTTACACACTTAACCAACCCCCAAGTGACTCAGCCAGACTTGGGTCTGAGTGAGTAAGGCATTTTGTATCTTGAATCTCTCTACTTGCTCCATGCCAGTGCCTCAATACTTTGATAAAGTGATGACAGGATGAACATAGGGAACAAAAAGAAAAAGCAAAGAAAATACTATAAGTACATGGAAAAACTATGAGCTGCTGGAATGTATCTTACATAGTAGAGGGGGACAATATTTCCATAATGCAATTTTCAAAATAGAGACTTTAGAGGCCAGATTGCTTTCCTTCCCTTTCAAGGAAACTGAAGTAAATTTGAGCTCAGAACATTCAAAGGCCAGTTTCTAAAAGTCACTCTGAACTGTCTTCCTTCTGAATCTGCCCAAAAAAGTTGCACTAAGGAGGAATTTTTGTCTGTAGCAGCACTGTCAAATAGGAATGTAAAGCAAGACAAATTTTCTAGTAACTACATTTAAAAACATAAAAAGAAACAGGTGAAATGAATATTTGTATTTATCCTAATATTTCCAAAATATTATTTGAGCATGTAATTAATATAAAATCATTGCTGAGATGATTTATATATTTTTTCATAACAAACTGTTTGTAATCATGTGTGTTTTACACTTACCACAGAACTCGGACTAGTGTGTATTTTTTTGATCCTTGCATCCCATTTACTTAGTAAGGGGTGGGGGAGTGGAAGAGTTTACTAAGCTAAAATATGCCTGGCTTAGCATCATAACTTAATCCAGATAAAGTTGCTAACATTCACCCACTTGTGACCTATAAAAATGGCAATTTTGTATGGTTTGATTAAATGTTTTAATTCAAAGATTTCATGAGAGGGTCCCTGCAAGATTCACAGTAGACCTTCAAATAAATTTCTGATGTGAGTGGTTGCTGACTGCAAAGGTAAGAGCCACTGCATATCAGGTCCAAGTGCAGTGATTTATTAGCTGCTAACATGCTTGACTCCTCTATAGGCAAATACAAAGTTTGTACAAGTCTGACTGAAAGTTAATTGGTCAAAGAGCAAGGCACTGCCCAGTGATAGGTATTTTTGGCTACCATGGGCAGCTCAAGGCCTATGGCTGAAGATGCCTGGAAGTATATCACTTAGATGCCTCAGAAGCCCCTCCAACTCAAGTTTTTATAAAACTATCAGTAGCAGCAGCATTAGCAGCAGCGTGACCACCATGGTCATTGTCCCCATCATCATCATGGCCACTATCACCATTACCACTCTTGTCGTCACTATCAGCACCACCCTCATCATCACTGTTATCGCCACTACCAACATTATCACCAGCATTACTAGACATTTTTACTTCTTTGCCTGTTGAACTCCAATTCAGTCTTTAAGATCCAGTTTAAATAGCACCAATCAAAGCCATCTCCACCTCACAGACCAAATGAATGTCTGTCATTTCTGTGGAATCACTAAAAAAATCCCTTTGTGCATATATAGGTTAAAACATAAAGACCCAGGGCTGAAGCTATGGCTCAGTGGTAGAGCACTTGCCTGGCAAGTGTAAGGCACTGGGTTAGATCCTCAGCATCACATAAAAATAAATAAATAAAATAAAGGTATTTTGTTTGTCTACAAAAAAAAAAAAAAAAAAACACTTTAAAAAACATAGTGACCTAATTACTAAAGCTGCCTACTTTCAGCTCCTAGCACTGTGACTGGTATCTACTATGGGACTCAAAATAAATATGTTTGTATTCAATGAGTAGATTGGACATCTCTATTTGCTCATTGTCAATGCCTTCAAATGCCAGTGCCTGTTATTTGCTAATGCATTCCTTGATGTTAAGCTAAAAAATTATTTGAGGCTGTAATCTGATGTTTACAATCATTTTATATGTTCCACCTTCAGACAGGTTGTAAATAAACATGGACATGGATCATAACTCACATGTCTTTGCTGATTTCATAGCACTATGCAGAGACTTGTCTTTATAGTTTACTGATATACTATTCATATACCCTACAATGCACCCATTTAAAATGAATTCAGTGGGGTTTTGTGCATCACAGAGTTATTAAATCATTATCACTACATCGATTTTTAGACAATTTTCATCACTCAAAAACCAAGCCCCACACCCATTACAAATCTTCACCCAGCCCTGGGCAACCACTACTTTATTTTCTATCTCTATGGATTTGCCTATTTGTCACGTATATTGGATCATTAATACATGGTCTTTTGTGACTGGCTTCTTTCAGCATGATTATTTTCAAAGTTCTTCCATGTTGAAGCATCAGCATTTCATTTCTATTATCAAATAATATTCCATTGCATTAATACATCATATTTTATTGATACATTCAATATCAATTCATCCATTTATATTCTTTCTACTTTTTGGCCAATGTGTATAATGCCAAACATTCATGTATAATTTTTTTTGTTGCTGTGTTTTCATTTCTTTGGGGTATAAACCTAGGAGTGAAATTGGTGCATCCTATGAGAATCCTATTATCATTTTGAGGAAGTACCAGACTGTTTCCCAAAATAGATGCACCAGTTTAAAAACACTGACAAATGAATGCAGATTCCATACGCTCCACATCCTTGCCACACTTGGTATTGCCTGTCATTTTCCTTGTAGCCATCTTTCTAGGTATGAAATGGTATCATTGTGGCTTTCATTTATATTTCCCTAAATAATGATGGTGAAACATCTTTTAATGATCCATTTATCTTCTTTAGAGAACTGTCAATTCAAATGCCTTGCCAACTGGATTATTTGCATAGAATATATAAAGAGTTCTTTATATATTCTAGATATAAGTCCCTTTTAAGGTATATGATTTGCAAATGTATTCTCCTATTTTGAGGGTGGTCTCTTTTTGAGGATAACCTTTGAAGGTTATCATCAAGGTTAGTTTTTAATTTTGATGAACTGCAATTTAACTATTTGTTTCCTTAGTTCCTTTTGCTTTTGGTGTCATATTTAAAAAGGTTTGGTCTAGCCTGAGTTCTCAAAAATTATATACTGACATTTTATTGTAAGAATATCATAGTTTTACCTCTTATATTTGGGTCCATGCTCCATTTTGAATTAATTTTTGTAAATGATGTGAAAGAGCTCTGGATGTAGTTTGGAGTTTTAAGAAACAAATAAGCAAAACCAATTCTTTTGTGTGTATCTCATAGTCAGATTACTAACAGTTTTTCCTTCAGTGGCAACAATATCCAACTATGCTTTCTCTTGAACATTTTAGAAAGAGACATGGCATTCAAGATATCCAGAGAATTTTATACAGGAAGAATCCAGGAAAGTCAAAAAGTTTGCTTATCAAGTCACTATTAGTAATGGTAAAATTCCCCAGAAATTGATTTTATATCATCTTGTAAAATCTTTCCTTTGGTTACCTTTGACCATTTCTATATTCTGGAAATTGAAAATTCAATAGGTGCTAATAGTTTCTTGTTTCCTGGTGTTATTTCTCCTTGCTTAGTTATTTCCTTCCTCCCTTCCTTCTCTCTTCTCCTTCCCTCCCTTTCTCCTACTGAAATCTCTCCCTCTTTCCTTCTTATATCCCTTCCATTCCTTTCTTCCTAACTGCCACCTCTGCTCATTTACAGCCTAATTTCTTTCCCTTATTCTCCTGTCCATTTAAAATGAAGCTCACTGGAAGCATCCTCTAGGTCTTGGCCATCTCCACAGCACCTCACCACCCAGCATCAGCACAGGGCCAGGCATTAGGTTCATGCTCAACAAGTGTTTTAGGATTTGATTTGAATAGTTAATCCCTATCCATGAGTTCCAAATGTAACTACAAGGGTTCCCTTCTCCTCTTATAATGGAACATACATATTCCATTTATATTTGATTTGAGAGAAAAATCGTTTAATTTATAATAACCAAAGGAAAATAAGCATTACTCCATGTAGATAAAAAAAAATGTTACAAAGGACAGTTACTTACATGCAAAATGTAGGCATGGAAATAGATTAGAGGGAAAAAGGAATTCAAAATGTCAAGCCTTTTTCCTAGTTAAATGCTGTCGATATTTTGCTGGTGAGTGTTTCTCATAATGTGCATATGCAACTTCTATTTCTTTAGAAAAGCAGGTTAAATCTATTTCAAAACAAATATAATTTATTCTTAATTCTTTAGATATGAAAAGTGATGTAACATCACTGCTTTTGGTCACTTAAAATGCCATGCAAGAGAAATCCCTTGTATAATTATACATTCCTATACTCTCTTTTTGAACAATAACAGCACCATGAATTAATTGTATCCAACCCACTCTACTGTTAAATACATGGCACTCAGAGAGTCTGATAGTGGGATGGGGATATAGCTCAGTTCATAGAGTGCATGCCTGTTAAGCACAAGGCCCTGGGTTCAATACCCAGCACCACAAAAAAAAAAAAAAAAAAAAAGAAAAGAAAAAGAACATGCAGAATGTCTGATGGTCTAGCACAGATGATCTCCCATTTCCCACATTCTGTTCCTTGTGGCCTGATTTGATGATCACAGTTCCTCTCCTCCCTTCCTGCATTACAGACAATGTATACATGTCCATAGACTAAAGATGAATCTAGTGCCCTTGGGTTCAATTCCTTGTACCAAAAAAAGATGAACCTGCTACCAGGTGCAATGGTGCATACTTGGGAGGCTGAGGCACGAGGATCTTGAATTCAAAGCCAGCCTCAGGAACTTAGCAAGGCCCTGAGCAACTCATCAAGACCTTGTCTCTAAAGTAACCTCTACACTGTAGGGCTCATGGGCAAGCACCTGAGTGGGAGCATGGGAACAGTGCATGGGTGCAGCGCACACACACACACACATACACACACACACACACACACACAAAGAGTCAAGCTTGCAACTCCAACAGGCAGGCTGTACTCCAGTCAAAAGACCACCTATGTCGAGCTGACTAGTTATGCTCAGGGTGTCAATGAGGCTGAGGAGAAGGGTACTAAGAGGGTTTCGCAAGCAAGGGTGTAATTCACTCAACTTATGAAGAAGGAAAAAAGAAATCTCTAGCAACCAACACTGGTTCTCTTTCTCTCCCAGTCAATGATGGAGAGCCTGTGCTTTGTGGACCTTGATATCAGAGACAGAAACCCTCCTAATCCTTCACTGAATTCTGCTTGATAAAACCACAACCCATTCCACAGTTTTGATCATTATTTTCTGGGTTTCTTCAAGAAAGCATGTTTTCAGAGGTGAGGGCAAAGACACAATTTGGCTGAGGTCAGCTTTGGAAGGAGTCAACAATTCTTTTCCTCAGACTTTAAACTGTTTAAAACTGTTGTATTATTTCAAATATTAAGATAACAAAACATTAGATTATAGAAAGTGCTCCAAGTCCACTTGCCACAGTTTTTTGTGTGTAGACTTTTAGTTGTATTAAACAGCTTGACTCCAAGCTGGAGTTTCAAATAATACTTTCTAAGCTTAGTATCATCCTGAAAAATCCCAGACCAGTTCAGGGAGCCTCTTTCATTGTGTATCATATTTTTTAAAACCCTTTCTTATTATAAACATATAAATTATAATACCATCATGAGGGAAAGGTATTGCCAACAATTTCATATCCAGTCACAGCTAACCAGTGCGAATGTAAACAATATTGCTGTACATTAGAAAGACGCCATCTGTTATGGCAGCTTGGAAAAAATGACTTGAGTTAGAAGCCAACTTCCAATGGCCACATGTCAAGAAGAATGTTGAGAATAGAAGAAAAAGGGAGCTCCAGTTCTTGTTGGAGGGCAATCTACTTGTTATAAGGCGAGGGTTAAGAGTCAAGGATATTATAGTACATCATCTATTATTACTTACTTTGGGGAATGACATTTCGAACCCCCCCTTCATATAAATGGTATTTTCAGGACAATCTTCCAGAGCTCTTTGGGCTTTTAGCAAGATCACTTTAGTTTCATCACTGAATTCCTTTTTAATTGCTTTGTCTAAACTTTTTAAAATTATTTTAAAATTTGTTTTAATTAGTTATACATGACAATAGAATGCACTTTGATACATTATATATAATGGAATATAAGTTATCATTTTTCTGGCCATACATGATGTAGAATCCCAGGTCATATAGTTATATATGTACATAGGGTAATAATGTCTACTATCCTTTCCATTCCCATACTTCCTCCCCTCCCTTCATTCACCTCTACCTAATCTAAAGTAACTATTCTTCCCTAGCCCTCCCCTATTGTGAATTAGCATCTGCATATCAGAGAAAACATTCAGTTTTTGGTTTTGGGGGATTGGCTTATTTTGCTCACCATGATGTTCTCCAGCTCCATTCATTTGCCGGCAAATGCCATCATTTCATTCTTCCTCAAGGCTGAGTAATATTCCATCGTGTGTGTGTGTGTGTGTGTGTGTGTGTGTGTGTGTATCTCACATATATATATATATACACATACACACAAACACACACACACACACACATACACACACACATACATATATATATATATCACATCATATTTTTTTATCCATTCTTCTGTTGAAGGGTATGTAGGTTGGTTCCATAGTTTAGCTATTGTGAATTGAGAGATGCTGAACATATTTTCATATATTTGTTGATTGATTGCATTTCTTCTTCTGTGAAGTATCTGTTCAGTTCCTTAGCCCATTTATTGATTGGATATTTATTTTTTGGTCTTAAGTTTTTTGAGTTCTTTATATATCCTGTAGATAAAAAGCTCTATCTGAGGTGCATGTGGATAAGATTTTCTCCCATTTTGTTTCCTTTGCTGAGAAGAAACTTTTTAGTTTGAATCCATCCCATTTATTGATTCTTGATTTTACTTCTTGTGTTTTAGGAGTCTTGTTAAGGAAGTCAGATCCTAAGCCAACATGGTGAAGATTTGGGCCTACTTTTTTTTCTATTAGGTGCAGGGTCTGTGGTCTAGTGCCTAAGTTTTTATCCATTTTTGAGTTGAGTTTCATACAGGGTGAAAGATAGGGGTTTAAATTAATTGTTACATGTGAATTTCCAATTTTCCCAGCACCATTTATTGAATAGGCTATCTTTTCTCCAGTGAATGTTTTTGGCATCTTTGTCTAGTATGAGATACCTGTATTTATGTGGATTTGTCTCTGTGTCTTCTATTTTGTACCATTGGTCTACATGTCTGTTTTGGTGCCAATACCAGGCTGTTTTTGTTACTATGGCTCTATTTGTAGTATTGTTTGAGATCTGGTGTTGTGATGCCTCCTGCTTCATTCTTCTTGCTAAGGAATGCTTTGGCTATTCTGGGTTTTTTATTTTTCCAAATGAATTTCATGATTACTTTTTCTAGTTCTATGAAGAATGTTGTTGGGATTTTAATTGGAATTGCATTAAATCTGAATAACACTTTTGGTAGAATGACTATTTTGACAATATCCAGGAGCATAGGAAGACTTCCCCTCTTCTTAGGTCTTCTTCAGTTTCTTTCTTTAGTGTTCTGTAATTTTGTTGTAGAGGACTTTTACCTCTTTTGTTAGATCAATTCCTAAGTGTTTTTTGTTTTTTGAAAGCTATTGTGAATGGGGTAGTTTTCCTAATTTCCCTTTCAGTAGATTTGTCACTGATGTATAGGAATGCATTTGATTTATTGGTGTTGATTTTATAATCCACTACTTTGTGGAATTCATTTATGAGTTTTAGAAGTTTTCTGGTGGAATTTTTTTGCTACTCTAAGTAAAGAATCATGTCATCAGCAAATAGTAATAGTTTGAGTTCTTCTTTTCCTATTCACATCCCTTTAATTTCTTTCTCCTCTCTAATTGCTCTGGCTAGAGTTTCAAGGACAATGTTGAATAGAAATAGTGAAAGAGGGCATCCTTATCTTTTTCCAGTTTTTAGAGGGAATGCTTTAAATTTTTCTCCATTTAGAATGATGTCATCACTGAATTCTTTTTATTGGCCATTTGAATATTGTATTTGACTGTGGGTCCCATAAGAAATACTTCTATTCCTCTCCTCGATCTCACCCATTTATTTTACCCCTCAGGTCTCAGCTGACATGCCCTTCCTTCCCAGAAGCTAACAACCAACCCCATGCTTCCTTTCAACCTAAA
The DNA here is from genome assembly GCF_902686445.1 of Sciurus carolinensis. Lineage (NCBI taxonomy): Eukaryota > Metazoa > Chordata > Mammalia > Rodentia > Sciuridae > Sciurus > Sciurus carolinensis. The sequence goes on along the minus strand of NC_062229.1, from coordinate 53,360,520 downwards.
ATAAATATCCCATATCATCCAGAACTTTTGTCAGCTGCACATTTCCACCCTGCATAGAAATTACCAGCTTATACTGCCAACTTTTTCTTCATAGCATGAGCTCCACAAGACAGGGACCACATTACAAGGGTTAGACATAGTACCCTTCCTACGGAAATACTCAGAACTTATTTGTCGAATGTGTACAGAAAGAATGTAAAGATGGTCCAAAGGAGATGGGTCCTTAAAACCTGCCACGAGATGAAAAGGAGAAGCCAGGGACTTTTACATGGAGGTGAGAAGATTCTGCAGCATGGAGGGTATTGGGGAAAAAAGCACAGGAGAACTGCCTTAGTCTTCAAAGGCTAGGGAAAAATAAACACTTCAGTGGCAAAAATGCAAAAGTACCAAAGAACAAGAGGATGAAATGATAAAGGAAGTTATTATAATATAACAAATGCAAGCTTCTTAAAGGCAGAGTTAGTTCTCTGAAGAGAGAATGAGTTCCCCCAGAATGTCGATGATTAGACTTACTAAGACTTACTAAAAGTAGCAGATTTGGGCTGTGTTATATGTATCACCTCATTTAATCCTCAGAAGAACTCCACAGGGGACATAATATTTACATACTTGGCCATGGTCACAGAGCAAGCAGAGTAAGTGGAGGGCCAAGCTTCAAGCTCAAATCATCTATCTCCCTCCTGCAAATCCCAGGTATTTCACTCCTGCATGCATTTACCACTCCGGGAGAAAGGCAGATACTAAAAGATTCAGAGATGCTGTTAAGAATTAAACAGCACCAGTAGATGAAATTATGGGCTAGATGCTATGAAGCAATACATTTTGGTGAAACCTAACTGTCACTCCTTAATCTTGCTTGGTTTAGAGTTAACTGGAAATTGAAATGCAAAGGACACAGTCTGTCTTGGTGGAATGCTCCAGCCTTCACATGCTCCACCTTCTTGGGACACCATCTCCTCCCAGCTTTCACTGAAGCCAGGACTAGAATGCTGCCCAAGTACCTAACCCAGGTGACATGCCCTCTGGAATCATTTCTCTCTAGAGTAAGCAGATTTGAAAGCCAAGCTGAAGACAGAAATATGGCTCAGCCTGAAGATATCCCATGGTTACCTAAGTAAGAGATAATTGGATACAGAAGCCATCTCAATGCCATTAAAGTGTTCCAAGGCCAGATGGACAATGGACAATCAAATAATCAATCTGCAGTAAACTTCCAGAAATCAGAGCATGAGCCATGAGTAGATAAGCATGTAGTGCAGTGGGAAGTCCTTAGTTATTGTCAGTAAATGATAATTAAATGAATTAATGCTTGAGAGCAACCCCGATAGTTATATTTTCCCAATAAAATGGAGGATACTGAGGTCAAGATGATGTGATGCCTTTGTGATCACTAATAAAAGATGGTGAATGGGTATATTCAGAGCTTTCTAGAGATTCAGGAACTTAATCTCCTAACAAAGTAAACTTAATCTCAGTTTTCTTCTCTGCGGACAAGGTGTCATTAACCAAATCCTGAGAGCCCTTGGGTGTAAGAGATGTGATGACCAATCACCAGTTCAGGATCATACACTTTGAAAGCTATTTGTTTGTTTCCTCTAAATCCTGAAATTATCATTAGTTAAAAAGTTGAAAAGAGCCAGGATCAAGAAAAGTCCTTCTCAGATGCATGTGCAGTGGCACATGCCTGTAATCCCAAGGGCTTGGGAGGCTGAGGCAGGAGAATCACAAGTTCAGAGTCAGATTCAACAGTTTAGCAAAGCCCTAAGCAACTTAACGAGTCAGTGTTGCAAAATAAAAACAGAAAAAGGGCTGGAATGTGGCTAGGTGACTAAGTGCTTCTGGGTTCAATCCCTGGTACTGAAAAATAAAAAGAACCCAAACTGAATTTCCATAATTAAAAAAAAAAGAACAAAGGCCTTCTCTTCTAGTTATATGTAGAAATATCAATAATCACTAAGAGATGAGAAAGAGATGGAATTAGTCAACACTGAGGTTTAGGCCTAAGCTAGGGAGAATAGAGATGAAAATCAATAAAGGAAAGTGTCCAGCGTTGTAAATCTTTCTGACTTCCCCATATAGTATCACCAAATGGTCCATTTTGCTTTTATAACAACATTTTCAAAATATTAAAAATCTGAACCTTTCATATTTGAGTCTCAGGGGGTTCCAACAGTAAGGGAAAGGCCTTCATTAAAATTCTCTTCTACCTTAGAGTGTTTGTAATTTGGTGTCAAAATGTTTATCTGAAAAAATAATGTTTATGCTTAAGTATTTATGGATGAAATGATATAATGTCTGGGATTGGCTTCAAAATAATCCTAGGATAGGGGTGGGGATTGACGATGGGTTGAATAATTGCTGAAGCTGGATGAAGGGGACATGGGGTTCATTTCACATTTATATACAACTGACATTTTTTTTAAAAGATATAACAGTAACTTACCCATGCCTAATGGGACAACAGTCAGGAAAAAGAATTCTCATAGGAATACAGCACTCTGTTCCAAAGAGGCATCCCCACCACTAATCACCACCAGACTTACAGTTACACCCCACTCAGGTATTTATGAGCTTCTCCCCAGGAATCTTCAGGGATGCCAGATTGAAGGGCAGGCTTCTCATGGCACTTGAAAAAATACATGAATTAGCAGGAAACTGTCAACTGACCAAAATTCTTAAAAACCCTATTCCCCTCTAAATATGGGCATTTGATAAATCCACCTTTCCAAATGAGCAGTTCACTTAATGTCAATAAAATGGACTTCTAAACAAATGTAATTCTGCAAAGGGGAGTTTTGAGGTTGTTTAGGAAATATTTGCTGCAGAAATATATAACACAGGTAGTGCACAAACATGAGAAAGATTAAGAAAGGCTCCTGTGAGAATCAGTCGTGTGGAACCTTAGATTATGTTCTCATGACAAAGAAAACAGCTCTGAAAGATGACCAAGTATCCAGGCTACTTTGCCAAAGACAACTGAATCTACAAGGTCTAGCCTCACCTACCTGCAGAGGTGCTGAGGATGGGCCAATGTTACAACTCTATCCACTGGCTCAAGCCCCACAGAACTCCAGAAGAGGGCTGCTCCAAGGTGAGACACTACAAACACATGCAGGTTAGGATTAGACCAGCTATTCTCAACTAGGGGTGACTTTGAACTCCAGGGTATTTCTAGAAATGCCTGTAGACAGTTTTTATGGTCACAACTGTGGGACCTGAATATGGTCATCTAAGGAGCAGAAGCCAGGGATACTATTAAACATAGGACAGCAACACTATCCCCCAATAATTACCTAGCTGAATGTCAACAGAGCTGCTGTTGAGAAAACCTGAACTAAAGCAATTCCCTCAAGCATCCCGTATAGGAGGGGATGAAAGTACTCAGAGAAGCAGAGGGCAGAGCTGGCAGGAAGAAGGAAAATGAGAGCCACACTTCTTCATCACTCCTATAGATAGTCTAAACTCGGTCTTATAAATTTGGCTTCCTATGAATCTCTTAGACTTCCACTCCTCTCTACCATATTGTCACTGCCCTAAGTCAGCTCTTTTCACAAGGAAGGCTGTAGCCTTTCCTAACTAATGTGCCTGCACCCAGTCATTCTCTATCAAAAAGCCAGAGAAAGTATAGTATGGTACTCAAGCACATGGCCATACTACGTGGCAATCCTGAGAAGTTCAAATCCTCTTTGCCATATGACCAAGGGAAAATTAATCTCTCCACACTTTGTTGTACCTGAGTGCAAAATGTAATGATGACAGTAGTTATCTTGGAAAGCTATTAAGATTAAATGAGATGCATATGTAGTTCTTGAAAAGCACTTTCATATGTAAGTGTACTATAGTTGCATTTTATTCTTTTCAAATCATAATTCAATAATTCAGTCTTTTTTATCCAATGGGTTCCTATTCTAAGGATAAACATCGATAATCTGATCATGGCCCAAGACCCTGGATGTCTGACCTCTGCCAATCTCTCTGCATAACTATCTTATTTTTCCACTTGGTTTCTATGCCCCAGTCTTACAGGCCTCCTAAAAGCTAATGGAAGACAAGTAAGTCCCACCTACCACAGGGCTTTTGTATAGGCAAGTGTCCTCCTCTTGCAATGTGCCCCCAACCATCAGCTCTGCCCTTTTACCTGATGTTCTTCCACTCATGCAACACATGAGGGCTCATAGCCACATTCTCAGATTGCCTGCAGGATGCTCTGATAGTTCCAAGTACTTCTCCTATTCCTGCATATTTATTCAGCCTTAATTTTGATTTCTAATCCTTTGAACATTAGATTATTGACTAGGTACTCAGTAAATATTTGCTCATTGTCTCAAGAAACAACTGACTGCCTGGCATGATTTCTTTAATGAATAAGTCAATGACTAAACAAAGGATGGAATCAATGAGAAGTGCTTCAATACAGTGTGCTACAAAACAGTAGTTGCTGCAAAAATCATAGATGCCTTCAGTCTCCCAAAACCAAAAATGCTCTAAGTTTGACTGAAAGAATGATACACTCCTGGAATAATTTCTTTCAATTCATCTCAAGAACCTCTTCCTTTCAGCCAAAGCAACTTCCCTACATCTGTAGAACAAAGGGGAAACTATTTTTGCTAGTGCAAGACTCAATCTGACTCTGGGAACCTTGGTCCTTCATCTTTCTAAGGTGGGGAAAGCAGTAGTCACTCATGTTGAAGGGTCATTTGAAAGCCACTCACTTTTAGGAAACCACAAAATGAAGGGTTTATTTTAATGTTTTGACTTTAGCATCAAACAATCTGCTTCTTTTCCCAAAATTATTTAATATGGGAAATGTAAACATTTTCTAACAACACTTTCTTAAGTCATTCTAACAAATCTTATGTATCTAACCATGGCACCATGGCCTTCCCCACTGTGACAGTCTGGGTCCTGAAGGAAATGGAATCAACCACAGATGGTTCCAATGAGGAGACTTCAATGAAGGGGCTTCAGAAGGAGGGGTGGGCAGGGTTAATGAAACAAACAAGAGATGCTGAGGCATTCAGAAACTGGTGACAGCAGGCAACCATTGCCATGCATCAGGCTGCAGGGGCAAAAGCAAAAATGAGCTAATCCTGGTGACAACTGAAACCACAGATGGGTGCTGCTCAAAGGGGGCTGTAGTTATGCAGAAAAGCTCCTGCTGTGAGAGATGTGGCAAAGAAGGAACTGGGGCTTCGGAACATTCTCTAGCCTTTTTCTCCTCCCACCATCTCATCTCCTGCAGTGCCTCATGTTGGCTTCAGACCCAACCAGAATCCAGCCAGCAAGGGAACCTTGGTGATGCAGCTCACAGGGACAATTTCCAAGAGAATGATGAGGAAGGGGGAGCAGAGAATAGTCACTGGACCTACCCAATCCCATATGACCTTATAATAAAGCATTAGCTGACAGGAACCTTGGAAATGCATTGAAGAAAATATTATCCTAGAAAACTTTCAGAGGCAGAGCCAGGAGGAGAAAGAAGCTCCAAGCTCAGGGATTGGTAAAGTGAACACATAAAAACCAATTTTAAAATAGAACGGCAAGTCAGAAATTTACCTGTTATCACAAACTACATGCCGGCACTGACTGCAGTGCACTTAGCAAAGCTCTTCAAATGAGTGAAGCATTGAGGTGTGAGATAATAACAGACTTCCAAAGGTGGCCTCAAGCTTCTGCAGATTCGATTGAAGACCCCCAGGAATATCAGCTTAACCCAAAGATCAAGCCTAACACTGCATTTTAATTTTCCCAATTTGTTGGTTCCCAAATTCTGTGACTGGGAAACAAAAAGACTTTGGATATATCTAGCTTCCAGCTGTATTTCTCCATTTCTTTGCTCCTAGGGAACTGAGTGGTCTCCCCCAGTGCATCTCATTTCCCAAGCAAAATTGCCAGAGCAGCCCTTCTCTGCTTCAGAGCATACTACCTGTTTCTCTCCTTGCCCCACCCCTGCCTTATCTCCCTTTCTCACTTTCTCTCCTCCAGCATGCTTGCTCTGCCTCCTGCCTGATAGTCAAAATTAAAACCTAGCAAGACTACTAGACTGAGAAGATTCAGAAAACATTTTGAACCCTAGCATGTTGTTCAGTACCAAGAAGTATGTAAGAGAGGAGAAAAGAAAAAGAGAGAGGAAGTTAGGAAGAAATGAAGAAAAGAAGGAAGAGGATGGAGGAGGAGGCAAGAGAAAAGAAGTAGTAGAAAAGGAGAAGCTGATCAGGGAGTGGAAAGGTACACTGAAATGTCATTTCATTCATTTCTCCCACAAACCTTCGTTCAAGACTTATCAAGGACCAAGACATTGAAATCCTTCCCGCCTCCATGCTGTGCTCCTCTACCCACCTATACCTCTTCATTGACTTGGCACCTTTTGTGATATCTCCAATGAGGATACAGATCTTAATGTCTATTCTCTACATTAGGGATATAGATTCCCCAATAATATCTAAATTAGGCTTTTACTACGTAAGGAAGATACTACAAGGAGGCAGAGAACCCCTACAAATTAAGATTTGCCCCAAATTCTGTTCTTCACAATCAAACCATGTACCTGGCATTTATCTAGGCAGCCATCTTTCCTTCTAATGTCCTCAGGCTCTGCTCTGGCATACATTCTTCACCTATCTAGTGTTCTCACTTTTCTTCTATCCTTTCTGCTATAAACAACCATTGTCAAAAATATTTCCCTAGACAAAGACCTGGCTGCCCAGAGGAATGTCATGAAGGAAGGAACAAATGCAAGTGAGAGGCAAAGGTGGAGAGGGAGTCAGGGCACTTCCACAATCATGTACCAACTTATATGACTGGTCTAATCCTTGAAAACTGTCCAATTTCACACCCTTAATCTATAGTTGGGGAAACTGAGGAATTGAGAGTTACACGTTAAAGAATGATGGATTCTGGAGTTAGGCAGGCTTGTGCAGTCTCTTAAGCAGTGGGCATTAATGAAAGGAGGCTTTTAGATTTATTTTAGGTTTATATCTCACAGGGAGCTCAGCCACCTGAGGATTTGGATCTGAGACCTGTGATAATTCCATTAGGGAGATGGTAAGCTGGTCTGCAATCCTAAGAAAGCAAGCCAGGGTCAAGAGGTCAAAGTCATCCATTGTACACAGGGTTCCCAAGCTAACACACCCTTGGGGCCTGATCATTATCCTGAGAGGAGAAAACACATACTGTGTGTGTGTCACCTTTGAAACAGTGCTGGGGTTGTAGCTCAGTGGTAGAGTGCTTGCCTAGCACATGTAAGGCACTGGGTTCAACCCTCAGCACCCCATACAAATAAATAAAATAAAGGAGTATTGAAATGAGCTCTTCTTTAAAGGTTTTGTAGAACTCGGCTGAGAATCCATCTGGTCCCGGACTTTCCTTTGTTGGTAGGCTTTTGATGACTTCTCTTTCTTACTTGAAATTGATCTATTTAAATTGTGTATGTCCTTCTGATTCAGTTTGGGTGAATTATATGTCTCTAGAAACCTGTTGATGTCTTCTATTTTGTTGGAGTATAGATTTTCAAAATAGCTTCTAATTATGTTTTGTATTTCAATTGTGTCTATCATGATATTTCCTTGTTTATCCCGAATTTTAGTAATTTGAGTTTTCTCTCTCCTTCTCTTTGTTAGTGTGGCTAAGGGTTGATCAATTTTGTTTATTTTTTCAAAGAACCAACTTTTTATTTTGTCAATTTTTTTCAATTGTTTCTTTGGGTTCAATTTCATTGATTTAAGTTCTGATTTTAACTATTTCTTGTCTTCTACTACTTTTGGTGTTGATCTGTTCTTCTTTTTCTAGGGCTTTGAGCTGTAATGTTAGATCGTTTATTTGTTGACATTTTCTTCTTTTATTGAATGCACTCCATGCAATGAATTTTCCTCTAAGTACTGTTTTCATAGGAATAGAAAACTCAAACTATCCCTATTTGCTGATGACATGATTATATATTTAGAGGAACTGGGAAATTCCACCAGAAAACTTCTAGAACTCCTAAACGAATTCAGTAAAGTAGCAGGATATAAGATCAATGCTCATAAATCTAATGCATTTTTATTCATAAGTGATGAATCCTCAGAAAGAGAATTTAGGAAAACTACCCCATTCACAATAGCCTCGAAAAAAATAAAATACTTGGGAATCAATCTAACCAAAGAGGTGAAAGATCTCTACAATGGGAACTACAGAACACTAAAGAAAGAAATTAAAGAAAATCTTAGAAGATGGAAAGATCTCCCATGTTCTTGGACAGGCATAATTAATATTGTCAAAATGGCCATACTACCTAAAGTGCTATACAGATTCAAGGCAATTCCAATTAAAATCCCAATGATGTACCTCACAGAAATAGGGCAAACAATCATGAAATTCATCTGGAAGAATAAAAAACCCAGAATAGCTAAAGCAATCCTTAGCAGGAAGAGTGAAGCAGGGGGTATCGCAATACCAGAACTTCAACTATACTACAAAGCAATAGTAACAAAAATGGCATGGTATTGGCACCAAAATAGACAGGTAGATCAATGGTACAGAATAGAGGACACTGACACAAACCCAAATAAATACAATTTTCTCATACTAGACAAAGATGCCAAAAACATGCACTGGAGAAAAGTCTGTTCAACAAATGGTGCTGGGAAAACTGGAAATTCATATGCAACGGAATGAAATTAAACCCCTATCTTTTACCCTGCACAAAACTCAACTCAAAGTGGATCAAGGACCTTGGAATCAGACCAGAGATCCTGCACCTTACAGAAGAAAAAGTAGGTCCAAATCTTCATCATGTCGGCTTAGGATCAGACTTCCTTAACAAGACTCCCAAAGCACAAGAAATAAAAGCAAGAATCAATAACTGGGATAGATAAAAACTAAACAGCTTTCTCTCAGCAAAGGAAACTATCAGCAATGTGAAGAGAGCCTACAGTGTGGGACAAAATCTTTGACACTCATACTTCATAGACAGTGTTAATCTCCAGAATCTATAAAGAACTCAAAAAACTTTACACCAAGAATACAAATAACCCAATCAACAAATGGGCTAAGGAAATGAACAGACACTTCACAGAAGAAGATCTACAAGCAATCAACAGATATATGAAAAAATGTTCAACATCTCTAGTAATAAGAGAAATGCAAATCAAAACTACCCTAAGATTCCATCTCACCCCAATTAGAATGGCGATTACCAAGAATACAAGCAACAATAGGTGATGGCGAGGATATGGGAAAAAAGGTACACTCATACATTTCTGGTGGGGATGCAAATTAGTGCAGCCACTCTGGAAAGCAGTGTGGAGATTCATTAGAAAACTTGGAATGGAACCACCATTTGACCCAGCTATCCCACTCCTCGGCCTATACCCAAAGGACTTAAAATCAGCATACTACAGAGATACAGCCACATCAATGTTCATAGCTGCTCAATTCACAATAGCTACGTTGTGAAACCAACCTAGATGCCCTTCAGTTGATGAATGGATAAAGAAACTGTGGTATATATACATGATGGAATATTACTCAGCCATAAAGAATAATAAAATTATGGTATTTGCAGGCAAATGGATGAAGTTGGAGAATATCATGCTAAGTGAGATAAGCCAATCCCAAGAAACCAAAGGATGAATGATCTTGCTGATAAGCAGATGATGATACATAATGGGCGGTGGGAGGGAGGCAAGAATGGAGGAAGGAGGGACTGTATAGAGGGAAAAGAGGGGTGGGAGGGGTGGGGGAAGGAAAAAGAATGAATCAAACATCATTACCCTATGTAAATGTATGATTACACAAATGGTATGCTTCTACTTCATGTACAACCAGAGAAACAAGTTGTACCCCATTTGTTTACTATTTTAAAAAAATATAAATGTATTGTGTCCATTTACAACTAAATATTAAAAAAAGAAAAAAAGTCAAGCTAAATCAGAAATGAGACCCTACAAAGTTTTTTCTCTCTTCTAGAGTAAAAGAAACACCAATCTAAGGGGAGGCTAATTATGGATTTCTCAACAAAAATACCATTGGAATTTGGGTTCAGGTAAATCTTTGTTATTGGGGGGCTGGCTTTGTGCATTGTAGGATGTTTAACAACACCTCTGGTCTCTATCCACTAGGTTCCAGAAGTACATTCTCCTCCAGTCATGACAACTAAAACTATCTCCTGACTTTGGCAAATATTCCTCCAAGGAACAAAATCAGGTTGAGAGCCAAGGCTTTGGAGAATCATAGAATTTAATATGTTCATCTGAGTTCAGAGTCCTCATTACACATGGAGAGATGGGCTCAGGTTTGCCTGGGCTCACCCTGCTATGATGAGCAGATTTAAGCTGTGAACACTAGTCCTGAGAGCCCTGATCATTGCTCCAGAAAATACTTCTTTTAGGACTGGCTACGTGGCCCCACCACACTATCCCTTGGTCTCTTTGTGTGACGTGGCTGCCCTATCTTTGCCTCATAGGGTTAAAACAGACAGTGCTTCCTACAGTGTTAGATCAGGTCCTTCTTGGATTTCTTCCAATGTGATGTTGCTCTTGGATTGGAAGAAAGTGCCACAACACCCCCCTGAACACCCCCCATGCCATGTTTCAGGAGGTTTGGAGGTGCATACATTTCTCTTCCCCGTTTTTAACGGGTGAACTTTCCTGGTCCCCTTGGGGTTGCTGTGAGGATGGAGATAACGTGAAGTACGGCGCTTGGAATTACTTAAACCCTACAATTCACAAGTCTTTAGATTATTTAACTGCTGATTATGATTATTTAAGGTGAAAGTCTATACTTCTTTAGCTCAGAAAATGTTTGTATTTCCATTAAAAACCACCAAGCCCAGGGCCCTTTTGACTGACATTTTTCACTACTAAAACTATACATACAGTGCATATTTTGGGCCAAAAGACAGGGTGTCCCTTATTTTGTTTTAAGATAAGGAAGTCAACTTCAAAGGCCTTCCCCAACTAATCCTCTTCCTACCTCCTCCCTCTCCCAACTCTCCAGCCTGCTGATCTGCTCCCCTGAGGCAGGCTGGTACAAGCATATCTCTACTCCCTACTTCTACTAGTTAAGCAAAATTGGTCCCAGACTTGAGATTCTTAAAATGACAGCCCAAGAACATCACTAAAAGACTCTACTCAGTGGTTAAGACTGTGGGCTATAACATCAAGCAAATTTGGTTCTAGGTATCACAGCCTCAGTGCTTACATCTGCAGACTGGGAGCAATCACTCTGCCCAGCTTGCAGGAGGTGGCAGCAATATGCAGATGAAGTGCTTAGCTCATGCCTGATATGTAGCAAGCACTGAATCAGTATTCACTGGTCAGATTAATCCCATTGTCTGAAGTATGCATGCACTGAACAGTACATACAGAGGGGCTAGTATAATGGTCTGAAGGCATTTTGAGCAGAATACAATCCTCATCACAGACATAGTAAAGAGTCTTGATTCTATCTGATGTGACTTAATCATTTCAATTATTTTTCTATAATCATTTGTGAAACATATCTCTGCTTTGCTCATATATTTCATATTCAAACAGTGTTATAAAAAATAAAGGCTATGCACAAAATACAAGGAAATTCTACTACAGCTCTATAAGAGAGGGCAAGGTCTAGAAGCAAGATGTAATTTTTTGTCTTTGATAGAAATTTCTGCATTCTAGTAGAATTCCTCAAGGGACAAAACAAAGAAGATCCCAGCAATTCTTAAGTATTATCTACATCCCAGGTCATTTATTTAGTGTAAACATCAATAGAATTATGGAGAACTCCTTGGTGCCTCCTCTTGGAATGGAAATTCACCTGGAACAGGTAAGAGGGTTCTTGCTGCTACAAAGTTCTTTAGCACTGAAGGAAAAGCTTCTTCTTTTTAAGTTTCACATATGAGCTCTAGCAGTCTTTCAAGGCAGCATAAAATCAAGTCTACCTCTTTTTTTTTTTTTATATGTAATCCCTTTAATAGTTCAAAGAAATGTTTGCCTTCTTGGCCTTCGGTAGACCTAACACCCTTCACCCATTAGCAATCCAAAGTATACGAGATTTGCAAATATCCCTCTATCTGTTCACCCACTGTATGGTTCCCCATGGTTTACCAACCATGATATCCAGAAGTGACTCAGATATACACTAGACACACGCCTATGAGCAAATGTCTCTTAGGAATATTCTCTCTAAAGGTTTAGTCAAAGTTACTTTTTGATGCTCACTGAGATAAGGTATCAGTTGGTGTTCTTTTTTTTTTTTCATTATGGTAGAGACTATTAATTGCTCCCTAAACCCATTCTTTCATTGCCTTCCTTAGTAACAGGATGTTAGCTGGGCATATAGCTATCAAGATAAAGGCTACATTTCCCTATTTGCCTGGAAGCTAAGTGTGACCATATGACTTAAAATTCTGGTCAGTGGCCCCTTCCCCCACTAGATCTGGCATTTTTTAAAGGATTTTTGTTCAGTTCTTTCTGTTCCCTTAGAACAACACATATATAAGTACCTAGAGCTTAGAACAGTCTTTACACATAGCAAATACTCAACAACTATTTATTGAATGAACTGTTTAATGACTCAGATGTCAATCAGTGGTATGTGTAACTTACAGGGCAGAAAGGGCGCTTTCTCTTTCTTCCTTTCTGATGGTTGGAATATGGATTGGATAGATGAAATCGAGGCAAGAGTCTTACATCATGAGGTGAAAGCAAAATGCTAACAATGGCAAAGTATTGAGCTTGAAGAAGCAAGGATCCCTGGTGACAATGAAGATAACAAGTTTGAACCTCTGGAATGTGGGGTTCTTTGTTCCCTGCATCTGAAGTTAACTGGAATATTCCCCCATTCTAAAGTTATTTTCTTTACAGTTAAGGTTGACTTACCTACTCTGTTTTGTGCATAGCAATCTCTAAGCCACCCACTTCAGGGTGTAGAAAGGGAAACAGAAATAACAAGTGGTAAGCATATGCACAGTTATGCCACTGCCTGCAGCTCAAACCAAAATCAACTTTGAATGAGTCATTCTTCATGACATTTATTCCCTCCCTGCCACCTGTCTCTAATCACTTCAGGTCACTCAAGAGGCCTCAACAGGCTTCATCAGTGTTCCAGCTAGCCCAAAAATCTTTCAGAAATTAGCAAGTGGCAAACAGAAATAGACAGGCCAGGATATCTAGGACATGTTATCATATTACTTAATATTTTTTAAATTGGACTCAACCAAGTTTTTACAAATAAACCACTGGTTAGAGAAAGAATCATGCTGTAGCAAAAAATAAAATGGTTGAATTCACAAAGTGAAATTGTGATTTGAAACAGGATCAGTGTATGCTAACTGTAATGAATATACCTAACATCTTAATAGTAACAAAAGACATGATTATAGACTTGTATGGCTTAAAAATCACATTCTCATAAATGGATAATCTCATTCAATCCCCATAAGGTCTCTGTAAAATAGTACAGCTCCCTTGCTACTGAGTTTATCAATTTTAAGTAACAGTTGCCTTCAAAACTCCTCTTCCAGTCTCCATTTATCCTGTGCAAATTGCCAGGCACTTAGGATTCCTCCCTAAAGAAATGTGATTTGTCTTTTCTCATGTTGGAGTGAAGTAAAGAATAAATTGATTTTTATCATTTTTTGCATGCTGCCTCTCCTTTGAAGGGTACTTACCTAATGAGTGGCTCTCCAGAAAGGATCCCAGATCAAAGAAGCCAACAGGATAATGCCCTAGAATGAGTTGCTGCCTTACCTCACGTAAATGTCCTAAAATAACCCACTGTATACAAAGGCTTGTGAGGCTATCTGGAGATGATGTCTAAAATCCAACAGTACCCAGCAAATTAAGATGGATTGAACATCATTGGATGAGTTAAAAAATGCAGAGGTCTGCTTAAATATGTAGGGGTCTGTTTCAAATTTTACGTAACATAAGCACAGGAAATCACTGTGAAAAGTTTAAAAGACACACTTCAAATTATCAACTAGCCATTAAAACCCTTATTCAACTGAACATTTTATACTAAATGAAAAATATCAGTTAGCTGCCTGTCTGCCTGTTAAATTACTATGGTAGTAAAAATCATCCGAGAAAATGCACACAGATTTTAAGCACTTTATCTCAAGGCCCTCCATTCCTTTTAGCCTCAAGTATCAAATTCACCTGCCACAAATTAAATAATTGAGCTTTGGTTACTGGAATGTAAGCTTATTAACTAATATTAATAAAGCCAAACATATATAATAATGTTCTTAATATTCTTTTAATAAGATAAATAGGGACAAATGTAATAGATGAACCATTATGAAACGTTTTAGCAAGTGGTTTTGGATATTTTTTTTAAGTAAAAATAATCTTATACATAGGGAAAGGTGAATATTACATTCTTCTATGAAAATATATAGTTGAGTCCTGTTAGTTCCTTCCAAGGTGGGAATAATGACTAGCAGTTAGAATACCAACCAATAAAGATCAAACTGAAGAAGGGAGAGTTGGAGAAGAATCCAGTATATATCAAATTTAAAGGTCCTCCTGTGGCATGAACTTGGTTTCAGTTCCTGAAAATGTTCTCACATTGTTATGGTTAGGATATGAGGTGTCCACCAAAAGCTCATGTGTGAGACAATTCAAAAAGGTTTAGAGGAGAAATGATTGGGTTATGAGGGCCTAACCCAAACAGTGAATTAATCCCCTTGATGGGATTGAGTGGTGACTGAAGGAAGGTAGGGTGTGGCAGGAGGAGGTGGTCATTTGGAGTATACATATTTCTATTTGCAAGTGGAGTCTCTCTCTCTCTTCTGCCTGATAATCATGTGAGCTCCTTCCTGCTGCCACACTCTCCACCATGATGTTCTGCTTCACCTTGAGTTGAGGAATGGAGCCTCTGAAACCATGAGCCACAAATAAACTTTCCCTCTTCTAAAACTGTTATTGTTGGATCTTTTAGTCACAGCAACAACAACAAAAAAAAAAGCTGACTAAAACACACAGGATGAGGTATGCAACATTGTCCATTGTCTCCCTTATCCCAAATAATTAAGGGAGTCCTTACCTTTGGAAATGGCATCTAAGTGGGATTCCAAACCTCTTTGATTATACAAGAAACTACTGTATTCATCTGTCTAGTCATTTATTATTTATTTGTTCACTCATCTCCTTTAATCATTATAAAAACTAAGATCTCCACAAGGCCAAGGTTCTTTCTTATTTTACTAGAACAATGCCTGTCAATAGCTATGAATCTTTGAACTCATTCACTCTTTCATTCTTTGATGTTTACTAGATCCCTAACATGTTACAAGTCCTCAAGGTCCAATATTAAAAGAAAATTCCACCATAAATAAAGTCACATCCTGAGAAATTTTGAAGTTAGAAAAATCAGGCAATATTTTTCTCACTCTAAATTCAGTCAAAATTTAAAATAAGAGGACAGTTCTCTACCCACCCAAGAAGAATGGTAAGAAGAAAATATAGGCTAGAGTGGCACATATTTCCACCTTTTTGGCACATGTCCCCAAATGATGTAACACAAAACAAAAATAGGCTGAACACGCATCAGCAGGGAGTGGTTGAAACTACCAAAAGACAGGACCAGCAATCCCTGTGAGGATGGATGGAACAAGTCTAAATTTGACTGTGGTAGATTTGTCACAAATCTATGGCTATGATCAAAATACAAACACACACACACACACACACACACACACACACACACCAATTCATGTGAAACTGGAGCAATCTGGTAAAGTTGGCAGACTGTACCAATATAAGTTTCCCTAATTACTATCATGATGCAAGATGTTACCAATGCTGAAATGGACGAAGATCATAAGAAAACTCTCTATATTTTATTTGGCAATTTAATGTTAAACTACAATTACTTCAAACTAAATCAGTAAAATTAAGCAGTTTGTTATGAAAGCAATGCTTACATTAGCAAAACACTGGAACCAAAACAGATGCTCAATAATGGGGTAAACCTATACAACAGTATATTGAGAGATTAAAAAATAACACATTTCTATTATTGTGACATGAAAGGTGTTTGTATTCAGAAAGCAAAAGAAGTGGGACTTACAGAACATGCAAATACAATCTATTTTCTTTTTTAAAAAAGTATGTTGGGAAAAACATTTGTACAAGTATATACCAAATGCTATTGGTGTCCATTTCTATGTTAGCATCCAGGGTGATTTTTTATTATTTCATTTTTGCTTCTCCATAATTCTACCCGTTTTTTCTAAAATGAACAATATTAGCTAACAAATGTATAAAAGGCCATCCATCCTATGGCTGTAACTCTGATTAATTCTGTGTAGCTCTGAAAGATAACCAGGACAAATGAGAAGATTACATGGAAAGACATTTCAGTTCTGTGTAACAATGCATTGAGCTACCCCCATGAGCCATGGAACATGAACCACCAGCTTGTGAGCCGATGGCCTCTAATGGGAACGGTGTCTACCAAGGCCTGGCAAATTCCTTATTAGTAATTATGTGGAAGGGAGTATGGCTTATACAGGCTGAGAGGTTGGACCCAATTCTAAAACTGCCTTCCAATTCTAAAACTCTATGCCTTTTGATTTTGCAATGAATTTAACAGACAACACCTCTCATTTTAAAAGCCCTTTTTATGTTTCAAAGCACTTTCACATATGCTGTTTTATATTAGCTTTAGTCTAGTACTTTTTTTTAAATCCTGTCCCTATCACACATCTGTAGTGTAGGCAGAGCAGATATCATCACCTCCATTTTACTGAAGGAAAAACTGAGGCAAGAAGAGAGCGATCTCTTTTTCATATTGTGGGGTGAGATGAAAAATGAGTTATGAGAGCATACATATCTCTTGCTCGTGGCCCCACCCCCTTTGAACACTGTGTAGCTTCTCCTTTTCTATGGGGTTTGCAAACTGGATAGAACTGGCTAACAGTATTGCATAATGGGGGTCAGTTGAATAAAAAACTTATTATTGATAATAAGTATCAATAATGATAATACACATCTGGTTGATCCCACTAACTTACATCAACTCAGTCAAGGTTGAATAACCAATATGTCAATTCAACTAAAAAAATCATGATCAATGAAATCAGATGGTTGACATGAACACCCAAGAGACTGCTGAACCTCATGGGGGATCTCAGTCAATATACTTGCCCTGTACCTGTGTCCTCCATAGTTGTAGGTATGAAATCCAAATGTTGGGCTTCTGGGTCAGTTAAATAATGAATGGGATCCATACGGGGCTTAATGAAGTAGGGCTTTGTTCCTTTCACCAAAGGAATTAACAGAGGAATTCTGTATTTATTTTACAGTGGCAGCAGATTAAGCACTTCGGCAATAATGTGGCAATTCACCAAAAGAGGTCTTAGTTAGGTGCTATCTGAAATCATGAAATTAAGTGGGAAAACATACACATGGAAAGGTTTATATATTTTAGAAAAATAAATCCAAATTTTAGATAAATGATAGTCTTCATAGAGTATATTAAACAAATGACATATTTTCATTGGCTGATTGAGTCTTTTACACACATATATCATTTTCTGTGTGCCAAACCCTCTGCTGAGTACCTCTCCTCACAATCACCCCATTGCAAATCATTAGAGAGGAAACTAGAGGGTCATTGAGGTTAAGGGCACTTCCTTCAAGTCCTGTAGACAAAAGGGGAAGTGATAGGATCATAACCCAGGTCTGATGACTCCCAAACCAGCATATCCCCCCATTACTTGTTCTCCCAGAACCTTAAAAGTACATGCCCTTTTTAAAGCAGGAAGTAACTCAAGTGGCATGATATACTACTTCAGGAACTACAGAGTTAACCTAGGAACAAGTGGAGAACAATGAGAAACAGAATATAACTGCTGATAGAATGTAGGTATCCATACTGTTAATACATTAGTATGGGTATTGATTATTGATAATAAATTATTGAAAAAGGTGTTACAATGTCACAGAAACTTGAAATATTTTTTCTGCTCAGTTACATAAAATTCGGTCTACAGAATTTTATTTATTCATTCATTCAACAAACAGTTGAGTGCCTACCATATTCCCAGCACTGCTAAAAGCAGAATAATTTCTTCAGTGATTCAAACAGACAAAAGTCCCAGACTTGATGAAGTTCACAAAAGCTCCACAACAAAATGAGGTAGTAGAAAGGAAGAGTGAGGTAGAAGACTTTGGTTTTAATCCTGGCCAGATGGCCTTAAGCAAATTGAATCTCTCTGGGTCTCAGCTCCCTCACCTCTAAACTGAGTATAGTAGTATCTGTTTCTATTATATCATCTTTTATTAGGAAAAATGTAGTTTATATGTGAAAAAAATCCCACTTATTCTTTGGTCTTGGAGAAACTGAGGTAGTTGTTGAGGTATAAAAGTTTTGTCCTCATTATTAAATCCCTCAAAATATTTCATTCCCTATTTTCCATGATCTAAGCTTTCTGGGCTTAATGTTAACCATGTGTAAGACTTGCTGGGTCACCATGAGGTCACTCTTCCATACCTAGCCACCAATTTCAAAGTCTGTGTTACAGGCTTAAGATGCCATAATTAGGTATGATTCCCCTTGTTGTGGAAGGAAGTAGAATTTCAATTATATCTTAGTGATTATTTCATTTACACACTTATAGATATGCTATTTCCTAACTAGTTCTTGAGAAACAAATTCATTACAATTGATTATTATGAAAATCTTCCAGTAAGATTTTCTTTCTTTCTTTCTTATGTTCTTCCATACTACTATTTCACTGAGAGTGAAATAAGAACTAGGTGGATGTAGATGTGTCATAGACAGGACCATTTCCCAGCATTCAGCTCCACTTCATTGATTATATCAAAGAAATCAATCAGTTCCAACCTGATATCCTCCCCGCTTTCCTTACCTGCCCTCTCCCTTCACCTTGGTGTGTGGGTGGGGGATTCCTAACCTATTTTTATCAGCCCAGCAAATCAGAGTTTTGCTTTCTAAACAATGAGGTACCAAACTTGAGACTGTGAAAGCCAATACAAGTCAAGCATTGCACACAAGTGAAAAGAATATAATTAGCAAAGTTATAGTCACAATTAGGAAATACCTCCTCAAAAGAGTTTCCATTTAATTACGAGCAGTGCTCAAATTACTATTGTGCTTGAGGCCTCTGTCTCTTGGCTGACTCAGACTTCTATGACAGATCTATGAATACCAGCACCATCCACAAAATTCAGACACAAAATCTAATGCTGAATGTGTATTTTTTTTAAATACCAGATATGGAAAATGTGCAAATTGAGGCACCAAAACTAAAATTTAAAAAAAATAAGAAATACAGTTTCACAAATGTCAGGTATTAGTCCAATTATTCTTTTTCTATGCTCTTTCTTCACCTTCTCTAGTTCTTTCCCCTTTTCTACCCTCAAAGAGAGGTTAGGAAAGACAAAGAAAGCAAAAATGTATACTCACTTCATTTCCAGGATCTCCTCCAGCTGTTTCCTCCTCTCTATCCGCAGGTTGGCCAAGTGTGCTTCTTTCTCAGCCAGGGACTGCTGTGTAGAGGCAAGTCGGGCTTTGGTGGCATCCAGTTCTTGCCTGGTCTTCTCCAAGGCATTCATCAGTTCCTCAATCTGAAAGGCACAAGCAGCTGTGTGTGTGATTGCTCCTTCATTCAAGCACAAGGCATTCCTGACTGCCCTGTGTTCCAACAATAAACACAAAGGAATCATGGGTGCTCTTGAAGTAGACACTGTTTCCAGGAGCCTACTCTTTGTCACTGAGTTAAAGTAAATGTTTCCAACACTGTAAATTTCCATACTGGGATGGGATACAGCTCAGTAGCAGAGGACTTGTCTAGCACATGCAAGGCCCTGCATTCCAAGCTCAGTACTACAAAAATAAAAATAGAAGTCCATATTTCCCCAAGGTCCACATTCAATTGGATTGCCCAATAACTTTTACAGAAACTATTTAATGCCTACACTAGAAGTAGGGGTGAGTGATTTGACCCAATTTCAACCCATGTTTGGCAAAATTCTCAGATACTTCCTTGCAGTTAGAGGGAGGCAACACTCAGAATATAGTTCTGTGGGCACAATCTACTTTTGTGTGTAGGCCCCAGAGTACTCTGACAGGAAGTTAATCGATGTGTTTCAGATTCATTCATGTTTTAACCTATCAAATCCTTGTTTGGTCACAGCTATTTGATGTCCACAGGGCCTCAGGAGCCCTTCTCACCTCACCTCCCTGACTTATATTCAGGAAGCAAGATTTGGCCAAAGGTAAACAGAATTCCAGCC
Source organism: Sciurus carolinensis (assembly GCF_902686445.1). Lineage (NCBI taxonomy): Eukaryota > Metazoa > Chordata > Mammalia > Rodentia > Sciuridae > Sciurus > Sciurus carolinensis. The sequence continues at coordinate 53,340,289 of NC_062229.1, read as the reverse complement.
ACAAAGGGTTCAAGTTTGGTTTGCCCCTGAAGTTTGAGAGGGTTCTAAACTTGAAATAAATGACATGTAACTTTTATAGGGTGCTAATACACCATAGAAATAAGCCAGACTATCAAATATCCAGGGTTTTTCAGCCAGGTCCCAAAAAATTGGACTAGGGAGCCCCATGGCAAGACCTTACCCTCCTCAAACCATTAGGGACTTTTAAAAGCCAACACACAACAAAGAGAGTTGGTGTTTATTGTTTTGTTCCAGAGACTTCCGTGGAGAAAGTTGGTAAAATGCCATGCCTTGCACAGGCTGCTTCTACTCTGCAGATTCAAAATCATGGTTCCAGGAAGTTTCTAGATTCCAGAGCTGATGTTTGAGTTTCTAAGCCATCCCTCCCAGCTGCACTTGGCAGAATGGGCTCATCCATCACTAAAGTCAACAGAGCGCCCTTCAAAATGTGTCAATGACAAGTTAAGTTTCAATTCATAAAGACTTTTTACACAATTTCTGCAGTTTACATGGAATTTATTCAGAATAAGTATTTTAGTTCACATCCAAGGTAAATTATATGCTTTTAAGATTCAGAAAACCCTCCATTTTGCCCTGATAAAAAGAGGAAACTTAATGACCATGAAATTTAAATCAAAACCAAAACTGAAAAACAGCTTAAAAGGTAAGGAATATAGAGAATAATCTATGAAAGTCAAAGAACCATGACTGTTTAAATGTATAATAAACAGCATTATTCTTTAACTTTGTAAGTATGTAAAATTTAAAAAACAAATGTGATCTTTTTTAGTTTCTCATATAAGTCATAAAATATTTTAATATGGTGAGGCACAGTGGGGCATGCCTGTAATCACAGTGATTAGGGAGGCTGAGGCAGGAGAATCACAAGTTCTCACTAAGCATGTAGTGAGATCTTATCTCAAATTAAAAAGATTTAAAAAGACTGGAGAAGAAACTTAGTGATAAAGCATGCCTGTGTTCAATCCTCAGTACCAAAAACAAAACAAAACAAAAAACTCCACACATTACAAATGTCTAGAAACCCTTCTGCAAAGCAATAACTAGGGCTAAAATAAGAGTTTTCTCATTTTTTTCTTCCTATTTTTTTCACATTCAATAGTAGTGTAAAAATACATTTCAGAATTATGACCATTCCACAGACTAATTCATATATTCTGTCTGACCCTCCACAAGAGATGGTCTGTGCCTCATCACCCTGTCACAAATTATTCTTTCTTTCAAACATAATACTGATTCCAGAAAAGAGAGTAAAGGTCTCAAGAATTTTTATCTGCTAAATTCTCTCTCATTCTGTGAAACTGAACTATCTGCAATCTATAGACTCAAATCTACTCACCTGAGTTACTAATTTACTTACCATCAGACTGCTGGGCAAACACCAGAAGTTCTATATTAATCCATCTTTAAAGAATTACATTTTAGGGTAACAACTTATGGTTGTTTCAGCAATAACCACACGAAGAAATCTGGATACTCAGAACATGTAATCCAGTGTTTTAACTGATGGACATGCCACTGACTCCCAACATCAATAACTCTTAGTATCAGGTGAGAATGCTATTCCCAACACCTTAGAAGCAGAGTCTTTAAATGTTGCAGGCCAAGGTTTCCAACTCATTCCAATCAATACATCCCTGTACAGGAAGTATTGCACACCAAGGACCATGGGGGACACTGTAACATTTTGCCAGCAACCATTTAAATCTCAGAATCTGTTTCCTAGACAATACCCATGGTGTTTAATGTTTATGAGTCCGGTAAAATTGTTTCCTTTACTGCTAAAGCAGGATAATTAAAAAGTAAAAAAAGTTTTTTTTTGCTGTGGTGATCATTAGGGTAGCCTACAATAATCCAGTTGTCTTCCTCATGGACACATGGTAAGACTACATTTCCCTCGCCCTTTAAGTTGGGTATGGCTTCAGCCAATAAAATCACCATCATTTCCAGGGAGAAGCACATAGTGCTAGCAATCAATTCCAACCCTCCTTTCTCTGTGCCATGGTGAACACAGAAGCATGTCTCATATGAAACTTCCTTCAGACTGAATCCCTAAGTGGTATAATGAAGCCCTAGGCCAACCCACATCACATAAGCAAGATATAAACCTTTGTTGTACTACACCATTGACAGGGGGCTGTCTGTTACCCTCAGCATAATCTGGCCCATCCTCCACTGTACTGAGCACCCAATTCCAACTTCCCTCACAAGGTTTCTCTCTTCAGGAGTAAATCATCATCCACTTATCAGGGAAAACATATGAACAACTAATATATTGTGAGCATTTTCTATTTGTCATTAAAAAGTCTTTTGAAAATCCCATTTTAATGAGTCAGTGGTGTTCTACCCAATCCTTGTTTTCCTAACCTGATGCTATGGTCTGAATGCTGTAAACCCCCAAATTCATATGTGCAAATTCTTGCTCCCAAGGTGATGGCATTATGAGGTAGAGCCCTTGTGAGGAGTTAAGTCATGAGGGCAAAGCCCTCAGGAATGGGATTAGTGCTCTTATAAAGCCCAAGGAAGTTTCTTTCTTTTCCCACTATGTGATAGCACACAAGTCAGTGTCCGCAACCTGGACAACCTGACCACACTGGCAACTTGGTCTAGGATTTCCCAGTCTCCAGAACAGTGAGAAAGAAATTTCTGTTGTTTATAAATCATTCAGTTTACAGTATTTTGTTACAGGATAGTATTTTGTTCCAAATGGACTAAGATACATAGGAACTTATTCTCCCTATTTCCTTTGCAAACTCTTCACCTGCTTGCTGTCCATTACTGGGTCCTTCCACATGTGACTCAGTCCTACAGACACTTCCTCATCCATACACATATTTTTTTTTATTGTAAACAAATAGGATACATATTGTTTCTCTGTCTGTACATGGTGTAAAGGCATACCATTTGTGTAATCATAAATTTTCATAGGGTAATGTTGTTTGATTCATTGTTGTTTTTCCCTTCCCCCCACCCCTCCCACCCCTCTTTTCCCTCTATACAGTCCTTCCTTCCTCCATTCTTGCCCCCCTCCCTAGCCCTAACTCTAACCCTATCACTAAACCCTCCCACCCCCCTTTATGTGTCACCATCCACTTATTAGCGATATCATTCGTCCTTTGGTTTTTTGAGATTGGCTTATCTCACTTAGCATGATATTCTCCAATTTCATCCATTTGCCTGCAAATGCCATAATTTTATCATTCTTTATGGCTCAGTAATATTCCATTGTATATATATACCACAGTTTCTTTATCCATTCATCAGTTGAAGGACATCTAGGTTGGTTCCACAATCTGGCTATTGTGAACTGAGCAGCTATGAACATTGATGTGGCTGTATCTCTGTAATATGCTCATTTTAAGTCCTTTGGGTATAGGCCAAGGAGTGGGATAGATGGGTCAAAGGTGGTTCCATTCCAAGTTTTCTAAGGAGTCTCCACACTGCTTTCCAGAGTGGCTGCACTAATTTGCAGCCCCACCAGCAATGTATGAGTGTACCTTTCTCCCCACATCCTCGCCAACACCTATTGTTGCTTGTATTCTTAATAATCGCCATTCTAATTGGGATGAGATGGAATCTTAGTGTGGTTTTGATTTGCATTTCTCTTATTACTAGAGATGTTGAACATTTTTCCATGTTTGTTGATTGCTTATAGATCATCTTCTGTGAAATGTCTATTCATTTCCTTAGCCCATTTGTCGATTGGATTATTTGCATTCTTGGTGTAGAGTTTGAGTTCTTTATAGATTCTGGAGATTAGTGCTCTATCTGAAGTATTATTGGCAAAGATTTTCTCCCACTCTGTAGGTTCTTTCTTTGCATTGCTGATAGTTTCCTTTGCTGAGAGAAAGCTTTTTAGTTTGAATCTATCCCAGTTATTGATTCTTGCTTTTATTTCTTGTGCTATGGGAGTCCTGTTGAGGAAGTCTGGTCCTAAGCCGACATGTTGAATCTCTGGACCTACTTTTTCTTCTATAAGATGCAAGGTCTCTGGTCTGATTCCGAGATCCTTAATCCATTTTGAGTTTAGTTTCGTGCATGGTGAGAGATATGGGTTTAGTTTCATTCTGTTGCATATGGATTTCCAATTCTCCCAGCACCATTTGTTGAAGAGGCTATCTTTTCTCCATTGCATATTTTTGGCACCTTTGTCTAGTATGAGAAAATTCTGTACCCTCTATTCTGTACCATTGATCCACCTTTCTATTTTGGTACCAATACCATGCTGTTTTTGTTACTATCGCTTTGTAGTAGAGTTGAAGATCTGGTATTGCGATACCCTCTGCTTCACTCTTTCTGCCAAGGATTACATTAGCTATTCTGGGTATTTATTCTTCCAGATGAATTTCATAATTGCTTGCTCTATTTCTGTGAGGTACATCATTGGGATTTTAATTGGAATTGCATTGAATCTGTATAGCACTTTTGGTAGTATGGCCATTTTGACAATATTAATTCTGCCTATCCAAGAACATGGGAGATCTTTCCATCTTCTAAAGTTTTCTTTAATTTCTTTCTTTAGTGTTCTGTAGTTCTCATTGTAGAGGTCTTTCACCTCTTTTGTGAGATTGATTCCCAAGTATTTTATTTTTTTCGAGGCTATTGTGAATGGGGTAGTTTTCCTAATTTGTCTTTCTGAAGATTCATCACTTATGTATAAAAATGCCTTAGATTTATGTGCATTGATCTTATATCCCGCTACTTTACTGAATTCACTTAGGAGATCTAAAAGTTTTCTGGTGGAATTTCCTGGTTCCTCTAAGTATGTAATCATATCATCAGCAAATAGGGATAGTTTGAGTTCTTCTTTTCCTATTCATATCCCTTTAATTTCTTTGGTCTGTCTAATTGCTCTGGTTAGAGTTTCAAGGACAATGTTGAATAGAAGAGGTGAAAGAAGGCATCCCTGCCTTGTTCCAGTTTTTAGGGGGAATGTTTTCAGTTTTTCACCATTTAGAATGATATTAGCCATGGGCTTAGCATAGATGGCCTTTACAATGTTAAGGAATGTTCCCACTATCCCTATTTTTTCTAGTGTTTTGAGCATGAAGGGGTGCTGTATTTTATCAAATGCTTTTTCTGCATCTATTGAAATAATCATGTGATTCTTGACTTTAAGTCTATTGATATGGTGAATTACATTATTGATTTCCTGATGTTGAACCAGCCTTGCATCCCTGGGATGAAACCCACTTGATCATGGTGCACTATCTTTTTAATATGTTTTTATATACGATTTGCTAAAATTTTGTTTAGAATTTTTGCGTCGATGTTCATTAAGGATATTGGTCTGAAATTTTCTTTCCTCGATGTGTCTCTGTCTGGTTTAGGTATCAGGGTAATATTGGCTTCATAGAATGAGTTTGGGAAGGTTCCTTCCTCTTCTATTTTATGGAATACTTTGAGAAGTATTGGAATGAGCTCTTCTTTAAAGGTTTTGTAGAACTCAGCTGAGAACCCATCTGGTCCTGGACTTTTCTTTGTTGATAGGCTATTGATGACTTCTATTTCATTACTTGAAATTGGTCTATTTAAATTGTGTATGTCCTCCTCGTTCAGTTTAGGCAATTCATATGTCTCTAGAAACCTGTTGATGTCTTCAAAATTTTCTATTTTGTTGGAGTATAGATTTTCAAAATAGCTTCTAATTATGTTTTGTATTTCAGTCGTGTCTGTTGTGATATTTCCTTGTTCATTCCGAATTTTAGTGATTTGGGTTTTCTCTCGTCTTCTCTGTTAGTGTGGCTAAAGGTTTATCAATTTTGTTTATTTTTTCGAAGAACCAACTATTTATTTTGTCAATTTTTTGTATTGTTTCTTTTGTTTCAATTTCATTGATTTCGGCTCTGAGTTTGACTATTTCCTATCTTCTACTACTTTTGGTGTTGGCCTGTTCTTCTTTTTCTAGGGCTTTGAGCTGTAGTGTTAGGTCGTTTATTTTTTGAGTTTTACTTCTTTTATTAAATGCGCTCCATGAAATAAATCTTCCTCTAAGTACTGCTTTCATAGTGTCCCAGAGATTTTGATATGATGTTTCTTTGTTCTCGTTTACCTCTAAGAATTTTTTAATTTCCTTCCTGATATCTTCTGTTATCCATTCATCATATAATAGCATATTGTTTAATCTCCAGGTGTTGGAGTAGTTTCTGTTTTTTACTCTTTCATTTATTTATAACTTCAATCCATTATGATCTGATAGAATACAAGGTAGTGTCTAAAATTGAGAAGGATTGTTTGACATACATGGATGAGCCACTGTTTGGGGCATAGATGTTTATGATTGTTATATCTTGCTGATTTATGCTTCCCTTAAGCAGTATGAAATGTCCTTCTTTATCCCTTCTGACTAACTTTGGCTTGAAGTCCACATTATCTGAAATGAGGATGGATACTCCAGCTTTTTTGCTGAGTCCATGTGCATGGTATGTTTTTCCCCATCCTTTCACCTTTAGTCTATGGGTATCTCTTTCTATGAGGTGAGTCTCTTGCAGGTAACATATTGTTGGATCTTTCTTTTTAATCCAATCTGCCAGTCTATGTCTTTTGATTGATGAATTCAGGTCATTAACATTCAGGGTTATTATTGAGATATGGTTTGTATTCCTGGTCATTTGGTTCATTTTTAAAATTTTATTTATTTATTTATTTTTTTGACACAACGTGGTTCCTCCTTTATTTGACAATTCCTTTAGGATAATTCCTCCCTTTGCTGATTTGCTTCTTTGTTTTTTATCTCTTCCTCATGGAATATTTTGCTGAGAATGTTCTGTAATGCTAGCTTTCTTTTTGTAAATTCTTTTAGCTTTTGTTTATCATGGAATGATTTTATTTCATCATCAAATTTGAAGGTAAGTTTTGCTGGGTATAAGATTCTTGGTTGGCATCCATTTTCTTTCAGAGCTTGAAAAATGTTGTTCCAGGCCCTTCTAGCTTTTAGGGTCTGGATTAAAAAATCTGCTGATATCCATATTGGTTTCCCCCTGAATGTAATTTGGTTCTTTTCTCTCACAGCCTTTATAATTCTGTCTTTATTTTGTATGTTAGGTATTTTCATTATAATGTGCCTTGGTGTGGGTCTGTTGTCATTTTGTGTATTTGGAGTCCTATAAGCCTCTTGAACTTGATTTTCCATTTCATTCTTCAGATTTGGGAAATTTTCTGATATTATTTCATTGAATAGATTGTTCATTCCTTTGGTTTGTTTCTCTAAGCCTTCCTCAGTCCCAATAATTCTCAAATTTGGCCTTTTCATGATATCCCATAGTTCTTGGAGATTCTGTTCATGATTTCTTACCATCTTCTCTGTTTGTTCAACTTTGTTTTCAAGGTTAAATATTTTGTCTTCAATATCTGAAGTTCTGTCTTCCAGGTGTTCTATCCTATTGGTTATGCTTTCTATGGAGTTCTTAATTTGGTTTATTGTTTCCTTCATTTCAAGGATTTCTGTTTGGTTTTTTTTCAATATCTCTAACTCTTTATTGAAATGATCTTTTGCTTCCTGTATTTGCTCTTTTAACTGTCGATTGGTGTGATCATTCAATGCCTGCATTTGCTCTTTCATCTCATCATTCAATGCCTGCATTTGCTCTTTCATCTCATCGTTTGCTTCCCTGATCATTTTAATTATGTACATTCTGAACTCCCTTTCTGTCATTTCTTCTGCCATGCTGTCGTTGGATTTTATTGATGTAACATCTAGATTTGTTTGGGGCATTTTCTTCCCTTGTTTTCTCATATTGTTCAGGAATCAGTGGGTCATTAAGATATTGCAGATTTCCTCTATTGACTTATAATGTCCCTGAAGATTGCTAGTATATCCCCTCTTATCCTTCAGTAGCCTGAAGTCTTGGAGGAAGTTGATAATGTGGTGCTCCACAAGGAAGCTGCCTCTCTAGGGATGGTGACCCTCAGGTGGGGTATATTCCCTGATAGTGGGCAGAGGTGCCTCCACTTGTTGACCAATGGTCATCCAAAGGGGAACTAGGCTGCAGGCTGAGGCATGGCCTGTTTGTGCCTGTGTCTCTGGTTTTACAGTCCTTGTGGGAAAACCTCACCCAGCAGGGAAGACTCACCCGTTGGGAAGGTCTCGCTGGTCAGTTCCCCTCCTAGAGGTTCCCCTCAATCTATAAATACTGCCTGGGCTGGGCTGCCTTCTTCTGCAATGTTCCCAGGGGCCCAGACCTACTTCCTGGGCCTGGGAGCCTCACCCTTCGCAGACGAGTTTCCTTAGGCTGCCTCTCCTCAGAGAATCTGCCCGCAGTCCTGGAAACTTCGCTCCGCCCCTAGGCGTGTCTCTGTGTGGCTCTTCCACCAAGAAGTCACCTACGTCCTGGGACCCTGCTCTGCACCTAATCGCCTGGCTATGCGGCCCCTCCTCTGAGCCGCCACCTGGAGCCCTGTACAATAGCTCTGAGACCCAGAGACCCGCCACACACCTCTTCCTCCGGACAGTCGCCCGGTGTTCCGACACAGTCACTAGGAGTCCAAGCAACTCACTTCGCGTCTCCTCCTCCCGCCAACCGCCTGTAGCCCTAGGCAGTCATTCCGAGTTCAAGTGTCCCGCCCTGTTCCTCCTCCTCCTCAGGTAGTCCCCGGGTGTTCAGGAGCGGTCGCTCGGAGACCAAGCGACCCACCGTGCTCCTCCTCTAGGCAGGCCACCAGTGTTCAGGAGTGGTCGCTTTGAGTCCAAACAACTCACCACTCGCCTCCTCCTCTGGCAACCACCTGTAGCTCTGATGCAGTCACTCCTAGACCAAGCGACCCGCCATGCTTCTCCTCTTCCTCTGGGCAGCCCCCCTGTGTTCAGAAGCGGTCCTCTAATTCCAAACAGCTCGCCACGCAGTTCCTCGTCAGGCAGCCTCCCGGAGCCCCAGTGGTTGCTCCGAGTCCAAGCGCTGTGCTGAGCCGCCTCCTCTATGATGTTCCCAGTGGTCAGTGTTTACCGCTCCAGTGGGGGGAGGGGTGTCTCGCCGGGCGACTCTACTTCACAAAGTTCCCTGTGTTCCGGGACTACCACCCCATCCGGGACGCCTCCCCAACGGGAGAGACTCACCCGGTGGCTTTGTGTTGGTCCCAAGTCTCTCACTATCTCCTCTTTTGAATCCTGCGTCCTGGAGCAGCGTGAAATGCAGCCGCCCTCTAGTCCGCCATCTTGAAACCTCCCATGTACATATTGATGAGATAAATTGAAGTCTATCTTCACAGCTCTCACCTCCATGCAGATGCCTGTTCTGGCCCATCCTCCACTGTACTGAGCACCCAATTCCAACTTCCCTCACAAGGTTTCTCTCTTCAGGAGTAAATCATCATCCACTATTCAGGGAAAACATATGTACAACTAATATATTGTGAGCATTTTCAAACTTTATCTCCTTTCACTGGTTCAACCTCTTTCACATGCACCTATCTATCCCTGGCCCATCTTGACTGGTGAACCATCCAACCTCTTACCAAGTGCTCTGTACCTAATTCCATCTCCCTAGCCCCATTGATCACTTCAATTTTAATATCACATTAAATTGGTGATGAGTTGACCAATGGCTATCTCTAACTGGAGATGACCAAAAGCTTATATATGCACATTTATCTAAACAAAATCCCTACCACCTGCCCTGCCCTCTCAAAGACACTCCTTAATATATCCATCATTTTAGTCTAATACCCTGAGTTTTTTTGATGATTCATGTTTGAGTTAAATTTGTTTCTTCCTTTTCTTTCCTATTTTCCATTTATTACCAAATCTAGTACCTATTTTTGAAATGCTTCTTGGATTCATAATTCCCTTCTATCATTAGCATAACATTCAACATATATAATAGGATTTAAAGTATCTATACACACACAAACAGTCTTAGCCTCTGTCCCTATCTATACCCCAAGAAGTGAGGACACAGTTTGCCTATTCAGCTTCTCCCATATAAGAGCATATTTCTCAGCCAGATCTGCTCCAGGATTTTATGAAACACAATTAGCAAATGGGTAGCAAAGTACATGTAAGATACACCTAAATGTATCTTTAGGCCCTGAAGAGCTGACTAAAATGATCTCTATAAGAAAGTAGAAGGAAGTAAGGGAAAAAAAGAAACAACTCCTTGAAGTTGGGGATATGGTGAGGTCATTGTTTGCCTTAGTACAAAATAAGAGAACTGGATAAGATAAAGGGGAAAAAGAAAAGTTGGTAGGTATATTGATTGGGGGGTCTTGCAATGCTTTCTAAATACCCAAGTTAAAGGTTGGACTTCTCCTTTTTTTTTTTTTTTTTTTTTTTTTACCCCCAGCTCTTTTGGCTGTGTCTCTTTGAATGTGTCTTTGAACTGGGTCCTGCATGTCTGTGACTCACAGAAGCACCATGAGAATCACTATAATAGTTTGTCTTCCCATTGCCAAGAAAACATGCCTGAACCATCAATATCTGTCAGAGATATCACTGGCCTGATCCTAACATCTTGAAGATTTGGATTATCCATAGAAGTGGTTTTCAGACTGTGTTCCCTAGATCATCAGAGATTCCACAAGGGTGTCTGGGGACTGATAAACGGTTAGTGGAACAGGAAAAGGAGCATGAAGAAGCAGAGGCCTGAGTCAAGCATCCCAAACTCAAAGGGAGTAATTCCAGTCCTTTTCATTTGTCTGTTCATTTTATATATGGCATTACTCTAAGACTTTAATTTGAACATTTAAATAACTTAAATGTTTTAAAATACCAGGAATGGCTACAATCATGAATTATGAAGTCAGCACCAGTTCCCAGTTTTGGGACCTTGAGAAAGTGTCTGTATTTCCTCACTTATGTTAGTAGTACTTCTTGAGAGAGTTATTGCAAAAATGACATGAAGCAATGAATGTAAAGTCCTTAGCACAGGAACTGGCACATATGAAAACACTTAGTACATTCTTCACACAGGAGGTAGCCTAGCATAGTGGTTAGGAACTTAACTCAGGAGCTAGTGTGCCACTTATGAGCTGAGTAATTCAGTGAATTAAGAAAGTTTGAGCCTCAAGTTCCTCATGTGTGAAGTGGGGCTGGTAGCAGAACTTGAAGGGCTTCTGTGAGGATTAAATTGGTCAACATGTGTGATGCTCAGGGAACAATGCTGAGTATTTTGTGCCACGGAAGTGTTATCTCTTATTAATACAGGGCCTGGTCAATATTCAACACATTTTATGATTGCTTGTTACTGAATTCAAAATTTTATACTTGGTGTCACCTACCACAAATCCCTCCCATGTACCCTTAGACTGCACTATGCTTTCTTTTCATTTACCAAACTGTCCATCTTTCAAAGTCCTGTCTACCACTGGCCTCCATTTCATTCAGCGATAAAAGCCTGGAGCTCTGGAAGCAGTCAGACATGGGTCAAGGTTTGATTCCACAAAGGCTCTCTGTGACCTTAGTTCAATCTTAACCCAATGCTTTAACTTTTTTGCATGTTAGAATCACCTAGGAAACATTAAAAAAATCCTAATTCTGTGGTCACAGTCTTCCCAATTAAATAAAAATTGCTGAGGACAGGAATCTGACATCCATATTTTATTAAAGAGCCAAATGATTCCAAAGTGCAGTCAAGTCTGAGAACCATGAATATTATTAACCTTTAAGCCTGAAGATCACTCCTTAACAACCGAGGTGAAAAGAAAACTACTATGCAAGACTGTTTAAAGCACAAAGTGAGAAAACGCATGTAAATTATCCAGTCAAATGCCAAACACTCTCTGCCAAATAACTTGCAAATGTCCAGTGAAGGCAATTTCTAGCCATGCTACCTCCATCCAACATGAGAGCCTTCTGTTTTCATATCTACACCTGTTCTGCCAATGCTTAGTTGCTCCAACTGGATTGTAATACCCTAGAGGGCAGGGATCATGTCTTCATCTTTTTTGGAAGTCCTTTCAGCACCTGACATGGCACTAGTGTCCACACTCAATAAATCCCTGAACAACTGAGGAAGGCAACACACAGATGCAATTCCTAAACACCATCTCTGAACCACTTATTGCAATGATGGATGGAGTGTAAGTTCAAATGTGACACTTTCCTACCCTGTGAATCATGGATTCCCTCCCCATCCTCACCAAAAGCCCTTCAAATTCCTACTGTTTGCCTAAAGCACCTTTTCTTTGCAAAGGAGATCAGAAGGCTCAGTTGCAGCTCTTAAAAGGATGGAGGCCCAAGGTTCCTCGCTGCCTAGCAGTTGCCAAAAGTACTCAAGAACCTCTGAATATCACAGAAGTATAATAAAAATATCCCAGATTTTGCCTAGGGAAGCTCAGAATTCAATTATTGAGTCATAATTATGATTTAAAAAACCTTTTAAAGTACTGAATGATGCCAAAGCTTAACAACAGCCAATCTTGCCCTAGGTCTATGACCAGTCTCACAGGAAAAGAGGAATGGCTTGGAAAAGAGGAGATGATGGCCCAGGCTGGGGGAGGCCCTGTGGCCCTGCTCTTTAGTGAAATGCTGCTTACAGAATCATCATTGTGATAAACTCTTTGGGGAAGTCAAACAGGACATCAAACTGTTAGACAACATTTAACCCCTCACCTGCCTCTTTTCGAAACACATCTATTAGCAATTCAACAGATAATATTTCCTGGGGGGAAAAACATTTTAGAAAAGGCATTTAATTCCTAAAATGTCATTCTAGTGAAAACTGAAATTTGTAGCCACCTCAAAAGTCTTCTAAAATACTCAAGATGTTTCACTTAAAATAATTTCCTAAAAGATTCCCAAATATGGCAAGACTGGAATTCTGTTCTAAAATCTAGAAATGTTAAGAGTACACTTTAAAATATATTGGCTTAGGCGTGGTGGCACATGCCTGTAATCCCAGTGGCTCAAGAGGCTGAGAGAGGAGGATTGCAAGTTCAAAGCCAGCCTCAGCAACTTAGCAAGGCCCTAAGCAACCTAGAGAAACCCTGTTTCAAAATAAAAAAATAAAAAGGGCTGGGGATGGGGCTCAGTGGTTAAGTGTTCTTGGGTGCAACCTCTGATTAAATGAATGAATGATGAATGAATGAATGAATGAATTTGCTTGATGTTGCATATCTAGGACATAATTTAAAGGTTTCTTTAAATTAGATGTCAATTTCACCTGAGCAGTTTAAAAAATAAAAGCAAAATAGTCTGAATAATCACATGCCATTTCTGATTTTATGAGTCATACTATGTTGCAGATCATAAAAACTCTCTTACAAATTGAATGAGGTACCAAGGCTATTCAACTGTATTTGAATAATTCACAACTCTGCACACTTTAAGAATAATGAAGACATCAAATGGATTACTAGAGTCTAGTGCTTACAAATGGCTCCAGAGAAACTGTCAGATCTTTTAGAGTGAACAACGGAGCCTTAAAACAATAAAATAAAAAACCTGTTTAAGACCTTAAATCATTAACATGTGTCAGCTTAAACTTGCACCTGCAGGTGTGTTGTTTAACAAAATATTTAAAAACCAGCTTCCCTCTCAGTTATCTGCCAAGAGCACCGCTCCATGTTCCTTGGGTCTCTTCCCAACGCATGGCAGCTCCCCATGCTTTTCAAGAGGTTGCTTAGCATGGGCTGATCTCAAATATTTTGATAAAATATCTTCCCCTTTAATTTTCGTGTCAGTTTTGAGTTGGTTTGTATTTTGCATTAATGATTTGGAATTTTTAAAGTCATATTTTAAAAACAGACTGGCTCTTCTGCACTAGGTTCCACCACCCATCCTAGTTTCCTGTCTTGGTTTCATCCTTAGTGCAAGAGAATGGGAGTTTTCAGTTAGCACCAGAACACTGAGCCAATGAAATTCCTATACCCCATGTTACAGCACATCTAGAATATGAACTGGTCCCATGGGACCAGCTGGATTTGGCCCAATTCTACTCTAGGCTCAGAAGGTCACCCTGAGATCAGAAGGTGAAGATAAATGCTCAAACTCTCCCTACACAGCAGCAGTAATTTTGCAGACAGTGATGGTGTACGAGGAAGGATCTGTTAAAAATGAGGACTGCTAATCTTATTTTTCCAATTAGTTTTATCTGACATTTCTATCTCTTCTCCCTCCCAGCATCCCATTGCTGCCTTAGAGTGACACCTTTTGGAAATGGCTGAAACTGAAAATCCCCAGACTGCACTTTGCCTGTACTTGACCATCTCAAGACTGTGATTTGTTTTCTCTTAGTTGAAGCCTAAGTATCTAGAAGCTCTGCTTGAATATGTAACCTTCAGTAATTCCACTGCAAACAGATATCCACTTCAAGCAAATGTGGGCTCAAGCTCTTTTGATTTTGACTACATTTAAAAATCTCCCTTTTATCCTTCCCTTCCCATGTTAAATAACAAAATTCCACATGATAATGAAAGAAGGATGGAGAAGAAATGTACAAAAATACATACAACTGGCTTGACAGATTCCATCAAATCACACAGTCCTAAAGTACAAATGGGTAACAGTCTCTCCAACGCGCCCATGAGCCCTCTCCACTCCATTGCAGATGGCATTCAGCTCAGCAGAGCCTGGAGTGAGCAAGACAGTGTGGGTGTGTTTCTGGGTATGTTTACTGTAGGCATGTCTTGGGCAGCTGGGAGGCTTTCTGTGTTCTATGTGTGTCACAGTTTCACAGCATACCAAATAGCTGGCCTTGACCCTATTCAGGTTTTGGACGTTAGGAGCAATGAAGGGAGCTGTGAGGAACTTGGGTTCTACAGCCAGTTGACTCAGTCCCCAACAGGCCCCAACCACACACATGCAAGTGTGATTTAGGGAAAGGTACCTGATGACAATGTGCATCTGTTTCTCCCTCTGTGACGCATGGGTAATAACTGCACATGCTGGGATCTCTATGAGGGTTAACAGAGCTACAGGGCTACCTGCTTGGCACACAGTGAGTACACAGTACCCTACAACTGTTATCAACGTGGGTCTCAGTTTAAATGCTGGTGTTTTCAGTTCAGGAGAGGATGAATAAGAAAGACAAAGGATCAGATTTCCATTTTTTAAACTATTTTCAGAAAGAAAATATCTGTTTGTCAGATATTAAACACTAAGTAGAAAATATGCTCATGAAATCTTGAGCAAAGCAGATTAGTAAATAGTAAATAAAATAAATTCCAACTACAGGTGTAGGGTCTTAATGTATTTTCACAGGAAAAAAAAAGACTAGAAGAAAATGCATGAAACTGCTCCTCTGAGTTTGTTTCTAGGCTTACGGATTTCAGATAATCTACTACATTCTTTTTGTACTTATTGCTATAATTATACATTATTAATGTAAAAAACAGACAATTTTAAAAAATTTCAACCAAGGAAGCTCTGTATAGAAAGTACTTCCATTCCCATGGAAAAATTAGTAGACCACAGTTCCAAAGAAGGAAACACCAGACTGCAGAACAGGACAGGGCCCTCTGGAGGCTGTTGGGGTGGCAGCTACTCCCAGTTGAAACAACTTTAAGGTAGCTACATTTCCAGGCATGGGCACTTGGCTCTGACAATTCCTTAGATTTATACTGATTATAATCCATCTTCACCAGTAGTGCCCCAGAGCTGTCAATGATGATTCTTGCCATTTCCACCCTGTACTCCAATGTACCTGAGCATTGCTCGTTTCACCTTCTTCCCTAATAAAGCTCTGAAGGGATTTGAAAGTAAAGCATGATCGTTTCCCTATTTGTTTTGTTTTGTGCCAACTTAACATTGGATGATTTTGTTATCAGTTTCTAAAGCAGGTAAAATAAGGTGTCAGGCAGAAAAGAAAACAGATGTCTCTTGGTCACCTTTACCAACAATTTCTCTTAGTTCCTGTTCAACCCATCAAGGTGGTGTTCTCTAATAGACCTACTTTCTTGTAAAATGCAAGGATCTTGTAAGATGCAAGGATCAGTGCTGAGGCAACTCCAAAAAGATTTGAAATGAGCCTCTTTTACTCTGATTCTCCTTCTGGTTTGGCTGTGGTGGAGATACCTGTTGATGATGACTAGTTCATTTAGCCCAAATCAAGCCTGACTCCAAGTTTGCTCCCTCAGGATCTTTATAACACCATCCTATCTACCTTAAACAATAGGTAGTGGCCTTCCAGTAAGTCGCCTTGCTCCTGGAGCACTTGGGGTGTAATGCATGTTTGCATTCTCCCACTTGGCACAGCATCTTTTCAAATACATAGTAGATGGTCAACAGATAATTGTGGGAGAGATACTGGGAGGGTGAAGAGGAGAAGCAGCTATACCATAAAAAAGTAATCACTGCCTCTGATTTAAATAACAGTTTCCCACTGTTTGCCAGATCTTCACATATTCCCAAAGAAGTAGGCCCTTTAACTGATTAATAACTCAAGTTTGGAAAAATTTATCAGCAAATCTGGTAGGAAATCCTGATCCATGAACCCCTTAAGAGCAAGGAAAAACCTTGGCTCACTTTCCTCAGTGTCCTTAGACCTGAGTAGAACATCTAGTACACAGTCAACACCAACAAATGTATTTATGAACATAAATTAAGAAAAGGAGCTTGGGTTCTTTTTGCTTCACTGGAGTACAATATCGACTTTGATCCCAGCATTGTCCTAAATGACTTAGTTGATTTTTTATCAGTTTTCTGTTACTACACGATACATTTTCACAAATTTGACAGCTCATAGTTGTATAGGTCAGAAGTTTAGGCATGGTGTGATTGGTTTCTCCACTCAGGTTCTTAGAAGGCTGAAATCAAGACATTGGCAGGCTATAGTCTCATCTGGAGCTTAGGGTCCTCTTCCAAGCTCAAATAAGTGAGAGAGAATTCAATTCCTTACAGAAGCAGGTCTGAGGTCACTATTTTCCTGCCACTCCCAGTTCATAGAGGCCACCTGTATTTCTTGCCATGTGTCCTGTTCAAATCTTTAAGTCTAGAAATGGAGATGTGTCATATAACACACATAACCATGCAAGTGATATCCTATTACATCCATAGTCCCAGGGATTATACAGGCACATTCCTGGGAAAAAGAATCTTGAGGGTACAATGCCAACACTGCTTTCTTTACAAGATTAATGATATCAAATAAAATGAACCCACTGAAATATTTCCATTGTTTAGTTCCATTTTCCCTTAATGATATAAAATTGTGTTTAGAAATGTATAACAAATAGAGGAAAAACTCCTTAACTTGATAAAGAGCATTTATGAAACAAAAAAGCTATATTTATCACCGTACATTAAGTATGTTTTCCTTCTAGGGTCAGTAGCAAGGCAAGGATATACTTTTATCTCTCTTTTTTAGCATATTTGAAGTTCTAACCACTACAATAAGGCAAGAAAAATAAGTAAAAAACATAAAAATTGGAAAGGAAAAAAATAAAACTGTTTCTACTTGCGAGTGATAATTATGTAGACAATCCCAAGTAATCTCCAAATAAGTTCAACAACTAATAAACAAGTTCATCAAGGTTGCAGGATACAAGATTAATGTACAAAAACTAGATTGAATTTCTATACATTAATAAGTATGCAGAAACCAAAATGTAAAACTAAATATCATTTATAACACTCCAAAAAATGAAACATTAAAGTATCAACTTAATAAAACATGTACAGGATCTATGTGCCAAAAATTATAAAATTCTTATAAAAGAAATCAAGATAATTTAAATAAATGGAATTATGTAGAGTGTTTATGAATTAGAAGACTAAACATACTAAAGAGGTCAATTTTTTCCAGACTGATCTGTAGGTTTAATGCAATTCCTATCAAAATTTTGGCAAGTTTTATTATAGACATAGACAAGCTTATTATAAACTTTGCATGAAAAGACACAGGCCTCAGAGTAGCTAAAACAATACAGACGAGGAAGAATAAAAGTAAGAGAATCATTCTGTCTGATATTAAAACCTACTGTGTATCTTCAGAGACCAAGACAGTGTGATATTGTCAGAGGGGTGGAGACATAGATCAACATGTGCCCGTATTTTAGTGGGTCCATTTTGTTTTCTATCGTTTACATTGTAAAGAAAGTGGTGGCTGACAGATTTCTAGTAACATACTATAGAAATGATCCCTGAAAGTATAGTCTTTGGCTGGCAGATTTCTAAGAGGATCACACAAACATGCCTAAATGATAATTGACACAGAAGCAAAAGCAATTCACTGGAGGAACAATATTTTCAACAAATGTAGAAGAAACTAGAAAACTATATTGGCAAAGAACAACAAATGAAACCATCAACCTAAACTTTATATATTGTACAAAAATTATCTCCAACTAGATTGTGAAGTTAAATGAAAAACATAAAACCAAATGTTTTATAAAAGAAAAATGAAAGAAATTTTTCAGGATCTAGGGGTAGGCAATAAGGTCTTAGAATTGACATCAAAATCACAATCCATACAAGTAAAGACTGGTGAAGACATTAAAAAATGTTTGCTCAATTATATTCCATTATTTTAAAATTATGCCAAAATGAAACCTAATGTTATGTATAACTAATATAAACTAATAAAAAATGAGAGAATTTGAAAAATAAAAGCATAAAAATAATTTTCTCTGTGAAAGACCTTGTTATGAGTATAAAAACGACAAACTATAGACTAGGAAAAAGTATTTGCAAACCATGCATCTGACAAAGAACTAGTATGAGAATACATTTTTTAAAAACTCTCAAAATTCAATGATAAAATTTCTAATAAAATTAGAAAAGAAGCAAAAGACATGAACAAACATTTCCCTGAAACACAAGTACGGAGGTAAGTAAGCATGTAAACACATCATCACAAGTTAGGAAAATGCAAATCTAAATCACAATGAAGTATCTCTACACATGCATTGGAATGGCTAAAATAAAAAGTAGTAACAATACAAATGATCATAAGGATGAGGATAAGCTGCATCACTCATATATATGTTGCTGATGGGAATATAAAATGGTACCACCACTGTGAAAAACAATCTGGTAGTTTATTATAAAAATTTCCAGGCAACTACCATATGACCCAACAATTGCACTCTTATTATCCCCAAGAAATAAAAATGCACAATCACACAAAAACCAGTATATGAATGTTCATAGGAGTATTATTGATAATAGGCCCAAATTGAAAAAAATCTAGATGTTCAACTGTGATACCTCCATACCTTGGAACACTGCTCAATAACAAAAAGAGTGCAGTACTGATACACAAAAACCTGGAAGAATCTCTAACAAATCATGTGAATTGAATAGAGTGAATCCCCAAAGTCGCAAATTCCATGATTTTATTTCTATAATTTTCTTGAAATGACAAAATTTTAGAAATAGAGAACAGATTAGTGATTGCCATGGGTAAGGAATAGTGGTAGATGAAGCTGTAAAGAGCAATCTGAGGGGATCCTTGAGCAGATGCCACTGTTCTGTATCTTGACCACACCAATGTCAATACTCTGGTTGTGATTTTGCAAGCTGATACTAAAATTGCCTGTAAACCTATAATTACCTAAAAATAAAAGGGTTTAATTTTAAAAGTACATGCCACATATTAGGGACCTACTTTACAGAGAAACAAACAGCTACAGCAAATGCTAAGACAGAAGAAGAGACATGCTCATGTAAGGTCAATGAGGCCATGGTCTTGAAGAAAGAAACCTCCCCACAAACAGCAGAGCTGTGAGAATTTCAGTAGAGAATTTTCATGTTGTAAATGCCTTCCATTCCAGTGGATGACTACATACCCAGGTTAAGCAGTCAGCTTTCAAATCAATGACTTGACACCTACTGAATCAGTAAGTGCAATCAACTTCCTTGATAGGCCTATGATTAAAATGTCATAATTGTATTATTTTTATAAAATAAACCATCACACACAAACACACACATTTATAAGTATCATGCTCAATAACTGCTTCTACTGTCTCGTATATGAACCCACAAATGCCACTAGCAGGTACTGGATTCCTTAGAATTACAATCCAGGTAAATAAAACATCATGGTAAAGCTTCATTTTTCTCAAACCAAATGCATCCTCCAGACTGCAGGCTTGGTTAGTTCCTCAGTGGGAGGAAAGCAAAAACCAGACATGAAGTGCCAGAATGAAATCTTCCACTTCAATTTCTCCTTTATTTAAAGCATTTTATAGGGGCTTTATGCTGACCCTGTTGATTCAGGAGAAGGAAATCCTCCCAAATGCGTCCCTGGGGTATCACGTCCCCCACAGTGACTTGGCTCCCTCTTCTCAGAGCTATTACTACTACATGGAAAAAAAACAATTTTTAATTGGTTAACTTTGGGAAAATCATGCCATAAAGACAAGACTCAGAACAAAGACGCCCACCCAAACAGTTCTTCCCACGTACAAAAGCAACCTGAAAGAGCACGAGAGATGCCACAAAATAAGGCAGACAGGCTGAACCTCACTGCACTATAAGGCTGAAGAGAGGGTTTACAGCCCTCCTGCCTTTGAATGGAGTATCCACAGGATTGCAACAGCAGATCTGCTGTGCCCTGCCTCTCTTCTAGTCTTAACAATCATCAGTGTGCTGCTCCACAGCCTTGTAATCCAGGGAATGAGACTCTTTTCTTTCTGGCCATGCAGCTAAACTAAAGAGAGTGGGGTTTTGACACTGGACTCCCAGGACCAGTGACTCTGCTTCTCACCTGGCTCCTCACCAGAGCCTGTTCCCTGGCCCCTGCTGGGGACTGTGGTTGGTCCCAGGGGAGCCTAGTGGAGAGTGGGTAGATGGCAAGGGTCAAATTCAGTCCATACCTATAAAAACAACCAAAATACACATCCTGCCACATACAATTTTCATGCTTAAAAGCAGAAACTTTTGTTTTCCCTGATAACCTTGATGCACAGGAACACTCAATGTTTAACTGGTCAGAAATAAAAACTACTCAAATTTTAACATGTGGCATTTTATTCTTCAAAAATCTACAACTGTGTTGCAAAGTTCTCTGTCAGAAGGTACAATTTGTATTCACTTATGAAACACCAGGCTTTACCCATAATACTTGTGTCATACTTTGGAAGTATACATCTGTGTTTTCCTCAACATTTTCTATGATTTAAGCATTTGAATTATGTTTTCAAAACAAGTGATTTTTATCCTATTAGCTCCTTTTAGATTAAAAAATAATTCACTATTTTTGTTACTGATATGAGATTATAGTCTAGCTCCATATAAACAGATTCAGCATAACCCTGCAAATGTAACTCTGGTATTAAAAAGACTCAAGACAAGTACAAGTGGTAATGCTGGATCCCTTGCTTGAATGCCAAATATTCACTCAAAGATCTGATTATTTCAGCTGGAACTTTTTCCCACTTTTACAGTTTCTCAAATAAGTTGCTTTGTCAAAAAATATTTCTCATTATGTTTCCTCTCTCTTCTTTAAAAATGTACTATGTTATAACTAGCTATAACAAAATTGTGATACTCAGAATTTAAGAGGAGAAATAGTCTCAATATCTAAAATAAATAACTATACATATATTGATATGAATACCCCATTTTGATGGGTCATACTCAGTAACCTTAAAGCTGCCTCTATATTGGGCAATAGTTCCTTTTGGACTAAGAACAATTAGGCTGTGTAATTCATGCTCAATCCCTTCAGATAAACCGTGTGTGCACCGCCAGGCCACTCTCTCACTGGTGTTGGGGCCAGGCTGTCAGGCCCACTTCTCTGGTTAATGTCAGTAGCACTATGTATAAAAGGTGACTCCAGTGTGTACAAATGTTGATCTTTAGAGAAGTCATGCCTAGGCTCACACACACATCCACTCTTTCGTCCACTAGGTCAATGGCAGGAACAGAGAGGCAGACCAGGAAGGGACTTGCCAGGAGCTCAGTCTGACTTGTTAGGTCACACTGCCCTCTGGGACTTCCCTGCCCGAGATTAATCTATAATCCTGTTTTGAGTTTTTAAAAATGCAGGTTTTAAAAGCCTTGCCTATGAGACAGTTTCAGAGGCGATGGGGACATGTTCTAATGTACAGTAACAAATTAAGTGCCGATGCAAGAACGCCCTGACAGAAAGGGACTGGTATGGAGTAGGTGGCACAAAATTTTTGCCTTTACTCATGATCATTTCTTTAAAAGGTCCCAGAATAGACACTGAAATCATAGTTTAATGGCTGGAGTAACATGCAGGTAAAAATATAAAATAAACACATACGCACACAAGGTTGAAACCATTTTCTGATGGCCGCACAAGCTAAGTGAAATCAAGATGCTCCCTGATGGAAAACACAGTCGAGGTTTTGAAGAAACATAATATTCACCGATGTGACTTCCAAACCAAATTTCATCTGAATACCAAACAGTAAGAAAGCGTTCATCTCAGCTCTGAACAATCCTATTTTTATTACATCAAAATTGTTTCTTCCCTTGCCAACCTCATCCTATCCCTTTTTGCTACAAAGTTAATGTCCAAAAAGCTTCCTTTTACAACTTGAGCAGACCTAAAAAAGGAGGAATTCCCAATGCTGTGGAAACAATCAGGAACATGTTCTCATTTGGATGATTCTAATAAAGGACGACTCACTCACTGTGAAGTAAGGAAAGACAATGTCTGGGGAAGCACATTGCTGAACAGGATGGTCATGTGAACCCCTCATGCCCCATGACCGCAAAGCTACCTTGGAGCCAGCTGGCCCAGTGGCATTTGTTTGCTATTTAGAGAAAAAGAAAAAATATGAGAGCCAATAATCCACATTTCTGTTTCGATCTGTGACTCAGTTTGTGTGTACAGTCTTTTCTGCTAAGATTTAACTTACAATGTTTGGCAACACAGCTGATCTTCTAAAAGGCAAAGGTGAGCACAAAAACAGAATTTTCTAATCAGATGCAACTTCTCCAAACTAGCAAAAGTAGTTCCAGTCTTCAGATATGAAAAGACAGAGAAAGAGACAGAGGTAGAAGGAGAGAGGGAGAGGGGAGAAAAGGCAGGGAGGGGGAGAGAGAGAAAATGAATGAATGGATATGAATCAAGCTTGGTGCCTACATGTTGCTATGTTGCACATTCTACTTTTCACTTTTCCAGTCTGGAGAGGTATGTATGTGTGTGTCCATGCACACAAACAGCTTCCCTCCTTTGCTTTTCCACCACTGGCCCTAGCACATACACTCACCCTCAGGGATCACTGT
The DNA here is from genome assembly GCF_902686445.1 of Sciurus carolinensis. Classification (NCBI taxonomy): domain Eukaryota; kingdom Metazoa; phylum Chordata; class Mammalia; order Rodentia; family Sciuridae; genus Sciurus; species Sciurus carolinensis. Next base: position 53,317,194 of record NC_062229.1, on the reverse strand, counting down.
GAAGGCATGTTATTGTTTTCTTGACACCTATAAGTATTAATTTCCAAAACTAAAACATAAAAGATTCAGTATTGTTTGTATTGCCTTGCAAATAGTCCACCAATCACTTCCCATGGCTGACAAGGCTCCTGCATTGTCAAGCCCTGGCCTACCTATTCAATTGCATTCCATGCCACTCTGGCCCTGGCTGCAAGGTCCCTCCCCTGGGCTTCTAGTATCTGCTATTTCCTCCTATGCCCTGTTTCCAACCCTCACCTCCCAAACTCTGCTATCAGCAGGCATCTTCTCAGCTGTCAGGTCTTATTGTAAATGTCACCACCTCCAAAGGTCCTTCTGAGTTCCTTTGATAAAGTAGTGGGCTGCCTCCTACCTGTCCCTGGTATTCTTCATCTCACCTCCAAGACTGTATCCTTCAGAATATGTGTCACAATTTAAAATTGCTTTACTTAAGAACTTCTTTACACATATCTTCCTATTTCTTTTACTAGACTGTTAGTTCTATATCTAACTACAGTACATACAATGCCCATGCTGAGGCCTGGCATATAACTGACAAGAAATATTCATCTACCTCAGAATTAGCAAAAACACCACTACCTAATGTTTATACTAGTAGTTCTCAAAGGGGAGATTTTCCCAACCAGTGGCAGCAGCCCTTGGGATTTTTTTAAAACACACATTCTCAAAATCTCCCTTATTCCCCATGCCTATACCTATTGAGTTGTAAACTCAGGCACAGCCCAATAGTTTGCATTTTAACAACCCTTCAGAGTGATTCTGATGCATGTTCAAGTTGGAGCATTACTGGTTCACACCCTAATATGCCCACTTTCCAAAGGGTATCCAACATGGGGGTCATGGATTTGCCTCTATTTGGGAAAGAAAGAATGACCTTGCTTTCACAGGGAATTTATCTTTACAAACAAAGGGACTGTGACCATTCAGCCCAGAAAAGACTTGAAGTTCACAAGTACCTCTATGTTTGGAGGAATTTGTGAAAGGAAAGTGATTTATGTGACGGACTCCAGGTTCACTTCTGTTCAAGCAGCTGGGTGATCAGACCAACTGTAATGTTATAGCCAAGTCATTAACATGGGGAGCCGCTCTATCTACAGAGATAGACAGATGATGGGTGCTCTGGTCTTCCTGTATCCCTCTTGATGGTAAGGTTTCTTGAGGAGACAGACATTGCTTGTCATCACTACATCTTGACTTTGACATACCTAACATAGACCTCAAAAAGCATTATGGAAGAACCAATGGTGGGAGTAGCTGTTGAGTCCCCTATGTGGCTAGGGAAAAACATACCAGGGGGCTTTGTTTCCTGGCTATATTAATGAACCAATAGCTATTATGTAAGAAAACTGATTTAATAGCATGAGGAAGAGAAAGCACAGGACTCAAGAATTAAGAATAACCTCAGTTCAAATCCTGACCACTTACCCCTGTGTGTCTCTGGTCAAGATGCCTGGCCTTGCTAACTGGAAACAGTTCTTCCTGCCACTTGGGGCTCTTGTGGAGATAACATGAGATTGTGGGGTACATGCAGCACATCAGGCATGCAATGAGCACTCAAGTCACTGTAATGGCCCATAATAACATTCTTGCTTTATTGTTTGACTTGGGAAAATAGATTAGAGATCTGTGCTTCTGACATGTATTCTTTAAGTGTACCCAACCTATAGCTATCAATGTGATGGGGAGACCTACTTAGATAAAACACTAGGAAACAGGTGCTGAAGTTGGAGTAATGAAGCTCAAATTCCTTTTCAGTTCCTTACCAACTGTGTGACCTTAAGAAAGTCACTTACACTTTCTGGACTTCTACGTTTGTGGACTGGAGGTAATAAACTTGACTCAGAGTCATAGTGAGGACTGAAGATTAAAATATCTATGAAACACTCAGCCCTGTTCCCTAACCTTAGTAAGCACTTGATAAAAGATACATATTATTTACTAAAACAAACAACAAGCAGCACAGAATTCCACCTCTGCTAGAGATGTAGCATAAGCAGAAGGTCAGAAGCATAAATGGTAGGGATGACACATTTGGAACAGCAACACAAACAGTAGAGGCATCCTGGAAGTAATAGCATTTAAACAATGTCATAAAGCAGGGGTTGTAAATTTAAATGCTGGTTGGCAATTCAGTTATCATCAGGAGAAATGCTGGCCAAGAAGGGAAATGCTCCTTAACGACTAATTGCTGCATGCAAGAATATAGGCTCTATGTGACCACATACTTTGATTTATCAAAAGAAGAAAAAAATACATGAATTTTTTAAATGTCTTATGTTTTAAATGGTACTTCAATTAAAGAGAAAAAATCCTAGATTTTCAAGAGAACAGCTGTGGGAAACATCTGGATCAGTTCTGACCCCCTATTTTATTGTATTGTATTACATTTTGTGGCACTGGGGAATCAACCCAGGGGTGCTTTACCACTAAGCTATGTCTCTAATCTTTTTTATTACTATTTTTTAAATTTTGAGATGGGCTCTCTCTAAGTTGCCCAGGTTGGCCTAGAACTTGCAATCTCTTGCCTCAGTCTACCAAGTAGCTGGGCTTACAGGTCTATGCCACCACACCCAGTCAAACTCCCAATTTTAAAGACTGGGTAGACTTTAGTCAAATAGGGATAGTGGGAAGAACATTCTAGTACAACACAGTATGGGATGTGGGAAGGGAATGGGGAGGGAGAGATGGAGGCAGGAAAGTCCAGGAAGTATTTGGGAAGCAGATGCACTCCAGTGTACCACAATGGAGAGATGAGAGGAAGGTCTAGGAACAATGAGCAGTTGGACAGACTTCCAGGGAGAGGCACAGACTGGATTGGTAGGGTAGGTCTGGGAAGGCTGATGTGGAAAAGGAAGAAGTTCAAAGTGCTGGGAGAACTAGCTGGGTAAACTAGCCAGGTCACTCTCTTCTCTTCCCCTCTTGGGACCTCAGTTTTCCCTTCTATAAAATGAGTTCATCGGTTACATGAGCTCTGAGCTCTCCTTTGGCCCATCCATACCATTCAGGATGCCCCGGTCACTTCCCCACCTAGGGTTACCATACATAGCTTCTGTGCTCTGGGATCTGGGGGTGGTAGTTTTTGCTCACCAATAGGAGAAAAAGGCTCCTTTGCCTGCTCCTAGGAGCATCTTCATATCCACAGAGCACAAGATGACTTGAGCAATGCAGAGGAAACCTGTGGCCTTGAACATAGAGTTGATCCTCAGTTGAAGCAGTAGCTCAAATAATAACACATTCGCCTTCACTGAATAACCATGTTAGGACCATCTGTTCCATAAACAGAACAGAGTTCATTCATGCAATGAAGGTCCTACTATTATTTTCAGGTTACAGTTCAGGGACAGGATGGCTGAACTGTCAGAAAACAGAAGGATCTTTAGTGAGTGAGTGGAGCAGGTGTCCATCTGATACCAACCCTTCAATATCAACCACCTGTCCAACTGTCTCCCTTTTGGGGCAGGAATAAGTAGGGATTGAACCCATGGGCACTCCACCCCTAAGATACATTCCCAGCCCATTTTAATTTTGTGACAGGGTCTTTAAGTTGCTGAGGCTGATGCTCCTGCCTCAGTCCCCCAAGTTGCTAGGATTATAGGTATGTGCCACCATGCCTGGCACAACTGATTCCCTTGTCAAGTCCTTCAAATCTGTATTTTATCTTCTGTGTTCTTTTTACAATCATGCCTAAAAGCATGTGGCTGGGAATGTTCCTTGGCGACAGGTACAAGAAGAAAGGTGAAGAACTAGGTAGGCTCCCTTCTCCCAATCCAGAGAGTGATCAAGAGTTTGTGGCCTGGGGAATTTTGTACTTCTCTTAATGTAGAAGAAAAGCAAAAGGACTTTATTTCCAAAAACCCGGGTTCTTGGTCCAAGGAGTCGAATTGTCTAAATGAGTTGGTGTAACAGGGGGGTAGGTGGGCCTGCAGAAATCTGGATTCCACCTGTGATGACAGGTGTTGTGGATCTTACAGATAGTAAGAGTCTGTGTGTCCACTCCAAGTGGTTCCCAGACTCAGGGACAAGGAGCCTGGGACTGAATGATATGGGCAAAGGCTTAGGCAGTCACAGGAAGGACTGAGTCAGCAACCATTAGCTTGAACCCTAAGCATCCCAGGGGCAGCAACCTGAGCCACAGACCACATGCCCCCTGCAGGCCCTCTGTATAATGAGCCTTGGGGGTCCTACATAGACCCTGAGGGACAGAGCAGGACCTTTATAATGTCAATTTGGTTTTCCACCAAGGTTGGCAGATGAGGGGGGCTGCTATGAACTAACATTTAACATGAGCTGGAAAAAACAAAATATGTCTCTGCATCTAAATATTATAGGATAAATTTGGACAACTGTAGTTATTCACATGGAAAAATATTTGTATGAGAAAGTTTCATATGGTAGAGGAATTTTATCCATTTGGATATGGAAAACCTTCCCTCCCTTTCATACAGACATACCATGTTTTCTGTTCACAAACTCTTTGTTGATTCAAAAACTATAAGATAAAGGAAAAATTCACAAATATTTGTTTCTAACCCCACTTGGAATGAGGGACAAACCAGATATTCTAAGGTTTTTTCTTGAGTTCTAACAGCAATACCGAAAATCAATGAACTGTTAATACTAATTAATTGTATGACATTTACTCTGTGCCAGGCAATGATCTAAACCCGTGTGTGAATAATTGTTGATAATCCCATTTATTCTTCACACATACTCTTATTCCTTACAATTCTCACTTTACAGATGTGAAACTAAGGCAGAAAGGTTGAGCAACTTTTCCACAGTCACATTGCTAATAAATGGCAGAGCAGGGATTTAACTCAAGCTCCAGAGTCTGATGATCACCAGACAACTTTGTTTTGCACAACATATGTTGTGAGAATTAAAGGTATGACATTTATCACTTTTCAAATTCTCTAAACCTTAAAAATAAAATTCCTTCACTACTTCAATAAAACTTCTTGTGGCACTATACCTGGCATAAAGGATTCAGTCTCTGCACTATGAGGCTCTGAATCTAGCAAGGAACTGGGTCTTTATTCCCTTTCTCCTGTGTACTCTCCCTTCCTCCCCTCCCCCCTCCCTCTGTTCTTTTCTCTATCCCAGGGAAATTATCCACCACATGAACAGATTTCATTTCACCACTTCACACAAAAACTCACATGAACATACCACGATGATGTAACTTAATGTGTCTAAAAGAAATTTATAAATTTTTAAAAAAAGCAAATCACCAACTCAAAGATAGCAGAGCATGGCCCAACTGGAAATAAACCCAAATTACTGACACATATACAACATGGAAATCTAGAATGCTTGAAAGATAATGTTTGTCACTATTGAGAAATCTTTTTTACTTTAAAGTCCATGAACAGTGTGGTTCATAAACATCCTGGGGTTGGAGGACTGTCTAAATGTAATATTCTCATCAGGGAAAGAGCATTGACTTCATCGCAAGCCAGGCCCTGCTGATGGCAGACTTAGACTGGAATGTGCAGATAATTATCTTTAAGGCCAGTCAACGGCTATATGTCTCCTATAATATCACCTTTAAGATCAAGCCAAGACATTCCAGTCTGAATCAAGGTTTATTTATGAAAGGATTTAACACTTTTAGATCCCATATTGCTTGGAGGACCACCAATTTCCATTCCCAAATATCCAATTTCTTCAATTTCACAGAACTTGAATGAGATTTCAGGTTCCCATATGCAAGCAAAAATTTTAAGACACTGAAATTCTTTTTCTTCAATGGGGTGAATTTCTTTGCTAATGCCTCCACAAAATAAAATCACCACTAGGGACTGTGTGTAGAAAATACCATAAGTCATAATGCCACATTCATGTAGATACAACCAAATTTTCAGGTAATTCCAGCTGAATGGTTTCCCTTGTTCCTCTCAAACTTGAAAGGTCAAAGGAGCAATTTGACTGTGGGTGCTCTATATAGGTTACAGACAGGAGAAAGAATGGTCCCTCTACCAGCAAGGACACAGGGCTCAAAGGGATACACAGATCTCCAAACAAGAGTCCAAATGGATCCCCCACACACTGGAGTGATCTACTGGAGGGAAGCAATTAATCTGTATGGTTATACAAAGTTCTTCATTGATGATGTTAGGGACTGACTGGAAATCTGTTTTAAAGAACTGGCATAAACAGGCTTAAACTGGACCACAGCTGGCATAGTATGTGATGTGTAGTGAAAAGTGTCAGTACCTACTGGTGAGGAAAGAAATAAGAAATCTTGGAGAAGATATTCCAGAGCACATTTCAGTCCTGCAATGTTATTTATTGTGTGCTGATACTGGTAAGAGAAATAATGATGACCATGAAGGTTACCAACAGATATTAACCAAAATATTATTCTATGGGCAACATATCAATTTTTGGTGATACTAGAACACTGAAGATGATCTAGGAAGTAAGTAAAAAAAAATTGAATGGCCAAATGCTTTGTTATTACCCTTCTGTGTGTGCATGTATTCATGCGTGGATGTATATTTATTTTTATATAAGGAACCAACTTTCTTGATGGTTATATCTATCACTCTAGGAGTCATTCTGGTTTTTAAAACAAAATTATATATACATACACAATACATATTCCTATACATATTAAGACAGTCATTTGGAAAGAAATATATCAGGGAATTAAAAGTGTGTTTTCTTGATTATGAATTTTGTTTTCTATTTCTCATCCAAACCCCAAATAATTAATTATTAAAATAGTGTATATTATGATTTTCAAATTTTGAAAATAAAAGTATAAGAAAGAGTACAAAACCCAAATTCAGGGCCCCAAGGACCACTAGTAACCATTTTTATGAACTTCCAAACTTCTTTCCATGCAAGCCCACTGGTTTAACATAAATCAATCATGCTATACATACTGCTTTGTGGCCTTCATTTTAACTTAACAAAATGACATGGATATGTTCCCTATTTATACTGATCTAGTTAGTTTCTTCATGGCCACAGTCTAATCTACAACAATCTGCTAATAGGCCTTGAGATCCATTCCAAGTTTTCAAACTATAATTAAGAGTAGAGAAAACATATCTGAAAATCTGTCACCTAATGACTTGGTTACTACTTAAGATAAATTCCTGGAATGCCACTTTTTGGGTCAAAAAGTACACACATCTTTAATGTTTAGAAAACACCAACAAATTGGTTTCCAATATAAATACAGAACGAGAGGCATATTTTATTTTCATTTTGTTTTTCTGTTATTCCTGTAACTTACATTTTTGCTGACATTTTGTTTTAAAATGCCTTTATAAAAGGAAAACAATAAATATTTTGTGGAAAAAAAAATAAAAAGGAAAAGGGACCATTGGAAGATTTCTTTACCTAATGGAGAATTCTGTCTGTGGGACAGGTATTGCCCTAGAAAGAAACTGAGGGCACAAAACTCTCTGATTTGATACTACTGTCCCTAAACTCACCCAACCCACTCCCCCTGCTCCATCACCCAGGCCTCCCTGACATTGTAATCTACAGATGGAGAATGTGTGCTTGGCAAGCTTGACCATCCAGTTCCTTAAATGGCCCTGGACATCACTGAATCAATAAGAGGCCATTCTGGATTTTTAAAAAATGAAACAATTTTTTCCCTTTTCTTCCAAGAATATCTTCCTTCAAGGCACAGATTCAAAAGAATCCACCTTGAGTTGACCCAGGACTTTCCCTTTCCTTGTCCTAAAACCAACAGAATCTTTTCTTGTTTCCTATTACCATGAATAGTTGTTGTTCCTTTTTTTTTTTTTTTTTTTTTGCTGTTGTTGCTTACAGTTATCACAGCCCAATGAACCTAGGGGTGAACAGCAAGGATATCAGATGCTTACCTGGAGCAAAGTCTCCAAAAAAAAACTTAAAAACATTCAGTTTGTATTATGTTCATGAATTTGCTAATTCTATGATGGAGAGAAGTTGTAGCATGAGAAGAAATCTCGAGATACATGCAGAAATTAGTAGATAACTGAAACTCTTTTTTATGAAATAGAGTCCCACCTGCCAGAGCTGTGGGCTTCCAAACCCCTCTGTTCTTAGTCTCACTCCCTCTAATGTCAAACCTGGTCAAACTGGAGGTTAGAACATGTTCTCTTCTCTTTAAATATTCAATTATTCTTAACACTTTCTCTTGACTATGAATGAAACAGAAGTTCAGAGAACTCAGAAGCCATGTATCTGCTTACTTCAGAGCTCACCTTTAACATCTGAGAACACAGCTAGCCTTTCTCTTGAATGTGGGACCTTCTTCTATCCAAGTCCTCTTTTGATCCTCTGTTGATACACCTACAACTCTCTTCTTAGCACTTCTTGAAAATCATCACCCTACTGTTCCTCCTCTCCTTAGAAAGAAGGTGTGAGAAGCTCACAAAACCCTCTGATATATACCTGCTGACTTGCTGGCTATGCTTTACTTCTGGTGAAAAGTGATTGGGCCATGCATTGCAGCATTCACCAACCAGCATATACAAGAACACACGAATCTAGACTCGAAGGAGGCAGCTACTTGTTAAATTGATTTTGAGGATCTCTGGTAATTTCTATAACAAAACTAAAAATTCATCAGTGGAACCATATATGTGCCTCCTTTCTGGACAGGCTTCCTTTCTAAACACTAACCTTTCCTGCAATTTTCTATCTGGGCACATGACTCCTTTTTGAAAATGTATATCAAAAAATCAAACAATTAAGATAGAAGCAAATATTTTTTGTTGCTATATATTTCTTTTATTCAAATTTGACTGCTTATAACATCACCAGTGTTTTCTTTTTCACTTGGTGCTAAATTAATCACCATTATTATCTTTCTTTTATTTATTTTTATTGTAAACAAATGGGATACATGTTGTTTCTCTGGTTGTACATGAAGGCATACCATTTGTGTAATCATACATTTACATAGGACAATGGTATTTGATTCATTGTTTTTTTTCCTTCCCCCCATCCCTCCCATCCCTCTTTTCCCTCTATACAGTCCCTCCTTCCTCCATTCTTGCACCCCTCCCACCCTCCATTATGTGTCAACATCTGCTTATCAGCGAGATCATTTGTCCTTTGGTTTTTTGAGACTGGCTTATCTCACTTAGCATGATATTCTCCAATTTCATCCATTTGCCTGCAAATGCCATAATTTTATTATTCATTATGGCTGAGTAATATTCCACTCTCTCTGTGTGTGTATATATATATATATATATATCTCACAGTTTCTTTATCCATTCTTCAACGAAAGGACATCTAGGTTGAATCCACAATCTGGTTATTGTGAATTGAGCAGCTATGAACATTGATGTAGCTGCATCTCTGTAGTATGCTGCTTTTAAGTCCTTCGGGTATAGGTCAAGGAGTGGGATAGCTGGGTCAAATGGTGGTTCCATGCCAAGCTTTCTGAGGAATCTCCACACTGCTTTCCAGAGTGGCTGCACTAATTTGCAATCCCACCAGCAATGTATGAGTGTACCTTTTTCCCCACATCCTCGCCAACACCTATTGCTGCTTGTATTCTTGATGATCACAATTCTAATTGAGGTTAGATGGAATCTTAGGGTAGTTTTGTTGATCATTTTTTCATATATCTGTTGAGTGCTTGTAGATCTTCTTCTGTGAAGTGTCTGTTCATTACCTTAGACAATTTGTTGATTGGATTATGTGTATTCTTCATGTAAAGTTTTTTGAGTACTTTATAGATTCTGGAAATTAGTGCTCTATCTGAAGTATGAGTGGCAAAGATTTTCTCCCACTCTGTAGGCTCTCTCTCCACATTGCTGATAGTTTCCTTTGCTGAGAGAAAGCTTTTTAGTTTGAATCTACCCCAGTTATTGATTCTTGCTTTTATTTCTTGTGCTATGGGAGTCCTGTTAAGGAAGTCTGATCCTAAGCCGACATGTTGAAGATTCGGACCTACTTTTTCTTCTGTAAGATGAAGGGTTTCTGGTCTGATTCCGAGGTCCTTGATCCATTTTGAGTTGAGTTTTGTGCAGGAAGAGAGATAGGGGTTTTGTTTCATTCTGTTGCATATGGATTTCCAGTTTTCCCAGCACCATTTGTTGAAGAGGCTCTCTTTTCTCCATTGCATATTTTTGGCACCTTTGTCTAGTATGAGAAAATTGTATTTATTTGGGTTTGTGTCCGTGTCCTCTATTCTGTACCATTGATCTACCTGTCTATTTTGGTGCCAATACCATGCCATTTTTCTTACTATTGCTTTGTAGTATAGTTGAAATTCTGGTTGCGATACCTCCGGCTTCACTCTTCCTGCTAAGGATTGCTTTAGCTATTCTGGGTTTTTTATTCTTCCAGATGAATTTCATGATTGCTTGCTCTATTTCTGTAATATATGTCATTGGGATTTTAATTGGAATTGCATTGAATCTGTATAGCACTTTTGGTAGTATGGTCATTTTGACAATATTAATTCTGCCTATCCCAGAACATGGGAGATCTTTCCATCTTCTAAGATTTTCTTTAATTTCTTTCTTTAGTGTTCTGTAGTTCTCATTGTAGAGGTCTTTCACCTCTTTTGTGAGATTGATTCCCAAGTATTTTATTTTTTTCAAGGCTATTGTGAATGGGGAAGTTTTCCTAACTTCTCTTTCTGAAGATTCATCACTTATGTATAAAAATGCATTGGATTTATGAGCATTGATTATAACCTGCTACTTCACTGAATTCACTTATGAGTTCTAAAAGCTTTCTGGTGGAATTTCCCGGTTCCTCTGAATATATAATGTCATCAGCAAATAGGGATAGTTTGAGTTCTTCTTTTCGTATTCATATCCCTTTAATTTCTTTGGTCTGTCTAATTGCTCTGGTTAGAGTTTCAAGGACAAAGTTGAATAGAAGAGGTGAAAGAGGGCATCCCTGCCTTGCTCCAGTTTTTAGGGGCAATGCTTTCAGTTTTTCACCATTTAGAATGATATTGGCCATGGGCTTAGCGTAGATGGCCTTAACAATGTTAATGTAAATTCTTTTAGCTTTTGTTTATCATGGAATGATTTTATTTCATCATCAAATTTGAAGGTAAGTTTTGCTGGGTATAAGATTCTTGGTTGACATCCATTTCTTTCAGGGCTTGAAAAATGTAGTTCCAGGCCCTTCTAGCTTTTAGGGTCTGGATTAAAAAATCTGCTGATATTCTTATTGGTTTCCCCTGAATGTAATTTGATTCTTTTCTCTCACAGCCTTTAAAATTATGTCTTTATTTTGTATGTTAGGTATTTTCATTATAATGTGCCTTGGTGTGGGTCTGTTGTAATTTTGTGTATTTGGAGTCCTATAAGCCTCTTGAACTTGATTTTCCATTTAATTCTTCAGATTTGAGAAATTTTCTGATATTATTTCATTGACTAGATTGTTCATTCCTTTGTTTCTCTGTGCCTTCCTCAATACCAACAATTCTTAAATTTGACCTTTTCATGATATCTCATAATTCTTATAGATTCTATTCATGATTTCTTACCATCTTCTCTGTTTGTTCAACTTTGTTTTCAATATTAAATATTTTGTCTTCAATGTCTGATGTTCTGTCTTCCAGGTGTTCTATTGGTTATGCTTTCTATAGAGTTTTTAATTTGGTTTACTGTTTCCTTCATTTCAAGGATTTCTGTTTGGTTTTTTTTCAGTATCTCTAACTCTTTATTGAAATGATCTTTTGCTTCCCGTATTTGCTCCTTTAACTGTTGATTGGTGTGATCATTCAATGTCTGCATTTGTTCTTTCATCTCATCATTCAATGCCTGCATTTGCTCTTTCATCTCCTCATTTGCTTCCCTGATCGTTTTAATTATGTACATTCTGAACTCCCTTTCTGACATACCTTCTGCCACGCTGTCATCAGGTTTTATTGATATAGCATTTAGGTTTTTTTGGGACTTTTTCTTCCCTTGTTTTCTCATATTGGTCAGGTATCAGTGGAACTCTGAGATATTGCAGATTTGCTCTATTGGCTTATAGTGTCCCTGTAGATTTCCAGTATATCACTTCCTAGCCTTCAGTAGACTGAAGTCTTGGAGGAACATGATAATGCAGTGCTCCACAAGAAAGCTGCCCCTCTAGGGGTGGTGGCCTTCAGGTGGGGTATATTCTCTGCTAGCGGGCAGAGGTGCTTCTACTTGTTGACCAATGGTCTGCCAAAGGGGAACTAGACTGCGGGCTGGGGCATGGCTGGTCTGGGTCTGTGTCCAGGCTGCCGCCCAGGCCAGGGGAGCCTAGTTGTGCACAGAAGCCTCTCGCTGCCCGGCCCTGCTCTGCTCTGAGAAGCTGCCTGTTGTCCGGGCCCGTCTCTGGATCCGGGGGTGGGGGATGGCTGTGCGCAGAAGGGGAAGTCTGGCTGTTGGAGGAAGTCTCTTGCTGCCTGGCCCTGCTCTGAGAAGCTACCTGCAGTCTGGGACTGCCGCCTGGGCCGAGCCTTGCCCAGTGGGAGAGACTCACCCAGCGACTCTGAGTTGGTCCCGAGTCTCTCAATACCTCCTCTTCTTGAATCCTAAGTTCTAGAGTGACATCTGTACACCCTCTAGTCCACCATGTTGGTCTCTCCAGAAGCAAATATTTTTGAAATATTCAATTGCATCTTGCCATTCAGACCCAATCCTATAAAACATAGTTGTCCCATATTCCATATATGCTTTTAATTTAATCCACTGCATAACTGAAATACTCACATCCATATTGCTTCTCATTAAGTCTCAAGATGGGCATTTGTCAGGGCATTGGCAATTTCCCCTGTTACCTCAACTGCCATAAAGTATAAAAAAAACCCATGTTTTTTACCATTATTTTTAGCACATTTTAAAATAAAAATAAAATGAGGTTAAAAAGCTCATACTATTATGCAATCATTGCTGTACCAACAAAAAAATTAAGGTGTTGATGTTGACTCACTGTATACATCCCTAAAGAGCAGACAGTAAGGCTGATTTAAAAAAGAAAGTCTAGATGTGGTATGATGTACAAAAGGCTGCTATGTCAGCATGGAGAACATAAAACCAAACTCACAAAAACCAAGAAAACTTGTATTAATTTATAACACTGTTTGGCTTTGGGAAATAAATGGCTGTATTTTTAATATTTTAAGCCTTTTGATAAGATTGTCACCTGACAGTTATAATTTTTATTGGGAGAGGAATAAGTTGAATTGTTTTGGATTAATGTGAGAGGTATGATATTTAGTATACAGTAAGTGCTAACATATCCTTATTGCTGTCAATTCACTGACAACACCTTTCCTGCCTTCTGGTGGTCTGAGGGATTGGAAACTAGATATCCATGCTCACTAGAAATATATGGATGCAGGAAAACATAGGGTTCCAGTGCATTTATCCAGAGAAACTGATTTTTAATTTAAAGGACCTACCTCTCCAGAGGCTTGGAGTTTACTTCCTAATCCATTGCTATACTGTAGATGGTGAGAATGTTGGATAGGTATGTTCTAAAAAGTTAGGAGTTAGAGATGAGTCCAGAAATTAGGTAAACATTTAAAATATCATGACATTTGACTACAGGATAAAAATAAAACATCAGTAAAATCTTTCCTAATAATAAACATCTTCTAAATAGGACATGAATATCCACAGTATTTGTATAAGGCCATCCCAACCCACATACGGCTGCTGATTGAAAGCCCCAGAGCATGAACTCTGAGGTGAGGTAAAGTCAGGCAACTGAGATGAGTGCTAAATCCTTCAACCACTGCAGACCCTCTCAGCTGACTGTGGCAACAGCGTGGTAAGAGGTATTTCACTCCCAGTGGCCTGGAAGAATGAGTGTACTTCACCAAGCACCCAATTTATTCCCATAAAATACTTGGCATGCCAACTAACTTTAGGCTCATTTTACTCAAAAACCCAGATTTTTGGAAAGATTTACTCTAGGGTTTCCAAATGTTTATTACCTCGCTGACAGATTTTTAGACTGGTGCTATAGCAGGTGATTTTTCAACACTACCAGGAATCCAGAATGTGATTCTAGAACATTGGGCAAAAATATTTCTAAGACTCTGATATCAAATCACAGAACACAGAGCCTACAATCTATGCAAAGAAGTAGAAATACGTCTTCATTAAGAATCATATGTGAGTTCCTACAGCATCATCAAAAGTTGCAGCTCCTCAACCTCCCACATTCCGTACTCTGTGAGGTCCACACCTGCTAATGTCTCCTCTTAGCAGAAGTAATCTTCTGTATCCAAATATCAGACAAAGACAAGAGGGCACGTCACACCAAATGATGAACTGGTTCCCACCTGGGGGGACTTGTACTTGCTGTTCCTGCCATGTGGAGTTCTCTCATTGCTGTGAGGTTGGTCCCTGCTCATCATTCAGCATAAAAGTAGCCCTCTGCCTCTCTAAGCCACACTATATGTAATAATCAGGTTGATTTCCTTCACCGCACACATTACAATCTCCAGTGTGTTTTTGTTCTTAAAAAAAGTATTTCTTGTTGATCAGGGCAGGAACTTATCTATCTTGTTTGCAGTCACATTCTTAGTATTGGAACAATATCTAGGACAGGTGAGGCATTCAATAAATGCATGCCAAATGAATGAGTAAAATGTTTAATCCAAACCATAGGATGTTTTTGCACTAGCCTGTAATGTGAAGCCATAAGATATGATTATAAGTATTCTGTTATTATGCAAACAAGGTATATTAAAGACAAAACATTAAGATCAGGTCATAATCTGCAGACTGAAGGGGATTCAATTAACTCACTAGTTCCCAAATTTTCTATTTTTCTTTCTCATTATATTTTTCTTCTTCTTCTTTTTTTTTTTTTTTTTTTTTTGAATCTTTAAACATCCTGGTTTTCATTTTATTTCATCTTGGAGACATTAGTCAAATTATCAAATAACACACTCTCTAATACAGGAGGCAACACAGTAATTCCAAATACCAATGGAATTCAGTTGATCACTGGAATATCCCAATTGTATCTCCTTCCTTTCTTTTTTAGCTTCAGCACTTTAAGTGACAATTTATCGCATTACCTGGCAACTCCAGGCAATTTGCTCCTTGGAATTTCAGGGCAGTGTAGTGCCCAATAATTTAATTAAAAATATACCCTGTTACATTTTACCTTGCAGGATGCCAGTGTTTTGAAATAATTTATTTTGAAAATCAACCTGCTTCTATCAAATTGGTTCACAAAACCTTATGTATATTTTAACACAATTTTTGAAAGATTAAAAAAATGGTGTGCAAAAAAAAGCAAGTACTTGACTGTTCATAGCAACATTATTCATAATAGCCAAAAAGTGGCAACAATCCAAATGTTATCAACCAATGAATAGAAAAAATAAATGTGGTCTATCTATACATCTATATGATGGAATGTTATTAATTCATAAAAACAAATGAAGTTTGATACATGCTACAACATGGATGAGCCTTGAAAACATTATCCTGAGTAGAAGATGACAGACACACACTTCATAAGTCCATTTACATGAAATGCCCAGAATAAGTAAACCCACAGGGACAGAAAGCAAATTTACAGTTAGGGGAAGCTGGAGATGGGGAGGGCAGGGAGAACATGGAGTAAGTGCCTAATGGGTACAGGGTTTCCTTCTGAGGTAATGAAAATACTTTAAAATTGTGTGATGGCTGCATGACTCTGTGAATAAATTAAAAATCAATGAATAATGGAAAGCTGGGTGTGGTAGTGCAGGCCTATAATTCCAGTGACTCAGGAGGCTGAGGCACAAGGATCTCAAGTTTTGGGCCAGCCTCAGCAACTTATTCAGGCCCTACACAACTTAACAAGACCCTGTCTCAAAATAAAAATAGAAAGGCCTGAGAGTGTGGCTCAATCCTAAAGCACCCCTAGATTGAATTTCCAGGAACAAAACAAAACAACAACAACAACATCAAAAGTCATTGAATGATACACTTCAAATGAGTGCATTGAATAGTATATGAATTATATTTCAATAAAGCTGTTATACATTTTTAAATGGTATATGGATACCAGCATATCTTTGGACATTAAGCTGATAACTAATTCTCATTTAGACCTAAAGTCTACAATTAATAAAGGCAATCAATATCTGCTCATTGAGGATTGCATTGCTTAAGAAAATGCTAACTGCTTTAACAGATAAATTCTGAAATCTCAGAGATTTACAAGATTATTTCTAGCTCAAATTTCAATGAGCAGTATGATTTGGAGGAGGTCAGGTTCACATAAGTTAGTTCTAATGGCTATCTTCTCCTCTACTTTGGGTCTCAGAGTTCCAGTAGATATTCTGTATCTAGACATCAGGCAGAGAAAAGAGAGCAAGTCACACCAAGGCTATTTATATACAATGTTTGAAAATGAAAAAACTCACTTTCATTGACCAAAACTTAGTCATATGGCTATCCCATGCTAGAATGGAATCTGGGAAATGTAATCCACATATATGCCCTAGAGGAAAAGGAATTGGGTTTTGTTGAATGCATAGCAGAGACTTCCTCAGGGTTTACTACCTAAAGAAAAGATAAATTGGGGAGATGGCAGGTGAGGTATGAATATTTACTTCAAATCACTGTTGCTTCAGATACTAACTCACAACAAGTGGTTGGTGCAAGCTAAAGAATAAATTGATAAAAGTATTTTAGAGAGAAATTTGGTAACACCTAGTAAAGTTGAAGACACACAAAACCTATGACCCAGTATGGTAAATTGGAAAATCATGGCCACAATATTTTTTAGTTTCCCTCATTCCTTGAATGTGGCCTGGCCTTGGGTCTTGCTTTTGACCAACAGATTGTGGTGGAAGTGATGCTGTGTGCATTTCAGCAGTTTATTTGAGACACTGTCTCAATAATGCTATGCTATGAGGAAGTTGGGTCTCTCCAGCTGGAGGATGAGAGGCCATGTGGAGAAGATCCAAGGCGCCCTACCCTACAGACAGCCCCAGTAGCCAGATACATAACTGAGGCCATGTTGGACCATTCACTCATTCTAGTACCATCTAATGGCAACCAGATGAGGAAGACTAGCAAAAGAACTATTGTGCCAAGAAATGGAATTATGTAAATCATTATTTTAGGTTTGTAATTTTGGGGTATTTAGTTATTCAGCCATTGATACGTGATACAAACAGGAATTTCAACTCTAAGTATATATTAAAGATAAATTCTCACATTTGTACTCAAAAGAGAAATACTCAAGAATGTGTGCTATAGTACAGTTTGTAAAAAGAAAATTATGGAGGCTGCTACCGCAGTCACCGCTGCCCCTGGAGGTCTTCTCTGGGTGGCGGGCCACAGCTGCCCCTGAGGCTGCTGCCGCAGACGCCCAACGGTATATTCTCCAGGTGCTGCTCCTGCTCACACCTCCACAGACACCCTGAGGTCTTTTCCCCAGGCATCGCTGTCATGGGCAACGCTGCCATCACCCATCTTACTGTCTCTCAGGACTGCTCATCCCTGGTGGTCTCTCTCCAAATTCCAGTGGCATTGAGATCATGGGATTGCAACATGGTCAAATCCAGGACATCTGAGGCCCAGATTGGTGAGATAATGACTGGGTCTGCCAGGCCTGTCTGAGCCAGGCAGTCTGGTAGGAAGTTAGAGACAGGGTTGAGAAGCACTGGACATTGGCAGAGACAGTTGCTCAATTTTCCACCAATATTTATTTTTTTCTTCTCTGGCATCTCTCTCCACCATATTTGGACCAGGATGTTTTTTATGCATTAGTTTATTGAAGATGGTGATATGTGCATGGTGTTTTGCAGTTCTGCTTTATATTCTTATATTTTTAATTTTTTTTTCTCTTTATATATATTCTTCCTCTTGCTTGTTATCTTCCTAGATTCCCTTTCTACATTTTCTCCACCTAACAGACAATCTCTGTTGGTTCCTCTTCCACTCTTCCTATGGATTTTTACTTCTGGCTTCTCTTTATCTCCCTCATAAACACCATATCCTATACAGTTTCTGTTATTTCTTTATCCACTATATGAGATTATAAATCCATTTGGCAAATTTTCTGTTTTTATTGTGGACAGTGATTGAACTCGTCATTGCTGTTTATAGTGAGAGGGAAGTGGAAGCCTTGCTCAGAGCCATTAGATTTGAGGCTATATATTGTTTGCACTGGGTGCTATTGATATTGGTCTCCCTCTTAAGGGCGAGATACTGGAAATCTTCAGTGACAATATAGGTCTACAGGATAGAATCTGTATTGCTTCAGATTCATACAACTAGATGGGAAAACACACAAGCAACATGAAAAAACAAGGGGAAAAAATGCCACATGCAAATCAAGATGCCCCAAAAAGAGAAGCCACTGACTACACAATAGAAGAAATGTCCAAGAAGGACTTTAGAATGTACACAGTAAATTTGATCTACAAAGTAAAGGCTGATATAAAGAGTGACATCACAGAGAAAATACAGGAAGTGAAAGATCACTTCCATAAAGAGTTAGAGACTGTAAAAAAAAAAAAAAAAGCAGAAATCCTCGAAATGAAGGAATCAAAATATCAAATCATAAATTCAATGGAAAGCATCACCAACAGACCAGACCATCTGGAAGACAGAACCTCAGGCAATGAAGACAAAATATTTAATACTGAAAATAAAGTTGACCATGCAGAGAAGAGGGTAAGAATCCATGAACAGAACTTCCGAGAATTATGGGATAACATGAAAAGGCCAAATTTAAGAGTTATTGGGATAGAAGAAGGAATGCACAATCTTTTTAATGACATAATGTCAGAAAATTTCCCAAACCTAAAGAATGAAATGAAAAATTAAATGTGGGAGGCTTACAGGACTCAAAATGTACAAAATTAGAGCAGACCCACACCAATATGCATTATAATGAGAATGACCAAAATACAGAATAAGGATAAAATCTTAAAGGCCGCGAGAGAAAAAAGTAAATTCTGAAACCAGATCTCAACTGATTTCTCAACCCAGACCCTCAAACTTAGGAGGTCACGGAACAACATATTTCAAGCTCTGAAAGAAAATGGATGTCAACCAAGAATTTCACATCCAGCAAAATTAAGTTTCAGATTTGAAGATGAAATAAAGACTTTCCATGAAAAACAAAAGTTAAAAGAATTCACAATTAGAAAGTCGGAACTATTGAACATTCTCAACAAAATATTCCATGAGGATAAGGTGGAAAAAAAAAAAAGTAAAAACCAGAAAAGGGAAGAACTACACTAAAGGAATAGTCAAAAGATACTAAATCAAATGAAAAACCAGAAATAAACCAAAATGACAGGGAATACAAGTCATATCTTAGTAATTACCTTGAATATTAATGGCCTAAACTCAACAATCAAAAGACATAAACTTGCAGGTTGGATTAAAAAACAAGATCCAAAAATATGCTGTCTCTAAGAGACTTACCTCATAGGCAAAGACATCCACAGACTAAAGGTGAAAGAATGGGAAAAACATATCACTCATACGGATTGTGTAAACAAGAAGGGGTTTCCATCCTCATATCAGATAAAGTAGACTTCAAGCCAAAGTTAATCAGAAGCGACAAATAAGGTATTTTCATTCTACTAAATTATACAGCAGCAAAACATAACTTGGCTTCTATTTACAGCAAACAAAGTCTTCTCAATTTCGAGAATCGAATAGACAACAACACAATAATACTGGGTGACTTTAACACACCTCTCTCACTACTGGACAGACCTTCTAAACAAAAACTAAATAAAGAAACTATAGAACAAAATAATACAATCAATAATTTAGACTTAACAGACATATGTAGAATATTTCATCCATTAATGAGTAAATACACTGTATTGGAAGTACATGGATCCTTTTCTTAAACAGAACATATCTTATGCCACAAAGTAACTCTCAGTAAATATAAAAAAAATGGAGATAACACCCTGTATTCTATCAGATCATCATGGACGGAAATTAGAAATCAATGATAAAATAAAAAATAGAAGCCTACACCAACACTTGAAGACTAAATAATACACTACTGAAGGATGAATGGATAGTAGAAAAAATCTAGGATGAAATGAAACAATACTTAGAGATAAAAGAGAATATTGATACAACAAACCAAAATCTCTGGGACACTATGAAGGTACTACTAAGAGGAAAGTTCAATGCATTGAGTTCATTTATTAAAAGAATAAAAAGCTAACAAATAAATGACTTAACATTATATCTCAAAGTCCTAGAAAAAGAAGAACAAATCAACACCAAATAACAATAGAAGACAGGAAATAATTAAAATCAGAGCTGAAATCAATGAAATTGAAACAATAGAAAAAATTAACAAAACAAAAAGTTGGTTCTTTGAAAAAAATCAATAAAATTGATAAATCCCTAGCGACTAACGAAGAGAAAAAGAGAGAAAACCCAAATTACTAAAATACGTGATGAAAAAGGAAATACCACAATGGAAACAACTGAAATACAGAATATAATTAGAAACTATTATGAAAATTCATACTCTAATAAAATAGAAAATACTGAAGACACTGACAAATTTCTAGAAACATATGATCTATCTAAACTGAATCAGGAAGTCATACATGATTTAAATTGAACAATTTCAAGTAATGAAATAGAAAAAGTCATTAAAAGCCTATCAATTAAGAAAAGCCCAGGACCAGACAGATTCTCAGCTGAGTTCTCCAAGACCTTCAAAGAACAATTAACACCAATACTCTTCAAATTATTCCATGAAATAGAAAATGAGGGAAAACTTCCAAACTCATTCTATGAGGCTAATAACACCTTGATACCAAAACCAGATAAAGACACATCAAGGAAAGAAAACTTCAGACCAATATCCCTGATGAACATAGATGCGAAAATTCTCAATAAAATTTTGGAAAATCACATAAAAAACACATTACAAAGATAATGCACCACAATCAAGTGGGGTTCATCCCTGGATGCAGGGTTGCTTCAACAAAGGGAAATCAATAAACATAATTCATCATATCAGCAGACTTAAAAACAAGAATCATATGATCATCTCAATAGATGTAGAAAAAGCATTTGACAAAATACAGTACTCCTTTTTGTTCAAAAACCTAGAAAAATTAGGGTTAGTAGGAACATACCTCAACATAATAAAAGCCATATACGCTAAACCCAAGGCCAACATCATTCTAAATGGAGAATAACTGAAAGCATTTCCTCTAAAAACTGGAACAAGACAAAGATGACCTCTTTCACCACTTTTATTCAAAATTGTCCTTGAAACTCTAACCAGAGCAAATAGATAGAAATTAAAGATATACATAATGGGTAAAGAAGAACTCAAACTATCACTTTTCCCAATGATATAATTCTATATTTGGAAGATCCAAAAAATTCCACCAAAAACCTTCTAGAACTAATAAATGAATTCAGCAAAGTAGCGGGATATAAAATCAATATCCATAAAGCAAATGCATTCCTATACATTTGTAATGAATCCACTGAAATAGAAATAAGAAGCACTATCCCATTTATAATCATCTAAAAAATAAAATACTTGG
This sequence comes from Sciurus carolinensis, assembly GCF_902686445.1. NCBI lineage: Eukaryota > Metazoa > Chordata > Mammalia > Rodentia > Sciuridae > Sciurus > Sciurus carolinensis. Next base: position 53,295,701 of record NC_062229.1, on the reverse strand, counting down.
GAATCAATCTAACAAAAGAGGTGAAAGACTTCTATAATGAAAACTGCAGAACACTAAAAAAAAGAAATTGAAGAAAACCTTAGAAGATGAAAAGACCTCCCATGATCCTGGATAGGCAGAATTAATATTGTCAAAATGGCATACTACAAAAGCACTGTACAAATTTAATGCAATTCCTATTAAAATCTCAATGACATTCTTCATAGGACTAGAAAAAGCAATCATGAAATTCATTTGGAAAAATAAGAGACTCAGAATAGCCAAAGCAATCCTTAGCAAGAAAAGTGAAGCAGGAGGCACCACAATACCAGACCTTAAACTATACTACAGAGCTATAGTAATAAAAACAGCACGGCACTGGCACCAAAACAGATACATAGAGCAATAGTACAGAATAGAAGGCACAGAGACAAACCCACATAAATATAGGTGTCTTATACCAGACAAAGGTGCCAAAAACTTTCACTGGAGAAAAGATAGTTTATTCAACAAATGGTGCTGGGAAAAATGGAAAGCCACAGTTAACAACATGATATTAAATCCTTATCTCTCATCCTGCATGAAACTCAACTCACTGTAGATCAGAGACTTAGGCACTAGAACAGAGACTCTGCAACTACTAGAAGAAAAAGAAGACCCACATCTTTCCCATGTCAGCCTACAACCTGACTTCCTTAACAAGATCCCTAAACCACAAGAAATTAAATCAATAATCAATAAATTGGATGAAGTCAAACTAAAAAGCTTCTTCTCAGCAAAAGATACAATCAATAATGTGAAGAGAGAGCCTGCAGAGTGGGAAAAAATCTTTACCACATGCACCTCAGATAAACATTAATCTCTAGGACATATAAAGAACTCAAAAACTTAACACTGCTTTTTCACAACGGTTTTGCCACCAGAACACAGGTGGTGTGAAAACCACCACTAAATCAAAGCCAAAATGGGAAAGGAGAAGACTCATATCAACATCCTTGTCATCGGACATGTAGATTTGGGCAAGTCTACCACTACTGGTCATCTGATCTAAAATGTGGTGAGATCGACAAAAGAAGCATTGAAAAATTTGAGAAGGAAGCTGCTGAGATGGGAAAAGGCTCATTCAAGTATGCATGGGTCTTGGATAAACTGAAAGCTGAGCGTGAACGTGGTATCACCATTGATATCTCCCTGTGGAAATTTGAGACCATCAAGTATTATGTGACTATTATTGATGCCCCAGGACACAGAGACTTTATCAAAAACATGATTACAGGTACATCTCAGGCTGACTGTGCTGTCCTGATTGTCGCTGCTGGTGGTGATGAATTTGAAGCTGGTATCTCCAGGAATGGGCAGACCCATGAGCATGCCCTTCTGGCTTACACACCAGGTGTGAAACAACTAATTGTTAATGTTAACAAAATGGATTCCACTGAGCCACCCTACAGTCAGAAGAGATATGAGGAAATCGTTAAGAAAGTCAGTACCTACATTAAGATAATTGGCTACAACCCAGACACAGTAGCATTTGTGCCAATTTCTGGTTGGAATGGTGATAACATGTTGTAGCCAAGTACTAATATGCCTTGCTTCAAGGGATGGAAAGTCACCTGTAAAGATGGCAGTGCCAGTGGAACCACACTGCTTGAAGCTTTAGATTACATCCTGCCACCAACTCGTCAAACTGACAAGCCTTTGTATCTGCCCCTCCAGGATGTCTACAAACTTGGTGGTTTTGCTACTGTCCCGGTGGGCCAAGTGGAGACTGGAGTTCTCAAGTCTGGCATCGTGGTCACCCTTGCTCCAGTCAATGTCACAACTGAAGTAAAGTCTGTTGAAATGCACCATGAAGCTCTGAGTGAAGCTCTTCCTGGAGATAATGTGGGCTTCAAAGTCAAGAACATGTTTGTCAAAGATGTTCGTCATTACGGAACATCATGAAAAGACCAAATTTAAGAATTATTGGGATTGAGGAAGGCACAGAGATACAAACCAAAGGAATGAACAACCTATTCAGTGAAATAATATCAGAAAATTTCCCAAACCTGAAGAAAGAAATGGAAAATCAAATACAAGAGGCTTACAGAACACCAAATGCACAAAATCACAACAGATCCACACCAAGGCACATTATAATGAAAATGCCTAACATTCAAAATAAAGATAGGATTTTGAAGGCCATGAGAGAAAAGCATCAGGTTACATATAGGGGGAGACCAATACGGATAGCAGCCGAATTCTCAACCCAGACTCTAAAAGCAAGAAGGGCCTGGAAGAACATATTTCAAGCTCTGAAAGAACATGGTTGCCAACCAAGAATCCTATACCCAGCAAAACTAACCTTCAGATTTGACAAAGAAATAAAATTCTTCCATGATAAACAAAAGTTAAAAGAATTCATAAATAGAAAGTCTGAACTACAGAATGTTCTCAACAAAATATTCCATGAGGAGGAAATGAAAAACAACAATGGAGGTCAGCAAAGGAGGAACTACCTTAGAGAAAAACCACTCAAAGGAGAAACCAAGCCAACTTAAAAACCAAAAATAAGCCAAATGACTGGGAATACAAATCATATCTCAATAATAACCCTGAACATTAATGGCCTAAACTCATCAATCAAAAGACATAGACTGGCAGAATGGATTAAAAAGAAAGACCCAACAATATGCTGCCTGTGAGAGACTCATCTCATAGAAAAAGACATCCACAGACTAAAGGTGAAAGGATGGGAAAAAACCTACCACGCACATGGACTCAGTAAAAAAGCGGGGATTTCCATCCTTATATCAGATAAAGTGGACTTTCAAGCCAAAGTTAGTCAGAAGGGATAAAGAAGGACATTTCATACTGCTTAAGGGAAACTTAAATCAGCAAGACATAACGATAGTAAATATTTATGCCCCAAACAATGGTGCATCCCTGTACATCAAACAAATCCTTCTCAATTTCAGGAATCACATAGACCACAACACAATAATTCTGGGCAACTTTAATGCACTGCTGTCACCACTAGATAGATCTTCCAAACAAAAACCAACCAAAGAAACCACAGAACTCAATAACACAATCAATAACCTAGACTTAATAGACATATATAGAATATTCCATCCATCAATGAGCAGATTCACTTTCTTCTCAGCAGCACATGGAACCTTCTCGAAAATAGACCATATGTTATGCCACAAAGCAGCCCTTAGGAAATGCAAAAAAATAAAGACACTGCCTTGTGTTCTATCAGATCATAATGGACTGAGAATAGAAATCAATGACAAAATAAAAAACAGAAATTACTCCAACACCTGGAGATGAAACGATATGCTATTGAATGAAAAATGGATAACAGAAAACATCAGGAGGGGATAAAAAAATTCTTAGAGGTCAATGAGAACGACGATACAACATATCAAAATCTCTGGGACACTATGAAAGCAGTACTAAGAGGAAAATTCATTGCATGGAGCGCATTCCAGAAAAGAATGAAAAGTCAACAACTAAATGACCTAATATTACAGCTCAAAGCCCTAGAAAAAGAAGAACAGAATAACAGCAAAAATAGTAGAAGACAGGAAATAATTAAAATCAGAGCTGAAAACAATAAAATTGAAACAAAAGAAACAATTTAAAAAATTGACAAAACAAAAAGTTGGTTCTTTGAGAAAGTAAACAAAATAGACAAACCCTTAGCCCCACTAACAAAGAGAAGGAGAGAGAAGACTCACATTACTAAAATTCATGATGAAAAAGGAAATACCACGACAGACAACACTGAGACATAGAACATAAGGAGAAGCTACTTCGAAAATTTGTATTCCAACAAAATAGAAACTACTGAAGATATTGACAAATTGCTAGAGACATATGCTCCTCCCAAACTGAACCAGGAGGACACACACAATTTAAACAGATCAATATCAAGCAATGAAATAGAAGAAGCCATTAAAAATCTACCATCCAAGAAAAGTCCAGGACCAGACGGATTCTCAGCTGAGTTCTACAAGACCTTCAAAGAAGAACTCATTTCAAAACTTCTCAAAATATTCCAGGAAATAGAAAAGGAGGGTACCCTACCAAACTCATTCTATGAAGCTAATATCACCCTCATACCCAAACCAGGCAAAGACACACCAAGGAAAGAAAATTTTAGACCAATATCCTTGATGAATATAGATGCAAAGATCCTTAACAAAATATTGGCAAACTGTATCCAAAAACATATTAAGAAAATCATGCACCATGATCAAGTGGAGTTCATCCTGGAATGCAAGGATGGTTTAACATCTGTACATCAATAAACGTAATCCATCATGTCAATAGACTTAAGGATAAGAATCATATGGTTATTTCAATTGATGCAGAAAAAGCGTTCGACAAAATACAACACCCTTCATGCTCAAAACACTAGAAAAAAAAAGGGATAGAAGGAACATACCTGAACATTGTAAAGGCTGTTTATGCTAAGCCCCTGACCAACATCATTCTTAATGGAGAAAAACTGAAACCATTCCCCTTAAAAACAGGAACAAGACAGGGATGTCCTCTTTCACCATTTCTATTCAACATTGTCCTCGAAACTCTAGCCAGAGCCATTAGACAGACCAAATAAATTAAAGGGATACAAATAGGAAAAGAGGAACTTACACTGTCACTATTTGCTGATGACATGATTCTATATTTAGAGGATCCAAAAAAACTCCTCCAGAAAACTTCTGGACCTCATCAATGAATTCAGCAAAATAGCAGGCTATAAAATCAACACATATAAATCTAAAGCATTTTTATATGCAAACAATGAAACATCTGAAAGGGAAATGAGGAAAACACTCCATTTGTAATAGCCTCAAAAAAATAAAATACTTGGGAATCAATCTAACCAAAGAGGTAAAAGATCTCTATAATGAAAACTACAAAACATTGAAGAAAGGAATTAAGGAAGACCTTAGAAAATGGAAAGATCTCCCATGTTCTGGGATAGGCAGAATTAATATTGTCAAAATGACCATACTACCAAAAGTGCTATACAGATTCAATGCAATTCCAATTAAAATCCCAATGACATATCTTACAGAAATAGAGCAAGCAATCATGAAATTCATCTGGAAGAATAAGAAACCCAGAATAGCTAAAGCCATCCTTAACAGGAAGAATGAAACAGGGGGTATCGCAATACCAGATCTTCAACTCTACTACAAAGCAATAGTAACAAAAACAGCATGATATTGGTACCAAAATAGACAGGTAGATCAATGGTACAGAATAGAGGACATGGACACAAACCCAAATAAATACAATTTTCTTATACTAGACAAAGGTGCCAAAAATATGCAATGGAGAAAAGAGAGCCTCTTCAACAAATGGTGCTGGGAAAACTGGAAATCCATATGCAACAGAATGAAATTAAACCCCTATCTCTCTCCCTGCACAAAACTCAACTCAAAATGGATCAAGGACCTCCGAATCAGACCAGAAACCCTTCATCTTATAGAAGAAAAAGTAGGTCCGAATCTTCAACATGTCGACTTAGGATCAGACTTCCTTACAAGGACTCCCATAGCACAAGAAATAAAAGCAAGAATCAATAACTGGGGTAGATTCAAACGAAAAGGCTTTTCTCTCAGCAAAGGAAACTATCAGCAATGTGAAGAGAGAACCTACAGAGTGGGAGAAAATCTTTGCCACCCATACTTCAGATAAAGCACTAATTTCCAGAATATATAAAGAACTCAAAAAACTCTACACGAAGAATACAAATTATCCAATCAACAAATGGACTAAGGATATAAACAGATGCTTCACAGAAGAAGATCTACAAGCAATCAACAAACATATGAAAAAATGATCAACATCTCTAGTAATAAGAGAAATGCAAATCAAAACCACCCTAAGATTCCATTTCACCCCAATTAGAATGGTGATTATCAAGAATACAAGCAAGAATAGGTGTTGGAGAGGATGTGGGGAAAAAGGTACACTCATACATTACTGGTGGGGCTGCAAATTAGTGCAGCCACTCTGGAAAGCAGTGTGGAGATTCCTCAGAAAGCTTGGAATGGAACCACCATTTGACCCAGCTATCCCACTCCTTGGCCTATACCCAAAGGACTTAAAATCTGCATACTACAGAGATACAGCCACATCAATGTTCACAGCTGCTCAATTCACAATAGCCAAACTGTGGAACCAACCTAGATGCCCTTCAACAGATGAATGGATAAAGAATTTGTGGTATATATACACAATGGAATACTATTCAGTCATAAGGAAGATAAATATTATGGCATTTGCAAATAAATGGATGGAACTGGAGAATATCATGCTAAGTGAAATAAGTCAAGCCCAAAAAACCAAAGGCCGAATGTTTTCCCTGATACAGAATGATATATAATTGGAAGTGGGTGTGGGGAGTGAGAGAAGAATGGGGGAACTTTAGATTATGTGGAAGGAAATGAGAGGGAGGCGGGTATGAAAAATGGTGGAATGAGACAGACTTCATTTCCCTATGTACATGTATGATTACATGAACGGTATGAATGTACATCCTGTACAACCATAGAAACGAAAGGATGTACCCCATTTGTGTACAATGAATCAAAAAATGCAGTCTGTAAAGAAAAATTAAAAGATAAAATTTTAAAAAGGGAGGAAAAAATACCTGAAAAAACTAGAAATGCATCAACCATTTGATTCAACTATCCCACTCTTTGGTTTAGATTCAAAGTACTTAAAATCAGCATACCACAGTGACAAGCCACATGAAAGTTTGGAGCAGTACAATTCACAAGAGCTTTGCTATGGAACCAACCTAGATGCCCATCAACAGATGAATGGATAAAGAAAATATGGTTTATATATACAATGGAAAATTACTCAGGCATAAAGAAGAATGACTTTATGACATTTGTCAGTAAATGGATGGGTCTACAGACTATCACTAAGTAAAATAAGCCAATCCAAAAATCACAGGTTGAATGTTCTCTCTGATATGTGGACGCCAACTCAACAATGGTGGGAAGTAGGGAAGAATAGAAGTTCCGTGGATTAGACAAAGGGGAATGAAGGGAAGAAAGGTGGAATAGAAATAGGAAAGACAGTGTAATGAATGACAGAATTTTTCCTATGAACATGGATGAATATGCCACAGTGAATCTCACCATCATGTACATCCAAATGATTGGGTTCTTAGAATAAGATAAAAACATATCAGAATAGATTCTACTGCCATGTATAATTAAAAAGATTAAAATTTAAATACACACAACACACACACATACACACACACACACACACACACACACACATGGCTTTAATAAAGAAAAATAAATTACCCAATGGTAAACATTCATTCAATCAGCAAATATATACTGAATACCATGTAGGTGTCCTGACAAAGCAGTTATTAAAATAGACCCCACCACAAAAGCCCACAAGTTTGTCTTCAATAATCTTACAATCTGGTAGCAAGAGAGAGCCAAAAATAAATAAATAAAATGTTCAGTGACCTGGCAGGTAAAACATACTAAACAGAAAAACGAAGCAGGGGAAGAAGAAGAAAGATTAGCGGGATCTGCAATTTTAGATGGGGAACCAAGGAAGGCCCAAAGACGAAGCCATTTAAATAAAGATGTAGTGGCGGGGGGGGGAGAGTGGGGACGCTAGGGTAGGCAGCCAGCCATGAGGCTATAAGCAGAAGGGTGTCGCAGGCAAAGGGCACTGGGAGTGAAGGCCGGGATGTGAGAACACCTCATGTGTTTTTAAGGAATGGAGAGGAGTCTGGTGAGCAATAGAGTATGAAACCATTTACACTATATTTTAGAATACACAAAGTAGGAGTACATATTCTTTATGTATTCATAAATACTTAGTAAAATTATAAAAACACTCAATATTGGCTAGGAATGCATACATCTATCAAATAAATGTAAGCATAAACATGGAAGGACATATATGATTCCCTTGGGGGACAACAGAAGTAAATAGAAGTAAATGTCAGGCAAATATGGAAAAATTTATAGTCCTTCATGTATTTAATGAGTAAAATCATTTTTTTCTCAATAACTGGATAAAGAAAATGTTTTATGCATACACACACACACACACACACATATACATAAAAATTTCTTTAGTGTGAGGGTTGTGTAAATGGATTTTTGTCATATTATTCTCTGGATTTTCTAGTATATTTGAAATATTTCATAATCAAGCAGCCACATTAATGTTTATAGCAGCTCAACTCACAATAACAAAACTATGGAATCAAACTAAGTGTCCTTCAACAGATGACTGGATAAAGAAAATGTGGTATATACACACATACATACACACACACACACACACACACACACACACAAACATGCAATGGAATATTAGCTTTAAAAAACAAAAAATTTTGGAATTTGCTAGTAAATTTATGGAGTTAGAGAATATCATGCTAAGTGAAATAAGCCAAACCCAAAAAACCAAAGGCCAAATGTTTTCTCTGATATGTGGATGCTAATTCACAATAAGTCACGGGGGGCACTAGGGAAGAATACAGATATTTTATATTAGGTAGAGGGGAGTGAAGAAAGGGGAAGGGGAAGGGGTTGGGGGTAGGAAGGATAGTAGAGTGAAACAGACATTATTACCTCATGTACATATATGACTGCATGACTGATGTGATCCTACAAAATGTATAATCAGAAAAATAAGAAATTACCCTCCATTTATGTAGGATTTATCAAAATGCATGAATGCATTCTACTGTCATGTATAACTAATTAGAACAAGTTTTAAAAATTAAAAATATTTTAAAAAATTTAAAAAGGAATAAGTATTTCATCAATAATTAAAAACTGTTGTTTAATAAGGAGGTAAAGTACAACACACACAAAGTGAGAAGGACATTTGTTAATTGTCTTAAACTCAGATGGTATCTGGAGGTGGGTTTCACTGGAAAGGATACTATTTGTATCTATAGGTAGCAGCCAACATATTTGATACATAATACTATTACATAGGATTTAATTCATATCAGTTAGCATAATTCTATGATAATAGCAAACATGAACTTTAACTTTTTAGTGCTTCTTTATCTGTTTCTAATATCATTTCAAAGTAACATTTTAAATGTGAAATCATATTCAAAATAAAAGAACATGTGTTGATGCAAAACCGCACAGTAAGAGGGGAGGTAAATATCAATGATGATAATGACAACAGTACCAGCATTTATTGAGTGCTCAGTATTTGCTCCTTTTCTAGTTCATTTTTATATTAAGTCACTTGATCTTTCATTCTATGAGGCTATCTTCATTTACTCACCAAAAAACAGAGGGGAAGATAGGTGAGTAATGTGATCTAGGTCACACAGCTGGGAAACGAGGAAGCCGAGCTTCAAACCTACAAGGTTACCTGATGGGCCTGTGTGTTGGAAATGCAAAAACCTCTGAGCACACCCTAAAATTGTTCACACAACTTGCTGCTTATATGCTAAAGTTAAAACCAACTGTCGGTGTGACTGGGTAATAAATTATTAACTATATGGTTTACATTTGCTTTGATGGGATTAGAAGCCTCAGATGGATCAATGTAAACCTTAATTGCCCACCAACATGAATATGAAAACTTGCTCTTTTAAATAAAAATAAATGAATAAAACTACAACAAAAATAGTTATGATCCTTTAAATTCTTATAAACACTCATTCCTATGATGGGGTTGGTGTTTGGGTTCCTATGATGGGATTTGAGAAAGAGGTGGGGGCAGGGTCCTATTTAACTTTGGGGAATGCCTCCTGATTATCACTGAAATTCATATTCATTTCCTTGAAGGTTATATTCCCAGGTGTATCAGAGTCCCACATGGCAAGGTTTGTAGACTGCTTAACTTGAAATTTTCAGCATGACTGTCCAAAATTCTGTCAATGCAAATAATCCAACTTAAATGTGGTTGAGAGAGAGAGAGATGCTGAATACAAATGAATACACTGAAAAGGATATAACATCACTAAAAACAAAGTTGATAAATGTAAGTCATGTTAGTTTACATCTACCCACAAAAATGAAAAATACTAGTTTTTGTACTCATAGATAAAACATGTGTTCTTTCCATATTTGGAAAGGAATACTCTGTATTAGTAGAAAATTTTGTTTGTTAGGATTTATAGCAGCAGGGAACTTCCAAAAGATATTTGATGGGATATCTAATAAACAAATTCACTGGTGGTTAATTACTTTTTCCAGATAATTTTTATCATTAATATTTTTCCCATTTGAGCAAAACTTTGAGATCAAACCCACATCTCTATCTCCTTGTTCTTGCTACATTGTAACAATTGCATAGATCAGTCCAGATGTATTGTCACACAAATTTATTAAGGAGTCTTCCTGAACATACCTTTGCTAGTTGATTAGTCTTCAAATTAAATATGTGAATGAGAATTTTCTGTCAAATAGTCCAGAATGTTTCTGATACTGATAGTTTGAAATTGGTTGTTCTAAGTACATTAAAACTTAAATTATTTTTATTACTGGAACCAAAAACATTCAATGCTCCCAGAGGGATGTTTCTAACAGAATCAACTCAAACTCTGCTTTACTTAAATATAGCCAACAGGGGGAAAACACCATAAACATAGTAATTATGGTGAGATAATCAAAGACCTCCACACAGAAAAAAAAATTGTCCTAAAAATGTCACTTGTGGGATTTGAGGCTTTGGAGTCTTGAGAGACCTATTCTAAGTAGAAGTTGAACGGAAGCAGCACACTGAGGATCTCTGTCTCCCCTCCCCTTTCTCTCACTCATGGGAAGGAAAGAAGACACAAATTGAAAAAAAGTTTAGCAGCTCTCCTTTCTCTGTCTTCATTTCTACAGTTGTTTCAAACTTCGCATTCCCATTTTACTTAGCACTTCTTTCCTTTCAGATTATAATTACAATCCTAAGGAGCTCCCACATGACAGTCTACAGATCCTTTCAGGGCCCTGCACAGGGTAACTCCTGGCAAAACTCTGTTTCCTGCTCTTTAAAGAAATCAGCAATGTTAACTGAGTATAAAAGTTGAGTCGATTAAAATACACATTTCTCCAAAAAAGATACATGATAAGCACATGAAAAGGTGCATGTGTCTACATCATAAGACATCAGGGAAATGCAAATGAAACTGCAATGAGATCACACACAGAGACATACATGCACATATTGCAATGGATATCATCAAAAAGTGTTGGCAGGGACATGGAGGAATTGGAGGCCTTATGCATTGTTGGTGGGAATGTGGATGGTGCTTACACTGTGGAAGACATTACAGAGGTTTCTCAACAAGTGGAGCATGGAATTACCATATGATCCAGAAATTCCATTTCTGGACATGTGTTCCAAAAGAATAGAAAACAGAGACTTGTATAGATGTTTGTACACCAGTGTTCATCACAGGATTGTTCATAAGAGTCAGGCAATGGAAACAACCCAATCATCCATCAAGGGATGAGCGGTAAACATGAGGAGGTATAGATACACATGGAACACTGTTCAGCCTTCCAAAGGAAGCTAATTCTGACACATAGATGAACCCTGAAGACACTGCAGTAACTGAAATAAATTAGAAGTAAAGAGACAAGTACTGGCTCATTTGAGGTACTTAGAGTAGTCAAATTCATAAAGAGGGGAAGAGGGGTCATTGTAGAGAAGAGGGGCCACTCCCCGATTTCTGCCCACTCACAAAAGGTGGGTACTTTGGAATAGGAAATTTAAATCCCTCCAAAGTGAAAGTTCAGGAGATAGGCCCCTGGATTCCATGTGTGAGCTTGACGTGTCTAAGGACTGGTCTGGTTATTGAATGTACTTCCTTGCTAGTGGTAATACAGAGTCATATCCTTAGATTGCTCTGGAAATGGTCCTAACAAAGATTCAAAACTAAGACAAGTTTATTTCTTCCATTGCCACTTCCAGAAAATTCTGTTCAATCACAATTCATTCTGATAAGGTGAGGACAGAAAATGGTGGAGCCAAGTGAGAGAGAGTGAGAGAGGACAAAAAGCATGCATGTGCACATATGAGCAAGAGTGAGTGAGTGTAGAGTGTGTGTACATTGAGAACAGATCTGTTCAGTGTTACCAGATCCAACCTTAAGACTGAGTTAAGCCCAGATGAGACAATGGAGGGCCTTGACAGTCCCAATAGAGAGCGCAGAGTTCCTCTTTCATGCAAAGGCAGAACTGTTGACAGTCTTAGGAAGGGAAGTGATGAGGAAAGAGAATAAAGCAGAACAGAATTTATGAGGATCAGACTAAAGGCAAGGGTAGAAGAAAAGGGTGTGAATTCAAAAAGTATTTAGAAGTTAAAATAAGTAGGACCTCATAAGCAACTGGAAGGAAAAGGAAGGAGATGGCAGCGTCAACGAGGAACTAAAAATGACTCTCGAATTTCTGGTCTGGACAACTGAGCAGATGCCCAGGCAATGCATCTGTGAGTCCAGGTCCCACCACACCCCCAATATGATCTTTCCAACTACACAGAGAGCCACTCTCCCAACAAACAGGCAATCTGGAAAAAGTTCCAGGAGGGAAAGATGTAAAGACAAAACCAAGTTTGGAAATACCTGGTAACAAGTACTGGAAATCATAATTATACACATATAAATAAAAAGACACCAGACACAAATGGCTATATGATGTTACTATTAAAGCCGGTTTCACTGTACACGGTAGTATTTCTACCATGTTTCAATGTTTTGCCTGTAAAATATACAAAGCTATAAAATGTATATCACATGTGTGTCTGTGTGTTTTACAACCATGCCATGTCTCAGATGAACACTTTCTGTCCGGTAGTATTTCATCAGACACAGCATTTTTAAACAATGGAGGAAATTTTACTAAGTATATATTTCAAATTACCTACACAGAAAAAAAGATTGGAGTGTGTGGACACACATTTACTATTTAGTTTCTAAGATACTGTTATTCTCATAACTTTTAAAATATTTTCAGCTTATAAATAAGATATGCATTATTAAATAGATTCAAAATGGGAAAATAAATGGAATGACTGGACACTTAAAGTACTACAAGTCTTGTAGTACTAAATTCAAAAAGGCACAGAGGATAAGAGATAGCAAAAATAAATCCTAAGAAGCCTAAGGACTTGGCAAAATCTATTCCCCAAAGGTAATTCAAGAATTACAAACTGGGCTTAAGTGCAAAGCAAGAACCTGGTTGTTCACATCTACATTCCAACTGTTGCCCTAATGGAATGTTGTTAAAAACTAGAAGAGCAAAATCTCTACAACCTGGAAGACACATAGGACTTTTATGTCATTTATCAGGAATTGTAATAAATTATATTTACAAACTGCTCCCGATCTTCCAGCTTCACACTGTAGAGCATACCCGTGGCCCATAGATTATAAGACAGTGAACCTGTGTAAGATTCAGGCTGTCATGGCTCTATCACAAGATAACTCATTCTCTGGAATGTGTGTGTTCCTCCTTTGCTCCATCACATTCTGTCTCTACATCTGAAACAGGAGGAGGCTGAACTAGAATATCATGGTCCCTTCCAGCTAGGTCCTCCAGCTAGGTGAGTTCTCCAATATACTTTTTTATAGCACTTGAAAAGGTGATCATTATTTACCTGCCTCATGTCAAGCTCCATGGCTTTGTTGGAAGGATGTGGGTCATGTAATCTGATAGACTTCTTATGTTCAATGCCAAGTACAGAATTTCTACTCAGAAAAATCTCAATAAATACTTTTCAAGTACCTGCCTCCAAAGACTTTCCAATACTTTTATTTTTTAAATTTTATATAGTGAGTTATTAGCAATATCAAAATTAAGATTTAGATCCTCCAAGAGCTTGGAAACGGAGGACTACTCTGATTCAAGTTGAATCTCTGTCCATCATTTCTTTGCTATCAGATCATTTGGGAACTTGACTCATTTTAAGTTTTCCCACTTACTAATAATTCTCCCACCAGGCCTTGGGGAGCCATATTCCTAAACTGTTCCACAGAGGATCTTGGTTCCTGGAGAATCAAAAACCCCATTTAGGTTTGTCTCTGATTTTATGTTAATAGCAATGAAGAGGCTGAGCATGGTTTTTATAAATGGCACACAGAAGAGAGGTTTAAAATTTAAATAGATTCTCAAAGCAACTTCTCAGAACTAGGCTTTGTCCCATTCAGTTCCTTTCCTTTCATGATGAACCCTAGGGAATAAATCACCCCACCCCCCCATCCTTTGCTATCTCTCATGGGAAGTTAACTTCTCCCCTTCCCAGAAGGGAGTCCTCTCCATCTCCTTATCCAGGATCCCTCTTGCTCACCCAGCCAAGGGAGGTATCATTCAACTCTCACTATCTACTAATTGCTGAGCTCCCTCCCCTGAACCAAAAGCCCTGGGAGACTGACTATGGTTCCTGCAAAGGAGGAGCTCCCGACTAGCATACACAGGCAACTTACCATATGCTAAAACTCCTTGCTCTGAGCCTCCCAGTCTTCAAGGGAGACCCCCACTCCCATGACACAGGGGCTGTTCTAGAGGAAGACGCTCTGAGCTGCCAGACCCTGCCCAGATACCTCTGTCCTCTCCTCAATTTCTTTGAGAAGCTCCCTCTTGCCACTAACCCTGACTGAGTTCAAGTTTTGCACAATTTTTTTCCCATTGACTCTTGATTTTCTCTGTAATAGTCACTTTCATTTCATTTGTTTTCCTCTAATATTAAAGTTTCAAACAGACAAACAAAAGAGTGTACAAAGCTAAGCTATAATATTTAGGGGTACACAACTGGATCATAACAAATACAAAATAAAGTAAGGTGATGATTACCGTAAACACCAGGGTAGTGGTTATTCTTAGGGGGAGAAGTAGGTTGGTATGCATAAGACCTCGTGGAAGTTTTCTGGGCCAACTAGAAAGTTCCACATCCTTCCTGAGTTGTAGCCCAAAAGGGTTCTTCTCATAAAACCATTAGCTGTAACTTTTGAGGGTCATTTTCTGAATTTGTTATAATAAAAATGTTTCTCTTTTTAAAAACTCTCATTCACTTGGACTCTACTATAAGACTAGGAAATGATGATTGACTGAATTTCTATAAAATTAGTTCTGAAAACAGAAAAACTAACAAGTCTCTTATGTTTCTGTAAGTTCTCATCACTTCATTAAATATTTTCTATCTAATTTCCATTTGCTTGTCTATATTCATGAATCACAGCAGATCTGCTTGAAGTCAGAGAGTATATCTAAGGAAAAGCATGCTGGAGAAAACTAAATAATAGGCAACTTAGGGACAAAAAGGCCTGAGTCATCTCTTAAAACATAATGCCCTTCTTTTCTGTCTGCTAAAGTATTTTTAAGAGTTACAATGTGTAGAGAACTGTAAAGCAGATAAAGGCAATAATGGTGCTGTTATTGTGACATCTGATATTCTGTGTACCGGGGGCTAAATATTTAATGCAATTCATCAGACTTAATACTTACACCAACCCCAAGAGACAGACATTATTTGTCTTAGTAATTCTCCATGGTGCATATTGCTGTCACTTCCTCAGGCCAAGCTTGTTCTCATCTCTGGACCCTTGTATGTACTGTTTCCTCTATCTGGAATGCTCTCCCTTCTATCTCCAAGTCTGTCTCCTGCTGCTCCTTCAGGTCTTAGCTGGAATATCACACATGCCTTGTTTCACAATTAGCCTCCTTTTTTCTTCTTTTACTCCCAAAATTACATTCCCAACACACTCAGCATTCAGAAAAGCAACTGTTTGATAGATTTCTTCATTCCTGCTCTAACAGTGGTAAAGTCTTTCAAAAGTAACAGATGATCCTGATGACTGAGCTATCCTGGAATTCTTTTCAGTAAATACTCAACTGGGTAAGGTAATCTATCATACACACACACACACACACACACACACACACACACACACACATTTTCACCCCCTCCCCCGGGCGGGGATCAAACCCAGGGCATACATGTGCTCTACCACTGAGCTGCACTCACAGCTCTATCTGCAGATAACTTTCAACATGGAACCATGAAAAAAGCAAGCAATTAATACTTGAGTTTGGCCAGGAAAACTGCTTTTGTTAATTACTATCAGAATAAAGAACGTAATGGTGCCTGATCTCAAATGCCAACCTGCAGGCTGCGAAGGAGAAAAGCCTGCCCTCCATGAAGAAATGAGGCCAAGGAAAAGTATCATTTCTCAGCAAAACAGCTTTATGTGGATTTTGGTTAGGTCAAGTTTTCACTGTAAACCTTAAACAACAATAGGGATAGCAAACAAAATCCTTCTGACTTGAGAAGAAAGAATGACAATAGTTGCATGCACTTAGTACAACAGGGAAGTATACACAGCATTTCTAAAATTTATTTCTTAGCTGACATTTGTGTTTAGCTTGGTTTTGTGGCTGTCTCTGCAGCCTGTGTGAACAGGGCGTTATAAATACTCTTCAGGGGTCCTGCCTCCCACCCACAGCCCATGGCATCAATCAAATTAGTCAAGTAGCAGTCAAAGTCATTTGGAGGGTCCTGTGTGGCCCAGGCGAACTGCAGGCAAACCGCGTGGCCACAGGAGCCATGCCATTTCCTTCTTAGTCTCTCCACTCCTGCAGCCTCCAGCCTGGAGACTGTGTCCAGCCTCTCAATTTACGGGAAACCCTTGCCTGCCCTAGTACATGGGCATGCAAAGACATATTTAGCTCAACCTACCCACAGTTCACTTCACCCAACCAGGTGAAGCCAGACACCAAGTGAGCACAAAGAAGAAAGGGTTTTCTGTCTCAAGTATCTGTCTGTGTGAAGTCAGAAGCTGTTTAAAGGCTACCACTTTAGTGCCTAAGTGTCAGATTCTTTGGGTGTTTAATTTAGAGGCAGAAAACACAGTCACCCAATGCCAGCAAGTAAAATTAAGGAAGATATGATGTTTCAAGGCAAGAAAACAAAACCACTTGAGAAAAGATATCCATATATGTGTATATATCTATGTGCATACATACATACCATATGTGAATATGTATACAAACAATGAAGGTATGGCTTCCTGCCAAACATTAAGAAAAGTTTTAAAATTTTATGATGCTGGGAAAAAGTACATGAAGACACAAATCTTATATTTTTCTCTCAGTCAATGCTAAACTACCAGAATAAGCAGGCAGATCTTTTAACACTGTATAACCCTAAAAACTGAGAGTTAAACTGAAGACCTAAAATTAGAAATGGCTTCAACAAAATGTATCAAAACACAACTGCATATTTAGTTACTGCTAACTTTAGTAATGATAATAATTGAGTCTGAGCATATCCCATTCCCAAAGAACTATAATGACTTTACACTGAGATGTCATCGATTCACGAAAGCCAAGTAGACAGCTAGTCTTCTTATCCTGTTTTAAAGATGAGAAAACTACGGAACAGAAAGAAGAAATCTCAAAATCACACAGCTGTGAAGTGGTAGAAAAAGGAATGGATTCCTGATCTGTTTAACTCTAGATTACAGAATGAAAATAGATGACCTCCCAACTGAAATGGGAAATGGAAAAGGAACAAAAACCAGATCTAGACAAAGAAAGAGAATTGGAAAGAACTCAGGGAATTTCTGGATAATTTAAGGCTCCATGGAGTCAACATCACCTATGAAGTTGGAATAATTTTGGCAAAATAAGACTTTTGTGTGGTTACAAATGACTGGAGTTTTCACAGTATAGAAGCAGGCATCTGAAAAATTGGAAATCCAATCAGTATATTATGTATATGATGCTAAAAAATAGTTTACTTCATTTCAAAATAAAATCATGTGGTCTAGATCCAGGGGGAGAGGGAAGGTTACAAAATATGCCAGAACATCCTTATCTCCAGACTCTTCATCTAGTCACCTTGAAGGTTGCTACCTACTCCAAAGATGCAATACTTACGCTGTGATATCGCGGAAACCCTGCCTTTGGAACCATCCCCAGAGCTTTGCACATTTTTGTGACAAAGTATCATACCAGCAGTATAATTTTGTTGCCACATGTTTTTTAGAACCAAGTCTGGAGACTTTTGCTGCTGATCAAAATAGGAAATGCTGGTTTTAAGGAAGAACAAATTGTGATTACCAAAGAGAAAGCCTCTTATGTGACTTTCAAGATAGCCAGAGGAGGTACAGAAAGCTTTTAAGGAACAGCTGCCATGCTGGGAAATGAATGCTTGTTCCACTGATTGGTAGCTGAGAGGGTAAACATTCATTTGGAAATGTGAGTGTCAAAAAAGATGGGGGCACCACATGAGGTGGCACATACCTGTAATCCCAGCAGCTCAAGAGGCAGAGGCAGGAGGATCAAGAGTTCAAGATTAGCCTCAGCAACTTAGCAAGGGCCTAAGCAACTCAGTGAGACCCTGTCTCTAGATAAAATATTTTTTAAAAAGGGCTGGGAATGTGGTTCAGTGGTTAAGCACCCCTGGGTTCAATACTCGGTATAAATAAATAAATAAATAAACAAGAATAATGCTTGCACAGACTCAGCATTCCCTCCACCATGAGGAAACATTTTCTAAATGACTCAGTGCTGGGTCCTTCTATCAATTACACAATGAACAAACTCTTAGCTAGTAAGGAATTCTTTCCTCACCTTATAGTTACCAGTCAAACACCTAAACACTCAGAAGAAGTACAGCTTCACTGGAGAACTAAAATAAAAGAGTCTGCTCTAAGAACCTCTCTTCTCATTTTGCCACCTTTCTTTAAATGTTTCTAGTCTGTAGACTGACTGTGTCTTAAATCTGGATATATAGGTGCTTGACATAAAAGGCAGCTACTCAGAGGGCAGGGTGAGAATTTGGTTTCTCCTTATTCCCTATTATGTTGCCTTCCCCATTCTCCTCAGTCATTCTGAGCAGCTTCCAATGAGGATGGTGCCCTCTGCAGCTTAAATGTGAAAAGAGATAAAACAGGGCTGAGCTCTACAGACACACTTCAAGTGCCAACAAGAATGTCTCTTGGAGCAAATTTCTGTTCAAACAAGGTCTGTGATTAAAATCTAGACAGTGTATCTTTTACTTCTGTCTAGCCTATCATTTTCCATTCATGTGTTTGATTTGTAATAAGTCATTTATTATGTTAGTCAAAAATACATTCTGAATGCTTACAGTGGCTAATCCTGACTTGAATACATAAGGCAGAGTCCTGACTTTTAGGAGGGAGGATGATTGGCAGTGTCCCCATGCCAATGGGACACATGGGAAACATGGCTAATAAACAAGTGCAAAAATAACTATACCTTATTATTATTTTAGGATGTGATATTCATCAAGAAGAAAGATATAGGTAAGAAAATAAGAATGATAAGAACAACTGATTAGAAAAAGCATCCAAAGAAAGCCTCTCTGGGCAGATGGCATGTGAGCAGAGACCTGCATTAAGGGAAGGAGGAAGACACAAGCATATGTAAAGAAAGAACCTTTTTCTCAAGGGTACAGCATGTTTCAAGACCCAGGGCAGGGCAGGATGGAGATGGAATGCTGTAGGAGTTAAGAGAGAGCAGAAGGAAAGTGGTACCAAAGACACCTAGGAACACCTGGTCAGGGTATTACAACCCACAGTGGTTCTTTGCAGAACCCTCACAAGTGTGAATGTGGAGCCACAGGACATCATTGATACCCATACTAGCATCCTCGAAGCACCAGCCATCACTTACTCTATGCTGGGCACTGCTTTCTAAAAGATCACATAACACTGGGAGGTGGATATTGTAATGATCTAGAACCTTAACAACCTCATGACACAACACATAGCTTGTAACAGGCAACAAGAAAAGTCCATGCAGGAACCTATGATCTAAACCAGTGTAGTGAAAGCATACCTTACAACTTTGCATGGCAAAGAGATAAAAATATTCACAGCTATTTAGAAACTGTAAAATGAGTCCTGCTAATATGTGAATGGCTGGCTGTGGCTTTGTAGCAGACTCTAGTAAGTGGGTTCCTAAAGTACTGGGGTCAAACTCTTGGAGGTAAAGACCACAGGCAGGATGACTACACAAGATGGTTCACAAGTACCTCAACAGAGGTCATGGACCCTTAGGTAGAGAAGGCCAGTGGAGACCCTCTTCAAGTGACACTGTTCCATGACATACAGGAGTGCTGAAAGATATATTTTGTATAATAAGTGATTTCAAATATAACTAAGTTAATACAAATATTTGAAGTAGATAGTTGACTGTTTTTATCTATATCTTTGTAAGTTAATATATTCAAACTTTAAAAAATTAAATTTCTACTTGAGAAATGGTAGATGGCTTTATCTTCAGAGTGGCATATATTTGGATATCAATATTTATTGACTCATTAGTGATAGAAAGGAGTGGTCATCAGAACCAGGGGAAGGGGTCAAGCCCTTGGCAAAGAAACATTTGAAGGGAGCACCAAAAAGCTACAGGAGCTGACCTGGTGGAAAAATTCAAGGCTGCTTTTGTTTACGATGTTCATCTTTCAAACTTGTATTGCTGCTTAGTTCAATGGACAAAACCTTGGCCTTTATTCTCCTATCTCCTGGAATGTTTTTATTATGAGCATGACTTGATGGTATGCCTCTCCATTACAAAGGGTGAGAAGCATAAGAACCTGGCCTCAGAACCCAACAGGTTAGTGCAGAGACTGAGACAACAGCTGTAGCTGTAGTATGTAACTTTCATTTCCTTACATTTAAAATATAAAGACTTAACTTTTGTACAGGGGAAAAATAAGCTTTGCAAATTAAAAACAACACAGAATCTGTTAAAACTGAAGAGATGATCCTCTCTCCACTGAGTATGTATCTCCCAAACTTTGAAGGCCCTAAAGATGCAATTCTGAATCCTATTTTGCTCTCCAACATTGGACTGTAATGCACATGTGGTGATTCTGGTGAAGTGAAACTTTATTCAGGTAAACCAAGCCCAAAGTTGAGTGTGACCTTAATCTCCCTTCAGAGTAAGGAGGAAAATAACTTTGTAAGATGAGGAAAAGGGTAAAGCCATCATTAAGCCAGGTTAAGAGAAGTGCAGTTCATTCAGAAATTACAGGCCCATTTATGAGCAGGTCTGGGCATCTAGGAGACATGCATTCAAGGTTATATTGTTTAACTGTTAACATTTTCAAATTTGTGGTTTTCTAATTTATCATAAGGATCCTTTCACAGCCAAGAAAGTACAACCAAAATAAAAACAACTTTGCTGGTAATGACACAGGGACGCTCTGTGCTTCATTTTCTGCCCGTAAAATTGACTTTGACAGCCCAACAGGAACCTAAGCACTATATTCTATACTGCTGACGAACAGCCTTAGCAGAAATAAGGTAAAATTGCATCCAAGTGAGAATTAACAATGGAAACCTTAAAAAAATGTAATTTTATATTTTAAAGCTAGGATAATTTCCACATCTTCTTTCAAAACATTCTTCATCAAATTTGGACTTAGGGCATAGCATAATGGAAGATTATATCAAAAAATCAATGTGGATTTTGTAAGTTAAGAAATCACAGAAGAAAATATTACTATGCCTGTTACAAACATTTTTCAGTTCATTTTGCATCAGATTTATTAATTCAGCAAAGACAATATTCTGCTTAATGAGTATCACTGCAGAGTCTGTCTAACCTAAAACTATAATCAAAGAACTAGTTATATATCACAATTCTCAGTACTGTGGTTGCCTAGATCAGCATTTATCCACGTTTCATACAATACTAAATTCTTTGCAAAGTTAATAGATGTTCTGGAAAGGAAACAAAAGACTTCTTTTGTCTAGTGATTTGAAGAAAGTTTGGATTCAAGAACATTAAACACTTCTCATGGCTGCAGGACTTCTCAAAGAAGAAGTTATATGTTAATATGCAAGTGCTCTCCAAGTGAAGGAGAGAGTATGTATTGTTTTCCAAAGGCATTTGACAAATGGAACCTTTCTTTCTTATAGTATTATATCTCATAAACTATCACTTTGACAAACATATTGTGGGAAATGCAAACCTAGATAATATCAAACTCATATTTGTCTAAGTAGTCTATTTTCTATTTTCCCACAGCTCACTATGACCCACACCATTGGGGAAAAAATAGTTGTATTGATATGGTGGCTCATTAAAATAATAGTCCCCTTCACAAACAATTACATTTAAAAGCCACACAGCTTCTGTCCTTGAAATATAAGTCAATAACCTTGGTGGCTCAATTCTGAGAATTTCCTGCATTGTGTATCTTGTGTCCAGACTGTCATAGTTCTAATCTATCTTATCCCAAAACAGTAACAATTAGTGGATGTATTATGATAACAGACTGCTCTAAAGAAAGAAAACAGTGCATTAGTGCCCACTACCAAGTCCTCCTCAAAGTGACAGACCCTGTACTTCACTTCACGAGGGAAACAAAAGCATTCTTAGAGTAATTCATACTTAAGGCCAGATATTATATTACCAGGATGTTCTAACAACACCAATTTCCCCAGATTCCCAATTAGAGGACAGTCTTGTTCCTTGTGTAAATACCCTATTTTGACTGGAGCATCTCCATTTGGTTTATGAGCCACATTCTTAGAAGATTTTTAAATCACCATATATATGCATGTTTCACTAATTCCCAAACCCCAGGATTTCAGAGTTGGAGGGGGCCTTTCCCCACTATGAGCCTTCCCTTTTATAGGCAAGAAACTGTGGTTCAGAGTGAAAAAAGAAAAATCACTTGTTTATAGTCACATAGCTTGCTAATGGTTGGGCCTAGACTAGAACCCAGACCCCAACTGCCTACTTGCTGCTCTCATCCCTGGGCACTCAGAGGTTTGTAGTTATCTGATGAGCTGCAGGTCAAGTCCAGGCTCCTGCTCCAAACATGACCTCCTTGGTACCTCTCTGAAATGGTCTTCCATCCTAAGGCAGGTCACAGCCCAGTGAAGTACTTCAAGTTCACATTCAGTAGCTACTGCAAATAAACAGCTCAGAAGCTCGAGGAAGGAGCCCTTTAGTAAGAAGACAAGACTTTGAGATATTTCAGGGTAAAGAATTTTGTTTTACATATTGTTAAATCACAGCAAATAGCACAGTGCCTGGGCACAAAAAGTCCTGGAGAAACCTCAGTGGGACAGTTTGTTGAACTGTAGGTAGAACCTTACATATAGTTGGGAAATATTTCAGTCTTTATCATTAGTTAAAGGAAAGTTTATCCCTTCCCCAGGAAGTCCATGCAAAACCTCCTTACCCAAGTTTATGCCACCTAATGTATCAGTTTTTGGTGCAGCCTAATGGTCATTTATACTGTTGCTATGGTTACTATGGCCAATGTAAAGAAACAGTTCCACACAGGACAAAGAAAGAGAGAGAGAAGGGCCTACTTTGCAAATGAGACTTGAGAAAGAATACCAGCTCTTTCAGCTAGCATCGCCAAGTCTTGGTTTTCTCATCTGTAAAATGTTTTCAAAGACAGAAGCACCTTCATTAGTTTGGAAATAAGATTTTTAAAAGTTAATATGTGTACACAGTCACTTAGTCAATTAGAATTTGATATTTAGTGGCTGCTGGCATTGAAAAGAATTCTGAAGCTGGGTGGACAAGATCAGCTGTATGTGCCCATCATGGGGTGTCAAATAGAAGAAAGCAACATGCATGGTGGTGACTGCTATAGACTCAGTGGTAATGCTGCCCAGATTCTCATTTAGGACTAAAGACACTCATTTCCCAGTGACCATGGATGTGCCTTTCCCAAGGGCTGCCTTGCCCAAGATTGTATCCCTCCCCAGGGGCTGCCCATATTCACTTGCTTATTGATGAAGGAAAACCAAGGCCTCTCTCTGGTCTCAATTAGGTTAATTTCCTCCAAATGGCTCTCCAAGCTCCAGAGTAACTGAGGAACTGCTGAGGCCTTTGCTACAACATTGTAGTTTGACTTTTTGCTATTCCCAATCCTGTTTTCCTCTCTTCCTGCGCATACCCCAATAAACTTCTTTACATGTTAATCTTGGTCTCAATTTCCCAAAGAACTCAACCAAAGACATTATCCTTGGCCTAATTCATTGCTCAATAAAAAGTAGGAGCTATCATTTTTTTTATTGAATTTTCCAAGTAATCCACACTTGTTTTCCATAACAAGAAACTTCCTGAGTTTCTTTATGGCTAACATCCCTTTATGGATGAGGAAAAGTGCCAAAGATAAAAATAACTAAAACCAATTTTATTTGTCATCTAAAGAGTCCTAACTTCTATGAACTATTCTCACGGTAATTTTCTCCTTCACCAACTTGCCACTTCTTTAGGTACTCTAGTTGTAAAGATGAAAAAGAAGTATAGGAAATGACAGAATATCTATTTATAAAATACTTACAAAATTTAATTTATTATGAGGGGTAATCACATGTAATCTTAGAAGGTCAAGGTGATATAGCCAATGCTGGGGGTCATAGGCCTAACCTATGGGCTCAAGCATTTAAACTGTTCAAATTCTACTGAGAGCAGATAAAACTTATGGAACCAGTGAGCTGCACAAATGACACTGGAAAAGAATGCAGAAGGTTTGGGATCTGATCTTCCCCTCTGGCAGTAGCTCCTTCTAGGATCTTAGTAAGGTCATTTGCTTTTGCTGAGTCCTATTTCCCTCACCAGCAAAACAAGGAGCTTGTATTTCATAAAGTCTAAGGTCCTTTCTAGTAAGAAAAACTTATGATTGCTTAACCTTGCAGGGATTTTTTCCAGGCAACATAAATAATAAAGATGTGGAGGGAAAGTTTAATAGCAGAGAAGAAATTAAGAGTGTCATAAATTCAAGTTACCAACTTCCCAAACGTGTATTACAGGAGAGACTATTAAGTGAATAGGAATAGATTTTATAGTTGTATTTTCCTTTTGCAAGGTTTCCATTTAAATCATTGCCCATGGCATTGATTGTCATTTCCTTAACTGGAGTGTTTGAATACAAACTTGGACAAGACATAAGTCAAAGTTAACATTTTAAAAAATTAACCATGCCCAGGTCTCTTCCTTATGTAGTGATGTGCTGAAATACCAGCAATTATTAGAAAGAGGTTATTGATGTAACAGTGACATGCACTGTGATTTGCAAGTGCCCCCCAACTAACCACTGGGAGGGATATCTCAGGGTAAGTCTATAGTAATTACCCTAGTCATGGAGAGCGCGTTTAACTGCACTGACTCTTGTGATGCATGCTGAACAAGATTACCCCCTGGGGATTACATGAGTCCCCCATGTGTGAGTTATTACAAATTCTACCCTTGAAAAAAATAATGTGTGCTGTCAGATTTTTTTTTCTCCTTCCAGTTTCCCTGACCTTAAAGTGTGGGTTCTTCAGTAATGCCCTTATCATATCTACTTGGCAATTCATTCTGCATGCTCTATGGATGCAAGTAGAATAGAGAAACATTGAGATGCTCTCAAGTATACACTTGAAAGTTCTATTTCTCAGTGGCTTCTGGTTCAGAATCTTTTGCCTGAGGAAGCATTTCTCCAGCCTCTGGTCAGAGCCTTCCTCTGACCTTCACAGGGAGAACTCTCACACTCCGGTGTCTGCTCAAAGCTTTGTCTCTAATGAGATCCATGATTTCAGACGAGTCACTGAGCAACTGAGTCTCAGTTTCCTCTTCTAAAAAAATGAAGATAGACAAACTTACTACCCAATCCTCAAGGCCAATGGTAGAACACAGTATGAAGATCAACCTGGGAAAGCAATTTGGAAAGTACACTCAACTGACTGAGGTGGGTTATTATTTTATTACTGTCTAAAATCAGTAGCAGCAAATGATTTTCATCAACATATAAAAATGGTAACTTCAGTTTACAGCCCAAACCTCAGAGACCAGACTTTGGGGTAAACTCCAGATGTCAGAATTTGGGGTAAACAGAAGCAAGACAAGACTCTACCAACTGGGTTCTCCTCTTTTCCCAGGGCTGAGTACCTCTAGGAAAGAATCTCTGTCTGCTTCCAGTCCTCACTGGAGCTTACAGGAGGACAAACAATGCCTTTCCCTTACTGATTTATCTTTCAGGAACCAAAAGGCATCAAATGTGATAATATCTAAAAGATGGTCTGATTTCTTCCTCAAATAAGTAAGAGATTCACCATATCATTCTAGCAAGATTCCTTTTTCTACCCCTGTCCCCAATCTCATCCTTCTAGACTCTACCCCCATAATTAAAATGCTTTCATTTGACAAATAAGTTGCATTTCATTCTGCAGGATCTTCAGCGTTTGACAAACACTCACTTTGCTGGGGACTACCAAACAGTCACTAATGGAATGAAACCTAAAAACTCTTCAGAAAAGAATAATGAACCCCCAACCTCGGCTCTGTCTCCAGGGGTAATTTAGTAGGTAGATTAGGCAACACTTGATTAAGGGTAAACCTCTTTTTTCTATAGAAATATATTGTGTTTGTACAGAGGGGCTATAAGAAGTGGAGGATTAGATCACAAATCCACAGGAAAAAAGTAGAAGACGTTTCTCAGAAGAAATATGCAAGTTACTGCACATTTGTAAAAACAAGTCATACTTTATTGGGAGGAAAGAAGAAAAACTGAAAAACTCCACGTTTAACAGTTTTATTTACACAATTTCACTTGACATCTTGGAACATTTCTAACAAACAGTTAGTTCCCAAAAACACCGTACAGGGTACCTTGTCACCCCGACAGTCTATAAGTTACTATAGAGAATAACAATTTCAACTCAAGGCTACCAGAAACTGATTGTCAAATAAGATTTTCCAAGACTGCCCATAGGGACCTGCCATAACAAAAGTCATTTTTGGCTTGTGGGGGATTATAGTGTGAAAGAAAAACAAATGTCAAAATAAATCCCTAAGGAAAGAAAGCACTTCTGTACTAAACCTTAGTCCTACTTGTCAACATTCCCTGTTCTCTGCAGATTCACAAATAGTTGGGTATTACTTTATATCTGAAACTAGGAACACAGTCAGGAAATGTGGGATGAGACTTAGTTCACATTTTGACAATGTGATGAGATTTATCCACAACTTAAATGAAACTTCCCCATTTCTATATGTCAGGGTAGAAAATTGCAAAACAAACAAATAAAAATCTTGCAGTATTAAATATCATGATGTTAAGTTCTAAGGAAAATTGGAACAAATGTGGATTTTCTTTTCAACCCATGATAGGATGACCTTTCTCATCTTTACATACATTGAAAAGGATGGCTGAAATGGAACCTCCCTAAATCACCTTACACCATGCCTACCAAACAGCCATGAAAAACTAGAAACTCAATAAACACATTTTGACAATGATGAATCTCTGAACTCTGCTGGTCAGGTTTCTCCTAATAGCAGTACTTAGGTAAGTGTACCATAACATAGGAACACAGATCACGGTTATAGTAACAATTTAAAGCTCAGGGAACTGAAAGAGAAATGAACTTAACAGTGTCTTGCAGAGATGAACATACAGATTAGGAGGCTTTAAATGTGCTGCTTAAGATATACATGTTCCTCTACAAAGAAACAACTTAGTGAACCCTGGGAACCTTATAATGAGCTATATGTTTTGCTGAAAGCTATGCATTTTTGAGGTTTATGTTGTTTGTTACACTTCCTCTGTTAGCCAATTCCAACTCTAATTGGAGAAGTAAAGTCCCAGAAGAAAGATAGGGACATTCAGGGTTGCACAAATTGAAAAAATAAAATTGTTTTTAGTTTTTTAAATATAGTTATTTATCTATTTAGAACTCTACTAAAAGGACAAGAATAAATGAGAACATTCATTTGGTTTTTAAACTGATCACACTTGAGTTTAACCACTGGCAGAGAAGAAACTTTACAGTTCCCTGGGAACCTATAATTTGGAAACGGAAGCACACAAGAACAGACTTTAGTTTTCAGGCAATAAATTGAAGAGAATTCTGCAGACATACAACAGAAAAGGAGCATAAAACATTGGCATGTGCATTTCTTAGAATGTTAGTTCATTAACTCGATAAGCTGCACAGGGAAAAATACAGCCAAAATCTACAAAGATGTCCACTGGGATTTCAAATTGGCATCTTTACTCAACAAGAAATAGCTAGAAGTGAAAAAAAAAAGAAAAACGCATCCCATAATGGTAATGACGATTTAGTGTGAATCTTCGGAAATACAGCTCGTTGAAAAATCTCCATATGGGCCCTGACAGGACACACAGAAGCCCAAAGCCCCAAGACCAGACGTGAATATCACGCATTATAATATGTGTCCTGGGGAAAAGTTCTGCAGAATTATACAAGAAAATCACCATCTTTCACATTCACCTTTCAGACACAACTCAACAGTAACTTGAAGAATGTTTTAATTTTTCCTCCTTATTGCCCAAAATGTTTTTAAAGCTTCATTGGAAACTTTCATTGACTGGAGTGTACTCTATATCTGTATTGCTCATCAGTATAAAATAGTTGCAAAGGGTTTGTTGGGCAATACTCCCAGTGGTCACTGTCTTCTGTAGTTAAAAGCTCATTACCAGTCTATCTGGGGAAAAGTTCTAGTAACTGAACTCCACACAGGTCAGGGACTGTACTGGGCTCTTTCTCAAATCTCAATTTATTAAACACATCCAGGGAAGTAGAAATTATAATCCCATATACAGATGAAGAAAGTAAGGGTCAAAGAGGTTCTCTGTCTTACTTGGGGCCCTAAGCTAATAGTAAGAAGGGCCAGTACTTGAAATCTGGACAGTTCAACTCCATGGCTCTTTATCCTTCCATTCCTATTTCTTTGCAATGCTCGGGGAAAACAAAAATTAAAGCAAAACACTCTCTGCTCCTAAAAATTGTGACTAATTGCCTCTGATAAACAATAACACAAGGTATTTTCTGACAAAACAGGACTCAGAACAATACTGACCTGTCACTGCTCTTCACTGAGTCAAGCTGAACTAACTAAAGAGCATTATTTATCTATACCTTCTGAACTCAGAGGGATCAGATTGACAGGCTGTGCAACAGACCACAAAACAATGGGCAATTTATGCAGATGGGGCTCACTGAAATTATACAATGTTTAAAAAAAACTGAACCAACTTTCTCAAATACCCAGATTTCACATAAATGTTCACATTATATGACTTATCTTGGACAATCAGAAGGTCCCAAAACTCTAGGTTCACCTTTACAGCAAAGTACAGGCAGAGCTTAGTGCTTCCTGCTACCTTAGATAAAGAATGGACTCTTGAGTTCCCTAATTTCCCATTGCTCTTATTTATGCCTACCCGCTATAGTCAATCATAGCTGGAATTTTTCATTATGTTTATTGTGTTGTTTTTCCTATAATAGAGAAACATTTTCCCAAACCTTGTCTTTTGTGATTAAATGATTGGTATCAATTCTTTACCCATTCTTGTATATGTCCCTTTACAGAGATCTCTGCCTGGGTAGAATGAACCCCCCATTTTGGCTTAGCCAATAAAGTGAGGAGGAAATCACAGTGTCAGTTCAAGACTAGGCCTTATGATACCCTGCATGTTTTCGCATATACTCTCTTACTCTGCTACTATCTTCAGAAGTTTCCTGGTCACTGATGCTTTCTCAGCCTGCAGAATGAACACATGTGAAACAGAGCTGCCCCACCTACCCACAGATGTGCAGTGAGTAGCAGAAGTGCCTAACAAGCCCACCTCCAGAAGCTGAGCTGCTTGGTCAGTCTGCAAGGTACCACTGCTTTACAACCACTGAGTTTTGGAGTGATGGTTACATAGCAGTATGATGGCAATTACTAACTGATATGTCTCTACCAAAAGGAAAAAAATAAAAGATGGGCTGAAGGAACCAGATATTTTTTTTCACATGCAAACCTGTTTCTTATGTTAATAGCCTAGATGTTAAAGGTATTTGAGTTTGCGATTCCTACTATAAAACTATAAACTTAAGAAATAAAGAAAGCTGGATTTACAAAAGGTTTCCTACCATGATGACATGTCTTGGGTTTACAGAGCTGGCCCAGTTTCTGCCTATGGCCATTGTGTCCTACTTGAAACAACAAATAACATGGTCACTCTATCATACAACTTTGTTTCCAATTTTCATGCCAACTAGGTTTATCTCTTTGAGCTCTCCTTTGAAGCCTAATCCAATAGCTATTATTTTTGCAGGCAATAATTTTTCTGATATTTTTATGGTTATAATACCTATTTGGTTGGTTGAAATCATGAAACTAGGGTATCCAATCCATTACAAAACATTAGTGAAGAATAAATCATATTTAGCAGGTGCCAAATGTAAAACCTCAAGCCAAATGACTACACAGATCAAATCCTGGTAGACTGACACTTCAAGGGTTTACCAGTCAAATGTATAAATAGGAAGTATTTAAAACAACAGTAATATTAAAAAATTGAGGGCCTGCAGAATGTTTTCAGAAGGCAATAATTACTGCATCTGAGCACATCTGCTTAACAATCCAGTCAAGTGGGAGGTTCAGTCTCTATTAACCTTAACCAGAGACATTTTCATCAAAATTAATCGTGATTACTTTTTATTGCATTTCAAATGTTATCCTTTGTTTGGGGTGGTCAGGAATGCAACTAAGCAATTCCAGACTATGCTATCTTTTATGAATAGGTCTACGAGGTAGTTATCAAGGTTCCTTATGAAAATATTGCTATGTAGAAGTTCATGGGCCAAAACAAGACATTAATTTCCATAACTATATGTGTCCTTAGAAAAGAAAAATTACTATATATAGAAAAGACAAAAACTTCGATGCTTAACACATACCCAAGTATAACTATGTAAATACCCTGCATGTACTAGACAACTCTTTGCTTAAATGTTTTTTCACCTTTTCCTTGTGATTATAACAGTGAATCATTAATACTTATTCTGAGCATAGCCTATGCTTATGCTTACTTTGTAGCTCTCAGAACACCTCTGGAGTACATGTAATTATTATTCCTGTTCTACAGGTGAGGAAACTGAGACTTTTGGAGGTTAAGTGACATTCCCAAGGGCACTCAGTAAATTCTAAAGCTTGGAACAAAACTCAGGCATTTTAGCTCTAGAGTTAGTTAACTAAAGATAATAACAATGCTTACATCACTGAAAACTGCATCCCAAATGCTTGGTCAATAATGTTTTGTGCTGTCTATATCATACTCTATCAACCTCTGTACCTTTTCTGATGGTTCTTTTTCCTGGGGGCCTTTCCTACCACTTGTCTCTGCCATCTCATACTCATTCAGCTCAAATCCCACCTGATCCATGAAGACTCTGTCAGTTTTCCTGCCTTCCTAATTCTTCAGAACACTATCTAAAGATAGTCACATATAGGTTTATGTCCTGGGTCTGTTAAAAAATTTTGAAAAGGTTATTTTATCTCTCAGGGCCTCCTTCTTCTAATATGCCAAATGGGATAATAATTGTTCATCTGCCATATGATGGCTATAGTGTACCTCTGTAATTTTATCTGTCTAGAACCCCTTCAGATAGAAGGGCTTATTTTTTTCCTGTGGTAGGTCATCTGTCCTTACTCTTAGTCCATGGAATTGGATGAAGCTGACCCCTTCCCC
Organism: Sciurus carolinensis; assembly: GCF_902686445.1. Classification (NCBI taxonomy): domain Eukaryota; kingdom Metazoa; phylum Chordata; class Mammalia; order Rodentia; family Sciuridae; genus Sciurus; species Sciurus carolinensis. The sequence continues at coordinate 53,264,243 of NC_062229.1, read as the reverse complement.
TTAGGCTCCTCATGATCAACATGGCCAAAATCTGACATGTCGATTTATATGTCCTAATCTGAAAAGTTTGCTAAAACTATTAGAGCCACTTTCCTTTGTCCTGGAGTGATTATATTCTTAAAAAGTAGGCTGGCTGCTGTTGGGCATTATTTGTGGAAAGTCTTCCTGAGGATTCAGGCAACAAAGATCAAATCATCTCTCTAAGTAGGATGGAAACAGATTATTGATGTCACTGTTTGGATGTTTGAATCCAGTCAAACTGAAAATCTCCCCCTGGATTTTGCAGTTAATTTAACATTTTTTTCCTTTCTTAGAACAGATTGTGTCATGTTCCTGTCATGTACTTAAGAGTCCTGATTGACATAAAACTGAAATGGGATACAGCTACTACACAGTACCTATTGCAGTGTCCAGCATATTTAAAAATGGTACCTACCACTGTCACTTGTTTTTCTGCATTTGTTTCTGGAAGGCAGAAAAACCTGGAGTCAGGTTTATCTACACCCTTTACTAGGATGTCACTTCAAAATGTTTCTGGGACCCTAGTTTCACCATATGCAAAATCACCAACATTTTTATAAGGAATAAATGAAAACGTGCTTGAAAAAAGAAGGAAAATATTCTACAAATTTTAGTTATTATTATCTTAATATTTAAGCTCCAATTTATTATCTCTTATCAGAGATTGGGAAACTAAGACCCAAAGCCCTGGGATGTGATTTGTCAAGAACACTGAAGAAGTTGTGACCTCAACTGAGAATGGTCCATCCTAGGGTGACATGAGCACTCAACAGAGGATCTGATCCTAGTATTGTGCTATTCAGTGAAAACTCCAATTGAAACACCCATGCAAAGGGAGCTTAAGTGACACTATTATGCTATGACCAGGCCACAGAGAAAACCTAAATAAACCTAATAAAATCTAAATAACTAAATAACCTCCATCCGCCACGTGTTTCCTTGTATTTCCTACTCTGGAATAATTATTTATTTCTCTTTTGGTCAATTAAAAAGATGAACTATGAGTACATATTGAAATTATCTAACGTCTTCTATCTCCAAGGAGGAAACCTAATATATAACTGAAGAAAGACACTAATTAATAAGCAAAATTTAACATGAACATCAGCCAAGTCGAACTTGAACTGCTCTGTTTAAAGGCACACTGGAATAAATAAAGGAACTTCAAAGCAAATGCCCTGTGTTAGCTTGAATGTTTTATTGAGCACATGGGAAGAACTCCTGTGCCAAAAATGGGGATGGTTAATGAGGAAAAAATGGTGTTTTCAGTCAGTCAGTTGGTTTCTGAGACAGGGATGTCAGTGGGAGATAACTATATTCATGGAGAAAACAGACTAATGATCTGTCTCAGAGCCTCAGAATTTTAAGCAAAATAAAACCAGTTTTGTAAACTATCTGAGAACAGAGGAATGCATCCTTTCCCAAACACCTCCATGATTATGCACATACATTTCCCTTTTACTAACCCCAAAACGACTTAAACATAAATAAAAAGGGGAGTCATTTCTATGCTTTAAGATTCTCGCCAACTATAGAAAAGTATCCCTTACCTTTTAAGGTGAGATACAGGAACCAAGAGACTCTGCAATCACATTTCTAAACTCCACCGCAATCAGCTTCCTTGAGTACCATTTTTGAAAATGCTTCATACACGGAAAGACCTATTGGGTTCCCTGAGAGTACATTGCTAATGCTGAACTCAGGGCAAAGGCAAGTCCATCATTTCTCTGTGTATTATCCTGCAGCAATGGTTACATGCCAAAGAGAGTCAGTCTCCAATTATTTAGGGATTAAGAAGATAAACCCAGGCTTACCTGCAAATGCTGTGAGTTGTCAGCCATGCTATCTTCTCGCCTGCGAACTTCTTCTAATAACTGGGCATTCTTCTTCTTTTCCAGCTGTTGATTGTGCTTGAGGTTGGCCACCTTCTTATTTTGATCCTTCATGTGCCTGGGAAAAGTCAGCACAACTTGGTTACATTCAACTACTGAAAAGCATATGTTGTTAGAACACATTAAGTACTAAGAACAGAATATCTTATATGGGCTCAGGAAAAGTCAAGACCTCAGAATATTCCATTCATTCAACTACAAATATGTATTGAGCACCCACTGAGTTTTAGGTGTCAGGATGGTAGTGGGGCTTCCATGCTGAATGGGACAGGTCTTCAGTTTCATGGAGTTTAGAGTCCAGAGGGCAAGAAAGACAAATACCAAGAGAACACAAATTTTGTCTTGCTAATATTTGAGGAAATAAATAGCATGCTGTGAGAGATGATGATGTGAACAGGTGGTGAAGTGGGAGGAGATGAATTTAGACATTGTTATGGCCATTGAAGTTCTCCTTAAGAAAAAGAGACTTTGATTGAGACTCAAAGTAGCTAACCAAGAGAAACAACAGTAGAGGAGCACCCCAGGGAGAGAACAATACATTTGCAATTCACAAGACAGAAAAGAAGTTGGTTGCTTTCAGTAATGGGAGGTCTTCAGGGAGGTTAGGTAGGAAGGCAAGACTGCAAAGATAGGCAGGCCTGGCACAAAGGGCCCTGGGGTTCCATGATGGGCCATTTATTTTCTTTTAAGTGGTTTCTGTTCTAATTATTATTATTCTTTTGGATCATGTTCTTAGTCTGAGATCATAATCCATTACTTTTATTTTAAAATAACAATTACAAGACTCCAATCAAATACACTGTCAACACTTAGCTCAAACAGAATAAGAGTTTGGATAATCACAATGTTAAATAGAGCCCTGGTGCCTGGAGTAAAAGATCTCAATGAATCTATAGGATATCAAAGTACCATAAAGTGATCAAGTGAGTAAAAGACTAATAAAGGATGGGTTAAAAATAAGAAATAGGAGTTACAGGCTTAATGTGGACTATTTCACCAGCAGCATTTAGCAAAACATTCCACAGATTTAGGCAACCATGTCCATGGCAGCTGTTATAAATCTAATCCAACACACGAGGAGGCAGGAGGGCAGTAGAGAGGGCTTGGGAGCAGTGACTCCAAAAGAGGAGGGCCGAAGTTCCCAGTCATTTGAGGTCCTTCTTAATCTCTTCACCCCCATCTTCCCAGCACTGCTACATCAGTTGCTGTGACTGAGCCCTGACTCCCAAGTCAAGTGTACTGAGACCACTGCTCTTATGGAAATATAAACAAGATGAGAACTAGATGATAAACAACAAACATGTCAACTTGAAACAATTAAAAAGAAAACAAAAAGCATTCTCCACAAGAAACTTTTTGTTTCTAGTCCTCATAAAACTATGCACTCCCCTACTCCCTCCCACTCCAAAAAATAAAGTTCCAGAGAACTGTTTACCAAGTTGAATAGTCCTCTATTAGGAATCCTGCTAATAAGTGAAGTCTGAACATTTGGGCTCCGTAAGAAATATTTGCAGTACCAACTGAAGCAGTGATGTAAGTGTTCTCAGTGGACTTAGATAATATGTACAAGATCCAAAAACCCTCCCCTTAGTTCTTATTTATACTGCATAATTTTTGTCCTTTTCTCCAATTTGCTCCGTGCACATGTATGAAACCATCATCTTAAATCAATACACAAATCTATGTTCAAACAATTATTTTTTGATTACTCTAAAGATGTTAGGAATGACCTCTTGCTTCCTAATTAAATAAGAATAGTATTTTCAAAGCTTATATTGAACAGGGCAAGCACATTTTCCACTTACTTAGAAAAGTATGGCCACTTCTCAGAAAAAGGATATGATAGATCAGTATGATTAGTGAGAGTGTTTAATTAGAGGACATTTTTATAAATAAATACATTTTATTAGTTTAAATCATACCATCAAATAGAACCAACTGCCTAATGTCTCTCCCCCAACAGTACCAGTGACAAATAAAACGGATCATCGTTAGAAAAATCATTTGCATAAAGAACTCCCACAAAGTTCTCAGAACAGTCTGAACACACAGACCTTACTCTCAGGGATAATCCAATGTTTTTGCAATCCAAACAGGAAAAAAAAAAAAAAAAAAAAGACAAACTCCAAGACCATGTGTTCCTTAAAGCTTTCCTGAATTAAGAATGAGAGGCTAAAAAAAAAAATGGGGAGCTAAAGTTTTGACACTGTGATGGAGGCCCTTTTCAGCATTTCCCAACCATTTTTTTTTCTTTTAACATTTTTTAGTTGTAGATGAACCCAATACCTTTATTTTATTTGTTTATTTTTATGTAGTGCTAAGGATTGAACCCAGTGCTTCACACTTGCTAGGCAAGCACTCTACCACTGAGCTACAACCCCAGCACTCCCAACCATTTCTTAAGACACAAATGATGAGTAGCACTGCTTAGAATGTGGTTAATTAGATCAATAAAGAACAAGGTGATCAGAATCATCATTTTGTACAGGTAAGTATCAATAGCTACCTATCAAGTATACATCTCTCTTTCACTTTCAGAATATTTATGTCACTTTTAAATATATTCCTAGCAGTCAAACCCTTTCATCTAATAAAAGTTTCCTCAAAAACCAAAAAGAGAATGAATTGCCTTGCAGAGGTAGAACAGAAGAGAGGTAAGGAGTGGCATGGTTTGGGTGGGGAACAATGAGTGAAGCCTTATCTACTGAATAGCCCTTCCTTGGGTATTCCTCAGGGAAACCTTAAAGCTGTCTGAAGAAGAGGTTGAAATGGCAATTTAGTGGGGAGCAGGTGAGGACTCAGGAAATTTAAAAATACTAAATCCCTTGGAGAAGACAAAATGCCTTTTCCTCAAAGTCCAGTGATGCTCAGTGAAAAAAAGTCACCACAGTGACTTTCTAGTAACAACTTCAGCATTTCCAGTAATGAAATTTGCAAGTGACCTATTAGGTTCTATATCTTTCCCCACCTGCAGAAGTAAACCCACACTGAATAAATCAATATGCCAAATCCAAAACAGTCCCTACCTATCTCCAAAATCTGGAAGGTAGGACTATAGCAGTGCAGACTACAGCACTCTCTTGCTATATTGCCCCAGAGGAAACTATCATTTGTACCTCTTTCCCAAACTCCCACCTAGTTAGCAACTTGGGTAGTTCCAAGCTTCCACCAGAAACTGATCTGCTTCCTGTTTATGGGGGGGAAAGTTTCTTTGGAAGGAATTTTTCTCCAAGGAAACACCATTAAAAGCATATCCAAGATGCGAATTAAAGTAACAATAAAAGCATTTATTGGGGAGGGGATAGTTTAAAAATATAAAGTCAGTGTTCAATGTTTGACCTCAACTGACCAGCTTCATGAAGCAGTTTCACAAAACAAGTCATCATGTCACTTTTCAAAATTCAGTCACCATTAAGGAATTTGGATTAAATAAAAAAAAATTCCAACATAAATCAAAGTCAACAATGGTTCAGAAAGAATGCCAGAGAGAAGAGACTCCTGCTATTTTCACTAGAATAATCTGTCAAATTAAAATTAGAAATGGTCTCTAACTTGCTGGTGAGAACATGCCAGGTTTGACACTTCCAGAATTACATTGCTGAGAGTACTGGAGAGTAAATGCACATCTTCCTCCAAGGACTTGTGTACATTTTTATATAAAGTAGAAAATCAAAATTTCTTTTAAATTCTCAGCAGAAATAAGATGTCATTATCCATCTGTTCTCACAAACTTTAAAAGATTGATAATATTCATTGTTGGAGAGGATTCAGGAATTCAGCTCTCATATGTGGTCAAAAGGAGTAGAATTCACAAAAGCATTTTTGGAAACCAGTTTGGCAGTATCCACTGAAGTACGCATACCTTTTTCCCAAGCAAACCCTTCTTCTAGGAAAAAAGCCTGCAAAAATGCTAAGAAAACATGCATAAACATTTATGTAAAAACATTTTCATTAGAACTGTTAAAAGTGAAAATTTGAAAACTAACTGTCCATTAGAAGGAAAGTGACTGAAAAAAACTAAGTGTGTTCATAATATGGTGTCAGGTTAGCTAAGAAACTTAAGAAAAAATGAAAAACCTTCAAGACATGTTGTTAACTGAAAAAGAAAACAGGTAGCAGAACAATATACAGAGTCTGATCTTACTTATATTAAAATATAAGAGTTTATTTCAATATGTCTATACACATATTCATGGGAATGGAAATGTCTGCAAATGCCACACCAATTTATAAACAATGGTTGACACAGGGACAGAGAATGGGATTAGGAAAGAAGGGACTTTAGTTGTACTGTATAAGTTTGTGTATGCGTGTGTGTGTGTGTGTAAGTGGGGTGCAAATACATACAAGAAAATGCACCAATATTTAGTACACAAGGGAATGATTTTTGACCAATCAAAATATAAAGCATTGCCTTCATCCAGCCTCAAGTCCCTTCCTCCTGCTCTGAAGTAATAATCAATGTTCTAACATTTATCAGTTTGCCTCTTCTTGAGCTTCATATACTTGGAGTCATTGTGTCTGGTTTCTTTCACTCAGTATAACATTTTTAGGATTCATCCATATTTCGTAGTACATCACTCCATTCTTTTTGCTGAATAACAGTTCATTATATGAATATACTCAATGGATAAATAACTCAATGTATTGTTGAGCAGAGGTTTAAAATGGTGCGGCCCTTACAGAAGAACACTTCTGGACTACATGATACTTCCAGGTGTGGCTGTAGTGTAATGGCTAATAACAAATTTTCGAGCCAAGCTTCCTGGACTCCCATTAGAAGTTTGTCACTTTTATCTGTGTGCCCACAGGCAAGTTCCTTCACTTTTCTGTGCCTCTATTTCTTCACATATAAAAAGAGAATAATAATCAAATCTAACTCATAAGGTTATTGTGAAGGCTTGATGAGTAAGTATAAATAAAATGTTTAAAACAGATCCCAGCATGTTCACTTTCTGTTTCACTCTTAGCTTACAACAGGAATGCAATCATGTCTTGTGCAATATTGTACACATATATTCAGAGTCTCATTTCCCACACCCGAACAGCAAGTATTGCAAATACTTGAAACAATGGTCTTTGGAATGCATTATTAAATGCTTTTTGTCATACATTTAGCTTCCACTTGTGCTTTGCTTAATGATGAGTTACATTCCTGGCAGGTTATCCTGATGGCAGTATGGCAGGAAGGTCAGGACCAGCAAGGGGAAGTGAGCTGAGACCCTGAAGGGACTGCACAAGTTGATGGGCCACACACACACAATGGAAGCTGACAATGAAACCTGCATGCAGAATTTCCGTTAATAAAAGCTCTTACTTTTAACCACTGAGAGGATTCCATTTTTTTGAAGCTTGTAAATACCAGTGAGTACTTCAGCATAGCTATAAATTTTAGAAAGCTATCATAAATATTCTAAAGATATTTTATAGCAATTACAAATGTGCTATATGTCATGAGCATGATCGTTCCTTACTAGAAGGAACATCTGCTGTGACAACTTGAGAAGACAAAAGCCGGGTCACAGTCTGAGGAATCAGTTTGAGAATGAGTCAGATCTCTTAGACTTTGCATCAGGAGGCAGTCTCTCAAGGGCAAATGTTTGACCACTGGTTTCATGACAGTTCACTGATTAAGGGTTTCCCTGTCAAAACCCTTCATCAGGCCATCCAAGCCTACCTCTCCATGCCTTCTGACTTGGTTTTCCTCCCTATTGTATTCCTTGTCTTTCCCTCCCCACAGTTCTTGCTCCCTAGAAGTGAGTGTTACCTTATCTTCCCTTCCACCTGCTGTGGTGCCTAAGTTTATGTAAGAACCCAGAGACAGGTCACCTTCAAATAAAACACAAGATGTCAACACACCTTAAAACGATATCATTCTTCACTTGGCAGGACAGCAGAAGGTACCAAGAACCTGATAATTCTAACTAAAGAAGGTGTTAAGGAAAGAGAGGGCTCAGATTTGAAAACCTGAGAAGTGGAGTTTCCTGAAGGCAAATGCATTTGCATGTTCCATCTTCTAGTACCAGGTCCTACTATTAGACCCTCTTTGGAGGAGATGACCCTATCAGGCTGGTCTTTCTTCAGCTTGATGAAATGACTGAATCATTTGAGACCATGGGAATTGAGCAGCTATGCATTAAGAAGCCCAAGACTAAGGACTAGTTGCCAGATTGAATATATTCTCATGGCAGTGGTACCCTTTATAAAGTCTATGACTTTGGCCAAGTTATTTCACTTAGAGTAAGGGGTATTAAGTGATGCCATAAACTTAAGGCTCTTAAACTAGCACCTCTCACACTGAGTATGCCCCTGCCACAAACCCTCTTTTGTGTAGCATAGATTCATCCCTCACCCCTGACCTTCTCATCCAAGGCAAGAAGACCTTGGGAGCAGTCTTAGGAGATTACATAAGCAGAAGGTGAATTACATAGCAAGAGGAGAATTTGTTCGCCCTGTAGACATTTCATTTTGGAGAGGCTCTAGAAGATTGACTCTTTTCAAATGGTCTTCCTCCCTTTGACTCTGGAGGACCCTCTCCCCCAAATAATAAAGGAATGTCACACCAAACATGAATGGAATCCAGACACTAAAGTCAAAACTAGAAAGAGATGGTGGGAGCCTGTTTGTGAGGACCCCAGGAACAGAAAGAAAACAGAAGCAGGATGCTAGCACCCTCTTCTAAGAACATGTGCCTCAAGGCACAATAGTCCTAACTTCATAGGATGCCCTGGGCAGTAACCTGGACAACTATTAGAGAAGTAGACACAAATCAGGTAACATTGGAGAAGGTGAATTTTCCAACAGGGGAGATCTAGAATGCAAGGTGAGAGCTTCATAGCTTGGAAGTCATATCATAGGGGCAATAGCAGTTATTGATATGAGGACCCAGCTCTAAAACAGGACACAAAACCAACAAGGGTGCCATGTAATTCCATTCCTTGACCCATTAACCTCAATGAGATCACCTTTTAAACAAAGTTCTAGTTTTTATGAATGAATCTATGCTCACAAGCAGAAATATTTATTGTTTTTCACATCCTGAAGTGTCATTGTATCATAATGAGTTTGGTTCTTCTTCCTGTCCAAAAGATTAAATTAGAGATGAACAGTTTGGTGATGACAAAATAAGTGAATATAAAAGTAGGAACTCAACAAAATGAGAAAGTAAAAGAAAGACAAAGGGGCAAAGACAATTCAGCTATTGCTTAAGAGATCTGAGGACAGAATTCTCAGAACCAAGGGGCACACTCAAGACCCAGCAAGACCTCAGTTTTAAAATCCAGCCCTGTTTCCATTTCATATCTTCTTTTTGCACATCATTTATACTTCTTTTCAAATCAAAAAATGGAATCTGAGCACTTTTTAAAATAAAACATTTGTATAAGTGCCACAATTCCATGGAGTACTGTATCGTTCTAAAAGCCTACAACTCCACTGTTAGACGCAGGCACATTAGGGCCAATTTGGTAGAGTGTCAGCTGTATTTACAGTTTGGGGTAATATAAAAACATATGGAAACTGTGAACATTGACCCCCGGGAGGCTAATGCTGGAGGAAACCAACATTCCACAGTCTGGCCAGAGGTTGGGGGCGATTTGCCCAGACAATATATATCCAGAGCAACCTATGAGCACAAGGGGCACTTCGTGTATGCAAGACCTATTTTTATTGCATCCAATCTGGAACTGGGTTGCAGCAGCTCAGACATAAAATAAAGTAGAGGTGTAAGAAGATAAAAATCTTTTGTGATGATTTTCCAAATTAGAGTACAGAAATAATATGTTGGAGTTTGTATTCTTTGCTATCACAAGTCAATTTAAAATATTTTTAAATAATAAAAACTCCATTTTCAGATGTCAGATTATGTATCAGATGCTGTGCTAAGCACTGTAAACGTATTATCTAAGCTAAACAAAACAACAACCTTACATGGAGACAGTCTTTTCCCCCATAGAAATAGAGGCTTAGAGAAGAAAAGTTGTCTGTCCAACATCATTCAGACATCATGCATCAACATCATGCAGAACTTGAACCATTGTTTCTGTGATGCCAAAGATCATGGACTTTTATGTTACATAAAAACAGTAAGCTATTATCATATATTAGTAGGATTTTTTTTTCACTACAAAAGTAAACAGCACATACTAACCAGGCCAAGAAATTCACTTTTGAAAGTCAATCCCTTTTCTTTATAAAGCAGGCAAAGTGCTATCCTAAATAAAGCAAATTACACTCTTTGGGATTGGAGTAATCTGTGATGCAGCTCATCAGACCATCGCCAAAATAATTTGGACCAGTGCTGAGTTCAATTTTTATTGCTACATAACAAATTATTACAAACTTAGTAGCCTAAAATAACACTCATTTATTATCTCACAGTTTCTATGGGCAGAAGTACAGACATAGTTTAGCTGGTCTCTCTGTTCATGGTCTTGGAGGGCTGAAATTAAGGTGTCAGCCCAACTGCATTTCTCATCTGTAGGCTTAACTAGGGAAGAATGTACTTCCAATCTCATTCAGGGTGTTGGCAGAATTCCTTTCCTTGCAGCTGTGTGACCCAAGTCCCTAGCCTTTTGCTGACTGTTGGGAGGACTGAATCTGCCCTAAGGTCCTGGAGGCCAACTCAAGTTCCTTCCATAGTCCTGTACACTGACAGTTCACAGAATGGTTATTTTTTTTTTTTTTTTTTTTTAAGCTAACAGGAGAATCTCTCTCCAGTTTGCTAACTGGGAATTTTATATAATATAACATATGCTAGCACCCTTGTCACATAAAATACCTATGCAAAAGAGTGGGATCCCATCACCTTTGCCATATTATATCAGTTGGATGTATGTCACAGGCCCTGTTCACATTCAAGTGGAGATTATATGTGGATGTGAAAACCAAGGGGTGAGGATCATGTGGACCATGTCAGAATTCTGTCTTGTACTCTGCATTATAGAACTTTCTACATTCATGGAAATGTTCTATTTCTATGCTGCCCAGTTCTGTAGCCACTAGCCCCATGTAGCTATTGAACCTGAAACACAGCTAGAGCAACTGTAGAACTGATTTTTACATTACTTAATTTTAATTAATTTAAATTTAAATAGTTACATGAGGCTCATGGCTACCTTCTGGACAGCATAAATATGGGCATGAAGCAATGTGCAAATTACATGTTAATTATTTTTAAATATTTTAAGCCTTTGTACGTACTATTCTTTCTAAAGATTTCATAGTCTTTCTACTGTCAAATTCGAACAGTTCTGAGGACCTGTCCACCCTGGTATCTACCTAACAGACTTAATTTTTCCATTGTTCCAAACTTCTTCCAAACCATTTTCACCAATGCAATCAAGAAATCTGGAAAGCTTAACTTATGGCCAACAAGGGGTGGGGGTAATTTATGCATCCTTATGCTTTCCCAAGTACTTATCCCCATGACAACACAGTGCAAAAACAAATGCCTGTTCTTTCCACTCTTCTCCACAGAACTCAAACCACTTCTCTTAGTCCGATGTGAATGAGTAAAACAGCATCAGTGGTGGGTGGTGGATAAAATGAAAATCAATAAGGATAACAAAGTGGCAGAATTATAGGCAAAGAAGGAATAAACCACTTCCTCCCAATTATAAGAGAAGACAGAATAAACTACCTCCCCACACAATTGCCTCAACACAATTAACTATTTCCAAATCCATCCCTGCAATGTCAGTTTCGCTCCATGACATGCTTTTCCTAATTCAGTGGTTTCCAAACAATGTTCTAGCAGCACTGTAATTAACAAGGTCTGTTAATTACTATCACTGAAAAAAAAAGGGGGGGAGGGGTTAGGATCAAATAAGTCTTGATAGCAGAGACAAAGAAAAAATGTAAACAGGTTTCTTATACTGCAGGACTTTTCAGAGCCTGTAACCCATTAAGTCCCATGATCCCAGATGTGGGATACCTATAAAGACTTAAACATAACACCTACAGTAATTTTTAGAAATAAACACGGTTTTAGAGTTCTATTGATCTGAGAAAATTAGAAGATTAGTAAATTAGAGTATTTGAAAATACATACATATTTCATAGACATATAAAAATATATAAAATATATATAAGCTGTAGATGATTATATACAATATTAATGTAACTGTGTCAATTTCTTTGAAATGTGCACAAAATTAAAAACTTGGAACCTAACGAGTTAATACAAAGTACACTGTGAATCTCCAAGAGGGGACATAGTAGGTATGTTTTTTAGATTTGTTTGATCAAGACATTTTTTATCTCAGGATCATTCCACTGAACTATTGCTCTGAAGTATTAAATCTGAAAAATAATAATTTTAATCGGTTTCTTAAAATTGTTGCTATTATAGCCACTCAATGAATTTTGTTCTACCCATCTACCACCTGTGCCACTTAATAATTTTCATTAAATATTTTACCCTGTATACTTAGATTCTTAGATTCTTCCTGAGCAAGAATCAGTAAAATTATGAGGTTATATAGTAAAAAAAAAAAAAAAAGAAAAAAGAAAAGATAATAAAACACATAAATGTTCACCTAAATGTCTCATTATAAGCATGTCTTTTTAATGACAAAGACATTAAAAGCATGACTAGAAATGATAGAAATAGTGCTTAGGAACCAAAACCAAGTCCACATCCTCCAAAGCCATTCATTGACTAGCACACATTCACACAGTTGCTGGGACGGGGCCTGCCAGGCCACCAGTGAGATACAAGAAGTCATCAGTAATCTCTACTGAGCCAATTCCTAGGATTCATTGGTCAGAGATACTTACATGTTCCCCTTTTGTTCAGTAACCAAGTAAGCCACCCTCTGCTGTAATTCAGCAAATTCCCAGGAAGACAGAGACAGTAAACTCTCACTTTCTCCTTAAGAAATTATAGCCTTGGGCAGAAGGTATAGCTGAGTGCTTGCCTAGCATGGAAGATCCCTGAACTGAATGTCCAGCACCACAAAATTAAATAATTAATTAATTAAAATTAAAAAATTAAAGAAATCTAGCCCTGACCAACCTGAATTCTGCAGAGGCAAGGCAGAGCCTTTCCTTTGCCCACAGGGGCAGATGACCCAACTTTTAGGAATGTCATCCCATCTAAAATCCAAGAGTAGTTAGTCATCAGGACCTCCAACTCAGATTCACAAGCATGAATGCTGTAGGATTCTATAGCACTTTAGCCACATCTCTTTGGACTAAGCAATGTTAATATTACAATTTACTTGATTTAATCCTCAACAATCTTATGACACAGACATGGTACAGTTATATATCACTTAAGGGTGGGGATATACTCTAAACTATCACTGGTTTATTATTGTGTGAACATCATAGCGTACACACAGTATACAAACCTAAATGATATTGCCTACTATTCACTTAGATTACATGTTATAGACCATACATTTGGCCCACATAATGGACCAAAATGCCATTATGTGGCACAGGACTGTTTAGACTGGAAAAATGAGACGGAACAGGTAAGCAACTTGCTTAGCTGCCTCTTCCAACCAGAAGGAGACAGTTAGGTTTTCGTTCCAATTTGTTATACCCCACAACTAATGTCATTTTCCTTGCCTTACACTGCTACTCTTAGATTCACCTCACTGGTTAATTTCCTATCATCATAGCCATCTAGGATAATTCTGCTAAAAGGAAAACTCACTACCTACCTATAAAATTGTTTCTCCAAAACTATGTCACTGTCTCCCCACAGAAAGGTGCTCTTGTCTCCCCAGAAAATTCACCACACACCCACTTCTCACATCTGAGTATACACACACACACACACACACACACACACACACACCCCAAAGCAGTGCTTGTGAGGACCTTTGGGCAAAGGTTCTATGTATTGTAGCAAACATGTGTCCATATGGTATCATCTTCAAGATTCTCTGAAGACAATGAGTAAGCCTGCTCTAACATTCTTCACACAAGCAGCAAGAAAACCACCCACCAAGCAACTGGAGGAAGATTGAGAAATAAAGCTTTAGAAAGTCCGTATAGGCTAATATATGAATAATTCTTTATTAAAAGTAGCTGTAGCATAATTTACAAATAAGAAATAATTTCAAGTCATAACATATAGACAGATTTTTCTATAACAGTAGGTAATAACATATTTAATTTGTTACTCTTATAAGAAAAACACTATCAATATTAACTATAAAATGAATATAAAATATTTAAGATTCAAGATAAAGCAATGAAAGAAATTCATCTGCAAAAAGTGGGCATTTTGCTCTCTAAGATCTCAACCTTGTATTTCTCAGCCTATCTAGTGATTTGATTACAATTAGACCCATTTTCAGATATCAATCTTAAATTCTTTCTTATTGTACCTTATAAAATCAGAATTCTTCCCTCGAGCAAATCAGAGGGAAGAAAGATTTTCCTATTTACCGCCTGAAAAATACAAGAAACCCCTAAAATCAATATAACCAAAGTCCACCCATGAGAAAAGCAGTGTTTTTTATGCTATGCTTTGAATGTATTCCCCAAAGTTCATGTGTTGGAAACTTGATCCCCAAAGTAGTAGTGCTGGGAGGTTGGGGCTAATGGAAGATAACTGGGTCCTGGGAGAAGCACACTCCATTATCTCAGGAGTGGTTTCACTATAAAAGGTCCCCTCTTATTCTCTCTTGTCCTTCTCTCCTCTGCCTTCTGCCAAGAGATGATGTGGCAAGGCCCTTATCAGATGTTGGCCCCATGATCTTGGACCATGATGTTCTATTACAGCGGAACAAAACAGACTAAGTCACTAAAATAATGTGTCCAATTCTTCACAATGTTATAAACTATTGCAAACTCAATTCCTATGCTGTTTATATTTTTAATTGAGTTTCTTTCTATTTGGGATTTTACTTTTATATATTTAATTTTAATATGTGATTATCTATAAAACTAATATCTCTTTTACATTCTCAATTTAGAAATGAAATGATAAGAAATTGTAGCTTCCTTGGCCATTGGTACTTATTTTGTTTGGAGAAAACAAATTAAAGGAAAAGTTCTGACAACACCTAAAACCATGATCAGCTCCGGACTGGGGGTGAAGGGCTAGGTTTCTCATTGACTGAAAGGTTAGGAGTGGAATATTTTATGCTAGAGTTACAAATCTGTATGAACTAGAAGCATTTCCTGGGCAATTAATCAAGGGGAACTTTTATGTAAAAACACATCTCAATTGAGCTATTCGAATATGGGTCCACAAGCTGCAATGACTAATTATAAGTTTCAGACCTGTGTAGCTTGCTGAAATGCTTTTCTGCAGGCCATTAAAAATGCCTTGACAGCATCCAAATTCAGCAAGAAGAATAAACTAACTATG
The DNA here is from genome assembly GCF_902686445.1 of Sciurus carolinensis. NCBI lineage: Eukaryota > Metazoa > Chordata > Mammalia > Rodentia > Sciuridae > Sciurus > Sciurus carolinensis. The sequence goes on along the minus strand of NC_062229.1, from coordinate 53,248,997 downwards.
GGAAGTTAAATTACAGAAAGGGATTATTCAAAGTATGTGACCTTTGCACAAAAACGATGCATGTTTATTTGATACTACAGAACCTCCTCTATTTCCCCCTTTGATAGGTCCATGTAATTCCCACTAACAATAATGAGAGATATGTCCTAAAAATGAATAGCTGCTAACTCCAGCCATCTGTGCATTCCTGGTACAAATAAAACTGAATGTCATCACTACCCTATTGGATTTCTCAGTAATGCTCTTTGCTGATAAGAACTTTGAAAAAATACCAATGGCATTTTTTTTTCTCTTACTTACTCACACAAAGCATGCCCATTGCCCTTGCTACATAAAGAAGTCTATTCTACTCTGAATCCAGGCAGCCACTGAGAAGTGGGGGTGAGATAAATCCCTGCTTATCAAGATAACTGTTTCCCCACTCAGTATAAATGGAGACAAAGTACACTCAGACTCAAATGATTAAAATGGTCAAATTCTTAGCAGGTTAACTCATTACTTTTCATCCTTCTTTTGCCAGCCCTGAAAGCTAAGTAGCTGTCTTAACAGGCTGCAGCAATCACTTTCAAACAACTCTCTTGCCCTACAACTATGCTAAAATGGAGTTAATTCACTTTTCCTTTATGAATTACTGGCTGTCAAAAATATGAAAAGGGTCCCAAGCTTTAACGGAGACCCTTAAAAAGAGAGATCTTGTGCTAGAGAACTCAAGATGGTATGCTGGGGAGGCAGAAAAACTTGAAGACTGGAAGGCCTTCAAGTCAGAAATTGGAGGTAGAGACAGGTAGATATAGATAAAGATATGGGTATTTTTATCTACAGTGTTTACATATGAAGAGAGAGGCTGGTGTGAGTCTCTAAGTACAGCCTGGAGTCTCTTCAGAACTGGGAACACACAGCACCATGGGGCCATGTGGTCACATCTTCCCTTTTCTAGCCAGCCATTCCAAGAGCCCCTTCATACATCCCTCTCAGGGGTACATGTAAATCCTCCTTCGGAAAACCCAAGGGTCTATTTATCAGGTGGATTACTTCTTATTCTGGAGCCAAACAGAAGGCTGTAGTGCTTAGGATCTTCTTTTAGGTTTGATCATTTGGTCTAGTTTTATATGACATTTGACGACAGAACTGCTAAAAATATTTATTAGCTTGGCTAAAAACTAAAGAAAAAAATGGTAATCACAGCTCTCTGGAGAGGCTTTTTAAATTTCATTTTATGGCACTATAAAATGAGGCCATACTCTGAGAATTTAAATGGGCAAATTATTTGGTTGGACATGGCTCAGATTGTGAAGTTCAGTCACATCAGTGGACATAAACGCTAAGTGACTATTCAAGGTGAGGGTCCATTTCAAAGATAGTTAAGACATCACCAAAAGAAAGCAACCATCTATTTCATATAAGTGACTAGATGCATGTTTGTAGAAGAATGTTTATTTAGACTCAAGATTACAATTTGAAAAAGTTCTTAAATTTGGTAACTATTCCTAATGTTACCTCATGACACCCTCAAAAAGAAGTGCCAACATAAAGCTTCAAATGATATTTTAAGTGCCATATTTGATAATAGTACAAATCCACTTGCTTTCTCCAGCAGCATACTTTTTTCAAGTTATCAACTTATTTAAAATATTGTTAGATAGGATTTTAAAATAGAATTCACCAAACAACTGTAAAAACAAACATACAAGAAAAATAATCATATACTTAAAAATGATCTAGTATTTTGAATACATAAAGAGCACAGCTCAATAATGAAAAGACAAATAATCCAATTAAACATGGGCAAAGGATTTGAATACACATTTCTTCAAATAAGATATACAAATGTTGTTCAATATCACTAGTCATTAGAGAAATGCAAATCAAAACCATTTCATATCCCCTAGGATGCCTCTGATTAAAAAAGATAATAACAAGTTTTGGTGAGAATATGCAGAACTTGAAACAATTATACGTTGACAGTGGGAATGCAAAATGGTATAACCACTTTGGAAAACAATTTGGCAGTTCTTCCAAAAGTTAAACACAGAGTTACCATAAGACACAGTAATTCTCTAGCAGAGCATTTTCATTATAGCTAAAAATTAGAAATAATTCCAAAGTTGATCAGATGATGAATAAATTTTTTTTAATTTTTTAAAAACTTCTAATTTGTTTTGATTAGTTTTACATTTGCCAGTAAATGAATGGAGCTAGAGAATATCATGCTAGGCAAAATAAGTCAATCCCAAAACACCAAAAGCCAATGTTTCTCTGATATGTGAATTCTAATTCACAATGGGAGGTGGATGCTAGAGAAGAAGAGAGTCACTTTAGATTAGTAGAAGGATTGAAGGGAGGGGTGGGAGTATGGGAATAGTAAAGATAGTAGTATGAATCAGACATTATTATTCTATGTACATAGATAACTATACAACTGGTAGGATTCTACATCATGTATAACCAGAAGAATGAGAAATTATACTCCATTATATATGATGTATCAAAGTACATTCTACTGTTCACTGCAATAATCAATGAATAGATTTTTTTAAATGTGGTATACTTAGACAATGGAATATTATTCATTAAAAAAAGGAAAAAGTAAATTAAAAAATTTAAAATGTATTATTTGAAGGTAATAGAAACAGGACTGTGTTATAGAAAGATGTTTACCTTATATTTCCAGTACAATCAGAATTGGACTCAGCAGTCCTCCTTCATCCACCCTCCATCATACCATATATTTGTAACTGATATATGTTACAACAAGGATGAAACTCAAATATATTATGTTAAGTGAAAAAAGCCAGTAAAACAAGACCACACATATAAGAATGGAGGAAGGAAGGACTTTATAAGAGGGAAAAGAGGGGTGGGAGGGGTGGGGGGGAAGGGAAAAAAAATAACAGAATGAATCAAACAACATTATCCTATGTAAATTTATGATTACACAAATGGTATGCCTTGACTCCATGTACAAATAGACAAACAACATGTATCCCATTTGTTTACAATAAAAAAAAGAAGATAAAAAGTAAAAAAAAAAAAAAAAAAAAAGACCACACTTTAAATCTCAATTACATGAAGCGTTCCAAATACTCAAATCCTTAGACGTGAAAAGCAGATTACTATTTGCCAGGGACTGGGGAAAAGGAAAAATGAGAGGGGAAGTAGGGAGCAACTGCTAATGAGTCTGAGGGTTATTTCTACAGTGACGAAATTTTATCCTCAGAATTAAGATAGTGGTGGTGACTGTATGAACATACCAACACCTACTGAATTATACACTTGAAGGATACATTTTATGCCATTTTAAGGGTACTTTTTATATAATATAAATTAAAAAATCACATATACTAGAAACCAAAAAATTAAATACTACAAAAGAGTTTAGAAAAAGAAAAATTATATTCCTCCTCTGATTCCTTCATTGACCACTCACACTTTTAAGTATTTTTATCAATCTTTCCAAAAATTCTTTTGGGCAAAATTCAGGCATGCATGCTCTCTCTCACACACACACCCCCTTTAAAAGTACAAGGACAATGCTATACATTTTTCAATATGTCTTGGCCATCTTTCCATGTTGGGAACACATAGACTGGGATGTGGAAAAGGGGGCTGGAAAGAGATGGTGAAGCTGGAAAAAGGGATGCCAAGCAGGAACCTGAATCATCTTCTGGAGGAGCAAGAATCTGTAAGTTTTTCAATTTTTCAAATATCCATTGAAAAATTCTCCCTGGATATTCCACATACATCTCAATATTTTCAAAATTAAAATCTCAACTGTTCATCCCCAGAGCTGCAATCATCCTCCCTCTTATGTACTCTATCTCTGAAGTAATTCAAAGGTAGGGGTCCAGGAGCAGTAAATCTTTCTCCGTAGTAACACATCACACATAATGAATCTCTATGTTCTGCATTTTAATTTAATTAAAAATATCTATCAAAATACCTCCTACCTATTCTTATTGCTGTCATCTTAATCCATGACTTTGTTTTCATTGAGGTTATTGTTAACTTGCTCTAGGTCACTCTGAACTTGAACCAAAGTTATCTCAAGACCAAGAGGCATGTGGATATAGGTATTATGTGGATACTCTCTTACATGCCATATAAAATAATTTTAATTTTTTTTATTTTGAAAGCAATGGGAAGAGTGCTGTGTTACAGAAGGATGTCTGCCTTAAATTTCCATTACAATCAGAAGTGAACTCAGGAGAGATCCAAGATGGCAGACTAGAGGGTGACTGCATCTCCCATAGCGCCAGAACTCAGGATTCAAGAAGGGGAGGTATTGAGAGACTCGGACCAACATAGAACCGTGGGATGAGTCTCTCCCACCGGGTGAAGCTTGGCCGGGGCGACAGGCCCGGTCAGTGGGCAGCTTCTCGCAGCAGGGCAGCAAGAGTGTTCCCTAAGCAGCCTTGCTCCCTCTGGGGTCAGGCGGGATCCACAGTCAGCTTCTCAGAGCAGGCCCACCCAGTGAGAGCTTTTCCCACACAGAGCCAACCCCAATCCCTGAATCCAGAGGTGGGCCCCCGGCCCACAGGCGGCTTCGGGGACCAGGGCAGGACAGCAAGAGGCTTTCCCGAGCAGCCCAGCTCCCTCTGGCGGTGGCAGGCCCTGTCTACAGCCAGCTTCTAGGAGCAGGCCTGTCCAGTGAGAGGATTTCCACGCAGAACCAGCCCCTAGCCCTGGACCCAGTAGCAGGCTAGGGGCAGCTTTCTTCGGAAGCACTGCATTATCAAGTTCCTCCAAGACTTCAGGCTACTGAAGGCTGGGAAGTGATATACTGGAAATCTACATGGACACTATAAACCAATAGAGGAAATCTAAAAATTCTCAGAGTCCCACTGATATCTGACCAATATGAGAAAACAAGGGAAGAAAATGTCCCAAACAAACCTAGATACTATATCAATAAAACCGAATGACAGCACAGCAGAAGAAATGTCAGAAAGGGAGTTCAGAATGTACATAATTAAAACAATCAGGGAAGCAAATGAAGAGATGAAAGAGCAAATGCAGGCACTGAAGGAAGAGATGAAAGAGCAAATGCAGGCATTAAATGATCGCACCAATCAACAGTTAAAAGAGCAAACACGGGAAGCAAAAGATCATTTCAATAAAGAGTTACAGATACTGAAAAACAAACAAACAAATCCTTGAAATGAAGAAAACAATAAACCAAGTTAAAAACTCCATAGAAAGCATAACCAATAGGATAGAACACCTAGAAGATAGAACCTCAGACGTTGAAGACAAAATATTCAATCTTGAAAACAAAATTGACCAAACAGAGAAATCCATATGCAACAGAATGAAATTAAATCCCTATCTCTCACCTTCCATGAGGAAGAGATGAAAAACAACAATGCAAATCAGCAACAGGAGGAATTAGCCTAAAGGAATAGCCAAATAAAGGAGAAACCAAATCATGTCAAAAAACAAAAATGAGTCAAATGACTGGGAATACAAATCATATCACAATAATAACCCTGAATGTTAATGGTTTGAACTCATCAATCAAAAGACTAAGATTGGCAGATTGGATGAAAAAGAAAAATCCAACAATATGCTGCCTGCAAGAGACTCATCTCATAGAAAGAGATACCCACAGACTAAAGGTGAAAGGATGGGAAAAAACATACCATGCATATGGACACAGCAAAAAAGCTGGAGTATCCATCCTCATATCAGATAATGTGGACTTCAAACCAAAACTAGTCAGAAGGGATAAAGAAGGACATTACATACTGCTTAAGGGAAGCATAAATCAGCAAGACATAACAATCATAAATATCTATGCCCCGAACATTGACTCATCCATGTACGTCAAACAAATCCTTCTCAATTCCAGAAATCAAATAGACCACAACACAATAATACTAGGCGATTTTATCACATCTCTCTCACCACTGGATAGATCTTCCAAACAAAAATTGAATAAAGAAACCATAGATCTCAATAACACAATCAACAATTTAGACTTAATACATTGAATATACCATCCAACAAAGAACGAATACACTTTCTTCTCAGCAGCACATGGATCCTTCTCTAAAATAGACCATATTTTATGCCACAAAGTTACTGTTAGCAAATACAAGAAGATAGAGATACTACCTTGTATTCTATCAGATCATAATGGATTGAAATTAGAAATAAATGACAGAATAAAAAACAGAAACTTCTGCAACACCTGGAGATTAAATAATACACTATTATATGATGAATGGATAACAGAAGACCGGAGGGAAATAAAAAAATTCTTAGAAGTAAATGAGAACAAAGACACATCATATCAAAATCTCTGGGACACTATGAAAGCAATACTTAGAAGAAGATTTATTTCATGGGGTGCATTCAACAAAAGAAGTAGAAATCAACAAATAAACGACTTAACACTACAGCTCAAAGTCCTAGAAAAAGAAGAGCAGACCAACACCAAAAGTAGTAGAAGATAGGAAATAGTTAAAATCAGAGCTGAAATCAACGAAATTGAAACAAAAGAAACAATTGGAAAAATTAACAAAATAAATAGTTGGTTCTTTGAAAAAATAAACAAAATTGATTAACCCTTAGTCACACTAACACAGAGAAAGAGAGAGAAAACTCAAATTACTAACATTCGGAATGAACAAGGAAATATCACAACAGACACGATTGAAATACAAAACATAATTAGAAGCTATTTTGAAAATCTATATTCCAACAAAACAGAAAACCTCGAAGACATCAACAAGTATCTAGAGACATATGAATTACCTAAACTGAACGAGGAGGATATACACAACTTAAATAAATCAATTTCAAGCAATGAAATAGAAGAGGTCATCAAAAGCCTACCAACAAAGAAAAGTCCGGGACCAGATGGGTTCTCAGCCAAGTTCTACAAAACCTTTAAAGAAGAGCTCATTCCAATACTCCTTAAAGTAGTCCATGAAATAGAAGAGGAGGGAACCCTCCCAAACTCATTCTATGAAGCCAATATCACCCTGATACCTAAACCAGACAGAGACACATCGAGGAAAGAAAATTTCAGACCAATATCCTTAATGAACATCGATGCAAAAATTCTGCACAAAATTTTAACAAATCGCATCCAAAAATATATTAAAAAGATAGTGCACCACAATCAAGTGGGTTTTATCCCAGGGATGCAAGGTTGGTTCAACATTCGGAAATCAATAAATGTCATTCACCATATCGACAGACTTAAAGTCAAGAATCACATGATTATTTCAATAGATGCAGAAAAAGCATTTGATAAAATAAAGTATCCCTTTATGTTCAAAACACTAGAAAAAATTGGGGTAGTGGGAACATTCCTTAACATTGTAAAGGCCATCTATGCTAAGACCATGGCCAATATCATTCTAAATGGTGAAAAACTGAAAGCATTCCCTCTAAAAACTGGAAGAAGGCAGGGATGCCCTCTTTCACCACTTCTATTCAACATCGTCCTAGTCAGAGCAATTAGACAAACCAAAGAAATTAAAGGGATAGGAATAGGAAAAGAAGAACTCAAACTATGCCTGTTCACTGATGACATGATTATATATTTAGAGGAACCTGGAAATTCCACCAGAAAACTTTTAGAACTCATAAGTGAATTCAATAAAGTAGCAGGTTACAAGATAAATGCTCATAAATGCAATGCATTCTTATATATAAGTGATGAATCTTCATAAAGAGAAATTAGGAAAACTACCCCATTCACAATAGCCTCAAAAAAAAATAAAATATTTGGGAATCAATCTCACAAAAGTGGTGAGAGACCTCTACAATGAGAACTACAGAACACTAAAGAAAGAAAGAAAATCTTAGAAGATGGAAAGATCTCCCATGTTCTTGGATAGGCAGAATTAATATTGTCAAAATGGCCATACTACCAAAAGTGTTATACAGATTCAAGGCAATTCCAATTAAAATCCCAATGACATACCTTTCAGAAGAAATAGAGCAAGCAATTATGAAATTCATCTGGAAGAATAAAAAACCCAGAATAGCTAAAGCAATCCTTAGCAGGAAGAGCGAAGCAGGGGCTATCACAATACCAGAACTTCAACTATACTACAGAGCAATAGTAACAAAAACGGCATGGTATTGGTACCAAAATAGACAGGTAGATCAATGGTACAGAATAGAGGACATGGACACAAACCCAAATAAATACAATTTTCTCATACTGGACAAAGGTGCCAAAAATATGCAATGGAGAAAAGATAGCCTCTTCAACAAATGGTGCTGGGAAAACTGGAAATCCATATGCAACAGAATGAAACTAAATCCCTATCTCTCTCCCTGCACAAAAATCAACTCAAAATGGATCAAGGACCTCGGAATCAGACCGGAGACCCTGCATCTTATAGAAGAAAAAGTAGGTCCAAATCTTCAACATGTCGGCTTAGAATAAGACTTCCTTACAAGGACTCCCATAGCACAAGAAATAAAAGCAAGAATCAACAACTGGGATAGATTCAAACTAAAAAGCTTTCTCTCAGCAAAGGAAACTATCAGTAATGTGAAGAGAGAGCCTACAGAGTGGGAGAAAATCTTTGCCATGCATACTTCAGATAGAGCACTAATTTCCAGAATATATAAAGAACTCAAAAATCTACACGAAGAATACAAATTATCCAATCAACAAATGGGCTAAGGAAATGAACAGACACTTCACAGAAGAAGATCTATAAGCAATCAACAAATAGATGAAAAAATGTTCAACATCTCTAGTAATAAGAGAAATGCAAATCAAAACTACCCTAAGATTCCATCTCACACCAATTAGAATGGGGATTATCGAGAATCCAAGCAACAATAGATGTTTGCGAGGATATGGGGAAAAAGGTACACTCATACATTACTGGTGGAGCTGCAAATTAGTGCAGCCACTCTGGAAAGCAGTGTGGAGATTCCTCAGAAAACTTGGAATAGAACCACCATGTGACCCAGCTATCCCACTCCTCGGCCTATACCCAAAGGACTTAAAATCAGCATACTACAGAGATACAGCCACATCAATGTTCACAGCTGCTCAATTCACAATAGCCAGATTGTGGAACCAACCTAGTTGTCCTTCAGTTGATGAATGGATAAAGAAACTGGTATATATATATATACAATGGAATATTACTCCGCCATAAAGAATGATAAAACTATGGCATTTGCAGGCAAATGGATGAAATTGGAGAATATCATGCTAAGTGAGATAAGCCAATCTCAAAAAACCAAAGGACGAATGATCTCGCTGATAAGCGGATGATGACACATAATGGGGTGTGGGAGGGGTTAGTGTTAGTGTTAGGGTTAGGGTTAGGGTTAGGGTTAGGGTTAGGGTTAGGGATGGGGGCAAGAATGAAGGAAGGAAGGACTGTATAGAGGGAAAAGAGAGGTGGGAGGGGTGGGGGGCCTCCAGAGAGCTACAATCCCAATCCAAATAAAATCAGTGAGACAAAACCTTGTGCCTAGAAGCCCCTGTTGGTTCTTCCTCTTATGTTGGGCAGAATATTAAACTCCACAACCTGGCTCTCAAAGCCCTAAATACTTTGTACATCTTAACCCCAATATACACAAAAAGTCTACTTCTTCACTTTCCATACAGTGTTTGCTTACACTGAATTTCTCTCATTTGTTAGGTTCTCTTTGTTAGGTTTTTCCCATCTCTACACTTCAGGAAACTTTTCCCGCTTTCTAAATGCCCCTTTTCCTAACAAATTCCTACTCAGTTTAATGATGTGTCCATTGCAAATTAATATCTCTTACAGGGTTATTGCTGTGATGAGAAAAAATGCACATCAGTGTTTTGTATGAGCTTGGCCCGTGGAAAGAGCTCAGTGAATGGCAGCAAATCTTTTTTAAAAAGGCACTTAGGATTATCTTTCCCTAAAACTATATGTGCTTTTAAACTTTACAAAACTGAGTTGATCGTCCGATAAAAACAGCCTGCAAATAACATTTAAATTGTAGAGAAGTTGAAGAAAGAAATATTACTCATTCTGCCCAACACATCTTAGTTTTGGAGGACTGGATGGAAGGAAAATGTCTTTGAGAGATGAGAAGGTAAGCCAAACAAACTGACAAATGACAGACTAAAAAAGACATCCTACTCTCCCCAGCAGCTCCAGGAACTGAGAAGCCAACACAGATCTTTTCCATCAGGCATACAAAGTCATTAAAGCTTCAAAGTTAAAAGTTTAAAAAAAAAAACAAAAACCCAAGCTCTGTAGGAGAAGGCCCATACATTTTGATGGCATGATACCTACCCTCTGACCTAACATAACCATGAGGAAGGAATGATTCCACAGCAGATTACTGCCTGGACAAGGGCACTAGTGCGAGGTTTGAATTCTAAGCCTCTGTTACATGCTGCCAACCCTCCTACTTGTCTCGGTCAAAATCAAGGCAGATGCTGATATTGTGCTGCAGAGAAGTTCAGTTCTCCTTCAGAGAGTTGTTTTGTTCTTTTTTCCAAAGGAAAATCATCATATATCACAACAAACGCCTTCATTTCTTTTCAGCTTTCATGCTGCTGGGATGCTCTGATCACACTGTGTGGGGCCGTGAAGAACTGTCTCAAAAATGATTCCTGGAAGAAGCAGAAAACCCCTCCTAGAAATACATCTTTTCTCTTGGCTGCTGCCCCAGAATCCCCCGCCAGGAACCATCCTAAGCTGGCCAGGAGGATGGATGACCCCGGGTCTTCCCCCATCTCTGTCGTCCATGATTCTTGAAGTGAGTCCAGGGCTGATGACTGTCTGCAGTTTACAAAGCTGCTGCCTCTGTGGAGGCCACTCACTGGGCTCATTCAAACTCACTTCAGAAAGAGGAATTTCACATTCCTGCTCAAGAGAGGGTGAGGACTCGGACCAGCAGCTCAAAAAAGGCTGCTGGAATTGCCAAGACAAACAGCTTCTCAACTTCCATTATAAGAGACTTTCATCAATGTTTGGAATCCTTTCTATTATAGAAATAGATTTCCACCCCAAAAGAAGCATATTAAAGAGTGGTCCCTATGGTCTCCGGAGCACTTGGGCCAAAACAATTTAAATGAGCACAAAAAGTTGATGTGGACTAGGATACACAGTGGTTTAAGATTCTGGCTGAGAAACTGAAATGACTGAGTTTGAACTCTGATTCCTCACTTGGTAGCTGTATGGGAGTGAAAAGGTTACTAACGACCTGTGAACCTTGGTTCCCTCATCTCAAACATGGGACTAATAACAGCACCTACTGTCTTCAAGTTGCTAGAAAAAAACATGAGCTAAGCCTTGCAGAATGCACACTACCAAGGCTGGCACCAAATAAGTACTTTAAGGTCTTTTCTCATTTTTGCTGCCACAACAGCATCATCAACAACTACAGGCTACTTAAGCACAATCTGCCACCACAACTGCATTTTCCTAGAATAGCTAAGTTTCTTTTTGTTTATTTTTCCTTTCTTGCTAAAACATGGTCTTATTCTTTGGGAAACATAAGGGTGATAAAACTAAAATTCTGCTGATTTGGTACCTTCATTTTTGAAAAAACATATTTATTCATTATGTCCACATATCTTGAACCTGTTTCCTCTCATGCCACCACCTTATTTCACTACCAATGAAGTATCACTTCTGGCTTAGGCTTCTGTTTCTCCAATAGAGAGATACTACAGAGTAAATCTTCCCGGAAGATACTCTTGATTATGCTCTTCCTAGTCTCAAAAAGTTTAAAATCTCTTAAGTAAACATTAGAAGCTTTACTTATCCAGGCTGATCCTTCTTGTCCATTTTTCCTCCTATTCTCGGGTCCAAGCTACAGAACCTACTCTTTTTTCTGAGCATACACTGTACGTTCCCACCTCTATAGTCTTTCCTCAGGTTCCTCACCTACTTTTCCATCTGGTAAAATCATTTCCATGTTTCTAGTCCAGTGCAAATACCATCACATTCATAGAAACTTCCCCAAGCCTTCCCTCCTCTGAATGTCCATGACATTCATATAGAATATGTCACCTTCTGCCAAGGTGGAGCCTCTTTGCCAAGTTCCAGATTTTTATTCCAACCTTCATACTGGGCACAGCTACTTAGCTATACCAAATCATCTAAAACACAGCCTAGCCAAAGCCTGTTTTTAGCTCCTGCCCATCATATTTTCCACACTTATTCCTATATCTTGCAACAGTTAGGCAGGGATCTCAGTCATGCAGGTAGATATCACTGAACTCAGGAAAAGCTGAGGAATTTGAGTTCCCTGAGAAAAAGAAGAAGTACATGATATTTCTGCTGGCTCTCACAGAAAAAACCAGGATAAAGCTATCTGGGGCTCAAGGACACAGAGTTGGCTAATCTTCACTACCCTGTTGTCTTTGGTCTCTCCACTGCCTCAGGGACTCACATTCTGCTCTACAGACCTTTTCCTATAGACTTAAATTAGTCAGAATGTCTACCTCCTTATAACTCTATTTCTTTGTAGCTCAGATTATTCATTCTGTAAGTATTATTAAGTGTCCACTATTTTGCAAGCACTGATTGGGTAAGACATCTTTTCCAGATAGAAGTTCTACTCTAGACTGAAAGGCAGATGTTGAACAAGCAATTAAGGGTGTGCTCCATGTTCAAGTGGGAAGTTCCATGAACTTGATACACACAAACCTTACCTCCAGTGAATGGCAAAGGAAGGAAGTGACATTTAAACTTCACTTGACCTATGAAAAAAATAAAGCTATATCCATACTTCATACTTTAGACTAAGATAAATTCCAGATGGTTCAAAGACTTAAATACAGAAAAGCAGACCATAAAAATACTGAAGGAATGTTTGTGTCCTCCCAAATATTCATATACTGAAATCCTAACCCCTAAGGTGATGGTATGGAGAGTGGGGCCTTTGGGGAATGGGATTAGTGTCCTTTTAAAAGAGGCCTACAGGAGGAAGTTTGCGTGCTTCTTTTCCCTTGTAAGGACACAGTAAGAAGGCTCTGTCTACCCAGAAAGCAGGTTCTCACCAGACACAGAATCCACCAGCACTTTAAACTTGGACTTTCCACTTTCCAGAACTATGAAAAATAAACTTCTATTATTTATAAGCTATACTTATGGAATTTTGTTACAGCAGCCAGAACAGACTAAGACAAAATCATAAAAATACTAAAAGAAACCACAGGACAATTGTTCTCACAATATTACAGTGCGGGAAAAGTTTGTAACTATGATGAAAAGTTAAAAAAAAACTTTTTTTTAAAGACAATATGTTTGACTATATAAAAATGATTTTCAAAAAATCTAAATAACAAAAACCACTATTAGCAAAAGAAAAGTAACAAAGGTGGTAGGAAGGAGCATTTAAAAACTCATATTAAAAACAAATGGAGGGGCTGGGGTAGTGGCTCTGTGACAGAGTGCTCACATAGCATGTGTGAGGCCCTCAGTTTGATCCTCAACAGCACATAAAAATAAAATAAAGCTATTGTGTCCACCTACAACTAAAAAAATATTTAAAAAACCAAATGTATAATTTTCTGAATGCATAAAGAGCTCATACAAATACATAAGACCAATAAAAGAATATGGCAAAGTATAAATACATTTAAACATATCCACCTTAACTTGTAAAAAGATAAAAACAAATCAGAACTATATTAAAAAACACTTAAATATCATTTTTCACCTTCTATGTTAAAATGACAAAAAAGTCTGAAAAACACTGTCCTTGCAGAGTTAATTCAAAGAGAAGACATCTTACATACCACTGATGGAACTAGAAGTGGTCACTCTGTAGAGGTCAAGTGGCAAAATCTAGCAAAATTAGAAGCATACTGTCCTAGACATTCCATATCTAGGAATTTATCCTGAAGATACATTCATATACATACAAAATTAAGACTATTCACAGACATGAATTATAGCACTCTATATGAGAGGAAAGGACCTGAAACAACCTAAAAGACCTTTGGGAGAAGACTGATACAATGGAATACAGTGCAAAGGTAAAAAGGAACAGAAAATTTTTGTATACAAATACAGGAAGATCTCAAAAATAGTTTGTTAAGGGAGAAACTATATATTACATAATACCATTTGTTTAAACCTAACATTGTAAATACTATCAATCTCCTCTGAACTTCATGATACTGCTTCTGGGGATAATCCCAGTCACATCACAGTGCCTGGCACAGAGAGAGCATCAATTACTATTTGGTGAATGTGAATAAGGCAAAGAATAAAGGAAATAAATGAATGAAGGAACACAGCCTGATATGTGGCCCATCCTCTAAATTCAAATCAATCTTTTTATACATGAATACAGAGAGCTGAATCTTGGCCACTTATTTCCAGAACAATCTAAAATGTGTCCTTATATAAGACAAAAAAGTATGGGTGAGTTTACATACTTATATATAAAATTACTTTTCAATATGCATGAGTTTTTTGTTTACTTATTCATATTCCTGAGAGAAAAAAGAAGTATTCAGCAGGATAATGTTGTTTTCAATCTTTCTGTCAGAAAAAAGTCTCTTAATAGCTTGGGGGCGCGGGGTCTGAAGGTTTTATTCTAGTTCTTCAGATTTTGCAACTAGAAAAACTATGAACGCGGCCTTGACAGGTTCATCTCCAGCTTCTTTCACGTATCAACTCTCCATTCTCCCCTGTTACTCTACGCATGAAAAGCTACATCACAGCCATAATCATAACCACAACCAGTACCACTTAGTGAACACCTATTATGTGCTAGCACTGTGCTCCAATCTCAGTGTGTATCCTGGTCACAAGCCCATAAGAGATGAGCTATAATATAGCTGTCTCCATCTTACAGACACAGAAATTGGCTTAAAGACATGGCTCAAGTGCTATAGCAATGAAGATGTTTCTCAGAATGTAGTTTATTTACTTTTCTACATTTAATAGTCTTAACAACAGGTAACATCTCTAATAACCTGAATGAGGAGTGAAATATTAGCATAAAGTAATAACAGGTCTGGGAAAGACTACATACATGAAATTCAAGAGTGGAGCTTCTTTATCTGCTCAGGAATCCCTAAAGAGCCCCTACTTTGTGTGCCTGGGTGGTGCAAGAGCACCCACACTCAACAAAGTGATAGGACACCTATCTGCCAATTACCCAGTGAGTGTTTCTCACCAAGGTCCATTCACCACAGGTTATCAGAAGATTCTCCAGCTATTCATTATTATAACCAACTCATTCCCTTCACAGTAATTATCTTTGAGCAACATATCATGCTGTCCTTGGATCCATCAAACTGACATATGATTAAATAGCAGAGAGGTCTGAAGTTAAATTTAAAACAACTCTCTTACACTTCAACTTACACATCACATCAAGATCTATTCAGCCACAGGAAGATTCCAGTTGACCAACACCAAAGACCAGTGGACAACTCTGCTGTTACTAAACGTTTCCATTTGAAAAAGGTATTGGCTGTTTTCTTAAAACCTTCAAAAGAAATTTTCCCAGGACCTGAAGCAAAAATTTGCAAGCAATTATCTGTACAAAATTCCACCTGCACCAAACATTAAAATATTCACAACTGTTTCTTCATAATTGCATATGAGGTCTTATGAGAAATAGCACATTTCCTCCAAACACTCTGAGAGTCAGACGTTTTACTGTTCACAGGATAAAATATTATAAAATATTACAAATTATTATACATATAGCTCTGTAGATACCCTAAAGAGCAATGCTTATATTAACAATGTTAACAATCTAAAAATACTTAGGAAGCTAAAATGAAAATATAAGTCTCACTGTTCCTAGACTAAAAAAAAAAATCACACAGATTCTTCAAGGAAAAATTAATTTCTATTTCTAAGCTTATTCTATAGTTTCCACATTTCAAATTTTGGTACAAGAATAATTCTATAGAATCTACTTTATGTTTGCAGGAGTTATAAAGTTAAAAAAATAAATTTTTTCTGTCTTAAATAAAAACAAATGCATCCATGCAAAAATTTGCCAATTTCAGCCAATTTTTATTTTTCATATTTACTTAGTTTAATATTGTGGTTCACTTTCATCCATGTAGTACTCATTTAATTTGAAGCAAAATGAAAGAGTGGCAGATATTAAACTAATCATAATCCCCATAAAGAAATTTTCCAAAATCTTTGTTAGATATAACAACAACTTATTTGCTTCAGAGACAGATGCACAGTACCCACTCAGTTTTCAATTGGTTTACCCCAAAACATTGTTTTCACAAAAATACGACATTATGCAGTGTGGAAATTCTAAGCACCTTCATCCAATATGGAAGAAAGTCTCAGTCACTAGATGGTTAGGTTTCCCTACAACTTGAGCTAGTATTATGGGTAATGAAGTGACAGAATTCACATTTCATAAGAAAA
This sequence comes from Sciurus carolinensis, assembly GCF_902686445.1. Lineage (NCBI taxonomy): Eukaryota > Metazoa > Chordata > Mammalia > Rodentia > Sciuridae > Sciurus > Sciurus carolinensis. The sequence continues at coordinate 53,232,660 of NC_062229.1, read as the reverse complement.
GCCATATAAAGGAAATAAGATACTATTTTTCTAAAAAGTGATTTATAATAATACTGAGAAACTATTTTTTTAAAAAATTCATTTTCCTTTCTCAACATTTATAGAAAAGGCTAACATATCTTGAGAGATTTACTATTTGATGATATTCATCCATATGGTAGTACCAACTAAAAGCCAAGAGTACTGGAAGAACACAAAAAAGGTTTGGGGCAGGGGAGCAGATGAATGGCTAACTCTACCAGTTTGATATCTCTTATTGTGGGCCAGGACTTATCATGCCCACCTGGGATGAGCTCTTGCTTTGGTTGATGCTGTTGCAATGGATTTGCAAGTTGAAAACCATTTTACTCATTTCTTGGAAACCTCAGAAACACTGTGTAGAAAAATTTTGAGTGCAATGCCTTTATGTTCCTTCAGTCTTCCCCATTTCTCAGGGTACAGAAAAGGCACCAGAGCAGCAGCTCAAGCAAGAGCAAAAGTAAAAACAATACAAAGCATAAAGTCTTCATTCTATAAATCAGAGCTGTCTCAGCAAAACATTAGCTATGGCAAGTTCCACCCAGGCCAGGATCAGAAAGGTGCAAGCACCTACCCGTGGCTATGCCTCAAAGGTTCAAAACCAATTCTAAATATAGACCCCACTTAATGTTTGCAAGAGCTGTAAATCAGGGAAAACAACTTTTTTTTTCCATCCCCAATAAAATATCTGCACCCAAAGCAAAATTAGCCAATTTCTGGCTTTCTACCAGTTTTGCTTGGGCATAAAATTTTCTGACACTTCACCAGAAATGTCAGCATTAGTAAAAGGCAGCTTTAAAGAGGGGAATGATTTTTTGACCTGTGGATAACCCCTTTCACCCTAACAGGAAAGTATGGGGGGTGGGGGGGACCACACCTGAAACCCAGTTTTTCCAGTTACTAGTATAAACAGGACAAATTATTTTTCTTAGTGGTCAAATCCTTCCTTATAGGAAATGTTGGTCTTTGAATTGGCAAGGGGAAGGGTCATATCTGTTTTCCTGCCATATCCCCAATGCTGAATACAGACCTTCCTACAAAGAAGGATTTCAAAAAACAGTATAAGAAGGGGAAGGGGAAGAGGAAACAGGAGGGAAGGAGAGAGAGGAGAGACAAAAGAAGTGAAGGGGGATGAGAATAGTTCACACAGTGATCTGTTCCCCTCTCTTTTGGTGGGAGTATTTTTCTTGAACTTTTAAGCAGCAGCCTGATAGAAAAGCGATCATATCTTTTCTTTGGGCTTCCTAAATGATGCTAGGTTTTCTAGCCATTGCAGTCAAGTCAAGTCTCCAGAAAGAGTCCACCAGTAACTCTCCCTGGGAACTGAGAATAAGGAACAAATTAAGAGTGGAAGGGGAGAGAAAAAGCTAAAGAAAGTTGCTTCCTTCAACAGTCATCTATTTACCAACATTCAAGTGCATAACTGGCATCTCCAGGGTAGGGTACACCATGCTGCACAGAGTTAGAGATCAAGCCAGCAGGTTCAGGGTGGCCTGTAAGGAGAGGCAACAAACCTGGCCCTTGAGAGGCAGGATCTATCTGTACAGGAAGAACCAGGGCTATGGATATGAATCTCAAAATGAAGGGAAAGGTTGGCTGCACAGCAGGCAGGACTGTTTTCCCCCAAATGCTTCATGGAATATATTCTATGAACCATATTTGCAAAACTGCAGATTGAACAAAATAGCACACGATTCCTTCTCAGAGCTTTTATTATGTAATTACACCAGAAGTGACATAAGAACTAATATGTAAATCAGAAAGGATTGACTTCGGGGAAAAACAACACACATACACATACATACTCCTTTACTTACTAGCTGTATTAATCTGAGCAAAATATCAAACTTTCATGAACTCCAGTTTCCTCTTCTCTAATAAAAACTCAGTTGTTATGAGAAGTGAATACTATATAAAAAGAGATCAATCTAGCACTGGCACTTAGTTAATACTCAAATATACTATTTCTGCTGCTACTCCTATTATATCTATTACTGCTATCTTCATTATCATCATCATCATCAACATGTATCATGAATATAAAAAAAAAGAATGTCATAAGCAGCATTTCTTACATGGTTATGGTTTGGTCAGTCTTATATCAGTTCTTCTGTGGAAATGCCAAGTCAGTGTGTAGTCCCAGCCTCTCACATGGTGGGTACTCACAATGTATTTGTGGAGGAAATGGGACAAAGAATTGACCCTACCAAATTGCTGGACAGTAAGAGGGTGCTCTCAGGACAAGGTGTTTTTCATTATTTCCTTGGACAACAGGCCTCTGAGGTCTGGGAGAAGTGACTTCATCTTTTGCTTAAAGAATGAGGGATTGAGAGCACAGTGTTCAACTTTGGGGAAACATCACAAAGAGTTTATTTTCGTAGAAGTGTTTGAAGTGACTCTGTAACAATGAGCTCACGCCTGCTGCCAGGCGCCAGCCATCAGTGTAAGACTGCTTACAGGAAAATGTATGAGGCCCATCACCAACAGCCCCCTAGGCCCCCACCTGTCAGACATGTGATGCCCATGTGCAGGACAGATCCAGAGGATTTGCCCCAAGAAGGACTCCTTCCTCTCCAAGAAAGGACACTGAGGCCCACACAAGGAAATGGCTGACCAAAGATCCAAAGTAAACTGGAGGATGGAAGAGCCTGGGAGAGGCCCAAACCTTCTGGTTTTACTTGGTTGATTTTCTGGCAGGATTCTGAACTGAATCCCAGAGGATATTTTTTCTTTCTTCCTTATTTTTTTTAAAATTCAATTCCTGCATACATTTATAAAGATAACCTCATCTGTCAGAAGTCACATGCTAATCTCACAAGGAGTTCCTAGAAGTGAGCAAGCTTCACATAAACACTCTCCCTGTGTGCAATGCAAGGATTCTGTTAAACCTCTCCAGCTTCTTACTGGTCTGTTGTAAAGACATTCTTGACAGAAATGGAGTTTACTGGAGTGCAGGAGTTGAGCAGTTTTAGAATATGACATTTGCATTTTACCAAACCCAATATTTAATACCTGACTACCTAATTTAAGAAAGAGTCCACACAGAGTTTGAAAAGGAAATGAGATCACCTAAGAAAGCTACTGGAGGGAAGAACTTCCCATGGAGCCCACAGCAAACTGAAAAAAAAAAAAAAATGCCCCAGAGTTTGCAAAGTTTTCAAACCTCAGATTGAAATGTGGGAGCATGCAGGACAGATTACAAACTTCTATTGGTGAGAAAGATCAGACAAGATTTTTCTATAATTCCTGATATGTGTATATGCAAACACATGTATGTGTGAGTGTACACATATATGTATCTCAATGGTAAGGCATATAAAGAAAGCACATGGACCAGAGATCCTGCATTCAATTCAATTGTTACATTTCATTTTATTTTAACTGGTAATCCTGAAAGTGTTTGGGGAAGAAAGTAGTTAACTCTGGAAACTTGTCAAAGTTCAAGAAAGCTTCCAAGATTCTTCCAGACTTTTTTGTTTCCAGTAGGACAGGGCTGCCCAATTCCTCTTACACTAAAAATATAACTAGAGATTATTCACAATGATTGTACATTTTCTCTATCATGTTCATTTGAGGCAACAGTTAAATTATCCAACTGGATCTGGCAAGTATATTTCACAAAATCCAATCAGCACACCCAGCCCTTTACTCAGAGAACCACTGGTTACCCCAAACCCTTACCAACCATCTCCCTGAACCCTACCTTCTGAAATTCAGAGCTTATGTTCATTCACCATGAAATAGGAAGAAAACTAAGTAACACCAGCACAGTTCCTGGTGCACAAGAAAAACAACAGAACATCAATGAAAAACTGAAGGCCCAGGCAGGGGCCTGAGGGGTGAGAGCAAAAGTGGTGCCCAGTCTAAAGGATTTCAATACTGTGAAGTACAGATTAGCAGCAGCAAAAGGAAGGCAAAGGAAAAAGAAAACAAAACAAAAAAAAGGCCAGGAGAAAGCTTAACGCTTCACTAAATGAGTGGATCCAAAACTTGAAGCAAAGGTTTGGATGTCATGTGCCTAAGCCTCCTGACTGCTCCCATTAATGATGTCTGGGTTTTTAGACCAGATTTGATCTGTTCCAGAAGTCATAGGTTTTTGGTGAGAGCAATTCTATAGAGCTATGCTTTTAATCTCTGATTAAACCTCTGCTGGGGAAACTTTCGAGAGTGGAGTTTCCTTCTACATGGTGAAATTCAGGCAGTGTCTGTGGGGTGCACAACACAGTATGCAAGAACATAAGAGAAACAGTCAAGAACTGTGAGTCATCATGGTTGGGAGCTAGTGGTGAAACAAAACTGGTGTTTGAGCAGAAGTCCTCCTTTTGAAATTATTTACTGCTGAAGTAAATGCATTGGTTGGTGGCTTGGGGAGTAGGACAGAATAAAAGGTGCAGACTCTGAATCAAGAGGAGAAAAAAAATATACTGTGTCTCTCATAAAGATCAACTGTACTGACTACAAATTAAAGCTTTCTTTTTCCTTTTTACTTTATGTTTGCTTTGTTTCAGTTTCTTTGCATTACCAGGGACTGAATTCAGGGCCTATGAGTCCTACCACTCTTCTACTGAGTTATACCCCAAACCTAAGACTTTATTTGAAGTCTATAGAGAGCTCTAAATCATACAGTGAACATCTTTTAGTAAACTCCTTAATTGAACAATGAAGAAATTGTTAAATACTACTGTGTGCTATCAGAAAGACAAGTCTTCCTTGACGTAAGGAAGAGGAAATTATTGTGTTGAGCCTCCTACATTAGAGAAATCAAATCTGGGATGAATTTTCAAGCAAAACATTCATTTCACTTCTTAATATCAGGGTGTACACATAGTCAACAATGAATCTAGTTTTACACTTAGTTCCATATGCTACGCCCTAGGTAATTAAAGTATATCTTCTGGCTAATAAAAATGAACTCAAAAAGTTAAAACCAAAACAATGACAGGAAATAACATGTGTGTACAATATGTTACCAACACACTGATAATTTTTAAAGTGACTTTTAAGAAAAGTATTATAAATCTTTCAAATCACAAGTGATTTATGAAGCGAAAAGTCTGAATGGTTTGCACTATTAAATTTAGCTTTTAAGTTGCTGTGTCATGGAGGGATCTTTTGTTCTCCCAGGTTAAATTTAGCATCTTGCATTTTGTTTTCCACAGCTTCACACTGTGTCATCATGCAGTCAATATTCCAAACTGTTCAGGAGAAGTGCATTAGGGAGTTATCCCAATGGTTTTCTTGTTTTATAATCCAGTAATTGAATTTATCAAATAACCCAACAGTGATTTATTTCCTCCTTCTTCTTTGCTTTTCCCACCTATACAGCCTTCTCATAAAATAAACCTTCCCGAGGCATGGGATGGAAATGGAAAAAAAAAAAAATGTGGTGGCCAGAGGAAAACCATTTCAGAAATGTGTTGCTAAACAAGTGCAAGCAATAAATTGAGCTTAGGAGGGAAAGGTGGTTAGGAGAAAAACTGAAAGTACTGACCTGAGAGTCAAGCTGATTGGAGCAAGGGTGAAAGCAGCAATTTGGAGGATAAGCAGAAAGGAAAAGGGATAGCAAAAGAGAATAAAAGGAAGGAAACACATTAGTTTTAAACATACAGCCAACAGATGTCATATTAGCAGGTTTTAAACCAAACAAAGGACAATAAAGCAATTTTTATCTAATATCACCCCCAAAAAGCCCTGTGCATAAACTGTAAACTCTTATATTAACTATCATACTTAAGAAACTGGTACCTGCTCTCCTAAGCGTAATCATAGCAAGCACCTATACCACCCAGAGGTGTGCTCTCAGCATCCTTTCTGGAGGGCTATTTATAAAGAAAGTTCCTATCTGTGTTAATATAAAATTTTATTATTTAATAAACGGAAATGGAAATTACTAAGGTATTAGAACTGGCGGTAAGCGCTAAATTGAGAAGGATTTTTACTTGAACCAGGAAGTTGAATGGTTACATCCTATGAGATATTTTTCCTTCATCCCTGAAAACCAAAGGGAGCTGAGCAATTTGGCTATTGGTTCAAAGATTTCCTTCCTAGATGCTCAGAGTACTATACCTCAGCAATGATCAAAGACCCTGTGAGGAGGGCTGCTGGTGAGGTACCACCTGCCCATCAGCTTCCTGAGAGGAGGCAGAGTAAGTTCCAAACTAAGAGTAATGATTTTCAGTTGTGAAAATGAGGTTCCAACTTCATCACTGAGAATATCCACTTCATTTATTTGCACAAAAATGTCTAATACATCCTTCTAATCAATCAAAAAAGTAGTCTCTAATGTCAAAAAAAATTAAAAGAAAAAAGTCATGATCATCTTCCAGGTTCCCACAAAAAAACATGGTAAATATTCCTCTTGTTAATCTATAAAATACCTTTGGCCAAAACAGTGGATAAACACTTGACCAGCTATCTGCTCAGTGGAACCCCACCACTCCACACTGTGAATAAGTACTTTTAAGCATTTCACACAGGAAGGAAAAACAAAACAAATCTTCAGGATAAAGCCTACACTAGAACATTTCAAATGAAAACACTGTTCAACTATAATGATAAAAATCAAAGCTAAAATTCAATATTAAACACATGGTAAAAGTGTTGATTTGATAATCCCTCACATCTGAGATCTCTCTGCAAAGTGTTTTGTGATCACAAATGTACAGTTGATCAAAAATGAGTTAGGTCAGGCCATAGTCATGGTGGAGACTTCAGCAACACTGGCCCCAGATGTCATTTCAAATCCTGCTGGATCAGAGGTAATTAGGCTGAGGTCAAGCTTTAGGGAATACTAAACTGAAATAGCAAGCACACATTTAGGAGTCAGCTGCCTTTTCCAAAGTTTTCATCAAATTCTCAAAAGCATCCATGGTCCTCCCCAAAACACTGCCAGAGATAGTATACAGACATCTGCCACTTGATTTAAAGAAAATCCTTCAAATACATTAATAAACATAAGTGGAAATTACTCAGTTTTGTATATCAAAACAAAAAGAACTTCTATCAAGTTTCTTCCATGTACCACAAAACTTCTAGAACATATTAGCATACTTTAGAAATAATAACAAAGCTTAAGTTTATGTTTCGAAAAGAGTTCTGAAAGGCATCAAGAAAATTGTCAGCACATTATTGAGCAAATCAGAAGGGAAAATAATAGTTTTTCTTTCAACCTTAGATAAGGTTCTGTTAGGCACCTAAAATCATTTCTCAATGTCCAAATGTCTGGCAGCATTAGTCTTCCTTCAGATAATAAAGTGGTACCCTGTTTTCCATTCTGATGGTATGTCTTATGAGAAGAACCCCTGGGACTCCTCCACTGCAGGGAGGAATGTGACAGAGGACTCAGTTTGGGCATTCCCCATCTTCTAGACAAACACTGACAAAAATCCCTAACAGATTTAAGATAATTACATGAAAGGTCACCTGACTGATCCCTTCCCTTGGGTGGGATGCAAGAAATACAGTGGCAGCAGGTCTTGCTTGACAGACTCTATTAACTTCTCTCTTTCCCCTAAGGCACTACAGGATTAATTCTGAAACTTTAAATAGAACTCAGAGACCTTGATGGGCACTGATACAGAAGTACCACATATTTCAGTGTCTCTAAGGTTTAATTAGCTACATGGTTATGATTCTGGCATTGGTGATGAAACAAAGACATCAGCTTGATTTTGACCACCTCTCAGGGATGTAGTCAAGGCCCACCACTTTCTGCGTGGCCAACTCCTCCAGACCAGCCTATAGTCAAAGGCAGAAGCTCCCAACTGGGCAATCAGAATCAAGTGTAAGAGTTTACAGGCAGAAGTGCACATGGGGACCACACTACAATAATGTACACCTTAAAAAGTAGAATCGAATGACTGATGTAAAATACCATTTGCACAGAATTTAAGAGGTAAATGCATTGTGTAAATGCCAGGCTTCTGCTATTGGGAACATGTCCATTGTGAAGGAAATAAAAATTGTGAAGATTAGCAGAATAGGAAACAAATAAACTGCCCTCAAAGAGAAGCAGGCCAGTACCATTTGAGTTATTCCTAACCCTGTACTGTTACATATGACTGAAGTTCTGGCATATTTTAGAATACAAGTTGCTTTTTAAAAGATACTTTCACTCTGGTAGGTCACATTACAAGCTAGAGACCACAAAATTATTTCAAGTTCAATTATTTTAAGTTTGGTTTTCGAAATCACAAAATTAATTGCAAGCATTTCTCTCAATGACTCCAAAATGGAGATATATGTCATATTGCTAAGAAATCTTTAGTTCCCAACCTTATGAGGTATGAATTTTATACTTTAAGCCAGCAAATGTAGATACTGCCCAATGTAGAAACAACTGCCTGACAACTCAAGGAAGATGTTTTAGTCAGAATACACACATAGCCCAGCAGATAATGCTTCAGAAAGGCAGGCCAAAGCTTAGTTCTCCTTTTCCCAAGACACTTCCCCACTAGATCTCCACCCCCACTTCCTTAGGGGCCTGTGCTGGAGCTGGGGCTCAGATATTTCCCAGACTATGTTCTGCTGCTGAACCCAAGACACAGGCAGGCAGAGACCTGGGACAGAGTCAAGTCCCACCACACGTTTTATGAATTACAGAGCCTGGGAGGCATCAGCTTTAAGGAGAGGCAAAGGCAGAGATAAAGAAAATGTGCAGAAAGTACATAAAGATAAATGCCTGTAAAATCACTGCTGCTTTAATGCATTCCATATTGAAGAAATAAAACTGTGAATATTCTTGATGATTTAATGGCAATAGAGTCTAGCTAAGACCTATTTGCCCAACTAGACAATTAAGGTATTTATATGTAAATGTTTATAGTAGTTAATCCTTATTTTCAATCACAGTTCTGGGGAGCTGGTTTAATGAAGAAAAGTGCCTTCTAAACATGGGGCACATCACTTTTCCTCCTGAAAGCTAATAAAGAAGAGGCAGATCTCTTGTGGCTGCCCACCAATGCCTGCTCAGGGAGGGTTCTTGGCAAACTGCTTAGCACTACTAGACTAGTTTCTCCATTTTGGCCCATTGGTGGAAGGAATTATTCTCAGTGGCTCTTCTGTTGGTCCTGGGTTCAAATCCCAACTTTGAGTCTTACAAGCTCTGCAACCTTTAAGAAAGTTACTTAAGCTGTATATTTCATAATTTCTCATCTATAAAATGGAGATCAAGATAGTTTCTGTGTTATGGATAAGATTAAATGTATTCCATATTGCAGGTTAAGTGTTTAGCAGACTATCTGGCTTGCTGAGCATAAAATATACTATTGTTATGATTATAATTATTGTTTTTAATAGTATTGTTATTATCATCTAGGATATCTGCCACAGGGCTCACTGCTTCTCAGAGCAGTGGATGAAGAGTCTAGAAACATGTTATAGTTTCTCATCTTTCTGACCATGGGACCAATCTCTAGAAGGTCACTCAACTTTTTGAGGTCTTCGTTTTCTCACCAATAAAAAAAGACACAGATATAATTTCCCTGAGATCTCATAGTAACTGTTTTAGAAAAACTGTGGCACTGAAATGTAATTTCAAAGTAGTCATGTAGATAGATACATCTAAAATCAACAGTGTTATTAGCTTATTAAGAATCAGGAGGCTGGTAGAACATTCTCACATTTTAAAATTAAAATGGGATCCTTAAGTTTAATTTGTATGGTGGTCAGTGTGAAAGAGATTCTTGCCTTCATTGCTAAGATTGATCACACTGAACCAAAATTATCTGATTATCATTAAACTTAGGCTAAAAGTATCGAAAGAAATTATTAATCAATTTAATGTTTGAAAAAGTTGTTGAGATTTTATTGCAAATAACATATTCATTTAGTACAGAGCCACTTAGTACTGAGAATTTGTTTTGGCATTCATCTGTTAATAATGATATATGCATCATTACATCCTCTTACATGGGGACTAGGTTGTTAGAGATTCAATTCTAACAAGATTCAAGGCCACACAGTTAGCATAAAGCAGACACAAAATTTGAATCCAGGTCTTTTTTTTTTTTTTTGCTAAAGTCTATCATCTTTCTGCAAGGCCATAGAGAGCTACTTTGCATATGTCTTGAAGTCTTTTAGGGCCTCACAAGTGTCTTGATCAGACCTGGCAAACATTAACTGATTTATTCTAACTTTGCTGATCTCTTCCATATGGACTGAATCTAGGAAAGACAAATTCTGCCTTATTGCTGAACCAATGAGAAATCCTTAGAGGTTAAGGAGTTACATAAGATTATTCAGAAAGTTCTTCCCATATACGAAATATAGGAAAAAGCATTGATAGCAAGCTTATTTTTAGAGACCCTACTACACATAAATATAAAATGGATATGATTTATCTGAAAATCTAAATACTCTGGAACCCTGATATGACCCTCCTTGTTTTTAGACAGAATTTGCTATCATGTAGGCCCTACTCAAGCATATTTATTTTCCAAGTGCTATAAGATCCCCTCAAAAGATAAATCTCAAGGATGAAATTGTTGTAATGTGCCAAAAGACATCCAAAAGATTATCAGCTCCGTTCCCTTCCTCCTATCTTGAATGAAGAATTCCCAACTGTATTCTTCCATATTCTTTTGCTCAAGACAAACCATATACCACAAATGTTCATCTTCAATGGGAAAGTACAGAGATTTCAGGTAGTCACCTTTTTATGTACATTGCTAGCACAAATGCTAGATCACAGACATCACTCAAGAAAGACAATCCCTATTTCTTTAAACACTAAAGAAGTTCATAGTTCTTCAAAAGATAAGCCAATTACTGTCTTGGTATCCCACAGAAACAACATCATCTCTTATAATCCTATATCCCTCATATATATATAACTTGTTTCTAACTTTAATCTGAGCATCCAAATGTACCTTCTAATTCTAACCACAACCTGAAACGGACAACCAAGTCATCAGAGCTCACTCAGCACTGACAGCTCACATGACTGTAAAACTTACCTCTCAAGTTCTGCGATCTTCTTGTCCTTGTCATTCTTTTCATTTTCCACCTCTTTGAGGATCTCCAGCAACCGGTCCACTTCGGCCTGGGCCTTGCCACATTCATCACGGTAGTAAGATGCCTCTTTATCAAGCTGTTTTAGTCGGTCTGCAAACTCAGGGTTCATCCTGGAGTCATCTTCAATATTATGTGCCTTCAACATTACATTTTTAAAGAATGTAGTTAAGACAACAATTTAAAACAAGAGACAGTGTAGTCACCAATGGCCCAGAAATTAACTTTGGAGAGAAAATAACCAACAAGAGTTATGGGTATTCTGTCCATGAGAAAGCAAAATGGAAATATCATACATTTCAGTAGCTTAGAAAATGTCGATTTAAAATTATGTTATAATTTCATATAGGGAGTTCCTGTCTTTATTGATATTTTAGTCCAATGGTGCTACTTTTGGCTTTTCTCTCCACTAAAAAGTGGGGCATAGGTGGGGTTATAGATCCTGATGCCTTCATTACTGATCATTTGGCAAGTGGAACCAAGAAAATTCAATTCCTCGCAGTGAAGAAGTGATTCAGACCAAACACTTCCACTTCCAGTGCAGAGAACTGAAACAGAAAAATATTAAATTGTTTTTCAAGATCAATCAAGGGCCTCTATAGAGCCAGGTAACATAGAAGAGCACTTCATCTTACTGAGAAATTTCAACAGAAGATGTAGTTTGGAAGGAGGACTCAGAAGTGAGAGAAGAGCTTTCCAGTCAACAGTCATACCCATAAATTCTTGTTCCTTGAATAAATTTAACCTAAACATGAAGAAGATGAACTAATTTATGAACAAGCACATAGACAAGAATCTGCAAACACATGCATGAGTGGGTGGCAGCTTTACACACAAGAACAGACAGGCAACAACAGAGCAACAACACTGCAGAATAATTTGCAGCCAAAGTAATTGCAGTCTTCTGTGTGTGAATGCATTATGGCTTTTTTTTTTCCCAAAATAAACTTTTGGCTGAAATATTCCCAGACGGATGGAAATAACACTGCACTGCAATATTTTGCCTACCCCTTGTTTCCCATTATTCCTAATTGACTTCTTCAAAGAGCAGGCAGGGAAAAAACAAGTAGTTTAACAACAGTGCACATTGAACATAGAAAGTTCAGAGGAGTCATATCTGTATGGATCTCCAAAATCCACATGTGAAGTAATAAAATATTAATTTATTAAGATTTCAGTTGTTCTGCTGTCTTGGTATGGTAGAGCAGATGTTCATTGGACTTTACTACACATTTTCTTTTGTTGAATTTCAGGGAAAAAACAAGGCAAGCAAGGTACAACTACTGTGGGGTCCAATGAATCATGCATGTTAGAAAAATTAATACTAATACTACTGTTAGAGGGTTGACAGTCTTTGCAATGATTTAGTAGAAAAAATTCAAAAATTAGTATAAATAAAATAAATTTCGTATTTATGACAAAATAATCATTTTTAAAATAATAATTTTGCATGTAACATATTATTTAAGCATGAGGATAAAAGGGGAATAATTTGCTTCCATGTTCTTTCATCTAAGATTTCCTTATTTAAGAAATAAGTTCAACTTCACAGAACTTGGGGAAAAAATATCAATTCAATATTCTATCAGGTACCAATTAACTCCTTTTTACCAACATATCTCAGAAGACATTTATTTTTATTTAGTACTCACTCAGGATTTCATTAAAATAGATTATTAAACTTTTTCATTATAATTAAAACAGTCTACAAGAGAAATCTGAACTAATATGCCTTTAGGATTTTATTCATCAAATAATTTTATTTTAAGCTGAAGTAATAAATATTCAGATTCTCTAATCTTCATTTTCAAAATATACTCTATTTTTAAATAAAGTAACTACTCCACATACCTACTTCTATTTGTGATAAGAATCAACTCATTAATTCTGTGACAGAAAAACATTAAAAAAAGTTTTTAAATAGCTAAGAAGTAAAATCTTCACATTAACCTCTTTCATTTTTATCCTATATTACAGCAACTAAAAACCTCCAGACATTTCTAAAACTATCCAAACCAATGACATTGAGATCTTTAAAAAGCATTAATAAACTGAGTAATGAGCAAGCAGAAACATTCAAAACAAATGAATAAACATATTTTGATTGCCTGTTTCTGTCTAGAGTAAAAATTTCTTTTCCAACTCTGATTTTTAAAGGTTCACAATGAGCTAGTAGTTAATAGCTGTGGTTTATCTAGGCTGTCTTTATTCTTATGATTATTATTATTAATTTTAATAAGTGGGTAAAGGATTACTAGTTGAGACCCAGATTCTAAATCTAGCACCATGTCTCATGTCTATGGCAAATAAATTATTCTTTCTAAGGACAGTGAAAAACTACAAAATGATGAAAATGGGGGAGATATTGTTCATTTGCATTTTTAGCATGATTATTATTTTATAATAGCACATCCCAGAAACAGGGCTTGTTATTCAGCTAAGTTAATAGGTTTATTTAATTTTTATCATCTAGATACTATGGGCTTCTTTAAAAAGTTTCTGTGGTAGGTTTGCAAAGAAAGCACAGCCTGCCAGCTGATAGTGCAGGTGTGTAAGCACAGGCCTTTTGTCAGATCCTTGAGGAGGACAACCCCCATGCCAGTTCTCAACCCTGAGTGGAATTAGATGGGTTCACAGTCTTTTCAACTCGTATGTAGCTATGGTTAAAGGATTCATGGCATGTTGAGAGGTACAGAAAGTTTGGGGGCGGGATTTGCTACACTAGACTATACCACTCCTGATTTCATGTGATGTTGAAGTTAAGTCATATTATTAAATTAAAGTCCATAGCCAAGTTTGCAGCTGGTGTGGTGACTGTTAGATAATACTTGCAGGTGCTAATGATTTTTTCCTTTTATGATGAATAGACAAGCCTCAATAATACCTGTGAGTTAAATATTCTCCCTGTCTCCATTGTCATGTTAATATCTACTGATTCCAGGCCTCCCCCTCCAAAAATTAAGTCAAATTATCTTCAATCTTGGTGCTAGATTCTTGGAAGAACTTTTAGATAAAGGTGTAAATAGATAACATTTAAAAATGTTTATGTTAAAAGAAAGTTTTGAAAAAGAGCCATATAAGACATGAAAATAACAGCAGCTTCTTGGGTCACATGAAGACAATGACAGAGCTTCCCTTGATTGGGAAGGCTGGTGGAGTCCTCGGTCCATCCTAAATATTGTAAGCAGACACCTCCAGAGAATCTATAACAGTTAGTATAGATAATCAGCTCTACATAATGTGAATCACAACTTTTCAGAGGATAGGCTGAATTTTTTAAGATGGGTGTATTATACTGAGATTCACAGACACAGGAGTGACACTATACTGAAAAATAAATAAATAAAGGAGGAAACTGAGTTTATAAAACCAATTCTATGTTCAAAATTCTAAGGCCAGAACAATTTCTAAAAATGGAGGGAAGGAAGAACTTTATTTATATTTAGGTAATATTCTTATTTTTTCAAATGATAATCAGAGTTCTTTAACCTGGACTGGTTGACTCTGATGAGGATCAAAGTAGATTTAGCCTAACATAACCTAGATACTGTGGGGGGTGGGGGCGTTATGGCTTATTTCAATAAATCATTTGCATAAGAAATTCCTACCATGGCATAATTTGGACCTATGCAAGATTTAAATTGAGAATGCCCAGTAATTATTTCCCCTTAAGGATCTGTTGGTTTGAATTTAGCTCTCCCACATGGGAAGTGCTTGCCCATTCCATTATTCTAAGGCACACCAACTTTGTCCTCTCTTGATAATCCACATTGGTGTGGATTTTCTTTTTTCGGAATTTATTTATCATTAACGTCCAAGAACATGGTCCTTTCAAGAAAATTCCCCTGGTCATGAAAACCAAAGAATTATCAATAAGCATGCTTTTCTTAATGTTCAGAATTAAATTTGCTGACTAAACAAATCAGTTGAAAGGCAAATTAAGGTATCTAGTTCTGCCTCAAAATATTTCTTGAAACTTACAGAGCAACTCTCTAAGCATTGTTATAAAAAATTGGGAACCAGCATTACAGAAAAATTCTGTATTGCATATTAGATCAGTAATATTTTTGGGTCCCCAGATTATGTCTCTTGTATTTCCATATGTAAGGAAATTTCCCCACAAATGGGAATAATCAAAACAAAGTTTTGTCTCACTGATATGGGCAAGTCTCAGCATTTTGATGTGAATGACTTTGAAAGCCTGGATCAAGAAAAAAGAGGAATCTAGTCATGGGATGAACAGCATATGACAATACCTAACAGTTATTTTAATTAAAGAAATTAGAACTGTTTCAGGAAAAAGAAAAAAGAAAAATTTCAGATTAATACTATATCTAAATCAAACTAAAGAAGTAAAAGCAGCTAAAAAGCTGGGGGTTGATAGATATCAAAATCACACATCCCAAGTTTATTTGCACTTTATCTTAAAAAGGTTGGTCACTGATTATTTTTAGTAAAATACTAGTTCATCATTCCAGATGCCTAGGAAGGAAAGCATTAACTTTGGTCCAAAAACCTGCTGTGAAACAAGGCAGGGAATATTCAATTATAATATTATATAACACTCTTCCTTTGAAATGAGTCTTAACATTTTTAATAAAAAAAATCATTTCCCTCAAAATAAGCAAATGATTAGTCATGAACATAAAATACAAGCGGAATATTAACTAATGAATCTGTTGATTTTTCATCCCTGCTGCTTCTGGGTTTTAGCAATAACTTGATAAATTCATGCACTATAAAAATATGATTTTCAATTCTGGTACTATGTTGGTTTAGAGTTTGTTGACAGCGCTTTAACATTCCTTTCATATCTTAACAGCAGAACAGGGTATATAAACTATTAAACATTATATTCAATTTCAATCTTCTAAAAAAGTACCAATCTTCACTTAATTCTAAGTTATGAACAAAATGTTACCTTATTAAAATAAAGTTTCTAAGGGGGAATATAGAATTAAAACGATATAAAATTTAAATTTCATTTCAAATACAATAAATCAGTATCAGGCATAATAAATGAGCCTAAATAATACATTTTGAAACTAATAATGAAATACATTGAAATCTTGTACTTCCTGGCTTTATAGGAAATTATAAATTCAAGCTAACTACACCCAGCATATTTACAACTTGCATGTTAAGACAACCATACCAAATAGAAATTTCTTTTTCATAGGTGGAACACATAAGATACATATAAATAAATATAAAACAAATACTCCAAAAAATTTTTCTGATGTCAAACACACACAAAAAATAACCAACTATATGCTTTAAGCACAAGGTAAGACTCCTCAAACAAAATATAATTATTAATGTTGTTCCTGTTAACTATGTAATTTCCTAAAATTAGCAATGTCAAAGAATCAAGGTTCTTTTTTTAATACTTTTTTAGATGTTGATAGACCTTTATTTTTATCCATTTATTTATATTCGGTGCTGAGAATCAAACCCAGTGCCTCACAGAAGCCAGGCAAGTGCTCTATCACTAAACCACAACCCCAGCCGCCCAAGGTTCTTTTTTGAAGTCCTATGTTTTGTTTCAGAACATCCAGTGTGTGTTTACATGTGTGCCTGTGTTTGCATGTGCTATATGTATGCACTGAGTTATCTATTAAATAGCTATAATTTTCCACTGGGTCAGGGGATATTGGTGTAAGAGTAAATCAAATAGTTTTCAGAAAGGAGCTAAAGATATCATAAAAAGAAAGTACTAAGCCTAAACAATGACTGTGAAAGGATTTGTAATTCAGCCCAGCATGCTCCTGGGATCACATAGGCCTATGATGACACATAATTCAGGAAGACCTCTCTAAACATTAACAAGACTTTTTCTCTTTCTCTGGAATGAAAAAATGCTTGATTTTTTTTTTCTTGTAAATTCTTATGTAAAATGTGAGCCCTGCAAAAGGTAAGTTCAAAGATGGGATTTCAAATGGCTAAGTGGAGAGCAGAGAGGAGTCTCCTGTATTAGGAACATCAGACAGGCCTCAAGTATACCCTGGTCAGTAGCAAGGTTGCCACCAATGTCTTACAGCTTATACAAAGCGCTAACTTGATGGGCCTAGGAGGTCTAAAGATTTACTTAAAATTTTAGGAAAGACTTCTGGATACCATCTCTGAGCACAATACTAGTAGGGCTTCAGCAAAGAAGGTATTTGAGCCTGACGAAAAAAAAAAAAAAACAAAAAACATATTATTTGTCTAGAATTAAGAACTAAAGGAAGAAAAAGGACTCAACTGAAGATAACCTGCACAGTGTTTCACAATGACAAGACAAAACTACTCCAGGAGCAGAGACTAGTAGTTAAGCTGCAGAAAGGTTATTATTATAAGAAATAGGATACAAAGGCAAAATTTTAGGTTCCTAAGAAATAGCATCAGATTATCACTTATTATAATGGAGTGACTAGAGTAAAGGAGAAAAAAAGTAAATGGTTTATTTCTATTCTATGAAAAAAAAAATACTTGTAGGAGGACTTCAAAGTTTAATCCTTGTTTACTCTGATTAAGTATAGACTGACAGACACAGAATTGACTGTAAAATTACCTTATGTAGCAAAACAATGAATATAATTCACCAAAAATGTAAGGGTAGCCATGGTCAAAGTAAACATACAAAAATAAAAGAAATTTCCTTGATACCAATAACTGGTTATAAAATAAAAGAAAGATAGCAAATAGCAACTTAAAAATTATAAATGTAGAAATGTTTCAGACTATCTAAAAAGAAATCAGTCCTATAACAGTAACATGTCAAAACTTTACTGTGAAAAATCACTGAAATAAATAAAAATTGTATCAAGTTTATGAATGGAAAAATAATACTGGAAATACATCAATCATAAAATCACTGTATAGAATAAATGTAATTTAGATTAAAGCACCAGTTGTGTTTTTTAATTGATAAAGTGATCCTGAAATTCACCTGGAATGATAGAAAATTACAAGACCAGAACCTTAAAACAAAAATGAAGCTTAATAAAAAAGACTAAATGAAAAATAGAAAGAAATAAGGTAGAATTTGTTTCACTAGCTGTTTAAAAATATCATAAAGCCACAATAATTAAAATTTTAAAAAACAGCTCAGAAACTAAGCCATTTATCCACATGAGAGCTCAGTATACAATGAAGTAGTATCAAGATCGTGGATAAAAAATTATTTGATAAAAAGTGGTAGGATATTAGCCAATAATTCAGAAAAATATAGTTAGAACCTTACCTCTCATCTCATGAATCAAAATAAATTAATAAGGGATACAGGGGTTAAATTTGTGTAAAATGTAACAATGCAAAAAATTTAGGTGAGTTAAATTGGAAAATGACTTCAAAGAATAAAGGCAATGAGAAAATCCTAAAGAGAAACACGGGTCTAGAACCTAAAAATAGTGTGCTTTGGCAGAATTTCTCTGAAATGCAATACAGAGGAACTATTGGGAGTTTTTTTAAAATGATGGCCCAGAAATTTATTCTATGGGAAAACAAAGTGCGGAGAAATTAATAAAATTTTCTTCAGAGCATTATTTATACTACTAGCAAACAAACAAAAAACAATGTGAGTGGGGGAGAAATGACCAACATTAATATAAACAGTGTGGAACAGTATACGACCTTTGTAAGGACATTTTGGAAAAAGAGTTAATGATATGAGAAATTTCTAATTATATGCAGCTTTCTAAAATAGGATATAAAATGGAATAAGCACTTTAACACAACTTCATAAAAAGAAATCAAATATTAGGTAAGACAAAGAAAGGAAAAAGGAGAAAGGAGAGGGAAGGGAAAAAGGAAGGAATATAAAAAGAAAGAAGAAAGAAGCAAGAAAAGAGGATAAAGAACAGAAGAGAACAGTAACAACAAAAAAATGCCTGGGTCGGGAGCAACCCAAATGTTCCTAGTGATTATCTCTATGCAGTGAGACATCCTGTTATTTTTTATTTTTTCCTATATCCTTCTACATTTTTGCAAATTCTCTACTGCGGCCATATATTATTTTTATAACTAGGGAAAACATAGTCATTTTTTAAAAGACTATTAAGGAGAGAAAATCCATCATGCTCTATTCCTATCAGTCCAAAAAAGAATTGGACCCTGAGAATATCTGTAGGCAAGGGGAGTTAAAATAATGAGAGTTGGCTATATTCCAATATGCTAAACCAATGGGCTAGCTTAATTAACTTGGGGGTGGGGAGTCAGTCAATGATTTTGAATTAGTCACTGAAAAGACTGAAAAGTTTCCTTACGCATACTGGAGAAGATCACTGGGCTGAAGCGAAGGAGAAGCTGATGATGTTGTATTATCGATATTTCTAAAAATGGTCTACAAGTTAACTGAGTTATGTCTTTGAACCTACCTATCCTAACAGGGATATGAACTCCTGCTACGACTGTGGTAACTCTTCACTGTTGCAGGAACAAAGCAATCCCCATTTGTCCTTCATACCTCTTAAGTTTTCTTCCTGTCCCTAGCTAGTAGATATGAAACAATTTCAGCAGGATTGCTTCATACCCTTTTAAAACAAACTTAAAAACAAAACAAAACAACAGAAAAAAAGAACATGCATTTGTCCCAGGGTATGTTTTCAAGCTTGAAGATTCTCCAATCTTTATTTGTCTTTCTTCACCTCTACTGTTTTGAGCCTTCCATTCAAGTGTTAAGGGAAAGGAAACTTGGATTGATTGTTTTTGATTGCCATGCTAAAATTCATACTTGGGAAATAGTTATTAAAGATGCTCCAAGAGGGCTACAGTGCAAAAATAAAATTGGTTGTAAAGAATGAAGGGTAGAGGATGAATCTAGTTAAGTACATCCCTATATCTTGCACATCAAGCTAAATGTATCCTGGAGCAGGGCTTAACAAAAAGTTGTTGGCTAACTTGTTTCCTTTATAGATGCTATTACTTTTTTTTCCCCCATGTTGGACATTTATAAATAGGAGATAATTAGAATGCAAGATAGCTCAGATCATATTTGCCAAATGATAAATCTAGCCACCTTTAGAAACATTTCTCCCAGTAAGCCAAATTAAGACCAAAAAAAAAAAAAAAAACCCTTTTTTAGAAAAAAAAAATAAACAAACTGCTTCATATAAATATACACATCATTAGGATAAAAAAATAGTGATGGCATCTGGACCATGTTACAAATTTTTTTACTAGTCACCTGTTTTTTACTCCACTAAAGTATAATGAGAATTGCTATTATCTGTTATTACGACACTATATTATGGTTTATCCTCAATCAAATGACATGTTTTAAAAACATGTCTTACAAAACCCACAATAATGTTAGGCATTTACTAATCTCCAAGAGATTTTTATTGTTAAACCTAAGCTTAGTTTAATGTCTATCTCATGAATACAACATACACTGAACTATTTGCTATTTTACAAACGCTAATTCTTTTCGCATAGATTAGGCTGTGTCCAAAGGATCTGAGGATGAATTCCATGATATAAATCTTTAGCTGACTTCTGTTTTTCTATAGTCCTAGATCTGAAGTTAAGAAGAAGCTAGTATCAGAGCTAGGAATATTTCCTTGAGTTCTTAATTTTTTAATATTCAAAAGAAATGACAACAGCTTCTGCACAGGTCATTTCTTTTGACAGAATGGAAATAAGAAGGGACTAATAAATATTTTTGAAGCCTCCCCAGTATGGCACTTTGTGACATGTGTTCAGTGGATCCTCATGCTTTGATATGTTACAGCGGGAACTTTCAGAAATGACTTACTGGGTTGTACATCTGATTGAACAACTGCTCAGCTTGCTACATTGCAAAGTTGGGGAGGCATTGAAGCACAGACAGGGAAAGAAGGAAAGATCCAGAAAAACAACATTAGCTCAACAAATCCAGTGCATTCGCACAGACGAACTGATCGTTAAAAAAGAAGAAATTTCAGTTTCTAAACATTCCACAGTGAAAGTGAGAGGCTCTAGGGAAATACAAATGTTGACTTTGGCTCCGATAAAAGAATAGCTGGAATAAGAAATTTAAGGTTTGTATTACTTTTCCTTTCTCAAGTTAAATAACCCATGAAATAAAGAAAGCTGTCCACTTTTGATGATACATGAAGTGCTGGCCTCCAGCAATGAATCAGAAGAAGTACTTTTGGCCAAGCCCACAATTTATTACCTGAACTTCAAAGATGGTAATAATAAAAGATTAATTAAATCTTATCATTGAATTTATAGCTCTTCTTTTATACCAACACAAGCTTGAATTTTCTATTCAGTCTAACTCCCTAAAAATATAGATTAGCAAATGGCAGGTTAGTAAAAACAAAATATCAGTAAACAAAACAATATCAGATTAACTTAAATGGTAAAAGAAAAAAATTAAGTCAGTAGGAAATGAAAGAGAACTACAATACAGTATTATCCATTGCCTATTACCAGTTTCTACTGTTAGTTTAGAATTAAATAAATAATTTTCAAAGATATCCTATTGTGTTCCAAGTACTTTAGAACCTGTAATGGTCTCCTGTCAATTTTGTGCAGAGATTTAAAAGTTTTTGGATTTAAATGTACTGAATATTATTTTTAAAAGGATCCTCACGTGATATTTCTTAAATACCTGCACCAATAATTTCAGGCTTGACATCAAGGTTCAGAAGGTAAAATATTATGGAAACTGTTACTTTGCTTTAAACTGAGACATACATTTATGAGCCAGATTCCTGTTACTTCAACTTGAATAAAGTAAATAATGATTTTATCATGGTTTAAGAAAACCCTCTCCTCAAGTATGATATTAATTAGAAGATTACTGAGGAACTTAAATCATAACATTTTGAATTACTATTACTTCTGAACTGATCTAGTCATACACATCAATTGCCTTCTACATCATGAACCTCAAATACTCTAACAAAACAATATGATCCATGCATTAATAATCAGGATATTTTCAATATGTGGTATCTACAATTGATTAATGCACTGAATTATACAGCACACTCATAACTGGTAGTTGTTCATTATTTGGATGGCATTGTTTAATAAGTCTTACCAATAACAGTAAGGATATCCCCACACATAAACATCTAACTATGACATTTTTAAGAGGTGGGATGGAATGCCTAAAAGGTAATTCCTTTTCTGCCTGTAGTCATTTTTTATCACTTAGGATTTGAAGATATCTTAAATCTGCACAGTATAATAAAGTGTTAAAAGTAACAATGTGTGTGAATGTTCTGCCCAAACTTTTATGTAAAAACTCAATGTTAAGCATTAGTCATAAGATGAAAATCAATTAAAATCTCCTTTTGGATATCATTGTCATTGGTAGACTAGGTGTCTGTTCAAATAAACACATCTATGATCTTGCATAAATTTTAAGGCAAAAAATACCTGGATGCTCACAAATCTTGAGCAAAATTTCACTGAGCATTCACTGTGTATTTATGACATAATAAAACTATTATGTTTTCAGTTTTCATTTAGTCAACCTTTATATTTTATTCACAAGTCACAAACTCTTTTACTTAAAAGGAGGCCCAGACACTCCTTAAGCTTTTTTAGCTGCTTATTTTTCCACAAGTAAATGATGTGTTTATATGCATATTTACATACTGTTGGCTTACATTTTCAAATATTTCATGTAGATCTCAATTCTTTTTAAGGTGATTGGTACTTGAGGTTTTTATGGAACTATTTATTAGCAGAATTAAAGACTACTGAAAAAAATATTTTAAACTTTTGAATGTAGTTAATGCTAAAGAGCCAAAAACAACAAAACAGCATCCACAGTTAGAAATAAAAATATTTAAATTATCATTACCTTACTTAAACTCACTGTACTATGCACTTAGGAGACAGTATAAGCAAAGATTATGTAAATACTTAGAAATAAGTTAGCCTTTCATAAATTAAATAGTTTCTTTACAGTAAGACAACCTTATTTGTCATTTCACTTCTGGTGATATTGCAGAATGTTAAAATGCTGTCAGGTATAATGATAAAATATTTACAGGATTTGGTCTGTGAATTCCAGTAAATTTGTCTACCTGAGAGTACAAAGAAAATACTATAAGTGATCTCTCGGGCAAACCACAGCTATGCTGAAGAAACTATACTGAATTGCATAGATGTTGATTTATTAAACTAAGTCATGTACAGGAAACTATAAGCATCAATATGTGAACCTTCCTTTTAATTACTAGGGAATTTCAAACTCTAGAGATGACTTACACTAAAAATGAGGGTGTAGTGCATGGATCCGCAGAAAGTATAAACAGGGTGGCCTGACCTCTATGACAGCTCATCAGAGTTGATTGACGGTGTCTTTCAGGCTCAGGTCTGTTTGAGGTCCTCTTTCTTCCACACTCAACACAGTACAAGTGAGGTAAGATCATGAAGAGGACCACGTCTAGTAAATTTCTCTCTCATAAAGTTACTTTTCAAGACTTATGGTCACAATATCGTTTTGTTAAGTAAAATGTATGTTTCATAGATCTATTTCCTAATATGCATATGCATATATACCATATTGAGGGACAATTTTATAATGTGTTAAGAATGTATATAATAATCCCAAAGCATAAACAGCCAAATCAAACTCCACTTAAATACCCTCATATGGGTACTTTAACTCTTTTATTTACTGTTCAGGATTTCTCTTTAACTAAATATTGCTTGCAATAAGGTAGATGGTGAGTGAAACATTTTGCAATATAGATATTTTTCTTTCCATTTTGTTACAAAGAGATTCAATCTGTATATTTATCTCTTTTCTGTATTAGTAAGCAGACTTTCTTAGTGTGAAATTTCTAATGACAATTTCCTAAAATGTCCTGTAAAATGAGCATAACTAGTCACATTTCAGTTATACAGTACCATAAAAATAGTATATTAAATTTTAAAATATTCAGAATAATTCCTCCA
Source organism: Sciurus carolinensis (assembly GCF_902686445.1). NCBI lineage: Eukaryota > Metazoa > Chordata > Mammalia > Rodentia > Sciuridae > Sciurus > Sciurus carolinensis. The sequence goes on along the minus strand of NC_062229.1, from coordinate 53,208,744 downwards.
CTAGTATGGGATTCCATCATATCCCTGCCATCCAAGTCATTTGTCTTTCTAACTGCAGCTAATAAATTCCCATTTCAGTGTGCTATGAATTATACCATCAAATTTTATTATATGCTTTATTTTAATGTTTATATTCTTATCTCTTTTGAATAAGTTTATAAGTTTTCAAAGGGAAACGAAATGCTTAAACTCATAACATTATGAGTTTTATGTGAATGATGAGTGCAGACGTACCAAACAACACAGGGAAAAAGTCAAAGGAACCATGCATGACTGGAAATGCACTCCACAAGAATGTCCAGGTCAGAGAAAGCATGTGAATGCCACAATGGAAAGACCCTGCTTTCCTTTACACAGTCTTCTATACACAACAAGCTTTCTTAGACAGTAAGGCCATATAGGTCAAAGATAAATAGTCATTCTAGAGATATGCTGGGACTTGACTATATTGGTGAATTTCTAGAATTTTAATGTTGCTAGGAAAAATCTGCGAAGTTCTAATACAAAAATTAACCTACTTCTAAAAGTAGTACTAGTTCTTCAATGTATAATGGGGCCCCTGGATTCTTTAGTTTGTTGCAAACATTTCCATTTATCTTTTTTGATAGTTGAGATTTGCCCAGAGAATAATGGTTTTTTTTTTTTTTATATTTTTCATTTCTTCTACTATTTTCATCTATTTTTCAAGTTTTCTTGAGACAGGAAACTTAAGATAATTTTTCAGGTTCACAGACAGATTTGATGTAGACTTCTTAGGAATAAAGAATAATTCTTTTATCAGTAGACAGCAAAAGATAAGGAGTTTATTTCTTTTGAAAAATGTCTTTCTTTCCCATTCTATAAATTCTTTTGAAAATGAGGATTTTTTTTCTTAGACCTCACTTACCTTTTTTAACTGTGCTTCTAGTTTGCTACATTCCTCTTTCTTTTGTTCGATGGCTATTTCTAGAGATTTTAATTTGGAATCCCTTTTCAGTCCTGCAGAAGCTAATGAAGATGCATGTTCTTTGAGGTCAATTAAACTAGACTGAAAGAAAAAGAATGCTGGTAAGTAAAACACCACAATTTCTCCTAGTGATGTCTTCAATTTGAATACACTGATTCTATACTTAGCAATAAAGTATGCATTAGACAGAAAGGGTAAAGACAGTCTTACCAAGGTAACAATAGTCAGCTCTGGCCAAGAAATTAAATTTGGCCAGCTTACAGAACCAAGCAGGATCTAATTGCAGTAGAATTAAATGTGACCAAATGGTATGGTCAGTGAATGCACTTTTCATGTCTCAAAGTTGTGCTAATGATAGAAGTCCCAGGGAGATCTTAACCTGCCATAGCAAAACAGACACCCTGGACATTGTTTACATTTATTGCTGTGAGACTGTGAAGATTCTGAGACAAATATAAAAGAAAATGCTGACTTCAATGCTCCCCCTGAAGGGCAAATCAAATACTTTAAAAATCCTATTAAAAATTATTATTATTATTTTTGAGGAGTACCGGGAATTGAACCCAGGGGTGCTTAACCACTGAGCCACATCCCCAGCCCTTTTTATTTGTTTATTTCTTAAATTTTGATTCAGGGTCTTGTTAAGTTACTTAGGGCCTCGCTAGGTTGCTGATGTTGGTCTTCAACTGGCATTCCTGAGTTGCTGGGATTACTACAGGTGTGTGCCACCATACCCAGCCCTATTAAATTTTTATCAAATTCCATTTCTTTAACAGAAAAAAATGACCACTGTTTTTCAAACATATTCTGGAGAATCAAAATTAAAAATATTTTAAATTTTAGAGTAAAGTAGTCTTCATATTCTAGTTCTTTGTAATTTAGATTCAACAGATAGAATGAATCTCCCTAACTCAGTCATGGGGTTACCCATATAGTTCCAGCCATCAACCACATCCAGAAAGAACTTCCCTGAACAGGTCTGAACTTCAACAACTAAAGATATAAATATTTGCATGTACCTCTAAACATAACTTTACTACTTACAAGGGCAATGTTCACTATCAAATATGAAATGGGTAGCAACATTTAACTATGGGACTAAAATATCCAGGTTTCACCCCAAATCAGGCAGTGTGCATTTCTTACCTTTCTGCAGCACCTTGGAAGTTACTATGCACACAGAAATCTTTCTGAAAAAGTAACACCTTATGCTAGGCTGCTTCATGGGCACTAGAATGACCCTGAGGATGAAAGGCCTCACCACCCAGTGAGATGCTCCTAATCACTCTGTGAAGGACAGCTTAGCCATTCTCATGTTTCAAGTGAGGCAGCTAGGGCTCACATTAACTATGTGTCTTGTTGAAGGTCACCCAGCTATTAAAGGAAGATACAAATCTCAAACACAGGTCTGCAACTCTGATTTCATATACTTACCATATCACTTCCACTGAAATAACAAGACCTTATAATCTAGTCATTTTGTCATAGTGAAGACATATTATCACCCCATCTAAATTATAAGATCCTTCCTAACTGAAAATCTATGTTATTATTCTTTATAAGTTTTAAAATGTGAGTTTTGATGCTCGTTTTAGTCAATTTGGCAAGGCTGTACTCCCCAGTTATTAATCCGGGTGTTGCTGTATTTCGTAGACATATAGAAATATAACACTTCTAATCAGTGAGCAATGTGACACAAGGACAAAACTTCTGTGCCTTCTTCCTGTCATACATGAACTATAGTAACTACAGGACCCCTAGCTGGATTAGTGGTAAAATAGTAGGGAGAAGACTTAAATTCTTAATTTTCATGTCAAAGAAATAATCTCTTCTCCCAAACAGAGTGGACACAAATTTTAGGAATTTTGCTTCTGGGTTTCCTCAAACCTCCTTCAACTTGTCAAAATTTTTCCTTCTTAGCCTGCATTCCCAATTTATACAGGATTTTAATTTGTATAACATTACCAACACCCAAGGATGAGGTACTCTTGTGAAGTAGGGAAATACACAACTATGCAGTGAAAGCAGGGTGAAAGAGTCTAAGCAGCTGTAAAGGAGATGCACACTTCTTACAGACAAAAACAGGTATAAAGGGGTCAGTTGTAGACAATGACATGTATCTCAAGAGTTGTGAAGACTGAAAAAAATAATGTATATGACTATTTCTCATTCATCTCCACTAAATTATCCTCAAGAAAACTGAAGGAGTTATAGGTATCTACTGGAGTATGGGAGGAGAACCCAAAGCATCCTCTCCAGAATCCCTAAGCAAGAAATTTCTTTAAAGTATATTGTCTTACTTTAAAAACACAGGTGGCATTTATCTTCTATATTCATGTTTACTGTAGCATAAAAATACTGTTTTAAATTGTTTACTACAATATAAAAATAAGATTCCAGAGAAGCAACCATATTACCTACATCTTTGTGTCCAGCATGGTGCTACATCTCCTAAACTAGGATACTGAGTTGACCATTTGAGAGCACAGATGAATATAAAGCTATGAACACAAGCATTAGCACATAGCAGACCCTCAATAGAGTGGAATTGTTATTTATTATTGATATTCTCATCCTCATATATGCTCAGTGAAAAGGATCAAGGAACTTTGAAAAAATTATAGAATACACTAAACCACACAAAGGTGGTACAAAGTCTCAAGGAGCTGACTGTAAATACTTAGCAGAACCGAGAAGATATCCAGAGGGCATCACTGATGAAGGAAGTTACAGAAAACAGTTTCCTTAGAATTCATACAGCTTTACAAGAGAAAGGTTACCATGTTCCCTAAGCCTTCCTACAGTCCCTTCCACCAAGCTTCTTGCAGCTTCAATGAAAATGGGTTTATGAGGACTATCAATGTGGTTCATTGTTTCTCCAGGCTCACCTCTTTTTCTGTGAGTTCAGCTTGTAAAGCATTGACCTTTTCTTTCAGGTCCTTGTTCTCTTTGCGGAAGGATTCTATCTCTTCTAGTCTTTCCCGATCATCTCTCTCCCTCTGTTCTTTCAAACGCTCTATTATTCTCTCCTGTCACACAGTCATGAAAAAAGAAGAGGTGAGAATCCAGTAAGCACATGCCAAAGCAATCAACACACACAAGAAACACAAACTTGGGTTTGTGGAAAGAGGTTGTACATGCTGGCATCTGCAAAAGACAACCAATACAGCTTTTGACTTGTTTTTATAACAGCATTACGGGGTTGGGTGGGGTTCAAACTCCGAGGCTACACCTGGTTCATGGTGGTATCTGGATAAAGTTAAAGCAGTTCTAAAAGAGAGATATTCAAGCACCAAGATTTGAGACTTGCTGAAGACTTGTACAGCCACAGGGAAGAAACAACCAACCACTTGATGGGTCTCCAGTTTGGCATCAAAGAACCTTCTCTGGTTTCTAGACTCTTCTTTGACTAGACAGGGGACTGAAGTGAGGCAAGATTAGACCTCCAGGACTTAAAGCTGGACTTGAAATGAGAACTCAAGACAAAATAAAGAATAAGTCCATCATGTATGTGATTTTTCTAATGTACCTAGAAATGTTTACTTATGTGTTGTTTTCAATAACTTCTTGGTGACCAGTAAAAATTTCAAAACACTGGTTTAGTTTGAGCACAATTCAGAGTATTCCTTCACTGAGGGCTTACTATATGCTATGATGTGCTGTTCTCATCAGTCCTCATCACAACTTTGAAAGCAGAGTCAGTACTACTGGAGACAGAATGGAGTTAGGGAAACCCAGAGCCCAGAGGGACCAGACTCATTCCAGGTGACCCAGCTAACAGAAGACCCAATCTGACCTCCAGGGCTCTCTAATACTTAACCAGGCTCATGAGACCACATCACCACAAATATATGCCCGGAAACATTCAAGGAGCATGAAGGTCTGTCTGAATTTGCAATTCATACTGAAATGAAAATGCTACTCTGGTAGATGTTTTCCATAAATGTGGAATCTGACTAATATCAAAGAAAGACCCTTTTGGGGGAAAAAAAATCAGAGAAGTTCCATCTGGATACAGATTGATTTAAATTTCTGAAATAAGTTTCAAACTATTCAACACTCATCTGAAGTTCTTTTTAAATGACCATGTTAAAAAACATTAGCACAACAACTACCCTAAGGATCCTGATGTTATCTTTTATATTCTTGTAAGTATACAGCACAAGGCAAGGCCAGATACACAAGACAACTGTAAAACAGGGTTTAGTGGAAGAGTAGGTTAGTTTGAATACAGCTTGTAATTTATGATCCCCTAAGGAAGCAGCTGAAGTATCCCAATGACAATTTATATATTTAATGCTTCTGAAGGGGAAGAAAAGTACCATTACTGTTTTACAATTATTTAAAACACTATAACTAAAATATATTATTATAACAATGGGGGTAGAAGCATAAAAAAATGAGACTATGATTTGTCTGTATTTATTGCTTCATGATTTCAGTTACAGCCCCATATTACTCCACCTATGACAATGCAGAGTGGACGATTATGTGATCTGCAAAAGAAGAAAATGACCACAGTGCACAGTACATCTCTCAAGGACTTTGAATGGAGCCCTTTCTACCTTTTGCCTCTACTACAACCAGTTACCTGGCCACCAGGCCCTCTCCCATCACTTCCATCACACGGCTGCTGGAGTGACATTTCTAAAGCTCCAAACTGACAGGGTCACTTCACTGTTTGAAAATCTTTCAGGATTCCTTCTGGTCAGATCACATGACATTTATTACCACTTGGCACCCTTCACATGTTCATCCTCCCAGTCTAGCCTTCTAGAGGGCAGTCTCTGACATTTTCTATCCCAGGACCAAACTTTCTGGCATAAAAAACACACTTAGAGAGGCAGGTGGAAGGAAGGAGACTCAAAGTAGAATCATTTTGGCTTCAAAGGAAGGCTCATAAAATTACATATTTGTGTTAACACGCAGAAGGTGTCAGAGTAATTTGGAAAGTAGTTAATTTGTTCTTAATACTGGTACTATTGACTGGGCATTGATGACAAAAAAATCAGCAAGCACTATAATGTTCATAAATATTATTGATGATTCAATAGTACAAAATATTTCTCTGTCAATCACAAAACTAATTTAACTGTCAGCCACATGGGGCCAGATGTCAAAAACATGTGTTAAAAAGCCAGGATCTAGTTGATTAACAACTAACTTGCAGAAATTCCAATGTGTTCTTGCTTTAGCCTTATTTGCACTGGCAAGTGTTCCTTGAGCACTCATCTGGCACAGCCCAGGTCTAATCTATTTGTGCTTTATCACTGAGTGGGAACGGCACTGCAGGGGCCTCTAGCTCTGCTATCTGGCTTTCTCAACTGCTTATCTGCTAGGTGGTTAAGGCAAAGCTTGGAGAGACCAGCCTTATAAATACAGTGGGATCTGTCTTCTGAGCTTCTGTGTGTCAATCCCAGAATTAAGTCATACTCAATCTTATTTTTGTGAGGCTGGGGATTGAAGTAGGCCTGTGCATGGTAGACAAGCGCTCTTCCATTGAGTTACATTCCCAGACTGAGACACACTCAGCCTTAACTGTTACTCTCTCAACAGTTTAATAAGTTTCTGGAAACTAAAACAAGGAACAAAATCCCCAGGATGCCATAATCCAAGGGAAATGGTGAACAGTTTCTGATGAGTTCTATCTACCAGACAAAAGACAGCAAATAATTAAGTGTACATATGAAGCCATAAGATTTTACTAACCATTTTATCTTTCACCCTAAACCTTGTTCCAGAGGATCTATTCAATTAAGTGGGGAAAAAAGTGGAATTTGTAAGGAGAAAACCATTTAAATGTATATTGTAAAGTTGTTATAAGTACACTATCACTTGTGAGCTAGGTGGCCTCAGATGGTTGTTCCAAGAGAGGCAACAGTCTCAACCAAGGGCCAACTTAGGGTGAAAGTGGCTTCTGGGAATTTGGGGTTGAGAAGCAGCATGTGTCACAATTGACAAATGATACCCAGGCCCAGGAATAGGGAATGATACTCGCATGTCTACAATATTTCTGGTCAAATCGTTTCACTTCATTGAACCTATTTCCCATCTTTAAGATAGAAAAGCTTGAATTTAGTGTTTTCTAGAAGTTGTGGTATTCCAACCACTTGTATTGGAATTTCTAGGCATGCTTAAAAATCACAGGTTCCTGGGCTCAAGGTAGAGTAACTGAATCAAAACATTTAGGAAATGGGAATCAGGAGACTATAAGTAAAAAACTACTTAGGTCATAAGATTGTTTGGATACATAACAAAGTTTGATAATCACTGGAATACTTGAACTTTTATTGCTCGTCCTATCATAAACAAACTTGCCAGGGCATATTCAATGGTTTTGTGCTTTTGAAATGTACTAGCATCTTTTGAAAATTCCCTCCAATTAACTGCCCTGTATCACTGTTATTATTCATTACTGTGTAAAAAACTACAAATCATATGCAAATAACATTTGGAACTAAATATCTTACAGACCAAAGTTGGCCCACAGAATAATTTGGTGAGCTCGAGCATCGTAATATTTTTAAAATCTAAACTCAAATGTTTTGAAACAGGTCAGAAACTATGTAGCTTGCCATAGTTCCACCAGCCTTTCTGAATCCCATAAAGCCCACTTCCCTCATTTTTGTTCCCTGCCTGATCCTTTTAGACATCTACATTCTCAACTCTTCATCCAATTTGGATATAATGTGCCTGAGATTGCAGATTAGCAAACTAAATACTTCTTGTCAAGGAAGTTCCAGAACAGTATGACACTTGGGAATTAAGTAATTCAAATGTGCAGTTTGAAGAAGAAATTCTAAGAGGCTCCCAGGGGAAAAGACTTGCCCCAGGTAATATACTCGCACACTATAAGGATAGTCTGGTGCAGCCAGCCTCCCACAGACCTCACTCAGATTTCCTTCCAGAACATCCCTCAGCCACAAAGGAAATATTTAAATAAAAAGTAAGTTTCAGATTTGGGAATTGCTTTAGGACCTAAACTAGAATAAATCAAACCTTAATAGGTTCAATGGGTGGAGGTGGGAGGATAAAATACTGCCAAGAATCAACAACATGGAAAATTACAGGGTATATGTTTACTTTCATAAATTTTAAGAAAGAAACCAAGACATAAGAATGAACTGACATCATATCACCCAAAAATGCATACATAATCTTAATATTTTTGAACCAACATCTCTCTCCCCAACTGCCACTTTCCAATTTTACAAGCAAAATTAGTACAAAAATCTGTGGAAATAAATTCTTGAATATTGAAAGAAGAATATCTTTTCCTGAAAAGCTATCATATTCAATATTTTTATGTCTTCAAATAAAATATTTTAATTATTATGGTTTAATATATTTATATTATAATTTTTAATAGGACCATAAAGAATATCTAGCCATAGTGCTATGGCTCTTTTCTTGGCTCAGCAGTGATTCTCACACTAAAGTATACATCACATAGACCAGGAGAGTATGCTAAAGTGCAGATTTCCAGGCCCCCACTCAAGGTTCAGATTTAGTAGACATTTAGGTTTTCAACAGCCACCTCCTGGTAATTCTGAAGAAGTTGCAGAGAAGTCTTTAAGATACACTGGCTTAGGGAAGCAGTGAGCCACTTAATTCAATTCCCTTATTCAACAAACAGGAACTTTGAGACCCTGTAAAGAATTACTTGCCAGGGTCTCCTAGTTAGTGGCAAATGTGACACTAGCTCCTGGGTCTCCTTCTACCTGACCTCAATACCCCACAGTGTATATCCTGTCATAACAGGGAATATAGTTGGTGACGCTGTTACTATGCTAAGACATCCAAACTAAAGCCTGTGGGCAAGTATTGCAAAGTACTGCAGAATCAAAAATGATGAGAGCATCAAAGGACTAAAAAAAATGTGTTTACTTGCACATCTTAAAAGTTAAGATTTCTACAATGACATAGCCACATCAATGTTTATAGCAGCTTAATTCGTAATAGCATAGCTATGGAACCAACCTAGATGCCCATCAACAGATGAATGGATAAAGAAAATATGGTTTATATATATAATGGAGTATTACTTAGCCATAAAGAAGAATGACTTTATGACATTTGCCAATAAATGGATGGATCCAGAGACTATCATGCTAAATGAAATAGGCCAATCCCCCAAAACCAAAGGTTGAATATTCTCTCCGATATGTGAATGCCAACCCATGACAAGGGGGTAAGCAAAGAATAATAGTAGTTCACTGGACTAGACAAAGGGGAATGAAGGTGGAACAGGGTGGGGAAAGGAAAGATAGTGGATTGAGACAGACATTATTACCTTATGTAATGTATGATTACACAATGGTGTGAATCTATATTGTGTACATCAATAGAAATGAAAAGTCATACCCCATTTGTGTACAATGAATCAAAATGCAGTCTGTAAAAATAAAAATAAAAATAAAAAAGGGGGAATGAAGGAAAGAGATGTGGTGATACAATTAGGAAAGGCAGTAGAATGAATCAGACATAATTTTTCTATGTTCATATATGAATACACAATCAGTGAAACTGTACATCATGTTCAACCATAAGAAATGGGATCCTAATTAGAATAATTTTTACTCTCTCTCTATATATATATGTCAAAATACACTCTATGGTCATGTATATCGAAAAAGAACAAAAGAAAAAAATATTAACAATGAAAAAAGATTTCTTTTGTTTCAAGCTGAATTTGAAAATAATGTAAATAAAAATGGGCCCCAAAACTTACCAAAACATTGCATGTCTGAACCCCCACAACATTAAGCTGTCTCTCAAAAGTCCTAAAGAACCTTACCTGCACTACTTTTGACCTCTGGTTCTTGGACACTTCATGAGTATTGAGGATGAGGACGTAAAACAGAAATTCAACTACAATAGGTGCCCAGAGAACGAATGAACTACTTCCAGTCAAACTAAAATGGGCTAAAAATCATTTTAAAAATCAGTAAACATCAGAATGATGTATTTACTTAATGGATTTCATTTATTTGTTGTTTCATTCTTCATTAACTCATTCTTTTCATTCTTTCATTTTTTAATTTTTACTTATTCAAAATTATTATTTTAAATGTAATCAGAAGGAAAGCCTCAGAATGGTCTCCCAGCCCCAAAGAGTAAAAGGCAGATTTCAAAAATCTTTTCTCACAAGGCCCTGGGAGATGACCTGACTCATCCCTTGCACTTGCTCTTCCCTCTGCCTAGTACATCCTCCCTTCAGAAGGGTTCCTGAATCACTGATCACTTCCTTCGGCCCTTTCCTTTTAAAATGTCACTTTCCTGGTCCCTAGCTGGCCACTCCACCCAAAAGTCCCTGTATCCATCCCTACTTTATTTTTGTTTATAGAAATTATGACCTTCTGAAATCCTACATATGTCTCTTTCTTGTTTATTGTTTATTTCCCCCTCAAATCCATTAGAATCTGAAGTCTGTAAGAGCCAAGATTTTGCCCATTCTCATCTCTGCTGCATCCTGGTGACCACAATAGCCAATATCCAATATCCACAGAGCAGCCCCAGAAAAATACTGTGCAAGGCCCTGGGATGTCACTTTAACATATATGCACACACACAAGGTATGTTGCCTAGGTTTGGACTCCAGCAGAGAAAATGGATTAATCAAGTAAAAACAGATGCATGAACAAGTGGGATTGTGACAAAAGCTCTGACAAGTTCGTGGTATTCAGGAGAACATAATAGGGGTCCTTAAGGGGGTATCCCTAAGGAACTAATCAATAAAATAATAATATTTTCCCTGAGGAAATGAGAGGTTAAGTAACTTTTTCAAAGGAGTAAGTATCAGATCTAGGATTTGAACCCAGACAATCTGATTCTAAACTTTTGACTACTGTACAACACATCTTGTCAAGAAGCTCACCTCTCCAAAGAAGAATTAAATCTGCAGACATTAAATCACATTGTAGGCTGGGTGAGAACAATCCCAAGAGTTGAGGGAGAAAGGAACATGGTGTAATTCAGAATCTAGAAACCCAGCAGAGCTAGAGCACAGAAAACCAGGGAAGAGAGATAGGGGATGGGGATGAGACTGGAAAGGAAGGGAAAAAGGTCAGAGGAAGGAAGGGAAGGAGGAAGAGAGGGAGGAAGGAAGGAGACAGCCAGGAGAGGTGTTGATCAGAAAAGAACCAGCTTGGATGGGGGGTGCACTGTGCCAGCATAAGAAGTCCAGACTTTATCATCCTAAGAGCAATGACAAGCTAGTGAAGGGGGACCAAGAGTGATGTGATCAGATTTGCGTTTCAAACATATTTCCCTGGCTGCAGGCAAGACTTGCACAGGGAGCCTAATAAAGAGGGCTGATAAGGTAATGTGAGGCCCAGATGGGACCAAAGATATTATTAAAGAATGAGGAGAAGAAAGTAAATTTTAATCATTTGGATTATCTCCCAATCCTGCTTCTCTCAATCCTGATTTCCCCCATTTTTGAGTCCAAGCTCACCTTCTCTGACAGAGCCTCCTCTAGCGTCGCCAGCGCAGTATCTGTGTTACTGGAATCCGTCTGCAAGGACTTCACTCTGTCTTTCAGATTGGTCAGTTGCTTGTCTTTATCCCTAAGTTGTTCTTGCAAGTTTTCAATCTAAAAATAAAGATCACCATATTTAATGCACATTCCTGAAGTGGATCTATTTTTTAAAAATAGACTTGAGATAATGGACATTATCATTATCACAAGGTTACATTTTGACTCAGAATTAAGGACATTTTGATGAGAACTTCATTATTCCATTTAATTCAACTTTGTATTTAAATGACAACAGATAAGCAGAATGTCTTCTTCCATAAAAATGCAAGCCTTTAGGAGATTTAAGTACTACTATTTCTATCTCTTTTCCAGACATTTATGTTTCCAGTCCATAGACCTAACTTTGATTCAGTAAACTAGAAAAATGTTCACACAGGATTATTTCATTCATTGAACAGACATTGACTGGGTGCCCATTCTGCACCAAGTACCGTATCAGTATATGGTTGAGCCCATGTAGTCATTGACGCACTCCTTTATTCAGTATTAAACTTTGTGATATGCCAAATGTTGTCAAGTGGCTGTTTCAAAGTAACCACATGAAAAGCCAAGTAGGTTATCACCAGCAGACTGTTAATGGGAAGAACTTGTGATATAAGTCATATGTAACAAGTACTAAACACTCCATTTGGCAACTAAGTCATATGCTGGCAACCAACCAGCCACTGTTATCTAGTATCTGCAGCCTGAAATAAACACACCGAATAGCCAATTATAACGCCTGCTGGGCAGGAGCAGCAAGGACCTTCTCCTGGGCATTGTGTCCATTATCATTCATGTTTTTATTCTCTGCTTTCAAACCATGTATTTCTTATCTAAGGATTTTTAAAAAAGCCTCACTATACAAACAATTTATTCGTATTAAGCGTTTTTAAATGACAAGCAAAAAAAGCAGTACAACTCCTAAGATAAGTCCATTCAAAATATTTGTATTCCGTACTCAGCTTTCTCAGGGAATCATTCCAAATGCATGTTTCACAATGTATGACTCAAGCAAGTTTTTGATTATTTGATTCTTTAAGCATGAATCCAGAATGGTAACACAAATAATGATGGTAGAAGCAGTAATAATGAGTAGATAGTGATAGTGACAAAGGGGGTGACAGTAGTAGCAGCATAAAAATAGCCTAAAGGCAAAGATGATTAACTTGTTGACCATTGATCTGCAGGAAATGAAGCTGATTGATTTTTTTCAATAGATGTAGGATAACAAAGAGGTATGCTATTCTTTCCTTCCCTCTTTTCCTATATCCTTCGCTTCCTCCCTTTCACTTTCCTTCCATCTTTCCTTACTTTTCCTTCTGTCTTGAGACAGACATCTTGGAAACTCAGGTTATAGGTTTAAATACATAACCTTCTCCTTCATGGAAACACAAAGTATTCCCTCCCATCCAGCTGTCACTGTGAGAATTCACTGACCCTCCAAGAAAAACACCAGAACTTAAAAAGCAGCAGCATCTTCAGGCAAAGGTTTCCTCCTTTACAAATAAGTGTTTATGTGCTTACACAACACAATAAGTAAATATATGTGTAAAATGTGAAACTTTATGTGTTTCAATTATAATAGTTACATGGAAAAAATCAGCAGCTGAGAGGGACTGACTTGTGGAGAGAGTGTACATTATTACTTTGAGTATATTCACACTCATGGATACATTTTTGTATGCACACATGTGCAAAGACATGGGGCTTCTGAGTAAACTCGTCAGGCCTACCATTCCTATTCTGAGAAACAATACCCTGAACAGGGGAAGGAAGATTTACCAACAGTTTATTAGCCCGGGAGCAGTGGTAGGCACTGATTTAAAGAGACTCTGGGTACTGAAAATAGAGGCCAAAGGAGACTGACTGTGAACTTATGGGACTGCTGTGGACTTTTCTATATAACCAGAAAGACTAAAGAGGCTAAGGATTGGGGATCCCACTGGTATTGCAGTAGGGTCTGAGGGCTGGAGAAATGTGGGATACAGGGGGCATATCTATTTATCTCAAATCTAAAATGCCAGAAGAATAGTCAATGATACTTTAGGTAAGACTAAGAGTCTTTAAGAAATGCTGCAAGAGAATGATCCTTAAGAGAAAATCTAAAACAAAATGTAGAACAGTGTAGAACTACTTGCATAAATAAAAATACATAAATCTATAAATAGATATCCATGTGGCAGGGGGAATCAAAAAAAAATTTAACTTTGAGGGAAAGGTCTAAGAGGTAGGAGGTAGAAGGGAACTTCTAGTTTTCATTTTTGTATATTTCTACAGTTTTCTGCTTGATTCTTCTAAACTTATGTGTTTTATTACTTTTTAAAATGCCAAAGAGGGTTATCTGGCTGATGAAATTGTGGTGTATTTTTAGTTTTTATTTGTATATAAAATAATAAATACTAAAAAGATGTAAATAACAAATAATAAAAGAACACAATGGGCACCTGTAATCCCAGGGACTTGGGAGGCTGAGGCAGGAGGATCACAAGTTCAAAGCCAGCCTCAGCAACTTACCTAGGCCCTAAGCAACTTAGTGAGACCCTGTCTCAAAATAAAATAAAAAGGGCTGGGGATGTGGCTCAGTGGTAAAGCACCCCTGGGTTCAATCCCTGGTATCCCCTCCTCAACAACAACAACAAAAACCACACAAACTAACACAAATTCCTACTCAAACCTAAATTGTTCGTGTGCTGTGGTTTGGGTATAGTTCATTCCTCAAAGGTTATTACTGGGTCGGAAGCTTGTGGTACCAAGAGGTGGTGGAACCTTTAAGAGTTAGCTTAGCAGAAGGTGATTAGGTCTTTGGGGCACCACCCTCTTGAAGGGATGAATACTGTCCTGCAGATGGGTCAGGTCTCATGGGACTAGATTAGTCCTGCCAAGAGTGATTTGTCTTAAAAGAGCAAGCCTAGCCCTTCCCCAATATCCTGCTTCTTTTCTTGCCATGTGTTCTCTCACTTTGGCATGTGCTCCCATTATGTGATGCTATCTACCATGCTGTGATGCAGCTAGGGGGCTGTCACTAGAAACTGACATTGATGCCACACTCTTGGACCTCTAGAATTGAGAGTCAAAGAAATTTCATTATAGCCAGTCGCGGTGGCGAATACCTGTAATCCCAGCAGCTCCAAAGGCCAAGTCAGGAGGATCACAAGTTCAAAGTCAGTCTCAGCAAAAGCAAGGTGCTAAACAACTCAGTGAGACCCTGTCTCTAAGTAAAATGCAAAATAGGGCTGGGGATGTGGCTTGGTGGCCGAGTCCCCCTGAGTTTAATTCCTGATACCACCACCTCCCCAGCACACACACACACACACACAAAAGAAACTTCATTACTGTTTAAAGTACTAGTATCAGGTATTCTATACAGCAATACAAAACAGACCAAGACAAACTACCAGAAATTAGATTGTTCATATATTGAAACCCTAGAAGCAGGTATTTAAAATCATGCTTGAACACAATTTCTAGCTAAGTGGAAATTATAGAATCTTAAGGGAGAAAAGAAGACTATAAAATGATATTAATTTTATAAAGAGAAAGAAATGTTTGAATGAAACAAAAATATACATAAAAGGAACCCACCAAAATGTTTTATTGACAATGGAGTGACTATTTTATTTTCCTTACTCATGCTTTTCCATATCTGTCAACTTGTTTCTCCTTGCATATAATAAACAATAAAAATAACTTCAGACCACTATGAAATTATCAAAATGATTCTTTAAATGATTTTTAAGCAGCAATTTTTGTTTTTTAAAATAACTCATTATAGGAAAAAAAAAAAAGTTGCTTTCTTACTCCAAAGAAAACAGAATAATTATTTTTGCAATGCTAGGTGTCAAACCCAGGGCCTCATTCATGCTAGGCAAGTGCTCTACTACTGAGCTACGTCCCTCCCCACTTTGTATTTTGAGACAGACCTCACTAAATTAACCAGGTTGTTTGTAAATTGTGATCCTTCAGCCTTAGTTGTGAGCCACCACACCTGGTTAACTAAATTCTTTAAATTTAAATTTTAGGAGATGGCAGAAATAAAAAAATTTGTATCTTTTACAAAATTATTGTACAGCTTTCTCAAGTTCTCAAATTATCTTTCTTCAATTTGATCCTTTCGATTCTTTGTTACTAATCTGTGATAACTTCAGAAATCAGGAGTGTTCACTCCTCACCCCAATATTCAAGAAATACTTGTGAACTTGTCACCATGGGCAGCACACAGCAAATTTTGGTGTGTCAAACTCATGTGTTGCATGTGGACAGAGGCACAGACTAATCATGTACACACAGTGGGATCACATGTTGCTCCAAGACAGATTAGAAATTTATAAAAGAAGTAGTTTGCTTAGGAAACATGAATTCATAGGTCTCCTAATCTTAAAATCCTTCAGAAATACTATTTGCAGAATGCCAAGGATGTTACTGAAAAAATGCCAAGTTAGTTGCTAGAAGAGGGTCCACTAAACCACAGATTTAAACACAAAAGAATAAAATCAACCCACAAGATTTATTTTCTATTGTTGCACAGCAAACCACCACAATCACAAAAGCTTAAAATAGCATAAACTTATATCTCACAGTCTGTACATCAGAAGTCTGAATATGGCATAGTTGGTTTTTCTGCTTAGTCTCATACAGCTATTATCAAAGGGGTCAGAAGGGTTGAGTTCTCATCTAAAATTTGGAGTCCTCTTTCAAAATCAGGTTTGTCTCTAGTTAGGAGCTGTCTCTAACCAGGGCTTGCTCTCAGCTTCTAGAGGCTGCTCTCAGGTCCTTGTCAAATAGTCCTCTTCATCTTTAAAATCATCAACAAAGCACTTCTTGGATGTCAAATCTCCCTCCTTTTATTGCTTCCTCTGACTTCCCTGTCCCTGGCCTTTAGACCTAGATTTACATTGATCATGGGCTTAGGTTAGGCCCACCCATAAACTCCCTTTTGATTAATTCAAGGTCAACTGAGTAGTCACCTTAGTTATATCTACAAATTCAGTTTTGCATAAAATGTAACCTAAACAAAGGCATTGCACCAGAGTGTACATATCAAGGGGCCATTCCAGATTTTTGATTACTACACCAGTGTGGGTATTTTAGATCCCTTAAGAAGATTCTATAATAGAAATGTAACCAAAACTGAGGAAATAATTCTAATGCAATGTGTGACAATTTAACATGGCATTTCTGATGTACCCATTTTAACACGGCCAAAAAATAAAATAAAAGTAAAAAACTTTCAGACTTCCCAGAAACCCAGACAGTTAGGCATGGGGAGAGAGATACCCTCTGTGTAGGTAAAGGGGAGTGAAATGAATGCCTGACTTTGCCACAGACACCAACTACAGACCCGCTCCTGTAGACCCTGGCACCAGGCTGGACCCTGGGGAGTTAGGCTCCAGGTTCCAGGTTTACTTCTGTGGACAAAGGATCTACAAATGACCTGGCAAAGAATTCAAACTAATCATCTTGGAAAAACACAGTGAGCTACAAGAAAACAGAGATAGACGACAGAAGAAAAGAGGAAGATCATATATGTGGAAAAAAAAGGAAATTCAACAAATAGATAGAAGTTATATTTAAAAAAAAAAAACATTATGGAGTTGAAGAATACAATGACTAAACTGGAAAATCCAGAGAGCTTTAACAGCACACTTAATAAAACATAAGATAAATTAGTGACTCAAAGACAGATCATTTGAAATTATTCTGACAGAGGCAACAAGAGAAAAATGAAGGGAAAAGTGGGGGCAAAAAAAGCCTCTTAAGCTTTCAGGACACAATCAAGCAAAGTCCCAGTGGACGCAGAGAGAGAAAAAGAAGCAGAAGATTATTTAAAGAAATGACAGGAAACTTTCCAAATCTGGAGAGGAGAGGAAGTAAACATCTAGATCCATGAATTCCAAAGAATCCCCAACAGAGTAAACATAAAGAGATCTTCACTGAAAAACAATACAATCAAATACTCAGAAATCAAAGACAAAGAGAGAATATCAAAAGTGGCAAGAGAAAAGGAACTCATCTTATATAAGAGTACTTCATTAATACTATCAGTGGACTTTTCAGCAGAAACCTTACAGACCAAGAGAGAGTGGGACAATTATATTCAAAGTACTGAAAGAAAAAAAAAGACTAATCAAGAATACTGAGTCTGGTAAAGCTATCCTTCAAATATAAGGAAGAAATAAAATTTTCACAGGCAGAAAAAAAAAAAAAGGTAGAGATCATCACCACTAGATTTGCCTTACAAGAAATGCTAAAGGGAGGTTTGCAAGTTGAAATGAAAGAATATTAACTAACAATATGAACATATATAAATTATAAAACTCACTATAAAGATAAGAATACAGTCAAATTTGGAATACTACATTCTTTAATAGTGGTACATAAATTATTTTTTACTTAAATATAAAAATTAAATGACAAAAGTATTTAAAATGACCACATCTACAAAAATTTGTTAATAAGACCCAATATATAAAAGACATAAATTGTGACATTAGTATAAAATATAGGAGAAAGAGAAGTTAGAGTTTTTGTGTGTAGCCAAAGTTAGGTTGTTATTGTCTTAAAATAGGCTATTGTACTAAAAGACCTCTTAGACAAGTCTCATGTAAATCACAAGGAAAAAAATCTAGAGTTGATACAAAAAAGATAAAATAATTAAAATATTAGCACTTAGGCTAGAGGTGTAGCTCAGTAGTAGAGGGCTTGCCTAGCATGTGAGAGGGCCTGTGTTCGATCACTAGCACTTTAAAAAAGAAGTGTGTGTGTGTATTCAAATCAAGAAAGGAAGATACCAGAATAAAAAGAAATAAAGTTCTACAAAATAGCCAGAAAATTATTAGCAAAATGTCAGTATTAAGTCCTTAAGTATAAATAATTACTTTATATGTAAATGGATAAAATACTCCAATCCAAAGACAAGACTGGCGGAATGGACTAAAAGCCAAGATTCAACTATGTGCTGACTACAATAGATTTATCTGATAGGACACACAGGCTGAAAAATGAAGGAATGGAAAAAATATTCCAGGCAAATTATAACTACACGAAAGCATGTATGGCTGAACTGACATCAGGTAAAAGCAGACATTAAGTCAAAAGTTGTCATTAGAGACAAAGAAAGTCATTAAATAATGATAAAGAGGTCAATATAAAGAGAGATCCTCCCTCTCTCTCAGCATTGGAGCACCAAAATATGTTAGGCAAATAATATAAATAAAACTGAAGGGAGAAATTGACTGAAATTAAATAACACTAAGAGACTTTAGCATTCTATTTTCAACAATGGATAAGTCATTCAGGCAGAAAAACAAAGAAATAACAATAACAATATAGACCAAATGGATTTCGTAGACATTTACAAAATGTTCCATTCCAAAGTAGCAGAATATACATGCTTTATAAGTGTACATAAAATATTTTTCAGTATAGATCATATGTTGGGCCACAAGTCTCAAAATTTTTCAGAAGATTGAAATTATATCAAGCGTTTTTTCCAACCACAATGATATAAGATTAGAAATCAACAACAGGATAAAATTGGGGAAATTCCCAAGTATGTGAACACATACTCCTAAATAACCAACAGATCAAAGAAGATATGAAAAAAGCAAAACAATCTTTAGACAAATAAAAATGGAACCATAACATACCAAAACTTATGGGATGAAGAAAAAGTAGTTCTTAGAGGGAAATTTAAAGTGATAAACACCAATATTTTTTAAAAGAAAGATATAGAATAAACAATGTGACTTTAAACTACAAGTAGACAAAAAAAGAAGAAACTAAGTCATACATTAGCAGAAAGAAGTCAATAGTAACAAGCAGAGCAGAATCAAAATTTTAAAATTAAAAGTAGATCAATGAAACTGACAGTTTTTTTTTGAAAAGATAAACAAAACCTTTAGCTAGACTAACAAAATATGAGAAAAGACTCAAATGAACAACAATTTGAAAGATGAGATGTGACAACTGACACAACAAAAATATACAGGCTCATAAGAGATTACTAGGACTATTTATATGTCAAAAAATGTGAGAATCTAGAAAACATGGATAAATTCCTAGAAACATACAACCTACCAAAAATGAAACATGAAGAACTAAGAATTCAGAATGGACAAATAACAAGTAAAGAGATGAAATGAGCACTCAAAAATCTCCCAATGACTGAAAATCTAGAACCTGTTTGCTTCACCATGAATCCTACTAAATATTTAAAGAATTAATACCAATCCTCTCACACTCTTCCAGAAAATGGAAGACAAGGGGACATGGTGTAGTCTGAAAATGACTCCCGAAAATTCATATGTTGGAAGCTTAGTGCCCAATGCAATAATGTTGGGAGGTGTTAGATCTGTAGTGTTTGGGGAGGTGTTAGGTCATAAGGATTTTGCCCTCATGAATGCATATTAATTAAGTAAGTGTAGTCCTTTTGGTCCTTCCACCTTTTGCCATGTGAAGATACAGTTCTCCCTCCTCTCCAAAGGATGAGCATTCAAAGCACCATCTTGGAAGCAGAGAACAGCCTTCACCAAATGCTAGTACCTTGATCTCAGACTTCCAGCCTCCAGAAATTTGAGAAATAAATTTCTTTTCAAACTATGAAGTCCCAGATGTTTTGTTATAGCAACATAGATTAAGATAAAACACTTCCATTCTCATTTTACACAGCCAGAATTACCAAAACCAGACAAGGATAGAAAATTACAGACCAATATCCCTGATGAACATAGATGCAAAAACTTTTGATGAAATACTAGCAAGCAGAATTTAACAGCACATACATATATGAAAAACCCAAACCTCATAGTAAATGGGGAAAAACTGAAAGCATTTCTTTTAAAATCTGGGAAAAGGCAAGGATGTCCACTCTCATCACTCCTATTTAATGGAGTCTTAGAAGGAAATAAAAGGGATAAAAATAGGAAAAGAAGTCAAATTTATCACTTTTTTCATATGATATGATCCTACACCTAGATGACCCAAAAAACTCCTCCAAAAGACTGCTAGAGCTAATAAACAATTTTGGCAAAGTAGCAGGTTACAAATTCAACATACAAAAATGAATAGCTTTCCTGTACACCAACAATAAATTTGCTCAGAAAGAAATCAGGAAAACAATTTCATTCACAATAGCCTAAAAATAAATATATAAAATAAAGTACATAGGACTAAATCTAACCAAGGAGGTGAAAGACCTCTACAATGAAAACTATAAAACATTGAAGAAGACCTCAAAAGATGGAAAGACTTCCTATGTTTATGAATAGGCAGAATATTGTTAAAATGGCAATACTACCAAAAGTAATATACAAATTCAAAGTATTCCCTATCAAACTACCAATGACATTATTAATAGAATTAGACAAAAGAAGTCCTAAAATTCATTTGTAAGAATAAAAGATCCAGAATAGTCAAAGAAATTTTAAGCAAATAAAGCAACACTGGCAGAATCAGTGTTCAAATTATATTACAAAGTTATAGTAACAAAAACTGCATGGTACTGGCATAAAAACAGACACAAAGACCAATGGCACAGAAGAGAGGACATGCAGACAAACCCACACCATCTATAGTCATCTAATCCTTGACAAAGTTGCAAAAAATACACTGGAGAAAAGATAGCCTTTTACACAAATGGTGCTGGAAAAACTGATTATCCATAAATAGAAGAATGAACTAGACTCTTATCTCTCACCCTGCTCAAAAATCTACTCGAAATGGATCAAAGACCTTGGAACTAGACCAGAAACTATGCAAACTCCTAGAAGAAAGAATAGGGTCAATACTCCAGCTTTTAGGTACAATGACTTTCTCAACAGAACTCCAAAAAGTTCAGGAAATAATGCCAAGAGTTAATAAATAGGATATCATCAAATTAAAAAGCTTCTGCACAGCAAAGGAAACAATTAGGAATGTGAAGAGAGAACCTACAGAATGGGAGAAAATCTTTGCTAGCTACTCTTCTGACAGAGAATTAATATCTAGAATATAAAAAGAGCTCAAAAAACTTTACACCAAAAAAAATCCAATTAATAAGTAGGCAAATGAATTAAACAGACCTTTCGGGAAAAGGCCAATAAATACACAAAAAATGTATGAAATCATCAGCAATTAGGGAAATGCAAATCAAAACTACACTGAGATTTCATCTCACACTAGTCAGAATGGCAGTTATCAAGAATACAAACAATAATAAATGCTAGAAAGGATGAGGAGGAAAAGGAACACTTTTACATTTTTGGTAGAACTATAAATTAGTACAACCACTCTGGAAATCAACATTATGTTTCCTCAAAAGACTAGGCATTGGACCACCATCTGACCCAGTTATACCTCAGTATTTATCCTGAAGAATTAAAGTCATCTTACTACAGTGATACATGCATACCCATGTTTATAGCAGCACAATTCACAATAGCCAAACTATGGAATCAGCATAGGTGTACATCAACAGATAAAGAAAATGGACTATATATACACAATGGAGTTTTATTCAGCATAAATAAAAAAGAGATTATATCATTTGCAGGAAAATGGATAAAACTAAAGACTATCATGTTAAGCAATTTAAGTCAAATTCAGAAGGCCAAGGGTCATATGTTTTCTCTCATATGCAGACACTAGAGAAGAAAAAGGAAAAGAAAGGTACAAGTAAATCTCCTAAAAATCAAAGGGAGATGAGTAGAGAAAAAGGACCAAGAGGTGGGAAGTGGGGAAGAAAGGGGGGACTTGCTGGGGAGTCATACTGTTCAAATTAGATTGTTATATTGTTGTCATGTATGAATAAGTACAATAAATTACATCATTATGTACATCTATAATATACCAATTAAAATGAGAAAAAAATAAGTTTATAGGAAGATTTTTTTAAAAATTCAATAGCATACCAAATGGTTTATATTCTGTGATCTAGAGGGAGTTATCTCTGGAATGCAAGGTTGTTCAATACATGCAAATCAATAAATGTGACATATCCTATTAAGAGAATGATACATAAAACTCCTAAAAACTTAATAGGTACAGAAAAAATAATTTAACACAATTCAACAGTCTTTCAAATTTGTTGATAGAACTCAAATTAAGAGATTTGGAGATGTATCTTAGTGGTAGAATGTCTGCTTAACATGCATGAATTCCTGGGTTCAATCCCCAGCACCCCACCTCCCAAATGCTCTCAAATTAGATACTGAATGAATGTATTTCAACATACTAAAGGTAATAGCCCACAACTAACGTCATACTCAATGGTAAGAAATTGAAAACTCTTCCCCTAAGATCAGGAAAAAGAAAAGATGCCTACTTCTACTCAATATAGTATTGAAGTTCCAATCACAGCAATTAGGGGGAAAAAAAAGATATAAAAGTCATTAAATAAGAAAGGAAGAAGTAAAATAGTCTGCAAATGACAAGACCTCATATATATAAAAAAAACTTTACAGACTCTACCAAAAAAAGGTAGATCTAATAAATAAATTCAGTAATGTATCAGATTAGAGGAATCACAATCTTTTTTCTATACACTAAAAATAAACTATCTGAAAAGGAAATTAAGAAAATACCATTTAATAACCAAGAAAATAATAAAATGCTTAGGAATAAATTTAACCAAGGTGAAATATTTGTACACTAAAAACGATAAAACACTGATGAAATAAATTAAAGATGCAAATAAATGGAAAGATACTCTATGTTCATTAACTAGGAAATTATTATGGTTAAAATGTATTTACTACCCAAAACTTCTTCAGATGCAATGTAACCCTATCAAAATTCCAGTAGCATTTTTCACAGAAATAAAAAAATCCTAAAATACATATGGGACCACAAAAAATTCTGAGTAGCCAAAATAATCTTGAGCAAAAACAAAGTTGGAAGTATTACATTACCTGATTTCAAAATATACTACAAAGCTATAGTAATCAACACAATATGATACTAGTTTAAAAACAGACATACAGACCAATGGAACAGAAAGAGAAATAAATCCATGCATTTATAGTGAACTGATTTTTTAAAAATTGCCAAGAGCACATAATGGAGAAAGAACAGTCTCTTCAATAAGTGATATTGAGCTACGCATGGTGGCGCATACTTGTAATCTCAGTGACTTGGGAGGCTGAGGCAGCAAGATCAGAAGGTTGAGGTCAACCTCAGCAACATAGCAAGGCCCTAAGCAACTTAGGTTCTGTCTCAAAATAAAAAATACAAAGGGATGGAGCTGTGGCTCAGTAATAAAACACCCCTGAATTCAATCACAAGTACTCCCCCAAAAAAAGTGAGTATTAAGTACACTGAACATCAACATGCAGAAGAATGGAATTGGACCTTTATTTCATACCACATAAAAAAAAAAAAAAAAACAACTCAAAATAGACCACAGACTTAAATGTAAAACCTGCAACTGTGGAAATAATAGAAGAAATTATAGGAAAAAGCTTTGTGTCATTGATCTGGGTAATGATTTTTTTTTTATATTACCCCAAAAGCATTGATGGCAGAAACAAAAATAGACAAATGGAGTTGCATCAAACTAAAAAAACTCTTGCACAGAAAAGAAGACATCACAACAGATATTATAGCTTTTACTGGTAGTCAAATACAATCTAAAAAACTCAGAAGAAGAATGGTAGTTTCTTTTATATACAGTTTATATACAATTGCTATATAAACATCCCCCAAAGACCCACATGTTAAAGACTTGGTCCCCAGTCCATGGTGCTATTGGGAGGAGATGGAGCCTTCAGGAGGTGGGACCAAGTAGGAAGCTTTAAGTCATTGGGGGCATGCCCTCAAAGGGGATTGTGGGACCCTGGTCTCTTCTTCTCTCTCATTCTCCCACTGTGAAGTGAATGGCTTTGCTAGGCCACATGCTTCTGCCCTGATATGCTATCACAGGCTCAAAGCAACAGGACCAATTGGTCATGGGTTAAAACCTCCATTTCTGTGAACCAAAACAAAACTTTACTTTCTATAAATGGATTTGTGTCATGTATTTATTATGGTAGGGGGAAGCTAACAACAGTATATTACATTTACTCCCATTTTTTTCCAACCCACTGTTCTTTCCTTTGTGAATTCCAATCCTTCTATTATCATTTCTATTCTGCTTGGAGAGCTTCCTTCAGTTATTATTTAATGGTAGACATATATGTAATAGTAACAAATACCTGTAGTTTTCCCTAATCTGAGATTTCTTTATTTCCCCTTTAATCCTGAAGTATAATTTCACCAGATAAGAATTTGTGGCTGCATCAATGTTCACAGCGGCTCAATTCACAATAGCCAGATTGTGGAACCAACCTAGATGTCCTTCAATTGATGAATGGATAAAGAAACTGTGGTATATATATATATATACAATGGAATATTACTCAGCTATAAAGAATAATAAAATTACGGCATTTGCAGGCAAATGGATGAAATTGGAGAATATCATGCTAAGTGAGATAAGCCAATCTCAAAAAACCAAAGGACGAATGATCTCGCTGATAAGCAGATGATGACACATAATGGGGTGTGGGAGGGGTTAGTGTTAGGATTAGGGTTAGGGTTAAAGAGGGGGGCAAGAATGGAGGAAGGAAGGACTGTATAGAGGGAAAAGAGGGGTGGGAGGGGTGGGGGGGAAGGGAAAAAATAACAGAATGAATCAAACAACATTACCCTATGTAAATGTATGATTACACAAATGGTATGCCATTATTCCATATACAAACAGAAACAACATGTATCCCACTTGTTTACAATAAAAATAAATTAAAATAAAAAAAAAAGAATTTGTGGCTGACATTTTTGTTGTGGTTGTACTCTTGAAAATTACTGGCTTAATTCCTTCTGACCTTTTTATTTCAGATGAGAAATCCACTGTTGTTTAAACTGGTGTTCCCCTGTAAGCAGTGAGTCATTTCTCTCTAGCTGCTTGAAGATTAATCTTAAGTTTTCAGAGGTTTAATTATGATATGACTTGGTTTAGATTCCTTTGGGTTTAGCCTATATAGGGTTCACTTATTTCTTAGAATTTGTAGGCTTATATCTTTTGCCAAACTTGGCAAGTTCTCATCCATTACTTCCTCAATACTTTTTCTGCTCTACGTTCTTTCTTCTCTCCTTGGATTCTGATTACATGAATATTAAATTTCTTGCTATTGTTCAAGTCCATGAGCACTGTTCATCTGATTTTTCAACTATTTTCTCTGTTATTTGGATTAAGTAAATTTGACTACTAATCCTATCTTCTGTCATTCCTACTCTATTGTAGAGTCCTTCCAGTGAGGTTTTCTATTTTTTCAATTTCATGACGATTACTTTAAATTTGTCAGATAATTCCAATAACTCATTTATCTCAGTGCTGGCATTATTTGCCTTTTCAAGTTGTGATTTTTCTTCTATGATGGATTTCCCAGTATGCTTTTCTTGGGATAACAGGAGATTTTTTATTGCATCCTGGGCCTTTTGGGGTCTTTCTCCTACTTATATCTTCTATTTTATCAGGTAGTCCCCTGTTTTGATGTAGCATGTGGGATATGTCTGATCATCCTGGGTCACTGATATCGTTGTTAGAAGAAAAGGCTCTCTGCTACCAGGAGTTTGGGGAGTAAGGATGGTTGGTTTGTGATGGCTCTGCTGGGGAAGTTTCCGTGGGCAGCTTGGTCACAGTAGTTGTGAGATGGTATAAGGTAGATTGCTGGGGTTTTTGCTGGCATATTTGTGGGCAGACTGGCATCACTAAGTCCCACTTCTTTGGCCATCCATGCTGTTGGCAGTTCAGTGTTACAGGGCCCTTGCACAGTCAGGGATATATGCAAGACTGGAAGAAAACCCAGGTATCTTATCATGGAGCTTCAAGTCCTGAGACCCCTAGAAGATCTACCTTCTTTCCTACCTTTCCAAGTCATTTTAGATTGTTGAATTATTTCCAAGTATTAACTGTACTTAGAGGGAAGTAACTTGCATAAATAAATTTATGCCATCTTATCCCAGAATTGGAAATCATTAAATATTTTTTGGCGGGTCCTACCATAGATCTAAAATTAAAAAAGAAAAATGAAATAACTTAAGGTTGCAAAGCAAGGATTCATACTTAGACTGACTCAAGAAGCCCCAGCTCCTGCTTCAGCCTCCCCTTGGCTACCCCAGTTACCTGTAGAACAGACACTCTCAGCCCCTTCCTGCACCAGCATATGTAGGAATATGCCCACCAGATGATTGAGGGAAGGGAGTCAGAGTCTACCTGCAGAATTGAATAGTTCACAAAACTTGATCCTCTACTGAGATTCACTTCCAAATGGCATGAAGCTATGTGGGAAACAAATTCAAAGAAACTCAAGCAAACTTACTGTGTTGGTCAATATTCTGAAAGCCAAAATGTAAAACGCAAAGTAATAAAGATGTCTTGCATGTTACCACTAAGATCTATCCTATCATGGGGCTATTATAGAGTAGGCCCTCAATAAATATTGACTGAAGGCAAAATGAGGCAGCGTTTTTAAAAACACTGATGAACCTTGGCTCAAATTCCTCCCACCAAATAGCTTACTTGAGAACAACCAACCATATCATGACACCCTGTGGAATGTCTGAGATACTGCACTGCATAAGCTCTACGAAAGCCCAAATTTCAAATCAGAAGGAAAGCAAGACAGAAAACAGTTCCCTAAAGTACATAATCAATATTTAAAAGTCTATGATGCTCTTTTATCATCAGCAGACTGAACCGAATAAGGTACTCTAAAATAAAAGCAACTGCTTCCCATGTTTGGTGCTTATCTGAATTCCAGAGCATTTATATGATTTCCTTTCTCTTAAAACTAATTTTAAAACATGATCCAAACCTTTAACCAAGACAGCATGTTCCCAAATAGTATGGAATTTTGTGTAATTTTTCCTTTAGACATAAAATGAATAGGCAGCAAATGTAAAACATCCCCAAATTTTCTAAAGCAAAGCATCCTTAAATAATGATAAAATGACAAAGTCCAAAGCAGTTTTAGATATATTCATAAAGTAAAAATATTAATAAACAATTGCTGTAAACAAGATCTGCATGGTTGTCCAATCATGGCTCATATTATTGAGAGGATGGCACGATGACTAAGAGGTCTAGAGCTTTCTAAAAAGGAAAAACTTCTAATATATCAGGTAAATGTGTTCTGCAAGAGATCATGATAGAAGAGAGATTCACTTTTGTTTTCCACATAAAAACCTGAATTTAACTTAATATGCAAAATAAATTTAATATGAAAAATTTTGATTTTGTTATATTCTGTGTCTCCCCTATATAAGAAAAAGCAAAGTATAAACAAAGGAATCACTGTACATAGCAAAAATGCATTTTCACACACATCGGACAGGAAATGATAAAGAATTTTTATGACATTAATTTTACTTAAAAGTCATAGGTATATATGTTACATAGCTTTGGGATCAAGTTTCAACCTTGTATATACCTTTCATTTTTATAGCCTTCTTTATTTAAATAGTATCTAACATCAGAAAAAAAAAAAGATTTTGCTTATAAGAATACACTCAGAAAAAAATGGGTTAAAAAGGAAATAATAAAATAAATATAAAAGTATCTTACAAAATTGTTGAAATCTCATGAAAACCATACATAGGATATACTGACAAAGATACAACTGGTCTTCTGCAGATTTTCATTGATGAACTTTCTTTTAATAATTAGGCATTCATTTCTATTCCCTAATTCTATTCTAAACTTGAATTTTATTTGACAAGATACTACCTGTTTCTATGCTTGCTTTATTGCTATTTAATTCTCAGGCTAAAATTTACTTTACTCACTTTAAAACTTAACTGCACCATCTAATCTTTGACTATTAAATAATTATATTTTAGTAATTAAAAATTGCCATTAAGGTCACTTGGAAAATAAAATCATTAAACTCTTCAGGATAATAGTCTTTTCTTGTCCACACTCTGTCAATAAAGTGCAATCTTGTCACTTTTTTGGCCACTGTCTCAGGAATGCTTCTTAAGTACTCAAAGGATTAAATTAAATCTCACCTGCAGACAGGCTTTACAATTGGGCAGAAAACCTATTTCTCAAAGGAAAATTACTTTCATTATCTTAGGTTAAAACCAAATATTCTGTCCTCTGGAATTTGCAGGAAAATGGCAGCATCAAAGAAAACAATTCACTTCAAGAGAGACCCTGTCTAAAAGTTATTTAATGGGGAATTCCTTTCAGGAAATATTTTCTCAAGGTCATGCTAAGACAGCTATAAAACTGTGTCATTTAAATTACTTCAATTTGATGTCTATTTGCAATTTTAACTGTATTCTTAGGGGTTTAAGAATTTGAGGATTGTTGTTGTTGTTGTTGTTTTAAGAATTATTTTATTTATAGTCCTCATTTTGAATTCTAAAGTTGGCTATGGTCTTTTGTTTTATTTAAGAGATTATATAATTTTATGAGCTAAACATTTAAAATCCACAGAGGGAATAAAAATAAGAGATTTACTTCCTTTGAGTTCAAAAACAAAATAACAGAAGAAATTAGATGTAGATTTAAAATATGTATGCATTTGGGAAAAATTGACAAAAGTTTAGTACTCGGGAAACTATTTTCCAACTTAAAGTATTCTCTGCACTTTAATTTAATTTAACAAATACTTAACAGGATAAAATACCCACATGGCAGAAAATTTCCTCCTAAGAACAGATAGCATTTCAAAAAGTCCCCCCACCATGTTGTTATAAGAGTCACTGGGGGCAGGATTAGGACGTGGTTCATTTTTAGACTCTTGCATCTGCTTCCTAAATAAACAAACCCTGACTCTCCCCAAATCAAATACAAACTGGAGAAAGGACAGGGAGATGAACTACTATACTGAAAAATAGAAACATTATGTCAAAGCACCCTACATCGTTATTTGCAGACAATTTATTTTGTTATTAGTTACTATCCTTCATGCTAAATGTTCTGTCCCCTATAGCAAATGTTCCATTTCAAAAACACAGTAACATATGCTGGAAATAGAAACCACCAAAGCAATAGTTCTGGTGGCTACAGAACATATTTTGTGGCAGATTAAAAAAATGTACATTGTTACTCAAGTTCAGTATGTATGAATTTCACTATCAATACAACTTGTAAAGTAACCCAATAATGTATCAGAATCCTTTTTGTTAGTTGGAATACAGGCTTTATGAGATATAGATTAAGATGCATCTCACCATTGTCAGGCTATCTCTAAAAGAGGGCTCTGCTAACACGTAAGAACTAAAGGCAGTATTTGCAAACTTACTTATTTTTTAAAGTATTTTTTTAACCTTTATTTATGTATTTATTTTTATGTAGTACTAAGGATCAAAACCAGCGCCTCACACGTGCTAGGTAAGTGCTCTACCACTGAGCCACAATTCCAGCTCCTGCAAACTCACTTTTTATTCTCATCTTAGAAAAAGAACTTTTGAAAAAGAATATTTCTTCACTTAGTTAGATGAGCACATGTGAGAAGACCATTCTCTAACTTAGTGTTTTTTTCCTTTGATTTGTACAATTGATTCTTTAAGCATTGCACTTTACCTTATATTTGGCAAAACTGAACCAAGCCTTAACTTTCCAGAACCCAGTTGTTAATGGCCTTGGCAGAATCTCAAAGATGGATCCTACCTGGGTTCCAGTTTCCCCTCACTTCAGATGGATTTCTTTAGAGATGTATAATCTTACCTGTCATTCTGATTTAAGCCACAGTGTTGTGTCTGTGTTTCACAAATGTTATACAGTAACTTTGAGCATCTTTAACATTTATCTCAAATATTTTGGAAACTAAGCATGAAAGGATTCCTGGAAAGGAAGATTTTTGCATGAGGTTAAAGTCAAATCCCTCCTCAAAAAAAAAAAAATTTTTTTCCTGACACAATGGATTATGTTGCTCATTGAAACAAAGGAGGTGGTGGAAAAAAGCCCTAAAGGAAAGTAATTCAGCAGCCTAGGCATTCAAAAGATTTACACAACTGAAAACAGTTGGAGACCCCACAGGGATCATCTGTTCCTATCATTCACTACATTGTGATAAATCACACATCTGCAAAAAAATATATACTCACTTATTAAAATATAAAAATTACCTAAAATAGTGTGACTTCCAACTTGATGGTATACCAGAATCACATGGTAATGCCGATTCCTGGGGTCCCAGGGTCAGAAATGTTGGTTCAGCAAATTCACAAAAGAGTTGGATAATCTGCATGTTTAACTTGTGCTACATGTGATTTTGATCTAGAAGTACATGTGAAATAGGGATTTAGGATAAAGAGAGAAAATTGAATCCTAAAGGAAATGCCCACAAGTCATTGAGACCTAGAAAGCATAGTTGTAAATCTTGAACAACACACCCTTGGCCCATGCCCTTGATACATGCCCTAAGCCCATGCCCTTTAAAAATGTGGGAAATACACAAGCAGGGAAAACTGGTGCAAAATCACACAGCTCATCCATCCCCTGATACAGCCCTTCAATAAATATTGGACCCCAACACAAGGCAGGGTTCTCACTCTTCAGACAACCCACATTCTCTATTCCATGTACATCCTCTTCCTAAATAAACCTCTGTCTATGTCTTTGTTTGCCTCCTGCTGAAATTCTTTTCTGTCATATGCCAAAAACCCCAGGGGTCCTGAGTTAGGCTCATCCGCTCCTCTGGGAGACATCTCTTCACCTGTGACACATGGACTACACTTTTAGAAACACTGTAACTAAAACATTTTTTATATCAAAATGAGTGGAAAATAACTGTGACTACCCATTTCTCCCTCAACCATCATCTTCAAAATATTGAAAAAGCAATATTTTCAATATCTAGTAACTGAACATATTTTTCAAAGGTCTGAGGATTCAAAAAACATTAGTCACTGATATTAAAGAGATGCCCCCAAGACCTGGATCCAGGTAGAGGCTAGAGAAGGAGGTCCTGGTAAGGGAATGAATTCCTTGTCCTCTGTGCCTTCCTTCAAAAGAATAGAATATACACCAGTGGCATTTGCATTTGACAGAGGAATCTTGTTTAACAAGCAAAGGACCTGAAAAGATCTAATCTTTATCAATGGATTTTTCAATGGTAAATAACCAGTTACTTATTATAATCCTATTCATAGCCCATCTTTGCTTAGAACCCATTGGAGTCAGAAGATAAAACAAAGACTAGAGATATAACAAGCACCTATAAAAATAACAAACCTAGTAAACCCTAGTGGAAAGAGCTTCAGCATAAATAAAACAGATTCTTAATATTTTTGCCTTTTAATTTCCAGGTAAAAGAACTTCATGGATCTTAAATGTAGCAATGTATCAGAGAGAAGAAACAAAAAGATCATGAAAAGTAATCCTGCAGACATGTGATTTAAACCCTGGGGCTGAACAGAAGAAATTAAATGGTTAAGCAAGTCTTTCATTTTCTTCCTTTCAAAGTTTAATGTTGTTCATTCCTTCCAGCAGTAACCATCTGCATTTGAGAGGTCTGATTACAGCACAAGTAGAATTTACAAAGTGAAATAATGACGCAGGCCCTAGATTCATTTGGCTAATGGAAAGGAGTCTGTCTTCTGCAAAGTGTCAAAAATTCAATCTCATCTGCTAGCCTGACATTGAAAAAACCATAAACCAGCTTCTTTTCCCAATTAAATTCAGGGTTCCTTAAACTTTCCTGGGAGACTAGTCATGTTCTGAAATTGGATATTTAAAGCAGCAGTCTGCTTTTGTTTATGCACTTTTGTTTCCTATTAAGATCCAGAGTGTGTTTTGTTCTTTTATTGTCCAAGGCAGCTTCCCCACGTGTAATTTCTGAATCTCATGGAGAGATTTTGAGGATGGCCATCAATGACTTACGGTTTGTTACCAAATTCCTCTAGCCCCCTAATACCACTGAATGTCCTTAATCAGAGGACCCACTTTGGGTTAGTAATCCAAATCCAGATGTACACAAAGGTGCCACACTGTGGATCACTGCAGAATTCTCTGCAAAAGTATATTAAAATGTAAAGGGCTGCTACAAGGCAGAAAAGTACCCCTCCAGAGGAAAATGGATCAGGGTTCATACACCACATACTTTACCAATAATTAATGTACAGCATGAGCCAACTGTAAAACCAAATAAAGCATTTAAAACACATAGCATATCTATGTTCTTAGAATAAAATTAATGGGGGAAATGGGGAGTATTTGCTGGTAGGTCAGTTTCAAGGCAGTTTACAGACTTTCGGGACAGTTTTGTTTTTTTTTTTTAAAGAAAAAGATAGCACAACTCTTTTAAAAAATAAAGTAACTTTCTCTTGTTCTTTAATTTCCATAGACTCTCCTCTAGGCTTCTTCTTTTCCATGGTTTAGTAATTGCTGGCAAGAGGGGCCACTTGCACCCTCAAAATAAGGGGCAAGTGGCTAATTATTTCTGTACGAACCCATCTGCAGACCCAATCAGTTGCAGATGTAGAATTGTACCCACAAAAGAAGCAGCAGCTTCTATACCATAGGGCACTAGATGCAGTGGAATTCTAAGGGCAACACAATAACCCTGCAATTCATAGGGTGCATCCCTATTTAAACCCCTAAATGGGCCACCTCGGTAATTTCCTTTAAAAAAATTAATAAGAAGGGCAAGAAACAAAGTGGGGAGGGAGAAAAGAAGGGGGAAGGAAGAAAGGCAAAAGAAAAAAGAAAAGAGGTAGAAAGGGAATAAAAGGAAGGAGAAAGAGAAAAAAAACTAAGGATATTCAGATGAGCAAGTTAACTCTGTTCTCCATGCTTATTTTGGTCTAAATATTAATTCTTAAGTTCCTTCAATGTTTAGCTTAACTCTACCTCAGTTGTCTTTTAATGTGGCAAAACAGGGGAAAGGAGGAAACTGTATTATTCCCAGAGGGAGGATTCCCATTGCTGAGCATGGTGTTTGCGAACTGATTCCACATGGGGATCCTCTGATTTGGTGACAATGATTCCTATGTTACAGATAAGAGTCCCACCCTAACAGATGAAAGATTAGGACTTGAACCCACATCTGTCAAAGGCTAAAAACAAAGTGTTTGCTTTTTTTTTTTTTTAAAGAGTCAACTAGCCACTACATTAATATTTATTTTCTAATATGCAATGTGAATTATCCACAGTATGCTCAGGAATGGAGCTCATAGCTATAATCATTTATTCCAAACTCTTTTGACTATACCCCATTAACAGTTTCTCCTGGCACCCTCTTGCAGATATAATCTCAGTAAAGATCAGTTAAACAATACCACAGGGAAAATTCTTCATTAATAAGAAAATTGAAGCATTTCTGTTCTCAATCACTGGTTATACATTTTTAAAATTTACTCAGTATTCAGCTAATATATAACTCCTACTATATGCCAGATAGTTTTATAGACCTAGTAAAGAAATCAGACATCATCCCTGCCCCTATAAAGCCTATGTACAACTGGGGAGAATAGTCAATAATTAAGTCAACAAATGCCCATAAAACACAGGAACTTCAGATAATGGTAAGTTTAAAGCAGTATTAAAAGATAAACAAACTAGGTCAGGATATAGTGATGGAGTTTGGAGCTAAGTTACATAAGAAAAACTGTTCAGGAAAACTGCTTGGAGGAGATGACATCTGAGCAGAGAGGAGGATGATATGAAAACCCAGTTGGAAAACTTCAAAGAAGAAAGAAGGGTTCACAAACATGGGCCAGCTAGCCACGCACAGTGGCACATGCCTGTAATCTAGGTGAATCAGGAGCCTGAGGCAGGAAGACTGCAACTTTGAGGCCAGCCTCAGCAACTCAGCAAGGCCCTAATGGTCTCATGGAGACACTGCCTCAACATAAAAAATAAAAAGGACTGGGGATGAACTCAGTGGCTAACAGCCCCTGGGTTCAATCCTTGGTACCAACAAACAAACAAAAATAACAACAACAACAACAACAACAAAAAAAAGACACACAAGCATGGGCCAATGAAGAGAGCATAATATTGCCTGGTCACAAAGCTTTAATCTCTAAAAAGTATTACTGAAATATCTGCAAAAGCTGAGATAGCTACCCAATCATTCCTTATTTGTTTACTTACTCATTTAACAGATAATTGTTGATTGTCTACTGCAGGAGTGCTATCTAGTTCAAAGATTTAGAAAGATACATTCCCTACCACAGCACTCCTAACCCAGGGGTCAATTCACCAATAGCATATCAGAAGAGCCACCACAAAGACAGAAGAGGAGCAGAACATAATGACTAGAGACCTAGACAAAACCTTTCCCCCAAATCCATTGAGTGCCCAAATGAACTTGGTATTGAACTGAGTAACCCTCAGGGCCAAGGTCGTCAATCTCAAATACCCTGGAAGGGATGGGGGAAGGAACATATTCTTGAACTTCAGAGCAGCCAGGGTTCTACTTCTAGGAGGTCTACAAGGTTTACAAACAAGTTTGAAGTGGGGAGAGGGAAAATACTTGTAGCAAGAAGACATTCTGTGATGCAGAAAACTGGGAGGCTCCCCATACTATGCAGCCACGTCTAGGATGGCAGTGGAACTTGGCCCTGGAAAAACTGGAATTCCTCCAAATAACACAACAAGCAACACAAAGCAATGCATTTAAACTTTCTGAGCCTCAGTGTCTGAATATGTACAATTGAAATGGTAATAATGCTTCCCTGGCCCTCTTCCTTTATTTGTCAGGGGTTAGTTGAATATTGGACACCTACTATGTACTGTGATAATGGCAGTGAACAGCATAGACTCTGATTTTGAGAAAACTTCATGTCTCATGAGAGAAGTCTCAAAATAACAAGGGAATTATGATATGGTGTGATGTTATAAACCTAGAGCTATTGTGGCACCTGGGAAGGAATGGTCACTTCATTCTTCAGGAATGATGTCCTTTAGAAAGGGACAACTGCGTTGAGACCTGAGGAACAAGTAGAAGTTAACCAGGTGGGGTGCTAGATGGTAGGAGAGGAGGATGTTTCATTTTGTGGAAGGAAAAAAGTATACAAAGGGTGACAAGAAGGAGAGCAGAGACTTATTCTGGGACCTGGAAGTAGTTCCAAATGCTTAGAGGAGACAGTGAGAGCAGATGGTAGCATAGATGAGACCAGGTAGGTAGGCATGGCCCAGATTCTATAGGGTGTTATGGGAATGCAAACCATCTTTATCCCAAGGGCAGTGGGAACCTTTAATGCTGTGAGTCTCAGGCTTGACTTGGGTTTTATAATGAAGAGTCTGGCTGCTATGGGTGAATGTATGGGAAGGTCATGGTGAAAGTAAGCATTAGTTGTACTCAAGCTATGCTCAACATGACAGTGACAGGACAACTTTAACAGGAGAGGACAAACAAGTTCCATTCATCCACACAACAGAATACTGTTCGTACCATTTGCCAATTTAAAAAAAAAAAAAAAGACTACTGAGACCCACAAT
Source organism: Sciurus carolinensis (assembly GCF_902686445.1). Taxonomy (NCBI): domain Eukaryota; kingdom Metazoa; phylum Chordata; class Mammalia; order Rodentia; family Sciuridae; genus Sciurus; species Sciurus carolinensis. The sequence goes on along the minus strand of NC_062229.1, from coordinate 53,172,867 downwards.
GACACAGATGAACAACCTCAAAAGCATTATGCCAAGCAAAAGAAGTCAGACCCCTAAGTCTAAGTGTATATAGTTACATTTATATGACATTTTTAAAAGGCAAAACTATGGGAACAAAGCAACAGGTCAGTGGTTGCCAGGGAGGCTTTGGTGACTGCAAAGGGGCATAAGGGAATATTGAAGGAGAATTGTCCATCTTGTTGCAATGGTGGTCACAGGACTATGTGCATTTTTTAAAATATTTTTAGTTGTAGATGGACATAATACCTTTGTTGTATTTATTTCATTTTGTAATTTGGTGCTGGGGATCAAACCCAGTGACTCATGTGTGCTAGGCAAGTGCTCTACCACTGAGTCACAATCCCAGTCCCTATATGCATTTTTAAAATGTACAGGTTACACACCAAAAAGGGTAAATTTTACTATCTGTTAACTATATCTTTAAAAAAAAGTACCTTGACTAATAAAAAGGCCCGAAGGTTATATCACTAGGGTTCAAGGAAGAGGCAAAGACTGTCTGTGGCCTCCTGGAGATATTTCTGCATGACTTCCTCAATCTGAAACACTCCCCAGTTGGATCTGGGGTCTGCAGGGGACTTAGGGAGAAGCTAGCTGATGGATTGCTGAGGCTGTCTTGTCTCAGCATCACCATGAAAAAACAATTGGGCAACTATCAGGGTCAGTTGTGAAATCTGTGCTGGTCCTACAACTACGCATCCCAGGACCCTGCCCAACTCCCCAGTCTCCTCTCAACACTGCTTCTTTACTCCAGTTACTGAAGTCCTAAAACTTAGTGCTAAGCTCCATAAATTCTACCCTGTATGGTTTAGTAAAAGACCTTTCCTTCTTTTCCCCTTCCCTTGAAATACCATGTCCTCAGGGAGACCTTCCTGTCTCTGACAGGGGAGCCCCTACACTGTGTTCTCTGAACCTGCACCACTTCATGACACCATGTTTAACTGCAGTCAGGCCATTAACTCGCAATCTTCGCTCTACTTTTATTTACTGACTGTCATTTCCACTGAGCCAAAGCTTGATGGGGGCAGGAATTCCAACTTTCTCATCCCCAGTTGTATTTTTAGCACCTAGAACATAGTAGGCCAAATAAATTTGGTATATAGGATGTATCAAATAAATTTGATACATCAATATGTTACTCGATAGAAATATTATATCTGCAGATGTGTTGGAACACCTTTATTCTTCTCAAGTAGTAGTTATTCAGGAAAGTAGGCGAGAAACTCTTAGAAGACTTCTGCAGACAGATGACCCCTCTCCAATCATTCCTTGATGCACCCAGCTAAAGTACTCAAGATCTCTTCCTAGCCCAAGACAAGACAATGGCCAGTGGGACCTATTTACAGCTCAGAATGAGACACTTTCCTGGGCTGGAAGTTTAATGGGAACTTTGCTTCCTCCAAAGAAGTGCAACTCATGATTTGTAGATTCAATAAGAGTCTCAATAATTTCCCAAAGTCCTCTTGTAACTCACATAAGTTACAGAATGAAACATTTACCAACAGATTAAGATGGTTCCAACATTTTCATTAGAAACCTCTATATTCAGGGACCAACATGAAAAGTCAGCAGGGAAACTTGGCAAATAATGATGGACTGTCTTCACAGGTATTTTTGAGAGAAAGAAAGAGGGAGATATGACCTTTGACTACTTGTCAGTTACTAACTTGCCAAAAAAAGAAACAAAGAAAAGCAGTTTTAGTGTTTCTTTAAATCTTCCTTGCAGAGAGAAAATATCTTTGTTTTCAACATTAGTCTAGAGAACTATACATCAGAGATGAGACCACTGCACAAATAAGAGTAGATCATGGGAAAGTGACTCAGGAAAAATAGGATATTGACATCCATCAACAGGATACACTGGGAAGCCATTAAAAAATATACAAATTTAACCTGAGCACATTTAATTGTCAGAGTTAGTGTCCCAAGATGTAGGAAATAGCAACTCCTGCTGTTCTTTAGACATAATAAATCGAGCATAAATTATACTCTCTAAGGTCTCATATGGCCCCAGAGAGAAACCAGACTTTGAGAAATGTAGGCAGTGCATGCACCGTCCCTTTTGCTTAAAACAAAGTACAAATAACAGTTACACAATTCCAGCAATGTACCCCTGGCATGCACTGTAAAATCTCAGCATGTCTTCCACCAAGTTCAGAGGGAGCACCCTCATGGATGCCCTATGGATAGCTTAACAATCATCATAGACTTGTTTGCTCTGTGAAAAGATACAGACTGCTTTCAGCCAGAAAAAGAAGTTTCTGTTCTCAATCCATTTTAGGCTTTATAAAAAAGGACATTAAATAGAGAACCAGTTCTGTGGAAAAAGGCAGTAGGATGGTAAAGTCAGCAAACTCTGGCCCACCAGCCTGTTTCCAGCTCACCACCTGTTTTTGTAAACAAAATGTGTCGAAACTTGGCCATGTACATTCACATATGTAATGTCTAGACCTGCTTTAGTTCTACAAATGACTGGTCCTTTAAAAAACATTCGATGATCCTAGGGCAGTGGATATGCAAAGGTAAGATCTCTATGAGACCTTAGGAGGATCAGCTAATTTCTATAAGCTTCAGATTCATCAACTGTAAAATGGAATAATAGAAATACCTCTCCCATAGGGTAGTTATGGCAGCTTAAATGTTTAACACATCTACACGTCAATAGAAAGTGCAGGGGGTGGGAAGCAATGCAATTTTAAGAGCTGGCATCTGAGTTTCATTTGTTGAGAAATGTTGCCCTTGCTTAGGGACATATGAACTATTCATTGCAGAGTCCTTTTTACATGGGAAAGATGAGATGCTGGAGGTGTGGTCTGTAGGACACAGAGAAGGACAGAGAGACCTGAACTTCACTATGCTCAGGTATGAGTAGGCTAAAGGTGAGAAGGGAGGTAGTCAGGTGCAGTAGGGAGAGATGTGGATGAGAGGAACCTGAGCAACTTAGCAAGCAGCTGAAAGAAGCAGACAAAGTGACCAATGGGAAATCATGCGCTATGAGGCAGCTTGTGGTTCATGAGCTTTGTAAAGAATCAGGGAACCCCGATGTTCCATTTTCTCATCTCTGCCCTGTTAGGATATAACCTGATATAATCCTTGCCTTCCCACCCCAAAGTCTCAGGGAAGGCTCAGTGCCACATACTTTGTGTGAATGTAAGAGTAGAAATTTTTTAAAAAGGGTCTCTGATTCATGTAAACAGAACAATCAGACTTGCTGGGGGAAGGAGGTGTGAGCTCAGTAGTGTAACAGGGATAAAGATTCATATGTAAAGGTCATCCTCAGGAGACTGTGAGGGATGGAGAGAGCCAGGAGGGATGGGCTTCTTAATGAATGTGGGGTGAGACAAGAAAGTTGTATTTACATCTCAAACTACAGGATAACCTCAGTTGGCACCCAAATTACACACATCAAGAACTTAGCACACAACTGACATGTAAAATGCTTTCCTGATTGTTCACATCTCCTTGCCATTATGATTACTGTTGTTATTGTTTGCTAGAAGACAGAAAACTTGATTCCCTTTACTTTTCTACCTCATGATCTTAAGCCATTTAACTACTGCTATACCTTATTTTCTCATCTACAAAAATGGCCCTGATAATAAGCTGCCTTGATGACCCCACAGAGATATGGAGGGGATCAAATGTCACAACACGTGTTCTATGAAAATTATAAAGCGCCATCCCAACATAAAGTGGCATCATTAAGAAAAGCCTAATGAATTTTTAGTAAACACTAACCAGCTTAACCCTTTAAAACCAAAACTTCAAAGTCAACAGGCCACTGCAACTCATGGCCCCCTCTCTCATAGGCTGAGACCACTTGAATCATCTGTGAACCCTTCCTCCAAGTTCCAGTCAAATTAAATTTTGCTAACAGCTATCAATTACATGGCAATCATTATATCCACGTGGCTTTCAGGGTTAATATTAAATTGTTTGGGAAACCAGATGAAATTCATATAATGGCATCCTTTTAATAAAATTGTGTATAGTATCTGCATCCTGGGCTATTTCTTTAGGGAATATCAGGTAGTGCTTAAAGAGAAATAGCAGGTTTGTGCCCACGCATGGCCCAGAGGAACACATCTGCTCTGAGTTGGAACAAGGAAAACAAATATTGTTGAATGGGGAAAATCCAGTTCCAGGGAAAATAAAAATTCTAGAGATGCTCCATTTCAAAGTACTAAACCCAATTTTGAGATAACCGAGTGAGGTTCATGTGTGAAACATGGTGGAGATGCAATTATGTTACTGAGTAAATGGGTGAACAAATGTCCTTCATACATATGATAGTTTATCTAAGCATGAATGGCTCTTATGTATTACATGTTCATTAAGGTCTACATTTTCTAGTAGGTATTTTCTACCCTGTTGGGAACTTTTAACCTCCATTATATGATTTCAATATCACAACAATCCTGTGGAAAAGATACTCTGCCCTTATTTTATTGAAGAAGAAACTGAGGCTTAAAGAGATAAAACAACTTGACTCAATCCACATAGCTAATAAGTCCCTGATATAGCACACTGCCTGTTGATAAACCATGGGCCATTTCTTTAAGAAAAGCTGTTAAAATCAAGTGATTCTGCCAATATCCAAGCAAGTAAGTTGGAAAAATTTCTGCAGCAACAATCCAAAGCCTGTTTTCAAGATGCTTCAATTTTTATTAAGTCATTTAAAATTACCCTCATGTTCTGCATATGTACTTCTATATCAAAAAGCAATTAAGATCTGTCGTAGGCCAAATGTTGGTCTTCAGAGGCTCACATCCCTCATGGCAGTGCGATGTAATTCAATATTGCAACACAGAGGCTCTGAAAGACAATGCTAGTGTTGGGTTGCAACATTCGTTACCTTTGGGGAGACACAGGCCCCGTGTGTAGAAACTATTAGAGTCCCACTAAACTTAAACTGACATGCCAAACACAGCGACTGGGGCCCCATTAATCAACATCTGCTCAACAGTTTGCCTCTTTCCACCAGCCAGCAAAGGGAATGCGATACAGCCTTCATGCTATAAAACCTGGGTAGGCTAAAGAAACAACCTGAGCTGGTGCCTCCTACATGGGATGGCAGGGTCTCCTACAGGGAGGGCAGACAATGAAAGGAAAGTCAGTCATTGGTTGCCTTGAGTTTCAGAGATATTTTTCTCCCAACAGAATAGAAAGTAAAGCAAGTCATTTTCCTTCTTTCCAAGGAGTGATATCACTTTATTCAAACCATAAAATGCATGGAAAATGAAATGGTTTGATTATCTTTAGCACCAGTAAATTTCATTGTAATCCATGGCCAAATATATTTATGTCTGGTTCTGATATACAAGCTTAGCTTCCATTGTTCAGAGGAAATTTGACTTAAAAGATGTTAGTCATTGAGTCTATCCCAAAGAACTCAAGCGGTACTTTATAATAGAAAGTCCCGTATAACAGGCGAGACAGACAAACTACAGAGGTAATAGAGGCTGGCTTCCAAATCTGCCCCTCTCTAGAGGCCCATCAGCCCCATCATTAGCACAACTCAACTGCAGAGAAAGATTCTTCTTATTTTCAGTGTTACACTCCATCTCTACTTCTTGACCCACCCACTCGAGCCTCTCCTCTCTCTACCTGTACTTGCTTCCCCTCCTATTGAGAGTTGCTCTGTTGTGGTTGGTTCTGTATGACCACATTTCAAAATCAGTAATGGCAGGGGTAGATCCAGGTAGATCCAGAATAGGCTGAATTGTGTGGGAGTTGGGGGAGGTGCTCTTTAACAAAATACAGAAATATCTTAATTTTACAAAATCTACAAAAACATATGAACATGCAATCACACTGCCAGGATTCTGAAAGAGACTTGAGCATCATTAGTTTCCCAGAAAATTCATCTTTGATATAAAATAATGAATGATGTTGAGCAATGTTCATAAGACATTTGGACCATCAGGCCTTGCCAGGCCAAGATCTTGACCTTTGCCATGTGACAATCCTTCCTTCATCTACAGACAAATGTATTTCGATATCTGTCCCTAGAGGACTCAAGGTTTAATCTGTTGAATTCCTAAGAGATAATTTATGTAGGTTCCCATAAAGCGAGGACGGAAGACATGAAATGTCATTTGGTCTTTATAGTTTCCTCAATGTCATAAGGATTCCTGAAGGCTTCCTATGACTTTGTGATGCTTCTCTTGGGAAATAGGAGAAATCTACTTCTCAATACCCCAAATAAGAAAGGAAGAGTTATAACTCATGACCCCACTGTCAACTATCTCAGATAGAAAAAAGACACAAATCAACAACACTGACCAGGTCACGTGCCTGAAGCTTTGCTGGAATAAATCTGTTTCTCATCTGGATCTTTATGAGGCCTAGGGCCTCCTAGCACTACCCAGCCATAGGAAGAAACTCACACAAAAGGGTGTCAATCTTCAAGAGCTGAGAACAAACTGCTAGTAATTACTGGTCATTACTTAATATTGTCTAAGTAGAGGACAGCAGGGACTACATGGCACCGGTACTCTCCGGTTTTGGCCTCCTAGAGCTCTCAGTACTGCTTTATAAAATGAAACAAACAATATATTAAGAGTCTAGAAAGAATAAAGGGGCCTTCCCTGATTGCTCGATTAGGAATGTCCCTAAAATTCATTTAGGAACCATTCCCTTTATACTCATTCTCCATGTATTCTCACAACTTCTCTGTGAAAGGGGTACTGTGATCATGTTTACTGTGGAGACTGGGAAAACAGAGGCTGAGAGGAGCCGAAGGAACATGGAGGAAGACAGAGAAAAGCCAAAATTTCACCCTAATTGTTTTCTTCGTCCCATTGCCCTAATAAAATTATTTTATTTCTTGCCCTATCCTCATTCCTCCCACATACTTCATAAATAATAATTAAATCTTAATACATTTTATCTTTTATTTTTCTATATCTTAATTTTTATTGTGGAAAAATGCACATGACATAAAATTTACCACCTCGACCATTCAAAGTGTCCAGATCAGTGACATTAAGCACATTCATATTGTATGGAATCACTACCCCTCAGAACTTGTTTCATCTTGTGCAACTAAACTTCCGTGCCTATTAAATAATAACTGATCTTAATACATTTTCATGCATTTTAAAAAGTCGTCAGCATTGTGCACCACATTGTTTGAGTAATTTTTGGTCTTGCTTTGGATGTTAGAAATCTTGGAAATGACTGGATTCTTTTCAACTGCAAAGCCCCTGTCTTAGCTGAGTGGTCAGCCTTCGTAGGATGTACACAAAATGTAACACCAAGCATCTTCCTGGAACCTTTCTTCTTCTGTTACTCTGGAATAAGGACAGTACCTACCTCACAGACATTAAGGAACTGTGGAGATTAAATGAGATACTCATTTGATATATTCTGCATAGATGGATAGAGCTCCTAGTACTTGGCAGATGATGATCTGGACACCTGGTATACATTAATACACCATAGAGACAAAGATCCCTGTCCTTGTATAATCAAATAACAGAGTGTATTGAAAGGTTAAAATACTATGGGAGGAAAAAGAACAGAGAAAGGTAAGAAGGATAAGGACTGCTGGGGATAAGGACTACAAGCAGTCTGTAGTATTGCTAAGGTGGTCATGGTGGGCTTCATTGAGAGGGTGACAATGTAAGAGAGACCTGCAGGAGGTAAGGGACCTACCCTATGCCCAGTAAAGTGCCTAACATAGTATCTTGCACAAAGCAATTATTAAATAAACACTAGGTACTATTAGGAAGTAAAATAATAATTATAATGGTGATCACAATCATAACCATCTTTCTGATCTTGCCCCAGGAGGTCTGATACATGTATTGACTCATTCAACAAATACTTATTAACCTGCTTACCATGGCCAAGTGCTCCCCTGAGCAAGGCCAGACAGGGATAGAAAGCACCTGCATGGCCTGTGTTGCCAACAGATTCTGCAAGCAAGGACTGAAGTGGGAACCCAAGAACCAACTTTGAAGCTTTGTTGGATTTCAAGAGGCACTGGTGCTTTCACAGAAACACTGACACATGCCACTGAGTGACCCTTCTCAAGAAGACATCCTGGGGAAATCAAGTATCAGGTCTAGGGCAGATGCAGGGGACATGAAGGTATGTGTAGATATATATATATGGTGGGGAATAGTGGTGTGTTGCATAAAATAGAAACTGAAATTGTCATAAATCTGCCCCATAAAAATAATAACCTACCTCTTTAGGTCAGTATAAATATTCAAATTAGGAATTTTTTAAAAATATTACTTTACATGAACAAACACACCAAATTTTTCCCCAAATAATTGGTTTTTAGTTATCAGATATCCTCACAGTGATGTCATCAGTGTGATTTTCCACAAAGCACCTGTTCAATGAATCATAAATTCAGATTACAAATTTCTACTTTAAGATATCCTGGCTAATCAGTTGTCCTATGATTTTAATTCCCAATATCCAAACATACTCTCAAGTGGTGACTATCCGGAAATCCCTCCTGAAACCATGCCTACCCTTAAGGTTTAGGAAGACTCATACCCTGTCAAAGTAGATGTACAGACAAGCAATTGGTCTCTGAAATTATTGAGACCATGCACTTCATCCAGTGATGGCTGGCCCTTGGGAAAGTTGTGAAGGTGGAAAAGTTTTACCTTCAGTTTAATGATCTTTCTAATGTTCCATACTCCCCTCCTCTAGGTGGTATCCAGTGTTTGCTCCACCAATGTGCCACCACCCTTAATCATTTCTCTGGAAAAAGTCCCTCAGTCCTCTAACATGGTCTGATGGTTAATTTTATGTGTCAACTTTGCTGGACCACTATACTCACATATTTAATCAAATGTTATTCAGGATGTTTTTGTGGGGGTGTTTTTGGATGAATCATACATTAAATTAGTGGACTTTGAGTAAAATAGATTATGAATCACAATGCCAGTGGACCTCAGCCAATCAGCTGAAGGTTTAACTAGAACGAATGACTGACCTCCCGGAGACAAGAAGGAATTATATGGCAGACTGCCTCTGATTTCATTTGTAACATCAGCTCTCCATGGCTCTCTAGCAAACTACCTTGGACTCAAACTGCAACTCTTTCCTAAGACTCCAAACTATCAGCTCCTGCATTCAATTTTGGACTTGCCATGTTTCCAAAATCACATGAATCTACTCCTTAAAAGAAAACTCTTCCTGTACATATGCACATGATGTTGGTTCCATTTCTCTGGAGAATTCTGACTAGTATACTTGGCCTTTCCTTCTCTACCACAGACACTTTGGTCCAGAGCCTTCCTACTCTCCTCCCAGCCAAGGGTCAGTTAAGGTATCATAGAAAGCCAGGAAGTTACAAGGTTTTTTGGGATAGGGCATAAGTGACTTTGGACTACTTTCTTCAGATATCTGGGCCTCAGATTCACTATCTGAAAAGCAAGGTAACTCCAGGCTTAAATATTCTTAGGTTTTTATCTGAATTTTCCTCTTTGCTCAGTAGTCCCCTCTGAACCACTTAAGAGAATAAGACATCTTCTCTGTTTTTAAGTCTTTTATCCCAAATCATACCCTATTTTGCTGGATTATAATTCTTTCTTTAGAGTTGTAGAAAAAAAAAAACTATTGTTTAACAGAAAACCTGTTGCTCAGATCATACCCCTTCTGATTTCATTGTCTGGTACAACTTAGTAAATTATAAATAATATATAGCAACAGAAATAATTCTTATCTACAAACATGGAGATTCTGACCTGTCCCATAGAGGTTATATTGGTTTCCCCTCTACACTAGGGGAAAGTAAGTTATGCTTCTATTTGTTCATTCATTTCAATATCCCTATTCTATAAATCATCTCCAGATTCTCTGTCCAGTTCTAACATCAATGGTTTCCTCACTAATTAACGAGTTAGGTAAAAATCTTTAACATATTCTTTTATAACTGTATCATAGTTATGGTTTTACCACTTTTTGGAAAACTATCTTTAAATGAGTTGTCTACTATACAGGGATCATTTTAAGTATATTTAACATGTTTATTGAATGAAAAAACAAATGAAGTCTTTCTCCATGAGCACAAAGAAGCTATCTATGCATTAATAGAAGTTAAGAGTAAAATCCGGACCACCTTGGTTCATAATCTATTGCTGATACACATCTATAGTAATTCTCTACATACCATTTTTCCATAGGCAAAAATGGAAAGAAAAATCCCTTCAGGTGTTGCTATTAGTATTAAAAGGAATTATCCATAAAAACAGTTTAACATTATGCATGGCAACTTTGTATGTACTCAATAAATTGTACTTACTATCATCATTTTTAAACAAGTTGTCATTTGTGCAATTGTTCACATTCTCTCTCTCTCATCTACAGGCACTCAGATTGCCCCATACCCAACAGGTGCTTCATGAAGGCTAATGACAGTGGTGGTGACCACAATAGTGCCAAAACCTCCTGGCCTGCCAAGCTTAATAAAGTGTATTATCCAGTCTTCCAGACCACTGCTGGAGATGTTACAGCCTGACCTTCTATTGATCCCAACATCGTCCCAATGGATCTTGTTCCATTGTAATTTATTACAACAGCCAAATTGAATCCACATGATAGTGCTCAGAGCCAATTCTCATTGAGGATCCCCCCCACTGCCCCTGCCCCCTCTGCCCCCAAAGATTTGTGGAGACACTGAATTAGATGATTTACTCAATTCCAGATATTACCGCTATTGAATTCCTTTCTTTAATCTTGCACGTCCACCTAGAAAACGATAAAGATGGCCTGGCATGATTTGTTCTGCTTTCTCATAAATTTATTATTAATGCAGAGTCAGTAACCTTCACTTGCCTGCTCACTTCTTCCCAGCCATGGTTTTTATCTTGAAGAATTTGAGTTGCTTGCTGCTACTGACATCCCCTATATTCCTCAAGCCTTTATTCTGAGTTAGGAAGAAGCAAGTTCAGAAAGATGGCTCTCTGGCTGCAAGCACTACTGCACATAAATAACAACAGAATTGAACAGATTCTACATGCAAGTTTGCCAGAAGATGTCTGAGCAAATTAGCACCTCCCATGCACTATAAGGCATTTCAATAGCTACAATTGACATTTGTGGTTTTATTTCAACATAGGGATAGTGTCAGGGTCTTTCCAAATCACAACCACTCATTTTGTAAGCCTTGTAGATGTTATTTTCTACCTTCATCTTCTCTCTGTGAGTTGGACTAATCTGTACTGACACTCCAACCAGGCATCTTATCTAACCAAACTAGTTGGTCAACTACCATAATACTTAGACTAGTTTAAATATCTTTGAATGCAGAGACTCTACAAAGAAGAAAAGGATGAACGATTCAAAGAAAAAGATGTTTAAGTTAAAATTCTAAATAAAGGTCTTGTGGCATGAAATGAAAAAAATATATAAACCACACAGAAATATACAATGAATGTTTGAACTATGAACGGAAAAGAAATACCAAAGTAAAGACACAATTACAGCTCTTTAAGAACAGTTTGAGAGTTTAGATTTGAACATGGCAAATAACATATATTTCCTCATGACAACTGCCATGTTTACCAGAAACTTAAGTTAAAGTTACAGTAAACAGAACAAATATATAAATTATCATGGGTACTTAACTAAGTTCTGTGTCTGTGACATTCAGTCAACTTCTATAAAACATATTTTAAAGGGGAGGTTTAAAATAAAGCAGAAGAAAATTAGTTGATATATACATGGGTATAAGTATGTATTACTGTGTCCAACTTAAATCAGAAAATAAATGTTTCAGGCTAAACACTTTTTCTGCGTTTCATATTATAAGCCTTAAATGTGAATTTTCCTTGTTAAAATTAAATGTTTATTTTGTTCATTGCCTTATGCTATAAAAATAAATATTTCATTTAAATTCAAGAGATTCCATTTTAAGAACCTATTTTGATTTTTAAGAATGAAAGAGCTATATTGCTATTTCTCTTTTTAAAAAGAGGCATACTATGTACTTCCAGGGAAACTATTTTAAAAGAAGGTAATACTATTCCTTTAGAATAAAAAGACAAATGAATAAATAATAAATGGTAAACAGACACTTTCAAGTTCAGGCTTCAGGGCAAAACTGTATACCTTCATTCACTTCTCCAGGATCTGGTTGGTGGAAGCGGTGTGTTTTCCATGGGGATCTGGTGCTCATCAGGACAAATTTACACATTTAAAGACTTGGCCAGTTACCATATATCTGCACCAGGGATGAAAGCAGCATCTATGATAACCCTGGCCCCTCTCCAAACTATTTACTACTTACTATGAAAGCTAGAAAATGGAGATAGATTGACATAAACTCACCCCTATTATAAAAATTATAATAATGATAGAAGATCCTTTCGTCTCAGTTCAGACACAAAAAAGAGCTGGTTCTTTTTCTTTTCTAAAACAGTTTAATGTCATTATTTCAACACAACACATCTCTCTCTCTCTCTCTCTCTCTCTCACACACACACACACACACACTCTCTCTCTCTCTCTCTTTCTCTCTCTCTCTCTCTCTCTTTCACCATGCCCCTCCTTTCCTTCGGGGACTTTCTCATTTAACCAGCACCATTGTTTGCTCTCTCAGATCTCCAATATAACTTTGCAAATTTATCAACAAGAGCTCTGGGTTGTGGTGTCAACTCTGACTTGAGCTTATCTGAGGCAACGCATTTCATTTCTGGACCTCAGAGCCCTCACCTCTTTCTCATGCTAAGTGACAGGAGGCTGTTTCTCAAGTCCACTTTAGTTAGGGCTAACATCTACCCCAACAATACTAGCTTCAGGACAACTTTAGGGGTAAAAGACCTATGTGACTATGATTTGGACAGTTGCATAAGTAACAGGGCTATTTTTACAAGTATTATCTTTAGAATGAACTGCTGATAAAGGCTACAAGGATCAAGAGTAAATACATTATGCTAACTGAAAGAAGTCAGGCACCAAATACTGTATACCATATGATTCCATTTCTATGACATTTTGGGAAAGGCAAACTATAGGGATGGGGAATAAACCTATGGTTGCCAAAGATTAGGGGCTGGGCGGAGAGGTTGACCATAAAGATAGCAGCACAATGGAGGTTTCTGAGGTAAAAGAGCTGTCTTATATCATAATGGTGAAGGGAGTTGCCCAATTTTATGCTTTTATTAAAATTAATAGAACTATACTTCACAAAGAGTGGTTTTTATTGCATATAAATTTAAAAATCAATTTAAAATAATCTTCATAAAGTAATTCCATTTTCTTTGTTCATTCAACAAATATCTCTTGAACATCTACACTGAGAAAAAAATGAGACAGAAAGTGAGATGTAAGCTTATCCTCATTTTAAGGATAGATAAATCAAAATAGGGGAGATATAATTAAGGACCTAAGGTTAAAAGCCTGTAGGTGACAGCACTGAGATTCATACCAGGCCTGTCATAACCCATGCATTTTCTTTTTCCAATACTGGGGATCAAATCCAGAGCCTTATGCTTGCTAGACAAATGCTCTACCACTGTACTATGCCACCAGTCCCAGTCCATGCTCCTAATAAGATAATAATACTGATGCCTGCATGTTTGTAGGCATGAATGTGTATGGAAACTTTTTTAAATAAAAAAAAATAAAGTTTTACAATGAAATGGTGGTGAAGATATGCAAAAATAATATATTTATAAATGTTAAAAATACATATTATAAACAACAATCTATTTGTTTACTTCAGTTAACAAACAATATGGATATCTTCCTATGTCATTAAGTATTCTTCTGTAACAACATTTCTATTGACTGAATTTCCATGTATGAATATGTTATTACTTCTTTAGAAATTCCTCCATTTTGGAATACTTCATCAATCAGCCAAAAAACATTTTTTTTAAAGAACCATGCTGAGAACAAGTCTATGGCTAAATCAATGTCTATAACCTTAATTCTTTTTGTATCATTTATTCCTAGCTGAAGAATCAGATTAAGCAGTTTTGGTCAATTCCCCACATTTGCTCTCCTACCAACTACCTGATATTTTATATAACTGCCATCTACATGTTCCACAGACCATTCTCCTATAGGCTCTAAGAAAAAGCTGGTAACATGGAATGGTGGCAAGTATCCTTACTGCTATTCCTACCTGCCCTTGTCTATCTAAGCCTCCAGGTGTTCACAAGTTCATAAACATTCATAATTTAGAGAGAACCACAGTATGTACTTGCCATGTTTCATAGGCTGAAAAAAATCACAGTATCATATGTGACCTACAGAACTGAACTTCCAATTTTAACACTGTAGAGAGAACTATCTCCACCCCATGGTCAATGAGTGCTACTCATTTGAGCACATCCTGTTTGCTTAGACTTGCTTTATTCAGTCTTCACTCACAAAAAAACTACAGAATACAACAGAAACTAGGGAAGACCTCATCCATGGGAATGAATGACTTACTTCCTATTGCACAAGGAGGAATGTCTGAGGCAAATAGTAAATACAGTCTGGAAAACAAGTACACCTTGTTCACTTCTATTAAATATTTAGAATAGATAAAAAAAGTTTCAAACATTCCATAAAGGTGGCTATATGTTAGACTGCCTACAGGCTATAATAAATTGTGATCTATACCAGAATTCAGCAAACTACAGCCCATGGGCCAATCTGGCCCCCTGCCTATTTTTGTAAATAAAGTTTTATTGGAAAAAAAAAAAGCTATCCCTATTTGTTTACTCACTCTGACTGTAACCAGAACTTTAGACAGATGGATGTATTCATTCCATTAAATTTCAATTCTCCAGTTAACATTTATTAAGCACCTATGATGTGTATAACATTCCAAGCACTATGCTGGTTAGCAGGAATAAAAAATGAATAAAAACTTGTTATTTCTTTTACTGAACTCAAGATTTCATGGGAAAGCAGATAAACATATAACATCACATTTTAGGTAATCTTAATTATTTGATCTGAAATAGTATAACCTGAAAGGTACATAATAGCTCACTTCTATGCATACATTTTTAAATAATGCCAATTCCTCCAAAATTATAAAACTTTTCATTAAAATTTCCAGGATCTCTAAACAGAATAGTCAAGGCATTGGAAACTGGTTTTGCTACAGTTATAAACAATCCTACTTTAGTGGATCAATATTACTTGTTAGTACACTGTGTACTTAACAACTGTTTACATGCCTCAGAATTTCTGAGACAGGTTTGGTAATTACTGAGCAGTTAATAAACCCCTATATCAATTTTCCACTGATGTGTTAACAAAATGCCCCCGATTCAGTGACTTAAAACTACATTCATTTATCAAATCACAGTTGTGTAGAGGTCTAGCATGCTATAGCAAGGATTTTGGTTCAAGATAGTAGAAGGGGGAGATCAAAGTTTAGGCAGAATGAGTATTTGTATGAAGGCTCTAGGAAAAACAATTCACTTTTGAGCTTGTTCTTTCTGATGGCAAAGTATGGTTTCTTGTGGTTTTAGGATTGTGGGGCTTGCATCCATGCTAATGGTCATCCAGAAAGCATTTCTAGTGCTAGGGTTGTCTGCAGTCCTTTCCATGGGCCCCTCCATCTTCAATTTGACAGTACAGAACTTCTCATGCATTGATTCTTTTCGTTTTTTGAATCTCTGCTTTCCCTGTATCTGATCTTTGAACAAGACTTAAAGGGCTCATATGGTTAGGTCAAATCCACACATATAATATCCCTCTCGTAAAGTCAATTGTACCACATAAAATAACATAACATAATCACTGGTACAAAATTCATCATATCCACAGTCCTAAATATTATTCAAGGCATGCAAACCAGGAAGGTAAGAAATCTTAAGGTCCAGCTTGGAATTCTACCTACCACAGCGTCTTTGTTAGAACTATAATAAACGAGAATAATATTATAAACTATAAGAATATTAGCTAAAGTCTGATTACACACTGGTATTGCTGCTTTTGTAAAGGAAGCATGATACAATATTATAAAGGAATACCAAACTGCCATATACTCTGTGCGATTAATTTAGAATTCATCTTCTGTGATGAAAGTCTTTTTAAAGTAATTATATCTTTCTGCATGCAAAAGTCATAAAATCAAGTAAGTATGAAGGAATAAACACTGGCAATGAGACTGTACTATCAGAATAAAGAAAGTACTAATAGTTACCTTCAAAAATTGTGGGGTTATATATATGAAGAACACATTACCCCTGCATTACCTGTGTTTTTAAGGGAAACTTAGATATGTATTATAAAAGCTTTGAATTAAGGACTTCCCTTACATTATAACATGATAAATACTAATAGCTATATAAACTTTTCACAGTAAAGCAGAATCCAATGCCAAATACATGATAAGTGAAAAAGAGACAGAAAATTATCCTTCACTCATAAATAAGGTTGATTTAAATCAAATGACCTGGGATGTATGTGAGAAGAGAAACAGAATCATCTACAAACAGAAATATGTAAAGGCTCAGCTACCTCTTATTCCATATCGCAAAACTATAAGCAACAGCTGACAGATGAAATGGACAGATGTGTCAAGATGCCTATGCCCAATAGAATAGCAACCACAGTAGGGTATTCTAGGCATTTTTATTTTAAATCTTCAAGGAATTTTGCAAGTGATTATAAATAAACCTTTTAAAAATCCATTATGGTGAAACTGAGTATAGAAAATAAAATCTTAACCCAGAAGCAAATATTTATTTAAAAGAAAATTTGCCTCCCCTGACATGGGATCAGCTGTCTCAATGAATGAGAATCAGTTCCCAGCCTGATTTGGCCCTGAACTGAATTTTGAAATAACACAGTTAATCACTATTGCCACTTGTAAGTCACAAGGGACTAGAGGAGAACATTTTACAGTATGGAAGTCAAAATATCTCTCAAACTTTAATTATACAATATATTTGATGGCTGGAATACATAAAGAATAGAAAATGCCTCAATGTGAAATTTGCTTCTTAAATGGGGCAAGAAGCGTTGTCCAGCTATATTAAATTACTTCTAATTCCACCAAACGCACTATGCTGCCTCTTCCAGTCAAGGTTTTGCAAATGCTATTCTTGCTGCTTTGAGTGGACAATGACTCCTAGTCCCTCAGCTCTCAATTTAGTCATCAACTTTTCCAGAAAGTCCTTGTTCAACCCCTTTCCCTTGTGAGGTGAGGAGTCCCTCCTATTTGCACTCTGTACCTGGCCAGCATAGCACACATCATAACCTGCACTGTAATGGCCTGTTTAGTTGTTTTCTCCATCTGTGTGAATTTCCAGAAGGCAGAAATTATACCTTCCTCTATAGTGTATGAATCCCCAGGGCCTTCATAGTACCTAGCTCATTACAAACACTCGATGTATATAATGTACATTGTTGAATGGCTGGGCGATGTGGAGAAGGATGGCAAGATGACCAGTACGGGTCAATAGTGGTCAAAGTCGCAAATGTCATAGAAACAGGAATAGGGAAAAAAAAAAAAGAAAAGTGTAATTGGATTCAGACAGTGGGTACAGTCCAGGATCTATCACTAATCAGCTCTGTGACCCTATATAATTTACTTCACCTCTAAGAAACCCTGTGTCATTAAGTGGAAAAATAAAGAGGTTGAACTACAACAGTTCATCAAATCTGTTCCAGGTCTACTATTCTTTCACATCTTTCTGTCTTCAGGATAGTGTAAGCATATTAGCATACTCATATTTGTATGTCTTTTTAAGTCAAATAATATTGGGTTGTGCTCAAGAGAGCCCAAGAAGAGAAAGATACACCTAACTGAAACGAGAACCTGAAGATGATCAAGCGCTCCAGAAGAAGGTGAATTTTTCTAGCTTTGATTCTTTGGCCAACAAAATGGCATTGCATCATGTCATATCTAGAAGAAAGGTAGCTTTAAAATTCTTAGAAGAAAAGCAAAATATAACACACAAAGGAGGACGCTGGTGTATACAGTACTTCACAAAGAAGCTTGGATATTCAAGGAAGCCACAGCTTCTACTCAAGAGACACAACACACACACACAAAGTATATTTTTTATATATCACATTATTAGGGCATGAATTTCTGACCAGCAGGATCAATCAGTTAAAGTCACCATGCTGTTTTTGCCTTAAACCATCACCAACAGTGAAGAAAAATAATTTCAGCCATGAATAGCAGACATGCACTCTTGGCGATCATTCTTCCTGTGGTGTTTACTTAGCACTAAAACCCTTGCCATCACTTCCATGCCATGTTGAAGACACAGTGTATTAAATAATGCAAAAGTAGAGATGCTTATTCTTAGGTCTAGTGACATATTCTATCCTATAAACACAGAATACACATAGAGAAATCATTATGTAATATGTTGATAGTATTTTTTTTCCTTATATTTTCTAGACCAAGGAAAACACCTTTCAAAAAAATTGGAAAATCACAGACATTAACTTAGACTTTTTAAAGTTGCAAGTATTTAAACAGCATATTAGTTAAAGCTACACTCAGTATACATGAAAAAATAATTTTACCTTATCCAAAAATATATGAAAAATATTTAATATGAACATATAAATCAGATGTTTAGCCCAGAGGCTAATAAAATAAAGTTCATTTTTTTTTTGTCAGAAAGTACAAATTAGTCTTAAAGGTCACTATTTTCCAAATGAATGGAATACCAACTGAGTTACTCTACTCAGCTTTGCATTGCTGCAACCAAAATACTCAACGACTTAGAAGAACAACTTAGAAGAGGAAAAGTTTATCTGGGGCTCACAGTTTCAGAGGTTTCAGTCCATGGTTGGTGGACTACATCACCTGAAGTGAGACAGAATATCATGGTGGATGGGCATGGCAGAGGAAAACTACTCAGTTCATGGTAGCCAGGAAGCAAGAGATATTGGGAGGAGAAAAGAACAAAATATATAATCCTCAAGGGCACGCCCCAACTGACCTTCTTCCTCCAGTCACACCCTACCTACCTAGAGTTAACCACCCAGTTAATCCATTCAAATTATTCATCTACCAATTAGGTTACATGTTTTATAATCTAATCATTTGCCCTTGAATATTCCTGCATTAATACTAGAACATTTGGGGGATACCTCATATCCAAACCATAATACCAGTATTTAGCCACAGAAATTTAAACTAGGTAATACCTGTTGGGTGATCCATCTCTCTTCTAAATCAGAAGCCTTCTTCCTATTATATACTTCCTATACAATAGCCCTCGAAATTAGCTGATATCATGATCAAGATGGCCATATTTGTTTTAATAGTTATAATTTTTTTTTTGTACAGAGGAATGAACTCAGGGGTACTCAATAACTGAGTCACATCCCCAGCCCTTTTTTGTATTTTATTTAGAGATAGAGTCTCACTGAGTTGCTTAGCACCTCACCACTGCTGAGGCTGGCTTTAAACTCACAATCCTCCTGCCTTAGCCTCCCAAGCCTCTGAGATTATAGGCATGTGCCACCATGCCCAGCTAATAATTTTAATAGTTAAATCTTTATAAGCATGGACCATTATATGTGAAAATTATAAAACAGTAACAATAGTAATCCAAACATCATCTATACTTACATGCACGTTCTCATGTGCACACACATATCAGTCATCTCTGAAGCTGCCTAAGAGGATGCTACATAAAAAGTGTAGAAAAAAAAAAATCTTAGAGACTATCCAAGATGGCGGACTAGAGGGTGACTGCATCTCCAGTTGCTCCAGAACCCAGGATTCAAGAAGGGGAGGCATTCAGAGACTCGGACTAAAATAGAGCCACGGGATGAAGCCCAGCCTTGGCGGCAGGCCCGGATAGAGATAACTTATCAGAGTAGGGCAGGGCAGCTAGAGTCTTCCCCAGGCAGCCCTGCGCACTCCAGCAGTGGGCTCCTCCCACATGGCCAGCATCCCCAGCTTCTCGAAGCAGGCCCCCCAGTGAGAGCCTTTCTGCACAGAACCAGCTCCAAGTCCCAGAGCCGGCGCAGTGAGCTCCAACCCGCAAGCAGCTTCAGGAACCAGGTCAGGGCAGCCAGGGACTTCCCCAAGGAGCCTGGCCCCCTCCGGGAGGAGGCGCCTTTCAAGGCTAGCTTCTCAGAGCAGACCGCCCAG
Organism: Sciurus carolinensis; assembly: GCF_902686445.1. Taxonomy (NCBI): domain Eukaryota; kingdom Metazoa; phylum Chordata; class Mammalia; order Rodentia; family Sciuridae; genus Sciurus; species Sciurus carolinensis. Next base: position 53,152,796 of record NC_062229.1, on the reverse strand, counting down.
TGAGAGCCTTTCTATACAGAGCCAGCCACAAGTCCCCGAGCTGATGGAGAGCTCCGACTCCCAGGCAACCTCTGGAATCAGGGGAGGGCAGCCAGAGACTTCTCCAGGCGGCTCTTCCCCCTCCGGCAGCAGGCTCTTTCCACTGGGCGATCCAAGATGACGGACTAGAGGGTGACTGCATCTCCAGTCGCTCCAGAACCCAGGATTCAAGAAGGGGAGGCATTGAGAGACTCGGACTAAAACAGAGCTACGGGGTGAGTCTCCCCCACCAGGTGAAGCTCGGCCTGGGCGGATAGGGGCATGGATAGGGGCGGCTTATCAGAGCAGGGAAGGGCAGCTAGAGTCTTACTCAGGTACCCCTGCGCACTCCAGTGGTGGGTTCCTCCCACACGGCCAGCTACTCCGAGCAGGCCCCCCAGTGAGAGCCTTTCCACACAGAGCCAGCTCCAAGCCCTGGAACCAGTAGCGGGCTAGGGGCAGTTTTCTTCGGAAGCACTGCATTATCAGGTTCCTCCAAGACTTCAGGCTCCTGAAGGCTGGGAGATGATACACTGGAAATCTACTGGGACACTGTAAGCCAATAGAGGAAATCTGCAATATCTCAGAGTCCCACTGACATCTGACCAATATGAGAAAACAAGGGAAGAAAATGTCCCAAACAAACCTAGATACTATATCAATAAAACCCAATGACAGCACAGCAGAAGAAATGTCAGAAAGGGATTTCAGAATGTACATAACTAAAACAATCAAGGAAGCAAACGAGGAGATGAAAGAGCAAATGCAGGCATTAAATGATCGTACCAATCAACGGTTAAAAGAGCAAATACAGGAAGCAAGAGATCATTTCAATAAAGAGTTAGAGATACTGAAAAAAAAAAAAAAACAGAAATCCTTGAAATGAAGGAAACAATAAACCAAGTTAAAAACTCCATAGAAAGCATAACCAATAGGATAGAGCACCTGGAAGACAGAACCTCAGACATTGAAGACAAATTATTTAATCTTGAAAACAAAGTTGACCAAACAGAGAAGATGGTAAGAAATCATGAACAGAATCTACAAGAATATGGGATATCATGAAAAGGCCAAATTTAAGAATTATTGGGATTGAGGAAGACTTAGAGAAACAAACCAAAGCAATGAACAATCTATTCAATGAAATAATATCAGAAAATTTCCCAAATCTGAAGAATGAAATGGAAAACCAAGTACAAGTGGCTTATAGGACTCCAAATATATAAAATTACAACAGACCCACATCAAGGCACATTATTATGAAAATACCTAACATACAAAATAAAGACAGAATTTGAAAGGCCGCGAAAGAAAAGAATCAAATTACATTCAGGGGGAAACCAATAAGAATATTAGCAGATTTTTCAATCCAGACCCTAAAAGCTAGAAGGGCCTGGAACAACATTTACCAAGCCCTGAAAGAAAACGAATGCTAACCAAGAATCTTATACCCAGCAAAACTTATTTTCAGATTTGACGATGAAATAAGATCCTTCCATGATAAACAAAAGCTAAAGAAATTTACAAAAAGAAAGCCGGCATTACAGAACATTCTCAGCAAAATATTCCATGAGGAAGAGATGAAAAACAACCATGCAAAAAACAATGGGAGGAACTAGCCTAAAGGAATAGCCAAATAAAGGAGAAACCAAATCATGTCAAAAAACAAAAATGAGTCAAATGACTGGGAATACAAATCATATCACAATAATAACCCTGAATGTTAATGGCCTAAACTCATCAATCAAAAGACATAGAGTGGCAGACTGGATTAAAAAGAAAAATTCAACAATATGCTGCCTGCAAGAGACTCATCTCATAGAAAGAGATACCCACAGACTAAAGGTGAAAGGATGGGAAAAAACATACCATGCACATGGACACAGCAAAAAAGCTGGAGTATCCATCCTCATTTCAGATAATGTGGACTTCAAGCCAAAACTAGTCATAAGGGATAAAAGAAGGACATTACATACTGCTTAAGGGAAGCATAAATCAGCAAGACATAACAATCATAAATATCTATGCCCTGAACATTGGCTCATCCATGTACGTCAAACAAATCCTTCTCAATTCCAGAAATCAAATAGACCACAACACAATAATACTAGGTGATTTTAACACACATCTCTCACCAGTGGATATATCTTCCAAACACAAATTGAATAAAGAAATCAACAATTTAGACTTCATGCTCAAAACACTAGAAAAAATTGGGGTCGTGGGAACATTCCTTAACATTATAAAGGTCATCTACGCTAAGCCCATATATAGAATATATATAGAGACATATATAGAATATACCATCCAACAAAGAACGAATACACTTTCTTCTCAGCACATGGATCCTTCTCTAAAATAGACCATATTTTATACCACAAAGCTACTGTTAGCAAATACAAGAAGATAGAGATACTACCTTGTACTCTATCAGATCATAATGGATTGAAATTAGAAATAAATGACAGAATAAAAAACAGAAACTTCTCCAATACCTGGAGTTTAAATAAATACACTATTATGTGATGAATGGATAACAGAAGACATCAGGAGGGAAATAAAAAAATTCTTAGAAGTAAACGAGAACAAAGACACATCATATCAAAATCTCTGGGACACTATGAAAGCAGTACTTAGAGGAAGATTTATTTCATGGGGTGCATTCAAAAAAAGAAGTAGAAATCAACAAATAAACGACTTAACACTACAGCTCAAAGCCCTAGAAAAAGAAAAGCAGACCAATACCAAAAGTAGTAGAAGACAGGAAATAGTTAAAATCAGAGCCGAAATCAACAAAATCGAAACAAAAGAAACAATTGGAAAAATTAACAAAATAAACAGTTGGTTCTTTGAAAAAATAAATAAAATTGATAAACCCTTAGCCACACTAACAAAGAGAAAGAGGGAGAAAACTCAAATTACTAAAATTCGGAATGAACAAGGAAACATCACAACAGAAACGAGTGAAATACAAAACATAATTAGAAGCTATTTTGAAAATCTATACTCCAACAAAACAGAAAACCTCGAAGACATCGACAAGTTTCTAGAGACATATGAACTACCTAAACTGAACGAGGAGGACATACACAACTTAAATAAATCAATTTCAAGCAATGAAATAGAAGAGGTCATCAAAAGCCTACCAACAAAGAAAAGTCCAGGACCAGATGGGTTCTCAGCCGAGTTCTACAAAACCTTTAAAGAAGAGCTCATTCCAATACTTCTCAAACTATTCCATGAAATAGAAGAGGAGGGAACCCTACCAAACTCGTTCTATGAAGCCAATATCACCCTGATACCTAAACCAGACAGAGACACATCGAGGAAAGAAAATTTCAGACCAATATCCTTAATGAATATCGATGCAAAAATTCTCAACAAAATTTTAGCAAATCACATCCAAAAATATATTAAAAAGATAGTGCACCACGATCAAGTGGGTTTTATCCCAGGGATGCAAGGTTGGTTCAACATTCGGAAATCAATAAATGTCATTCACCATATCAACAGACTTAAAGTTAAGAATCACATGATTATTTCAATAGATGCAGAAAAAGCATTTGATAAAATACAGCATCCCTTCATGCTCAAAACACTAGAAAAATTGGGGTAGTGGGAACATTCCTTAACATTATAAAGGCAATCTACGCTAAGCCCATGGCTAATATCATTCTAAATGGTGAAAAACTGAAAGCGTTCCCCCTAAAAACTGGAACAAGGCAGGGATGCCCTCTTTCACCGCTTCTATTCAACATCGACCTTGAGACTCTAGCCAGAGCAATTAGACAAACCAAAGAAATTAAAAGGATACGAATAGGAAAAGAAGAACTCAAACTATCCCTGTTCGCTGACGACATGATTATATATTTAGAGGAACCTGGAAATTCCACCAGAAAACTTTTAGAACTCATAAGTGAATTCAGTAAAGTAGCAGGTTACAAGATCAATGCTCATAAATCCAATGCATTTTTATACATAAGTGATGAATCTTCAGAAAGAGAAATTAGGAAAACTACCCCATTCACAATAGCATCGAAAAAAATAAAATACTTGGGAATCAATCTCACAAAAGTGGTGAAAGACCTCTACAATGAGAACTACAGAACACTAAAGAAAGAAATTCAAGAAAACCTTAGAAGATGGAAAGATCTCCCATGTTCCTGGATAGGCAGAATTAATATCGTCAAAATGGCTATACTACCTAAAGTGCTATACAGATTCAATGCAATTCCAATTAAAATCCCAATGATGTACCTTGCAGAAATAGAGCAAGCAATTATGAAATTCATCTGGAAGAATAAAAAACCTAGAATAGCTAAAGCAATCCTCAGTAGCAAGAGCGAAGCAGGGGGTATTGCAATACCAGATCTTCAACTCTACTACAAAGCAATAGTAAGAAAAACGGCATGGTATTGGTACCAAAATAGACAGGTAGATCAATGGTACAGAATAGAGGACATGGACACAAACCCAAATAAATACAATTTTCTCGTAGTAGACAAAGGTGCCATAAATATGCAATGGAGAAAAGATAGCCTCTTCAACAAATGGTGCTGGGAAAACTGGAAAACCATATGCAACAGAATGAAATTAAACCCCTATCTCTCACCCTACACAAAACTCAACTCAAAATGGATCAAGGACCTCGGAATCAGACCAGAGACCCTGCATCTTATAGAAGAAAAAGTAGGTCCAAATCTTCAACTTGTTGGCTCAGGATCAGATTTCCTTAACAGGACTCCCATAGCACAAGAAATAAAAGCAAGTATCAACAACTGGGATAGATTCAAACTTAAAAGCTTTCTCTCAGCAAAGGAAACTATCAGAAATGTGGAGAGAGAGCCTACAGAGTGGGAGAATATCTTTGCCAACCATACCTCAGATAGAGCGCTAATTTCCAGAATCTATAAAGAACTCAAAAAAACTCTACACGAAGAATACAAATAATCCAATCAACAAATGGGCTAAGGAAATGAACAGACACTTCACAGAAGAAGATATACAAGTAATCAACAGATATATGAAAAAATGTTCAACATCCCTAGTAATAAGGGAAATGCAAATCAAAACTACCCTAAGATTTCATCTCACCCCAATTAGAATGGCGATTATCAAGAATACAAGCAACAATAGGTGTTGGCGAGGATGTGGTGAAAAAGGAACACTCATACATTTCTGGTGGGGTTGCAAATTAGTGCAGCCACTCTGGAAAGCAGTGTGGAGATTCCTCAGAAAGCTTGGAATGGAAACACCATTTGACCCAGCTCTCCCACTCCTTGGCCTATACCCAAAGGACTTAAAATCAGCATACTACAGAGATACAGCCACATCAATGTTCATTGCTGCTCAATTCACCATAGCCAGATTGTGGAACCAACCTAGATGCCCTTCAGTTGAATGGATAAAGAAACTGTGGCATATTTATACAATGGAATATTACTCCGCAATGAAGAATGATAAAATTATGGCATTTGTAGGCAAATGGTCGAAATTGGAGAATATCATGCTAAGTGAGATAAGCTAATCTCAAAAAACTAAAGGACGAATGATCTCGCTGATAAGCGGATGAGGACATATAATGGGGGGTGGGAGGGGCTAGCATTAGGTTTAGGGTTAGGTTTAGAGTTAGGCTAAGGAGAGCGGCAAGAATGAAGGAAAGAAGGACTGTGTAGAGGGAAAAGAGGGGTGGGAGGGGTGGGGGGAGGGGAAAAATAAAATAAACATCATTACCCTATGTAAATGTAAAAAAATAAAAAAAAATAAAAAAAAATAAAAAAAAATAAAAGAAAAAAAAAAAAAAAAGAAGAGCAGACCACACCAAAAGTAGTAGAAAACAGGAAATATTTAAAATCAGAGCTGAAATCAATGAAATTGAAAGAAAAGAAACAATTGGAAAAATTAACAAATTATTTTGTATTTGAAAAAATAAACAAAATTGATTAACCCTTAGCCACCTAACAAAAAGAAGGATAGAGAAAAGCCAAATTACTAAAATTCGGAATGAACAAGGAAATATCACAACAGAAACGAGTGAAATACAAAACATAATTAGAAGCTATTTTGAAAATCTATACTCCAACAAAACAGAAAACCTCGAAGACATCGACAAGTTTCTAGAGACATATAAATTACCTAAACGGAACAAGAGGACATACACAACTTAAATAAATCAATTTCAAGCAATGAAATAGAAGAGGTCATCAAAAGTCTACCAACAAAGAAAAGTCCGGGACAAGATGGGTTCTCAGCCAAGTTCTACAAAACCTTTAAAGAAGAGCTCATTCCAATACTTCTCAAACTATTCCATGAAATAGAAGAGGAGGGAACCCTCCCAAACTCATTCTATGAAGCCAATATCACCCTGATACCTAAACCAGACAGAGACACATCGAGGAAAGAAAATTTCAGACTAATATCCTTAATGAACATCAACGCAAAAATTCTCCACAAAATTTTAGCAAATCACATCCAAAAATATATTAAAAAGATAGTGCACCACGATCAAGTGGGTTTTATCCCAGGGATGCAAGGTTGGTTCAACATCCGGAAATCAATAAATGTCATTCACCATATCATCAGACTTAAAGTCAAGAATCACATGATTATTTCAATAGATGCAGAAAAAGCATTCGATAAAATACAGCACCCCTTCATGCTCAAAACACTAGAAAAAATTGGGGTAGTGGGAACATTCCTTAACATTATAAAGGCAATCTACGCTAAGCCCATGGCCTATATCATTCTAAATGGTGAAAAACTGAAAGCGTTCCCCCTAAAAACTGGAACAAGGCAGGGATGCCCTCTTTCACCACTTCTATTCAACATCGTCCTTGAGACTCTAGACAGAGCAATTAGACAAACCAAAGAAATTAAAGGGATACGAATAGGAAAAGAAGAACTCAAACTATCCCTGTTCGCTGATGACATGATTATATATTTAGAGGAACCTGGAAATTCCACCAGAAAACTTTTAGAACTCATAAGTGAATTCAGTAAAGTAGCAGGTTACAAGATCAATGCTCATAAATTCAATGCATTTTTATACATAAGTGATGAATCTTCAGAAAGAGAAATTAGGATAACTACCCCATGCACAATAGCCTCAAAAAAAAATAAAATACTTGGGAATCAATCTCACAAAAGTGGTGAAAGACCTCTACAATGAGAACTACAGAACACTAAAGAAAGAAATTCAAGAAAACCTTAGAAGATGGAAAGATCTCCCATGTTCTTGGATAGGAAGAATTAATATTGTCAAAATGGCCATACTACCAAAAGTTCTATACAGATTCAATGCAATTCCAATTAAAATCCCAATGATATACCTTACAGAAATAGAGCAAGAAATTATGAAATTCATCTGGAAGAATAAAAAACCCAGAATAGCTAAAGCAATCCTCAGTAGAAAGAGTGAAGCAGGGGGTATTGCAATACCAGATCTTCAACTCTATTACAAAGCAATAGTAACAAAAACGGCATGATATTGGTACCAAAATAGACAGGTAGATCAATGGTACAGAATAGAGACATGGACACAAACCCAAATAAATACAATTTTCTCGTAGTAGACAAAGGTGCCATAAATATGCAATGGAGAAAAGATAGCCTCTTCAACAAATGGTGCTGGGAAAACTGGAAAACCATATGCAACAGAATGAAATTAAACCCCTATCTCTCACCCTACACAAAACTCAATTCAAAATGGATCAAGGACCTCAGAATCAGGCCAGAGACTCTGCATCTTATAGAAGAAAAAGTAGGTTCAAACTTTCAACTTGTTGGCTTATGATCAGAGTTCCTCAACAGGACTCCCATAGCACAAGAAATAAAAGCAAGTATCAACAACTGGGATAGATTCAAACTTAAAAGCTTTCTCTCAGCAAAGGAAACTATCAGAAATGTGGAGAGAGAGCCTACAGAGTGGGAGAATATCTTTGCCAACCATACCTCAGATAGAGCGCTAATTTCCAGAATCTATAAAGAACTCAAAAAACTCTACACCAAAAATACAAATAATCCAGTCAACAAATGGGCTAAGGAAATGAACAGACACTTCACAGAAGAAGATATACAAGCAATCAACATTTGTTTACAATATAAAAAAATCTTAAGTTTATCAAAAGAGGTAATACTCAGGAGAGAGAGAAATGTCTGTTATACTTAAGCAAAAACCATTTAGGAAACTCTATCACCAGATAGGGGGCCTAGAGCACCAAGATAAGTAATCTATACCAAAAAGGAAAAATTTCCTATGGACCAGGGCTTCTATACATAATTATTGCAGGGAGGGGGGGCTATCATTGGCATAGTAGGATATTTAGCAGCACTCCTGAATTGAACTCTATCCACCAGATGCTTGTAGCAATCCCAAGCTATGACAACCAAAATGTAAATGTTCCCATAGGGCAGGGAAGAGGGTTATAAAATGGTCAGGTTGAGAACCACTGCCTTAGATGCACAACCACTCTTCTTGCAGATCCATTTGGCTTCAGATGCAGAGTGAGTTGCCTACACCAAGGTGGTCAGACTTTATGTGAACAACTCACTGCAAACTGGAGTGGTTTTCCTGGATACATCCATTTAGGATTCAGCCAAGAGTCTCCCAACTCATGAGCTTGTCTGCAACTGGTCCAGGAAAGCTGCTTAAATGTCTCAAATCATCTTTTGACGTTTCAATCCTTTAAAAACCAATAATTAAAGGAAAGAGAAACTACCATCAGAGCCAAAAGAAAGGTGTGATCTTTTAAAAATGAAGCAACAAAATAACCCATTGACTTAGAATGGTATATGAAAACTCATGGGAGAGGAAAAAACCAACAAAGAATTAGAGGTCACCATAATTTTTCTTTTTTCTACATATAGCTATTGTATATATTTTTAAGTCCAGATATGGTATTATATGTTAATAATTTGGTTGTTAAACCTATTATTAACTGATTTCCCTATTATATGATGGTTCCATATTTGCTGATTTAGTATTAAAACTAGGTATCCTCATATATCAATTTCAGATAAATTGCTCAAATTGTATCTTAGTTAATCCCTAAAAGTTGATGATTCCAATCTCTCATTTTGGAAGGCAGGATCATATACTATGACAATGGTTTAGTGCTTAAGAGTAGCTCCATTGCTTTCCTGCCATGCAACTCTGGGTAAACTACTTTTTATACTGTAATCTCTCATTTTATAAAATGGGGGTTATGACAGTGTCTAACGGTCATCTGTTTGCTTTGAGAATTCAAATCTGAACTCATAACGTAAGGATGCAAAACCTCTAGTGCAGTGTCTAGTAGGGCAGTATAAAGTAGGGTTTAATCAAATAATACATAATATTTTTATTATAAAAATAATCATTTCCACTGTCATAATTGACCATACATAATCAATAATTTCATTCACATTTCCAACAATACAGTAAGTTAGAAGTGAGAACTGGAACAAAAGGAGTTATCTTTGTAGAACAAGACAATATTTTCTGTAAATGCCCCCATTTTATTTTTATTTAAAAGGAAAATGAAGGAAGAGCAGTTGAGTTCCCTGCTTTAAGTCTTTATCCTTTTTTACTTTCCAGGCTAATAGAACCAAGGCTGGAGGTGTTAGGTGTGGGTAGAATAACAGTCATTTTCTCCTCTGAGTTTTATTATTCATGGGATGGTTCCATCCTGCAGCCTACACAGAACATGCCATACTGGGAACAGTGAGTGGGTCTGACATTTCACTGGGGCAAATGACTCTCCTTGGAGTTAACAATATTCATGGGGCAGATGTAGATTTCAAAGCAATTTCTCCTCTCCCAAGTTCTCATTGGGAATTGACTGAGTTTATTTTGATTGAGGACCAGCTCATACCAAGAATTTAGCAAGGAACTGGAGGTATCTTAATGATCAAGGTTGGGGCACTCACAGGAACTACAGCCCTGTGAAGGAAGTCAACTTTTGTCAAAGGAATATATACTTCCAAACACAAGCCAAAAGTACTTCTTTAAGAGTATAAGACATCTCCCAGACTGCAGTGTCAACAAAGACTACCTGAAGTAAGTGATACACAACCTGAGCAAAACAAGAGTAAAGCTTGGAGTCATATTTTCCAGATTCCTTTGAAGGAAAGTTCTGATTAAATTCTGCCAAAGTCCTAGGACTTTGAATCCTGACTGAGTGATGTCAAGGAAGCCATCAGCAGAAGCAGTTCTTGACCAAACACTACAAGTTATGAGATCATGGTAGTGTTTGTTCCCTAGAGCTGTCCTTGTTCTTGATCTTCCTCAGTCTGGTTCTGTAGACCAGATATTGGGGCTCTGGATATTCTTAAAAATTCCCTTTTGCTTTAAGTAGCCAGATGTGTCTTCTGCTGTATGCATCTGTCAAGTGGTTTGCTTCTGGTAACCTGCCATATGTTGCTCTCCATTGCACTTATATTTAGGATTATGCATGTCTGTCTCCCCAACCAGATTGTCAGCTTCTTGAGAACTGGAAAATGTCTTATTTCTCTTTGAACCTCCAGAACCTAGAGTAGTAACTCACAGACACATAGGAAGCCCTCAGTAAATGCAGAAGGAATATGATTTTGCCTATGTTCAAAAACTTAGGAGATCTGCCAATAACAAGTATAAAAGTTCAACTAGATGCTTAAACACTGAGAAAGAGCTCAAAGGAGTCAAAAAGTTTTCTATGCCTTACTTCACTTTTACATTTAAATTGGAAATCTCTATGTTCTGTAGCCACCTTCTTAAGCATTACTTTTTTGAAAAATAAACCCGAGGAGGAAAATCAGTATCCTAACAACCCATAGCATCCTTACCCCTGAGCTTATTGTCATTCAGAAATTGCAACACCACAGTTCCAATAGGTAAAATAAAGCTGCTGAAGTGGGCAAGTCCATATAAACCACTTGTAGGAGCCAACTTCACTCACTCTCCCTCCCTTTTCCAAGTTAGAGGGCAATCTACAAAGTTCAGTAGAGAGCCAGTGAACTTGGATTCTAGAGAGATCACCATCTGTTTTTCTACCCCCTATAAATAAAGTACCTCTGCTCTATAAATTCACACTGTGCATGAGTCTGAGATCTAGAATGGAAACAGAGATAGAATTTTTGTCCAATTTTAATGGCTTTTTAAAAATTCCTGGGTAGCATGTTTATGTTGTAAGAATCTATGAGCTGCATAACACTCTGAATTTGATCTGGTTCAAATAATACTACTATGCACTAAAATCCTGGGGATTATACACTTTCCAAACGTACAATGTCATCAAGGTTTTATGACATTTCCTACAAAAACTCAATAGTCAGGTAGCACTTCATCAGTTACAGTTTGAATTCAGGTAGAGGAACAGAATTCTATGGCTATAGCATGAAAAATACTGCTCTTCAGACTGGTATCATAGCTGCAGGGGACAGATCACTGAACAATTTTCATATTGCATATTTTTATCCCTACTAAAAGAACTCCATATTTTGTATTATGGAGTTAAAAATATGGCTATTAGGGCCAAAAATCCATTATGGATAATCTCTGTCTTCTTACTAAAGTTTGATCAGAGATGTCCTGCCACCTGAGGTTCTCTACTTATTTAGTTTCAGTTCCTTTCTCAAGTGACAAAAATGTTTAAAGCATCATGCCTGTATGCGTCTACAGGACTTACAGAACACACAAGATGTCAGAGACCCAGGGTTCTGAAAGCAAAACTGATGGATATGAGGTGCAAGCCTAGCTTGGTCACTTTAAATATAGCTAAGAAAGAGCTTACCCAGATTGACTAGCATCAAAACAGTGCAGAAGGGGCTGGGGAGATAGCTCAGTCAGTAGAGTGCTTGCCTTGTAAGCACAAGGCCCTGGGTTCGATCCCCAGTACCCCCCCCCAAAAAAAAAAAAAAAAAAACAAGAAAAACCAAAACCAGTGCAGGATGCATGTCTGACATTGACATGGATTTTTTATTCTTCCATGCCAAAATATCCTAATCCAAAGATTGTGCTATTCCAATCCAGGCCTGCTCTAAAACAGTCAATGGTGCTGAATGTGGTCCAATGAGCCTCCAGCCCCAATGTTTCAGTGGCCCACTGGCTTCTCTATCACTTTCACATTTTGAATCAGCTTCTGAATTATGGACATCATTTCTTTGGAAATAATTTCCCTTTCACACTGCAGATCTAACAGAAGTCTTGTCTTTTTACCATGTTGTCAGTGGTTTTATAGCCTCCCCAAACATATCAGTAAACAGTTTAAAAATCTGTAGCTGAATAACCCTTCCAAGTATACATGAAAAATTTTACATGATTCAAACAAATAAGATTATGATCGTGATGCCAGAAAGAGCTGTAAAGGACAACTGATTTTATTATAGAACTTCCAAAATGATCCCAAATTTCTGAGTCTGTGCTTGGGAAAAAGTTTAAATTTTTTCAAAATACATCAGCAAAAGTGGTCATTTATCATTTGTGCACTGAAGGTACCATTTCACAATTTTACTGAAAAATATTTTGGCAGTTATTCCTCAAGAGTGAGAACATTTAGTCTCAACTCTTGGCAAATGAGCAATTGGGACATTCTTCTTCAACTCAGTTTCATACCTGGTGTCATGACATAAAAATTGAGATCAAAGGAAAATGAGGTTCATTCGCTTAATTTGTATTAGTCAATTTATTTTGTTTACTCAGAGACAAAAAAAATCCTTATATCTAGATTATGTGACCTTGAGCAAGCTTACCATAGCCAAATTTTTCTCAGTTCCTTGGATTTATAATTGTACCTGTATCATCAGGTTATGGTTAAGAGTAAGTAAATAGTGCTCAGTATGCAACATAGGAAGTTCAGTAGGTCTTCAGCTTTTATCATCACTCATTACTGAAGATTTTAAATGAAAAAGTTTCCTTGTGAATCGTTATAACTTGCCCTAATGTATGCCATTGTAACATCTCTCTATTAATCCCACCCAAAAGAACATAGACTGCACCTTTGAATTAACAGTCTTTACTTATCTCTGCCCAGGTCTCTTTCATTATCTGTTATCAAGAAATAGGCACTGTCGGATGGGAATCCAATAATAAGGTCCTTGTCTGTGATAATTTCAATAGAAATGAATTTATAATACAACCCATCAAATCACCAACATCTTGAGTTCCAAACAAATGCAGGATCTCTACCTCTAACTTTTTGGTAAACTCTCAATAATTTGATCTTAATCTAACTTTAATTATTTTACAGAACTTGAGCCAGATTATTCTATACATAATTACACCATTTAAGGTTCTGGTTGACCAAAAAGGAACAGGAATGCAGCACCCAGCCCAATGTCCACCCACCACATCCAGCGTCCATGCCCCAGTCCACAGTGTAGTGCTCACACTGTGGCTGGCCATCTGTCAACACATGGGATCTCCTCTGCCCACTAGCATGGATTATTCCCGACCTGGAGACCACCATCCCTAGTGATCCTTCTTGGGACACCACATTATCAAGTTCTGCTCAGGCATCAGGCTAGTGAAGACTAGGAGGTTTGAAGAGTATAATTTAATTGTAGATTTTTTTTCATTAGTAGTAGTATTATGATTATTCCTATTATACCTACTGTTATTCCTACTCTTCTTTTCTTTTATTAATATTTTTCTCACTCTATTTTCCTCTTATCTGTTTCCTTGGAGACTCTTTCTCCCTTTTCTCATGCTGACAACCAATTTCTTTTAATTCCACTTTTACTATTCCTAGGACATAGTACCTCTATAGACTCACTTCTTATCTCATTGACATTATATCCTGCACCCCTCCCCATTCTCTTTGTTTACCATAGAAATTGTGGTCCTTATTGCAAACCTGGTTATGCTGTACATAACAATTGAACTCATCATCTCTGTTTATTAAGACAATATGGTTAATATTTAATAGGGACTATTTGGGTTAAGGATGCATACACTTTGTATTGTGTGCTGCAAATATTGATCTCTCACTTCAAGGTGAGGTATTGGGAAACCTGCAGGCACACTATAAGTCTATAGGGGGGAAACTGCAATACCTCGGTCACACTGCTAGAGGGGAAGATACACGAACAACATGAGAAAACAAGGGAAGAAGGTGTCCCAAACAAACCTAGATGCTATATCAATAAAACCCAATGATAGCATTGCTGACCTAGCATACCCTCATAGGGGCTTCCCAGCTTCTTTGGAGGCTGGTGCAGGCATTTTGAATTATTCCTGAGGGTATGGACATCATCAGTAGAAGGGCGGCTCCTTTCCTGAGACCCCTACAGGAGACTGGAGGCCCTTTGACAGGTACCTCTATTTACCCACTTACATCCTACACCCTTCCCCATCCTCTTGTTCACAACTAAAAATACTGTAAGGAGTAATCAAACTGATCCTGTTCATTACAATAATGTTAAAGTCTTTATAGGGGCTATCAGGTTCAGGGCTGCATTTTCTCTGTATTGGGAGTTACTGGTATTGATCTTCCCTTCAAAGGAGAGGTAGTAGAAAACTGCAGGGTCATAATAAGCCTGCAAGAGGGGAACTTCAGTATATCTGATCTTCACTGCTAGAGGGGAATATATAGAAACGATATGAAAAAACAGGGGAAGAAAGTGTCCCTAACAAACCAAGATGCTATTGTGATAGAATCCAATGACAGCATGGCAGCAGAAATGACAGAAAAAGAGTTTAGAATTAAAATGATCCATGAAGCAAAAGACGAGATAAGAGAGCAAATGCAGGCAATGTATGACCATTCCAGAAAACAGTTAAAAGAACAAATGCAGGAAGCAGAAGAAGACTTCAATAAAGAGATAGAGATTCTGATAAAAAAAAAAAAAAAAAAACAGAAATACCTGAAATGAAAGAAATGATAAACTAAATTAAAAACTCAATAGAAAGCATCACCAACAGAATAGACCTCATGGAAAACAGAATATCAGACAGTGAAGACAAAATATTTAATCTTGAAAATAAAGTTGAACAAACTGAGAAGATGTTAAGAGGTCATGAACGGAACTTCCAGAATTAAAGAACACCAGGTGCGCAAAATTACAACAGATCCACACCAAGACACATTATAATGAAAATATCTTACATACAAAATAAAGATAGGATTTTTAAGGCTGCCAGAGAAGAGCATCAGATTACATATAGGGGGAAACCAATATGGATATCAGCAGATTTCTCAACCCAGACCCTAAAAGCAAGAAGGGCCTGGAACAACATATTTCAAGCTCTGAAAGAAAATGGATGCCAACCAAGAATCTTATACACAGCAAAACTTACCTTCAGATTTGACAACAAAATAAAATCCTTCCATGATAAACAAAAGTTAAAAGAATTTACAAATAGAAAGCCTGCACTATAGAACATTCTCAGCAAAATATTCAATGAGAAAGAAATGAAAAACAACAATGTAAGTCAGCAAAGGGAGGAACTACCTTAAAGGAATGGCCAATTAAAGGAGAAACCACGTCAAGTTAAAAACCAAAAATAAGCCAAAATGACCATGAATACAAGTTATAGCTCAATAATAACCCTGAATGTTAATGTCATAAACTCATCCATCAAAAGACTGGAAGATTGGATTAAAAAAAAAAGTTCAACAATATGCTGCCTTCAAGAGACTCATCTCATAGAAAAAGATACTCACAGACTAAAGGTGAAAGAATGGGAAAAACCATACCATGCACATGAACTCAGTAAAAAAGCAGGGGTATCCATCCTAATCTTAGATAAAGTGGACTTCAAGCCAAAGTTAGTCAAAAGCGATAAAGAAGGACATTTCATACTGCTAAGGGAAGCATAAATCAGCAAGACATATCAATCATAAATATTTATGCCCCAAACAATGGTGTATTCATGTATGTTAAACAAATCCTTCTCAATTCCAGGAAACAAACAGACCACAACACAATAATACCAGGTGACTTTAACATACTTCTCTCACCATTGGACAGATGTTCCAAACAAAAACTGAACAAAGAAAACATAGAACTCAATAACACAATCAATAACTTAGACTTAACAGACATATATAGAATATTCTATCCATGAACAAGTGAATACATTTCTTCTCAGTAGCACATGAATCCTTCTCTAAAGTAGACCACGTTATGCCACAAAGCTACTCTTACCAAAAACAAATAAAAGAGATACTACCATGTATTTGATCAGAACATAGTGGAATTAAATTAGAAATCAATGATAAAATAAAAAACAGAAACTACTCCAACACCTGAAGATTAAATAATATGCTACTGAATGATGCATGGATAACAGAAGACATGAGGGGGGAAGTAAAAAAATTCTTAGAGGTAAACAAGAACAAAGATACAACATATCAAAATCTCTGGGACACTATGAAAGCAGTACTAAGAGGAAAATTCATTGCATGGAGTACATTCAATAAAAGGAGAAAAAGTCAACAAATAAATGATCTAACATTACAGCTCAAACCACTAGAAAAAGAAGAAAAGATCAACACCAAAAGTAGTAGAAGACAGGAAATAATTAAAATCAGAACAGAAATCAATGAAATTGAAACAAAAGAAACAATTCAAAACATTGACAAAACAAAAAGTTGGTTCTTCGAAAAAATAAACAAAATTGATGAACCCTTAGCCACACTAACAAAGAGGAGAGAGAAAACTCAGATTACTAAAATTCATCATGAAAAAGGAAATATCATGACAGACACTTCTGAATTATAAAAAACATTAGAAGCTATTTTGAAAATCTATACTCCAACAAAATAGAAAATTTTTAAAACATCAACAAGTTTCTAGAGACATATGATCCATCCAAACTGAATCTGGCGGACATACAAAATTTAAATAGATCGATTTTAAGCAATGAAATAGAAGAAGTCATCAAAAGCCTACCAACCAAGAAAATCCCAGGACCAGATGAATTCTCAGTCGAGTTCTAACAGACCTTCAAAGAAGAACTCATTTCAATACTCCTCAAAGTATTCCATGAAATAGAAAAGGAGGGAACCCTTCCAAACTCTTTTTATAAAGCTAATACCACACTGATACCAAAACCATACAAAGACATATCGAGGAAAGAAAACTTCAGACCAATATCCCTAATGAACATAGATGCAAAACTTCTTAACAAAATTTATCAAATTACATACAAAGCCATATTTAAAAGATAGTGCATCATGATCAAGTGGGTTTCATTCCAGGGATGCAAGGTTGGTTCAACATCTGGAATCAATAAATGTAATTCACCACATCAAAAGACTTAAAGTTAAGAATCATATGATTATTTAAATAGATGCAGAAAAATCATTTGATAAAATACAGTACCCTTCATACTCAAAACACTAAAAAAAAATAGGGATAGTATGCTAAGCATACAGCTAACATCATTCTAAATGGAGAAAAACTAAAAGCATTCTCCCTAAAAACTGGAACAATAAACCCCTATCTCTCACCCTGCATGAAACTCAACTTGGAAATGGATCAAGGACCTCAGAATTAGACCAGAGACCCTGCACCTAATACAAGAAAAACTAGATCCAAATCTTCATCATGTCAGCTTAGGACAAGACTTCCTTAACATGAATCCCAAAGCACAAGAAATAAAAGCAGGAATCAATAATTGGGATAGATTCAAATTAAAAACTTTTTCTCAGCAAATAAAACAATCAACAATGTGAAGAGAGAGCCTACAGAGTGAGAGAATATCTTTGCCACACATTCTTCAGATAGAGCAATAATCTCCAGAATCTATAAGAACTCAAAAAACTTTATACCAAGAACACAAATAACCCAATCAATAAATGGGCTAAGGAAATGAGGAGACCCTTCACAGAAGATCTACAAGCAATCAACAGATACATGAAAAAATGTTTAGCATCTCTAGTAGCAAGAGAAATGCAAATCAAAACCACCCTAAGATTTAATCTCATCCCAATTAGAATGTCTATTATCAAGAATGCATGCAACAATAGGTATTGATGAGGATGTGGGGAAAAAGGTACACTCATACATTGCTGGTGGGACTGCAAATTGGTGCAGCCACTCTGGAAAGCAGTATGGAGATTCTTTAGGAAACTTAGAATGGAACCATCATTTGACCCAGCTATCCCACTCCTTGGCCTATAGCCCAAGGACTTAAAATCAGCATAATACAGTGATGCAGCCACATCAATGTTCATAGCTGCAGAATTCACAATAGCTAGATTATAGAAACAACCTAGATGTCCTTCAATTGATGAATGGATAAAGAAACTGTGGTATATATACACAATGGAATATTACTCAGCCATAAAGAAGAATAAAATTATGGCATTTGTAGGTAAATGGATGCAGCTGGAGAATATCATGCTAAGTGAGATAAGTCAATCCCAAAAACCAAAGGCCAAATGATTTCTCTGATAAGTGGATAATGATACATAACATGATACATAACAGTGGGTGGGGGAGGCAAGAATGGAGGAAGGATGGGTAGTATAGAGAAAAATGAGGGCGGGAGAGGGTCAGGGGAAGGAAAAATAGTAGAATGAGACAAACATCATTACCCTATGAACATGTATGATTACGCAAATGGTGTGACTCTACTTCGTGTACAACCAGAGAAACAAAAGTTGTACCCCATTTGTGTACAATGAATACAAAAAAATGGTATCCTACTCTCAGTACCAAATGTGTCTTACCACAAAATTACCACAAAATGGATGACTTTAAAAAAATAAAATAAAATAATCTCTCTTGTATTAAAAAAAGAAAAAAGAACAGGAATGCAACTGAGAGGAGACCTCTATATTTGAAAAGCCCAGAGAACTCACGAAAAGGCAGAAGTGTAGACAGGTAGGGGTTTAGATACTAGGAATTCATTGATAATCTCATCCCAACATCTCCACAGAAACATACAAGTACCAACTGTTATGGTCATCATTGATTACCTCAGTCCTTGAGTCAAATTGGCAGTAAAAATAAAATTGCACAAAGGAACACACAGGTAAGAATGCAATAATGCTATTTTATTTCTATAACAAAGGGCAAAGGTCTATAACAAAGTACCATTTGAACAGAGACCCAAAAGGAGGAAAGGCATGAGTTGTGTGAACACTTGGAGCAGTTCTGTTCAGTAGAAACATAATGGAAGCCACACAGGTAATTTCTAAATTTCTTATAATCACATTAAAAAACTAAAAAGGAAGAGGTGATATTAATTTTAAAATTACATTTTAGCTCACCTCTATGTCCAAAATATTTATATTTCAATATATAATATAAAGATACAGTTTTCAAAATAAGTCTTCAAACTCTGGTATGTTTTTCACACCTACAGCACAAGTCAAGAGCTTTAGACCTTAGCTACCACATAGGGCAGAGCAAGTCCAGGGTGAGTGTCCCCACAGAGAGTATAGCAAACGTCAAAGCCATAAGAAAGCATGTCTGATGTCTCCTCAGAAGAGCACAAAGGCAGTAGAGACCAATGTGACATGAGTAAAGGGGATAGCAGCACGACAGGAGGTCAGGAGCTTGATCATGCAGGACACCATGCACTCTTGTAAAGACTTCCACTGTTAACTCTGAATGAAAATGGAAGCCCCTGGAATTGGGACAGCTTCATGGACTTGTAACTTGTACAATAGCACTGGGTTCAACATATGGTTTAATGTTCTGCTATTACCATCCTGAAACTCTTGATTTTTTGAACAAGACCCTCCACATTTGTACTGAGCCATGAGCTGAGAGTATAGTACAGTGGCAGAGTGCTTGCCTAGCATATGTGAGGCCCTGGGTTTGATTGTCAGCACCACAACACCTTCATTTGTTCTGGGTCCCACAAATTTTGTAGCTGGTTGTGACTGGAGAGTTTTGACCAGAGAGTAAGCTTCTATGTTGAGAACAGACTAAGAAATACAAGGATAGGTGAAGGAAAAGAAGTTAGAATACTTTCAATATGAGCTGGGTGAGAGATGATGAGGACAAGTGATGCCAAGAGGATGGTGGTAAATGCAGCTACAGCACAGTGCCTAGCAACATGCCTGCGTAAGATAATGTATCCTGGCCCACCATTGATTTCCACAATGATTGCCTATTAATCTGAGTGCTCTACATCTTTCTAACCCTTTTTATCTTTCATAAAAGAGCAGAAATTGGTTTCTCTCCTTGCTGACCCTTTTCCTAGGGGAAGGCAAGGCATTCTATAGATTCCCCCTAAACTGTACATGTCAGCAAATGGGAATTATCCAAAAGAAAACCATAGCGCCAGTCGGGGGTTCTAGCTCAGTAGTACAGCACTTAACTAGCAAGCGTGAGGCACTGGGTCCAATCCTCAGCACGATGAATGAATAAATAAATAAATAAATAAATAAATAAATAAATAAAGGTATTGTGTCCATCTACAACTAATTTTTTTTTAAAGAAAATCACAGTGCTATAGCAAAATCAAGGACTCCTATAATGGAGAAAAGGAGCCACTGAAAGAAGGAAGAGAAGGGTCCTAATGAGGTTCAGCATCTTTCTTTTTGGGTCACTGTGTTGGGATTTAAACATTCTCTCTACTGATACAAAATGACTATTGTGTGTAAAACATAACTCTTCTCTCCAGATAATCTACATGGATTTGGCAGTTGCTATGGTCTGAATGTGACTTAATGACCAATGTGAAAATATTAAGAGGTGGAGTCCATAGAAAGTGCTTCAGTCATGAGACCAGAGACCACATAAATGAGATTAGCAACCTTATAAATGGGCTAGAGGGAATCATCCCATCATGTGAGAGTATGGCATATATGCCCTCTGGAGGATGCAGCAACAAGGCAGTATGTTGGAAAGAAAGAAAACCCTCATTGGACACTGAACCTACCTCTACCTTGATCTTGGACTTTCCTTTAGAACTTTGAGAAAATAAATTTCTGGTTTTTATAAATTGCCTAGTCTTATATATTTTGCTATAATAGCAAGAATAAACTCAGACATCAGGATATAACCTACTGAAGATTAATAATTATAAAATGCACTAAAGACTCACAAAATACATTGTTCAACTCTCAGGAAGGAAAAATGAAAAATCAGCTCACTGGATACTTTTTTATCCAGTGCTGAGTGTGGAATACATGACCTCACACCTGCTAAGAAGAAGCTCTACCACTTAAAAGCACCCAAGTCCTACTATTCTGTTTACATCAAAATTTATAAAATTACCTCTATGTTTAAACTAATAAATGAAAAAAACTCCATTTAAGTTTTAGAGTATGAAATAAAAAAATTCATAAGGCCAAGCTAAAAATTATATGATACAACTACCAGTAAGTAAAATGCCAGGAACTAAAAAGTTTAAACTTCCTAATCAAAAATTTTAAAGATAATTTATTTTCCACCTGCTCAAAATTTCTCTAAAATGACAAAAGATGCATAATACCAATTTCCAACTTGAAAGGTTTATGTCAGCTACTTACCTTTTTCTGAAGAACATTAATTTTTCTTTCCTTTACTTCTAACATGTCTTTCATGTCACGAATCTCTCCAGCCAGTGTTCCCTTCTCTTCAGTGAGATCCTGCAATTGTTTTGTTTTTTTATTAAGAAAAGATTCTTTTTCTTCCAGTCGTAATCTCAATGCATCTACCTGAAATCAGGAAAAAGAAGGTTTTGGTTTTACAAAGAGGCTATCAATAACCATCAAGGCTGCTCTTGCAGCGGGGATGGTAGCATGTGCCTCCTGAGCACAGTGTGATCAACCCACTGCTCACAGGCACTTTGATTCTATATATTATAACAGCCTGTGGTATACCTTAAAGTCCTGTTTTACGTATATCTTAATAGTATTTTTTTAAATGTAAGGTTTCTATGAAATAAGACTTTATGAAATAGTAGTATACTCCATGTTTGCTTCCCTGATTTCAGGAAACAATATATTCACTTAGGCTGGGAGATAAAGCACATTAATATTCCATGTCTGAGAGCCCAATGAGGACAAAACATTCCTCAGAATTTGGAGCATCCTCCAGATACAGGAGAACATTATGAGCATCTGGAAGAACAAGATTGACACATAAAGAAACACTCCTAAATTAGAGAAATACGTATTGCCAAGAGGAAGTTAGTGCTGCCAGAGGAATAAAATGATGTAGAAACTAAACACCCAATTTTCCAGTTATATGAAAAACTGCTTTCCAAATACTTAAAAAATTCCTATTTCTACCTAAGTACAAAAATTAGAATATTCCAATTCCTGGTTTTCACTAACAAAAAGATAAAACATAAACCTTATTTTTATATTTCAGATTCTGAACAGTATGTGCAAAGAAAGTTTTATTTCTAGACTATTCAGATTCTAGATTACAGAAAAAAAAATCACTAGGTAGTAGAAAAAACAAGACAATACAAAGAATATGCGAGTCATTAAAAGACCATTTTAACATTAATCTTCTATAGCCTTTTTAAATTCTACCATATTGATCTACAACATTGTATTTGTCTCTATGTTTTCAAATGCCCACTGTTCTAGTTTTAAAAAGGCAACTGTGACACTTTATGTGAAGGTTTATTCTCTTTAATTATTGAACAGACTATGAGACTTTGGAGGAAATTGTTGTCAACTGAATAATCATATCTAATATACTAATTCCAAGACATTTGTTTTTTTATTGGATTCTTTTCTTTTTTGGGGAGAGTACCAGGGATTGAAAGCAGGGGTACTTAGCTACTGAGCCACATCCCCAGCCCATTTTTATTTACTTATTTTTGAGATAAGTAAGTTCTCACTAAGTTGCTCAGGGCCTCACTAAGTTGCTGAGGCTGGCTTTGAACTTTCAATCCTCCTGCCATAGCCTCCCAAGTCACTAGGATTATAGGTGCGTACCACCACACCCAGTTTTAACTGGATTTAAAAAAAAAAAGGACTAGAACCTTGTGCCAAAATTACTGTGTTGCCATTTCAGCAGATGCCATTGCTATCATCTGAATGTTTGTGACATTCCAAAAATCTTATGTTGAAATGGAATTGCCATACAATAATATTAAGATGTGGGACTTTGGGGGATGATTAGATCATGGGGGCAGAGTCCTCATGGGTGGGATTAGCACCTTTAAAGAACATACCCAAGAGGGCCCATTAGTCCCTGCCAACATGTGAAGACATAGTGAGAAGGCATTGCGTATACGGAGCCTTTGCCAGACACTGCATCTGCTGGCACAATGAGCATGGATTTCCCAGTCTATGGAACTGTAAGGAATATATTTCTATTGTCTGTAAGATACCTTATTCAGATATTTTACTAAAACATCTCAAATGGACCAAGATAAGCACCATGATTTATTTTTTTTGAATCATTAAAGACAACTTAATGTGATCATATGTAAAGAACAGAAGATCAGGTTAGAATCATCCATGGGTTCTAAGAGTTATCTCCCCAGTGATCTGTTATGGTCAGTTTGGGAAGTGATATATGAAATACTTGGTGGTTAATTCCCTTGGTGTGAGAAAGGAATGCACCATATTAAACCAAATAAACCAAAATTAAATTAGATCATAAGTAAGTCCAAAGGATGACTATAAAATGATGTTTATAGAAATGTTCATAGCAGAATTATTTACAATGGGTCACAATGGAAAAACCCAAATCTCCACCATCAAATGAAAGGATAAACAACTATAGTATATTTATCTGAAATAGTATCTAGCAGTACAAAGGAATAAACTACAGAAAAATGCAATATAAATGGTAAGACTCAAAAGCAGATTGAGTGGAAAGAATCCAGAAGACATGTTACATGATTCTATTTCCACTTTTATGAAATTCTAAAATAGATCAAATAATGTAGGTGACAGAAATGACTACATGGTTGCCCATGGTGGGAGATGAGAAGGACTGACTACAGGTCAAAACTGAATGTTTTTGTTCTCTAAATTGATTAGGAGAGTAGATAAATGGTGTACAGATTTATCAAAACTCACTGAACTGTACAGTTTAATAATTCATATTTCTATAAGGTTGAAAAATACATGAGTATACAACTAAGGATTAACAAACATCTTACAACAATCTCTTTCAAGAACAAGAGAGACAAAAATAACAACAACAAAACAAGTCTGGCAACCAAATTATCATATAACTCTTCTGAGAGAAAAAGGGGACAATAGGGTTCACATAGGCAATGGGGTACTGGAGTGATGAAAGGCTTAATTCTCACCTTCCATACCAGAAAAATCAATAGAGAGTAGCAACATAAATAACCACTAAGTTGAGAAGTCAAAATAACCAGAAAAAAATAATCATAAGGGATTGTTTGGGGGAAGAAGAAAAGGACAATGGGAAGTAGAGGGTTGCTGCATCTCATGAAAATTTTTGTTGAATATTTTGCTTCTTTATGTTATAGTCAAGTGAAATTTAGATGGAAAGAAAAAAATTTTTAAAGATTGCAAGAATACTATAATAAGCCAAAAGAAATAGATATGTAAAAACACGAAGAGTACACAGAGGCAAAAACAACTTGAACAATCAGAAAAGAACACTGAGGCCTTGGGCTCAGGTTTGCTTCTATCTAGCTGTGAGGATCAGGACAAACAAGTCTCCCCAACTTAGCCTCCAGCCAGGGCTTGTTCCTCTGTAAAACAAAAAGGGTAGGAGAGATAGGTTCTATGTGCCTAATGTTTTATGATGTTAAAGGAAGGAATCAGTCTTTGGTAGACTGTATCAGCAAAAGAAGATGATATTAAAAATAAAAGTTACTGGGATACAATCTCCTTTGTTTACCCTTTCCAAGAAAAGGGTGCCAAAGTTTTATTTCTAAAGGTCAAAGTTGACATGGAGGTGAGTGAATAGTTTTTCCAGTTTTGGCCCAGAAAAGAGGATGAATTTGGAAAGCCCTCATGCAGAAGGGGTGATGACAGGTGTTTGGAGCCCACAGGGCATAATAGTACTGATCGCACAATGAGAGTGGGTGGACACTCAGTGATCAGAGAGCCTGAAAACCACAGATTGTTCAAATATCAGATAGCTATATCTCTTCTCACATAATGGCCACATATATACAGGGGCTGGGAAGGTAGAGGAGATAGTCATTTCCTGGGAATCTTCCCTTTCTTAAATGAAAATCTATGCCAGGTACACCAAAGCTTAAGCATCTTAATTCTAAAGTGGCTTATCTTTGTTTAAAGTTATCTTCCTCTTCAGCCTTAGTGGTGCACACCTATAATACCAGCAACTCAGGAGGTAAAGGCAGAAGGATCACAAGTTTGAGGTCAGACTCTATAACTTTGTTGTCTCAAAACAAAGAAGTAAAAAAAGACTGAGGATATAGCTCAGTGATACAGCATTCCTGAGCCCCAAACTCCCAGTAGCATGATGGGGGTAAGAAGAGGAAGAGGAGGAGAAGGAGGAAGAGGAGGAGGAGAAAGCAGAGGAGGAATAGGAAGAAGAGGAAGAGGAGGAGGAAGAAGAGGAGGAAGTTGCTGAAGTTATTTTTATCTACCAATCTGGAATAACACCACTATTTCTCTTTGGGTTTCATCATATCTGATAACAAAATGTGTACTTAGCTTACGCATAAAGCATGGGCATTTGGTGAGATCCTTGAAAATTGGCAGAACATGCTGAGTACTTCAGATTACAGCAGTAGTTAGAAATGGTTACCATCAATTATAGATATTTGCAACAGGACTATTCAGTGAGATACAGAGAGAAAAAGAAATGACTGTGGCCCTATCAGTTCCACATTCTAGTTATCAAAGCTGGACCTAAAAGAGACCTGTGATGCAAATAAATTACAATATGGAAGGCAGTGAGTGGTGCTGGAGAGAATTTAGAAAAAATACTCTTTAATGATGAATAATACACTTAACATTTGTAGCACCTTCTCTCCATGTGTGATCTATCAGGGTTCTGCTGCATCTTCCTGGGCAAGAAGAGATGAAAAGCAACCCTAGCCGTGAGAACATTTCTCCTGGAATAAAACAGAGAGCAAGGATGGTTGTGATCAACAGACTAAGCAAAACACCCAAATTCAGTATGACAGGAGGGAGTCAGTGCCAGCTGAGGTCTTCTGTGTGGGAGTTGATTTTCCACGTGCTAGAAAGCATGTACTTAACTTCAAAGGAATTTGGATCATGCCCTTCAATCACCTTCACTCTATCTTTAGAGCTTTATGCAGTCTCCTAGAATCAAGATAAAAAACTTGAGGGTCCTTTTTTATTTTATTTTATTTTTTACCTGAACTGCATCCAAATCTCAACCAACATTAGCCTGGTTTGCAGTAAGCAAGTATGACATCATTTCTAAAGTCAAATTTGAACTTCCAGATGGTGCTAAACCACAAGCAGGCACACAGACCTTCTGATGCATAGAAGTCTAAAGACAGAGAAGATCAGGCAAGAAAGAATACTATTAAAAAATGAGAAAGTTCTGTTCCAAACTGGGTATCAATGAGTGAGATTGAAGTTCCCCTCACTAACATTCTGACTTCATTCAACAGTGTACATCACTTTAAAAAGAATCAGAAAAGCCTCTGGGTCTACATTATATTCCAACATTGGGTAGAGACATAAAAGTTAAAATGTTTGGGAATATGGAAGGCCTTTCTCTGACTCTTCACTCAACACTAAATAATTTTAAAAGCCCTTGACACTCTCTCAAACTTTGGCAGTTGACTCAATAATAATACTTGGCAAAGAGTACTATCATTTCCCAAAAAAAGGAAAGAAAATTAGAACTGTATGATAGAGTCAGTACACAAAGATCCATAAGGCTGATTTCCCAATTTTTACATATGATTTAACCAAAGGGAACTAGTCACCAATGTTAAAACTAGGACCATCTTTCCATTATAGGAGAGTTATTTGCTTTTGATCCAGTTGTATATTTATGTGTGCATGCACATGTGTGTGCATGCACACATGCATGCATGCTTAAGAGCATGTAACATACAAAACTTTAACCTTTTATCTGGCAGAATAAATCAAAACATTTGTTATCACTTCAGTACCAGGTAATAACTTGAAAGAAAAGAACCACAGCAATGAAATTGGCAAATATCGCTAAAATCAGAGTTAAGCATTATCAATCTTCATGTCAGCACCCAGGAATTATAACCAGTTCCAATGGTGAGCCATGTTTCTAAACTTATGCTACAAAAGGCTTCCAACCTTTCTGCCATATTTTACATGGGCCTTCAGAAACAGTTTCAACGTTGTGACAAAACACTGAGTGCTACTTGAAGTGTCATAAATAATTTTTAAAAATCAAATGGTTCATTTCAATCTTAAAACGACAACAACACTTGAAAGAAAAACACTTGATGGAGCAAAAGAGGCCACTTGAAAATTTTTACAGATTATATGCTACTTACTTGACAAGACTTCAGGAACTGAATGTTTATTCACAAAGAACAACTTTAAAAGAAAACGAAACTGGAACACTCACAAAAGCTCCCAATGTAGTTTTATTTCACATTCAAAGTTTCATTTGTTTGTTTTTCCCAATAGCAGACTTGGGTTAAGGGTGTACTTGAGTTTGATTCAACTTGCAATCATTCAAATAGGGAGACAGTTTGAAAGTTGAAAGTATGAATAACATACATAGCCCTCCAAAGACACAAACACTATAAAGAACCTATATCCCCAAATTTGCTGTGGTAGTAGCCACTAGATCTCACATTCAACTCTTTTCTTTCCTGAACAGAGAGAAAACATGGATTCCCAGTCCCCTTGTCAGATGATGAGGTCTAGTGTTTCATAATCATAAAATGTTTGCAGAAGTGAGGCACATCACTTCCTATCAGTGCCACCCTGGCACTCTTCTCTTCCTTAGAGATCTTAGAGGCTACAGTTTCCAGAGGGTGTTATAAGATGCCAGAACCTCTATACAGCTGGACCCTTGAGTGACTTCTAGAAGAAGAACCTCCCTCCACCAATCTCCAATATGGGTCAGATTTACAGTATGATGTGTTAAACCGCTTTCCCCTGGATTTGCTAAGAGATGGGCACCTTAAAATTAGAAATGCTTGGTTTTCTTAGAGATCACCATGACCTTAGAAGAAACATGGCTATTGTACTCCCTCCTCTTTTATTACATGTAGGGTCTCAAAATCTACTTCCCCTCTCTTTTCATCCCAAACTCAAAGAAGGGGAAAAAAATGAAAGAAAACCAAGGATGGAGCTAAAAGGAAAAAGGAGAAGAGTACTAGGAAGTTGGCAAGGGGGTTAAAGATCAAGACCTTGAGGAGGAGAGAGAGAAACTAAAGAGGTAACCTATTAAGACTATTCAATTAGAGTTCATTGGACAGACAATGGCTCAAGATGACTGCTCCATTATAAATAACCTCTACACTGAAAATACATGTTCGGCCAGTTCATGGTAAGAGCAATGGGCTCATCTATAAACCTTACAAATGTTGGGAACATAACTTTGGTGCTTATATACATAATAGGGATAATACAATATTTCCTTCATGTAGTTATTTTGATGATTAAATAACATATGTAATGTCCTTAGCACAGCACCTGGCACTTAGAAACATTCAATAATTTTTTGCTATTGTTACTATACTATTCTGTTATCCAAGTCTCTAATCTAGTGATTCATATACTGTAGGAATGCAATAAATGTTGCTGATCAACAGCACTCAGGAAAGGTAGAGAACCAGAAAAGGTTTTGTGCTCTAACATGTACCAGAGGATTACACTATCTGACAATTACTTTAAAATATTTCAGCAACCACTGTATGATATATAGGTCAATCTGGATAGGTGGCAGGGAGGAGAATGGGTGTATTGACCAACTGGGAATAAATTCTCTAGGGTAGTCAACTGGTTTATGAAAGACTTTAATGGAAAGTTAACATTCTAGAGTCAGCTACCAAAACACCTCCATATTCACTGTATTTAATGAAAACCGGTCAGTTAATATAACTGATATGAAGAGTGAATTTTCCTTGGTGATGTGAGTAGTGTTTGAGATATGTGGATTGGCTAGAACTGCTACATAATCACACCTACTATCACAGGAACAAGATTTAAGACCATGTGTCTGAAGTAAATAGGATGCAAGCCACGTATGTAACTTTAAATTTCCTAATAGTCCTATTAATAAAGTAAAAAGAAAGAGGTGAGGTTAATTTTAATAATATATTTAATTTAACCCACTATATCTAGACTATTATCACAATATAATTGATATGAAAAACATTAATGTGATTATTTACAGAAATAGGAACCATGGACACCCAGGTTGGACGCCATCACTGAGCCCGCCCACCCCTCCACAAGGTTGGACACTGGTGATGAGCCTGCCCGCACCCCACACCAAGGTCAGACGCCAGCGCTGAGCCTGCTCACCCCTCCACCAAGGACTGAGGCCGGAAGCTGAGCCGCCTGCCTCCTAACCCCACTGTTGAGGGACACTGAGCCTGTCTCCGTGCTGACTCAGCACACCTCGCAGGGGCTCCCCAGCTTCTTTGGAGGCTGGTGCAAGCATTTTGAATTATTCCTGAGGGTATGGACATCATCAGTAGAAGGGCGGCTCCTTTCCTGAGACCCCTACAGGAGACTGGAGGCCCTTTGACAGGTACCTCTATTTACCCACTTACATCCTACACCCTTCCCCATCCTCTTGTTCACAACTAAAAATACTGCAAGGAGTAATCAAACTGATCCTGTTCATTACAATAATGTTAAAGTCTTTATAGGGGCTATCAGGTTCAGGGCTGCATTTTCTCTGTATTGGGAGTTACTGGTATTGATCTTCCCTTCAAAGGAGAGGTAGTAGAAAACTGCAGGGTCATAATAAGCCTGCAAGAGGGGGACTTCAGTATATCTGATCTTCACTGCTAGAGGGGAATATATAGAAACGATATGAAAAAACAGGGGAAGAAAGTGTCCCTAACAAACCAAAATGCTATTGTGATAGAATCCAATGACAGCATGGCAGCAGAAATGACAGAAAAAGAGTTTAGAATATGCATAATTAAAATGATCTGTGAAGCAAAAGACGAGATAAGAGAGCAAATGCAGGCAATGCATGACCATTCCAGTAAACAGTTAAAAGAACAAATGCAGGAAGCAAAAGAACACTTCCATAAAGAGATAGAGTCTGAAAAAAAAAAAAACAGAAATACCTGAAATGAAAGAAATGATAAACCAAATTAAAAACTCAGTAGAAAGCATCACCAACAGAGTAGACCTCATGGAAGACAGAATATCAGACAGTGAAGACAAAATATTTAATCTTGAAAATAAAGTTGAACAAACTTTGTTTGTTCATTTGATGTTAAGAGGTCATGAATGGAACCTCCAAGAATTAAAGAACACCAGGTGCGCAAAATTACAACAGATCCACACCAAGACACTTTATAATGAAAATATTTCACATACAAAATAAAGATAGGATTTTTAAGGCTGCCAGAGAAGAGCATCAGATTACATATAGGGGGAAACCAATATGGATATCAGCAGATTTCTCAACCCAGACCCTAAAAGCAAGAAGGGCCTAGAACAACATATTTCAAGCTCTGAAAGAAAATGGATGCCAAACAAGAAACTTATACCCAGCAAAACTTACCTTCAGATTTGACAATGAAATAAAATCCTTCCATGATAAAAAAAAAAAGTTAAAAGAATTTACAAATAGAAAACCTGCCCTGCAGAACATTCTCAGCAAAATATTTCGTGAGGAGGAAGTGGAAAGCAGCAACACATGTCACATTAGAGAGGAACTACCCTAAAGGAAAAGCCAATCAAAGGACAAGCAAAAAACCAAAAGTAAGCCAAAAAGACCAGGAATACAAATCATATCTCAATAACAACCCTGAATGTCAATGGCCTAAACTCAATAATCAAAAGACACAGACTGGAAGATTGGATTAAAAAGAAAGACCCAACAATTTTCTACCTTCAAGAGACTCATCTCATAGAAAAAGACATCCACAGACTAAAGGTGAAAGGATGGGGAAAAACATACCATGCACATGGACCCAGTAAAAAAGCAGGGGTCTCCATCCTCACATTAGAAAAAGTGAACCACAAATCTAAGTTAGTCAGAAGGGATAAAGAGGACATTTCATACTACTTAAGGGAAGTATAAAACAGCAAGATATAACAATTTTAAATATTTATGCAACCAACAATTGAGCATCTATGTATATCAAACAAACCCTTCTCAATTTTAAGAATCAAATAGACCAAACCACATTAATAGTGGGGCTCTTTAACACAACACTCTCACCACTGAATAGATCCTCCAAACAAAAACTGAACAAAGACACTGTAGAACTAAATAACACAATCAATGATATAGACTTAATGGATATTTACAGAGTATTTCATCCATCATCGAGTGAATATACTTTCTTCTCAGCAGCACATGGATCCTTCTCCAAAATAGACCATATGCTGTGCCACAAAGAAGCCATTAGTAAATACAAAAAAAATAGAGATACTACCCTGTATCCTATCAGACCACAAAGGAATGCAATTAGAAGTGAACGATAAAATAACAAACAAAAACTACTCCTACACCTGGAGACTAAATAGTATGCTATTCAAAGATGCAAGGATAACAGAAGATATCAGGGAATAAATAAAAAATTTATTAGCGGTAAATGAAAACAATGACACAACATTATCAAAATCTCTGGGACACTCTAAAAGCAGTACTAAGAGGAAAATTCATTGCATTGATTTCATACATTAAAAAAATAACAAGTCTACAAATAAATGACCTAACATTACACCTCAAAGCCCTAGAAAAAGAAGAACAGATCAACACCAAAAACAGTAGAAGACAAGAAATAATTAAAATCAGAGCTGAAATCAATGAAATTGAAACAAAAGAAACACTTTGAAAACTGACAAAACAAAAAGTTGGTTCTTTGAAAAAGTAAACAAAATTGATAAACCCTTAGCCACACTAACGAAGAGAAGGAGTGAGAAAACTCAAATTACTAGAATTTGTGATGAAAAAGGAAAGATCACGACAGACACCACTGAAATACATAATTAGAAGCTACTCTGAAAATCTATACTCCAACAAAATACAAAATATCGAAGACATTGACAAATTTTTAAAGACATATTATCCTCCTGAACTGAAACAGGAAGACGTACACAATCTAAACAGATCAATATCAACCACCAAAATAGAAGAAGCCATCAACAGCCTACCAACCAAGAAAGCCCAGGACCAGATGGATTCTCAGCAGAATTCTACAAGACCTTTAAAGAAGAGTTCATTCCAATACTCCTCAAAGTATTACAGAAAATAGAAAAGGAGGGAACCCATCCAAATTCATTCTATGAGGTTAGTATCACTCTGATATCAAAACAGACAAAGACACATCAAGGAAAGAAAACTTTAAACCAATATCCCTGATGAACATAGATGCAAAAATCCTTAGCAAAATACTGGCAGATCACATACAAAAATATATTTAAAAAGATAGTGTACCATGATCAAGTGGGGTTTATCCCAGGGATGCAAGGTTGGTAAATGTAATTCATCACATCAATAGACTTAAAGTTAAGAATCACAAGATTATTTCAATAGATGCTGAGAAAGTGTTTGATAAAATACAGCACCCCTTCATGCTTAAAACACTAGAAAAAATAGGAATAGTAGAAACATACCTCAATATTGTAAAGGTTATCTATGCTAAGCCCATAGCTAACATCATTCTTAATGGAGAAAAACTGAAAGCATTCCCTCAAAAAACTGGAACAAGACAGGGATGCCCTCTTTCACCACTTCTGTTCAACATCCTCCTTGAAACACTTGCCAGAGCAATTAGACAGATCAAAGAAATTAAAGGGATACAAATAGGAAAAGAGGAACTAAGGCTGTCACTATTTGCTGATGACATGATCTTATATTTATAAGATCCAAAAAATTCCACTAGAAAACTTCTAGAACTAATAAATGAATTCAGCAATTAGCAAGATATAAAATCAATATGCGTAAATCTAATGCATTTCTATTCATAAGTGATGAATTCTCTGAAAAAGAAATTAGGAAAACCACTCCATTCATAGTAGCCTCAAAAAATAAAATAAAATACTTGGGAATTAATCTAACAAAAGAGGTGAAAGACCCCTACAATGAAAACTACAGAACATTAAAGAAAGAAATTGAAGAAAACCTTCGAAGATGGAAAGATCTCCCATGTTCTTGGATAGGCAGAATTCATATTGTCAAAATGACCATTCTACCAAAGGCACTATACAGATTTAATGCAATTACAATTAAAATCCCAATGACATTCCTCATAGAAATAGAGAAAGCAATCATGAACTTCATCTGGAAAAACAAGAGACCTCGAATAGCCAAAACAATCCTGAGTAGAAAAAGTGAAACAGGAGGTATCACAATACCAGACATTAAACTATACTACAGAGCAATAGTATCAAAAACAGCATGGTATTGGCACTAAAATAGACAGGCAGACCAATGGTACAGAATAGAAGACACAGAGACAAAACCACATAAATACAGTCACCTCATACTAGACAAAGGAGCCAAAAACATACAATGGAGAAAAGATAGCCTGTTCAACAAATGGTGCTGGCAAAACTGGAAATCCACATGCAGTAAAATGAAATTAAGCCTCTATCTCTCACCCTGCACAAAACTCAACTCAAAGTGGATCAAAGACATAGGAATTAGACCAGAGAACCTGCACCTAATAGAAGACAAAGTAGACCCAAATCTTCACCATGTTGGCTTGGGTTCAGACTTCCTCCACAAGACTCCCAAAGCACAAGAAATCAAAGCAAGAATTAATAAATGAGATGGACTCAAACTAAAAAGCTTTTTCTCAGCAAAGGATACAATCAAGAATGTGAAGAACACAGCCTAGAGTGGGAGAAAATCTTTTCCACAGGCACTTCAGATAGAGCACTAATCTCCAAATTTATAAAGAACTTACAAAACTTTACACCAAAATTAAAAAGAACCCAATCAATAAATGGGCCAAGGAACTGGACAGACACTTTACAGAAGAAGACACACAGGCAATTAATAAATATATGAAAAAAGTGTTCAACATCTCTAGTAATTAGAGAAATGCAAGTTAAAACAACTCTAAGATTTCATCTTACTCCAATTAGAATGGCTATTATAAAGAACACAAACAATAATAGATGTTGGTGTGGATGTGGGGAAAAAGGCACACTTTTACATTGCTGGTGGAGTTGCAAATTGGTGCAGCCACTCTGGAAAGCAGTATGGAGAATCCTCAGAAAACTTGGAATGGACCCGCCTTTTGACCCAGTTATCCCACTCCTTGGTTTATACCCAAAGGACTTAAAATCAGCAAACTACAGTAACACAACCACATCAACGTTTATAGCAGCTCAGTTCACAATAGCTAGATTGTGGAACCAACCTAGATGCCCTTCAACAGATGAATGGATAAAGAAACTGTGATATATATATATATACACACACAATGGAATACTATTCAGCCATAAAGAAGAATAATATTATGGCATTTGCAATAAATGGATGGAATTGGAGAATATCATGCTAAGTTAAATAAGCCAAGTCCAAAAAACCAAAGACCAAATGTTTTCCCTGATAAGTGGAGAATGGTATATAATGGGGGTGGGAGGGTAGGGAGTGAGAGAAGAATGGGGGAAGTTTAGATTATGTAGAAGGAAATGAAAGGGAGGGAGGGTATGAAAATGGTAGAATGAGACAGACATCATTACCCTATGTACATGTATGATTACACGAATGGTATGAATCTACATTGTGTACAACCATAGAAATGAAAGGATGTACCCCATTTGTGTACAATGAATCAAAATGCAGTCTATAAAAAATTAAAAGATAAATAACAAACATTAATGTGATATCTTACATTCTTTTTTTCAAATTGTATTGAAAATTTAACTTTTATACTTTCAGTATACCCCAATTAGGACCAGGCACATTTCAGGAGATCAAAACCACACATGACTTCTGACTACCATATCATTAATGTAGGTCTATGACTCTGGTAAGTGGAAGAGTTTCAGCCCCTGGAACAGAGATCTAGGCTTAAGATTTCCATCTCCCTTACATTTAGATGCTTCAAGGAGGATTTCTGCCCAATAGCAAACATAGGTTGTCTGATCGCTGCCACAGGAAATGTCATCACATTGAATTAAGATAAAGCTTTCATGGCTTCAGGACAATGAGCTGGAACTTTAAGAAGTGCTCAGAGAGGGAATGTGCCTGAGATGTACTCCCTGGAGTACAAATAAGTATTATATCCATATTGTTAAATAAAATGAGTTTTAGAATAAGAGAGAAATACAGATATAGAATCTAAGAACTTAGGTAAAAGCCCTATAGTATTAAATTCAATTTGGAAATACTAGTATGAATACGTGATAGATATTTTTTTCAAAAAATTAATTTTTAGCTTTGCACACTAAAAGGCTTAGGAAAAACTGGCAACCTCAATAGCAAACAACACCCACCCCTAACAGCCAGATTGTGGTCTCTAAAGCCTAAAAGAAATTCATTTACATGGCAGAAATGATTGATTCTAGGTCTGAGGCAGGGGATGTTCAAGATGAGTACAGAATTCCCTCGGGATGCTCTCTGAGAAACAGATACTAGGGAACAATGGAATAGAGGCTGAGGAAAGGTAAAGGCATTACTGCAGTGACCAGAAGAGAGATATTGGCTGCCACAACTAGGATAGAAGTGGTAGGGAACGGGAAAAGTAACTATGTGAGATACATTTAGAGATGTAATCAGGAGACAGCTGGCAGAACTGAAAGTTTGTTCTTGTGGGGTTAAAAGTAAAGGAGAAATCAAAGATATGTCCTAAATTACTGGCTGCAACAACTGAGGAGGTAGTGGAATTATTGCCTGTAGGCAAGACTGGGGAGAATCAGACATTGAGGAAAGGAAATCAAGAGTTCAGTATCAGGCACCTGCAGTTTGAGATGGCTGGGAAATATCCAAAAGGCAAAGGGCCATATGACTCCCAAGTTCCTGATACTACAGAACCTGGATTAGAGTCTAAGCTATGTGTAGATGTGATTCTGGAATTATATCAATATTTTTCAGACAACAGAGTAGGACACCTTCCGCATATTTACAGATTCACTCCCACCAGATGCAGTTTTCTGAGATCAAATTCACAAAAAACATGTAAGGATAAGACATCTCTACAGATGAAAACTTAAGAGAGGTCTCTTTCCTAATAGGGTTCCTGGCTTTCAGTTACAAGGTGTCCCTCCTTCTCCAGTCATGAGTAATAACAGATTTGGTCATTTCAGTTGAGTTCTTCAGATTTTCAAAGTGGTCAGTTAAGGTCAGTGAGGTATTTACCCTCCTATTGATTGCCACCATTAGCAGAATGATACTTCATGGGAGGAAAACGACTACATGATCCCACATGTGGGTGCTAACTTCCAGCTAGCCATCAAAGGCTTATACACTAGAGGAGGGGAGACAACCTGTATTATATTTTACAATACTTAGATAGCACAAAGAGAAACAGTTACAGCTTTATTCTAGACAGAGTACTTCATAATTTACAATGTACCTTCCTTTTCATGTTATATCTAGTCTCTTAAATGATTTCAATTCAAAAAATTGATTTCGGGGATATTTAGCATTGTATAACCACATGTTATGCTTATAAAAGTTAAGTTACAATCACCAACTTGTTACTAATACAGTTGAGATTTTCAGACTGTAAGATGTGTTTGTCTTACCTACTTGTCAAAACATTATACCTGAGTCCCCCGTGCCACCTACCTGAAGACAACAATGCTGGGTTAAGAGAATGTCACCTATGTGAAAGAATTTATATCATATGTGGGTTAATAATCAAGTCAATTTTATAAAGACTGTTTTCATATTTAAGTTTTTGGTTACTTCTTACACTAAAATTAGGTGGTTTTAAGTGACTAGTCCAAAGTTCAAAATTTAATGTTCAGTTCAGTTCCAGCAAATTTCTGAAAACACATGGGAATTGTAACTCATGTGTTAATACTTAAAGTTTTTGTTAATAAAATTTCCAACACTAACCTTACCTCATTGAACTTACCTCACTGGTTTTTATGCTCACTATAAAACTATAGCTGTCACCCTATTTTTGAATTACTACAAAAGGAAGTTAGCCATTCCAAAATCAAGGTTATTTTGCAACATGATGATAGTTATAAATTCAAAATACTTAAAACCAATTTGCAAAACTATCAATCTTAGGTACCTTCTAACATTTGCAAAGTCTATCTTCAAAACATTTATTATTACCCAAAATAAAGAACAAGTGTAAGAAAATAGCATGTATCATTCATATCACACTTTCCCTTCAAGGAAGCACATTAAATTTAAACATAAAATTGTGCTTTAACGTAACATTTTAAAATATTGATTCTCCTAAGATATGCCATGAAATTTCTAAACAATCATTGAATCCCAAAAAACTTAAGTCCCTAATACTTCATTACTATGATGAATCAATAACTGTTATCTCCAGGTCAATGATTTTCAATAAATACAAGTCAATAGCCTTTATCTATGTATGCTTGAAATATTTGTAAATGACTAACAAATTAGCAATGTCATTTGATTTAAACCCATATTTTAGAGTGGGGTCTTTCAAATACTCTGGGAGGATGGGAACCTGTGTCCAAGGTCCTATGAGTTTGATACAGGAATTTTCTTAAATTTTCTGGTTTTTTGTTTTTTTTTTTAGTTGTCTTATCATGATCATTTCAAAAGTTAGAATGAACTTATTCTGCATAATATAAATAACTTTTTCTAACCAAAGATTGCTGAGAGATTTCAATACAGACTGTCCTCCTCTTTTATGATGGTTCAACTTCTTTTTTACCTTTATTACAGTGTAAGACTGATACACGCACAGTAAAATACATGGAAAAAAATCACATGAATTTTGAATTTTGATCTTTTCCCAAGTTATCAGTATGTGGTACACTACTCTTTAGTGGTGGTATACAGTTGCAGCAAGCCACAGTTGTCAGTTAGTCATGCAATCATCGGGGGTAACAACTGACACTCTGTATTGCACTGTTTTCCATGCTCTGATGCTGGGCAGGCTAGGTATATTAAATGCTTTTCCACTTCTGATATTTTCAATTTTCAATAGAGTTATCAGAATGTTAATCCATGTTATGGTTTATATGTGGTGTCCCCCAAAAGCTCACATGTGAGACAATGCAAGAAGGTTTAGAGAAATTATTGGGTTATGAGAAATTATTGGGTTAGTAGAGAAATTATTGGGTCACCCAATCAGTGAATTAATTACCTGATGGGATTAACTGAGTGGAAACTGAAGGCAGGTGGGGTGTGGCTGAAGGAGGTGAGGCACTGGGGGTAAGGCTTTGGGGTATATATTTGTATCTGGCAAGTGGAGATGATCTTCTCTCTCTCTCTCTCTCTTCCCTCTGCCACACTCTTCTGCCACGATGTCCTGCCTTACCTCAAGCCCGGAGGAATGGAGCTTGCTGTCTATGGATTGAGAATTCTGAACCCGAGGAGCCCTCTAATAAAGTCCTACTCTACAGTTGTGCTGGTCGGGTCATTTAGTCACAGCAGCAAAAAAAAGCTGACTAAAATAATCCATCGTAAATCAAGGCAAACCTATACACACCTTTGTGCTTGAAGTTTGTTGCTTTGGGGTGAAATGGGAGAAGTATAGAAGGACTTTTCATTTCTCTTATATATTCTCTCCAATCTCAGCCACAGGACAATCATGGTGACCATGCAAACAAGAGGTTCATCAGCATTATAATCAGTGAGTAAACTGAGTCAACATAGTACACTACTCTGCAGACCTCTGGAACCAGCATCTGAACCATAGCTGTTGGTACCATACTCATAAATAAATTCATGCCTAATAAATACTATCTTCATATTCAATTATATCATTAATTTGTTTTATTAATTTTAATACTGTATCTTCATTTAGTATGTTAATTTTATTTGGCTTCATATAAGAGTTTTAAACATGCTTAGTCTTATCTTTGTCTCTTTGTCTCTAAGTTAATGTAATTATTATTACATAATACAATACTGCAGGTCTATAGGTTCTTTTTTATTTCCCTTTTAAAAGAAACTTCCTACAAACTGTGAGACATACTGCTCTAAAGTATACAGTATTTGTTCTCTGAAATATTCCTGGATGTTGTGCCCAAGTTAGGTAGGAGTGTTCGAGTGGGCACGTGTTCCATGATCAAGCAGACTCGGGAAATATGGTGAGCTGTAGTGATTTACGGTAGCTATAAGCATAATAAAGATTCTGAATAGACCAATAGCAAAGATCCTTAACTTGATTTAACTTACCTGTCCCCACATCTTTCTTTTTCCACAGAACCTGTTGTTTATTTTTTCTATAAAAACATATGATAATATCCGTTCAGATATTTCTAGGAAAGACTATCCTAAACTGTCTTCTACCTTTAAATTTTTTAAAAATATTTTTTGTTGTTGATGCATCTTATTTGTATATTTATTTACATGCAGTGCTGAGAACCAAACCCAGAGCCTCACATATGCCAGCCAAACACTCTACTACTGAGCCACAGCCACAGCCCCTAGCCTTCAAATTTTTAAGGTGCAGGCGAGATATAAAACATTTCAATATGGTGAAATGGAAACACATTACTAGATTGACTTCAGAGGACTTCAAGATGTCCTCTGTGGTCAACACTGTGTGAGGTTATGTGTCAGGAGGTCTCATGCATTTCTCAGGGCCACCTGTGAGGTAAAGCTTTGCTTATAGGTGAAAACAGGTTCTGTGGAACTACAGGGCTAATGTAGAAGTAGTGTCATGTAAAGCCCCATCTTCTGGTTCAGTCTAGTAGCACACACTGATTTCTGCCTCAGCTGGCACCTGGGGATGGAAACTTGGGCAACTTGCTTGTTTCTCAAGGACTCAATTATCTTTGTAAACCAACAAAATTTTGCTCAATGGCCTCTAAAGTCATTACCTACCCTAAACTTTTATGTCAGGAGGTGAATGATCCAGATACTAAAACATATTTTAACACTTTGATAATTAAGAGAGTTTGGTAGTAATGCAGAAAGAAAAAGATCAGTTCATGAATAAAAAGGAGGAAGTCCAAAACAGATTCATATACATATAGAAATATAAAGTATGATAAAGGTAGCATTTATATTGAACAGAGAAACTGTGGGTTATTCTATTAATAGTGCCTGAAAACTGACTACCGATTTAGAAAAATAATAAAGGTAAATGTCTTACCTAACCCTTTATGATAAAAATAAATTCCTAATAGAATGAAGAGTTAGATATAAAATTTAAATTTAAAAAGTGCTAAATGAAAAATATAAGCACTGTTTTTATTATTTTTGGGGTATAGGAGAACTTTCTAAGTGATAAAAAAGAGCCTGTATATCATAAAGGAAAGGACAGATAAGATTAAATATGAATTTTTGATATCTTCATGGAAAAAGACCAATGACAAATTACAATTTTATTTGTGGAAACCAAATGTAAAATGAAAAGTCTATTCTGTTACATATAACATGTTCTTAATTGGGAATAAGAGAAGAAACATTTGCTTATATGTATATAGACTATTTTTGGAAATACATAAGCAAGTAAGAACTTATTAAATGTCCACTTCATGCCAGTTACACAAGTGATAAAAACAAGGA
Source organism: Sciurus carolinensis (assembly GCF_902686445.1). Taxonomy (NCBI): domain Eukaryota; kingdom Metazoa; phylum Chordata; class Mammalia; order Rodentia; family Sciuridae; genus Sciurus; species Sciurus carolinensis. Next base: position 53,112,206 of record NC_062229.1, on the reverse strand, counting down.
TTAAATTAACACATTAGTCAATTTTCCTTGTAAACTAACTAAGGAATGCCACCCACCAACTGCTATGGGGAACTCAGACTCAGACAAATCCAGGTAGGTCCAGAGTACCCAGAAAATCAATTGACCATCTACATTTCCTATTTATTTAACCCCTCTTTGGGCAAAAATGTCATAGATAGAAAAGGCAAGGATGCAGTCTGCCCAACAAAATTATTTATGGTGGGACATATACCTGCTATGACTATCTAGTATATTAGTACATTGTCAGAGACAAGAAAGAATAATGGCTATAAGTAGATTCTCTTAATCTGGACTTCTCAAGTTCAAATCTTAACTTTTTACTTACCATAACTTAGAGAAAGACACAATCTTTCAAAACTTCAGTTTCCTCATCCACAAAATGAGAATAATAATAGCACAGATAATTCAAGGATTAAATGAAACATGACTTTCAATGTGTTTTATTACAGTGCACTAAAAAACAAAGTAGAAACAGTCAATGACCAGCAACTGAACAGTGAACAGCAACGTAATTTATGATTGCCATGGTACCTTACATGCCCCATCATCCACATATGGTTAGTAAACTTAATCACTAGTGTATTGTACATTAATATTCTTGTAGCTATCATTAAAAGTTAATCATTCTGACAATGATAATAACATTAGCAGATACCTATGAAGGGGTTTCATGAGGCCCATTGTCATTTTGAGACATGTAGAGTTATTGTTCCCCATTTTATAAAGCCCAGCTTATAAATGGCAAAACTGAGTCCTGATCATATCTCTCTCAATCTCCAAAGGGCCCACTCTGAACATCATACTTAAAAGGAAGAAAATGGAAAAAATTTGAACAGCATAAGTAAAGAGGAAATGGCATAAAGCAGAAAAATGGTAAAGGTGCTATAACTATGATATGCATCTTATCATTTCTGAGAGGTAGATAGATATAGTTATCCATATACCAGGTAGGTATTATGTACAGGTGAAAATGTCAAAGCTCAGAACAGTCTCCAGGCTATAATAGAGTTGTGATTCTATATATATTATGTTTATTATTTATACTTGCATATTTTATAAACTCACATAGATGTGTGAGCTAGCATTTGCTCCAGATATAGATAGATAAATGCATAGATACATAGACAAGGTAGAAAACAGTAGTTTTACTTTTCATGCACCAAACAAAGGTTATCAACTAGAAAATCCTGAAAAAGACCTCCTGTAAGTATACATTTTTCTCTATATATGCTTACATGCTGCTATGGTTCAACTTTAGTCAAATATTTAGTACTGAAATAGTTTTCACAGATCTGCTTTTCAAGTAATAAAAACACTTCTCTTATCCTCAGATATTCAGAAATACTTTTTGTGTACAGAAATAGCCGAAGGAAAGGAAGGCTCATCACTGAGTTCCATTGTAATATAACACACTAAAGTGCACACTGAATTTAGGAACACACTTTCACATTCACTTAAGTTGGGTCCTCACATCACTGACTTTTAGGAAGAGTATAAATGATTCTGAAGTGGGCAGTAACACCAAACTCTGTGCAAATTTACCTTGGCCAAAGCAAGCAATTGTTTCTGTTGGGACTTGAAATAGCCTCTTTCAACTTGGAAGCATTTTCTTACTAAGGAACAGGGACCTGGGAAAAACCTGAGCTCCATAAGTAGGAAAGGATAATAACTATAAAAACTAAAAGAAAAAAAAATAGGAGCAAGAACTACTGTGATATTTTAAAAATAATAATTAAAATCAAGCTACTTAAATTTTTTGGTCAGTTTGATTTTTTTTCCCCCCTTCAAGGGATAACAACAGTTATCCCTTTATGTGTTTATCATCATTGGTCCTGAAATTATTTAGCATGATCATAGCTTTACTATGGTAGTGAAGATTTTGGTATGGAAAATTATCTTCATCCTACAATTTTCGTCTGTGTGTATGTGTGTGTGTGTGTGTGTGTGTGTGTGTGTGTGTAAATCAATTTATTATGTGAGCACTGACTCATATGTTCCACTGTATTAGACTTGCAGCAGTAATTTCTTGCTTTATAGTTCTACAATTTTATGAAAAATCATAACTGACCTGTTCAGAGATTAGCAGTTGGTGATAGGGTGTTCCTACCACCTTTATATCTATAAGATGAGGAGGTGAAACTCACCCATCTGGTTCCTAGTCTGACATTGTTGTTGTCTTTTTCAAATTGGTACAGTGCAATTCACAATAGCCAAGTTATGGAACAGCCTAGGTAACATTCTGTAGTTTTATGATTCCATTTTGTTAGTTCATATTCCACAAGAACCTATTAAACCATCAACAAACTAAAGGACTGTTGTTTCTGAGCAGCCTGATATCCTATCAGAAAACCTGGTCATTAGGCATTTACCCATTTAAACAGTAACCATTTTCAGTGCAATCTAAGGACAGATACAGGCAGCACTTTTTATCACGCTTAGACACTAAACAGAGTGCCTTATATAGGAAAACCACTAAAATTCATGATCCTACCTTTAACAATTACCAAAGTTATGGTGAGGCGGGGGTGCTGACAGCATCCTATCTAGCTGAAATATAAGAAATACCCAGAAATGAGTGCAGTAATCTAAAGGAAGTACTGTCTGAGCCAGAGGGGGGGAAATATGTCTAGAAACTACAATCTTCTGATGATTGATAAACCAAACGCACCAAACTGAGCTTGCCATTCTAGTGCATACCAGTTGCAGCAAGTTTACACAAAAACAAGATGAGTAAGGATGTCGTCAGGGAAAACACTGCCAAACTCCTTTATCTCCAACTTGGAAGTAGAATTTGAATCATTTAAGAAGTGGTCACATTAACTACAGTGGTTCCAAAGTCTACTGTAGATTTTGAAGTAGATTGTGAAGGAGGGAGAGCTTTTCTTTTCTCTGAGAGTCTTATAAGGTTTTTGGTCCCTGTTGGGAAGTACATAAAGAACCAGAAATATGGGCAACCACTTTCACTTTATCCCCAAAACACTGCTGATGAGGAACACATTTTGCTGGATAAAATATGTTTGTGTACTATTGTCTATAAACTTGAATTCCTCAACCTCCTAAGGAAATTTGTCAAGGAGACTGTTCATGCCTCTCAGAAAGTTTGCCCTATTTATAATCTCAGGGATTCTGTTTACTTCTTGAGCCATTCCAGACAAGTGGAAACAGCTTCATAGACTTAAGAAGGATCCTGAGGCGACTTCCCCACTTGATGAAAATATCAACAAGTTGAAGCAGTGACACATTCTAGACACCCAAGTTTGAGAAGCAATGGTAAATCTCTTTTGGACCAGTGGATCTAGAACATCCAACTGTTAAAAAGATATGGCTTAGAGTGGGCTTTTCTTAAAGATTCTTCAGTCTTGAAAAATCCACTTAGAATCTGCAGTGGGTTGGATAGTGGTCCCAAAAAAAGATATATCCAAGTTCTAGAATCTGTGAACATGACCTTATTTGGAAAAGGTTTTTCCAGATGTAATTAAGTTAAAGCTCTCTAGATCAGATTACTTCAGATTATCTGAATGTGCCCTAAATCCAAAGATAAGTATCCTTTTAAAAGACAAACAGAGCAGAGAAACAGAAGAGAAGGCCATGTGAAGATCAACCAACAGACTGAATTTTTGCAGCCCATGTGAACGAATGCCAGAAGTCACTGGAAGGCAGAAGAGATGGGGAAGATTCTCCCTTAGAACCTCTGGAGGGAGTGCAGCCTTGCCAATACCTTGATTTCTGATTTCTGGCCTCAGAACTGTCAGACACATTTCTATTGTTTTAAGCTACAAAGTTTGATAATTTGTTATGACAGCCCCAGAACACTAAAACATTATCCCCCTTCATGCAACCAATCATACACCACTAACAACTGTTTATTATTGGGAGGGGGGTATCCAAAGATAAATTAAATACCATCCTTGACCTCCAGAGGCCTTTGTTTTAGAGGGAGTCATGTACAAATCAACAACTATGACAGTGAAGTACAAAATGTTCCTGAAAAGTACTGAAAGCATTCTCTGAATATGGAAGATTTGAGAGGTTAAATTCATAGAGTAGGAAGAAGAGGTGTACAGAATGTCCATGGGCAAGCAGGGGACAGAGGAAGTCACCAAGAATGGGACCACAATGTGAGATCTTAAAACTATGTATACCACATTAGTGAACCTAGTCAACACTTTTTTTTTTCCTATAGGAAAAATAGAGAATTTGTGCAAAATGGCAATCCTGATGAAGTCAAAATATATGAAGATTTCTTTTCCTACTCAGTGTTTTAGTCAGCTTTTTAGTCACTGTGACCAAAAGACCTGACAAGAACAACACAGAGGAGGAAAAGTTTATTTTGGTTCAAACTTTCAGATGTTCAGTTCACTGCTGTGGAATTGTTAGTTAAATACATACATGTCTGGGCCTAAGGTGAAGCAGAACATCATGGCAGAAGGGCATGGTAGAGAGAGGCAGCTCAGGACATGATAGACAGGAAGCAGCAAGAAATCTCCTTTACCAAGGAAAAATACAAACCCCAAAGGCATACCCCCAGTGACCTACTTCCTCCAGTCACATCCTACCTGCCTACAGTTACTGCCCAGTTAATCCATAGCAGTGCAATAACCCACTAATTAGGTCACACCTCTCATAATCTATTTCACCTCTGAAAATTCTTGCATGGTCTCACACATGAGCTTTAGGGACACTTCATACCCAAACCAAAACATCTTAGTCATACTTAAGAACTCAAGGTTCTAAACTCTCTTATAAACACAAACTTTGTTCCTGATCCTAGATCTTGCCATTTAACTCTATTAGCCATGTTTCCAGAAGTGACTTCCCTCCAAAAACTCTTTGCTATGTGTAATACCAGCATTCCTAAAAGATTTCCAGAGAAAACCAATTACATAAGCACTCTTGTTGGGGAAAAAGGACTGGACATAGGGAAGGGAAATAGTCCACAATAAAATAAATTTGGGAAATGCTCTTTCACGAATTTGCAAAATGCTCTGAGAATAGAGTTCAGTTTAGGTTAATCCACATTTTCTGAACTTAATTTCAATGCTCTTTTTTCATAGCATCCTATTAATATTCTGGCAAATATAATATATAAAATGCTATAGTAGAATAATGCTGTTTTTCAAATGTAAGATTAATATGTCAGATTCTGTACTCAGTGGGCCCTCAATGTATGTTGTTGGCTAAGCTCAGCAACATTGCTTCTTTTTCCTGCCCAGATACCAACCAACATCTTTATCAGAAAGCATGAACTTTAACAATGCCCTGTGGTGACCAATGAGCAATGGATTGTCACAGTGGTAGACCCTAGGAACATATTAGAAGATGGCATCCTCATCTCCAAAAGCTGACACAACCACACTATTACAGTAAAAGCTATAAAACTAATCTCTTGTTATTTCATGACTACACATCTATAAAAATTATTCAGAAGATGGAATTACAAGGAAAGGGGCCTAAAAACCCATCCTCATACCTCTGATAACTATCTTCAACACAGAATCTTGGGGGACAAATTAAGGAGAAAGAAAAAAAGGATTATTCCTCTGTTTTTCTCTTCTTGGTATAGCTGTAAATGCAAAGTTATTTTTCCAGGCAAAGACAAATGAAATTCTGCTTTTTCAAATCTCTGCAAAGGTTGTGAAAATAAAAGTCCATTACATGGGACAGGAAAATACCTCCTCTGAAAAGCAGTCATACTCTGATGTGACCAGAGCTGAGTGTGCAGGACCCACTCTCTGTGTCTCTGCTGTGGGCCTGGGGACCTTAAGTCTGCACCTCAGTTTTCCTATCTCAAGAAAACAGTCAAGAGCTCTTTCTGCCACTGATAAAGATAAGGGCATTTACAAGCAGTGCAGCAACAACATGTAATAAAAGAGAAAGGGAGACTGTTTTCTTTCAAAGGGTTCATATTATCCACATGCATTCCTTTGCTATTCCTATAACAGTTTTTGAGGGGTTTCATTCTAGTCCTTCTTTAAAACAACCTCAATGTAATAATAATAAAACCTCCTTCTATTTATTGAATGCTTTAAGTGCTACATGTTAGCCTGAGGGCATCACTGATAGTAAGATAGCATCATCACTCCTGTTTCCAGAGAAGGAAAGTGAGCCTCAGGGCAGTGAAAGGACTTACCCCAGAATTTCAACTCCACTTAAAGTCAGAAGTGAGCCTCAACTGCCCATCAGAATAGCCTGGAAACTAGAAACCTGGAGAACATTAGTGAGAAACAAATATGTTCCTTTTTACCAACTTAGCTTCTCTGTCTCTTAAATCAAGGTCCGGTGAAGCCATTAGAATTTTAGTGTCCCAGGAATATGGGAAGGAAGTCATTCATTAGAGAAGAAAATGCACTAGGTTGGAAATCCTCCACCCAGCAAAAGGAAATTGGATTGCTCTGAGCCTCAGAGGAGAGCATCAAGGGGTTTGTGCTCAGACTGTGGAGCAGACAAAAGCAGGCTACACATGTCTTGGCCAAGAAGCTCCATAGTGTTCCCTCATCCTTTGCAACAGGTAATGGTTTTGGGAGCACAAAACAAATTTTGATTGGGCTTCCTTTCCAAATTCAACCCTGATCCCAAGAAAACAGGACACTTTCAATAGCAGTTGTTACCAAATCCTTGTCACCTGGATATTCTTACATTCATATTTTATTCATGTGTTCACTGGCTAAACTTTTCGTCCCTTTACCTCATGACACAGACTAAACACTAGTTGCAAATTAAATGGCAATGGAGGTCCAGCTGGCAAGGCTAATGAGTAACTCAGTTTGGGTGGGGTCTGGGTGGGTTGTCACACCTTCCAACCCACAGGCAGCCAGTCACCTTCAGTTTCCTACCCAGGGGAGAAAACCCAGGCACTCTGCAGAGCTTCATGTTGCTCAAGAGAAACTAGAAATCTGTATTATTATGTGAAACGTCATGATCTTTTTTTCATTTCTGACAAGTTCTTTTGGTTTCTTATTAAAACAAAATCCAAAACAAAGAACACTGGGTGAATATAGAAAACTAACTGTGGATTAGATTCATGCTATGGGTTTCTAGTTGAGAATGTTAAGATCAATCCATTTAAAAGAATACCAGAGAGAGTTTAACAGTTTAAATATTTTCTTAAGAAAAAGTTTACTTTGAATTTTTAAGACAAAAGAAGTAAGATACTGTGTCCTTATTAATGATGTTTTGATATTCTAAACTTCTTCAAGGTAGACAAGAAGAGTTAAGTTGAATTTCTCCTTGAAGAAAGTGACTCAGCCCATAAGAAGCCCATAGTCGTCGTCTGCAACCCTATGACACTAAGTAATTGTTGTTGGTAAGGGTTTTTTTTGTTTCTTGTTTTTGTTTTTTGTGTTTTTTTTTTTTTACTTTAATTGAAACCTTGTCAAAAAGAATATGCATTATTCACCAAATGACACATTAACACTACTTACAAAATTTATTTGACAAGTTTTTAATTAACACTGAGAAAGTGCCAGGCTCTATGCTGAGCTCTAAGGAAACCAACAATGGTAATTCAGATAGTACTATCTTTGCCACTGGGCTGACTACTGAGCAGGAAATACTGACAATTAAATAAGCAAGCCCAATAAAGCTTGATTACCTGTTATGATAGAGTAGGTAGAAGGTGATATGACATCATCTATATTCATATAGGATGAATTAGGGAAAGATGCCTGGTGGATATATTGAATATGAGACCTAAGTGACAAAAACCAGGGAAGGGGAGAGGATATGCTGAGGTAGAGAAGATAGCATGACTAGTTGTAGAAACTGAAAGGAGTTTTATATACCTGCAGAGTTCCATTAGCAGGGAGGGGGGAAGTGGACAGAGGAGACAGATGAACTGAGCAATGATACAGATTCTGGGTTTTATTCTGATGGGAATGGGAAATGGTATGATCAGCTGTGTCCCTGAGAACAGCCCTAAGCAAAGATGTACTGGGGTTTAAAGTACTATTGTTTGCAGGGACACAACCTCTTCCTTTTCCAAAAGGGATGAATTCTTACTTTCTGATTCAGCTCCCAAACTCCCCTTTGTTGTAAGACTCAAGAAATGGACTAAGCTAGTGGTTCTCAATCAAGGCAATCTTGCCTCCCAGGAAAACTTGGCAGTGTATGGAGATAAATATATTTAGAAACTGGTGTTTATTTTTCATCAGTCTTATCTATGATTTGCTTAAGAACCTACACAATGGTTCTTTCTACCCAATGGTGTCCTGAGCAGTGGGTGCTGCAAACCTGTCTTTAGTACGGTACTGCTAAAGAAGTATAAATGGCATCTGCCCATCTGCAGACCAGTCTGCAACCTTAGGTTAAGTAGAAGGGGCTAGAACAGTTCATTCGCCCTGTGGATCCTCCTCAATCACAGATTTTTCAACAGTGGTTTGTTCTTCTTTGGGATCTCTGAGGAAATAGAGATTAGGCATGACCTCCCATGGGTGTTCCCAGGAGATGATGGTATGCATGCACAGTACTTCCTGGATAAGAGTATACATCAAATCCCCGAGTGAACCCTCTATTGTTGCATGGGTTGACAATGCCCACTAGCCCAGAGGAAAATCTGTGTTATGCACAGAATTGACAGTCAGATTAACATTAGACACCTCCCTGAGAGGTTGGTGCTCATCCCTCAGACCAAAATTCATCATAAGACTGACCAGATCTGCTCAGTGAAGGCTCCAGGAGTGATGTGTCCATCAACAGTAGTGGCTCCAATATGGCAGCAAACTTCAGTACAACCCACGGTCAGGACTCCAAGTGAAAAGGACACTGATATCATCAGTTTCCAATAGATTCAACAGCAGGAGCTGCCAGAAAAAGTTTCTCCCAGGTCCTCTTCAGACTGATAATGTAGTTTCCATCACTTTTTCCTTTATCTAAGTGGTTTCCTGATGCAAGGAATTTGAGGATATATTCCTCCTTCATTTTCAGGACATCAAGGGCTTTAGATGTTGTGAATTTTCAAGGTGAAGTTAGGATGAGAAACCAGAACAATGCCTTAGGGAGCCCTCTCTGGGAAGCAGGGAAAGATGAAGATTTTGATGGTCATAATTGCAGAGTGGAAGAATGAGACTGACATCCAGTGGGTAAAATCCAGAGAAGCCCCACAACAAATTATATAGCCCACAATTTCAATGATGCTAAGGTTGAGAGACTCTAGAATAATCTAATAAAAGTCTAAAAGCAATCTATATATAGATCTACATCAAAAATGTAGGAAGAAAAAGGGGTAGAGATTCCAAAAAACCCTGAAAAACCTTGGCATAAAGTGGAGCCTGCAATGACTGTACCCCAATCAACATCTCAACTGTTTCAACAAATCTTTGCCCAAAAAGGACAAGGCTGTATAGCAATATGTAAATTCACTAACTGCTCATTGGGCAATTTGCTAGAGACAATCTGCTCACCTGAGCAAGTCATTCTCTTATCAACCACAGTTTATGTATCATGTCTTCCTTCAAGCCTCTTGAAGGCTGTGTAACTCAAAGTACTACAAATATCCCACTCGATTTCCCTTTCTGAGATATTGCTAAGGGTTTGTGAAGGTGACATGCTCCCTCACTGGGAAAAGTTGTAATAAAATTAGCTGGTGATATTTTGGGGAGTTTCACAGATTGGAATTACTTTTTAATTACTTTAGTTATTGGGCTATGTGTCTTTGAATGTGACAGGACTGGATCACATAGGATCCTAGAATTTTTCTGTGTTATATTTTATGAATTGTCTAGGATTTTAAGCCAAAGTTCAAGTACCCAGCTGGGTCATGTCTTACAACATTCCACAGAACTTCATCAGTTGATTTAAAAATATTCATAGGGTTCTTACTGTGTCTTAGGAACTGCTCTAAATGTTTCAATACCAGTGAACAAAAGAACTTTCAGTCTACTGAGGGAGCAGGAAGAGGAGGAGAAATATAACAAATGGTAAATGCAGCAAATAATTATATAAAACACTAAAAAATGTCATAGAACAGAGAAAGGCAAATTCTGTAGTTGAAGTGGACTACAATTTTAAACAGGGTGCCCAGAGTAGGCTGCAATGAGAAACTGACTTTTGAGCAAAGGATTGAAGGAAGCAAGAAAGTTAATAATGTAGCATGCTGGAAGAAAAGTGTTCTAGATAGAAGAGCCAGGAAGAGCCAAAGAACCATGCTGGAACAACAACCAAGAGGCCAGTGGGTTGATGTAGAGTGAGCAAGGGGACAAGGGCTAGGAGACAAAGTCATAAGGTTATGGGTGAGGGCCAGGATGAAGAGAGATCACAAAGACCTGAATGTCTCTGTGAAGACTGACTGGAATAGTGGCACCAGAGGGTTTCTGAGCAGAGGAGAGATAAGACTAGACTTATACACCATGGGAAGCAGAGGAGAAGCAGGAAGACCTTAGGAGACAATTGCAATAATCCAAACAAGCGCTGACAGTCCTTGGAGGGATGATGAGCAGTGCATCAACTCTAGGAAAAACCAAGAGGATATCCTCACAGGTGGGCTGGGAGGTGTGCTAGCAAAAGAGAACTCAGGGAAGCAGGCAATTAAAATAACTGTTAGACTTATGAAGGAAGCAGGGTCAATCAGACATGAGCTGCCTTTGTTCCTAAAATGCAAACTCAAAGTCCAAAAAAGAAATGGATAAATGATCTCAGGTTGGCAAGTGATTTTAGAAACAATGCTACAATTTTAGAATTTATGTTACTTGTGCAGAGAGAAACTTATAAGGCATGTTTAAAGTTCACTGAAGAGAGAGTTTTCAAAATTCCTTTATGAAGGTCCAGTTGTACATTTAAGTTTTAATCTATGGACATTCAATTTCTGAGTGAGTAAGGGTCCTTCTACATTGAGGATGGGAGGGGACCCTGGAGAAGGGCCTATTCTCTAGGTACAAGGTTCATGAGGAAGGACCTCAGAGAACACAGCCAAGCTGAGCCAGGTGATACCCCAGGGAAAGAGAAGACAGGTATTCACCTGTAACCAGAATGATCCTCCTTCTTTGTGGAGGTCTACAACTGTGTTGAAGGAACCAAAATCATTCATGTTTAACATGGATAAAATAACAAATATATTTTTCTTTACTTTCTCTCTACTGTCCAAGCAGTGAAGGGAGAGCAAACTTTTATTTGGGGTGTCTCTGGGTCCCTCCTGGACTTCAGGGGCAAGGCAAGATGGAGGGAACAGCTTAAAAACTCAAGAGATTAGGTCCATGTTTTAAAAAATATTGAAAAGGCAGGGAAAGAGGGAGATAAAAAGCCACTGAGGTCAACATAATAGCAGCTATGAGGAATTGTTGATTATGAACTAGTTCATAATAGTGAGTATTCATGTGCAAGCAAGTACTTGGAACCATTACAAATCAGTTTAAACCTAACACAGGATTTAGGGATATGTTCAATTCTTTAGACTACATATGATTACTTGTTGATCACTTTGGTTGCTGGAGGTGTTTCTCTGACTGTGTGACCCAATCACCACAGTGACTCAATCAGAGATGAACAAATGATTAAGCCCAGCTACCACAATGTTTCTTAGGACATTCCAGTGCACCCACCAGGGAAACACACACATACATATATATATATATATTATATAAACATATGCATTTCAAAAGAACATCACAGAGTTTAAAACACATTGGAATAAGGGTCACAAAAACACTAAAAATAGGGAAATGTCTGACAGTATGGAAACTACTTCAATTAATCAATTCTTCCCAAATTCATTTGCAGATTAAATGTGCCCCAAAGATGAGTCCTTTTAGAAATAATGAAAATAATTCTAGAAACCAACTGGGGAAAAAAATAAAGTAAGAATACCAAATATTCTTTTCTTGTGGGGCAGGGTACCACGGATTGAACTCAGGGTCACTTGACCACTGAGCCACATTCCAGGCTCAGTGGGATGTATTTTGTATTTTATTTAGAGACAGGGTCTCACTGAGTTGCTTAGCACCTCACTTTTTGCTGAGGTTGACTTTGAACTCGAGATCCTCCTACCTCAGCTTCCCAGATCACTGGAATTACAGGCATGTGCCATAGCAGATATTCTGAAAAAGCAATGTTGGATTAAGAAGAGCAGTCTTACTATTCAGAACACAAAGTAGCAGTCCACTGTAAGATACAGCAATAATAATCAGGCTGAACAGAAAGAAAGACCCCAGAGAATTACTTAAAGAAGGAAATAAGTTGAAGTTTAACTCAAAAACAACAAAGAAAGAAAACAGGTAGTAAATGAAAGAATAAAAGGGAAAGAAATTAACTTAGATTTATATTTCATGACACAACTAAAACAGAATCTGGATAGATTCTAAAGAATTTTTTTCCAAATAAAGTTAAATTGGTAACACGAATTATATATAGTTCATGCATATAAAGGTATATCGTGCAATAGTGAAAGGTATTATCGCCTTGGGATGGAATGAGCTCTTAGGCAAATTGCTAAGCGAAGAGCATTAAGGTACACAGCTGTGGTCATGGGACACTTTCAACTGCAAAGTTTAAGTTGTTTTGATCCTGTACATGTGTTGTACTTTGAAAAAGAGCTAGCAAACAACAAACAAATATTTGAAACTAACAGCATATCAAGGCATAGAGAACCAGCTGAAAATTAGAACACAGTACTTCTCTGATCTTTGGAAGACTTAAGAAATGAATGACAGATTCAACTATACTTCTAACCAAAAGCTTATGAAAACTTATAAAACTGAAATTTTAAAAGTAAATAATACAAGGGGGTAAATATCTGCATCAACAAAGACAAATACCTAATATCTCTAATGTATAATTACACTAAATAGGAATCCACCATATATGCCAATCATCAAGAAAATATACACAGTAAACAAAATATGTAAATATATCCAATCCTGCATAATAATTATATTTGTAACAAAACACAATAATGTCATGCTGAACATTTTAACTTTAAAAAATGCAGTGCTAACAAGATTGTAGGGAATTCCATCTGAGTCCTTTGTTGAGGCATTAAACCAGGTACATGAATACCTCCAAAGTTCACATGAATAAAAAGATCACACTGTAACTCATCATGACCATGTACAAATATTGTGTCAATCAAAAAATAATATTAAAGAAAGCAATTTAGGGGCACACATAAGATGCCAGAAAAGTTGGTTATACCCTTTGATCAAGCAGTTCAAATGCTCAAGGACATTCACACTACAATATCATCCTCTCAGTGAAAATTTTTAGAAACCACAGCAATGACCAAAAACAGAAGTATGACCAGGAAAATTGTGGCACATAATATAATCAAGACTAAAACTCAGGAGACTTATAATTACATGAACATATTAATTTAAAAACCCACACCCCTACATTTTAGGTATATTACAGAAGCAACAAAGTCAAAAGAAATGTATGTACAACAGAACACAGATTAGAAAGGAACATGGAAACAATTTTCTAAATTGTCACAATGTTACAAGTGTGATTGATTTAAGCAATAACATCATTAGAACATATTAATAACACATTAAAAGTGAGAAGAAAAATTATTTTTGGAAAGTGACCTGTGGGCAGTATTGAAATGTATTTTTCAAAAATTTCCCCAGAATGAGAATCATCTCATCAATTAATGGCTTGTTTGATTGACTTATTTTACAAATCTAAAAGGATAAGCACAGACTTTTCTAGAATGAAAAACTAGTGGTAAAAAAAAAAAAAAGCCTTTGAACCTGTCAATCTCATACCTCTGGAGTACAGGACACATACCTGCTCTTATTAGGGTTCCCACCTATTCCTGTAGAATACCCCTGGCTCTTTTGCTTACTGACCTCACCACTGCCCCCAGATGTGTTCACAAGGACTCAAAGACTCCAGCTCTCTGAGAGTGTGTAGCCTCTATATTCCCATTACAGACTCAGGAGCACAACCCTTCACACCCTTTAAAGTAAGAGAAGTCAGTTAAGTAAAGGTAGACATGAACTATTCTCACACACAGCTTGTAAAATGTCCAATAAACTCATGTCAGTACTTCATTTGGAGTACTTTGTTTTTCAGACAGGCACTGCAGCCTTAGGGCCCATGCTGAAGAAAGGCACCCCTAATGGGAGAATCTGCTCTGTGAACCCAAATCCTGAGCCTGCAGGAGATTCACTTTCTATCCAACAAGCCCAAAGAGTAATTTAGGAAAAAGGGAAAAAAAAAAAAAAAAAGACAAGCAGTTGGCTTACTCTCTTTATCTCACCCTCTCTTTTTCTGTTCCTCTGCCATCAACCTTGAGATGGCAGCTTTTTCTGACATCAGTGTTGATAATGTCCAAAAGTATCAAAGGGCAAAATCTGCCACGTAAGGGGAAGTAGAGAAAAGCAACTGGTTCTGAAAGACAACCCAGCATTGAGAATAGACCACTCTCTCCAGCACACCCACAAGAAGACATTATTTAGCCATACTCATCCTTAAACTCTCAAATCTGGAGATAAAACAAAAGATGATGGTCTGAACTTCATTCATAGGATTTCAAGACAAAGCTGGTTTTACCTAACTTTACAACAGCCAGTTTCCACTGAACCATGTCACAGCTCCACAAGAAAGGCCAAATGGCTCATTATGTGAAAAGTTCCAATGACTGTTTTTTAATGTTTAGCAGCAGTTGCTTGGCTCAGCTGCTGCAACAAATATTGCTGAACTGTTTAACTTATGAGAGACATTTAAAAGCTAAAACGCCCAAATTCTAAATATGTAATTCATAAAACAGCATATTTTCTTTAATTCATTTTCTCAAAGTTTACAATATCTGTACTAATTCTGTGTAACTAGATATGTTCTGGATACATTCTCAGAGAATCTGTGCAGAATAAAAATTTGAAACATCTTAAAACTAACTAAAAACATCTTTCTAGTATGCTGCAAGGCAAATGCTTTTTAGATGTTTTGCATTTTTATGCTAAACAGTGCAGCTGCAATTGATAAAAAGCAATCAAGCTAATTTAAGTCAATCAACTCCAGGAGGTTCTCATCACTTGGATAAAAATGCTCTCTCACTCCTTAGAAAATAAATAAAGATTTAACAGAGTAACTGTATTTTCTTGACTCTGCTTTCTTGCCATTCCAAAGGCAGTACCTAACTAAGAAATCATGTTAAGCAATTTCTGTGACTAGTTTGAAGCATAATGCAAACTTTTTAAGTCATGTTTAATTAAGTAATCCCAGGCAATAGTGCACTAAGCAGAGAGTAACAAACCTTGAGTAAGAGTGTAAACACAATACACACTTATGAAAGGTACAGAACTGCTGTTGTAGAGGCTATTGATTCCTTTTCAGTCTCTACGGAGAGTATCATGTTAAACAATTTAGTTCTGGCTGGTTGTCATTATTAAAAGATGATCCTGAACTTTCAAAATCACTATTTAAAATACATGTAAGTCCAGGAATAAACTGGAAAGCAGAATTCATGCATTATGAGAAAACCAGGATGAATGGATATAAAGTACTTTACCACAATAAGGATAATATATGTTTAAGATATGCAAAGGAGGAGAGAGGAATCTAAATTTGCCATTTCTACCAGTGGATCAACACTGCACTACTCTGATACCTGCAAACATGACCTAAGAAACAAATGAACTTTAGCAGTATCTGAATAGGCCCATCATCAGAGAGATTAGCTACTTGGACAGAAACAATAGATCAAAACAATTTGGTCTTTAAGGTAAATAGTTCCCAGAAGGCAGTATGAAACATCAGGAAAAACCTCTCTGCCTCTCAAAGTATCAAACCCTGGACAAGTTATTGAGCAACTCCAAATATATGTCTCTATCTAATGGATAAGGATACTAATGCCCATTGTAGAAGTTAAACAATTTAACAGGGCCCAAAACACCAGTACAATTTTACAGGAGACATCAAATGCTGTGCTATAGCCTTGAAGGAACATGAGTTTTCTTTCTCAATTTCTTAAACATAGGAATAAGGGGTGGATTAGGAAAAGGCAATAGTAAACAAAGGAAAGAGGTTGGAAACTTGACTTGAAAACATTTCTTTGAAATTAATCAAAAGAGAACTACTGAAAAGATGAATCAGGTATTTTTATGATACTTTAGAGCAAAAACAAAGAGAAGTATCAGTCCCTTCTGATAGTAAAGATGCCTCATGCCTGTCTTGAAAAAATGTGAAAAGATGCCTTTGTACTACACCTGCTGCAATGTAATTCTCACATAATTGAAACTCTACACACTTTGCAATGTTGCATATGTGTGTGTTCTTCAGAAATGTTTAATATCACATTAAAAGAAAAACTTTATACTCACAACACTTCTGGAAGCAAATGTGCAGGTTTTTCCGTGCCAAGCAATTCTCCAATTTTCTGTGAACACTGACTGGGTGTCAATTTAACTCAATGCTGACACTTTCTATCCAGAATCAAATAAAGACTCAGTCTCAAAGATTGCCTCTTACTTCAGATGCTAAATTCATGCAGTGAATTCCCAGGTAACTCATACTCCCATGCATCCATCCACTGTGACTACAAATCAGTGTTTCCCACAACCCCTCCTCAGGTTCAGTAATTGGCCACACTGCTCAGAAATCTCCAGGACACACATTATGTCAGATTAGCAGTGTATTATAAAGGATACAATTCATGAATAGACAGATGGAAGAGATGCATATGGCGGAATGAGGGAAGTGGCAGGGAGCACCCACCATCTAAATGTGTTCACCAATCTGGAAGCTTCTGAACCTCAACATATAGGGTTTGTAGAGAGGTACTATTAGGTAGGCATGACTGATTCAGTCACTGGTTATTGGTATTTAAGCTCAATTTCCAGTCTCTCTCTCCCTCCTGCAAGTGAAGAGAAAGGCTCAAAATTCCAACCTTCTGATTACATGGTTGGTTCCCCCAGCAGCAGTCCCCATGTTCCAAGAGTTACCTCATTAATAAATTCAAGTGTACCTGAATTTGTTTTAAGTAACAAAAGAAGCTCCTCTTACCTCTATAGCTCAGGAATTCCAAGGGTATTAGGAGCTCTATGGTAAGGATCAGGAAGACAACCAAATATTTTGTTTTTCTTTTTTACACTAGGAATTCAACCCAGGAGTGCTCTACCACTGAGCTACCCTAGTACACCTTCCCCCCTAAAGTACTAATTACCCTCCTCCCTAAATTACTGAGATTGGACTCAAACTTCTGTTCTTCTTGCCTCAGCCTCCCAAGTAACTGGGATTACAGGTATGCACCACAATGCCTGGCCTAAAGTTTTATTATATCACAATATCACAAGCATACATCAAAGATTCCTTAAATTCCTGAAAGACACAAGTTCCTTGCATTATCAAGGACATAAGTGTATATCAGTCATGTCTTTTTATTTTCATTGCCATCTGGGGCCTTGCTGAACTTGGAGAAACTCCCTCCCAGGACTACCAAATTCCAAGAAATATAAAGGACTTACCTTTTAATGCACCCAGCTATAAAGGACTTACCTTTCATATGCAACCAAGCTAATCCAGACCCCAATCCTAAAACCTCCTCTATTAGGCACTCACAAACAGGGGCAATATTCCCTTTCTTCAGGGCCAGGTACCAAATGGGGACAGCCCCTCTGCCTCACCCAAACAATCCCAATGGAATTATTCAAACTAGCCAATCCTAAACCTGCCTACCCTGCATCATCTGTCCCTTCCCTGGAAAACCACAATAAAGAAACCACAATAAAGGCTGTCCCATGTTTCTCTCTTGCCTCCTGACTAACCCCAGTGCTTCCCTGTGTGGTTCCCATATGGCATGTCATGCATCCTCCTTTCAAGAGTGATAGCAAATCATCTTTTCAATGGCAGTAGTATTCAGATCTGTTGGTCTCACCAAACCTGAACAAAAATAAAATCTATATTTTAAAGCATTAAAGAAAGCCAAGCTGAATCTTTTACCCTAGCTAAGCAACTGTAGCTCAGAAGCCTGGCTTCAGGAATGTCTACTTTCAGGGACCTGTTTTGTGCTATGGTATTCCAAGTTGTAAGTGCAGATGAACCTCTGATATTAAACCTGGGAGGGTCAAACTGTCCCTAAGGTGATGGGGAGTCAAGGCACTAAAGCCTTGAAAGCAGAATAGGAAGACTTTATACCTTCCTGCAGGGGAAGGAGATCACTTTGCAGCCTCCAGGATAGCAGGCATCCACAGAAGGAACAGTTGCACAATCATTGAGATGACACCACACCCTTCCAATTATGTGTTCCAGAAATATATTATTCAATATTTATAAAGTCAGACTTTCACATCTTGCCCTCCCCTTTCCAGTCACAAATACCATGAGGAATTGCCTAAACACATCTTTCACTCCATTCCAGCTCTTTACTCACACTGTTCCCAGCCTGGAATGCAATTTCCTTTCCTAGCCATTTTTGCCTCTCAAGACTCCATTATCCTTTAAACTACAGTTTGCCTGTTTAGTGGAACCTCCTTACATGCCACCCAGTCTGAAGAAATTAGTCTTCCCTCCTCTCTGACACCTTTCATTGTTTCCTTGTTCAGTCCTTCTCACAGGACCATGTTTATCTGTACTCTACATAACATTCACAAGTGCTGAAGATTGCACTGAGCAGTCAGTATGTGACAGGCACTGTGCTAAATGTTCTACCCGCATCCTGCCACAAAATGCTCATTATAATTCTGCAAGTTCCTGTTTTACAGGTGAGAAACAGATGTTCTGAAAGGTTAGTTAGATTGATCAAGATCACACAAGTCACATGATAGTAACTAGATTTGAACATGGGTTCCTCTGACACAAAGCCTGTGCCCTTAATAGATGTACTTCCCCCCATGGGCTGCACACTTCCTAGAGGCTAAGAATGCCCCAACCATTTGCAACTGCCTTGCCATGCTTGACTCAATGTTCATGAAAGTTTGAAAGTAGGTACTTAGGGTTCAAAATACTGAACAATTTGAGTTATACTTGAAAATTATAAATTGGAATTGTTCATCCATTGTGCTTTTGTCGTTTATCTGGTAATAGGACATTGCCTGCATTTCCCCGTCAATATAAATTTGACATAATTCTCAAAGAAATTATGTGGCCTCTTTTCCATATAAGTAAGTAGCTGCTAAGACAAAGACAACAGATCCCATGGGCATTTAAGTGGATATCTTCTACATTCACAAGGTGTATGAGTAGACAGCTTGGCTCTAGAGTCTACCCCAGCACCTACTCCACCCCTGTATTGTCAAGTGCCCTTGCACCTATGAATCAGGACCATAAAATGGTTCTCTCTCAGGAGTGTTATGAAAATGGTAGGTCAATAGGCAGAATGTGTAGCATGAAGCCCAACATAGAGTGCTCAATAAGCTATTCAAAAGGAGGAAGTGAGAAAAGAAATGTTGGTTATAGTTCATCAAAAAAAAAAAAAAAAATAGGGAAGCCACATGTGGTGGGTACTTTTCTGCAAGGGGCTCATCCTCATCTACACTGTACTGTCAGTATGGCATTCAGGAGAAGTCCAAATGTGTACACAGGCAGGAGAAAAGAGAGGGCACTATGGCATTAAGAACTAGCTTCTCTAAGACACAGGTTGAGAGGTGAGATGAACATATTTAAGATAGTGGAAAGCATACTCTGAGTAGTGGAAACGAAATCGAGATGTTATCCCAGGGACAAGCAACAGGCAAACCTGTCCACAGGATTAACCAAAACAATCTTTTTAACTGCTCTACCCCAATTACCCATAGGACATTGGGCCTGCATAGTGATGGAGAGTCTTTTTAAGGGCTTTGGCATCAGAATCCTAGTTCTTCCCTTCAGAGAATGAAACCCAGAGCAAGTCACTCAGTATATTAGGTCTCAGCTTCCTTGTCTATAGAAAAAAAATTTATAGGGACCTACTCACTTACTTGAGGACCACAGTGGACATAGAGTAAATTCTCATTTAATGGTAATCTTTTTTACTAATATGAGCAGGTTCCATGAAATGGGGATACTTTTACTCCATAGAATCATTTTAAGGATTAAAGGAGATGATACATGGATCTCCCAGGACAGTCCCCAAAACACCACAGGAAAACAATAAATGTCAGGTATTTTCATTAGTAGGAATAGTAATAATAATGATATAACAGCAAAAGGCTCAGCAATTAGAATAGGGATTTCTGAGACAATAAAAATAAAAAAAATTAAGACAAAATATTAAAAATAAATAGTAGCAGTAATGTATTATGTGCCAGGCACAAGCTAGGACCCTTGTATGCACTAATTCAATCCTTTACACAGTCCCTTACATAAGTATGTGTAAGCAGTATAATTTCCAATTTCCAAGGAGGTTCCCACTAATACTCTTAAGCAGTGCTTGGCTAATTTTTTTTAAAGGGCTGGGACTTTATAGGCTATCTAGTCCCTCTAGCAACAGATCAACTACCACTCTAATAGAAAAATATCCGTAGATAATATGTTATGAATGTATATGGCTGTATTCTAATAAAAATTTATTTACAGAAGTAAGCAGCAATCAGATCTGGCCTACAGGTGTTAGTTTGTTAACCTCTGCTTTAAGTCATTGAGATTTAAAGGTTGTTGCTGCAGCATAACCTAGAGTATATTAACTACTGTAACACTTGAAAAAGGGTATCTTGTTCGATAGTTGCAGAGCAGCAATGGCCCGCTGATGTTTCTTTATGAGAATATCTGGGTTTTTAATTTTTTTAATTTTTAATTTGTTCTAATTAGTTATACATGACAGTAGAATGCATTTTGACACATTGTACACAAATGGAGCATAACTTCTCATTGCTCTGGCTGTACCTGGTGTAGAGAAGAAATACAACCAATCAATAAACAGGAAAAAATATTCATCATCTCTAGAAATTAGAGAAATGCAAATCAAAACTACCCTAAGATTTCATCTCACTCCAGTGGAATGGCAATTATCAAAAATACAAGCAATACTAAGTGTTGGCGAGGATGTGGGGGAAAAGGAACACTTTTACATTGCTGGTAGGAATGCAAATTGGTGCAACCACTATGGAAAGCAATATGGAGATTCCTCAGAAAACTTGGAATGGAACCACCATTTGACCCAGCTATCCCACTCCTTGGTTTATACCCAAAGGACTTAAAATCAGCATACTACAGTCACACAGTCACATCAATGTTCATAGCAGCTCAAATCACAGTAGCTAAACTATGGAATCAACCTAGGTGCCCTTCAACAGATGAATGGATGAAGAAAATGTGGTCATATACATGATGGAATGTTACTCAACCTTAAAGAAGAATGAAAGTATGGCATTTGCAGGTAAATGGATGGAACTAGAGAATATCATGCCAAGTGAAATAAACCAATCACAAAAAACAAAGACCAAATGTTTTTTGATGATAAGCAGATGCTGATCCATAGTGGGGGCTGTGGGGAGGAAAGAATGAAGGAACTTAGGATGGTGCAGAGGAAAGTGAGGGGAGGGGTGAGGTAGAATGAGAAGGACAGTAGAATGAAACAGACTTTGTCACCCTATGTGCATGTTTGATTATACAACCCGTGTGACTCTGCACCATGTATAGTGAGAGAATATCTGTTTTAAATGGAACCATGTAAAATTGACTTGGGTTCAGATAGGTATTTAATTTGGTGGAGTCATATCTTAGCAATTCCAGTTCCTTAGAAAGGAGGTACATAATGAACCTTTGACTGGAAATGAGATTGCACCCCCTCACCTGGTTTACTACAACTTTCAGATTATGTATCTCTTCCTTGAAGAGAACCCAGCCTGAAACGACTTTTCCTACACAGCAGTTACCCTCCTTTTTTCATTATAATCACATTACTGAGATTGATTAATATCGTTCTCTTCCAGTGAATGATAAACTCCAAGAATATCATATAAACACATATCTGATTTAATCACAGTGGTATCTTTAATATCTACACCAGTGTTTGGAGACATAGTTGGCATTCAATTAATATTGATTATACAAGAAAACAATTAAGACTGATCATAAGTAGTCAATCTTTACTTGTAGCTCAGAGTGCTACAATTGCTGATCCAAGGTAACAAAATTATTTTGTGACAGAGATATAATTCAGATTTGTTTGATACTCAAGCCCTTGCTCTTAAAAAGAATACTCCATTATCTCCCAAGGATCTGAGGACAACATTTATTGGAAATAAAAATAGCAAAGAAATGACCAATTTATCCAAAAGATAGGGAATTGTGGAGGGAGCTGAACAATTATCTTCAAAATAAGAAATCTTAAACTTTTTCCTTTTTCAGTTTTCTAAGATTTCAAGTGATGTCTAAGACATTTTTTTGACAATGCGAACTATTACAAAATAATTTTTTTAATTAGTTGATGGCATTACAAAAAGAGAAATTCCACCTAAAAGTCTGGATTTCTTGGTGTTCTTAAGGTAAGAAGATCTTGCAACATTGACCTGTAGTTCCTGATGGCAAGAATCAGTTTTAAATTTGGACCTCTGCTCTCTAGTGACAATGGTCACCACTCAGCCAAATTCTCTGATTTATCAAACCAACCTAGACGCTGTCGTATTAATATGTGCAGCCATGGATTAGATGGAGAATCAATAGAGGTGATATAGGAGATGAAAGCTATGAGGCAAGTAGGATGAAAAGAGAAAGTGATTATTTAGTATCTTTTGGAAGAGATATCAAAGGAC
This sequence comes from Sciurus carolinensis, assembly GCF_902686445.1. Taxonomy (NCBI): domain Eukaryota; kingdom Metazoa; phylum Chordata; class Mammalia; order Rodentia; family Sciuridae; genus Sciurus; species Sciurus carolinensis. The sequence continues at coordinate 53,089,587 of NC_062229.1, read as the reverse complement.
CAAAGGAAGGAATGGAGAAAGAAAAGAAAGCGAGAGGGGGAGAGAGAGAGAGAGAGAGAGAGAGAGAGAGAGGGAGAGGGAGGGAGGAGAGAGAGAGAGAGGGAGAGGGAGGGAGGGAGGGAGGGAGGGAGGGAGGGAGAGAGGAAAAGAGGGAAAGAGAGAGAGAGAGAGAGAGAGAGAGAGAGAGAGGGAGGGAGGGAGGGAGGGGGAGAGAGAGACAGAGAGAGAGAGAGAGAGAGAGAGAGGGAGAGAAACTATTGAAATTAGAAACCCACCATGGAAATATTGATGAAGTGGGGGCTTTCACCCCAGCTGTAATTTTATAAATGACTGAACAGGGCAGAGAAGAAAGAGCAAGACTCTAGAAAGCAGTTCCTAATGCACTGGTGTTGGTAGAGCAAATATCTACAGAATGATTCTTGTTGGAATGATCTGATCTAGCATCAGGTGATGAAAAGAATCTTGAATACCTAATAAAAGTTATTCCTATGCAAAAATCTTAGCAATTATTTCATCCAGACCTTTCACATCTGGGAACTGAGAATAAGAGCAGGGATCAGCAGATTACCTTCCAAAAAGGTATCTACCAGTTTGCCAGGCTCTCTGAGAACTGAACTTCAGGTCTATTGTAGCATCAAGGTTAGCTGACCAGTTAAAATGATCAAGATTGTTTCAGTTCCAGTTAGTGAAAGTTTGGTAAATCCAAAATTGAAAACAAACAAAAAATGAACTCAGAATCATGCAGATGAAAGAGCAGTTAATTTAGACCTACTCTTGGTTGAACTCCCACACTACTGCTTTTTAGCTCTATGGCTTTGAAATATTTGCTTCTCCAAGCCTGAGCTCTCTTGCCTGTAGAATGGGGATAGTACCATCTATTCTGCAGGACTGATATGAAATTTTACTAAGCCAAGGTTTGTAAAATAAAATATATTGCACCAACAAGTTTCTCTTTCCAAGTCTCCCATCTGCCTGAAATAGGCACAGAAAAGTTAATGACTTGCATTGTCTTTTTTTTTTTATTGTATACAAATGGAATACATGTTGTTTCTCTATTTGTACATAGAGTCAAGGCATAACATTTGTGTAATCATACGTTTACATAGGGCAATGATGTTTGATTTTTTTCCCCTTCCCCCCCACCCCTCACACCCCACTTTTCCCTCTATACAGTCCTTCTTTCCTTCATTCTTACCGCTCTCCTTATCCCTAACCCTAAACCTAACCCTAAACCTAATGCTAACCCCTCCCACTCCCCATTATATGTCCTCATCCGCTTATCAGCGAGATCATTCGTCCTTTAGTTTTTTGAGATTGGCTTATCTCACTTAGCATGATATTCTCCAATTTCGACCATTTGCCTACAAATGCCATAACTTTATCATTCTTCATTGTGGAGTAATATTCCATTGTATAAATATGCCACAGTTTCTTTATCCATTCATCAACTGAAGGGCATCTAGGTTGGTTCCACAATCTGCTTATGGTGAACTGAGCAGCAATGAACATTGATGTGGCTGTATCTCTGTAGTATGCTGATTTTAAGTCCTTTGGGTATAGGCCAAGGAGTGGGATAGCTGGGTCAAATGGTGTTTCCATTCCAAGCTTTCTGAGGAATCTCCACATGTCTTTCCAGAGTGGCTGCACTAATTTGCAACCCCACCAGCAATGTACGAGTGTTCCTTTTTCACCACATCCTCGCCAACACCTATTGTTGCTTGTGTTCTTGATAATCGCCATTCTAATTGGGGTGAGATGAAATCTTAGGGTAGTTTTGATTTGCATTTCCCTTATTACTAGGGATGTTGAACATTTTTTCATATATCTGTTGATTACTTGTACATCTTCTTCTGTGAAGTGTCTGTTCATTTCCTTAGCCCATTTGTTGATTGGATTATTTGTATTCTTCGTGTAGAGTTTTTTGAGTTCTTTATAGATTCTGGAAATTAGCGCTCTATCTGAAGTATGGTTGGCAAAGATATTCTCCCACTCTGTAGGCTCTCTCTTCACATTTCTGATAGTTTCCTTTGCTGAGAGAAAGCTTATTAGTTTGAATCTATCCCAGTTGTTAATTCTTGCTTTTATTTCTTGTGCTATAGGAGTCCTGTTAAGGAAGTCTGATCCAAAGCCAAAAAGTTGAAGATTTGGACCTACTTTTTCTTCTATAAGATGCAGGGTCTCGGGTCTGATTCCGAGGTCCTTGATCCATTTTGAGTTGAGTTTTGTGTAGGGTGAGAGATAGGGGTTTAATTTCATTCTATTGCATATGGTTTTCCAGTTTTCCCAGCACCATTTGTTGAAGAGGCTATCTTTTCTCCATTGCATATTTATGGCACCTTTGTCTAGTATGAGAAAATTGTATTTATTTGGGTTTGTGTCCATGTCCTCTATTCTGTACCATTGATCTACCTGTCTATTTTGGTACCAATACCATGCCGTTTTTCTTACTATTGCTTTGTAGTAGAGTTGAAGATCTGGTATTGCAATACCCCCTGCTTCGCTCTTGCTACTGAGGATTGCTTTAGCTAGTCTAGGTTTTTTATTCTTCCAGATGAATTTCATAATTGCTTGCTCTATTTCTACAAGGTACATCATTGGGATTTTAATTGGAATTGCATTGAATCTGTATAGCACTTTAGGTAGTATGGCCATTTTGACAATATTAATTCTGCCTATCCAAGAACATGGGAGATCTTTCCATCTTCTAAGGTTTTCTTTAATTTCTTTCTTTAGTGTTCTGTTGTTCTCATTGTAGAGATCATTCACCTCTTTTGTGAGATTGATTCCCAAGTATCTTATTTTTTTCGATGCTATTGTAAATGGGGTAGTTTTCCTAATTTCTCTTTCTGAAGATTCATCACTTATGTATAAAAATGCATTGAATTTATGAGCATTGATCTTGTAACCTGCTACTTTACTGAATTCACTTATGAGTTCTAAAAGTTTTCTGGTGGAATTTCCAGGTTCCTCTAAATATATAATCATGTCGTCAGTGAACAGGGATAGTTTGAGTTCTTCTTTTCCTATTTGTATCCCTTTAATTTCTTTGGTTTGTCTAATTGCTCTGGCTAGAGTCTCAAGGACGATGTTGAATAGAAGTGGTGAAAGAGGGCATCCCTGCCTTGTTCCAGTTTTTAGGGGGAACGCTTTCAGTTTTTCACCATTTAGAATGATATTGGCCATGGGCTTAGCGTAGATGGCCTTTATAATCTTTATAATGTTAAGGAATGTTCCCACTACCCCAATTTTTTCTAGTGTTTTGAGCATGAAGGGATGCTGTATTTTATCGAATGCTTTTTCTGCATCTATTGGAATAGTCATGTGATTCTTAACTTTAAGTCTGTTGATATGGTGAATGACATTTATTGATTTCCGAATGTTGAACCAACCTTGCATCCCTGGGATAAAACCCACTTGATCGTGGTGCACTATCTTTTTAATATATATTTGTATGCAATTTGCTAAAATTTTGTGGAGAATTTTTGCATCGATGTTCATTAAGGATATTAGTCTGAAATTTTCTTTCCTCGATGTGTCTCTGTCTGGTTTAGGTATCGGGGTGATATTGGCTTCATAGAACGAGTTTGGGAGGGTTCCCTCCTCTTCTATTTCATGGAATACTTTGAGGAGTATTGGAATGAGCTCTTCTTTAAAAGTTTTGTAGAACTCAGCTGAGAACCCATCTGGTCCCGGACTTTTCTTTGTTGGTAGGCTTTTGATGACCTCTTCTATTTCATTCCTTGAGATTGGTTTATTTAAGTTTTGTATGTCCTCCTCGTTCAGTTTAGGTAATTCATATGTCTCTAGATACTTGTTGATGTCTTCGAGGTTTTCTGTTTTGTTGGAGTATAGATTTTCAAAATAGCTTCTAATTATGTTTTGTATTTCACTCGTGTCTGTTGTGATGTTTCCTTGTTCATTCCGAATTTTAGTAATTTGAGTTTTCTCCCTCTTTCTCTTTGTTAGTGTGGCTAAGGGTTTATCAATTTTATTTATTTTTTCAAAGAACCAACTATTTATTTTGTTAATTTTTCCAATTGTTTCTTTTGTTTCGATTTCGTTGATTTCATGTCTGATTTTAACTATTTTCTGTCTTCTAATACTTTTGGTATTGCTCTGCTCTTCTTTTTCTAGGGCTTTGAGCTGTAGTGTTAAGTCGCTTATTTGTTGATTTCTACTTCTTTTTTTGAGTGCGCCCCATGAAATAAATCTTCCTCTAAGTACTGCTTTCATAGTGTCCCAGAGATTTTGATATGATGTGTCTTTGTTCTCGTTTACTTCTAAGAATTTTTTTATTTCCCTCCTGATGTCTTCTGTTATCCATTCATCATATAATAGTGTATTATTTAATCTCCAGGTATTGGAGAAGTTTCTGTTTTTTATTCTGTCATTTATTTCTAATTTCAATCCATTATGATCTGATAGAGTACAAGGTAGTATCTCTATCTTCTTGTATTTGCTAACAGTAGCTTTGTGGCATAAAATATGGTCTATTTTAGAGAAGGATCCATGTGCTGCTGAGAAGAAAGTGTATTCGTTCTTTGTTGGATGGTATATTCTATATATGTCTGTTAAGTCTAAATTGTTGATTGTGTTGTTGAGATCTATAGTTTCTTTATTCAATTTTTGTTTGGACGATCTATCCAGTGGTGAGAGAGGTGTGTTGAAATCGCCTAGTATTATTGTGTTCGGTCTATTTGATTTCTGGAATTGAGAAGGACTTGTTTGACGTACGTGGATGAGCCAATGTTCAGGGCATAGATATTTATGATTGTTATGTCTTGCTGATTTATGCTTCCCTTAAGCAGCATGTAATGTCCTTCTTTATCCCTTCTGACTAGTTTTGGTTTGAAGTCCACATTATCTGAAATGAGGATGGATACTCCAGCTTTTTTTCTGTGTCCGTGTGCATGGTATGTTTTTCCCCATCCTTTCACCTTTAGTCTATGGGTGTCTCTTTCTATGAGATGAGTCTCTTGCAGGCAGCATATTGTTGGATTTTTCTTTTTAATCCAATCTGCCAGTCTATGTCTTTTGATTGATGAGTTCAGGCCATTAACATTCAGGGTTATTATTGTGATATGATTTGTATTCCCAGTCAATGGACTCATATTTGTTTTTGACATGATTTGGTTTCTCCTTTATTTGGCTATTCCTTTAGGCTAGCGCCTCCTGTTGCTGATTTGCATCGTTGTTTTTCATCTCTTCCTCATGGAATATTTTGCTGAGAATGTTCTGTAATGCTGGCTTTCTTTTTGTAAATTCCTTTAGCTTTTGTTTATCATGGAAGGATCTTATTTCATCGTCGAATTTGAAGGTAAGTTTTGCTGGGTATAAGATTCTTGGTTGGCATCCGTTTTCTTTCAGGGCTTGGTATATGTTGTGCCAGGCCCTTCTAGCTTTTAGGGTCTGGATTGAAAAATCTGCTGTTATTCTTATTGGTTTCCCTCTGAATGTAATTTGATTCTTTTCTCTCGCGGCCTTTAAAATTCTGTCTTTATTTTGTATGTTAGGTATTTTCATAATAATGTGCCTTGGTGTGGGTCTGTTGTAATTTTGTATGTTTGGAGTTCTATAAGCCTCTTGTACTTGGTTTTCCATTTCATTCTTCAGATTTGGGAAATTTTCTGATATTATTTCATTGAATAGATTGTTCATTCCTTTGGTTTGTTTCTCTAAGCCTTCCTCAATCCCAATAATTCTTAAATTTGGCCTTTTCATGATATCCCATAATTCTTGTAGATTCTGTTCATGATTTCTTACCATCTTCTCTGTTTGGCCAACTTTGCTTTCAAGATTAAATAATTTGTCTTCAATGTCTGAGGTTCTGTCTTCCAGGTGTTCTATCCTATTGGTTATGCTTTCTACGGAGTTTTTAACTTGGTTTATTGTTTCCTTCATTTCAAGTATTTCAGTTTGTTTTTTTTTCAGTATCTCTAACTCTTTATTGTAATGATCTCTTGCTTCCCGTATTTGGTCTTTTAACTGTTGATTGGTGCGATCATTTAATGCCTGCATTTGCTCTTTCATCTCCTCCTTCAATGCCTGCATTTGCTCTTTCATCTCCTCATTTGCTTCCCTGATCGTTTTAATTATGTACATTCTGAACTCCCTTTCTGACATTTCTTCTGCTGTGCTGTCATTGGGTTTTATTGATGTAGTATCTAGGTTTGTTTGGGACATTTTCTTCCCTTGTTTTCTCATATTGGTCAGTTGTCAGTGGGACCCTGAGATATTGCAGATTTCCTCTATTGGCTTATAGTGTCCCGGTAGATTTCCAGTGTATCACCTCCCAGCCTTCAGTAGCCTGATGTCTTGGAGGAATTTGATAATGCAGTGCATCCGAAGAAAGCTGCCCCTATCCCCCTACTGGTTCCAGGGTTTGGAGCTGGCTCTGTGCAGAAAGGCTTTCACTGGGGGCCTGCACCGTGCAGCTGGCCGTGTGGGAGGAGCCCACCGCCAGAGTGTGGAAGGCTACCTGGGGAAGACTCTAGCTGCCCTTCCCTGCTCTGATAAGCCACCTCTATCTGTGCCTGCCACCCGGGCCGAGCTTTACCCAGTGGGCAGACTCACCTGTGGCTCTATTTCAGTCCGAGTCTCTCAATGCCTCCCCTTCTTAACTCCTTGGTTCTGGAGCGACTGGGTATGCAGTCACCCTCTAGGCCGCCATCTTGGATCGCCCCATGGAAAGAGCCTGCGGCCGGAGTGGGCAGAGCCGCCTGAAGAGGTCTCTGGCTGCCCTGCCCTGATCCCAGAGGCTGCTTGTGGATCGAAGCTCTCCGTTGGTTCGGGGACTTGTGGCTGGTTCTATGTAGAAAGTCTCACTGGGCGGTCTGGTCTGAGAAGCTAGCCTTGAAAGGCACGTCCCACTGCAGGGGTCCAGGCTGCTTGGGGAAGTCTCTGGCTGCCCTATCCTGGTCCCTGAAGCTGCTTGCGTGCCGGAGTATGCTGGGAGTACACTGCGCTGGCTCCGGGACTTGGAGCTTGTTCTGGTCAGAAAGGCTCTCACTAGGGAGCCCGCTCTGAGAACCTGGAGAAGCTGACTCTGCATTAAGTCTTATTATCTTTATTTTTGGAATTATTGGGGGAAGTATGGTTATAATATGATTTTTAAAAACACAATTAGAAAACTTGCTAATTTTCAGCAAGAACATTGTCTTTCTTTAAAACCAAGGTATATTACTTCAAAGACATACATGACTCACCTAAACCTATATACAGAAAACATACAAATTATAAGTATTCTCATTAAAATTTTACATTAATTTTTAAAAATGCAGATGCTTCAAATTTTAAAGATCTGAAAGTCCAAGCATTTAATGCAGTTAAACAGTTTTCCTTCTCAAGCAAGTCATTATACCTTAAGGCTAATCTTCTATATCCTTTCTGTGTTTATGCTTATGTCTAATTAAACTGTTAAACTTAATTCAGAAATTCTCATTAAACCTGTCATTCTTATTAAACACACATATACATGAGTATACATAAACACATGTGTATGCTACATATATACTGTATCTCCTTCTGCCCCCATAAACCCTCTTTGCCTGGTGAGCTTGTGTTTATCTCTACTCACTACAACTTAAATTAATCACACTAAGACAACCAACTTCTTTCTTTATATTAAAGAACACATCTTTCAAGATACTAATAGATTTTTCTTTTAAATTACAAAGCAATGGGAAAATAAGTTTGCATTATCAAATATATTTTTAGGTAGACTAAAACATTTTAAATATAGAGTAAATTCCTCTGTGAAGCAAAACAAATCAAACTCAGAAAGTCAAGGGTCAGATGTTTTCTCTTATATGTGGTAGCTAGAGAAGAAAAAGGAAAAGAAAGGTGGTGGAGATCTCATGACAATTGAAAGGAGATACAAGTTTTTAGTTAACTGCATTAAATGCCTGGACTTCTGGATCTTTGAAAGTTGGAGCACTTTTAAAATTAATGTAAAAATTTAATAAGAATACTTATAATTTGTATGCTTTCTACATGTAGGTTCCAGTAAGCCATGTACATGTGTGTGTAAATATATAACATATATATATGTAAATATATATGTGTGTATATGTGTGTATATATATTTATACACACAAAAATATGATATATACACACATGTGTGTGTGTATATATATATATATGTATATATATATACATACACATACACACACACACACACACACACACACACACATAAATAGGGGGTTTGAGGGATTTTTTTTTCAAAAAAAAAACTTCAGTGTTCATGACTCCCAACCCTTTCAAGGAGTTCTAATTCCTCCCTGCATTGACAGAAAACATGAAAAATCAATGCCACATGTGCCTTACTGCAATCCACACCAGTTCCATAGATCCACCTGCATCCTAGCCTCATCCTACAGACACCATCAAGTGACAAAGGATTTCACAAGGATTATGCTGGTTTTGCCAAAGTGGGTGAAAGGTCACAGAGTAACAGAGCTCAGTTTTTAGAAATAAGTCTATAATGGCATAAACACTGGGAAACAAGTTGTTCATCTACAGGGGAATGACCCACTAATGAACGTGGAATAATGAACGGTCACTGAGAGAGAGGTAGGTTCATGTGCACTGACATAAAAGAACATCTAAGACCTAGTACAGAGGAAAGGCAAGTTATTTTATTTCTCATCCAATATGATCTTATTAGATTAGGATATTCTCCACAATATAAATATAAATCCCCACAGATACATATAGTTTGTCATTAATTTGAAAGGATATGCTTCCAAATGGTGAGTGTGGATAAGTGAAATAATGTCAGTGTGTTTAGAAAAGTCAAAGGGGAATTTACTCTACATTTATATTTTTCCCAGAACATCATTTGGATCTTTATTTTTTCCTTCCAAAATTTTATTGGTGCATTATAATCATATATAATGGTGGGATTCACTGTTACATGTTCATACGTGCACACAATTTGACAATATATTTGGCCAATATCATTCCCCATTATTTCCCCCTTTCTTCCTCCTTTTCCCTCCTACCTCCCCCCAGTCCCTTTCTTCACTGTACTGATCTCCCTTCAATTTACATGAGATCCCTACCACTTTTCTTTTCCTTTTTCCTTTCTAGTTTCCACATATAAGAGAAAACACATGACCCTTGATTTTCTGAGTTTGGTTTATTTCATTTAACACAGGACTTTACTCTACATTTAAAATGTCTTATTCTATCTAAAAGGATTTTTAACAATACAAATATATTTTTCCATTTCTTTAAAAGCAAACAAAATCTATTAGTACCCTGAAAGATGTGTTTGGTAATATAAAGAAAGAAGTTTTGTGTCTTATTCTGGTTCATTCAGGATGTAGAGTACAGACAAAGGCAGATTTGCAAGGAAAAGAGGGCTTATGGCAGGGGTACAAGGAGAGCCAGAAACCTATGGGCAATTATATGACCAGGTCTTGGAGAAAACAGCAACTCCATTTCTGATTTGCCAGGGGATCAGGAGGCTCATAGGTAACACAGGAGGGTCCATTAGTCTTATACCTAAATCTCTCTTTTGCCACTGCTTTTGTGGCTGCTACCACTACTTTCTTTTCTCTCCACTTCACAGCTTTGGCTTGTTCTTGGATTCTACTGTTTCATGGCTTCTTTTAGGTGCTTCCTCTTTGACCTTCTCTCAACTTCTCTGCCACCCTTATGGGCTTTGTGTCTTCATATCTCAAGCTCAATCACCCCAAGAAAACACAAAGCATATTTGATGAATTTATCTCATCTTATCTCATTTAATCCTTGCAAAAACTCCAAGAATGTAAGGAGACAAGTCACTTGTCTTATCTAGTTATTCCAACATAAAACCTAAAACTCTATCCTTGAATACTCTCTCTTCTCAAACCTTCTCATCTCCAATTCCTCCACACAATCTAGCAACTAACTGCTGTGGTCTGTATGTCTTGTCCTGCCAAAATTCATGTGTTGAAATATTACTCTTCAGGGTGATGATATCAGAAAGTGGGGCCTTTGGGAGCTGACTGTGCCTCTCTCACGACTGGAATTAGTGCCCTCATTAAAGAGACTGTAAAGAGCCTAAAGCTTTTTAGGATTTCTTTTTATCTTCTTTTGCCATGTAAGAACATGGGGAGAAGGTCCTTTCTATGGACCAGAAAGCTGATCTCACCAGACATGGAATTTACTAGCACCTTGATCTTGGACTTCCCAGCCTCCAGAAGTATGAGAAACGTTTCTGTTGTTTATAAGTCATCCAATTTATGGGACTTTGTTATAGCAATCTGAATAAACTAATAAGACATTATCCCTACAAAATTCATGACAAAACTGTCCTCTTCTCTTTACTTCCACATTATCACTGGGTCCAGACCACTGTCACTCCTCACCAGGATGTCTGCAGCAGCTCATAGCCTCAAGTCCATACAGGTCATTCTTCACAGGCAGAGGTCTTGTAGGAATGCAAATCAGACCATCCATTGCCTTTCTTAAACTCCTCCAGTGGCTTCCCACTATACCATGAACACAATTCTATTTTCTTGCTGTGACCAACAAGACTCTCTGTGGCCTCATCTTTGCTACCTAAGTTCACCTTTGCCCATGCTCCTCCCACTCTACTTGGGCCTCACTTGGCACACAAAGTTCACTCCTGAGATCCTGGGTACTTGCACCTCCTTCCCTATGTTCTCTTTCATATTTGAAAGCTAGAGAGGAGAAGGGGGAAAAAAAGGCGTGGAGGGATCTCATGAAAATTGAAGGGAAATCAGTAAAGGGACCAGGGAAAGGGAGGAAGAAAGGGAAAGGGGAAGTAGTGGGGAATGATATTGGTTAAATTATACTGTTATATTGTGTGATATACCAGATCTATCACATTTAACACTAAATGAACCTTTCATATGTGTTTGTTTTCTTCTCCCTCCCATAACCCTTCAATAAACACCTGCAACACACTAGAATGTAAGCTCCATGAAAACAGAAATTTTTGCATTTTCTTCATTTCTTTAACCACTACCATGTTTATATAACACATCAATTAATGTTTGTTGAATGAAAAAATGAATAAACAAATTTTCAGCTGATAGAAAGTCAGGAAGACACAGACTTAGGCTTCTTTCTGCCCCAAAACTCAAGAACCCAACCACTATGCTATACAGCCCTATATCCTCATTCCTTCATCTCTCTCACATGCACACACATCAAACAGAGCATTCCAGACACAATGAATTACTCACTGTTTCCTGAACCAGCAACATTTTGTCACCCTATGTGCTATTTCTTCTGTTGCAAACTTTTTCCCTTCATCTTTCCCACACTTGTATACAATTTTCATCCTTCATCATTCAGGGTTCAACTAAAGTGTCTCCTCTTCTGCAATGCTTGTCTTGATGTCCTTCTCCACAGGCACAGGGGTCTCCATTGTTTGTAGAGTTCCTTTGTTCTGCCTGTATTATTCTAGAGTGATATTTTTGGTTCTATATCTATACATGGGAAGGACCTAGGAACAAGTATATGTTGCCTAACTTACCCTGGGACTTCTCTATTGATATGTATTATAGATAATTATTAAATCGATCCTAATTATGACCACTTTGCACCTTAAAACTTTATAAAATAAGAAAGTCCATCAGAATCAAGTGCTACCAACTTTAAATAATTAAAGACTATTTGACATTACAAATGGGCTTGATATATGTCAGTGTTTAATAAATGTGATATGCTACTATTATTTTAGTCTTGATAATATAAAAGACTCCCTATAGGCAAAATGTATTAAGCATTAATGCCATTAGTGATTTCATTCTGAGTTTTCCAATTACGAGCAATTTAATTATGTTAGTCATCAATATGCAGCATTAGTTTGCCAGTAAAAACGAAAAGTATTAACTTTAGTAATGTTTCTAACCGAAATTATAAATTTCAGCTTATAGATAGTACATTGCCCAAATAAAAAAAAGTTTTCTGTAATAATATATTGCTAAAGGACTGGTATTATAGCAAATGTTATAAAGATGAAAATAAATGCAAAGATAAATTCACTTTTCCATAGTCATCAGTTAATGCAGCATCTTCCTGCGTTCTGAAACATTCCCAAACTTTATAAAGCATCCTTGATATAAACCAAAAGCCACAATAACTAGAGAAAAAATTGAGCACTTGAGCACAACTATACATTGCAGAATTGGGAAAGAAATATAATACAAGATGGCTCCATCATCATTAAAAAAATTTGAGTAAAGCTAAAGAACAATTTTAGGTATTCAGTGTTAAATACTATGATAAGGGAGAACAAAAAAAGTGAGTCCATAACATTCCAGGATTGTGAGTGCCAACAGCTATCTGGTAAGATCCAAAAATATGTGCAATGTGTTAGTCAGCATTCTATTTCTGTGACAAAATAGCTGAGAAAAATCAACTTAAAGGAAGAAATATTTATTTTTGGTTCATAATTTCAGAGGTTTCAATTCAGTTAGTGGGGTCCCTTGCAATTAGGTATGTGGTAAGGCAGAATGTCATGGCAGAGAGGGTATAGTGAAGCAAAGTTGCTAGCCTCATGGCAACCAGGAAGCAGGGGGTGGGGGGAGGCTGGGGGCATGTTGCTCCAACTTGGTATCACCACCTAAAGTTTCCACCACTTTCCAATAAAGCCATCAGTTATGAACCCATCAATGGATTAATCCATAGATGAAGCTGGAGCCTTCATGATCCAACCACTTTCCAAGAGTCTTGCCTCTGAATATTGCTGCATTGGAGACCAAGTCTTCAATACATAAGCCTTTGGGGGACATTTCAAATCCAAACCATAACATTCAGGAATGAATATAAGAAACATGTCCAAAAACAAAGGAAAGAATTATAAATTAACTTTCTAGGAACCTATCTATACAAGTTCTATAAATGACCAAAAGAAATATTTTCAAGTTGCTTAGAACTTAATTCTCCCTTGAATCTTATATAAATTAATGAGCACTCTTTTCTTTTTTATGTTTGCAAATCCACTCTGTGCAACAGTAAGATATCATGGTCATGATCTTAGTTCTACTGTATTTCATTCAACATATGGTATTACTTTGAAATTCACTTTCTAGAAAAAGAAAAAAACTTCTTCTAGACTGGGATTTAGATAAACTCAATTTACAAAACATGCACTGGCAAACTTTAACAAGTCCATATTGAATGTGTTTCAGCACAGAAAAAGAATTAAAGAAAATAAAATTAACAAGGTCTTACTACCTATGTTTCACTTTTCATATATTTTCTTTCTAATATATGTAAGATAAATATTTAGGATTCTTTGAGTCAAAGTTATGTTTTACTAATCAGAAAACACACAGATTGTAAGATTAATGGAAGAATCTAAGCAGGCAAAATAAAGTTTTCTAAACTTCTGAACTGAGAGCAAGATAGAAATTAGATCCCCTGATGACTGATACCCACAAATGTGGGTAAAAGAAATGTTGTCAAGCAAAAATTGTGCAGCCATCATCAATGCCTAGCAGCACAAGCCATTTCCAGGGAAGTTATCAAGAATTGACCCTGGCTAAATGGAATGAGTCATCAGCAGGTCCCTGACACCAGCCAGCTGCAAAATCTTACAGAGACTGGGCTAGATTGAAAAAAGATTTCCAAAAGCTCCAACATAAAAAGCTTCCCTATCAGATTTCCCAATGCTTTCTTCTAGGTCTTTTACATCCAAATTACCCCCTCATAAAACAAAGACAGGAAAACTACAAAAAATTAAAAATAAGACTTTTTCCTTCTGCATGTGTACTTTGGTTGATTTGATAAAAGGTCTGAAATCATCTTTATAGTCACCGTCATCTTAAGAATAATTTAGCAGCAGCAACATCTGTATAAATGAAGATGTGAAGTCCCAAGGTAGGTGGGAGACTTCTTGTGGTTTATCCCTGGTCACTGGAAATGAATCAAAGAGCCTATGCAAGCAACTCACTCATTTATTTTTATTTCATTTTTGATGTTTTATTACATAAATATCAAAATCCACAGAAGTAGAGAAAATATAATGAATTCCATATACTCATTTCCCAACTTCAACAAGAATCTACTTATGACTACTTTTGTTTCAACTACCATCCCACTCCCCTTTTCCATTCCTCTAATGTTTTTAAATTAAATGCCAGATCTTATGTCATTTCATCCATAACTAATTGAGCTTATATGTTTCAAAGACAAGGATTTCTCATCTTAAAAATTTTCATGACCACACTTTAGAAAAGTTTACCAATGATTTTTCAAGATCATCAGTTTAACCTTTAAATTTACCAAGTTGGTTCATAATTTTATCATTTTTTATTTGAATCAGAATCATAGTAAGGTCTGTATACCATGATTGGGTTATATACATCTTTACATATTTTTAATCTATAGTTTCACCCTCTACCTCTCTAGTTCCTTTAATATTTTTGATGTTTTTTTTTTTTAAACAACTCATTTTCATTTCCTGTGATGGAAAATTTCACTGCATTCTATGGGTTGTTCATGAAGTTACTCTCTCTCCTTTGTATTCCCATGTTCATATTTTCCAGCAAGACAACTTCATTGGCAATGGAGCATGTGTATAAGTTCTGTGATATGCCATCCATTAAAGTTCAGTCTCCAGACTGATTAAGTCATTGGCAGTTACAAAATGGTGATAGTTTATCACTGATTCTTCATTTGTTAGCTGGAATTCTTTTATAATTCACCCTTTGATTACCCAGAGGTACAATTTATATTAAAAAAATTGATCAGTGTTCAATTCTCTCCCTTTAGTTACCAGTTTCAAAAATAACATGTTGGTCCCACAGACTCTACAAAAGAATATTTTTAAATAATTATCACTCTGAATTCATGCATTAAGCATATTTTATGCACCTTTCTTGCTCAAATTCTTTGATTAGGGGTCCATGGTTAGCTAGTGATAGTCTCTCTGTTATTTTGAGGTGCTTCCATCAGCCTGTGTTAGCTTTCCTGTTTTCTGGCATGACAAGATGTTCTAGGCATTGTTTCCTGCCCCAGTCGTGGATTTAGCCAGTTCTATAAAGGTCCTTAGTGGGAATATAATATAATTTGACTGTAGGAATGCTCATTGCTACTAGATTGATCCTTGTTGCTAGGGCTTTTCAAGGGCATGGCTAGGATATATAATAGTATATGGATTATAATTAGCTTATGTATCCTATATATTATATGTAAAACATACACATTTTTTAAGAATAAAATACAACATGAGTTCATACTGATATTACAAATGCAACCTAGAGTCACAGTACTTTCACTTAACCTCATTAATGTTGCATATGTATTTCCTTTGTCCCACAGGCTGAAAATTCAAGCTCATTTTAATTACACCCACAGAAACTTTCGTTTGCTTTATTCCACTCTTCACATACATCTGCTTAGAATAGTAATACCCATGCTACAACCAATAATATAATTACTGAAAAATGTTTAAGATGTTTTACATGTCTTTGTCCTGAATTAGATCCCACCAGAGATGTATACTCACAGAGCTCTGCTTTAAAGTCACTTGGAATAGATCTTCTCTGTGTGGTTATGCCATCATTCAGACAACACAGACAGGTTTTTCCATTTTCCTTTTAACTTTGTAGGGATTGCCTTTCAGGATTTAATTTTGCTTTGTAATTATGTAAAATATTTTCATGGTCCCAAAGTAAAATCTACAAGACAAGGTATATTCAAAATGTCTAGGCTCTCTCCCTATCCATTCTATCCTATGACCTACAGTATTTGTTATTTTATGATTTTTCAATCATTTTTTATAAAATATAAGCAAATACCATACATTCATACATTTTTACAGTTCCTCAACTCCTTAGATAAACAGAAGCATATCCCACACTCTTTTCATCACCTTTTCCTTTTTGCATTTGACAAAATATACTAGAGATCCCCCTATCAATATGCTGAGATAGCAGAGTTCATCTTTTGCACAATTGCATAACCCTTCATCTTATGGATCACAATGATTTATTCAATCAGTTCATCCTGTAGACATCTTGGTTGTTTCCAGTCTTTGGCCAGTACAAACATATTACAATGAAGTCTTGGATGTTTTGTATTTTTGTCGGTATATCTTTGAGATCTACTTCTAGAACTGAGATTGCCAATCAAAGGTAAACACGTAGCATTTGCTAAATGTTGTCAAATTCTCCTCTGAGAGGGAACCTACCACTCTGCGTTACTACCAGCATTACTGAAAGGCTATTATCCCCCACAGGAAATGGGGGGATGTAATACATATTATATATATGTGTATATATACATATTATACACACACACACACATATTTTATATATATATAAAATATATATATATAAATATATATATATCCCATTATTCTATAGGGTTGTTGGCCTTTGGTTCTTTCTCTGTTTTTAAAATCATTATTAGAAATCTGAAGTCTGTATCTGCAGCAAAACTTACACATCTATTTACCAAGTTGCTATTTGTCTTTTACATATGATATGATAATTATTGCCATGTACATTTTCTTTATTTTAGACATTATTGCTATCAAAGATTTTCTTTATAGTTAGGGAAGTATTCCCCATGCCTTATTCATAGAAGTGTTAATCAATGATTTCTTCTATTACTAATATTAAAGCATTGCCAAAGTCTGAATATCTTCATTGATAACAGTGATAAAAGAGAACAATAGTTCATTAATAGATCAAACAAATGTTTTTGAAGTTCTTATATCATGCCATGTATTGCTTTCAGAGTTCATATATCCAGGTGAATAAACCAAAGGTCATGTTCTTCATGAGACTTATGTTGTAGCAAGTTTTATATAAATATAGGTCAATAAAAAGTTAAAATAAATATTCAAGTATAGCTCTGTATTGAAATTTCCAGCTAGACTACAATGTCCCTGAGGAATAAGATTATATTTTTGTCTTCTACACAATCTTCATTGAAGATTCATCCAAGAAAGTACCCTTGACAATTCAAGGATTTGTAAGTGACAAGGTCTGAAAGTATCATAACAGTTCTTGTAGTCATCAACAACTTTCATGGACTAACTGGGAGGCCCTGTTAGATGCCTAAGGTCTTTGTCAGATTGCTCTGGAAGGCAACCAAAAGTCCATTAGAAGCAATCTTCCATGAATCAATTCTGGGGGATTACTCAAGGACAAAAAGAACTACAGATAAGTACTAAACATTTTTTCCCAATAATTATATTTTGAGTGGTAGTGTTATTTCTTTCTTGCTTACTTCTCTATATTCCCAGCACCTAGAACCATGCCTAACACACAGTAAGTACCTTATAAATAACTTACTGGAGCTCTAAGAAGAAGGTCACCAAAGTAATACTATATACCTAATTTCCATATTAAGTGTTCTGTCTCTCTTATGTACAGAGAGCAAAGTGCAAATGTAGTTCAAGCATTTCCTAATTAAATCTTTACAATTAATGTACTTAATTGATGTACCAAATGTACTTTTCGACTTGGGAAGGGAGCAAGGTTAAAGAGTTGACAAATCCTTAAGCTGCTCCCCAAAACACAGACAGGCTGCAGTTTCAAGCAGCTCCATATCCCCAGTTTGCCATGCCCTGCCCTTCTTCCTATACTATTCTCAGAAGAGCTGCCAAAGGGGTCATCAGTGTGGAGAATTGACCCTTCTGACAGTTGATGCTGCTGACAATAGGCTAAGGATATACACTGAGAAAATTAGGAGGTGGAGTCTCTCTTTTCCTTTGTACTGGCCAGATCTTAAGGCCACAAGTCACAGTATCTTCAGTTTCAAATTAACAACAGTTAAATAATATTGTAGGGGTCAAACATTATTCTGTTGTATTCATAAGGATTGAAGAAATCACCTACATTTGAAAATTTATAAAAATGAATGCATTAAAATAAACTTCATAGACTTCAAGTTAGAAATTCTTGCAATAAAACCAAACTCCTAGGGTTAAAATGATCCTCATCTACACAACTTATTACGTCAAGCTATATTCCTTTTCTTTTGTTTAGTAAGAAGAGTTTTATTAAAACTATACTATTCTGTACAGAATAAATATCTGTTTTTAATTTAAAGAAGAAAAAATGTAAGTCCATATTTTAAAAAGGTGAAATATTCTTGCAGAAGTCCTGTTATTTAATTCCACTCTTGATATTTTGGTTTGCTGTGCATAAAAAAACTTCACTGCAGCAAATGTTAGTCTTTCTCCAGAGGGATGCAGGCAACTGTTACAAATGTGGATCCAGAGAACACAATCACAATGTACACTGCTTATTTCTAAATAGTACTCCTCAAAAGAAAAAAAATATGGATGGAAGTACTTAATAAATTCTGTTTTCCATAAACTTCATTTTAAAAAAAGGAAAGAATGTGAGCATGGGGGTCAGTGAGAGTTTTGTTGGATTTCCCTCCTCCTAAATTCTGTCATTTCCTTTTTTAAAGTGGCAAGTCAGTTTCCCACAGACATGACAGAAATACATACTTTTTCCCCCCTGCTAACCATTTACCAGTAAGTAACACTTACCAGTGTCTGTGTATTTACTCATAGATGATTGCTAATTGGATATTGTCACTTCCAGTCACTGCTTATTATAGACAAGTAGTTTTTTTTTCACAGAAGTATAAGCAAACAAAAGTACTAATAATCCATTTCTTTTCTTTCAAAGAAATAAAGGGTTCTGATTCCATATCTCCATACCCCAAAATAATGGATATAGATTATGAAGGGGTTTAATATGAAAATTACAAATGATTCGGTTATCTTAATTACATGTTTGTCAAATAACATCCTGATGAGCTCAAAAAGAAGAGCCAAATTCTTTTGGTTCACTAGGAAAATAAGTTGCCCAAAATACGTTGACAATGGCTAAGGCTTGGAAAGTTTTTGATTAAAAAAGGATTTTTGTTGGAATACTTATATAATGAGATTTGAGTTGCAGTAACAATATAAAATTGAAAGCAGAATTCCATACAAAAAGAGTACTGTAAAATATCATTATTTTAGTACAATGGAAAATAAGGTGTTTGTGGTTTTACTCTATAAATTCTGTGTTGTCTGCTCATATGTATTCCTTCTTGGCCTTCCTCTGAATAGCCATTCTGATTTCCAAGTCCTTCTGTGCCAGATTCATTTGTGGTGGGGGAACCCCCATAATCAACATCTTCTAGACTCTACTTTCTTCCTCCATTTTATTGGCTTTTCAGGACTAATTCATGAACACGCATCACATTGGTGTTCAGTTACAGGGCAGACAATGAATTTTCCTAATCCATTTTCTGTGCTGACAGAGCCATGTTCACAATTTATAGAATTTCCTTTTAGACATCTACCTATTTCACAGTTCATTAAGATTCAAACTGAACACCTGTGTTTACGAAGTCAAAAGCAATTTTATCCTAACAAGGTGTTAAATAAGGCATTCTCTGAAAGCCTGAACAACGATAATAACAACAAAGTACAATACTCTTGACCCATGAAACAAGATGATGTCAGTAGCTACATGTGCCATTCTTTAATAGTCTAGAAATTACCATGGAACAATCATAAAAAAACTTTTATAACAAGCTTGGGATGCTACCTTGCATCACATTTTAATTCTATTTGTGCTTTTACCTTAAGAAAATAAAAGCAACCATGAGGTCACCTTGCTTAGTTCACCAGAATAACTAAAAATCTGCAAAATAGCTAAAAACTTTTGAAAGTCAAATGTGTCCCTTTAAACAATCCGTTCACTGGCTAGATACAGGGGCATTTTCTGCAGTCTGAGGCTCACAAAGCCTGACCTTGGCTCATTTTTATGTGAACCCAAATTTTCACATCATTAATAAAAAGAGAATCAAAACAAAGCCCGCAGACATTATGGGAGGGGAAAGTGTGTAGTTCTACACTGCCATCATCCATACTCTCAAAATGGAAAGAGAAAAAAATAAAATTCATGTAGCAGAGGTGGTGACCCCTGTAACAACTGTGGTTCCCAATCCTTTTTTTCTCCTACTGGTAATAAACCATTCTGCAGACCTCCCAATTGTGGCCACCATGATAGTTACTGCTTTGCAGGTTTATGTCTTTTTCTTGCAGTTAAAAGTGTTATCAATAAAAATTTCAAGTGATGCCTTTTCCTGTCAGATAAAAACATCTTAAAATATGAAGCCAACAAGGGGATTAGAGTGGAAAAATGCAAATGACACAAGGGCTTTCTTTTGTATATTTTTTCACCAATATCTTTATTTTAAAGATATTTTAAAGATATTCTCTGCAACTACTAAAAGTGAGACAATGTACCCTAAATGACATGGGGTAATGTGACAGTCTTAAAAGTTGGTTTAGACATATGCTACTAACTTTTTTAAAAGTACTTCAATTTTAAGTGCAGTGATTATGAAGGGCTCCAAACAAAAGTCTACCTCAAAAAGGACATTTAAATATTACCTTTGAAGGCTGAAATGAAGTAATTAGAAAGACAGCTTGCCAGTTAACTACAGCAGGAGATGAAAAAAAAAACTGAAATAATTGTTTAACAGCAAAGGATGACTCCTTGTAAATTCCACCTTATATACGGTGGCAAATATTATGTCCATGCATTTGAAAAAACTACTTCCAAATCTGAGTCCTGAAAAATGAGTAGTTTCTTAAGTATCTGAAATTGTTTGCAAAGCCCCACAGGGAATGTGTCTAGTCCCACAGTCCTTGGAAGCCACATGTCATCCACCAACTCCTAGTTATGGTGTCCTCTTTGCCCACAAGTTGCAGCTTTGCAATAAAGTGGGGCAGAGAACCCATCTCAATGCTAATGAACTGAGAAACAAGGACACAGAACACTTGTTCTTTTTTTCTGTGTAACAACATTTTCATTGTTAAAAGCTTGGTTTTTATGATTCATCTTGCAAATTGACAAACCCAAGTTTATACCCTGGTTGTGCTGTTACACTGAATCATCTGTGACTCAGTGACTGAGAAATGTTGCCACAGACTCAGAAAATGCCTCCTCCTCTATCAGCACCTTACACAAGCTCCCTGCAGAAATGATGAAGCCACTTCTGTTAAAAATCCATTTAATTTTTTACATTACAAAGATATAACGTACATACCATGGAAAATCTAAAGAGTACCTGGGTCTCTACCACTCAGACAGAACATATGAATATACTGTTACCCATTCTTTCACTTTTTTAAAATAATAATATATGTGTATGTATGTATATATGTGTGTATATGTGCATATATATGTGTATATATGCATAATAGTTCCATGTTTATGGAACATATTTAAGGAACTAAAAAACTATTACACAAAAAACTCTACTTGATATACCAGGAATCAAAACTTCCTGAAAAATGAAAACCTCCCCTAGAGTTTGAGCAATAGTTCATTATGTCCATAGTAACATAATGTTACTATGAGGATTTATACCCAAGTATAAATTCTTAGCCCCCTTCTTAGATAGTACAAGGTTGTACCTAGTAAGCATGCTTGAAAGTCCAGTGAATTCATTAGCTATGACAGAATTATAAAACTTGCCATAAACTTTGCCATTAAGATAAAATGAGATAAAGTATATCAGTTTCCTGACACAAAGGAAGCCCTTAATTCAGTGGAACTCTTCTTTAAGCAATAAAAGGAAGATGAAGTCCAATTAAATAGCCAGTGATAATGAAATCACTGGGAGTTTATGGTATTATAAATCAGTTCTGTGTCATATGTAACCAAAACAGTGTTTACTTGATGAGAGTAGGAACAATATCTATCATTTAAAAGGCAATCAAAGAATATGTAGTAAGCAAAAAAGTGCATGAAATCCATAGGACAAAGATCATTAATGTGAAGGTCCTATAAATGCATTAGAGCATGTGAAAACCACCTATATTTATAAACATTTTTACATGTGATTTTTGAGTGTGTATTGGCCAAGGTGAATTTTTCTGGAACAAAGACCTATAGATTGTATAAGATTCTCATATGTATTGATTACTTTTTTTAAAAACGTTAGGGACCCTTGCTGCAGAGCTGCACTAACTTACCCTGAATATTTTGCTCCTTATCTGCATAAACATGAAATGCCTACATTTTTTCATTGATTAACATGTTCTCAGGTGTTTACTCTTAGACAAGTAAAATCTTCCTGACCTAGCTTAAACAAAAATTAGCATAAACTATCATTCTGAACTACTATCATGTAACACATCTTCCAAAAGGTATGTGTGGGAGTCATGAAGCCTGATGGTTTAGAAATCATGCTGAGTTGGGTAAAAGTGTACTTCCCTGAAAACAAATAAATTTCTTAATTAGAGGGCAAAACTAAATACATGATCACATTCATAGTACCTCATTTTTCTTCAGTGGTTTAAGACATTAAGAAAAGTGACTCAATTGAAATATGAAAGTATGGAGTTCATAAATACATATGTCAAAAATTCAAAGGAGAGCTGAAAAGGTAAAACAAAATGGATAAGATGAGAAGTGACTATTTAGAATCAACTCACCCAAATGTACCCGATTAACAGTGGTGCTGCTAATAATAACAGCAGTCATGGAGACACTATATGTAGCTATAGCCATTTACTATAAGCAAAGTACTTTTCACACATATGTGTCAGGCTGGCAAAATGACTTCCCTTTTATAGACTGACATATAAAGGCTCACAGAAGCTCAAGTCTTACCAACATCAAATAGTTACTGAACGGGGAGGCTGGGGCATGTCCATATATCTCCCACTTCTAAATGCTGTTTAATTTAATATTTTACTCCATATGGCAGAATCAGTGTTAGGCCTTCTGAATTTCTGGATATCTTGCCAATTATTCATTAAGTTACAGAAAAATCAAGAAAGCCAATTCATTATTATCCATATTTCTATGGAATTTGTATGTTGGCAAATAGGGAAGTTGGTACATAGAAAACATCAAAGGAAGTAGTAAAATAAGGAACTTGGCTTTGGGATCCTTTGAAGCTATTTTAAAAAATAAAATGTTTTGTTAAGAGCAATGTGGTATCTCTCTCTGTGTGAGTAATTATTATTGCATTGATTTATTGCACACGTCAAAGAGTATCTGGGCATTTATACAAGTTAAAACAAACCAACCAAGGAGCCAAGCCACACAGCCACAAACCCATACAACTTACCTCCCACCCCTCACTCCACCCTTCATCCTACCACCTCACAAACACAAATTCCCTACTAGCAAAAACATTCTGTACAGAGATAAACTATTAAACCAGTGACATCTATCATTTAGGAATGAGTCAAGAATCAAACTGCAAAGAGTTATCATATGTAATCTTTTCTGAGTACGAGTACCATATCCTTCTCATGAATTCTTTTCCCCAGTACTGGGGATTGAACCTAAGGGTGCTCTACCACTGAACTACACTTGAGACAGGGTCTCACTAAGTTGCCCAGGCTAGCTTTGAACTTGATCCCTGCCTCAGCCTCATGAGTAGCTGGGACCACAGGCATGAGCCACAATGCCTGACTCTGCATATGAATTTAAACTCAGACCTTTTATTGCAGTACACAAGGAAACAATATCTCTTCTACTGAATACTCACCCACTAACTCACCACAGGTTAGATAGGAAAACTCATTTCCCTCTGCTATTTCAAGGAGTAGGGAAATTGCTTTAAAGTATTTTACCCTGCCACCAAAAATCCTCTGCTTATGATCCAACAATTAGAGCTAATTTCAACCTAAATTGCTTTCTCCAAGAGATGGACATCATTAGGTAACTTTATCCTCTGCTTCTATACACAAAGAGATCTTAATAGAAGAAAAAAGGCAAAACAAATTCCTTGGATGTTTCCTGCTGATAAAATCATTAATCTCACACTCTCAACTTCAAAGCAGAGGACTTAGAAAATCATCTCACTTTCTCTATAGATGGAGAACAATTTTTTTCTGCTTCAAAGCACCATCTCCTCATTGGGTCATTTTAATTATTGAATGTGGGACAGTAACAATCCACATCATCACTCTTTTTTTAATGAAATATGTATAGGTCTAATTTGGACTACATTAATTTGAAAGAGGTAAAATACAAGAAGGGAATAATAAAAGGGAGAGAGGTTAGGGACTACAGCATACATCAATGTGAGGTAATGGGAGGAAAAGCCTTTCTGAGCTGACTTTTCTCATTTTTGCTTTCTGGAGAGAAATAATCAAGAAACCTGATGGCCTGTTTGGGCAAGCAGACTGCCTTGCCTATCAAATGTCCTCCTACCCCAAACACAGCAAAACAATCCGTTAACTTTATGAGAAATCCTAGTATTATTGATAACTTAAGACAAAATATGGGTGCGATCACTTGTTTCCTGAAGACAAAACTCAAACAGGGGTCAGCAGACTATCTGGTCCAATTTAGGATAAGAGACTAGATAAGTATCCCAATACCCACTCAACCCTCTTCTGACAAAACCACACTGCCAGGGGTTGGTAAACTTTTTCTACAAAAAAAGGCCAGAGGGTAAATAATTTCAGAAGGTCCATACAATCCCTGCTCAACTCTGCCATGTACCAAGAAAATAGTAAGAGATAACATGTAGACAAATGGGTATAGCTCTGTTTCAATAACAGCTTATTTACAAAAACAGGCAGAGGACCCAATTTGACCTAGAGGCTGTAGTCTATTGACCTCTATTCTAGACAAGTAATAGATAATAGATATATTCTATAGCTGTGGTGTCTAATAGAGTAGAAACAAGCTACATGTGACTATTAAATGCTTGAAATGTGGCTAATGTGACTAAGGGATTACATTTTAACTTTTATTAAATTTTTTTTTGGGGGGTGCTGGGGATCAAACCCAGGGCCTTGTGCTTACAAGGCAAGCACTCTACCAACTGAGCTATCTCCCCAGCCCTTCACTGAATTTTAATTAATTTAAATAGCCACATATGGCTAGTAGCTACAGTGCACCATAGCATAGTTCTTGACACTACTCACTGCTGCCTCCTCAAAGATACAAGCCACCTTTCTCATTAATAGATATATTAAATCTTTACTTTGTAAAAGAAAATGTTCATGCATTTGCATTCACAATTCAACAATACACAACTCTGAAAATGAATTTTCTTATGTGTGAAACAGATACGTCTTGAGGTCAAAGTGATCATTTTGGTTTGAAACAAGCAGTAGCTGCCTATTAGCTGATGATCAAATGCATAGGGACTGAGTCATATCCAAGACCTATTCATCTGGAACGCATTTCCCTTCTCCTCTGGACACTTTCTTGTACCTTAACAAGGGTACAGACCTACTCAGCAGCCCCACTAACTTCTAAGGCAAGTCCAAACCTCCCCATAGACCCTAAACTATATACCTGGAAGACAGGCTCAAAGAGGTTAAGACAAAACATGTGTGTCAATTAGACTGCCTTTTTCCCAGTAATCCACACAACACACTGCCTCAACATAAAAATGAGGGGATTCACCATGTTCTTTGCTAAATTTCTTACTTCTTCTGGTAACTGTTCTATTTAATTAGTTTGTGCTTTTGTATTTCTTAGCAGATCCAAAGATGTAATACAATTAAGGGAAACAAGAAGATAGGCTAGTATATATGTATATATATATATTTTTTTCATTCTTCTAAGTATGAATAAGAAGTAACCTACATTTCCTTTAAGAAAGTTACATGATACTTTCTTCAATGGGTAAAAGAATCTTGTAAATTGAGGATGCTCCTTAGTAAGAAAACCTGGAACTACAGGTGCCAGAAGGCAGACCTATACAAATGATGTACAGCAAAGTAAGGAACTCTTATGATTTTTGATAAAATGAAAGGCTTCCAGATCCAATTCCTTATCTATGATTCTCAAATTCAAAAAAAGCTCTGGCAAATGAAAAAAAATCCAAGTGCAAATCAAACCTTCTTGGTGGCACCACCTGATGCAATCTGACAGGAGACAAGTTATATAATCTTTATCCTACTTCAGTGTGAGAAAATTTTTCTGCAAAAAATATTCATATTTTTGCTTATAAGGTATTGCTACAACTTCACTGGAAATATTATACGAACTATGATACATGTAATAGATCTCACCTTTCCAAAATTCCAAAAATCAGAATTCTAAAACACATCTGGTTCCAAATAAAGCTGCTCAGATATGAAATTTCCTATCAATTCAACATCTCTGACATCCAGATTCCTGAGACAGTGACTTACCTCAGTCTGAAGAATGGCAGCCCTCTGTTCTTTGGCAGTAAGCGACTCTTTAAGCACTTCGATGTGTTGCTTGCAATCTGAATTTTGATTGCTAAGGGTTTCAAGCTTTGTTTGTAAGGCAAGAAGTTCTGACTCCTTCTTTGAAAGTTCCTGCTTCAGTTGATCAATCTGTGAAACAACAAAATTGCAAGAAATTAGAAACCTACCTTTTACATTTGATAGTTATTGATTTATCCCAATTTTCAATAACCAATCCAATAGGACAGGCCATGAATTTGTTTAAAGAGATGGTCTTGGTTGCAGGGGGAACTGGTCATTGGATTAGTTGATGGTATAGTTTGACAAGATAGGGAATACAGGAGGAACAGCAAGGGTGGGATAAAAATTAAATTTTGGACATGTGTGATGAAAGCAAGAGTTTAGGCATGAAGTTGTATATATGGAGGTCAGGTGCTCATATAAATCTTTGAGTTCTGTATAGTAGACTTAGCAGATAGTAGTTCCCTTGTGAAGATTTAAATCACAAAAAAAGAAAAGATCATCTAACGAGTATAGAAGAGAAGAAGTCCAACAACAACTATGTTTAAAGGAAATACAGAAGAACCTTTCCTGGGAAGAAATAATAAAAAAGAAAATCTAAAAGAGCTAGTGTCCTAAAAA
The DNA here is from genome assembly GCF_902686445.1 of Sciurus carolinensis. NCBI lineage: Eukaryota > Metazoa > Chordata > Mammalia > Rodentia > Sciuridae > Sciurus > Sciurus carolinensis. Next base: position 53,062,814 of record NC_062229.1, on the reverse strand, counting down.
CCAAGGAAGTATTGCCAAAGGTGAGCAGCAATTCCTGACTTGTGAAATGTGATGAATGGACTGCTTTATACATTGTTCTGATTGTAAAATGAAATCACATTAGCTAAATTCTTCATAAATTGTAAATGCCTTATAGAAATGAGATATCTCCATCATTGAGGTGCAGTGGGAGAGGGAAGGAGAGAGATGGCCTTGAAAATCAGTCCTAAGGGCTTAGAAGAAGCACTAGAGGAACAATATCAGTAGACTGTCTTCTACTCCACTGAGGCCTTAGGTTCACAATGAAATGAAGGCTTCCTACTCATTCATGAAACCCCCAAGCCTATTACCATTGTCCTTAGGAGGGTCAATAGGAAGCTAACAAAGACAATTAACCCAATGTAAAACTTCACCATGGAGATTATCATTCAAAAGAATCATTTGACCAAAGATAATATAAAACAACAACAACAACAAAATATATATATATATATATATTGAGGGTTTTGTTTTTGTTTATATTAAATGTTGAGAAGACACAGAAGAACATAAAGGTACATGAGATACAAGGGAAAGCATCTACATGAGATACAAGGAAAAGGAATATCCATCATTCAATTCAAAAGCAGGAGGACAAAAGTTATTAGAATTACCCATGCCCCATCCTATATTCATCTCATTCTGTCCGCCTTTGGAAATAATTATCACTCCGAATTTGGGGTTTGTCGTTTCCTCTCTTATCTTTTAGGCTTACCATATATTTCTGCATCCATAAGTAACATGCTATTTGGTTCTGTATATTTTTAAACTTTGTGTCATGTAAACTCTTTAAAGAACTTATGTCCTGAAGATTAAATCATGCCCAGGTAAACCCATGTATATAGAACTTTAATTAATTCATTTTCACCAAAGTGCAGTATTCTATTATAAGACTTCACCACAATTTTTTTGTCTACTCTGCTACTGATAGGTATCTGGATTTGTTCCTGGGTGTTTCACTATTACAAACAGTGCTATTCCAAATATTCATATATATATCTCACTTGGTACAAAGAGCAATCATTTTCTTGAACATCCATCTAGGAGTTAAACAGTTGGACCACATAGCATGCACAGCTTAATTCAATTTCACTAGATAAAACCAAAATGTTTTCCAAAGCAATTATATTAATTTGCATAACCACAAGCAGCTTGTAAGTATGCCAGTCACTCCACATCTTTACCAATATCTTATGTCACCAGTCTTTTATATTTTTGCCCATCTGATGAGTTGCGGTAGATAGTCCTCAGAGATAGCTTCCATCAATCCCTTCTTACTTGTATATCCCTTCTTACACTCCTCACAACTAGAAATTGTCTATCCACCCTTGAATCTGAGTTGGACTTTGACTTCCTTCAACCAACTAGAAGCAACATCAGTAGAATTGTCCCAGCCCCAACCTAGAGAAAACTAGCAGCTTCAGCTTTCTCCCACTGGAAACCAAGAACCATTTTATAAGTCCAAGCACACTGCTGCCACCACCATGCTGTAAAAATACACATACTAGTCATACTAGGCACCTAGGCCATGCAGAAACAAAGAGATCTAGTGATAATGACCTTTTTTTTGGTGGCCTTTTTGTTCCAAGTATCCAAGGGATGAATTTCAATGTTTTATCTTTACCACATTTTTCCCCTTTAACATGTTTTGGAATGAATTACATTAATGGAATTTTTAATACTAATCTTCCTTTGAATATTCACTATTAAAAACCTTGCTTAGTCATGATGTATTATTTTTTATATGTTATGGAATTCAGCTTGCTAATATTCTGTTAGGATTTTTCATCTATGTTTATGAGTAAGACTGGTTTGTAATTTTCCTATCTTGTGCTGTCTTTGTCAAGTTTAAGCATGAGTCATACAAAAGAAGTAGGGAATATTTCTTCTTTTAATGAAATGGTTTGTACAAAATTGGGATTTTTTTTCCATTAATGTTCCATTAAAAGTCACCAGCAAAATCATCTACAGCTGGTATTTTCTAAAGAATGCTTACATTTCATCAAAACTTTTATTATTTGCAGTAAAGTTTCATAAAACTCATTTTTATATCTATGATTATGTCTTCTTTGTCATTCCTAATATTCTTTGTTTTAACTGCTCTTTCCTGACGAATCTCAGCAGAGGCATGTCAAGTTAAATAATCTAATCAAGGAGCCAATTGTGGCTGTGTTGTTCATGCAATTACATTTTTATTTTATATTTCATTCATTTCTGCTTTTATTTTTTTATTATTTCCTTCCTCCTACCTTCTTAGGGTTTATTCAATTTTTGTTCCCCAAATTTTGAATTGGAAGCTTATCGCACCAATTTTCAGTCCTTTTTTTTTTTTTTCTTTTTTATTACTAGAGATTGAACCCAGGGTAGCTTAACCACCAAGCCACATTCCCAGTCCCTCCCCCACCTTTCAAAAATATTTTATTTTAGAGACAGGGTCTTGCTGAGTTACTTAGGGCCTCTCCAAGTTGTTGAGGCTGGTTTTGAACTTGTAATCCTCCTATCTCAGCCTCCGGAGCCACTGGGATGGTTTGTGCCATTGTGCCCAGTTCCATTTTTCATTCCTATATGAGACTTAAGACTATAAATTTCCCTATAAGTATCATTTCAGCTTGATCCCACTGACTCAATTTGTAGTACTGACATTATTGTTCAGTTCTAAATAATTTCTAATTTCTATTATTATTTCCTCTTTAGTTCATGAATAATTTACATTTCTTAATTTCCAAATACAAGGGTGTTTTCTAGTGTGTGTGTGTGTGTGTGTGTGTGTATGTGTGTGTGTGTGTTCCTTGCTTTTTTGGGCAGAGAATGTAATGTATTTAATACTAAGCAAAACATAACAAGTTTCAAATGCGTATCAAGTAATATACACTTACATACTTATCATAAATAAACTTTGTATATTGTGTGCTTGAAAATAATATATATCCAGCAAATGCTGGGTGTAATATTCTATAATGTACATAGCATTAGAAAACACATTAAATTGGGTAGCTTAAGTCTTCCACATTTTGATGTTTAAAATCTGTTTCATCTGTTGATTACTTAGAGGATGTGATTCCACAGAAGATGAAGATCCACTATGTAGATCCACAACAGTAACTTGTAGTACTGTTGATTCTTATAGCTTTAAAAATGGTTTCTTTGCCTATAGCCTACTACAGTTTTCCAATGGTCAGTATTTGGGTAGTGTGTCCTTTTTCATTTTAAATGTTATTTTTGACCCTACGTTGAAGATGTCTCCTATACACAGTAATACCCACATTCTTTTTTTCATAGATTTATTTTCTTTATTTTTACAGACTGCATTTTGATTCATTGGACACAAAAGGGGTACAACTTTTCGTTTCTTTGGTTGTACACGATGTAGATTCACACCATTCATGTAATCATACATGTACATAGATTAATGATGTCTGTCTCATTCTACCACTTTCATACCACTGTCCCCTCCCCCCCCCCTCATTTCCCTCTACACAATCCAAAGTTCCTTCATTCTTCTTTTACCCCACACCCTCCCTCCCCCATTATGTATCATCATCATCTGCTTATCAGAGAAAATATTAGGCCTTTTGTTTTCTGGGATTGGCTTATTTCACTTAGCATGATATTCTCCAACTCCATCCATTTACCTGCAAATGCCATAATTTTATTCTTCTTTATGGTTGAACAATATCCATTGTGTACATATACCATTGTTTCTTTATCCATTCATCTATTGAAGTGCATGTAGGTTGGTTCTAAAATCTAGCTATTGTGAATTGAGTTACTATAAATATTGATATGGCTACATCACTATAGTATATCGACATTTTAAGTTCTTTGGGTAATACCCACATTCTTTTATTCTATCTGACAAAATTAGGTGGAGGATTATCAATATATGTGCTTTAAATCCAACCCAGCTTACCTTGTGCTTTCTATATGTACTATCATTTCTTTTTTCTCTTTTCTTTCTTGTTTCCAATGACTTTTCTCTTTGTTCCATTTTTTTTTTTTGCAGATCATTTAAAAGTTATGGTTTTATTTATATTTATTAAATTTATCTTAATTTATTTACTTCTAATCTTTAGCTCATCACTCTAGAAATTATAACATTTGCATTTAAAACACTCTGTCATCTAAGTCAATCTATTATGTTTATCTTATTTCTCAATAACATTAGGCTCGAGTCATATTAAGTCCAGTCACTACCCTCTTCCCACATATATTGTTATCATATATATTTAATTCTTTCCTATTATATTTACTTATTATTACTTTTTTATAGTTCAAGTTGGCTTAAATTTTACCCATAGTTATTACTCTTTGCTTCTTATTCTTACACCTCAGATATTCATTCCATTAACAATCTTCTACTACCTAGAATGCATCAAGTATACATTTGATAAGGGGTTAATATACAGAAAATATAAGAAATCTTAGAAACTCAATAGCAAAAAAAAAAAAAATCCAATTTAACAAATGGGCAATAGACCTAAAGACATTTCTCAAAAGAAGACAAACACATGTCCAAAAAGTTATATGAGAAAATGCTCAAAATCACTAATCACCAGAGAAGAGGAAATCAAAACCAAAATGAGATATCACCTCACTTCAGTTAGAATTATCAAAATGACAAAAGATAACACTTGCTGGCAAGGATGTGAAGGAAAAAGAACCCTGTATACTGCATATAGAAATTTAAATTAGTTCAGACAGCCATTATGGAAAATAGTATAAAAGTTCCTCAAAAAATTAAAAATAGAACTACTATATGATCCAGCAGTCCTACCCCTGGGTATACATCTTAAGGAAATGAACTCAATATGCTGAAGAGACATCTGTACTCCCATGTTTATTACAGCACTATTCACATTATACAAGAAATGGAAACAACCTGAGTGTACATCAACTGATAATTAATAAAATGTGACAAATACACACAAAGGAATATTATTCAGCCACAAAGAGGACAAAACTTTGTGGTTTGCACAACACAGATAGGACTGGAGGTGATTATGTTAAGTAAGCCATGCACAAAAAGACAACTTCTACATCTCACTCATACGTGGAAACTAAAAAAGTTAATCTCATAGAAATTGAGAGTAAAATAGTTGTTAGCAGAGGTTGGGAAGAATGGAAGAGAAGAGGGAAGGATGATGAAAGGTTAGCCAATGAGTAATAAGTCACAGTTGTATAGAAAAATTAAGCTATGGTGCTCTATCTTTTAAAATCTGCTTTAGTGAGGTTTTGTCAAACTGCCCATTTTTATCTGAAAATATATCAATTTTATCCTTTTTTCTTGAATATTATTACTGAGTACCAAAAGCAATTTTCTAGGTTAAAAGATATTCTCTTTCAATGTACTGAGAGTATTATTAAACTAACTTAAAACTACCAGAAGCTACTGACAAGTCAAGCTATCACTCCAAATTCATTCCTTTAAAGGCAATGGAACTTACCAATAAATGCTTTTTAAAAGATAGCTTTACTGAAATAGACTTTTACATACCTTATATGTTTAAAGCATACAGTTGATAGTTTTAAGTATATTCAAAGAATTTGCAGCCATCACTGCAATCTAGTTTTCGAACTCTCATCATCTCAAAAAGAAACCTTGTATCCATTAGAAGACATTCCCCATTCCCACATCCCCTCTCCAGTTCAACATAAGTAAGAATGTACTTTGGTCATGCAGTCATACATTTACATGAGGTAATAATGTCTGTTTCACCTTATATGTATGATCAGAAAAATAAGAGATTACACTCTATTTATGTATGATCTACCAAAATGTATAAATGCATTCTACTGTCATGTGCAACTAATTAGAGCAAATAAGAAATTAAATTAAAAAAAATCTACTTTCTATGTATATAGGTTGTCCTATGTGAACACTTCACATAACTGGAATGATAGAGTATGTGTACATTGTGAGTAGATTTTTTCACATGGCACTCTTTTTAAGGTTCATCTATGTTGCATCATGTATTAGTACTCATACCTTTTTATTGTTGAATAATATTCTACTGCATGAATATGCTACATTTTGTTTATCCATGGGCTACATGATGAACATCTGTGTTGTTTTCAGGTTTTGGTTATTGTGACTGATGCTGATAAGAACATTTGTGCATAAGTCTATGGGACACGTTTTCAATTCTCTTGAATATACACCTAAGAGAGAAATTGCTGTGCCACAAGGTAAACTAATTAGCAATATGAGGAACTTCTGAACTGTTTTCCAAAGTTTTACATTCCCAGCAGCAATATATAACAGTTCCAATTTCTTTCCACACCCACCAACACTTGTTACTTTATCTTTTCAATTATAGCCATTCTGGTGGGTGTGAAGTAGCATCTCATTGTAGTTCTGATTTACATTTTATAATGACTAATAATATTAAGCATCTTCTCATGTATTCCTTAGCCATTCATACATCTTTTCTGGATAAGTGTTCTGTTTGCTTTTTAAGACTGTTTCTTTGCCACTGAGATTTTGTTTTATTTTGACACAAATGGATAGATTTCTTTTTAATTCTATTTAAGGGTACCTTGGGATTCCTAAATCTTCAGATTTTTACTTATCATCAATAGAGGGACATCTTTAGCCTTCATTTCTTCAAATATGGCTTCTTAATATGAACTCTGTCCTCACTCCATCTCTTTCACTATGGAACTCTGATTATAATTATACTAGATCTTATTCTTTTATGGTTCTTTTTAACTTTTATTAATCTCCTATGCTATGTTTCCTAGTTTATTATATCTCTCTTCTGCTGTAACCACTCTACTGTTAAAACTACTCATTGGGTTTTTGAAATTTGCTTTTATATTTTCCCATTTGTTGACATCTTATTTAGTTATTTTTAAATTTGCTTGGAATTTATAGTCTTTTGATCTATTCATACTTTCCCTTCTTTTATTTTATTTAAACATATAAACCTACTTATAGTCTTTGTCCTATAATTCTAACTTCTGAAGTTTTGCCTTCAGTTTCTGCTGTTAGTTCTTTCTATTAGCTGTCATTTATGATAGCTTATTTTCTCACAGATTTTGTAATATTTCTTTTTCACTGTATTTCATATTTTGGGAGACTTTATGTGGAAAAATATTTGAGGCCTGTGTTGCATATGTGGTCCTTCAAAGCATTTGTCTTTGCCAGTATCCAGGGGCACTACCAACCAGGGATGCCTTTAAACTAATTCCCAACTTTATTTGGATCATCTCACATAGCACATCTGTGCAAGAGCCAACTGGATTCTCAAAACTAGTGTTTTTACCTTTCACTTGGCTCAGAGTTTTAAAATAGATGATTTTTTTTTCTGGAGTCCCCAAGTCTAAGTGGAAGATGGGAAAAGTAGAGAGGTTATGTATAGTTTACCCTGCACTAAGAGTATAATTGCTTGGGATCCCAGTTTTGTGTGCTGGCAATAATGGGGTTCCTATCAGATGCTTTGTCTAAACCAGCTCAGTCTTCTGTCTCTTTTCTCTATTAGCCTTATAACTACGAAAAGTAAAACTTAAATCTATCTGTCTGACAAATGCCAACAAGAATAAATAACCTGTACTCGACTTATAACACAAACTCCCTACTCTGGCTTAGTTTTGACCCTTGAGATTCTTTCTGACTTGACAGTTCATAACTATATTTTAAAATATGTGTTTCTCCAAAAAATTCATTTAGCAATTTTTGTTGTTTTTGTGACAAAAACTGACATAAAAATATCTAGCTACTGATGTTACAGTTGAGGATGAATGAGTGGTTAGCCTTAACAAAGACTGAAACCAACATTTTTAGGCTGCACAACTTATTAGGTGGATATGGAAGGAAATCCTATTTCCCAGGAGAAATCAAAACTACAAGAACAAACAGGTTTCATCCAGCTTACCAAATCTAAAGGACCAGTAGTAGCTGAATAGAAAATGGTCCTGCAAAGGATTCCAGTTCTGCTTAAAGGTTCACTGGGAAAGACACATGATTGCTTACTGATGTTCATGTGAGCAAGTAAGAGCACTGCTCAGGTACAGATAATTCATGACACACATTACTCCCCTCTTTGAACAGATCATGAGTACATGGTCATTTCTTTCTGGGACGAAAGTAATAAGTTCTCTCTTGCTCATATATAACAAGAATGAAGTATAAATAAATAGAGGGAAAACGAGAATTAAGAGTACCTTAAATGAAAAAATAAGTTAAACTCTGTTGTGATCAGCATGATCAGCACTCTCCTTAGGGAAAATGGCCCCCAAATCATATCCAGTTGTAGCTGACAGCACAGTATAGAGTTCAGTTCACATATGAAACTGATTCATCTGAAATTAAAGCTCAAAAAACTTTTAGCTCTGCATGTCTAAGCAAAGATGATGTTTATAGTGAAAAAAAAAACTATGTGTGCTAACTTTCACAAACACTGGAATAGAAAGCTGTTATGGGGTTTGGAGTATGGAGAGCAATTTGAATGAAATCAACTTGGTCCACAGAATAGTGTTCACAAGAAGGAAGGGCAGGGCAGGATAGGTTGATAATGATAAAGTTCTTTCAGTCTATAAATATTAAGCAGGCAGTGGCTTTAAATAGCTTTCAGACTATCACTGCCATGAGGTAAATTTTAAATAAATATTTATGCAGACAATAACAGAAAAAGGCTTTCCTAGGGGAATACAGTTACAGGGTAAAAAATCATACTATTCCATAAAAATATGCCTTTTGCTTCTTTTACAGCCATAGACTCAATAAAAATGGAAAGTGATGCAATTGAACCCACATAAGAACTAAGGCTGGGGAAGGTCTGTCTCTGTGATGGCCAACAGAAAAGCCCATTGGAATTACATCACATGCTTCATATGAAGTCCATGTGGATATCAGGCACACTTCATCCCGTCTGAAAATTCTTCTCCCACTTACGTCTGTGACACAACCAACACCCTGAAAAAACCACTCTGCCAAGGAAAACAGTTTCTTTTTCACTGCAGATATAGCCTTCATGTCTAGAAAGTGATATGCTTATTATCATGCAGTTTGGGTTATGAGGTTTGTAATCTGTCAAAGGTTTATAAGAAAATGTGTTACAAATTCAGAATAAAGGGGGAGATCTAAGACAGTAGATCTAAGACAATGTTGGCATCTCTGGCAAACACTAAAAACAGAGGGAATGGTTACTATAGAAATCCTGGAATCAGTAGATAAAAAACATGTTAGACTAGGAACAAAGTATTGTACAGAAAGGGGATGCCATCACTTTTTGGAAAAACAATTATTTATATGGTACATTCCATTCTCAAAGGCTTAATAATGTTCCTGAAAGTAACTCGTGCTTTCTGTGGCCTCTTTAGATTCAGCCCTTATTGTCAGAGTCCTCAAAGCCTTCAGAGTTGGGTAGGAAATCAGAATTTCCCTCAGGCAACACTTGTACAGTTCAGAAGGTTTCCCAGAGTCTCAGTTCTTAAGGACAATGTCCATGTGCCAAAGGACTTACTAGTTTCTGGGATTTCTGCCTTAGTCAACTATGCCTGGTATCCCTACCTTCTCACCAGTTGAGATTCTAATAATCTGCTTTTTTATTTTTGTAACCAATCTTCTACCTTTCCAAAAAATGTGATGTCCTGGTTTTGCTATGATATCATACTTAAAAAGGCAATTTAGGTCTTCACTGATACTTAATTTAATCACAAATCTTTCAAAAGGCTCTACCAATTCCAACCATCCATTCAAGATCAAAATAGATGTTTATTTAAAATATTCCCTTCCCCTTCTACATTCCTCTACATTCTTTATTCATTGTAATAATTAGTGCAAACAACATTCCTATGCTTAAATAAGAAATCCTACTTACCTCTCGAAGCAGGAGAATCAAGAAAAATCAGTAATGAGCAGTAAATAATCTTGTTCAATTCAGTCAGGATATTCTTTCAATGAAGAAAATATAAAAACTGACTCTTGTACTTTTTAGCTAATGTTTATCAGTCTCTAAGGTATATATGCATGAATTAAGAATTCATTTTTACTTTTGTTTCTTAGAAATAAATTTTTCACATAGTTCAGTTTAAATATGACATTCCTATTATTATTATTATTATTATTATTAGTCCATTATATACCTTTGAGAATAATGCTTATAATTATTAGTTACTTTTTTGAGACAGATGCTTTAACTACATTATCTCATTCAATCTCCTCGAGTCATATTTTAGATTTGGTAGTGTTGACCCCTTTTCATAGAGGAGGAGAGTATGACTGAGTGAATTAAGTCACTCCCCCTAAGTCCATGCTGCTAGCAAGGGCAAGCTAGAGACTTTCCAGAGTCTGTTTTAGTCTTTAGCCTTCACTCTTTCCACCTCACCCCACTACAAGATCTCTTCAAACATTTCTCAGACTTGATCATTTTTGGAACTCTCAAAAGTAACTAGCCACTAAAAATTACTCTAACTCAAAAACTGATGGTCTCTGAGACAAAGGTGGGCTAATAAAGGTCATGTCTTGCTTAAGACTACAGAAACGTTTTATTCACCTAAACAGATTCCATGATAAAGGAGAAAGGTTGCCGATTTCAAGGCCAGCTGTAGAAATGACTTGAACAACTAATCTCCTGTGGTTGAATGATGGAATGGGGAGGAAAAGCTAAAGCCCAAACAATAATTTCCCCCAAACTTTTCTTTTCCCCCAGTACTGGGGTTGAACCCTGGGCCACTCATGATCATAGGCAAGTGCTCTACCATTAAGCAACAACCTCAGTCCAAACTTCTTGAGTTCATTCATATCTATGCCTGCGGTCTTCATTCCTACAGTGATTTGGGCACTGTGTGTAGGTCACCTAATACTGTGCTTGATACACCTCAGCTGTGGTAGTTTATGATATTTTGTTAAGACCTAAACTACCAAAGTTTAACCTAATTCCTTTTTGGAATCTACATTTCTGAACGAACAATCCTCTGCATTATTCTTCATTGTCCATCTATTTCATAATACTACATAAAGCATAATATGTGATTATCTGGAAAAAGTATGCATGTAGTCACACCAAAAATATAAAAGTCTAACTCTGGGTCATACCTTGGTCTTCATAAACTTGGAGTGACTTTTGTAAACCTCTATTTGTTTGATCTCTTCTTCACGGTCCTCAGTATTCAGCACACCATTGGCTTTTAACATCTGGATCTCATCCTCAAGATCCCTTATGTTTCGCTCCAGTGAAGCGATTTTTGTGTCCTGTTGGTAGAAAGAAAGAAAGAAAGAAAAGAAAGGAAAGAAAGAAAGAAAGAAAGAAAGAAAGAAGAAGAGAAAGAAAGAAAAATATTTTTTTCAGCATTGTCAGAAACAGTTTTAAAAAGCAATTTGGTAGTGATACATTAATTATGTAGGGGATAACCCTGAATTCTGAACAATATATATATTTTTTCACTTTCAAGAATCATCTGTGGAATGACTAGATTCCCAATCAAGTCACATGTCAACACAACACAGAGTGTTATCTCAATTTGTTTCACTAATATCGGGGAACCAAATTACCAAAACAATGGTGACAACAGTGATCTAAAGTATTAAAGAAAAACATTATTTATGAGGAAAAATTCATAATTTGGAATATAGTCAAGCAAGGGATAGTTAAGTTCCCTTGTAAACATAAAAAACCATTGGTTCAAATGTATATTCTGTGGCCGGTTTTATAAGGCATGCTTGGAATTTGACTAAGAAAATTCAAACCTACTAATGGAGAAAAGGATTCCCATCTAAAATACAGATTTAAGCAAAATTAAATAACTGAATCTTGATTTAGTATGACTGATACACTAAATATTGAAAATTTATAGCAACTGGAAATAATATATCACAACATCATGATTTATTCGGCCAGCAGTCAGGTCCCTACGTGACAAAAAACATGACTACCTTGCAGGGCATTTCTAACCTATTGATTTACAGACCCCCAAAAACTAGAATTATTACATTCAGATGTGGAATTAATTGAAGGAAAAAAAATCAAGCAAAGACAGACTCTATACACAAGAGATTACATAATAAGAGACAATGCATTTGAAAGAAGAAAAGAAAGAGCTTTTGCAGCAGAACCAAGCAAGCAAACAACAACAAAAATTTCCCCAGCCTCAGGAATTAGACTCAAATTAGTCTTAAGAATGAAGTACATCAAGTTTAACTTTAAATTTTCTTACTGTCACCATTTACCTGTTGATTTACTGCAAACACTTAAGGAGCTTATATTAAATTTGTCATTGAACATTAATGAAAAGAAGTCATCAATTCTGTTTTTGTTTTTGTTTTTGTTTTTAGAATCTAAAAAACTAAATTTCAAAAGTAAACATATAATGGGCTATTTTATTTATAACTAATTCATCTTTTTAAAAAGCATTCTAACAAACATATCTGTTCTGTCTTTGCAGACATTGTTTATTTTCCTGTATTATTTACTCAACAGAATATCTCATGTGGCAATATAATAATAATTATTATAATTAACATGTCATCATATTAAAAGAAGGAAAAGAAAGAACAGTGACAACCATTTACTGGATTCCATTAAGTGCCCAGAACCAAGTACTCAGAGTATAGTAGACACCTACATTAACTCTCAGAAAACTCCCAAGAAGATGAAATAATAGGATTCTAAAATTTAAGATTATTATAAGTTACATTCTGCAGTTTCATTTTCCTTTAAAAAAGAATATCTATTATAGTTTTCCAGTTATAAAAGCAACATACTTTAAATGTATAAGAAATGGAGAAAAATCTCTTCCTTCTACCTGGAGATAACTACCATTTATGCTTTTTATGGATAGTCTATCAGTATTTTTTTTATTTTACATGCAACTTCTGGAAATCTTGTATACTAGCTTGATAAAGGCAAGTATTATGGACTGAATATTTGTGTTCTGCCCCAAATTTATACTTAGGAGCTCTAACCCCAAGACAAAAATATTTGGAGATGGGGACTTTGGGAGGTAATTAGGGTTAGATGAGGTCATGATGACATTAATGCATTTATAAGAAGAGACAGCAGAGAGTATACGTGTGTGTTCTCCCTCTCTTTTCCTCCTCCTTGCATATAATGGCATAGCAAGAAAGTGGCCAACTACAAATCAGGAAGAGTGCCCTCATCAGAACCCAACCACGCTGACCTCCTGATTTCAGACTTCCAGTCTTCAGAAATGTGAGAAAACAAATTCCCATTGTTTATCCCACCCAGTCTATGGCATTTTGTTAAGGCAGCCTAAGCTGACAAATACAGCGAGTCATATGTAGTGACTCACTTGACTTCTAAGCTATGAGAACCTCACAGATCAAAAAAGGAACAATAATTAAAAGACTATGGAAAAAGACCTTCTAAAAGTTCATAAGCATCTTCCCAAATAAGTGACAATCATTTTAAAATCAACATTTCTCCTGACTATAAAATTGAGATATGCTTATTATCGCAAATTTAAAAAGCTATAAAAGTATTATCCATAATCCCATCATTCAGATGTACCCACTACTGATATTTTTAGTATTTCCATGAAAATCTTAAGATAGTTTTACCCTAAAAAGTATATAAAAAGGTATCCATTGAAACTCCAATCAATATGAAATAGAGTATCTCTCTTTCTCAATTGAAATACAAATTGGGCACAGATAAGACAAATATCCAAATATAATCATTAAGAGTTTACAAGAGGTAATATAATTTTTATAAAAGTTTAACTGGAAGTTGTATGAACCTGCTTTTTACATATAAAATCTTCTGGAATTTTAGACCCAAGTCTTAAGTGACCACATTTATGTTTGTGTGTATACACATATTTAAATGTGTGTGTGTGTGTGTGTGTGTGTGTGTGTGTGTGTGTGTGTACAGCAATACTCTGTAGTTCTCACATCATGGATTTTTTTTTTTTTTCAGTACCAGGGTTTGAACATACAGCCTTACACATGCTAGGCAAGCAGTCTACCACTTTAAGAATCGCCTCCATTGTCGCCGGGAACAGAGAGAGCTCTGTTAGTGTGCTGGAGGCCTGTCCTGGTGACGCCCCATCTCCCCATTAAAAGACCATCTGGAACAAGCTCCCCATTCTCCTCTGGGCTACACAGAGCTACATCCCCAGCCCTTCTTTAGGGTCTTGCTAAGTTGCCCAGGCTGGCCTGGAATTTAGACTCTTCCTGCCTCAGCCTCCCAAGTAACTACAATTACTCCCAAATAATTACAATTATGCCACTGTGACCAGTTTAGACCTTAATTTTTTTAATTTTTTTATTTTTTTAATAGCTCTTTGTAGAATTTCAGGCTTCAATCATGTAGGCAAGGGGAGAAGAAACTGCATCCTCAAAAACCCTCAATTTCATGCTCAGTCAACTCATAAAGTTTTAGTTAAAAATGACCACAGCTACCCACTTCTAGGGTTGGAAGGAGTTTTCCACTGGATGCTAAAGAATTAAATACTAGGAAGGAAAGATCAGAACTGGTTAAGATAGAAAGTTTCTCAACAGACCAAATCTTCTTGATCTAAAAGTGACAAAAGATTTTGAAAATATTTTTCGCTTTTACCAAGTTTTTAAAATTAATACCTTTTTTGTCTCATACACTTCTACCCTTTAGCTGCAGGTATCCCAGTATACAAAAAGAAATGGGTGATAAGGATCTATTTATTCTTTCCCTATTTATATTTCTGATCTTATGTAACAAATCAAGTTTAAGAGCAACAGAACTCATTCTTGAAATCATGAGCACAGAGAAAAGTAAATAAGAAAATACAACTATGATCTACAGAGAAGAAGAGAAATAAAATACAGAGCTAATATTAGATGGTTTTCAGTTGTGACCAAGAAGATAAGTAAAACATTGAGTCAGAGAAAGACCAAGGAAACATAAGCCTGAAAATCAAAGGCAAATAAAATGGCTACCATGCTCACAGTTTCACAATTGCCTCAATTCCAAGAACTCAGGCAGAATGAATTTTATCATTAAAAAAAAAACAAAAAACAAAACTCTAGATCCAGAAAAATGATCAAAAGCTTATATATTTAAGAGGAATATAGAAGTCCATATCAATGCTGATACAGCTTAAAATGGTATATGGATGTTTTCTTTCAGAAAAGATACTAAAAGCACATGCTCAAGCACTAATCTAGAGTAGAGAGGGAAAAAAATGAAGATATATGCTATACTATCCTGAATAGTTTCAGAAGGTAGCGCAACATGTCACTCTCTAATCACTAGAGTTTACTTCATCTGAACATCTTTACATCTTTATTAACAACTGATATTTTAAAACAATTTATGTTGTGATTTTCCAAACATATCTTGATTGTTTCACAAACAAACAAGCTCTGGAAGCAGGTAATTATGGGCCTTCCTTAAAGAAAGGGAAGTAAGATACAAGATAGAGTAACTTCCCAAACTCTATAATAACCAAAGCTCCATGTTAATCTCAAAGTTATATTACTAAGTTGAAGAATCAAAATAATGATTTGAGTTCTTCAAGGAAAAACTTGCCACAATTATCCCAATTTAAAATAAGTAGGGCTTAAATATTCAGATCAGTTTGTTAATTTCAGTCACTCAAAAGTGATTTCAGCCTGACTTTAGAAGTGAAACAAGAGGTGTGGACTCCCATACTGAATTCATCACCTAACATCTCAGGTGACATTTTCCCCGGAGTCTCAAGAGAGGACACACATGAACTTGTCTTCTTTTTTAATTCTACATTTTAGTTATCAACTGTTAAGAATGTGAAAAACATTTTCAGGGGGAAACAGATAAAAATTTTGTTTCTTCCCCTACTAATTAGAAAAAAAAATCTGGACTGAGTGCCTCTTTTAAGACCTTTCTTCTGCACATTTGTAAAATAATTATAAAAACTTCATACATGCATTGGGATCACAACTCCTACTTAAAAATGATTATGCAAGACAATTGTACACCTATTATTCAAAATATACAAAATAGGTATCTAACAGACAACTAATAAATAAGCACCAGAACTAAACCCCGACCAGCCATTTAGGCCCACCCTGCTAATTTTTAAACCAACCATGAATATTAGCACTAGTCCTTTTTTTTTTTTATTTATTTTTTTACATTTACATAGGGTAATGATGTTTATTTTTTTCCCTTCCCCCCCACCCCTCCCACCCCTCTTTTCCCTCTATACAGTCCTTCTTTCCTTCATTCTTACCGCTCTCCTTAGCCTAACTCTAAACCTAACCCTAAACCTAATGCTAACCCCTCCCACCCCCATTATATGTCCTCATCCACTTATCAGCGAGATCATTCGTCCTTTAGTTTTTTGAGATTGGCTTATCTCACTTAGCATGATATTCTCCAATTTCGACCATTTGCCTACAAATGCCATAATTTTATCATTCTTGATTGCGGAGTAATATTCCATTGTATAAATATGCCACAGTTTCTTTATCCATTCATCAACTGAAGGGCATCTAGGTTGGTTCCACAATCTGGCTATGGTGAATTGAGCAGCAATGAACATTGATGTGGCTGTATCTCTGTAGTATGCTGATTTTAAGTCCTTTGGGTTTAGGCCAAGGAGTGGGAGAGCTGGGTCAAATGGTGTTTCCATTCCAAGCTTTCTGAGGAATCTCCACACTGCTTTCCAGAGTGGCTGCACTAATTTGCAACCCCACCAGCAATGTATGAGTGTTCCTTTTTCACCACATCCTTGCCAACACCTATTGTTGCTTGTGTTCTTGATAATCGCCATTCTAATTGGGGTGAGATGAAATCTTAGGGTAGTTTTGATTTGCATTTCCCTTATTACTAGGGATGTTGAACATTTTTTCATATATCTGTTGATTACTTGTACATCTTCTTCTGTGAAGTGTCTGTTCATTTCCTTAGCCCATTTGTTGATTGGATTATTTGTATTCTTCGTGTAGAGTTTTTTGAGTTCTTTATAGATTCTGGAAATTAGCGCTCTATCTGAGGTATGGTTGGCAAAAATATTCTCCCACTCTGTAGGCTCTCTCTTCACATTTCTGATAGTTTCCTTTACGGAGAGAAAGCTTTTTAGTTTGAATCTATCCCAGTTGTTGATTCTTGCTTTTATTTCTTGTGCTATGGGAGTCCTGTTAAGGAAGTCTGATCCTAAGCCAACAAGTTGAAGATTTGGACCTACTTTTTCTTCTATAAGATGCAGGGTCTCTGGTCTGATTCCGAGGTCCTTGATCCATTTTGAGTTGAGTTTTGTGTAGGGTGAGAGATAGGGGTTTAATTTCATTCTATTGCATATGGTTTTCCAGTTTTCCCAGCACCATTTGTTGAAGAGGCTATCTTTTCTCCATTGCATATTTTTGGAACCTTTGTCTAGTATGAGAAAATTGTATTTATTTGGGTTTGTGTCCATGTCCTCTATTCTGTACCATTGATCTACCTGTCTATTTTGGTACCAATACCATGCCGTTTTTGTTACTATTGCTTTGTAGTAGAGTTGAAGATCTGGTATTGCAATACCCCCTGCTTCGCTCTTGCTACTGAGGATTGCTTTAGCTAGTCTAGGTTTTTTATTCTTCCAGATGAATTTCATAATTGCTTGCTCTATTTCTACAAGGTACATCATTGGGATTTTAATTGGAATTGCATTGAATCTGTATAGCACTTTAGGTAGTATAGCCATTTTGACAATACTAATTCTGCCTATCCAGGAACATGGGAGATCTTTCCATCTTCTAAGGTGCTCTTTAATTTCTTTCCTTAGTGTTCTGTAGTTCTCATTGTAGAGGTCTTTCACCTCTTTTGTGAGATTGATTCCCAAGTATTTTATTTTTTTCGATGCTATTGTAAATGGGGTAGTTTTCCTAATTTCTCTTTCTGAAGATTCATCACTTATGTATAAAAATGCATTGGATTTATGAGCATTGATCTTGTAACCTGCTACTTTACTGAATTCACTTATGAGTTCTAAAAGTTTTCTGGTGGAATTTCCAGGTTCCTCTAAATATATAATCATGTCATCAGCGAACAGGGATAGTTTGAGTTCTTCTTTTCCTATTCGTATCCCTTTAATTTCTTTGGTTTGTCTGATTGCTCTGGCTAGAGTCTCAAGGACGATGTTGAATAGAAGTGGTGAAAGAGGGCATCCCTGCCTTGTTCCAGTTTTTAGGGGGAACGCTTTCAGTTTTTCACCATTTAGAATGATATTAGCCATGGGCTTAGCGTAGATTGCCTTTATAATGTTTAGGAATGTTCCCACTACCCCAATTTTTTCTAGTGTTTTGAGCATGAAGGGATGCTGTATTTTATCGAATGCTTTTTCTGCATCTATTGAAATAATCATGTGATTCTTAACTTTAAGTCTGTTGATATGGTGAATGACATTTATTGATTTCCGAATGTTGAACCAACCTTGCATCCCTGGGATAAAACCCACTTGATCGTGGTGCACTATCTTTTTAATATATATTTGTATGCGATTTGCTAAAATTTTGTGGAGAATTTTTGCGTCGATGTTCATTAAGGATATTGGTCTGAAATTTTCTTTCCTCGATGTGTCTCTGTCTGTTTTAGGTATCAGGGTGATATTGGCTTCATAGAATGAGTTTGGGAGGGTTCCTTCCTCTTCTATTTCATGGAATAGTTTGAGGAGTATTGGAATGAGCTCTTCTTTAAAGGTTTTGTAGAACTCGGCTGAGAACCCATCTGGTCCTGGACTTTTCTTTGTTGGTAGGCTTTTGATGACCTCTTCTATTTCATTGCTTGAAATTGATTTATTTAGGTTGTGTATGTCCTCCTCGTTCAGTTTAGGTAATTCATATGTCTCTAGAAATTTGTTGATGTCTTCGAGGTTTTCTGTTTTGTTGGAGTATAGATTTTCGAAATAGCTTCCAATTATGTTTTGTATTTCACTCGTGTCTGTTGTGATGTTTCCTTGTTCATTCCGAATTTTAGTAATTTGAGTTTTCTCCCTCTTTCTCTTTGTTAGTGTGGCTAAGGGTTTATCAATTTTGTTTATTTTTTCAAAGAACCAACTATTTATTTTGTTAATTTTTCCAATTGTTTCTTTTGTTTCGATTTCGTTGATTTCGGCTCTGATTTTAACTATTTCCTGTCTTCTACTACTTTTGGTATTGGTCTGCTTTTCTTTTTCTAGGGCTTTGAGCTGTAGTGTTAAGTCGCTTATTTGTTGATTTCTACTTCTTTTTTTGAGTGCGCCCCATGAAATAAATCTTCCTCTAAGTACTGCTTTCATAGTGTCCCAGAGATTTTGATATGATGTGTCTTTGTTCTCGTTTACTTCTAAGAATTTTTTTATTTCCCTCCTGATGTCTTCTGTTATCCATTCATCATATAATAGTGTATTATTTAGTCTCCAAGTATTGGAGAAGTTTCCGTTTTTTATTCTGTCATTTATTTCTAATTTCAATCCATTATGATCTGATAGAGTACAAGGTAGTATCTCTATCTTCTTGTATTTGCTAACAGTAGCTTTGTGGCATAAAATATGGTCTATTTTAGAGAAGGATCCATGTGCTGCTGAGAAGAAAGTGTATTCGTTCTTTGTTGGATGGTATATTCTATATATGTCTGTTAAGTCTAAATTGCTGATTGTGTTGTTGAGATCTATAGTTTCTTTATTCAATTTTTGTTTGGACGATCTATCCAGTGGTGAGAGAGGTGTGTTGAAATCGCCTAGTATTATTGTGTTTGGTCTATTTGATTTCTGGAATTGAGAAGGACTTGTTTGACGTACGTGGATGAGCCAATGTTCAGGGCATAGATATTTATGATTGTTATGTCTTGCTGATTTATGCTTCCCTTAAGCAGCATGTAATGTCCTTCTTTATCCCTTCTGACTAGTTTTGGTTTGAAGTCCACATTATCTGAAATGAGGATGGATACTCCAGCTTTTTTTCTGTGTCCGTGTGCATGGTATGTTTTTCCCCATCCTTTCACCTTTAGTCTATGGGTGTCTCTTTCTATGAGATGAGTCTCTTGCAGGCAGCATATTGTTGGATTTTTCTTTTTAATCCAATCTGCCAGTCTATGTCTTTTGATTGATGAGTTCAGGCCATTAACATTCAGGGTTATTATTGTGATATGATTTGTATTCCCAGTCAATGGACTCATATTTGTTTTTGACATGATTTGGTTTCTCCTTTATTTGGCTATTCCTTTAGGCTAGCGCCTCCTGTTGCTGATTTGCATCGTTGTTTTTCATCTCTTCCTCATGGAATATTTTGCTGAGAATGTTCTGTAATGCTGGCTTTCTTTTTGTAAATTCCTTTAGCTTTTGTTTATCATGGAAGGATCTTATTTCATTGTCAAATTTGAAGGTAAGTTTTGCTGGGTATAAGATTCTTGGTTGGCATCCGTTTTCTTTCAGGGCTTGGTATATGTTGTGCCAGGCCCTTCTGGCTTTTAGGGTCTGGATTGAAAAATCTGCTGATATTCTTATTGGTTTCCCTCTGAATGTAATTTGATTCTTTTCTCTCGCGGCCTTTAAAATTCTGTCTTTATTTTGTATGTTAGGTATTTTCATTATAATGTGCCTTGGTGTGGGTCTGTTGTAATTTTGTATGTTTGGAGTTCTATAAGCCTCTTGTACTTGGTTTTCCATTTCATTCTTCAGATTTGGGAAATTTTCTGATATTATTTCATTGAATAGATTGTTCATTCCTTTGGTTTGTTTCTCTAAGCCTTCCTCAATCCCAATAATTCTTAAATTTGGCCTTTTCATGATATCCCATAATTCTTGTAGATTCTGTTCATGATTTCTTACCATCTTCTCTGTTTGGCCAACTTTGCTTTCAAGATTAAATAAATTGTCTTCAATGTCTGAGGTTCTGTCTTCCAGGTGCTCTATTCTATTGGTTATGCTTTCTATGGAGTTTTTAACTTGGTTTATTGTTTCCTTCATTTCAAGTATTTCAGTTTGTTTTTTTTTCAGTATCTCTAACTCTTTATTGAAATGATCTCTTGCTTCCCGTATTTGGTCTTTTAACTGTTGATTGGTGCGATCATTTAATGCCTGCATTTGCTCTTTCATCTCCTCCTTCAATGCCTGCATTTGCTCTTTCATCTCCTCATTAGCTTCCCTAATCGTTTTAATTACGTACATTCTGATAGCACTAGTCCTTGAGTGCAGGAATTGTAGCAATGAAAATACAAATTGGTTGGGAAAACCAAAACATTTATTTCTGTCTTTTCTCTCTTTATAAAATAATCTCTGGATTTTTTTCTAGGACATGTATGCCTCAAATTAGTTGTAAATGTAGAAACAGGGAGTTCCTCTCATTCATGTATTCAACTATTGGGTACTGTTACTTTGTCAGGTGTGTGAGATAACAATTAGATCTCAACAAGATTCATGAACATCATTCTCTAACAGGATAGTATCTAGAGCCTTACTAATCAAAATGTAGTCTACAAATCAGCAGCATGTATATCATCTGGGGGCTTTTTAAACATATAAAATCTCAGGCCACTAAAGCAAAACTGCTAAATCTGAATCTGTATTTCTCCAGGGTCCTCAGATGATTCAGTTATTTTAAATACTGCAGAGATTCAGAAGGTAGAAGACTGACTGAAGCAAACGAGACCAAGGGAACTTTACTAAGTACATTTAGAGAAATATAAACCTACTTTCAAAAGAGCTATCCAACTTGGCACAAGTGTACAGCAACCCTGGGAGCAAACGTTCCGGAACATCTTTTCCAGTCAAGATGCCATTATTACTCACTTTGTGTTTGTAAAACATTATATGCCCCTTAAACAGCAAGAAACAGATTTCAGTTCCTCTCTAGGAACTGTGAACACTGAAATGGTGAGTGGGTAGAACATAAAAAAAGCAGGATCATTTAGTCATAAAAAGAAATGATTATGTTATTTCTGAGTGTCACAATGTGCTTTCCTTTCTAATACTAAGAATTACTGGTTTCATTTTAATATCAGGCCAAGAGAGAAAATACAAGCAGTTTTTACAGAGCAAGGAACTCACCATGATCACGTATCCATCTATAGACGTTGATCAACAAACTTAGTGCCAATTTGGTTTAAAGAAGATGTGACCTAATGTTCAGTAAATGTCCCTACATAATTATATTACACTTCATTTAGAATAAAATTCTAAACTATTATTACTGAATACCACAGAGGCTCTTGAAGGTTTACATTTAAAAAAATCACATAGTTATTGCTGCAAACTACTAATTGAGCAGCCTTTGGTCTTAGGTTGTCTGAATAATGTCCTGCCTTTGGAAGGATTTACTGAATGGGCTAACCATGGTCATTTGAACCCCAGTTAAGCACTCCAGGAAGAAGATGACATAGACTGACATAGACCTAAGACATATTTGGAAGAAAAGTACATACCGAGAAATAAAAAAAACTCCTCTTGGGGCTTATCAAACTATAAAAAGATGAAGATGACAGGGGACATACTGCTTTTTCGTTTTATCTGGTTATACAGATGGTTGTCTAACTTTATGGCAAAATATACAAACACAGAACCAGTTTGGACTTGGTCAAATTAAAAGCAATTAGAGTGCTTGGTTTCTTATCAAGGTCTCATTTCCCTACCTCTGACCTGTTCTTCCTGAAGTCCAGGCCCTGGGAAGGCATCCTTCCTATTGTTCTGTCTGTGCACACTACTGATGACCTGCAAGAAAATATGTCTCTAATGGTTCTTGTTCTGTGTGACTTTCAACATTTTGTATTGCATGTATGAGTCTGTTTGTTAATGGAGTTAAGTCTAATAAAAAAATCTAACAAAATTTCAGATAGACTGCACATAAAAGGTGAAAAATCTACCCCTTATAGTATCATAAACCTGGATGCAAATCTTAATTCGTGTTTTACATTTGGGGACAGGAAAAAAGACTGCTCACAGACATGTTAATAAAATTACAAATGATGTATGATGCATGCCAATATCTTTCATGGAACCTCTCCCTGGAGAGTAAAGGGTTGCCATTATTATCAGAGACCAACTAAAATGCAGTCTGTATCAATTTCCCTGCTCTGTTAAGTACACAAGTAGATGAGTCGTTTCCATTTTTATTCCACCCTGTTTAACTTTGTGAGCATGTTCCTAACCTTCCTAATCCTGTAACCTAAGGTTGTTATGAAATTTTAACAAATGAAAACATGTAAATCTTCCAATATAATAAGTAATGAACAATACACAGTAGGAACTCAATGAACCCACTGTTACCTTCTCTCACATTACATTCCTTGCAGTAGCCTATCTATGACTTGGGGTGTGTGTGTGTGTGTGTGTGTGTGTGTGCGTGTGTGTGTATGTCTACTTTGCTTTTGTTTTGTTTTGTTTTGTTTCAGACTGAGGATCAAACCCAGGGCCTCATGCATGCTAGGCAAACACTCTACAAACACTACTACTTGGTCACACTTGCAGCCTCCCAAATCCCTTTAGTTTTAATGGTTTCTCAACTCTGTAGCCCTACCAAGAGGCAAATAACATGGATCTTCTGGGCATAGTGATTGGTATAGGGGTGAACTCATAACTCTAGTGAAGCCAATCAGAGCGCTTTCAGGAGGATTACTAAATACAGGGCTACTACAGGTCTGACTAAATATCTGTCTGTATGTCTATTTCTCTTTTTCTGAGAGTAAGGAAAATTTGGGCTTATAGTTGGTCATGGCCTTGATATCATGTATTGAGAAGCTGCCTGAATGACTGGGTCTTTATAAACATCATTCAAATACCTAGACCATAGCTGTGTCTGAACCATCTACCACCTGGAATGCTAAAACACAAGAGGAAAGTCTCTGTCACTTGTAACAGGAGAGTATAATGCATAAGTAACAGTATGAAAGAAAACACCAAAATGGAATTTGATGCAATATCCTGTAAATCTACAGGCAGAGAAATGAGAAATCAGTAAGACTACCATATCACAGTCAAAAGCTGTCCAGAAAGCACAGGAGACTAATATGGGATTTGCATGTGAATAAAATTATCATAAAGAAGATAAAATTATTTCTAGTCACGAGTAATAATGCACACAAAAACAGAAGCACTAAGCATGCTATGCAGCATATAATATTTGAAAGAACAAGAAAATGAATATGGAATATGTCTCAAGAGTTAAAAGACAGATTAAAGAGCATAAATCATGTTTAGTTGCAGAGGAGTTGGAAATGAAAGGAAGATGGAATGATAACCAGTCTTTAGAATCAAGCCAGGAGTTTGTTCTTGGGTATGACCGAGAATCATTTATAATCTGGTAAACAAGATGGCAATAAGATGGTCTTTGTGAAGTTAATGATAAAAGCAGATGCTAAAATGGAAGTTGAGACTACAGAGAGGGTGAAAGAATTCTCAGACATGGCTGAGAATCAAGAATAGAAAAACCAGTGGAAGAATTACCAGGATAAAACAGGGGCAAAAAAGTAATGGCAATTGTGGAAAGTCTCAAAAAGTAAGAGGTTGAATAGTTTTGAGATGGAACGGAAATCAAAGAAAGGTTTAGAATGTCATTGGTGATATGAGGGCAGTTTAAGTCAAGCTGTGTTAACAAAACTGGAAGTGAAACCCCAGTGTATTCAATCCCATGGGGTCAAGGTGATTACTAAGTCATTCAACAACCAGTGTGGAACAGGAAAAGAAACAACCAAACAGATACCATTTGGTGCACTGGAACTGGGTTTGGGAAGTCCCTGGAGTGCCAGAGATAAACTCTTTAGTTGCTGAATTTGGGGATACCAGGGTAAGGGCTGGAATTGGGGGCCTTCTGAGAGTTTGAGTTATCTGTGAAAGTATTTCAATATTTTAATAACCAATATAACTCTCTGTACCTGTGCCTCTGAACAGGGTATCTGACTGCATAGAAAGCTGTTTTAATATCAAGAACTTTCTACATTCTCAACACATAGAAGGGAGCATTAGCAAATTAAAAATCTTTTCAATTGACCTGTGACACACACTAAGGTTTCCTAGTACCAATCTGAGGACTAAATGCATCAGAATCATCTATGGAGTGAGTAAATAGTTTGTCATCAGTTGTTTTTTTACTCATTCCCTAGATAATCACTTCTTTCAGAAGAGGGAGGACACAAAAATCTGTATTTATTTGCAAGTTTCTCAAATTAAAAAAAAAAATCACATCACAAAAATGGTTTCTTTTTTATGTCTTTTTTCTTCCCCCTTTATTTCTTATTTAGAAAAATATTAAAAATATCAATAAATTAGCATCATCTGAATATACAAAAAGAAATAGCACTGGACTGAAGCAAACAGTTATTTCTCCATTCTGGTATTAAAAATGTATTAAAAACAACAGGGCTGGGGTTGTGCTCAGTGGTAGAGCACTTGCCTAGCACATGTGAGGCACTGGGTTTGATCTTCAGCACCACATAAGAAATAAATTAATTAAATTAAGGTATTGTGTCCATCTACAACTAAAAAAAAAAAAAAATTAAACAAAAGCAGCAACAGCTAATGTGTATTGATTACTTAAAGAAGCACTGCACTAGTAAAATCTCATTTAATCTTCTCCAAAACTCTATTATTTTACCAATGTAACAGGTCAGAAGACATATAGATGATAAATAACCTGTTCAAGGATTCCTCTTTAGTAAACTGGAATAGTTCCCTCAACAGCCTTCCCTGGAACAGGACAGAGTAGCACACATATTTGTCCCCAGGCCAACCTTAGGAAAGACTGGTTTCAGAGAAGGTGTGCCACCTAGAAGCTGAGCTATTCTGGTTCTTCCTCCCACATAGTAGTTTTCCTCTAAAGATCACAGAGGAAGGTCAAGAGAAAATAGTGAAGAGGTTGGGGTGAGAGAAAAAGGAGGAAAAACATTTCAGAAACTGCTTCCAGATGACTGGGTAGTCCCTCCATGTGTGTAGCACCACCCTCCCTAAGGATGGATTGCATGTCATCTTTCACATATGTCTGAATACAAAGAGAGTTTGAATTCTAGCTGCCCATCCTCTAAGAATAACAGCAATTCAGTGCAATACTAGTTTACAACATAGCCAATACATTTCTAGGAGCCTAAAAGATGGATCTCTGACCCCTCTATTTCTCTTCCAATGTTCTTGATGAAAAGATTAGGTAAAAAAGTTCTTTGGACTTCTAGCAACCTGAACTTGGTCTTCCTATTCCTTTGAACCAACCTCCTTGTTGGGTTTAGGGCCTCTTTCTTAGGATCTCCAAAACATACCACAAATCCTTCTATGTTCAACCAGTTTGTCTCATGGAAAAAGCAACAGGCGTCTATGGAATTCAGGCCACCCCAAGTCACCAATGTGGCCTGATGGATGTGGAAACTGGACCGTGCCTTAGGGATGAGGCCTGTGATGGGCTGGTACACTGTCATTACTGCAACTTGAAAGGGGAAGTTCACATGAGGCCTGTGGTTGACTTCTCAACCCTGCTCGCGGGGGCACACGCCAGTAAGGAAATTGCAATTCCTAAATAAACAACATGCTGGGAACTGAGCACCAGCAAGGGAGAGGGCAGGGGGGTTGCTGACCTGGACAGACCAAACAAAGCTCAGATATACAAACTGCAAGAATGTCATGTCAATTTAAACTTCCCAGGAAGGCCCATTGAGAATCCAAATCGCTGGTCACAGAGCCTCCAAACTGCAGAATTTTTAAAGCAGGACACTTAATCCAATCTCTTCATTTGCCAAATGAGAACAGTAGGAGCCAGAGGGGACAAGTGACTTTCCAAATGCCCAAAAGGAAGAGACATAAGTCCCTAGGTCATTTGTTATGCCATAGACCTCCTGGGACTGGGTTTTCCCACCCCCTGCACTATTTTCTCCTTTCAAAGACATTTTTAACATCTTTTTAACATGGAACTATGTATATTCAGAGCTGACTCTCTGCCTGAAATAAACTTATTTAGTTCCTTCTCTGATGGTCCTAGCTCAAATGTATCGTATCTCTTTTTATAGGTAAAATTCAATTTCAAGACTAAAAGAGAGGCAAGGGATTCCTTGAGTATCTGTTATGTGCCAGGATTCTCCTATATCTTAGTCCTTTTTAATCTCCACCATGACCCTCCACAGACTGGTATCATGGATTCCATTTTACAGATGGAAAAACTGGAATATAGATTCTCAATTTCTATGAATAATCTAACCTTCTCCCCTATGGAGCCTTCTCAGTTCAGCAAAAGAAAACAAGAATTAAAAAAGAAAATTGTGCACTTTTAAGCTTTTTATGATGGTTTTTCTTTTAACAACTTTGTTTTTTTCTTAAATAATAACTCCTGATCATTCCTACATGGTTAATACACATGACTAAAAACATGAAAATCAAGAGGGAGAAAGCAAAAAGAAAAAAAAACAAAAACAAAAAACACATAACTTCCCACCCAGATTGAATGCCAACATTTTGATACATTTTCCTCCAAG
Organism: Sciurus carolinensis; assembly: GCF_902686445.1. NCBI lineage: Eukaryota > Metazoa > Chordata > Mammalia > Rodentia > Sciuridae > Sciurus > Sciurus carolinensis. The sequence continues at coordinate 53,035,476 of NC_062229.1, read as the reverse complement.
TTTTTATTCTACACTGAAAAATGTTACCTTTTTATACTAAGAATTATATCTCAACTGTAAAGCTGAGGAATATATCTCATAGTTGCTTATTGTACAGTCCTGTTTCTAAAGTAATCAAAATTACTGGTCATGTCCTATGTAATATTTTTAATTTTAAATAACAGTTTATTGGGATATAACACACCATAAAATTCACCTTTTCAAAGTGGGTGATTCAGTGGTTATTGTAACCATCAACACAATCTAAATCCAAAACATTTTCATCACCTAAAAATCCTGTGTCCCTTAGCAGTAGCTCTTCTTCTCCACTTCCCCTACCTCCTGGAAATCACTAATCAATTTTCTGTTTCTAATGTGCTCATTTTGGACATTTCATATAATCAGACAGTATATGGCTTCTTTCAAGGTTTTCAGTGTTCACCCATGTTATAGCATACATCAGTATTTCATTACTTTTTATTGCAAAACAATATTCCACTGTATGGATTTACCATAGTTTAGTTCTTCATATAACAGATATTAGACATTTGGGTTGTTTTAGCTTTTTAGCTGAAAAATACAAATAATAGTGATGTGAGCATCTGTGTACAGGTTTTTGTGTGGACATATGATTTCTATTCTTTTGAGTATGTACCTAGGAATGGGATTTCTGGGTCCTATTGCTCTATGTTTAACATCTTGAAGAACTGCCAATTTTCCAAGTTGTATTGTGCCATTCTACATTTCCTCATTAACATTTGAGAGCTCCAAACTTTCCCACATGTTCCCCAACACTCATTCTTGTCTGTTGTTGCTTAATTATCATAGTGGGGGAAGTCATATTTAATTATGATTTTGATTTGCATTATTCCAGTGATAAATGAAGTTGAGCATCCTTTTATGTTCTTATTGGCCATATGTATATTTTCCTTGGAGAAATGTCTATTCAAATTCTTTGCCCAATTTTTGTTGTATTATTTGTTTTGTTGTTGAGTTGTACCTTCATTTTTAAGTGAATATTTTAATTAAATACCCAAATTATAGGTTTTGGCAGGATGAATTATGACAAAGTGAACACAATTGGGTATATGCCAACCCAATCATGAAACAGAACACCATCTGTACTCTTTCCTGGGCCTCCTGAGTGTCACACCCTCCCTCTTCCTTCAAATTAACTACTATCTAGACATCAAACACCACTGATCAGTTTTGATTGTTTCAGGAACACGTACAAACAGAATCATATTATATATGTTCTTTTGTATTTAGCTTCTTTCAAGATTATTTTGGAAGTGGTATTTAATCATATTACACAGAAACAGCTTGGTCCTCCTCATTGCCCTAGATGATGATTGATGGCTATTTTTATTTGTTTCAAGTTTTTGGTCATTGTATGTTTAGTTATGTTTATACCTTTCCATTTAAATTACATCTCATAATAACTGCTATTCGATTTGCTCCTAGATATACTGGGTTTGTCAATACTATAAGTGATATTGTTTTCTAAATTTCATTTTATGATTATAACTAATATGTAGAAATAAGATTCATTTTTTAAAACTGATCATCATTTTGCCAAATTCATTTATTAATCTAGTAGTTATATATGAATTGAGATTTTCTTCACATATAATTAAGATGTCTATAATAAAAAAGGTTTGATTGCTTCCTTTATAATTTTTATACTTATGATGTCCAAAGCATTGTTGAACAGAGGTAATGGCAACAGACATTCTTGTCTTATTCCTTATATCATGGAGAAAATTCTCATCATTTTACCATTAAATATGTTATTATTTTCTATAACTTTCTTGTAGTTAATTAGATTTTGAAATTCCCTTATTAGATTAAGAAAATCCTCTATTTCTAATCTGAATATCTTAAAAGTTTTTTGGGGGGTGATGGGGCAGGGGATAGACATATTTATTAAATGCTTTGTCTGTATTTATTTAAATTATACTGATTTTTTTCTTTATCCCACTAATGTGGTAAATAATGTTGACTAATACTCAAATACTCGTCTAACTTTGCAGTGCTAAAATAAGCGCAATTTGGCTATCATTTGTCACTGGTTTCAGTTAAGATATTTTGTTTCCAGGTTTATTCAGGTTATTACTTGTAATTTCCTTTCTTATGATGTCATGATTGGGCATTAAGACCAATTTTATGCTACTCTCAAAAAGCAGATGGGAAGTATTTCCTCTCTTTCTATTCCAGAAGTCTTTTTATGAGTGATTTAATTTCTTCCTCAAACATTTGGTACAATTCCCTGAAGAAGCCATCAGGACATGCAGTCTTTTTGTTTGGATTTTGAGGGTTTGTGTTTCTTTTGATGTCAAAATTTCTAATTATACAATCATTTTCTGTAGTATATAGGACTACATGGATATTCTATTTCTTCTTGTACAGTTTTGATAAGTTGTATTCTTTAAAGAATTTAGCATTCACTGAAAATTTCAATTCTGCTAATGTAAGGTTGCTAATAAAATCTGTTCTTAGTGTTATTTGTGCTAGTTTAGTTATTTGTTTCTAGTTTTCTCAAAGATTCTGGTTGGGAGTTATTTTTGTTAATCTCTTTAGAGTCCACATTTGACCTTGGTGTTCCTATCTAGTATATGTTTGCTTTCAAGCTCACTCATTTCAACTTTTATCTTTATTGTCTCTTTCCTTCTAAATTCTCAGAATTTCTTCCTTCTCTCAAGCCAAACTGAATGATATGCTCTTCCCCAGACTCACCTAAACTTTCTACCTCCTTGTCTTTAATACAATGGTTCCCATTGTTTATAAACCATACTTCTCTTTACCAAAATCAAGACAACTTTTCAAGACCCTCCTCAGATGCTACCTCCTCCAAGAAGCGTCTCAGCTCTCTTCTACTTGATATACTTGAGTCCCCATAGTTCATCTCGCCCTTCTTAGATCACTTTTATAACCTGATTTACACACTTCTTCCCATTAGCACCTTAAAGTCTGAAAGTTCCGTTTTCCTGAAAGGCCCACCATGGTTCTAGACACAAAACAGCTTCTCAGTAAAAACTGGTATTTGTGATTCAACCTCATGAGTTATATTCACACAAATTAACCCAACTAAGAGCAGGCTTTATTCATATCATAAGAAGACTTTGAGCAAAAAAGGGAAAGACATGTCATTTTTTATTCTTACTAGTTTCTAAAGGACAACCATATATCATCTAGATCTAACATTTAACTTGACATTTTACTTTTCTTGGCCATCACTAAAAACCCACATTTTTCTCTTTATTTAAGTAAAATAGTTTTAAAAACATTTTTGTCCCATTTAACTTTTAAGTTGAAAGATGATAAGATGAAGACATTTCCCAAAGGAAAAAGTAAGCTAAAGGATAATTCTGGTATCATAAATAGATAGTGTACATCAAAAACACAAGTTTTACAAGTTTGAACAAGATATCACTCTATACTGTGAAAAAAAAAAAAAAAAGACACCAGAGCAAGAATTAAAATGCAGAGGGGGAAACAAGGCATATGCTGGCTGTAGGATACATATTTGGAAACTTATTTGGGGAGGCTTGATAACACATTCATGTAAAACCAATCAGTACTGTCTTATAGCACAAAGTATAGTACTGCACCTATCCAAGTACATCAAATAGGCTTCTCCGGTCCTCTACCTTTTCTATGATGCAAAATTCAGTGCACAATTTCCAAATCAAATGTTGAAAGACAGAAGGTGTAGAGCATACGAGAACTTTGGGAAGAAACTTGCGCTCAAATTTCAGCTGCCAACTGACTAGCAGTAGGACTTTGAGCAGGTTGGTTATCTTCTCTAAGCCACAGCTTTCTCATCTGTGGAATGGGGGTGGTTATAAATATTCACTAGTTTACTGCAAGTACCTTGCCCCCATGTGACACTGAGATGTCAGGGTGGTTCAGGTGACATTTTTGCAATTACAGATATTGTCTTATTGCTATTGTTTAATATCCACAAAAGGGACAGGCCATATTCTTTAATGTTTATGCAGCGCTGGGGACTGAAACCAGAATCTCACATACTAGGCCAAGTCCTTTACTACTAAACCACATCTCCAGAGGGTCATTCTTTTTTTTTTGTACTAGGAATTTGAACCCAGGGTCATTTAGTCACTGAGCCACATCCTCAGCCCCCTTTTTTACATTTTATTTAGAAACAGGGCCTCACTAAATTGTTGAGGCTGACTTTGAATTTGCAATCATCCTGCCTGAACCTCCTGAGCCACTGGGGTTATGGGTTTACGCCACCACACCAGGCAAGAGCCATATTCTTAAGGTCTAAAAGCTATCATGATTGGTTTTACTATAAAATCTAGATTTGGCACAAGTTTCCTATAAATATAGCATCATGGAAGAAGAAATAATTTTAATTATGACCCAAAACAGACGCTTAGATGAATGAAATAAACCTAAGTAGGGCCCAGAGCAAAAAGAAACATGGCAGCCACTTCATAGTGTTTCTTACTAAAAACCAGGACTCCAAGAAGTTCATGAAGGTTATTGGGTTGTGTTCCACAGCCTAGGTTTGGATTCAAACTGTCTCCCTTCCTAGCTGTGTGACCTTAGGAAAGTTGTCAAGTAATAGCTCTAGACTTCACATTGTTCCCATTCTATCCCTCATAGAACTGAGGGGTTGAATTGACAAAAAATCAATATACCTCTTAGGGAAAACTCAACCTAGTGCAGGTCAGCCCCAAACAAAAGAGCTATCATCTGTCTGAACACAAAGATAAGGTGCAGTCTTTAGCTTTCATAACAAAACTCAACCTCCCCACGTGAAGACAAAGTCACATTCTTTCACAAACAGCACAGTTATACTTTAGCAACTTAGTCAAAGTCAATCTTATGTTCCTTGTTTTCTTATTACTCATTTCCAGAACAACAACAACAAAAAAGTGCTGGTGGGGACAAAAAAACTGTTTCTTAGTGAAATTAGGCCCTGGCTTCTTTTTTTTGGATCGTATATCAGTCCTCTAATTAGTGTTGAATGTTTTTATATTAAATATTTGCTTGGTACCCATTGCTTTTAAACTTTTTCTGTAAAAGAAAACACATTACAGGAAAATACCCTAAAGAGAGACATATTAATGAATTGCAAAGCAGTCTCCCCAATAACCCTACCATGATCACTCCTTACCTCCTATCCCTCTCATTTTTTCTTAATTTAACATAGTAACTTCTGACTTAGTACTTTCCAGCTGTCCTTGTATTAGTGTCCCTCTAGGGATTTTGTTCACTGAATTCCATTTGTTCCCCTGGAAGGGAATGTGGGAACAATATTACCCCAGGTCTTCCATGATACCTGGGCCATCAGAGACCCTGGCTTCTTAATCCACTTTAGTTAACAAACTCACCAAATCAAATATATATTCTGCAACTTTTACCAAAATCTTTATGCTGCTCATATATGTTCCATTTGATAAATTCCGCTGAAAATTTGATGATTTCTATTATGCTAGCGGAAAGTTGTTTTTCTTGATGAATGAGCATCATTTAATGTATTAAATGAGAACTAAGGAACTTCATGCATTCTCTTTTCAATATGGCCTGTTAAGTTGGGTGTGAACATTCATGTTCTAACTCAAAAAGAATCCTTATTCTAGAATTGGTTGGATTTATGCATTTTTTTTTTTAAATATAACATTCTCCCTGCTCTTCTGTGATTTTTGGAGTTGCTGCAGCCATCTTGCACAGACAGGCAGGAAAAGGCTGTCTGACAGTTGAACTCACATGAAAAAAGCTAAGATAAGAAATACGATAAGAGAAAACAGGAGATACTATTACCTTTTGAGCCTGGCTGAAGCAATACCCTGTCTTTTTCCAGTTAAGTGAGAGTCAATAAATTTCCTTTTGGCTTTGGACACTTTGAATTAGATTTTCAATCACTTACAAGTTCTAACTAACAAAGAAAAAAAGTTTTGAGATTATCTGACAAATACTGTCATTACTGTAATTCATGTTCTTTTTTTAAAAAATGAGCAAAGCTTTACAAATGAACAAAAGAAAGTGAAACTTTTGGGCATCCATGTCATGTTAAATTTACAGCAAAAACAGGTTAAAACCATATTTGTTCAGAAGAATTAGCATTTAAGAAAAATGACAAAAACCTTTCAACTGCCATTCTTACTGACAGTTGTCCATAAGAGCAGAAAAGGGAAACTTAGTATAGAATCTTCAGAGAGAATATCAAGAAAAGGTGGAGCATCACAACATCTACAAGAAATTATTTTTTTCTAAGAAACACACAGTGTTCTAAGTGCAAACTTGGAACATACCTGCCAGATCAAATCAGGATCAAAATTAAAACTTGGAGATTCCTGCAGGAAGACAAATTACAAATCACTTTACTCACTTTGCTTCCTTTCATTTTCATTCAGGTGACTTTAGCCCCCTGGCTCCACTCGTTGGCAGCAGATGTTACTGACATCTGCAAGAGAACTACCTCTGCTTTGATGCGGGAAGGTGGCCTCTCAAGTACTTACCCCATGGAGACATACTCTCTCTCAACAATCCAAGTCCAGAGGGGTACACAGAGATCTACTAGAGCTAAAAGGCTGTGGTTCTAATTAGTGCATGGATTTAGACAAGATTTCACACACTTTCATAACAAAACCTTTCTCAAGTTGAAGTAAAGTGTGTAGGTGGGGATGATGGAGGTTCAGAAACTCATTCTCAGTTTCTCTAAGAAATAAGAGACAAGTAGAAATAACTTGTAAGTCCTAAGTCATGTCATCTCCCTAAAACCAGGGGGGTTTATATACTCTAAGAAAGCTGTTTTTAATTTTAGATTTTGCCATCACACTAGATGACACTGATGTCAAGGCATGAGATGACACTCAAGTTTACCCAAAGTTAAGCCACAACAAGGTCTCGAGTATCTTTCAGATTTAAGGACCAGTTTGCAGTTTGGTAGCCAACTCCAAGGCTTACAATATCGATTTCTAACATTTACTCCAACATTTCTAATGCACGAAATTGGATGAGATCACAGCCTGTCATGAGCCACACACATGGCCAATAAGATGACCCTCCATCAGCTGCCTCCATAACTCAATTTAGGTGTGTTGAGTATAAATGCTAATGGAACCCAGACTTCTCCACTGACAAAACACAAGGCATTGCATTTATAAATTAACAGGCATCAAAAAAGACAACCATGTAGATGGCTAAGTGTTCTTATTTACTATTTTTTATTTATTTTCTAATAGAACATGATGCTAGATATAGTAAACTAGAATCAAACAAAATTTCTACTTTTAAAAGTTATCAAAAAGTAGTTGTTTTTGTATAGAGATATTTAATAAGAAAATAATCCATCACATTAGGGGAGCTGCCTCTCCTGGTTTCTCCAAAGATTTCTTGAAGTTGACTTTACTTTATTTTAAAAATAATAATTTGAAAATAGATGGCATATTCCTCCTCTTCTCTACTGCTATTTGTGTTGGGGAGTGGGGAGATGAATGTGGAGGTGGATGGAAGTAGGACTGAGTAACCATTTGCAAAATGAAAATCAAGTTTTTTGTTCTTCTGTCTCTTTTTCCTTTTTCTTTCTTTCCTTTTCCTTTTATTTTTCTTTATGTCTTTCCTCTTTTTTCCTTTTTTTATGCCTTAACCAAATTTCAGGTTTGGTTGCAATATGAAGTAAGGATGAAATCTCAATTATAAATAAACCACCACCCCCTAAATGTAGAATAAGTTTATTTTCAAAATAAGTTATAAAATCACATAAATTTAAAACAACTGACAAGCCAGATTAACAATTATTTTTAATTGTATTAGTATTTGTTATCTTCAATGATATTTTTCAAACCAATCTGCTGAAAATACATTATGAATGCTGTGACTTATTTAATCTTACTTGGGGGACACACAATTTAAAGCCAATGTTCTATACTATTTACACACACACACACACACACACACACACACACACACACAAATCCACTTGGATAAAGACAAAACACTATCATTGACTATGAAAAAAGATTCCAAGTCAGAACTGTATATGCCAAGAATTTAATAGTTCATATTAGTTTCTTTTTCTCCAGGACTTGGGAAATTTTTGGCAGACAACTCAAAATTGTGTGTTGCAAGAAAGACAGAAAAATCATTATCCTATCTGCAGGCTTCTGAATGCTCTTATAGGTTGATGGTGTCCAGAAATTCTGAGTGTTAAAACTAAGTATGGAATTTGCAGGCTGCTAACATCTTCATTAAGAAAGCATTTGTCTTAGGAGAACAATTTAAATCAAGAATTACTTATTCTTAAAACAAATATTTTAAATGTTTGCTTCCTTCTGGAAAAAACTAGAAGTAAAAAGACTCCCATTTCCTAGATACTGGCAAAGTAACTGTTTCATTTAGATCTGCAGATTATGGCTTGGCCATCATTTACTTCATTGTTCTTTTACATGCCCTAAATTCACTCAGAAAGATCTTCTTTATTCCTTTAGTTTATGTCTATGCCTCCATTGCCAAATAGGATACTTTCTATTTAATAAATTATTATTACTTTCAGACTTTTTTTAGGAAAAAAACATTGGAGTCATAAGAAAGTTTTTTTCTTTGAAAAGTAAATTTTGCTGATAGTATAATTCTAATTATTTTCTATTTCAATGCATCTAAAATAGCTTCTCTTTCTCAAATTCTAGTTTCTCAAAGGTAACTTTTAATTATAATGTCACGGGGGTGGGGGATTATTCTAGCTTTAGAAATTTCCTTTTAAAGCACATACAAAAACTCCCTTAGGGTTAAAGGCATTGGCCATACTCTGTAAATGAACCCAGCTCCTTTCAGCCAAGGGATACTTGATCCCTTTATTATTTCCCCTAGAAAAGGCATCCTAATTAAAAGGTCAATAAATTAAATGCACTCAGGAAGGCAAAAAGATGAAGAAGGGAAACACCCACCAGGGTGCCTAGTGAAAAACACAAGGTTCATTTCACATGTTTGTTAGGTACCATCAAGTTAGAATAAACTCACAAGGCACAGCTATTTTTGAACAAATGTGCTCAGCTCCTACCTTCATTTCAATGACAGTCTGGAGAGCCTTCGTCTTGGCTGGCTCCGGCTGAAGTTGGCTTCTTCGGTGCAATTCCTGAGGAGGAACACGATAGAAATAAGCTTGACGATTCATCCTTCCGTTACACCATGTCCTTTACACAGTTACCATACAGCCCACTGGGTCCAGGTTCTCTGCTCATAGACATAAACAAGCCACAGGTGCCTCTTCCCCCACACTCTTCAGCATCCCTCCTGCCGGCAGCCTGCGTTCCGGTGAAACGCTCCTGGCACATGCGCTATTTCTGAAACTTCCATCAATAATTAATGTCAACTGTGACAAAGCCAGCAAGTAATCATAGTCTAAATACTGTTCAACACTGGGGCTGATGCCCAGCCATCAAATCATAATTTACTAAATTACATTACTCTGTGCTCCCAACACAAACACAGCAAGGAAACAGAGGAAAGAAAATGACTAACATGGTTGCAAATCCACTGCAAGAATGGCACTCTGCTACTGAGGCAGGTTTGAAATGAGCAATTTAAAACCATTTCAGTACAACTGTGACACTTTTCAAAGTGATCTGATGAAACCCTGTGAATCTCTTGCTTCCAAATTTACGATTTCATCCTTGCTCAAGATTCACAACTGTGGGTGATGTTTATGTGTCATAATGCCAAGAAATTAAAACTGGCATTAATATCAACAATGTTAGAGGAGAGACACGAATGGTTAAAACCAGATGTGGACCCAAGAACTCCTGGAATAATGAATATTTCTTTGAGGAAAGAGCAAACAATGATTTTAAACTTGAAGGCTCATTTTGCATGCTCTCCTCAAAAGAAGAGTTTTGTCAAAACTTTGAAAAGTTGTGTTGGCAGAAGGGAGAGATAAAGATAAGGTTTGTTCAGGCCATGCTTTGGTTTCCTTAATCATTTATGAGAGTGGGGAATGACAAGAATAAATAAAGGGCTCATGCCTGTCCAGGCTACTGTACAGGTCACTTAAGGAGGAATTCCATTAAGACTTGTTTCTTCTTCCAAAAAAATCAATTTAGAATCAATAAGGAGTATCCCTAGGTTTTTAGAACTACTGGATTATAATTATTTAAGTGTTTTAAAAAAACTTGGGAGGTGGGAAAGAGGATTAATATAATTTCTAGCTTTTTAAAGTAAGGGTATTTAAAGTTAACTGCATCCCATACTACCATCAACTGTCACCACCATTTCATAAAGATAGGGCATATGAATATAAAAATTACCAGAAGAACCAAATCCCACAATAAAAGAGAGTCCTATCCATAATAAGATAGATAAGCAGGTAAACTTTTTACCACATTCTATTGTGTTGTCCTTTATGCCAGTGGCCTGAGAAATCTTGACCATGGACCAAGATACACTTGTCCAGAAAGCAAAACTGGGGAAATTACTGCTCCAGCCCTGGACTCGGCAGTCTGAAAAGATATTTTCTCCTCAAAGCCATTAGTAGTACAAACCAGCGATCTTATGGAAAACCTCCAATTTGAGAACTGTGCTTCCTAATCATTTAAAAGGTTCTCACATCAGTTAGGACATTTTTCCCCATAAAATATTCCTGGAAGGAATGGGGTCAAGTACTATTGAACATATATTTTTGAATAGAGAAAAAAAGAGATCATTATGTGTTTTGGGAGGCCCTGGGCTGCAATGAGGTGAGGATGTAAGCCTGTTTACACTCCTTGAAGATGGCAGAGATTTTCCTAAAGGAATGGCCTTCTAGGCAGTTGTCCTTTGTTAAGTATCTACAGTGTCCCTGGCACTACTTGTCTCTTGCAAGTCTCAGCACTACCAAATGAAAAAGATGATCTATATGGTAAGTCCAGTAGGTTTCTAGTAACAATTTAAAAAACAGTACTCACCATGGCCAACTGCAAGTCACTTGAGTGACATAATTGAATACAGAGTTGGAAAGTGCAATAGTTTGGATATGGTTTATTTGTGTCCCCCAAAGTTTCATTTTTTGAGATCTAGGTCTCCCAGTGTGGCAATGTAGGAGTTGGTGGGGCTCTTAAGAGATGGGGCCCAATGGGAACTTATTAGGTCATTGGAGGTACTGCCCTCAGAAGGGATTAAGGGAAGTTTCATGGGACCCTCATTAGTTTTCATAAGAGAGTTATCATAAAAGAGCAAAACTGGCCCTTCCCCACTCACTCTGACCATCTCGCCACGTGATCTCTCCTTCTCCTACACATTCCCAACATGATGTCATATAGCCATCAGGGCTCTACTCAGAGCCAACACCAGGCTGTCTGCACTTTGAGCCTCCAGAACTATGAGCCAAATAAACTAACTCTCTCATCAAGGACCTAGTGTCAGGTATATTGCTATAGCAATGGAAAACTGATTGATAATGGGCACAATAATACTCCATTGTACAGTATTTTCTGCAGACACAACAGATGCAATAACCTCAATATCCTATCCTAGATAGCAGTAATGTGATTAAAAATTAAGATGTAATGAGTTTTCATACAGTTTAATTGTGAGTTTCTATATTTAATTTTTAACACTAGTTGGTGGAACAAGTTTCTAATTGTCTTTCATGGGTCAGAACAATCCAGTTATAGTAAACTAGGGAGTAAATCCTAAGAGGACTTCAATGAACTCCATAAAAAGCTACTTAGCCTTCAACAATACCTGCAACATTGTTGGAGTTCACTGGACCAATACCATCTCATAGAGGAGAATATGGAAAGTAAGTCACTCATCAGAGTTGTTCTATAATAAGTGGTAGAAAAAATACCTTTCACAGATCATGAGGTCTAATACCAAGTGGCATCAAAAGTCTCTTAAAACAAAGACTGAAATAAAATTCATGGTAAATTCATATCATGAATCCTGTTCCAGAACAAAAATTATGAGTTAATTTGAGGAGCAAGGTTAAACTTTCACAAAACAAGTAAAAATAATCAAGAACCAACTAGGCAATAGAGTGAAAATAAAAAACATAGGGTAAAGGCATGTGCTGTTGTAATTTCTGCCAAACACAAAAATATTGTTAAAAAAATTGAGTAATAAAAAAACTAAACTTATGGCAATGGCTTAGCAAAAATGGAAACAGAGTTCTCTTTTTTAAAATTATACAAATTCTATTATAATATAAGCCAACTCAAAATCTAGACAAGGCCCTTGCCCTCTGTGTCACTTCTTAAAAAAAAAAAAAGAAAGAAAAGAAAAAGAAATAATAATTGTAATTTTCTTAACTATCCTATTTTTCAATCCTGACTTCTAAGTCTCTGAAGCTCACCTTAATTCCTACAGTATCAGGTAAAGAGGACTATAACCTGTATCCACACTATATGGAATGTCTGAAAGTCCAATTTAAGACATTTTGTCCACCTCTAAGTACTAAAAATAATTAAATAACAATGGAGGGGGAAAAATGCTCACTCTGCCTATGACAGAGGACCATTGCCCAACAAAGATTGGTGTTTCTCTTTGATAGAGTAGAGTTGTTGCTAGGAAGCCCACCATTATCACCAACACACCTTTGTATCTAGATGGGATTTATTTCTGGCCAGAGGAATGTAGAGAGAAATGAAGAATTTGCCTTCCATAGAAACTTCCAAATTAGTCTTCAACCCTCCCTCTTTTCCTGTGTGCTGTAGGGGTGAAGGACTCTGTAACCCAAGAAGATGGCAGAGCCCTAAGAGAAACAGAGCCTGGATCCCTGAAACACCATTTGAAAAGGCTGCTAAACACTTACACTGAATGGGGATGTGAGTGAAAAATAAACTTCTATTAACTGAGCTTCCAGACTCTTTCTGTAAAAATTCCAGATCTCTCTGCTTTAAAACCTTATCAGTTCTGTATTGTTTGTTGCTTTTAAATCACAAGAGATTTTAGCATGTGGTTGCTTGCCAAATTTTTCTAAGCAGACAATAAGACAAGTTGGCTGCTATATGCTCTAACTATCCCTAACATTTAAGAAATGCACCAGTTGGGCACCAATATTAACTCATGAATTTCCCTAGAAGCACCTCGTGTTCTCTCACATAGGTGTGAATGAGTACAAAATTAACTTATTCTGATAGATTTTAAATGATAGTATTAAGTCATCAAATACAGTAGTACTGAAGGATTTTCTGGGTCATAGAGCTCCTTAAGAATCAATTGGAATGTGCAGATTCTTTCCAGAAATGGGTACATAAAAATACGCATAAACAAAATGGTATGTACCATTTTTGTACAGGGCCTGGTTCAGCACGCCAAAAAAACTTTGGTCTAAGAATCATTTACAGAGAGGAAAGAGCACTGTGTTAGGAGTCAGAAGTCAGAAGCCTGTGGTTCCAACCTGAGACCTCAAGCATGCCCTATTCTATCTCCAATCTGTAGAAAAATAAGTTTTATGGGGAGGGGTATTTCTAATGTCCTTATAGCCTAAGAATATCAGATTTTAAATAGGTAGCTGAACCTGAAATGCTAATCTCTGGCAGTATTTCTAAATACATCCATTCTCAGTTTTAAAAGCAGAAAAAAACATTAAAGAAGAAAACTTGCAGCATCACAAAATAATATGCCACTGTGACACTAATCTCTAGTCATATATTTCTCCTATAATTTCATGTCTAGGTTGGCCATAACTGATCTAAAACTGCCAGCTTCTCTAGGAGATCAACAAGAAAATATACCAATAACCTAGAATTTTGAGTATGAAATATAAAGTGGCTCATCACAGACATTTATTGGTACTTAATGAGAGTCTAGAGTCTAATGAGTTAATTCAGATGAATACCAGCTTCCAAGATGAGTCTGGCAAAATGTTCACTCAGACCACATAGCTTCTTCAGGAGACCAACACAAACAAATAGCAACAACAACAAAAACTCACAAATCTTAACTTTCTGTTTTTCTTTTTTAACTCCTGTTTTTACCTGGTCTTTCCCCATTATTGTTCTGGAAATCTACTGCTGTGTAACAAACCACCACAAGCAGTATCAAGGTATCAAACCACTTCCATTTTATTCATGCATTCTAAGTTAGGAATTTATAAAGCATAGAGTAGGGATTGCTCACCTCTATGGCATAATGTTGGAGCCTGTGACAGGTAGTGCTGATGAATCCACTCTTAGGGAGGTTTCTTCCCTTAAATGTAGAGTTCTTTGACAAGAAAATTACTTAGAGACTGGGTTTAGCTGGAATTGCCATTCTGAATACCAACATATAACCTTTCCATGTAGCTTGGGCTTCCTCACAGTGTGGCAGGCTCAGGCCAATACAACTTCTTACATTTAGGCATTGAAACTCCAAGAGAAAGAGTTTCAGAAAATAAGCAAGAAAAAGCATGGTCTTTTATTACCTAACCTTATATGTCCCATTGCACCATTTCTGTCCCATGCTTCATATGTTGAAGCAGTCAAAAGCATGCTCAGATTCCAGGGAAGCGTGTCAAAGAATTTGAAGCCATGTTTTTAAATTGCCAGTCTTGGAGCTGGGTGAGTAATAGCTCAGTGGTAGAGCATTTTCCTAGCATGTGCAAGGCCCCAGGGTCAATCCCTAACAAATGCACGTATGCATACATGTGTGCACATACACACAATTGGTGAAGTCAATAGGAAAGTAACACTATAATATCAAACCCACTTCAGTCTCAAGATATGACAGAGTCTCAAACCCACTTCAGCCTTAAGATATAGAAGTTTCATATATTCAAATAATGAATGTTGGTATAGGGGTAAGAGAAACACAGTTGTAAACCAAACAGACCAATGTCTCTGCCCGCATATGATTTTTATTCATGATTACAATGGGTGAAAAGGCACAATTTTAAAAGTAGACTAAGCTACTTTGTTACAAATGTTATAAGAGAAAATAAGTCAGGAATGTGGAATGGGTCCATCAATTGCAAGTTTAAATAGGGAAAGCCTCATGGAAAGGTGATATGTGAGCAAATATCTAGAGAGAAGAGAAACAAGTTATACTTACTGCACACAGAGGGAACAGCAAATGCTGCATATGTGGCTGGAGTTGCATCACAGATAGGAAAATTTTTGATCAAATAAGTGCAAGTTGGGAAAAGATGGGAGGATGGGCCATAATTTGGAATGCACTGGGGGACACTGGTTCTCCCTGAGAAAAACAGGAAGCCCTTGGATGGTTTGAGCAAACTATAATCATGATATGAGGCACATTCTTGTAGAATTGCTCCAGCCAGGACTGGGTTGTGGCTCAGTGGTAAAGTGCTAGCCTAGCACATGTGAGGCACTGGGTTCAATCCTGAGCAACACATAAAGTAAAAACAATAAAATAAAGGTATTGTGGCCATCCAAAACTAAAGAGAATTGTTCTAACCACTGAATTGCAGTATAGTTTTAGAAGAGTGATAAGGACAGAACCAAAGGAACTAGCTGGAATAATCCCAGCAAGGAATGTTAGAGCCTTGGAAGAGGGTAAGAGAATGGAGGTAATGAGTTGTGTAAGTTTTGAAAGTGAGGCTGACAACTTCCTGATACTTTGCCTGAGGACCAAAGACTGAAGTAAAGGATGGCTCCAGAGTTGTTATTCTTAACAACAGAAGAACTGAGGTGGATGGCCAACATAGGGAAACACAAAAGAAGAGGCAGGAGTTATAGGAAACAAGAATCTGGTTTAGCATGCTATTAGCCATTCAGGTGGACATGTTGAGCAAGCAATTGCATAAATAAGGGAAGAAGTAAGAGGTATAATTACAAATTGGGGGATTCGTGAATAAATATTAAAAGCTGTGAGCCTAGATGAGATCAACTAGGTACTGAGCACAGAGAGGACAGGAAAGGTTGATGACTGAACTCAGGAGCACTCCAATTTTAAAGGATCTGGAAGTAAGGAAGAAGCACCAAAGGAGACTGAAGAATCATCCAGTGAAATACAAAGAGAATGAGGAATGGGGCAAGTGAAGACAACACTGTCCAGTATAAGGGAGTGACTACCATATCAAATGGTGCTGAAAGGTCAATCAGATTAGGTCAAGGAACTGACCACTGGAATTAGCTATCTGAGGTCATGAGCAATCTCAACTAAAGTAGTTTGGGTGGATAGTATGAGTGAAGTTTGCTTGCAATGTGCTGTGGGAGAATGGGAAGAGAAAAGAACCTCCATCTACTGTATTTGAACAGTGTGCTATTTAACGACTCATTTATCAATATTTTGCTTTAGATATGTATACTCAAGTTCATAACATTATCATAATAGCCAAAAGGTAGAAGCAATTCAAGTGTCAAGAAAAAGACATCCACAGACTAAAGGTGAAAGGATGGGGAAAAACATACCATGCACATGGACTCAGTAAAAAAGCAGGAGTCTCCATCCTCATATCAGATAAAGTTAACCTCAAACCTAAATTAGTCAGAAGGGATAAAGAAGGACATTTCATACTGTTCCAAGGAACCATAAATCAGCAAGACATAACAATTATAAATATTTATTCCCCAAACAATAGAGCATCTATGTACATCAAACAAACCCTTCTCAATTTTAAGAATCAAATAAACCAAAGCACAATAATAGTGACTTTAACACACCACTCTCACCACTGGATAGATCCTCCAAACAAAAACTGAACAAAGACACTATAGAACTAAATAATACAATCAATGATACAGACTTAATGGACATATACAGAGTATTTCATCCATCGAGTGAATACACTTTCTTCTCAGCAGCACATGGATCCTTCTCCAAAATAGACCATATGCTATGCCACAAAGAAGCCATTAGTAAATACAAAAAATTAGAGATACTACCCTGTATCCTATCAGACCATAAAGGAATTAAATTTGAAATCAATGATAAAATAAAAAACAAAAACTACTTCTACACCTGTAGACTAAATAATATGCTATTAAATTATGCAATGATAACAGAAGACGTCAAGGAAGAAATAAAACAGTTCTTAGAGATAAATGAGAAAAATGATACAACATATCAAAATCTCTGGGACACTCTGAAAGTAGTATTAAGAGGAAAGTTCATTGCATTGAGTTCATACATTAAAAAAGAAAAAGTCAACAACTAAATGACCTAACATTACATCTCAAAGCCCTAGAAAAAGAACAGATCCATGCCAAAAATAGTGGAAGACAGGAAATAATTAAAATCAGAGTTGAAATCAATGAAATTGAAATAAGAGAAATAATTCAAATAATTGACAAAACAAAAAGTTGGTTCTTTGAAAAAGTAAACGAAATTGGTAAACCCTTACCCACACTAATGAAGAGAAGGAAAGAGAAAACTCAGATTACTAGAATTTGTGATGAAAAAGGAAGGATCACAACAGACACCATTGAAATACATAACATAATAAGAAGCTACATTGAAAATCTATACTCCAACAAAATACAAAATATCAAAGACATTGACAAATTTTTAAAGACATATGATCCTCCCAAACTGAATCAGGAAGATGTACACAATTTAAACAGATCAGTTTCAAGTACTGATTTCAAGTCATCCAAAGCCTACCAACCAAGAAAATTCCAGGACCAAATGGATTCTCAGTCGAATTCTACAAGACCTTTAAAAAAAAAACTAATACTAATACTCCTCAAAGTATTCCAGGAAATAGAAAAGAAGGGAACCTTTCCAAACTCATTCTATGAAGCTAGTATCACTCTGATATCAAAACCAGACAAAGATGCACCATATATAACTGATGAATAATAGATGCAAAAATCCTTTAAAAAAATTCTGGCAAATCACATTCAAAAACATATTAAAAAGATAGTACATCAATGATCAAGTGGGGTTTATCCCAGGGATGCAAGGTTGGTTCAACATCCAGAAATCAATAAATGTAATTCATCACATCAATAGGCTTAAAGTTAAGAATCACAGGATTATTTCAATAGATGCTGAGAAAGGGTTTGATAAAATACAGCACCACTTCATGTTTAAAACACTAAAAAAAAAAAAAAAAAAAAAAAAAAAACAGGGATAGTAGGAACATACCTCAACATTGTAAAGGCTGTCTCTGCTAAGCCCATGGCTGACATCATTCTAAATGGAGAAAAACTGAAAGCATTCTCTCTAAAAACTGGAAGAAGACAGGGATGCCCTCTTTCACCACTTCTGTTCGATATCGTCCTTGAAACACTAGCCAGAGCAAGTAGACAGATCAAACAAATTAAGGGATACAAATAGGAAAGGAAGAACTCAAGTTGTCACTATTTGCCAATGACATGATTCTATATTTAGAGGATCCAAAAAACTCCACTAGACAACTTCTAGAACTAATAAATGAATTCAGCAAAGTAGCAGGATATAAAATCAATATGCATTAATCTAATGCATTTCTATTCATAAGTGATGAATCCTCTGAAAGAAATTAGGAAAACCACTCCATTTGCAATAGCCTCAAAAAAATAAAATACTTGGTAATTAATCTAACAAAAGAGGTGAAAGACCCCTACAATGAAAACTACAGAACATTAAAGAAAGAAATTGAAGAAAACCTTAGAAAATGGAAATATATCTCATGTATCTGGATAGGCAGAATTAATATGGTTAAAATGGCCATTCTACCAATGGTGCTACATAGATTCAATGCAATTCCAATTAAAATATCAATGACATTCCTCATAGAAAGAGAGAAAACAATCATGAACTTCACCTGGAAGAATAAGAGACCTCAAATAGCCAAAACAATCCTGAGCAGGAAAAGTGAAGCAAGAGATATCACAATACCAGACATTAAACTATACTACAGAGCAACAGTAACAAAAACATCATGGTATTGGTACCAAAATGGACAGGCAGATCAATGGTACAGAATAAAGACACAGAGACAAATCCACATAAATACAGTCACCTCGTACTAGACAAAGGAGCCAAAAATATACAATGGAGAAAAGATAGCCTGTTCAACAAATGGTGCTGGCAAAACTGGAAATCCATATGCAGTAAAATGAAATTAAACCTCTATCTCTCACCCTGCACAAAACTCAACTCAAAATGGATCAAGGACTTGGGAATTAGACCAGAGATCCTGCATCTAATAGAAGACAAAGTAGGCCCAAATCTTCATCATGTTGGCTTAGGATCACACTTCCTTAACAAGACTCCCAAAGCATAAGAAATCAAAGCAAGAATCAATAAATGGGATGGATTCAAACTAAAGAGCTTTTTCTCAGCAAAGGATATAATTCAATAATGTAAAAAAATAGCCGAAAGAGTGGGAGAAAATCTTGTCCACAGGCACTTCAGATAGAGCACTAATCTCCAAAATTTATAAAGAACTTACAAAACTTTACACCAACTATAAAAAGAACCCAATCAATAAATGGGCCAAGGAACTGGACAGACACTTTATAGAAGAAGATATGCAGGCAATTTATAAATATATGAAAAAGTGTTCAACATCTCTAGTAATTAGAGAAATACAAATTAAAAGAACTCTAAGATTTCATCTTACTCCAATTAGAATGGCTATTATCAAGAACACAAACAATAATAGATGTTGGTGTGGATATGGGACACACTTTTACATTGCTGGTGTAGTTGCAATTTGATGCAGCCACTCTGGAAACCAGTGTGGAGAATCCTCAGAAAACTTGGAATGGAACAACCTTTTGACCCGGTTATCCCACTCCTCAGTTTATACCCAAAGGACTTAAAATTAGCATACTACAGTAATGCAGCCACATCAATGTTTACAACAGCTCAATTCACAATAGCTAGATTGTGGAACTAACCTAGATGCACTTCGAAAGATGAATGGATAAAAAAACTGTGGTAAATATACACAATGGAATACTATTCAGCAATAAAGAAGAATAGTATTATGGCATTTGCAGATAAATGAATGGAATTGGAGAATACTGTGCTAACTGAAATAAAATAATCCCTAAAAATCAAAGGTTGAATGTTTTCCCTGATAAGAGGATGATGACATATAATGGGGATGGGGGGGTGGGAGGTGAGAGAAGAATGGAGGAACTTCAGATTACTTAGAGGGAAATGAGCGGGGATGTGATAAATGGTGGAATGAGACAGACATCATTACCCTATGTACATGTATGATTACATGAATGGTATGAATGTACATCGTGCACGACCATAGAAACAAAATGATGTACCCCATTCACATACAATGAATCAAAATGCAGTATGTAAAAGTAAAAAAAAAATTAAAAATTTAAAAAAAGATTGTATAATAATATGCTACTGAACTATATAATTTAAAATGACTAAATTTTTAAATGGTATACCATGTGTTCTTTCCAATTAAAAACAAAGAGAACAAAAACTGTTGAAGTCCCCTAACCTTCTTCATCTCTACCCTTCCAGAGAGTAGCTATCTTCTTAAGGGCTGTGTCTATCATTCTCATTCATGGTTCTGTGCTTTTATTACACATGTATTTCCTCACACATAGTATAATGCTAAAGATGCAGAGCATGGTTTTATAATTTTCAGAAATACCAGTTGTCCATATTGCATTTTGTTTTTTGCCTTAATAATATTTTTACAATTTATTATTTGTACAGATATTACAAAATATTATTACAATTTATCTGTACAAATAATAGTTTCCTACTCTCCCCCCACCCCATTTTATAGTGTTTCACTAAGTCTTCCAGTACATGGGGGAAACTCCTCTCTTTTAGGCATCTTAAACATACAATAATTATCTTCCTTCTGAAACTACTTACTCCTTCTGCTTAAGATAATCCTCCATTCTTTTATTCTGTTTTGTATATAAGAGTCATCAAACTACAACTGACAGTCAAGTCTGGCCCACCACTTTTTTTGTTAGTTCTATTGGAACATTGCTATGCCTACTCATTTACATATTGCATATCATTACCCTCATGCTATAATGGTAGAGTTGGGCAGTTGTGACAAAGATAAAGCTGATAGCCTCATAAAGATAAACCTGATAAAGCTGAAAATATACACTTACCTGGCCCTTTACATAAGTTTGCCAATCCCTAGTCTAAGAGGTCTTTAATACTCTTTCTAGAAATCTAAGGAAAGACATCTATTCCTCAAGTGGTAGTTTAAAATCCACATTTTTAATATTCCCTTTATAAGGTATAGCCTAAATATCCCACTTCACTGCAGAACGAACTCAATAATTCACTTTTAACAAGCAGACTTGGGTGACTTCTGAGGCTTGGGCATTAAAGATATTACAACTTACTTCTTGTTCACATCCTTGGATGACCTGCTCTGGCGAAAGCCAGTCCCCACACTGTGAGAATATGGAGCTGTCCTCTGGAGCGGGTCATGTGACATGTAACTGAGGCTTCTTGCCAACAGCTATGCAAAAGAGTAATCATGAAAGTGAATCATCCAGTCTCAATTAAGCATTCAGATGACTCTAAGCCCTGTTCAAGAGCAACCATAATGGCTATTACCATTAGCCATGACTGGGGTAATTTGTTTTACAGTCAGAGGTTACAAATATATCACAAGAAGGTCATCAGCTGATTCTCCAAACTAGTCTACATCCCATGCCTCCATATATATTCTTATAGCATTGTATACATGTTCTTCATATCATTGAATACAGCTGCAACTTTGTACTAATTTATAAAATTTCATGTAATTGATTCATGTCTGTTTCCACTACTGGGGGTAAATTCCATGAGCACTAAGACTCTATCTTTGCATTATATTCCCAGCAAGTAATACAGTGCCTGCTAAGAGTAGGTACTCAATAAACACTGAATGACTATTTAAATAACAATACAAATGAGATTGTACTTACAAGCCAGTAAGTCCTATAGAACCCTTGACCAAAAAAGGTCTGCTGTGAAAGATTGTGGAGAGCGGTGACAGGATAGGAGAGCAGTGACTGAGATTGGGGGTCTCTGATGACCTCCGGGTTGTGGCATGCCTGGTGCCTAGGAATGTTTCTGTTCAAGGGCACAGGATACTTAGCAGCTGTGGCAATGCCCTGCATGAGGAGGCTCTGTGCAAGAGTCCTATCAGCTCTGAACTTGATCTCAGGCACACAGCTACTGGGAAGGAATTCTTTTTTTTTTTTAAATTTATTTTTATTGTAAACATATAGGATACATGTTGTTTCTCTGTTTGTACATGAAGTAAATAAAGGCATACAATTTGTATGATCATACATTTACATAAGGTAATGGTGTTCGATTCATTCTGTTATTTTTTCCTTCCCCCACCCCTCCCACCTCTCTTTTCCCTCTATACAGTCCCTCCTTCCTCCATTCTTGCCCCCCCACCCCCCATCATGTGTCATCATCCGCTTATCAGTGAAATCATTCATCCTTCGGTTTTTTGAGATTGGCTTATCTCACTTAGCATGATATTCTCCAATTTCATCCATTTACCTGAAAATGCCATAATTTTATTATTTTTTATGGCTGAAGTAATATTCCATTGTATATATATACCACAGTTTCTTTATCCATTCATCAACTGAAGGACATCTAGGTTGGTTCCACAATCTGGCTATTGTAAATTGAGCAGCTATGAACATTGATGTGGTTGTGTCTCTGTAGTATGCTGATTTTAAGTCCTTTGGGTATAGGCCAAGGAGTGGGATAGCTGGGTCAAATGGTGGTCCATTCCATGCTTTCTGAGGAATCTCCACACTGCTTTCCAGAGTGGCTGCGCTAATTTACAAACCCACCAGCAATGTATGAGTACACCTTTTTCCCCACATCCTCGCCAATACCTATTGTTTCTTGTATTCTCAATAATCGTCATTCTAATTGGGGTGAGATGGAATCTTAGGGTAGTTTTGATTTGCATTTCTCTTATTACTAGGGATGTTGAACATTTTTTCATATATCTGTTGATTGCTTGTAGATCTTCTTCTGTGAAGTGTCTGTTCATTTCCTTAGACCATTTGTTGATTGGATTATTTGTATTCTTGGTGTAGAGTTTTTTGAGTTCTTTATAGATTCTGGAAATTAGTGCTCTATCTGAAGTATGCGTGGCAAAGATTTTCTCCCACTCTGTAGGCTCTCTCTTCACATTTCTGATAGTTTCCTTTGCTGAGAGAAAGCTTTTTAGTTTGAATCTATCCCAGTTATTGATTCTTGCTTTTATTTCTTGTTCTATGGGAATACTGTTAAGGAAGTCTGATCCTAAGTCAACAAGTTGAAAGTTTGGACCTACTTTTTCTTCTATAAGATGCAGGGTCTCTGGTCTGATTCTGAGGTCCTTGATCCATTTTGAGTTGAGTTTTGTGCAGGGTGAGAGATAGGGGTTTAGGTTCTTTCTGCTGCATATGGATTTCCAGTTTGTTGAAGAGGCTATCTTTTCTCCATTGCATATTTTTGGCACCTTTGTCTAGTATGAGAAAATTGTATTTATTTGGGTTTGTGTCCATGTCCTCTTTTCTGTACCATTGATCTACCTGTCTATTTGGTACCAATACCATGCCATTTTTGTTACTATTACTTTGTAGTATAGTTGAAGTTCTGGTATTGCTTCACTCTTCCTGCTAAGGATTGCTTTAGCTATTCTGGGTTTCTTATTTTTTCCAGATGAATTTCATGATTACTTGCTCTATTTCTATAAGGTACATCATTGGGATTTTAATTGGAATTGCACTGAATCTTTTGGTAGTATGGCCATTTTGACAATATTAATTCTGCCCATCCAAGAACATGGGAGATCTTTCCATCTTCTAAGGTCTTCCTCAATTTCTTTCTTCAATGTTTTGTTGTTTTCATTGTAGAGATCTTTTACCTCTTTGGTTAGATTGATTCCAAAGTTTTTTTTTTTTAAGTTATTGCAAATGGAGTTGTTTTCCTCATTTTCCTTTCAGATATTTCATCGCTTATGAATAAAAATGCTTTAGATTTATGTGTGTTGATTTTATAGCCTGCTATTTTGCTGAATTCATTGATGAGGTCTAGAAGTTTTCTGGAGGAGGTTTTTGGATCCTCTAAATAGAGAATCATGTCATCAACAAATAGTGACAGCTTAATTTCCTCTTTTCCTATTCGTATCCCTTTAATTTCTTTAGTCTGTCTAATTGCTTTAGCTAGAATTTCCAGAACAATGTTGAATAGAAGTGGTAAAAGAGGACATCCCTGTCTTGTTCCTGTTTTTAAAGGGAATGCTTTCAGTTTTCTCCATTAAGAATGATGTTGGCTATGGGCTTAGCATAGATAGCCTTTACAATGTTCAGGTATGTTCCTACTATCCCTATTTTTTCTAGAGTTTTGAACATGAAGGGGTGTTGTATTTTGTCAAACGCTTTTTCTGCATCAATTGAAATAACCATATGATTCTTATCCTTAAGTCTATTGATATGATGGATTATGTTTATTGACTTACAGATGTTAAACCATCCTTGCATTCCAGGGATGAACCCCACTTGATCATGATGCACAATTTTCTTAATATATTTTTGGATACAGTTTGCCAGTATTTTGTTAAGGATTTTTGCATCTATATTCATCAAGGATATTTGTCTAAAATTTTCTTTCCTTGATGTGTCTTTTCCTGGTTTGGGTATTAGGTTGATATTAGCTTCACAGAATGAGTTTGGTAGGGTACCCTCCTTCTCTATTTCCTGGAATACTTTGAAAAGTATTGGAATGAGTTCTTCTTCAAAGGTCTCGCAGAAATCGGCTGAGAATCTGTCTGGTCCTTGAATTGTAGGTTTTTAATGGCTTCTTCTATTTCATTGCTTGATACTGATCTGTTTAAATTGTATATGTCCTCCTGGTTCAGTATGGGAGGATCATACGTCTCTAGAAATCTGTCAATGTCTTTGGTAGTTTCTATTTTGTTGGAATACAGATTTTCAAAGTAGCTTCTCATAATGTTATGTATCTCAGTGGTATCTGTCCTGATACTTCCTTTTTCATCTCGAATTTTAGTAATTTGAGTTTTCTCTCTTCTTCTCTTTGTTAGTGTGGCTAAGGGTTTGTCTATTTTGTTTACTTTTTCAAAGAACCAACTTTTTGTTTTGTCAATTTTTTGAATTGTTTCTTTTGTTTCAATTTCATTGAATTCAGCTCTGATTTTAATTATTTCCTGTCTTCAACTACTTTTGCTGTTATTCTGTTCTCCTTTTTCTAGGGCTTTGAGATGTAATGTTAGGTCATTTAGTTGTTGATTTTTCATTCTCTTCTTGAATACGCTCCATGCAATGAATTTTCCTCTTAGTACCACTTTCATAGTGTCCCAGAGAGTTTGATATGTTGTATGGTCAGTCTCACTGACCTCTAAGAATTTTTTTATCTCCTCCCTGATGTTTTCTGTCATCCATGTTTCATTCAATAGCATATTATTTAGTCTCCAGGTGTTGGAGTAATTTCTGTTTCTTATTTTGTCATTGATTTCTACTCTCAGACCATTATGATCTGATAGAACACAAGGCAGTATCTCTATTTTTTTGCATTTCCTAAAGGCTGCTTTGTGACAAAACATATGGTCTATTTTCAAGAAGCTTCCATGTGCTGCTGAGAAGAAAGTGAATCCTCTTGTTGATGCATAGAATATTCTACATATGTCTATTAAGTCTAGGTTATTGATTGTGTTATTGAGCTCTATGGTTTCTTTGGTTTTTGTCTGGAAGATCTATCCAGTGGTGACAGTTAAATTCACCCAGAATTATTGTGTTGTGGTCTATGTGATTCCTGGAATTGAGAAGGATTTGTTTGATGTACAAGGATGCACCATTGTTTGGGGCATAAATATTTACAATCCTTAGTCTTCCCGACTTATGGTTCCCTTAAGCAGCATGAAATGTCCTTTTTTATCCTTTCTGACTAACTTTGGCTTGAAGTCCACTTTATCTGATATAAGGATGGAAACCCCCACTTTTCTACTGAGTCCATGTGCGTGGTAGGTTTTTTCCCAACCTTTCACCTTTAGTCTGTGGATGTCTTTTTCTATGAGATGAGTCTCTTGCAGGCAGCATATTGTTGGGTCTTTCTTTTTAATCCATTCTGCCAGTCTATGCCTTTTGATTGATGAGTTTAGGGCATTAACGTTCAGGGTTATTATTGAGATATGATTTGTATTCCCAGTCATTTGGGCTTATTTTTGGTTTTTAACTTGGCTTGGTTTCTCCTTTGAGTGGATTTTTCTTTAAGGAAGTTCCTCCCTTTGCTGACCTACATTGTTGTTTTTCATTTCCTCCTCATGGAATATTTTGTTGAGAACATTCTGTAGCGCAGGTTTTCTATTTGTAAATTCTTCTAACTTTTGTTTATCATGGAAGGATTTTATTTCATCTTCAAATTTGAAGTTTTGGTGAGTATAGGATTCTTGGTTGGCAACCAAACATGTTCTTTCAGAGATTGAAATATGTTGTTCCAGGCCCTTCTAGCTTTTAGAGTCTGGGTTGAGAAGTCGGCTGCTATCCATATTGGTTTCCCCCTATATGTAATCTGATGCTTTTCTCTCACAGCCTTCAAAATCCTGTCTTTATTTTGAATGTTAGGCATTTTCATTATAATGTGCCTTGGTGTGGATCTTTTGTGATTTTGTGCATTTGGTGTTCTGTAGACCTCTTGTAATTGATTTTCCATTTCATTCTTCAGGCTTGGGAAATTTTCTGATATTATTTCATTGAATAGGTTGTTCATTCCTTTGGTTTGTATCTCTGTACCTTCCTCAATCCCAATAATTCTTAAATTTGGTCTTTTCATGATGTCCCATAGTTCTTGGAGATTCTGTTCATGATTTCTTACTATCTTCTCTGTTTGGGCAACTTTATTTTCAAGATTAAGTATTTTGTCTTCATTGTCTGAGGTCTAGTCTTTTGGTGATGCTTTCCATTGAGATTTTTATTTGGTTTATTGTTTCCTTCATTTCAAGGATCACCATTTGGTTTTTTTTTTTTTTTTTTTTTTTTTTTTGAGAATCTCTAACTCTTTGTTGAAATGATCTTTTGCTTCTTGCAGTTGCTCTTTCAACTACTTATTGGTATTATCATTCATTGCCTGCATTTGCTCTCTTATCTCATGCTTTGCTTCACGAATCATCTTAATCATGTATAATCTGAAGTCCTTTTCTGACATTTCTTCTACCATACTGTCATTGGATTCTATTAATATAGAATCTAGATTTGTTTGGATCATTTTCTTGGGAAGGAATTCTTATGCTAGACAACCACAATGTTTCACCAGCTCCTTGTCTGGTTCCTGCCCACTCTACAGTAACTTTTAACAATGGACTTTCTTGAGAGCTCCACAAATCTCCTAACATTGCACTCCGCAACTGTGGATTGCAACTGCAGAAAAATTACACAGATGTCCTAGTTTCAGTAACTTTTCTGAATACAAAGAATAATAGTTGCATAGTCTTTAACCTGATAATGAGACATATATAAATAAAGATTGCTGGTGTAACTCTTTAGATCTGCATCTCCATCAGAAGGCAGAGCTCTACCTAATCCCAGCTTAATCTTCAAAATCTGTGTTTGTGAATCTTTATTTTCCAATCCCACCTCAGCCCTCACCAGAACCGCAAGTTTGGTCATGCTGGGGGCAGCAAAAGATGATAATAGCTAACAGTTACTTATACATTGCTATGTGCTAAGTACTCTTTTAAGTTCTTTATGAATATTAATGTGTTTAATTCTCAAAATAACCTCCTTAGGCAGGTACTATTATTATTACCATTTTTCACACAAACCAGAAACAGAGAAGTTAGTAACTTTCCCAAGAAAACCTACTGAATTGCATTGCAGGGATTTATCCCAGGCAGTCTGATTCCAGAGCCTATGTTACTGATCATCATGCTATTCAGACCATGTCTTTTAACTTGGCTTTGATTTCACATTTGATGCTGATACTCCCATTGCCTTTTCTAATTGTAATTACCACTCTGTATCTGTTTGGTTCACTCTTCCATTTCCCACTCTATATGTACTTGAAAAATTTAAAAACTTATCTCAATAACAATTTAATGGTTCTGATATTCACATTAGATATTAAAATTTAAAGGGTAAGCATGTTTAGGTACACAGAACTGAGGGAAGATCAATTATTTCCAAATATACTCAGGTCTCTATATCTGTGAGTTCTGCATCCCTGAATCCAACCAAACACAGATCAGAAATATTTAGGAAAAAACAAGTGTACTGAACATAAAAACTTTTCTTCCCTCTTATTATTCCCTAAACAATACATTATAATAATTACTTATTTGGAACTCACACTGTATTAGGTAATATAAGTAATCTAGAGATTAAAGTATATAGGAGAATGTGCCAGTACTATATAAAGTACTTGAGCAATATGGGTTTTGGTATTCATGGGGGCCCCAGAACCAGAATTATGTAGATACTGAGGGATGACTGTATCAGCATCCTTTTCAATCTTTAACATATAAAGCATTTTAAAGTAACCTTAAATATTTAAATAAGGCCAAATTAACAGTTATACTGAACTTTGGATCCTCTAAGCCTCCATTTCAAGACCCCATAAAATATTTAAAGATTGGTCACATACCAGGCCACAAAGGAAAACCTCAAACAGATTCTATAGGGCAGAGGTGATACAGGTCAAATCCTTTTCTATATAATAAAGCAAGAAATTAATAATCCTGTCACCTCCACCTAATAGGAATGTGAACTTGGTCAAGCTGTTGAATTTTCTCTGATCTTCAATTTGCTTACCAGCATCATAGATACCTAATGGGGTGGTGAAGTTAAGATAAGTTTGTGAAATACTCAGCTGGGCGGGCATACCATACACACTCAATACATTAAACATCCTTATTTTTGTTGTTGCTCCTGAATGGTGTTATGGTTCAGTTATGAGGCATCACCCAAAAGCTCATGTCAGAGACAATGAGAGAATTTCAGAGGTGAAATGGTCTAATCATGACAGCTATGATCTAATCAGTGGATTAATTCACTTAAATGGATTAAGTGTAGTCAAACAGTGTGGTTAGAGGAAGTAGGTCACTGGGGCATGTCTTTGGGGTTTATTTTGTATTGGATGAATGGAGTTCACTTTCTATTGTTATGTTTGTTTGTTTTGTTTTGCTGGGGGTTTTTTGTTTGTTTGTTTGTTTTGGTACTGGGAATTGAACTCAGGGGCACTCAACCACTAAGCCACATCCCTAGCCCTATTTTGTGTTTTATTTAGAGACAGGGCCTCACTGAGTTGCTTAATGCCTTGCTTTTGCTGAGGCTGTCTTTGAACTCATGATCCTCCTGTCTCAGCTTCCCAAGCGACTGGGATTACAGGGAACTTACTCTCTTCCTCTCTGCTTCCTTGCTGTCATATCCTGAGCTGCTTTCTTCTGCCAACCCCTTTCACCATGATGTTCTATCTCATCTTGGGCCCAGAGATATGGAGTTGACTGACCACTGACTGAACATCTGAAACCATAAACTCAAAATAAACTTTTCTTTCTCTAAGTTGTTCTTGTCAGGTCTTTTGGTCACAGCAACAAAAAACCAACTAAAACAAATGGTTATTAGTATTTCTAAAACTGTATTAGAAATGTAGGTGGGCAAAATGCCTTCCCTGCCCACTTATTCTGTGCTGTGATACTGGTGACAACTAATATACTGCTACTAGATATAAGTGAATAATATAATTCAAGAAGTATCTACTGAAGATACTCTTTATCTCTGTGCCAGGTAAAGCCTACAATCCTTGCCTTCTTGAACTTTTGTTCTAATGCATGTATTCTCAATGGAGTTGGTATCACAACTAGAGGATTTAGGAAAGAGCAAGTTGTCCAGTATGGTTGGAAAAGAGACAGTGATGAAGAGAATGCTGGGAGATGAAGCTAATGAATGGGGAAGCAGATAGATAAATATCTTGGTCTTTCATAGGAACCTTCAGATTCTAGAGACGGGGGAAATAATTTCAATAGAAATACATAAATGTGGTATAAACCTACTGGTAATTTTTTTTAAATTTTCATACATACATAAAAAATAAAAATTTGGGAGCCAAAGACTATATGATCTGAATCTACACAAATCCATTTCCCCCTCAATTTGCTTTAATGCATAACTTGTTCTTTTTGCTAAAGTTCATTGAAGATTTTTCTCACAAATTTGTTTTGGACCTTTATATGCTATGATACACACAAATTAATAGAATAAAATGCCGGCTTCATATAATTGGTGAATTGTGTTGGCACTATCCTAAAAAAATATACAGTTATTTAATTCAATAATTACTGGGCACCTAGTATGTGCTAGATAATGCAACGATAAGAAAAATAAACAAAACACCATTCCAGGCCTCAAGGAACTTGATTATGTAATAGAAAACTGGATACATAACTAGACTACAAGACCACAAATGTTAATCTCAACATTAACAACAGCAGCCACCACTTACTTCAAACCCAGTCCTGTGATTCCCTTCCCTTCTGGTTTGATAGCACAACGTCCCTGAAGGGAGGAGTTACCACTCCCATGGGAAAGTTGAAGACAATCAGAGTTAAATAACATGCCCAAGATCACAGAGCTAGTAACACCTGAAAGTGTAACCAAGGCCTATCTGACAGCTAAGCTCACACCTTTAATTACCAACATAACACTTGGTTTATATTGCTATTTGTAGTCCTTTCATGTTCTGCAAACATATAGAATTTTAACAGGTAACAAAATATGACTTCTGGTTTGTTTCTTGGTTCATTTATAGAACTCTGACATGGGAACGACATGCCATGGGACAGATTGAGAAGTTAAAAATCCACACCTGATGACAGAAAGCTTCATGGAATAGTACAAAAGGGTAATCTTCGCCCACCTTTGGATTCCTCTATTAGATTCCTCTCTTGTACTCCTATTTGAGCTGAAATAACCTCTCTAAACATTATATATACACTAGCCCTTTTCTATTCTTTTGAGAACATAAGCAACATATCACTTCTCCTATGATGATAGCTCTCCACTTCAAGTCTTTCTTACTGAGCAGTCACTACTCTACCCACTCTTTGCCATGACACAATGTCAAGTGCTCTCAGCAACATCCTGGACATAAACCACAGACTGTGTACCTGATCTCATCAGATCTCAGAATCTAATCAAGACTGGGTACAGTTAGTACTTGGATGGGAAAGCACCTGAGGATACTGGGTGCTGTAGGTTTTGAGCATGACACCAAGAACCACAGGAGATTTTTTTCCCAGGTCATGAAAACTAATAGATTTCCCAGCTGGATTTTACCACTGCATTGGAGTAGTGACTCCATTTTACCTTCTATTTTTCCTGTTTGAACTGGAATGTCTGTTACTGTAAATCTATTCCTGTCTCAACACTATCCTGTTGGGAACAGATACCTTATTTCTTTAGTTTCATAGGCCTACTGATAGAGAACTATACCCCTGGAGGTGTGCTTAATGGATTATATCCAGAGACTCTTCCATACAGAGATCATTTAGGAGATGGGACTTTTGAACTAATCAGAGTTAGATAAAATTTTTAGAACTTACGTTGATACTGTAATGAGATGACCTTTGGGGACTTGGGAATGGGATGAACATACTTATTTGGGGGGAGGATGTAAATATTTGGGAGTCAGAAAATAGACTGTAGTAGGCAGAATAATCCCCTTTATCAAATATGTTCACCTATTTTCAAAACCTATGAATGTTACATTACATGACAAAAGTTTAAGTTTAAAAGACTCTAAAATAAGTAGTTTATTCTCAATAAAATGGGTGGGCCCAACCAATCTCGACATGTGTGCCTTTTAAAAGCTGAGAACTTTCTCTGACTAGAAGTAAGGGAGATGCAGCAGATGGAGAAGTTAGAAAGATCTTTGGTGTGAGAAGGATTCGATGTGCCATTCCTGATTCTGAGACATAAAAGCATGGCAAGGAACATAGGAGGCCCCTAAGAGCTTAAAGCGGTCCCTAGTTGATAGCCAGTAAGAAAATGGGGCCCCTAAACCTGTGAATACAAGCAACTGGCTTCACCCTATAATCTAAATCTGTATGAGCTTAGAAGCAGAACTGATCTCAAAAGCCTTGATTTGGGACCTGTGAGATTCATAGTGGAGGATCCAGCTGGGTTATGCTATATCAGGACTTCTGAGCCAACAGCTTTGCAGTCTTAAGCTGCTAAACTTGTGATAATTTGTTATATCAGCAACACAAAATTAGTATATGGTGACTAATTTTTCACTAACTTTGGGGCATCCTTGTTAGATAGTTTTTTTTCTATACTGAGGTAAAATATATTCCCATAAAATTTCCATATATTGAACTCATTCAAGGACATAAAAAACAAACCAAGTTCACCTTCCATGATGACAGCTTCCTAATCCAAGGCCTTTCTTACTAAGGAGTATTATTCTATCCATTGTTTCTTATACAGTGTGGTATCAAGAGCTATCAGCAATCCCCTTAGTCTACTTCTGTCTCAGGTCAGATACCTAAGAGGCAGTGCCTGAGACAGGGTCTTTTATGCAAGTGATTTATTAGGAGAAAACTCGACAGGGAATCTATAAGGAAGAGAGAGAAGCCATATAGAAGAGAAGAAAGTTAAGCAAGGGTGTTATATTTCAAATCTAGTCTGAGCCTGAAGTTGTGGGAACTACAGAAAATGACCCATGCTGCAGTCTGTCCCATCTTGAGACAAGGGGGATAGGATTCCATGCCCCATTTTAGCCAGCCATTGCCTGTCAGGCATTTCTAAGCAGGAAGAAGTTTTGCAATCCCAGTCACCAAAGGCATAACCTCCAATAAAGATGCCAGGTGTGAGTCATTGACTGCAGCACCACAGCCACCACAGGATGAGCCTATCTGCCCAGTAAATGGGGTACTATTATCTGTTATAGTCTAAGATTCATAGGATATGCGCAGGACTCTAGGTATACTCTCTATCAGCATGAAGTGAATACAATAGGATTCCATTTCCCTTATTCTAGATCAGTGGCATTAAAACTTTCATTTTAGTCATACAATCTTTCATATTTATTTTCTTCCCCAAATCCAACATGAGACATACTACATATTCATCCTCTGTCTTTGTCTGTCTGTGCCTGTCTTTCTAATTAATTGAGCATCTGCTATTTGGCAGACACTGTGAAGGATCCTAGAGATAGTGAGGAATTAAAACAAGCATGCTCCCTGCCATCAAGAGTTTTCCTGCCTGGCATAAAGGTAGTCAGAAAAAAGTAAAGGAAGAAGCTTAAAACTACAAATGTACACAGGTAGTAAGTGTTATAATGACAATAATGAGACCATGCTGACTGAGATAGAGAGTAACAGGGAGGGAAATACATGATTTATATACGATCTGCTTCCTGAACATACGATAAAAATGCTAACTTGCTAGTTTTGCACTGCACTTAGTTAAGGGACTTTATTTTTCCCTGCCATCATCTCCCTCTAAAATTTAATGTGGCAGTTAGGGAAGGTCTGCCAGAGAGGGTAACATTCAAATGTAAACCTGAAGGATGAACATGAACCAGCATGTGAACACCCATGAGGAGCATGATCCAAGTAGAGGGAATACAGAAAAGAAAAGAAAAAAAAAAGTGGATCTTCTATAATTAACAGGGTGGCAAGGGGAAGAAAGGGCCTGGAACCTGCCTACTCAGTCCATTTCAGGGGCCCCTGAGCTATTTTCTTAGAACTCCAGGCTCCTCAAATACTACTTGAAAACCTCCTTCTGGGCATCATACTTTGAGTCACCAATTATGAAATGGGATTAAGAAAGTGTGGCTTTCTGTCCATGTGCCATTAGGGAACACACAACCTTCATCTGTTTTCCTGGATCTTTACCCTCCCTCAGGTCCCCTTCTTTCTCCAGTACTTGAAGGTAGCATGAGAGGGAAGGCCTGGCAGCTTCACAGATCCAGCCAGAGGGCCCATTTTAGAGATGCCAGCAGGGGACGGCATATGAATCAACAGTGTGTTCCCTGTACACACCCACAGTCCAGATGGCTGCAGATCACAGGAGCAGAGGGTGGTTCCTACGCAGATGACTTCCCTGGCTGGAGACATGTGCCACACTTCAGACCATGAGGGAGCACAGTGGTAGTGGTGGTAGTGGCGGCGACATTTATACAGAAAAGGGCAGTCTTTCCTTTACTGTAGATTGTCATTTCAAATACTTGTCTGTAACAGAATCATACAGTATAAGATACTGAGGGTTACAGATTTGGAAAGTACCATAATAACTTGCTGGTCTACCTTCTCACTTTCATCCAGCTCCTTCACATTCCTGAGTGGGTCATTAAGATGAAGCTTGAAAGAGTTCAGATGTGGGCAGTCACATTTTTATGAAGCAGCTCTGAGAGTTAAAAAATTCTCTCCTTATGTATGTGAAATCAAAATCTGCTCCCTCCAACTCTCTTCCCTTTGGACTGGGTCTTCTTTATACAGAATTTAATAATACTTACATTAGCCATCCATGGCTTACCATGTCCTGAACATTGTGCTAAGTACTTGACATGAAATATCTCATCTAACCTATTCCCCAAACTTAGGATGTAAGGATTCATCTTATCCCTGGTTTTCAGAAGGAAACCTGAGCCCAGGAGTAATGGAGCAGCCCAAGACCACAGCATTTAAAATCAAAACTGAAATTTGGACCCACATCTGTCATTTTCCAAAACACAACTAAGCTCTTGACATGTTCACTGTGCAGCCTCCAGAGAACAAATCTTTTTCATAAAACGGTTCACCTAGTATAGGAATCCAGACCACCTTTCTAAGTATTTTTCTTGTGAAACACCTCCAGGTCGTTCAGTCACTCTTAACAGAATGCAAGCGCTCAAAGAAGAACCACACTGATGACCCTTCTCTGGAAAAGCTCCAGTATCTGACCTTCCTAAAATGTGGTGCCAAAAACTGGTCATTCCAGACATAGCCTAACAATGGCAGAATCCATTGAATCCCTCCTTCCATGTCTACTCAAGCAATAGAAAATTAAGTCTGTTTTTTAGGCAGCTTTGAACTGATGTTCTGCATCAATTGAGAATGCTCCTTTATTAGAAATGGTACATCCCTAAATGTATGGAATGAGGTGAGCAGTCACTATCAAGCAGTGCATAAATAAGCAGAGGACAATCGCCCCAGAGAACTGCCTGACACATGGGTGGTCCTTGATATTCGCTGTGGAACTTTCAAATATTTGGCTTGCCGACACCACAGATGAAGCCTTTCGAACCATCATTCATGACTGAACTGGAGCTTTAGAGTTGCAGATGGTTGGGCGATCCAAGATGGTGGCCTAGAGGGAGACTGCACCCCCAGTCGCTCCAGAACCCAGGAGTTAAGAAGGGGAGGCATTGAGAGACTCGGACTGAAATAGAGCCACGGGTGAGTCTGCCCACTGAGTAAAGCTCAGCCCGGGTGGCAGGCCCAGATAGAGGTGGCTTATTGGAGCCAGGCAGGGCAGCTAGAGTCTTCCCAAGGTAGCCTTCCACACTCCGGCAGTGGGCTCCTCCCACACGGCCAGTTGCACGGTGCAGGCCCACAGTGAGAGTATTTCTGCACAGAGCCAGTTCCAAACCGTGGAACCAGTAGGGGGCTAGGGGCAGTTTTCTTCGGAGGAGCTGCTTTATCAGATTCCTCCAAGACATCAGGCTACTGAAGGCTGGGAGGTGATACACTGGAAATCTACCGGGACACTATAAGCTAATAGCGGAAAACTGCAATATCTCAGGGTCCCACTGACAACTGACCAATATGAGAAAACAAGGGAAGAAAATGTCCCAAACAAACCTAGATACTACATCAATAAAACCCAATGACAGCACAGCAGAAGAAATGTCAGAAAGGGAGTTCAGAATGTACGTAATTAAAACAATCAGGGAAGTTAATGAGGAGATGAAAGAGCAAATGCAGGCATTGAAGGGGGAGATGAAAGAGCAAATGCAGGCATTAAATGATCGCACCAATCAACAGTTAAAAGACCAAATACGGGAAGCAAGAGATCATTTCAATAAAGAGTTAGAGATACTGAAAAAAAACCAAACTGAAATCCTTGAAATGAAGGAAACAATAAACCAAGTTAAAAACTCCATAGAAAGCATAACCAATAGGATAGAACACCTGGAAGACAGAACCTCAGACATTGAAGACAAATTATTTAATCTTGAAAGCAAAGTTGGCCAAACAGAAAAGATGGTAAGAAATCATGAACAGAATCTACAAGAATTATGGGATATCATGAAAAGGCCAAATTTAAGAATTATTGGGATTGAGGAAGGCTTAGAGAAACAAACCAAAGGAATGAACAATCTATTCAATGAAATAATAACAGAAAATTTCCCAAATCTGAAGAATGAAATGGAAAACCAAGTACAAGAGGCTTATAGAACTCCAAACATACAAAATTACAACAGACCCACACCAAGGCACATTATTATGAAAATACCTAACATACAAAATAAAGACAGAATTTTAAAGGCCGCGAGAGAAAAGAATCAAATTACATTCAGAGGGAAACCAATAAGAATATCAGCAGATTTTTCAATCCAGACCCTAAAAGCTAGAAGGGCCTGGAACAACATATACCAAGCCCTGAAAGAAAACGGATGCCAACCAAGAATCTTATACCCAGCAAAACTTACCTTCAAATTTGACAATGAAATAAGATCCTTCCATGATAAACAAAAGCTAAAGGAATTTACAAAAAGAAAGCCAGCATTACAGAACATTCTCAGCAAAATATTCCATGAGGAAGAGATGAAAAACAACGATGCAAATCAGCAACAGGAGGCGCTAGCCTAAAGGAATAGCCAAATAAAGGAGAAACCAAATCATGTCAAAAACAAATATGAGTCAATTGACTGGGAATACAAATCATATCACAATAATAACCCTGAATGTTAATGGCCTGAATTCATCAATCAAAAGACACAGACTGGCAGATTGGATTAAAAAGAAAAATCCAACAATATGCTGCCTGCAAGAGACTCAATTCATAGAAAGAGACACCCATAGACTAAAGGTGAAAGGATGGGGAAAAACATACCATGCACACGGACACAGCAAAAAAGCTGGAGTATCCATCCTCATCTCAGATAATGTGGACTTCAAACCAAAACTAGTCAGAAGGGATAAAGAAGGACATTACATGCTGCTTAAGGGAAGCATAAATCAGCAAGACTTAACAATCATAAATATCTATGCCCCGAACATTGGCTTATCCACGTACGTCAAACAAATCCTTCTCAATTCCAGAAATCAAATAGACCACAAGACAATAATACTAGGCGATTTTAACACACCTCTCTCACCACTGGATAGATCGTCCAAACAAAAATTGAATAAAGAAACTATAGATCTCAACAACACAATCAGCAATTTAGACTTAACGGACATATATAGAATATACCATCCAACAAAGAACGAATACACTTTCTTCTCAGCAGCACATGGATCCTTCTCTAAAATAGACCATATTTTATGCCACAAAGCTACTGTTAGCAAATACAAGAAGATAGAGATACTACCTTGTACTCTATCAGATCATAATGGATTGAAATTAGAAATAAATGACAGAATAAAAAACAGAAACTTCTCCAATACCTGGAGATTAAATAATACACTATTATATGATGAATGGATAACAGAAGACATCAGGAGGGAAATAAAAAAATTCTTAGAAGTAAACGAGAACAAAGACACATCATATCAAAATCTCTGGGACACTATGAAAGCAGTACTTAGAGGAAGATTTATTTCATGGGGCGCACTCAAAAAAGAAGTAGAAATCAACAAATAAGCGACTTAACACTACAGCTCAAAGCCCTAGAAAAAGAAGAGCAGACCAATACCAAAAGTATTAGAAGACAGAAAATAGTTAAAATCAAAGCTGAAATCAACGAAATCGAAACAAAAGAAACAATTGGAAAAATTAACAAAATAAATAGTTGGTTCTTTGAAAAAATAAATAAAATTGATAAACCCTTAGCCACACTAACAAAGAGAAAGAGGGAGAAAACTCAAATTACTAAAATTCGGAATGAACAAGGAAACATCACAACAGACACGAGTGAAATACAAAACATAATTAGAAGCTATTTTGAAAATCTATACTCCAACAAAACAGAAAACCTCGAAGACATCAACAAATTTCTAGAGACATATGAACTACCTAAACTGAACGAGGAGGACATACACAACTTAAATAAACCAATTTCAAGCAATGAAATAGAAGAGGTCATCAAAAGCCTACCAACAAAGAAAAGTCCAGGACCAGATGGGTTCTCAGCCGAGTTCTACAAAACCTTTAAAGAAGAGCTCATTCCAATACTCTCAAACTATTCCATGAAATAGAAGAGGAGGGAACCCTACCAAACTCGTTCTATGAAGCCAATATCACCCTGATACCTAAACCAGACAGAGACACATCGAGGAAAGAAAATTTCAGACCAATATCCTTAATGAACATCGACGCAAAAATTCTCAACTAAATTTTAGCAAATCGCATACAAATATATATTAAAAAGATAGTGCACCACGATCAAGTGGGTTTTATCCCAGGGATGCAAGGTTGGTTCAACATTCGGAAATCAATAAATGTCATTCACCATATCAACAGACTTAAAGTTAAGAATCACATGACTATTTCAATAGATGCAGAAAAAGCATTCGATAAAATACAACATCCCTTCATGCGCAAAACACTAGAAAAAATTGGGGTAGTGGGAACATTCCTAAACATTATAAAGGCAATCTACGCTAAGCCCATGGCTAATATCATTCTAAATGGTGAAAAACTGAAAGCGTTCCCCCTAAAAACTGGAACAAGGCAGGGATGCCCTCTTTCACCGCTTCTATTCAACATCGTCCTTGAGACTCTAGCCAGAGCAATTAGACAAACCAAAGAGATTAAAGGGATACGAATTGGAAAAGAAGAACTCAAACTATCCCTGTTCGCTGATGACATGATTATATATTTAGAGGAACCTGGAAATTCCACCAGAAAACTTTTAGAACTCATAAGTGAATTCAGTAAAGTAACAGGTTACAAGATCAATGCTCATAAATCCAATGCATTTTTATACATAAGTGATGAATCTTCAGAAAGAGAAATTAGGAAAACTACCCCATTCACAATAGCATCGAAAAAAATAAGATACTTGGGAATCAATCTCACAAAAGAGGTGAAAGATCTCTACAATGAGAACTACAGAACACTAAAGAAAGAAATTAAAGAAAACCTTAGAAGATGGAAAGATCTCCCATGTTCCTGGATAGGCAGAATTAATATCGTCAAAATGGCTATACTACCTAAAGTGCTATACAGATTCAATGCAATTCCAATTAAAATCCCAATGATGTACCTTGCAGAAATAGAGCAAGCAATTATGAAATTCATCTGGAAGAATAAAAAACCTAGAATAGCTAAAGCAATCCTAAGTAGCAAGAACGAAGCAGGGGGTATTGCAATACCAGATCTTCAACTCTACTACAAAGCAATAGTAACAAAACGGCATGGTATTGGTACCAAAATAGACAGGTAGATCAATGGTACAGAATAGAGGACATGGACACAAACCCAAATAAATACAATTTTCTCATACTAGACAAAGGTTCCAAAAATATGCAATGGAGAAAAGATAGCCTCTTCAACAAATGGTGCTGGGAAAACTGGAAAACCATATGCAATAGAATGAAATTAAACCCCTATCTCTCACCCTACACAAAACTCAACTCAAAATGGATCAAGGACCTCGGAATCAGACCAGAGACCCTGCATCTTATAGAAGAAAAAGTAGGTCCAAATCTTCAACTTGTTGGCTTAGGATCAGACTTCCTTAACAGGACTCCCATAGCACAAGAAATAAAAGCAAGAATCAACAACTGGGATAGATTCAAACTAAAAAGCTTTCTCTCAGCAAAGGAAACTATCAGAAATGTGAAGAGAGAGCCTACAGAGTGGGAGAATATCTTTGCCAACCATACCTCAGATAGAGCGCTAATTTCCAGAATCTATAAAGAACTCAAAAAACTCTACACGAAGAATACAAATAATCCAATCAACAAATGGGCTAAGGAAATGAACAGACACTTCACAGAAGAAGATGTACAAGTAATCAACAGATATATGAAAAAATGTTCAACATCCCTAGTAATAAGGGAAATGCAAATCAAAACTACCCTAAGATTTCATCTCACCCCAATTAGAATGGCGATTATCAAGAATACAAGCAACAATAGGTGTTGGCGAGGATGTGGTGAAAAAGGAACACTCATACATTGCTGGTGGAGTTGCAAATTAGTGCAGCCACTCTGGAAAGCAGTGTGGAGATTCCTCAGAAAGCTTGGAATGGAAACACCATTTGATCCAGCTATCCCACTCCTTGGCCTATACCCAAAGGACTTAAAATCAGCATACTACAGAGATACAGCCACATCAATGTTCATTGCTGCTCAATTCACCATAGCCAGATTGTGGAACCAACCTAGATGCCCTTCAGTTGATGAATGGATAAAGAAACTGTGGCATATTTATACAATGGAATATTACTCCGCAATCAAGAATGATAAAATTATGGCATTTGTAGGCAAATGGATGAAATTGGAGAATATCATGCTAAGTGAGATAAGCCAATCTCAAAAAACTAAAGGACGAATGATCTCGCTGATAAGCGGATGAGGACATATAATGGGGGGTTGAAGGGGCTAGCATTAGGTTTAGGGTTAGGTTTAGAGTTAGGCTAAGGAGAGCGGTAAGAATGAAGGAAAGAAGGACTGTGTAGAGGGAAAAGAGGGGTGGGAGGGGTGGGGGCGAGGGGAAAAATAAAATAAACATCATTACCCTATGTAAACGTAAAAAAAAATAAAATAAAATAAATAAAAAAAAAAAGAGTTGCAGATGGTGAACAAAATCAGTTGATGCTGCCTACAAGCAGGTTCCATGCAAGTCTGTATTACTCTTTGTTTGCCCTTATTTTATAAAAGTAAAGTGGAAAACTAAAACCAAAGAACTGACATAAGTGAGAACAATCACAAGTCAAAGTACTAAGACAGGCAGCACTAGTGAATTTTATAGTTAAAAATGGCTCATCTTAGCGTGAATCTGACACTTGAGCCAGGCAACTAACTGCTGTTCAGGTATGAGGCTAAGTAAGAAAATTATTGATGCTTTCTGAGAGATATCTAAAGATCAGTCCATAAAACAAAATATAATGTGGCA
The DNA here is from genome assembly GCF_902686445.1 of Sciurus carolinensis. Taxonomy (NCBI): domain Eukaryota; kingdom Metazoa; phylum Chordata; class Mammalia; order Rodentia; family Sciuridae; genus Sciurus; species Sciurus carolinensis. The sequence goes on along the minus strand of NC_062229.1, from coordinate 52,994,443 downwards.
TTTTAGAACTCTTTCACATCTCTAGGAACAGTGGTCCCTTTCTTCTAAAAAACATGTAGATGTAATTATTATTTTTTGAATTACAAACCCCTTCTGGCTCTGCCACCGCCTGCTATGAAATCTAAGGCAGGGTGCTAGACTTCTCTATAGCTCATGGCCTCATCTGTAAATGGGTATAATAACTGCACCAATCCCACTGGGTTGTGGAGATGAAATGGTTACCAGGTGTAAAGGCAGCTGGCAACAAACAGAGCCTAGAAGTCAGGCACCTTTGTAGTTCAATAAATATTAGGCATTTAATGTTTAACATTCAATTGTATGATTCAAGTAAAAAGCTAACATCCTCTTCACAGTCCGAAGTTCAGAAAAGCATTGAGAAAAGTCAACATAGGAATGACAGGGAGCTGGAAACAGAGCACGCACAGACTGCATGGAGGCCACAAAGAGTCACAGGGAAAGGATGCCCAATGATGGCAGATGGTCCCTTTTTGCAATGTGTTAATAGGTGAGAGGCAGCCTAGGTAGAAGGGTAGTAATGGGTCACAGGTGGAGTTCTGGCACAGGCAGAGACCTTGTTGGGCAAGTTGGCAGCCAAAGGCAAGTAAGAAGACAGCAGAGGGGAAGCCCAGGGTGAGCTCTGGGACCCTAGTTCCTAATCTAGGAACAAGAGAAGTAAGGTCCTGAGGCAGGACCTGTACCTGGAGGAGCTGCCCTGCAAACTGTAAGAGGGCAGTCTCACTAACCTAGCCCCTAGCATGTGGCATACCCTTTGGCACATGGCTGAAATAACAGTACCTAACATTCATCGGCAAGTGCCCTCTTTAAACCTGAGCTAGTTCAGGTCCTCTTCAAGCCTCTCTCTCAACCCTCACCCATAACTCCATGAGGTCCTGTGATTATCTTCATGTATAAATGAGGGGACTAAGGTCCAGCAAGGCATAGTAACCTGCCTGAGAGCTCAAAGGATAGGTGGTTGGATGGGTAGATGGAATAAGGTAGCAACGATGTCCGAAACCTGAGGCAGAAACCACTTCTTAGGAAGGAATTGCACATTGCTCCCATCATAACTGGTCCAGTGTTCTACCATTGCAGTCATTCTTCACACTTCCCCAACATAGTCGCCAGGTCCCACTTCCCCAGGAAGTCCCTTCTATTACATCTCCTTCGTTCACTGTGGTTTCTCAAAGGCCCAATTCAAACCTCATCTTCTGCACAACACTATACACATGAATTCAGGCACATAGTGTTCTTTCTTCCCATCTTGCACTTTACTTTTATTTCCATTAGAACACTGACAATGATAGTCAATATTTCAGGATGATTTCCATGTTTCAAGTAATGTGGTAACAATGTTCTGTTCTTTCATCTTCACACTTTCCCCCATTTAAAGGCAAGGAACCTAGATGACTAACCTAAAACAACACAGTTCAGATTTGATCTCCAGCCTGTCTTCTTTATCATTATAACCAGATCTTTCCAACATTCTTTATTTATGTCTTACACAAACCCTAGGAAAGCCAGAAAGAAGGTGGTACCCAGATCCCTATAACTCCCCAATGTCCTACACATGATTGACCCCCCCACACACTATTTGCTAAATTTAGATGACTTCCCTAAATTCCATTCACATTTAAAATGAAGCTAATAGTCCTAACACAGCCTGTTGTGTGATAAATGCTAATTTGAAATATATAAAATAAGTAACTACCTGAGAAATATTGTACATAATCTCATTTATATTCCATCCATTTATTTCTAGTCTGTTGTTCCAGAAGCTTAAAGCAATGTTTACCATTTACCAACACTCTGAAGGGTATGTTATTATTCCCATTTAACATCCGAGAAAACTGAGGATCAGAGAATTCATGAGCCTTAAATCAGGGATCAGGGAGGCTTTTGAATGCTGGCCTCCTTGAACACTGAGACAATGCTTTTCAGTTACATGGGAGGTAGGCTGGGACCCCAGGCAGGAGTGGAAATCTCCACAACTTGAACTCAATGCTGTGTTACATGAGCCAGGTGAATTCTCTTCTATGAGAGGGGTGATGGGACCTTAGCTTGGGATACAGATAAACCTGAAGAAGTGACCCTTTGGCCTCAGAAATCACCTAAGGGAGAGTTTGAGAGCTTTGGAGACTGGGATCCTGTCAGGCCTTCACTTAGTCCTCCTAAAAACATACCTATTTGATACTGAGTACCAAATAGTTTTCCATAAGGTCTCCTACTAAGCAGTACTGCCAAGGCTAGCGATCCTTCCAAAGGAAGAAAAATCCTTTGAGCATCCTCTGCTTATAAAACTGCCGGCCGTGTTTGATTCTCCCTAATATAAAATGATACTTGATGGATTGGCAGCCTATATTTGTTAAAAAAGAAAATTCACTAGTGCAGGGAAATGTCCATGATAGGTTAAATAAAGAGAGTAATTTACAAAGAGCATACTTTCTGAATTAATTAAAAATTATAAACTATATGAAAAAAGTAACTGAAATAATATAAATCAAAATGCTACCGGAAATCACTTGTAGGCAAGATCATAAGTAAATTTTGTGTTTTTCCTCTCCATCTGTACTTGCTAAATTAGCCAAATTGAACATACATTAATTTTATAGGAAGATAGCTTTTTTTTTAAACTGTCAATGCATAAACTCATTTTCATTGTGACAAGAAATCAAGGAGGCAGATACTATTATTTTCTCCATTTTTCAGGAGAAGAAACAGAAACTCAAAGATGTTAAGTCACTTGGCCAAGATGTCAGAACCTTGGTTTGAATCCAGGGACCAAACCCCAGTTGAAACTCTAGCGATCACAAAGCATCATGAGCAGAAGCATAACTGTAGAGAGAGGTTCAGGACATTCTACGCCTGTGGTCCTACTTGGTGTTCACTGCTTTTTTGTGTGTAAATTGGGAAGGGGTACTACCTCTACCCCCACTCACGACCCCTTCTGCAGACCAATAAACTGAGATTCAGGGAGGTAAATTAGCTCGGGAAGATGATCCAATAAAGGCAACCATCAGTTCTGCTCAAATTTTCATTGCTTTAGTGTCTACATTTTCCACTCACCTACAAGGTCCCTAAAGGCAAGTAAAGCATCTATCTTGCTCATTATGATATCTGTTAACACTTCACAGGTGCCCAACATACATTAGGCATTCATATAAAGTTTTCTTGAGGAGTAAAAGAATAAAATTTAGCAAAAAAAAATGTGTACTAGATAGAACAGTATTCTCTACCTTCCCCAAAAAATACACCTACCCAGAACCTGTGAATGTGATTGCTTTTAGAAAAAAAGGTCTTTGTAGATATAATTAAAGATTTCAAAATGAGGTAATATTGGATTACTAAACAAGGTCCATATCCAGTGATATATCTCATAAGAGAAAGGCTAAGGGAGGGATGACATGGAAAGAAGAAAAACAGATACTGACAAGAACATAGGATGAGGCAATTGGAAGATGGAGGCAGAGACTGGAATGATATAGCCACAAGCCAGAAAAATATAGACAGTTCTGTGTAGACAGAGGCAAAGAGAGGAGTGAATGTGGCCTCCAGCCAAGGAACACCATGGAATGCCAATAGCTACCAGAAGCTAGAAGTGACAAGGAATGAATTCTTCCCTACAGCCTCTGGAGGGAATATGGCTCTGCTGACTTCTTGATTTCACACTTGCACCCTCCGGAACTTTGGGTTTGTTTTTTGTCTTTGTTATTTTTATTGGTTCTTTTTATTCATGACAGTAGTGTTCATTTTGATATAATTACAGAAGCAAGGAATATATCTTATTCTAATTAATACCCCAGTTTTGTAGATATACACAATGGTGAGATTCATTATGGCATATTCATATATGTACACAGGAAATTTATGTTTGATTCATTCCACTGTCTTTCCATTTTCTATCCCCCCTTCCTCATTCCCCTTTGTCTAATTCACTAAACTTCTATTTTTTCCCCTCCCCCTGTTATTGTGGGCTAACTTCCACCTATCAGAGAAAACATTCTACCTTTGGTTTTGAGGGACTGGCTTATTTCACTTAGCAGGATAGTCCCTGGATCCATTCATTTACCTGAAAAAATCATAAAGTCATTCTTCTTTATGGCTGAGTAATACTCATTTGTGTATATATACCACAAATTCTTTATCCATTCATCTGTTGAAGGACATCTAGGTTGGCTCCATAGCTTAGCTACTGTGTGTGAATTGTGCTGCTATAAACATTGATGTGGCTGCACCACTGTAGTATGCTGATTTTAAATCCTTTGGATATATACCGAGGAATGGGATAACTAAGTCAAATGGTGGTTCCATGCCTAGTTTTCTGAGGAATCTCCATACTGCTTTCCAGAGTGGTTACATCAATTTGCAGTCCCACCAGCAATGCACCTTTTTCCCAACATCCTCATCAACATTAATTGTTATTTATGTTCTTGATAATTGCTACTCTGGAGTGAGATGAAATCTCATTGTAGTTTTAATTTGCATTTCTCTAATTGCTAGAGACGTTGAATTTTTTTCATATATTTGTTGCCTATTCATATTTCTTCTTTTGAGACGTGTTTGTTTAGTTCCTGTGCCCATTTATTGATTGCCTTATTTGAGTTTTTGGTGTTAAGTTTTTTTTAGTTCTTTGTATATTCTGGAAAATAATATCCTATCTGAGGTGCAAGTGGCAAAGATTTTCTCCCATTCTGTAGACTCTTCACTTCAACATATTGGCTCAGGAACTGACTTCCTTAATAAGATTCCTAAAGCACAGTAAGTAAAATAAAAAAATCAATAAATGGGATGGCATCAAACCAGGTGCAGGTGGCAAAGATTTTCTCCCATTCTATAGGCTCTCTCTTCATGCTCTTGATTGTATCCTTTGCTGTGAAAAGCTTTTTAGTTTGATGCCATCCCATTTATTGATTTTTTTTTATTCTACTTCCTGTGCTTTAGGAGTCTTGTTGAGAAGACAGTTCCTGAGCCAACATGTTGGCCTACATTTTCTTCTAGTAGGTGCAACCCACTCCAGAATTTTGACTGAATAAATTTCTGTGGTTTTAAGCCACCAGGTTTGTGGTCATTTGTTATTGCACTCATAGGAAGCATAAATATAGCACTGCCAGAACGAATATATATCTGTGTGTACTACACATCACAGTTCACAACACTCACAGACTTTATACTTCACTCAACCTTCACACAGGCCTGGAAAAATATAAAGGTTTTTGGTTCAATTTTCAGATCAGCACAGTGAATAAGTAGTTGGACTTGACTGGCACAGGGGAAAATGTAGGGGTAAAGAGACAGCCACTTTACATCAGTTGTAAATGCCTAAGGAAGTCACTCAGACCTAGTGTATGGGTTTCAGGAATCACAAGATCAGAAATATGCTCAGTGAGATGAGTCATGCAACAACCCAGTGCAGAGAAGTTGGAGGAAGGAGGATCAGGGGACTATTCAGTAGGTGGGGAAATGGAAGGTTATGAGCATGGAGATCAGAGAGACATCATGAGGGGTAACAGCTAACACTGGTGCCTAGAACAATAACAGCAGCAGTTCTTTACAGAACCCCTACTTTAGGCCAGTTTCCACTAAATACTGACAGATGGTATAATATTTCCAATTCTCACAGGCAACTGCCATTGTTCTCATGTTCTGATGAGAATCTGGAGAGGCTTGAGCAAAGGAGGCCAGCTTTGATTTGGCGTCTAACTTGCGTGATCACTTGTCCTACAACAAGGTGTGGCTACAGAGAAACAGTTTACAAGCAGCTGCTGGTGGAGGGTCACATCACTAATGGTGTGCAGATGAAAAGTCGTGTTCATTACCAAAAAATGTTGAGATTTTCTTTTTTTTTTTTTTTCTTCAAATAATACTTGGAGAAAAGGTGAAATGTACCTGTAATCCCACTATTAGAGGTAGCTGTATCAACACTCTGGCATAGACATGCTTTCTAGATCTTTTTATCATGAATGTGTAATATGTAGGAGAGTGTATGTGTGTGTTCTCTTTAATGAAAATGAGACAGTACTCTCCATGCTGTGGACAAGTCTCGTGTATGCACTTATCATTAAGTCTTAATAGATCAGTACCACCTGGGTATAAACCTGACCAATGGGACAGTGGTGGGGACTAAGGGCCCTAGGTAAGCAACAGGTGTGATTCACCCTGGGGAGGAGTATTTTATCACTGGCATGGTTTAGAAACATAAAAACACTATGATCATACAAGCACACCAGTTTTAGTCAGTTTATTATTGTTCCTAAACCCTCCATGGACAACCCACACTGATATTGCCTATGCCCGAGGAAAAATATACCCACGCCACCCATCCTCCCAGCAAATTGCTGCACCAGGGAAGATGGTGACGTGGGTGGGGGCCAGCAAGGGGGTGGTGGTTCTCAGAGAAAAGCGTGGCTCACCAGCTATGTGACAAGGCAGAAGGGACACCCCACACTCTCCTCAGACAAAAGAAGAGAATCATCACCCACTCTCGCCTCACAGAAATCTTCAGAAAACACACAATACTATGTCCTTAGTGATCCTGACAGTAAAGTACCAGAGTAGGCAGATTTAAAGTAGGTTAAAAACAGCCCCTCTTCCATCTATCCAGACAATGGCATCCACCATTAGGCAGCTCCCCTCTTAACTCCTGAATAACAGGACAGACCTCCTCCTCCTGCTTCTTCTTTGTTGTTGTTGTTGTGTTTGTTTTTAACATATCAAAGACCAAAATTTGATGGGTACAGTGGCACACACCTGTATCTGAGGCAGAAGGACCTTAAGTTCAAGGACAGTTCTGGCAATTTAGTGAAATCCTGTCTCAAAATAAAAAAGGTTAGGGATATAGTTCAATGGTAGAAAGCCCTTGGGTTCAATCCCTAGTACCTTCACACACACACACACACACACACACACACACACAAACACACACACACACACTACTTGAGATGAGTTATTGGGAAGATAGGCGGGAAATTAAATAAACCACTTTAAAAACAATCAAGCTGTCCACAAAGACACTATTGGAATTTAGCTTCTACCAACTACAATGGCATAATTTTCCTGTTGGCCATTCCCTTGAAATAATAATTGAACTGGCAAGTCCATTTCTCATAAACACTTTCATCATCTCTGGCTTGATGAGACCTAACTACTGAGTCACAGATAAATGTTTCTTCGAGATAGTAATCATGAGCCATATGTTACAAATTACCCTTATGTCCCTATAAATGGGACTATACCCCCCTTTATCCTTTCCAAAACAGTGAAAGGGATTTCTGGCAGCAAGACTCACATTAGAATCCCTGGGAATAACACTGCTAATCCCCAACATGACACTTTGAAGCCTATAGAGTCATATTTCATAATAGTATTTTCAGTGTCTATAGGGACCATGTTTATAAAAACAGATTCAAAATGATGAAAAAAGACAACTAGAAACTGAGCTTCAGTCATCTCAGGTGTGAAAATAGTGATATTTGACTGAAAACACCTGATACCCAGTCATCATTGTGAGAGAGCAAAATCTCTTCACGAGAACCCAAGCTTTGTAGCCTCCATGGTCTGGATTCAAATTCTATCTCCCCAATATCTAGTTGTGTGGCCTTGAGCAAGAAACTTAACATTTCTGTATCTCAGCTTCAGTATCTGTAAAATAGGGATAAGTAATAGAACTTGCTTCATGAGTCATGAAAATTAAATGCGATAATACAAAGGCTTTTGAATTTTTGATCACAGTTTTCTAACATAGAGAATAGGCCTACAACCATAGCAAAGAACTTGAGTAACAAATTATTTGAGTCAAGGTTTTTATAGGCCAGACCTAGAAGTAAATTATTCACTTTTCTCATATTCCATTAGCAGTAGGGTCACCCATGCAAGGGTACATGAAAGAAGCAGCACAGTTGTGTTCCCATAAAAAAAGAAGGGAACAAAATACTGGTGTCCAACAGCAATCTATACATGTATTTAACAAAAACAAAAGTTGCATGAAGTAATTCCTCCACTAAGTACACATAAGAAACACTGACATTTCTGATCTACTCTACTCCATTCTAATCCATCTAATTAAAATGATAATGGCCGAATTGGTTCATTTTCACAATCCACTAATATTTTTCAATTTGCCATTTCTCAGCAAGTATTTCTTGGTATTGGCAATGGTGGAGACAGTGGCAGTAGCAAAAGGACAAACTAGATACTATCAAAATACAAAAAAATGCTTTGCATTTGGTTACAAGACTTTAAAATGATGACATGCATCAGTCTTTTCTTCAGGTGTTAGGAGTCAGAAACACACATCTAGAAACACTGATCAACTTCTGTCATCCAGGCTGCATTTGGAACTATAACAAACTAGAATCACACATTGTAAGAAATTGAAAGAATAAATATGCACATGTACACATGGACAAGGACTGTTAAACAGGGTCCAGTGAAGATATAAAGAAGGAGCCAAGATAAGAAAAAAAAAAAAAGATATTTGTCCATTCCGTATATTCCACACCAGCACAGAGCCCAGAAGTGAGGAAACACCAGGCACTGCCTTCTCATCGAGTGAACAAGTGATGCACCAGGTTTCACTCTTCATATTTTTGCCCCAGAAATTTTTCACAATCCATGCAAAGGTAAGTAAGTAAGTAAGTGCAATGTTCTTCCCTGGCTGTCTCAATCTATTAAAGGATTTTAACTCCCTCAGGATAATCATGGAGAGGCTGTGAGTTGGACAGGATCTAATATACATTTTGATAGATACCTAGGGATATCCTGGAGCTGGCCTGGCCAGAAGCAGGAAACCCAATGAGGATGCTAGTGCAGTAACAGGTAGAAAAAGACTGTGGCCTAAGCTAAGGTAAAGATGGTAGGTAGAGAAAGAAGGGCTCAGAGTCACAGAATACACAGAGGATCAAACTAGTAGGTTTTAGTGACTGATTTAGAGATAAGAAAAAGGCTTCATGGAGGATACTCAGGTTTCTGACTAAAATCATTGACTGCATGAAAGTGCTGTTGGTCAAGATGAGAAACAGAATCTGATTAATTCAATTTTTATACGTGTTATGTTTGAAACACATGAAACTCAATCAAAAAAATGTCCAATTGCTGTTGAAAATATGGACTGGAGATGAGATTAAGAATGCGGTGGAGACTCAGATTTATCAGCAAATTAATGATAGATCCAAAGTATAAAGACATCAATGGCTACCACCGCACTCTCATTTCCTTTACTACCAGCCCAATGTATAACAGATGGAGGAAGTAGGAGAGTTAAAAGAAATAAGCTTACATGTTCTGTAGACATAAGAGGGAAGAGCATAATGTCCAGGTGATCTTGGACTATGGCTCAGTTTATTCATTTATCATCTATTTATTGACCATCTACTATATGATAAGCATGTGCCAGGGAATGAAAAAACCATAGTGAGCAAGAGAGATATGGGACTATTAGGCAAGGCATCTGAAAATAAGGAAATCAAATTTTCAAAATCAAATTGTTAGGAAATGCTATGACGAAAACAAATGAAATGTTGAGTCAGAGAATGCCAAGGAAGAGGAAGGAGCTATCTGGACTACAAGATTAGAAAAGTCTTAACAGGTGGCATTTAAATGGAAACTTTCATGATGAGAAAGAACCCCAGTGGAGAAGTCACAGAGGGAACTAGATTTTAGACAGGCAAAGGGAAAAAATGGATATTTATAAGGCTAACAGGTAAATATTCTAGATCTTAGAAAGCAAGTGGGTATGGTAAGGTCAGATATTGAGAAGGAGTTTGGATTTCACTCTAAAGGCAATAGAGTCATTAGAGGTGTTTCAGCAGATGAACATAAGACATACTGTTTTTGTTTTTTTTTTATATATACATGACATTAGAATGTCTTTTGACATATTCTACATACATGGAGTATAACTTATTCTAATTAGGATCCCATTCTTGTGGTTGAACATGACGTGGAGTTACATTGGTCATGTATTCATATATGAACACAGGAAAGTTATGTCCAATTCATTCTGTCTTCCCCTCTTCCTTCCCTTCATTCCCCTTTGTGTAATCCAATGAACTTCTATTCCACCCCCTGCCATTGTGTGTTAGCATCCATATATAGAGAAAACATTTGGCCTTTGAGTTTGGGGGACTGGCTTATTTCACTTAGCATGATATTCTCTAGTTCTATTCATTGACCAGCACATGCCATAATTTCATCCTTCTTTATGGCTGTGTAATATTCCATTGTGTACATGTACCACATTTTCTTTATCCAGTCATCTGTTGAAGGTCCCTAGGTTGGTTCTATAGCTTAGCTATTGTAAACTGAGCTGCTATAAATAATGATGTGAATGCATCAATGTAGCATGCTGATTTTAAGTCCTTTGGGTGTATACCAAGGAGTGAGATAACTGGGTCAAATTGTTGTTCCATTCCAAGTTTTCTGAGGAATCTCCATACTGCTTTCCAGAGTGGTTACATCAATTTGCAGTCCCACCAGCAATGTATGAGTGTACCTTTTTCCTGACATCCTCATCAACATTTATTGTTATTCGTGTTCTTGATAATTGCCCTTCTGACTGGAGTGAGATGAAATCTCAGTATAGTTTTAATTTGCATTTCTCTAATTGCTAGAGATGTTGAACTTTTTTATATTAATTATAAAAATATAATTATAAAAATATAATTACATTAATACCATTTGTATTTCTTCCTCTGTGAAGTGTCTATTCCATTCCTTTGCCCATTTATTGATTGGGTTATTTGGCAGGGGGAGAGTATTTGTGTTTTTTGAGTCTTTTATATATCCCAGAGATTAATGCTCTGAGGTGCAGGTGGCAAAGATTTTCTCCAATTCTGTAGGCTTCCTCTTCACATTCATGACTGTTACCTTTGCTTTGAAAAAGCTTTTCAGTTTGATACCATTCCATTTATTGAATCTTGAATTCACTTCTTGCACTTTAGGAGTCTTGTTGAGGAAGTCAGTTCCTAAGCCAACATCAAGAGTTGGGCCTACATATACTTTAAAAGCATCACCTCAGTTGCCACACAGAGAATGGGTCACAGAGGAACTGTGAACTCAATGTGTGTACATAACCCAACCCTGTGGCTAGTGCATTAGGTGAGAGACAATACACAGGAGGCTTCCTTCTTAGGATTATTCTTCCTCCATGAAATCTACACACAAAGCAGTATTCATGGCTGCACTGTCCTCATTTCTACTCTCCTCCATTACATGAAATCCAGGACTGTTCTTAACATACACTTTACCTACTCAAAACTCTGAGAAAGAAAAAAAAAGACTAAAAAGCTACCTAGCATATTCTTACTAACAAAAATATCTTTTCTCCTAGCTCTAACAAGTTACTCACATTAGTCAGTTCCTCCCACCAAGGACACCCTCACCCAGTCGTGAATCTAAAAGTGTTTCTATCCTCAAGTCTAAAATTCCAAGTGGCTCTTGACTAAAGATGTGAGTCTAGAAATTCCCCCAAGCAAAATTCATATCCCAGAGCCTAGCAATTATTTCCAATTATATTCCTCACATTAACACCATTTGTCTCTTAGTAACTGAGTTAATGTTCTGCTGCTTCAGCCAACTGAGGAGAATACCCCCCAGAATCAGCAGGGTTGCAAAGACCTCCATGTAAGAGGGAAGCACAGTGGTTGCTGGGGCCAGGTTGCACAGAATTGGGCCCAATCTTCCCAATTCTGTGTTCAAAGACATCACCTGGGTAGCTTGAAATCAGCGATGGCAAGAGTGATTACACCACAGAAATCTGCAAATGCTACAAATCAGGCATTTCTGCCCCCATCTCTTTCAAGAGCTGGTAGTTAAACATTTACCAGCAGCTTTTTTTTTTAAGCCACTATTTAATGCTCACTTACTATGTACTAAGCACCTTACTCCTGTACCTCACTTTGCCCCAAACAGGACACTGAACTCATCAGAGCTCCCAACACTCATTCTGCTGCCTAATTCCTCCTCCCCTGAGGTGTCCTCAGTCCTTTCTGCCTAGTTTCCCCTCTCTCCTCACCCTGCCTTCACTACCATCTCTCTAACATCTGACTCCGCTCTTTTGTGAAGTTACAGTTGGTTTCCTCAATACTTTAATTCAGCAAACTATCTACATTTATAAAGCAAATAGATTTATGAATCCCTCTTCATCATTTTTGTGCCACCCACAGACTTGTGTCACTCACAATAAATTAGGATCTATGCAATAAAGTATTTTTTATAACACTAGGAGCACAAAGTATTACTATGTTTCTAAAGAATTTCTCCTTGCCTCTAGAAGACTATTTTTAGATCTCTTTCTGAAAGGATGCTTTACTAACATGTTTAGATATATAAGAAGTCATTAACTCAGAGATAAACTGCAACAGTGCAACTTCTTCCAACACTTGGATCAAAACAAACATCAGACAGTTGGCTTGGGCCATCTTTGTATTTACGCTTAGGCAGGATACCACCAGCCATTTGAGTGAATAACAAGGTTTTACCCTGCTGGAACAAAGTCTGCAGTTACTTACCCCAATAACCATTTGGAACCTACAATGTCCTCAGGTAAAAGTTCCATTTGGGGTGTGAAAGCCTCAACTTATCTTATCCATGAGTTGCAGTGAATTTTAGCAGGGCATAATAATGACTCAGGTTGAGGATGAAAACCAGTTTCTCTTAATTATCTAAACCATGTTATAAAACCTTATAAATAGTAGTTATCACAGTAAATTAAAATTCCAAAATCGGATTAGGATGATTTGCATTTGTAAAGTCTGCAGAAGTGTCCTAATTGAGAAACTCAGGCAAGTGCCCTGAAATATAGAACAAAGGACAGTGAGCAACTATTAGAGAAAATCCTGAGCATCTCTAAACTCAAGCTTTTCTTTTCTTATTTGTTTACTCCCAGATTTAATAAGGTATAACTGACAAATAAAAAATCACACATATTTGTTATACAAAGTGATGTTTTGATATACATATTCATTGTGAAATTATCATCATCAAGGAAACCATATCATTTGCAACAACACACATGATTCTAAAGGACATTAGATTAAATGACAAAAGACAGACACAAAAAAGACAAATATTGTGTTGTTTCACTTATACCAGGAACCTAAAACAGCTGAAATTCATAGGAACAGAGTATAGCAGTGATTGTCAGAAGTGGGGCAGGGGAAACTGGGAGATTTCAATCAAAGGACACAAACTTTCATTTACAAGTTCTGGAAATTTTGCACACACCATATTAAGTACAGTTAATAATAACATTTTGTACAGTTGAAATTTGGTAAGAGTGTATCTTAAGTGTTCTCACCATACACATGAAAATGATAACTATGTAAGGTGATGGATATGTTAACCTCAATCTCTTAAGAGATAAACAAGCATAAACTATTGTTTCAGAAAAACTAAAATGCTTTCCACAACCACTGACATTCAAATCATATGTGTTAGGGTCTTCAAGTTAAGAAAGCTCTTGGGCAAAGACAAGTTAGTATTGCATCTGAGCTTGAATTTTCTGAAAGACAGTTGTGGGGAAGTTTCTTTGTACAGCTGAAACCTAAACCTTTTAAGGAAACATTTTTGCTTATTACTAGCTTTTCAGAGACCATCAAGATCACCTAGTATCTCCTTCTTGATTAAACTATAATTAAGTGCCTGAGAGATGGAGAGTAGTCTGACCTAAAAGTAAATCTAAGAACTATTTGTGGAAGCTGTAGGAAGCTGGATTTTTCTGATTAGTTTTATTGCTCTAGCTTAAAAAGGGTAAAATTAAATCTTATTGATCCTAACTAGGACAAAAGAAAGTATTTCTTACTTAGGAAAACACCCAATTATCAAGTTATGTTACACTCTCAAATTTGTATATAATTTTATGACAATTTAATTAAGGTCTGTATCAAACATTTTAATGACTTAACAGATAAAGTATCAACTGAAGAAATGTTCCAAATGTGTTGAAAAAGCACATTCCCTTATTCACACTGTGTATATGATAGATCAGGAATTGTATACCTCCTGAATCATCCCAATTATTTTGTGACTGTTCTCCAGAAAAGCATGTTAAAAACTGAAAAAAAAAAATGGACAAATTAAAATCTTGAAAACAGGACTTATGATACTTTTTGACAATGGACTTAGGAGGACCATATGAGTGAAGAAAGCAGGCATTTGGTTAGTTCTAACTCAATACTATCTCAAATATGCTCATAGACTCATGGTTTGGATATAAGGTCTCTTCCTAAAGCTCCTGTGTTAATGCAGGAATGTTTGGAAGTGAAATTACTGGATTATGAAAGCTGTAACATAAGCAGTCCATCCTGGTTTGAATTAACTAGAGTGGTAACTGTAAGCAGGTAAAGCTCAGCAGGAGGAGGTGGATGACGAGAGTGTACCCTCCAAGGGTTCCTCTTCACTGTGGGCCTCCACTCAACTTTCTGGCTGGCCATGAAGGGATCAGTGCTCCTCAGTCATGACCTTCTGCCAAAATACCCTGCCTTACTTTGGGCCCAGAGCAATGGATTCAGCTGACCATGGACTCAACCTCTGGAACCATGAACCAAATAAACCAAATAAGCTTTCCCTCCTGTAAATTGTTCATGTCAGGTAATTTGGACACAGCAACAAAAAACTCACTAACCCATAGACCAACTCAAGAACAACCTTATGTGGAGGGGAGTAAAATTTTATTGCCTTGAGGAAACACAATACAACCTCGAGTATATTAATCAAGTTGCTCTAAGTTCCATGAAAGCAGGGGTTACCTGTCTTGCTCACTTCAGAATTCCCCCATCTCCGTGTTGCCCAGCACAGAGTAGACATTCAAAAATTGTTTGCAGATGAAGTGCATGATTTAATTTTACTTTTTTTTCTGTTAACTCTATGTAAGGTCTCATTTCTATTAAGTTATGCAAAAATTTGTAATTAGTTCTTCTGAAGTTTTTTTTAATACATACATATTTTTCAGTTGTAGATGGACACAATACCTTTATTTATTTATCTTTATGTGGTGCTGAGGAATGAACCCAGGGTCTCACAGGTGGTAGGCAAGCACTCTACCACTGAGCTACCCCAGTATTCTGAAGTTTTTTAATGGTACATATACTTTTAATTAGATGCATTTTTAGAAAACATTGAAAAATTTTTCACAATTATATCAATAAGAAAATGTTGTCCCCCAACAGAGCCAATTTATACTTAGCAGGAAGTGTTTTTTGAATAATGGTGTGTGTGTGTGTGTGTGTGTGTGTGTGTGTGTGAGAGAGAGAGAGAGAGAGAGAGAGAGAGAGAGAGAGAGAGAGAGAGATTGACTCATTGATTATAAGGCCACAAAGCTGGATTCAAGTTGTCTGAATTCTATTTCTTCAAAAGTATTTTCACATAAACTTTATAGCCCATAAAACTCTGTCCTCATCTAACATAATTTCTTGCCTCATGTAGAATTCTTACTTCTTTGGACAAATAGCAGACCTAATCCTTATTATCTTCCACCTAGGTATCAACATTTCTTCATCAAAGAAAGTAGCAAAAAATATAGTAACCAGGTTGCATCTCTCCTTGAATTTTGTTTTTCAGGCCTGCTAAATGCCTGATTAGAAATAAACAGGAGCCTGTGTTCTACAACTGTGTATGACACGACTTAACAATTGCTATGGAAATTTTGTTCATTAAGTCTGTCCTCAAATTTTTGTGAAGTCCAGGGTGCTCTCTTAGAAAGGGGAATATCCTTTTACAGTTTGGGTCACTGAAGTACATCTCATTCTGAGCAGGATTCCAATTACTCCAGCATCTGATTAATGTCTGTCCAAACTCTTGCCTGGTAACAAGACCCTCTGTAACTCAGCTAACCACCTAACAACCCACATCATTAGGACCCATTATCTTGTATAATGTTGATTCTTCGTATCCAAGGATTGTGGTTCAGACGAACTATTTAAAGGCATTAAAATAACAACAGCCTTGCCAGCTGTGACATGGCCACCAAAACTACCATCAGGTCACGAGGCCAGATGCAACAGAAGCCAGGAATAAGACCAAAAGGAGACAGAACACTCAAGAAAATAAATCCACTTGTGTTCCTAAGGAAAACACTAGGCAGCAAACCCCAAGGGTATGGAGAATCCATGACTGATAGATTGGGGATTTATAACATCTTGGCACCACAGCAGATGGTGGTATCCCAAGTTCTGTGTCTAATTCTATTTAGTTAATCTCTTACATTTTATATTCCTTTTTATCAAATTTCATCTGGGACAAGGTTTAAGATTCTTGAATCTCTTTTGAAAAAACAGTACTGAATATAAATAAAACACAATTTGCCAAGTACAAAAAAATACTTGTAGCACACATATATATGGGGAGCTCATGAAACACACACGCCCACATCCCCCAGACTGGAAACTCCTCCTGAGGCTCCAACTTTTTAAAAGAGTGGTATTCCAGGAGAATCCCCAGCAGTGCTCTTTCTCTCGTTTGTAAACAGAGTACCCTGCACCTCTAAAGACATCCCAAATAGAGTTTTACATTATGAAATCTCTTCTTAATTTTACCACATTCAATTGTTTATAAGTCTTTGCATCACTGAAATTTAAGTAGATAACACCACAACTATGGAAACCCCTGAAATATAATTTCTCCCATATGTCAATAATTCAATCAAAGTATTAGAGGAACTGGATGGGGGGATAAGCAAAACAAAGGGTGACTTCAAGAAGGAAAGTAAAGAATTTGGAATACTATCATTCCAAATTCCTGTATTAGGAAGACTATCATTAGTCGCTGCTCTCCCTGTTACAAAACTCCAATATGTTGGGCATGTATATCTTTATGCTAATATAATATTTGTTTCAGTTCAAATTTTAACATTTTCCCAGATCATAAAAGCAATATATATTTTAAATAGGAAAAATACAGGAATAGTTTGGGAAAAAAGTAATCACAATGCCTCTACCCACACATCTTAACTATTAACATTTTCATGTACTTCCACTAAATCTTTTACCTATGTATTTATTAATTTTTCTAACTATTCATAGATCTATTTATATGCTATGATTATTAATAAACTAAAACTGGGATTAAATGATATATAAAGTTTATATTATGCCTTTTTCATATAGAATTACATACTAAAGTACTTCCCACTCACTAGTCTTTAAAACTATATGTATAATAGCATGAGAATATTCCATCTTGTGTGCTTAAAAGACTTTAGAGAACACAATTACCTTTTATTGTTATTTGTTATCAATGGTTGCCAGAAACATAAACATAAGATTGGGAAATGGTAACTTTTCTCAAGGAGAAAAAAAATCCCTTTTAAAAAGAATTTTTCTGGTGTTGAAATGCTTGTTAAACAGCAAATGTAAGGATACATTCTGACCTCTGCACCATATCTGTCTCATAGATAGAGATATCATCAGGGCTTAGGAGAATTCATGGCACAATGAGCATTCACCTAAAGGCAAGGGAAAAAATGTAGCTTGGCATTAGAGTTTGGAGGTTATTCTTAGAGACCTGTATTAAAGCGTTGTATACTTTGGGAATCTAGAAAACTCATTTCCCCATCACTGTGAGCTGCTGCTTGGTTAAATGCAGATCAAGAAGGAATAAGTTCACACACATTATTATGTTTTACTGTTTCATAGATGGCATTTTTACTAAGTGTAAACTGCTTCCATTTTGCAGCAAGCAAACTAGCTGGCAACCCAGCAAAGTCAATTACGGTAATTTGATCCCCAAAATGCATGAAGGGTTTATCAGATCCAGACAAACTGGGAATAAACTGACGCATCTTCAAGCAGATTTTCCTGTAATCTCTTCTGGGACGTAAGCATGGGCAGGGTAGAATTTCCATGATTCATCCCATTGAATCATAAAGATATCATAAGGACTGCTACTAATGGACCATTAATTGTTGCCAGGAATATTAAATCCATTTTTTTCTGATTAAAAATATGGCAATTCCAAAATCCACAGAGAGATACTAAACAAATATTTTTAAATGAGCTTAATGTAGACAAATTCTAGTTTTGTTCTAACTTTGTTTTCAGTTAAGTTCTGCTTTAATCAACAGGTTGGGAATTTGGGGCACCTGCTTTGTTTTACTTATATTTGTCTCAAATTATTGTTTTAACTATATTTTGAAATTTTTCATATGTAACAGCAAACACAGTGTCAAGATATTATAAGTCCCCAATAATCAGAGAAGTTAACAATAAAGAACAACTCCAAAAAAGGGGGACAATTTGCTGCTCTTCACACTTAAGATCTTTCTTATTCTTGGGCCATGTTCAGGAAGCAATGACCAGAAGTTAACTCTGTGGCAAAGGACACCCTTGTGCCTCCTTACAAACAGGTAAGTGTATATTCTAAACTCTAGAGCAGGAAAGAAGGTTCTTGGCTAGTACTCAGGGGCTGGGAGCTGCTTGGCATCAAGGGTCCATCTATTACATGAAGCAAAGAGCTGGGATCTTGAAAAGAACATTGGGGCACCTCTGTGAAAACTGTCATTACCACCAGGTCAGAAGGTCTCAGGATAGAGTAGGCATACTCGGTAAATGTGGGATGGCTACTAATCCATAGTGACATCATCTGGGCCTTGGAAATTCAGTCTCAGAAAATGAGGTGCCTGGAGTTGAGTCTGGGTCCCAGAGTTGACTTTCATTCTCTATCCAATTTTCACAGGATGGCCAGAGAATCAAATAGGCTCATTCCTCTGCTCTGCTGAAACCCTCTAAGGGTGGTTCTCTGCTGCCCAATGAACCAAGTCCAAGCATCTCCTGGCAACATTAGGTCTTTGGCCATCCTGCCCAGCCTCTTTTTCATATCACTCCCTTTCTTCTCTCACTAGCTTCAAAATCCATTGATCTCAGCTCCTGGAGAGTTTTATTCACAATTTTCTGGCTCTAGAATCTTCATCCCTTCCCTGTCTCTCACCTATTTGCTTCTCCTTCTGTCCACCTGACCCACTTCCAGTTTCTATTCAGGTCTCTGAGATGCTTTGCTTGATCTCTCAGTCTCCCATATTAGGTTGTGGTCTTCTAACATACACTACACTTCTCCTTGATCACATTCCTTATTCTGGAAATTTTCTTTGAGATGCACACTTTGTTTATATACCATTTCTGTTGAGTCATTGCTCAATCTCTAATGCCTAGCACAGTATGCAGCACATATGCAGTGTTCAGTACATGCTTACTAAATAATTATAAAAACTGCCCTGCTCCTCTTTCAGAGAAACTACCATTGACTCTAGTCCCAAAGTCCTCTCACAGGAAAGAAAAGCAAGGGTCTGCCTTGGGACCCACTTGCCATGGCTGCTGACTCTTAGTGAATAGTGTCAATAAGCCCAAGTCCTGCTCAAATGTAATCTATAGACAAGTTCCAGTTCCATAAATTAGATAATCCTCAGAAACTTGAACATGAAAAATACAATTCAAATTTTCATAGAACCATGGCATTCAATCCTCTAGGCAGAGGTGTGCTGAGGAGTTGGAGGGTGGCATATTTCCCCTCTTACTTCACCCCTGACAACATATTACAGTATAAAAATATATACATTAGACACAAACAAACCCCAAGCACAACCCTTAAGAGCACTTTTATGATCAACAGGCATTTTCCCAATAGCATCAGTGGAACATATGTAAACACATATTGTAGTAAATTAAACTGCAAGTAAAATTCCTGATCTTTTTCCTTTCTCCCAATTTACTGACAATAGTTCGCTTTTGTGCAAGAGTAAACTACCTGGGGGCTGATAAATCAGACATATAAGAAGAGAACTTGGCAAGGAGAATCTAGTCAGTTGCTATGGAGATGTACATTTGTGGTGTTTCCTTTAATAAAAGTTTTATCCCCAGGAAAAACAATTTGTTGAGCCTAATTGAAAAGAAGAGAACATGCCAAAAATGGCACGCTTTAATATTTATGACTTAAAATCTGATTTTAAGCCTGGAGAAAGCATATAAAATAGGGATAAACTGCCTTTTACATAATTTTAATTATGGCATATTCTTGAGGGAATCCATATAGGTGTGCTTTGTACTACATATTACATTTTATGCTCTAAAATGAATAATGTTTCTACACTGTAGGTGTGGGCTTTTACTTTGTGCTTAAGTTACACTCTCAAGCATTCCTTAGGAAATTCCACAAATGAAGACTCAAAATTGAATTAAGTTAAGTAAATTGTCAAAGCTAAAAATCTCCATTAAGTGCAGAAAATCTTGGAAAAACCTCTGTTCAATTTCGGTAAATGTTATTTTGTTTATGCCTCATCCTTCAGATTTGTGTTATAAAAACTATAACATCCACATGAAAATTATTTGACCAACTATAGTCATACCTATATTTAACATTCAATAGAGGATATACTGAACTTATATTTAAGCATCTATAATATGACAAAAATATTGACACTTTAATCTTTATAGAAACCCTATAAATTGATGTCCTTAGCTTTATTTTATAGAACTTGAAAGTGAAAACTAAAACTTTAACCCATGCATTCTCAACAGGGGCAATATTACTGCCAAGGGGATTAAAAACTAGTTGGGCATGGGGTGAGAAACCCATATATATTACAATGGTCATTGGCTCTCCAAAGGGAAACCATACCCCATAAAATCTACTCTCATTATTTAATTGTTCTTCTCATTTAGGGCAATAATAAAAAAAAATTGAGAAACACTGCCCTTACTAATGGTCTTTCATTTATTTATTAAATAGTCATTTAGGGAATATCTATGGGCAAGGTACCGTATAGGGACAATTGTAAAATAAGTACAACACTGTCCACACATGGCTGCTATGAAGATTAAAATGAAAATTATGGAAAGTGCCTGGCCTATGGAAAGCACATAAAAACCAGTTATACTGATTGTTTATTGTTATAAATAGATTAATATGACAAACCAAATAAGACTCCACTGAATGGTACAAGAAACAAAATTTGCCTACATCTGCAAATCAGTAATTGCCTATTTATTCCCTATAATATCTTACACTGTAATTATGGAACATTATTCAGATTATTCAGATAAAATGATAAGACAAAGAATATGCACAGGAATTTATTTTCTTCTTCTTTCTTTTTTTCTTTTTCTTTTTTTTTTTTTTTTTTTTTTTTTTTTTTTTTGTACTAGGGATTGAAACCAGGGGCAATCACTGAGCAACATCCCCAGTTCTTTTTATGTTTTATTTTGAAACAGGGTCTCACCAAGTTGCTTAGGCCCTCGCTAAATTGCTGAGCTTGGCTTTGAACTTGTGATCCTCCTGCCTTAGTCTCCCAAGCCATTGGGATTACAGGTTTGTGCCACCATGCCCAACTGCACAGGAACTTTCTAATCATGATTATTTCCACACATTATAATTCAGTACTATTTCCAGGTTTTGTCATATCATGCTGTTCTGCTGTTCCCAACTTGGTTTCCAAAATACCAATTTCATGAAATGCTCTATGAAAAAAGTTATATGGAAAAATGACTTTGGAAACACTATCAATGAATGGGTCACTATGTCACATGGAATTTGGGTTACAAATCCAAAATTAGCTGTCTTAAATGGAAATTTAATGAAAGATTATGGGGCAGCAAACAGGATCACTTGGAGGAATAGCAAACCAGGATAAGATGCCATGCAGCAAGGATCACCACCCAGACCATACTATAAAACAGTTTCATCACTCTGCACCACTGCAGTTGGAAGGCCTGACTCAACCATCACCAGTCATTGACCACTTTGCAGTGGCCACTGGCTCAACTGCAATGGCCTCTAGGGCCTGTAGGCTTCAGATTTCATCACTGGCAAAGAGTGTCACTAGCTGCTGATCGAATTCCAGAACTAATGCATCTGATTGACTAAGCCAAGATCAGCTGCTCAGGGGATAGATGCATGAGAACTCAGAAAGTAAGCATCTGGCATTTTCCACTCATTTGGTGGGGATTATATTCTGCTTCCTGCCAAGACTCCTAGAGAATTCTCCTCACCTACTATAGAAAGAAGGTTCTGATACTGAAAGAAAAATAAATGATGAATGTCTAAAATATCAAAGTGTTCCAAATATTTTAATTAGGCAGTCTTATTAATAAAAACAGTTGAAAATTAATGTAGGTATATTTATTTATAAATTAAATGTATATAATACTCTACTTCTATGTTAGATAAAGCAAGCTTTTAGAAGTCACACACATAAACAAATATCTGTTAAAGATGCACAGAGAGATAAGAAACTTTAAAATCCATATTTAATTTGACAATTTAGCAGCTGATACTAAGATTCTCTCTCTTTTCCCTCTGCTTTGTCAGACTAACATTAGGCACTGACTAAGCATTAGCAAGCAAGTGTCAGTAATGCAGAAGTCATCCACTTCTGAAAACTGGGAACTGAATTCAAACAATGGTACTCTGCTGGATTTGGTTATGGAAGTCAAGGGATGCATTTCAGCTTTAAGAAATTGGAGACCCAGAAGCTCATGGATCCTCTGCGAACCAGGAGCCGTCTTGGGACTGCGGCGTGGTGGAGCTTACGGAAACTGAAACCCAGATTTGTGAGGTACTGGAAACCTTCAGGGACACTATAAATCTACAGGGTAGAAACTGTTCTACCTCAGAACCCTATGGCTAGATGGAAAGACACACAAACAAAATGAAAAAAAAAATAAATAAATAAAAGGGAATAAAGCACTACAAACAAACCAGGATGCTCCGATTATAGACTCCATTGACAAACCAGTAGAAGAAATGTCAGAGAAGGAGTTCAGAATTTACTTAGTAAAACTGCTTCACAACTTTAAGGAGGATATAGAGAGTGAAATCAGAGCTATGTTTCAGGAGAAGGAAGATATCTTAAAGAAAGAGATAAAGATCCTGAGAAGAAATCTTTGAAATAAATTGGAGACCCAAAACAAGCAGAAGGAAGGAAATAAATAAAAATATCATTGAAATAGAAAACAGAAAATAAAGCAAATTCATGAACCCCAAAGCTGAGTTTTATTTTCCATGAGAAATAAAATTTTATAAACTTCTTTTGAAAAACCTCACAGGAGTGAGGATGTAGGGGAAAAGGTATTCTCATACATTGCTGGTGGGATTGCAAATTGGTGCAACCACTCTGGAAAGCAGTATGGAGATTCCTTAGGAAACTTGGAAAGAAACCACCATTACCACCATTTGACCCAGCTAGCCTACTCCTTGGTCTACAGCCAACGGACTTAAAATCAGCATACTACAGTGATGCAGCCACATCAATACTTACAGCTCAATTCACAATAACTAGATTGTAGAATCAACCTAGATGCCCTTCAATAGATGAATGGATAAAGAAACTGTGGTATATATACACAATGGAATATTATTCGGTCATAAAGAAGAATAAAATTATGGCATTTGCAGGTAAATGGATACAACTGGAGAATATCATACTAAGTGAGATAAACCAATCCCAAAAAACCAAAGGCCAAATGATCTCTCTGATAAGTGGATGATGATACATAACAGGGGGGTGGAGGGTGTGAGGGAAGAATAGAGGAAGGATGGATTGTGTAGAGTGATATGAGGGGTGGGAGGTGGAGGGAAGGAAAGATAATAGAATAAGACAAACATCACTACCCTATGTACATGTATGATTACACAGTGTGACTCTACTTCATGTACAACCAGAGAAATGAAAAATTGTACCCCATTGGTATACAATGAATCAAAAAAAATTTTTTAAGATTTTTTTTTAAACTCACAGGATGTTATTTCAGAGTCTATAAATATTATCAGCTAACTGAAAAAACAATGATGATTTTGCTTATTGAACTTCTACAGCATGCTATGTAGAGTATCAGTGTTCAAGCAAGGTCTCCTTAAGCCAGATGTTTCAGTTGAGAACTGAGGGAAGCAGCTGGTGATTTAGAGCCCTGTACAGATGCTTTACCATCTCCTATAGAAGGGGTAACCAAGGGTCATTCTGCTTATAGGTATACCCAAAGCCACACTCAATTCTGAGGCATACCACCTACCTCCATGGAAATATACTGTCATTTTTGCACAAAATCTAAAGCATTTTTAAATTCCTAAAATAATCTACATAATTGTACAATGAGAAGCTCTGTCATCTTCTGATCAAAAAGTAAAAATTGAAAACACCAGAAACTGACAAATGAGATGATTCATTTACTGGTATAAGGCAAGATACCATTCATTTTACTATCACTTACTGTCAAGTGTATATTAAAATGCTTTTAGTAATCAAGGCAATTCTGCTAACAACCTATCATTGGATTCAAGATGCTAAAAATTATTGAAAGTGCTGAACCAGAACAAAAATTCTCAGTGCTGAGAATGACCAATAATATATCCTTGTTAGAAGGTCAGAGCAGGTTATGTTCACAGATTATATCCTCTGTCTACATATTGAGGAGAAATGTCACAATGTATGGTTTGAACCTGAGTTCTCATACTGTATTTCTCTTAGTTTCTCATATAAATAATTTATTTCCCTAACCTTTTGAAGATTCCCTTTTGCATGGAAAATCATGGACACACATGAGCACAGGCACACACACATACACGTACACCAGTACCACTTCCTGCCCCCTCATTATTCATTGACCAGTTGCTTCCCTCAGTTCTCAACTGAAACATCTGGCTTAAGAAGTCCTTGCTTGACTATTTAAAATAAGCTTAGGTAACTGTACAGGTCAACTTTGTGTCACTCTAATGAAATACCTGACACAAACTGCTTCTGAAGAAAAGAGAGGTTTATTTTGGCTCACAATTCTGGAGGTTCAAGTTCAAGACTGCACAGCCCAACATGGTAGGAGCCCTTGTCATAGTGAGTGATCACATTCTCAAGTCAGGAAGCAGAAAAAGAGAAACAGGAAGAAATCAGAGTCCCAAAATCCCTTTAGAGGATACACACTATGACCTAAGGACCTCCCATTAGGTCTCAATTCTGAAAGGTCTACAGCACTTCCCATTTCTGCCCCCGGGGCCAATCCTAAAGGACCTTTAAGGGACACTCATCAAAACTATAGCAGAGTCTTACATATCACTCCTCATCATGTTCTGTCCTTCCCCTTTCTGAACCATCAGCAGACCTTTAACTACTCTATTTTTGGCTCCCCCTAGACTGGAAGGTCAAGAAAGTCATCATACTGATCTTCATCAGAAAGAATTCTCAACACCTCATCCTTAGTAAAGCCCAACAAATATCAAATAGATGAATGAATTAATTCATTCATCTGTGAATACAGCTGCTATAGTTAGATGTAAAATATACCAGTCATATTGTTTTTACAATTCACATAATCATGCAAAGGCCCTTAGCAATGACCTGTCAAATGAGAGAAAGGAGATATCTAGACAAACTTCCTCAAGTCTGTCAGAGCTGAAGTCAATGCCCAAATTTTTCTTGCATTCTGAGAACAACAAGTTCCCAGAACAAGTTGGCTTCTGACTGAGACCATCATACTTCTTCTCTCTCACATAACTTCCCAATGAGCAGCCATCTCCCAGCTGGGTCTCTTGTGCCATGCCACAAATGAACACAGACACAGTGCTACCACAGACCAAGCTCAGAGAGAGGAATTTAACCAGTTCCCTCCAAAATACAAGGCAGCTGGCCATGACTGTTGACAAATGGGGCTCTGTGGGATCTGGACCATCCTTACCTCTTCACATTTTATTTTTCAAAGAAAGCTTTATACCTAAAATGAACATTTTAGAAACCAGAAATAGAGCATTCAAGTAGGTCAGTATGAATGATCCCACTTGAGGAGATTCCTTTGCTGAGAAGGCAAGGCAGGTTGGCACTGTGGCAGGACCCCTATTAACCACTGTCTCCATTTCACACCATATCGATTGAATTATACCTCTTGGATGGAAAAACATGTTCCCTCAAACCAAGATGTCATGTAAATTGAAAGCAACACATGCTAAGAGTAAAAGCCATGTTTGGCAAATGGAAATGGGACAAATTAATAAATGGACAAAAAAAAAAACTCCAGGACTAACAAAGAAAAGTAGTCCCCAAATGACAATCAATAGTTGCCCTAGCAGGACAACTATACTATTTCTGCTGACACTTGTGTCCTGCAATTTAAGTAAGTCTCCCCTTTTGTTCATTCTGATCCTTCTTAACACCTGCACCTTGACTACTAAATCTCTTCGCATCTTTCCATAGTAACAAATGATGTTCCAGCCCTGGTGGTCAACCAGAGGACCAACACATTCCCTAGGGGTCCTTATTCCTTGAGTGGACATTGCTATGCTGAAAATCACTTGCAGGTTTTCTTCTCCACCAAATGCCTTTTTCAATATTCTATAAAACATCATCTCTACAGATTAAAAGTTGCCACCAAGTATGTATGTTAATTCACCCAAATCTTTCTGCGATACATTATTAGATAACTTTAAGTCAATAGTATGTAAAGAAATACAGATGGCAACTTAGAAAGAATAGAAAGTGATATATAGATTTGAAGTATTTTATGATTACCATGTCAATTAGATTTACTAAATAATGTATACATACACACAAAAATTACATACAATCATATATTTAGATTCAGATCAGCAGAAGTACTCAAATTTAGCATAGCTAAGGTTGGCAAGAGTGTGGAAAAACAAGACCTTTCCAACTCTGTGGTGGATGTCTATTTAAACTGGCAAAACAAATTTATAAGTGAATGTTGTAAAATTTTAATTGACTAGCCCACCAATCCCACTAATAAGAATTTACTCAATGAATTATTTACACAAAGACCTTAATATTATGTAAAATGAGACCTATAGCAGTACTCTTTATGACAAAAAACCATATGTTCAAATCCCATTTGACATTTTTATAATAATGAAAAAATAGTAAAGATAAAAAGTTCTTATAACTATAGTTTTGTTGGGGATGAGGATTTTTTTCATGGTGATAGGAATAGGGGTAGCAGGGTAAGAGAACAGAGCAGGTGAGGAGTGTATGCTCATTATTGTAAGGAAGTGCTACCATAACCTATTTATCCTTGTTCATAATTCTAAAATTTAACTACAGAACTTTCAGCTACTTTGAATTTATTATTGTGGTTAGACATAGATACCACATAAAGACAAGACTATTTGGGTCATGGCTTTCTACCAAACACACACAGACACACACACACACACACACACACACACACACAAACACTTTAATATCAAGTATATCCAAGGTTACAGATCTTTTCTTACTCCACAAACATACAGGTATTCTACATATTAACAACCATGGAAAGCCCTGTTGCTCTACCTTCTTCCCCCAGGAGATCCAGAAATACTAATAAAAATTATGGCCTTTGGCTGAACACCTGCTATAACCCAGGTACTGCTAAGAGATTTATCTGGCTAAAAACTCAAAGTCTGGCAGGTCACCCAGAGAACTCTTTTAGCATGCATTTTCTATCATCACTTCTTTTCTTGGCCTCTGGTGGGTAGGGATCTGCTCCCTCTCTTTTCATTTTTCCTTGTCTACTCTTGTTCATCCCATCTCTGTCCCCTCAACAAAGGCTTTCTCTTGAACATCCAGCTTTCTTCACATTCTCCTGCCTTCTCTTCAACCTTTCACCTTCCATCTAGGATCTTTAGTAAAATCTCTTTTTTAATATTTGGTTCCCTATTTCCACAAGCCCTTCTATATTTTTCATTTGTTAATCTCTCCACAGGAACTCTGAAATTGTCAGCATACTACTGAGGAAAATAGGAGAAAAGAAAAATGAGCACAGTATGACATCTAGAAACTGGCCTGGCACCCACACTATGCCATGCTAATCTCCTTTCAGACATAAACAATCTCACAGAATGCTAACTTCAGACAAGGATACTCTGAGACCATGATAAAGTGAAGCAAGACAAGGCCATGTCATGAGTTTCTATTGACACAATCATAAGATTACTCTGTGAATGACAAAATACAAAACACCCCTTCACTTGGCTAAATGAGCAACTGCTTCTTGTTTACCAATGAAAATTTAATCTTCATTCTAGTTTGTCCTTTCTATAGATAACACTTATTGAGATAACTCAATTGGAGAATTGTGTCCACTTTCTGACAATAACAAAACAAAAAACCAGAGCAAAAAAAAAAAAAAATACTTCCTCAGACCATTGCCTCAACCCATGCCCAAGTGCTAAAGTAGACTTTTTCCTCAATACCCTCTGTCTGAGACACCTCAAGATTCCCCACAGTTCATGTTTTGCCTCACAATAACAAATTCAAGGTGCTCAACAAGTATGTTCCTGGTGGTCACTGGTTGAATGGTACTGACAATGACATTAAGGGAAAGTAAGAAAGTGTGCTCTGAAGAAAACCAAGATGTCATCCCTACCGACACATCAAGGCCATCAATGAACAGGCAGACCAGTGCTCACCTCTAGCTCACAGGGCTCTAGCTGAACCTCCACTTCTTCAGATGCAGCAGTCTGCTTTCCCAACACTACCATTTATAGAAGCTAGAACTGTGCCTCATGCATTTGTATCATCTTTCCATTTATTGAACTAGGCACTGAAATGCTTTCTTTGTTCCTATGAAAATATGAAATATTTCAGCTATATTAATGGCAGTTAAAGGGCATAGGGTTCTAATCAAAAGAGATTATTAGTAATTTACCCTCAAGATACAAAATTACCTACCCATAAAAGATTTTGTGATCTGTATCTCACTTATGATTGTTCCTATGAGTAATTTTCATAGAGAAAATACTTCCAGCCCTCATGCAAGAAGATTATTTATTTTAAATTAATCCTCTGCAAGCTCTCTGGGTCAGGAATCACCTTCTCTTTACCATTATCCCCCCAGCACTTAGCACTATGCCCAGTAGTGTGAGAACATAATGAAAGTCAAAATATTTTCTAAAATTCTAGTTGTATAAAAGTACATGAAAAGTAGTTATCAAAAGACAGGAAAAAGGAGAAAGTTTACTGGGATGGTGAGAAAGGCTGTGGCACTGAATGATTAGGTAATGGGTCTCCACCCTACTTCCCATCTACTCTCCCAGCTGGTGGTCAGGGAAGAAGAGCATATCAGCAGCCTGGTCTAGAAGTCCTGGGCTCGCTGCCTCTCTTCTGCACCACAGTTCCTAACATTCTTTTTGGCAACCTCCACCTTCTTATGGCAGACTAATCCAAATGTCTTCACCTCTTATTTTGCACATCCTCATCTTCACTAATCCTCTCATTTGCTTGACAAGATGCCCATCATTACTGCCAAGGCCTTGCCTGAGCCAAAATGAAAATCTTTATGAAAAATTCTGCTCTTCAACCTAAACTTATACTGTAACTTCCTTGCTTAGCCACCCTCATTGTATCCCTCATTGTAATATCCACCCCACAAAGACCACCGCTTCCTCATTGGCCCTCCCAGGTTATTCCCCAACTGGTCCTGATTGAATTCAAGGTCACTCATCATAACCACTCTCTTGCAAACATCTTCACAAATCAGTTCAAATATGTTGGTGAACAGGGGAATTAATTCAGTATAATATGGAAGCTGTATTGGCTCATAAGCAAGTTTTCTAAGGCAATGGGGAGTAAGAATACAGAAATTGACATAAAACCTACTGCTGAAAAGACAGGAAACAATTTTCAGGATAACTGAAGCCAGATTGGCTTTTTAAAACTCTCCCTACTATACACCCCAGCCTTACCTGACTTTCAGGTTGCAGCAAGTCGTACTTCTTCCCATGCCTGCTTTAGAAGTCCCACTAAATAAGCTCCATTTCTATCTACACCATTTTAGCACCTAAACCTTAGTATCTCCATCTTATCCTTTTTTGTAAGTGCATTTTTTTTATGTCACGAAATACTGACAATACCATGAGCTGGTGAGGATGTGGCACAACTGAAGGCTGGTGTATCAATGCTGGAGTGTTAATCAATACAACCACTTTGAAGAACCATTTGGCCATATGTACCATGTGATCCACCAATTCCACCCAAGTGAAATGTGCAAAGACATCTACCAAAAGGTATGTGCAAGAATATTTGCAGAGGCATTATATATAATAAACAAAAACCAAGAACAACCTAAGCGTTACCAGTAGAAGACAAAATAAACAAGTTGTAGTATATTCATAAAATGGACAACTACATAATAATGAAACAACAAATTACTGAAAGGCACCAACAACATGGAAAATTTTCATAGGCATGATAGTAAGAAAAGCAGCCCAATGAAAGACCATGTATCATATAAATCCATTTATATTAACATCAAGAACTGAAAAATACAGTAGTTACCTCAAGGGGGCAAACTGACTCTGAGGGCAACAGTACTCTGGGGACAAGAAATAACCTATGTCTTGATCTGAGTGGTGAGTGTAAACTTACATGAATGTAAACTTTTATTATTTTTTAAAATTGTAGTAAAATGTACATAATATTAACTATCTTAACAATTTTGAAGCATACAGTTCAGTGGCAGTAAGTACATTTCCATTGTTGTACAATCGGTCATCCATCTCCAGAACACTTTGCATCTTCTCAAAGTTCCGACCCATAAACAATGACTGCATATTACGCTCCCCACAGCCCCTGGAGATCACCATTCTACTTTCTTTAAAATTTGACTACCTTAGGTCTTCATGTAAGCAAAGTCACATATGCCTTTTGTGACAGGCTTATTTCACTTGATAATGTCTTCAAGATTTATCCATGTCATAACTTATGTCACAACTTCCTTTTTAAGGCTAAGTAATATCCCATTATATATATATATATATACATTTTGTTTATCCATTCACGCAGATGTAGAAAGTGGGGCTTCGATGTTTTAAGTTAGTGGAATTCAAATCAGCACAGTCTGATTCCAGGACTCATGCCTTTTAACTACTGTACAATATACATATCACCTTCTGTTCTGATACAAAACTAAGCTCTCTAAAGCATGGTTCTCCAATAACCTGGAAGACTTTTCCATATTAAGAAAATAAAATACTTTATCAAACATTCAAAGACCTCATGGCCCTCATTCCAAACCTATCTTTCAAAACCAGTCTCATATTTGAATCACTGAACTCAGCATTCATTTCTCAATAAATAAGACTTTCCTTTCCTGTATGCATGCTCATCTCTTAGGAATACTCCACCAGTTCATCTCTTCTGGCCAAATCTCAACTCATTATTCAAGACATAGCTCAAAGGCCACCACTTTGGTGACATTCTCTTAACCAACTGTGCATGGTATAGCACTATGGGCCACCTTGCAATTAGAACATTCCAGTCAGAGATGCATGAGAGTCATACCTTAAGCATACACATGCATTATACATTTCAGAGTTTGAACTTGAGACAATAATATAAGACAGAATTATAACACATTCATCTGCATTAAACATATTCCTCTATCTTTTCTGAACCACAGAGAACCAGGTTATGCCTGACCAGGCTGAATTTTAGCAGCCAACCCACACCATTAGCATTCTCTTCAAGAACAATATTGTTCAAGTAGTCAGTGGTTACTTCACTAATACATACACAACCTAGTTATTGAGCATTGGAGCATTTTTATCATGGCCCTTAGATACAGAAAATCATTTTGAATAAATGACCTATTTAGTCATTTCTAAAATCACTGGCCACACAAAATATGATAAGGATTATATAATTCCTATTAGAAAAAATATATTCTTTATATAATATAAGACCTAGGTATATTTCTTAATTGTAAGTCAAAACTTTTATCTTTCATAAAACATCCTCCTGTACTCCAGTGGTCTCCATTCCAGAGGAGGCATGTGCAATTATCTGGCTCTATCAAAGCCTGGGACTTCACCCTTGTGCACAATCTTAATACAGTATATTCAGAGATAATATGTTCAACCAGCAATCCAATGAAAAATCTGAAAGTGCTATCTTTTATGACATATCAAAAGAAGGATCCACACCTATGAACAGGGAGCAGAGACTGCAACCAGCATTTACATTTACACTGGGGAATTAAAAAGCACTTGGGACAGAATCAAAATGGTGAGAAAATATTTAGGAATAAAGTTTATCCTGCAGGATAACTCTGGAGTTCATTGATAAGATTGCAAAGGAGGGGAAAACACAAACATCCCTAGGAAAACAGCTACCTAACATGAGAGATAGTTAACCTAAAGATACATCAAAATAAGGTAATTGCTCCTGGCTGTGAATCTTGCTTGCCTCTCTGAATTGTAGTGTTTATAGGTATGATGTTGATCAAGGTTTCAAACTTGAAACCTGGCTTACCAGTTGTGTGGCCTTTGGAAACTTAACTTACTCTCCTTGACCTTCAATTTCCCCATCTAAAAAAATAAAAATAGTATCTCTCCTCAGGATCTGGGAATTGAGAAAAATCTTACAAAGCAGATAGAACAGTACCAATAGTACTGTCTATAGTGTTGCTTATTGTCATTTGATTGTATGATATGAAAAGACAAAGAGTTGTCTTTCTAAAACTGTGACATCAATAGACATTTTGCAAAACTGGACATGTTTTTATATCTTTACTGTCCAGCTTAATAGTCACTTAGTTATATGTGGTTATTAAGCACCTGAAGTGTGACTAATATGATGGAGGAACTGGATTTTTAATTTTATTTAACTTTAATTTAAATGTAGATGGCCATACATGACTAGTGGCTACCATATTGAACAGTATAAGTTTGGAATAAACAAAATAATACTTTCCTTTGTAGGAAAGAAGACCTAGCTCAAGCTTCTAAACTCCCAGCTGGTAGGCCAGTGCCAATCTGCTATCAAGTTTTCACTAGTCTACAACAGAACCAAAAAAATTCAATTTTATGAATTTCTCATAAAGTTGAATGCATTTAAGTGCCGGTCAACATCTGACTTCATCTCTATGAGAGACCCCAAGTAAAAATATCCCAAATGCTCTCAGTTAACCCATGGAAATGAAATATGAAAAGATAAACCATTATTTTTAAAATAATGCAATTTAAAGGACCATTGATCCTTTGAGATCTGATCATTATAAATTTTTATGAAATCTAATTTAATTCAACAAATATCTACTATAAGTCCACACTATCTAAAAGGCATTGCTCTGGAGATGCAGAATAAATAAAACAAATCCCTGTTTCATAGAGTTTAGAGTCTATCGGAGGGAGAAAAATAATAAGCAAGCAAACACACACACACACACACACACACACACACAATCACACAAGACCCTACAAAGAAAAATAAGGCAGAATAAAATAATAGAGTGGAGAAAAACGGAGGGTCAAGGAAGCCCCTTCCTATAATGTGTCATTTGAGCAAATACCTGAAAGTGGATAAGGTGCTAACCACACACTGAAGGAACACACACTTGAAGTATTCCAAGCTTGAGACACCACAAGCACAAATGCCTAAAACCAAAAGCAAACCTGGCATATGCAGGAGAAAGTGTAGTGTGGCTGAAGCAGGGTGGTTGTAAAAGACCAGGTTAGAACCATACATCAGAGGAACCAAATCATGCAGGACCTTAAAGATCACTGTAAGGACCCAGGTGTTATAGTTTAGCTGTGGTGTCCCCCAAAACCTCACTTGGAACATTGGGTCCTGAACTGTGGCTGGGAACCCAAATAAGAAAGCCCCTCACACAATTTCTTCCTTCAATATAGGAAGTGATTTTGATAGTTCCATGTTATGATTTAAATGTGAGGTATCCCCCAAAAGCTCATATGTGAGACAATGCAAGAAGGTTCAAAGGAGAAATGACTGGATTATAAGAGTCTTAATCCAATTAGTGAATTAATTCCCCAATAGAGATTAACTGAGTGGTGATTAAAATGGTAGGGTTTGGCTAGAGGGGGTGGGAATTGGGGTGTGGCTTTGGGGTATATATTTTTATCTGGTGAGTGGAGTCCCTGCCCGCTCTTGGCTTCTGATCATCATGTGAGCTGCTTCCCTTTGCCACATTCTTCTGCCATGATGCTCAGCATCGACTCAAGCCCTGGGGAATAGAGTCAGCCTTCTATGGACTAAGACCTCTGAAACTTATAGCTACAGAGATAATGCAGAGACTATCTCCTCAACCAGTTTCCCCTAATATTAAATATCTTACACTAGCATGGTATATTTATCAAAAGCAAGAAAATAACATCAGTACAATACTGTTGAACTCTTGACTTTATTCAGATTTTGCCAGTTTTTATACTAATATCTTTTTCTGTTCCAGGACCCAATGTTCCAGAATACTTCATTGCATTCAGTCACATCCTTTGTCTCTACCACTCTGTGATGGTTTCTCAGTCCCTCCTTGTTTGTCAAGCTTTGAAGTTTAGAAAAGCATTAATCAAATATTTTGTAGATTGTCCCTAGTTTGGGACACTAATGTTTTAGTGTCTAATTTTTTCCTTGCACTTAGCCCAGGGTTTGGAGAAGAAAACCACAAAGGTGAAGTGCCCTTGTCACCTTGTCCTAACAGAGTGTACATGACATTACCGGTGAAGGAAACTGGCTTTTATTCTGGACAAGATGGGAGCCAAGAGAGAGTTTTAAACAGATGGATGTGGCCTGACTTTTTAAAGAATTATTCTGGATGCTGTATAGAAAATAGACTGTAGGAGGCAAGAAACAAGGGAGGGAAGTCAAAAGGTTACCAAATGATTCAGGTAAGAGATGTAATGGTAAGAGATGTAATGGTAATTAAGGTTGGGATATGATAAGTGGCAGCTAGATGGTTAAAAAAAAAAAAAGAGTGGGGGGAGTGGGGTGGATGGGGAGGGTGAATTCCAGATATGTGCTACCAGTAGGACCAGTGGGATTTTCTCATCAATTGAATGAGAGAAAGAAAGGCCAATGATAACGACAAAGCTTTAGTCCTGAGCATTAGATGGAGAACACTGAAACTTGAAGACCAACTGTATGGGAGAATGGAGAATGTGGGTTGGAATCACTGCATTTGCAATACCTATTATACAAACAAGCAGATAGCTTGTACAAGGAGTAGTCGTTGAGCAGATGATTCCAAAATTCAAAGGTAAGGTTGAGGTGAGAGATATAAATTTGTGAGTCATTAGTAAACAGATGTTATTTAGATCCATATGTTGGATGAGATCATCCAGGGACTGAGTGTTGAGAGAAAAAGTCTAAGATTGAAAATGATGAAGGTATTTGATAATAATTATTTTTTTTAGCTGGAAAAATTAAAAGCCGGCAAACCTATACCCATCCTCAAAAGTTTGGCCTTTACTCCAAAAAAGGCCTTTAACTCCAAGGCCTGAAAACTATAAGCCTAAATGATATCTCTGGTTCCCTTTGATATCTTAAGTAATTTTTCAAAGGTTTTCCTGAACTTTTATACATTTATACATTGGTGGGGAGAGAAGGAAAGGAGGAAATTGTGGCTCCGCTGATGTTAAAGAGGTCCAGTGAGCAGCAATTGCTTATTGCTGTTTCACAGCCAGTGACACTGGTGAGGTAGTATGTGTGAAGTTCAAGAACAAAGATTTTGGAATAGGACATGAGTGTGCCCCCTAGCTCAACTGCTTATTAGTTACAGGACTTACAATGAGTGACTTTCCCTCCCTGCATCTCTGCTTGCTTTTCAGCAAAAGGGGCTCTTCTTCTGATATGCTAAAGCCCTAAGCACAGTGCCATACCCAACATTTTTGGTCAGCTGGCAATTTTGATGAAATGTAGTCCAAGCTGGAAGAATAAACCTGATGAGCAGACCTCTTTTAATTAGGGAAGAAAGTACAAGATAACTAATCCGTGTCACAAGCAAACATTACAATTTATTCGAATGACTTTATCTCTACCAGCGGCCTTTCTAAAAAAGAAAAAAAGTCTTTCTTGAAAATATAGAATCAAGGTTGCAATTCTCAGATTCAAAATTTTTTAAAAATCCCAAGATAGTGACCTTCTTAGAACAAGCTCAGAAAAGGAACTAAAAAGAAGCAAGACTTATTCCAAGTCTCACAGAGTTAATGCAAGAAGGAGGCAGGTCAATTGCCACCAGATTTTTTCCCTCCATTTTCTTAAACAGTAATTATCAAACTTCTGTGTAATGAAGCACATGAGAACTTGGTAAAACATGAGTGTTGGGCCCAGTCCCAGAGTTTCTGATCCTGTAGATGTTAAGTGGATCCAGAGACTTTGGGAAGTGATGCTAATGTTGCCTGCCCAAAGACAACACTCATAACCATTGCCCTAAAGAACACCTACTATGTCAGAGCCAAGCTCAGAAGATTTGCATGGACACTAATTTCTTCTTTTTTTTTTTTCTACTTCCAACAGAGAAATAATTGATGGTCAAAGATGTCGTCAAGATATTACCATATGATTTGTACATTCGACCCTAGATGTCTACCATGTGAATCATTCTGCAACTACACAGAACTTCCAGGAATTCATAGACACCAAACCACACACTTCTATAAAGTAAAGACAATCAAAAATAAATACAAGAGGGCTGGGGATATAGCTCAGTTGGTAGAGGGCTTGCCTTGCAAGCACAAGGCCCTGGGTTCAATCCCCAGCACTGCAAAATAAATAAATAAATATATAAATAAATATGACAATTACTTCATAGCAATATCATCAAACTTTAACATGACCAAAGATTATATGAAATATACTAGAAATAGGTTACACAGCAAGATCTAAGTAACTTAGATAAAAAGATGGCCCAACCAAACTGTAGAACCCTGTTTTCAGCAATAAATCTTAATAGCTCAGTATTTCTTTTAAAAACTGCATCATGGTTGAGATCTAATAGGAAAAAACAAGAAAAGTTCATTAAAACCAGTTTTAAAAATTACAAACGAAAATCCAGTATTATGCCACCTATTCAACAAGATTTGCATTTATAATTCAATAAAGTAAATATTTATTGAAAACATATCCTAGGCAAGGCACTGGTGGGACAAACTATACCTTCCCCTTTTCCCCCACCTCAAGAACATCCACGGATATTCAACTATGGGGTCAATGACTCCTTGTAGGCATGAGCTGATGAGTGTCACAGAAACACAGTACATAGTACAGTACACAGTAGACATAGAGAGAAAACAGACCACTATCCTGTGGAAATCAGTACTGAGATGGGCTAGAAGAATGAAAGGGCACCTGAGGTAGAAGCATAGCGAATAGCAGGTTCTAGAGAAAAAAACATTTCAGGGTATACTGAGGAAAGGTTGTTTGTGCCAAAAGTAGAAGTTACCCTTGTGAATATAGTGAAGGATGGAGTTATTTAAGTGGAAGAAAGTGTGATCATCTGAGACACACCTCCTACCCCACAATGCTCACGAAAGAGTTTGGCCTCTTACATCACAATTTAACAGGCATTAAATGAAGCTTCAAATGTACATAAAGAATGAAACACTGGTTACCAAGGATATAGGGGGCAGGGAAATATAGGTCAAAAGATACAGAATATGTATATGGAATGAACCAGTTTAGAGATTTAATATGCAATATGAGGGTTAAAGTTTAAAAAGTTGTACCATATTAGGGATGCCTGGTAAATAAGATGTTATTGGCTCTTACTACAAAAAAAGTAACTATGAGATGATATTTGTTAGTCAATCTTCTTCCCTTTAGAAACTATTTTATTAACTATGTGTCACCTATAACATGTTGTAAACCTTAAATAAAATGAATGCAGGGGCTGGGGTTGTGGCTCAGTGGTAGATCACTTGTCTAGCATGTGAGAGGCAATGGGTTTGATCCCCAGCACCACATAAAACAAAATAAACAAAATAAAGGTATTGTGTCCAACTACAACTAAAAATATTTTAAATAAATAAATAAATAAAGCTTTACCCTTTACAGAATCCACAACTTCCCAGGTATAATGCAACATTTGGGCATAAATACAGTAATAATAATACCAGATGTCAAGTATGAAAACTTTCTCGAGGTTCACATAAAATGGTAAAAAAAGTAGAATGATCACATGTTTGATTGCAAATATTCTTATTTCTCCCCCATAATCAGGCACCAGGCAGGAGTGGGGAGGCTCTGTAGTTACTTTCCAAGTGATTCAGATACAATGCCTCAGTTGGAAATCACCACCAGAAACCAGAAAACTGTGCTTTTGATTTCCAATAAGGAACATTGTTTTCTATCAGTAGGAATAGCAATAAAAACTTAAGCAAGTATGAAGAATTATAGCTCAAGCCCAAGAAAATCAGGGTTCATTGACATATAACTTATTGCCATGCAGGCAGCCTTCTTGTACATGTACGTCCATAGAGGTAAACCCTATAGATCTAGAAGGATAAAGGACACAAATGTGATGAACATCTGCTCATAAGAGATCAATGTACAAAGCAATTGGACATTTGAAATTCTTTATCTATAGATTTTAATCTAGTATCAAAATGAGTATAGAGGGCCAAGGAAGAAGAAAGAATATTATAGTGCAGTTCCCAGAGGCCAATATTCACATGGTCCAGGCTACTAATGCCCTTGCTCACCCATGTACTACAATAGCTTGCTGGTATCCAGTTTGCTTAGAACACTCCTAGTTAACATTGTCCCCACCACAAGTATTAACAGTAGCCCTCTCACTCTCAGAAATGTCCCAATGTGCATAATGTCACCCTACATCTCATTTATTCTCACTCTACTTCAATCCTTTCTCCACGTCATTCTTGAAATGGTACGTTAATCCCACAGTGTTTGACTCCTTCCCAGTTTAAAATTTTTTCATGGATTCCATCGTGTTGGTATCCAAGGCCTACCCTCCCAGACCCAGACCGCTTCCTGAGTCTTTCCTCCCTCCAACCCCCACCAGTATGGGTGGAACACAGGGGTGCTCTACCACTGAGCTTTATTCCTGGTCCTTTAATTTTTTATTTTGAGATAGTATCTCACTACAGATAGGTTGCTACAGTTAACCTTGTATAATCCTCCTGCCTCAGCTTCCCAGTAGCTGAAATTACCAGTGTACACCACCATGTCTAGCTATTCCTTTTATTTTATCCACACTAGAATTCTTTTGTTCTGTAGGAGTTCTGGGGTCTTCTGCCTCAGCCCTTCACATATGCTGTTCCTGCTGCCAGGAATGTTCTTCCCAATTATCTCCTTTTTCCTCTTCAGCACTCAGAGTTCAACCCCAAAATCACTTCCCCAGAATACCCTCCCTGACTACCCCTTCTAATGGAACATATGCACTTTTATATTTAACAACATCTGTCTAATGTTTTTCATGTCTGTCTCCATGGAACACAGCTTTCTGAGAGCATGAACTATGATGAGGTTTGCTCACCACTGAACTCCCAGTGCCTAGAAAAGTACCCTGTGGTACAAGATGTTCAAATAATATTATTGAATGAGTGAATTTTATTATCAGACCACATGTCACAATTTGTTTGGTGGAGAAAACAAACCATTTTTAAACAGATTTCATTTTGTTCATCAGTATATTAATTTCCTAGTGCTACTGTTATAAATTAGCAAAAAATTGGTTTAAAACACAGATTAGATATCTAATCTAGAAGCATGAAGTCCAAAATGAGTCTCGAGCAAACTGTTAGCAGGAACTTAATCCTTGTGGAGACCCTAGGGATGAACCCATTCCCCTTTCTCCTATATCTTCTACAAGTGGCCTGCCTTCCTTGGCTCAAGGATACCTTCCATCTTCAAAGTCACCAGCAATCACATCATTCTGACCTCTTCCATGATCACCTTTTTTTCTTTCTTGCCTCCCTTTTTCACTTCTGAGAATCCTTGTAATTACACTGGGCTCAACTGGACAATCTAGGATAGTCTCCCATCTCGAGATCCTAATCTCAGCTCCAAGATCCTTTTACAACATAATCACAGGTTTTAGAGATCAAAATGTCCACATCTTTGGGGGCCTTTACTATGCCTACAATTGCTTTCTACTGTGTCTCTTTCATTATAGGAACACTAATAACAATAATAGGAATTGGAATCTATTATATAAGAAAACTCAACCATAGGCAAGATGTAGAGTAGCAGCATGAAAAAACATATAATTCACTATTTCCTTAAAAAGATTCCTCATATACTGTGCATCTCTAATGATTTACTCAATTCAAAGCAACTGCCTTAAAAGCCAAAAGTAAAATGGCATATACAACTGAAGAGGGTGCTTTTTCCTTTTGAGTGGGCTTTTTTATAAGTTCAAATGGATAAACAGAGTACAAAAAATATTAATTCCATCAAACTTCATAAGTTTTATACCAACATCCCCAAAATGCAATCCTATAGGATACACTATTACTGAAGTTAAAGGTCTTCATTCACAGTCCTTAACATTTTTTTTTTTTGTACTATGAACCCTGGAATTTCTAAAACAAATAGGTGGTTTGTGGTAGGTATTAAGAGAGAAAGGCTTCAATTAGACATAAACTCCATCATAAGCAGTAGTAGTAGCAGCAGCAGCAGCAGCAGCATTTTCCCTATAGTATTGAAACAGTCCATTCTCCCTGATCACTTTTTGGATTTAGAGCAGAGTTACCAACTTCATGAAGATCCTCCCCTATCCAACCCTTTGGTCTCTGCCCCCCTCCCCTTTCTCAGGGCCATGTGCTCCTTAAACCCACCACCATGTGCTAAGTTATATTCAGAAGGGTTTTTCACATCTAGGCAACTGATTATTCACACAGAAAAGCCAGCTGGATTTCATTCAAGAATCAAATTCCTGGCCAGGCTCAGTGGCGCGCAGCTATAATCCCAGCAACTCAGAGGCTGAGGCAGGAGGATTACAAATTCAAAGCCAGACTCAGCAACTTAGCAAGAAACTGTCTCAAAACGAAACATAAAAAAGAGCTGTGGACGTGGTTCAGTGGTTGAATGCCACTGGGTTCAATCCCTTATACCAAAAAAAAAAAGAAAAAAAAAAAAAGAATCAAATTCCTTATCTTTTATTTCTTAGGTTTGCCTCCCCCACCTTTTAATGTACTTTTTTTATTATTATTATTGTTGTATACAAATGGGATACATGTTGTTTCTCTGTTTGTACATGGAGTCAAGGCATACCATTTGTGTAATCATACGTTTACATAGGGCAATAATGTTTGATTCATTATTTTTTCCCTTCCCCCCCACCCCTCCCACCCCTCTTTTCCCTCTATTACTTTTACATTATACATATGACAATCATTCAACAAATATCATTTAGTGCTTCATGTCTCAATCCCAAGCCAAATACTGAGATAAAATAGTGAATAAGACAGACATGATCCTTTAGATTCTACTGGGGATACAAAAAAATAATTTCATGAACGAATATAATAAAGGTACTTGCCACAGAGAACCACTTATAAAATGACTACAAATGAGCAAAATCCAACCTGGAATTTTTAGATGGTTGCCAATAATTTTTTTTATTTAATTTTTTAAGTTGTTCTAATTAGTTATACATGACAGTAGAATGCATTTATTAAAATAAGGAAACAACAATAAAATGAGGATTTCTTGCTACTCTTTTCAGAAACTGGCTGGACATAGAGAAGAATAAAATTATGGCATTTGCAGGGAAATGAATGGAATTGGAGAATATCATGCTAAGTGAAATAAGCCAATCCCAAAAAACCAAAGGCCAAATGTTTTCTCTGATAAGTGGATGATGATACATAATGGAGGTGGGGGATGGGGGGTAAAAGAAGAATGAAGGAACTCTGGATTGTGTAGCGGGAAATCAGAGTGGAGGGGGCAGGGGTAGGAAAGATATTGGAATAAGACAGACATCATTACCCTATGAACACGTATGATTACACAAATGGTGTGAATATATATGATGTACAACCATAGAAATGAAAAGTTGTACCCCATTTGTGTACAATGAATAAAAATTCAGTCTGTAAAAATAAATAAATAAATGGATTGACTGGAACTGACTGCCCTTTTAGATAGGGTACTTAAGTTTTCTGATTTTAATAGTCTTCAATGCTACCTTCTGTCCTGAACACTGAATTCCAGTTCTTTTCACCATTGTCATTACATTTATGCTGCTGTCCCATGGGCCTGCAAGACCAGAATAATAGCCATTACCTACATGTAACTATTTAAATTTTAATTTTAATCAACTCAAAGTTAAATTAAAAGGTCAAGTCCTTAGTTTCACTAACCACATTAAGTACCCAATAGTCATATGTAGCTAGTGGTTACCATAAACAACCAAGCAAACATAAAACACTTCCATCATCACAAAAGTTTCTTCTGTCAACAGTGCATTTCTACTTCTATCACTCACTTGGATCATATGACAGGCATACAAGTCTGCAAGCCCTGGTATAGGATAATATGAAATTGTTTAAATAGGAGGACCAAACTACAGCTGGGAATTCAGACTCCCCTATGAAAGTGGCCTCAAAGCTGGGTTCTAAAAGATGTGCCAACATTACTTAATTAAAGGAAGTTGGAAGTTGGATAAAAAGTGTTCCGGGCAAAGAGAACAATGTGTAAGGGAACCCAGGGTAATAATTTGCTCACAGTAATCTTTCCTAATAATCTTAGATCACTTCATGTCTCAACATACACACATACCTAAGTTAGCACATATGTATATGTAGCAGGAAAGGGCTACATATAAATTTGTTCATCAAATAATATTGTCATATTCTTCTTTTCTCTAGTATTATTTGAGAAACTATCTCCATTTCAAGAGCACATAGCCAGAAAAATCAACATTTCTTCCCTGTATTTCAGGATGACAGTTTCTGAGACTATAAAGACCCTAAAAGTGAAGGTCATATGCTGAGTAGACCATTTCCCTGGGGACAGAAATGCTGTTCTTGAGGAGAATTTACTGTAATCTTTTTCCTTTATAAGGGAT
Source organism: Sciurus carolinensis (assembly GCF_902686445.1). Taxonomy (NCBI): domain Eukaryota; kingdom Metazoa; phylum Chordata; class Mammalia; order Rodentia; family Sciuridae; genus Sciurus; species Sciurus carolinensis. The sequence continues at coordinate 52,951,724 of NC_062229.1, read as the reverse complement.
AATGACTTCTCTCTGGAGGAGGGTATCATTGGGTTTTTGAGAAATTGCATCTTTAGTGAAAACAGTATGCTTTGGCAATTGCTTCAGATTCTAACTAAGATCTGCTAACAGTTTCTCAAATGTTGGGGTCTATGTTTGAGGTATTTGTGGCCCCTTGATAAGGATATGGAAGCAGGTCTGGTCTTCCCACTAAGGGACACCTTGCTTTTCTGGTTCCATGTAACCAACCTCTACTAAGTGACAACTCTTTCCAGAGCTTCATTGGAAGAAAAACGGATGACTAAGGATTGTCCAAAAGAAGTTCACAATCCAAAAGTAAAGGCAAAAGAAATAAGCATAGTCCCTCCAAATACAAAGAAGATATATCTTAACAAGTTTTAAATGAAGAACCAACACATACTAGTAAGACATCATAGCCAGTTAATATATGAAACCTACACAGGACTATTTCTCAATCATTTACCTGAGAGACAGGACATCCAGGTGCAGTATTTGAGATAAAAACAAACCAGATTAATCATTTCTCTCACAGATCCTTGAAACCCATAAGATTTAAGATTGAATTCCCATCAACTAGACTTCCCAACCCACAAAATATCTGCTTGTACCTAAGGCTGCATTTTACACTTCCTTAACCTGGTATTTTTCCAGTGTCAGTGGGGATCTCCATCACACCACCACATGATGGCACCAACCATCCCTAAACTCCACATATGTTTATTGCAAAAAGAAACATCAAAATCTTGCATACTTGAACCCTTCAGTTGGCCTAATACTTGCTTGCACTTTCATCTTTACTGTGAAACAACTCTGTTAAAAAATTTATTTTTCAGGTGCCACCATGGATAAATTTGCCTTTTGATCAAATAGAAAGCATACGTGAAATTGAGAAAGGACATGTTTTCCTTTTCTGGGAAGGTTTCAGGGATGTCAGTCACTGTAAAAATCTTTTCTTGGGAATGCATCCACATCTGCAAACTGTTCCTGTAAGGTCTATGCAGAAGTCCATTTAAGAACATAGCTTTTCTCCATGATAAGCAATCCTCCCTTAAGAATGCCAACCATGCCTCAGCTGAATGATAAAAGTCACGTTGCTTTCTTTTTTTTCTGTGACAGGACAGAAGGAAGTGATTCACACACCTGAATTCCCTAAGAAATGGAAAATTTCACACAGGAGGGTGTTTTGATAGCTGTTCTTTCTTTGGAAGTCACGATGCACATGAGTTTTAAGGGTCCTTTATTCAGCAGGAAAAGAAAATCTAAAATGGGATGATGACAATGTGAATAATACATTGTTTAAATGATTTCTGCTTTTCTATTTTTCCCTTTTTTTGCACTTTATCAGAAGCAAGAATGCTTGTAAATTATAATGTAGATGGAATAAATTTGAATTTTCTGAAGAAGATATCATGCCTGTCCCACTATTGAGCTGGATAATGTCGTCCAAGTCACTTAACCTCTATTAGACCTTGGCCAGGACAAGGAAGGGTTCAGGGCCATGTCTTTTAGTGGTCTGGTGGACATGAGAAACCCCCAACTGCCATTCTTTATCTTCTCAATTTAATAAGGAAGCTTTGTTTTCTTAAATTAGGAACAAATTAAGCCAATGGGAGGGACTCTAACTAAATTTGAACCGAAGACAAGAGGATACTGAGCTGAGAATCCATGATAATGTGAACCACAACCTCTGTCCTTGGAAGCAAAAGACAAAAATGGGTATCTTTGGCTAGACAGGATTCCCAGATAACTCTGCTGCCTCCCTTTTCCCTTGGTCAGAGCACACATTCGGAAAGGTACTTAGAACTCTGTGGAAGGCCTGAGTCAGACAAGGAAAACCTAGATGTGAAAAATCTGATCAGCCTCCCTGGGGAGCTTAAGTAAGTCATCCCTATTTTAGGCACAGTAAACCCAGGAGTCTTGGGCCTAGGTCCAGCCCCTACCCTGCTCTGCTCCAATAGCTCCATGCTACCATACAGACTCACAGGCCACAGAGTAAATCCTAGACAGAGCTTCCAGACAGAGTGGTACAGGACCCAGAAGAAAAAGCAGGTACAGCTTGAATGAACCAGAAGCATATTTAAATATTTGGTCTGTGGGTCTCCATAGAATTTGCCTGGGCCACACTGAAGTTAGGAGCAGCCTGCCTCTAGTTCCTTGTCTAAAAATAAGGTGACTCAATTAAATTCCTCTACAGTTTTGATCAGTTCTATAAAGTCATTACAGTTTTATTTAAGTACCTTAAGATAAAGCAATATAAAAATTGCAATTCAAGATGTCAAGTGAAAAAAATTTTTTTTCCAGAGTTATTTCAAGAAGAAATCTTTGAATGAATTGGAGCTTGTGATTTGTCCTCTCCTACTTCTCAGGTTGCATGCTCTATAAAAAGAATGTCATTAACTAAAACTAAAGTTTGAAATACTTAAGGATTCATATACATAAAATACCACAAATACAGTACTATAAAATTCTCCTTATGGTATAAGAATCACCTTTTATTGCTCTCTAATGATCAATTGGCAATTAACATTTAACCACATTTTTGTACTGAAGACCTTTTCTAAAATATGCAAAAGAAAAAAATATGGAGAGATTATTTCAAAATTCAGCATCCAAACAATAACTTTAAAGAACAAATGAATGAAAGCATGCCAAAAGCAGCCAAAGACTACAAACACTAAGGAGTATTACTGCTATTACTTAGGAACATTAACTTAATATTTAGAAATGTCAGTTGTGAAATACTATTCTGAGTTTTAATTTTTGTGACCTGTTTTTTATACTAATTACAAGGACAGATGTGCTTACTCTGCACACTGCTTGAACCAAAAGTACAGCATAAGAAACAGCTTTCCCCTTCTGATTGGAGGCATAAATAACATTTCTATATTATGTCCTATTCCCATATATCACAGAACTGGTTGAAATGTATCTCTAGCTACTGTAAATCATAAATACAGTTAAGCAGAACCTCCTCCTCAAATGTAGAAAACAAACATATAGCAATGAGATCTAGGGTTACATACTATTTGAGTGTGAATTCCTTCATAGTCCATTTTAATTGATTTACACAGACAGGAAAGAGGGTGAACATTAAACCTTTTACAAACCTTCCCAAGCTCGCCTAATTAGGCCAGACCTACATAAAGAACTTCATAGTTTTAGAAAATCTGAGAGCAATGAAATGAAAATGAGATAAATTGGGGGAAAGCACACTAATTCCAACACCTGCTCTCAAATCCTGTGCTTTAACAAAGGAAAGTTATAGGAAATGGACACAAGGAACGGAGTTCTTCCCTGGGTCACAGATCTGTATCTCTGAAATTTCATTTTATCTTTAGAAAGATACTTTATCTTTCCAAAGGAAATCTGTGAAACAAGTCAAAAACATCCAAAGAGTACGTGAAAAGCTATGCTTGATGTGAGAACTTCATTTAATAGGACATTAACTGAAACATATAAAGTAACTAATCTCTCTCAGAACTGAAGATATTATTTTTTTAAAAAGGCATTGCCAATACTTATTTAAAATTTTCTTGGAATCTTTTAGTCTAGTACATTCCTGAATAAATGTAAATGTAATATCTAAAGTAAATGACCCTATTATAGAAATCATTCAAGGCAGTGCTAAGATGTCTGCCACATTTCTGATGAATTTAAGCTATCAATTTTAAGGCACACCTTATTTATGGCCAAAGAAAGGGGAAAATCTTGTAACAGTATCATTGACCATGAGATGCATTCCAATTTCAGAGATGCTAAATGTGTAAAATGAGTTGTTAAAATATGGAGAAAACACTTACAGCTATTCAACTTGAAGACAGAATGCTTATTTGTATATAATAACTACTTAGAAAATACTTGTAGAATAAATTTAAAATTGAGTGACTTTATGAACAGTTTTCTTGATAGGAAATTGGAATAAGGAAGATTTCTAGATTTATGATCATAGAGACAAATAGACCCCTTTCATCAAGCTCCTCCCCTGCTACTCTGGCCCAGCTTTCTCTCTTAACTGAGAATTCCTACAAATACTGTCAGAAAAAAAGTACACACTCCAACATTAGATTTATATGCATACACATATCCACATACATACATGCTCACCCTCACTCTAGATCAGCACTCAACAAGCCATGGCATGTTGGCTAAATACTGACCACCAGTTTTCTAAATAAAGTTTTATATGAATACAATCACATTCATTCATTCATGAACTGTATATGGCTGCTGACTCCACACTTGAAGGACAGAATTGAATAATTAAAAGAGACCAAATGGACAACAAAGCCAGAAATATTTATCATCTGGTCCTTTAAGAAAAAGTTTGCTAAGATATGTACTACAGCACAAGACCTTAGAGGGCAGAGGCCATGCTATACTAGTTTTACTCTCCCAGTAGCACCTGGCACCAAATAAAAAGCAGTTAATGTTTGCTTATTGACAGATTTTAATAGTCTAAGTGTAGCAAATCTCTTAATCCAGCTGAAAGGTCTTCAGAAATATATACCTATTCACACTTGTCCTTCCTTCAGGCTAATTTCCATTTTCAGAAGGAATTTTTTTACTTGCCATTTTACTCTTCTTTTTCAAGTTAGGATCTGGTACATAAATCAAGTCCACACTAGCTGTATTACTAATACATAGAGTAAATCCATCCACCTCCTTGATTATGTTCATTGGACAGATGCTTTGAGGACCATCAACTGCCTTTCACACCACAAACAACATATAACACAGAAGCATTAGCCAACTAAGAGCAATTTCAAGTCATCAATCATTTCCCAGATATCTATTTGTCATGCTTTCTATGCTACTCTATAACGGTTACCAAACACATTAAGACATAGCCTCTACCCTCAAAGAGCTCTAAGAGTCCACTTAGACTTAATCTTCTTAGACTTCATTTCAAAGTGAACAAATAGCATGTAGCATAATAGCAAACAGAACCTCAAGCTGATCAAAAGGGAAAGACCCACTGAATTATTCAATCAGGACTTAGAGACCTTCTGTATGCAAACATCCTGAGACAGTAGAAAGATGTACAGTTGATGGTTTTAAGCAATATGCAATACGGGGACAAGAGTACTGTTGTGACAAACTGTAACAAAAGGCAAACAGAGGAACTACACAGTTATTTGAAGCTTTAAGAGGAGATATTTCATTTTTATAGAACTGGGGGTTAAAGAGGAAATAAAAGGCCTTATGAAGGAGGATTTCAGGTAGTTTTTAAAAATAAATGAGTTTCCATAAAAAAATCTTCTGGGTGAGAGAGGAATAAAGGTACAAAGTTAGGTAGGCCCAATGCTTGGTGCAGCTGCACATGCTTCAGTAGTGGAGTTACTATTATGCATTCACTGAATGCTTATTATCTATTTTAGGTCAAGTGATATATCTGAAACCAAGAAATTTTCTTCAGATGAAGAAAAACTACCTCTCCAGCTGACTTCATGTTGCCATCACTGTATTAGAAAAAGAGCAGTGTACTGAGGAATATGGTAGAAGATAAGGCTCAATAGGTAGAATAGGAAATTCAAGTGTAGATACATGGGATGCAAGACCAAAGTGGTTGGAGTCTAGTCTAAAAATATGCACAATATTTTAAATGGTATATATTCAATAAATGTTACAAATTAAATATATTTTTAATATATTATAATACAAGTTCCAGTCTTAGTTCAAGGTATTAAGAGTTTGTTCTAATACTGGTCCTTAAAACCAGTGGCATGTATAGCAAAGTAGAGAGCAAAGTATGAATTCAACTCATTATGACAAGTGCCACTACTCATTCTCAAATGTTTAAAACTGATAATTTTGAGAAACAGAGAACGGACCCAGTGTATTCCAGGACAGCAGCAAACATACTGCTTATGGATTACAGGTTATTCCCAAATGACCCAAACTTAATAATCTCTACAACTTGTTAAACTTGTGTGTTTCAATGAAAGCAACAAAATACCTTCACTACCTGAATACTTTTATATTGGGTATTTTCAGGAGCAGCAGAAAGAACATGACTTTTAGCCACTTAATCCCCAAACAAAAGCCCCCACGTCTTTTTCAAGTCTACTCCATCAACTCTTATGTCCTAAAGTGGGCTGTTTCCTAAAATCAAACTTCTTCTATCTTTCCTATGTCATGTTTTTTCCCTATTCATAACAATCTTTTTCCCCTAGATGCTTAACTGAAATATTTGCACTTCATGAATTGCTTTCCCATGATTTAAAATTTCAACTTCTTGGTTGATTTATCTTCACTTATCTGTGCTTATTAGAAAAAGGGTTTCTCAAAAAAACGTTTCTAAAAAAGGCATGTTCTTTCTGCCACTACTGGAAATACCCAATAAAAAAACATTCAGGGAATGAAGGAACTTTTGTTGCTTTTTTAATACAACTAAAGGTACACGTTCATTAAAACTCACACACACGTTTGGCAAATTGTATAGATTATTATATTTAGGTAGGGAAATAACCCAAATTTAAGCCAGCAGTACAATGAGTTGTTGGCTGCTGTCCTGACACACACTGGGTCTCTTCTGTGTTTCTCAAAAGGATCAAATGACACTGAATGTCTTCTAATTTCTTGTGAGAAGCTGTCCTGTGCCTTGTGGGATGTTTGGTAACATCCCTGGGGCCTGTACCCACTAGAAATCAGTAGTGTACTCTTCCTTTACAAGATTCAGAGAACTAAAAACTGGCACGGGTACTAAAAATTTAAGAAATAAGATTCCTGATTTTAGGAAATTTGAAATTCCATGCCTGAGACAAAGCACACAGCTACAAAATGACAAAAAAGACTTATAGTGCATCACACAGCAAACATTAATTTCAACTAGCAGTAGGGAGAACTCAAGTTAACTGCACCAAAAGCTAGAATTTTAGAATATTTTTTAGAAGCAACTTTTGTAAAAAGGAATCAATTAGGTTAATAATATACTATAGACTAACAGTACTTAAGTTTATTTAATGGATGTAAACATGGCATGATATTCACCTGTCAATTTGTTTATGAGCATAGTTTTCTATTATGCTTAAAAGCTGTTTATGCTCTTTAATAGGATAAACATTCCACTTATGCTCCAGTGTAACCTATTAATTTGTTTAACAAACCCTTTGCAAAGATAAACTTTTTTCCAGTCCATACGAACTGGTGTTAATTTTAAATGGATGTGTTATGAATTATCTCTTTCACTAAAGAGATAAGCAACCTCACAACTATGAAGCTGACTGGGAATAAAGTGAGAAGGGGAATGGGAACTAAGCTTCTTGGATGATCTTATGAGAACAGTCTGTGCAAAAGGGAAATGGCTAGACACACCTCAATACAGAGTGCAGGCTCCAGTACTATGAGTGACAACTCTTCTATCAGCTCCTACTCTGTGAAGTTCAACAGGTTATTTCCCGCCTCTGATCTTTGAATTCTTCATCTGTAAAATGAAAGTGTTCCATGGAACAAATGAGAAAAATCATTTAAAGAGTTTAGTACCCTGCTAAACACCATGCTCAAACAGCACATTAGCAATTGTTGAAAGCTTTCCAGATGAGGTGACTTTTGAGTTGAATCTTTATTTTGATGGTAAAAATGTTTTTCTAATAATTCTAATAATTTTTCCATTTCTGCCAGTTAACTTCTTAAAAATTAAAAAGCAATGGAATTCACCTGCAGAGTTCAGTTCTGTAATCTATGGACTTCCTGTTTACAATTGACATTAAAGATCAAATGTTGCATCTGCCTCAGGCATCCTGAATTCAACTGATGTGTTACTTTTTGTCACCTGAATTTTTGAGGTTCCTAATCTATTTCCCACAACCCACTGATCCTTGCCAGCAATTATGCAAACATTTGCACCACTTTCAATGGCTAAGGCAATGATATGTTTAAATCTACATGATTTCTTGCAATGCTGCAACTAATTCTGTAAATGTAGTAAAGTAAGTTTCAGGCATTGCTGAATGTTTTACAGTATTAGTTATAAACCCCTAAAATAATTTATAATGGAAATTATGAGATGTCTTTCACTACAGAGGATATGGTAGTAGGCCCAGCGACAGAACACATTTTCATAGGAGCCCACAACTGTATGTATGCAATACACGTACACAGAAAAGGGTTCTGTTCATTTAACTCAAATTTATTCAGAACAGTTTTATGTTATTTATTTTCATGAGTTTTAGACAAGATCTTTTTTAGCACATTACAGAGGCCTGGAGGGGCTTTCTGCATAAAAGACAAAGCCAAGCACTGTTAATACAAAGTATAGTAACTCAGTGTTTTGAGAAACATGGCCAAACATATTTGAATATGAAGCCATCAGGCCAAGAAATCTTGATGTCGAGAGCTGAGGGCAAAATTGGAAGTTGGGTTCTTATTATCTTGAGATTTTGTGCTACCTTGAGGCTACAAGGTCTAGCCTGCCTTGACCTTATAAGGATTCATATACACGCAGCAAAAACATTTAAGATGTAAATATGTCATATCACTCATGTACTAGTAAAACATAAGGCATTTGAAACCTGATATCAAGTCCTTGCTGGGCCCCTTACAAACTGTGTGACATTACTAAAATTACTTAACCTTTCTAATGCCATTTCTTCATCTAAAAATGCCATAGAAATAACATCTACCTCCTATAAGTTGTCATCAAGTTATCATGAGGTCTAAATGATCTAAGACAGGTAAAATCTTGGCACAGTGCCTGAAACAGTAAACACTACATACAAATTAATCAAGATTATTATACATTTTATCCGACATTTCCATTATAAACCACACTCAGAAAATCTGCAAATTTCTCAGATATTTTTACAAAATAAGAGTGTGATGCACAAATGGTTTTGCCTCACACCACCTAAATATCTAAAACTCAAAAATAAACTAAGAACTAGAGACCACACCATGCTGAACAATATGGAGGAAAAAGTTAAAATGTACAACATGAAGCAAGAGTTAGCTATAGCACTGATGTTCATGCTAAGAAAATGACAATTCAGACAACTTACCTTTAGGAAATATGAGGAATTTAATGTCCTTGGGTGCTATCTGGTGTTTGGAAAGAAAGAATCTTTTACTGGTATAAGATCTAAGATCTAAGATTTCACCTTCAAAAGGTAGCTTTGAAAGAGTATGATGAGGCTCCTGTCACATCACCCCACATCACCTACAACACACACTTATTTCAGGTAATTCAGGGAGCAGCTCAGGAAGCCTCCTCATTATATTTTTTAAAGCTCCCTTTCCATCATTAAAAAGGCACACATTGCTAATAGGTAAACATCCTTCAGTTGAATAAACTTGAAGCATGACTATTCCTAAGTAAAGTTGCCTTCATATCCCAAAACTCCTGGGCACACTTAAACTGACGTGTGAAATTCCATAAACTCCAGGCAGGGGGTGGAGGATTGCTAAAGTGCTTAAGCCTACAACAGGAGACTCAGTAAGAGACAGACTAACTGACTAACCCACAGACCAGCAAAATCTTAATACCTAATGGCAAATTATTTTAATAAAGAGCCAATCAAAATTTACTAGAACATGAAGGAGACTTTAAGAGACCACTTAACACACAGGCTGCCTGAGTGGGCCTTTCTGAAAGTACACTGCCATAACACAATACTTCAGTGATTTCAGTTATACCTACAGACTGGCTGAGGACACATTCACCAGGGTAACTAAAAGCATGTTCCCAACTGCCACCAGATTCCCTGACAGCCTCATGATTCCAAGTCTCAAGATGATCAATAGAATCACCCAAATGTCCAATTAAATTTTGTCTGGCTAAAATCTGATTTAAAATCAGATTGTTTAAATAGTGTCTAAGAAAAAGTTAACTCAAGTGAGAAAAATTCATGTATTATTTCAATCTTGGCTAGGATCTATCCCTACAGTTGACACAACTGTTTTATTTTCAATGGATCAAAAAATGTTACCAGAATGGCCTTAAGATCAATTTTATAACTGATCTGCACTCTCCTGGTACATAGGAAAAGTAATATCCAAAAATGTCCAAAGAGAAACCAGTCAAAAAGAAAAATAAATCTCATTCAAGGGTGCCATCTAGCGGGGAAATGAAGAGGCTCTAATGTTGCTAAGCAACATTTGGATGGCCTGTTTAAAACCCCAAAATCTTGGAAGAAACTTAGTTGAGTGTTTCCCAAAATACGTTCCTTGATAACAAGATTCTGTCATCAAATACATTAGAGATGTGCTGGGTGAAACACTGTGGAAAAGACATCTTTATTATAGACCATCTTGCAGACTTATATATGCCAACACACCCTGGGAATCTCCAAAGGGAGATATGGCATTTCTCACATTCAGTCAGGGAAACTCTACTTGTGAATGCTTCTAAGCTCCTCATAGAACAGTGGAGATTTTAAAAATAATGTTGTATAAATGCTGATCTAATCAAACTCCTGCCTTAACATTTCACACATGAGGGCTCCTACAACTTATACAACGTATTCTGGTTCCCAGGACAGTCTTATAGCCTGTCAAACTCCACAGAAAGTTTTTCTTTGTAACCTGAGGGGTGGATGTAAATGGGAGATAGACTATGAAGCATTCCCCCTTCTCTAGCATTAAAATTCTACTGTGGTAGGTCTGGAGACTTCAAGTTAAGTGCCTGTTAGAAGGATATTCTTTTGCAGTCAGATGAAATGTTGATTTTTAAAATTTAGTATCATTTTCTTCCAAGTTTTGAGACAATTTTAATCTAGTTACAGATTTATCTGAATGTTACATGTTGATGTAGGTGGTATATTTTTGTTATATTTCTGTTGAAACACAAGAGTGTATAACATTTTTGATGCCTCCCAGACAGGTTCCACTTGAATGTAAACCTGAAGAACCACAATACTTAATGGTGATTGTAAAAAAAAAAAAAGAAAAAAGAAAAAAGAAAAAAAGAAATCAAAGAATTATAGCCTAAAGTAATAAGCACTAAGAAGAATTTGCCTTACATTTGCCCAACTAAGGCAAATATTATGTGGGATGGTAATATTGAAATTACAAATGCAGCTTCCAAGGCAATTGTTACAAAATGTTCTGAAAAAATATTTTCATTTGGTAGTAAATACAAAATCTAAAACATACCTACACACACTATTGTGGATGTTGTATTTACGGGCATCCCAAGGAACCTATGAAGCTGTTGGTCATACAGCAACTTTCAACTTTGTTCAGGTTAAGACTGGGTGAGTGACCTCAGGCTAAATATCTTCTAGGGAGAGTGTGGGCCAAAGCCAAGTCTCCAAGTCTGACATGTTTCAGTGTTTTTCACCACTGCACCTTACATGCTGATTGTTCTAAAATGGAAATATCTGGTTCCATAGCCTTAGTTCCTACGCTCCAGATTAAAAAACAGGTTGATAATGACTTGAAGATATTAAAAAAACAAAAAGAATACAGTATCTTGTTTGATATACTTAAATTCACTTAATGGTTATATGATATTCCCTTAGTACTAGATTAATATTTGAAAAAGTCTCCTCTTAAGAAATTTTTTCTTATTTAAAAAATTATTTTAAACAAGTTTTTCCTTATTTTAAAAAAGTGGGGGAGAGGAAACTGCCCTCAATATCTTTGGGCATAAAACTTTTTCTGTACCAAGAATTGATTTCCAAAGGATACAGTCCAGAAGCAGAATTACAGAATCCAAGGGTAAGATTCATTTACATTGACAAGCTTTTTTGCCCAAATAGTTACTCCAGTTTATACCAAATTTGGAACTTCTTAGCCCTCAGTTATGAATGAGAGACTTGAAAGATAACTGTAGGTGAGATCACTCCTCATTCAGTCTACATCAAACACTAGCAATCCTAAAGCTTTGGAAATACTCATTTGCATGCTAATTCAGTCTTTAAGGTAAAGAATTTATATGTGCAATACAAATTCTAAAGATGTCCCAAGCTCTAAAATCCTAAGTTTTCAATAGGACTTGTGCATCTGGTAGGTGAAGAAAAGCTCTTAGTTAGAAATTCCACCTCAAAAACATAAACCAATCCTTATATACAGATTGGTGTTTTAATTGGATTAACAGATGCCCAAGTGCCAAGTGGAAACCAGACAAAAGCATTGTCAGTTAGGCTGGATAGGTTGGGAGAGAGCCAGTACCCAAGTATGAAATTGTCACAGCTTGGCACCAGAGTTCTGGCTATAATTTCTTTAGGTCTGCCCTTTTATACTGCACATGGATTAGAGCAATCTGATGGGGTGGCTCTAAGAGGCATGAACTGACCTGAAATACCTTCTACATTCCTATTTCAAAGCTCACATATTATACTTAGTCCAAGAGTAAACGACATTCCTCATGAGTCCCAAACCACAAAACTTTCTCCTTTTTTCACTTTCGACATATCAGTTTATAGCCAGTTCTCCTTTATTTTTATGTACTTTCTTAGAGGACCCATGATTATTTCCAAAGTTTCAGCTCTGAGTTCAGTTGCATGACGAATTCATTGAGAGGAGGATGCACTCTTCCTTCCATATCTTGCTCAAAACAGTATTCCCAAATACTACTGGTCAACTGACACTGCCATACATTTGCACATTCATTCATTTATTAAAATATTTATTACGATCCTCTATGTGTCAAATCCAATGTTGGCATCATTTATTTATCAACTGTGTGGCCCGGGGCAAGATTACCAATTTCTCTGGGCCTCAGTTTCCTCAACTGGAAAATATGAGATAATGGTACCTGTCTCACAATATTAAATAATGGTACAAATATCCTAAATAAGGTGAAACAATATATATAAAGGATGTTATGTCCAATACCTATTAAATATTTTTAAAGTGATTTAGTTTTTAAGGTAAAAAAATAATTTAGTTGATTCTGGTTTTAAAATACTGTAGCAAATATTAAAGTACAATATGTAAAATATAGCTTTATACATAATGTACAAAATATTTTATATCTTTTAAACTGAATTTCAGTGTAATCAACAAATTCTTAATCCTATCCCCTACTGAAAGATAAAGGTACAATTAATCTTAGTAATTGGAAGTAACTCTATCACTGCTTTTTGAACCTTAGTCTTGAGAATCTCCCCTTTCTCCATCTTCTCATCTATGCTTACCTTTCTAACACTGAGGAGGTGGCTTCTGGGGTATACCTGCTCAACATAGTTAGTGCCAGAGTAGCTGGTACCACAGGAATTGGCCACTGGTCTCCAGCATCATTTACTAATGATTATAGTACCCAACATGGACTCCAACAAGTCACTACGCTCAATCTTCTTGTTCCCATCTTAGGCCTTCCTAGTCTTCCAACTTTCTCAGCGTTGTCACGGCTTCTCTTGAAGGCTCAAGATCTCTTGGATGCTTTCCCATCACACTGGAGCTTCACTCCTATAAGACTACCTGCAACCACTACCAACTTCTTCACTCAGAGAACTAGTGAATGTGCACCAGCTAGTCTCCTCAAACTGTCCTGGAATATACATATTCCTCCTGAGAAATATATCCACACCCTCATGTGAGATTTCTGGATCTAAGGAGATTTATATTTTCTGCCTCCCTCACGTGAAATGGGACAGAGTGCAGTGAAATGGACCATTTTTCTGTCCTGTAGGTTGAATTCTTTCTCCTCTTTGGCTGGGAAAACCCTTCTTCTGACACTTAGCATTCTCCACTATACTTTAAACACTTGCTACTCAAAGTGTAGTCTGTAGACTGACAGCACGGACCACCTAGGAGCTTGTTAAAAATGCAGAATCTCAGGCTCCACTCCAAACCTGATGAATGAGAAGCTGTATTTGACAAGATCCTCAGGTAAGTAGAAACCTCATTACAGTTTGAGACCCAGTGGCCTAAAGATAAAACACCAAGACGGTTCTTCCAATTAGAGCTTCACAACAAAGACAAGAAAAACCCTCTTTTTCGACAGAGCTGGTCATGGAAAATCAAACATAGCCTATTGTCTAGATTACTACAATTTTTAAACTCCATCTTTTCAATTTTTAAACTCCCCTTCCACAGAGAGAACGAACACCTTTGAATTGCCAAAGGAGAATTACAGAGCAACTAGAAACAACTAGTCACTTACCACAAAGGAAAATCATACTAGTTAATATTTTAAAAACAACCTACTATATGCTCATTCCCAATAGGTGATTAAAATCAACTTGAAATGAAGTCGGTATTCAATAACACAGTTGGACACAAAACTGAGTTGACTGTGGCTTTAAGATTAATAGCTCCCAAAGAGATTATCCTAATATGAATATAATGGAAGCATAACTTTTCTTTCTTTAATAGAGAATTTGCTCCTGATATCCAGAAAAACTTCACAATATATCTTTTGTTGTTATAACCAGTGACTTAATATCTAAGAAGTTATTTTTTAATGGAGGCAGCCTGGTGTAGAAGAAAGTTTGGCCATATACTTCAATGCTTACATATGACCTTAAGAAATATTCATTTAACTAGTTTCCATATCTGTAAAATGGATGTAATAATATCCATCTCAGAGGGTCACAATAATACAAGTATATTTGTGTATTACATGTATATATGTAATATATGTGTAATATAGATGTAATCTATGTAAGAAAATAGATGTAAAACTCCCAGGATGAAGCAAGTCCTATCTAACACCTTACAGGAGACCTTTTGGACAATGCATCCTTCTGTATAAATGTGCGTGGCCCAGCAATAAATTCTACAGTCCCTGACCTAAAACATTAAGGTTATTCCCAAATATACATAGATGCTGCCCACATAAATTGGCCAAAATCCTCCTGTTCCTTTGACATATATCTTAATGCACTGTGGTTTAAAATCTTCATCAGGCTTGGAAATATTGAGAACCACCTGTAGTTTAGGTGACTTGACCTAAATTAAAACAGACTCCTCCTTATCTTTCCCAACCCCAAGGCTCTACTTCTTACTCTGAGTATTCTCATAGTTGATATTTAGATTTTTCAAAAACAGAAACTCTTTAAGAAATTAACCAAGTAAAAGGCAATTTTCCATTACATCAAATTCAAGGCAAAAATCAATGTGTTGTTGTTTTAAGGATTGGAACAATAACAGACAATTTGGTACACTCTGCCATTCAGTCATTGCCATGTGCTATAGTTGAATGTGTACCACCAAAATCCATGTGTTGAAAATTCAATTCCCCAATTCATGTTGTTAATAGTATTCAAAGATGGGGCCTTCAGGAGGTAATTAGGGTTAGAGGAGGTTACAGGGGAGAGGCCACATGACTGCATTGGTGACTTTGTAAAAAAAGAGACTAAGTTAGCTCAATCGTGTGTTTCACCACATAATACACTCCTATGTGTTATGAGCCAGTAAAAAGGCCCTTACCAGATGCCAAGCAGATGTTGGTGCCATGCTTTTGTACTTCTTAGCTTCCAGGAACCATGAGCCAAATTTCTATTCTTTATAAATTATCTGGTCCCAGGCATTTGTTATAGCAACAGGAAAAAGATTAACATACCTTATATAAACCTCACGACATAAATCAATGGTAGTCATATTTTCATTTTTAATCTGACTGTAGTACAGAAGGAAGTTTATCATCTTCACCTACTAAAAGGGAGTATGGGCTGCCAGAGATTTTTTTTTCTTTTTCCTTTATTCTTTTTAATTATATATGACAATAGAACATATTTTGACATATCATACATACATGGAGCATAACTTTCCATTCTTGTGGTTGTACATGTGGAGTTACACTGGTCATGTATTCATATATGAACATAGGAAAGTTATGTCTGATTCATTTCACTGTTTTTCCCATTCCCACGTCCTCCTGTCCAATCTGATGAACCCCCACTCCTCCCCACCTTCCATTTATTGTAACTCAGCATCCACATATCTTAGAGAACATTCAACCTTTAGTTTTTGGGTTGGCTTATTTCACTTAGCATGATAGCCTCCCATTCCAATCATTTACCACAGATGCCATAATTTCATTCTTAATGGCTGAGTAATACTCCATTGTGTATATATGCCACATTTTCTTTAACCATCCATCTGCTGAAAGACACCTAGGTTGATTCAATAGTTTAGCTACTGTGAATTGAGATGTTATGAATGTTGATGTGGCCATGTCTCTATAGTATGATTTATATATATATATATATATATATATGTGTGTGTGTGTGTGTGTGTGTGTGTGTGTATGTATGTATATATGTATACATTTTAGTTGTTGATGGACCTTTATTTTCTTTATTTATATGCAATGCTGAGAATCAAACCCAGTACCTCACACATGCTAGGCAAGCACTCTGCCAGTGAGCCACAAACCCCATCCTGCTAGTATGCTGACTTTAAGTCCTTTGGGTATATGCCAAGGAGTGGGATCATTGGGACAAATGGTGGTTCCTTTCCAAGTTTTCTCAGGAATCTCCACACTGCTTTCCAGAGTGGTTGCATCAATTTGCAGTCCCACCAGCAATGTATAAGTATACCTTTTTCCCCACATCTTCATCAGTATTTATTGTTACTTGTATTCTTGATAATTGCCATTCTGACTGGAGTAGAATGAAATCTCAGTGTAGTTTTAATTTGTACTTCTCTAATTACGGGAGTTTTTTTATATTATTGTTGACCACTTGTATTTCTTCCTCTGTGAAGTGTCTGTTCAGTTCCTTTGTCCATTTATTGATTGGATTATTTGACTTTTTGTGTGTGTTAAGGGTCTTGAGTTCTTTATATATCCTGGAGATTAATGCTCTGTCTGAGGTGCAGGTGACAAAGATTTTCTCCCATTCTGTAAACTCTCTCTTCATGTTCTTAATTGCTTCCTTGTTGTGAAGAAGCTTTTTAGTTTGAATCCATCCCATTTATTGATTCTTGATTAACTTTTTGCACTTTAGGAGTCTTATTGAGGAATTCAGTTCCTCAGCCAACATGATGGAGAGTTGGGCCTACTTTTTGTTCTAGTAGACACAGAGGGTCTCTGGCCTAATGCCTAGGTCCTTGATCCAATTAGGATTGAGTTTTGTGGCTGTCAGAGATTTTAAAGCAATTTCTTCCATGTCAGTAATTGCAAGAACCAATTTCAGTTTCCAAATTCTCATCAAGGACTTTGTTCCTTAGTTGGAGATTTCAAAGCAAGGTACCAACCACCTCAGTTTACAATGAAGATAATAAGTTATACTCAGAGACACCTCTTTTTTCCAAATGCTCTCTTGTACTTTCAGATCAGTATACTCTAACACTATTTTTTTATGCAGGAAAATCTTTTCTTTCTTCACATCAAGTCATATACAGAAGCCTAACAGAGCAAACAGAGCATCCAAATTACTCTGGAAGAAACAGAATGAGGTGACCAGATGCATTAGTCTTCCAGGTCTTATTCAGTGGCAGATCCTAACCCACCCCAAGAACTCTAAAATATCCTCAGGACACCTTTAAAATATACTGTCTCAGATGTAGACCAAGGGATTGGCAAACTTTTTCTATAGAGGGTCAGATAACAAACATTTTCAGTTTTGCAGGTCAAATAGTGTATTGCAAACACTCAACTTGGCTGTTAAAGCTCAAAAGCAGTCAGACAGTTTGTAAACAAATGGGGATGCTAGTCCTTCAATGAACTTTATCTACTAAAACAAGTACCACATGGATTTGACGCAAGGGCTGGAGTTTGACAACCCAAATCTAGAGACATAGTTTTTATCATTTCTTGATTTATGTAATGTTAGAGATGTAGAAACAGAACATATTGCAGAAAGTGCCCAAAACTCCATTTATCACAACTTGAATTTTGATTTATTTTCATTTCACCCACAATATTTACCAAAGTGGTTAAAATATGAAAATCATATCTTACTCATTCACCAGGGGACTGTTTAGGAACTTAAAGCTATGTTTTTCCTGTATAAATCATGATCATCTCAAATGTAATCTCTCACACATGGTGAATTTTAATTCTTAGGAGATGTATGGCAATCCTATATATTAATTCTACTCCCTTCAGAACATTGTGTCTCATATCTCATGAAAGCAGGTTTTGCCCTTACTTACTCAAGTGTAAGTAGCTGATAGTCTGAAAAATAGGGCAAAATCAAGAGTGTTTCCTTAGAATAAAAATCATACCAGAATGACTAGGGATACAACAGGTACAGGAGAAAAAACTTTGGTTTTGTAGTAATTTTTTTATATAATATCCTAGGTACTTTCTAGGATATTAATATGTATTTGTAGCCTATAATCATGTTGTATATCAAATCATATTATATCATATATCATATCAAATCATACACCATTCTGACAACAATCAGAGTCTCTACCCTAAGGGCTCATACTCAGAAACCATGTTTTATTCCATATGGCCATTCCCAGAAATCCAGGCCTGACTGGAGCAGATGAGAAATGACTCCCTCCCAAGTTCTAGCAGGGTTCATAAAAGGTAAATTCAACAGTTATGGTTTGGCAGATTTGATCACATAGGCAGATGCAGAAAGGACATGTGAAGCCTATACTCAGAGTAACAGTTGAACATCTCAATGACCCTCAGGTTCCCACCTTCAGTAGTTCCTCAGGATCAGCAGCATCCAGCAATTGGATTCTACAAGTTGCCTTTTCAGGAAAAATTCCTTTCTTATTAAGCTATCTAGGGTTTCTTAAAAATTAACAGGATATGAAGCTCCACATACACTTCCCAGCCACTATTCACATCCCACATTCCTAGCCACACTGTTCAATCCTCTCCAGAAGGAAGCAAATGTGCTTCATTAGTTTGTTTGGTCTGCTAGTGGGGAAAGCAAGTTCTTCAAAAACTTGTGTGGAATCCTCAAGAAGCCATCCCTCTATTCATATGTCCTTAGACTTCCTGCAACTTTCAGGTACCTTCTTATAGAAAGCTGATGAGAATAACAGACTTTCCATAAAAGTTAAGTGAAAAAGTTACCAAAACAGGTAAAAGATTGAATAAAATGTAACCACTAAGATGTTACCTTAATTTCTGTGCCAAATTAAACAGTTAAAAATAGGAGAACATCACAGTTGTGCCCTCTTCCTGGATTGTAAAAATACAACAGCTCCCTGAGCCTTGCTGTAAATGCAGGTAGTCTCTTTGTCATCTACCTGCAGCTGTTGAGCCAGGGCAGCACTGGGGTCAAGCACTGCTCACAACATTGAGACATCCTTCCTCCAGGCAAACTAAAGATGGCAAAACCAGAATTTGTCTCTGGTAATCAAGCTCCTGAGCCTGTAATTCACCACTATGCTTTAACACATCCCTATCTGATCTCTCCACCTCTCTCCATTCCCTATCTAGTCCACCCCACACCCTGCTCAGGATTAGTCTTCTTTACTCCAATGCAGTATCCTGTTTCCAGACCAGAATACCAATTGGTTATGTCACACCATTACACAAAACCTTTAGTGGTTTCCTAAAGCTCTGGGATAAAGTCTTAACTAATCACCATGGTCCACAATATCTTACAAAATCTTTTTCTTATGCTCCTCTTCAGGCTCATGAAATCTTCTCTCCATCTTGTCCATTCTGTTCTATGTATTGTAGACATAATTAAGTTTCTTGTTGCACTAGCCACACTTCAAGTGCTTAAGAGTCACATGTGATTGTGACTTCCATATTGTGTCCCCTCCTACTCCTTGCTATGTGGCTGGAAGGGCAGGAGCCACATATCCCAGCATCTAGCACCATGTCTGGTACAGAGCACATACTCAAGAAAGGTGAGATCTTGGGAACCCTTGAATTTCAGGCAGAGTCTTTAACAAGTAAAGATCTATTGAGCTTCAACAGTTAACAAGGATGATGGTAGGATAGGAACTTCAAAAGAGAATTATTTGACTAACAGTAGATTAAAAAGGCTGCTAGAGAAACTGAAGAAGCTCATCATTATATTTTTGGCAAAATGACTCTCTTTCTAAAAGCAGGTAGTATAAATGTCAAACACGGTATGACAGATATTGCATCATGCTAGCAGCCAGCTTTACTGGGGAAAAAAAAAGATGCCTAAATGCAAAATTGATATTTTAATTTCATTCTTTGTTCCTTCTAGAAATTAGTATGTAGTTGCCCTTGTCACCCACATTTTGTTAAATGTAAGATTTAAACTCATATCATACCATTTAGTCCCATTTCCAAAATGAAAGTCCAATCTGAACTTTACCCTTATTGCTTATACAAATTTTAGCGGCCAATTTAGTCCCAGCTTGGTCTTAATATGAATATCCTCAGGTAAGAAGGAACATTTAACAAGAAAACATTCCAAAGACTTCCTTGATCTCACATATAGGAGTTGCAATGTGGTAGTTATACCTTTAGATGTTTTCAGTCACAAGCTGATTACCCTAAAGCAAAATTATCTTTTTAATACCTACATAGAGACTGGTCACAGAGAAAGCATTTTCAGAACAAAGAGTTCCATGGTAGCAATAGGAGGCCTGTTTGGCATAAGACTCCAGGAGACACATTTCCATTCATTTTATGACCTTGCAGGTAGAGAAGCCCTTCTCACTCTCAGGTGTATGTAACTTACAAGATAGTAACTTAAGTTCAAAACTACTTTTAATTTTAAGTCTATTAATTCAGCTTTTGATTTTCTCATTGATTCATAAATTAAAATATGAGCAAGCAAGTGAAATCTGCAAGATGATGAAAGAGGTACCAGTCTTCTTTTTCCCCACCAAGAGCAAAAATTAAACAGTTTTCCATGAACAAAGGTGACTCTGGAAGAATTTAGGAGTTACTTAAGTAGCCACAGCAAAACAGTGAAGGAAAAAACATGAAAATAACCACACCAAAAGGGTAGGAAAACTGGTTTCACTTTGCCTGCATCGCCCTATCTCCCAACGCAGCACAGCTTGGCAGGTAGAGGGAACTCCTTGGCTTGAGCACACCCTTATGGAGAAAAGGAGGGCAGAATACACAGCCTGCCCCGCTAGGTTTTCAGGACCCTGCCTGAACAACCTGCTTCAGTTCCACCCCACCTAGATCTCTAGGAGAACCAACGCAGCTGAGGTGTCTGGAGACAGTGGAAAATGAAGATGGATAGGCTCTGCCAATATCAGTCATGCAGAGAAAGTCAACATGCCCCCAAGTGGCCTGTTTGGCATAGGACTCCAGCAGACTTCTTCACTGAGAACTTCAACAGCCACCACACACTCCCTGTAGCTTTCACCACAAGGACCCTTCAGCGTCTATAATTTAGGACCCTAGCAACTTGTTCTGCAGAGGCCCCATGGAAGCTTTCACTTCTGAGGAAACCAACTTCTAACAAAGCAGCAGCAGACTCCCTGTAAAAAAGCTTCACCTCTGAGGGCCAGAGTAGTTGTTTTTTTTTTTTCCCCCCCTACCTGTACAGTTTGTAGATGTCTGAACTGTGCTCCCAGGAGCCACCCAGAGCTGCCTGATAAGTGCTGCTGCAGTTTTCCCCACCTACGAATGCAACACTTTGGTCTCCCCAGGTGCCTGACCAACCATTACTCTCTCTCTGCTTCCTAAAACTAAGTGAACTGCTTTTATCACAGGCACCCTGGCCCAAGAATCCAGCCAAACAGCTCCAGGTATCTGAATACCATCCCTCCTCCCTGGGTCATCCCAGCTACTGCCTCCATGAGTGCTCTGATCCAGGGGCAGAAGGCAGTTTCAACATGTGTGCCTGCAAATAACCCCAGGGGTAACAAAACTGCTTATACCTAGCTAGAACCCACAAGCTGTCCATGCACATCTAGGTGACCTGATCCCTGTCACTGGCTCACAGTTTCTGCAGTCATGTACATTCAGACTGTCAGTCCCCACTGCCATCTGTGCATTTATAGTCAGCCTAGGATCCCTGCCTCAGACCTTAGCTCTTATCACTGTGCAAGAACCTGTAGCTGATCTCTCCTGCTACACATGTGTCTGCAACAAGTCCCAAAGTGAAACACACACGTGCTGTTGCTTAGGCCTCTACTAGTGGTGGACCCAGCCTCTTGCTCTTGGACTCACAGGTAAAGCTGAAGATCCCAACAGCTCTCTACCTGAGCCAATGAGACATAGTGCCTTCCTGAATTTAGAACCACTGTATGTCCCCACACTTAGTGCTCTGTGACACAGTACCACAGTGTACCCTAAGATGCCTCTCCACCACCCTCATTCCTATAAGTGACAGTCTTTCCTTATTGAATTCATTCCATAAAGTCTGGAAGAGGTAACTGTTTCTTCAAATGCCCAGACACTTCACAATTACAGAAAGCATAAAGAATCAGGGAAATCTGAAACCACCAAAGCAATACAATAAGCTTCCAGTAACTGATCCCAAAGAATTGAGGACCCATGACCAAGAATTCTCTGCATGACAAAGAATTAAAAATAATTGTTCTAAAGAAACTCAACAAATTACAAGGAAGCATAGATCCACAATTTATCAAAATCAGGAAAACAATATAAGAACAAAATAAGTTAAATAAAAAAATATAAAATAGAGTAATAACAAAACAGAAGTTTTAGAGCTGAAGAATGCAATGACTGAACTAAAAAATGCAATAGAGAGTTTCAACAGCACATAAATTAAGCTGAAGAAAGAAAAGCAAACTCAAAACTAGATTATTTGAAATCATATGTTCAGAGGAAAAAAAAGAATGAAAATAAATGAAGAAAACCCATGGGATATTTGGGAATACACTGACAACAATCATTTATATAATTTAAGTTTCAAAATGAGAAAATAGAAGGCTCAAAGAAATAATGGCTGAAAACAAAGTTTCATATATGTATATCCAAGTATAGGAATCTCAGAGATCTCCAGTAAAACTCAACCCAAAGAAAAGTTCACCTAGACATATTATAATCCAACTATCAAAAATCAATTACAGAGGCTAGGGAGATAGCTCAGTTGGTAGAGTGCTTGCCTTGAAAGCACAAGGCCCTGGGTTTAATCCCCAGCACCACAAAAAAAAAAAAAAAAAAATCAATGACAGATATGAAAAATGGTAGAATGAGACAGACATCATTACCCTATGTACATGTATGATTACATGAATGGTACGAATCTACATCATGTACAACCATAGAAATGAAATGATGTACCCTATTTGTGTATGATGAATCAAAATGCAGTCTGTAAAAAATTTAAAAATAAACAATTTTTTAAAAAGTCAATAACAGGTGACCTAGATATGTTGACACAAGATGACAGGACTCATACATTCACAACAGGTCTGGACTTGGTCTTCTAGGGTACAACTTCTGCTATACTACAATGATGCTCATGTATGTGTAACAGTCATTTGGTTTACCTACAAAAACAAATTGAAGCCCTACCATTTCTCACTGGTGTAAGCTGTCGGTGCACCACTTCCTTTCTCCTGCTCTTCTCTGCACCAAGATCTAAAGTAGATGGTGGCCCACTCACTTAGTTACTGATACAGGATGGCATCAGACAATTAGTGACAGGACCCTGGGCAAACAGTATAAGATGGGATGGACATCAAAGGACAAATGGGATGACTGCTACTGTCTGGA
This sequence comes from Sciurus carolinensis, assembly GCF_902686445.1. Taxonomy (NCBI): domain Eukaryota; kingdom Metazoa; phylum Chordata; class Mammalia; order Rodentia; family Sciuridae; genus Sciurus; species Sciurus carolinensis. The sequence goes on along the minus strand of NC_062229.1, from coordinate 52,928,293 downwards.
GAATGGCTGGCAGGTTGATGGTGCCTTCAAGCTGCTATAATTCAAAAAGGAATCCCAGTCTTCCTGTTGTGTGATATGGGTGTTTGACCTATGTGCAGTTCCAGCAGCTGGAGCCAGTGCTGAGCCAGAAGATCAGGAGCCAGTAGTCTGGCCAAGGTGGCTGTGGACTTTCAGGCTATAGCTCTGCTATCAGGCGTGATACAGATCCATCACCCAACTTTTCACTGCCAAGGAAATCATCCAGCACTTTGTGAGCTGTCTGGCAGACATAGTGGTATGTGATACTGCTCCCAATGTCACTGGCCTCCATGACATGGATGATTAAGTGCAAATCAAGCTCCTCCTAGCCACTTCAAACATTGCTACACATGTCTTGAAGACATTGTTTTGTAGCCAAGATAGTGTGAGCCCAGGATGTAATACTGCTCTACAACCAGCTATAGATCTTCTCCAACATGTTCTGGGCCAAGCCCAGGGGAAGCTATAACTCCAGCACTGAGTCTTTTGCTGTCTGTCAGGGTTATGACCTCCCTGAGAGCTTACACCAGATCTGAACAAACCCCTGCTGGACCATTAGTATGATTTCGACCAATTGAATGGCCCATCCACATCATTGTGCCCTTCATGATCTGTGGGGACCTGAGCACCTATGATTTGGATTGCCATTACCCACTGGTCGTAGAAGATGGTTCTGCCTACAAGTTTACTACACCCACACAACCACCCATTTTGCCACCATACCAGAGGTATGAACTTAGAAGATGAAGTGGCTGGCCAAGGAGATCTACCCCCAGGACTGTCCTATCACCAGAGTGGACATATTTCCCCAGAACCTGGTCACCTCTCAGTGCCACACCCTGCTGACCCCTAGGATGGAAGAAAATGAAATGAACTGTTCACCTCCACATGATAAACTGGGAAGCTGATACAACTTAGAAGCTACTGCCTATTAGGAAAACCAGAACTTCAGTTAACAAACTTGTTTTCAAATCTCATAAAGGTCTGAACAAACGCCCAGTGTGGAAATCTACAACAACCCCCATGAGGACAACAAGGAAAGAAACAGTGCAGAAGTCTGCTGCAATGGAGTGACATATTCTTCTGAGGCCTTGCCTCTTCTCTAAACCTCTCTTGGGGTGTAAAAAAATTATGTTTACCCAAAATGAGGTAAATTTTTATATTTGCTTCATTCTGAAGGTCACATTTTCAAGGCCAAGAATTCTTTGGTAATTTTTTCTTTCAGACCTATAAAGGAGTTCAGTATATAATGATAAAGAGATCAATTTATCAATAGGATATAACAATTGTCAATATATTCAACCACAATAGAGCACCTAAATATTTAAAGTAAATATGAACAGATCCAATGGAAGAAATAGATAGCAATACAATAAAAGTAATAAACTTCAATACTCTACCTTCAACAATGGATAGATCATTCAGACAGAAAGATCAATAAACACTGGACTTGAACTGCCCTTAACAACAAATGAACATTCCATCCAATAAGAGCAGAAAATACAGTCTTCTAAAGCAAACATGGAGTGTTTTCCAAGTTGGATCATATGATAAGCCACAAAATAAATCTTAACAAGACATCCAAATCAAAAAAGGAAGAAGTAAAACTATTCCTATTTATATATGACATGATTTTATATGTAGAAATCTCTAAAGACTACATTTAAAACTGTTAAAACTAATAAGTGAATTCATTTAAGCCTCAGGATACAAAATCAATATGAAAAAGTCAGTTGCATTTCTTTACATCAAGCATGAAGAGAAGGGGTAGGTAGGAATAGGAAAGACAGTGGAATGAATCTGACATAATTTTCCTATGTACATATATGAAAAAAACAAGTGAATACCACCACAAGTACATTCACAAGAATGGGGTCCTAATTAAAATAAGATGTAAACATGCATGTAGAATTTTATCAAAATTGATTTTACTGTCATGTATAACTAAAAAGAATCAATAAAACAAAAAAATGACCTATCCAAAAATGAAATGAAGAAACTTATGCCATTTATGAGAACATCAAAAAGAATAAAATACTTAGAAATAAATTTACACAAGGTAGTGAAAGATCTGCATACTGAAAACTATAAAATTGATGGGAAAAAATGGAGAAAACACACACAAAAAGAAAGATAGCCCATTCCAAGTTTATGAATTGGAAGAATTAACATTGTAAAAATGTCCATACAAATATCCAAAGCAATCTACATCCCTACCAAAATTCCAAAGTCATTTTTCACAAAAATAGAAAAAAATTCTTATATGTGGAACCACAAAAGACTCCAAATAGCCAAAGCAATTCTGAGAAAGAAAACAAAATTGGAGATGTCACACTTTCTGATTTCAAATTATACTACAAAGTCATAGTAATCAAAACAGTATGACACTGACAAAAAAAAAAAACAGATACAGAGATCAGTAGAACAGAATAGAAAGCTCAGAAATAAACCAGAGAATATGTGATCAACTAATTTTTTATATGGGCATCATATAAATGGGGAAAGGAAACTCCCCTCAATAAATGGTACTGGAAAAACTGGATATCCACATGCAGAAGAATGAAATTGTACCCTTATCTTACACCATATACATAAATCAACTCAAAATGAATAAAAAATTTAAAAGACAAACTGAAAGCTATAAAATACCTAAAAGAACACAGGAGGAAATCTCTTTGACATTGATCTTGGCAATAATTTCTTCTATAGGACAACAGAAACAATGGTGACAAAAGCAAAATAAATAAGTGGGACTACATCAAACTAAAAACTTCTGCATAGAAAAGGAAACAATTAACAAAGTAAAAGGGGAGTCTATGAAATGGGACAAAATATTTGTGAACCATGTATCTGACTGAGGGTAATTATCCAAAATAAATAAGGAATTCACACAACTCAATAATAAAACAATTAGTCCAATTTAAAAATGGGCAAAAGACTTGAATAGCCATTTCTCTAACAAAGATATAATAAACCTATAGGTATATAAAAAGGTACTCACCACCACTAATCATTAGGGAAAAGCAAATCGATGCCAGAATGATATCTTCTGTTATGGTTTGAATGTGAGGTGTCCCCCAAAAGCTCATGTGTGAGACAATGCAAGAAGGCTTAGAAGTGAAATGATTGGGTAATGAGAGCCTTAACGGCAAACAGTGAATTAACCCCCTGAGGGGATTAACCGAGTGGTGATTGAAGGCAGGTAGGGTGTGGCTGTAGTACTTGGGTCACTGGAGTGTATATTTTGTATCTGGCAAGTGGAGTCTCTCTGTCTCTGCTTCCTGATTGTAATGCCCTGAAGTCACTTCCCTCCACCACACTCTTCTGCCATGATGTTCTGCCTCACCTCAAGCCCCCAAGAATGGAGCCTGATGCCTATGGACTGAAAGTACTGAAACTGTGAGCTCCCAAATAAACTTTCCCTTCTCTAAAATTGTTCTTATCTGGTTTTTTTTAGTCACAGCAGCAAATAAAGCTGACTAAAATAGTTTCCTTCTCCTGTTAGGATGGCTATTATCAAAAAGACAATCGATAACAAATGTTGGTGAGGATATGGAAAAAAATGATCCCTTGTACACTGCTGGTGGGAATGTAGACTGGTGCAACCATTATGGAAAACAGTTTGGAGGTTCCTAAAGTTAAAATATAACCATCATTGGAACCAGTGATCCTTCTTCTGAATATACACCCAAAGGAAATAAAATCCTCAACTGGTGAAGGTATTTGCACTCTCTTGTTTACTGCAGCTTTATTCATAATAGCCAAGATATGGAAATAGCCAAAGTGTCTGACAACAAATGAATGGCTAGTCAGGTGGTGCATGCCTGTAATCCCAGCAGCTCAGGAGGCAGTGTCAGGAGGATTGTGGGTTCAAAGCCAGTCTCAGTAACTTAGTAAGGCCCTAAGCAATTTAGTGAGACCCTGTCTCAAAAAATAAGAAGGGCAGGGGATATTGCTCAGTGGTTAAGCACCCCTGGGTTCAATAAAATAAGTCTAGAGATCTACATGAGGAATATGGTTCATAACATTATATGCTGGTAATTTTCTGAGAGAGTAGACTTAAGGTACTCTTACCAAAGGAAGGAAGGAAGTTATGTGAGATGATATTTAATTGTTTAATTGGCATAATCACTTCAGATGTATATGCATATCAAGACATTATAACCCTGAAATTTATACAATAAAAATAAATACTATATGTATAAAAAACATGAGTTTCTAAAATACATACATCTTTGTTCTAGCCCCCTATATGCCCTCAGAAATTAAGTAATTGAGTAAGAAATTAAGAAATTGAGTAATTTTTAGAATACCGTATTTATACAGAATTTCTAGTTTATAATACACAAAACTAAAATAAATTTTAATCTGTTGTATTTGTTTTATTTGTTATATTCTATTAATCCTGTTTGTTATAAGTGAGTTAACTTTCTCACTAAATCTTATTGAAGTCTAATAACTTCTAAATTTCAATCAAATGTTGAAAAACTAAAATAGAAGGTTTGGCCATTTGATAAAGTTTACCCTCCCTCAGTCTAAAAAAATACACTGAAGGAAATATCTTGCTGTAGAAGTTCTAATTTCAACCTGCCTTCCTAAAGGCTATATAGTAAATGTTAAAGTCATATTTTCAGATCTAACATTAAAAAGAAAACAAAGGAAATATAAGTACTAGTATCTTGACTAACATAAACACACAAGATCCCAACAGCTTGAATAAAATGGTACTACACATCCAGATATAATAAAGGGTATCTGAAAAGAATTCAGAGTTCCAAGTACCATCTCCACTAAAAATGAGCGAAGTCTGGTTAGCATTCTGAGGAATTAGATCCTTCCTGGTTCTCACTTCAAACTCAGTTTGGGACAAACTGTATTTCACCAGGACCAAAACCCACAAGGAGCTGTCTAAACACACTGGCACACAATTATCTACAAATTCTATTTTAGATAATACAATCTAACATGTCAAGACACAGTCAGTTTACTCATGGGCACATCTACTTAGATCCCAGTTACTCTACACAATTGTAACAAGCTTGGCAATAACTCCCAACCCACAGCAAATTAACAGTCAAAAGTTGAAATGTGAGAAGAGTGTTAAAGACACAAATATTGTTAAGCCAGAGAGGTTATTAGCAGCATAGGAGGAACATAGTGGCCTAGGAGGAATCTGGAAAAAAATAAAAACATTGAAAGTAGACAGTAAAAGGTGATCATGTGGGACCACTTACGAGGGAGGCAAATAGTCTATTCCCAAGACTATTTAAAGGCACCCACTCCTTCATGAGAAAGAATAATAATAGACACTGCTAATCTTGACTCTGAGCTATGAAGTAAAGGTTTCAATCTGCTCAGGTCATTCTCTGTTGCAAGAAAGCCAGGGAGAATTTAAATAGTTGTAATTTTTAAAGATTTTCCTCAGAGTGGTTAATCATTTTTAAAAGTGTTAACACTTAAAGGGCGAGGCTCTGGTCACTTGGGGAGCTATCCTATGAGGAAAGCTCTTTTCTTTCACCCCATCAGTTAATGAAGCACTGCATATGGACACTCCACACTGGAAGCCATCCCAAGAACAGCATTCCAAGTCAGCTATAACAACAAACAGCAGATGTCCTGAAGAGGTACAGATATCTCCTCCCCATCTCAAACCATTTAAGAAGGGGTTAAAAAAAAAAAAAAAAAAAAAAGATGACTAAAAAATGACTGACCAAATAGGTAAAATAGTCAATTAATTAAAACACATATTTCTCAGTTTCCAATGAGAGCACAAAGGCACCCTAAAAAAAAAATAGATTAATCATTCTAATTTTTACAAGGGGAGGAAAACAAAAAAAAGGGAATCAAGTAAGTTTCTCCTTGAACAACTGCCAGGCCCACAGGCAGATCTTCCATAATGAGATGATCAAACCTGAAGAATTTCCCCAAAGGAGCAGATACTTCCAAATAGCAAATTTCCATTTTTTAAAACAAGCATATTTATTACTGCTTATTTCTAGTTTCAAAATGCATATTTGTTAAACACTAAATTCTAATTTCTGAACTCCTATAGAGGAGGAAGAACAGCTCATGTTCAGGGTGGGGCGCATGACAGATGGATACCCCAAAATTAATAAAACTCATCAATTTAGCAAAAACCAGGTCTGGGACATCTGGCTGAGACGCAACCACCATGGCCCAGTCATTGGGTCTCCACCAACATGGCAGGCTATTTATCTATGTATTGAAAAGTGTCTCTTTACCTCTTCCAGAAAGACTCTAAGGAAGACTCAAGGCTAAAGATAGGATCTAAAAGGTGTAGTCTCTCTTGTGCCAGGCTAGTTCATGCACAGGCTAAAGGCACAGAGTCAAGACCCAGACTCCAGGAGTTGGGTGGAAGCAGGCTTGTGGCAAATAGACTGCAAACTCGTTAATTGTGGGAATAACTATACATTTTATAGGTTTCCTGCCCAATCACAATGTGCCACAGGGGATCAGACCACCAGGTTCCTATACGGGTTCCCTTAGTAACATTGAGTCAACTTGGGGCAGTGGTTTACTTCCCTAGGTAGCCGAAGCAGAACGCTCCTCCCTCCAAGTTTTCCTTACACACTTGAGACATTCACTGCTACCAGCCAAGAACTAGGATTTCTCCCAACATTTCCCCCATTTTTATTAATTTGGACAAGGAATTCCTTCAGGAGGACTTGACTGACCTGAACTCTTGTGATTCTTTTGTTGAAAATGGACCACAAACATTAAAGAACTGCAAGTATTATAAGGAAGAATATACAGGCTAATCCTAACATCATAGTAGGATTTAGCATATTAAGCAGGTTCTTTTTAAAGGTAATAACATAGACCTCTCCCAGGAGGGAGAAGGGGCCACGGCTGATAAGTCCTAAGAAGTGAGCACACCCTACATCCTTTATAGGTTAAGGTCTCTTTTGTTCTCCAGTTCTTTCCCCCTTTCTCTCTCCTTCCTGACTATGTGACTAGGCCTAGTTTTGCAGGTGAGATGCATAAAGTGAGAAGCAAATGGCAGGGGAAGGACCAAAGTGATTCACCAGGTAAGGGCCCAGGGGGCATTAATTAGCAGCTCCTTGTCTGCATTCCTTGATAAGGGCAGGTTAATCTGGTGATCAATGGGCTCTGCAGATTCTTGACATTCCACTCTCCCAGGGCAGTCTCCAACTTCCAGAGGCAGATGGCTTTCATGGCCTCTATTTCCTCCATTTGACCCAATCCCCTATTTCTACACTAACTGCCTGTCCCCAATTCTGGCTTCAAAAAGGGCTCAGCACTTTCTTCTAACTTTTTTTTTTTTAACCTCCTGAAAAAGATGAATGAGAAAACCACATTCTCATCCAAACTATGCAGAAAACAAGTAATGATACCAAAGAAAACGAAGCAATCCAGTGGTTCCCACCTTATCCTTACCTGGTCTCCATAAGTACATGCAAAAACAGGGTGACCAACTCTTCCCAGTTTGCCCAGTATTTTCCTAGTTTTAATGTAAGTCCTACATCCTGGGAAACCCCTCATTCACAGACAACTGGGATGATTAGTGATCTTTGCAGGAGCAATGACCTTCACACATCCCCATGAGCAACACTCAGAGATGTGGTTATTATGCATAACCCCTTGGGAAACTAACTGGTCAGAGTTAGGATCAAATCCCATCCCTTCTGCTTCCCAGTAACATGAAAGTTAGTCCCTCTAAATCTCAGTCACTACATCTATCCATAAGGAAGCAAAAACAAAAGAAACTTCCTCAGGGAAATTATATGAGAATTAAATATGATCATAGGCTCAAACTATATTATATAAACCAAATAAAAAATATAGAGCCTATTATTTCCATCATCATTACTACTTTGTAATCATATAATTTGGTTTTAACACATTTTTTTCAAATCTCATCACCTCAACTACTATTGGGTTGGGGCTGTGGCTCAGTGGTAGAGCGCTTGCCTGGCACGTGTGAGGCACTGGGTTCAACCCTCAGCACCACATAAAAAATTTAAAAAAAAAAAAAAAAAAAAACTGTCCTCCCTACACCTTACAACTTACATTCTCAGTTAGAAACCTTACTACAGTCACAACTATAAAATTATATCACCACCAAAAAACTATCCAGGTAAGACCCACTTCCTTGCAATCTAGTCAAAATGACCAATTTGGGCACATCTATTCCAAAGTAAACAACTCCCCAAGTGTTTAACACTTGAACAAAAAAGACTTCCTCCACCTCATTTCCTATTGGTAACTGTGTTCTCTCTCCTATCCTTTCTATTCAGAAGAGCCTGCTGTTCCCTGCTTCACCAATGCTATTGCATCTCATAAGACAAGTTGAAACTGCCATTTTTCCCTACTCTATGTTTCTGTGTAGAAGGAATTTCATGTGGAACTGCAGAGTCTCTAGAAAGACTGAGGTACAAATGAAAAACTGCAAGAACATATGTAAAATGTCCACCTGGCCAACAAAAATGCTCACTTGAACAGAGCTAAGTTATGTAAACTGTCCTTGGGTCCAAGTAGCTAAAGTCCTGAAGAACACCATAAGTTAGGTGTAATTTTATGTACAAGACTGGTAATGCTGTCCCTCTCTCTCTAGCACAACCGCCATGTCACCCACCTTCCTTCACAACACCAGCTCATCCTCAATCTGAGTCAATGACATTCTTCATTATATCTCAACTGCAGTCAGCTGTCCCATATTAGTAAAGCTCTACCATCTCTTAAATGATTTCTGCTTCACTTGGAAGGCATTGGCAGTAGCTTCAAGATGAAAATGATATTCAAGGACGCCCCTTTCATGGAAGATTCTTATTTCACATTTGTGAAATATGAAAATTAAACAAATTTTATTTTCCTCATGATTCTCATGGTTATCTTCATTCTTCTAGGATAGTTATTATTATATTTTGCACACCAGAGTAAAGGCTCCAAAAGAAAGGTTAGTTGGTAGGACTACATCCTGGGAAACACTGTTAGTCCATGTGACCCCTTTGTGCAAATTACAGAAGAAAGCCTCTTCTCTCAAGACATTTTATTTCCATCTTCCAGAGCACTGCTGCAATATACCGATTTTGTTAGAATAAAGGTCTGGGTTGCCATTTTCTAGCACACTGTCAAAATACATATACACAAATCTATGATGTCCATGATACAAATGGCATCCTCTGGAGTTTGCAGTGTTCAATTTACACAACTGTGTACACTGGCTCTGAATGATATCCCTTCATATTAATAGCATCAGAGAACTTCAGATAACTAACTAGAGTCTTATGTTACTTAGTGAAAGGGTATGTCCTAAGAAATGCATTGTAGGTCAATTTTATTGTTAGGTAAACATCATGGAGTAAACTTATGAAAAATAGGTAGTATAGCCTACTACATACCAAGGTAATATGGTATAGTCTTTTGTCTGAAGGTTACAAACTTGTACAACATGTTACTGTACAAAATATTGTAAGCAACTGCAACACAATAGTAAGTATCTGAATATCTGATGACTATGATATCACTGAGCAATAGGAACTGTTCAGTGTCATTATGTTCTTATGGGACCACTGTCATATATGTGGTCTGTGATTAATCAAAACATTATTATGATGCCCATGACTGTATTTGTGATTTGCATAAAAATTGCCCTGATAATGTGACTGCATGTATGTACTCATCTTCTATATTATTCTTTTAATTATTTTGCCAAAAAAGGAGAATTGTCTTTGTCAGGACAGAGTCATAGCCCAAAGTCATAAAATAGTTATTCTTAATAAATCAAAAAGAGAAATCTTAAAATGCAAGCTACACCAAGGCAATGACATGATGGGATAAAGAGGAAAAAGGGAAAATATGGAGTTCTGGAGCAACCAATTTATTCCCATGGCAAATAAATATTTATTCTTATCTTGCATAACCAAAAATTTTACTAATGGTCATAAAAATAATCACCCCATTTCAAAATCCAGTTGCACAGGACTAAAGTTTATCCTATGAGCTGCTTCTTCCCCAAATGGTTTTTGCTTTTCGCTGCCATCAACTTTACTTTTCCCACCTTTAGATTCTGGCCTTTAAATGAGATCATTAGGAATTCACAAAGCTCAGGATAATGAGTTTTCCAGAAATGGGATCCCAGTTTTCCAAGCAATGGGAGGACCAGACCACAAGAGCAACAGCTTGAAGAAAGTAGAAAATTCAGAAGAAAGTCTGTAAACAAGTAGGTTTTTTATCACCTTCTGTACTTGCAGAGCACTAACTCAGACAGTTTGCTTTTCTTCAAACTCTTACATTATCATTACAAATAACAATGAACCCATCATAGCCAAGAAAAATAGTTTTATAAAAAGGACAGAAAGCAGTCCAACTGAGATTCTAATGAGGGAAGGGTTCCCTGTCATTGCTTCAACTCCATTCCTTCCTTTTATTCTCATAACACAGGTTTTCTTAGTCCTATTTTACAGAGGAGGAAACTGAGTCCCCAAGATGTAAAATGACTTGCCCAAGGTTATACAGCTATTAATGGTAAGTCATGTCTGGCTTAAAAGCTCCTGCCACACTGCTCTAGGCAGAGCATTAGGTCAAAGTTTCTCAAACTTGCACAAATCCACAGGACTTCTGCAGAACTTGTTACAATGTAGATTGTGATTCCAGTGACCTGGGACCTGAGTTGCTGCACTTCAAGCTCCCAAGGAGATTTCAATCATCTGCTGGGTTCCAGAATGCACTTTAGAGCAGTGTCTCTCGACAGGAATGATTTTGTCCTCCAGGAAACATTTGGCAATGTATGGAGATATTTTTGATTGGCACAAATTGTGGGGTAGGGTTAGTGGTACTGGCACCTTTGGGCAGAGATCAAGCATGTTGCTAAATATCCTCTAATGCACAGAACAGCCCTCAACACCAAGAAAGAACCATCAAGCCCAGAATGTCAACAGTGCTACAATTGAGAGATCCTATTCCAGAGGATCCAAGTTCATTTAAAGTTTTTCCAAAGCTGCTGAAGTTTAAAATTGCACTCCCATGTTAAAAAATTCTCCTTGAACTGATAGAAATGTTGACATAATGCAACCAATGGCTAGAGTATAATGAAGTTTAATTTCCTCACAAATACTCTTCCATGGTACTGAAGAAAATCTATTCAGCTGGTTACAAACTAGAGTTTCAGATAATTACCACAATTTCTGTAAGGTCTTTGTTTCTTAGCACTGGAGGTCACAATGAAAAAAAAAAAGATAAGATTATTTTTATATACAAATTTTTTAATTTCCTGTTTGGGCAGCTCAAACTCTACCCTGTTGACCAGGATCACAAAAAACATCTTTTATTATTCAGCTTCAGCTATTGCTACCCACCACCAATATCATACTGGGATATTGCCACACTCTGCACCCAGCATCCACTCAATTTCCAGACTCAATAAAGAAATCCGTCATTGATCTGGATCTTTACTATTCATAGAACTTTCAAAAACTTAGCTTGTATTTAATATTTTTTACTAACTCCACACTTTATTGTGGGGTTCACAGAATTTTTAAATGATATGTTGTGTGATAAAGCATACACTTTAGGAAAACTATAAGTCTGAATATAATTTGAGTAAATCAAGGTTTGGTTAAAATCATATAGCTTTTTATTGGGAGGGGGCAAGAATGAATATCTTGTCTGCTAGTGTATCAACCTTCCAGGTCATATGCCTCCCATCCCCCATATTTCCTACTTACTTGTCTTTGAACTTCTCAATTCTAGGGAGCCAGTCCAAAAGTTCGAAACACAGTCCCCATAACAGGGTCTCTGTCATCTCACTGTCCCTCTCCAGACATAGTTTACACTTAAAAGTTCTTCATAAAATAAAAATGAATAAATGAACTTGTCCTTGAAAACTCAGCTTTTGGGATTCTCTCTTTTTTTTAATTTTTTACTGTTGTTGATGGACCTTTATTTTATTTATGTATTTATATGTGGTGCTGAGAATTGAACCCAGTGCCTCACACATGCTAGGCAAGTGCTCTACAACTGAGCTATAACTCCAGCCTGCCACATCCATTTCCTACCATTCCAACACTTGACACAGTTCTGTTGAAAGATCATCCTCCCTCTTGGGGGCCATAGGCATGGCATGTCTCCATGTGCAGTTGCTTTTAATACTAATAATCAATATATTCTTAGATTCAGATTATAGAGAATACTGGGGAGATTTCATGGTGCTGGGACACAAAATAACATAAAGTTTAATATTAATACTTAGATGAAATCATAAATAAGCAATTATGATTTGCTCAAATTTGTAAGGAGCCTGTGGTTTCTTTAGTATGCAAATTCTCAAAAAGTTATATATAGGTATATGAGAATGTATTCCTCTGAGCTTTGATGTGGTGTTCGGTCTTCACTGCTTTCTTAGTGTTTATGATTAAGCTTAAGGATATTTTTCCCACTTAATTAAAAAAATAGGTTAATCATAAGTACAATTTGTATTCTCCTATGTCTAGTTTTTTAAAGATCAAAATAGAGTTTTAGTCCACCACTGAGTACATGAAATAGAATAAATATTAACTATAAGCTGATTCCTCTATTCTCTGTTAGTAATAACAAAAACTTGCCACTGTTAATAACTAACATTAGAGTTCTTGGAAAGGGTAACTTCTATAGAAACTTAATGACGTATTCTTTCAGGAAAATTAAAACTAAATGGAGCATGGTGCCCTCTACCTTGCTGGGAACTGGATTTTTTTTGTTTTGTTTTGTTTTTTGTTTGTTTTGTTTTTGTTATTTTTTTTTTAAGCTATCATGCAGTAAGAGCATGTTTCTTGAAAAAGATCATTAATTATACTCTTAAAGACTTTTTTAACTTAACATTTCATTATATTAACCATGAGATGATGTAATACCAAAGAAAAAACATACAAAAAGATTCTGTGAATAATAAAGATTTAGATTCAGTCTCAGAACACTTGGTGTCTCTGTGTGCTGTTTCTCCACCATGCCGTTGCCTCCCATCCACCTAGGACCCACGACTGCTGCTAGGGCTGGACCCTGGCACCAGCCCCTGGTGCTCTTGGGTTCTTTTCTCTTTAAAAGTTTCCTTCTCAGTTTTCCCACTGGGTTCCTTCTTCCTTCTTTGTCTTAAGTACAGCTTCTCACAGACACTTCTGCTCCCCGCATTCTTTACATTCTTAGATATGGCTCCTACTTCAAGGCATCCTCTTTAATTCCTTTCCCTGTCTGTACCCACTGTTATCATCTTAATCCAACCTAATGAACAGTCTCCTAGAATTTCAAAACTAACTCCTAATTGGTGAATACAGAATTAAAAAGACCAACATGGGAGCCAGCTATGGAAAGAGTATGGGTTTGTTCTGTGAGAAGCCCTGGACCTGGAATGGTGTTATCAGCCCCATCCCCCGCTCTCCCTACTAGCCATACACAGAGGAGGCAGTATCACCTGAGGGAACACAAGCCTTGTGACCACCTTGACTGTGATTCCCTTTGAGATTCTAGGTAGAGTAATTCACTTCCCTGTGACTCAGTTTCTTCATGTGTTACAAGGGAAGATTATCAACTAGATTTCTGCTCTCAGGGAATGCAGTCTTGAAAGAGATACATATATGTATATAAAAATGTTGGAACACCAAAACATTAAGCATCTTCATGTATAAAACATGTATTACATGTAGGTTTAATTTATCAAGCCCTTTTATCAGATATTTATCACACAATATAACCATAGCATTCTGAAGAAATTACAAAGTGAAACTGAGAAGGTAGAGAGATCACCCTTGAGTTTTCTCAGCTCAGAACAAACACTGCACCCCAACAAGTGACCTATAAAACACCAACAAGCCAAGTTTTATCCTGAAGAGAGAAATGTATAGTTTAAAAATGGAGCACAGACTTGCTTTATGAGATCAACTGACAGTGAAGCCAAATGTTGCTTATTCCCTCCTCACCTTTCTTCAAGGAAACATAAATGACATTTGTTGAGCCAAGCCCTGTACAAATTGCTTTGTACAGGTCACCTCATTTGAGACCAAAGAGTAAACTTGCACAGATGGATGCAAAGGTTGTACTGGAGGCTAAGAAAACTGCTGATTGAAATTCTCCTAGGCCTAGGAGATTGAAAGTCTCCTGCAAATTTCCTTAGCATTCTTAGGTCTCTTGAAAAAGTGTGGAGCAGTTACTATGAATACAACAAAAACAATTAACCCTATAAAGCAATGAAGATTAAAAACACAAAGAAAATGAATGAGGTTAAAATAAGAGGGAGAAATCAACATGTTAGGAGAAAGAATAAGATTTTTTTTTTATTGTATACAAATGGGATACATGTTGTTTCTCTATTTGTACATGGAGTCAAGGCATACCATTTGTGTAATCATACGTTTACATAGGGCTATGATGTTTGATTCACTATTTTTTTCCCTTCCCCCCCACCCTTCCCACCCCTCTTTTCCCTCTATACAGTCCTTTCCTTCATTCTTACCACACTCCTTATCCCTAACCCTAAACCTAACCCTAAACCTAATGCTAACCCCTCCCACCCCCCATTATATGTCCTCATCCGCTTATCAGCGAGATCATTCGTCCTTTAGTTTTTTGAGATTGGCTTATCTCACTTAGCATGATATTCTCCAATTTCATCCATTTGCCTGCAAATGCCATAATTTTATCATTCTTCATGGCGGAGTAATATTCCATTGTATAAATATGCCACAGTTTCTTTATCCATTCATCAACTGAAGGGCATCTAGGTTGGTTCCACAATCTGGCTATGGTGAATTGAGCAGCAATGAACATTGATGTGGCTGTATCTCTGTAGTATGCTGATTTTAAGTCCTTTGGGTATAGGCCAAGGAGTGGGATAGCTGGGTCAAATGGTGTTTCCATTCCAAGCTTTCTGAGGAATCTCCATACTGCTTTCCAGAGTGGCTGCACTAATTTGCAACCCCACCAGCAATGTATGAGTGTTCCTTTGTCACCACATCCTCGCCAACACCTATTGTTGTTTGTGTTCTTAATAATCGCCATTCTAATTGGGGTGAGATGAAATCTTAGGGTAGTTTTGATTTGCATTTCCCTTATTACTAGGGATGTTGAACATTTTTTCATATATCTGTTGATTACTTGTACATCTTCTTCTGTGAAGTGTCTGTTCATTTCCTTAGCCCATTTGTTGATTGGATTATTTGTATTCTTCGTGTAGAGTTTTTTGAGTTCTTTATAGATTCTGGAAATTAGCGCTCTATCTGAAGTATGGTTGGCAAAGATATTCTCCCACTCTGTAGGCTCTCTCTTCACATTGCTGATAGTTTCCTTTGCTGAGAGAAAGCTTTTTAGTTTGAATCTATCCCAGTTGTTGATTCTTGCTTTTATTTCTTGTGCTATGGGAGTCCTGTTAAGGAAGTCTGATCCTAAGCCAACAAGTTGAAGATTTGAACCTACTTTTTCTTCTATAAGATGCAGGGTCTCTGGTCTGATTCCGAGGTCCTTAATCCATTTTGAGTTGAGTTTTGTGTAGGGTGAGAGATAGGGGTTTAATTTCATTCTATTGCATATGGTTTTCCAGTTTTCCCAGCACCATTTGTTGAAGAGGCTATCTTTTCTCCATTGCATATTTTTGGACCCTTTGTCTAGTATGAGAAAATTGTATTTATTTGGATTTGTGTCCGTGTCCTCTATTCTGTACCATTGATCTACCTGTCTATTTTGGTACCAATACCATGCCGTTTTTGTTACTATTGCTTTGTAGTAGAGTTGAAGATCTGGTATTGCAATACCCCCTGCTTCGTTCTTGCTACTTAGGATTGCTTTAGCTATTCTAGGTTTTTTATTCTTCCAGATGAATTTCATAATTGCTTGCTCTATTTCTGCAAGGTACATCATTGGGATTTTAATTGGAATTGCATTGAATCTGTATAGCACTTTAGGTAGTATGGCCATTTTGACAATATTAATTCTGCCTATCCAGGAACATGGGAGATCTTTCCATCTTCTAAGGTTTTCTTGAATTTCTTTCTTTAGTGTTCTGTAGTTCTCATTGTAGAGGTCTTTCACCTCTTTTGTGAGATTGATTCCCAAGTATTTTATTTTTTTCGATGCTATTGTGAATGGGGTAGTTTTCCTAATTTCTCTTTCTGAAGATTCATCACTTATGTATAAAAATGCATTGGATTTATGAGCATTGATCTTGTAACCTGCTACTTTACTGAATTCACTTATGAGTTCTAAAAGTTTTCTGGTGGAATTTCCAGGTTCCTCTAAATATATAATCATGTCGTCAGCGAACAGGGATAGTTTGAGTTCTTCTTTTCCAATTCGTATCCCTTTAATCTCTTTGGTTTGTCTAATTGCTCTGGCTAGAGTTTCAAGGACGATATTGAATAGAAGTGGTGAAAGAGGGCATCCCTGCCTTGTTCCAGTTTTTAGGGGGAACGCTTTCAGTTTTTCACCATTTAGAATGATATTGGCCATGGGCTTAGCGTAGATGGCCTTAATAATATTAAGGAATGTTCCCACTACCCCAATTTTTTCTAGTGTTTTGAGCATGAAGGGATGCTGTATTTCATCGAATGCTTTTTCTGCATCTATTGAAATAATCATGTGATTCTTAACTTTAAGTCTGTTGATATGGTGAATGACATTTATTGATTTCCGAATGTTGAACCAACCTTGCATCCCTGGGATAAAACCCACTTGATCGTGGTGCACTATCTTTTTAATATATATTTGTATGCGATTTGCTAAAATTTAGTTGAGAATTTTTGCGTCGATGCTCATTAAGGATATTGGTCTGAAATTTTCTTTCCTCGATGTGTCTCTGTCTGGTTTAGGTATCAGGGTGATATTGGCTTCATGGAAAGAGTTTGGGAGGGTTCCCTCCTCTTCTATTTCATGGAATAGTTTGAGGAGTATTGGAATGAACTCTTCTTTAAAGGTTTTGTAGAACTCAGCAGAGAACCCATCTGGTCCCGGACTTTTCTTTGTTGGTAGGCTTTTGATGACCTCTTCTATTTCATTGCTTGAAATTGGTTTATTTAAGTTGTGTATGTCCTCCTCGTTCAGTTTAGGTAATTCATATGTCTCTAGAAATTTGTTGATGTCTTCAAGGTTTTCTGTTTTGTTGGAGTATAGATTTTCAAAATAGCTTCTAATTATGTTTTGTATTTCAGTCGTGTCTGTTGTGATGTTTCCTTGTTCATTCCGAATTTTAGTAATTTGAGTTTTCTCCCTCTTTCTCTTTGTTAGTGTGGCTAAGGGTTTATCAATTTTGTTTATTTTTTCAAAGAACCAACTGTTTATTTTGTTAATTTTTCCAATTGTTTCTTTTGTTTCGATTTCGTTGATTTTGGCTCTGATTTTAACTATTTCCTGTCTTCTACTACTTTTGGTATTGGTCTGCTCTTCTTTTTCTAGCGCTTTGAGCTGTAGTGTTAAGTCGTTTATTTGTTGATTTCTACTTCTTTTTTTGAATGCGCCCCATGAAATAAATCTTCCTCTAAGTACTGCTTTCATAGTGTCCCAGAGATTTTGATATGATGTGTCTTTGTTCTCGTTTACTTCTAAGAATTTTTTTATTTCCCTCCTGATGTCTTCTGTTATCCATTCATCATATAATAGTGTATTATTTAATCTCCAGGTATTGGAGAAGTTTCTGTTTTTTATTCTGTCATTTATTTCTAATTTCAATCCATTATGATCTGATAGAGTACAAGGTAGTATCTCTATCTTCTTGTATTTGCTAACCGTAGCTCTGTGGCATAAAATATGGTCTATTTTAGAGAAGGATCCATGTACTGCTGAGAAGAAAGTGTATTCGTAAGAATAAGATTTTAAATGAAGTCATAATAGAGTCCAGATGAGAAACTTAAGTTTAAAAAAAGAAAAGTTTCAAAGAGAACAAACCAGAGAGAAGAGAAGGAACTGGGTAGGAAAAAAATGACTAGAAATTATTTTATATTTCTATGGAATAACAGAGTATACTGGGTCTCACTTCGAGGTTAATTCTCCTGTGAGGTCTTAGGCAAGTTACTTCATGTCCCTGATTATGTAATAGGACTATGTCAACACCAACACTTCACAGAGCTATTCTGAGAAGTAACAAAGCCCAGCACTGAGCTCTGTGCCTAGGAAGCCTTCTCTTTAACAATGGTAGTGGTGATGATGATTTATGATGTTAACAGCATCTACCAGGACCTCCCAAGACAAGATTCCATGAAATTTCCTCCATCAGTATGATAAGCCCAGCAATTCTCAGATGTACAGTGCCACACAGATTCCTTGGGAGGCTGCTGTGGTTTCAGGAAATACAGTTGTTTTGGACCATTCTCCTTGGGTCTTCTATGCAATCATATTTGGGTCTATAGGGCAGCAAAGAAAGAAGCAAAGATAATCACAGCCAAGAAAAAAGGATACAGATAGTGAGTTTTTCAAAAAATATTTCATGTCCTCTGGAGAAACCTGTGTTACATGCCCAACATCACCATGCTCAATACATGTATCCTCAAGTCTCCACTATACTCCAATTATCACTTTACCTGTAAGGGTTGTTTAGGAGGTATCCAAACTACACATTGAGGTTTGTGCCTGCTAAGTTTTCAAAGTGTTCAAGTTTCCAGTGTGCAATAGACAAGGAGTCAGTCATTGTATAGTATTGTCTTTTAAAGCAACTAAAGCTCAAGTCCTTAAAATCATCTAAACCTTGACAGGCATCATAAAAGTACTGCAACACACTCCACTGGCAGTAACACCATGAAAGTATCATGAAAGCATGGTGGAATGCCTACATTGAGAGTCATTTCTGCTAAGGCACACTCAGACCTTGCCCTTTCCTTTCTGTGTTGATTCTACAGAATGACATAGCCTATACCACTCTCTAAAAGAAAATCACCTGACAATGAATTCCTATTTGGATGTGAATGGGAAAAGCAACATTTTATAGCAGATCATTTGTTTAAATAAGGATTAATTTCCAATACTCTAAAAAGTACACATAGGTGATGAAGGTGTTCTTGACACTAGGTTCAAGCAATTAAATCAAGGTGAGGGGTAGGGGAGGAATGCAACTCTTTAGAGAATTTTTTTCTTTTGGTACTGTGGGTTTAACCCAGGGATGCTTTACCACTGAATCACATCCCTAGTCCTTTCTAATTTTTTTTTTTTTTTTTGAGACATGGTCTCCCTAAGCTGACCAGGCTGGCCCCAAGGTTGTAATCCTCCTGTTTCAGCCTGTACAGTCATTGGGATTATAGGCATATGTCACTGTACCTGGCTTACAACTGATTTATTATTTTTATTTTTGTGGTACTAGGGATTGAACCTAGGACTTTGCAGATGTTAGGCAAGCACTCTCTCTTTAAGCTACACCCCAGTTCTGCAATTGATTTTTTTTTTATACCAGGGGTGCCTAACTGAGGTACATCCCCAGCCCTTTTTGTCTTTTATTTTGAGACAGGGTCTCACTAAGGTGCTTAGGACATGGCTAAGTTGTTGAGGCTGGCCTTGAATTCTCATGCCTCAGTCTCCCAAGTGACTGGGACTACTGGTGTGTACCACCAGGCCCAACTTTTAGAGATATATTAAGGCCAAGCAAGAGATATTTAAAAAAAAAAAAAAAAAAAAAAAAAAGCAACACTTAATAGACCTAAAAGAAGCTAATCTTAGATTAACAGTTAATCTCCCTAAAGAGGTTTCTGAATAAGAGATGTATCTAATGTTGATAAAGTATTTCCTTGTTAAATGACCACTGGCCCTGATGTGCAGCACTCAAAGAACAGAGAACCCTGTCATGAATCTGTGAGATTCCCTGCAAGGAAAGAACTCCACTCCATTAATAACTTTTAAAATCATGCACTAACTAATTCATGCTGGCAGTCCAAATCCTTCCATCAAACTTCATTATATGATCAGACCGAGTTCAAAGATATATGCAGGGTAAAGAGAAAACTTAGGTCTACAGAAAATTGGTGGAGGGAGTGGTCAGCAAAATTCTTTAAGTTTTAAAGTGAGGAAAGGAGACTCAAACTAGAGGACTTGGTCAAGTGGGTCAAAAAAAAAAAAAGATTTCGATTGCATAAAAAGCCACACATGAGTTCAGATTTTAATGTGACATACATTAATACTTGCTGCTATTTTAATATTTGCCTTTACTTGAGATGTAGTAGGACTCTGCCTGAGGCAAGATTTTTTAATAGCAATAATAAAAATACTTAATGGTACTTAGAGCAAAGCACGTGTGGTCATGTTTTAAAGAGGGAAAGGAAAAGGTAATTCTAAACATCTGTACTACATTTCCACATGATAAAACCACTATACTCCAAAATTATCTTGAAGTTTGATGGTCTAGGGGGGTGGGTGGCAGTTCACATAGAGAAATGTTTATTTAAAAAACAAAGTGAGACTCAAAAGCCATTTTGAGGAAAACAGGGACAGCAAACTTTATTGTAAAATAAAATTTCCAATTAATAGCATGTCTGGTAGTCAGAAAGTAAGGTTTATGTGTCTTCTCAGGTCCATAATTATTGCCTCCATAAATACTCCTGAGAATCAAATATCTTTTATTTTCACAAAGTCCCAACCTTCCCACATGGTATCTCAGATCAAAATACCACCTCATCACCTCCCTTAGATTTCTTTTCCTGAATTTACCTCATTCCTAGCCCTACATTTCCTGAGAGGTTAGGAGTGAGGGAGGGGACAGCTTCTGTCTCCCTCCGTCTGTCTCTTTGTGTGTCTCTGTCTGTCTCTGTGTGTCTATGCATGTCTATGTGGTCTGTATGCATCTGTATGTGTGCCTCTCTGTCTCTGTGTGTGTCTGCCTCTGTGCTTCCCTCTATGTGTGTGTGTGTCTGTGTCACTCTGTCTCTTCTGTGTCTGTCTCTCTGTGTCTGTGTGTCTCTCTCTGTCACACACAAACACACACACACACACACACACACACACACACCATTTCTATTTATTTTCTAGCTCAAACCTCCACCCCACATCCCCTCAGCACATCTGTTTCCTAGTTCAATCCCCTGCAGTCAGTCTATGGGTCAAGAAGTATAGCGATCTTCCTGACCTTCTTCAGTAAACAGTTTCAAGCAGGTGCGACTAGAAATTTCTGTACTTGCCATGGCCACAGGCCAGTCACCAAAGGATGTGTCACTCACTCTGCACCAGCAGTTCACAACTGATTTCAAACCCTGGGGATATCTTGCAATGTCTAAAGACTTTTTTATTATTGTTGTCATAATTCAGGGAAGGGTGGGAGTGCTACCTGAATCTATTAGGTAGAAGCCTTGGATTTTTCTAAACACCCTGCAGTGTAAAAAAAGGATAGCCCTCACAACAAAGAATTGTCTTTTCTCAAATGTCAATAGTACAGAGACTGAAAAACACGAGGCTACATCAAGGAAGTAAAATTCAAAGCATTTAGGAGCCCCTGCAAACTACATGCCAAATTGGAAACACAAAGTAATCCCTTTCACATTCAAGCTGGAGTGGTAAGGAAAGTAGATTTTGCTCTAGCAAATTTCAGAAGAGTAATGAAATGGGTGCCTATTGGGAGTTATAAGTACAATTTTAATGTCATATAACTGACATAGAAGGAAATCTGAAATATGCAATGAAAACTAGACAAAAAGAAAAGCTGGCTTGGGGAGGCAAAGCATTTCTTTCTGGGAGTGAGCTAATTATAAAGCAAAGAAAATTGAAAAGAAGACTAACTTTGAACAGATGAAATAGGAAAGGTCCAACTCTACGTGCCACCCATTTGCTTTTCCTTATTCTCTGCTCACAAAAACTCATTTATTCCCTAAGAATTCGTGGAGGGCCAGGTACTTTCATTTTCATGAGCCTACAATGGACTGAGGAGACCTCACCCTGCTGCTGTCTTCTACACAGCACTACTTAACCTTTCCACGCCTAGGTGACCTCACAGACTTACAGTCTTTGATTCAAAATTCCCTCATAAGATGTGGAAAGAAAAAAAAAATCAAATCCTTTTGCATTTTTCCTTTTTCTGCATTTAAAAAGAAAATAACCTTGTGTGAGAAGTAAGAAAACCAAAATCCTAGTCTGTGGTCTACTCTCTATCAGTCTAAAAAATCCCCAACAATCTCAAGGAGTGTTTAGCAACAAGGTTCCTAGCACCAGCAGGCCTACATTTGAATCCCAGATCATTTACTACTTGCTCTGAGAAACTGGACCAAGCACATCACCCTCTGGACCTCAGTCTCCTCATCCACTTCAGCATATCATTAGGAGGATAAAAATGACACTCTTTGGAAAGTGATTAGCACAGACGGATCTCACGTTATTCTCAGTAAATGTTACATGTCATCAAAACTTCTCTGAGCCTCAGTGTCCTCCCAGAGTTGCTGGGAGGATCAGAGGAAATCATTAAAATCGAGCATGTTCTATAAACTACTAAGCCTCCTACACATGTAAGGTATTAACTAATGTTCCCACATAAGAAAGGGTGAGCCTTGATGTAGACAAGTCTGTCTCAGCCTCTCATTACCATGGCTTATGAAACTCACTAACATAACCACAGTACGAGTGCTTGTAGTCCTTTCTCACTACTGAGGTTTTATTTGTGGTGCACTGTTTTACCAAACAATGATGATGACAACTTATGTCAGCTATCAAAAGAATATTTTTCAGGGAGCCATCACTCCACTCCTAGGGCAATGAGGACAGTAATCAGTATCTCCCCCTATAACTTCCTAACATTCTCTGTGCCCCCCTGGAGCCTTTATCCACCTCCCCAACCACTTCCTTTTTTCAGCAGGTTCTGAAATGCCTTGTGTCTAATGCCACCTGAGGGCCCCACCCATCTCTGTTACTGTAAAAAGCAGTCAATTACACTCGTTAAAATCAATATGATGTAAAACCTGAACCATTTCAAATTAGCATGCAACATTCAAATTTTAAAGAATGCATTAGAATAAAGATAAAGCAAATGATGCTAAACAGAAATGAATATACTTTCTATCATCTAAAATAGAAGAGTAAAAGTTATAAAATTGTACTTTTAGATGCATTGTCAATTAAGGAGAAGAAATAGCATTTTTCTACAAAGATGCTTTGTTGGCAACTATCCTGAATGAAGTGCTTGGAGAAAATGGAACTTACTGAAAATAAGGAGAATGTGAATTTCACTGACATCAGTCAATGAAAATGTCACATAATCTCAAAAGAGATACTATATTCAATTGATCATCTTCTTTAGTCACGAGACTCATTTGAGAATGAATGCCTTTAAAGGCTCCTGGGAGTAAAAGCCAATCCCCTGTATCTGATACTCAGAGCCCCCAGTGAACTGATCCCATGCCACCTATTCAGTTTTATTTCCTCCCTCTCCTGAAAAGTGAGTTTTAGCAGTCTCATATTTGATGCACTCCAAAACCACCACAGTTCCCACCTCTATGGCTTGACTCATCCATCCCTTCTCCAATCAGACCTCCTCACAAGCTGAGTATTGAAATTCTTCCTGCCTTTGAGGACCAGCCCTGCCATAGTTTAAACCAGTCATCTATCCACCTGCTTTTAGCTGTCCAGCATCTAAATACCCTTTGAGATCCTCTTGGTGAGCCAATCCAAGGAGTAATAGCAAGCAGTGGTGACAAGTACAAATTCTAGAGCCAGAATGCCTGGGATCCATTCTTGGCCCCAGCACTCATTGTATGTGAATGGGGAAAAGTTTCCCACTTTGTGCCTCAGTTTCCTTATTTGTGTAAAGATGGTGATGACAGAATTGAGCATGAAATAAGCCTCATTAAGTGTAAGTTGTTTTATTGCCCACCTGAATCTCTGAACAAGATCACAAAACTGCCACCAATGCTCCCATGGCATCCTGCATATATATATTCCATGTATGACCAACAATGTCCAACACATTTTGCAAAAACTGAAAGGAGATTTCAGGTACTCTCAAAACTCCAAACTTACAGCAATGATAAAGAAAACATAAAAGAATAGGGACTTACATAATAAATATGAACTTTCCCAATACTGACAAACCACAAAGCAATTCTCTAGTTGTTTTTCAATCATTAAACTATATATTGAGCACATGCAATACTTGAGGCCTGGGAATAGTGATGGAATGAGCTGATCATCTAAAAAAAAATATATATACTAAAATAGGAAATAATCATTCACTTCTGTAATAAATATATGACATAGCACTTAAAAAAGATCTTATATATAAAATGTTATGTTTATGTGTTTGGGAATATTTTCTATCATAAGCTTTGTTGGTAGAAATATAAAGTATTGAATCTGTAGAGAGATTTAGAAATGCCTGCATCAGCAAAATCACAGCTCAGTCAGCAGAACTAGAGACAAATGTGTGTTAAAGAGAAAGAGGCTTAGAGAAAGGGGCACTAGAGTGGCATCTAGAAGTTTGGGGCAGGGATTACATAGGGGAGGTTTGAGCCATCGATAAAAGGTCTAAAAACTCAAGAACTTCTAGGTCACAACCTTTTCCCTGGTGAATCTCCCACTGGGCTCAGGACATGGTGGATACAGAAATCAGACTAAGAATTCATGTTACCTGCTTCTCCTTTCTGCCCACACACAGCACAGAGGGAAGCTCAGGTTCCATCTCCTGCGGGTTTTGCCTGTCTTGGATTATTAGCAACTGTGGCCCCCATGACTTGTGTCTTCATCTGCCCCTGCAACTAAAGAAAGGCAAACTGCCCAAAGGGATTAGAATAGGAGATCAATGGGCACAGCAGTAAAAGAGTGAGGTATGTCCAAAGTCCACTGACTTTCTTCTTAAGGACCAGTAAAGAAAAGTGTATGCAGACTAAACATGAGAGGATCCTGGTATAAAAATTCATTTTTTTTTCTTTAATCAGATCAGCAGTATTTGGGGTATTTTACATGGATCAGTATGTTCTTTGCAGGAAAAGCTAAAGAACAAGGTAAACCATTACCGCATTAAACACTGTCTTATCAAATCAACCTGTATCAAAATGCATCAGAAAACTAGTGAGTAATGCTGAGGCTCAGCCAAGCCTGGGGCTCACATTAGCATGTCAGTCCTAGATCCTGGGCAATGATTTCTGTCTTCCAAATAAGTTGAGATCACAACCATTTTGCTATTGTTTCCTACCAGACAAAGGAGTGGTTTTACCCTCAGCCTTTTCCAGACCGCTGAAAGACAACAAGACTCTAAAACAACCCCACCCACCCCATGTGCAATTCCTGCTAACTCCAAACATTCTGAAACAATAGTCTGAACAAGAACAGAAGACCGGGTTTATGTGAGGTCCAACACCTATGGCTGAGAATGAATCATAAAACCACTAGCACTCCATTCCCCAGCATTACACCATCCAGCCCCAACCTGGTTCAACCATGCATAATGAAAAAGAAATCAGGAACATGCTGAACTTTTTTAAAACCTCAAGTACATTTTAAACCCTGTTTTAGATTCATTTAAATTAACCTAGGTCAGGCAACCTCTTTATTCCAGCTGAGTTATTCTTACTGGTTTAATAGCAAAAGTGGTCAGACACATTTTTCTATTAAAAATTTTTAAAATAACCTGATAGAAGTACATTCTAAAACTCAGTGGAGAATATGGAAACAGCTTATGATAAACTTGGCCTTACAAAATAACTATGTAGGAAATTACCCAGTTACTTAGCAACAGTAAACAACTATTTGTATATTATTAAGTATTTTGTAGGTAAACTAATAGCACAATTTTCTAAAATAGCATTTTTCAACAATGTCTTACAAAGGACACCAATGCAGCAAGAGAACAGTAAGCCAAATACTCGAGAAGATCTGCCTTCCCCAGTCCTCTGCCTGGAAATGAGCCCTACACACTGGCATATTGGAAAGTAGTGTTTTGTGGAACCCAGCATGTCCCCAAGTTCATTTGGCCCTCCAGTTCCTTTTCTCTCAGAACACATATCAACATACAACAAAAGGGCTGTTCTGCCCACCACACTTTGGTTAAGATTCTTTGAGAAAAGTGATATAATGAAGTGGTTTAAGAGCTGAGATTCTGAAGTCAGCCTGATTCAATAACAGCTATACATCAAACTTCTTGATGTCACTTGTCCCTCAGTTGTCCCAGGTAAATGGCCAAATAATAGCACCTACCTCCTAAGACATGGGCCTTTTCTTCTGACTGGAATGGTCTTCTGAGATCCTCACATAGCTGTCTCCTTGTCATTCAGGTCTCAGGTTATTTTGTTGCCCCCTCCAAAAGACTCCCTGACCACCCAATATGAATGTGACCTCACTCAGATCACTAGTGCTTCACCTTCTTTTCTTCATGACATTTTCCTAACTATGCAACTGTCATCTATTTCTTCCCAATAAAGGCAAGCACCCGTGAAGCCCAACTATTGGTTATTTTTGCTATACCCCCAAACAGATCTTCAACAAGAATTCACCCAATGAATGAATAAGGGAATGAATAAATGGATTAATGAATAAACAAATGAGGTGGTTGTGTGAGTTCAGTGTGAATCGGTGTAGAGCACTTCATAGTGCCCAACACACAAACTATTCAGACCCTTTTGAAAACTTTTGATGAACTATGAGTAGTTAATGCACTCATAATCACAATTCTTCCACTATTTAACTTTCAGATGCTGCAGTGCCTCTTCTTGATACATTAGAGATAGACATTTCATGACATTTGTTCAGAGGCATGCTGGTAAACAGACATTCAGAAATGGAACAGGGGTAAGCCCTGACAGTACTATTTACCAATTCCCATGGTGTTAATATTCCAACTATGACCAATTTAGGGTATCAATGGCTTAATAGAAAACTCACACAACTCCTGAAATTTTAATGAAGGACTCTCAGAAGCTACAACAACTTCTCTTGGGAAGTTTCTTTCAAGCCTCCAAGTCTTGCTTATTGAGTTCAAGTTGAAAATAACTTTTATACAGAGACACATATTCCATATTCTTTCTTCTTAATGACTCAAGACATGGCCCATCCACTGATTTAGTTTGATGCTCAAGGAGACGAGTTAGATGCACTGGGTTTCATTTTCTGTACCACCCTTTGTGTGCATTCAAATAGACGGTTAAGGCTGTAAACATGATCTGTATCCACATTGTGAGAGGATCAACCAGTTTCAGAAAACACAAGCTGACTTGTTTTTAGTCACACAATAGAATCAACGCACTGTCCATTAAGAATTACCAACGAACAGAATCTAATAGTGGAAGAATGGGCCACCCTGATCACTAGGTCCCAAGGAGTGATGAATGATGCCACAGATGAAGCTTTCTCTGGCATCATACTCTTGCTGTACATACAACATTATCCCTTGATACCCCAAATAAAAGTTTTTCCAGCTGTAGTGATCCTCTACCAACCATAATTTTGAGAAAACACAAGCAAAATTTCAAACTCCAAAGTCAGTCTACAT
Organism: Sciurus carolinensis; assembly: GCF_902686445.1. Taxonomy (NCBI): domain Eukaryota; kingdom Metazoa; phylum Chordata; class Mammalia; order Rodentia; family Sciuridae; genus Sciurus; species Sciurus carolinensis. The sequence continues at coordinate 52,900,899 of NC_062229.1, read as the reverse complement.
GCAAATAATAAATATCAGAATTATTATTTCTCTTCTCTAAACTACATGGGAAGTATATGGAGTGAGACAGGAAGAAGACTAGTATCTGCTCTACTGTATTAGCTACCTATTACTGTGTAACAAATCACTCCAGATTCATCAGCTTAAAACAACTCACATTTATTATCTCACTGATTCCCTTAGTCATAATCCAGGCAGAACTTACCTGGTTTCTCTGCTTCATGGTCTCTCACAAGTTGCAAAGTGTCAGCCCAGAGGCTGTCATTCCATCTCAGGGCTTGACTGTGCAAGGTTCCACCTCTAAGCACACTAAGAGGCTCTTGGCAGTTTTCAATGAATTAAAGCTGTCAGACCAACTACCTTCACTCTTCACTGAATATTGGCTGGAGGCTACCTTCACCTCTTACTACATAAGCCTCTCCATGTAGCAGCTTGCTTTATCAAAGCATGAAAGCTAAGGTGGCAACAGAGTCTGCTAGCAAGATTGAACCTATGTAACCTAATCATGGAAGTGATGTTGACATTCAATTCCTTTTGCCATATTTTATTATTTACATGCAAGTCTCTAGGATTAGCCAACACTCAGGGGAGGGGGATTACAGAAGGATGTGAATCCATGAGGCAGGAATCACTGAGGACCATCCTACAAGTCTTCCAACCATATTTATTCTCTGGGAATATGTATGGGAAGACTATGCTCAACAAAACATCTCTTTAAGCATCTCAATATGAAACCAAGCCATGTAACTTCCCAAGCATGTGGCTAAGGTCTCATGAAAACAAAACAAGGGAGGACCAGAGTATAGGGCATTAGGTGTGAAGACAAAGTTTGTTCAAATGTTCTAAGCAAACAATCTATATCAGAGAAAACTCCTGGGAACATCTGCATTTTAGCAAATCCCAACAGGGAAGTCAGGTTTTTCTTAACAAGTGACTCACAAAAAGGAATGCCCATCTGCACAGGTATTCAACACCAAGAAATCTAGTCTACTCTGGAATTATTTATTGCTGTAGAATATTTTGAAAATATATTTAATGCCATTTTATTGCTTATGATTTGCTATGTGATACATGTCCCCTTCAGCAGATTTGCCTACATGACACTTTTAAGATCTGTATCCACCACAGTGGCAAGTAACTGCTAGAACAATTCCAAACCCTGGCTATCACCCACATTTTTTTCTAAACTTTACCCAACCACATATTCTCAGATATCTGAGCATCACAATATTCAATGGTGGTAGAAAGCCAGACAGACTGCCTGAAAAGGACGTCATGATTTAATTCACTAAGGGCAAAACACATATTCAGAAAACCTGAAACACTGTTTCCTAGACAAATGTAAATGCAGACAAAGATTATCTTAAACCTAAACGTTCAGAATTGGTCTGCACAATTTAACCATTCTTTGTAGAAAACCCATATGTTTTACTTCCTGTAAATTCTACCCTCAATTCAGTTATAAAAATATTCTGTTGCTAATAATCTATTTGTTTTGTTCCTTTAGAAAGATGATATTTGATAAACAACTAAACTTAAATAGTGCTGTACTTAAGACCCCAAACTATAGCCACCTGTGGGGAACAACTGTAAACCACCTCAGGACTGGCATATGCTGCACATGCTTGGATCCTGAGTACCCAAATACTAATGGAATCAATGTGTGGTGAGAAGGAAAAAAAAAAAAAAAAAACTAATGTAAAATTCCAGTTTAATGGTCATAAGCAGACAGAAAGATTATAAAGCACATGATGAAGAAATTTTTATTAAAGTTGAAGATATCTTCCAACCCATGAAAATAACTTGATAATATTTTAATTTGTAAATAAGGTTTAGGAGAAAGTGAGTGAATGTCTTACCTCTCTCAGATGAATGTTTTCCTTCTCTTTCTGGTCTAAAATTACTTCCAAGTGGCTGACCTGAGACTCAGCCTCTGCCATCCGGCGTGTCCGTTCATTGTCATCCTCAAGGTTTTTGGATGGCAAACCTTTGCTTTGCAACATCTCCAGGAGTTTTTTAATCGACTCATCTCGGGCATTGAGGGTCTGTTTCTGTGTCTCAATTCTTAGCTCCATTTCCTCCAATGTCTTCCTCAGAAGGAAGAGCTCCTTGGCCTGTCTGTCATGTTCAGCCTGGAGCCTCCTAAAGTTCTCCTCCGTCAGCTCAATGGTGAAATGCTCTGCTCCACGGTTACCACTCTCCTGCTGCAGGAGGTGGTTAAGGTCTCTCTGGGTTCGCAGCTCATCCTGAAGGGCCTGGATTGTCAATTGCAGGTGCTATGATGAGAAAGAGAGCAGGATAGGAAAAGGAAAAAAGTCAATGAATATGTCAGGCACTGTTTGCTGCTTCTACACCATGAAAATGGAATGTTAATCATGAATTCCAGGGGGCCAGCCATGAAGTCCTCCATGGTGACTTCAGAAGCATGGGACAGCACATGGGAAGGGGGAGATTAATTCAGTGATGCTTTCTAAATGTCTTAGGAGAAGAGAAATGTACACATACACAGAAACAGTATATTAGTGTCAATCACAAGGGAAAGTATACATCTAGAGAGTTTTAATTTAGGAAGTGAAAGAGTTAGAGGGAAACTTTCACAAACACATCCTATTTATGCCCACAACACTCCAGACTCAGTATTCCTTGTTTCCTAAGATGTTCTTTTTCTACTATCCATTATTTTTCATGACAAATGTATGTCCATTTAAAAAATGAAAATAATAGCATCCACTACAAGTAGACACAAACAGGGACTTTATTTTTTACAAATAAAGCTGCGAACAGGTTTAGTAAACAGGATTACTGCCTCTGCAAGCAAAAGGGAACGAATGCAGACACAGACAAACACACCCAAACACACAAGGAAGTGAGGCTGAACAGAGCAAAACAAACAAGCTGCAAAGAGTGGACAAACCTTGGTTCTTCTGGCATCCAGTAACTGAACAGCATGAGAAATGGAAAAAAAGAAAAAAAAAAAAAAGAAGCAAAAAATCAACACAAAGAGAAGTCCAGTGCAAGCAAAGGGTATTTAACAAAAGAACTTAATCAACATAGAGTACCTTTACAGAAGGAAAAGAAAAGAAAAAAAAAATCTTATTAGAGCAAAGATCCATAAGCTACACAGAATCTATAGCACTGATGTTTGATACATGTGAAGGGGAAAAAAGAAAAAAGAAAAAGAGAAAACCAATTGTGAGGTTTACTCCATCTTTCATTTCCTAAATCTCACTGACCCAGCCTAACCCAAAGTCTTGGGTGTCTTACCAGAGAGGAAATCACAATATTCCAGAAACACCCACGTTGTTTCAGGTCTCCACTACAACCAAAATCAGAGTGGAAGCACCACAGAAACAAAATTGTTACCAGTTACAAAAAAAGAAACCATTGCATGAAGTCATTTGATGAATTTGGCAACACCTTCCCCAGAGAGCCAACCCCCAGGTTGGTAAGAGGAAGCAGCCACAAGCCTGAAGGTATTTTTGTCCTAGGGACAAAACCAGAAGACTTCAGAAACAGCAATTACTCATTCATTCACAGACACATAATCCTATTTGTGGACAAAATACAATGCTAATAAGCACAGGACTCAAGATGCACACAAAGCAGGACTCGTGCCCATAGGGCACTCACAATGTTATACATCATGGAAAACACTATATCTAAGTCATATAAACAATAGTCAACATTTTGAAATCCTATGGCTAAAACCTAGAAGTGCTGTGATCTTTCTGAGTGTAGCCTACACCCAGAAACTAGCATGGTGTGATACACCATTGGATTATTTTTTTTAATGAGTATCCACTTTTCCTTACTCTTTAAGAATATCCACTGAGAACTTCTTAGAGCATAGGAGACAAGTACCATTCTCATCCATGTGCCACAGTGCCTCTCAGAGTACTGCAGGGAGAGGAAGCAACTAGTTTGTATTTACAATAGAAATTATGAATTATTTTTGTGATACAATACACCCATGTAAAGTGTAAAATTCAGTGGGTTGTAGTATATTCACAAAGTACAATCATCAACACAATACATTTTTGAACATTTTTATTACCTCAGAAAGAAACCCTATACAAGTCACTACCCATACCCCTCCCCATTCCACAGCCCTGGTAACCACTGTCTCTATGGATTTGCCCATGCTAGACATTCCATAACAATGGAATCATGCAGTAAGTGGTTTCTTTCACTTAACATGTTTTCAAGGTTTATCCATGATAAAGTAAGTCTCAGTATTTCATTCCTTTCTATAAGGATTATTCAAAAATTTGGATATACCACATTTATGTATTTATCAGTTGATTCATACACAGATATTCATAGCAACATCATTCATATTAGAAGAAAAGTGGAAACAATCTGTATGTCAACAACTGACAGATGGGCAAATAAAATATGATTTATTCAATGGGATATTATTCAGTCATAAAAAGGATTAAAGTACTAGTGTATACTACAAGGATGAACCTTGAAAACTATGAAGAATTCAGTCACAAAGTATGATTTCACTAATGATGCCTGGAATAAGCAAATTCATAGAAATAAATTAATGATTGCCAGGAGGGTAGGGAAAAAGAAATGGACCATAACTACTAAATAGTATGGGGTTTCTTTTGGGATGATGAAAATGTTCTCAAATTAGATGTTAGTTACACAACTCTGTGAACGTACTAAAACTGATGAGTTTTACACTTTACATGGGTGAACTATATGGTAAATATATATCTCAAAAAAACTGTCATGAAAAAACACATGAGGTGGAAACAAACGCTAATACAATCTTTTTCCACAATGCACTGAAATAATCAAACAAAGCCCACAAGAGAATATACAGTCTTTAGTAATGTAGCTGCTGCCAAGTCTTTTGGAAACATGCTTTAGCAACTTTCTTTTTGATTAAACATTCATCCTTTCTTTTTTCCTTCCCTTCTACTGGAGATTAAACCCAGGCTTTGTTTCCACCTCAGTGAAGATCATTGTAATACCTACCTACGCCTATGAGGAACAACAAGATTATGCATTCAGTGCCAGGCTTGAGGGTAAAAGAACTGAGGAAATTAAGAAGTTAGGGAAGGAGGTAATTTTAGGGAAGGAGGGAAGCAAGAAGATTGAAAGAAAGAAGGAAGGAAAATAGAAAAGAAAAAAAGGAAGGAGAGATGAATGGAAGAAATGGTCCATCTATTCAGTATACAATATATGATTTGTTTTTATTTGCTGTAGTATAACAAGAGGGTCCAGTATCTCCTTCATGCTCAGAAAATATCAAAAACATAAGAAATAATCCATGCTCACAATCTCCAAGGACAGGTAAATCAACAGAAGCAATACTATGTCATGAGGGTTATGGTGTCATAGCCAGATAGCTGGAAATGCACATATGTAGCACAGGCTAGAGCCACATAGGTAAACATCCCAAGTCAAGGGACCACCACTTAGCTATGTCTTGAGGAATAAATTAGAGTCTGTCCCTTGAAGAAAGGTGGAAAGAGAAGAGACTTTGTAAAGGTCCAGAGTTAAAGAGAGACCACCTATTAAGGTAGTGTAACAACAAAAATCTGTCTAGCACTTACCACCTGTCACACATAGTCCTAAGTTCTTCCAGCCCTCACAACTGCCCTGGGAGGCACATTATGATCTCCACTTAATGGATGAGAAAATGGAAGCACAAATCAATTAAGTAACTTGCTCCACGTCACCCAGAGAGGTAAGTTGTCTAGTCAGGGGCTCATCTAGGTAGTCTGACACCTATGTCCCTGCTTTAAACCACTCTACCACCTGGCTCTGAAGTGGCACAAATACTTTAAGATGGTTGTAAAAGAATTGGGGGTGGGGTACTAAAAGCAGATAGGTAGACATCTATAACAGTTATAACAATTCTCACAATTAATAATTAGCCATCCTAACCAGGCTATTTCTCATGAGAGATGATTTTGATGGATATTTCTAGGTTGTACATTTATTAAGAAATAACATTTATTTCCCAGATAGTCTCTTGATTAGTCACTAGATGACTTTGGCATGAGCAAAACATCTGATAATCACCCTAAAATTTAGTGATCAAAAACTTCTCAAATCTATGTTTACATTTAGTTTCATTATCTTTTTAAGATAGTCATCATTTCTCAACATTCTGACTAAGATCAGGATAATTTCAAAATATTCAAAATTAAGTAGATCTCTCCTTGTTCCTACAAAAAGGATGCTTGTGCCAAAGTGTGTGTATCTTGTAGAATTTTGAACATCTTCTGCTTCATTTCCTTGAGAATGGGAAGGAATCTGAAACAATCTCATTCTCATTCTCTCTCTTCCTCCACCACTGTTCTACTTTTAAGAGATTCAACTCAAGTTTCAAAACTCACTCACCAGATTTTCCATTTCTGGTTAGATATTTAACATACATGATGTCAATTTTAAAATACAAAAACAGCAGATTTGGTGATAAATAACTCATGAAAATCATAGCCTTTCTACGTCAGTTTTGATGTTTAAAAGAGGGATACAGTAATAATTCCTACTACCTAGGAATTGCTAAATTAATGAAGATAAATCATTTAATGAAGATTAAATGGGTACCAGGAACAGAGTAAGCACCTAAATCAGTCAAGATAGGCTGGGACTGCTGCTGAGAGAACAGCAACAAAAATCCACATTCTGAAAGGCATAACCCACCTACAGACATAGAATCAGAACTTTGAGACTGGAAGAGAACTTAGTTTGTCAATCTTTTTTAACAAACAAAAAAATAAGATTCACACAGGTTATATGAGAGATCCAAGAGCAAATACACACACTCTCAAAACCAAAATCTTGGTTTCTGGAATCCTGGCTTCATCCTGATGAGACTAAACCAAAATTGGATAGCTCTGCACTTTGACAACCTAGGAACAGCCATGGTATCTCCTACAGGGAGGATAAGAGATTCCCTAAATCATTGCACTTCCACATCACTGGACCTCATCCAGTAATTACTGGCATGGAACACCTCAAAAACAACTGACTTAAGACTTCCTTTCTAAGTCCTTGGAATTGGAATACATAGATGATAGAAGACACACTCAATAAAAACTAGTTCTAAAGACTAGGATACGATTCAAGTGAAATCTCTAGTAAAGCCCCAGTACCATCCCCAACAGTCAAAATAAGAAAAACAATGCCTAGTTTTCAATTCCCTGCTCCTGAGACTATTCAGTTCCTTCAGATCAAATCACCTACCCCTCCTCGATCATGTAAACATACTTATTTTAAGCTGGTCACTCAAACCCCACTGATAATAATTGAGCATTCATTTCAGCTTGATCTATCACATACCTATAAAACTGCATTCTGCAAGGCAGTATTCTACAGCCATCTCTGTTGAATCTCCCAGGCACCACTGTGGTTTCACTTTCTCAAAACCTCAACCACTTTTGCTGAGGTGTGTATTTTACTGCACACCAGGGGAGAGAAGTCCTAATATATTTCTACATCAGGAGAAGATATCACTAGGTAGTATAGCCTCATCCTTGGGTCCCAATCAAACTGCGGTCATCTCAACTCTCATGGAACAGGTACTACAGGTGATCCAATAATTGATTCCCTTCAAGTACAAAAGTGAGTGTGCTTAGACAAAACTTTTTACTCCCCACCCCAATTCTGGATCATTTCCTAGCTGATCATAAAGAATTCAAACTCAGGTGGGTGCGGTGGTACACACCTATAAACTCAGCTTGGGAGGCTGAGACAGGAGGATTGCAAGTTCAAAGCCAACCTCAGCAATTTAGTGAGGTCTTAAGTAACTCAGAGAGACCCTGTCTCTAAATAAAATACAAAAAAGTGCTGGGGATGTGGTTCAGTGGTTAAGCACCCCTGGATTCACTCTCCAGTACTGGAAAAAAAAAAAATTCAAACTCATAAGACAAACTCCTTCTCCACAATCCCCCCACACACTGAGAGACACACACCACAGTGGGGGTGGGGAAGCAGCTATAAAAATAGAAATCCAAGGTTGGGGTTGTGGCTCAGTGGTGAAGTGCTAGCCTAGCATGTGTGAGGCACTGGGTTCGATTCTCAGCACTGCATATAAATAAATGATAAAATAAAAGTCCATCAACAACTAAACAAACATTTCTTAAAGGAAATCCAGGCTACCATTGCTCTCTGCAGGTCACTGCTAAGAGCACGAGTAGAATGCATCATATTGAACGTGATAGTTGTCCTTTAACTAGTCCTTTTTAAACTTTCTTCCTACTATAGTTGCATAATTTAAATTCTGCCCTGCATAGTAAAGATTAGTACCTTCTTCAGTCCACAAAAAGGAAAATGTTTTAAACAACTCGTCTGTACACTACACATGGATAAATGGAATGGGAGCTACCTAGTTTGGTGTGTCCAATTTATTCCCAGTTTCAAACACACAGTTCAGTTACACTATCCTAGGACAATGAAGGAAGTCATGATGACTTCTGTTTCTGACATTAAGACAGACTACATTTTCTGATAGGCCCTCCCACCACAAAACAGAAATAAAACAAATCTACCTTTCAAAGTATAACTGGACTTTCAAGGAAGTAAGAGAAATCTCCAAGGAAAATAAAGGTGGGAATAGAGTGGGAGTAATGAGAAAGAGATGCAGAGAGAGAATCCACTAGCAAGTTCACAGGTACTCTCTTCCTGTAATAAGGAGCAAAAGCCTACATACAAGTACTGAGACTGTGAGGGTGAACTGGGGCTCACTGAAGCAAAGCATACCAGCTTAGATTCTCCCATGGAATCCAGATTTTGCAAAGAGAACTTATGTAGTTTAGTATTCCTCGTTCCTCAAAGAAGCAATTCCAAGTCCTTTGGGAGGGTGCAGGAAGGCAGAGTAGCCTTCAGGATTCAAAACTTCCATTTAATTAAAACATACAAGAAAAAATTACCACAGACATTAGGAAAGTTTCCATGAAAGTCACATACAGAATATAAACATATTTTTGAAAAGTTTAGGGAAACAATATTTTTAAAGAGATGAGATAGAACTAAAGAATCATGCAAAAGTATTTATCCAAAAGGAACAAGCAGATTTGAAAAAGAAAATTTACACTAATGAAAAAATAATATTAGAAATGAAAACCTAAAAGATGGGCTAAGAGAAAAGAAAGAATTAATGAACAAAGACACTATAAAGATGATACATAGAACAGAACTCTGGTTCTTTGAAATGTCTAATAAAATGAACCTCTCAGAAATCACAACACACAGGAGATATTTAAAAATGAAATGCCAACTAATTTTAACTTTATACCAATAAATTTGAAAATATCAATGAACTAGATAGATGAACTACTAGAAAAGTATCTTATACAAACTAACTGTACAAAAAATAAGAACCCTGAAGTGTTGTGAGTCAGTGCTTTAAAATTTTCCCCACAAGAAAGCCAAGATGATTTCAATTTGTACAAATTCTTTTGGAAAAAGAAGAAACTCTCCCCAATTCATCTGGTGAGACCTGACCATTTTGACACCATACCTAGACATGAACTACATAACAAGGTATGGTAGAGGGCCAAACTTCACACCTAGACAATGAGTATTATTAGCCAAAAGGCCTTCAGAAGTATACAAGAAAGATAATCTATCATGACCAAGTTGGATTTCTTCTAGAATTTACAGGGTCATTCATCAAAACTCTTCATGTAGTTATCATATAAATAAAAGGAAAAATATAGACTAGCTCATGATATGAAAGTCATGCATGTTTTTTTTAAAAAAAGCTTAGCAATCTAGAATAAAGAGAAGTTATTGAACTTACAGAGTGTATCTACTGCAGAGTTGGTATTATCTATCTTAATTGTAAAAATTACTCAGCTTTAAAGAAGAACAAATTATGGCATTTGTTGGTAAATGGATGGTGTTAGAGAATATCATGCTAAGTGAAATAAGCCAAACCTGAAAACCCAAAGGTCAAATGTTTTCTGTGATATGAAGATGCTAATTCACAATAAGGGGTAGGGGTAGGGAACAATAGAGTTACTTTATATTAGGTAGAGGGGAGTGAAGGGAGGGGATGGGGTTTGGGAATAGGAACGATAGAGTGAAACAGTCATTATTACCTCATGTACATATATAACTACATGAACAATGGGATCCTACAATATGTATAATCAGAAAAATGAGAGATTACACTTCATTTATGTATGATCTATCAAATGTATAAATGTATTCTACTGCCATGTACAACTAATAGAATAAATTTTTTTTAATGTTCCCTTTAAAATGAGGCATAAAAGCACACACACTATAAACTACCACTGCTAATCAACATTCTCCTGGAAGTCTAAATTTAAAACAGTAAGGCCAGAAAATAAGTAGAAAAGAAGAGTCTAATATTACTTATATTACATGGTTTTCTACTTTAAAAAGTCAAAGAATCTATAAGTTATTAAAATAAGAAAGTTATTGTTAACAGAGAAAAAAATGGAGTCATATAAAAGATAAATCCAACTATGTTAACATTAGGAATTTCTGTTCAACAAAAGACACCCTAGAGTGAAAAACTAGCCATAAATGAGAGATAGTATTGCATACATTAAATGGACCAAAAGACTTATCCAGAATATATACAGAATGAATCCCCAAAAAATCAATAAGGAAAAATCAACAATAGAAAAAAAACGCACAAAAGAAATGGGCATTTCATAGAAGATGAAATATGATCAGTCAATAATCATATGAAAGAAGTTGAACATTATTAGTAATCAGGAAAATACATATGAAACCAGAATGAGGGATTTTCTCCTGGTGCCAGGACTGCCCACGCCACCACAGAGGCCACCACTGCTCAGAGGTCTTCTCTGGGGGGCAGGGCACAGCTGCCCCTGAGGCCACTGCCCAGGACACATGGGAGGTGTATACTCCCAGTGCCCTGCTGCTCTCACTGCTGCGGTCCCCCGGAGGTCTTTCTCAGATGCCGCTGCCATCACTCAGAGGTTTCTCTTGGGGCACAGCTGTCCCTGACACCGTTGCCGCAGGGGCCCAGAGGTCTTTTCTCTGGGCCCTACTGCTACTGTTGATGCTGTCACAGTCACTGTCACCAGGAGGGTCTGCTACCCTCCACACTGCCTCCGACGCCCACTGCCACCTACACTGTTGCCACCACTGCTGCTACCACTGACACCAAAGATGCTGCCACTCCCTGGAGGTCATGTGGAGGTCTCCTCTCTGGGTGTTGCATCCACAATTGACACTGACACCACTGCTACTGCAGTCCTCCCACTGCTGCCATGCCACCGACATCTGCAGCTGCTGCTGACAACCTGCCTGCTGCCACCAACTCCTGCTACTACCACTTCCACCACTTCCCAGAGGTCCGCTGCAAGGGAAACTCTAGGTTTGGTTGCGCACTGAGACACTGGCCAGAGCCTGGGGTTTGGGGTGCCCGTGGGTTTGCTGTGACTGCCCTCTTGGGATGCAGCTGCCCTTGTCTGGGGACACTGGTCAGAACCTGGAGGTTCAATGTCAGGGTGCGTATGGGTTTGGCTGCAACTGAGGTTTTTTCCTGGATTGCAGTTGTCGCCATCTAGTTACTGTCTCTCAGGATTGCTCATCCCTGGTGGTCTCTCTCCAAATTCCAGTGACATTGAGATCTTGGGACTGCAACATGCCAAACCCAGGACATCTGAGGCCCAGATTGGTAAGACAGTGACTAGGTCTGCCAGGGCTTGTCTGGGTCAGGCAGTCCTGTGGAAAGTCAGAGGCAGGGCTGAGAAGCTTTTGGACACTGGTTTTTTTCTTCTCTGGCATCTCCCTCTACTACATTTGGAGCAGGGTGTTTTTTGTGCATCAGTTTGCTAAAGATAGTAATATATGCATGGAGTTTTGCAGTTCTGCTATATATTCTGTATATTCTATGTTTTCAGTTTTTTTTTTCCTTCTCTTTGTATGTATTCCTCTTCTCACTAGTCTCTCTTCCTATATCCCTTTTCTACCTTTTCTCCACCTAACAGTCAATCTCTGTTGGTTTCTCTTCCACTCTTCCTGTGGATTTTGCTTCGGCTTCTTTCTCCCACATGAACACATGTCCTGTGCTGTTTCTGTTCTTTCTTTGTCTACTATTTGAGATCGTAAATCCATTTGGCAAATTTTCTGTTTTTATCGTAACAGTGATTGAACTCATCATTGATGTTTATAGCGAGAGGGCAGTGGGAACTATTAGATTTGCAGGTGTACATTGTTTGCACAGGGTGTTATTCATATTGGTCTCCCTCCTAAAGGCAGGATACCAGAAATCTCAGTGACAATATAGGTCTACGGGGTAGAATCTATACTGCCTCAGATCCACAACCAGATGGAAAAAACACACAAGCAACATGAAAAAACAAGGGGAAAAAATGCCACATGCAAACCAAGATGCCCCAATAAGAGAAGCCACTGACAACACAAAAGAAGAAATGTCCAAGAAGGAGTTTAGAATGTACATAGTTAATCTGATCTGTGAAGTAAAGGTTGGCATAAAGAGTGACATAAATAGAAAATACAGGAAGTGAAAGTGGCATAAAGTGACATAAAGACAAAATACAGGAAGTGAAAGATCACTTCAATAAAGAGAAATTGTGGGAAAAAACAAGCAGAAATCTTCAAATGAAGGAATCAATAAATCAAATTATAAATTCATCACCATTTGGAAGACAGAACCTCAGGCAATGAAGACAAAATATTTAATATTGAAAATAAAGTTGACTATGCAGAGAAGAGGGTAAGAATCCATGAACAGAATGTCCAAGAATTATGGGATAACATGAAAAGGCCAAATTTAAGAGTATCAGGATAGAAGAAGGAGCGGAGATACAAACCAAAGGAATGTACAATCTTTTAATGACATAATATCAGAAAATTTCCCAAACCTAAAGAATGAAATGGAAATCAAATACAGGAGCTTACAGGACCCAAAATGTACAAAATTACAGACCTACATCATGACACATTATAATGAAAATGACTAAAATACAGAATAAGGATAACTCTGAAAGGTTGTGAAAGAAAAAAAAGGCAAATTACATATAGGAGGAAACCAATTTGGATCTCAACTGACTTCTCACCCCAGACCCTCAAAGCTAAGGGGTCAAGGAACAACATATTTCAAGCTCTGAAAGAAAATGGATGCCAACCAAGAATTTTATAAGTTTCAGATTTGAAGATGAAATAAAGACCTTCCATGATAAACAAAGTTAAAAGAATTCACAATTAGAAAGCCTGCACTAAAGAACATTCTCAACAAATAATCCAAGAGGATGAAGTGGGAAAAAAAAAAAAAGTGAAAACCAGCAGGGAGGAACTACACTAAAGGAGTAGTCAAAAGAAACTAAATCAAATTAAAAACCAGAAATAAACCAAAATGACAGGGAATACAAGTCATATCTCAGCAATAACCTTGAAGATTAATGGCTTAAATCATTAATCAAAAGACAAAGACTTGCAGCTTGGATTAAAAAACAAGACCCACAATATGCTGTCTCCGAGAGACTCAACTCATAGGCAAAGACATCCACAGACTAAAGGTGAAAGAATGGAAAAAACATATCCGTCACATGGATTGCATAAACAAGCAGGGGTTTCCATCCCCAGATCAGATAAGTGGACTTTAGCTAAAGGTAATCAGAAGGGACAAAGAAGGTCATTTCATTCTAATGAAGGGAAATATACAGTAGCAAGACATAATGATTGTAAATATTTATGCTCCAAACACTGGAGCATCTAATGTACATCAACAAGAATCAAATGAACCACAACACAATAATATTGGGTGACTTTAACACACCTCTCTCACTACTGGAAAGATCTTCTAAACAAAAACTAAATAAAGAAACTATAGAACAAAATAATACAATCAATAATTTAGACTTAAGAAACATATATAGAATATTTCATCCATCAATAAGTGAATACACATTTTTCTCAGTAGCACATGGATCCTTCTCTAAAATAGAATATATCTTATACCACAAACCAACTCCTAGGAAATACAAAAAAATGGAGATAACACCCTGCATTCTATCAGATCATAATGGAAAGAAATTAAAAACCAATGATAAAAAAAGAGAAGGTACTCCACCACATGAGGACTAAGTAATACACTATTGAATAATAAATGGATAGTAGAAGAAATCAAGGATAAAATGAAAAAATACTTAGAAGTAAATGAGAATACCAATACAACACAACAAAATCTCTGGGGACACTATGAAGGCAATACTAAGAGGAAAGTTCATTGCATTGAGCTCATTTATTAAAAGAATAAAAAATCAACAAATAAATTACCTAACATTACATCTCAAAGTCTTAGAAAGAGAACAAATCAACACCAAAAAAAAAAAAAATAGAAGACAGGAAATAATTAAATCAGAGCTTAAATCCATGAAATTGAAACAATGGACAAAACTGACAAAAAGTTGATTCTTCTGAAAAAAAAAAAAAACACAATAAAATTGATAAACCCCTAGCCACCCTAATGAAGAGAAAAGAGAGAAAACCCAAATTGCTAAAATATGTGATGAAAAAGGAAATACCACAATGAACACAACTGAAATACAGAAGATAATTAAGAAACTATTATGAAAATTTATACTCAAATAAATAGAAAATATTAAAGACATTGACAATTTCTACAGACACATGACCTACCTAAAACTGAATCGAGGTCATACATGATTTAAACTGAACAATTTCAAGTAATGAAACAGAAAACACCATTAAAAGCCTACCAATTAAGAAAGCCCAGGACCAGATGAATCCTTAGCCAAGTTCTAAAGACCTTCAAAGAACAATTAACACCAATACTACTCAAATTATTCCATGAAATAGAAAATGAGAGAACCCTTCCAAACTCATTCTATGAGGCTAATATCACCCTGATACCAAACCATACAAAGACACATCAAGGAAAGAAAACTTCAGACCAATATCCTGGTGAACATAGATACAAAATTCTTAACAAAATTCTGGCAAATAAAAAAAATATTAAAAGATAGTGCACCATGATCAAGTGGGGTTCATCCCATGGATGCAGGGTTGGCTCAACATACAGAAAAGAATAAATGTAATTCATCATATCAATAGACTTAAAAACAAGAATCAAATGATCATATCAATAGACACAGAAAAAGCAATTGACAAAATACAGCATCCCTTCATGTTCAAAACACTAGAAAAACTAGGGATAGTAAGAATGTACCTCAACATCATAAAAGTCATATATGATAAACCCCAGGCCAACATCATTCTAACAGAGAAAAATTGAAAGCATTCCCTCTAAAAACTGGAACAAGACAAGGATGCCCTCTTTTACCACTTTTATTCAATATTGTCCTTGAAACTCTAGCCAGAGCAAACAGAAGAAGAATTAAAGGTACACAAATAGATAAAGAAGAACTCAAACTATCACTATTTGCCAATGATATGATTCTATATTTGGAAGATCCAAAAAAAATTCCATCAAAAACATTCTAGAACTAATAAATGAATTCAGCAAAGTAGCAGGATATAAAATCAATACCCATAAACCAAACGCATTTCTATACATCAGTAATGAATCCACTGAAAAGAAATAAAGAACACTACTGCATTCACAATTGCCTCAAAAAAAATAAAATACTTGGGAATCAATCTAACAAAAGAGGTGAAAGACCTCTACAATGAAACTACAGAACACTAAAAAAGAATTGAAGAAGACCTTAGAAGATGGAAAGACCTCCCATGCTCCTGGATAGGCAGAATTAATATTGTCAAAATGGCCATACTACCAAAAGTGTTATACAAATTTAATGCAATTCCTATTAAATCTCAATGACATTCTTCATAGAACTAGAAAAGCAATCTTGAAATTCATTTGGAAAAATAAGAGACAGAGAATAGACAGAGCAATCCTTAGCAAGAAACTGAAGCAAGAGACATCACAATAACAGACCTCAAAACAGCATGGTATTGGCACCAAAACAGACATGTAGACCAATGGTACAGAATAGAAGACACAGAGACAAACCCACATAAATATAGGTATCTCGTACTAGACAAGGTGCCAAAAAACATTCACTGGAGAAAAGACAGCTTATACAACAAATGGTGCTGGGAAAAATGGAAAGCCACATATACAAAATGAAACTAAACTTTATCTCTCACCCTGCATGAAACTCAACTCACTGTGGATCAAAGACTCAGGCACTAGAACAGAGACCCTGCAATGACTACAAGAAAAAGTAGGGCCCAAATCACCATGTCAGCCTAGAACCTGACTTCCTTAACAAGATCCCTAAGTGCAAGAAGTTAAATCAAGACTCAATCAATGGAATGGACTCAAACTAAAAAGCTTCTTTTCAGCTAAAGAAACAATCAATAATGTGAAGAGAGAGCCTAAAGAGTGGGAGAAAATCTTTACCACATGCAACTCAGGTAAAGCATTAATCTCCAAGATATATAAAAAACTCAAAGAACTTAACACCAAAAACACAAATAACTCAATCAATTATGGACTAAGAAATACAGAACAGAAGAACAGAAGAATACAATCAATCAACAAATATATGAAAAAATGTTCAACATCTCTAGCAATTACAGAAATGCAAATCAAAACTAAGATTCCATCTCCAGTCAGAATGGCAATGTGGGGAAAAAGGTACACTGATACTTTGCTGGTGGGAAAGCAAATTGGTGCAACCACTATGGAGATTTCTCAGAACACTTGGAATGGAACCACCATTTGATCCATACACCTCTACATACATACACACACACACACACACACACACACACACACACACGATGGACTATTACTCAGTTTAAAGAAGAATGACACTCTGGCATTTGTTGGTAAACGGATGGAGTTAGAAAATATCATGCTAAGTGAAATAAGCCAAACCCAAAACACCAAAGGCCGAATGTTTTCTCTGATAGCGGAAGTTAATTCATAATAAGGGAGAGCAGAGATAGGGAAGAATAGAGTTACTTTATATTGGCACAGGGGAGTGAAGGGAGGAGAGGGGTATGGAGAAAGGAATGATAGTAGAGTAAAACAGACCTTATTACCTCATGTATATGTATGACTGCATGACTGATGTGATCCAGCAGTATATATAATCAGAAAAATGAGAGATTACACTCTATGTATGATCTATCAAAATGTATAAATGCATTCTAATGTTATGTACAATTAATTAGAACAAATAAAATAAAAAATAAAAGAATACAACTTAGGTTCAAGGACAAAAAGAGAATGAAAACCATAATGAGGAAGCATATTATAACCCATTCTCTTGGCCAACACATACACAAATACACACATTATATAATTATTCTAATAATAGCAACAGTAACAAGAAGTCTGACAATAGCAAATGATGACAAGGATGTGGATTAAGAAGAACTAACACGACTGCTGTAAGGATAAACTAAGGCCGCCTCTTAGGAAAAATAAATTGGCAAGAACTAACCATGCATATACTCAACCAAAAAACTTTATCTTCTAGTGTATGCCTAAAGCAAGCATTGGCGAACTATGGTCTATGGGCCAAATCTGGCTTGATGCCTGTTTTTATAAATAAAGTTTTACTGGAACATGCCATATCCATTAATTTATGTAACTGCTGAGTGGAGTAGAGTAGCAGACATCATATAATCCATAAAGTCTAAAATATCTACTATCGCACACCTCACAGGAAAAGTTTGCTGAACCCCCTACCCTAAAGAAATAATTTATACAAGAGACACATACAAGAACATTAAATATCGCACTATTTCTATAGAAAAAAACTAGAAATGATCCATCAAAAAAATAGAGGCACATGCATATAATGGAATAGTATACCATTTTACAAAAAAAAAAAATGGCAAACACATGCAACAACTTAATCTTAAGACTATTGAATGGAAGAAGTAAAAATAAAGAATATATGCAACATCATTCTACTAAGACTCAAGGGAATAATGACCATAAGTTGGGGGAAGAGACAGGAACCCAGAGAGACATACAACATCAACAGGATTGGTCCCAACTTCAAATACTGATCATGTTAGTGCCAAAATGCAAAGACCAGTACCTGGTGTGTTTCTTTAACCAAACAAGACACTAAAACATTAAACATTCTTATGACTTTTACCAGATTGCTTTTCAATCATGTTTCCTAATGTAGGTTCCCTGGAATGGCATTCTACAAGGTATTAACACCTGTTGGGGGATAGTGGGAAGGAGGTATTCATTATCATATATCATGTAATTGTCTATTCATTTATACACAGACACACAGAATGATCTTCTCAAGGATGTTCCTAATTTTCATGATACTGAAGACAGCACATAATAGATACTCAGTAAATAGTGATGAAATATAGAAAGATGAGAGGACCAGAAGGGAAACTGTCTCACCATATGGTAAACACAAGGGGAACAATATGAGGGAGAACAGGTTTCCAGTTCTCTTTGCTTAAGTTGTAGGTAGGTTGGGGATGTACTTGACCTTGGATTACTCTGTCCTCTTCTCTCCTCCAAAACTCAAATGCCTCACGTTCACCAGCTCATTCATCTGACAATACTGATGCAAAGCTGCCACACTATGTCCACTTCACAAGAGGATAAATTGGGGTGGCTTAAGGGATTTGACTACAATCACATCATTAGCAGATACAGGCCAGTGTCTAAAAGAAGTTCACTCCAGCCAATTCTAAACTCCCTGAGCTCTAAAAAATATTACAGAACTTCATTTTGTACAACTCCTGTAAGCTCCCATATTCACTTCATTTTTTAAAAAAGGAGAAGAATGAAATATGAGAAACTAAGCCATATTTCAGTTTATATGGAAAAAGGGGGAAAACACACTTTGCTTTAGCCAATATTTAAAAGATCAACTTCCAATAGCTACTGGAGTCAGAATCTAATCCAGATTTCAAATGTCTAAAACACAAAAAGGTAAATAGAATGAAATATAATTACATATGTATGATGTTCATGGAACACAATTATTTAAATAGGGACTAGCCAGATGTTTAGAATCTACTGTGTCTTATCCCCAAACATGGAAAATATGAGTTCCTGGCAGATTTTTAAAATTTGTGACCTTAAGCTCTTTTCCACACTATGGGAAAAAACAAAAATGATAAAGTTTTGCACTGTAAAGCAGTTTAGGGTTTCATTGCTATGAAACTGTCTCCAAGCTATATAAAAATATGAATTGGCTTATACCCAAAAGTCTTGAAGATTTTTTTTTAAATAAATCTATGCTCCTTCTCAAGCAAGGGCTTAACATAACTCTTTCAAAGAAAACAGAATCTCTTTGCAGAAAACTTGGCCTGCTCTACTTCTTCCATGACTTTATTCTCTTATTAATCATTTTCTAGTTTGTCTCTAATCAAATTTTAAGGGCAGGTTCTCTGATTCCTTTCTCTATAACCCCATGGACAGGATGTACAACACTCTTCATGGCTCCAAACCTTCCTTAGGCTAACTCATGTGTGTGAAAAGACAAACAGCACACTAGCTAGGAACATGTGGCCCCAGCATGTGGGTAGAGGAGCTGGTTTGCTGAGACAAGTACAAAAAAGGGAATTTTCAGACATACAGTCCGAGGCTTTCTCCCTTAAGACAGACTATCCCAAGAAACACTTACAGTTGAACAGAGAATTTCCATGGGCAATTTTTAAAAGCACTGGAACCCTGGATTCCTCACACAGACAAAGTATCATTGATAACAACAAAGTCCACTTCAGTTGATAATATGTGACATTTGCCAAGATTCATAACACTAAGAACAGTACACATGGGAAAGTCCTCTTGGCAGTTACTTTAGTAAGTAAGGAGTCTGGTTTTCATTACAGACCAATACTCTAAGGTGGCACATACTAGAATGTTACACTGAGCTTAGATTTAAGGACTTATATTCTAATACTAGCTTTGCACTAACCAGTTATATGATCTGGAAAAAATCACTAAACTTATTTGGGATTCTAAGAACAGTGGTGAAGAGTTGGGTTTTGAATTCTGGATCTACCCATGACAACTTATATTGCCTTGAACAAACTACTTAAGTATTATGTGAGCATTAAAGTATTCATCCATAAATAGGAAGTAAGAATTATACCCAACTTGTAGCATTCATACAAAGACTACATAAGATGCTGTAAAGTAATGAGCATAGTAGTCTCCATAAATCATAAAACATAGGACCTGGAACATAATACATGTTATATTGTAATATAGTTCTAGTGGTAGTAAACATCTGGAATTTAAAATTCTTTTCCCCCTTTTCCTATTTGAGCAAGAAACTAGAGATGGGCAAAATGAAAATAAAATTTTATCATCAAATAAATGCAACAAGATGGGAAACAAAATGCTAAGCACTTTGCCATTTTTTTAAAATAAGGGAAAACAGGAAACAGTTGTTTTAATACCAACTCAAAGATGGATGCAATTGTTTTCCCATTAACTGGCCTGAAAAATAACTCTACAAGGGGCTCTCAGGAATACCAACCATTTCCGTTTTGAAGTTCAGTGTTCTTCCCCCCAATTATTAGCCAGTAATACATAAGCGACTAAAGGACAATGGCATCCCTACTGTCAACATTTATCCTGACACAACTTTAAAAAATAGTTTAAGAAATATTGGTATTTTTTAAAATGCATTTGAAGAAGCAACCCAAAACATGCAATGTAGAAACTACAGCTAAAACGGAAACTTTCCCAATATTAACGATGATAGTCACATAGTTACTAGAAGATAGCCCTTTTATTTAATTGCTCAGCAAATCTTTAGCGTAGATGACATTTTAAAATTTTTACTGTAATTTCCTCTGTCACTTCCTCATCACCCTTCAACATGTTCATTTGATAAAGTCACTAATTACCTAAGTATTTTTAGGACAGTAAGAGGTCATACCAAAATTAATGCAATTTCAAATAGCTGGATGGCAGGCATTGTACTACACATTTCCCCTACCCTGAGCTAAAAGTTTCTTCTGTCAAACTATAGCCCTTGCTACCCAACGTTTTACAGAGGAGAGATTTTCCCTGAGTACCTCCTGCTTCTCTCCGTTTCTTGAGTGACACCAGTCCTGGGAAGAGGGGAGGATAGGCCTCCATGCTAATATGTCCTTGGACCAGCAAGTTCAGCATCACCTGGGATCTGGTTAGAAAAGAAGTTCAGGGGATTAGACAAAAGGATTGAAGGGAAGGGAAAGGAGATAGGACTAGGAAAAGACAGTAGAATGAATCAGACATAACTTTCTATGCTCATACATGAATACACGACCAGTGAAACTCCACATCATATACAACCACAAGAATGGGAAGTTATACTTCATGTATGTATAATATGTCAAAATATACTCTACTGTCATGTACATCTAAAGAGAATTCAAAGAAAAGGGACTCTCAGTGCCCACCTCGGACCTACTGAATCAGAACACACAGTTTAATGTGATTTCCAGGGCAATCTGTAGGTACATGAAGGTTTGAGAAACGTTTCTCTAAACTTCAAAAACAAAATTTTCAGCCTTAACAGTACTTTAAGAAAAAGATTATTTGGTAATAAAAAGATGGGGAAAGAAAGCACTATGAACATAGTACTATAGTAAAGTCCTAAAAAATCAAACTGAAAGTCAATTTTTGTGTGATTAATCAAGTCTGAATAATTTTGATTCGAGTTCCCAATACAGGGTTACCAGATAAAGTAGAAAAGGGGACCAGTGGTTTAGTAATTCAACCATTATTCTTCTATGTGTTATTTGCTAGACATATGTACCAAGATTCTTTTCCTGTCAAAAAGAAATTCTACCAGTTTAAATTATAGAAAAATAGAATATATAAAATTAGAAAGATATAATTATTATATGAGACATAAGATAGGTAGGTAGATAGATAGGTTGTTAATTTACTTTTAAGGGATATATAAATACCTGAATTCATTCTGTACTGTTGTTTATTATTATTTAAAAGATGATCTGAGGAAAACTTTAAAAAATCATGTGCAATGTCAGTACTAGGCTTAATATTCAACTGTTTTATTCATTTCTGCTTTTAAATAGCATTAATATACATGTCTGTGCTTTCAGTGGAATTTTCAAAGTCTATGATGAAACTTCTTTTCAAATTATAACTTGAAAAATGTATAGAATATACTACTTCCTAAGCAACCTAATCATTCAAATTCTGTACATCTTTTCATTTTATTAATAAACTAGAATTGAAGGCCTCAGCCTTTTTATTTCTTTCCCTGGTATGAAGGCAAAACACCTACCACTGTATCCTTAAAAGTTCTATGGTCTTAAACATTTAATGAATAAGCATACGTGTGTACAGAGAGAACACGAATGAATATACCATACCCTATAAACAAAAATGTGGCCAGTATATCATAGGAAAACAATATGAACACATAAGGAAAAAACATAGAAGAACATAAATCAAAATGATCATTGCTAGAAGCAAGGGAAATGGGGGAATGAATGCTAATAAGAATGCACATTTTGGGGGAAGTGATAAAATGTTCTAAAATTAGATGATTATTGATGGTTTCACAACTCTGTGAATATACTTTAAAAAACCCTGATAGTACCATTTAGAAGGGTGGATTGTATGGTACATGAACTATATACATCTCAAAAATAGCTATTAAAAAATGATGGGAGGTGCAATGGCACATGTAATCCCAGCAGCTCTGTTGACTGAGACAAGAGGATTCCAAGATCAAGGCCAGCAACAGCAACTTAGTGAGGACCTAACCAATTGAGAGAGATCCTGGCTCAGAATAAAACATAAAAGGGCTGGGGATGTAGCTCAGTGGCAAAGTGTCCCTGGATTCAAAAAAAAAAAAAAAAAAAAAAGATAAGAGGTGGAAGCATTATTGATGCCTTTCTATTTTCCATTTTAATTCAGCAAATGTTTTTCCAAGAATAACTTACATACTTACTGCTGCTACATTAGTTAATATTTCTTTGGGTACAAGCAATAGAAACTGACTTGGCCTATCTTTTGCCAGAGAAGTGACTGCATGGGAATGATATCAGTTGCTCCCTGAATTAAAGCAGCAACTGTGGGCTGGGGTTGAGGGCTCAGTGGTAGAGTTCTTGCCCAGCATGTGTGAGGCACTGGGTTCCGATTCTCAGCACCACACAAAAATAAATAAATAAAGGTTCGTCCACAACCAAAACATACTTATATATTTTTTTAAAAAGCAGCAACTGTGAAAACAAGACAAAAGAAAAGACAGAACTGAACACAGCAGGAATTTCTGGAAGAAACATGTGACTGTGACTTGGTTTCAACAACTCTGTGCCCCAAACTGAAAACACTCAGGGTAAAGAATAGAACTGGCCTGGCTTGGGCCAGGTGTCCACCACAGCTCAATCAGTTGTGGTAGCTGACCCCAACCTCTAGAAGCTGCTCCAAGAGGAAGAAACTATGTTTGAAGGCAAGTAGAGAAACCATGAAGAATATACTACAATTGCTGTTTTAAGTAAAGATTTACAAAGAATCAATAAGAAAAATATAGTGTTATGATTATATTATTGGGGTTTTTTTCAAGAGAACTATATACAAGATTCAGGTGAACTGCATGGTAAAGATGTAAACATGACAGTTCAACGTGTCATGGACATACAGGAATAATTTGACTTGTAAGTTTTAAATATTAGGAACCCTGATTTTGACTTAGCTTTGGGATAAGCTGCAGTCAGGGTCACTCAGTACTTGTGAAGTCAGACATTTTTGAGGTGAACTGTGGGATGCTGGCAGTTTTCTTCTTTTCTCTAGGCCTCAGTTTCCACCTGTGTCTCTCTCTCTCTCTCTCTCTCTCTCTCTCTCTCTCTCTCTCTCTCTCTTTTTTGCCATACAAGGGAATCAAACTAGGGGTATAGCTCAAACCACTGAGGTACACCCCTAGCAGCCCTTTTTATTTTGAGACAGGGTCTCACCAAGTTGCTGAGGCTCACCTCAAACTTGAATCCTTCTGTCTCAGCCTGAGTTGCTGAGATTGTTTCCGGCTCTCTTAAAAACTGCTAATACAAACATCTTGCAGAACCATACTAAGGTTAAACAGATAACCCACATGTCCAGTACCCCGACTAGAGAAAATCATCATTTTTAAAGCCACTATTTTATTAATGTGTAAACCCAGATTGCAAACTTTCCTACAATGCCATGGAAAAAGATGAAATAGGAGTAGGAAAAAATGTGAAATTCTGTCTGTGTTATATAGAAATAAAATCTTTCAACCACAAAAACTTTTTAGTTTGGCCATTTTGAGGGCTAACCTGAAGCAAATAAAGCAATAAAAGAACCCTGAATTTTGGTTACAAGCTGGTGTATGCACTTTAAAGAGACAGCAGCAAATACTTAGCAGAATCAATCACTGAATGTTAATAATGGCAGAGATCAGAAAGATAATCTTCTTTACTTATTTTTACAGAAGGATAAACTAAGGCCCAAAGAGGCCAACCATTGCTTGTCCAAAGTAACAGCAGAAAAGGCTGAACTGCTGGTTCTGAATTATTGGCACCAAACTCATGAGGTACAGTTCTTTCCCACCTTTCCCTTCTAGCCCCTCACACCAGTCTTATCTGGTCACTGAATGGCAGGAGGATCCTATTACCACATAATTAGCATCAGGGTCCATGACAGCTGCCAAGCCACGGCCCAGTTTCCACGCGAGACTAGATCATCTTTGGCTCAGACACATCCTTTCCACACATGCCACCAGTGGTCCAGCTGCCTTAACCACACTCCATATTCCAGTGGCTCCAAAGCTTCAAGAGTTGGAACAGATGGTTCATTCCAACCAGAATGAAGTAACTCTTCTCTCTAAAATGAGTTCTCAAAGAACACCTTTAGGGAAGTGTTTCAGATTTAATATTCTTCCACCTGGGAACTTAAAGACTTTAAAAAGGGTTTAGAGAAATCTTTCCCCCCAAAATGTGTGGGATAAATGTCAAGAATGAGGGGTTCACTTTGGAACCTGAAAAAGATAATGATAAGCCACAGGAGATTCACATTATCACTGGATAGAGCAAAGCAAAAAAACAGAGAAGGGTTCTTTGCAGATTCCATCACAAAAGAAGTAAGTTATATCACTGAGAAATAAGATCCCTTGATACCAATCT
This sequence comes from Sciurus carolinensis, assembly GCF_902686445.1. Lineage (NCBI taxonomy): Eukaryota > Metazoa > Chordata > Mammalia > Rodentia > Sciuridae > Sciurus > Sciurus carolinensis. Next base: position 52,875,807 of record NC_062229.1, on the reverse strand, counting down.
TGAATAATATCAGTTTGAGATTATTTTATCTGGATAATTCTGTACCTATTATTAACTATAAAAGTCTTCCTTAGCAAAGACTCAGAAACCCATGTGTACATTCATGAGCACATAGATTTCATATGCTTTTGGATTCTTTTTCAAATCTTTAAACCAGCGAAATAGAATTTCTCCTAAGTACAGTAAAAAGTATTTTTAAACAAGGACTTGCAAAGTGCCTCTTTCATCTCTGGATACTTATTTTGTTTTACAATTCATTTGAGACTCTTAAAGAAGAGGGGGAAAAATGACTTTCAAACTTGAATCTGCAACACAGTTCACCTACCAAGTCCAGCAGGGATATAAAGAAAGTATCTAACGGCGCAGACACTGCCGGTGCCGGAACAAAAGTATTATTGAATGGAAGACGGATTTAAGTGGAAGCAAGTCCTTACTAACTCCAGTTCTTACTGGCATTTTTCCTAATAAGATGAACTATTAGTTCTGGGTTCCATAAATTTCAACATACTAGAGCCCTCCCCGAGTTACAAGGAGGCCAAAGGAGCTCTTGAATCCACACATCTCTACACAATTTAAAGTGTATGCTGGTCCCTCTCATCATTGTTTGGTCCTCAGCTGTGGACTAAGAAAAGCTTGAGATGCAAAATTTACGGAGACAAGGCCCACAAATAAGTGGAATTCTTTTTTTTTTTATTGTGAACAAATGGGATACATGTTCTTTCTCTGTTTGTACATAGAGTAAAGGCATACCATTTGTGTAATCATACGTTTACATAGGGTGATGTTGGTTGATTCATTCTGTTATTTTTTCCCCTTCCCCCCACCCCCCCCCCCCCTCTTTTCCCTCTATACAGTCCTTCCTTCCTCCATTCTTGCCCCCCTCCCTAACCCTCACTCTAACCCTAAAACTAACCCCTCCCACGCCCCATTATGTATCATCATCCACTTATCAGCGAGATCATTCTTCCTTTGGTTTTTTGAGATTGGCTTATCTCACTTAGCATGATATTCTCCAATTTCATCCATTTGCCTGCAAATGCCATAATTTTATCATTCTTTATGGCTGAGTAATATTCCATTGTATATATATGCCACAGTTTCTTTATCCATTCATCAACTGAAGGGCATCTAGGTTGGTTCCACAATCTGGCTATGGTGAATTGAGCAGCAATGAACATTGATGTGGCTGTATCTCTGTAATATGCTGATTTTAAATCCTTTGGGTATAGGCCAAGGAGTGGGATAGCTGGGTCAAATGGTGTTTCCATTCCAAGTTTTCTAAGGAATCTCCATACTGCCTTCCAGAGTGGTTACACTAATTTGCAACCCCACCAGCAATGTATGAGTGTACCTTTCTCCCCACATCCTCCCCAACACCTGTTGTTGCTTGTGTTCTTGATAATCGCCATTCTGATTGGGGTGTGATGGAATCTTAGGGTGGTTTTGATTTGCATTTCTTTTATTACTAGAGACGTTGAACATTTTTCCATATGTTTGTTGATTGTTTGTAGGTCTTCTTCTGTGAAGTGTCTGTTCATTTCCTTAGACCATTTGTCGATTGGGTTATTTGTAGTCTTGGTGTTGAGTTTTTTTGAGTTCTTTATAGATTCTGGAGATTAGTGCTCTATCTGAAGTATGATTGGCAAAGATTTTCTCCCACTCTGTAGGCTCTTTCTTTGCATTGCTGATAGTTTCCTTTGCTGAGAGAAAGCTTCTTAGTTTGAATCTATCCCAGTTGTTGATTCTTGCTTTTATTTCTTGTGCTATGGGAGTCCTGTTGAGGAAGTCTGGTCCTAAGCCGACATGTTGAAGCTCTGGACCTAATTTTTCTTCTATAAGATGCAGGGTCTCTGGTCTGATTCCGAGGTCCTTAATCCATTTTGAGTTTATTTTTGTGCATGGTGAGAGATATGGGTTTAGTTTCATTCTGATGCATATGGATTTCCAATTTTCCCAGCACCATTTGTTGAAGAGGCTATCTTTTCTCCATTGCATATTTTTGGACCCTTTGTCTAGTATGAGGAAATTATATTTATTTGGGTTTGTGTCTGTGTCCTCTATTCTGTACCATTGATCTACCTGTCTATTTTGGTACCAATACCATGCCACTTTTGTTACTATTGCTTTGTAGTACAGTTGAAGTTCAGGTATTGCAATACCCCCTGCTTCATTTTTCCTGTGAAGGATTGTTTTAGCAATTCTGGGTTTCTTATTCTTCCAGATGAATTTCATGATTGCTTGTTCTACTTCTGTAAGGTACATCGTTGGGATTTTAATTGGAATTGCATTGAATCTGTATAGCACTTTTGGTAGTATGGCCATTTTGACAATATTAATTCTGCCTATCCAGGAACATGGGAGATCTTTCCATCTTCTAAGGTGTTTTTTAATTTCTTTCTTTAGTGTTTTGTAGTTCTCATTGTAGAGGTCTTTTGGAATTCTTTGCTGTATTATTGAACATTTTATTTCTTTGGTTCGAAAATCTGGAGGGAAGTAAGAGTGGAAAAAAATGCAGGTTTCATGGATTTAGAAAGGAGGAAGAAATAAACAGGGTGAGTTTACAGTTTGCAGTGTCAGTGAATACACTCCTCATTCCTTTAAATAAGCTTTTAAATCACTTTTATTAGAGCTTTATAGTCATACACAGTAGCTAGGTTCATTCTGACAAAATGATACATGCATGGAATTTAATTTCAGTTCTTCTCATTCTCCCTTTCCTCCTCTGTTCTTCCTCTACTCTATTAGACGTACTTTCCCTCATTCATCTCTTTATTTATATTTGATTGGTTCTTTTTTCTTAAACACAAAGGTGAAATTCCCTCTGGTATATTTATATTCGCACATGAACATGATTTTTTAAGAATTCATTCTGCCTTGCTTCCCCTTTGCCATCACTCCACTCTGCCTCTCAATCTCCTTAGACACAACTGGTCTTCCCTTTATCTTTATTATATCTTATCCTTCTTACCTCCTTTCCTTTATTTTACTCTAGCTTCCACATATGAAAGAAAACATTCAACCTTTCAGTTTCTGAGCCTGGTTTATTTCATGTGGCATGAGTTTCTCCATTTCCCTCCATTAACCAGCAAATGCCATAATTTCCTTCTTCTTTATGACTGAATAGAACTCCATTGTGCATATGTATCACAATTTCTTAATCCTTTCATCTATTGACAGGCACTCATTTGATTCTATAATGTAGTTATTGTGAATTGTACTGCTATAAACATTGATGTGGCTGTATCATGTAGTACACTGATTTTAGATCTTTGGAAAACACCAAGGAGTGAAATACCCTAGTTTTTTGAGGAAGCTCCATGCTGCTTTCCAAAGTGGTTGTACTAGTCTGCCATCCCACAAAAAATGTTATACCTTCTTCCCTACATCCTTGCCAGTATTTATTGTTTGTATTCTTGATCAATGCCATTCTGACTGGAGTAAGATGAAATCTTAGTGTAGTTTTCTTTTCTATTAAATCACTTTTTAAAGAGAAAAGAGCCACTGCAGGAATTGCTGAAATCCAATATGGAAGATTAAAAATGTGAGTCCTAGACTCAAGACCTAATTATATTTGAATTGTTTAAACTTTGGCACATTATTTGCCCTACTTTCCTCCACTGTAAAATAGGAACGATACCGTTATAGTAAATAGATTCACACACAGCTTAGTAAAGGCTATGAACTCAATAAATGACCTCTCTTAATGTTAATTAGTTAATTAGTTAATTAGTATTCATAGTAAAAGCAGGGCTGGGGTTGCGGTTCAGTGGCAGAGCGCTTTTCCAGCATATTTGAGGCACTGGGTAAATTCTCAACACCACATAAAAATAAATAAATAAAATAAAGGTATGTGTCCATCTACAACTAAAAAAAATTTTTTTTAAACTTTTAAAATAGTAAAAGCAACCATTATGCCAGGAAATATGTTTGAAGATATCGGGCAACTTAGTCAATGAATTCCAGGAAGTATAACATTAACTTACTTCCTCAGACAGACTTTTAAAGAAAAGAAACATTTTTAAGAATGTAATACAAGTTTCAAGATGGCGGACTAGAGGGCGGCTGCATTTCATGTTGCTCTAGGATGCAGGATTCAAAAGAGGAGATAGTGAGAGACTTGGGACCAACTCAAAGCCGCCAGGTGAGTCTCTTCTGTTGGGGAGGGGTCCCAGATGGGGCGGTAGCCCTGGAACGCAGGGAACTTTGTGAAGTAGAGTTGCCTGGCGAGACGCCCCTCCTCCCACTGGAGCGGTAAACACAGACAACTGGGATCATCGTAGAGGAGGCGGCTCAGCACAGCACTTGGACTCGGAGCAACCACTGGGGCTCCGGGCGGCTGCCTGAGGAGGAGCTGCGTGGTGAGCTGTTTAGACTCAGAGCGATCGCTTCTGAACACCGGGGGGGTTGCCCAGAGGAAGAGGAGAAGCGCAGCGGGTCACTTGGTCTAGGAGTGACTGCATCAGAGCCACAGGCGGTTGCCAGAGGAGGAGGCGAGTGGTGAGTTGTTTGGACTCAAAGCGACCACTCCTGAACACCGGTGGCCTGCCTGCAGGAGGAGCGCGGTGGGTCCCTTGGTCTCCAAGCAACCGCTCCTGAACACCCAGGGGACTACCCCGAGGAGGAGGAGGAACAGGGTGGGTCATTTGGACTCGGAGTGACTGCCTAGGGCTATGGGCGGTTGGCAGGAGGAGGAGATTCGAAGTGAGTTGCTTGGACTCCTAGTGACTGCGTTGGAAACCGGGCGGCTGTCCGGAGGAGGAGGTGTGTGGTGGGTCTCTGGGTCTCGGAGCTATTGTACGGGGCTCCAGGTGGCGGCTCAGAGGACGGGCCGCATAGCCAGGCGATTAGGTGCAGAGCAGGGTCCCAGGACCTAGGCAGCTTCTTGCTGGAAGAGCCGCACAGAGACACGCCTAGGGGCGAAGCGAAGTTTCCAGGACTGCGGGCAGCTTCTCTAAGGAGAGGCAGCCTAAGGAGACTCGTCTGCGAAGGGTGAGGCTCCCAGGCCCAGGAGGTAGGTCCGGGCCCCTGGGAAGGTTGTAGAGGAAGACAGCCCAGCCCAGGCGGTAGTTGTAGATTGAGGGGAACTTCTAGGTGGGGAACTGACCAGCGAGACCTCCCCACCGGGTGAGTCTTACCTGCCGGGTGAGGTTTTCCCACAAGGTCGGTAAAACCAGAGACACAGGAACAAACAGGCCATGCCTCAGCCCACAGCCTAGTTCCCCTTTGGATGACCATTGGTCAACAAGTGGAGGCACCTCTGCCCACTATCAGGGAATATACCCCACCTGAGGATCACCACCCCTAGAGAGGCAGCTTCCTTGTGGAGCACGGCATTATCAACTTCCTCCAAGGCTGCAGGCTACTGAAGGATAAGAGGGAATATACTAGCAATCTTCAGGGATATTATAAGTCAATAGAGGAAATCTGCAATACCTTAATGACCCACTGATTCCTGAACAATATGAGAAAACAAGGGAAGAAAATGCCCCAAACAAATCTAGATGTTACATCAATAAAATCCAATGACAGCATGGCAGAAGAAATGACAGACAGGGAGTTCAGAATGTACATAATTAAAATGATCAGGGAAGCAAACGATGAGATGAAAGAGCAAATGCGGGCATTGAATGATGAGATGAAAGAGGAAATGCAGGCATTGAAGGAGGAGATGAAAGAGCAAATGCAGGCATTGAATGATAGCACCAATCAACAGTTAAAAGAGCAAATACAGGAAGCAAAAGATCATTTCAATAAAGAGTTAGAGATATTGAAAAAAAAAAGCAAACAGAAATTCTTGAAATGAAGGAAACAATAAACCAAATTAAGAACTCCATAGAAAGCATAACCAATAGGATAGAACACCTGGAAGACAGAACTTCAGATATTGAAGACAAAATATTTAACCTTGAAAACAAAGTCGAACAAACAGAGAAGATGGTAAGAAATCATGAACAGAATCTCCAAGAACTATGGGATATCAGGAAAAGGCCAAATTTGAGAATTATTGGGATTGAGGAAGGCTGACAGAAACAAACCAACGGAATGAACAATCTATTCAATGAAATAATATCAGAAAATTTCCCAAATCTGAAGAATGAAATGGAAAATCAAGTCCAAGAGGCTTATAGGACTCCAAATACACAAAATTACAACAGACCCACACCAAGGCACATTATAATGAAAATACCTAACATACAAAATAAAGACAGAATTTTAAAGGCCGCTAGAGAAAAGAATCAAATTACATTCAGAGGGAAACCAATAAGAATATCAGCAGATTTTTCAATCCAGACCCTAAAAGCTAGAAGGGCCTGGAACAACATATACCGAGCCCTGAAAGAAAACGGATGCCAACCAAGAATCTTATACCCAGCAAAACTTACTTTCAAATTCGACGATGAAATAAGATCCTTCCATGATAAACAAAAGCTAAAGGAATTTACAAAAAGAAAGCCAGCATTACAGAACATTCTCAGCAAAATATTCCATGAGGAAGAGATGAAAAACAACAATGCAAATCAACAACAGGAGGCGCTAGCCTAAAGGAATAGCCAAATAAAGGAGAAACCAAATCATGTCAAAAACAAATATGAGTCCATTGACTGGGAATACAAATCATATCACAATAATAACCCTGAATGTTAATGGCCTGAACTCATCAATCAAAAGACATAGACTGGCAGATTGGATTAAAAAGAAAAATCCAACAATATGCTGCCTGCAAGAGACTCATCTCATAGAAAGAGACACCCATAGACTAAAGGTGAAAGGATGGGGAAAAACATTCCATGCACACGGACACAGCAAAAAAGCTGGAGTATCCATCCTCATTTCAGATAATGTGGACTTCAAACCAAAACTAGTCAGAAGGGATAAAGAAGGACATTACATGCTGCTTAAGGGAAGCATAAATCAGCAAGACATAACAATCATAAATATCTATGCCCCGAACATTGGCTCATCCACGTACGTCAAACAAATCCTTCTCAATTCCAGAAATCAAATAGACAACAACACAATAATACTAGGTGATTTTAACACACCTCTCTCACCACTGGATAGATCGTCCAAACAAAAATTGAATAAAGAAACTATAGATCTCAACAACACAATCAGCAATTTAGACTTAACGGACATATATAGAATATACCATCCAACAAAGAATGAATACACTTTCTTCTCAGCAGTACATGGATCCTTCTCTAAAATAGACCATATTTTATGCCACAAAGCTAATGTTAGCAAATACAAGAAGATAGAGACACTACCTTGTATTCTATCAGATCATAATGGATTGAAATTAGAAATAAATGACAGAATAAAAAACAGAAACTTCTCCAATACCTGGAGATTAAATAATACACTATTATATGATGAATGGATAACAGAAGACATCAGGAGGGAAATAAAAAAATTCTTAGAAGTAAACGAGAACAAAGACACCTCATATCAAAATCTCTGGGACACTATGAAAGCAGTACTTAGAGGAACATTTATTTCATGGGGCGCATTCAAAAAAAGAAGTAGAAATCAACAAATAAACGACTTAACACTACAGCTCAAAGCGCTAGAAAAAGAAGAGCAGACCAATACCAAAAGTAGTAGAGGACAGGAAATAGTTAAACTCAGAGCTGAAATCAACGAAATCGAAACAAAAGAAACAATTGGAAAAATTAACAAAATAAACAGTTGGTTCTTTGAAAAAATAAACAAAATTGATAAACCCTTAGCCACACTAACAAAGAGAAAGAGGGAGAAAACTCAAATTACTAAAATTCGGAATGAACAAGGAAACATCACAACAGACACGACTGAAATACAAAACATAATTAGAAGCTATTTTGAAAATCTATACTCCAACAAAACAGAAAACCTTGAAGACATCAACAAATTTCTAGAGACATACGAATTACCTAAACTGAACGAGGAGGACATACACAACTTAAATAAACCAATTTCAAGCAATGAAATAGAAGAGGTCATCAAAAGCCTACCAACAAAGAAAAGTCCGGGACCAGATGGGTTCTCAGCCGAGTTCTACAAAACCTTTAAAGAAGAGCTCATTCCAATACTCCTCAAACTATTCCATGAAATAGAAGAGGAGGGAACCCTCCCAAACTCGTTCTATGAAGCCAATATCACCCTGATACCTAAACCAGACAGAGACACATCGAGGAAAGAAAATTTCAGACCAATATCCTTAATGAACATCGATGCAAAAATTCTCAACTAAATTTTAGCAAATCGCATACAAATATATATTAAAAAGATAGTGCACCACGATCAAGTGGGTTTTATCCCAGGGATGCAAGGTTGGTTCAACATTCGGAAATCAATAAATGTCATTCACCATATCAACAGACTTAAAGTTAAGAATCACATGATTATTTCAATAGATGCAGAAAAAGCATTTGATAAAATACAGCATCCCTTCATGCTCAAACACTAGAAAAAAATTGGGGTAGTGGGAACATTCCTTAACATTATAAAGGCCATCTACGCTAAGCCCATGGCTAATATCATTCTAATTGGTGAAAAATTGAAAGCGTTCCCCCTAAAAACTGGAACAAGGCAGCGATGCCCTCTTTCACCACTTCTATTCAACATCGTTCTTGAGACTCTAGCCAGAGCAATCAGACAAACCAAAGAAATTAAAGGGATACAAATAGGAAAAGAAGAACTCAAACTATCCCTGTTCGCTGATGACATGATTATATATTTAGAGGAACCTGGAAATTCCACCAGAAAACTTTTAGAACTCATAAGTGAATTCAGTAAAGTAGCAGGTTACAAGATCAATGCTCATAAATCCAATGCATTTTTATACATAAGTGATGAATCTTCAGAAAGAGAAATTAGGAAAACTACCCCATTCACAATAGCATCGAAAAAAATAAAATACTTGGGAATCAATCTCACAAAAGAGGTGAAAGATCTCTACAATGAGAACTACAGAACACTAAAGAAAGAAATTCAAGAAAACCTTAGAAGATGGAAAGATCTCCCATGTTCCTGGATAGGCAGAATTAATATTGTCAAAATGGCCATACTACCTAGAGTGCTATACAGATTCAATGCAATTCCAATTAAAATCCCAATGATGTACCTTGCAGAAATAGAGCAAGCAATTATGAAATTCATCTGGAAGAATAAAAAACCTAGAATAGCTAAAGCAATCCTCAGTAGCAAGAGCGAAGCAGGGGGTATTGCAATACCAGATCTTCAACTCTACTACAAAGCAATAGTAACAAAAACGGCATGGTATTGGTACCAAAATAGACAGGTAGATCAATGGTACAGAATAGAGGACACGGACACAAATCCAAATAAATACAATTTTCTCATACTAGACAAAGGTTCCAACAATATGCAATGGAGAAAAGATAGCCTCTTCAACAAATGGTGCTGGGAAAACTGGAAAACCATATGCAATAGAATGAAATTAAACCCCTATCTCTCACCCTACACAAAACTCAACTCAAAATGGATCAAGGACCTTGGAATCAGACCAGAGACCCTGCATCTTATAGAAGAAAAAGTAGGTCCACATCTTCAACTTGTTGGCTTAGGATCAGACTTCCTTAACAGGACTCCCATAGCACAAGAAATAAAAGCAAGAATCAACAACTGGGATAGATTCAAACTAAAAAGCTTTCTCTCAGCAAAGGAAACTATCAGCAATGTGAAGAGAGAGCCTACAGAGTGGGAGAATATCTTTGCCAACCATACTTCAGATAGAGCGCTAATTTCCAGAATCTATAAAGAACTCAAAAAACTCTACACCAAGAATACAAATAATCCAGTCAACAAATGGGCTAAGAAAATGAACAGACACGTCACAGAAGAAGATGTACAAGTAATCCACAGACATATGAAAAAATGTTCAACATCCCTAGTAATAAGGGAAATGCAAATCAAAACTACCCTAAGATTTCATCTCACCCCAATTAGAATGGCGATTATCAAGAACACAAGCAACAATAGGTGTTGGCGAGGATGTGGTGAAAAAGGTACACTCATACATTGCTGGTGGGGCTGCAAATTAGTGCAGCCACTCTGGAAAGCAGTGTGGAGATTCCTCAGAAAGCTTGAAATGGAAACACCATTTGACCCAGCTATCCCACTCCTTGGCCTATACCCAAAGGACTTAAAATCAGCATATTACAGAGATACAGCCACATCAATGTTCATTGCTGCTCAATTCACCATAGCCAGATTGTGGAACCAACCCAGGTGCCCTTCAGTTGATGAATGGATAAAGAAACTGTGGCATATATATACAATGGAATATTACTCCGCAATGAAGAATGATAAAATTATGGCATTTGCAGGCAAATGGATGAAATTGGAGAATATCATGCTAAGTGAGATAAGCCAATCTCAAAAAACTAAAGGACGAATGATCTCGCTGATAAGCGGATGAGGACATATAATGGGGAGTGGGAGGGGTTAGCATTAGGTTTAGGGTTAGGGATAAGGAGAGTGGTAAGAATGAAGGAAAGAAGGACTGTATAGAGAGGAAAGAGGGGTGGGAGGGGTGGGGAGGAAGGAAAAAAAAATAATCAAACATCATAGCCCTATGTAAATTTATGATTACACAAATGGTATGCCTTGACTCTATGTACAAATAGAGAAACAACATGTATCCCATTTGTGTACAATAATAAAAATAAATAAATAAATAAAATAAAAGGATTATTAGTCACTAAAAAAAAAAAAAGAAAAAAAAAAGAAACAGTAAACACAGATAAGTAAAACATGAACATGGTAAGGAGATATAAGTTCAGAGGGTTAGGGGAATATTAATTTTCTATAGGATCATCATGGAGTCTGTCATACTTCCCTGTTAATGCAACATTTGAATAAATACCTGAAGGAAGGAACATATTTGAAAGAGATTTTCAGAAAACAGGGCTTTGTTTTTCTACATTTTCCACAAAGAGTCTTAAGGATTTTTAAGAATTTTATTTTTACTTTAAATACTATTTTAAATATTTGTACACTATTCACTTGAAAAAAATCTGGGGGGATGATACTTTAATATTTCATATTCTAATTGGAATTGCATTGAATCTGTATAGCACTTTAGGTAGTATAGCCATTTTGACGATATTAATTCTGCCTATCCAGGAACATGGGAGATCTTTCCATCTTCTAAGGTTTTCTTGAATTTCTTTCTTTAGTGTTCTGTAGTTCTCATTGTAGAGGTCTTTCACCTCTTTTGTGAGATTGATTCCCAAGTATTTTATTTTTTTCGATGCTATTGTGAATGGGGTAGTTTTCCTAATTTCTCTTTCTGAAGATTCATCACTTATGTATAAAAATGCATTGGATTTATGAGCATTGATCTTGTAACCTGCTACTTTACTGAATTCACTTATGAGTTCTAAAAGTTTTCTGGTGGAATTTCCAGGTTCCTCTAAATATATAATCATGTCATCAGCGAACAGGGATAGTTTGGGTTCTTCTTTTCCAATTCGTATCCCTTTAATTTCTTTGGTTTGTCTGATTGCTCTGGCTAGAGTCTCAAGAACGATGTTGAATAGAAGTGGTGAAAGAGGGCATCCCTGCCTTGTTCCAGTTTTTAGGGGGAACGCTTTCAGTTTTTCACCATTTAGAATGATATTAGCCATGGGCTTAGCGTAGATGGCCTTTATAATCTTTATAATGTTAAGGAATGTTCCCACTACCCCAATTTTTTCTAGTGTTTTGAGCATGAAGGGATGCTGTATTTTATCGAATGCTTTTTCTGCATCTATTGGAATAATCATGTGATTCTTAACTTTAAGTCTGTTGATATGGTGAATGACATTTATTGATTTCCAAATGTTGAACCAACCTTGCATCCCTGGGATAAAACCCACTTGATCGTGGTGCACTATCTTTTTAATATATATTTGTATGCGATTTGCTAAAATTTAGTTGAGAATTTTTGCATCGATGTTCATTAAGGATATTGGTCTGAAATTTTCCTTCCTCAATGAAGCGGATGAGGACATATAATGGGGGTGGGAGGGGTTAGCATTAGGTTTAGGGTTAGGTTTAGAGTTAGGCTAAGGAGAGCGGTAAGAATGAAGGAAAGAAGGACTGTATAAAGGGAAAAGGGTGGGAGGGGTGGGGGGGAAGGGAAAAAAAAGAAACATCATTACCCTATGTAAACGTAAAAAAATAAATAAAAAAAAAATATTTCATATTCTATCCAAATTTCAAAAAAGGAAAATCTCAAGGGGATTAGGAGACTATTTTAGAACAGAAAAAGTAAAAAGAGAAACCAGTAAGGAAGATACTGGAACAATCCAAGAGGAAAGGGCTATTCAGGGCCTAGAGAGCAGCCCACACTTCAATTTCTGACATTATGGTAGAACAGATAATCACCAAGAACTAAAAGGTAGACAAAAATCCAAAAATACCACTTTAGCGTGCATAGATGAGCTTACATAAAAGTAAGAGATATCCTTAGGAACAAAAACCTAAGAAGAAAACTAAAAACCAGAATGGCTAGTTGAGTTGGGGGCTTGACTGCCAAGGAAACAGGCAGGGACTGAGGGGAGGTGACCTAGGTTAATAGCCTAGGAAGTGGGCAGGAGAAAAGGCTAGAAACAAATTAGATCTGAGACACCTGCATTAAACTGGATCAGTGAATAGTGACCACCACCAGCACATGGAGGTCATAGCCTGAACTCTCAGTTCAGTCAGGGCAGGAAAAAATGTTTCCCAAAAGAAACAGTCACTATGGGTCTGTTTGGGGTTTATTTTACAGTGTCTAAAGATCTGGGAACACCCAAACAGAGAAATAAAAATGATTCCAAGACACTCCTGAACAACCAAAAAGTAAAGGAAGAATTCAAAAGGGAAAGTAGAAAATGCCATGAGGGAAAAAGAAAAACACAACATATGGAAACCAGCAGGATTCAGCAAGAGCAATACTATGAGGAAAGTATCAAAGGAGAAGTAAATGAAACGGAGGATAGAAAAACTTTTTAAAAACACTGAGTTGGTATTTTTAGACAATCAAAAATTAGAAAACTATTAGTTAGACTAAGTAAATAAAATCAGAAATGAAAAAGGTGATATTATAACTGATGCCACAGAAATAAAAAGGATATTAAGAACAATTATATATGGACAAATTGGATAACCCAGAAGAAAGTAATAAATTCCTAGAAACAGAAATTACCAAGACTGAATCATGCAGAAGTAGAAAATCTGAGCAGATCTGTGCCTACTATGAAGATTGATAAGTAACTTTAAGCACTCACAATTTGATATCCACCGACAAATTCTTTTTTTTTTTTTTTTCCCCTGACAAATTCTACTGAACATTTAATGCCGGTCTTTCTCAATCTCCTCCAAAAAATTTAGGAGGGTATGCTTTCAAACTCATTCTATGAGGCCAGGACTGCCCTGATATCAAAGCCAGAGGAAGACACTGTAAGAAATACGCAGGCCAATATCCATAATGAACACAGAAAAATTCTAGAAAAAAAATGTTGACAAATCAAATTCAATAATACATTAAAAGAATTATGTACCATGACCAAACAAGATTTATCCCTGGGAAGAAAGGATGGTACAGCATACAAGAATCAATGTGATGTGCCACATTAGAAGAATGAAAAATAAAAATCACATGTCTAGCTGAATAGATGCAAAATTTATGAGGAACTCCTATAACTTACTAGCAAAAGAAAAAGAAACAAACAACCGAGTTTTCAAAAATGGACAAAGGACTTGAATAGTCATTCGTCCAAAGAAGTCTTACAGGTATATGAAAGTATGATAAACATCCTAATCATCAGGAAAATACAAATTAAAACCACAATGTCAAATCACATGTTAGGATAGCTACTATCAAAAGAACAAAAGGTAACAAGGGTTGAGGATGTGGAGAGGATAGAAACCTTGTACAGGTTGGTGGGAATGTAAAGTGATGTAGCCACTACGGAAAACTATATGGAGATTCCTCCAAAAAATATTAAAAAGAACTACCATATGATCCAGCAACCCTACTCTGTTTATCCAAAAGAATTGGAACCAGGATTTTTTGTTTATTTAATATATATATTTATTTGTCCATCCAAGCCTTCCTTGCACTTCCCCTCTTTTGGATAACTCTTAATCCCTTTGGTTCCCATCAATGGGTATAGGCAATTATAAGACCTGTATCCTCTTGGAGACTGGGTGTGCTACCAGAGATTAGCTAAATAGCATTGATTACATCATGAAGACAAAGGGGTGAGACTTGGTAGAGTGACAAGGGTGAGATCTGGTAGGGTGACAAATGATTCTGTTTTGCCAATGGCTTAGTGGTTTCCAAGGAAGTGAGATTTTTCAGTGATAGAATCAAGTCAGTCCCATAAAGGAAAAAAAAAAAAACTATCAGTCAGTCTCTAAATTCAGGTGAAGTTTTGGTGAATAACAGCAAAAATTATCCTGACTAATGAGGTAGGAAACTATATGGTCAAAGTGATCAGGTTTTTCTCCACATTTTTATTGGTGATTTATAGCTATATACAGTGTGAGATTTGTTGTTACATATTCATACATGCACACAATGTAACAATATAATTCGGCCTTTCCCAACACTTCCCCCCTCCCTCCCCTTCTCCCATCCCTTGGTTCCTTTCCTATACTGATCTCCCTTTGATTTTCATGAGATCCACCCCCATCTTTCTTTTCCTTTTTCCTCTCTAGTTGCCACATATTAGAGAAAACATATGACCCTTGATTTCTAAGTTTGACTTATTTCATTTAACATAATTGCCTCCAGTTTCATTCATTTGCCTGCAAACAAAATAATTTTACTTTTAAGGCTGAATAAAACTCCATTGTGTATATATATATCACATTTTCTTTATCCCTTCATCCATTGATGGACACCAAGGCTCCTTCCATAGTTTGGCTATTGTGAATTGTGCTGCTACAAACACAGGTATGCATGTATAACTGTAGTAAGAGGACTTTAATTCTTGAAGATAAATACCGAGGAGTGGTACAGCTTGGTCATATGGTAGTTTCATGCCTAAGTTTTTGAGAAAATGCCATACTGATTTTCATAGTAGTTGTACTAATTTACAACCCCACCAATAGCGTAAAGCATGAAACCAGGATCTTGAAGATATATTTGCACTCCCATGTTCACTGCAGCATTATTCACCCTGATAACCTAACATATAACAACATCAATATCTATTAGGGGATGAATGGAAATGAAGAAAATGTGGCATATTCCTATAATGTGTTATTATTCATTCCTAAAAGAGAAGAAAATACTGCCATATGCCACAACATAGATAAACACTGAGGACATTATGGGAAATAAGCCAGTTGCAGAAGGACAAATACTGCTGCATGATTCCACTTACATGAGGTATATAAAATTGTCAAATTCATCATTTTTAGTGGTTACCAGGGGTAAGGAAAGGAAAATGGATATTACTATGCAAGGGGTATGTTTTTAAATATTTTTAGTTATACATGGACACAGTACCTTTATTTTATTTATTTATTTATTTATTTTATATGTGGTGCCGCAGATTGAACCCAGTGCCTCATACATGCTAGGCAAATGCTCTTCCACTGAGCCACAAGCCCAGTCCACAAAGGGTATATTTTGATTATACAAGATGAATAACTCCAGGGGTCTGCTGTGCAACATTTTGATGATATTCTCAGCAAAAGAAATAATCAGTAATGTGAAGAGAAAGCTGACAGAGTGGGAGAAAATCTTTACCACATGCACCTCAGATAAAGCATTAATCTCAAAGATATATAAAGAACTCAAAAAACAAAAATAATCCAATCAATAAATGGCCTGAGGAACTGAACAGACAGTTCATAGAAGAAGAAATACAATCAACAAATATACAAAAAAAATGTTCAACATTTCTTGCAATTACAGAAATGCAAATCAAAACTACTCTAAGATTCCATCTCACTCCAGTCAGAATGGTGATTATCAAGAATACAAGCAACAATAAATGTTGGTGGAGATGTTGGGGAAAAGGTACACTGATACACTGCTGGTGGGAATACAAATTGGTGTAACCATTATGGAAAGCAGTATGGAGATTCCTCAGAAAACTTGGAATGGAATCACCATTTGACCCAGCTATCCCACTCCACAGTTTATATCCAAAGGACTTACAGTGATACAGTCACATCAATGTTTATAGCAGCTCAACTTACAATAGCTAAAGTATGGAACCAACCTAGATGCCCTTCAACAGATAAATGGATAAAGAAAATGTGAGATATATAGATATATATATATATCATGGAATATTACTCAGATTTAAAGGAGAATGAAATTATGGCATTTGCTGGTAAATGGATGTAGTTGGAGAATATCATGCTAAGTGAAATAAGCCAAACTCAAAAAACCAAAGGCTGAATGTTTTCTCTGATATGCAATGCTAATTCACAATAAGGAAGGGAGGGCACTAGGGAAGAACAGAGTTACTTTAGGTAGAGGGGAGTGAGGGGAAGGGAAGGTGTATGAGAGTAGGCAAGATAGTAGAGTGAAACAGACATTATTACCTCATGTACATATATGACTGTATGATGTGATCCTACCACATGTACAAACAGAAAAATGAGAAATTATGTCATTTATGTATGATTTATCAAAATACATAAATGCATTCTACTGTCATGTATAACTAATTGGAACAAATTAAAAAATTAATTTAAAAATTGCTAAGAGGATAGATTAAATGTTCTTATCACAATAAAAAAAAAAATGATCCCAAAGTGATACTTGGCAAAAAACAAACACAAAAATCCTCTGAAAGGAAAGTTCTTCAAACTACCTAGAACCCTAGATATCAAACCATACCCAAAGAGATAATGACTGAAAATTTTCTAAAAGTCATCAAAGATTCAGGGGAACAAACTGTGTCCCCAACAGAATTAGCAAAAGTAAACTCCCACTCAAGCATATACAAGTAAAACTACAGAACACCAAACACAAAGAGATTTTTAAAACCATCAGAGAAGGAAAAGATTAACTAGAAAAGAACAAGGACTAAGAATACAGCAGACTTGCCAAGAGAGCAACGATTTTATTTCAACAACAGCTTGAAAGAGAAAATAACTTTCAAATTAGAATTTTACTCCCAATCTGCCATTTAAGAATGAGGATGAAATAAAGATATCATCTTGCAAAACATACTTCTCCTGGAATACCAGTGTGCTTTCCTAGCTTATAAGAACCAAGGGTTAAGTTTTCAGGAATTTTATAAGTCAGTTGACAACATGTTGGTAAACTGAAATCAGCCATGGTAGAGTATTTCCACTATAGAAACTGAAAAACCCTAAAAATCAGGTTTTGTCACTCCCAGGGAACCAACTGCTAAACATTTACCTTTATGACATTGACTTGAAGGAACCCTAGAATACATACTTTGAGAAAAAGAAAAATGAATCTAAAGGAAAGAATTGATATGAAGGAAAAGGCAAGCAAATAATTCTGACAAATGTAATTACAATTATAAATAATCATTAACTACATAAAACAATACTAATGATGATAATTCATTTGGGGGTATTATTGGGAGTGTATCATCAAGTGACAACTTATGCTATAGTAATGAAAAATCCCAAAATTTCTCTTTATTCATCATTCATGCTAAATATTCTTCAGGGGTTAGCTAGAATATTTCTCCCATTAATGTTGATCCTCAAGAAGCCAGGCTAATCAGAGCATCATTTCAAAACTTTCTTCAGCAATTGCCACAGGTCACACTTCACTGGCTAAAGCAAGTCAGATGACTCTCTAAATTCAACAGGGATAGGACAGTACAATCCTACCATGTCCCCAAGGGAGTTTGAAAACAAAAGCACATAGAGTACTGGGTTCAGTAGCACACACCTGTAATCCCAGCAGCTTGGCAGGCTGAGACAGAAGGAGCTCGAGTTCAAAGCCAGCCTCAGCATAATGAAACTCTAAGCAACTCTGTGAGATCCTGTCTCCAAATAAAATACAAAACAGGGCTGGGGATGTGGCTCAGTGGCTGAGTGCCCTGGAGTTCAATCCCTGGTACCCCCTATGAGAAAAGTACATAGAAAAAAAGTAATATGGATGGCATTAAAATGTATTAAGTTCCTCATTTTTTCCTGAGAAAAGAGAAGTAGGTTAAATTTAGACTTTAAGTGTGCATGTTAAAATTTTAAGAATAAAAGCCAAAAATTAGAGAATAAACTTATTCTTTCAAAAATGTAGGGAAGAATAAAAAGATTAGCAATCAAAAAAGACTAAATACAGACCTAAAGAAGAATGAAATTATGGCATTTGTTGGTTAATGGATGGAAATGCAGAACAACATGCTAAGTAAAATAAGTCAAACTCAGAAACTCAAAGACAGAATGTTTTCTCTAATATGTGTAAGCTAGGGTAAAATAAAGGAAAGGAGGAGGGAAAGATAGACTATTTTAAAGCTAAAGGGCAAGACCTCTTTAAAAGCCCCCTATTCCTGCTGATGTGCAGAATCACAGCCTTTGGGACAGGAGTCCCCCGAGTTTCTCCTTTGCTAGCAAAGAAATAAACCTTCTTTTACCTTTTCTTAAAACGGTATCCTCTTTTCTTTAATTTTTAAATTTGTTCTAGTTAGTTGTACATGACAGTAGAATGCATTTATAGATCATAGAGCCTCATTTTTCATTTTTCTGATTTTACATATTGTAGGATCACATTATATATATACATGAGGTAATTTTGATGTTTGTTTCACTCTACTATCCTTCCTACCCCCATAACCCTTAACCTCCCTTCACTCCTCTCTACCTAACATAAAGTAACTCTATTCTTCCCTACCCCTCCATTGTAAATTAGCATATGCCTATCAGAGAAAACATCCAGTCTTTGTTTTTCTGGGTTTGGTTTATTTTGCTTAGCATGACATCTTCCAACTCCATCCATTTACCAGCAAATACCATAATTTCATTCTTCTTGAAAGCTGAGTAGTATTCCATCATATATATATATATCACATTTCTTTATCCATTCATCAGTTGAAGAGCACCTAGGTTGGTTCCATAGTTTAGCTATTGTCAATTTAGCTACTATAAACATTGATGTGGTTGCACAAAACTACTCTAAGATTTCATCTCACTCCAATCAGAAAACTGTACCATCTTTATTGGATTTGCAGAGGACAAGCACTGAGCTTTCAGCAAATTTTGTACCTTGGGTGGGACCCAAGAGCAGCCCCTACTCCAGCTTGCTTAGGCAGGCCTGGCTCCCCAAGGAACCCACTTCCAAGCTGAGGATTCAAGGTGCTGGCAAATTTGTTGAAAGCCAACTGTAGGAGAGTTAGGTGATGGGTGAGTTTGCCTTGGATCAAACCAAAGAAGCTGTTCCTGTGAGTAAAGGGAAGGACTAAGGGACCATTCCAGCAGCTGCTGAAGCTCCTTTTGCTTTGGGGAACTCCTGCCTTGTCTCCCTGAACAGTACAGTTTGCTCCATCATGGTCCACTTTGAGAAAAAGGAATCTAAACTCAGTAAAGTCACAACATCCTTGGCCATTTGGTAAGTCCCCTGGTGTGTGTGCCAAGACCCTTGATTCCACACATCTGGTTCCTCTTCATGGGAACATCTGGTCCCTCTTTCTGAGGACATCTGTGGTACAACTTGTATAGGAGTCACTGTTACATAGGCCTTGAGAACCTAGGGATATTTACTCCTTTCTGATCTATTCTAGGTTCTCATCTGTTTCTTGGCCTTGGGCTTGGGAATTCCCTCTGGTTTTCTGGTTTTTTGTATCTGTTACTGCCCCTTTTCAGACATGGCCAGTACCGCATTGATCCTATAGGTAATCTCTTGGGAAAGATCTTGGCTGCTCAATTTAAAGGTTCCCGTCTGTTGGCCATGGTTTTGGGGCTCCTCTCTGGTAGTCTGTGTTTCTTTTTTGTACAATCTTGCAATTGGAGTTGGTATGTAAGAGGTAAAGTGATTTGAAGAAAGGGCCACCTACAGGTATAAGCCTGTCTAAGATAATGTTTTACTATAATGATCTGACTTTTGAATAGTTTTCTGGATTGTTACACAATCTTGCATTTGGAGTTGACCTTTCAAAGGTAAAGTAAGTGGAAGAAATTTGTACATGTAGGTCTGTCTGTTTTGAAGGTTCCCAGTTGTCGATCCTCTCTTGTCTTTTTTTGTTTGTTACTGGCCCTTTAAAACATGGGCCAGGCTGTGTTGATCTTACCAGTTGTCTCTTGAGCAAATAGATCTTGGCTGAATGGGCCCTACAAATATAAGAAAGATGGGCCCTAATAGAAAGATAGTTTACTGTAACACAATTTGGCCTTTGAATGGTTTTTATGGCTTATTATACAATCTTGATGTTGAAGTTGGTATGTCAGAGGTAAAGTACATGGAAGAGATTCTGTATATACAGGCATTTATGCAGTTGCATGATAAGGGGTCTGACCCATCAGGAACTAAGTTGAAGCTGCCAAAAGGTTCTGCCTCTGGTGTGCAAGAAAAGCAAGACACCAGAAGAAAGGATTAAAAAGATTTAAATATTTTTAAACCTAGTGCTGGCAGTCCTAGCACTGTCTCTCAGCCTGGTCCCAGGCAGCTGCAGATCATCTCACTGTGGGTCAAGGACACCAGCCCTAAACTTGGGGTTGGGGGTGGGAATCCCAGAAAAGCTGCCCAGGCTGTAGAAAAATGGCCAAAGAGAAACTAGCCTATGCCCTGCTTTCTAGCTCCTTTGGCCCCAGGGAGGTGGAGGCTGCTGGCCACAAGGATGTGGCAGTAGGTTTCAGCACTGTCAGTGTATAACCTGAGGACAGGAATAGTCTCTCCTTTAAAGATCTTACCAGACACCCCATTTGGCCAGGGGATACTCAGCACTGGGGCAGAGCAATTCTTGCTCTAACAGTAACCCATCAAACTAAATGCCTGGGGAGCCTGGCAGAATAAATAACTATACCCAGAAAAGACGAAGACATAAACTAAGGCCAACCTGTGTTTTATAGGCAGTCTCTGCAAAGGGATCTTCAAGAAAGCTTAAAGAAAAGGGTAGAAAGGGCCTCCTCCATTGCATATCAATATGCGTAGTATAAGAAAAAGGCCCAAAAGGAGCCTCTGGGTACAACTGGCAGTGGGGAACTCACTTAAAGTTGATGGCATCATTATGATGATAAGACAGACACGTCAGGCTCAAAAATATCCTGTGCCCCAACCCCTTGAATGCCTCATGGGAGAGAAAAGATTAATTCACAGTTTTTAAATATGCCAGATTGTATGATCCCTCTTCTGGAATGAAATTTGCTGTGTAAATTACATACACAGATAACATTAATAAGGATTATTTCAGAATATAAATTTAAGAAAGGATCTAAAGATAAACTTAATAAAAGAAAATTATAGGTATGGCAATATTTTAGTATGGAAAATTAGAAGATAAAAAAAAATGTTTCTAGATGAGAAAGAATTTGTCTGGTAAAGTAATACTCCTGTGGGATTGGGGCTAGAGTAGTAGAGTACTTGCCTGGCATGTGTGAGGCACTGGGTTAGATCCTCAGCACCAAATAAAAATAAATAAATAAAATAAAGGAATTGTGTTCATTTACAACTCAAAAAATTTTTTTTAAATTAATAAAATACTTTAAAAGTAATAAAATTATTGTCGTAAAGTTCAAGATGAAAGAGGACAAAACTAAGGATATAAAGAAATTGCGAATGATTAAGTCAAAAAGGTTTGCGCAAGGTAAATCTCAAAAAGTTGTGTTTGTGATTAAATTGGTTATAATTAGCACAGTCATTAAAGTTATTTGAAGCAAAGTCTGAAAGACTGATCTGCTCTTATCTATCAAGATAATTTTCTTGTATTTGTTAGGTTTTTTTATTAGGGAAACTAAGTCTTAATGGAATTAGGATTTGTACCTGTTTTAAAGTCTTAAATGATTGCTTTGTAACTGGTTAAACAAACAACTGTTATTTACGTTATAACAATATAGTTGATACCTAAATATATGTGACTAGGTACATGCAGGCAGCTGAGAATTGTATCTAAGGCTTGTCTAAGTGTTATGTAAAAGTTTATAAAATGAAAGTTTGTTAAGTTTACCAGCAAGATAACCAATAAGTGTTCTCTTTTATACACTGTGTCTAACATAGAAGGGCCACACAATCATTTGAAGACCTGTCTTATATCTTTTTGCTCTATTTATGATCATTAACACTGTGTCCTAAATGTGTAAGACATTTAAGGTTACCCTTTGATTTGTGTTAACCCATGCAGACTTGTGATTATTGCTACCATACAGTCTGGATTCTAAATTATACTTTTAAAGTTATAAGAGATTTAAGGCCAGCCTTTGATTTTTGTTAACCCATGTAGTCCTTATTGTTATGGTACACTCTGGATTCTAAATTGTACTTTAAAAGTTAAACTTAGTTAAATGTAAAGCTTAGGAGAGCACTTTGCCAAGTTGGTGTTCTCCAAACTAAAATTATGTATAGCAGAAGTCTTGGATTTTATAAAAATAACAAATTTGGTTGGCATTTATTTATGTCACTTGGTATTTTATAGCAGAATAAAGTAACCTGTTGTCAATAAGTTATATATACAATTTTGTGTTACTCTTCACATGGAATTGGAATTTAAATGTAGTTTGGAAGATAATAAGGAGAGCCTGATCTGTTTAAAGGTGACGTTGTAAAACATGGAAGCATTCTGCCACTTCTTCCACAAAAAGGAAGTTAAAAGCTCTCTTGGTCTTTCTTTGATTCATGTTTAAGATGTAATGTTGGGGCTTGGGTTGTGGCTCAGTGGTAGAGTACTTGCCTAGAATACATGAGGCCCTGGGTTCAATTCTTAGCACCACATAAAAATAAAATAAAGGTATTGTGTCTACCTACAACTAAAATTTTTTTTAAATGATATAATGTGTTATTTATTTGTGAAGAGCCCCACCTTACCTGAGATAAGGCTCTGCCTCCCACCTTAATTCATGTTAGAATGACTCCAAAATAGGCTAGACTTCAGCTCATTTAAAATTGTGTTCAAAAGATTGGTTTTTGTTGTAAAGATTACTATGATCTCAAACTGGGAATAATAATGTACAACTAAGTAAAGTTTCAAGATAATAAAATAATTTTTCTTGGTTCATAGCTATTACACAAACTGAATGTTTTTGTTCTGTAATTTCATTTTGTATTTTCCTTGTAATCTTTAGAACTGTTGCCTGTTAGTGTTTTACAGAGGTACTGCTTTTAATAAGAAAGAAAGAAAGAAAGAAAGAAAGAAAGAAAGAAAGAAAGAAAGAAAGAAAGAAAGAAAGAAAGAAAGAAAAAAGAAAGAAAGAAAGAAAATAAAACAACCTGGATTAATTAGAGATAATAAGTCATCACCTACAAGACAGATAGTATATAATGCTGACTTCCTAATACTAACCCCAGTTAAATGAAACAGGTAACTGTAAAATTATAAATATTAAAGTTATAGCCTATTACTCCATCTTTAAGACTGATGAAACTGGCTTGCTAGGTGTTTAAAATCAAAAGCTTTGGAGACCAAAGTCAAGGAAGTAAAAAGACCAAGGAAAAAGCAGCCAACATTTGACTCTTGCCCTCTAAGGTCAGCCAGGAGCCAGAGAATGATGGGACCTCTCTCTAGGCCCTGCAACTCTGGTGAGTCACCCAAAGTGCTGATAAGGGAGATCGAGAGGACTCTAGAGAACAGGAAGCCAACCAGTGCACATTCTGCAAAGAGAAGGGTCAATGGAGATGGAAATATCCCTGATGCTTCCAAGAGAAGCCACATATGGTCAGCCAGATTCCAACCCATCTTGATAGGAGGCACCACTGGTAGAGGAAAGTTAAAGGAGCCAGGAGGCCTCACACATGTCTCCAAGAGTGATCTCTGAGGAATCTCAGCTGGCTCTTAAGAATAGATAGGAACAAGGTCAGTTTTGACCAACTCAGTCTTAAATACTTGGCAGGAGAATATAGCCTGAGCACCATCCTGTCCTACATGGACATTAAAAAAGAAAAACAATGTTTTTTTTTTTTTTTTAATGTAACTTAAGATGTACACTTGTATCAGCCCTACCAAAATTAAGTAAAGTTGGAGGCTATAAAGCAAGTGTTCTTGTGTGGGAATGACTATTAATAATGATCATAAAGGACTCTATTTTATTTTATTTTATTTTTTTATTTTTGCAGTGCTGGGGATCAAACCCAGGACCTTGTGCTTGTAAGGGAAGCACTCTACTGACTGAGCTATCTCCCCAGCCCTATCATAAAGGACTCTAGAGTCACAAGTTTGACCTGAGTCAGTTTGAGCCTGGTCTCATAGACATATAAATTTTCCTGACCTTCTATATTGATAAACTTGATCAGTTTTTCACTGATATGATTATGAGTTACTGTCTTCATAGTTTTCAGAGATTGGCTTAAATACTAATTGCTTTTGGGCTAATTGTTTACAAAAAAAGTAATACTTTGCTGTCTTGCTTATTGTTAGCTTAGCATGATCCCTGTCCTATGTATGCCTGATCCAGTCACCTACCATCTGCCACTGTGGACCTCTGGACTGCTCTGATGTCGAATTTCTTTAACTGACCTGATAGAGAATAAGGACTTTGTGTTACTTCCCCCAACTTTGCACCATTTCAGCAGGAAGCAGTTTGGAGATGTCATTGCCCATTTTTCCAAAGAAATGAAATGCAGAAATTGACAGTGGGAAAATGTAACAGTGTTCTACTTAATGCTTTGAATATAGCCCTTACTGCTCTGCAAAAGAAAAAAAAAAAAAAAAAAAAAAAAAGCAGGGGCAGATCATTGTGTATAAGAAGGAGATTGAGAGGCAGAATGGAGGGATGGGAAAGGGGAGGCAAGGCAGAACAAATTCTTTTAAAAATCATAGTATGAGGCTGGGGTTGTGGCTCAGTGGTAGAGCACTCACCTAGCATGCATGAGGCCCTGGGTTCGATCCTTAGCACCACATAAAAAGAAAATAAAAGTATTGTGTCCACCTACAACTAAAACAAAATATTTTTAAAACATCATATTATGTGCATATATAAATATACCACAGGGAATTTCACCTTTGTGTATAAGTAAAAAGAACCAATCAAATATAAATAAATAGATGAGAGAAAGGAAGTCTAACAGAGTAGAAAAAAACAAGGGATGGGAGGGAGAATGGGAAAACTGAAATCAAATTCCATGCATGTATACTTTTGTTGAGATGCCCAACTGCTATGTGTAACTATGATGCTCTAATAAAAATAATACATAAAAAGGGAAGTAGAGAAGAAACACACATGGAGATAAAGGGAATATTTTAAAATAAATATAAATTAAAATTCAAAAAGTAAATAAGACAGGGAACAAGAATCACAAAATAGTACAGTAGAAATAAACCCAAATTTATTACAATGGATATAAATGGAATAAACTTACCACCTAAAAAGGTAAAAATCTCTGCATTTTTAATGCTGTTGTGATCTGTTTATAAGGAATATTCTTAAAATTAAATAATACAGAAAAGTTAAAAGAATGAATTCAGAGAGTAAGCATATAATCATGCAGGCATGGAAGTCATATAATTCCAGGTATAACCTTGGGAGAGTTCATTAACCCCTAAGAAGGGTAGTTTCTTCTTCTATAAAATAACTAATAACTACTCTTCAAAATGTTTGTTAGATTAGATGAGCCAGCCATATATAAACTACTTCAGACAGAGTTGAGCTTATAATAAAGTTTCCTGGAAAATAATAGCTACCATATTACAATTATCCCTATTTGCCCACACTCAGTGGGGTACCATGTTTTCAAAGAAGGCTATAATACTCCTCTCATCCCTATCCATGTGCTCCTTTGCAGTATGACTTTGCCACCACTCCCATCAAAACATCTGGTCTGTTTTTCCATCTCTTGAATCTGGGCTGACCTTGGACTAGTTTTGATTAATAAATTTCAGAGGTGATATTTATAGTTTCAAGTTTAAACCTCACAAGATACCTACTTTCATACTCTTGAGACTTCTGGCCAAGAAAGAGTTAAAGAGAAAAAAATAACCTTCTTTCCTGAAAAAACTAAAAAACTGAACAACATATATTAAATGATGGTCTCAAGGACTGATTCCTAAAGGGAATTACATGAAAGGAGCATTATCATCACATGACTGCCTTAGCCTATCGCCTGGTGACAATGTCTAGGCTGCAGTTCAAGGAAGGAAAACCCAGACAAAGACCTGTGGTCTCCCTGATTCCAGAAGATGAACCTGGGAATCTGGAAAGATGAAGTGGGCTAGAGTTCACAGGGCAAAGAGGTCCCCTTGAATATTCAGCTATTAATCATCACTTGTGTGTGAAGAAACTTCCTAAGGTCAGGAAAAGAACCATCCAAAAGAACATAAGAAATCATACTGGGAGCTCACTGCAGTACTGTAGTATGAGAAGCCCAATCTGCCCTCTTTGAAGATGAGAGACCATGAGGACAGACGTCTAGCCAAAAGCCAGCACCAATGACCAAATATGTGACTGAAGCCATCTTAAACCTAACTGCTCCTGTCAAATCACCAGATGACTGCAGTCCCATGAAGGACCTAAAAAGGAGCAAAAGAATTGCCAGCTAAGCCCAGTCAAGTTCAGTCAAAACTAATGACCCTCAGAAACATAACCAAATAATTTAGTTGTTGTTTTAAGTCACCTCGTTTTGGACTCATTTATTATACTGCAGTAGATAACTTACATATAAGATGGTTAAAAGAATATTTTCAACATAGGAACAAGTAATAAACATCCTGTAATCCCAGCAACTCAGAAGACTGAGATAGGCAGATTATAAATCCAAGGCCAGTCTCAGCAACTTAGCGAGGCCCTAAGCAACTTAGCAAGACCCTGTCTCAGTAAAAAATAAATAAATAAAAAGGGCTGGGGATGTTGCTTAGTGGTTAAGCAACTCAGTGTTCAATCCTCCATTACCCTCCCCCAAAATTCAATAAATTGTTCATCTCTGTAATTCACCCACCTAAATCAATAGCTACAGGCAGCCAGCCCCAACTGCAACAAGAGTCACAGCCTGCTTCACCGAAGAAAGTTAAATATTGTGGAAAAACATGTTTTGAGTCATAGAATCCTGCAATATCAGGGTTTTGATGTCATCTCCACTGTGAAGCACTCCAAAAGATTCTGCTGTTTCCAGAACATTTCTTCCTCTTGTTTCCATGGAACACTGAGGATAGCCCTTCTCTGTCTCCTATGACTGTATTCTGTGGGATTCTTATCTTCAGGAGCAGCCCATCCCAGGCACAGCCAAGCAGTTTGCCCCTAATGTGTGGTGAGTCACTGAGCACAGTTTCTGTCCCTAAACAATAACTACATGGAGTAGCATGCTGGGCTATTTTTATCATGGAGAAAGAGGTCAGAAAACAGAGACCACATTTCTGTGATAGCAGTGACAAAGGAAACTGGTTTTAAATTTATCAGGACCCACCTCTTCCCCATGACTCACTCTACTCCAATGGGGAAAAACATCAAGTGCTGTCTCAAGAGTCAGTAGACCACAATAGAACTCAAAATGCTAATGAGCTTTCATGCTACTCCCAAAATCAGGCTGTTTTAAAATGGACGTCTGTCTGCTGCCCTTGATCACAGTAGAAACCGACAAACCATGAGTTCATGCCAAACTGAAAAGCCCAGAAGAGCTACTGAACCTGTAGGAAAGTTAAAATTAAAATCCCCCCCGGGCCCTGGCCATCTCTGAGACCTCATTTCCCACAGCTTTCACCTTCACTTGCCTCAGCAGCCTTGCTGTTCCTCCAACTGCCAGGCATGCTCCTGCCTTGGGGCTGTTGCCTTTGCCCTTCCCTCTGTCTGGAATGCTCTTCCCCTAGATATTAACTGGGTCCCTCTTTTATTCAGTTCTTTGCTCACATGTTAGGTTTCCAAGGAGGTCTTCCTAGACAATTCCATCCAAATTGGGCCCCTCATATATACCCTGTCATTCTCTAGTCCCTTTGCCTCTTTCTTTTCCCCATAGAATACAGTGTCACCAGACATTATGATCTATTTATTTATCTTTAATGTGTATGTCTATCTTTCAACATGGGTTCCATGAGGGCAGAGATTTGAATATTTGTTAAGAACTATACATAGAGAGCTGATAATGGTGCAACACAACTAGTAGATGGTCAACAAATATGTGTTCAATTAATAAATTCATTAACTATAAGATGTTTTATATACTTTGTACAATGTCACCAGTACTGATCTGTGTGAATGGGTCTTAAAAAGTACTTTCTGCTGGATGTGCTGGCACATGCTAGTAATCCCAGGGACTTGGGAGGCTGAGGGAGAAGAACTGCAAGTTCAAGACCAGCCTCAGCAACTTAACAAGACTGTGTCTCAAAATAAAAAAATAAAATAAAAAGGGCTGGGAGTGTGACTTGGTAGTAAAGCACCCTGGGTTCAATTTCCAGTACCAAAATATAAAATAAAATATTTCCTTGTTAGGCTGTAAATTCTATAAAGACAGGTGATATATCCATCATTTATGGATGAACTATAGGTAAAAAATAACTAACATTTGTAAAGGACTTACCCTGCATTGAACCTTTTACTAAACTACTTTATGCATTCTTTTCATGTCTTCTTCCCAAAAACTTTATGAAGTGGGTACACTTACCATCCCCTTTTCTACAGATGAGCAATATGAGGCTCAGAGAGGGAAGTTACTTGCTGAAAGTCACAGCCAAAATTTGAGTCTGACTCACTCAAGTTCTTAACCTCAATGCTACTCTGCCAGGTAGGCAAGAGAATGGATGAATAATAAACTAAAGATGTCCGTGACAACTTTCTCTGCTCACAGGTTCTTAAGGACTCTGTACAGCCAAGCCACAAGGCCCTGCTATGCACACCTCCCATTGTGGTGGCTAAATAAATGAAAGGATAAGACTCTCACCCATGGCCTGGTGAGTCATGACATGCCTCACTCAGAAAATTAGAACTGAAAGCCGAGAACATGGGCAGTCAATGGGGGAGGCAAAGTTACAAAGAACTGCCCAGGCAAGAAAAATCTACATTAAAGTCCAAGTTCTGAGGAAGCACCATGAATATGAAAGACTGTGGAAAGTAGATGTGAAGAAAGGAGAACAGAGCAGGTAAGCCACAGAAATGCCCTGCAAGAGCAGCAGACTCTGTTCTCTCTCCAGTTTCAGCTCTAGTAAACCATTTCAATACACCCAGCCAACCATTTTGCAATGAATTGGTCAGACTAGAGCAAAGAGAGCATAAGAAGAAAAATGACATTCTTGTCCAAAGGGACCCTCTCTGGAGTTGTTCTCCAGACTGACCTGGACATGCATGAGTAATCGCTGGGATAGATCCTGATTCCAGAATTTTCTCTACCACTGCTGACCTTCTCAAGGTTAACTTGTGCTGTTCTTGGTCATTTCTTGCTTCACACAGCCAGATCTTTCAGAATGAGCTTCCCTCACTAGAGCTAGTGGGCTGCTACTGACCCATTTCTCTTTATAAAGGTTAGGGCCTGTGTTAGGCCATGCTTAGGCACCTGCTCCATCACTCTTCTATTCATTTGCTCTCTGTGAAATCTTCTTGTGATGATTTCTCCACTTAAGGATCCTATGATACTCTGCAATCCAGCTTTTGTTTGGGATCCCTGGTCCATCAAACTAATGTCTGGATGCCATTCACATTATAAGCTTATGTTCTTTTCCACAGATGTTCCATGATACCTGTCTGTGTGACCAAGGGAAACCACCATTGCATAACTCTACCACATGACCACTTTTATCTGAGTCCCAGCCAAAATTTCACCTTAGAAGATCACTGAAAGATTTTGAACCCTTATTTCCACATTGTTACTGTATGCAACCATTCATGCTCCTATCCGTGCAACTCCCATCCCCCTTCTGATTAAAGGGAATTACAGAAACCCTAACAAGAAGGACCCTGATTCAAACATTCCTGTTTGCATATAATGAAATCAAGTTATCACAAGGTAAGAAGGAACCTCAGTCCCCAGTGAGACAAGAATCCAGTAAGGATTCTTTTGTGATTTACTCTCCTCAAAGCATATGAGGTTTAGTTCAGAAGGTACTAACTGAAGGCTGATTTAAATAGTATCATGCAGGAAGCTAACATTATATAAAAATGAAGAAGGTCTAGTCTTTATCTTCAAGGCTGCTATACCTGAGTAGAAGTAAAGTGCTACAATGACCCAAGTGTTGGGTGGAAAAACTTAAATGTGAGGGTTCCATGGGGAAGATGGGATTTTTAAGGTCCTATTTATGCTTCTAGTCTCAGATTAAATGTGCCCTCCTTGAGTCAGGCTTCTATAATCTCACAGGCTAGGTTTATGCCCTGGCTATACAATGCCACCCTGATCTTTTTCTTATACTTTGATAACATTAGAAATCTCATCTTCAGTACCTACCAGAGTACTCTGCATGACAAAAATAGTAAAGAAGCATATGAGTGTGTGTTCTTGTGTGTCTATTAAGTGAAACCAAGATGAAAATGGGTGGATATCTCATACCCATACTAGAGAAAGATGAGCTGCAAAGACTATTCCAAAAATAGTCTTTGCAGAGGCACAGAAATGAGAAAGGAGCAGAAGACAGAAGTGTAAACCTAACTACACCATCAACTGACAATTACCAAACCCCATATATGGGTTTTCCCACTTAATCCTCCAAGCACACTAAGAGGGAGGTATTTTTACTATATTATTATTATTCCTGCTTTACGGACAAGGAAACTGGGGTAGAGAGAAGTCAGGTAATCATTCATAGTCACATACTGAAAAGTGAAAGCCAGACTGGAACCCAGAGAGTCCAGTGACACTGAATTGGAAAAGAGCAAGTGGGCTATGTGAGAAAGAGAAAGAAGCCTTCATTTGGTGTCTGGAAAAGTACAGCAGCATCTCCTCTGAGGTCTGAGTTCTTGAAAGATGCAGCCCCAGCTCCAGACATCTGGAAAATAATTCAAGTACAAGGCATGGACCAGCAGAACAAAGGACAAATCCAGAGATAATGATACTTAAATATTTCTGTGTTTTCCCACTATGGCCTTCGTCACCCCCTTTATTTTTCCAATAAAAGGTCATTTACAGATCCTGAAATAATTAAAAGCAAAAAATGTTCACGAAGTATTACATGGGATATAGAATTTTAATGTTTAAAAGATTTTATTAAAAAGAGTCCAAAGTATAAATTCCATTTTGGGGGAGAGTTAAAAACTCCCTTTATTTTTACTCTTTTGATCTGACTTCAGAGAATATAAATCATAAACAAATCCAGTTATATAAAATGTCCAGCAATTAAAATCATTCAGCACAGGGGGTTTTTTTTGTTTGTTTTTTTGTTTTTTTGTTTTTTTTTTTTTTTGCTTTTTCCCAGCCTCGGTTTGTTTTCAGAGTAACAAACATGGCATGAGGTTTGGGGGACTTCAGTCTTGGAGACAAGGGCAGGGTTGCAGGTCGGTCTTCTTGGCCTGGGAACATTTGGGATCCCCCAGCTGGGCCATCCAGATCACCCTTCTGGAATCGCCAGCTCTCTCCTCCCTCCTCAGTGGACAGGAGAGTGGGTGGGAGGGCATCTTCACCCAGCAGAAGCCACCATCTCCTCTCCATGGGACACCCAGTCCCTCTCCTGGGCAGGACCCCCAGGGCCACACAGGCATGTCTAGATCTCCCTGCCCACAGGGCGAATGTTGCCCATTTTGTGCTCTCTTCAAAAAGGTCCACTTTTTGAAGCAGCTGGTCCACAGGCTCAACTGTGCTTTGGTTGAACATGTCCGTCTAATGCCGCAGCTGTGTGTACTGGCACAAATGTTGCTGCATCATCTCCACCCTCTCTGCTTCCAGTCTCTCCAGCTCCAAAGTGTTAGTCACATCTCTTCAAACCACTTGGACTGGGCCTGGTTGTAGAGGTTCACACAGCACATGAGGTCATCACCAGCCTGTGTGGACTTCCTCTGTGCCTTCTTAATGTCCTCCTCCGTCTTGTTGCTCAGCTTGAACTCCAGCTGCTGGGTCTTCATCACCAGGTCTCTCTGCTGCTCTGTAAGGGCTTTCTGGGCCTTCTCCATTGATGCATAGTGGCTGATGAGTTGCTTATGGAGGCCAGCGATATGGTGGTCACACTTTTTCATGTCTTTTTTAAAGTTCTCACAAAAGTTCATTAGGGGTTTCTCTACCTCGCTGTGAAGCTTGGTGGAGAACTTGAGATGAACTTCTGCTTCATCTGCCAGGCCCTTCTTCACCTGAGCCCATAATTCTCCCAGGGAGCCTTCCTCCTGTGCAACCAACAAGTTCTGAGAGAACTTAGCCAAGTTTTTTGCATATTCTTCTTCAATCTTTATCCTCTCACGAATGAATTCAGACATTTCTTTCTGCATTTGTTTGCCCTTCAGTTGCTTTTGGAGCAGCAGTTCAAACCCCACCATAGTGCCATTGCCTTGGGGGTCTTTCTTATCAGCCCAGAAGTAATCACAGTAGCTCCACTCCATTGGCTTCAGCAGCTGCTGTTCAGGCATTGTGCCTGGGTGAGGGAACATCACACAATTTATCATCTTCTCTGTGTGGTCACCTTTATTTTCAAAATTATATACTTTGTCTTCATTGCCTGAGGTTCTGCCTTCCAAGTGGTCTCCTCTGTTGGTGCTACTTTCCATTGAATTTTTATTTTGGTTTATTGATTCCTTCATTTCAAATATTTCTTCTAGATTTCCTCTCAGGATCTTTATCTCTTTATTTAAGTTATCTTCCTTCTCCTGAAACATAGCTCTGATTTCACTCTTGATATCCTCCTTAAAGTCGTGAAGTTTTACTAAGTAAATTCTGAACTCCTTCTCTGACATTTCTTCTACTGGTTTGTCAACAGAGTCTATAATTAGAGCATCCTGGTTTGTTTGGAGTGCTTTATTCCCTTTTTTTTTTTTTTTTTTAAATTTTGTTTGTGTGTCTTCCCATCTAGCCGTGGGGACCTGAGGCAGTACAGTTTCTACCCTGTAGACTTAATAGTGTCCCTGAAGGTTTCCAGTACCTCACAAATCTGGGTTTCAGTTTCCGTAGGCTCCACCACACTGCAGTTCCAAGATGGCTCCTCCATAGTTTTTTTTTTTTTTTTTTTAATAAAATAGCTTAAATGATTTTTCTAAAACAATGAGTACATAAACAATTGTCTAATGTTTAATGTAAGCCAATTACTTCTGTGTCTTTATAGCTTTAGGTAGATTTTTAAAATCTACTATCTTCTTAAGTGGATATAATTCATAGTTTTCTGTTTTGTAAAATATTATTCATCTTACTACTTGGTTTCCTACAAAGGAGCCAAGGAAAGGTAGTGTGTTCTTTTAATCCAGTTCTTTTTCCTTTGGAACCACATGCTTTTGTTAGGAGCATCTGGTTGTAGCCACAAAACAGTTATACTATGGCTGCAAGTTACTATCATTATCTTTTTTAAATTTCATAAATTTTGCTAACCCCCTTCCTGTGTGCAATATATAGGATGATAAGAACAGAGCAAGAAAGATAGTAGTATTTTCTTTCTTAATTTTTTAAGAAATAGCATTATAAAACCTTCAGAGGGGCCCAGTCTTGGGAACCCCCATACTTCTGTGAGTTTTACCTCCCAGAGTTCCAGCAGGTTCTATCCATGAAGATCTAAGGGAAATCCCCTGGTTCTTCCCTTAGGGGGCTGGAAGAAAGTAGTCATTTTAAAATTTGTCCAATGTATTATTCTTCTTATCAAGACCTTACCTCAAAGGAACTTTTTCAACAGAGCTTAACTGCCTAGGGGAAGAGAAATATCCAATTCAGCCCCCTCAATCCTCAGGTCTCTCCAAAGGGAAAAAAAACAAAACTGAGAATCACTTGTGAAGGTCACAGCCCAAAGGCACAGGCTCCCTAACAGATTGAGGCCCAATCATAGGGCTATTAAGATACATTTTGATTAGATGCTAATTATAGTCCTCTATAGTTTTCCAAGTACTTTCACAAATATTTTCTCACTTCATGCCAACCAGTGGGCATGATTTGTCTGATTTTGCAGACAAGAAACTAAGGCTAGGAGTATGCTAAACATTGGTAGAGTCCGATTTTAAATCCAGCTATTCAGACTCAGTACAGAGCAGTTTTCACTGAACCATTTCTTCTCCTATATTATTCATAGATTAGAAAGGGTTCACTGAATTACTGGATCACCACTTAATTATATAGCCCCAACTTACAATGCAAGTACCATTCATTGAGTTTTTATCTAAGGACAGGCCCTATGACAAGCCCTTCCAATACATTATCTCATTTGATGCTCACTGGGTTACTTACAGGGAGGTACTATTTGGTCCATTTTTCAATAAGGCACTCAAGATCATAGCAACCAAGTAACTTACCCAAGTACTCACATCAAACAAGTGTGATACCAAATGTGAGCCCTTAACTACTTGCCATTTGTGTTCCATTCTGTTTAGGCAGGTAACAGATCCCCTTGACCAAACTTTAGTTAGGCTCCTCTGAACTCTTCTCAACTTTGGCCTTCTGTACTCATTCTCTCCTTGTCAGGCCAATATAGCCCTGTCTTAGAAAGAATCCTGTAAAATCAGTTTAGAAAGAATCCCCAACCCTTCATGTCTGCTGAAGATCTTCATCTGTGACCTGTGATGTCTAAATCCTTGGTCTGCCTTTAACAAGAATTCTGTTAGGATAATTTAGCAAGAATTGCCCCTACCTTTGATAATGCCTCTTCTATCCAAAGACACCCTCACTCTCCTCATTGTTTATAAATCCTCAGTTATCTTACTTGTGTTCAGAGTCAAATCCAATCTCTGTCCCCATGTGAAATATTCCTACTGCAACCATCTTGAATAGCATCTTCCTTTCCATTTTAACAAGAGTCAAATGATTTTTTTTTCTCTATACACAGTAACGATACTTCAACAATCTAACAATTCTTGGACTCAGGAGTTTCTGGACCAAGTTTCTATCAATCAGAAGGCTTTGAGGTTGATATATAATAGGATTTTCAAATGTATTTTAAACATATTTGATTTTGTGGGGGAAGTACAAGAGAGTGCAGTAGTACTGAGCACCAAAAAATGAAAAGTGGCACCTGGTGGATGCATGTGGACTCAGTCACTCATCCAGAAACCATCTTATTTCTTTCCCCAGCCCAGTCAGGTTCTGTGCACATGTGGCTTTGAAGTCTGAAGTTCAGGTCATCATCTCCTCGCTCTCTCCCATCACCAAAGCCCGTGTTCTGGGTCCCCAAAACCATGAAGTTGGATAAGAAGAAGCCTCACTTCCATGTTTGGGGGCTAAATGACCCACTTACCCTAGACCTCAGATATCTAAGACCTGATCCATGATAAAGATTCACTGGGGAGCTCACTCCCATGTGCTTCTACCATGAGATTTCAGGGTTCAGAAGGCAGAACAGGGCGAAACAAGAAATCTAATAACCATCTGCAAGAATCATAGTGATAGAGGTTCTGGGACCAACTCAAAGGCAAGAACTTACTATATTACACACACATACACATGCATGCATGTACCTATCAGATTTCAAACACACATATGCTTTCATGCACATAAATGCACACAGTTGTCTTTTCTCTATAAGGTAAGATGCTTAGGGGGAGCATTAGGAACGCCAAGGCATCAAAAAATCCCTGAATTATTACCATAATGATAATAATCATAACAAAAATAATAACAGTTATCAATTATTGAGCACCTACTGGTGTCATCACTGTAGTAGTCAATTAGATCATTGGGTTTACTCCTAATAGTCCTATGAGTTGGCTAGATTTACTAATAAAGAAACTGAGACTCAGATGGGTAAAATAATATATTCAAGAGCATCCAGCAGAGACAGGGTTTCTACCCAAATCTGTCCAATTCCAAGGGCACTATTCTTCTCACCCCAACACTGATTTCACATCAGCAATCATTTCCTTCAAATATGTGCATGGGACACAATATGCAGTGTCTTAGAGTCAAATCCTTTCATGAGGCAATTATTGTTACATGATATACTACAGTTATACAGTTAAATATTCCATAAATATTTGCTGAATACTTGAATCTATTTATGTTCTCAAATCATATTTCTAGTTTACTGAAGACTATAACTTTCACTTCAGGGTAATTCTATTCAGATTTTCCTGCTTTTGTTGGTGACAACGATGGAAACTTATGTGTTCTTTTTCTTTTTTGTTCTAATTAGTTACACATGACAGCAAAATGCATTTTGACACAATATTCACAAATGGAGCACAACTTCTCATTCCTCTGGATGTACAAAATGCAGAGTCACACTGGTTGTGCAATCATATGTGTACATAGGGTGATAATGTCCTCTCATTTCACCATCCTTCCCATTCCAACACCTCCTCCCTCTCCTCACTCCCCTCTGCTCAATCCAAAGTTCCTCCATTCTTTCATAGCCCCCACCCCATTATGGATCAGCATCCACTTATCAGAGAAAACATTCAGTTTTTGGTTGTGTGTTCTTTCAATCCTTTATTTACACTCCTAGGA
This sequence comes from Sciurus carolinensis, assembly GCF_902686445.1. Taxonomy (NCBI): domain Eukaryota; kingdom Metazoa; phylum Chordata; class Mammalia; order Rodentia; family Sciuridae; genus Sciurus; species Sciurus carolinensis. Next base: position 52,839,284 of record NC_062229.1, on the reverse strand, counting down.
AACAGACCCAAGGATATAACTAAGAAGTGATTTAATTTTAGGGAGGAGAAGGGGGGGAAGGGGAGAGAGAGGGAGAAAGAGAAAGAGGGATAAAAGAAGGAGTAAAAGAAGAAGAAGGAAGAAAAGAAAACAAAAATAATATTGATGCTGCATTTTGCATTCACTTCTATTTAGAAGTAAGAATAGGGCATTTTTGAACCAGGAAAACCATCACTTGGAGAAATTCATGTGTTCAATTTACTTTTAAAAGTTCAATTTTTGAGTTCACACTGTCAGAGCCTTTTTCAGGATCTAATATAGGGTTATACTTTGTTCCCCACACACATAAGATAAATCAGTTAACTGGACATGGGATAACTGTCAGAAATGGTTCACTGTTTTTTTGTTTTATGCTCTCTCCCCTCTACAGCTGGTGAGAATACAAATGAAACAAGCTCTCGAACAGCAGATGTCCATCTGAATCCCACCCTTGAACATGGGCGTTCCCTTTGTCTTTATAAGTGCACTTCTAGGAATGGAAACCAACGAAGTCATCTGAAAGGCAGATGAGGATGTAGGCACCAGAACATTCTTTGCATTTTTTGTTTTGGCAAAGGTTTTCAAACAACCTCAACATGCTATTACCAGAAGAGTGGCTAACTGAGTTGTAGTTAGGCAATTTCATAGACTTTGAAGCAGGGAATAATAATAATCCTATCTCTATCTTACACTGCACAGCAAGGAAAAATGCTTATGATAAAACATTAAAAGACAGGATTCAAAATACTTTGTAAAAGTTAAACCCAACATGTCTAAAACAGTACAAATTAAATGTTATTTTATCTTTACATGTATGCATATAAAAGACTATAAAGATATGATACCAAATGCTAACTAACAAACCAAAGCACTATGTCACGCTACTAGACTCATTTTTCATTTACTCTTATTTGTTCTTATGTTTTCCAAATAAATATATATTCTTTTCATTTTTGGAAAAAGGATAATTTTTCAATGAATGAATTTTTTTTATTGTAAACAAATGGGATACATGTTGTTTCTGTTTGTACATGGCATAAAGGCATACCATTTGTGTAATCATAAATTTACATAGGGTAATGTTGTTTGATTCATTCTGTTATTTTTTCCCTTCCCCCTCACCCCTCCCACCCCTCTTTTCCCTCTATACAGTCCTTCCTTCCTCTATTCTTGCCCCCCTCCCACCCCCCATTATGTGTCATCATCTGCTTATCAGTGAGATCATTCATCCTTTGGTTTTTTGAGATTGGCTTATCTGACTTACCATGATATTCTCCAATTTCATCCATTTGCCTGCAAATGCCATAATTTTATCATTCTTTATGGTGGAGTAATATTCCATTGTGTGTGTATATATATATATATCACAGTTTCTTTATCCATTCATCAACTGAAGGGCACCTAGGTTGGTTCCACAATCTGGCTATGGTGAATTGAGCAGCAATGAACATTGATGTGGCTGTATCTCTGTAGTATGCTGATTTTAAGTCCTTTGGGTATAGGCCAAGGAGTGGGATAGCTGGGTCAAATGGTGTTTCCATTTCAAGCTTTCTGAGGAATCTCCACACTGCTTTCCAGAGTGGCTGCACTAATTTGCAACCCCACCAGCAATGTATGAGTGTACCTTTTTCACCACATCCTTGCCAACAACTATTGTTGCTTGTGTTCTTGATAATCTACATTCTAATTGGGGTGAGATGGAATCTTAGGGTAGTTTTGATTTGCATTTCTCTTATTATTAGAGATGTTGAACATTTTTTCATATATCTGTTGATTGTTTGTAGATCTTCTTCTGTGAAGTGTCTGTTCATTTCCTTAGCCCATTTGTTGATTGGATTATTTTTATTCTTAGTGTAGTGTTTTTTGAGTTCTTTATATGTTCTGGAAATTAGTACTCTATCTGAAGTATGAGTGGCAAAGATTTTCTCCCACTCTGTAGGTTCTCTCTTTGCATTGCTGATAGTTTCCTTTGCTGAGAGAAAGATTTTTAGTTTGAATCTATCCCAGTGGTTGATTCTTGCTTTTATTTCTTGTGCTATGGAAGTCCTGTTAAGGAAGTTTGATCCTAAGCCAAAACGTTGAAGATTTGGACCTATTTTTTCTTCTATAAGATGCAGGGTCTCTGGTCTGATTCCAAGGAACTTGATTCATTTTGAGTTGAGTTTTGTGCAGGGTGAGAGATAGGGGTTTAATTTCTTGCTGTTGCATATGGATTTCCAGTTTTCCCAGCACCATTTTTTGAAGAGGCTATCTTTTCTCCATTGCATATTTTTGGCACCTTTGTCTAGTATGAGAATATTGTATTTATGTGGGTTTGTCTCTGTGTCCTCTATTCTGTACCATTGATCTACCTGTCTATTTTGGTACCAATACCATGCCGTTTTTGTTACTATTGCTTTGTAATAGAGTTGAAGATCTGGTACTGCGATACCCCCTGCTTCACTCTTTCTACTGAGGATTGCTTTAGCTATTCTGGTTTCTTATTCTTCCAGATGAATTTGATGATTGCTTGTTCTATTTATGTAAGGTACGTCATTGGGATTTTGTTTGGGATTGCATTAAATCTGTATAGCACTTTTGGTAGTATAGCCATTTTGACAATATTAATTCTGCCTATCCAAGAACATGGGAGATCTTTCCATCTTCTAAGGTTTTCTTTAATTTCTTTCTTTAGTGTTCTGTAGTTCTCATTGTAGAGGTCTTTCACCTCTTTTGTGAGATTGATTCACAAGTATTTTATTTTTTCCGAGGCTATTGTGCATGGGGTAGTTTTCCTAACTTCTCTTTCTGAAGATTCATCACTTATGTATAAAAATGCATTGGATTTATGAGCATTGATCTTGTAACCTGCTACTTTACTGAATTAACTTATGATTCTAAAAGTTTTCTGGTGGAATTTCCGGGTTCCTCTAAGTATATAATCATGTCATCAGCGAACAGGGATAGTTTGAGTTCTTCTTTTCCAATTCGTATCCCTTTAATCTCTTTGGTTTGTCTAATTGCTCTGGCTAGAGTTTCAAGGACGATATTGAATAGAAGTGGTGAAAGAGGGCATCCCTGCCTTGTTCCAGTTTTTAGGGGGAACGCTTTCAGTTTTTCACCATTTAGAATGATAATGGCCATGGGCTTAGCGTAGATGGCCTTTATAATGTTAAGGAATGTTCCCACTATCCCTATTTTTTCTAGTGTTTTGAGCATGAAGGGATGCTGTATTTTCTCAAATGCTTTTTCTGCATCTATCGAAATAATCATGTGATTCCTAACTTTAAGTCTGTTGATATGGTGAATTACATTTATTGATTTCCTGATGTTGAACCAAACTTGCATCCCTGGGATAAAACCCACTTGATCGTGGTGCACTATCTTTTTAATATATATTTGTATGCGATTTGCTAAAATTTAGTTGAGAATTTTTGCGTCGATGCTCATTAAGGATATTGGTCTGAAATTTTCTTTCCTTGATGTGTCTCTGTCTGGTTTAGGTATCAGGGTGATATTGGCTTCATAGAATGAGTTTGGGAGGGTTCCCTCTTCTTCTATTTCATGGAATACCTTGAGAAGTATTGGAAAGAGCTCTTCTTTAAAGGTTTTGTAGAACTCGGTTGAGAACCCATCTGGTCCCAGACTTTTCTTTGTTGGTAGGCTTTTGATGACTTCTTCTATTTCATTGCTTGAAATTGATTTATTTAAGTTGTGTATGTCCTCCTGGTTCAGATTAGGTAATTCATATGTCTCTAGAAACTTGTGATGTCTTCGAGGTTTTCTGTTTTGTTGGAGTATAGATTTTCAAAATAGCTTCTAATTATGTTTTGTATTTCACTCGTGTCTGTTGTGATATTTCCTTGTTCATTCCGAATTTTAGTAATTTGAGTTTTCTCTCTCTTTCTCTGTGTTAGTGTGGCTAAGGGTTTATCAATTTTGTTTATTTTTTCAAAGAACCAATTCTTTATTTTGTTAATTTTTTTTATTGTTTCTTTTGTTTCAATTTCATTGATTTCAGCTCTAATTTTAACTATTTCCTGTCTTCTACTACTTTTGGTGTTGGTCTGCTCTTCTTTTTCTAGGGCTTTGAGCTGTAGTGTTAATTCATTTATTTGTTGATTTTTTTCTTCTTTTGTTGAATGCACTCCATGAAATAAATCTTCCTCTAAGTACTGCTTTCATAGTGTCCCAGAGATTTTGATATGATGTGTCTTTGTTTTCGTTTACTTCTAAGAATTTTTTTATTTCCCTCCTGATGTCTTCTGTTATCCATTCATCATATAATAGTGTATTATTTAATCTCCAGGTGTTGCAGAAGTTTCTGTTTTTTATTCTGTCATTTATTTCTAATTTCAATCCATTATGATCTGATAGAATACAAGGTAGTATCTCTATCTTCTTGTATTTGCTAACAGTATCTCTATCTTCTTGTATTTGCTAACCGTAGCTCTGTGGCATAAAATATGGTCTATTTTAGAGAAGGATCCATGTACTGCTGAGAAGAAAGTGTATTAGCTCTTTGTTGGATGGTATATTCTTTATATGTCTGTTAAGTCTAAATTGTTGATTGTGTTATTGAGATCTATGGTTTCTTTATTTAATTTTTGTTTGGAAGATCTATCCAGTGGTGAGAGAGGTGTGTTAAAATCGCCTAGTATTATTGTGTTACAGTCTATTTGATTTCTGGAATTGAGAAGGATTTGTTTGATGTACATGGATGAGCCAATGTTCGGGGCATAGATATTTATGATTGTTATGTCTTGCTGATTTATACTTTCCTTAAGCAGTATGTAATGTCCTTCTTTATCCCTTCTGACTAGTTTTGGTTTGAAGTCCACATTGTCTGAAATGAGGATGGCTACTCCAGCTTTTTTGCTGTGTCCATGTGCATGGTATGTTTTTTCCCATCCTTTCACCTTTAGTCTGTGAGATGAGTCTCTTTCTTTGAGATGAGTCTCTTGAAGGCAGCATATTGTTGGATTTTTCTTTTTAATCCAATCTGCCAGTCTATGTCTTTTGATTGATGAGTTCAGGCCATTAACATTTAGGGTTATTATTGTGATATGATTCGTATTCCCAGTCATTTGACTCATTTTTGTTTTTTGACATGATTTGGTTTCTCCTTTATTTGGCTATTCCTTTAGGCTAGCGCCTCCTGTTGCTGATTTGCATCGTTGTTTTTCATCTCTTCCTCATGGAATATTTTGCTGAGAATGTTCTGTAATGCTGGCTTTCTTTTTGTAAATTCCTTTAGCTTTTGTTTATCATGGAAGGATCTTATTTCATCGTCAAATTTGAAAGTAAGTTTTGCTGGGTATAAGATTCTTGGTTGGCATCCGTTTTCTTTCAGGGCTTGGTATATGTTGTTCCAGGCCCTTCTAGCTTTTAGGGTCTGGAGTGAAAAATCTGCTGATATTCTTATTGGTTTCCCTCTGAATGTAATTTGATTCTTTTCTCTAGCGGCCTTTAAAATTTTGTCTTTATTTTGTATGTTAGGTATTTTCATAATAATGTGCCTTGGTGTGGGTCTGTTGTAATTTTGTATATTTGGAGTCCTATAAGCCTCTTGTACCTGGTTTTCCATTTCATTCTTCAGATTTGGGAAATTTTCTGATATTATTTCATTGAATAGATTATTCAAAATATAGAAATATTTTGTCTTCAATGTTTGAGGTTCTGTCTTCCAGGTGTTCTATCCTATTGGTTATGCTTTCCATGGAGTTTTTAACTTGGTTTATTGTTTCCTTCATTTCATGGATTTCTGTTTGTTTGTTTTTTTCAGTATCTCTAACTCTTTATTGAAATGATCTCTTGCTTCCCGTATTTGCTCTTTTAACTGTTGATTGGTACGATCATTTAATGCCTGCATTTGCTCTTTCATCTCGTCCTTCAATGCCTGCATTTGCTCTTTCACCTCCTCATTTGCTTCCCTGATTGTTTTAATTATGTACATTCTGAACTCCCTTTCTGACATTTCTTCTGCTGTGCTGTCATTGGGTTTTATTGATATAGTATCTAGGTTTGTTTGGGACATTTTCTTCCCTTGTTTTCTCATATTGGTCAGATATCAGTGGGACTCTGAGGTACTGCAGATTTCCTCTACTGGCTTATAGTGTCCCTGTAGATTTCCAGTATATCACCTCCCAGTCTTCAGTAGCCTGAAGTCTTGGAGGAACTTGATAATGCAGTGCTTCCGAAGACAGCTGCCCCTAGCCCACTACTGGGTCCAGGGCTGGAGGCTGGTTCTGAGTGGAAATCCTCTCACTGGGCGGGCCTGCTCCAAGAAGCTGGCTTGTAGACAGGGCCTGCTGCTGCAGGAGGGAGCCAGGCTGCTCAGGGAAAGCCTCTTGCTCTCCTGCCTTGGTCCCTGCCTTGGTCCCAGAAGCCGCCTGCGGGCCAGGGTCCTCCACTGGGTCCAGGCCTTGGGGTTGGCTTTGTGCGGAAAAGCTCTCACTGGGCGGTCCTGCTCCTAGAAGCTGGCTGTGGATGGAACCTGCCACCGGAGGGAGCCGGGCTACTTGGGGAAGTCTCTCGCTGCCCTGTCCTGCTCCATGAAGCCGCCCCCTGTCCAGGCCTACCGCCAGGGCCAAGCTTCACCCCGTGGAAGAGACTCACCCTGCAGCTCTATGTTGGTCCGAGTCTGTCAATACCTCCCCTTCTTGAATCCTGAATTCTGGAGCGACAGGAGATGCAGTCACCCTCTAGTCCACCATCTTGGATCTTTCAATGAATGAATTTTAAAATCTATTTTCACCTTTCAGGAAATTGACTTACAATATCTGTAATAGTCAACTTATCCTAGAAAAGTGACAATTCATTAAAATACAATGAAACAGAAAATTCTAAAGAATATGACTAAATGCACCCAAAATAAAACTCCAGTCACTCTCAAGAGGCTCTTCCTTACATTTAACCCATTCTCTCCCACTTTAACTTATGCCTATTTAATTTGGCTTATAATCTCATTATTGGTCTTTGAATCCCTAGGGTTTAGCATAGTACCTGACATAGAAGAATCTCCCCCTTGATGTCTGTTTAATCTCAAGAGCAACTGTTTAGGGGCTGGGTTTATGGCTCAGGAGTAGAGCGCTTGCCTGGCCTGTGTGGGCCCTGGGTTCAATCCTCAGCAGTGCATATAAATAAATAAAATAAAGGTCCATTGACAACTAAAAAAAATTTTTTTTTAAAAGAGCAACTGTGTAGTGAGCTGTTGGACCTAAAGTGTCATTATCCCTTAAAATGTTCTTGTGTCCCTTCTTTCAGCACTTTCCTGAGCCCCTTGGATACCACGGTACAAGAAGGTAACAGGAGCATCCGGGGGTCAACTTGCCCAGCAATGTGGAGGAAGCCAAGTCCAAAGGAGGACAAAAAGAGGCCAATTGGCAAAGGGTAGGAAGGTGGCAAGATGGAGAGGGACAAGGCAAGGGCTGGAAAACAATCCCTCAGGACAAGAGGAGAAGACACCGGAGAAGCAGAGTGAGAGTTCTAGAGACTTGGGCTCCCAGTTCCACTCCTGATGACCTGATTTCTGCAACTTAATCTCAATTCTCTCCTTCCCAGCTGTGGCAAGAAAATAAATGCTTATTTTTCTTAGGTTGATTTAAGTGTCTATGTTTGCAACTTAAAACTGTCCTGACAAACACTCTCTAATGTATTTATAACTATAATTAATATAAAATATAAAGTTAGAATTATTAATAAATAGTGCATGAGGAAAAAATATTACTTTGTTTCCAAGAGACTTAGGGAAAGACTTTGTCTAATAAATTTACTTATTGAAAGAGTAGAAAACATTTGAAAAGCTGCTAAGGTGATTGATACTGATGATGAAGTGGATGATAAAATATCTTATCAATATGATGCAAAGCTTATAGAACTGAGTAGCATTACACTTATCAATGAGTAGCATTTATACCAGCAGGTTAAGATGGTTAAGAAGTGAGTTCTAGGGCTGGGGGTATAGCTCAGTTGGTAGAGTGCTTGCCTCGCAAGCACAAGGCCCTGGGTTCAAATCCCCAGCACCACACACACACAAAAAAAAGAAATTTGTCAAGAGAAGTGAGTTCTAAAAGTCTGGTAGAATGTCTATTCAATTATGTAATGTAAGAAAACTATTAATATCCTCATAATTAAAGAATCAACTGGCCCACACAGATGTCAGCAGCAATTTTTCTATTATTTCACTAAAAAGAGGTCATGATTTTCAGAGATATATAACTAAAGGAATTATTTTGAGTCAGCTGAGAAAGGTTGATTTACAAAAACACACAATAAAGGTGGTGTATATTCTGATAAGCAGCAACTCCAAGGTGTACTACTTACAGATTGACACACTGTACTTAAGCACTATTAATAACCTATAAGCCATGAGATGAAATTCAGTACCATGAGCAGGACACCTTGAGTTAATGGAGCCTTGTAAATTATAAGGAAAATAGACTGAGAATTAAAAATACATATTAAATGTTCAAATCAATGGGGCATCAGATTGAAAAAACCATTTAAGCCATAATTAGAAAGTATGAGTTCCTTGAAGCTAGGACTCATATGAAAACTTTATCTTTGGACATAAAAACAACACTTTTTATTTACTATGCTGTAAGCACTCATTCACTGAATGAACAAGTATTCAGTCTGCCAAGCATGGGGGACTTGGGGATAAGCAGGATGAATGAGCTCCCTCCAGTCCTCAGGGAGCTTACAATCTACAAGGAAAGATAAAAAGGTCTCCAAGTAATTATAATATCCAAGTATTAATAAAGAAATAAGTAGGGCTAGAGGGGTAGCTCAGTCATAGAGCACTTGCCTAGCATGTGCAAGGCCCTGGATTAAATCCCCAGCACTGTAAAAATAAAGAAAGAAAGAAAAAGTTAAGAAATAAACAAGGGCATGGAGAAGTGTATCCCAGACAAAAGGAAGACTATATATAAAAACCACTGATGCAAGGAATGAAGTGTATGAAAGGAACTTAGAGAGGTCTAGAGGGACAAAGTACAAAGGATGAGAGCACAGACTTCAGAGCCAGGTGAACTGAATTTGGATCCCAGTTCTGCTTGATGTTTGCTAGCTCTGTGACCTTCATAGTACATCCTAAATAAAACAGGAATAATAATTTCTATACAACAGAGTTAAGAATCATGCCTGGCACATGGAAAAGTGCCAAGTATTGTTGCTGGAGCATAAGGGTGGCAGTAGCAGTGTTACACAGGACCTTGGTGAAAAGACATAAGAGATAGGTCTTTTTAAAGACTCCACTGGCTGTTATAAGGACAAATGATAGAGATGTGGTGATAAATGGTAGAGATGTGGTGATAAATGTAAACCTATCAGCTGGCCACTAAGAAAGCTTCTGCTGTATAGGGCTGAAAAGGGAAAAAAGGGTCCACATAGATGGTGTTCAGGACTTAGGAAAGGCTTGTTATTCTATGTGTTTAAGATTTCAATTTTATTACTGATAAAACGACTTAATAGAAAGGCCAAATACTAACTCATTGATTAATTATTACTTTAACTCCTATTACAAAAACACATGGACATCTTATAATCTCAGAATTTCAATAGGGGCATGAGCAGTATGGTCAAGTCTTTCAAACTTGGGGGCAGGGATAAAGAATTTTTGGTGAACAAATATTTGAGGCAAAATCTTGGCACAGGAGCAGCTGAGCCTGAGCCCAATGGTGTATATATCAAACGAGATGTAAAAAACATTTCAAGTTCCCAGATACCTCGTCTTCTTCCATGTTGTTTCCTTTCCTGAATATTGGATACTGCTTTAAAGACCACTGCCAACTTCCATATGCAGGAAGGCACATAACATGTCCACTGTGCCAAACCAGTTTCCCGCACTTAGGATACCAAGTAAAGCTCTGGTCTTTCAGCATAGAGGTTCTGGAGTCATAGATCAGACGTAGGTTTAGGTCCTGACTCTGGTACATATTGGCTATGTGGCCCTGAGTAAACTACTTAATCTCTCCCTAATCCTCAGTGTTCTCATCTGCAAAATAAGGAGAGCAATTTCCCTGTCTCCAAACATTGCTATGAGGATAATATACTACTTATAAACCACTTATCTCATATAAAACAAGCATTAAATAAATGGAAGTTATGCTTATTATTCATCTGTGGTCCCTGTGATGCCACCATAACTGGGGGGGATGAAGCAGAGAGAAAAACACACACACGCACACACACCTGGTAAGTTAGTCACCTGTTTTGAAAACTGTTTGATATGTTGACTGATGAAGTGAATATATACCCACCCATGTCCAAGTACTTCTACTCTGCAGTGTATACCCGACTGAAGAGCATCCCAGATGCTCCAAGAAACAAGACCTGGAAAGTTCAGAGGAGTACCATGCAAAATAATAGCCCAAAAGTAGAAAAAAAAATTTCCATCAACAGAAGAATGGACAAATAAATGATTAAATGGTGGTATATGTATATAATAGAATACCAAACATGTAGTGCCAAAAACGAACAAATCATGGCTACACTCAATTAAAGGAATGAATCTCTTAAACTCAATGCAGAATGAAAGATGCCAGACACAAAAGAATAAGACTAGATGATTGCACTTGTACAAAGTTCTAAAACAAGCAAATCAACTGTAGTGTTTAAGCAATGCATATGTAGGAAGTAAAACAATAAAGAAAATCAAGGCGGGCTGGGGATATAGTTCAGTTGGCAGAGTGTTTGCCTTGCAAGCACAAAGCCCTGGGTTCAATTCCTCAGCACCGCAAAAAAAAAAAAAAAAAAAAAAAAAAAAAGAAAGAAAATCAAGGAAGATAATCATGAAGTCAGGATAATGGTTAGCTTTGTTGGGGAAAGGGGACTGTGATTGGGGAGGAGAACACGGGGGACTTCTAGGGTTATTCCTGGACCAGGATCATGGTTGAATGTGTGTTATATTGATTCGCTGAAGTGTACATTTCTCTTTTGTACACTTTCTATATCTGTATGATATTCCACAATAAAATAGTTTTAAGAACAAATCCTTCTATCCTGTCCCATCTAATTCTGGCTCTCTTTTTAGGAATGTCAGAGGACTATGGTGTATGCAGCTGGCTCTGCCTTTCTGCAATCTGCTTTAGTCCAAGATCCTGGTTGAGGCTAAGAGACAGGGAGGATACAGGAGGTGGGGAAACAAAACTGCTACCACCAAGTGTCACAACTGAACTCTCTAACCTTTCCATCCCAGTCTCAGGATACTCCCAGGGTCAGTCCCTGTTTTGTGTCACGTCATTTTGGAGACATGAAAACAATAAGAGTACCTGAAAAGGCCTATAATTAGCACACTCAAAAAGCAAGGGACAGAGGAGAAAAGCTACACTGACCATTCATTTAACATTATGAAGTGCCAAAACATAGTGATTATACTGGGAATGGGCATATTAGCCAACCAGGCTCAAATTTCTTCCCTAAAATCCATCCTGGAATACTGCAGAAGAGACATCCTTTTCTGCTGTGACTATGAAGCTACGAAAATGAACCAGTTTCAGGAAGCCACTTTCACCAGCCTTGTGGAAGGAGCATGTCTGCACATGGACAAAATAAGACTGACAGAAGAGGGCTGGAAGGCTGAGAACTGAGAAGAGACAAGGAAAAGGGCTGAGAATGCTGTCTTATATTAAGAGGAGGAGAGGGCGGTGAAAACAGAGAGAGGGTTTTAGAAGACATGAGTCCCCAGTTCCACCCTGAATGCCCCATTTTCTACAATTTAGCCTCAACTGTGTCCTTCCACAACTACAATGAAGCAATATGGGTCAGATCTTGGGCTCAGTTCTAGTACCAGAAAGGTAAATAACATGCAGGACTTCCCTTTAGGGACATCACAGTCTAGTCAGACAACCAGAACCATCAACGGATCATTTGCATAGCATCATAGGAGAATATGAAAGTGACACTCTTCGGATCACCAAGAATACAAGCAACAATAAATATTGGTGAGGATGTGGGGAGAAAGGTACAGTCATACATTGCTAGTGAGACTGCAAAGTGGTACAATCACTCTGGAAAGCAGTATGGAGATTCCTTACTTGGAATGGAACCACCATTTGACCCTGTTATCCCACTCCTCAGTTTATACCCAAAGGACTCAAAATCAGCATATTACAGTAATGCAGTCACATCAATGTTAATGGAAGCTCAATTCAAACAGCTAAACTATGGAACCAACCTAACCAACAGAAGAATGGATAAATAAACTGTGGTATATATACACAATGGACTATTACTGAGCCTCAAAGAAGAATGAAATTATGGCATTTGCCAGTTAATGGATGGAACTGGAGAATATTATGCTAAGCAAAATAAGCCAATCCCAAAGAACCAAAGGCCAAAAGCTTTCTCTGATATGCAGATACTAATTCACAATAAGGAGGGCAGAGGGAAAATAGAGGTATTTTGGACAGAGGGGAGTGAAGGGGACGTGCATAGGTGTAGGAATGATAGTAGAATTAATCAGACTTTATTACCCTATGAGCACATATGATTTCATGGCCTGTGTAATTCTACATCCTGTACAACCAGACAAATGAGAAGCTATACTCCATTTATGTAGGATGTGTCAAAATGCTTTCTACTATCATGTATAACTAATTTGAACAAATGTTTTAAAAAGTGACAATCTTAACCAGACTAGAGAGTGAGAGAAAAGGGTCAGGGAAAGACTTGTGAGGAGATGATCTGAGATGAGCCCTGCAAAATGCTTTAGATTCATCAGGAAAAAGAGGAGAAGGGGTAGTCAAGACAACAGGGACAGCTTGAACTAAGGTGAGGAGTTAAGAAAGGAAGTGGGAAGGGATACTCAGAGCACAGTGGTGTTACCAGAGCTATGTATGAAAGGAGATGGGTTATAGAGGAGCCGAGAGTCACTTAAATGAGTTGAACTGTTATGTAGGTAAAGGGAGCCTTTGAAAAACTTTAATTGGGGGAATTATTTAATCAGGGGTCCAATTTCCCTTCTAGAAAAATCAAGGAGATATTTTCTAAGTCCATTATCTGGCAACAAAACAAGATCTCTCTTTTCTTCTCTTTCCCCTCCCTGACCTCTAACCTCTCTCCAGTACCCTGAATTTCTAAAGCTCCTCTCAGCTCAGCAATGTTTATTTCTTGTGCTTGTCATCCTATGGCATAAACAAGAGACAATGGGAATGGCACCAGGCAATGACAGAAACAACAGAATGACTGTCTTGAAAGCTGGGTTCCAATACTGCTCTGCCCCTACTAGCTTTGGACCCAGGGCAAACCTCCAATCCCATCGTCTCCACAGGCAATATGACGATAATGAAATCAGTCTACTATATACTCTGGAGGGCTGTTACAAGAAGTGTGATAAAGTGAATGAAAAAAGCACACCTCTAGAACCTTTGGATCTGCCAAAGGACTTTAATGAAAGTAACATCCAGATGCGAAAATAGCATAGTAAAGCAGACTTCACTCTCTTATTAATTAAAAGTGCATAAATCCTATGAGTTGGTAAGTACATACAAACATGGTGTCTAAATTTTATTTAAAATAAATTCATAAGGAGTCCTTATACCTGAATATGCCTGAAATTATTTTGGTGGCAATTTGTTTTCACTTTATTATATTCTTTCATAAGGACGCATTAAAACCCATCATTAAAAAGACATATCTGGATAGATTCCTAATATTTGGCTCAAGCTGAAATAAAGAAAACAATGTTAAAATTATGTTGAAGACATAGATGCCCAGACAGTTTCCCACAGGTAATAAAGCATGGTACCTCAGCAAGGTATCAAAATCCCTTAAAGTCAATTACTTCCTGAAATCAGATAGAAATATTACTTCTAAGATGAAGTTGTGCAAATCTAGTGGAAGAATCACAGAGGGTTTTTTTTTCAATCTAACTAATTTACAGAGCATATTTTTAGCATTATTAATTGCCTTGGTGCAAGTTTTCTTTTGATTGCATGCATAATAGTCTAGTAATTGCCCACAAGGTGGCACCAAACTCATACCTAGAAAGCAACTAGGGAACTTTCAAACACAAAGCAGACATGCAGAATAATATTCAACAGAAGGCCTCCTTTATAACTCATTATCAATGAGCCAGATGTATAGATATGAGCATCTCCTTCTGTCTATATGGCATAAAAGTGAAAACTTTTTTCCAACCACAAGAAAATTTCAAAAGAAGACATTCAAGATAGACCTATGCCACTTCTAAGCACTCTTCAACAGGAAAAAAAAAAAAAAAGTATATAAGACCTAAAAATAAATGTCCTACTTCTTCAGGGGGAAAAATCCTAAAATTAATACAGCACACTGTATGGTACCCAGAAGTTGATCATTCGTCCTTTATTTTAAATTGTATGATTGAGCATAGATGAGCTGATGTAAATCTTTAAAGAACTGAATGTTACTTAAAAAATTGAAACAGATTTGCAATTAATACTTAATGTAACAGGTCATGGTTATTTTAAAAGAATGAGATCTATTATTGGAGATCTTCTCCTTCCTACCCCCTCCATCCTCATCATCTTACAAAGGCTGTTCTAAGATGAACCAGTTCAAGCTGGCTAAGAGCTCTGGGAACCCATAATGAAAGTCATTCTGGGAAGAGATACAATATATCACTGTCGGCTAAGGGAACATATATCTGCCAATTAAAAAGCGAGCCACTGTGCCCTGCCTCTGGGAGCCAAGCCTTCCATTTTGAAAAAGCAGAGATTGTGCAGAGGAATAGAGTATCCTCAAAAGATCCAGTTTTCTGTTATCATGAGAATAGAGAACTACCTGTTAGGATGAGGAGTTTTTGTGTTCCCATAAATGACAGATAAGACTGTCCAGCTGTGAAAGGTTTGTATCATGGGCTCACCAGACTCTACAGGGAAAGAAGCCAAAAGAACAAGATAGATCAGTTCTACTTTGAAATATCCAAGCATCATCCCCCTAGAGCCCAAGAAGCTTCCCTAATCCTGTCAGCAAGATTGAGTCATTCCTTCAGCCTCTAGAACATTGTTCCACCAAGAAAATACCCTTAATTGTGACCTCTTGGCTTCAAATTATCTGTGACCCCTGAAACCACAGAGTAAACTCTCTGTTACTTATTTCTGTTTCCAAAGCATCACCTACCCCAGACCTCATAAGATAGTTTGAGATCAGAGGGCAAGGCACTATGGGAGGCTTGTGAAGGAGCTTTCCATTGCCTACCATGCCCACTAAACATCAACATTCCCACAGCTGGCTGGAGAGGTAAGGAGGCAAAGGGAAGTAAGGATGGGGTCACATAAACAACAATCTTAGAACCTGTTCATTGTCATTCTTTTCCTGTAAGACTGTAGTGCCAACCCTGTCTCTGCCTTTACATGAGGAACACAGAACTGAGTTTCTCAAAGTCACAACTCTCTTCCAAGCAGTCTCAGAACTCAGAGTAATGTGGCTGTTATTTTAGCTCAAATACCAGTTTTAAACCATTGCACAGCCCATAATTATCCTAGTTATAAAATCAACAATACTCCTTAGTGTCTTCACAGAACTTAAAATGAATGCATACAATAAAATATAGTGATGACAAAAACATTCAATATTTCATTCAGAATACAAGCAACAATAGATGTTGGAGAGGATGTGGGGAAAAAGGTTCACTCGTACATTGCTGGTGGGGTTGCAAATTAATGCAGCCACTCTGGAAAGCAGTGTGGAGATTCCTTAGAAAACTTGGAATGGACCCACCATTTGACCCAGCTATCCCACTCCTCAGCCTATACCCAAAGGACTTAAAATCAGCATACTACAGAGATACAGCCACATCAATGTTCATAGCTGCTCAATTCACAATAGCCAGAGTGTGGAACCAACCTAGATGTCCCTCAATTGATGAATGGATAAAGAAACTGTGCTCTCTCTATATATATACAATGGAATATTACTCAGCTATAAAGAATAATAAAATTATGGCATTTGCAGGCAAATGGATGAAATTGGAGAATATCATGCTAAGTGAGATAAGCCAATCTCAAAAAATCAAAGGATGAATGATCTCGCTGATAAGCAGATGATGACACATAATGGGGGGTTAGGAGGGGGGCAAGAATGGAGGAAGAAGGGACTGTATAGAGGGATAAGAGGGGTGGGAGGGGTGGGGGAAGAAAAAAATAACAGAATGAATCAAAAACTATTACCCTAGGTAAATGTATGATTACAAAACGGTATGCCTCTACTTCATGTACAAACAGAGAAACAAGATGCATCCCATTTGTTTACAATAAAAATGAATTTTAAAAACCATTTAAAAAAAGAATTCATAATCAATATCCCTAGTGATATCACTTTTGATTAAAACAGGTACAAAACTACCATTAACTAGACACTTACCCTATGCCAGCTACTGTACTAAGCCCTATTGATTTCCATTTAAAAGTTAATTTCATGATCTGGGAGCTTGCCTAGCATGTGCAAGTCCTAGGTTCAATCCACAGTATCACACACACATTAAAAAAAAAAAGGGCGGGGGTTTACTAATAATTGATGTCATGATGGTAAACTTCCAAAGAATCCATGGTAAATCTTTGAGTATACCCCTATGATGTGCTCACACATTTATCAGCAGTCTGCATCTAACACTAGGATGAACAGGGAGAAGGAACAGCCTGGCCCCTACTCTCAAAGGACTTACACTTCTGTAAGGGAAAAGAACCTCTGGGAGGTATGTGTCAGGTACTGCTGAGGAGGGAGTAGTGATTAATTACTCATCCACATATTCTAGGTCTCACTCTTTTTAGAACTATACTTAATTGTAGAAAGAGAAATCCAATGGAATACAAAATTAAATACAGTGGAGTGAAGTCATTAAGAATCAGAAATTATGATCTGTGGAAAAAGGAAATGATGTCTCATACAGAGGAAAAGTAAGTTCCCCAGGAAAGAGGCGTTTACTCTGAAGCAGTTCAAGTCCCTCGGTCAGTCTCTGCCCAATTTTCCCTTTGCCCCTATTGAAGCTGGAACTGAACTTTTGAACTTGACCACGTGTAAGGACTTGCAAGATCATACCAAGTTTTCTCACCTTTGTGAGAAAAATCATCCAGTTTCATTAGGATTTTTCCTTAAGGAAGTACCTCTTTTGGGCAATGCTACAGTCTGGGTATGTTTGCGTATATTTCCCAAAGTTCATGTCCTAGCTCAGTTCCCAGTGCAGCGACACAGGTGGTAGAACCGTTAAGAGATGGTGCCTACCCAGGCATGGTGGACCATGCCTGTAATCCCAGTGACTGGAGAGGCTGAGGCAGGATGATTTCAAATTCAAAGCCAGATTCAGCAATTTAGCAAGGCCCTAAGCAACTTACGGAGATTCTATCTCAAAAATCAAAAATAAAAAGGCCTGGGTATGTTGCTCAAGGGTTAGGTACCCCTGGTTTCAAACCCTGGTACCAAAAATAAATAAATAAATAAATAGGTGGTGCCTATTGGGAAGTAATTAGACCACTGGGAGCCCCCAAAAGGAATCAATGTACTTCTTATGGGACCTGAGTTAGTTCCTACAAAAGTGAATTATTACAAAAAGAGGAAGCCTGGCCTCTGAATTCCTATTGCTTTCTTTCTCACTATGTAACTGCTCTCTTCCACAGCTGTGTGATCTACCACAATATCATCCACTATCCGTAGTTCATCCAGGGGGCCTTTACCAAGCCACCAACATGATGCTGTTTGAACTTTCCAGCCATCAGAATTGTGAACTAAATAAACCTCTTTACTTTAATAAGTTCCCCATATCTAGCAACAGAAAACAGACAGAAAACAGCCTTCTGATATCTCTCTTTCTCTTTCACACATACATACATGCACATACAAACACACACACACCAATCTCTTAGAAGCTCCACAGTAAAAATTTGTATTAGAAAGCAAAGTTCACAAGGACATGGACTATGTCTTGCTAACTACTGTGTCCTCAACACCTGCAACATAATAAGCACTTAACCAATAATTACCAAATTATAGAAGTTTAATGTTTAGATAACTTGACTTCCTCTGCACAAAGACTACAAGTTCATAAAGAATTGAGTGTCTAGTTTCCAGTAAGTACACCAGAAACATAGACTAAATGAACAAATAACAAACATAAGTCCACAAAACAGAGTATAGTTAAATTTTTGTTCCTTATTGTAAAGTTTGGGTTTCTTTAATCCTAAATTTCCTTCCTTCACAAAGTCTTGTCCTTGTAGCTTGGTAAATTCTGCTGTTTGCATTCAGAAGCCATGATATAATGCCAGACTAAAGAATTCAATAACAACAAGGAAAGGATTACTTATTTCAATAATCCTTTCTGTTGAAATTTAACATTCTTTCTTCCCCAAAGAAAACAGTATGATCCCTAGCTCCTCACCCAGCTCTTCCTGTGTTACTAGGTCTTAACAGAGTAAATAAGTAGAGAGAGGTAGAAAGATATTTCAAATACCACATTAAACAAAATATCTTTTTACATTTGTAAAAATAAACAGAATTTCATTACTCATATCTCCTGGATAAAGTGGCAAGAAAAAAGAGTAAAGAAAACAAATGTGAGAAAAGGGCCTAAGGTCTCTCAGAATGTCTAATGACCTAGGTTAAGCTGGCTAGCTACTTGTGCTTTTTAGCTCTGGAACACATTCAGGCCTCCACTGCCCTGGCGCACCCCCTTCCCCACCGTCCCAGATTAGAACACTGAATAAGCCTGACAGCAGCACGCCTTCATGTGGTCTGTTGAGCACAAAGCTGGCAATTACTGTAACCAAGTTCCTAATGTCTGTCTCCAATAAATGGCTACACCATCACTCAAGAAGAAGAGTCAGGAGCAGTTTTCCACCCCCCGCCCAATACCCAAACCTCAGAGAGTAAGGTTTATCCCTTAATAAAAGGTGGACCCTGACACCAATATACCATGCATTTACTATGAAAATGGATTTTTAAGTTATTCCCTCTACTGAGTTACTGGTTGTTTTTTTTTTTTTTTTCTTTTTTTCTTTCTTTCTTTCTTTAGCAAGCCACGCCATCAAACTATTAACCCCAAACAATTAAGACAGTGGAATTGGAGTATCTGCACTAATGGAGAATCAGCTGATTCCATTGTGCCCTGCTAATGGTGGGGCATTCATTCAACAATGACAGGGTATCTACTATGTGCCAAAGGTCATTACACTTTATATCCTACTCAATCCTTAGGTGCCTTAAGGACAAGAACAGGTTTTCCCAATTCTAAGCACAACAATTCTTATCTAAGAAGTGAAGAAATATACAACAAATCCTTGTTGGATATGGTGATGTAAAGCAAATGTACCAGTTGTCAATTTGTATATTCATTCTCTTCAAGACCACTTACAGCAGCAACCCACATTGTAAAAACCAGTTTGCATTCTCCCAGAAACAAAGAGGTCTGAAAAGAAGCTTGACTTTGGGTTGGGGAGATAGCTCAGCTGGTAGAGTGCTTGCCTCGCAAGCACAAGGCCCTGAGTTCAATCCCCAGTACCACACAAAAAAAAAAAGAAGCTTGACTTTATAACACATTTTGTTCAATCATAATTCAACAGCTTTTACTGAACATCTACTCTAGGTAAAGCCCTGGAGACACAACACTAAAAAAAAAGAGAACCAGTCCTATATTCTAGTTGGAAGGTCAAGCATTTGTTTTGATAAAAATTAATTTATTCCTGTATACATTGTCTTTAATTAACAAATAACTGCAATACAATTAAGGAGTACAATGGGACGTTTCTATATATGCATATAATGTAAAGTGATTAAATCAAGCTAACAAGTCTATCACCTCACTTGACATTTTTGTAACAACACATTTGGAATTTTGTTATTGAAATTTGTTATTTTGAAGTATACATTTTTATTGAGAATAGTCACCCTGTTGTGTAATAGATCTCAAAATTTATTCTTCCTGTCTCCCTGAAACATTGTATCCTTTGACTAGTAACTTCCCTTTCTATCCCTCACCTCTCCCCTAATCCCCAGCTTCTGGCAACCTTCTACTCCTATGAGTTCAACATTTTTTGGATTCTACACATAAGTGAGATCATACAATACTTATCTTTCTGTGCCTGGCTTATCTCACTTAGCATAATGTTTCCTATATTTATCCATGTTATCCCAAATAACAGATGTTTATTCTTTTAAAGGCTGAATAGTATTCCATTTTCATTTTGTTCATGTGTGTGTATTACAGTTTCTTTATCCATTCTTCTAATGGTAGACGTGTAAGTTGACTCCACATCTTGGTTACTGTCAATAATGATGCAATGAATATTTATAGAACAGCATTTGGTCAAATATTACCCACAGAAGTTATAGGATCTATGAAAATAAAACACAGGAATGATCATTTTATTTTTTGCCTAGAACAACAGGCAGGAAAACGGTTGACTTTTGAAGACTAGAATTTGTATGGTAAAAGAGAAAACAACAGAGCTGGGAAAAGGATGTCAAACTTAAGACAATGAAATAATTTATACATATTCTTATACTGTAGGGTTAGAGAGTGAAAGAGAACAATGATCATGTTTTTAAAAAATTGTCCAAAACTAGAAGCAGGCCTCATCTGGAAGGTTCTGCAGTGAGTTTATGAGTAGGTGTTGTTGAAAGAACATCAGAATAGTACTGTTTTGGATAATCTGCTCGACTCACAGAAGACCATTATTGGGAATATTGTGAGACAGTTAAGTAAACACAGGCATGTAATCCATAGTATATATCACTTAATTTGGAGGGTTTATTAGGTACAAAGCCCTGAGTGGCCTATGTCATTTTACACATACCACCTCTCTCCCACTAGCTGTTGCAGGCCAAGGAGAAAAGAAAGTAACCTAGCACAGTTTTCAAAGTCTCATTATCTTTATTTTGGAGATTCACCCCTTACACAACCCAGGGAGGCCAAAAAAACCCAAAGGAATGTTATCCTAGAGATGAACCTAGGTCATAGGATATGAACATTTTTGTGGCTTTTGATATGATTTGTTCATTTCATTTCAGCTTCTTAACATGACTAAAAATCTCCAAGGAACAATTTAATGCAATACTCTAAATAAAAAAGATATACCATTTATGCTAAAAGAGCTGCCCTTTCTGAATTTGCTAACATATTTTTTGGAGACTAAAATGTGGTCTATCACTATACCAGTGTTTTTTTAAACTTTTATTCGCCAGCTAGAACATTTTTTAAAAGAATGCTGGCCAATTTAGTGTGACTATTAAAAGCATAGCCCTCACAATTTTATAAGACAATGTTAATAAAAAGCAATGTTTTAACCACTGACTAAAAAGTATTCTAGTTGCCTAAACCTGTCGAAAGATTGTTTTTTTGATTCTTCAAAAACAGGTCATCTCTCTAAATGAATAACAAATCTAGTCTTAATAATTTTCGTTATTAAATTTAAATTCTTTGTCACATTTTTATTTTTTAAAGACATTTATTCCTTATTTTAAAAGGATAGTAAGTCATTCATCCAACAATTAAAATTACCTATGTGCTATCCATCCTGTTAATTATTTGGGCAAAAAGAAAAACAAAATTCAGAACCTGTCCTTAAAAAGATGACAATCTAGTAAGAACTAGGCATGCAAGCAATTATATTTAATATGATAGTATATATGAAAAGTCTTGTGCAAAGAATAAAGAGAATGTTGAGAAAGAAACAGGAATGTCTAAATGTCCCCAGGAAAATTAGAAAGAGCTTCAAAATATGAACTGGATAATTCAAAAACACTGGAAGAATTTTCAGTGCTTTACCACAAAGAAATAACAAATGCTTGAGGAAGTAAATAGACAGGTTTACTTTAATTTGAACATTACACAATGTATACATTATTAAATTATCACATCATCCACACATATACATATATGTAGAGAGAGAGGAAAGTTTATGTTAATTTTCTAAAAGATTCATTAAAAGAGGGTTTCATAGGGGAGTAGGCACTTCAGATAAAATCTGAAGACAAAAAAGATCAACAAGAGGCTTGCCCATCACCCTGAGGACTTTTTTGACTTTCTTTTGGAAAGATCATAGAACCTAAAAATATCTGTGAGAAATAAAGGGACATGATCCAATTTAGGTATCCTACGGAAAGGAGCTGGGGTTTGCTAAGGTTAAGATTATGGCTCCAGTTTGACTGATTCCTGACCCTACCACCAGCCGAGTAACTTTTCTCCACTGGGCCCTTTCCCCATGATGTGCTGTCTCACCTTGGGCCCACAGCAACGCAGTCAGTCATCTGTGGACCACGACCTCTGAAACTGTGAGCCAAATAAACTTCACCTCCTCTAAGATGTTTTTGTTTGGTAGGGAGTACAGATGGGCCTATGAAGAAATAATTATGAGTGTTTTACCTATGAAAATACATGGATGTGTTGTATACCTGGACTAGGTATGCCAAGTCAAGTTCTTAAAGATCCTACCACTATGAGCCTGTTCGAAGTTGTTAGTATTTTTACACCCTTCTGACAATTCAACATGCTATCAGTTGGCTCATGCTGTCATACTGTTTGTTCATATGTGTCTCTTATAAAACTCTTGTCCCCTCAGTCAACCTCTTGTCCACACCCCCAAACTACTTTCTATAGAATCAGCTTGTAAAGTTGTATTCAACTTTCTATAGATTCAACTTTCTATAGATTCAACAAGTAAAAGGTGTGGTTCTTGTTTGGTGTTCATGTGTAATAATCTTTACTTAAGCACACAGTAAGAGTCTACTCTGACATGTTCAATGAACATGCATGGTTTCCATCCGCATGGATAATAAACTGGTTCCTACTACTAATGTAGAGCAATATTTATTATGTCAATGCATGCTATGAAGGAGTGTTAAAATTAAGACTATAAAAAGAGCAAGAAGTTAGACAGTAACATTTCTGGTGGGAGGTGAGACACCCCAAAACAAGTGGGACTCAATATCAAGGATGGAGAAATAAAGGAATCCAACAACAGAGTAGATATTGGGAGCAAGAAAAAGAGAGATGAAAAAGAGTTAATCTCAAGTTTCTGGCAAGTAAATTTATAGCAGCAACATCCTATGGCCCAAGGAACAAAATGGATAGCAAACATGGAGAGTCAGACAATAGAGAAACTGTTTGGACACCCTATTGTTCAGGCTATAGTAGACAGACTATATTAACAGACAGTCCCCAGTCTCATTGAATTAAATAAGAAAGACTGAATTCTCACTCATACCACATGTCTAAGCTGCTCCAGGGGACCTCATTTTGGGTCCCAAACTAAAAAAAGCTAAAAGCAGGAGAAGGGAGTGTGGACAAGTCATACCCTGGAAATTAAATACTTAAACCCAGAAATGGTAAATGTGATTTCTACACACAACTCCCTGGCCAGAAATCAATATTTGATGGTGCCTAACTTTGAGGCAGCAGGGTTGTGCAATTCCATTTGACCCAGCTATCCCACTCCTTGGCCTATACCCAAAGGACTTAAAATCAGCATATTACAGAGATACAGCCACATCAATGTTCATAGCTGCTCAGTTCACAATAGCCAGACTGTGGAACCAACCTAGATGTCCTTCAATTGATGAATGGATAAAGAAAATGTGGTATATATATACAATGGAATATTACTCAGCCATAAAGAACGATAAAGTTATGGCATTTGCAGGCAAATGGATGAAACTGGAGAATATCATGCTAAGTGAGATAAGCCAATCTCAAAAAACCAAAGGAAGAATGATATCGCTAATAAGTGGATGATGACACATAATGGGGGGTGGGAAGGGTTAGTGTTGGGGTTGGAGTTGGGTTTAGGGAGGGGGGCAGGAAAGGAGGAAGGAAGGACTGTATAGATGGAGGGGAAGGGTGGGAGGGGAGGGGGGAAGGGAAAAAATGGCAGAATGAATCAAACAACATTACCCTATGTAAATTTATGATTACACAAATGGTATGCCTTTACGCCATGTACAGACAGAGAAACAACATGTATCCCATTTGTTTACAATAAAAAGAAAAAAAAAAAAAAGACCTATCCTATGCATTTGATTTTTATAGTTCTAAGAGTTACTTTTGAAAAATTGTGTCACAATCCTAAGTAAGAACTAAAGAAAAACTGAAATTTACAGTAGAGAAAGGATCTACAAACCTTTCCTGGTAACTTAACAGGTGTAACTGTATTCCAATAAAACTATTTATAAAAACAGGCAGCCAGTCATTGCTGGCCTATGGTCTGTAGTTTGCCAACTTGTGCAGTTAAGACAAAGTCAATTCATAGTGATGGGTAATTAAATCCCAAGTTGTTAACTGGTGGTGTACAAGATGGAAACCTGGCAACTACAAGAACAACCAAGTTTTCCTGAATTACATCTATAAAATTGGAACCACAAATGTTTGTGACATGCTTGTAAAGCCCTCTATAGTTCAGTCTCAAAATGGTTAAAAGGACACTGAACCTGTAATTAAGCTACTGTCTCTCTACCCCAAACCCACGCTTCCACATTATCTTTTCAATGCTAGGCTGCACTCTAAAACTTTTTGTTTTGTTGGCAGCACCAGGGCAAGGGTGGGGTGTTGGTGGGAAGGTGTGAAACTAGAAAAGGGAGGCGTGGCCTTGACCATCCTGCCTAATTCTTAATGGCTTCCTCCTCTGTGGGCATGGTCAGTCAGGCCAGCTTTCTTCCTGTGGTAGCTGCTGAATCCAAATAGTTCTCTGTTAAATAATTATGTAGTATCCTTACTCAACCCTAAATACACAATCCAGCAATCTCAAAATAAGTCAGAAACTCATCTGTTTTCTTAAGCACTATAGAGTGGACACATAATCCTCGACTTAACTTAGAATTCCATCTGCTGATCTCAAATATTGCAGCTATTCCCAAGCCTGACTCCTACAGACCCACTTCCCAATTCCTTGTCACTTAACTTCTTTTCCAAACACTTTGTCTTCCTCAGTTCTTCCTTTCGTCCTAATTCTCCATCACAAGAGACCAAGAACCAGTCTTTAAAAAAAAAAAAAAAGGAACCTCAGAACTTGAGCTGCTACAGGGTACTAACTGAAATGCCCACCAAGCATGAGAGCACAGGAATTCCAGTATTACATTTAGATCAGAATATTGCAAGATATAGGTATAGATATAGATATAGATATAGATATAGATATAGATATAGATATATAGATAATGCAAGAGTACATTGTGGAGATACCAAATGCCTTTCTCTGCTTTCTCTGCCACCACAGTCAGTATTAGAATCAGAGGAAAATAGTGAGTGCTGGGGTCAAGATCCTGCAAAGTATGTGTCCTAATGCCAGGGTTCCAACTTTTTTGTTGTTGTTGTTGTTGTAGATGGACACAATACCTTCATTTTTATTTATTTATTTTTATGAGGTGCTGAGGATTGAAGTGAATACCTCACACATACTAGGCATGCACTCTACCTCTGAGCTACAACCCCAGCCCAGAGCTCCACTTTTTTAAGGGAGGGAGAAAATGATTTTTATGTGAAATCTCCAGCTTTTCAAACATTGGCTCAACTTCCTTAAACAGCCTTGCAGGTTACATCAAACTTATCCCTTCCTTCCTGTATGTTCTGTTTACTATGACTGCCCCATACCAGCCCCAAATGCCTTCAATATAGCTCAGTTTCTTGGCATAGATTTGATGATTAAAACTATTTATTAAAAGTTACCCAAAGAACTCTCAGCAATAACAAAAAAAACAAAAATAAATATAATTATTTACCACCTTTCCAAGTCACCACCAAAATGAAACAAAGAAAGAGGGAAAGAAAGAGTTGAGTAACAGAAAACATTACCTGATTTAAACCCTTAGAAAATCTGGGATTCAACTTCAACAGAAGAAAATAGCTCTCTAAAGCAGAGCTTTTAAAGTTATTTTAGAAGAAGGTGGTATGCTACATTATTTTTTAAGTAATATTTACAGAACAGTTTGTTCTGGAGTTACAAATGACACAAATAGAGTAGGCCTGGTGTACACACACCAAAATGGTGACAATGAAATTAGGGTTTGATCTGGTAGTAAATTACCCTCTGCTCATTTCACCAACACCTAAGGCTCCAAAATGGAGAAGTCATCATGTGAATAAGTCAACCATTCCCCTTGTACAATCTCCCAATCTGCAAGAGAAAGACACACAGACTGTATAATTAGCAGATGTGAAGTTAAAAAAAAAAAAGTGCCCTTTTGAAAGCTTAGCTGCATTTGCCCACCATACTTTATCAGACTCAGAACAAACTCCAGAGCAGTATGACGCCTGCCGCCTAGAATGTCTAAAAGCCCCAAATAATGTGAAATGCACCTGCTGTGAAGAAAAGCCATGTCAGCAATGCTAGAATTGGGGGGAGAGGTGATATTTTATTTCTTATTCCAACATGTTCCTATGCAATATTACTACAGAGGAAAAAAAATAAAATTGTTTACAGTCAAATTTTTTGCTTTACTTCAGCAACAGCTTATTATCAACTACAATAAGAACTACCCTATCTAAAATCTAGAACCTCACTCTCCAAGAGCCAGAAAAGAATTCTGGCAGCAACAGGGTTCATATTGTTGGCATGAAGGCTACATCCTAAAAGCTAATTGGAGACCTACTATATCTTCAATGTGTAGACTCTTACTTGACAAAAAATTCTAACCAGCTTAGTTGCTTGTAAAGTTCACAGACCAGACTTAGAAAATTTGTCTGAAGGCAAATCAGGGGCAAATCATATGCCTACATGCAGATATAGGTATAGATATAGATACATATAGATATAGATATATAGATAATGCAAGAGTACATGGTGGAGATACCAAATGCTAAAGAGAAAAGCAGATAAGCAAAAGAAATGAAGAGCCCATGAGCCTACTGCTCAAGGTAGGCCTTAAAGGGACGATGCTATTTGTTGAAGGCCAGAAAACTGACTAGATGGGGAAGATAAAAACAGTCTATCCATTCAGATCAATAGGAATAGCCCAGTGTGGAAAAAATATCATGATCTTCATAACTGTTAAAGGAGTAGCTGATGTCTACCATGGAATCATGCATGCTGAGTGCAAAATGCTTTCTCTGCCACCTCTTATTCAACCCTCTCAGCAACCCTGTGAGTTAGGTATTAAGTCAGTTTATAGGCAAGACTACAAAACCTTACAGAGGCTTAGAGTTCAGGTACAAGGTCACCTGGCTAGGAAGGGCCATTACCAGTACTAAATTCCAGGACCACCTAGTTTCAAAACACTCCCTGCAGAAGGGGAGAGGAAAGGAAAAAAGAAAAAAGGATGACACTATATAAATATTTAGGCTATCCAACAGTACCTGCCTTTCTGCACTCTGAATCCATCACTTCCCTATGAGAGTAGTGACCATGTCTCTCTAGCACAGCATCTAGAACATGGTCTAGGTTCTTTATGTATCTGAGTGCATGATTTTTTTCCCTCCAAACCAGCATTTAATGTCAGTACTATTATCCCTATGTTATGAACTGAATATTTGTGTGCCCCCAAAATTCACGTGTTGAGGTGAATCACCCATAATGTGATGATATTTGAAGGCAGTACCTTCAGGAGTTAATTAGGATTAGATGAGACCATAGGGTGGAGCTGCCATCACAGGTTTAGTTCGCATCTATAAGAAGAATAGATATAACTCTGTAATTACCAGATGTGAAATAAAAGTCAAATATCTATCTTCTTTCTCTCTCTCCTCTCTCCTTTTCTGTGTGTGTTGGGTCTGTGCCTGTCTCTATCTCTGTCGCTCCGTACCATGTGAGAACACAAGCAAGAAGGTGGCCCTATATAAGCCAAGAAGAGGGATCTGACAAAAAAATGAATCTGCCAGCACCCTGATCTTGGACTTTCCAGCCTCCAGAACTGTGAGAAATAACTGTCCATTGTTTAAATCACCAAATCCATGGTATTTTGTTATAGCAGCTTGAGCAGACTAACAGATCTCATTTAATAGATGAAGAAACAGATTCATTCTGAATGAAAAAGAAAAAAATTCTTGTAGAAGAACTGTGAGAAATAACTGTCCATCGTTTAAGTCACCAAATCCATGGTATTTTGTTATAGCAGCTTGAGCAGACTAACAGGTCTCATTTAATAGATGAAGAAACAGATTCATTCTGAATGAAAAAGAAAAAAATTCTCGTGGAAGATAAAACCAGGGATTATCTTGACAGGCCAAATGACTGTCCTTGTCAAAACAACAAAAGAACAAGGGGGAGGGGAGATAAACAGAACTACTAGAAGATGTAAAATAATGGCTGAACTATGCTTCTTTTTTCCTTTAATATTTGAGATAACATAGCTTGCAGTAAAGTCAGCAAAAGGAAAAGCTCTTTCTATAACAAAATTTCATTTATAGGCCATACCCTTGAAAACTTCACTCTTGCCAATGACACAGGGTAGGGCATCATCATTTGAAAGAAGATGGGTGGATGGGTGGTGGACAAGGGAGAGAAGAAGAGAGTCACAGGTCAGGGGAAAAAGACTAACACAGAAAACTAGGCAGTTCATTATGTGCTCTCTTCTAAATTCTGCAGAATCACACTTGAGTGATAGATGTAAAGAGGAAGGAAGTTCATTCATACCCAGAAAAGCAGAACTATTCTAGGGAGATTTGTTAGAGGAGGAAGCGGTGTACCTGGAGAACTAGTGCTCAGAAGTAGTGCTGGCACGTGCATGCAGTCATTCATACACGCATGTGTGCAACACACAGTTACCAAGCACCCACTGTGGCTTGTCAACAGAAGCTGGACAAACTGTGGGGAACCACACATAATCCCTGCCCTTAAGAAACTCACAATCTACTGGGAAATTACAGAAAAGTAATAAGCCGATTAATATCATTCATTACGGGATGTATCTCAGGGACTCTAGGAACTCAGAAAGGAGGGAGGAGGAATTGAGGGAGGCTTCTTGGAGGCGACATGTGAGACTTGAAGTGGGGGATAACCAAGAGAAGAAAAGGATGCAGGGCCAGAGAGGTTATCAGGAAAAGAGCTTTGCATGCCATAAAGAAATCTTTGTATTTTATCCTGACAGGAATGGAAAGTCATTCAAGGCTCTAGGAGGATTATATGCTCAGGTTGGCATTAAAAAATAAAATCTGTGGTTTTGGATGTAGCTCAGTGGTAGAGTGCTTGTCTAGCATGCATGATGCCCTGCATTTGATCCCCAGCATTGTAAAAAATAAGAATAAATTAAAATTAAAAATAAAAAATAAAAATCTTCAGACAAAGTGGATAACAGATTGGAAAGAGATTTGCACTGGAAGCAAGGAGGTATGTCAGGAGACTATTACTCTTGCCCAGGCTATGAACAGTGAAACCTATTAATATAGGAATGAAAGGAATGAAAAAGAGGGAACCAAGCCAAGAAACACCTGGAGGAGAGAATCAATGGGAATTTGGGACCAATCTGAAAAAGGGTTAAAGAAGGGATAGACAGGAATCAAGGATGGCCTCAAAGTGTGTGTGGTTGGTTGTGATAGGGTTCAGATGCTGAAATATTCCCTGAGAAATGGACATGGGAAAAGATGTGGGGAAGATGGCAATTTCAGATGTGGACATGATAAGTTTAAAGTATCTTTGTCTGGAGAGAGTTCCTAGACATCAGTGTCTTTCTGTCACATTCACTATATTAGTTATCTATTGTTACGTAAGGACATTAACACAAATTTAGACGTTTAAAACAATATACTATCTCACAATTTCTGTGACTTGGGAGTGCAGGTATGACTCAGCTCCCCTGTAGGCTGCAATCAAGATGTCAGCAGGACCAGGTGCTTGTCTGAAGCTCAAATGGGGAAAGTTTTGTTTCCTAGCTCACATGTTTGTTAGCAACATTCAGCTCGTTGGAGATTGCCAGACTGAAGGCCTATTTCTGGCTTGATTTTGATTGGATGTCACCCTAAGCTCCTGGCCATGAAGCCCTCTCCAAAGACAGCTAACAACAAGGAGCTTTCTTCTTTGCAAATAGCAAGAAAGTAAGTCTTCTTACAAAGCCAGGCATTATAATCTTCCATAACATGATCATGCATATACCATTATTTTGCTATCCTCTATTGGTTAGAAACAAGTCACAGATTACACCCTCATTCAAGGACAGGGGATCCCAAAAAGACCAGAATCCAGGAGGTGGGGATCCCAAAAAGACAGGAATCCAGGAGGTGGAGATCACAGGGGCCTCTTGAGAGTCTGTCCATCACTCTCATTTTCATTTAGGCTCTAAAATTTAGAAAACCTTGAACCTGCTTTCTTCCCTCCTATGATCTCATGGCCTAAACAACTAGATACTGAATGATAAATAAATACAGAGCCACAACCCATTTATTCTTTTTAGTTTAATCTCTCTCAGGCCCCTTCTCAAGAAGATTCTCCCTAACACTTAAAGTAATTATTACCAGAATTTGAGGGTCAAAAAATTACATACCCCTCAAAAGAAAGAATAATGGTTACCATTTATTAAATAAATACTTACTATGCACACTATGGAAATTATGTAATTTCTCAATTCTTACAATAATACTAAGTTAAATGTAAATATAATTTCTATTTTGCAGATGAAAACACTATAGCACAGACAAGCTAAAACTTATCCAAATTCAGATAGCTAATAAGCAGCAGGTACCAGTCAGTCTGAGCCCATACTCAAAGCTCTATAGAGGAGGCACTTAGACATCACCAGTTACATTTTTTAGATCTTCTCAGTAAGAAAATACAAAATGGCCAAAACTACTTTGAATCCAGAAAGTTACAAACATATTTCTAGCTTCTTCATCATATTAGTATCTACAAACATTTGCAAAAAGCATTGTATACATGTACAAACTTTATTCTCTCCAGAGACAATGAGGATTGGCAAACATTTGAAGTCTCTCAGTTCTCCTCATATGGTTTTTTGGCTGAGCATCAGAAGTGTCTGCTGCATTCTTTTGGTTTATGGGTTATAATCTATATAAGCAGTTCTTAACCTGGGGTGATTTTGTCCCTTTAGGGACATGTGACAAGGTCTGAAGACATTTTCGTTTGTGACATCCTGGGGGTAGTATGCTATTGGCAGAGGCCAGTAAGAGGCTTCTAAACCTCTTTTCTAGCACAGAACAGTCATCACAACAAAGGAGTTATCTGGTCCAAATCGTCAATAGTATTGAACTTAAAAAAATCCTGGCATATATCACTGTGCACTCTCTACTCATTTCATATGTACTTATTCTAACTCTCCAAAATAAACCTACAGTCCATCAAATTAGGGACTGCATAAGATCCTTGTCAACCCCACTTTTCCCAACCTATACCTAAACACTGAGCAGCTGAGAGATACTTCTTGAATTGAAATTTATTTCAAAGACACAGTAGGCTTTACTTCTACAAAAGCTATTTATTCAATGATTAACACTGTCCTCCAAATTAAGAGTTTCTACTTTGAATTTATTGAAGGCTATTTTACTTCTGCAGTTAATCCATCAGTCTCTGGCAAGTGTATATTTGAATTAGGAAATAAATCTCTGATTTAGAAAAATCAGAAAAATGAAACAATAAGCAAAATTAAGACAAATTGAGAAATGTAAATGCATCATCAAAATGCCAAGGCCAGGAAGGTGTTTATTCCCTAGTGTTAACTACTCACCTTTAAACATATGAAAGACAAGGATATTCAGATGGATGGTACAAAAGTGAGCCTTCTTTTTTAAATCACAAATCATTGTGAGGGAAGAGAACATTGTTCTAGAGTTCCTTGGATGTATTTGCTGAATGAAGGAGCCCCCCCACATTGTTAGTTAGCACAAATAAAAGTTGTATGTATCTAAGATAAGAATATGTTACAATTCTAGGAAGGAGAAGGCACTATTACTTCATTTTTTAAAATACAGAAATCTAAACCCATACTCCAAACAAATCAAATGAGTCCACCATCCAATGAATTTTGTACCAAATAGGGAAATGTTGTGTTGTTTTTTCAAGTCTCTGTCACATAATCTCAGGGTACAGTCTGGTTCCTCTCTCCCTCTCAGCAAAGAAAAAACAAGCCCATTGAATCCCAAAATAACTTAAAACCTTTGGTCCCCCACCCATACTGCTGAGAATGGTCTGAAATTATTCTGTCTGCTCCAGCACTGTACTTTCCACAGGGAGTTGATGAATCAGACTGGACAGGACCACATGGTCCCTGAAATTCCTCAGGAGTATCTTGATTACACCCAATTAGTGCGGTCCACAGTAGCCCAGTGAATCAGACAACCTCACAATCCAGCCAAGGCCATTAGCTCCCACTGTTTCTAACCTCTCAAAGAATCAAATCCAAGCTGTTTGTGAAAGACAATGGCTACTTTGAACAATCAGCTACAGATTATTTTTAATGGGGGCATGAGAGATTCACAGCAGTGGGGAACTCCAAAATCACTAATAGTCACATTTAGAATTCACTGAAAGTTGCCGTTTTTGAAACAATGGATCTAATCTCTCAAATATAATTTTCTAGGCTAATGTGAACATTTTCTCTGAGCTTCTAAGTATATACAAAACAGCAACACAGGTTCATACCAGTGTCTAGGATAAGGTAACCTGGCTTATATTTTATCTAAGCATTAAACCAGTTCTACAAGGGTTGTTGAGCTTATGTGGGTGGACTGAGCCACTAGCTAATGAGTTGGCATGAAGATGGCATCTGTCTATACCTTCGTTCATTCACTCACAACTGATTACTGAGCCCAGAACTCAACACCTATCAGTGGTCCAAATTGAGCTCCACCTCCTCTAAGAAGTCAGCCTCTGACCAACTTCAGTCAACATGATCTCACATTATTTCTCAGAATTCTGGGTATCTGAGCAGCTGTTCATTGAGCTCTTAGGGTATTACAGGCACTATGCCCAACATTTTATATAACTGACCTGATTTAATTTTCCTGTGATGGGTAGATATCTTTAGCCCCATTTTATTGATGAGAAAACTGATACTCCCAAAGGAAAAGTAATTGGCCCAGATCACAGAAATAGTAAACAGTAGAGCTGGAAATCAAATCCATTCTGATAGTCATTTGGGCACTAAATCAAGGGTCAACAAACTCTTTGGAAATGAACAGATAGATAATGAACATATTTTTTGCATGCCTCACATTCTGTTACAACCTCTCGACATCATCTGCCATCGTGGTGAAGAAGCAGCCAGAAATCTGTATTTAAAAATGAAAGATTCATATTTCTGTATAAAACAGTCCCCTATGTAAAGTTGATGGGCTCTAAAGCCCTTGCCCAAGATCCCCAGTCCAGTGTCAGTTCTAGAGTCATCCACAATTAACAGCAATCTTTGATGGGGTCTTCCTAGAAGCCACACTCTGTTTTCCAAATACTTTATCACAAACCTCTATGCACATACTTTATCACATCACCTCTATGCTTATGCAACAGGTGATGGAGTTGGAACCAACACCTCTTCAGCATGAACACTGAGAATGGAGTCCTGGATTCCTGGTTATTTTTCCAGCAACATGTGAACACAGGAGATATTCTCAGGGTCACTACAGCCTTTGACCTGCCAATAAATATTTCAAGCATCAAGGAAATCACTTCCTAGAGCCCCTTCTATTTATGATCTCCACTTCAGGTATACCTGATTCTGTTTGAGGCACCAACCTAGCAAACCATACTGTCCATATAATGTTTCCTCCACCATAAGACTTATACCCTAATTTTGCAAAGAAATTACTATAGATAAGCTCCATGCTGATTGAGGAAAGGGAAAATGGGTTCTAACAACAAAGGCATAAATCTCTGTTCCCCTTGTGAGTCGGTATGTTATCAGGGGAACACACACAAGTTTTGAGGCCAGAAATTAGCTGACTATTGGAGTTGAAATTAAACTTCATTAATCAAGTTCCTCACCTAGAACACAAGAAAAAATGACTATGGCACAGGTTCCTAATTAAATCAAACAACATCCTTAAGATGACTGATTCAAACACTAGTTCTCATTTTCCTCTCTTTCCTCTGACATATTTTACTTTTAAACCACATGAAATGGAATAACTGTGATAGCATCTATTGTTTTACTTTTCATACACATTCTTTTAAACTTTCAAGTAGCTATTAGCATAAAGTAACAGAGACACTATCACATAATTATATTGGAATTCTCTGAAGTAGGGTTGGTCTTCCTAGATATATTTTTTAAAATCTGTAGCTAAGTGAATGAAATATTTAATAAAACAAAAGCATATTTCAATGTAGCTTATGTCCTCATTATGATTAACATAACACAACTATTATCTACTGACCACACATAACTTGGTTTTCGAAGGGCAGCTATATTCCAAACTGTGTAGGAGATGCCCTCTCAGGCTGATGGTTTAGGTCATGGGACCCTACAACAGACCCCTTGATTCACATCTCAACTTTTTCACTTAGTAAATTTGGATTTGGGTAAGTTCCTAGTCCCTCCGAGCCTAGGTATCCTTGTCTACAATAAGAGATGATGGGTACTTATACCATGAGCAACATGACAATGAAATGAGACAATCCATGTAAAAATTTAATATGTTCCATGACTCCTTAGAAGGATTAAATACCTGTTAAGTTATTGTACATGTCATTATTTATGTCAGTTTGTTATCATCAAGGAGATCCTAAAGGATACACAGTTCTAAAAAATAGACATAAATGGAATGCCAAGCAATAAAATTACTGAGAACAGTGGATGGTCTAAGATGACACTCTGACAAAGGGCTAACTCAGATGGTAAAAATTTATTTCAGCATATGGGCATGAATTTGCAAAGGTGTGCACATGTGCAAAATCTGGCATATTTTCTAAAAGCTCCACCACATCACCATCCTGCCTCATGCATCTAAGCCAGACTGGGGAGTCTAGCACTGAACAACTGTCAAGTTAAAATTGGATCATTGCTGTCCAAATGAAGGCAGTCTCAATTTCCTTTCTCCTTTCTCCACTTCTTGTCACCCTCCCACAATGAACCTGCTTAACCATGCCAAAAATATACAGCTAAGAAATGAGATCAGGAAAAAAAAAATAAAACACAAAAGAAAGACCTAGAATAAGGTTTCAGGGAAAGTAATCAAAGAGCAGAACATGTAATCATTGACACAATAAGTACTGTGAGTTGCTTGCTACTCCCATAGATATTCTTAACTACTTAATGTTGTTGTCTTTACTCTTTATAACCAACATGCAAAGTATATGTTCTTATTACCATTTTACAAATCTGGAAGCCAAGAATTTTTGGGGGGGTTAGGAGGACAGGGTCTTACTAAGTTGTCCAGGCTGCCCTCCAACTCAATTCTCCTACCTCAGACCTCAGCCTCCCAAGTAACTGGGATTATAGGCAAAAGCCACTATGCCCATGGGTTGGGATATAGCTCAGTTGGTAGAGTACTTTCCTCAAAAGCACAAGGCCCTGGGTTCAATCCCCAGGACCGGAAAACACACACACACACACACACAAACACTGAGAATCATGAAAATTAGTACAAGATCTCCAACAGAGATCCACAGAATCCAAAATGTCCAAGGTCAAGGCTCAATAGTCTATTTCAGGGGAAACTTAAAAAGAATAAGACAGTGAAAGCAACAAAAAAATAAAAACAAACAGTAAGTCTGATTTTCACTGAACCATGGGATATAGGCAAGGACATGAGGTAAACAGCACTATCAGTAAGAGCAGACAATAGCAGCCAAGAGCAGTAGACATGGTGCCTATCACTGCAGGGTCAGGGATCATGCCTATGGGGAGGGTTTTCTGCATTTCCCCCTAAGAAATGTATCATAAATCATATGTAAATGAGGGACATGGAGACCAGGGTACAACCTAAGAAACACCAAGAACTGCAATGACTGCACAATTTCCTTGTCCTCAGTATTGCTCCCATAATGATAGCTACAAGTCATGAGTTACTAAGGTATCAGAGGTTCTCCAAAAACCCTGCTTCAACTACAGACACCACTGATGCAGGCAGAACTTTAAAACCCAGCTAATCTTCTGTCCAGAGGATTCAGAGACATTCCCAATAAGATAAAGATTGAACACTGTATCTCCTGCTAAAGGGAAGGAAGGAAACTGGCTGAACAAAACCAGAAAGATGAGGTGAGGAGATGGGGGAAGAAGGAAAAAAAGAAGGGAGGGAAAGAAGATAGGAGGGAGGGAGGAAGGATCAGTCCACAGACCAAGCTACCAGGAAATCAAGGAGAATTTAGGCTCCTCAGAGACAATCTTGTCCAGCTTTCTGTTTTATAGATTAAGAAAACAGTCCAAAATAAGGAAGATATCCCCATTCTCACACAGCACATTTTGGTAGGGGTGGAACCAAGGTTTCTCAAACTTTCAACTCCAACTCCCTAGGTAAACCAGTCCCTACCCCTACCAGTGGGTTCAACCCCCATCCTGGAGAATGAATGAGAGGAGGGAGATAAACCGGTCACACTCTGGTTCTAGAATCCTCTGAATTACTGATTTTGGTGGTATTTGGATGGTTTCTTTCTAATTCACTCTCAGAGTCTACTCCTGTTTTGTGGGGGTCTGCAGTGTACCTCAAATTATTTTTCTTTTATGAAAATACAGGAAAAACAACATGAAAGCCCATTCAGAAGGGACAAAATATTTACATCTGCAAGGAAGAGACAGTGGGCTCTTCCTGACAGAGGCTACCTCCTCCCATAATGATGCTGTTCTCCTTGGGGCAGAGAGGGACCTTGCTGTGGGAGCTCTGTCTGTCCAACACCTGGAACGAGGCTCCTTTCCTGAAGTGCAGGTTTTCTTGAGCTTTCTAGATATCCAGCAATTGGGAGAACCACCTAATTAAGGGTGCCTGGAATCCTTTAGAAGAGATGAATAGGCACATGCAGAAACAAGCAATAGACACACAATTTAGCAATTTAATGCGCATCATTTTTCGTGATAACTTTTATGAAATGTAAAAGAGAAATAAAGACCTGGATCTATGAATGCTGATATATGAAAGAACAGAGGGGGAAAATGGAACAAAATAGAAAGGAATATAACTAAATTAAATGTATAATCAAACCCTAGGAATGAGCTCCTGATGAATCAAAATGACTATAATTTAAAAACAAAAATAGATTTGCTGAATTCAAATTTGAACAAGCCATCTAATGCATTAAAAAATACATTATTTCAATCTTAAAATTTAAGCCCATGTTTTCAGATCAATTAATCAAGTGCTCATAACCACCAACTCTGGCAGCAAACTGTAGGACGGAAAAGGAAAAGTTTAAAACAAAGCAGCCTTCTTACCCCCATAGCCTAAACTCCAACTTGGTACAAGCAAGGTATACATGACTGAATTACTAAAAAGGAGCAGAAGTCATTAGGCAGTGACACAGAAACACCATGAGTTTCTTCTAGTGGCCAAAATAAGTCCCCAAGTGTCAGTTTTCTTTGTGTTGAGCAAAGGTGTGACTACAGAATGACTTTTGTTTCACTTTAATAGGAAAGTATTCAACCTATCAATGCTATTTAAGAAATCAAACTGGGTCAAAGTACAAGTTATGGTTTCCAATCTTTAAGTCCAGCATTCCTCAAAATGAAGTCTGGAAATCATCTGCATAAAAATCAGCCAGGAAACAAAGTTTAAACTGAAGATTTCCTAGCCCAGTCTACAATCCCCTGGGGGAGGACCTCTGGGGTAGGGTCATACAATCTGCAATTAAAAAAAAAAAAAAAAAAAAAAAACTGAGGGAGGCTCTACTGTTTGTTCAAGTTTGAAGACTGGGGCTTCTAAAATTCTGTGTTCTTCCTCTTCCACACCTGTGGGACAGTGTTCTTTCTGAAACCAAAACCTCACCATGTCATTATTCAGTTGAAGGGAGGCAGGAAGGAAGGAAAAGGCAGAGGGAAGGAGGGAAGGAAAAAAACTACTATTCCTTTATTGCCTACAGAACAACAACAACAAAAAAACACTTTAGCATGGTTTATAAAATTCAGTTCACCTCTACTGCCAAGTCTTTGCCTAATGAGGAACATTCTCACAATATGCTATTAAATGAAAAAAGCTCCAAAGCACTATGTACATCATATACTAAGTGAATACACCAAAGAAGTCAAATATTACATGATTTTCTACTTATATGAAATACCTGGAACATGCAAATCAAGAAATGGAAAGCAGACTGGTGGTTTCTAGGGGCTGAGGGAGAGAGGAATAGGGAGTCATTGTTAAATGGTTACAGAGTTTCTGTTTGGGGTGATGAAGAAGTTTGGAAAATAGTGTCAAGCATTGTACAACATTGTGAATATAATTGTCATCATTAAATAGTATACTTTAAAATTATTAAAATGTAAATTTTGATATGTATATATACCCACATTTAAAAATTAATAATGTAATACACCAAAAATATTAAATTGCATGTGTTCAATGGCCAAATTATATCATATGTAAATTATCTCAGTAAAGCTGTTAAAAAATCTGTATAATATGTACATAAAACACTAGTGTGGGAGAAAGACAGGGAGCATATGCTCCTAACTGCTAACAGAGATTAAGGCAAGACACAGGGGTTCCTATTTTCTTTTCTGAGCTTTTCTACATTTTCCCAATTTTTCATAATGAGCTTGTGTCATATTGCCTTTGTACCC
The DNA here is from genome assembly GCF_902686445.1 of Sciurus carolinensis. NCBI lineage: Eukaryota > Metazoa > Chordata > Mammalia > Rodentia > Sciuridae > Sciurus > Sciurus carolinensis. The sequence continues at coordinate 52,800,740 of NC_062229.1, read as the reverse complement.
AAAAGAAGAAGTATAACTGTCATTTTTAAAATGCTAAAACTTCAAACAAGATAAAAATAAGATGCCAGTCTTGATATTCTCTGGTTGGGAATCAGAACACAAGGCAGTAGAAGCAAAAGATGCGTCCAGGGTCTCTGGAAGAAGACTGCTGGGATTCCACTTCTCAGAACCTGCTTATTCATCTGAGCAATAGGAATAATAATCGTCCCTACTTATCAAGAAAATAAAGGAGATAGTTTACATGAAGTGCTTAAAATAATATCTAATATCTAACACTATGACCTAAGTGTTTAGTTACCTTTCAGCTCTTATTATTTTTATTGTTGCTGTTGCTATATTACAATCCTATGAGAATTTATAAACTAACCCCTACTAAACCAGGGATTGGCAAACTATGGCCCAAGGGCCAAATCTGATGCACTGACCATTTTTGTATGACCCACGAGCTAAGAATGATTTTTACATTATTAAATGGTTGGAAAAAAAAAACAAAAGAATGATATTTCATGATACATGGAAATTATAACAAACTTATATTCTAGTATTAATAATAAAGTGCTATTGGAACACAGCCAATTATCCTGTTCAATTATGTGTTACCTGTGTCTACTTTCATGCAGTTGCAACAAAGACTGCCTGGTTTGCAAAGCCAAAAATATTTACTATCTGGCCCTTTAAAGCCAATGGCTGCTGACCACTTGCTAGGGAATATACTCTGAAAGCATAGACTAGCACTTGTTCATTCAGGTTTAGTCTATGGTAAGCAGAAACTCCCAAGGAATTAGACTGTAGTTCATATCTCCTGAGATACTGAAAGGAACATCTCTTACCCACAACCTCTGTGGCAACCAGGCTGGGAAGTTGAACCACAGCCACTGTAACCCAGAACAGTTAGCACTTAGTAAAGGACTGCCTACTTCTTATTTTTTGCCCCTACTTAAGCAAATAGTCACCCTAAACCAATCATAAGATGTCTCACTTTCAGATAGCCCACCTTTGGCTTCCTCATGTCAGTGTCCTCCAATCAAAGCATTTGCACCTGAAGGCTTATTAATTCTTTTTTTTCTTTCTTTCTTTCTTTCTATAAAGCTTTTCCACTCCACTGCCTAATCCTGAGTCTCTGTCCAACACTAGGGATGGTGGCAGGCTCCCTTGCTATGGGGAAACCTCTGAATAAACAGCATCTGCTTTTTCTCCTGTGGGTGGTCTTTTTTTATTTTGTTAACCTGGAGGTCCTCAGAGATATGGTCTGAATTGCCTGTTGCCGTGGACTCTAGTCTTAAACTGTTCATAGTACCCAAGAATGCCCTTTGGGTCTTGCCCCTTGAAGGCTGCCAAGTCTGTAGTAATGTGGTAAGTCAGTACTGCACCTGAATTCCACTCTTTGTACTGAGTGCTTTGGCTCTTTATTCTCTATCTGGTAGTCCCCAGGCTTTGTTGTTGGTTCCCATTCATTCAGAGGAATTGAGCCATTCTTTTTCATCCTTTTTCACTGTTTTGTCCTTCTGTTTTGTGTTGTACTATCTCATAGTGTTGTTTCTCATAAAGAGAATCACAGGGTTATAGGCGTTATATGCCTATTATTTGAGCCAGCCTCACAGACTGGTGATTCTTTGATTCTCACCAGCTTAGTGTCCACATGGACAAACTTTTCTGTGGGTGATCAAAAAAAAATGGATAAGGTTTTCCTTCCATCTGTATGTTATAATAATTCTCTCTGATTTTCCTCCTGGGAGTCAGAAATTGTCAGATCTGAATTTGAAGGCAGTCAACCAGAGGTTTGGAGGTCTGAGACACTAAATGCATAAGCATCACTTTCTGTTACCAGCACTTGTAGGTTCATCTAAGTTTAATTCTTCTCCTTCTCTAGAAAAAAAGAAAGTTAAAAAAAAAAAAAAAACTCCTGCTTCTTAAGTATACACTCATTACAATCCTAATTCTTGTGCCTACCTTGGCTGCTTTCACTAAAGTCATCTTCAATGGCCACTCTAGAGAACATCTGACTTAAACAAAATTATCTATTTCCAGGGTGCCTTAGAGGGGAAAAAGGAATAACATTTATCAGGTCCATCCAATGGTCAGCAATTTTATTGGCATGCAGACACCTCCAAAAAAAATCTGATTTAAAAACAAAATTGCTTCACTTAAAGATTATTTCACCACAGCTAATGAGCAACCTGACAATCTTAAGCAACACAAACTAGACTCATTTCCCTAATAAATCCTTCTTCTTCTTGTCCTTCAGTTGCCTCCCTATGCCTGGTTCTTCCTTGTCCTCTTTATTCTTCTGATCTCTGCCAAACCCTCTTCTCCCATTCCCCTACCATTTCCAAACAACTCTACTAAGACCCCTAGATGCCAGTTGGCATCTAAAGATTCATCCTATCTATAAACCAGGTATTCAGACAACTACAATTTAAATCTTGGACCTGAGATGAATGTAAAGCTATAATTAAGGATTTCATAAATCCAGACAAGACCAGCAACTATTTACAGGAGAATTCAGAATTCTTTTGAGTGTATATGACCTATGGTTACCATACATTATCAGCTTACATACATTAGACAAATGTGTTATAGTTTGAATTCGGAATATGCCCTTAAAAGTTCATATGTTAGGCAATGAAGCAATTGTTCAGAGGTGAAAAGATTGAATTATTAGGGCTCTGACCTGATCATTAATCCATTTGATGGTTAATAATTTGAATGGACTTACTGGATAAAAACTATAAGCATAGCCTTGCAGACTATATCGATTCTTGGTCCCTTCCTCCCCTCCCTTCTACCTCTGCTTCCCAGCTGCCAGGAAACAAGCAGCTTCCCTCTATCACACTCTTAGGTAATGATGTTCTGCCTCACCTCAGGCCCAAGGTGACAAAAAGCTGATTAACATAGAATGAAATCTTGAATAGCAAAAATAAATAAATAAATAAATCTTGAATAGCCAAAATGAATTGACAGTTGCAGAAACTGCAAGCCTATGAGATCTTTTGTTCCACAATAAATAAGAGGACTAAATAAACAAAAAGGACTAAAAGCTGGATGAAGACTTTTAAAATTCACACCCAAAACATTTCATAAGATATTTCCAATAAAAGTACATTGGACCATAATGCAAAAAGGAAAACATGAAATTATAAGAGATTTTCAGGATAGACTAGAAAATAAATTTCAACATTTAATAATTAAAGGTGCTGATTTAGCAGAGGCTCTTTCATCTTAGACAAAGGTATTCCCACTATCCCTTATAATCATTCTATTCCCTTAGGAATACACTGGCAAGCCTCCTATGAATGAATAATTGGAAGGCCCATATGTTCAGAGGTTTCATCTCAAATGCTAGATTCTGATTGCTATATGCAGGTAAGGTAAAATATTGCAAGGGACCATACCCAGTCCTGTCAGTAACAAGTTAAGATCTCCCTTTCCACAATATCTTCCTAAACAGACCCTTCATGATTTCAACCAAGATATTTATAAAATGCAGATAGGGAAAATCAGAGAAAATACTGTTCTTGAACTTTGTTGGAAGAGACTTTATCAGGTACTGTCAGCAACAAATATGGCAGTGAACCTCCCTTGGAAGAGTTCACAGCTAGAGATGCAATGCAAAATAGAAAAACTACATAATTTTAACATATGTACTACTGTGATGCAGGATTTCAATGATGGGGGTTCTCTACATATGTGGGAGTAGAGGGCATATGAGATGTCTCTGCACTTGCCACTCAATTTTGCTAGGAATCTATTATTTTTTAATTTTGCTTTAAAAATAAAATGTACTCAAAACTTTAAAAAAATAGAAAAACTAGAACTAGAAGGTAACTCCAAAATGAGACCTCAAGCTGAGAACTCTCAGACACCCTCTGGAAGAAACTAATTTTCAGAAGCAGACAGCTGATGACCTGAAATAGGGAACAGTTTCCACCCAAGGCATTGGACCAAGATCCCTGTCTAATTCCTTTTTGTTTGTCATCTTTCTCCTTATAATCATCCTTCTTTTCATTTTCTATGGACCCCTAACTGCTGTCTATCCATAACTGCCTTTTTTCTCTATTTTCATTGTTAGGTCAGAAAACATTCATTTTTACATTATCCTCAATCTTACTGATTACTAGACATGCTATATATCACCAGATCCCCATGATAAAAATCCTGTAGGCAATTATAGTCTTATGAAATGAGATCATATGGAATTTCAAACAATAGCATTTCTACTTAGACCTATGTGAACAATTGCCCTGAAATAAATCAACCTATGATTTTGCTAGCATCCCTCTCTGCCAGAAAAAAAAAGAACTATTATAATCTACTATTCAGACCCTAGTTCCATGTCTGCACTCAGCACATTTCCTAAAATGATGGTTCAAATACTTGCCACCTGGAAGAGAAATGTAGCCCACTTAATATGATGCTTTGCTTCTTACCTTGTGTCATAAACAACTCTTCAGACCTTTCTCTCCATGAGTTAGATACTACTACATTAGATACTACTTTTGTGACCAAGAAACCTGATCCTGTTTGCCTAAGACGAATAATACATTCACTTTAGGAATACTATTCAGAGACTGTCCATGAACACAGACTCTAGTTCTATAAATTGTCAAGGCTGGATGTGAGCTCCAAAGTGAGGGCAACTTTTGATTATTCAGGTGCTCTCCCTGGGGATATTACTGACTCCTGCTTCATGCAAACAATCAGAGCAATTCCCACTGATGGAACTTTTACAAATAGAAACATGTTTAAAGAGCCTATCAATACCTCTGGCAGAAGTTATTAATGATACTACCTCTGCCTTAGTTGGAATACAGATCAGTCTCAACTCATCAGCAAAGTAGTGATGGACAAGTGCATTGCTCTCCATTTTTTGTTGGCTAATCATGGCTACATCTGTGACATCGCTAAGACTGCCTGCTGTACCTGGATCAATGCAGCAGGAAGGTAAAACAGAATTGCCTTAAGAAACATTGGCTTTCCAAGATTTATCTTTGTGGCCTATTAAATTTATTCTGTTGACCTCAAACAATCAGTGTTACTGGTTATTTATAAAGACAATTAATTGTTCTGATTTTTGTAACAAGAGTCATGATGTCAGTTGTATTCCACTCAGAGTCTTTCAGGTTTCTGCTTATCAAACAACTTCTATAGTAATATAATATTAGGAAGGTCAAGAAGATCTTGCAATACAGTTGACTATGGAGACAACTGGATAATGTTTGAGAGGTGAAGGCCTTTTCTGAATTGGTCACTCACAGATGACAGAATGATAAAAAGAGAGGGCTTAGAGACTTACATACAAAAGAAAATGGCTAGCCCAAATATGACGATAGAACTCTGACCCAAAACCTCTGCAGAAACCAAATTCAATAATCAGGATTTGATCAATAACTTCCCTATTTTTGGCCCATACTAAAACTCATGGTCAACTAAAGGAAGCCCCAAACTAATTACATGACAAAACTTCATTTTTACTTAGCCCTACAATTTCCCTATGGAATCAAAGCACATAGACCTAAAGGTTTCCCTTTTTCAATGTAAAGCTTTCTCACTCTACCATCTGCTTCTGAGAATCTCTGTAAAATACAAATGATGGTGGCTGCCTCCCTAGTTATATATAGCCATATATAGTTATATATAACCTCTGTTCTCATTTAGCAAATATTCATTTATTTTCACACTATACACAACCACATGCACAGGTTCACATGGACAAACACAGGTAGAAATAGCTGGGCTGTGTGCAAGATACTAGAGATCCTAGTAGCCAAATAAAGAGAGACACTTTTCAGTGAGGTAGTACATCCTCACTTCTCTGCCCCACCTCCCAAGGGCTCAGGTTCAGTTGCTTGCACCTATAAATATCCCCTTCCCAAACAGGCAAATCTGTTGTCCTTGGATAACCTATCATCCCACTGTTGCTCCCAGGTTCCACTCAGACCTGAAACTTCCCAATCACATGGCAGGGCAGAACCATAAATAGGTCACCCATGTACAGAGAAGTCACTGGGTCCCATATGACCACCAACCAGGTGTATCCAAAGGGGAGCCTCATCTACTCACCCCCAACTGACATACAAACATTATTTTCTGTGTATGCCATGACTTGAGAAAGCTGGGAAGGCAATAAGGAAATCCTATGCCCCCAGATCCTTGGAAGTCTCATGCTGTATGCCAGCCTCTGCCTTGGGAAGGAATTTATACAGACCTGTGGGGCTTCAACAAGTCCCAAGTAAAAGGTATGTGAATATGATGTTTTCAGTGGGTAAGAGCTGCCTCCTAGGGAAATGAGCTGAAAAGTTCTATGGTAGGATGTGTTCCATGCTTTCACTGTACAAGCTACAGAATATACCCTGGTTCCAATTAGGAGAGATCCATAATACTCTCATATTCCAACTGAAGATAGTACATCTACATTATACTGATAAGCAGTAGCAAGATGAAATAATATTGCTAAAGCTAACTATCATCATAACAATACATCATCTAACACTGGATGAGCTCTCACTAATTCCAGTCATCAGGGTCAAATATTTTGTGTGTTTTTTCTCACTTACTCCTGACAACAGTCTGATGATGCAGGTTCTCTTAATGAACTCATTGTACTGATAAAAAAAAAAATTGAAACCAAAGAAATTAGAGCAAAAGTTACACAACAGAACAGAAACTTGAACCCTGTACTAATTTGTTAGACTTCATTTTCTAAGCTGTTAATCTCTAATTCAAATGCTACATATAACCCATATTTGACTGACAATACAAGTTAGCAACTCAAGCATCATAGCTTAATATAAAGAGTAAAATTACACAGAAGGGAGAGGAAATTCATCATTATTTAGCAACTGAAAATTAAATTCTAATTTATATAATCAGTTATTAAATTATTATTAATTCAGGGGGGGCTGGGAAGATAGCTCAGTCGGTAGAGTGCTTGCCTTGCAAGCACAAGGCCTTGGGTTCGATCCCCAGCACCCCAAAAAAAAAAATTATTATTAATTCTACTTAGATACTTGTACTGTGTCTTGATAAATACAGAATACAAATCTGTTTTAGAACTTCAGTTGAATTTACTGTGGTCTTAAATTTAACTTTTCACCAGCAATTGTCTTGCAAATTATTTGAAATAACTAGTAATTTCACATATTATAAGTCTATTTTCATATCAAGCTAACATTTCATCAGGATTTTGTATGCTAATATTAATGGGAATTTAACTACTATATTTTAATAATAATGATCCCATTAAATTGCATGAAAGCCAGGTTGAAAATTGCAAAATATCTAGAAATCATACTAATATTTGTGTTATTTCAGAGAAGGTAGGTTCAACAGCTTACTCCTTATTTTACACATAATCAATTTCAATAGACTAAAAGGAGGAAAGAATTTGAAATTCATTTAGTCTATTCAATCTTGTGGTGTGTAACTTATTAAATTTAAATATAGGATTTGAAAAATCTAAGACATCATCACATCACTTAAGGCTCAACAGGGGATTACCTAGAAAGCTTCTTGGCTTCCCCATCTCACCTTCTCCACCCCTCCCAACCTATGCTTAAAACAGCAGCACATTGGTCTAAAGCAAAAATTGGCTTTCTTTCTTTTTTTTTTTTTTTTTTTTTCTGTTAAGGGTCAAATAGTAAACATTTAAATCTTTGCCAGCCAGATAGTCTACTGTAACTACTCAATTCTGCCATTAGCACAAAAGCAGCCAGAGAGAATAAAATGAATGTGTGTCTGTAATATAAACTATCCTTTTTAATGTTTAAATTCATTTATTCATTTTTTTCATTTATTTTATAAACTTTATGGACATGAACCTGTATATTTCATAATTTTCATTTGCTCTAAAATACTATTTGGATTTTTTAAACCACTTAAAATGTAAAATCCATTCTAAATTTTGACTTATACAAGAGAACAGGAGGTAGAAATAAGTTGGTCTTTGGGTACTAATTTGCTGATGCCCCCCCACCCCCGTTTTCTTTTGTAATCATATCCTCAAATTCACACCTTACACACCTTCACCTCCATGTAAAGAGGTCATCCAGTATTTGTTTTCAAATAACAAACATGGCTAACAATCATTAAAAGTTTATTGTATGCTAGGCCATATGTGAAGTATTTATATGTATCATTTCATTTAATCTTTTCTCAGTCTTAAAGGTAGTTCCATTATTACCTCCATTTGACAGATGAGGAAATCGAGGTTTACAGACGTTAAATAACTTGCAGAAGATCATGCAACCAGTAAGTTAAGCAGACTGACTCTATGGCCCCTACGATTAGTACCCCTTGCTATACGTCTTCCTAAAAAGGTATCCTAAAAAAGTAGGAGGCAGGATAGAAGATTAAAAATCAACTAGGAAGGGCTGGGGAGATAGCTCAGTTGGTAGGGTACTAGCTGTGTAAGCACAAGGCCCTGGGTTCAATCCCCAGCACCACAAAAAAAAAAAAAAAAAAATCAACTAGGAAGCTTCATAAGAAAAATAACAAATAGGAGACATTAGCAGAACCAAGGTGATAACCATCAACACAATAAGGAAAGATCCTATTTTCACATTTCTTTTGAAAATGACTAGTTCCAGATATCTTTCATTCATTAGTGAACACTATTAGTTTCAATGCAACAATATTTACCAGAGTCCAAAGGACTAAAGTCTCCCATGACCTAAATGAACATTTATGCAGTGACCAGGAAGGTCACCTTCATAGTTCACATTTTTTTAGAATGGATGAGAGCAGCCATTCCTTTATATTTTTCCTTGGTACTTGTATGGGGGGTGGAGTGCTCAGGATGCTTCCAAGGTTATCAAGTCACATCTGTCAATAACAAGGGAGATTTACATAGTAATCTCTCCCCCAAATTCCTTCTGGGAAAGGGACTATACCCTTCTATTCCTGGAATGAGGGGGCCGGAACCCTGGAGCCATGAGGGGGGTCAAGAAAGGGAGGATGGAGCCAAGAGAAAATATAGACAGACCTAGGGAGCTGTGGGGCCAAAGAGGCTACCCAAAATATCAGGTCTGAAGAAGTGGGTAGGAGGAGAGCCAAGAATCAGGTCATCAAATCCCTTCACATGCTGAATTGTAAATGAACTATTTATAGTACAGTTTCTCCCACTAGAGTACTAAGGCAATGTCAGTTTCAGTTACCACTGTATCACTGTCTGGTATAATGCCTACCACGCAGTAAAAATTTAATACATATTTGAAAGATGATTAAAATACCTCAGTGTTGTGAAAAAAAATATGCACCGGAGGGGTGGGGATTGTGGCTCAGTGGTAGAGTGCTTGCCTGGCACATGTGAGGCACTGGGTTCAATCCTCAGCACCACACGAAAACAAAAACAAATAAAATAAAGGTACTGCATCCATCTACAACTAAAAACTATATTTATTAATAAAAGAAATATGCATAGGAAAAAACAGAAAAGACTGTATCAAAACATAAACAATGATGACCACTAGATGGAACAGTATGATTCTTTTTTATATTCTTTCATATAAAACAAGTATTCTTTGATATACTTGGCTGCATTTTGTCCACACAATGTCTATGAGGAATAGAAATACCAGAGACCACCACAACACAAATCTTACGAATTACTTTCGTAATTTCATAATCTTGAGATTACTGGCATGATTTCCAAGTCAAAGTCTTATTTATAATAAATTACCATCTCACTGTCAATTGGCAAACCTGACAATTGTATTCTTAAGTGCCACGAAGAACCTTTGAAATATAAATTAAGAGAGCAACACCTGCAGAGCAATATTATGCAGTTACAATTTAATTTTACCTTTCAATAGAATTAATCACTTCATACTTCATACATTAGTCCCCCAAAAAGGTATCAAATGGGAGAACATATTGTATTAAAAATAGCCATATGAAGTTATTTAGATTGGTAGTAGATTAGCTCCAACCAGGCCTTAAAATGCATTGGAGCATCAAACCAACAAAATAGTATTGCCCCAAAATGCAATCAATTAAGTGGAAGATTTTGCATGTGTGTTAGGCAGTTTTCTGTTTCTGTGACAAAACACCTGAGAAAATCAATTTAGAGGAGGACACAATTATATTGGCTCACAGTTTCAGAGGATTCAGTCCATGGTCACTTGACTATTGATTCAGAACTGTGGTGAGGAAGACTATCATGATACATGGTAAAGCAAAACTGCTTAGCTCATGGTGGCTAGGAAGTAGGGAGAGAGAGAGAGAGAAAGAGAGAGGAAGGGGATGAGGACAAGGTGACCAAGTTCCTCCCACAGAGCCTCACCTCCTAATAGCCAATTGATGAGGTTAACACCTTATGATTCATTAACTTCCAAATGCCCCACCTCTAAATATTGTTGCCTGTGGACCAAGCCTTTAACTTATGACTTGGGGGACACTTAGTATCAAACAATATAGTATATGTGTGTGAGAACTTCACATTTTTATTGTGTCACTGGACTACATCACAAAAGAAGCAGAGAAGAATAAACATGCCAAAAGCTCAGTACTACAAACTCTCAGTGCACAAAGGCAGCCACCTGAAAATCATCTAGTTTTCCAGATATACTCTAGATGCATACAGATAGACAGAATTTCTTCCATAATTCCAAATTCCAAAGAAAGTTCAAAATCATTCACATATTCCCAGTTTAGAATGTCACCAAATAAACCAGATAAACTGGGCTCAGAGAGGCTCCCATTCCTACCTTGTCCTGACTATACCCACAGTGTGCCAAAAACAGTTAAGGGACACTCTGCTGCTGGTAGGTGTGCCTCCACTCAAGAAGCCTCAGCTCTTAGGTTAGCCCTGCACAGTTCAATAGACATAACGTAAGCCACATACATAACATTATATATTCTAGCAGCCACATTAAAAAATATTTTTAAATAGGTGGAATTAATTTCAATAACATTTTGACACAATGTATCAAAAATAAAATCACCTCAATATTAAAAACTACTAAGACAATCATTTTATGTTATACCAAGTCATTTAAGCCTAATATATATGTCATACCTAAAGCACATCTCAGTTCAGACAGTCCATAGTTTAAACGCTCAATAGTCACATGTGGCTTGTGGCTGTAGCATTGGACAGTGCAGTGTTAGTATACTTCTGCTGAAAAAAGACCCTTTAAGTTGCTTACTACTTATCAAGATAGCTCATGTGTCACTAATGGATTTCAACAAAACCCAAAATATAGAGATGAAAAGGGAAAATAATCCAATGTGACTTCTATTTGCTCATGAAATAATATATACTCCACAACTTCTTTATGCCAGGCACTAAGACAAGAACTTTACAGAGCTCATTTCATTTACTGTGTAAAACAATCCTATGGATAGATCTCACACAAGAAAACTGAGGCATAAGAAATTAATTAAGTTGCTTAAGGTCATACTTTAAGAACATAGTAGTGCTTGGATTTCAGCCCAAGCATTCTGACTCTAAAATATATACTCTTATTCAACAAAAGAAAGAAAACAGGAAATAGATGGTTAAGAAATATTAGTCTGACATTAGTGTGTATATCAGAAAGAAATTCAGAGAAATATTTAAAAGCCAGGGGCAGAAATCTAGTCTTGAGATACAAAGATAAATTCACATACAAGAAAGAAGTAAGGAACATTTCACTGACAGCAAATAAATGTCACAAATGTGTTTTTATAAGGAAAGTAAGCTATCAGTATATCTGCCTTTGATATAAAATGAGATGCAACTAAAAATGTAACCCTCACAAATGGAGTTTAATTTCAAATTGCTACAAGTTGTAAATTTGTTCTTCAAACATCAAACACATGGGAAACAGAAGCTAATTATTATGTCTTATTTTAGTATGTGAAAATTACTTATAATCTGCCTGTTAAACAATTCAAAATTATCTTAAATGATAATTGACTATCAAACTGGGCCAATTTACACCTACAATCCCTCGGAAACCAACTAAGAACTGGGACAACCACAGAAGAAAAGAAAAACATCTTCATGTGTGTCAATTTCTTTGTTTCTCAATTCTCAGTCCCCAAGGCCAAAACCAGGGAAAATAAGTCTAACTAAACACAATGATTAATAAGGAAGCACTTTTCAATCATGGAAAGTTCTGTATTATTTGATTTGTCTCAAAGAAAATTCTATGCCTCTTACACTTGAGCCATTATTCTAATATTGTTCATGAGAAATTTTAAATTTTTTATCTTTGTTTCTTAGTGCATTATACATAATAGTGGGGTTCATTTTAATGTATTCACACATGCATGGAATATAATTTGGTCCATTTCAATCACCAGTACTTTGTTTTCCCTCCCTCCTCCCTTACTCTATTTCCCTTCTTCCCCTCTACTGGTGTTCTATTTATTTATTTTTTAAATTTAAATATTTTTTAGTTGTAGGTAGACACAATATCTTTATTTATTTATATGTGGTGCTGAAGATTGAACCCAGTGCCTCACACATGCTAGGCAAGCACTCTACCACTGAGCCACAACTACACATAAAGGTAGAATTCAATGTGGTATATTCATATATGTACATAGCATAACTTAGTCACTTTTATTTCACTGTTCCTTCCTTTTCCCATTGTGAATAAAACTCCATTGTGTATATATACCACATTTTCTTTACCCATTTATCTGTTGTTGGGACCAAATGGTGCTAAGAAAACTGAATATCTGTATGTAGAAGAATGAAACTAGATCCCTATCTCACCCAATGCAAATTTCAACTCAAAGTGGATTTAGACCTAGGTAATAGACCAGAAACTCTGCAACTGCTAGAAGAAAACACAGAGTCAACACTCCAACATATTGGCACAGGCACCAACTTCCTAAAATATAAGAAATAAAACCAAGAATCAGTAAGTAGAACAGCATCAAATTAAAAGGCTTCTGCACAGCAAAGGAAACATAAGTATGAAAAAAGAGGTTATTGGATGGAAGAAATATTTACCAGCTACTTCTTCATTAATATCCAAGATATTAATATCTGGAATACATAAAGAACCCAAAAAACTTAACACCAAAAAAAAAAAAAAAATAGCCCAATCAAAAAAGGCAAAAGAACTAAACTGACACTTCTCAAAAGAAGAAATATAAATGGCAACAAATACATGAAAAAATATTTAACATTCCTAGCAATCAGGGAAATATAAATCAAAACTACATTGAGATTTTATCTTACTCCAGTTAGAATGGCAATCATCGGGGGGTTTCAAGATGGCGGACTAGAGGGAGGCTGCATTTCATGTTGCTCCAGGACGCAGGATTCAAAAGAGGAGATAGTGAGAGACTTGGGACCAACTCAAAGCTGCCGGGTGAGTCTCTCTCGTTGGGGAGGCGTCCCGGATGGGGCGGTAGCCCAGAACACAGGGAACTTTGTGAAGTAGAGTTGCTCGGCGAGACACCCCTACCACCCACTGGAGCGGTAAACACGGACAACTGGGATCATCGTAGAGGAGGCGACTCAGCACAGCTCTTGGACTCGGAGCAACTACTGGGGCTCCGGGCGGCTGCCTGAGGAGGAGCTGCGTGGCGAGCTGTTTGGACTCGGAGCAATCGCTTCTGAACACCGGGGGGTTGCCCGGAGGAAGAGGAGAAGCACGGCGGGTCGCTTGGTCTAGGACTGACTACATCAGAGCCACAGGCGGTTGCCAGAGGAGGAGCTGTGTGGTGAGCTGTTTGGACTCAGAACGACCGCTTCTGAACACCGGGGGGTTGCCCGGAGGAAGAGGAAGAACATGGTGGGTCGCTTAGTCTACGAGTGACTGCATCAGAGCTACAGGCGGTTGCCAGAGGAGGAGCTGCGTGGCGGGTTGTTTGGACTCAGAACGACCACTTCTGAACACTGGGGTGTTGCCTGGAGGAAGAGGAGAAGCGTGGAGGGTTGCTTGGTCTAGGAGTGACTGCATCAGAGCCATAGGCGGTTGCCAGAGGAGGAGGCGAGTGGTGAGTTGTTTGGACTCAAAGCGACCACTCCTGAACACCCAGGGGGATACCCCGAGGAGGAGGAGGAACAGGGTGGGTCACTTGGACTCAGAGTGACTGCCTAGGGCTATGGGCGGTTGGTGGGAGGAGGAGACGCGAAGCGAGTTGCTTGAACTCCTAATGACTGCGTCGGAAACCGGGCGGCTGTCTGGAGGAGGAGGTGTGTAGCGGGTCTCTGGGTCTCGGAGCTATTGTACGGGGCTCCAGGTGGTGGCTCAGAGGAGGGGTCGCATAGCCAGGCGATTAGGTGCAGAGCAGGGTCCCAGGACCGGCTTCTTGCTGGAAGAGCCACACAGAGACACGCCTAGGGGCGGAGGGAAGTTTCCAGGACTGCGGGCAGCTTCTCTAAGGAGAGGCAGCCTAAGGAGACTCGTCTGCGAAGGGTGAGGCTCCCAGGCCCAGGAGGTAGGTCCGGACCCCTGGGAACATTGCAGAGGAAGACAACCCATCCCAGGCAGTAGTTGTAGATTGAGGGGAACCTCTAGGAGGGGAACTGAACAGCGAGACCTCCCACTGGGTGAGTCTTCCCTGCCAGGTGAGGTTTTCCCACAAGGACGGTAAAAACCAGAGACACAGTCACAAACAGGCCTTGCCTGAGACCGCAGCCTAGTTCCCCTTTGGATGACCATTGGTCAACAAGTGGAGGCACCTCTGCCCACTATCAGGGAATATACCCCATCTGAGGGTCACCATCCCTAGAGAGGCAGCTTCCTTGTGGAGTACCGCATTATCAACTTCCTCCAAGGCTGCAGGCTACTGAAGGATAAGAGGGGATATACTAGCAATCTTCAGGGACATTATAAGTCAATAGAGGAAATCTGCAATATCTTAAGGACCCACTGATTCCTGAACAATATGAGAAAACAAGGGAAGAAAATGCCCCAAACAAATCTAGATGTTACATCAATAAAATCCAACGACAGCATGGCAGAAGAAATGACAGAAAGGGAGTTCAGAATGTACATAATTAAAATGATCAGGGAAGCAAACGATGAGATGAAAGAGCAAATGCAGGCATTGAATGATAGCACCAATCGACAGTTAAAAGAGCAAATACAGGAAGCAAAAGATCATTTCAATAAAGCATTAGAGATATTGAAAAAAAACCAAACAGAAATCCTTGAAATGAAGGAAACAATAAACCAAATTAAGAACTCCATAGAAAGCACAACCAATAGGATAGAACACCTGGAAGACAGAACCTCAGATATTGAAGACAAAATATTTAACCTTGAAAACAAAGTCAAACAAACAGAGAAGATGGTAAGAAATCATGAACAGAATCTCCAAGAACTATGGGATATCAGGAAAAGGCCAAATTTGAGAATTATTGGGATTGAGGAAGGCTTACAGAAACAAACCAAAGGAATGAACAATCTATTCAATGAAATAATATCAGAAAATTTCCCAAATCTGAAGAATGAAATGGAAAATCAAGTTCAAGAGGCTTGTAGGACTCCAAATACACAAAATGACAACAGACCCACACCAAGGCACATTATAATGAAAATACCGAACATACAAAATAAAGACAGAATTTTAAAGGCGGTGAGAGAAAAGAACCAAATTACATTCAGGGGGAAACCAATACGGATATCAGCAGATTTTTCAATCCAGACCCTAAAAGCTAGAAGGGCCTGGAACAACATTTTTCAAGCTCTGAAAGAAAATGGATGCCAACCAAGAATCTCATACCCAGCAAAACTTACCTTCAAATTTGACGATGAATTAAAATCATTCCATGATAAACAAAAGCTAAAGGAATTTACAAAAAGAAAGCCAGCATTACAGAACATTCTCAGCAAAATATTCCATGAGGAAGAGATGAAAAACAAAGAAGCAAATCAGCAAAGGGAGGAATTATCCTAAAGGAATTGTCAAATAAAGGAGGAACCAAGTCGTGTCAAAAAAATACATAAATAAATAAAATTTTTAAAATGAACCAAATGACCGGGAATACAAATCATATCTCAATAATAACCCTGAATGTTAATGGCCTCAATTCATCAATCAAAAGACATAGACTGGCAGATTGGATTAAAAAGAAAGATCCAACAATATGTTGCCTGCAAGAGACTCACCTCATAGAAAGAGATACCCATAGAAAAAGGTGAAAGGATGGGGAAAAACATACCATGCAGATGGACTCAGCAAAAAAGCTGGAGTATCCATCCTCATTTCAGATAATGTGGACTTCAAACCAAAGTTAGTCAGAAGGGATAAAGAAGGACATTTCATACTGCTTAAGGGAAGCATAAATCAGCAAGATACAACAATCTTAAACATCTATGCCCCAAACAGTGGCTCATCCATGTATATCAAACAAATCCTTCTCAATTCCAGAAACCAAATAGACTGTAACACAATAATACTAGGTGATTTTAACACGCCTCTCTCACCACTGGACAGTTCTTCCAAACAAAAATTGAACAAAGAAACCATAGATCTAAATAACACAATCAATAATTTAGACTTAACAGACATTATTAGAATATACCATCCAACCAAGAGCGAATACACTTTCTTCTCAGCAGCACACGGATCCTTCTCTAAAATAGACCATTTATTATGCCACAAAGCTAATGTTAGCAAATACAAGAAGATAGAGACACTACCTTGTATTCTATGAGATCATAATGGATTGAAGTTAGAAATAAATGAAAGAGTAAAAAACAGAAACTACTCCAAAACCTAGAGATTAAACAATATGCTACTATATGATGAATGGATAACAGAAGATATTAGGAAGGAAATTAAAAAATTCTTAGAGGTAAACGAGAACAAAGAAACATCATATCAAAATCTCTGGGACACTATGAAAGCAGTACTTAGAGGAACATTTATTTCATGGAGCACATTTAATAAAAGAAGTAAAACTCAAAAAATAAATGACCTAACACTACAGGTCAAAGCCCTAGAAAAAGAAGAACAGACCAACACCAAAAATAGTAGAAGACAGGAAATAGTTAAACTCAGAGCTGAAATCAACGAAATTGAAACAAAAGAAACAATACAAAAAATTGAGAAAATAAATAGTTGGTTCTTCGAAAAAATAAACAAAATTGATAAACCTTTAGCCACACTAACAGAGAAGACGAGAGAAAACCCAAATCACTAAAATTCAGAATGAACAAGGAAATATCACAACAGACACGACTGAAATACAAAACATAATTAGAAGCTATTTTGAAAATCTATACTCCACCAAAATAGAAAATTTCAAAGACATCAACAGGTTTCTAGAGACATATGAATTGCCTAAACTGAACGAGGAGGACATACACAATTTAAATAGACCAATTTCAAGTAATGAAATAGAAGAAGTCATCAAAAGCCTACCAACAAAGAAAAGTCCAGGACCAGATGGGTTCTCAGCCGAGTTCTACAAAACCTTTAAAGAAGAGCTCATTCCAATACTTCTCAAAGTATTCCATAAAATAGAAGAGGAGGGAACCCTCCCAAACTCATTCTATGAAGCCAATATCACCCTGATACCTAAACCAGACAGAGACACATCAAGGAAAGAAAATTTCAGACCAATATCCTTAATGAACATTGACGCAAAAATTCTCAACAAAATTTTAGCAAATCGCATACAGAAACATATTAAAAAGATAGTGCACCATTATCAAGTGGGTTTCATCCCAGGGATGCAAGGTTGGTTCAACATCAGGAAATCAATAAATGTAATTCACCATATCAATAGACTTAAAGTCAAGAATCACATAATTATTTCAATAGATGCAGAAAAAGCATTTGATAAAATACAGCATCCCTTCATGCTCAAAACACTAGAAAAAATAGGGATAGTGGGAACATTCCTTAAATTGTAAAGGCCATCTATGCTAAGCCCATGGCTAATATCATTCTAAATGGTGAAAAACTGAAAGCATTCCCCCTTAAAACTGGAACAAGGCAGGGATGCCCTCTTTCACCACTTCTTTTCAATATCGTCCTTGAAACTCTAGCCAGAGCAATTAGACAGACCAAAGAAATTAAAGGGATACGAATAGGAAAAGAAGAACTCAAACTATCCCTGTTTGCTGATGATATGATTATATACTTAGAGGAACCAGGAAATTCCACCAGAAAACTTTTAGAACTCATAAGTGAATTCAGTAAAGTAGCGGGATATAAGATCAATGCACATAAATCTAAGGCATTTTTATACATAAGTGATGAATCTTCAGAAAGAGAAATCAGGAAAACTACCCCATTCACAACAGCATCGAAAAAAAATAAAATACTTGGGAATCAATCTCACAAAAGAGATGAAAGACCTCTACAGTGAGAACTACAGAACACTAAAGAAAGAAATTAAAGAAAACCTTAGAAGATGGAAAGATCTCCCGTGTTCTTGGATAGGAAGAATTAATATTATCAAAATGGCCATACTGCCAAAAGTGCTATACAGATTCAATGCAATTCCAATTAAAATCCCAATGATGTACCTTACAGAAATAGAGCAAGAAATTATGAAATTCATCTGGAAGAATAAAAAACCCAGAATATCTAAAGCAATCCTCAGTAGAAAGAGTGAAGCAGGGGGTATTGCAATACCAGATCTTCAACTCTACTACAAAGCAACAGTAACAAAAACAGCATGGTATTGGTACCAAAATAGAAAGGTGGATCAATGGTACAGAATAGAGGACACGGACACAAACCCAAATAAATACAATTTTCTTATACTAGATAAAGGGGCCAAAAATATGCAATGGAGAAAAGTTAGCCTCTTCAACAAATGGTGCTGGGAGAACTGGAAATCCATATGCAACAGAATGAAACTAAACCCATATCTCTCACCATGCATGAAACTAAACGCAAAATGGATTAAGGATCTCGGAATCAGACCAGAGACCGTGCATCTTATAGAAGAAAAAGTAGGTCCAGAGCTTCAACATGTCGGCTTAGGACCAGACTTCCTCAACAGGACTCCCATAGCACAAGAAATAAAAGCAAGAATCAATAACTGGGATAGATTCAAACTAAAAAGCTTTCTCTCAGCAAAGGAAACTATCAGCAATGCAAAGAGAGAACCTACAGAGTGGGAGAAAATCTTTGCCAATCATACTTCAGATAGAGCACTAATCTCCAGGATCTATAAAGAACTCAAAAAACTCTACACCAAGAATGCAAATAATCCAGTCGACAAATGGGCTAAGGAAATGAATAGACACTTCACAGAAGAAGATCTACAAGCAATCAACAAACATATGGAAAAATGTTCAACATCTCTAGTAATAAGAGAAATGCAAATCAAAACCACCCTAGGATTCCATCTCACCCCAATTAGAATGGCGATTATCAAGAATACAAGCAACAACAGGTGTTGGCGAGGATGTGGGGAGAAAGGTACACTCATACATTGCTGGTGGGGCTGCAAATTAGTGCAGCCACTCTGGAAAGCAGTGTGGAGACTCCTTAGAAAACTTGGAATGGAAACACCATTTGACCCAGCTATCCCACTCCTCGGCCTATACCCAAAGGACTTAAAATCAGCATATTACAGAGATACAGCCACATCAATGTTCACAGCTGCTCAGTTCACAATAGCCAGATTGTGGAACCAACCTAGATGTCCTTCAATTGATGAATGGATAAAGAAACTGTGGTATATATACAATGGAATATTACTCAGTCATAAAGAATGATAAAATTATGGCATTTGCAGGCAAATGGATGAAATTGGAGAATATCATGCTAAGTGAGATAAGCCAATCTCAAAAAAACAAAGGACGAATGATCTCGCTGATAAGTGGATGATGACACATAATGGGGGGTGGGAGGGGTTAGAGTTAGGGTTAGAGTTAGGGTTAGGGAGGGGGGCAAGAATGGAGGAAGGAAGGACTGTATAGAGGGAAAAGAGGGGTGGAAGGGGTGGGGGGGAAGGGAAAAAAATAACAAAATGAATCGAACAGCATTACCCTATGTAAATTTATGATTACACAAATGGTACGTCTTTATGCCATGTACAGACAGAGAAACAACTTGTATCCCATTTGTTTACAATAATATAATAAAGAAAAAAGAATGGCAATCATCAAGAACACAAATAATAATAAATGCTGGTGAGGATGTGGGGTAAAGGTACACTCAAAACACTGTTGGTGGATTGCAAATTAGTACAACCACTTTGGAAGGCAGTATGAGGATTCCTCAAAGGATTAGGAATGGAACCACCATATGATTCAGGTACCCTGTTCCTTGGTATTTATACAAAAGAACTAAAATTAGCATACTGTAATAATACAGGCATAACAATGTTTATAACATAATTCACAATAACTAAGTTATAAAATTTAATATTTTTAAAGGAAAAAATGAGGAACTTCTTCTAGCCATCTCGTCAATATTTTTAAAGTATTGTATGATTTGTTTAATGTCTTACTACCATCCCAGTAAAGGAAAGAACATTTTTTATACTAATTCATTTAAAAATATATGTTGGCCAATTGCAGAGAATGGATTGAATAACAGGTTCTTCTTTGTGGCTCAAAGATAAACTCAAAGATAAAAAGAAAAGAAGGAATGAAGGAAAGAAAAAATGAGGAAAGAGAAAGAAAGGAAAGGAAGGAATGGAAAAAGGGAAAGAGGGGCTATATAGAAAAAACTACATAGCTTACAAGGATCTTAGATGTTCTCACCAAGAAACAAGTTGTCAACCTCAGTATATTCCAGATAAAATTAAGTATTAACCATAACAGGTCAAAGTGAAACACCCCAAACATCCAAGATTCCTTCAACTCTTACCTCTAATATAATGGTTATAGAGATAGGTTCTGATTACATTTTTCTCTTAGTTTATTTTGATAGAAAGAACTGGATTATAGAATTATCCCCAAGCTTCCCAACACTGTGATCCTTCAGAACCTCTGGAGAAATTTTGAAAATATGAGTTCCACCCTAGATGCTCTAAATCAGTATCTCTATAGTTGGGTTTTGTTGTCTACTGGGGGTTTTTTGTGGTTCTGTTTTATGTTCCTCCAGGTAATTCTGATGATAAGCAGGATTTGGGACTAGCTGGTCCAGATCCCACACTGTCCATGCTAAAAAGGCAGCATTAGTATTTGACTCTGCAAATGAATAGGGCTCCACAGACACTGAGAGACAGCTACTGATCATTAAAAGATGAACTGCCAGACCACACAGAAACACGGAGAAATGTGTACAATATAATGTCAAATATAAAGCAAATGCCAAATTCAATACCATATGTAAGATTTTGGCGAGAAAAAATATATGTACAACAGAAGTTCCTGCATTCAACATGTACAGTGTATAAAGGTGATAACAATAGAGATGGATGCCTTTTGTTGGTAGCAAGTGGTTGCCTAGAACTACCTGTGACAGGGATTAGGGTGGTTTTCAGGTGTTCTCTTACCACAGATTTCCTTAGATGATTATCTGCTGTAGACATTCTCCCTTCACTGTATCTCCATTTTGATTAAACAGCAGCAGAAATCCAACTGACTACAGTGGTCACAACCAATGGGGTTTTGTTTTTCTTCACAAAATAAGAAGCCTGGAGGTAGGTCATTGCTGGCATTAGTGGTGCCCCCTAATGTGCCATCTAAGATCAAACCCATCTTCTTTCATTCTCATCTTCATACTTGTATCATCACAGCAAAATGATCACTGCAGCTCCAGGTATCATGCTCATGTTAAAAGCAAAAGGAAGGGGAAGGGAGGAGAAGCTACCTTTCCCAGATGCCCCACTCCAGCCAATTTCCTCATATTTCTCAGGAATCAATGGGCTATATAACTACCACTAACAAGGAATGCTGGGAAATAAAAAAATCTATCAAAAGAAACAGGATTATCTTTATTAGTAAATACTGATCATGATTAATATATTCCTGGGCCTGGATATACTGTTGATCCAAATAAAATCAGGTTCTGTTTGTTGTCAAGAAAGAATTTGAGTTAACAATTGTTGGCTAGAAAATAGTGTTTCCCACAACTTCTTGCTCTACTAATAAATAACTGTGATAGCAATAAAAGAAGTGACATTTTTGCTTTAAATTAATTTCATAGTTTTTGAAGAAATAAAACAGGGTAAGTATACACCAGTCACTCATGGGGGAAGAGTCAAATCAAACAGTGGTTCTAACCAATTGGAACTTAACTATTAGACTGGGGTTGTGGCTCAGTGGTAGAGCCACATATGTGAGGCACTGGGTTTGATGCTCAGCATCACATTTTTTAAAATAAATAAATAAAGATATTCTGTCCATCTACAACTAAAAATATTTTTTTAAAAAAGAACTTAACTATCAAGACAAGGATATAAGACTTGACTACACACAATGAGAATTGAGGCATATTCACAAATATGAATACATGCTATTCAAGTTACCAAAATATGCTATACTGAAATAGCAATCATAGAAAAATTAATCTATAAAAATAATATATTAAAATTAAAGTTATACTCAAATTTTAGCTATTATCAATACAGACATTAGAAATATTGGATCATCTTTGAAAATGCAAAATGTCATGAACAAACATGTTCATAGTAATTACAACTAATTTCAGTTCATAGCATTTTGTATGATTATTATTATAGAGCCCCATATATACACATAAAACCTCTGCTACAGAATTCAGCAATTTGGTCTCTAATTCTGTCAAATTCCCAAGAATTCTCATCGTATCATGGGTGTTCTTGGTTTCTCTTTCACTTGTGCAGTGCAAAGTGATTTTTAAAATGAACATACCAATAAAATAGGCAGTGAACCATACTAAAGATTACCTCCCTGATATTTCTTCCTTATTTATTTGACTATTCAGATTCTCTACTGTTTGTATCTGTGAAATGTGGGATTAGGTGAGGTAGGTGCAATAAAATTCTTTCACCGTGACAACACCATTGCCTTTGCTAATCCATCCAAGCCCTTGGACTATCTTCGAAAATGACAAGGAGATTTTATAACCTCTCCAAGTTGAGCACTTCCCACTCCTTGAACAGAGATTAGGGTAATCAAATCCCATTTCAAAAGAGAATATCATCACCCTTCTGCCTCTTCTTTCTTTTCCAGGAGTGTCCCTGCATGAAGTATATGATCCAGCCATCAATGCTAAAGAGAAATGATTGGATAAGGGGACAGAGCAAGTCCCATATTACCACCTCTAACTCTCATTTTCAACAAATGGTCCTTGCCAGTGACTAGAATAAATCGATGTGTAGAAAAAGCTGGAAATTACTTTCTAGTATAAAACCTCTAGTTATTCAACCTCTGATAATCACAGATGGCTGTGTGAGGAATGAACAAAGCAGAGGATGGAGAGGGCTGGCACAGGCCCTGGAGAAAGGGAAATTCTTTTTTTTTAAGTTCATTTATGTATTTATTGGAGTAAACTGTGTCTACATGAATCAAGGAGCTGGGTTTTAAGCTGATGAGAAGTGAGGAGCAATGGGGGCAGAGAAGGTGCAGGATCAGATCTCAGGAGCTCCAGGTGACTTAGGCCTCAGCACTGACTAACCTTGGGATCGAGAAAGGGAAACTCTGAAACATTGAGTTCACAAATGTAAACTCAGCAAGCTCCTCAGCTTTACATGCTCTTCCACCTCCCTACTGCTGTCATTCCCAGGCTGAGTGTGGAATGAGTACAGGTCAATCAAATGTGTGTTTCATTGAAGGGCATGCAATGACTCAATCAAAAAGTGCATCTGAAATAATATTTGTATGTTTCACGTGTTGGGACATAAAGGTAAAGCATTGGAAAATGTCATCTGGAGTCAAATTGATGGCTGCACCCCAGGATTCTATTTCATGCAGTGACACAAGAAGATGCTTGTGAAGGACACATGGCCCTAGCTCAGAATCTAGAACCACAGCATTGGGTCCATTGTTATACACTCTGGATTTTGATTAATCCTGTTGTGTCATGTTGCCATACTTTGCCCTCTGTTTTAGTGATGATGGAAAATCCCCTGGTCCAAAGAAAGAAAACAGAAAGAGAAGAAAAGTTCAGCCCTGTAACTCCTAGTTAAATCTCTATCTAGCATAGGAATCAACATCTTTATGCCAGAAGGATCATTACTAATAATTTTGTATATTAGCAGAGAGCTTACTAAAGGTGCTCTACTACAATATGAAAATTAAGAGTTTAATTCTTTCTTACAGTATTTATCTTTGACATAAATGAGATAATTTACTTTGATACAAAGTCACATGAAAAAGTGGCTTTGATTTTAGTACAACTTTCCTTTGCATCTGTGGAGGATTTGTTCCAGGGCCCTGCAGATACCAGAATCCACAATCCTCAAGTACCTCTCAGAAAAGAGTGTAGTGTCTGAGCATATCATGGATGTGTTCCCTATGCTTGAAATCATCTCTACTTAAAATACCTAATGCAATGTATGTGCTATGTGAATAATTGTTATACTGCATTATATTTTACTTGTATTATTTTCATTGCTTTTTTCAAGTATTTTCTATTTGTGGTTGGTTAAATCTGTGAATGCAGAACACCCAGATATGGAGGACCCACCATACTTTGATGATTCTCATTTGGACTTACAAAAGTTTGCCTTCGGTCACATTAAAACTGAGCAATTAGAAGAAAAATACAAATCTATTTTATGTCAAATGCAGAGAAAACCCAAGCCTTATTGTGGAATGATCTACAGTTTTTTAAACCTAAGAGTCAGGGGCACAGAAGGAACAAAACTAAACAATACCCATGATCTCCAAAGTTATATGCATAATACTCAGCTACTCTGCTGGGGGTTCCCCAGTTCATAGCAATGACACAGAATGAGAAAAAATACCTATAAATGAAATTAAACCATCCCACATGCAACAGTAGGTGAGGTCCACACATGGACCCATTAGTTCCAGATCAGGGGTTGTGCCACAGAAAGAACAACGTCCCAAGAAAGAGACCAGACATTAGGGTCAACTCTGGGCTTACAGGGGAGCTGAACTGTTCCTTCTACAGCTAACTTCAGCTGCAGTTAAAAGAGGTAATAAATCATGTAATTGTCGGACCCCATTGTCTCACTCCATTTACCCTTTGATTCTGGTGCTTGGAAGAAAATCCCAAGAAACCCAGCCTGAAAACCTGTAGATGTCATTCTCTGGGTAAAGAAAGGTTCAGAAACATACAGCCTTCATTTAAGAAACTTGTAGAAATCTCCCCTGCTTAATATAGGAAAATGAGGACTATCTTGACCGGGGTCATGGACAGGAAGTTAATAACTAGCAATAACTGTATAAATCCCAACTTCACAAGGGTTGTTTAATTTGGTGATTAAATCAACAGTTGACTATGAAAGGGAGCTTTAAAATAGGGCTAAAACTTTTACTATGAAAAATCATTTCAATTAATAATTCTTTTTCCATTCTAAACCATGGCAGCCAAAATAAATGACCATGTTGAACTCAGGAATGGAATAAAGTCTTCTTACAATGAAAAAATAATCCTTCCCCCCATACCTCTCTCAATAGGATAAAATGCCCTGATGAGTAACCATTATTAATTAGCTTTTCTATAAGTTTTTCCATCAAGTATATTTTACCCTGCACAAAAGACCTATCAGTCAACTTCCTGGAAATCCTCCCACTGAGTTTTTTGGGGAAAAATTATAACCAACTCAACACTGGGTTTCTAATAATGTTCTTACTTCAATACCATTCAATACCAAAAATAGAATTTCATGACTTTCTTCTCATATTTTGATTTTTAAACTAAACTCCCTTATCACCCCCCGCAACATACCAACTAAGTGAGTGAGTGATGAGAATATTACAAGCTACATTAACAGTGAAATGTAACACATGATAGTAAAAGCTGGCTGCCTGGTGTATTGGATTTAGAAGGACTGTAAAGTGAAAACTAGACTTAGTGGGAAAATTTCATAATTAGTGATGTCTCCCACCAGAACCAAAACAGAGAGTGACAGTACACTGTTTGTCATTGAGGCTATCTATAAACACACCATTTGAAAGTAAGAGAAAAGAATGAGACACATTTTTCAGTAGCATGAATATTTTTAAATTTTTTTTAGTTGTCTATGAACCTTTATTTTATTTATTTATATGCAGTGCTGAGAATCGAACCCAGTGCTTCATACATACTAGGCAAGTGCTCTACCACTGAGCTATAATATAACCTCAGCCCAACATGAATATTTTTAAGTTCTTTATCTTTTTGTTAAGCATCAGTCAGTTCACATGCTACATAACTAAGAGTTCACCAACCTAACCTAATGAAGGGATTGGGTTCTTAGGCCATGGAATATTATCTGATGCTTGGGGCCCAGGTCACATCCAGGATTAGTAAGAAGCACTACAAATAAGTGACATACTTAAGGTCAGAAGAGACCACCTATTTAATGTCAGATTCTGACAACCTAATAGAGCTGCAGGCAATGTGCCACAGAGAAAATGCACTGAACTTAGAGTACCTGCTTCAGTTTCCAAATGTGACTCATACTGTCAGAATGACCCCTGAGCTTTAGTTTCTTCATCAGTTAAATTGGGACAATGGTTCTTGCACTTATCTCAAAGGATATTTTGGGTATTAAAATGAGAAATATTCAGAGGACAACATATCTTGAACAACTTCAATCTCAAACATGAAAGATGTTCCAAAATTAACTGCTGAATTAGATTCCTCACACCAACAATGCAAATTATTCTTCATTGAAAGACTGCCATAAGGAGCAGGAGGCTATTTCCTGCTGTGCCCTGGATTGAGGCCACAGTGTCACTCCGAGTTTGCCGGATCACAGCTTTTAGTATGCACCATTGACTACACCCCCTAAATCAGTGAAAAGATAACAAAAATAAAAGCAGTGATTAACTTCTGTCTAGAACTTTATAGTTTATCAATCATTCACTTAGAAAAGACCCTCACATCAACTATGAGGTATTACCATGATTCTCATTTGGGGACCAAGGAGAATGAGCAAATGAATAATCAAGGGAATAGAAAGCAGGGAACAAAGGAAGGCTGCAACTTGATTCTAAATACCATGTCATGCTTATTGTTTAAGATGAACATTATTGACTCAAGAAAGTAGATAAACTGGGACAAGTGAATGATGACCCTGTGCTCTCTGTCATCACCTAGGAAGGGATCAGAGAAAATGAGTGTCAATTATAGAGGAAAAATTAAGGTTTCATATGAGGGAGAGTGTACTGATAAGGCAACTATACACAGGAATGGTTACTAAAGAGATGACTGAAGACATCTCTCCAGAGGGAAGAAATATGTGCCTATCATCAGATAATTTTTTATTTGCCAAATTAATTAAAATCTAACTGGGGCTTTAGGAAAATTATTAAAAATAACCTTCTTTGTCCTATGGGTATCATAATATCCCAGATCATATCTGATGGTAGATTAATTTTCCATTCTATGGATGCCATTCAATCTTAAGTCAAATAAAAGACCATGTGTCTACTATGCGCAAAGCATGGTATAGCAGATAACACACTGCAATGAATTCAAGTAAACATGTTGGAATTCTGTAGTGCAAATAATAGCAAAGATGCTATCCTCTGCTAGATAAAGGTAAAGAGGCACTTCAAAGAGATAAGCTATTTTAAGGAAATTATTTTAAGGAAATGTTTCAAATACCAAAATTACTAAGATGCAAGTGGATTTATCCAGGTAAATGTATATGTGTTCATACATGAATGCCCATTCATTCATATATGAATGTTTATAAATTTAGTGCCACAAGTTTTATTTCCTTTACAAAGTTTTCTGGCCCTTAGCCATGGAAATATCTCACTTATATCTTTAGTTCTCCTTCCTGAACCTAGTCAACTTTATGGATATGATATTTACTCTCAACAAAAGTATCCTCTATCTTTTAGAGCTCTTCACAGGACCTTTAGAAAGGAAGTGGTGGGCTTTTGCATAGTGATGCAAACATTCCTGCTTATATAGAGAGATGAAAAGGATTCACATTAATTTCCAGAAATGTATTTTGCTCCCAAATACTGAGACTTATTAACTTCTCTCTACTCCCTCATTTGACCAATATACTAGAATTCATCACAGTATCAGGTCCTCTTTAGGGCAAATTCTCAGAACAGGGAATAGTTAAGTAGCATACCATAGGGGTAAATAAATAAATCCTTGAATATTTAAAGTGTCACTTGGAAATAGGACTTTTATACAAAGTTCAACAGAAAAGGGCTTCCAGTAAAAACAATGTTGGTTATATAAAAGAAACTCGGTGAACAAAGGCCTCATAATTCTAATACTTTTCTTCATTCTCCTCATTGGCCACTGAAAGGCTATGACAGGCAAGTAAAATCCAAACTCATTGCCAAATCACAGGAAGATCCACCTGATTTGGCCACCACCAGCCCCCATATTCTCACCTAAAACTACCTCCTTCTAGCTCTTTCTTGTCCATAATTTTCTTTCAGTGCCTCCCACTCATTACTTCCTCCCTGAGGGTCTTCACACTTGCTATTTCCTCAAGCTGAAATGTCCTATACTTCCACCTCTTCACATCTAGCTGACCTTATTCAGCCTTCATATCACAACCAAGTCATTTTCATAGGGAAACTTTCCCTGAGTCCTACACAGGTAAAGCTCCCAGTAATATACTCTGATGGATTCCCAAACATCTCTTTCAATACCATAAATGTATTTTGTAATTTTTTATTTGTGAAACTATCTATGAACTATCATGCTAGACTATTAGCACTTGAAACCAAGGATTAAGTGTGTTGTTCTCACCCCTTCCTGTAGTTAAGAAAGTTACTGGCACATAATGTGAGATTATGAATGTACAGAATGAAAGAATGAGCCAAATTATAACTAGTAAGTTCTCTAATCAACAAACTTTTCCCTCTAATTCCATCCCAAATCAAACATGAGCCAGTTGGCTGAAAACCCAGGATCAGCAAACAATCAGCTATGCCACCATTAGCCTCAATGAACATCAAAATAGCATCATAGCATAAAACTTAGTGAGCCTTCACTCAACCCACAGACCACCTAGACATGAACAACTACATCTTCAAGGTCTGTGATAGGGTCTCATAAAAACAGAAGGAATTATAACTGTCTTTTCATGTGCTTTTCACTCCATCCACAGACATCTGACCTGATCTCCAACTCACTGTACTGGATAACAAGAGAATTTTCTCTTCTAGCTAA
Organism: Sciurus carolinensis; assembly: GCF_902686445.1. Taxonomy (NCBI): domain Eukaryota; kingdom Metazoa; phylum Chordata; class Mammalia; order Rodentia; family Sciuridae; genus Sciurus; species Sciurus carolinensis. Next base: position 52,771,625 of record NC_062229.1, on the reverse strand, counting down.
AAGGTGTACATGAGGAATTTTCATGGAATGCACTTCTTTGTCCAAGGTCACAACATACCTATTTTAAGACTGGTTATTTCCAAAATAGAAATGAAAACTATTGTGTTGTAGACAAGAACCTGACATCAGGCAAAATAAGCAATTTAACTTACTCTAAATTGTTCAGAATAAAACTTTTTAAAAGGATCTTAAATTACTGAGATTAATTTTCTTGCTGAAAATTCAACATGACTTCTAAACATGATACATATTTCAAATAAAACTTTTGGTTAAACTGTTTTATAAGTAATTCCAGAAATATAAAAACTACTTTACAAGTACAGTACAATGAAATCACTGCACAATATACTGTTAGCTAATTCTGACCTGACTTTTTAACTATTTCTAAGCTATAAAAACCAATATAATCTAGAATATGTAAACTCTTACAGCTAAATAATTAAAAGATAAGCCAGTTTAAATATCGACAGATGATCTAAACAGACATTTATACATATATCTGTATATATACAAAGGGCCAATAATCACATGAAAAGATGTTCAACATAATTAACTTTCAGGGAAATGCATATCAAAACCACAATTAGATGCCTCTTAATAAAAACTATATACTTATAATCAAAAAGTCAGATAATAACAGGTGTTGTCAAAAGTGTGAAAAAAAAGACGAACTGGGTTGGGTTGTAGCTCACTAGTAGAGAGCTTGCCTAGCACATGTGAGGCACTGGGTTCAATCCTCCACACCACATAAAATAAATTAAAAAAATAAGGGTATTATGTTCAACTACAACTAAAAAACTAAACTGGAAACCTCAACATTCTGGTGAGAATATAAAATGATATGGCCCTTTAGAAAACAGTCTGACAGTCCTCAAAAGATTAAATATAAACTTAACACATGAACCAACAACTCCAATTCTAGCACACTAATATTCATAGCAGCAGCATCCATAATAGTCAAAAAGTAGAAACAACTATCCTTCACCTGATGAATAGGTAAACAAAATGTGGTTTATCTCTACAATGGAATATTAGTTGGCAATGAAAGGAATGAAAAATGGATGCATGTTATAACATCAATCAATGAATTTAGAAAACAACATACTAGGTGAAAGAAACCAGTCACAAAAAAAAAAAACCACATTATTGCATATTCTTGTTTATATGAAATGTCCAGATGAAGTAAATATACATAGTAGTGCTAGCTTAGAGGATATGAGAGAAATGGAGAGTATTTGCTAATGTGTATGAGTTTGTTTTTACAGTGATGAAATGTTCTAAAATTGATGGTGGCTATCATTGGTCATCTCTTTGAATACATTAAAAAGTATTCAATCATACACTGTAAATGAGTAAATTGGTATTTGAATTATATCTCATAAAGCTATTATTTTTTTAAAAATTCAGACTCTAAGCTATAAATCAAAGTATTTAAGGACTTACTTAAAACTATAAGTCCTTAAACACTCTCTTTGGATAAGGTCTTAAACTGTTAAGAAGGGAACTGGAGTTTCTCATGGCTCAAGAAATTATCCAGTTGGAAACTTCTATACCTTGAATGAGATGCTCAGGAAAACACTTCTCATGGGTGGTTTAGGATCTCTCTTTTCACATGAATACAGAGTTCACCAAGGAGGAAATCCAAGGAGTCAATAAACTAAGAGGCTTACAAAGAATTTTAAAAATGCAAATTAAAATGATTTTTTTGCTCATAATTACTGATTAAAAGTCCAGGATTGGAAAATTTGTGATTAATTGAGGAATTTACCCTCACTGTTCATGGCTTTAGAAATTTGCATAACCATTTGAAGGTAATTTGCAATAGCCATTAAAATTTTACATGTTCATATCCTTTCACCTAGAAAGTTTCTCCCAGGAACTTATTCTTCAGAAATACATGCTTGATGGGTAATTATTTATAATACTGAAAAACTAGAAACAAACCATATGTTCATGACAAGGGATTGGTTAAATAAAATACAGTTAGTTCACTCAATGGAATATTTGTTAAAATGTATGAGATAGTTTGATATGTGCTCACATCGAAAGGTGCCCAATACACAATGTTAAACAAAAAAGGCAAGTTAGGACACAATATGCATTGAAGATATTAATACATTCATAGGAAAACAATGAAGGAATATAGTCCAAATTTAATGGTAGTTACCTTAGACTGACAGGATTTCCATTTTCTATATTAATTATTTCTTTCAATATTAAATATTTTTACAGTCATTATACATTACTCTTACAAGCAGGAAAAAAAAGATTTAAGAAAGAATGTCCAATCTCTTTGTATGGCTCACTGGAAAATGGAGGTAGGGAAGGGAAGATAAGAGGACAAAGAGGAATCCAGAAATTGCACCTTCCAACCTTTCCTCACTCTACTCTCTAACTTAACCACCTTCTACTTCAAACTACAAAATGGCGACCAGTTCTCCTGTTTTTACTCTCTCTTGGGGCATGAGCACCTAGAAGACAATGGACTCGGTCTATCTTATCTCTACAGCACAAAGAAAAATGCATATATGCAATATTCTAGAGAGTTTGAGCAACATGTCAGGGTATTTTTTAAACGTTTTTATTTTTAAAGTTTTAAAAATAGTTTTGGTTTTAAAATTCAAACAGTACAAAACCAAGTATTAAAAAAATTGGGTACTAGACATAGTGGCTCATGAATGTAGTCCCAGACACTTAGGAGGCTAAGATAGGAGATCACTTGAGCCCAGGAGTTTAGACGGAAAGCCCAGGCAACAGAGAGATCCTGTCTCAAAAAATAAAAACAGAAAAAAAAATTTTTAATGGAATTCTGAGTTCCTTAGTGCCCAGAAATGACTATTTCTAGTGTCAACTACTCTTTCAGAGACAAGTCTACACACATGTATGCATTCCTATAGTCCCTATCATTTCCCAGATGTTAGTACACACCCTGTGCTATAGCTTTCCTTTATCACCTATATAATTATGCAGTTGTTTATTAATACATATAGACATATCTAACAATATCTTATCAATCTTGTTAAAAGTTTTATCCAACACTGAATTTTATAGGTGTACCATACTTGTGTAACCCATATTTCTGTCATAGATATCTAGTTTCTGTATTATTTAGGATATGGTCCAGCTGTATTTCAGATAACAGTGGCATAAACAAGATAAAACTGTATTTCTCAATCTCAAAAAGTTGTGAAAGTAGATAGTATGCTGCTGCTCTGTTACTCTATGATGCCAGATGCTCGTGTCCTTGTCTTTTTATTACTCCACCACTTATGATCTCCTTTCCAAATTCACCTTATGATCCAGGGATGGCTATTCCAATTCCAGCCCCAATGTCTACATTCCAGCAGGCAGGAGAAATGGAAAAAGATGTACCCCTTCTTTTAAGTATGCTTCCCCGAAGTTGTACATACTACTTGCGCTCATATCCCATTGCTCATATCTTAGTAAGATGGCCATACTTTGTCACAAAAAAAGATGCAAATTGTAATCTTTATTCCAGGCAGTCATGTGCCCACCATAAATTAAAATTATGCATGTGTTACTATAATACATGGGGAAAACAGAGAATCAGAAATAATGCAGTCTTTATCCCTGGTTGCTTCCAACCTTTTCCAAGTCAAGCAAAACAAAAAGGAACATCCTTACCATCTGCCTTTATACACTTTTGTGAAAGAATCTTTGGACAAATAACCAGAAGAGGAACATGAGAAACTTTAGAAATTCTATGCCAATTCCCTCATTTTACAAATGAGGTTTGAGATCCAATATGGTGAAGTAACCACAATGAGATTCAATGTCAGAAGTCACCTGATAGCTCCCTGAAGAGTAGGAATGCCAGACAAAATACAGAAAACCCAATAAAATTTGAATTTCAGAGTTAAAAAATAATTTTTATTTTAAAGTGTCATATGAAATATTTGAGACATATAGCAGTCTTCCCATTATTCCCAGTGGACATCTAAAACTGTGGATAGTACTGAGGTTTTATACCATACTGATAACCAAGACTCCTACTAAGTGACTAACAGGTATGTAGTATACACAGTATGGACACATTGAACAAAGGAATGATTCTCAACCCAAACAGTACAAAACAAGATAGGAAGAGATTTTATCATGCTATTCAGAACTGCATGCAATTTAAAATTTGTGAATTGTTCATTTCTGGAATTTTCCATTTAATATTTTTGGACCATGGTTGAGCAAGGGTAACTGAAATCTCCCAATATGAAACTACAGATAAGGGGCTTACTTATACTAAAAATGTGTCCCTTATTTATCTGAAATTCAAATGTAATTGGGCACCCTGTATTTTTATTTGCTAAATCTGGCAATTTTATAACAAAGCCAGGTTTAGAATTTCAAACTCTTAAATTTCATTCCCAGTTTCTCCTATGTACAACATGGCCATATAAAGTACACACTCAATTAGCAAGGTAGAGCCAACAATGCATACCAATAATCCACAGGCAAACAAAATGCCTTCCCAGTATAGATTAGTTTCTACACAGGCTCAAACATCATACTATTCATGCCATATGCTTAAATTAACTGAATTTTTCTATGTCATAGATAAATGGGTGACAAACCAATGGCTCCCCAGAGGTTCCAGTAAATGTTTCAATCCAAAAATCATTAGAGCCTGTAAACTCCTATTCAGAATGACATTAGCTTTAAATCAATGCAGGATTACAGAGGTTGAAAGTAAGCAATTCCTGCCAGAGTTCTGGTTTATTGCAAATGCAGAAAAGAACAGGAGCATTGAATATAATAGATATGCAAAAGCTTTCAGAATACCTTTCAAATTCTTAGTCTCTCACAGGAATAACAATGTCTGGGGATGAGGAACCAAGCTGAAAATCTCAATTACGTTACAAAATTTTTCATTATATTCTCTACATATAGCTTTAAAAAATCTAAAACTCACTAACAAATTAGAACCTTCTCATGTCCCCTCTTTCTAATTATAAATACATCCACAATTAGATAAGCTCTACATGATTTTTTATATAAAAAGATTTTACAGGTCACACACATTTTATTACAAGGAAACAGCTTTAGGCATACCTTAGCTTTAGGTAATACCTAAAGAATAAACTTTCCAAAATTTAACACACTAGCCACTCTCCATTCCTGCACATAAAGAACCTGAATCCTATATAACCTCTAGATTCACCTACCATTTTCCAAAAACACAAAGAACAGAAAAACATCTGAACACTCCACAGGGAAGCAATCAACAAAATTCAGACTGCAGGAAACTCTAGGACAAACAACCTGGTCTTTTTAATATCTTCACAACAAATGGAAGAAAAAAGAAAACATGGAAATAAGCCTTAAAACATCAACCAATCACATGTGGTCCTTATTTGAATTCTGATATGTACGAGCTGTTTTTTTGAAACTATAGCATTTAGGAGACAATAGAAATTTGAATGAATTGACTGTCCAGTGGTGTGAAAGAAGAACTATTATTTTTTCAGTGCATGTGATAATAGTATATTTAGAACTTTTTAAAAGATCCTCACCTCTCAAAGAAATTAAAATATATAATGATGAACTGATAGAATATCTGGGAAGAAGTGTGTGGGATGTGAATGGGGTAGAAGTGACCACAGAGTTGATGGACTAGGAAAAGGTGATGGGTACATGTGGCGAGTGCTCATCACATTATTCTGGTTACATTTCTGTGTGCTCAAAATTCTCCATGAAATTTTTTCTAGTACATGCCAAAAAAATTTAAACTAAAATTTGAGTAATATAGTTATAAATAATTGAAATATTTTCTATTACAAAAAAAGACATTTAAATAATTTTACTATTTTAGATCTTATTATGAGTAATGTATTAATTCAGATAAACCCCTTATCTTGAACATTTTTTCAGAAAGAAGGAGCTAGCTTGGCTGTTATGAATTAAAGTGAGAAGAAGAAATACTATATGATAAGGCTATTTCAAACACATTTAATTTTCCTACAAACCAGCAACATAAAGATCTTTTATAAAAACTAATCATTGTTTTTCAACAATAAATTATAAACAGAATCCTAATGAATGACTTTATTAATGTGTGTTTTCATTGTGTTCATTTCAGTGTGACCCAACTCAGTCTGACACATAATTGGAACATCAATCAACTATCAAAATAAAAGAATAATTTAGTCTCATTTTAATTGAAGCTAGGAAACATATGCTCCAAACTTTTTTTTTAAAGGTTGCTAGTAAGAAACCTCAATAGCCATACTGTGAAACGGTTTTTATTGGGCCCATCAGCCATAATCTAGTTTAGAAAAAAAAAAAAAAAGAACAACAACTATTCCATCCTCATATCCTCTTTTGGTTTCTCTCTCTCTAGAAACTACATGAAAAGGGAGAATCAGACAAGCTCCAAATTTGTAGAAGTAAACAGGCCTGGGAAAACAGTATAGGAACTTTTCTAGCTCTTCTAGAACCTATATATCACAAAAGCCTAAATAACTTTAAATGAGGCCAATGCCAATCTGGAGATATAAAACTCATAGTGCCTTCTTGCCAAGATTGGTCAGGTATCTTGGTTCTTTTTTTTTTTTTTTTTTTGCGGTGCTGGGGATTGAACCCAAGGCCTTGTGCTTGCGAGGCAGGCACTCTACCAACTGAGCTATCTCCCCAGCCCTGGTCGAGGTATCTTGTAATGTGAGTTACTGTGCAGGATTTACCCTCACTTTATAAATGAATAAACTTAGACTCTGAATTAACAGATTTGCCAAATGAGATAATCAAGGAGGATGTGACTAGAACCCAAATAATCTAGTAGTCCCAATATTCTATCATTCCCCCCACCAAATGTAAACATATGGTCGTGTCACAAATCTCTTTCAACATAAATTACTATTCTGTAACCTGATCAATATTTATTTCTATCATCAACATCCTTCTATACAGAATATGCCCATTGTGACAGAATGTTCCAATGGACAGAGCAGCTCTCAAGCCTTGTCACTCCAAGTGTGGTACATGTACCAGTAGCATCAGCATCACCTAAAAGCTGGTTAGAAATACAGAATCACAGGCCCCACCCCAGACTTGAATCAAACTAATCAGATTTAATCAAGTTCTTCATATTAACAAGACTCAAAGTTATTTATGTGCCATACAAAATTGGAGAACTGCACTGGAAGACTCAAATATCTAAGATCAGTTATTTGAGGTCACTCATACCACAAATTATACTTCTCTCAGTTCTTCATCATGTGATCTAGTTCCCAAATCTCCACTGACCCAGTTCTTCTCTGCCCTCCACCATCTTTCAGTCCAGTAAGGACAGAAACAAGATGCTTCAGGAAACATCTTTGAGCTGAACACCACAGCTCTTTCAATGTAGCCTCAGCATGCATTAGTTTTGTCATTATTTAATAATTTCTCATCAGTTACATTACACTGGAGGTATGTAATAAACTTGTGATCAGTAGGTTCCTTAAAATTTCCTCATGGAACTGCAGTTAAGTCACATGTACCATAAAATTTTGTAACTCATTATTTATTTGAATCTATCCAGAAATAGACAATTAGAAATTAAACATCTCTATATCCCCAAATCTAAAATGTTCCAAATTATAAAAGATTTTAAAGTATTATATTGGCACTAGAAAGTTTCATATTTTGGAGCATTTTGGATTTGGGGTTTTTATATTAAGGATATTTTAACTGGTCAAGTCTACATAAATATTCCAAAATTCAAAAAATTCTAAAATCTGAAACACTTCTGGTCCCAAGCATTTCAGATAAAGGACACTCAACCTGTATCTATATTAAATTTAACCTTGTTCATTTCTGTCCTTTTATTCCATCTATCAAGTTCTCAAAGCATCCTAATTCTTTCCTCCAACTTTAAAAATTTGATGAACATGGCTATGTGTTCCTTCAAACAACTGAAAATGTTAAGCATAAGGAAGCCCAGGATATAGAACTAGAGTTCCAATGAGTCCTCTTCCCCTTTTCTGACATGAACTCAGTCAGATTCTTGGAAGTGGTTCTAATTTGGCTATTAACACCCAACAGTACCAATACGTTTTGTTGCAGAAACCAAAAGAATTTTTCAAACAAAATCTATGAGAATAGGTTTATGCTATCTCAAAGACTGAAGGCCAGTTAGTTTTCTCCACATCCTTTCTCAATACCAAAATTTTGTGACAAGGCAAGACACTCTCTTATTTATCCCCAGTCTGTTGAGTCAATCAAAATGGTTGCCCTTATATTAAGATATATGCATTTATCTATAGTGAAACAAATAAAAGAATATTAAGTGGTCTGTATCAACACTTAACTTCTATCTGTAATGAAATCAAATCTCCCATGAACAAAAGCAGCTCACTCACATTTTATTGCTTACATCTAATGACTTGGTGTCTTACAATGGTCTCATCTTTTTCAAGTATATTCCACATAAATGAATGAATGATATACCCAGTGAAGAAAGTATTAGACATATGATAACATCTGTGAAATGGCTTACATTTTGTAACGTGTACAAAAGTTAAAATTACTTTTATTCTTCCACTAATTAGTTCTAGAAATTTAAATCTTTTTACATTCACTCTTATCTATCCCTTTTGTCTCAATTTGCTTTATCTTTTTTTAAGTTCTCTTTTTTAAATTTTATTTATTTATTTGTTTATTTATTTATTTATTTATATGCAGTGCTGAGAATTGAACCCAGGGCCTCACACATGCCAGGCAAGTGCTCTACCACTGAGTCACATTTCCAGCCCTTGCTTTTATCTTTTTATCTCATCCCTAGAAATTCCCTATTTTTATCACCCTCATCATGCATATTAGTTGAACATATGTACAATGAAAACACATTTTCAAATGACTCTTGAAGCAACTTGGGTAATTTGAAGATCTGCAAGATAAGATCTCCTCAAGGGACTAATAATCCAAGGAAAAGAGAAGACTTGGATACAAATAAAAGACTCAGATACATATTGCTTGGATAGAAAGCAATATGCAAAGAATACTACATACTAACACTGTCAAGGTGTTATAAAAAATTCAGAGGAGGAGACACTCAATTTCTGGCTGGGATAATTAGAATGGGAGAGAACAGTCTCAGAGGAAGTAGCATTTGTACTGGTTTAATGGATGGATAGGATTTCAACATGTGGATGTGAAATTTGGAAAACAGTTCTGGCAGACACAGTAAAGGTGCAGAACAAAGGAGGTGCAAATGCAAATAAGTCTACTTTAGCCAAAGTAAAATGTGTGATAGGAAGCTAGGCAGAAAAGGTCAGAAAAAAGGGGTAGACATGTTTGATGATGAGAAAAAAACAAAAAACGGATAGACCTAGACTGGGCAGTGGCCCCAAGCAAAGTCAATGTCCACACAATATTTAAGTGTTAGATATTATGAGTGTTAACTGAAGGGAAAAAAAATTTGTTTCCTCACAATATATAGTGATACATAATAAGACAGATCAATAATCTCATAACCAATTCCCATGTCATTAAATATTCTTCCAAACATAATGCCTGCAGATATCCTCCACCATTAAACATTGAAGTTAGTTCTCATGTTTTGTCAATATTAAAAACAGAAAAATTGTGATGGAAATCTTTTTACTTTGTGTGCATATCAGAAAAGCAATTACTGGGTCAAAGGATATGAACATTTTCAAGACTCTTGATACACATTTGCCGATTTCATTCCAAAAAGAAGGTACTCATTTTTACCTCCAATAGTAGTATGTGTGTCCATCATATGTGGCCCATGTCCATCTTACCAAAAGAATATGGGATCTGGACATTCCACCTCCTCCTCCAATGATGTGAGGAGCCAGACCAGAGAGAAGAGTTACTGTCCCAGGAAGATGCATAAAAAAGGGTCAGGTAGAATAAATTTTGCCCTCTTTCTTTAACTGTGACTCCTCATTGGGCACCCAAGGGCCCCCATACCCCAGCTGGTCTCAAGAGTTACCTATGGAGCTACACAGGACCCCAAGGTTACAAGAGCCTTATACTTCATTTAATGCTCCGCTGTCGAGCGAAGCAGCAGGGGGTATTGCAATACCAGATCTTCAACTCTACTACAAAGCAATAGTAACAAAAACAGCATGGTATTGGTACCAAAATAGACAGGTAGATCAATGGTACAGAATAGAGGACATGGACACAAACCCAAATAAATACAATTTTCTCATACTAGACAAAGGTTCCAACAATATGCAATGGAGAAAAGATAGCCTCTTCAACAAATGGTGCTGGGAAAACTGGAAAACTATATGCAATAGAATGAAACTAAACCCCTATCTCTCACCCTACACAAAACTCAACTCAAAATGGATCAAGGACCTCGGAATCAGACCAGAGACCCTGCATCTTATAGAAGAAAAAGTAGGTCCAAATCTTCAACTTGTTGGCTCAGGATCAGAAATTCTTAATAATTTTTGAACATAGGCCTTGCATTATCATTTTTCACTGAGTCCTGCAAATTATATAGCCAATTCTGCTCTACTCCAAAGTGCCTAAAGAGACACTCAAAACTTCCACTGGCTCTAGATGTATTATTGTTTTCATAGGAAAAGGGAAGGGGGAAAATATCATACTAAATACTCAATAAATGCATGCTGAAAGAGCATGTATTTTTTTTAAAAAGTCATAATCAAATTACCTCTAAATTTGGTTACACAGATCAAGGAGACAATTAAATTAAATGGAAGTCACAAAGATGCAGAGGAGTCATAAAAAGAAAAAAGTAAACAAAGTTTTAAAAACCTAGAGAGGCAAATAATTCATAAAGGCACTAAGTTCAAAGTCAATGAGAATTTGGCTTTTTCTAAGACTATATCATCTTCCCAGTGGGTTCCTGAACTGAATAAATGTGATTTCTGCTTGGAAATTTTCCTAGAGGCCATCTGGAAAATTAAGATGGACAGGATAAGTGTCTTTTTATTATTCTGAGCCACATAAAACAATTGGTCTCAAGGGCCAATAAAGACTATTCCAGAGAAACCCATGCTGCTAATTTTGCTATTCTCAACAACTTCCATCCACCCCAAAACTTAATAAACTATTAGTATTCCTAGTGTGAACACTGTTCTTTTTCCATGTTTTATTTAAAGCTTACAAGATCAAGAAGTATTAGAATTCCACAGATGGATTCACAGGAGGGAGGCCCCAAACTTCATCAAGCCAGAAACCTTTCAGAGGTTTAAGTCCAAGTCTACATCCTTCTCACTTCCTCTCTCTAAATTCCCATCCCGACATTCTTGAAAGCATCCTCTTAAATCTGGTCTGAGACCAACAACTTCAGAACCAGGTATGGTATTTCTTAAGAATATTGATTTCTAGGCCCCATGCTGGACTTTCTGAATCAGTATTTCTGGGGAGAGAACTCAGAAGTCTATTCTTTTGACCCACTTTGGGTGAGTCTATACACAAAGCTTCTCGTATCACCTGGGATCTTGTTAAAATGCAGGTTCTGATTCACTAGGTCTGGGTGAGGTCTGAGGGTCTGTATTTTCAACAATCCAATGCAGTAATACTTTCTACCCTGGCTGTTTATTAGAGTCACAGGGAGTTTTTAAAAATCCCCATGCCCAGGCCATATCCCAACAACTGAATCAGATGACTGGTGACAGGGCCCAGACATCACCCTGAAATGTGACTGTGAGTAGATATACCCTGAGCCTCAGTTTGCCTGTGTTCCCATGCCCTTCATCTCACATACACACACTGTTCCTCCAACACCAGCTAACCCCTCACCTTTGGCCTCTTTAAGTCCTACTGTCTGTCTTCCCACTGCAACTCAAGTATCACCTCTGCAGGGAAACCTTCCTGACCAGTGCTCCCACAGCAAATCCAAATGTGGTCCCTGCATTTATGCTGCTCATAGCACACTTAATGCTCCTCAGAACATCACATATTTTATAATTTGATGTATTTTTGTGTGAGTAAAAAAGCAGTGTCCACCTCACCCTACGGAGCCTTTTGAACCACAGAAACCTTCAGAGATCAATCCTCACTTTACCACCACAACTTCTGTAGCTCCCATGTGTTGAACTGCCTTAATAAAAAATAAATACTTCCTGCTCGGCTGTATTTTACAAGGTTTTATTTATTTAATCCCCACACAATCCTAAGAGGTAGACACAAGTATTATTGCCATTTTATAGTTGAGAAATTGAAGCTCAGAAAGGCTAAGTTGCTTGCTCAAGGACACATAGCTGAAGATTATTAGTGAAGAAAACAGAATTTGAACCCAAGCAATCTGGATGAAGAAAGAAAAATAGGGATAATGCAGGACCATCCAGGTTCCCCAGGGACTTAACCCTTCTTCCAAACACACACCCAGCACCACACCACATTTCCCTCCATAATGCACGTATGCTTTGTAACGGTTACAATGCCAGGGAGCCTCAGCTCATTCATGTAAATTAAATTTATTAAACAGTCCCTGGTACTGAATGATAATAAGGTAAGTAAATGTATGTTTTCGTCTTTAACTTTGTAAGTAAACAGATCTATTAAATTCAATTTAGTGGACAGATAAAATGTATACATTAGTATCACATACTAAGTTAAAAAATTAAATAACTACCTAGTATATTTCGCATACTATGTTTAAAAGTTAAATAGATATATTTACTTATCTATTATCAGACCAAAAAAATCCACCCAAAGAACTAAACGGGGTGGAAGGTAAGGACTGGCAGGTTCCTTCAGACAGCGTCAATAGTGTCACCTGACTGAAACTTGGAAGGCCAGAAAGTCCGCTATCCCCCACGAGGAGTAGCAACTGGGCAGGAGCCCAATCCACCTCCATACCCAGGAACTTTTCTTTCCTATCGGTTATCACCAACTGAGACACCCAACTACCTACCACATACTCTCCACAGAGTGCTGGGCGCCCTGTCGGCCGGGGGCGGGGGCGGGGGCGGGGGCTCTAGGACTCCCGGGATCTGGCGCCCAGAAGCCCCACCCCCTTTCGCTCATTGGACCAGAGATGGCACGTGACCCCCGGAGCCAGCCGTCCTGGGCCCGCCCTACGGCCTATGGCCTTCGCCTTCTAGGAAACCTGTACATGAGCCTAAACCCACCAAATTGTATCCATTAACTATAGGCAGGTTTTTGCATACTAATTATACCCTACTAAAGCGGGAGGGGTAAGAAATTCTTAAACTCAGCTCACAAAAGTCTGGTATGGTTTGGCTGAGTCCATTAAATTCTCCCAGGAATTTAACCCGGAATATAAAAAGAATAAGACAGTTGGAGAGGGGGAAAGAAGTAGAAAGAAATAACCATAGCTTTTAACCCGGAATATAAAAAGAATAAGCCAGGTGGAGATAGGGAGAAAAGCAGACAAGAGAGAGAAATAATCGTAGCTTAGAGATGTTAATAACAGAACTCTCAACTAAAAATGTAAAATTCCTACCACCTCAGCCCCTAGTGATCCTATGTATCCTCAACTCCCTGAGCCCCCACTATACCTCGGTTCCTGTTACCAGATTATTAGAAAATTCCAAAACTCTTAATATCATTTGGGTAATAACGGCATCTTTTGAAGGCTTACTGTGTTCTCTGTGCTTTTCATGTTATCCCATGTAGTCTTCACTAGGAAATGTTGAGTCAGGAATCAGTATTCTCCCCCCCCTCCCCCCCCACAAGTACAGGGGGATTTAACACAGGGGCACTTAACCCTGAGCCACATCCCCAGCTCTTTTTTTGTATTTTATTTAGCGACAGGGTCTCACTGAGTTGCTTAGCACCTCGTTAAATTGCCGAGTCTGGCTTTGAACTGGAGATCCTTAAATTGCTGAGTCCGGCTTTGAACTGGAGATCCTCCCGCCTCAGCCTGCTGAGCCGCTGAGATAACAGGCTTGCGTCACCCGCCAAGCTGCTTCTTATTTTCTTAAAATAGTCTCATTACTAGAGTTGGCTTGAGTAGTTTTGTTCCTTAAAGCCTTTTTCAGTTTATAAGTATTAGTACCTGCATTTATAGAGTGATGGCTTTTAGAAAATTATATGCAAAGTTGTATCCAAATTGTCAAATTTTGATATATATGTATATGTACATAACAAATTAATCTTAATCTATGTCCCTGTGATACAGAATTTAGTAAATGAACTTTGGTTAAAGATTTAAAGACAAGGAATAAAGCATTCACTCATTTAACATACCACACAATGTGATACATAAATATCAAGCCATATGAATAACTTAACAAGATTACTATATAGAGAACTCATCCCACAGCACTTTATTCCTGTAGTAATAACTGAGCATTTATTATGTGCCAGGCATCATGATTAGTACTGTGAGTATATTATGTCATTTAAATCTTGCTGTGAGGGAAACAGTAAAATCATTCCAGTCTGCAAATGTGGAACCAAAAAATTGGAAAGACCAAATAGCTGGTTAGTGATGTAGAGACTTGGTATGGTTTTTTGTTTTGTTTTTAGAAGTAAGTTTTAAACGCAGGTATGTCTGCCTCCAGACTTACTCTTACTACCCCAAGCATCTTGATTAGGGCTGTTCTCATATGGTGTTGTGATCATTTATTTGGGTCAACTCTATTCTCACTTTTTTTTTTTTCTTTTTTTTTTGCGGTGCTGGGGATTGACCCCAGGGCCTTGTGCTTGCGAGGCAAGCACTCTACCAACTGAGCTATCTCCCCAGCCCCCCTCACTTTTTTATCAGAGTTTAATGTTTATACACAGTAGTTGGGTTCATCCTGACAAACTCATACAGTCATGGAAATAAATTTCAGTTTATAATCAGCCCTTTCCCTTCCTGTCTTCCTAACTTCTCCTTCCTCTACTCTACTAGACTTCTTTTCACTCATCTATTAAATTGTATTTAGTTGATTCTATGTAATCTTATCCTTCCCTCCCCCTTTCCTTTATTTTACTCTAGCTTCCACATATGAGAGAAAACATCCGACCTTTGAGTTTCTGAGTCTGGCTTATCTCACTTAGCATGGTATTCTCCATTTCCATCCATTTACCAGCAAATGCCATAATTTAATTCTTTTTAATGGCTGAGTAGAATCCATTGTATATATACACCACAATTTCTTAATCCATTCATCTACTGATGGCCATCTGGGTTGATTCCATAATTTAGCTATTGTGAATTGTGCTGTTACACACTGATGTGGTTGTTCTGTTCACATTTTGAAGAATTATGTCTCCTCCTGTTCCTTTCCCTTCCTTGCCCCAGAATAAAGTAGAAATACAGTATCAATGGATCAATTAACTGATCTATCTCTAACACAAGACCTAAGCCAGTAATCATTCCTGTGGAGTCTGCACTACTCAGCAAATTTTGCAAGGCGATGAATTATCTCAGAAAAGCCAGAATCCAGAAAACTTAGCCTTACTTTTGTTTTAAAACTTGAACTTGGGGGCTGGAGAGATAGCTCAGTTGGTAGAGTGCTTGCCTTGTAAGCCCTGGGTTCGATCCCCAGCACCCCCCCCCCAAAAAAAAAAAACTTGAACTCAATTTCCAAACACAGGACTGCTAGAGCTTCTTATTAACAGATTGATTTTTGATAATTGTGTGCCACTCTGAGGAATGGGGGGAAAAAAACTGAGCATCTCTGAAAATCTCTCATAAAAATTATCTGTAAATAACAAGAAAGATGTTGAAATATTAACGCCTCCTCCATGAGCACATCAAAATGCTCCCTCTGCCACCTTCCATCTGTTTGCCTGCCTCTTCCAACGTGAACACAGACACACTCTGCTTTCAGCTTATCTTCTCGTCTAAAAAGATCCAGCCAAAAATGGTTTCAGCATGCCGGAAGGTATAATCCTCACATTTCAGACACATTTGGACATCCTAATTTAAAATATACTACAAAAAATAGTATACTTGTGGGCTGTTTCTTGTCATATTTTAAATGCATCCCTCAACATTCATTTCTCCATTAAAATCACAGGCTGAACTTCACTGCTAAATGGAAGCAAAAGCAAAAACAGCAGCTAACATTTAACATTGTTCTAAGCACCTTACATACAGTGATTTATTTAATAACCCTGTGATGTTACTAATATTAATTCCATTTTACAGAATAGGAAACTGAGACCCAGAATAATTTGTTGGCTTTTTTTTAAAGCTGCAGGGCTGGTGAGTAACAAAGCCAGGGCTTGGAATTCCAAATTCCAACTAATTGTTGTGTCAAATTGCCCAGAAGATTTCAGCCACTACCTGCTTGTAATTTCTTCCCCAAGATCCATGGTCATAGATCACCTCAGGAGTTGCTGGGGGTACTGGAGAGTGATTAGTTTGGTTGAATACCATCCCCCAAAAAATATTCGTCCAATTCCTAACTCCCTAAACCTTTGAATGTGACCTTATTTGGAAAAGATTTTTGCCATGTAATTGAAGTTAAAGATCTCAAGCTCCATACTGGACTTAGGGCAAGCCCTAAGCCCAGGGACAAGTGTCCTTATAAGGGAAAGGAAGAGGAAGGTTTGACACACTGTGACACACAGAGGAAAAGAGGACTTGAAGACAGAAGCGGAGATTAGAATGAGGTGTCTCCAAGTCAAGGAATGCCAGGAATTGCCTTGGCATAGGAAGCATTCTCCCTCAGAGCCCTCAGATGGAGACAACCCAGCCAACACTTTGATTTCAAACTTCTGTCCTTAACCACTGAGCCACATCCCCAGCTCTTTTTATATTTTATTTAGAAATGGGGTTTGCTAAGATGCTGAGGCTGGCTTTGAACTTACGATCCTCCTGCCTCAGCCTCCCTAACTACTGGGATTACAGGCGTGCTCCACAATACCTGCATGAAGCAATTTCTGTCACCCTCAATTTGCACCTCTTAGCCAGCCCTTGACTGGTTTTGCCCAAAAAGGAGTGCCTAATACAATTGGCCAGTGATAAGTATATTGACAGGAACATGATAATGGACAAGGTCACTGTATGGCAAAAGGCAACAGGTGTGTTCCCAGGTGTGGATCCCCAACAGGGTAAGCCAGTCCCCCAAGTCCCCATCTTCTTTCTGCTTTCATGTGGTGACACTGCTTCAACTATCCAACACTGTCAACCATGCAGATTTCCAGTCTTGCAGGACAGGGCTCTGCCAACCTTCCTTTTGCCTTTCACTTCTGGAGAATCCACATAGCAAGACACCAAAGCTTCCCCTCTTGCTAGCCCCGATTTCTGACTGAGAATGGTGGCTACATGGGTCAAGCATGCCACAGATGTGACTATTTGGGGTTTTGACACGGGAATAGCAAGCTCTCTCACCGAAAAATCCCTGCATGGAGGGGGTACCATCCTCGGAGGTTAATAAAGTCATACCTGTCTCCCCTTTGACTCCTGGTCTTTAAATATACAATACCTTCTGTCAGAACCTGGGGAGGCAGGGAAAGAGCAGTAGCCCTCAAACCAAAACTCCATGTAAACTCCTAACAAACTCAAATTACTTTCTGATGGAAAATGTATATAATAAGCTATTTTTCTTCAAAGGGTAAATGTTTATTATAAAGGGTCCTCCGATGTATTAACTTTCCTAACAGACTTCTGAATGAAATTGCAGACTTGAAGAACACCAAGAAAATGAAACGCCTGGGGAAATTTCTCCCTCAAGTCAAATGACTATCAATCTGTTATAGTGTTGCAGGAAGACTGGTCGAGAAGCAGCAAGCAGCACTGGGAGAGGAGAACTTTATTTTACACTGGCGGTCCTTGTGCAGGGTCTCTAACATAAAGCATGCTCACAGAACAGATAAGTAGAAACATCTTTTCACAGACATCTGCTACATTTCAGGAGGGAGTCGTCAGACTCTCAGGGCAGTTATTGACAATGCAAAAGGTAGGGACCCATGGTGAATTAGGCTTCCTAATTAAAGGCTAAGAGAGCGGAGGGGAACTGACCTCTTCCCCAGGCATTGGACTCTTACCATAATGTTTTTGTCATTTCATTTCACAACCAGGTCTGGTTTTGCCATCACAATAGTGGTTAACCTGGTTAACCTGCTCTAATCATAGCACTGGGGCTACACACACACACACACACACACACACACACACACACACACATGCATACAAAGTATACCTACTATTTGATCACATCTACCCCAATATATCAAAGACAACTGCTGGAATGAAGTGAAATCCTATCGAAATTAACAGAGTCCTTAAGAAAGGCAGGGCTGGGATGCTGATTTCATCACAATTTTATCTGCCTGTACTTTTCCCAGGAAGTTCAAGAACCTTGAACAGCTGTAGAAATCCAAGTCATCAGAAAAGCAAACACAGGCAGTTCCTCCCCTGCAAAGCAAATCCCCCATCAGGACTTTTGCATCTGTTTTCTTAGCATAAGGGGGTGGGTGGCACCTAAATCTACAGTGAACTTTTAACAGTTGCCCCTTTTCTTCTGTTCCTTTCATTTGGGAAACTTGATCCCTTTTACTCCAAGTCAGGCACCAGGCAGCCATCACCCTCCACAATCGTCAGTTGTCTCTGGCCTTTGAGAACTGACCACTGCTTCACACACTTTTTACTCATTACTGTCCCCAAATATCCAAAAATTCATTTTCCATTTTACAGTCCAGCATAGGTGGCTCTTAAAGTCTTTCAGGCCCCAAGAATTAAGATGCTGCTTCCACCTTCCCCCAGAGCTGGAGTCAGCATTTTCACTCAGAACTCTGTGAGACCAAATAATGCTCATATTTTACTAACATCTTGATTTGAAAATGTTCATTTGTCCTTTAAACTAAGGAGGCACAGATGTCAATCACAGGGTGAACTAGAGGAACCTGCAGAGACCTAAGGCAAGTAGCAACTGCTTAGCTCCAGCCCCACCTCCAGATCCCCACCAGGTTCAATAAAATCCAGAAATGTGGGTTTTTATATGAAGTCTCTCCATTTTCCAATCTTAGCAACTGATTCCCAAGGTAACATAGTCAACCCGTAGCAAAGCTACAAGTAGATCGAGGCCTCCCAGTCTCATGAAGTTCAAGGAGCCTTGGTTCTGCATATACTTAAACATTTCATTCAACAACTATTTATTTCCTAAACAACTGCTATATTCAGGGATGTTATTAAGTAAGTGGATGGATGGAACTGAGGGAGAAATCAAAACATAATTTCCAAATTTAGAAAATGTTTTTAAACTGAGACACAACATTCAATCCATAATTATAATTCCCCTTCCTAAAATAATTTTATTTGCCATTGACACTGAATAAGGAAGGGATCCCATAGTCCGAGAGTTGAAAATAAGACAAACACAGAAATTCTACTTAAGGCAGGGTATCTGCCACTGAAGACAGCCATGATCAAGGATGCACTGCAGCACTGGAATCCACAGGTGAAACATTTTCTTGGATTATTTAAAAACAACCTCTTTTCCCCTCTGTACTCTTGGGAACATGGAGTATATTTCTGCAGCATTTCCATCAGAATGGTAATTAGTATAGCTGAGAAATGCCATCAACAGCAAAAGTAAAATTAGCCTTCACTTGTGAAAATTTCTCCTGGGGAAATGCTGGTGGCTCCTATCTCCAGCAAGTGTGGTAACCGGCTTTCTATGTCATCTCCTAGCAAGTAAATTGCCCCAACAGCAGCACCTGAATACAGCCCAAAGCACATCAGACAGATCCAACAAGTCCATCTTTCCTTGCTTTGACCATACCTGCCTCTCTCTGGCCCCATACCCGCACTCTAATCATCTCCAAGATGTCCATTCAGTCATCATCTCATTTGACCTTTTGGAGGGGCACCAGGGAACTCTCCAGTGGAAAGTTGGCAGATATATCTAAAGACCAGTGGAGATATTTTGGTTATAAAATTTGATTTGGGGAACCGTTCCTTTGGTACAAACTACTAAAAGATCATTACATTACAAGAGCTTTTCCTGGGCAGATAAGCAGAAGATGGATTCAGTAGGCCAAGATAAACAAAATCAGGACTAAATTCACAAAATTTCATCAAACATCTCCTCTGAGTCCTCATGATTCTAGTTGATTGGATTCATGTGTGTGGCTAGCTAGATCCAGAAGCCACGTTATCTTTCTTTAGGCAACTTGAGAGTTGGCCTTTCCCAAGGATTCAAACAACAGTCACCCTCACCTTTTTCCTCTATTTCTCTTGTGATAATATAGAAATGTATAGCTTCTAGCTTATGCCATGGGAGATATTTCAATGCTGCCCACCTGAGAGGTATAATGTGAGTCTTGTTTTGTCGCGTTTGTTTTGTTTTTTAGCATGAGAAAGATGTGACTATGGTCCAGAACTTTGCAGGGTGCACCTCTGCAAATCAACATGGACTGGCTTCAATTCAACTATGGGAGTTAATACCTTAGTTAAGAAAACTCTCTTATCCATTCCTTAAAAGCTCAACTGAACTTGGTTTCAGGAACAGGGTATTTTAAGTCCACTGACTCTGTAAAGGAGAAAGAACAACAGAACAAGGAATATCTGTTCCCAAGATTGTGGCATGGCATGTCCTCAGCATGTAACAGTACTTGTGCATCCAATAATGATATTCCCTCTCCCTCTGTCCCTCCCCCTCCCCTTCTCTCCCCCTCCCCCCCCGCCCCCCACACTAACAGAAAAGGCACATCAGACCCAAAGCTTCTGTTGGGTCTGCAAATACCTTTCCCTTTCAACCATCAACATATTGACAGTGAACTCTTCAACTCATCCTTCTGTTGACCAGTGGCAGTCCCAGAGGATTCACAGAGAAAATGCATAGAAGCAAAAGACAATTTTATAATGTGAAGCATGCTAAGTAACTTAGTATGCTAAGTTTTGATTCAGGAAACAAAATCCTCTAAGAAAATGTGACCTTTACAAGCCAATTTGGTTTTCTCCTCTTCAAAAAATTAAGGTGCAATATCTGGAGCACTCATTCTGCCCTGTGTTCATCCTTATGCTTTGTGAAATAATTCTCCAGTTATCTGTTTTCTCTGGGCTCTTCTTGCCATTGAGAACTTGGACTCCCCACCACCCAGCTCTGCCCCCACCTTCTGGCCTTTTGAATATTAAGTCCATCCTCAGGACTGTCTTCAAGGCCCCCTTCCCTATTTGAAGCCTTCCCTCTGTCTTGGGTCTCTGGGCCTCTAAAACTTTTTAATTGTATATTTTAATGGGAAATACAACTCTCTTCCTTCCTTCATTTATATATTTATTTATTTTATTTTTTGGTACTGGGGATTGAACTCAGGGGCATGCACTTTCCCAGAGTTGTAGCCCCAACACTTTTTTTTCCTCTTTAAAAACTAACTTTATTTAAAAGAATCTTCAGCATAATAACTTTTTTTTTTTTTTTTTTTTTTTTTTTGTTTTGAGATAGGGTCTCACTAAGTTACTGAGGCTGGCCTCAAATATTCCTGCCTCCATCTCCCAAGTTGCTGGGATTACAGGCATGCACCACTACCCCTGGTCACTCTGCTATTTTTTTTTTTTTTTTTTTTTTTTTTTTTTTTTGCGGTGCTGGGGATTGAACCCAGGGCCTTGTGCTTGCGAGGCAAGCACTCTACCAACTGAGCTATCTCCCCAGCCCGATGCTATTTTTAATAGATCTATGTATATAGCATTTTCCCTGGTAGAGTAGATTCTCAGGGTAAGGACTGGGATCTACTCATTTTTTTGTAACCACAAATATTCTAACAAGAGTGCTCTGAGTATTTAAGGCTCTATAGATCAAGATGCATTGGGCTATTGGTAACAAAATCTCTATCTGAATTGGCTTCAACAAGTTGTAGGAAATACAGAGTTAGTCAGGCTTCAGGTCTGGTGCAATCAAGATGGGTTCCATGATCTGCCATTCTTGTTCCATTCATATTGGCTTCCTTTACAGTTATTATTGTATTATTTGGATATTTACTCATGACAGCATGGTGCTAAATATTTTTACATAAACTTCCTCACTTAATCCAATTAAATGTAAATCCTATTAAATTCATACCTAAAGTAGGTACTGTTACCACAATTTCTTTCCAGGTAAAGAAACAAGTTCAGAGAGTAAGTTGACTGAAGTCCAACAGCTAGAAATGGAACCCAGGCAATTCATCAAAAAACTGGTTCTCTCAAGGACTGTTAAAGATAACCAAGCAGACCCATAATTCCAGGGACCTGGGAGGCTGAGGTAAGAGGATCACAAGTTTGAGGACAGCCTCAGCAACTTAGCCAAGACCCTGTTTCAAATTTAAAAATAAAAAGGTTGGGTACATAACTCAGTGGTAGAACACCTCTGGGTTCAACCCCCAGTACCAGGCTGAGGCTGGGCAGACAATCAGGCAGGAGATAAGTAAACAGGCTCCGCCTATACCACAATGCCAGTTCTCACAGAAACCCTTAGAAAACAGGCAGCACATCAGATGGAAAGGGAAAAATGTGATCTGACAGAATTACAAAGTAAGCATCATGTAGGAATGTCACAACATGTCCTACAGTGAAGGTGAGAAGTGCCTAATATGTATTGAGGAGATATTCAAGGTTGGCACCAAGTTGAGACTTTCTCATTGAAGTACACCAGAAGAACCAAATGAGACTTGAAAAGGGAATGACTTTCTCATACATAGGTTTCAAAATTGTTCAATGCAAAGTCCATGCCTGTCCTCAGACCCCCTTGTGTTCATAGGGTTAGCCAGTACACACTACAGTTGACTCTTATTTTGACTTGGAGTTAGTCTGCCTCATTTCAACCACAATTCTGTCACTTGCTAACTATAATCTTGTATACATACCCTCTTCTTTGAGCCTTGAAAACAAAATAATGGGGCTGCCGGGCATGGTGGTGCATGCCTATGATCCCAGCAGCTCAGGAGGCTGAGGCAGGAGGATCACAAGTTCAAGGCCAGTCTCAGCAACTTAGTGAGGCCATTAGCAACTTAACAAGGCCCTGTCTCAAAATGAATAATAAAAAGGGCTGGGGATGTGGATCAGTGGTTAAATATCCCTGGGTTCTATCCTGTAATACAATAAAAAGGGAGGGGGAGGGCTAATATTAACAGTATCTACTTCACAGGATCATCATGTGAATTAAATGAGATATCACATGAAAGACCTTCAGCACAGTGTTGACACCCAATAAACACTATTACTTATAACTACTTCATTTAGGGTATATGTGGGAAGTACTTTGAACCATTTTTATTCTTACTTATCAAGGGAACATATCATAAATGGGAAAGTGATTCACAGACCTTACATACTTCCCTGAGAGAGGAAACACCCAGAAATATTCCAACCCCACCCCCCCTCACCCCAACCCATTCAGGAAGCCCTACCCTGACTGGATATTGATTGTACACTGTACCCACTCTCTTGGACTCTGGCTAGGCTTCTACAGAAGAAAGAGAAAGGTCACATCAGCATCAGTGGCTCTTCCAGAAAGGTAAATGAATTGGGCAAGAAGTTTCCCTCTTAGACCAAAGTTCATGCTTAGGAAATTTTTGGAATTTTCAATTTTCAATTGCCCATCGAAAAGAAGGTCTGTCCTGCTGTGTTCCTCTTTTACTGTCTACCCAGAAAAAGGAAATGGGTCTGGTAATTTTCATGAGATGGCAAGGGACAGGACTTCTTATACTCCTTTAGAGGCTTTTCCAGTCTTTAACACATAACTGGGAACACAGTAGGTGATCCATTAGTCCTTAATGAATAACTCACCAAAATCCTCTGTTCCTTGTTTTATCACAAATGGCTAGAGCATAATGAACTTGTAGTATTAGATTTCACTCGCAATTACAAAGAAGTGAAATAGACTTGTGTGAGGTGAACTGGGAATTTTGGCACTCATGGATGAACAAAGTGAAATAAAAGTCCTTCGTGAAGATATTTAAATATGTACTTTATTATGACACCCAAACTATGAAAACTCTTTCAAGGTATATTATTCCTGAAGGTGCACTGAAATCTACCTATAGTAGATTGTACCTGACTGCATTTAGTGAATCTAGTATAGAGTCTGTCAAAAGTTTCCACTTTACCAACTATCATCAAAATCCTGGCACGTGTTCCCTGCTTCTCAGCATAAATTGAATAGCAGTGAACTGAAAGCATGTCTCACATTACCAAAAGCTCATTCATTTCAGTCACTACTAGGAACTACTTACTCCTGATTCATCTGCTATGTTAATATTAAGTGGCAGATTTCTGACCTAAATACCCTTAGATGCCCTTGGAGTTCAGAGTATGGATGAGGTAGTGAAATGTTATGCACAATTCAGGTTCTGCACAGTTTTCTGGGGAAAACTATGATATTTTCATTGGTTTCTCAAAACATCTATGGCTTCCCAAAGATAAAATCACAGGCACAAGTTAAAAATTTTGAGAAGGCAAATTTTATTTATTATTTGCTATATTTCTAAATCTGGTCATCAGGTGCATTATCCAACTTACTTATTTCTACCGCTCACCAGATTCATGGGTAACTTTAATGTTATTTCACATGGATATTTCATAAAGCTTTTCTAAGGAACAAATCAATGAATTTTAATTTCTTTCTATTCCTTCTCAGATAATATATACTCAAGAACCAATAGTTTTTAGAACTCAAGCTGTTGTA
Source organism: Sciurus carolinensis (assembly GCF_902686445.1). Classification (NCBI taxonomy): domain Eukaryota; kingdom Metazoa; phylum Chordata; class Mammalia; order Rodentia; family Sciuridae; genus Sciurus; species Sciurus carolinensis. The sequence continues at coordinate 52,747,119 of NC_062229.1, read as the reverse complement.
CCTTAAAATAGAAGACATCGAATTTTAACATACCTAGTTCTAAAAGTTTGTTGCTCCTATCTAACATCAAAATCCCATGCACTTTGGAGACCCAATTTTTCATTGAAATTCAGGGAGTTTACAGGAAGTGGAGAATTTTTAAAAATTTTACAAAGAATGCAATCCAACATTATAAAAAAGCTATGTGAAGGCTGCGGTTGTGGCTTAGGGGTAGAGCACTTGCCTAGCATGTATGAGGCATTGAGTTTGATCCTCAGCACCACATAAAAATAAATTAAAAATGAAGGTATTAAAAAAAAGATAGTTTAAAAAAAAAAAGCTATGTGGGCGTATTGAGATATGACAGCAGGAACTGATTATGGTGTCAGTCTATACAACTTTGGGAATTTCTCCAGTGGGCACAATCAGAGATAGGACTGGCAAGATGGGTGTGAAGTCAAGAGATTCCAGGAGTCAACTGAAGTTGCTGTTGAAATGGCTACAGACAGAAGCAACGGAAGTTCAATTTCCAAGCTCTGAAAGTCTTACATGGTTGATCTTGGTCTTACTAATAACTGAAATAAACTAGCTTCCAATTATGTGTTTCACAATCACTTTCCCAGCAACAGCTGGCATTTCCTCCTCAGCACCATACCCACAGACTCCCTTGTAGAGAACCTACTCACCATGCCCCTTTCCCAGACAGACCCAAGTATAGTTCTATTGCGGGGGGTGCAGGTCTCATGACTCACTCCCTTCGCCACAACTGAATGGACTTAGAATAGACTCTGGATTCCAGCTGGGCAGTCTGATTTTCTGTTCTTTAGATTTGAAATTGCAACAGAGCAACTTTAAAATGCAGTCCCTGCAGGACACTTGTATGGAGAACACAAATATGCTTCCTTTGAGTGGTTACTTTCTCACAAGAGGTATATAAAAACAGATATAAGGAGAGAGATAACAGAGGAGAGAGAGTAGGAAAGAGAAAGAAACTGACTTTGTTTTCCTGATTATCTTTCAACTAACCCCTGATTCCAGCCCCTCATGATACCTGGCTGCTTACCTACTCTAAGGGTCTGGGAAGAATCCCTCTGTGTCCCCAGTAAATCCCACCTTCTTTTTTTTTTTTCCTTCAACTTGAATGGGTTTCTGCTACTTGCAACCACATTCTCCGTTAAACAAGAGATGACTGAATGAATTAAAAGAATGATCTGGATCCTCAAAGAGAAGGAAAAAATGGATTTCATAGGGGATAACTGCCAGGAGAGGCAGAAATCAGGAAGGCTGGGACCCAAGAAGAGAAGATCTGATTTTCAGATACAAGATGTGAAATTATTCAAAAGGCAAAGCCTGAAACAGATGTGTGATCACGGTAGTAAGGTCAGAAAGCAACTAAAGAGGAAGCTGAGGGGTGTCAGCTGAGGGACTCCTGCACCAGGATGCAGGCAAGGCACCCACAAGTTCCTGAAGATGGAAGCAAGATCAGGGAGAGTTCTATTTGGATTAGTGAGTCTACCTGCATTAAAGTCCATTCTCCCAAAACTAAGAGCTGCCCCATCCCTGAAACTTTGCTCTTGTTGATCCAGGGAATCTGTCGGTGACAACCAACTGAAAGGATCTGCCAGGCCCTGGATTAAACAGGTCCTGAGAGATAATTGCTTTCATTCCTCTACCACCTATGGCTTAAAATTTCAAATGTCCTAGAGTTGTTTTCTGCTATCTTCTGGATGGGTTTCCAAGGTAGGAGTGTTCCTTAAATGTTCTCTTCTGCTCATTTCCTTGGCAGGGATAAATTTGCTACCTCCTGCTGCCCTGCCTCTCTGCTGCTCCCCACCACTAGTTCCCTTCCTCATCCTTGCTTTCCATCCTTTCCATGTGCCTCTTCAACAGTGCCCTGAAGCACACTGCTACCACCATTGTGTATGAGGACTTGGTTTCAGCACTGAGCTCCTCAGTTTTCAAGTAAAAGAGTGAACTCTTGTCCTCTTCATGACACAGGGAAGAGCACAGTATTAGAGCTAAGCCTGCCTGAAATCAAATCCCAGTTCTCTCTGACGGTGAGCCCTCAGGCAGCCCACTTCATCTCTCTGCTTGTTTCTTGTCCATGGAATGAGACACTACCTGTCTTACAGGACTGTTGAGCTCACACATGACAAGAAACTAGCAAATTCCTGGAAGAAAAAGGTGCTCAAAATGCTTGTTCCTCCTTCCTTTCAAAATCAATGCCAGAGGTGGACAAAAAAACACCATTAAAAAAAAAAGTGGTCTTTCAGTAATGTGTAATTTTCAATGCTAAATTTATCCCTAATTATTTAACATTTTGATGCTATTACAAATGGTATTGTTTTAAAATTTATTTCTCGTTGTTCCAACTATATAGAAATATATTTGATTTTTATATATTAGAAAAAAGTGGAAGCATACAGAAATTAGAATCTTAAGACGTTTCATTTCCTTAATGAGTTGTTCATGTCCTTACAAGAATGATATCTATTTTACCAAGTGTCTACTTTAAAAGAAGTCAAGAATCATAATTACTAGTCCAGCCCAAGACTGGAAAAAGGAGAGAAAAAGAAGACATCATTGACAATTCTTTCCCACTCAGTGATGAATTGGGTATTAGCTTTTGTATTATCATTTTTACAAAAATACATACATCTTGATCATCTTTTACAAAGTAAGAGAAAAGCATTGAGTGAAGACAAAAAAATATAATGAAAAATGAAGTACAGTGATCATCTGGTTAACTCAGTTTCTCAGCCCTGTAGGCGTTGACATTCTGGGCCAGATAATGCAGGGGGCTATCCTGTGCACTGTAGTTTTTACCAACATCCCTGCCTCTACCCACTAGATGCCAGTGGCAAACTTCCCTCCTCCCCCAAGTTGTAAAAGTCAAAAAATGTCTCCACTTCCAAATGTTCCCCGTGGGAGGAGGACAGGACTAAATCACCCCAGCTGAGAACCACCAAGTTAACTAGATCAATGTATGTAGCCCAATCAGACAGTTCAAGCTCAGCCATGGGTTATAAGATGGGAAGTAGCTGCCTGGGTCTTACATGGTCTCTCTAGACCTTTCCTATTGGAAAACAAAATGGCCGCACACTGCTTCCAAGATACAATCAAATGTTGGCTTCACAGAGAAACAGAGAAATTGCACATGCCAGAATAGCTTGTCAGGCAGCCCTGGCTCCTGGCTGCATGCCCACACTCTGCTGAAAAACCCACTTCCCAAACTTTTGAAAATGCTTTCTGCAGCTTTTAGAACCTGACCTTTAAAGCAGCTTTATCTGTGGGGTGTGTGTGTGTGAAATAGATTTATAATTTTCTATACTCCTGGAAAGCCAAATGACTTATTGAGTCCAAATGCCAACTGGGGGTGGTAGGAATTTGCACACAGATGTCAATGGACTCCAACACAACAACACAAGGATTCCACCTGCAACTAATTATAGAAACTGACTTGCACTCTGGCCAGAAGAGAACCCACCCCATCTGTGTTGGCTGATAAAAATCACCCTGTTACTTTTCTCCTGTCAACACAGATTTTTCTTAAGATTCTGAGAATGTTGTCCATAGGGAATTTTATTAGGCAGTGAATGTTTTGAGGGTGACCACTCCCCCTGCCCTCCTCTCCCTAAGTTTTGTTTCAGTTAATTACTTTGGGCACAGTGAGACTAAAATTATGTATTCATTGAAATAGTCTGAAATGTTTTCTTTGGTTGCTTGTGTACTATTGTGATCCAATCACCCACATCAAGTGATCCAGAAAGAAAATGAGAGATGGAAATCATTTAGATCTCCCAAAGTCCAGCATATAAGAACATTTCCTTTCCTCTGATTAGCCAAGTCTTCCAGAAGAAACCTTGGGAATGAAAATCTGTAAAGCTAGCTACTAATGTGGTACACATGGTTGATTCTAGGGCTGACTGCATGAGATTATTGAGGGAAAAACCAGCTGACATTTGTGACAAAGATGTATAGCTCTCTTCAAATAATTCTCCTATATTCTAACAAAAAGAAACCAACTGTTGGCTCTGTGCCACCTCATTCATCTTCAGAACCAAAGAAGTTTTCACCTATCTACAAAAGGCATTTGTAATTTTAGTTCTAAACAGGCCACTGCTTAAGTCTGGACCAAAGTTCTTCCACCTTTCTAGAAAGGGAGAGAAAAGTTACACCCAAAGAGCTAGGAAAGACTGTCTTGAGATAAAGAAGATGAATTTTTGTTTTTCTTTTAAGAAATGGCATTCCAAGTTATACTATGGTGCTAAGCTGCTTTATACTATCTACTTCTAAAACCCATGTGCCTAAGCAACATCAGGGAAACACACACACAAAAACACACTTCAACTCAGAGTTAAAATGAAAACAATTTGCACTTAGATGCAACATATGATTGAAGAGAATGCCCAACCAACAGTGACTTAAACAGCTAGGAATTTATTTTCTCACATGACTAGAAGTCTGGAGGCAGGCCATTTCTGGTGCTGGTGCAACTGCTCAGAGATGGCAGGGCATATGTCTCTGTGCTTGTCTTGGCCTTTATTTCATGCTTACAATATGGCTGACACAGTTCCAGGCATCACAATAACACTCAAGACAGGAAGGAATGGGGAAGAGCACTGCTGGTGATATTTATTCCTTTTATCAGGAAAACAAAAAACTATCCAGAGTCATTCAGATTTCTATTTGGGTTTCCTTGGCCAAATACTTAAGAAAGAGAAGAAAGAACCTGAACCTGAGCTATTAATCCTGTACCATCAGGACTTTAGAAGGCCCAACCACGGAAAGAACCTTTGACATTGAAAGTGCTCATCCACCCTCACAGATCTCCTTTAATGTCTCACTTCTAAAGATGCTCCTAAAGCCAAGCAGCCTTTCCACAGTATGACCTTAAACCCTTGGATCTAAGAATACTTATAGTTTTATAACAGATGGGATTGTTAACGCAAAAATCCACTACACTCCCCCTCTGCCTTGGCAGGAAGTAGATTTCCTCTTCACCACTGACTTTGGACTTGGCCACATGACAAGTTTTAGCCAACAGAAAGGTAGTGAACATGGTGTAAGCAGACACTTTAAACAAGTTTGTGGGGATTTGTTGGACACTCAGCATCTGTGATCTACCATGAGAGGATGAATCCCTGAAGAGCTGCTGTTCTAAGAGAACATGGAGACATATGGGAAGCTACCTAAACCCAACTCGTAGCCCTGAGCCTGGTCCAGAGTCCAGAGATCAACCAAGTTGCAGCCATCCTGAAAAAGACATATAAGAGAGAGATAAACACTTATCTTTTTAAGCCAGTAGGCCCAGGGATGGCTTGATATGCAGCATTATTGCACAATAGCTCTCTAATACATAGAAAGTTTAAGATAAACTCCGATTGTTAAGTAAGATTGGAAAATTGCTGGATGAAGCAAATTTAATAAACATTATTTAACTTCAGAGTTTAGACATTTCACATAGTGACACACTGCATTATTTTGTAAGGACTACCAGAACAAAGTACCACAAGTTGGGAGGTTTAAACAAAAGACTTTTATTATCTCACAGTTCAGGAAACTAGAAGTCCAAGGCCAAGGTGTCAGCAGGGTTGGTTGCTTCTGAGGGCTGTGAGGAAAAGATCTGTTCAGCCTGCTCTCTTTTGTTTACACTAAGAAGTCGCCCTCTCCCAGTGTGTCTTCATATCACCTTCCATCTGTGCACATCTTTATCTGTGTCCAAATTTCCCCTCTTCACAAGGACACCAGTCAAATTGGATTGATGCCCATGCTAAAAACTTCATTTTTAACTTGACTTCCTCTGTAAAGACCCTAACCCTAAATAAGGTCACATCCTGAAATACTAGGCATTAGGATTAGGAATCTAACATATCTTTTCTTTTTTTTTTTTTTTTTTTTTGGGGGGGGGATGCAATTCAACCCAGAATATATACATTATGAATTTGCAGAAGAAATATTTCCAATATGTGTGTCTTAAGTTTATTTGACCAGAAAATTCACTTTGGAAAATGTTACTTCCCTGAACATACTTTGGAAATACTGGTTTTCAGGGATCCATGATTTCTTAGACTAGTAGCAGAAAGAAAGGAGTCTAGAAGAAGGTATAGGGATAAGTCAGGTGTGTCTAAGTAGGGAGTACATCTGTCTTAACCCATTTTCTGTTGTAATAACAAAATCCTGAAGACTATGCATGCTATAAAGAAAGTAGGTTTATTTACCTAATAGCTCTGAAGATCCAAGAGCATGGTTTCAGCAACTTCTCAGCTTCTGATGAGGGCCCCATTATAGATGTTATCACATGAATGGAACATGCACAAAAGTGATGATTGGATGCATGTGGAAAAGACCAAAACACTAGGGGTAAACTTGGTTTATAACAACCTGCTCTCATGCTAATTAATCCAATCCCTCAGGATCCAGTTCTCTTCTATGAGACCAAATTCATTCCCAAAAGCCCTAACCCAGTTATTGGGAAAGACATTAATCCATTCATGAGGGCAGACACCCTGTGACCTAATTATCCCTTAAGAATCCTACCCCTGGGCTGGGGAGATAGCTCAGCTGGTAGAGTGCTTGCCTTACAAGCACAAGGCCCTGAGTTCGATCCCCAGTACCGCAAAAAAAAAAAAAAAAGACTCCTACCCCTTCTCAACAGTTACATTAGGGACCAAGCTTCCAGCCCATGGACCATTGGGGGACAAACCACATCCAAGCCATAGCGACATCTACATCTCACCCACAAACCTGATGGGACCCAGCACCCCTAGGTTCTGCCCTCAGTGTCACATAGTGACTGTGGTTACATCTGTCTGCCAGCAGACAACTTATTGTGATGCAGCTGTCTTGCCACCTTCTCAAAGAGATAAGATATATTCTATCACTTGCTTCCAATTGATACAACTCCTCATACCTGGACACTCTCAACAGAATGAGTATTTTAGAAGAAAGTTGGAAAACTCCTGTTGAAAAGACCCTGCTATTATAAAAATTGAAGAAACAATAATAATGAAGGAAACACAACATGTGATCCCTCTCAACCTTTTCAAGTTTCAAAATACAAATGAATACATCATATGTTGAAACTGAGTCAAAAGCTCATATTAATATTGATTTAGAGCAGATTCTTTTCTACTGTGTTAAGCCAGAAATAGAAATTATCACATAACTATTGCTTAAAGGCTGTAACATTCCCCAGACAGGTTTACTTACATTTCTTAGGTTACATTTCCCAATGACCTTGTCCCACTTCTGTGCAAGATGGGTAAATATTAGATCTAGCACAATCTCCTAGTGTGTGATGCTATTTATACTCATGCAGAGCCTTGGCAAGTCACACACAACCTAGGAAAATGTCTAAAAATTGCTTTATTATATACTTAATTTGGAAAACTCCATTAAAAATACAAAGTTAATAGTTGCATAAAATATCCAGGAATATGAAAAGTCAATAATCTCTATGCAATGCAAATCCTTATGAACTTTCTGTTTGTTCATTTTTTGAGATGGGCATCTCACTACATTGCTCAGGCTTATCTCAAAATCATGTGTTTAAGTGATCCTCCAGCCTCAGCCTCCCAAGTCACTGAGACTATAGGTGCATACCACCATGCTCAGTCCCTTATGAACTTTCTGGAAATTTATTCTCTACTGTGTTTTCTCTGTCTGATATTCATTATACTGGTAAGTATCATGCAGCTGTAAAGAAAAGATAAACCTATATTTAAAAAATTTTTTTTTGCTTATTGATGGACACAATTATTATTTTACTTATTTATTTTTATATTGTGCTGAGGATTGAACCCAGTACCTCACATATGCTAAACAAGCCCTCTACCACTGAGCTACAAGCCCCAAAACCTAAATTTCTTTGAAGAAAATTGGGTCTCTTTACTTTCTTATTGTCACATCAAAATCTCCCCCTGCCCCACCCCACAACATGTATCCAAATCCCATGGGCCATCAAAAATAAGAAGGGGGGCCAGGTGTGGTGCCGCATGCCTGTGATCCCAGTAATTCCGGAACCTGAGGCAGGAGGATCTCAAGTTCAAGGCTAGTCTCAGCAACTTAGCAAGGCTCTAAGTGACTTAGCAAGACCCTATCTCAAAATAAAAAGGACTGGGGATGTGGCTTAGTAGTTAAGTGCCTCTGGGTTGAATCCCTGGTACCAAAATAACAACAATAATGATGATGATGAGATGATGATGATGATGATGTGATGATGATGATGATGATGATGATGATGGGGTTACCTCAAGTGGCAGCAGAACATTCGTTCTCAAAAGTTTAACCTTGTCTCTCCCCAGATCCGTCTACTGGTATGACACTGAGAACATGGGGTATGGGTTCATGCCATCCCAAAGAATAAGCCATCCATATGACTGTGTTCTGCTTTTCTCCAATTCAAGAAAGTGCATCATAAAGCAAAAACACAAGTGACAGCATAAAGATAACTCTCCATCCATGCACTCTAATTTATACAAACAATTCCAAATTTCAGTACTGCAACTCTTAGCAGTAACAAATGTATTTATATCCATGCAGATCTGTGTGGCTGGTAAGTAGAGCCCTGGAGAGAACTAGGTGGTGGGGGAGGGGGAGCAGGGAAAAAGTGGAATATGGATTCAGGAACCTCAGCTTCAACCTTTTGCATGTAAGACATTTGGTCATGGCCACCTACCCAATGGACCTAAGGTTCCACAGAGTCCTGCACTTCCTGTAACATGGGGAGGGAGTTCAACATCCTCTCTTAGATCTGGAGTTAGGTTCCATGCCCTTGGATGAAACCATGAGGACTTCAAAAATCTACTACAAAGAAACTGAAGAGTAAAAGTCCTCTAAACACTGCAGGTAGGGGAAAATGTCTGTGCTAGTCAGCATAAAAGCAGCAGAACTACAAACTTCATATACAGGAGCACCCGAGCTTCCGAGCTTCCACCCTGTAATGGGCCTGACTCCCATTTCTCTTCACATAGTACAGTTCGAATCATTTTTGATCATCTGAATTTGGGTCAGTGAAATTCTGATTATCTAAATGCCCCCAGAAGAATGACATTTGTAAATGCAGTCTCTGGTTGTATGTAAGAAACAATAATAAATGTTCCTTAACTCTTTTGTGTTTTTTCCATTCTTCCATAAAGAAAAAGTTTCTGTGTGTGTGTGTGTGTTTTTTTTTTTTTTTTTTTTTTTTTCCCTCTAAAAGGAAAGTATAGTAAGTTATGGTAACTGGTGGTGCTGTGGTCTGAATAAGTGTCCCTCAAATGGTCTAGTGTTAAAGGCTTGGTCCCCAAGGTGGTGCTGCTGAGAGGGGGTGAAACCTTTAGGACTGGGGCCTTGTGGGAGGTCTTTAGGTCACTGGGGACACACCCTTGAAGGGGACTGTGGGGCCTGGCCTCTTCCTTTCTCCCTTTTGCTTTCTACTAACAGACCAAGCAATTTGCTCCTCCTTATTCTCCCCATCATTGTCATCCACAATACCCACTAGAGGCCCAAAGCAATGGGTGCACTTAATCAAAGATTAGGAACCTCCAAAACTGTGAGCCATTTATTTAATTCATAAATTAATTATCTCAGGTGTTCCATTATAGTGACAGAAAGTTAGAAAGGTAGAAATCCTAAAGAGTGTAAAAACCATTTCTAGGAAAAATAAGTAATTTCCTAATTTAGAATAAAAATTCTAATTAAAATCTCTCCCTTTGTGGTGGGTAGGGGACAAGGTCTCACTATGTTGCCCAGGCTGGTCTCTGACTGATAATCCCCCAGCCCTGGCTTTCCAAGTAGCTGGGATTAAAGGCAGGTACCACCATACCCAGCTCTAAATCACATTCTTAATCATCCTATCAAAACTAACAATGCTTTTCACCTAACATCTATGAAGTATGATCTTCTTATTATACTAAGCTTCTATTCATAGCTCAATAATCCTTTAAGGAGATAGTAGCCACAAAGTTAAGATCTTGAACTTTGTCATGAAATAGACCAAAGCCTTAAAATCCAGATCTGCCATTTCCCAACCATGTAAACATGGGCAAGTTGTTTATCTTCTCATTATTTATGTTTTACCTGTAAAGTTAAGAGATATTCTAGTACCTCCCTCAGATGATCAATGCAAACACTGAGTAAGATAATAGACACAAATCTCTGAGTACAATGCCCAGAACAAAGTAAGCCCTTAATAGATGTCTACTGGCAACAGTGGCAGTGGTAATACAAACAGTAGCAATAGCAGAAGTCTAGATCCTTCCCTGAACTTCATTTCATCTCACTCCACTTTTCTGACAAAGAAACCCCCACTGGTAGTAGACCCCTATATCTGTCTCTCCTCCCTTTCCTGCACAGAGATAAGGACATTGTTTCCTTCTCCCTTCAACTATGTCATTTCTGGTACAAAGATTTGAATAGCCAGTGTGCCACCCCCAAGAACTCTTCGTCTAGTGTAGCAACTCCTGAAGGCAGGCATCCAGATGCAGAAAGCCTGAATCCTGCACACTGCATGGAGAGGACCTGCCCTCTCCAGAGGAGCAAGCTACCTATCCAAATTTGGTCATGGTCACTATCCACTGGCCCCAAGGGTTTAAACAGTCCTCCAAAGGTACTCTAGAAGGGATCCTAATATAATTTTAAGAGGGAAGAAAGTCTTCTTCAATTTTTAAAAATAACTTATGCAAGTAAACTGACTTTTTAAAACCTCTCCATGCTTCTTCATCTTTTTATGTTTTAACCTAAAAGGGAAAATGATTACATTTGACCTCTATTCAATAAACAGATTAATACTGGGCCTTTTGCTGGGTCATATGTCCCAAGCACATGTCACCTGAAATACCCAAAACATCCTATGATCATAGATGGGGGAGGAAAAGAAAGAATCATGTGAGCACCCTTAAGCATTCCCTTACTTCTGGCTTATGGAAACACGAGATGGTTCAAGGGGGATTATGGTTATGACCTCTGGTTTAAACTGTACTAACCCTCAGGAAATGAATCAGTGTTTTAAAACATGTTTATTAAAGGCAAAAAAAAAAGATTCTGTGTATCATTAACATTTTATTTTAACATATTATTTTACTTTATCTCATCCATATTTATTTTTTGTGGATGTCATAGAAGATATATAATATATTGGCACTGTGGCACATCATGCAATTTATAAATAAATATACATATATAATTGGGGGGTCTGTGCTCAAGAATAAATTTAAAGATGGAAGCATGAGAAAAAACATCAGTTGGGAGCAGATGGTTTAGAGACTAGCTTCCAAACTTTTTGTCACTACTTGCATCAATCCTAAACCACTTTCCAAAAAAAAACCTAAAGAGTGATAACCAGTTCAGACAGGGGAAATATATAATATATAACAGGTCCACAAGGGGTCCAGCAAAATCAGAAACAGCAGAAATGATAGTGAAGAGCATTCATTTGATTTAGAAGTGAAGAACAAAGATTTATGTTTCAACTTTTAAAAAAAAATCACATCTGAGAATCAGCAATAGTTTTGTCAGATAATCAAAGGGATAAGATAACTGCTTTCTACACACAGAAGGAGACCACAGGGTAGATTTTCAAACAGGTTACAAGGACTTCCACCAGCGCTTGGTTCAAAGGAATGGTAGCCAGGGAAACAGAAAAGAGGGTCAGCAGACGACCCCAAGAAAGGCAAAGTGCCTCATTAGGCAAACATAAAAACCAACCTGTCCGAGAATCACTAGTTCAGCCAAATTAGAGTTCTCCCAGATTTCTACAGGAAGTTAAATGATATCTGGGTACTGCCGAACTAAGTGGCATAGCACTCTCTACTCCCCATGTTTTAGCTCTTCTCTCATCACCAGTAAGAGGTAAAGTTGGGGCTCAAATCCAATTACATCTGACTCCAAAGCTCTTAGGAAAGAGCAGCACGTAAAATTGACCTCACATACCAGGAAGAATTTGAAAATGGAAACTCTCTGTGATCGAAAGAGAAATGGATGGTAGGAAGCAGTGCTAAGGAGGCCACCAGTGGAAGGGAACAGCAAGAGCAAAGGCGCAAAGGTGGGAAACTTTGGGTGCATGCAGAAATTACCAAGTGGTAGTGCAGGCAGCACTGATGTGAAAGGAGGTGGTACAAGATAAGGTTGAAAAGGCTGGCCCAGGCCTTTCCTTTCCTTGACTACAGACTTAGTCAAGGAAAGAGATATCATCCTGGAGACCATGAGTAATCACTGAAGGCATTTAGGAGGGGAATGGTATACCTACAGATAGACTCTGGGAAACTAATCCAACTAATCTTTCTAAGACATGGAGGATGGATCAAAGATAGGGAGATATCTTGCACTAATAAATAATTAATATTGAATGGATAAAGGCAGAAAGACAAGTTAAAATGTATTGCATTTCTCTAATATGGTATCAAACCCTTTCTACCCAATCCCATTTCATATTGTTTAGTTTTCTAATTAGAGAAAAAACTCCACTCATTCTAGAAGAAAATGATGCTGCTGGTGCTTCAACAACAACAACAAAAAAAATCAGTCAAATTTGGCCCTGTAAATGTTGCTGTAAAAGTATTTACTCTTGCAGAGATTATTATTTTCCTCTTCTATTCACAAGGAGGTATGTCTGAATTGCTCTTGTAACTGCTGAAAAAGAAAACAAAATTAACAAAATATAAAAGTTAGGCAATGAGGATTGATCCTCCCCCAGAAAAGGTTACTGGAAAATAAGGAAGTTATGAGCTGTGATCTCATTTTTCCTTTGCTTTCCTGTAGCATCCAAGTCAAACATATATTAAGCTATAACCTTCTTAATGATTCCAAACTCCTTTCTGCACAGGTCCTGGAACCATCTGCAAAGCACCAACTCCTCAGTGAGAAACTGAGATTGAAAAACACTGAGGTGAGTCATAACCTACCTGATTTTCTTCATGAGAAACCCTCATCTGCTCCTTAAGGACAGACATCCTGGCTGCCTCTTCTTTCCTCAAGACTCTCTCCTTCTTAAGTTCAGGACTCCAGAAGGTCTTGATACTGTTCATGGAAGATCCCAGCTTGCTGTCCTTGATGTCTAGTTCTTTCCGGAGAAGGTCATTCTCTCTCTGGAGTTCCTTGAGCTGGGCTTGAAGATCTAACATTGTGCTATCTCTTACCTGCCTCAACATGGAGGGGACCTGGTGGTGGTGGTGATGGGATGAGCCACTCAGGCCACCATGTTGATCAGTGTATGAAAGGACATCTGTGTGGGAAAGTCCTGCAGAAGCAATATTGGGACTACTCCCCATAGCTGTGACTCGGCCTCCATATACAGCTCGATTAGTGGCCCTGCCCAGAGTCATGGTGCCCTTTGGGTACGTTGTTGAAGCCACCCCCTCATGATCACTGAGGTACATGGGTCCAGATGTAGCATAGGCTGCATTAAGGGACTGGATATTCTCCATAGACAGCGTCTTGCCTGTTCCTCCCCCTCCCCCACTACTCGTTCTTCGGTGGCCCAAACGAGGAGACCTTGGCAGACGAGGTGATCTGGAAGGGCTGCCTTCCAGATTGGTGATTGTTCTTGCACTTCCATACATTTTTCTTATATTATGAGGTGCTACTGAAGAGAAGAAATGCTATACTAAGCTGGAGTTTAAGTCAGTATTTCCACTGTTGACCAGGATTTTTCACTGCATTCTTTTCACAGTCTGTACCAGAAAATGACTCCAATCAGAGATCTGCAAAGTAAGAAAAGGGATAGTTAGGAAAAAACCTCTTTAGAACTCAGACTATAACTGCATTATATTTTTAAGTACACTGGTAAAAAAGTTATGATAAGGATAGATGATAACTCAATAGACTCACACCTGTAACATTTATTTAAAAAGAAAAGTGACCCCAAAACTTTACTTATTACATGTAAACATTTTTGTAAATTCCCCCTACTCTGCCCCCAAACAAGAAAAAGTTCTCAAAAAAAAATTATTTTTTTTCTTAGGAAAATGAAGCTCTCCATTTTGATTTATGCTAAGTAAGAGTTGGAACCTCCAAAAAAATTCACCAAGGAATTCCCCCATCATAGATACAATGGCAACAAAATAATCCATACTTAGGGACACGACCCCCATACACCCATGGATTGGCAATGCTTAAGAAGCTGCTACTTCCTAGGATGTCAGTATTTGACAAGTATGTTGTTCCTTTCCCCTCCTGTACCCATCGTAGCTATTACTACTCACCACATTCCTCTTTCCATTAGGTTGAGAAGTCTCTACACAACCCTCTAGATGGTTTAGCGCTAATCAGCTGGCATCGACACATGAATTGGAACACCTTGACCATCTTAGAGCTAGATGGCTCTAAGAGGTGGCTCAGTCAATGGACACTTATACATAGGTTCAAATTCTCAATGCTATCACCAGGGGAAACAACAATATTGTCTCTTTCCCTTTCATATACATCTAGGTTGATCATCTGAGAATTCTTTTTCATATTAGTTAACCTAGTTAATCTTCACAGTGACCACTTGCCATCTATACAGAAATGGAATAGGGTAATGGTACACCATGTCAGTTTCTGGTCACAAAACCCCTACAGAAAAGCAGTAGAAGCCCCCATCATAGTGACTCAATTATGTTAACATAGATTTTATGTAGCTGGGGCTGCAAGGTTGTGATTATCCCTTCAATAGGACTCAAGTGACCGTAATGGGATCCATTATGGCCTCCTGCTTTTCCTCTCAAGGAGTCTTTTAGTGTGATTTCTTTTTGTCAGCTTTATTTTTTCCAATATCCTTTTTTCCCAATTTTTTATTGGTGAATTATAGTTGTACGTAATGATGGGATATAAATGTTGCTATGTATTTATACGTGCACACAACGTAACAACATAATTTGACCAATATCACTCTCCAGCACTTGCCCCTCCCTCCCTACCTCTCACTTTTGGTCCCTGTCCTTTACTGATCTCCCTTTGATTTCCATGAGATCCCCAATCCCCCACCTTTCTTTTCCTTTTCCTCTCTATCTTGCACATATAAGAGAAAACATACAACCCTTGACTTTCTGTTTCTTAGCCTTATGGCAATTAAGAGAACAGATTCTGGACAGGAGCAAACTGAGGTTGAAATCTTCACTCTAACATGGACTAGTTGATTTACTTAGGCAAATTATTTAACTGTTATGAGCTTCTACTCTCCAATCAATAAAACGCAGGCAATACTACTTAACTTGTGGTATTGTAGGAAATAAGTAAGATGATGCTTATGAAACACCTAGTTTGGTGCCTAGTATAGAAGAGTCAAGAAGTAGTTTATGTTGATAGTGTCTCAATGAAGTAACTACTTTAACGGCAATAAAAGGGGTATCATTTATTTTGACCTGCCTATCACTCATCTCTTCTTCCTTCCTCTATACATACTTTCTAGTTTTTCTTAAAGAAGTTGTTTCCAACTCCCTCCTAATATCTCATAAGGATTAGGTATGGCTGACTCTTTCTGCTCTATCCTAGATGGTGTCAGAGGTGAGAACATGACCCAAGCCTGGCCAATCAACATATTTCATCTTCCAGAAATGGGAGCTAGTTTAGAGATGGATATGTGATATACATTGGTCCAAAAAGACCCCATACCATGACTTCAGCTGGAATAACTGGGAAAAGATAAGTTCTTTTGCAGCTGGAATGACTTGCTTTCAAGATGGAGTTCTAAGTATTTCCATATGGAAATGGTCTCCCTGAGAGTGAAGCTAGTGCAAAGTAAAGCAGCACTAAGCTCTGACGATGTAAAACCAAGCCAGGTGACATCATCTGATGCTCCAGATCCAGCAGTCATTAAAGCTTCATCTCTCCTCAAACCATGCTAGTTATATATGCCAGGTAGACTGACAGAATTAATGACGCCACTCTTTTACACTTTCTTTTATCTATGTTTTTAGCAGTACCCTCCTAAACTGACTCTAAGTCCAGTCATGTGACCTGTTTGGGCCAATACAGTGATAACATATGTGAACCAAGCAGGGGCCTGAAGTAGCACTTGTGTGTTTATTCTCTTGCTTGTTTCCTCTACTGTAACAAAAAGAACATGCCCTAATAAAAGATGGGAAACATAAATACAGCTGTTATGGTTTAGATGAGGTGTTCCCCAAAAGCTCCTGTGTGACACAAAGCAAGAAGGTTCAAAGGTGAAATTATTGGGTTAGGAAAGATTAACATAATCAGTGGATTGATCTACTGATAAGATTAACTGGGTGATAATTGTAGGTGGGTAAGGTGTGACTGGAATAGGTGAGCACGAGGGGTATGCCTTGGGGTTAATATTTTGTCCCTGGTGAAGAGTTCTCCCTGCTCCCTGGTTGTCATGTCCTGAGCTGCTTTCCTCCATTACACCCTTCTGCCATGATCTTCTGCCTCACCTTGGGCCCAGAGCTATGGAGTACAGCTGTCTATGGACTGAGACCTCTTAACCATGAGCTCCAAATAAACTTTTTCTCTTCTACAGTGTTCTTGTCAAGTCTCTTGGTCACAGTGATGAGAAAGTAGACTAAAACAACAGCCAAGCTGTTCCAGCCAACAGCCAACCAAACCCAAGATGTATGAGCAAGCCCTGCCAAGATCAGCAGATCTGCCTAGTCAACCAACAGCTGCTCACAGATACACAAGCAAGCCTCACTGAGATCAGCTGAGTAGCATACACTCACGGACTACATCAATGCTCCTTACTATGACACTGAAATTTTGTAGTCAGTTTTTTTACAGCATTATGGGGCCAATGGGAAACTGATATAATTGCCCATACATTTCTTTTTGTTTTTTTTTTTTTGTTGTTTTTGTGTGTGTGCTACATTCAATCCCAGTTGGAGTTACCATCACTTACACCCTACAGAGTCCTCATAGACAACCTCTGTTAACAAATTAAGTTGTTGCTTCAAATTCCTTTTAAGTATGTGCACTTTTTTATAATTTTAGAGATAATCGGTACTATTCTATATAAAGATTTGTACTCTCCTTTTTCCATGATGAAGAAAGGTTTTCCACAAAGGCTTCCCCTTTCCCTGAAAGGACCTTTAAAAGAATTATATACCTGTTTGTAAGGAACTTCATTTCAAATGTTTAGATTGTTCTGACTTTTCGTTTTCCTTGAAAATACACAAAAATCATTTTGTAGCTCACATTTTTGCATGAATAATCTGTATTTTAAAATGGGAGAATCAACTGTTTCAACAATAAGAATTCAGTCACCTAAGTGATGAGACAGTGAAATAGTGTGATGGCTACCATGAATATTCAATGAGATGGAAAGATGCTCATGACATACTGGTAGTGGGGGGAACAGCAGGCTACAAAACATCACCTATGATTTACTGACACTTTTTTAAAGCACACACACACAAACACACACACACACATACACAATCACTAGCAGAGGATATTAGAGTACCACACAACAAGATGTCACCAGTGGTGGGATTCCAAGAGGTTTCCATCTTCCTCCTCTTGTCATCTACATGCGCGAAACTTTAATAAGGATATATACTTTTATTATTAATCTTTGTTATCTGTTTTCTATAATTCCAACAGTTACATGTATGTGTTATCTTTACTACATTTAGAATCTAGGGATTTAGGTCCTGGCTGAGTCACCACTTACAGAATTGTATCTTCCTAGGGTGATTAAATGTTACTTGTCCTCACCTATCTTCTCCCCCTGTATCTAGACAGACACGATATCTCTGTCTGTTTGAGGTCCCTCTTACAATAATCATGAAATTTACACCCCCACAGATTTAATCCTCAGTGATTTCACTAGGTCAGCCAGCCAAGGCTTTGGAGAATTACAACCAACAAGCAAAAACTGAACTTGTTCCTTTTAGAAACATGCATTATATGCATACACACACACTCCACATAACATATGACATGCACAGATACATCATCTTGTTTGAAATAATATTTTCTTATTTAAAAAGCAAAGTATGTTGATGCTAGTTCACAGTTCCCTCTGGCTTTCCTTATCTAGGTTTAGTATTAAATTTACTCTAGTATCAAGGAATGGATGAAGAAGCTTTCCATTTCTCATATGGTTTGAAATAGCTAATGTAGTACAGTCCTTCCTCATTTCTGAAATGTTTGGTAGAATAGACCCATAAAACTGAATGGGCCTAGTTGTTGGTTAACTTCATTTTTTTACTATGATTACTGATCTATTTTGGTTTGCTAACTATTTTGTGTCAATCGTTGAGACATTTTTTTCTTCAGAAACTCCATTCCATCTAGATTTTTTTTCAGTCTAATTGCTACTGCTTTGTATAAATTTTCCTTAAAATTTTAAAAATCATCTCTTCTGTCCCCATCTCAATCCAAATGTACTTAGTATTTTTCTTTTTCTCTTAAAAACAATATGATAAATGTTTGTCTCTTCTCTTCATGTGTCAAAAGTGTAACTTTTGGTTCCACTAATGTCTTTTTCTACATTCTATTTTCCATTTCATCTGTATCTCTTTATCCTTAATAATTTTCTGCTTCCTTTGTGTTTAGTTTTAGTTTTGTCTTTATTTTTGCCTTTCTGCATCACTCATTTGTTTTCAGTCACATTTTCAAATAAATACATGATAAGACACAAGAATATTCATATGGCTGAACATTCCAGGATGGTATGTATAAAACTGTCATTTTTAAGTTGCTTGCTATTTTTCATTTGAAATATTTTCTACCCCAGTAATTATCTACAAGGATATATTTGTCAAAGTGAACAGAAATTCTGGGGTAAATGTTTGCAGTTCAAATTTTTATGGTATTGGGGTCTGAAAATATAATACATGTTTTCTATATTTTTTATTTCTCAAGAATTTGAAATTGGTCTAATGGTGTTCTTTTTTTTTTTTTCACATAAGGGAGTTTATTAAGCAAACAAAGTGTCCCCCTGCAGGGTAAGGGAGATAATGAAAGGGCCCGCAGTAGAGAGAGTGGAAAAGCGAGGAGGAGAGAGAAAGTGAGTCAAGGGGAGAGAAAGCATGAGAAAAGATCTGGTGTTCTTAATTGTTAAAGCAACTAATGGATTATTTTAGAAAATGCAGATATGATTAAGGAAGAAAATGAAAACACTCAATTCTGTCACTCATAGACAACCTCTGTTAACAAACTAATGTTGTTGCTTCAAATTCCTTTTAAGTATGTACACTTTTTTATAACTTTAGAGAAAATCGGTACTATTCTATATAAAGTCTTGTACTCTCCTTTTTCCTCAATGTTTTATTCTTAACATCATCTCCTTTTTCCACTTAACATGAATGCTATACAATATTTTTATAGGATATGATTTTTAATGACTACCATGAGACTCCTGTAAAATTTGTCTCTCCTTCCTTCAAGAAAAGATTCTATTCCCTTCTACTTGAAACTGAACTTGACTTGTGACCTGCTTATACCAACCAGTGTGGCACATGTGACACTATTCTAGTTATGGGCTAAGCCCTAAAGAAACCTAGCAGTTTCTCATTTCACCTCTTGAAATCCAAATGCCATGATACAAGGAAGTTCAAGCTACTCTGCTGAAAAAAGTCACACCGAAGGGCCTTGGAAGATGAGATATCACATGGAGACAGGCCACATGAAGGAGAACCAAAGAGACTCAGCCAGTACCACAACACAAGACCAGTAAGAGAAGCCATCTTGTACTTTCCAGCCCACCCCAGCCACCACCTGAAATCAGATGTATGAGTGACACTCTAGCACTATAAGTAACATCAGGACCATCAGTCAGCCTGCACAGTGCTGGGAAATAAGTTTAAATGCCCAGGAGTTCATGGGGATCTTTGTTAGATAGCAAAAGACAAACAATCATTAATGTTTCATTGAATGATTATCTAACCTTATATTTAACCTATCACCTATTATGAAACACTTATGTCATTTTTAAGTGGAAATATTGTGATTGAAAAACATTTGATTAATATTCTGATTGATAAAAGCTATTATTACTTCTCTAGGATAAAATTCTAGAAGTAGAATTATAAGATCAAAGAAGTGGTACACATCTGTAACTCCAGCAGCTTGGGAGGCTGAGGCCAAAGAATCCCAAGTTTAAAGCCAGCTTCAACAACTTATCAAGACCCTAAGCAACTTAGGGAGACCCTGTCTCTAAATAAAAAAGGCTGGGGATGCGGCTCAATGGTTAAGTGCCCTGGAGAGAGAAAAGGAAAGAAAAGAAGGATGTATACTCAAGTACTAACCCTTAACTACTTTTCCTCCATAAACTCTACTGTTTACATTCAATGTTCCTAAAAGTTACCATTTCTTGAGGCTACTCAAAATTCCTGAATTACCAAACCCGGATTTCAACATAGCACATTTAGTAAATACACCTTTAAGAATTATTTGTTGGGTGGGATGGGTGGGGGGAAAGAAAAAAAATAACAGAATGAATCAAAAATTATTACCCTAGGTAAATGTGTGATTACACAAATGCTCTGCCTCTACTTCATATACAAACAGAGAAACAAGATGTATCCCATTTGTTTACAATAAAAATTAATTTAAAAAAAAAGAATTATTTGTCAGGGGCTGGGGATGTGGTTCAGTGGTAGAGCGCTTGCCTAGCACATGTGAGGCACTGGGTTCGATTCTCAGCCCCACATTAAAAAATAAACAAAAAATAAATAAAATAAACTATTTTTAAAAAAGAATTATTTATTAAATAAAAATACATCTGTTTTCAGTCAATACTTTCTGAATAGTTTGGCAAGTGCTTAAACAAGGCTGATAAGATTTTGAGTTTACCCCAATATTTCAGAGACATTAAGGATACTAATGTGTACCATAAACATCCCCAAATTGATCCATTCATGTAGTAACTTTTCTCCAGTTTGGTTGACAAATGAACTTTTTTTTTTGCATCAGCTTCATTCCTGGTGTTGAAAGCAATAATTGAGACAAGATAGCTTTTGGTCTATGGGAAATTACTGCCTAAAATGGACTTTCTTGAACAGAGTTTTTTCATCTCAGATACAATAGGGTTTGAGGGGAAGATGGTCACAGGAGCCAGATATTATTTTAAGGACAGGGACATGAAATTGACTCCCCAGTAATCAGAATTTATCTTCTTTTAAAAATTTTTTTTACTTGTAAATGGATACAATATCTTTATTTTATTTATTAATTTTTATGTGGGGCTGAGCATTGAACCCAGTGCCTCACACATGGCAGACAAGTGCTCTACCACTGAGCCACAACTCTAGCCCCAGAATTTATCTTTAACAATGAAATAACAGAAGAGAAAATTAATAACTGATTGGAGTTTTGGACCCACTAAGCCAAGAAACAAATGCAATTATTTATTTATATTTCAAACCTCAATAAAGAAGTCAGAATGTCAGAAGGAACATAAATCAATCATCAGCAGTCTGTGTTAAGCAGTTGAGGGACAAGTTGATATTTCTACCACCACCTGTCACACCAAACAAGATAGATTATATCCAATTCTACTGAACTTATCAAATCAAATAGGAAATTTAAAGACCATCAAAATGATAATGGGAAAATTTTTTCATCACTATACATCTGGTTCTTGACAATAAAGCTTAATTAGCAACCTAGGTCAAACACGTTATTTAGGAATGAGTTTCTTCCTCCCAATTTATAAGGAGCAGGGATGATTTACTTGGACCATTTTGCCCTTTAGCTGCTGCACATAGAATGATTGATTTCATGAAGAGGAAAAGGCTCAGCTAACAATGTCAGCCAAAGGCAGATTCCTATGGCCACTATATCCCCCTTTGCATCATGATTCCTACCTGTTCCACTAAGCTGCTCACACCCTCCACCCTCTACCCAGCTGTGTTTAAGTTCCTTGGTGTATTTTAAGGTACTTGTTTTGACACTTAAGCTTTTTTTGGTTGCTGTTTCCTAATTTCTCGTCTACCCTGATTTTTTTTTTTAATTCTCTAAAATGAATCTCTGAGAAAGAGCAAAAAAGATCAACTTTATTCAGCAATCAATAATGTAATATATCTTCTACTTCCCATTACTTCAAAAAAATATTTTTTAAGCTTTTCCACCCACCTATAAATGCATTTCAAGAAATAAGGTAGCAGTTAAGATCTTTTTCTTTTCAATAATATTATGGAGCCAAGATAGGCTCCATCATTGGACTGCATTATAAACTCTTTAAAATTCCTGTCATGCTGGGCATGGTGGCACACACCTGTAATATCAGTGGCTCAGGAGGCTGAAGCAGAAGGATTGCGAATTCAAAGTCAGCCTCAGCAACTTAGCAAGACCCTAAGCAACTCAGCAAGACCCTGTCTCTAAATGAAATATTTTCAAAGGGCTGGGAATGTGGCTCAGTGGTTAAGCACCCCGGGATTCAATTCCCGGTACCAAAAAACAAAAAACAAAAAAAAAAAAAAAAAAAACCGATCTTGTATATATTTGTGATGTGCAACACTAAGAGCATAAATTATTAACTAGATCAAACTGTGCACTGAAATGAATGTTGCCAACATCAAAGACATAACAGCAAAGAAATTAGTTGCACACACCTTTTCATGTTAGAAGTGCCTCATGAATAAAATTTGACATCCAAGGGTAAGTTCCACTTAAGGCTCAGACAAAATACAAGATGGTTTTATAAACCTATGTGAATGTTTTCTCTAATTGCATATGGATTCATAAATAAAATATATGCTCATCCACTCACTCTCTTAAAAGGTTTAAAGACTCTTGAGCTGGTAGCTCAGGGGAAAGAAAGCTGGAGAGAGCCCGATCCCCATCTACCTCAAGTAGCTCAGACTATCATGGTCTGGAATGATCTATTTTAAGACAAAAGCACTTCCTGCTATTTGCTGTAAATTAGGTTAAGTTTGTTTCCACAGATCTCAGCTTCAGCCCATCACCTGAGCCCTGCTGACAGACCGTGTGAGCTGAGATCACCATTATCTCCCAAAATTTAGCCAACTTAAAATATCTCTTTTTATTTCTGATCAGCCTCCCCAACTTTTCATAAATTCAAATTTCTAAAATTCTAAATATCTTTTAGAATTTAAAGTCTAAATACCTTTTAGAATTTAATTCTAAAAACCTTTCTGGAGGAAGATATGGTACAGATCAGATCTCAAGCAAGAAGCAGCTGCCCAGGAGCCAGACACTGTCTGCAGATGTGCAATATATGGCTAACATAGTGTTGTTTAGAATTTTGATCCAGTTGCCAACATAGGAAGATACAGGCATTTCAATTAACATCCCAGATTCTGGCTTCTTCTGAAAAATCTTAAGCCTGAAATGTCAGGCCTACTTTCTTCCAAAGCAACTACAGGTTGGAGCCAACCAGCACTGTCCCTTCAAGAAAAAGCATGAGCCCTCCAATTTCCCACAGTCCCCTCCACTTCCTATGACCCTATATTCAGTCCAATTCCCTCTGTCCATGCTTGCCCCTACAATTAGGTAGATTTTTTTTATCACTTCTACCCACATAAAAGATTTTAAATAAGAATTCATGGGCCGGGGGAGATAGCTCAGTTGGTAGAGTGCATGCCTTGCAAGCACAAGGACCTGGGTTTGATCCCCAGCACTGCAAAAAAAAAAAAAAAAAATTCATTTTCCTTTACCACCCACTTCAAGTTCATTAACAAATTATACCAATTGTACCTCCAAAATCGCCCTTCAATCTGTTCTCTTGTGCTTTAGTCAGCTATATTTTGTCAGTGTGACCAAAAGACCTGACAAGAACAATAGAGAAAAGGAAAAGTTTATCTGGAACTCATGGTTTCAAAGGTCTCAGTCCATAGATGGCTGATTCCACTGCTCTGGGTCCAAGGTGAGGGAGAATATCAGAGAGGAAAGGCAGAGTGGAGGAAAGCAGCTCAGGATATAGCAATCAAGAAGCAGAGAGTGAGTTCCACACACCAGGGACAAAATATAAATCCCCAGAGGCATACCCCCAGTGACCTACCTCCTCCAACTACCTACCTGTCTATGGTTAACACCCAGTTGATACATATCAGTGGGTAAATCCACCAATTGGGTTGCAATCTCATACATGAACTTTTGGGGAACAACACACATCAAAACTATAATGCCTTGTTTCCACATTGACTATCACCTCTCTATTGCATCAATATGACTCTTGCTTAAGATGTTCTATACCCTTCTAAAGGATCTCCCCCTCTCTGAATATCCTCTATTCTGTCATGGCTTCTGAAACAGCAACCAAACTATTTTAAGATGCATATGTGATCACAGTTTATCTCTCCTACTCACTAAAAACCCATCAAAGCTTCCAGTGCTCTGTAGACAAAACCAAAATCCTTCCCATGGTTGGAGGCCTGCAGGCTACTTCCAACAGTTTCAGCCTCCTCTTGCCACTTTCTCCTTCACCAACTGTGACTGGTCATCTCTCTGTTGCTCAAACACATCAAGTCCCCACCTATTTCTGTGCCATCACATATGCTGTTCTCTGCCGGGCTAATTCCCATCCATCATTTAACACAGCATCTGATAACCTACCTTCTATAAGTTCCATCCCACAATTCAAGCCTCTCAGTTGTATTCTCTCAAAGCATTATGATTTTTCATCATGATTTGAGAGACACTGTATTTTTTTAAATAAATAAATTTGACTTTATTTTCCCTATTAAGGGTCATCTGTGTGGCCCTTTTGTTTAGGCTGGAGTAGGGCGACCAGGTAATATGGGTCCTCTGGTAAAGATATAAGAAAACCTTTTATAACCCATTCAAGGTTGCCCCTCTTCAAGTTTCTAGTTTGAAAAATGGAAACCTTGGAGGAAAGAAATCTGTATCACAAGTGTTCTGGAGCTTTCCAGGAGGGAAGTCAGTCAAAGGCAGATTCCTATGACCCTCATGCCCAGGATTCAAAGTGAGATCTAGGGAAAGATATGAACATAGTTACGAAGAAAGGTCTAGAGCTCCTGGAAATAAATAATTACTCAAAATAAGAAGGAGTCCAGGCTGGCAAACTGGATTCGAAACAAGTAACCCAGTTGCCTTAGAGAAGCCCATATGGACAAAGCATGTGAGTGAGGCTGGAAGCTTCTAGAGACACATCAAGCTGAGTGGAACCTATACATTGAAGCGTTACACTGGGCATAGGGCTGAAGCTCATGGGGACATCCATGCACCCTAGGTAGGGTTTCCCACAAGCAGACACTGGAGCAAGGATTAGGTGCAGGTAGCTCATTTAGAAGGCAGTCCCAGGAAATACTGTGAGGATAATTTGGCACTAAGAGAAATGAAGAAAATCAATATGGTGTGCATTTTCAAAGATAATGGTAATGCTGTGTGTAACTAGATTCAGTTCTGTTGAAGGAGCTCTGAAAAACAGAGTTGTAGGACCTGCCTCATGGAAACACAGATAGAAAGCAAGGAACTCATCCATCACTGGCTGAGGACTGCTCCCCTGCACTATAAAGAAGCCAAGAGAAAGCACTTCTGTTCACACAGACCATGAGTGCCAAGGAGATGTGGATGGGGCATCGATAGCATGTGCTACACCACACATGGCATACTTGTTTCTAAGCCTGGCTGCCAGGAGACTGGGTTGGGCCTTGGAGGACTATATAATAGGGACCAGAGGGGACCTGCAGCATCTTTCCACGTGAGGAAGATCAGCCTAAACAGCGACACCTTGTGGCATCAAGAAGCAATCAGACTGTGGACAGGTTTGTGTGAGATTTGTAGCTATGTACTCTTCCCTTTGGGGTTGGGTAGCCCAGGGGAATGGGGAGACAAGGGGAAGTAGGGAAGGCAGGGGGACCCTGGTGGAGAGACCTGGAACTTTTCACTAGCTGACGGGCAGGTTTCAGTATTTGGGGTTTAATTTGGACAAATTAAACTGGGAGCAAGAGTTCTGGTTAATTTTTTTCTCTTAATATATTTATTCTCTATTTTATAACTTGTAAAGTATAACATATCTACAACAAAGGTAAATGTTGATTATACAGATCAATTAACTTTTATAAAGTGAACACACCTGATCATGATTGAGAACATGTCAACATCCCCAAAGTCTCTCTCAGGCCCAGGAATGCACATATGACCCCAAGGCACTTCTACACCTTATGATTTCATATAAATCTGCATGATTACTTGTTGGGATCTCTTTTCCTCCCACTGTAAGCCCTTATACTGTGCCCCACAGTTTAACATTTAGTCTAACATTGTGAGGCCTAGGGCAAGAGGACAAACACAGCCCATGTACCATATGCTTTTATCTTCTAAAGTTATACAGTGAGCTAACAAACTGGTAAACAAACTATATTCAATCCTCCTACCTTGACAAATCTAAGGATAGGAAAAGTGAGGTGTGAGTTTTGAATCAGAATTCTTAGGCTCTTCAGAGTTCTAGACAAAACCTGGGGGCAAAAGGAAAGACTTCTCAGTCAGCACCCTTTTCTCCCCACCCCTGGTTCAAATATACTCCTGGGGCCTCACACACGAACTCTGCAGCTTTCACGCTAGGCTATCTCCAATCCATTCCAGGGAATGGGAAATATTTTTTGTAAAAGGACAAATGAAAACATACTTCAGGTCTTGAGGGCCATTCATTCTCTGTCACGTGTACCCAGCTCTGCCATTTCAGCATAAAAGCAGCCATGGATGATTTAATAGGCATAGGCGTGTTCCAACAAAACTTTATAAAAAGAGGTGGTAGCTAACTTTGGCCCACAGGCAGTAGTTCTCTGACACCTGGTCTATAACCTCACATATAGGTGCCCCTTGGCCTGGGGGTGTGCACACTGGTAGCAGGATTTGCCCTCAGGAAGACAGACCCAGCCAAGATTCTCAAGCAGACCCTGAAAGACGACTTGGGGTCTTTTAGGCAAGGAGGACTCTAGAATACCAGGCACAGGCTCCAAGTGGGTACCTGGCTTTTGGCGGAGAGGACTTCTCCCCATGTGGAAAGATGCAGTCAGAAGAGGGCAAGGGTGGAAGGCCCTGTGCAGGGGTTTCTCTTGCCAGGTCTAAGGACATAAGAGCTACACAAAACAATTTTGAATATTGAAAAGAATAGTGGGTGCTTTAGTATTGTGACCTTTTCCTAATGTCATTGAAATCACTTGCGTGGAAGCTGTCTGACAATTTTGTAATTACAGCCAGAGAAGAGAAACATGGTGTTTTTGAAAAGGAAAGGGAGCCTCAGAATCAGATCTGGTTAGTTGTATCTCTAACTTCTTAATGTGCAACCTCAAGCAAATTACTTCATTTCCCTCACCCTCAATATTCTCATCTATAAAATAGGGATAATAGCAGTACCTTTCATAGGGATTTGGGAAATATTAAAGGAAATGATACAAGAAAATTGCTTAGAACAATGCTCATCTCACAGCTAGTTCTCAATAAGAGCTGACGATCAGCCCAAGGCTACCAGAACATGACACAGTGGTTTTAAACCTCCAAGTTATCTCAGGAATTCTCTCGGTTCACTAAGCTCAGCCTTGTCAGACTATCTTGGATCAAACTCAATTTACTATTTTAAAATGCTTAAGACATCAGTCAATTTAAAAAAACTGGAAAGACCTTCAGGCTACTATATTATGCATCTAGAGATACTGAAAGTTCCAATAATAAACAACTTAATCCTTAAATGCCACAAAGACATGGATTAGGAAAAAATTCCATTCAACAGAGATTTTCAAAAACACTTTCCCATCACTCTCCAAAAAGCTCTATGTAAGTCAAACACATCTATGCACATATCACTACTCTCTCCACTACTCTCCTTCAATTCCCCCAAACTCATTTTATAATTACTGTTTTCCATGTGCAGATTTAGCATGATTACATGCTCAGCTACCTTGGCTCATATTTTGCAGCAAAGTGTTTGAGTGAAGAGGCTGACTATACTCCATGCTATAAGGCAAGGGCTGGGTAAACCCAAGTATTAGTTAACTGCTCTGTTCATTAACCAACTGTTAAATTTCAAATCTTATCAATTTATTTCAAAATATTAAATTTAAAATTGGAAACATCTAAAAACTTTTGCTAAAGAAACACAGTTATCTAGCACACAGCTAAATCCCCAAGTTAAAAATATAACAAAATCCAAACAATAAGCAGTAAAAATAAAACATAACTTGACATGCTAAACAGAATTAAAATAGCAGTTATGGTTAATATAATATGCTGATTATAACATTATTCATTGCCTCATAAAGTCTCATAAATGGACAAATTAAACTGGTTGCACTGAAGAGAAAAATAACTAAGGTTTTTAGATTCGTTTTTAAAACATCTGTGCATTTCTTTTAATCTGCAAACATGAAATGTCAACTGGCAGAGCTTTAGCTGTAGCATACTTACAAAATAAAGAATATTCAGGATTTATTGGGTTTTACACTAAAAAATCTTCAATCTGTCAACTAACAGATGTTCCAGAGAAAATGACAGAAAGGTGGAACCACTATATCCTCTTGCCCCTAGAAATCTAATCACACAGAATTTTTCTACATTTACAATAATATATGGGGATTATGTCTAAATAGCTTTTTACTAAAAGAGAATATACACATAATCACATACTCAAGGAAAATTTTAGCAATGATTTTTTTAAGCAAAAAAAAAAAAATCCACAATCGACAGCAAGAGTTAAAGAATAGCTTAAATGTGCAAATTTCAGAAACAAGCACTCATCTATGTATTCTGGAAAGAAGAGAAAGAATAAATGTTATTGCCTAACTGAGGTTTCTGAAGAGTATGACTGATAACCACGGAGGAGTCACAATTGAGCCTTTAGCAAGAATTAAGTGGACAGAGCTGAATGGTATTCAGAAAACCCTTTAAAAACTGAAATTACTGCTAGGTACAGTGGTGCACACCTATAATCCCAATGACTCAGGAGTCTCAGGCAGGGCAACTGCAAGTTCAAGGTCAGCCTCAGCGACTTGTCTCAAAATAAAAAAATAAAAAGGGCTGGGGATGTGGCTCAGTGGTACGGCACTCTTGAGTTCAATTCCCAGTAAGGTGGGGAAGGGAAGACATGGAAGTACAGTGAATGAGAATCAATTAGTATATGAAGTCATCAACTGAGCCAAATCTCTTGTCCAAGAATGCATAATGATAAGTTTATCTAAGAGAAAAATAAATAAAAAGGGAAATTAAGGTACATGGTTTGAATCCATTCAATAAATATTTCTCAGGAATGAATCTGTATTATGTTTTCTAACATGCCAAACACTCAAATTCTTCCACCTGGAAGCGGGTCAGAGCCCCTTTATTTGGGTTTTCATCAACAACTCTATTGTACAAGGCTGCCAGCTGTTCTGGACATTGGAAATAGATGAAGTCCTCTCTGAAAGCAAAAGATGTGGCCTCAGATGGAGAGAGTCCTATTAATGACAGAGTGTAGTATCACTTAAGAAAGAATATCCAGCTTCAAACTGGGTGATAAATGGGGCTAGGTGGCAGATCCACAATCATGTTTTTTAAAGAAGTTGCAAATCTCATGAGAATTCAAGGATTGTTTTTAGTCAGTAATGTGGAAACAAACAATATAAGTATATTCTTGATCATCACAGCAGACAGGCCCCACAAGTATAAGCTCCAAGCCATACCCTGAGGAATCACTCTGGATCAATGAGAACTGAAAGAAGATGAACTTGGGACTCTACATGAGGTGTTCCTGCTGGATGAAAGGTAAGGGAGGTCAGGTTCCTCAGCGTGAGTGGAAGTTGCATGGAAGTTGAATGCTGGGGAGATGGTGGGAGAATTGAGTCATTGCACAGCAGGGTAGACCAGCTGACTGCCAAAGAACCGCCCAGAATAATCAGCATCATATTCTGGTTACAAGCAGCAATTTAGTTAATGCAGTTAAATTAATGCTGTTAATTTGAATTAGTAATATGAAGTGTACTCAATTTCTAAATTGATTTAAGCTTTATGAAGGCATAAGAGCTTTTTTTAAAAAAAATGCCTCACAAGCTTTATGTTTATATAATTAAAGTATCATTACAATAACAATAATTTAAGATAACCCTGGAGTTCTATGAGAAATTTTCTTTAAACGGGATCTCATCCAAGTTTGAAAAACCTGGGTGAAATGATTGAGCATACCATAGACTTGAGTCCTGACTCTCACATTTACTATCTGTTTAACCTTGAGCAATTAATGGACTTTTCTGAGTCTTAGTAAATAACAAAGTCCTCAGGTGTAACAATGGCTACTTTACAAAAATGAAGTGTGTAATGATTAAATCAGTGACTGGAGAAGTGCTTATCATAATGCCTGAGGCTTATAAGTACTCAGGACAACCACCATCATCATCAATATTGACCGCGGACTCATTGGGTTGCTTTCTTAAATTAAAACCTTTAGTACAATTTGTTTTTCTTATGAGTAAAATAGGAATACTACCACCAACATCTTGCAATGGGTCTGAAAAGACTGGCTAGTTAAAAAGTTTGCCAGAAAATTCGCAAACAAAAGTAAAATGTTGGTCAAGGTGGTAAATATTCTTCAAAATATTCATCATCCCTCTCTAGCTGACCCATCCCTCCCATAGGAAGAGAACTCTTGCTTTGCTGACATTGGACTTGGCCCTGTGACTTGTGTGGACCAAGAAAATGTGAGCTGATATGACTGATACCATATTCAGACAACTGTGGGTAAACCATTATGTACTTCTCCAGTATGAGGATGGCCTGTCCAAGAAAGGCTGTCAGCCTGGGTCCCAGAACAGAACCACATACGACCTGAGAGAGGGGAACCACTGAGTTGAGACTTAGAGGTCATTTGTTAATTTCATATACCTAACAACATCTAACTAATACACTCAGCTACCATGAATACAAGGCTAAAACAAAAAATATTTAACATTTAGGTTAAGATACAGGATGGCATTTCCCACTGACTTACCCCTCATTTTTTTTTCCTTCTTCCTTTTACTGCATTACTAATTTAGGTCACAGTCATCCTTTCAGGGACAGAATATTTCATGCTGGGTCTCCAGATGAGGTAGAAATCATTTATAAATGTCTTTTCAAACACAGATGCACCAACCATTTTAACTCCTTTCATGTGTGTTCTCTTTATCATTCCTAGGTTCTCCTGATGCTTGGTCATCAAGATCAAGGCAATGTTGAAAAGGCTCAAAGTACAATAATCCTATCTTAGATGATATAGTTGTACAAAACTGTGCAAATAGTAAATGCCAGCTAGCGTCAGTGGGCGTGGCCTGGAGTCCATGACTCTAATGGTTAGCACATGAATGAGTACATGTCCTGGAAGACAGGTCCATGAAGAGTCTATCTGCCCCTGGCCCAAGCAAGCTTCACCATAGGAAGCCAAGAGAAAGGGAACCACACATTGCATCTGCTATCTGTGATCCCATCTCATAAGGGCTTTGTGAGTTTCTGATTGTACCATTAATGCCAGTGACTTCCCTTGAGCCTTGTGTAAGACAGATGATTTGACATGATAGCTCCTTGAAAGCAAAAAATATGTCTTGTTCATCATCATATCTCCGCACTATTACGTTTGTTAACTAAAGGCAGCTCAGTATGGAAAAGTTAAAAGCATGGGTTTTGAGGCCATGGGTACAAGATTCAAATTCCAGTTTCTCCACTTACTTGTGTCAGAACCTTGTGAGCAGATACTATACATATCCAGCCAATGGCCCTCTGACTTAAACAGTTTAGAGTTCCCCAAAGAACTTCCATGGCCAATACAGTCTCTCTGCATAAGGGATTCTTTTGAAACTTAGGAAGCTAATCTTCCCTTGTAAAGGGTTGAACAGAAGTACCAGGCAATTAACCACCTTTGAAAACAGCTGACAGATATTTATACACCAACGTTTATAGCAGTGTCATTTAAAATAGCCAGAAGATGGGGGAAGAAAGCACATATCCATAGCTATTGATGGGATGAAGAAAATGTGGCATATACATAAAATAGATTATGATTCAACCTTAAAAAAGAATGAAACTCTGATGCATGCTACAACATGAGTGACTTTTGGAAACATTATGCTAAGTGATATAAACCAGACACAACAGGACAAAAATTGTATAATACCATTTATGTAAGGTACCCAGGCTAGTCGAATTCATAGAGACATAAAGCAGAATAGATGTTTCCAGGGGCTGGAGGAAGGTGATTGGGGCATTGCTACTTAATGGATACCGAGTTTCCATATGGGACAATGAGAAAGTTCTACAGGTAGATGGTGGTAAAATTTAAAATAGTTAAAATGGTAATTTGTGTTATGCATATTTTACCACAATAAAACATAAAAATAAAAGAAAAAAACAACTGTCATGAACTAGTGGTATATACCCCTGCTCCCTTCCCTGTCAGGTGAGGTCATCCTAAGACGGTTGCTTTCCACTCTCTCCACCTTCTCCTGCTGGGATTAAACTGCAGTAGCCACTACAGCAAATTACTTAGTAATGCCTCATCTAATGGCTGACCTCTCTTACTTGTCTTGTATCCTCATTCATTTATCAGTGTCCCCTGTATGTCCCAAATAATTACTTATACTAGAATACTTGTCTCAGGAACAGCTTCTGTAGGAAACTCAACTAAGACACCTAGGCAAGTTTCCTAATTTCTCTGAACATTAATTTCCTCACCAAGAAAAGTAAAACTTAGATCAAAAAGTCATGGTGGAGATTAAATGAGTTAATTCTTGAAACTGCTTAGCACAGTGCCTAACTCAGAATAGGCACATAATATGGACTTTTGGTCCAATAGTGATCTGCCATTTTGACAGAACATAGATTATGTCTCTCAGTTGCAGGAAAAGATTAGAAATCCAAGAGCCAACTTGTTCCCATCTTCTACCTGATTAAATCTCCCATGACATAGCATTCACCATTTAACCCCAATAGGCATTAAAATGAAATGGAATTTTTGCATCCAACTCAATCCTCTGCCTAGAAGTTGGCTGGGTCCATAAAGGAAATTAGATAAGCTCCCCAGATATTAACCAGGCCCTTCAGAACAGACATAATATCACCATATTCTCTTGACCTAGGTAATTAGAGAACTGTGAGGTTAACTGTTCACAAACTGTAATTCATATCCCTTCCTCTCTTTGACTCCAAATGCACTATGTTAGCATCACTAAGGGTATTAATCAGTTTTTCATCACTGTGATCAAAATAACTGACAAGAACAACTTATAGGAGGAAAGATTTATTTTGGCTCACAGTTTCAGAGGATTCAATTATGACCAGTTGGCTCCAAGGCAGAAAATCATGGCAGAAAGGCAAAGCAGAGGAAAACTGCTCAGCTGATAGCAGCTGGGAAGCAGACACAGGGTCAGGCGGAAGGGGCTGGGGACAAGATGAACCCTTCCAGAGCATGCTCTTTCTGACCTACTTCCTCCAACTAGGTCCCACCTCCCAGTAGTTCATTCCGTTATCAGTGGATTAAACCACTTGATGAGGTCCAAGTATTTGTGATCCAATCATTGCCTAAAAGCCCCACCTATGAAACTTGCTGTGTTGGGGACCACGCTTTCAACAAAAGATATTTGAGGAGACATTACAGATCTAAACCATAACACTGAGGTTTATGGCAAAGACAAGGAAACATTTAGTCTTTTTCAAGTTCCATAGTACATCATTCTAACAAACGAAACCATGGAATCATGAAATTCCATTGAGGTGTATCCTTTGCCAAGTACCATTTTATTTGCTTTAGTTTCTCTTGTTTGCCAGAATACATAGAGAATTTTACTACCACAATGATCACCTATGTTGACTGAGAAACCAGAGGAATAGGTTATTAGTTCTGGTGAATTCGCAAAAAAAAAAAAAAAAAAAAAAAAAAAACTGATGAGGTCCAGGGATATAACTCAGTGGTAAAACACATGCTCAGCATGCACAAGGCCCTGGGTTTTATTTTTATTTTTTTAATAAAAAATAAGACTGATGATAAATTCAATGTCTATCTCCTACTTCTATAGAAAATGCTTTTCTGATTATGCATTTTTTCAAAACCTGGGCAAAGAAATGTTGACTAGACTTACATGTTTTAAAAAAGTAGCTCTGTTCCCCAAAACAAATAAATGCTAAAATCCCAAACCACATCTTGCTCTTTGACATAATCCCCAGGCCTTATGTATGTCTAGTATTTCATACATACATAGTCTTTCCATTTTGTTCATATTTCATAAACTATATACAATTGGCCAAATTAAGTCCAAAGTATCTGACTAAACCCCAGCCAGACTGGGCATGTCTAATAGTTTCCATCTTTGCCTCAGTTACATTACGAGCTTCATACTTCTCCCTATAAGATGGCTTACATTTTCCATTTCCCACTTATAAAATAATGACAAAATTCAAGAACTATACCAGTGATCGCACAAAACTCCTATACAAATATGGTGATGCTGCTGAAGTAGAACTACTTTGGTTGTGATACAATAGTTCAAAATATTGATTCATAAACTGAGGCACAGAAATTAAGAGCAATGTATGAAAGGCAGCTCAGCTGTGTAACCATGTGAGGCAGAAAAATGTAGTCAGAGGCAGCCAAGTACGGATGGGGGGCAGTTGAACACTGTTATATCCCCTAATTGCCGACCTTGTACACATCAGGGAATTATTAAACCATTCCCATTTATGAACTATCTCATGCCACTTTCAAATTATTATATGTTATATTATTATAAATTTATATTATTTATATAAATAATATTTATATTATAAAATAAATTTATATTATTATATAAATTATTCTAAGTACTTTCCTTCATTGGTCTAACAAAGTCAGTTTGATTCTACCCATTAACTGTAAACATTTGCAAAGATTTTTAAGCAAGGTCTATACTCTCTGTGCCCTATTCAAAACTCACTGAAGAGAGTGTAGTCCTGGATGGTCTTTGGAGAGATTCTCCAAACCTACAAGTATTGTGGAAT
Organism: Sciurus carolinensis; assembly: GCF_902686445.1. NCBI lineage: Eukaryota > Metazoa > Chordata > Mammalia > Rodentia > Sciuridae > Sciurus > Sciurus carolinensis. Next base: position 52,712,322 of record NC_062229.1, on the reverse strand, counting down.
TCCATAGCAGATCTTTGATCAGGAGCACCCTCACCTAGAAAATGGTCTTTGAAAGTTAGTAAAGTTGCATAAATTGCGTTTGTGCAATGAAATTACAAAGGGCACTGTAGGATTTCCAAGGCTATATTCAACCTTTCTACCGTTCTCCAAGTCATCCAGTCACCCACTCTTTCCAGTTTCAAGCTCCTCAACCCACACTCAAGCCTCAGACTCCACAGAAGCACCAAAAGCAAATTATTATTGCCAGAAAAGTGGAACAAAAGGAGAATAGAGAATTCAGTGTTTCCAATTATGCCAATCCCCTACTTGAAATCTTTTGAGGCTTCAGCTCAAGCTCCATCTCCTTAATGGCTCATGGGGTCCTTAGGTCCTGTCATTCTCTTCAGTTTTTCTCACCATTCACCAACAGCCAAGTTAAATTCTGGCCTTGTAAGTCTACCTATGTTCCCCTCTCCAAACCCCAGATCTCCCATTCTCTCACTCACTTTTGGACCAGGGCCACACACTGTTCCCTCTGTTATTTTCAGCCAACTCCAATTCCCTTTCCGTGACACCTTAGATGTTCCTCTCCTCAGGAATCCTTCCTTCATCTTTCATCCATAAATGTCCTAAGTCCTCTATGCCAGCCTTGATGCTTCCCCACGAGAGCACCCATTGCTATAGCCTGCTTACTTCTCTGGTGCTCCAGTAGATGCTACCCCAAATCATCTGCTCTGTTTGCAGTCCTCATCTGTGCCCAGAGGAGGACTGGAATGAAGCAAGCACACACACATATATGATGAATACATCTACACATATATACATTATATATACATTATATATACCTATATATGGGCTTAGTTATTTGTTAATAAAGTTCATCATGAAAACACTGAGGCCATTTTTGTTTTCTAGGTTAAAATAGCTAATAAGTGATAGTTAGTTGAAACTCTGCATGAAGAAACTTGTAAAAAAAACTTATATATACACATATATATATCACCATAGATAAAGGGCCTTTGAAGAAAGTTGGCCCAAATGTTAGAGAAATAGAAATTCCAAATAAGGAGAAAGGTAGTGACAGATTCAGAAAAAGAACTTAGGTCTCCTGACCCCTGGCCAGTGTTACCTCCCTGTATTCAAAAGAATCTGCTCTGAAGTTATTCTAAGCAACTATTCATGTTGTGAATTCAAGGTGGCCCATCGATGTATTTGAAGCCTGCATATAAAAACATGTCTTAACAAAAAAGGTAAAGAATTCCCCATGAGTGCCCATGACTCCTAACTGCTCCATGCTCACAAACCTGATATCCGGCAGCCACTGGAACTCCATTGCCTTTGTATCCACTCTGCATCAAACAAGTCCATTTTCATGGTGCCCATAAGAAAGCCAACCTCTGGGACTATCATGGAAGGCAAAGTGGGGGAGGTATAAAAGAGAGGGTGGACATGATCAGAGCACAATGTATGCACATATGGAAATGTCAAAGGGAAACTCATTAAGATGTACAATTAATATGCATTCAGAGGTACACTGATTTTTTTAAAATTATTTTTATATATGTTTTTAGCTGTTGATGGACCTTTATTTTATTCATTTATTTATATGCAGTGCTGAGAATCAAACCCAGTACCTCCCACATGCCAGGCAAGCACTCCACCACTGAGCTACAACCCCAGCCCAACATTATTTTTTTTAAAGACTGCCAAGCTCTCACCCCACTCCCTACCCAATCTAGTGCTTTCCCAAAGACAGAGGCTTTGAGAAAAAGCTGTATAAAGATCCAAAATGGGAAACAAAGAAGGTCTAGAGGAACTTCACAGTCTAGAAGGGAAAAAAACATACACATGGCCAGACGATGGAAAGAAACCAAAAACCCTCTCCTGAGAGGCAAATGTGAGAAAGAGTCAACAACTCTGCTGTACTTGGATGCTGTTCCTTGAACCACGTTCTTGCTCTTCAAGGTGATGACAGTGAGCTGGAGCCAGCTGGCAGGAAGGCAACATAGCCAATCTGCCTTAAGCCAGACTCAGGAAAGCCTGAGGGGAGTATGATACCCACCAGTAACACTGAGAAAATCACCAGGGATCACAGGTCTAGCCCAACCTCACATCTTGCAGAGATGCCCGATTCTCCACCTTCTCAGAGAAGGTCACCACCCCCAGAGCAGCTCCCAGACACCAAAGACCTTCAATTACTTCAGACTCACAGAGGCTGAACTCCCACCCTGACCACAACCACCTTGTTAGAGAGAAATTCACTACATAAGAACTAGTAACTGCAGTGCACAGCAGGACTTTGTTTCTTAGGAAACTCTGCTCTTTCTTGCTATAATTAGTCATACCACTTTAGCAGAAATGTGTCTCTCACGGTTTGCATAAGGATCTGAGAGCATTCTTAAAGAACAGTCACATTGCTCAATTCCCATTCAAGCCCTTGTCTTCTAAGCCACTAAGAAGTTACCTTGAATTAATAGTTTGCTCCTCAGACATTTAGGAGGAATGCATTTTGCTGCCTACAATTCATTCATACCCTGAATTCAGAATGATGACTAACTTCACAGGTGGAAAGCAGAAGGCATGAAAAAAGAAATAATGCTACCAGACCCCCCTACACACACACACACACACACACACACACACACACAAAGAGTGTAAGAGTTAAGTGAACAAAATGTAGAATTCAAAGTAAAGCTGCTGGTATAATGTGTCTATGAACATTGCCACTGGTCTTTAATCTACACAGGTATTCCAAAGATGTCCTTTCAACACATACTCATTCTGTGGGACTGCAATGTCATTATCGATTTCCAGGAAAAAAGTAATCACTTAGTTCCTTCCTAAAAGTGCTGGTGGCTCTCTCTCCCTCCCTCTCCCTCCCTCACCCTCCTCCCTCCTCTCAATTTTGTTGAGTGCCCACTAGGTGCCAGCAACTACAGATTTCCTGGGCTCTTAGCAAGATGAACTTGAACTCATATTGGCAAACTCAATAGAGTTCAAGAACACAGGGAGTAGAACTTGAAAGCAACAACTTTGAAAGATGTAAGTGGAAAAGGAATGCCCAAGAGGTTAAGAGCACAGCCCTGGGATTCAGTCAGCCAAATGTAGAGCAAATTCACCTGGGGTAGAAACTGAACCAGCCCAAGAAAGGATTGATCAAGTTTATATAACTCAATTAAGTCCTTGAGGAAGTGGCTTTGGGCTTCACCAGCTAAGGCCAAGTGAGTAGAACATCACCCAGAAGACTCGGCCCTAGTTGTGAGAGTGAGACATCTAGTTTACACTGGTGATTTGGGGTTTGACACTGTGGGGCTTGGAGGTCACTTTTGTTGTAATTGTGAGGCCCTATACGGCTCCTACCTTGTCTAGGGATATTGGCCTTGAGAGTCAGGCAGATATGAGTTCAAATATGGTTCAAATATAGAATCCAGGGGGACTATACCACTGATCTACAACTCCAGATCCTGTTATTTTTATTTTGAACAGGGTCTTGCTAAATTGCCCTGGCTGGCCTTGAACTTGCAATCCTAGTCTTGGAGTAGTTGGGATTACAGGCACACACAACCACACCTGGCCAAATCTGACTTAGTGAGACCCTGTCTCTAAATTTAAAAAAATTTGAGCAAGTTTTTCTATTTCTTCACTCACTTAGTGAATATTTATTGAACATGTGCTATGTGTCAAACACTCTTGTAGGCACTGGGGATATGGCACACATCTGTAATCTCAGCAACTCAGAAGGCTGAGGTAGGAGGATCACAAGTCTGAGACCAGCTGGGCAACTCAGCAAGATGCTGTCTCTAAATTTAAAAAAATTAAAAAGGCTGGAGATGTAGCTCAATGGCAGAGCATCCCTGGGTTCAATCTCTAGTACTGAAAAAAAAAAGAAAGAAAGAAAAGAAACAGGGCATTAAAGACTTCTTTTAATAAAAAGTAAAGTGCAATATATCTTCAGTATTTTTTTCAAACATGAAAGCAAATATTACTGAGCCTAACCATTCAATTCAAAATAATCTGTTAGTACAGAGACCTGCATGGACAACTGATGTAGATGCCTGCCTGCTGCTTTCCTAAGCACAAAGGAAGGGCAAGTTACCTAGGTGTCAGGTTTATCTAGAAGACGAAGAGTAAGATAAATAAAGTTTAGCAGATGTGCTAAAAGATGATATATCAGTAAGGATAATTTAAAAGTGCTGCAAAAACAATACAAAATCTTCATGGGTAAAACAACAGTTGTTGTTGTTTTTTTTCTTGATCACATTGTATATCCAACTCCAGTTGACTAAAAACTTTGCTCACTTAGTGACTCAGGGACCCAGGCTGATGGGGGCTCTGTGCTTCTATGATCATCCCAGCAGTAGAAGAGAGCACTAGGATGGTCTCGCACTGGAAATTAAATGTTCTAGAATAGAAGCAATGCAAGTCACTTCCAACATATGCCTGGAATGAAAGAAAAAGTGACTATGGGGAACATTAACAGATATTAAGACACAACAAGCTGTGGAATAATAAAGGTGCTTATTAAAGAGGATGCTCAAGTAAAACATCAGGACCACTATAAAGTTCACAGAATGCTAGACCTAAGAGGGTATGTAAGGGTCATTTGAGAGAGGTGGCCTCAACATAAAGACATCTCAGACAACATAAACCTGAGCTCTGAATTTTTATTTAAGAAACAAAATTTCTGCAGATGAAAATTTCTACAGACCTAAAAACCACTAATATAGACCAAATCCTTTTTTGTACAGGTTTTCAAAAGTAGAGGAGAGGGTGAAAGAGAGATGGAGTGAGACCCAGAAAGTTAAAGTATCCTTTCCTCCATGAAAGCTCTGGAATGTTTAATGGATGACAGCAGAAATAAGTCCATTGACAGAAACCACTGCAGCATCCTCTGACTTTACCCTTCATCTCTTCTACCTTTAACTGGTACGTTGGAGCCAGACTCAGACCAAAATTGTGTCAGATGAGGTCATCAATGGCTCAATAAATGGTACTGACAATGAGCAGAAATCCCCACCCTAAAAGGCACTAAATAATGATTCACATTCCATTAGCAATTCTCTACATTACTCATTCTCTACTTCCTGGCAAAGGTGAAGCCATCAGTAGAAGTTAATACTAACCTTCAATAAACTTTTATTTTATTCTGAGAAGATTATAAGTTAACAGCTAACTCTGATTTGAGTTCATCCAATTCCATTCTCTCCTGCTGTTCCCAGGTCTTGCTTTGTGCCCAGTTTTCCTTCCATTGTCACTCACACTTGAGCATATCATGTACTTAAGTCTCACTGGTCTCCCAGCCTCCAGTCTCTAGCCCATGAAATCAAGCTCCGATATTTCAACATGGAACTCAGTTGTCTCCTTAATCTTACTTTAACCTACTTTGCCAACATCATTTCCTCTATGGTACTTATCTTGCCCAGCCAAAGGCAGGATGAGGAACTTAAAAGTCAAAATGACATTGCCTTGAATCCCAACGTGATTCACACAATGTGTGTGATGTGGGGCAATTTCCTTAACCTCTTTGGGTTTTATTCTCACTTATTAAATAACATGAGAGCATCTACTTTGAAAGGCCCTTGAGAAAGTTTGTTATCAGTAAGGAGTGAGCTTCACTGCATGTAAAAACTAGTGGCTTAGAGCTAAGTAAGTCTTTTTGTTTCATGCAACAAGAAACACAAGCAAGGCAGTGTAGGGTGGTACTATGAATGAAAAATGTCATCAAGACCAAGATCCTTCCAAGCTCCACTTTTGCCCCTTCTCCCCACCACCCCCAGATCATGCTGGGGATTGAACCCAGGACCTTACACATGTACACTCTACAACTGATCTACATCTCCAGTCCTTTTTCTTTAATTTTGCAACAGAGTCATACTACAGAGGTTTGTCTCACACTTGGCATTCTTGCCTCAGCCTCCCAAATAGCTGGGATTACAGGCACAATTGGCTTTGCCAGTTTTTTTGTTTGTTTGTTTATTTGTTTTTGGTACTGGGGATTGAACTCAGGGGCACTGAGCCACATCCCCAGTCCTATTTTGTATTTTATTTAGAGACAGGCTCTTACTGAGTTGCTTAGGGCCTCACTTTTGCTGAGGCTGGCTTTGAACTCAAGATCCTCCTGCCTCAGTCTCCTGAGCTACTAGGATTAAAGGCTTGCACCACTACCCCCGGCTGGTTTTGCCATTTTTAACACATGGTTTTATCTTCATTGATGTAGCTGGCTGTGCCAATCCAGGCATTGTGCCTATGTTCTCACAAGCAAACAGGGGCCAAAAGCAAGAGTGTACCATCCAAGTGTCTCTTCCTTCCTCATAAAGCTTTCAGGAAAGGTTTCACCCAACAGTTTCCACTTATATCATCATCAGAACTCAGTCTCATGTCCATTCTAAATTACTTCTAAGGAGTCTGGGAAGAGGAAGTAGTCATATTCCCACTTCAAATAACACTGAGGTGCTTTTAGTAAAAAAGGAGAGAATGAATATTAGGTAGGCAATCAACAGTGTCTACCCCCACATTAAATTAGATATTTTATGGAAAGTGCTAAGCCCAATGCCTTAACCACTCAATAAATGTTAAGCTATAAATACTATTGCTATTATTATAATAGGTATTATTGTTGTTTTTCACCTTTCTTGCCTCTGGTCAAATGGACTAATTCATTATATCTGTACATGCTCTTTATATTACTATTGTATTCACTGCTGGATCTGCATCTCCAAATCTCTCACTGCATCAGAATCCAAGAAAATGCTATTTTACCCAAGAAGTCTTTCTTTATACCTACTCTCAATGAGTTCCATAACAGAACCCACGTAAGATTAAAACTCTGTGTTCACCCTGCATTGAACATTATCTCTTGCAACACAGTAGATTCTAACAAATAGTCCCTTAATAATTTCAGTAATTCATGTGTATACACATACCTGCTTTTATAGTCAGTCCTCTAGAATCAAATATGGTTTGTTCCTGAAATGCAAATGTTAAACACTATATTTATATATCGTAAAACTAGGTGTGGGAGTAAGAAGATGAAGACTGCATTCTCCAAAAAGGAGAAAAATGACAAAATTCTCTAATGACACTGCACTCTGTATCCACTATGGGAGTCTAAAATGTAGTTTATCAAATATTCCCTCCCTTCTATGAGTAATCTACTTTTACCCACAGATGTTAAGCTTCCCCGTGTGACTTGCTTTGCACACACACAAAAAAAATTGTCAGTGGAAGGGACATTTGCTCATGTGGTTTGCCTTTGCTCTTGACTACATGACCTGACATTAGAAGGGCATGCCCCATGTAGCTGCTACCCTTTTAGCCTGGGCCCCAGAGCACACACGGGACAGGCTGGAACCCAAACTACAGCCTGCAGCAGAGTCACCCCAAGAAGTTCACCCTAGATCAACCTGAAGACTCTTGAGTATGAAAATAAGTACCTGTTGCTGCAAATTGGGGGTTTCTGTTGTGCTGCCAAAGTTGATTAATATATCTTTACCACTTGATATATTTTAACATACCTTAATGTTCATTCATTTTTTTTCTTCACCTAAGAAAGAACAAGCTGAAGAATCTCCATTTTTGGTATACCCAATAATATCTATCTTTGGATCAACTGTTTTAAGTTTATAGGACCTACATTATTATTAATATCAGTGATTCTCTGCTTTTCATTTGTTCCACTATCTGCTAAAATAAGGAACACTGCAACAAAATATCAAGGAAGAGCTGGTTGTAGTAGCACACAGTTCTAAGGAGGCTAAGGCAGGAGATTGACAAGTTGGAAGCCAGCCTCTCTAACTCAGCAAGACACTGCCTCAAAATAAAAAATAAAAAGAGATGGGGATGTAGCTCAGTGGTAGGGCATCCCTGGGTTCAATCCCCAGTACTGAATAAAAATCAAGAAACAACATAAACATTGCTGAAATTCTATTGGCTGTGGGCTGACAAGTAGGTATTCCATGGAACAGTCAAATTTGTTAGCTGATTTTTTAAAAAAGGCTAAAGCAACAATGCAAATTGTACACAAGTCAACCTAACCAAAGTCAAAGACTATTTTGAGGACTCCAACCCCATTCACCTAATTCATTTTTAGGAGACTTCTTCTAGCAAACCTCCACATTGAGTTTTATCAATGAGATGGAACTGATGATGCTTAAGTCTATGGTTTTCCAACACACAAAAGAGAGCCAGACTATTTTAACAGAATAATTTTAAAAATAAGAATATCTAATCACTAATGAAAAAAGGATTGCTTTGTAAGTGAAAGAAAAAAATGAAACTCTAATGCTGTAGAGAGAGGAGTCAAGAGACTGATGTTAAGCACATTTATTCAACCAAGATCTATTCAGACTCCCAACTGGAAATTTAAGGTATCAAGAAAAATAAAAGAGTGAGGATTTTATTTTGTTTTACCCTTTTTAAGTCATCATCAAGTTTGGAACTAAATTTCCACTGGGCCAAAACTGCTCTAATAGGGATATATAATACACAAAGTTCCTAAATTTGCCTATTGGCAAAAACAACACCTAGGAATGGAAAGGTGAACAGGCAGGTACAAGGACCATCAACACTGCAGTGGGCTTCTCACAGGTAGGCTCTGTGCATGTTGGGAGAGTCCACACTTCAGACTGGACACATGGAGACCACACAATTAAAATTTTAATTCAAGGCCACAGCAAGGTCACAGTCTCTGGGTCAGACAAACCTGGACCAAGTTCTACTCTTCCACTAAATTATGGCAAGGTACTTACTTTTAATTTCCACATCTATAGTTTAGGGATAGTAACTGTAATATCTCGGAGGGACTCTGCAAAGTTAGAAAAAGGTAATACACATAAAGTTCTCAGTGAAGCAACAGCATATGCAATTATAATAATATTAGTAGTAATAGTAATAATACTGCCTTGACAAACCTGGCTTCTACATGAAGACTATCCTAATCAGAGCATTCTGGTTCACGATCTGTTCATGAAATGCTAAATTCACAGCTTTACGTTCATATCCAGGTATAGCTTCTATAAGATGACAGTTCTCTAGATCAACTAGTAATTTTTCTAACAAATTCAGGGAGCAGGGTGTTGAAAAGTCAGTCTTTCATTATGAGATAGTTGAGAAGGATCTGTTCCTTCTCCCACAGTTCATCTAACCCTGAAAGTCTAGCTGGTGAGAGCCATGACTCCATCACTATCCATACCCCCTCCCCCTCCAAAATGTGAAAGGCTTTTATTAGAGCACAGAAGCAAATGGACAAGATGGCTCACATTAGAAAAAGGCAAACTCTTCTACCCTCCAGAAAGAATGTCTTGACCCCAGAGTCACCTCCAAACTGACACCCCACAAAAGAGAACAAGGCAGCACTCACTCCCCTAAGTTGTGTTACACTGTCAAAACTAAAAAAAAAAAAAAAAAAAAAAAAAAAAAAAAAAATTCCCTTCTGTTCATATTGATACTAATACAGAGCATTTGCCTGCTTCAAAAACACCTTATAATCCATCCAATAGAGTTAAGGGCTATGTACTGTACCCTCCGAAACAATGTGACTTTACAAGGACAAGAGTGACCATAGGAGACAAAGTGCCACACCCTTTTCCCAGATAGCTCAACAGTAAATGGTGTCTCTTATAAAGAAGACTGCAATTCTGGAGAAAGGGGTGACAATTCTAAGCCCCATTACCCCTTCCCATTTCATTCTTTACACAGATTCATTTCCTTTTCAAGGCAGTGGCCTCAGCATCACCAACTACTACAACTAAAAACCGGGGTGGGGGGAAGGTTGGACAAGAGAACAGAGATCAAACATACTTGCTTCTAAGCCCATTTCGAAGAGTTTTCTTCCCGCTTGTCTGCCTCTCACAGCTGGAGCCCCATACCTGGTAGAAACCAATGGTTAAGTAAAACCACTGATTTTAAAGAGCCAACCAGGAAACTAACCAAGACAAGTGGGAGTAGCCCTCCTCTCCCAAGCATTGATTGGCTCTTGGGGTGCCACCGGTCCCCATTCCACCCACATAAGTGGCAGGTGTGGCTGTCAATCACAGAGGGAACTGACAATTCACTGCTCCGGGAGTAAATTGCCTTTCATCCAGCAAAGGCAGGTAGCCGCCTAAAATCGATCCTCTCCTAGCCGAGAAGACCCTCCCTCTCTGGCAAGGAGAACAGAGACCCTTAAGTACAAAATAAATAAGGCAAGGCTGAACAGGGAGTTTGCGAGCGCTATTTTATTATCCCGCCCCAAAGCAGCCCTTAATCTTCACTGTCCTAAAATGATCTTTCAAAGGCTCGGACAGTAATTAAAAAAAAAAAAAAAAAAAAGTACCCATTTTCTTGTATAATTAAGAGATGGGTAGAGGAAGGGAAGGAGTGCAGTCCAATTTAATTTCACATCGTATTTCTTTTCATACACCACCACCTCTACCCCTCCCCAATAAACCCGGCTTCATTTTTCCTGACACGGATTTTTTTTTTTAACCTGCTCCCCTCAGAGCCCACCCAGACAGCTAAGGGACCCCACCCCCTGGGCTGGGGATCCTCCTTCCTCCACTTTGTTTCTGCTTGGGGTTCCGCGAGCCCCCTGCCCCTGTGAACACCCCACCCCTCGAGGCAAGAGGGCAAGCCAGGAAAAGAGGGGGATCTGGAGAAAAGAAAGGCGATGGCAGTGAGGGTGGCTGCCGGAGAGGGACTGCAGGAGGTGGCCCGGGCCGCCCGCGCGCCGGAGGAAACCGTGCACTTGTTCCAATCCGGGGGTTTATACATCAAGGCAAATCCGCCCTTAGGCCGCCCAACCCTTCCCCCGCCCAAGAAAGCCCCAGTGGAGGCGGATGGTTCACCCCTCGGCTCCCCTGATAACGCATTGCAGCTTCCCACAAGCGAGGGGAACCCGGCACGAGGGATGCCCGGCAGGGCGCCCCGAGGGAGCCAGGCACCGGGCGGCCCCGGCGCCGGCGTCTCACCTTTGCGATGCTCGCCCCGGGGCCGTCCCACATGGATTTTTACAACCTCACGTCGCCTCGGCCCCGGGCGGCCGGGAGGAGCCGAAGTCGGCGCCGGAGCCGGAGCGATCAAGAGCGGGAGGAGGAGGAGCGGGCCGGGGAGCTGGAGGGCGGGAGGGAAGGAGGAGGACACCGCTCCGAGGGCCGGGGCCGGGGCCGGGCGGGGCCGGCGGCCGAGGGGGCGGCACCCGCCGCAGTCCCGAGACGCGCGCTCGCGCGGCGCTGCCAGGCGCTGCGCTCCACCGAGCCCCCGCCCGGCCGGCCGGCGCACTCCCTCGCTCGCGGAGGCCCTGACTCACATTCCCAGCATTCCCGAGGAGCCGCTGGGGGGGCCCGGGCCGGGGCCTGGGCGCCTCCGCGGGGGGCAGCAGAGAGCGCCTAGCCAGGGCAGAGTGGGAGCGGCGGGGTCTTCGCGGGCCCTCCTCCTTGCATGCCTCCGTCGCGAAACACCTGACCCTCATCTTCTGTCCTAGACGCCCCACCCCAGATACCCCCCTTCGAAAACAGCCAGGCACTTCTGGAACTTGTCAGGTGGCTTTGGCGACAGGGAGCAGAGGGAACGGGTACAGCACTTGTCTTTTAAGGCAAGCTTGCTTTAAAGCTGGGGATCTGGGTTCCCGTCCCCAGGGACCCGACGTCCCATCAGTTTAATAATGGTCCTTAGGAGGATGAAAGGATCCTATAAGATTTTTACTTTTTTGTTCGCTCAAGGAAAGGAGAGAGATTGGAAGATGGAGAAGAGAATAGCAAAGACCATATGCATCATATACATTGGGTGCCTCTTCTGCGTCCTGCAGTGTGCGCAGGTTGTCTCATTTAAGGTAGAAATTCCCGCAACTCTCACACGCCCTTCAATGTAATGGGCAGGAGGATGTGAGCAAGTTTTTTCTTGGAAAAAGCTTCCACTGTAGAAGTCTGGAGCTCCAGTTGCTGTCATTTATATTGGGAGGAAACTGGGAAACCTCATGGGCATCTCCAAACTTGGTCTCTGAGTAGTCAATTTGCAGGACACAGCAGTGATTTCCTTTCTGTCCTGATGAGTCTGCTTCGAGCAATTTCAGTGGCCAGATCTAAATGCCTCCTGCTGGGAAGCTCAGACAAATAAAGCAAAACATGGGACGTTTGGGTGAGCGGAGAAATTAGTATGAAATTAGTTCAGTCACTAGGGGATGACTCCTTCTCTTCCCTGGTGTGAATTCAAATATTAAATGACCCTGCTCAGGAATTGGATTCTGAAAGGGATGCCATCCTGTTCCAGCCCAAATCCGTGTTCCTTCTGCCTTCTTTTTATACTCATGATATTTAAGGGTTTTCATACACTCGTGCCCTCAACTCTTTTTGCCCTCATCCTCTTCTTTCTTTCCATCACCAACAAATCAGCACTCATTCTTCAGACCTGTGATGCTTCAGGGGCAAATCCTAACTACATCTATTGTGGTTAGTTTCCATGTATGTCCTTTGCAGCCTAGGTTTTTAAAAGGCTTGTTACTTGTAAGAACCTGTTGAGAGTCTTTTGAGAATTCCTAAAATACCATGTGACCAACATGTTTTATGTGTGGGCACTTAAGTCCTCTGCACTTCCTTCACAAAAACTCTTAAGATGTTTACTATCTTTCAGAAAATTTCAGATAACATATCCAAATTGACTGTTACAAATTTATTTACATACAGTACCCAAGGTTCACTCTTGTTGGCCACTCTTTCTCTTTTTCTTGATCCATGCATTCTGAACAAGAATTCTTGGATTCAAAGGAACAATGTTTTATTTACACACACACACAGGGTAGGGATGTAGCTCAGTGGTAGAGCGCTTGCCTAGTATGCATGAGGCTGAATTCAATCCCCAGTACTGAAAAAAAGAGGAGTATCTATTATACATTTATACATGCCATAGGACAAAGATTGATAGTTCCCAAGAGATTTCTTTCAATTGGGTCCTTGACCCAGAAAAAGTTAAGAATACTCACTTTGAATACAAAGCAACTTTATGTAGTAGAATGAGGACTGGGAGTTTTAGAGATCTTAAGGAAGTTATCTTTATCCCTTCTGGGACTTTGTTTCTCATATGAAAAACTGAAAAGTTGAAGGATCTTAAGATCTCTACCACAAGCAACAACAGGTGTTGGCGAGGATGTGGGGAGAAAGGTACACTCTTACATTGCTGGTGGGGCTGTAAATTAGTGCAGCCACTCTGGAAAGCAGTGTAGAGATTCCTTAGAAAACTTGGAATGGAAACACCATTTGACCCAGCTATCCCACTCCTTGGCCTATACCCAAAGGACTTAAAATCAGCATATTACAGAGATACAGCCACATCAATGTTCATAGCTGCTCAGTTCACAATAGCCAGATTGTGGAACCAACCTAGATGACCTTCAATTGATGAATGGATAAAGAAAATGTGGTATATATATATACAATGGAATATTACTCAGCCATAAAGAACGATAAAATTATGGCATTTGCAGGCAAATGGATGAAACTGGAGAATATCATGCTAAGTGAGATAAGCCAATCTCAAAAAACCAAAGGAAGAATGATATTGCTAATAAGTGGATGATGACAGATAATGGGGGGTGGGAAGGGTTAGTGTTGGGGTTGGAGTTGGGTTTAGGGAGGGGGGCAGGAATGGAGGAAGGAAGGACTGTATAGATGGAGGGGAAGGGTGGGAGGGGAGGGGGGGAAGGGAAAAAATGGCAGAATGAATCAAACAACATTACCCTATGTAAATTTATGATTACACAAATGGTATGCCTTTACGCCATGTACAGACAGAGAAACAACATGTATCCCATTTGTTTACAATAAAAAAAAAAATCTCTTCCAGGTAACATTATCTAACTATATGTTAAAATACATACGAACACACAGGCACCCCTCAAAAAGCTAATAAATAGTTATTCTAAGATCTTATCCCCAGACTATGTCACCCAAAACCATGATGACAAAGCTACCTGGAGGTAACATCCAAAACCCTTGCCCAGGAAGCTGGTCAGCAGAGAGTAGATAGCCATGTTTCTAAAGAACCCAAAGACTTGACAGTCCAACAGCTTACTTGACATCCCAATGTGAGTCTCTAACCAGCCTCTCAAACTTAATTTGTCAGAAACACAACTCAGTTTTTATGCACCAAGCCTCTTCTCTCCCAGGGTCACACATCAAGTTATCGACATCACCCTTCATCCAGTTGCACAAGCCCATGATGATTCCTCCTTTTCTTATCCCGCACATCCACACCATCAGCTGGTTCTGTCAGCTCCGCCTTATCCTGAGCCACACCACTTCAGAGCCTGAAGCAAAAGGAAAACTGTGTACCCTTACATGTTGTTTTTTTAAAACAAGCAGAAAAGTTAATAGGTTCTACAATGAAAAAACGTGGCTATATATAAAGTGACTTGTTCAATAAGTTTTCCCATCTTTGTCAACCTTTATAAACCTGGGTAGAAATATGATGTCTTGGTGGCCCTGGAACGGAGCACTGATTGGAAATAACTGTTCTTATTACACAATGATACAGGGTTATAAAACAAACAACAATCTTTTTCTGTCTTCCTTCCTTTCTTCCTTTCTTTTTTTTTTTTTTTTTTTTGTCTCTGTTTGTTATAGGTTTTCTGCATTGATTTTGAATCCAGTAATGGCAAAAAAGAACAAATACTTGCATAGCCTGTATTATGTGCCAGGCCCTGTTCTAAGTAGGTTATGTGTATTAATTTACTTATTCCTTACAGTCACCCTGTAAGGCACCATTATTGTGCCTACTTTACAAAGGACGACTACTCAAACACAAGGTGGAAAAGTAACTTACCAAGGACACTCAACTATGAAGGTAAAACACCAAAATTTGAAGCCAGGCAATCTGGCTCCACAACCAACAAGGTGAAATCAACTGAAATTCATGTGTGATTGGCTATGGGACAAGAGAAGACAGTCCAGAATGCTCCCAGGAGTCTGATTTGGACAGATTTGGATGGATTGTGTGCCCTTCACTAAGATGGGAAATAAAGGTAGGGGGGTGGGAAGTGTAGTTTTATTTTTAAAAAAAAGTATAGATTGTATGGGAAATCTATGAACAGTTTTGGGGTTCAGTTTGGGACTTTTAGGACTGGAGATTTCAGGGTCATGTAGTAGAGATATCCAGAAGATGGCTGTTTCAATGTGCTTTGAGGCCAGATGACAGATACATGATGAAGACAGTCTATGGCAATCATCACATTTGATAAATAGTCCTGAGCATTCCAGAACAGTCATTAGTGTCCACAGGAAAAATATAGTAAATGGGAAACAAATTTCCTAAACAACTCACAATTACCTGTCCTTAGGCATGGGGTCATTAGCATAAGTCTCAACATAGTAGATTTAGTTCAAGAGAAATATCATTTGGCTGCCATTAAAAAATGCCCAATAAGCTGACCCACCACTACCACAGTTAATTGGATCAGAAATAACCACTTGACCCCGTGGAAACCAACCTACTGACTCAATGAAGCCAATCAGTTTCTTTTTGCCAGGAATGTGTCAAGACCTTTGTAGTCCCTAAGCATATAGCAACCATATCAAAATCCACAAAAATATATCCTTTCTTCAGTGAAAGTTTTGGTACTAGGGATTGAACCCAGGAGCACTCAACCACTGAGCCACATCCCCAGACCTTTTTTATATTTTAATTAGAGACAGCATCTCACTAAATTGCTTAGGGCTTCACTAAATTGCTGAGGCTGACTTTGAACTCATGATCCTCCTGCTTTAGTGTCCTGAGCTGCTGGGATCACAGGCATGCACCACTGCACCCAGCAGTGAAAATTTTTGAGAATGTTTTTAACTTTGCATCTTAAATTGTTTTACCAAGAGTAATTTATTTTATTCACTTGTGACTATGATTTGTCCACAATCATCAAGCATACTCAGGGATTATTATGAGGTAAGAAGATACTTTCACCTATTATTGTTTCAAATGAAAGGAAATGTTTGTAAATATGAAAAATCATAAAGTTATATTTTATAGGCATTTATGATTAAACATTATTCATTGCCAACTTCTGGTTTTCTATACATCTGAAATCTTTCAGGGTCCTATAAAAATGTTGCTCAAATGTCAATATTATTTAAAATGATGGCAATCTATTTAGTTTCTTGTTTTCAAGTAACCTTCCATTTTCAGATTCCAGCTACTCATGAAGTCTGGTCACCTTTGTCGGTCTCGTTTCTATGAGAGGTTACTGGGTCTTTTCAATAAATATATGGGGTTTTTTGGCGGGGGGCAATTTCTTTTTTGTTTTTGTTTTTGTCTTGCCCCTGCAGATAGCTTGAGTGTGTTTCTCTTTCTTGCAGCCACAAGCCTGTCTGAACTGAAAAGCCAGCTTCCTGACATGTGGACAAGTCCTTCACTTCGGTCTACTAGAGTTCAATGCCCAAATATGGCCCACAAACCTAGGAGAAGCCTCATAAGTAGCTGTTGTTATAGTCCTTGGGATTCCTCATTCTGCCTCTAGAAAGATGCCACAGATGGCCATGTGAGCCCTGAGTCTGGTTGTGCCCGTTTCTATATGGTATTTTCCATGACCTGCTGCCTATCACTTAGGCCCCTCTTCCTTCCTCCTTCCTCGCATGGCTACTTTGAGGTAGTTCATTAGCACATTTTAAATTATGATAAGAGCTGTAAAATTAGGAGGGGTTTATAAGATGGCTGTTTTTTCAAGAATAATTGGACTTTTGGAAGCCCCCAAGCAGAGAATCTACAGATACAGACTTTAAAACCTCCAAAATACTGCGGGCTCACATATTTTTATTGGCCTCATTCAAACCCTGTCTCCTTTAATCTTTTTTTTTTTTTTTTTTTTTTTGCTACAAAAACAGATACATTCAAATACCACAATTGTTTTCTTTCTAAAAAACACAAACCTAAGGGCATTAGGGAGGAAACTAAGCAATTCCAGAAACCCATGAAGAGTCCTGACCTTGAATCCTGTCTGAATTTCTATCCATGCAGATGTTGAAAGAACCTGACAAAATTTTTAAGCAAGCTAATAAAAGGATTCATTACATGAGAGAAGAAAAATAACAAAATTGGGAGGAGGGTGTTGAAATATGACAGGTGTTTGGAATATTAATTAAATAGCAAAGCCAACCCTTTTTCTGTTCTACTCCATAGCGGCCAAAGCTCAGCATTTAATATTATGTGTTTTCAGACAAGTTACTCATTTGAGATTCAGTTTCCTCATCCATGAAATGGGAATAGTTCACAATTTCTTTTTAGCATGGTTTTGATAGAGACAAAGTATAACTCTTCAGGTAAAGTTCTTAGGTTACTCAAAAAATGGTGGCTTCTCCACCCATAACGATGGTCATGTTAAGGTAAAGAGTAAAATTTACATGTAGCATTCTCAGAAGTTTGTATCTGTGCAACTCCATGCTAAATGACCAGGACTAGGTTGAAGCAAGTAGCCTTGGGTGCAAAATTTAAGGGGCCACCAAAATCTCAGTAATCAAGATACATTATATTTAAATATGCTATTTTTGCAAACCAAGTCACCAAACTACAGCCCATGGATGGGTGCTCATTTTGTAAATAAAGTTTTGTTGGAATTTTGAGAAAGAAAGGAAATGAGAAAAAGAAGGTTGGGGCCTGAATTATAGGAATTTTATACCCTGAAGTTCCAAAGAATAATTTCTTATACTAGAACTTTTAATTAACGCTGACTTCCTGGTGCTGGGTTCCTGTGCTGCCATGAATGTCTGCATTCATCTGTTACCTTCACAGCCTGGAATCTGTCTGTGTTGGAAAAAAAAAAAAAAAAAAAAAAAAAAAAAGCTTGCCCAAAGGCTGGTTTTGTTTGTTTGTTGTTTGTTTGTTTTGTTTTTTGAAAGAGGAAGGAAGAAGCCACCTAGAAATGTTTCTTAGAACCAAAATGGACTGTCTTACCCCATTTAATCAAGGTCTACAAAATACCTACTTTAAACTACGTATTTGAAAAGTCAATGAGATTAATGTCTGAATAAACACTGAGTACTCAATAAATATGAGCCATTTTTTAGTAATAGGAGAATTGTTAATGTAATTTGAAGAATAGAATCCGCAGTTGTACTGCAAAGATACAAGTGATGGGCCCATTAATCAGCCTGCCTCAGGACAAGGGCCAAAGCTAGATAACGGCAGAACAGGGCACAAACCCAGAAAATAGGATAGGGTGCTGGTTTTCCTCCCAAGCAGTAGGTACATATCTACCACCTACAAGAATGGCTCAGATTACTGAATGTTCTAGCACTAAGCAATTGTTATAGACAGTACAAAGCTTCAATAACTTATGTTGCCAAAAATTCATCCATTTCTTGAAACAGGTTTTGGATCAGCTCTAAGAAACAGTTCTTTTCTAAACAAAAGCCATAACTACACAATTAAATGAAAGGGAACTCATTTGCTTGGAGGAGAATAATGAAAGAAAACAAGTTATTTTAAGTGATAAAAAAAAATGTGTACCCAACTGGCAAGAGCTTTAGAATGACTGCTCCAGGGTTTGATTAATGAGATACATGATCAGGTGAACAAACAGGGAGCTTATCAGCTTAGGACATTTCTTACTCACCCTTTCCATGAAAATCTTAAAATTTGTTTCAGCTTACAAAAGCAGGAAGAATGGATTGTAAAATAAAGTCAAATGTTCCAGAAAAAAAAGTGAAAATCTGTCCTCTGAGAACTGACCACTTTTAACAACCTGGTGTACATTTCCTTGGAGTGTTTTTTTGTTTGTTTGTTTGTTTGTTGTTGTTGTTGTTGTAGTTGTTTGCAGGGTAGGGATAGAACCCAGGGCCTTGTGCATGTAGGCAAGTGCTCCACCACGGAGTTATGTTCCCTGCCCTCTGGAGTTTTTTGTGTGTGTCATGGACAATTTCCTTGTCAATGGACATCTTTTTCCTTTTCCATGGCTGTATAACAATCTATTGTATGGATGTTTGTGATCTTTTTCTAAAGCCAGGAATATTCTGTGTGTGTGTGTGTGTGTGTGTGTGTGTGTGTGTGTATCTTCAGTTTAATTGGATCCGATTATGATTTTTGCCTTTAAGTATCCCTATGTCCTCCTTCAAGCTTTGGATCTTACCCTTCTGGCTTCAAAAGTTGTCACATCACCTTTCTTCCTTGGCTGCAGTGACTACACCAAGGGCTTAGACCCATGATGATAGTCAGGGAAATCAAAATCCTTTCCTGGGTTTTTTTCATCTACTGGAATGCTTCTTTTCCAATAAAGGAGCTATACGAATGTAATAACAGAGTCGGTGGCATACATGGCTCCACTTTCAAGGAAAAACTGCAAATAGTGAGAAGCATAGACAAGAGACAGAGATTGAGTTTTGTTCTTGAGAACATTCAGGTCCTTGGTTCCATTGCTGAGGACTCTGAAGTTCCTCAACCAGTAACACAAGAAGATTTTAAAAGTGGTTAAAAAAAATTTTTTTTTCAGCTAGAAGAGCTGCAACTTCAGGACTGCCGATTGCTATGTAAATAAGAAGCCACTCTGATGAACTCCAAGTAGCCCTTACTCCCAACCACCAGGCATTCTCACCAACCTGTCTCACAGCATTTGTTATCTCACTCACCTCTACAGATGACTAAAGACTATGCCTTAAACACTCTCCTTTCCCTCACCACTCCAAGCATAGTAACCTTGAACTTATCCACTCATTCAAAGGGTCTTTAAACCTGCTTGTTAATGGAAAGTTTTGAAAGAAACTGAGAGGAGGCTATGTCTAAACTGATTATTGAAGTCTGGAACTGTAAGTACAATTAATACCAAGTTTGAATCTATATCCAATATTTCCATCATACAGTTTCCAAGACACGGAGTGACTATAATAAAAGGTTAGACTTGAACTTTCGGTAAAAAAGTCAGTAAAAGGTCAATCCTTCCTCCATTTACAAGAGGGGTAGCCTTGGGTAATTTACTTAGCCCCTATAAGCTGAGTTGGAAAAACGAACGAGGAATGATTAATAGTACTTGTCTCACACATAATTTGAGGCAACTAAATAAGGAGTTGCATGGAAAGATCCTATGACTGTGCTAGTCCCACAGTAAATGCTCAGTAAATGGAGGGCAAGTGCTTCTTGATACACAGTAAATTCAGTTGTCAAGGCTATTCGCTCGTTCTACTTTCCAAGTTTCTCAACTGCCAATGTGACTTTCAGAAACTGTTCTTTCTAAAGTTTCAGGAACACACTAAAAAGCTGGGTGCTATCCAGGAAACATTTGGAAGCAAAACAGTCCTAAAAATAAGAAAAGGATGCATGACTTTTTAAATGTTGAGTTTCTCTTTAAGAGCAAAATTATTCTGTGAGTAAAGATCAGAATTCATTCTTTCTGTGACCTTGTTCCAAAGTGAAGTTTATTGGAGCATGATGCATGTCAGATGTTGTTTAGAGTGGCATATGCCCTTCCGAGAACACGCGGAACATACGCTACACGACTAGGGGATCATCTAGCAGGTGTTGCGGGGAGAAAGAGGAGAGAAGGGCCCTACCTTTCGCTACAACACCCGCAGCCCTTGGGCTTGCCCTGGACTATGGTGCCCAAAGTACAAACAGGCAAGAATGGAACAACTTCCTAGATTCTTCAGGCAAATCCTTTGTGAAATAGACTTCAAAGACCTTTCTCCTAATGGTTTTGACTACATTATTCCTAGAAAATCCACAAGAGGAAATGTTGCAGCCTGGATTAGGATCCAATTTAATATCCAAGAACTGAGCTCCTTCTTGCCATTTCTACTGCTTAACACCCCTGTTTTCCTACTACTACTCACCTAATTGTCCTCTAGAAATTCTCTGAGCCCTCTGGTTATTGCTCACACCATACGTCTCATTGCCCTCTTCTCCTTCCTAGCTCTTATTAAGACTACAGTGGAATAGCTGACTCATGGAGCCGGTGCTGTCTCGTCCTCACACCCATAGGGTCCAGTTTCACCAGGAATAGGACTGCTTCCATTACATTCACCCCAAAGTCAGGCCCATTGTAGTGATACAGTAAATATTTGGTACATTGAAGGAAAAAATGTTTTATTCAATAAGTTTTGACTGTAAGCTGTGTAAACTCAACAAATAGCTAATTTGATAAGCAGTTTTCTTTAAGAAGGTCAAAAGAATAATTTTATTCCATGTAACCAAAGGGAAAAAAAATCTATAGCTATTTGATGACATATCATCTACCTTCTACAAAATTGCCTGCTAATCAGTTTCAGAAAAAAAAATGGTAATTATGAAAAAAATACTAATTGGATATGTAACTGGCTAAATCCAAATAGAAATTGAAAGAGACCAATAGAAGTCATCCTTTATCTTGAGACCAAGAAAGCCATACCTCACCTACTTGCATGGTTACACCTGAAAACAAGAACTCCAAACAAAAGCCTGTGTGCCAGAAGATCACTAGTGATGTTGCTCACCTTCCTGAAGTGCCTGCCACACTGAGTTTCAGGACAGTATTGACAGGAAGGAGAGAGCCTCCCCTACCACTAAGGAATGGTTCAAAGGCTTAGGAAGTTTCTCCCTTTATTAAGACCCAAACATATCTGACTCTATTCTACCTGTCAAAACTATTCTGTTCCCTGACAGATGCCCCAAGGCTAACAGTTCCAGTCCAGGGGTAAGACAAATTCATGGTTGAGTCTTACTAGCCATGACATCACAGGCAAATTGCTTCACCCCTCTGAGCCACAGTTTCCTAACCTGAACACTTAATTTCAACCTGTGGTCAAGATTAAAAGACATATGCATGTCAAGCACTTAGCCCAGCCTGATTCATGAAAAGATAGACATGAACTCTTCTATATAATCCTTTTTTCACATGGCAAGCATTCAAATATAAAAAGACAGTGACCCTTTTAGCCTTTTCCAGGCTAAGTTCCCAGCCTCTTCAGCCATTTCTTCCACAAGGAAGAAGTGACATTTCTGTGACATCTAGCTACTTAGGGGTCATGATCAACTTCCAGAATTGAATCAAGTTTGCAGCAGTAATTCTAATTCACAGAGCTACTGTAGGGATGAAACAAGATAACACAGAAAAAGCACCTCCTTATGTACATGTCTGTACAGAAGTATGCCTTTGCCCTATCTGCACCCTAAAGTTCTATGCATGCAACTAAACAATTTCAGTCATATACTAGGCCCCATGGTGCATGCCTATAATCCTAGCAACTCGGAAGGCTGAGGCAGGAGGTTTGCAAGTTCGAGGCCAGCCTCAGCAACTTAGCAAGACCCTAAACAACTTAGCAAGACCCAGACTCAAAAATAAAAAATAAAAAGGCTGGGGATATAGCTCAGTGGTAAAGTGCCCCTGTGTTCAATCCCACGTACCAGAAAAGAATTTCAACCATGTAGTAATCCCATTGTATTAGTGACTTAATTTCAACTGAAACTCTTTTGAAGGTAAATTTTATTGAACAGCATATGTTCAAAACAGGGAATATTCAAAATCTGGTTAAAAAAAGAAAAGAATCTCCCATGATCTTCTCTCCATAGATAAATCACCATTAGCAGTTAATGTATGTCCTTTCATTTTTAATACATAGCTAATTTGACATCTAAGAACTTATGTTTACATCTTATTGATTTAATAATGTCACTACTAGCTGCAAGGGAAGTTGGGAAATATAGTTTCTTTTATCTGGGCTCTTTACTGTTTTGAACAAAATTCAGATTTTACTAAAAAAGATTATGAACCAGGCATAGTGGCACACACCTGTAATCCCAGCAGCTCAGGAGGTTGAAGCAGGAGGATCTCGAGTTCAAAGCCAGCCTCAGCAAAAGTGAAGTGCTAAGCAGTTCATTGAGACCCTGTCTCTAAATAAAAAATACAAAATAGGGCTGGGGATGTGGCTCAGTGGTCCAGTACCCCCGAGTTCAATCCCTGGTACAACCCCAAAATAGAAAAAGGATTATGGGAAAAGGGATATTGGGTGGGCTACTCACCCTGTCTGCTACACCCGTCTTGTTGGACGTTTGATTTGTTCCCAATCTTTCTCTACTATAAGCAATGTTTGCACCTGTCCATGATTATTTCTTTAGGCTATGCTTCTAAACACATAATTGCATAGCTTAAGTATTTGTATTTTTCAAAGCTCTTGTAATATATTATACAATTGATTTTTTAAGCAAATCCAGGAGCTATATTCATTATTCTTGAATATTTTCCATTAAATTTCAATAGCCTAATGATCTGGCATTTCAAGGTGAATTCTGATCTCCCTCCCAGAACTATTTCCAGTCTAATACTAAGTCATCATCCAATCCATTCTGGCACAGTTGTGTAAGGAGCCATGACTTCATTCTGTATTCACTTGACAAATATTTTTGAAGTACTTTCCACATACTAAGCCCTGAGGTAGACAACACATATACAGAATGGACAGAAACCCATTCCTGCCCTCCAATGGCCTAAAACTACTTCCATGGAGCTCAAGTTTGCTACCTTATCCCTCATGGATGCCAAGCTTTCTCCACATCAAGATATATTTTGTCTACAACATTCTTCTGAAAGTCTGGTCTAATAATCAAGTCATAAAAGGAAATAAGGTCATGTTGGTTTAATTTGGCCATACCATCATACATAGAAATTCAATCCCCTTAGATCTTAAACAATCATATGTTACATTTATTGTTTACTCTGCTCAGAGCTAAGTATCTACTGAATGAAATAATGAATGGATGGATGTGTGAATAAATTGATATTTGCTCATTCTGAAACCAAATTAAGCCTATTGTTCCATTTGAAAATATAATACACCTCACAGTGCCTTCATTCTGTGAACTGTGGACAAACATGTGTGAATGTATTGGCAAGTGCATGTACATGTGCAGGTTTATGTGCATAAGTATAATTGTGTTGCACCAGCTCAAAATAAATGGTAGTAGGTTTATAAGAGTCTAGAGGGTTACTCCACTATAGTGATTTATATAATCATCTGTGTTAAATCCTACTCATTAAAAAGCAAAATGTTTAAATGAAGTAAATTTAATTATAAACTAAACCCATAGATCCACCTCATTTTTAAGGTAAGACAAAGATGGGAAATGAGTCAAATGTTTTGTCTGTATTGCCAAAACCCCCAAACCTTTCTTCTTTGAGCAAGGAAAGACTCACACCATAAAGAGTAATTCTCTAATTGTTTCTAATTAGAATAAATGAGCAATGTATCCTTGGTCTTTGGGAACATGACTAACACTTGCCTCACCTTGCAATGACTGTAGATGAAGCATGGGTGAGGGCGTGAAAATGGTGGGTGTCACCTCCACACCACCTCCTCTTCTAACCTTACAGCTGAAATCAGGCACCCACCAATATCAGTGGGCCCAGCGGCTCTTTCCAGAGTCTGTGAAGCTCATATATTGAGTCATGCTTGAAACATATTTTTGGGAAGCAGTATCTTAGTAATCAGGACACCACAATTTTGGAAACTGAGATCCCCAACTTACACAGGCCCCATCTCTAACTCAGCAAGGTGACCCTGAGCAGTGTACCTAACTACTAGGTAGATTGGGGATAAAAACATCTCATATGGTTGCTGTGAGGATTCCACGAGCTACTTATGGAAAGTTCTTAACACAATGTCTAACAAAGTTAATATTCAAAAGAGTTATCTACACAAGTATCTAGGACCACTCTCACAGACAGATTTCATTATCAACAATGGGGAACCATATGTTCTAGAAGCCCCCTGCCAGACAAATCTAATGTGCGGCTAGGATTGAGAATCCCTAATTCAGTTTTGGTATAAATACCAATTAAGGCTGAGAGAGGCACACCCGGCTATTCTTGATTGAGCTCCAGTGGCAAATCAGTTAATGGTTTACAAGGAGGAAAAATGGGGAGAGGGGTTAAGAAGGAGAGAAAGGGGGTTACACTGGTCTTGGGCAAATACTGAGATGGGTGAAGACAGCTGAGAGTCTTTTCAGATCCTGATCAGTCTCTCGCCCACTGCCCCAAGAGTCACATCTGAGTCCTGTGCTGAGGGGGCCTCTAAGCAGGAAATGACGGTGCATGTGGCCAGGAAGCAGACTGATTCTAGGTCTGGATAACAAGGGATTAATAATCCCTTATTAATAGCAATAATATTAATAGCAGCAATAGCCTTTATTATCCATGCTTGCATCTGTACTTCACATGCATCAATAATAACAATCACTGATATTCACTGAGTTCTTACTACCTATCAGTGAGCACAGTGTGATTTATAAGCTTAATTTGAACTTCACAGCAACCTTGTAAAGCAACTACCATTCAAGCCATACTGTAAGAGAAATGGGACACTCAGAAAGGTAAGGTGACTTGCCCAAGCACACACAGCTAGTAAGGTCAGGCTCTCCTTGGGTCATCTTCCTCCCAAATCCAAGCTCTTGACCAACCACTAGACAACTGAGCCTCCCACCATCAGACACGTTCACGACAGCTCCAGAATGCCCATCTCAGCCTTCACACCAGCAGCTGTGTCTTCAGAACGTGCTACCCACACAGCCACAGGATATAAATTTGTACCAGCCTACTCAGAGTGGGCTGTGGTTGGGTGTTCCAATTTTAATCGTCAACAGCAGTGCCCAAGTAGTTCTAGCCATTCAATCCACTTTGTCAGAGAAAAGGCAACTGGCAGTCTGTCAAAGCAAACTCTGCAAAACACATAAAGGCAGGGGGTAGGGAGCAGATGTGGTCTCTGCTGGTTACAAAGGTTAAAGAACACACTTCTTCAATGAGACCAGTTTCTAAAACACCAAATGACAAATGAACTTCAGCTTAAGTAGTGGAAACTTTTCCCAGGTTATCCACAGTAATTGCAATATATTAATGTTTTTGAATACCTACATGTTTCTTCCTTGCCTCAATTCATTAATTTGGGAAAGTGCATGGTTACAAGTAGCCCTATTCACAGTATCTTCATTCCATAAAATTAAAGCACTTTAATGTCATAAGTAAACCAGAGGGAACAATGAGATTTCTGGTTGCTCTCTGCCTTCAACACTTGCCTTTTGACCTTAGGTAAGTAATTGTACTGCAGAGAGTCCATTAGAGGAAGTACAAAATGGGATGTCTGATCTGCTCATGTTGGTCATCCACATAGGAAGAAGCAAAGGTAAACAGATAAGACTTTATTCTGTCTCTGGGTTTCATTATAGTCTGAAGCAATTCCCTTTTGCTGAATGTGTCCTTTGCAGCATTCACAAGCCCACAAGAAGTTGAAATTAACAACTGCTGATAGCACATTTTTGCTTTCCATTTGTTTGATTTATATCATCCTCCTAACAAACCCTTTGAGGAAGTGGGTGCTGACTTTATCCCCCCTTGACAAATAAGGAAACTCAGGCATAAAGCTCATCTGGTTTACGTGGTTGGTACTAGGATTGTGGTCTCTGCGCTCTCCAGCAAATGCATAGCCAACCATGTTTGTGCAGAGATTGACTTCGGGCTCTGTGCTGAACTCCTTTGGGGAAGTAGGTGTGAGATGAGCCTTAAGTAATTGAGAGTGCATACATAAGCTATGGGAAACAGGGATGGGGAAGATGGAACACAGGAGGACTCTTAGGCTGAACTTGAAGGATTCCCATAATAATAATAGAATCAGCGACCACACATTGAACACTTGCTGTATGCCAGGCACTGGGACAAAAACTTTACATACATATATTTCTGCATTTAGCACTTACTATATTTCTGGAAGGTGGAACGAGTTAGCCCCCATTTTTAAGACAAGGGATCAATTCCCACAAAGTAGCTCTCCCCAAATCTGGGCATACCTGACATCAAGTCATTATTGCTCACCAAAACACCATACTGCCACCTGTAATGAACGGACTGGGAGGGGGTTGTTTCTTAAAAGTAATTCAGTGGTCTGAACCTTAAAAGTTCATTATCTTAAGATTTTATGTGCAGAAAAGAAAAATCAGGTAAACATTTTTAAGAGATATTCAGTTTATTTCTGTATGTCCCATTGTTAGGTATGGCACAGTGGGGTGGTTAAGCAGGCTAGCTGACTCTGAAGCATGAAAGCTTTTCTAAGCCTCAGTTTTCTCATCAGTAAAATGGGAATAAAAAATAAAGCACTTAGTACAGCTCTTGCATGATTGGCGCTCAGTGAAAGATTGCATTATACTAATATAATGATATTGCTAATGATAAATAGGAGAGATGCAATGATAAATAGAGATGCTATAATAAGCACAATGTTTTTGAATTCAGAGACTATAGCTTTCCAGTCTCTTCTGAGATAATAGCCATTTCCCATTGATGGGTATTTTGTTGATTTTTCCCCCTAAAGGCTTAAACTTGTAACTTTGGTGGAGGGGGTTCTGGAGTCCTTATATGGTTGCTTCTGCTTGATAAACAGAAAGCCAGAACAGTCCCAGCAGGTGGAAAGATGTGATTTATCAGCTTTTTTTCCAATTGCTAACCCAGCCTGGGGAATGCAGATGTACCAGACAAGGACCATGCAGGAGATGCCAGTTTTGCTTCACTTCAGAAAATTACATTGGAGCAACCACCAAATGGCATCCAAATGTTTATGGGGGATGACCTTTCTTGAAGACTGGCAGTAATGAACAGTCCCAAGAGCATCCCAACTTCTCAATACCCACTACATAGGAAGAAATGGGGGCCTCTGTAACTGGTTGACTCCCTGTCAGGACTTGAGACTGTTGAAAATGTCTAAATCCCCAGGACCTAGTGATAACCATCAAAAAAGTCCCATGTGCCTACATCAATGTTTTGTCAGTGGTCACTAGTCTGTAACCATATGTCTTGTTCAGGCTTCAGTCCCATTTGTACACCCATTTTCTCATGACCTTGGGGAAATTCTTATCCCCTCTGAGACTTGGTTTCCTCATCTGTAAATTGGAGATAACAATAGAAACCCAAGATTTTGTTTAGAAATAGCACAACTTCTAAAATATCACTGAGAGGAGGTTCTAAAAACAAACAAATTACACGAAGTCACACGATATAGTATGTCAGTCCAAAAAGCTGTATAATTCTTTTTTTCAATCAATGATTCATATGTGTGTGTATGTGTTTTGCCGGTTTATATACTCTTCTTCCTGATTCATACTCCATGAGTTAAAATGCATTTCATGAAATGTTATTCCCATGGGATGCTCCTGGAAGAGAAACTGGACACCATAAGCTTCTCCCAGAGATTCCCTAGGCACATTAGCAAATTAAAGCTTCTGAGAAAATGAAGCCCCACAGTAGAGAAACCTATGTGTGTTTAACTCAAAAGTTTTCCAGTTATTGGTCCCTTGAGCCCTTTTGTCTTTAACTCATTTAAATCTACGAAGCTAGTGTTTCAAGGAACACACTAGTGTTCCAAAAGCAATGGTTCTCCAACTTACATGTTCATCAGAATCAGCTAGAGATCTTGATAAAATATATTTCCTGGTCCTACTCCCTGGGTTTCTGATCCAGCAGGTCTGAGATGACATGCAACTGATCTGGGGACCATACTCGAAGAACCCATACTTTGAGACATGTAAAATGAGATCATCTCATTTTGTTATGAATTTCCAGGTTATTTTGGTAATAACTCTGGACTATCAATATCCATAGCAGTCACAGAATGTCAGATATGAGAAGAAACTTGAGTTCATTTATCTATTCATTTATTCAATCAACTATTTGTGAGGCCCTTGGATGGGCAGTCGGGGTAAGTAGAAAAGAAAATTGGCATGATATCCATCTTCTCAGAGCTCCCAATAGAGTGGGGAACAAATCAAACACAAATAAAAACATGATTGTGAATTGTGAGAACTAGAAAGGAAAAGTAGAGCTTGGTTAGATAGAATTTAGCCTAAGTATTTAGTTTAGATTGGTCTGAAAGATTAAATAGAGCCACAAGGTCACTGTAGCTTCTCCCACTAAGAGGGGGTCTATTTCCCTATTCTTTGAATCTGGGCTCCCCTTGTGCCCTTCTTGACCAATAGAATTTGTCAGAAGCGAGGTTATGCCTGTTGCAAAGCCTAGGCATCAAGAGGTCTTCAACTCCCAATTCCACCTAACTGGAGCCCTAAAACCACTATCCTACCAATAAGTTGAGAGGAAAGATCCTATGGAGAGAGAGAGAGAGAGAGAGACCTGCATCCCAGCTCAACCCAGCCAGCAGCCACATAGGTGTACCCAGACAAGTACAGCAGAACAATCCAGCCAACCCAAAGAATCATGAGAAGAGGTAAGTACCTGTTTGAAGCCACTGCATTTTGGAGTGCTTTGAGATGAAGCAGGCAAAACAGTTGGGAATCATGAAATAGCACCGTGAGAAAGGATATTTAAGCTGAAGGATATGTAGGAGTGAGGAAAGCAGGGAGGGAAAGGATTCCAGGCCAAGAACAGTAAAGTCCTGGTTCAGAGATAGGCAACCGTCAGCTTTCTAACAACTGATGAAAAATTCCTCTCCCCCAGGAGGGGAGAGATGGGAAGGTGTAATAGGCCATGATATGACATCCAGATACCTATTATTTCACTTCTTTCAAGGTTAAGGCACTTTCAGGGTACAATGGAATATTGCTCAGCCATAAATAAGAATGAAATTATGGCATTTGTGGGTAAATAGATGGGACTGGAGGCTATCATGCTAAGTGAAATAAGCCAATCCCAAAAAACCAAACGTTGAATGTTCTCTCTGATATGTGGATGAATATCAATAAGATACAGGGAGGGAAGATTAGAAGAAATTCAGGGGAATGAAGTAAAGGGAGAGGGGTTGAGAATTGGAAGGATAGTAGAATGAATCAGACATAATGTTCCTATGTTCATATATGAATACACCACCATATATGAAACTCCACATCATGTACAACCAAAAGAATGGGATCCTAATTAGAATAAGTCATATTCCATGTATGCATAATATGTCCAAATACACTCTACTGTCATGTATATCTAAAAATAACAAATAAAAAATAAAAAGGACTGGAGATTTCTCTTGGTGATAGAGTACTCCTGATTTTAATCCCCAGTAACACACACACACAATTAAGGCACTCAATCCCCTGGCTTCTGATAGCAGGGAGGACTGGGAGCACTTAGCTGATTCCTCTAGGAGTTCACTTGGTTGGAAAGAGCTTCATAGTCCAGGGAATGACCCTCCCTGGGGAGAGCTTGCTTCCAGTGACAAGTCTATGGATGTATATGAAGGAGTGGGGAAGATGTTGGTATACTGGCCTGACCCCTTGTCTCAGCAATATGAGACAATGCCAGAGCTTTCTATGGGATCAGCTGAGATCTTCATTGAGGCTGCACCATAACTTAACTCCTGCACCTGTCCAATCCTGTCTCCTCACTCTTCTGTGTTAATCCCCAACACTGCCTGCTAAACTTCCTGCAGACAGCCTGGTGTGATGGTGCAAGCCTGCGATCTGCAATCCCAGCTACTTGGCAGGAAGATCAGGAGTTGGAGGCCGTCTGGGCAACTTAGTGAGACCCTATCTCAAAAAAGAAAAAAAAAGTTTAAATTTTCTACATATGACTCTCTGTCCTCAAGTAGAGGTGGCAAGGACATCTGGTGGGATCATTCCAATAGCACAAGTGAAGGAAGATGATAGCTTGGGCTAGAATAGTCCCTTTAGGCATGGAGATAGGCAGACAAATTTCAGATTAGGAGGTAGAGCTTGGAGAATATGTGGTTATTTGAAACATGGGGAAATTGAAAGCAAGCCAAGATCATTAATAATGCTATGCTAAGTCATACTGGACCCGAAGGCAAAATGAAAAAATCAGTAATACAAATCCTATCTTTATTTAAAATGTTGGTGTTTTGTTCACCCTGGGTTTTTGGTTTGTGGCAGTTGTATTAATTTTGATCTTTGAAAGATTTATCCTTCTTGCTGAGTTTTTTAGCTTCCCCTGAAGTTTCACATTCAAGGCTTATATCTTGCTCCCTTTACCCTAATTTTGGCCTGGAAAATATTTATTGTTTTAATACATTAAGTTTTGGAACAGTTTGTTACATAGCAATAGATAACTAATGTGCCAGCGATGGGTCCTTTGGAAATTTTAATCTCTCAAAGCTTCAGTTTCTTAATCTGTGAATAGGAATAATATCATATTTCACCTGATAAAGAATAAATGATACATTTCAGGCAAGCCCTCAGCATAATGACATTCATATAGATCTTTAATGCAGTGTGTCCACAATTATCATTAATAGATTCAAAAGAGGTAAATCCTGATTGTAAGATCCTAGAGTCATACTGATTGTTTTTTCAGAATATAGGGCAGAACTTGCTGTTGTTTCTTTGAGTTCTCTAAATTTTCTCTTTCTATCCTTTTGTATGTTTCTACTTTTTAACAATAATGTTTATGGGCATAAGTTACATAGGAAGAATAATGCCTACTTATTTAAGAGAGGCTGGTAATGCTCACTCTTCTGAATGGATTCAAGGTACCTTGGTTCATTATTTTAATTAATATTAAGAATCATTGAGTGGTGTACACCAGTAATCCCAGCAGCTCAGGGAGCTGAGTCAGGAGGATTCCAAGTTCTAAGCCAGCCTCAGCAACTTAGGGAGAACCCTGTCTCAAAAAAGGGAGAGGAGATGGGGATATTGGGGATGTAGTTCAGTGGTAAAACACTCCTGGGTTACAATCTACAGTACCAAAAAAATAAAAACAAACAAGTCATTGAGCTCGTGAAGTATTAGGCACTGGAACAAAACACATTACATACTTAGGACCCTTAATCTCCAGACCCCCACAAAGCACACATTTCTTACTTCCCTAAGTTATTCCCTATTTTACAAATACAGAAACTGAGGGAGGCATAGGGCTGGTAAGTGCTTGCCCAAGGGCACAGCTGGAGCTCTCAAGGGCTCCACAGTTTGTGTACAGTCTGCAAGTAGAAGTATTTCTCTTGCCATGCCCTTGATTGGGCAAATCCCCTTCCATTGCCGGGAGCAAAAAACAAAATCACATCTGGATGTGCTTACCCACACATAATATTGGTGCCTCATCCCTTAGCAGTTAGTCCTTTCAAGGATTTCTCTATTAATAATATGAATTGCAGACTGACACTGAGTCAGCATGTTGAGTCTTCCTGGTACCCAGCTTCTGCATGAATAACAGCGTGTGCTGAGTAAGAGATTCGGAGTTGCTTTAATTCCCTCCCTGTGGCTTTCACCTCAAGAACTGGCGTACTCCACTGCTGTGGCCTGATATGCCAGCACAACACGGCAGCCTTCTTGGGTTGCAGGACTCTAATTTTCAGTACCTTATGGTCTCTTTTGCCCTTGAACTACAGATATTGACTTTTCACTTTAATGCACATTATCTTAAGAAATTCAAGGCCAAAGGATAACATTCCACAAGGCCTGTCTCTGTGGGAGTTGGACTAGAGTAGGAAATGGAAGAGGTTGTGTGAGAGCTATATTTGTCCCCACAAGTCCAGACTGGCTTGCACAGCTGAAGGGCTTACCATGGGGAGATTCAACATGATCTAAAACATTTGGATTTTTTTACTTAAAAAAAAATCTGATATTTCACTCAGAAGACAAAATATACATGTTTGTTCTCTATATTTAATGAAATAAGAAACCTATGGGAGAGGGGGTAATTGACTTAATACTTGTTGTTAAATATTTGTTAAGTACATATTAGCTTGTTAAACACCCATCATTTGTCTTATGTCCCAAAGTTTCAAGAAGTTGAAAATCAGATCCAATTGAAAATAGATGTCCCTCGGAATAAGGCATAGATATTCTAATCCATGAAAACAAACTCCTTGACCTTTCGTGATATAGAAATCCTAGAAAGTCATAGAAGCTTGTGTACTGCACAATAAAAGGGGGGAAGGAATTGTTTATGCATACCAAGGATTAATTTAGCATCATCAGTTCAATCCACATTGTCAAGAGAGTTTATCAACCACTCTAAAAGGTCTCTGCCAGCTGGAGAATTCTCTGACCTGTAGTTCACAGAATCGTAAAGTTGGACAGGGTCTTTGGGGTCATCTTGTCAAATACTTCTCCTGTTCAAGGCTTCCTCCCTGACGTTGACGTTCTGACAAGATGGTTTGCAGATTCACCTGTTACTTTAGCACCATCTCTCCAACCAAACCGCCCCTGTCCCTGCTACCCAACCGGACTGAACGATGCCCTCCCCGATTTGTATGTTGAAGCCCTAACCCTCCATGTGCCTGTTTTGGGAGACTGAGCCTTTAAAGAGGTACTCAAGGTTAAATGTGGTCATAAGGGCAAGGCTTTAATCCAATCTGACTGGAAATAGAAAGAGGAAGAGACACCAAGTATGTGCACACACAGAGGAAAGGTCCTGCGAGGGCACAGCCAAAAGGCAGTTATCTGCAAGCCAAGGAGAAGACTCAGGTCAGCACCTTGATCTTAGAATTCCAGCTTCCAAAATTATGAGAAAATTAATTTCTGTTGTTTAAGTCACCTGATCTTTGACATTTTGTTATGACAGCCTGAGCTGACTAAGATACCTTCCCTTTAGAATTTTCAGGTCTTCTACCCAGTCTGTCTCTTCAGTGGTTTGCACTGTCCTATTTTAAACCTTTATATCACATTAAAGTCAATTTTCTTATTTAATGCTCCACGTCCACACATTGTTTCACCAACGTATCTGATTTCTCACAGCACGTCACTCACTCCTAGGCTACAGTTTAGACCTTTGATGTCCCCCAAAGGCTCATGTGTTAAAGGTATGATTCCCAGGGTGGCTCCGGGATGTGGTAGAACCTTTAAGAGATGGAGCCCTAGTGGAAGTTCTTTATGTCATTGAGGGTGTGCCCTTGCATGAGAGAGTGGGATCCTAGTCCCTTCCTCTTCCTCTCTCTTTTTGCTTCTTGTTCACAAGATGAGCAGTTTTGCTCAATCGGGCACTCCCATCATGATGTATTGCCTTGCCATAGGCGCAAGGCAATAGGGCCAACTAATCATGGACTAGAATCTCCAAAATTATGATCCAAAGTAAACATTTCTCTCTTTAAAAGTTTATCACCTCAGGTATTTTGTTATAGTGATGGAAAGTTCACTAACACATTCATAGGGAAAGACAATCATATTATATAAGCCTGTTACATTCTAAAATGTCTAGAAGGAAGTTGTGTAGACTCTAGGTATATAATAAATCTGAATCACTTAAATAAGTGGTAATTAAACTAGTCTGCTAGTTACCAGTTGTATAACCTTGGCTAAATTAATCCTCATTTTTCACACCTATAAATGGAAAATAAATTCTATCTCCTAAGTAGAATTTATCTGATGAGATTGGAGTCAAGAGTAAATAAGATAAAACTGCCTGGCACATACTCAGAGTTCCATTGAAAGAGAACTCTCACTCAGAAGGCACAAAATCACTGTAGATTCAGTTCTTCAGTATACAAAGAAGTATATGCCTCTTGTCTTTCCTTTTTATTTTGAGATGAATCAGAATGAACCATACTAGTTATAAGAGATAAATAATGGAGCCCAGTTTCTCTATTCTTTCTGCTAGCACTCCAGAATGACGTGGGTTTTTTTGTTTTGTTTTGTTTTGTTTCGTTTTGCCTCGCTAATATTTTCTAATGTTTCATTAGTTGTTATGTTTCCATTTAAATAGCAATTTGCTAAATATAAAGCATCAGCTACAATGTGCTTTCTTCACTGAATGTATTATATGGAAGGATGAAGAAATATTAAAAGATGGACTAGTCAGTTCCAGGATGTAAAAGGTCCTGGTTTCTGTTTTGTTCTAACTTTTAAAAAATCTCAATATCCCAAACATGATTCTGAACATATTGTACAGAGAGACAAGGTAACCATGTCAACATCTTATTAGAAAACTTCTAACTACCCACATGCAGATGGGGTTGTAATCTGTTACAGGATTTCAGACGCTACGGTCATTCATTCCCTTACCCTATTTGACACAAATCAGTGGGATTATCCTGTGATTGTACAGTTTGCAAACATTGATAAATCTGGTGACTTAGATCTTGTTTATGAAAATGCTATTATAATACTCACCATTTAATTTGAATCTTTACTAAGGATTCCTTCTGTAGTTGGAGCAGGAATCTTTCCAACACTAAACAGACTTCTTGCTTCCCCCAAACCTCACTATCTTTTCCAAAGTCAAGAGTTTAATCAATATTAATTGCATTTTGTATAGAGTAATTTAAAGTTGACTCTTATGCACTAGCACAGACCCAAGCTATGTTTTCTCAGGTCTTTAGATGCAGTAGACCAGTATCCAAAACCTCACAGCCCAGAAGTCTTGATGAGTGGCTCATATAACCTTAGCTATCTATTGCCATAATGGACATATGAACTGATCTACTGAGCTGCCAAAGAATTTTAGTGATTTGATTCTGAGCGAGGAATTTCTATGGTAATATATCTCTCACTTTAAAAAAATGTCTTTTGATGAAGTCCTTTTCATGAGGACCAAAAGGAGAAAAAAATACTGAAGAGAATCAAATTTCCTAGTGTCATTAAATATGACAGTGAAAACAATAAAAAATTTAAAGGATGTAGAAATAGGGAATAGCAATATATATACATCAATATTTTGGTTTAAAAAATTTTTCATCTTTTTAAAAGTATAAAATGGCACACATTCATAGTAGGTGTGAATAATAATAAATGGATATCAGAGAGTAAAGTGCTCCTCACTTTTCCCTTGGCAATTTAGTTTCTAAATAAAATGTACTGTTAATAAACTTATTGAATGACCTTCTAGAGGTGTATTTACCAAGTATATTTACCTAAGTAGATTATTATGCATACTGTTCTCTGCTCTATTTTTTTGGTGGGTGCTGGGGATTAAACTCAGGGGCACTCGACCACTGAGTCACATCCCCATCCATATTTTGTATTTTATTTAGAGACAGGGTCTCACTGAGTTGCTTAGCACCTTGCTATTGCTGAGGCTGGCTTTGAACTCATGATTCTCCTGTCTCAGCCTCCCAAGCTGCTGGGATTACAGGCATAAGTGTGCACCACTGCACCTGGTTCTGCTATATTTTTTAATCCCAAAGTTATTATCTTTCTTTGTCTCTTCATACAAACCAACACTTGTAGTCTGTTCAACCTATCTTCTTCTAACAATATTTAGGTTGATTCCAATATTTCACCATAATATCAATGGTATAATGTTTGCATGATTGCAATACAAAGTTACTGCATACTTCTTGATATTTCTCCAGGTGAAATTTCTAATGTGGAATTGCTGGACCCAAAAGGAAATCCATTAAAATTTTGATAGATTCTGCTAAATTTTCATTTAAAAGTTTGCAGCCATTTTCTGTGTGTACAATACTGAAGATCAAACCCAGGGCCTCACTCATGCTAGGCAAGCACTCTACCAATGAGCCACATCCCCAGCCCCTAATAATGCAACAATTTAAACTCTCAAAAACAGCATACAACTATGCTAACTTGTTCAATCCTTCACCAACTTTGAGCACATAAACAGATTTCATTTTTATAAATTTCTTATTTTCACACTGGCATTTATAATTTCTTATAAACCACTAAAGTGAAGGAACTGTCCATTGTTTACAAACTATGTGACAATGAATTTTAAAATCTGGATTCTTAATTCAGGCAGTAGGATCTTTAGAACAAACAAAACCCTTATCTTCTTTTCTTAGGCCATATCCTTTCCCAAACATTTAAGGACTAGGTCAGAATTCTTGGTTTCTAAAACTTCCACCTTGAATTTCTGGACTTCCAATATCAACAGGATATCTGATGGAAATATATATACTCTTGAGTGAGGAGAAAATCAAAATGCTATCACTCACTCTTTCCTGACATGCTAGAACTGATTCAGGCTGAAATGACAGAAATAAATACAGAATATAGTTCAGTCCTATACTCCAAATAACACCGACTGATTCCCAGTGGCAGAGCTCGTAGTGGAAGCTCCAAGAGACTTTCTCAGTTCCCCACAGTCAC
This sequence comes from Sciurus carolinensis, assembly GCF_902686445.1. Lineage (NCBI taxonomy): Eukaryota > Metazoa > Chordata > Mammalia > Rodentia > Sciuridae > Sciurus > Sciurus carolinensis. Next base: position 52,675,449 of record NC_062229.1, on the reverse strand, counting down.
TGCCAAGAAGTACCCATTTCGCACACTTCAGCACCTTGGACAGCTCTCTCCCCACCGCCTCTAGAGGGAGAGCGAAGCGAGCGCTTGTTGAGCCCTCTAGTGGTGGCTTTAGTTGTTGCGCAACTTTTAAAAAATTATTCAAATGTTACATGAAAACATTGTTAGAAAACATACAAACATCTTAAGAACACAGAAGATAAATATTCAAGTTTCCATTAACTTTTCCACTCCTCCCCCTTTCAGAGGTAATCACTGACAACATCTTTTTACCAACGAAACATCTTTTATTTTGTGAATGGATTCATTCTAGGCCCCTTCACTTTTATTTTTGGTCAATAAAATTCCTGGAAGGGTTTTTTTTTTGTTTTTGTTTTTTTTAATTCAGTACACATATCTCCTACAAAGCCCTGTAAGACAATATGGAGGAGTGGGTGACAGTGTGTGTGAGCTAGTGTCAGACTGGTCATGGATCCTGATTCTGCCACTTTCTAATTATCTGAACTTGGCGAAATCACTTAAATGTTGTGTACCTTGGTTCACTCATTTGTGAAGTATGAATAATAACAATATTGCCTCAGAAAACTTTTGGAGAAAGAAATGAAAATATATAGGTAGACATTTGGTAGCTCTTAGCTCCTATTATTATTTTTTTTAATTAATTAATTTATTTATTTTTTTATTTTTTATTTTTTTATTTTTTGCAGTGCTGGGCATTGAATTCAGGGCCTTGTGCTTGTGAAGCAAGCACTCTACCAACTGAGCTATGTCCCCAGCCCACTACTACTGTTAATGATACATGAGCTGGTACATAGTACTATGTAGAGCTATGGACTCAATTGAATGTTTGTGTTCGCCTACAATCATATGTTGAAATCCTAACCCACAAAATAGTAGAAGTTGGAGATGAGGCCTTTTGGAGATAACTATGACATAAGGGTGGACCCCTTGGAAATGACTTTAGTGCTCTTAATAAAGAAAACCCCAGAAAGCTCTCTTGCCCCTTTTCTCCATGTTGCAAGAAGAAGGCACTCTATGATCCAGGAAAGGGGCCCCCACCTGTCTTCTGGGACCTTGATCTTGGACTCTATAGCTGAGAGAGATAAATGTTTGCAGTTTAAGTTACCCAGTCTATGGTATTTTTGCTATAGCAGCCCAAAGACACTAAGACCTATATGCCTTATGAATGTATTATAAAATTGAATCTATCTGTTTCAATTCTATTTTTAACAGTTGCTGAATATTATGCCATATATATTTATCATTGTTTTCTTAACTAAACATGTTGAATGCTTAGGGAATTTTTGGTTTTTATTATAAACAACACTGCAATGAATATCTTTGTAACCAAAGAAAATTATGTTATAATATTTCTTCTTTTTCTCTTTTTAGTGGTGCTAGGGATTGAATCCAGGGTCTCACTCATGCTAGGCAAGCGCTCTATCACTGAGCTATATCCCCAATCCCTCTTATTTATTTTTAGATAGTCTCACTAAGTTGCCCAGGCATGCCTCACACTTAAGATTCTCCTGTTTTAGCCTTCCACATAGCTGGGATTACAGGTATGCACCACTGTACCTGGGTCTACAGTATTTCTTTAAGATCATTTCCTAGAAGTGGAATTTCTCAGTTAAACTTTCCTTAAATTCTGAATTGGGAAGCCCCAGACCTTACAGTTTTTGTGTCACCTTGAAATAGAGAAACAGTTCAGAGAAGACAGGGAAAACCCCAGGGAGTCACCCCTTTGCTCTGTGGAATTCTGTTAGTCCCCAGAGAATGAGTGGTCTACCACTCATCTCTTTCTCCCAGAATTCTAATTTATTTTCCCCCAATCATTATCTCGTGCCTTGACTCTTATCTGTATGTCCAAAAGCACTATGAAGTGAATCATCCTCACTGATTATTGGGCCAATTCATAATTTCAGTCATTTCAACAGAGCGGTGACCAACTGACATTGTACACCTGCTGAAATTCATTTGGAAGGGCTGGTAGGATGAGGACCACAGGGCTATAAATACAGTAGCAACAGAGTAGTTGGCAAGTGTGTACAGCAGCATTTTTTTCCCTGTAGTCAAAGATACTTATTGGGTATCTACAACGGATCTGTCATCAGAAAGGACAGAGGCGAGGATTAGCACACAATCCCCTTCATTAGTAACTTTGTTCTGTTTGAACAGTTAAATGCACATGAAACAACTTGAAAGGCATAAAATAGCATATATACTCAAGTGCTAAGTGGAGTCTACAAAATGTAATTTAATTCTCCCCACCACTCTGAGAAATAGGGACTATCCCCATTATAGTATCAAAGGAAAAGACACAGAAGCCAAATTATTTGCCCATGTCTCACGAATCATGTGAAGAAGTGTCAGAGCTGTGCCCACGTTTGTTTGACTCATTTATTGAACCACCAAACTTCACTTGCTTCCCAATAAGGGGTATACAGCTAAGGGGAAATAAATCAGAACACATTATATGAAGAAGTGGGATGTGAGCCTGACCCTAAATGGCTAACAGAAGTTGGATAGGCACAAAGTAACAAGTAACACACCCTAAGATGGAGAAAGCATACACAAAAGGTGAGAAGCAGCCTAATGCAAGAGGACTGAAGGAGGGAGGTCTGACTGACTGACAGGAAGAAGTAAGAAATGAGTAGGAAGAGGGAGCTGAAGAGAATGACCTTGAAATCAGATAAAGGAGAGTGGGGACAGTCTGAACATGGTGTGACCAACAACAAGAACCACAGGAGCCTCAAGAGCATAGCACTGGTATGGAAAGTCTCAGTTCAGAGCTGGGGGTGTAGCTTAGTGGGAGATTGTGTGCTTACCATGCACAGGGCCCTGGGCTGAATTCCCAGCAACAACTGTACCCACAAAAAGTGAGTTAGGGACTGGAGTTGTGGCTCAGTGGTAGAGCACTTGCTTAGCATGTGTGAGGTACTGGGTTTGATTCTCACCTCATATATAAATAAATGAATAAAATAAAGTTCCATCAACAACTAAAAACATATATGTAAATAGTATTTTTTAAAAAGTCAGTAAGGACAATGATTCTCAACCAGAGGCAACTCTGCACCGCAGAGAACGTGTGACCATATCTAGAAACAGATTGTCACAACACAGGAGGATGATATTGGTATCTAGCAACTATGCTGCAAAACACCATAAAACCAACAGGACCACTCCTCACAATAAAGAATCATCCCAGCTGAATAAGAATCATGATGAAGTTGAGAAACCCTGGTTTGGGAAGATAGTCTGGCAGTGGCTGTTGAATGGAAAGAAGATGGAAGCAAAAAGCCCAGAGAAGGTGCTCCTTCATGGAGACAGGAATGAGAAGAAGGAGGAATGAATGAGAAATGGCAAATCCTTCAAATAGCTCAAAAAATAGGAAGATGCAATTCTAATCCCTATTCTAAAGAGTGTTCTTCAAATGTTGGGAAACTGAGCCTGAGACTTTTTCTCCTTCAAATCATCTAAGGACATCTTATTTTTTATGATCCAAAAACAAAATTGTAAATGATACACAACTTCAATAAAATCGTCACCTTGCAGGTGTAGGGTACAAAGTTTTAACTTTATCAGCAACATTTTTTTTTCTTTTTTAAGAACAGATTCTGAAGCAAACTTGGCAAAATGTTAACATCTGTTAAATTTGGATGGTGGGTACACGGGTGTCTGTTATATTATTTTCCACACTTTATATATACTTGGAAATTTTTATGATTAACAAAAAACAGAGTGGGGGAAGAAAGGAAAGAAAAAGTCTTGGCATGAATCAACTATCATAGCTTTCTTTAGAATTTTTATTGCTACTTACAAATGTCACTTTTTAAATTACAGAAGTTATATGTGAATATATGCTCATTGTCAAAACTAACCAAGAATAAAAAAATGTAATAATAAATAGAAATTCCCCTTTCACTTTTCTTCACTCCTTTTTTTCTCTCCTTAGGTAACTACTGATAAATGTTAGCAGGTACACATCCGGACCCTCTTCTAAAGGAAGGGAGCCAAGGAGAGGGAAGCAAAGATATGTGATATTTAGATATCTACCTAACTATCTTACACCACATGTGTAACATGTTTTTCTTATTAACACATTTCAGAGGGTTGCCATCCCATGTCAATTCACAAAGATCTGCCTCATTCTTTTTACTTCTTTAAAAATACTCGATAGAATGGGTATACCATAATTTGTTTGCTAAGATTGCTGTTTATTTAGGGTGGCTTCAGTATTTTACTATTTCAAACAATGCTAGAACACAGAATTTTTAAAATTCATTTTTATTGTAAACAAATGGGATACATCTTGTTTCTCTGTTTGTACATGAAGTAGAGGTATACATTTGTGTAATCATACATTTACCTAGGGTAATAGTTTTTTTTGTTTTTTTGTTTTTTTAGGGTAATAGTTTTTGATTCATTCTGTTATTTTTTTTTTCCTTTTTTCTCTTTCTTTTTTTTTTATCTCACTGATAAGCGGATGATGACACATATCGGGGGTGAGAAGGGGGCAAGAATGGAGGAAGGAGGGACTCTACAGAGGGATAAGAGGGGTGGGAGGGGTTGAGGGGAGGAAAAAAACAATTTTTTAATAGAAAAATTCTTTAAACAAAACGAGTTTACACATTTGACACTTATGGCTTAACTAGAATAAATCTAAGTTAAAAGTGTTAGGACAAAACAGATGACTAGTATACATAAAGTAATAACATAGTTTCCTCAAAACAGTGGGTCTTAGCTCCATTGTAAAACTTCTAAAAAGCATAAATTCAATTATCCAAATAACTCTAATTTATATGTATAGATGAAAATAATTATCAAGAGATCAAAACTTATAATGCATGTTACAAACATGGGTACTAAGTCATTTTCCCATATTCATATAGTTTCAAAACATACCTACCTACCTATTGAAAACCACCAACTGACCTAATATTTAAAATATCTTAGAAATGCTATCCTTTAGCTAACAGACCACTAAATTTTGTTAAAACATAGAATTTTGTGTTCATATGTAAGTATTTCTTGAAGGGAAGAGATCTAGAAATAAAATTTCTGTGTAAGAGGGCATACAGATTTCTAATTTTGATATACAGCAAAGATTGTACCCCCTGAAACAGCATATAGGACATCCATTTCTCTAGACATTTACTAATGCTCTGCATAAACTTTAAAGATTTTGCCCAGTTGTGAAAACTACATCCAGAAATCTACTCCACAGATATACACATAGGTGAAGTCATGAGTGTACTGTACAATGTTAATGGAAAAATACTTTAAAATAGTTCTACCAATGGGGAAACATTTAAAAAGACTATGGTACATCTGTGCAATTAAATGCTATACAACCATTAAAAAGTAATGAGCAAGCTCTCCATTGTACCCACAGAAGAAGTTCTTGAATGCAGAGGAATAAAGAAGTATGCAGAGCAGTTTATACCACACCCAACCATTAGTATTTAAAGTGGAGGTGAAAAATATACAGTTTCCTCTATGTTCATTAAGTGTCTCTGGAAAATTACACAAGATATGGATAACGCTGTTGTATTGTGGGGAAAATAAAGAGAGATCTGGGACAAAGGTGAAAAGGGAACTTTTCATGTACAATCTTTATCTTTCAACCCTTGAATGTACTACTGATTTAAATAATTTATACAATTTGAATAAAAACATTTTTTAAAAAACTACCAAACATGGGCTGGGGATATAACTCAGTTGGTAGAGAGCTTGCCTTGCAAGCACAAGGTCCTAGGTTCAAACCCCAGCACCATGGGAAAAAAAAAAAAAACAACTACCAAACAATAGCATTCCATTGCTATTTTAAAAATGCAACTTCCTACTGGGCACAGTGGTGCACACCTGTAATCCCCATGGATTACAGGAGGGTGAGGCAGGAGGATCACAAATTCAAAGTCAGCCTCAGCAACTTAGAGAGGCCCTAAGCAACTCTGTGGGACCCTGTCTCTAAATAAAAAATAGAAAGGGACTGGGGAGTGGCTCAGTTGTTCAGCACTCTTGGATTCAATACCTATACAAAAAAAAAAAAAAAAAAATGCAGTTTCCTAACTGCTGGTGAAGTTGAACTTATTTGCATGCATACTAGACACCAATACTCATTTTCCCATGAACTTTCTACTCACATCTCTTTCACATTTTGCTATTAAGTTGCTTTTTTTCCCCATTTAGGAGGAGTTCTTTATATATCAAAGATTTATTTTACAGTTTTATTAAAGTAAGTTTTACATACCATAAAATTCAACACTACAAGTGTACAAGTCAGTAATTTTTTAGTGAATTTATAGAGTTGTGCAATCATCATCACTTGTCAAGGCTATCAATCCATCATTCCAGTTTCTTGATGTCTTGTGATTATGTAATCCTTGGCAACATGGGTAGAAGAAACGCTTCCCTCAGCTCTGACATTTGTCTTTTGTTTTGGATTGTGATATGGACATTTTAAAATTAATCTAGCTAACTAAATTTGAAATTATTTTTCTATTTTGGGGATTGAACCCCCAGCCTTGCATACGTGAAACAAGCACTCTACCACTGAGCTACACACAAAAAGACACAAAACATCAAAAAAGTAAGGAACAAGTACCATTTCTACGGTGCCTCAGGGAGAGGAAAAAAGGGATTTATGGTGTAAACAGAACAGATGAAATATTATTTAACATTAATTTCATTGGTTAAAAAAATTCAATGTGAACCATGGATGTCTAAGTATCACTAGCAAAGCAATTTGCGTATTAAAATATCGTTGGGAAGGAAAGAGCTACCTGTGAAAAGTTATGAAATGTACTACATAGACAAGAGGAGTGAAGGTGAATTTACATAGTTTAAAAATAAATTTTAAAAACCCATATATATATATATATTCTTTTTGGGTGCTGGGGATCGAACCGATGGCCTTGTGCTTGCAAGGCAAGCAAGCACTCTACCGACTGAGCTATCTCCCCAGCCCCTAAAAACCCATATTCTTAGGGTTCTAGAAACATTCCTAGGTTGCTAGGGTTTGCTCCCAGGTCTGTTTTACCATAAAGTTCAACTTTATAACGACAGAACTCCACAGTCTCATAAGCCTGAAATTATTCTTAAATTTTTTAAATGCCAGATTTCTGGATAATTTTATTTTTCTCAGGTGTGTGAGCACAATTGCTGCTTCTAGGAATCAGCAGTGTGTGTGTGTGTGTGTGTGTGTGTGTGTGTGTGTGTGTGTTCTTTTAACTTTCTCCAAAATAAATCTTTTCAGATTGTCTGAATAATTCAAAACATGACTGTCCTGTTCTTTTAGACCTCCCTGTATCCAAATGAATTTTTTATAAAGTAACTTTTATCCCTTTTGGCCCAGTTGGAACTTTTTTATATTTGAAAACCATGGGCACATGGTACAAATTTCACCTGTCACCCATGTGGAGTCAGAAACAGATAGATTCCTACATCCAAGTAAATGAAGATAAACTCTCTTTAGAGACATACCATTTTGATAATGATCTTTGCCTACATGAATTTTCATCTTTGAAATTTCTAAAGGGATCTTAAGAACAGTTCCATTCAATAAACAAGATTTGCCTGATTTTCCTTGGTAGGACTCCTCTGGAGGTATGTCTAAGCATAAATTGGATTTAAAAGCAATTCCCACTTAAAGAGATCTGTCTTTAAGAGCAGCCAAAATTACAAGAGTCATGTGTAAGAGTGCTAAAAACACCATCTTTCCCTGAACCCAGAGATTGTCTATTTTCTGTATTATACATCTGTTCTAAAATATCTTCCAATCTGTATGCTGTACTACAATGGCAGCTAAAGAGGTGGTGGAATTGATTTGAACTGGGCAGTGCAAATATCAATAAGCATGTTTCTATTGAGTCTGAAAAATAAAAATACTGAAAATTAGTAGATTCAGAACTCACTGGTAACTGATCTTAATTCCAGATTACCTCTTACGTAGCACTGCCAGATAAAATTCATGCCAACTATTCCATGGGAATTATGTCACTTTAACTATCAAGTCAGCAATAGCAGACATTCTTTGATCTTCTGAAATAGATAGCATCTCAAGAACATGTTTACAACATAAACTATTTGCAAGGATAACGTTCAAAGAAACCTTACAACTTATACTTCTGTGGAAAAATTGTATCATTTGAGTTACTCTCTGCATCAGACCCTGTTTATGAATACTTGTTCTCAACAAGACAGCAGGTTTTGGTACCCATATTTTAGACATGAGGAAACAGTGCCGGGGGGAAGAGCTGAGTTATCCAAAGGCCCTCAGCTGATGACTAACTGCTAAACTATGTTTACTTAACACCAATTTTCCAGGCTACTTTATACCACCAGTTTTATCAACCTTCTTTCCAGGTTCAGCAAACTCAACAGTGACTTCTTGGACTTCAAATTTTGTGTTGATTTGGGTCTTCATCTTTCTAGCAAGGAACAAGACTCCCTCAACAATTTTATTTCAGGCCATTCACTGTAAAGTTAACAAATGACTCTCCCTTAAGATGGAACTATGTTGATGTGTCTGCTAATTCCTTCCTTAGTTTTCAGATCTTGGCTGCATTTAGTCTCTGATCACAAAAGAGGCACTTCCAATCTTACATTATAGTTTATGGAGAAAAGATGAAAAATGTGAAAGACATGTACCAACCATCCACCTCTATCAGCCAAGAAGACATGGATGAGCTATCCTGAAAGGTAACCTTCCCTGCAGAGTCCACCTTTGACCTCAGGCTACTTCTTAATCTGGTACTCCAAGAAAAGCAATCAAATAAAATTGGCAAGTGAGATGAAATACATTTGCCATCACTGACATAGGAAAACCACCGGTATGCTTACTTGATGTAGAAACCTTTCTTAATTAGTAAAATGCCTGAAATACTGAAAATTTTGTCCAAAAATAATAACTTCCAAGTATGCACAGCTGGAATTCAAAGAGTCTTATGTAAGTCAAAATTTAGCTCATAATCAAGAAGAATTTGTAATTAAATCAGAGCAATGGCTAAATAGGCACTGATGTTTACTTTAAATGTAACCATGGAAGCAATCTAGGATTACTTCCCAGAAACAAAATTCTCTGAGAACTCGAATCCTTTGTCTACTTTTGTTGAACCTTGAGACTTATGTATATCAAATGCAATTCAGGATCCACCAATTCAACAAAGGAGTAGTAAAAAAAAATCATCTGATTATGAATCCAGGGAGGTTAAATTTTCTCTTCTCTTATTCAAAGGACGTTTTAAATATTTATTCATTTATGGCATGCCAACTTACTGAGCACTCGCCAAATCTCTTTTTGTCACATTGCTTGGTGCTGGGGTTGGTAACAGTGATCATGGCAGAGAGAATCTCTGTCCTATAGTGCTTAATAAAGCAGTCTTCACTCCTTTGTAGTCCCCTGGCCACCAATCACCTGCTGGGCAACTCAGCCAGGGGCCAAGAGAGGAGGTCTACCAATTTCCATTTTGTTGCTATGGATGCTGCTTCACATGGCTCCAAAAACTTCCTGATACATGTTTTTTGTTTTGTTTTGTTTTTTTCTTTCTTTGGTACCAGGGATTGAACAAAAGGGCACTCAATCACTGAGCCACATCCCCATCCCTATTTTGTATTTTATTTAGAGACAGGGTCTCACTGAGTTGCTTAGCACCTTGCCTTTGCTGAGGCTGGCTTTGAACTCTCCATCCTCCTGCCTCAGCCTCCCAAGCCCCTGAGATTACAGGCGTGCCTGATACCTCTTTTGGAACCACATGGAGCATTTAAGAGATAACTTGATATAATTAAAGAAAAAAATCTTAAGCACAAATATGATCTTTCAAGAATTGGCAAAAGCCATTTGATGGAAAACTCCACTACAATTCCTTGAAAGCATTATTTATTATAAATTGAGGGTAGGAGATCTAAATCCAGTGTTTGGAAAGTTTTCTCCCACTTAGCTTAAAAGAGAAAGAGACAAAATTAGGTGAAATGTGAATATGTGTTAAAAAGTGGGAGAAAGTTAGAGAAATCAATGCTGTATCTCCAGGTATCTATCCCCAGCAGCCAGCATAGTGCGTGGTGCAAAGTAGGCACTTGATAAATATTTAAGGAATGAATAAATGAATAAGCAAGCAACTGATTGAGAGACTATGGAATTATAATTACTAGAGTCTACTTTCTATATTTATAATTTCCATTTTGCTTTTGCATCTGATTTAAAATTGCATTGCTTCAGTGCTTTCTCTAACAATTTCAAAGCACACAACAATTTCTCAGGGCATTACTGAGTTTAGGTGATTTTCTCCTTGACATTTTAGTGCTTTGCTCTGGAGAAAAAAAACTTGCCTGAAACTTTGAAGGATGTTATAACCCTGGAAATACATTTTGGCATTTTGGTTTTACATTTTGGGCCTGTAATAAATAAAAGATTGAGTTTATGAAACATAGTCCAATCTAGAAGAATATAATGGAACAAATGTATTTTGACCAAACCTTGGTCATCAGCTTTAGAGTCATATGAATTCTAGCCAATCCTCTCCAGACACATTGGCCTCCAGAACGAAGAATGAATTACCCCAAACTCCTCTGCCTGATCATCCATTTTTACTTGCCTCCTCCTGGGAAGAAAGAAACTGATGTAGACTTAATGTTTATGTCTCCATAAATGTATACATTGAAATCCTTATCTCCAATGTCACAGTATCTGGGGGAAAGCCTTGGGAAGTTAATTAGATCATAAGGGCAAGACCCTCATGAATATGATTAGTACCATTTTAAGAAAAATTCAGAGAATTAGCTAGCTCTTTAGCCATATGTGAGAGACTTCAACTCAGAAAAGAACCCTCTACAGAACTCAATATTGGCACCCTGATCTTGGACTTCCAGCTTCAGATGTGTGCAAAATAAATTCCTTTTGTTTTATCATCTATCCTGTCTATGATACTTTGTTGTAGCAGCCCAAACTGACTAAGGGAACAAACAGACATCTCCTATTGTTGCCTGGTGAGCATTCTTGCTCTTTTGAGTGAAGGTACCCTGATTATCCTTTGAATATACAGAACCCCATTGAAAACGGTCTGGGTAGACTGTGTGCCATGCCTAGCACAGAAATGCTTATGTGCGGTAAGCAAGACCGGTCAGATGTCCTCTCCTTAGAATCTGAACCATCTACTATAAAACACGAGAACAGCAACAACAAAAAATGTTCAAATGTAATCATTCCAACAGTGCTCCTGATGTTCTTAGTTCCTGATTCCTAGATTCCAGGGCCTATCTAGATTCTTAGCCTTTGAACTACTTCATATCTTTCCCTTAAATCCTGGTTTTGTTTTTATATTTTATGTTTCACTTGGATTGAACAGAATCGATTGTTTTTATTGCTTACAACCAGAAAATCCTCCTCAGACGGAAACTAAGTTCCCTGCTACTTTCAAGTTTGACGTCATTGAAATTTATGTGGTAGCCTGAGGTTAAGTTAGGAGATGGTTAGACTAACTTGGGCCCAATGGCACAATAAAAAACAGAATGGGGGATGCCTACTTTCATCACTTTTTTCAACATAGTAATGGAAGTCATACCTTTTGTCCCCAAGTGCAACTCAGTGGGAAGGCAAGTCCCTACCTGAGGAGTCACTAAGACCTGGGTTGGGGTTTCCAGTAGCAACAAAAGCCTCCTGAGCAGGCAGCTCAGCCCAAGCCTCCTCTCTGCTAATTACAGGTATGCGTACCAGGCATTGGCTTTGGCTGGAGGTATATGAGGAAGAGTACAATAAAGAGCAGGCGTGTGTATCTTTTCAGCTCTCACAGGAGCAAAAAATTATGGAGTAACTAGCATGCTAGGGAGTGACCTGAGAGTTCTTGAGTTTCAAAAGAAGCATACTCAAATTCCATACATGCGGTCAGAGCCCTCAGAACCAGCCTTGGAGATCTTGGAGCTATTAGGAAAAGAAACCCTAGATAAATAAAAAGGGAACACAGAATATGTTTGGTGACATGCTGAGTTTGCTTTGATGCAGGATATGGGGACAGAAATATCTATTTGGTACTTATTTAATAGGTTGAAGTTCGAGAGAATCATAGAGAGACGGGGGGTGTAGTTTAGTGGTAGAGCACTTGCCTGGCATGTGTGAGGCCCTGGGTTCACTCCCCAGTTTCACCAAAAAAAAAAAAAAAGGCTGGAGACATGGATATAGGGAACAATTGGAGCCATGGAAACGGATGGTGTGTTCCAGAGAATGCATCGGAAGAGGAAAGCAAAAGGGTAAGGTGAGAAACCTAGGCAACTGCAAAATTTGGGGAATGATAAGAACAGAAACCCACAAAGAAGACAGAGAAGGATCAAGGATTCAAGTTTCTCAATCGCATCACAATTGACATTCTTTGTTGCAGGGGTTGTCCTGTGCATTTGTTTAGCAACATCCCTGACCTCTACTCATTAGAAGCAAGTAGCACTCTCTTCTCTACTGTGACAATCAAAAAGGTCTCCAGATATTCCCAAATGTCCCCTGTGGGGAAAATTTTGTTTCTGTTGGTCAACTTTCCAGTGCTGTGATAAAATACCTAAGAAAATAAACTTAAGGGAGGAAAGGTTCATTTTGGCTCATGGTTTCAGAGGTTTCAGTCTGTGGTAGAATGATTCCATTGCTATAGCCTGTGGAGAGACAGAACATCATGCCAGAAGGAGATGGTAGGGCAAAGCTGCTTGCCTCATGGCAGCAAGAAGCAGAGAGAAAGGGTGAAGAAATGGCTGTGTGTACATGATACATCCTTTAAGGGCATAGCCCCAGTGACCGATTTCCTCCAAATAGACCCCACCTTCTAAAGTTTCAACCACTTCCTAATAGTGCCATCAAGTTATGAATGAATCAGTGGATAAGTCCACAGATGAGGGAGGTCAGAGCTCTCATGATCCAATCACTTCCTGTTTCAGTCTGCTTTGCATTGCTATGACCAAAATACCCAACAAAAACCACTCGGAGGAGGAAACATTTATCTGGGGCTCACAGTTTCTGAGGTCTCAGTCAACTCCGTTACATAGTTGACTACATAGTCAACTCCATTACTCTGGACCCACAGTAGAGGCAGCACATCATGGGGGAAGGGCAAGGAAGAGATAAGGTATTCCTCCTCATGGCAGGAAGCAAACAAAGAGAGAGTGGGCAGGGGAAGGTGCCACAGGGAAGATGCACCCTTCCAGGGCGTGCCCCCAGGGACCCATCCCCTCCAGCCAGCTCCACCTACCTACAGTTACCCATGGATTAGTCCATTCAAACTAGGATGAAGTGACAAGGTTACATGTCTCACAATTCAATCATTTACCTTTTTCTGCATTAACAGGAGCTTTGGGAGTCACCTCATATCCAAGCCATAACACTTCCTAAAAGCTCCAACTCCTAAACATTGCTTCCTTGGGGACCAACCTTTCAACACACAAATCTTTAAAGGACATACCAAACCATAACATTTATCCCTGATTGGAAAACACTAATCAAAGATGTAGGAGGAAAAGTAGAAGCAAATTATGTCACAGAAGCCAATGGCTTAAAAATTGATTAATGGTGTCAAATGCCTAAGAGACATTGAAAAATGAGGGCTGAAGGGACCTGTATTTAGCCAGAAAATCATTGGTGAGCTAATTGAGAGCAGTTCAATGTGGCAATTGGGGATGGATGCCAGACTGGCTGAATGTCCAACAAATAAATAGTCAAGGACATTCAAGAGTTTAAAAGGTGTTTGGTTGAATTAGATGATCATTTGAGACTCCTTCCAGCTCTGACAGTATACCATTCCATATGGCCTCCAAAGAAGATCTTTCTGGATCTTTCAAGCCCTGGTATGCTAGGGGATGCCTACTTTGTTTACAAGTAAAACTGGCTATATCTTTGCTTGCCCTAGTCATGTCACATGAAATAAAAATCCAGGGAACTACAAATGGCTATGCAGTTTAGACCTGATGCATGATGAAAACTAAAATATGGCTTACTTTATGTTATCATATAACCAACAGTTAAGCAATAAAATTTACCAGACTTTAAAGGTGATTTTAGTTTAGAGAGAGGCTGAGTAAAGTGAATCTGAAGATGTCAGGTTTAAGAATGATTTGAGAAGAGAGAGATCAGGTTGAAGTCACCCAGGGCCTGCTGGAAGTCTGGTGCATCTTCCAAGGACTCTAGATTTTATTCCTGGTGTGTGCCTTGGATGAGAGTCCTGTCCACAGCTCAACAAGCAAAGAGTGCCACAGGAAGCCTGCGTAGAAATTAGCCTACACAAGCACTGGTGCTCTTCTCTGGTCTTTGAATAATCTAACTAATGTCTACGTGAGTAAAAAAGAGATTAAAAGTTGGGGTCCTGGTTCAGTGGTACAGTGCTTGCCTAGCACATGTGAAGCACCAGGTTTGATCCTCAGCACCACATAAAAATAAACAAATAAAATATGTCCATCTACAACTAAAAATATTTAAAACAAAACATTTGGACTAGTAGAATAGTTTCTTATAGTAAACAATTGAGTTAAACATGACAATACACCATTGCTTTAAATAAAAAAAGAACAAACACTTAAAAAAAAAAGAAGAAAAATTAAAAGCAAGGATTGGTTTTCCTAACTATGTCAGAAAGAAAGCACAGCAAAGTTTTTTTTTTTTTTTAATGTTGCCTTGAGAAATGAGAAACAAGAGTTTTAGTCCTTGGTTTAGTTACTGATGAAGGGTGAGTCACCTCTCTTCTCTGCACTCAGTTACCACACCCGAAAAGTAGGGGGATTGAACCAGATGGTAACCACTGTGCCTTCTGCTTCCATGTTAGAGTAGGAGGTTCATGGGATGTTCGCGCTACACTACTGAGAAAGGCTTGTTCAATTGGCTGCCCTGTCTATTAGAATGTCACCTCTCCCAAAAGGCACCAAAGTTCTCTGGTTTGCCACTGAATCCCCAGCACCCTGCAGTGTTTGATAAATACCTGTTGAAGGAATGAATGCTTCCATTTCTAAGAGGCAGTTCTAGAGAAAATGTAACTTGGCATAAATTTAAATACAGCGATTCTCCCGTCTCACCCAGTTTCTTTAAGCCTTCATAAGAGCCCAGCGATGGGATATACAGTAAGCGGCAATCTTCTAAAATACTTCTCACACCTCTGACATGAATACCGCACCATCCTGTCGTATGACTTCCAGCTACCCCCAAATTGGAAACTGCATCCCAACTCAGCTATTTTGAAAGACAAGAAAATACAACACTACCAATCCTGTTATGTTTCACACCTGCCCTAGGGAGGTTAAACCTGCCTGGGACAACAGAAAATGATGCGCTGAGGTGAGAAGATAAAGGAGGAGCCTGTGTGTGGTGAGAACTAGAATAAAATATATTGAGTTAAAATGTTTTATTTATACATTTTCCAAAGGAGAGGTTGCTAGACTGGAATTCCTAGACACTGAGAACCTCAAGTCTCCAGAGTTATACCTGAGGATTACGACTCGGTACCCCTTTAAAGAATTTGTCCTAATTTGATCAATTGGAAGCATAATCTTCCAGAAGGTGGAGAAAATATAAGAGAGGAAGGGAGCAGAGAAAAACATTAAAATCAATCAAACAGTAGGTTTTATTGACAAATCAAAAGAAGCAAGCATATGCTGTATCCTGGAAGGTATTTCATTCTCTCTCAAGTCTACTCCTAACCATGGCCTGGAAACCAGAGGGGTGGAAATGGAGCTGGTAAACACTCCAATAAGGGAAATACTATGTAAGGAGAACTAACAAGATATGAAGACTGATGAGTGACAGTTGCCCAAGGAGCAAGTCTAACCTTAAATTAAGATACAGGTTTATCATCAGACAGGCTTCAGTTTAAATCCTGTATTTGCCCCTGGCTGGCTCTAGGCAACCTCTCAAGCTCCCTGAACCTCAGCTGATATCCTGACAAATAGGATTTACAACAGCGCCCTTGTGTGGAATTGTTAAAAGGACTGAATGAGATAAGGAGTGCAAAGCACTCAGCCCAGCGAATGCTATCAATTATTGCAATATCATTGTTTTAATTCCAATATAAAATCAGGTGACTGAAAGATACCACAACAGACTCAGAAGAGAAGGAAGGAACAATGACAGCAAATCAGACAAGGGCCCAAACATTGGGGAACTTTAGACTTAGATGTCAATTACTTGGCTTTGCTTGGAGGTTAAAAATATTTTTTGTGGATTGATGCCAACAAAGTGGCAGAGTAGGCAGTTCCAAATGCCAGTCCACAGAAACACCAAAAATAAATAAACACTTAAATAAGTAAACAAGCAGGCAGACACTCTCAGAATCGACTTTGTCAGAACTCTGGGAAACAGTCAAAGGTTTACAGCAATGAGGCAAATACTGGATCAAGAAAATGGCAACTAAATAATGATAGTTTAGTATACTAACTATATACAGTATACTAACTACATATACAGTATATGCAGCCTTGCTATATTTTTATTTGCCCTTGGTCCACTACCTCCCTGGGTCATTGTGCATCTTAAAGATGAAGTCCAAATTCACTGTGGGACCCTGGTACTGGTTCTGGAGGGATCAGAGAAGATCTTATTTGCAAAGTACTGGCATTTGTCTGTTCTAACATGTCTGGATACCTGAAAGACAGATGCAAGGTGCTTGTCTTCATTTTGTCTAACCCACTCAAGCAGAAAAATGGTGGGCATTGATCCAGGTAAAACATCATAAGACTAAAGAAAAAATTCATGGGAGCCAGGGCAAAGGATGACAGTTGAGACATATAATAAACTAAAGCCTAGGAGTGAAAACTAGCAGGAGAGTTTCTTTGGGAAAATTAGAGCATTCAAAAGTACCTGTGTAGGGGCTGGGGAGATAGCTTAGTCGGTAGAGTGCTTGCCTTGCAAGCATAAAGCCCTAGGTTCTATCCCCAGTACTGCCAAAAAAAAAAAAAAAAAAAAAAGTGCCTGTGTGCACTGGGAATTTATAAAGCCAGGGCAAGATGCATGTTCAGAAAAGATCTAAGGATATACTGAGTTTAAAACTTTACTTGTTCTATAAGGCTGAGTGAGAACGGGAAATAAAGGCTAAGGCAGAGATGTAAACAGCCCAAGTGTTAAAGGAGTGCCTATGGGTTCAATCTTCAAAGACCGGGAGAGAATTTTTGTCATTGTTTTAGTTTTGATTTTTTTTTTCTTTGTTTAAGTTTCTATTGTTTCAGGAAATCTTTTTCAAAACACTAGATGAATACAAGCTAAAGGAACGAAGATTCCAGTGGGTGTACAAAAGGAATATAGTCTTTGTAAAAGAAGTTCAGAAAAATCAATAAACAAAGGAGTAACTACAGTTCTTGAAATCAAGGGCAACAAATCATAAGGAAGGGAGAGAGTCAGTTTGCAACAATAACAAACACAAAGGATACAAGGAAACAGGAGAAAAGGACCCCTTAAAAGAAAAAAAATAACTGACAGAAACTACTCTTGGAGAAGCCTAGACAATGGACTTACTAAACAAAGATGTTAAAACAACTCAACCAGATAAACCTACACAGACTACTACACCCAACAACAACAGAATACATATATTTCTTAAGTGCATACAGCACATTCTCCAGACTAGATCATATGTCAGATGTTATGGTTTAGACGTGTTGTCCCCCAAAAGCTCATGTGTCAGACAATGCATGACGGTTCGAAGGAGAAATGATTGGGTTACTAGAGCCTTAACCCAATCAGTGAATTAATCACCTGATGGGATTGAGTGGTAACTGAAGGCAGGGTGTGTGTGGTTGGAGGAGGTGTGTCATTGGGGGGTCGTAGCTTTGGGGCATATATTGGTATCTAGCAGGTAGATCTCTCTCTCTCTCTGTCTCTCTCTGTCTCTCTCTGTCTCTCTCTCTCTCTCTCTCTCTCTCTCTCTCTGCTTCCTAATCATCATGTGGGCTGCTTCCCTCTGCCACACTCTTCTGCCATGATATTCAGCCTCACCTGGAGACCCAAGGCAAGGTACCAGACTTCTATGGACTGTGACCTCTGAAACTGTGAGCCCTGAAATAAACTTTCCCTCCTTTACAATTGTTCTGGTTGGGTCTTTTAGTCACAGTGGCAAAAAAGCTAACTAAAACATCAGGTCACAAAATTAATCTCGATAAATCTAAAAGCATTAAAATAACAAAAAGTATCTTCTCTGATCACAATGGAATAAACCTAGAAACAATAACAGAAGGAAAACCAAAATTCCACAAATAAAGATAAATACAGCAATACACTCTTAAACAAGCAATGGATCACAGAAGAAATAAAAATGGAAATTAGAAAATACTTTAGTCAAGTTGTAAAAAAGTAGAGACCCCCTTATAAAAAGATATAAAACAAATATATCTAGTTAAGATTGACCAAACCAAAATGGGTGCAAATAAAATCACTGAGTTGCACTGACTGTGGTAAATACAAGGACAGTGCCTGAGATAAAACAATGTGGCCATGAGTTAAGGACATTGTGACCATTTCTGTGAAGCACCCCATCCCTTCGGAGGCCCAAGAAGCTGCCGGTTTCTCAGTCCTGGGTAGTCTGACTCCTGCCACCTACCTCGCCCTGCTAACCCGCCAGGTGCAGCCTGAATGAGACAAGCTGGAGCCGGCTGCTTGCCTTCCTTGGGGAAAAAGAAAGGAAAAGGGCCCGTGTTGTAAACCTGCCAGGAATTTGTTCATGGTTTTCACGTTAAAAACCAGCTTGCTGAAGTCACTCCCCACTACTGCCCCACTTGGAGTAGTGGTCTTTTTTCTTTTTTCTTTTTTTTTTCTCTTTCCCCAAAACAAACTTTTTTCCTATTTCAGTTTCTGGTGGTCTCACTACGCCTCAATAACCAGACCCCACAACAAAGTGAAATTAAAAACACAAAATACCAAAATTTATGGGATGTAGTCAAGACAGCACGCAGAGAGAAATTTATAGCAGTACATTAAAAAAAAACAGACTAGGAATCAATTACCTAACTTCACACCTTAAAAAAATTTTTAGAAAAGAAGATAAAACTAAATTAAAAGTAAGCAGAAGGAAGGAAATAATGAAGGTCAAAGCAAAAGTAAATAAAACAGATTGTCTTTAAAGGGAGAGAACAAAACTAAAGGTTGTTTCTTTGAAAAGATTAGCAAAATTGATAAGCCTTTAGCCAAACTGACAAAGAAATAGAGAAGATGCAAATAACTAAATCTGAAATGCAAGTGAGAGCTTTACTACTAGACTTTCAGAAATAAGGATTATAAAATAATAATACAATTATTAACCAACAAATTAGATAACTAGATGAAGTGAACAAATTTCTAGAAACACACAACTTACCAGAACTGATTTAAGAAATGGAAAATATCAACAGTAAAAGTTTGAATCACACAGGTGCGGTGACACAGACCTGTAATCCCAGCAACTTGGAAGGCTGAGGCAGGAGGATCGCTGAGTTCAAAGCCAGCCTCAGCAATTTAGCAAGACAGTAAGCAACTTAGCGAGACCCCATCTCAAAATGAAAAATTAAAAAATGAGCTGGGGATGTAACTCCATGGTGAAGTGCACTGGATTTAATCCCTGGTACCAAAAATAAATAAAAAGTTTGAATCAGTAATCAAAACCCCTTTTTTAAAAAAATCCAGAACCAGAGAGCTTCACTGGTGAATTCTACCAAACATCTAAAGAAAAATTAACACCAATCATTCTCAAACTCTTTCAAAAAACAGAAGAGGAGAGAACTGTTCTGAACTCAATCTCTGAAGCCACAATTACTCTGATATCCAAGCCAGATAGAGCAACACAAGAATAGCAAATTACAGACCAACCTTCCTTTGTGAATATAGATGCAAGGTGAATTCAACTCACATTAAAAGGATGGTACACTCTATTTAAATGGCTTTATCCCAGAAAATGCAAGTGTAGTTAAACATTAAAAAAAAAAAATCAATCAATATACCACATGAAGGGAACAAAAAGGGCAAAAAAAAAAAAAAAAAAAAAAATTATCATTTCAATTAGCACAAAAGAAAAAAAGTATTTGACAAAATCCAACATTCTCTCATGACAAAAAGAAAATTAAGAACTCACTTAGAAATCTAAGAATGGAAAGAAAAATTTCAGCTTGATAAAAGGAATATGTGAAAAATCCAAAACCAACATTACACTTCACGGTAAAAGAAAACTTTTTCCTTTAAATCAAATACAAGTGAAGGATGCTACTTCTACCTCTGCTATTTAACTTCAAACATGAAGTTATACCTAGAAAAAGTAGACAAGAAAAGGAAATAAGAAACAATCAAATTGGAAAGGAAGAAGTAAAAGCGATCTCTATTCACAGATGACATGATCTCATATATAGGAAATTCCAAGAAACAGCTAGGTAGAATAAACCAATTTGGCAAAGCTGTACAGTGCAAAGTTAACATGGAAAAGTTAGTTGTGTTTTTTTATACTTTGTCAGTGAACAATCTGAAAAAAAATTAAGAAAACAATTACATTACAAAACATATTCTGAAAGAATAAAATACCAAGGAATAATTTTTACCAAAAGGTAAAAACTTGCTCACTGAAACTACAAAACATTACTGAAATAAATTTAAAGAATATCTAAGTATATTATGTATATGGATTGGAAAATGTCAGCACTACAGTAAGAAATCTACAGATTCAAGATTCAGTGCAATCTCAATCTCTCTCTCTCTCTCTCTCTCTCTCTCTCTCTCTCTCTCTCTCTCTCTCTCTCAATACCAGAGATTGAACCCAGGGGTGCTTAACCACTGTGCCACATCCCCAGCCCTTTTGGGGGATGTATTAGTCAGCATTCTCTAGAGGATCAGAATCAACAGGAAGTATGATGATAAAAAGGGGATTTATTAGTTTGGCTTACACAACCAGAAGCTGGATAATCCTCAATGTCCATCTGCAGCTGGAGAGCTGGAAGAACCAGCAACTGCCCAGTTCAAGAGGTGGAAGTCCCAGAACAAGAAGGATCAACAGTGCTACCCTAGTCTAAGACCAAGGCTTCTGGAAACTACCTGGAGAATCACTGGCAGAGTCCACTTTGGAAGAGTGAAGAAGCGAGAGTCCGATATCCTCAGACTGTCAAAGCAGCAATCAAGAACCCGTTCAAGAAGAGTGGAGTTTGCATCTGCATCTGCTTCCTTGTTCTTCCAACTTTAATTCCATCCAAGTCACCATGCTCTTGGGTGGTTGCTTCCCATGCTTAGGGAGGGTCTCCACTTTAGTTCACTACCCCACATTCCAATCATTCGTAGACACCCTCATTGACACATGCAGAGGCCTCTTAACATCAGCTTATCTTAATCCAATCAAGTTGACAGTTCAAATTAACCATTACAGGGGATTTTATTTATTTGGTTGCTGCTGTTGTTATTGTTGTTGTTTTGATACAGGGGCTTGCTAAATTGCTGAAGCTGGCTTTGGATTTGCAATCCTCCTGCCCCAGCCTCCCAAGCCACAGGGATTGTAGGAGTGACTGGCTCAGTGCAAGCTCTGTGAAAATCCTGATAATATTTTCTGCAGAAATAGAAAAATGCATCCAAAAGTTCATAGGGAATTTCAAGAGACAATATCCAAAACAATTTTAAAATCAAGAACAAAGTTGTAGTACTCACACTTGCCAATTTCAAAACTTACCACAAAATACAGTAATCAAAACAACGTGAAACCAACATGAAGGTAGACAAAACAAAGGAACAAAAATGGAAGTCCAGAAATAAACCCATATATGTATGGCCAAATGATTTTGCATTGATGATGATGATGATGATAAAGTAACAAGTGTTGGTTGTGGAGGATGTACAGAAATGGGAATCATTATACATTGTTGGTAGGAATGTAAAACGGCACAACAACCTGAAACCAGTTTGGTGGTTCCTTAAAAAGTTAAACATAGGATTGCCATATAACTCAGCAATTCCACTCCTAGACTTATATCCCAGAGAATTGAAAACAAGAATTGCAACAGGTACATACATGCACAGGTTCAAAGTAACACTATTCATAAGAGTCAAAAGGTAGAATATCATGCTAAGTGAGATAAGCCAATCTCAAAAAACCAAAGGACGAATGATATCGCTAATAAGTGGATGATGACACATAATGGGGGATGGGAGGGGTTAGTGTTAAGGTTAGAGTTAGGGTTAGGGAGGGGGGCAAGAATGGAGGAAGGAAGGACTGTATAGAGGGAAAAGAGGGGTGGGAGGGGTGGGGGGAAGGGAAAAATAACAATGAATCAAACAACATTACCCTATGTAAATTTATGATTACACAAATGGTATGCCTTTACGCCATAGACAGAGAAACAACATGTATCCCATTTGTTTACAATAAAAAAAGAGAAAAAAAAAAAGAGTCAAAAGATGAAAACATTCCAAATATCCACACAAATAAAGAGATAAGCAAAATGTAGTACATACATACAATGGAATAGTATTCAGCTAAAAAAAAAGGAATGAAGTACTGATAAATGCTATCATTTGAATGAATATTGAAAATCCTGTTAAAGAAAGAAGTTGGGGGCTGGGGTTGTGGCTCAGTGGTAGAGCTCTTGCCTAGCACATGTGAGGTACTGGGTTTGATCCTCAGCACCACATAAAATAAATAAATAAATAAAGGTATTGTGTCCATCTACAACTAAAAAATAAATAAAAAGAAAGAAGTCAGGTACTAAAGGACAAAAGTGTATGATTCCACTTATATGAAATATTCAGAATAGATAAATCCTTAGAGAAAAAGCTGATAGTTCCAGGGGCGGGGTGAAGGTAGTAATGGGGAGAAACTACTTAATGGTCAGGAGATTTTACTTGGGAGTGACAGAAATGTTTTGCAACCAGACATGTCGTGGTTATACAATCATGTGAAAATAATTGCTGCCATTGAATTGTTTACTTTAAACTGGTTAATTTTATGTCAAGTGAATTTCACCTCAATAAACTATTTAAATTAAAAAAGCACCTAAAATGTTTTTTTCCTGTAAATTTGCTGTTTCAAAAAAAAAAAAAAAAACACTTTGTTAAACATTTATTTGAACACAAAGATAAATTCCAAATTAAATAATTCCTTCTGGAGAAAAACCCAGTAAAAGAATACAGGCTGTTTAGAACTCATTGTTAACTAACAAATGGGGCTGAATCCTTGCCACACTGCTGCATAATGTGGATCCCAAGTGTTTGGTAATGCGCAGCTCCTCAGAGGCAATTTTTCCATAATAGGGAGTACCATTCATGAAGTGATTCTTTGAGCACTTATAGTTAGATGCCAGTCTTTGTTTTTTAGTTTATGGGAAGACTCCTTTTTGAAAGCCCCAATTTGTGATTATGAAACTGAAGGAGCCTAAGGATACTTCTCATTGACGACTATTCATTCCTCTTCCTCAAATCTAATGTTTGCAGGGCAGTATAATAGTTTGCAAGGGCTGTCAGAACAAAATGCCAAAGATAGGATGGCTTGAGCAGCAGAAATGGGTTTTCTCACCGTTCTGGAAGCCAGAAGTCCAAGATCAAGGTGCTGACAGGTTTGGTTCCGCTGAGGCCTCTCTCCTTGTCTTGCGGATGGCCACCTTCTTTCTGAGTCCTCACACCTGCCCTTTCCTCTCTATGTTCATCCCTGGGTGTCTCTTCTCATCCCTGGGTGAGTTTAATTTTCCTCTTCTTATAAAGACAGCAGTCAAATTGGATTAGGGCACACTGCATGGCCTCATTTTAACTTAATCACCTTGAGGGAGATGTAGAAGAGTCTCCGCAGCCAGGGCAACATGGCGAGTGAGGAGGTCGGGGCAGGGCCAGAGCAAAGGAGCATGGAGAGGGTCTTCTACTGAGGCCAACTTTCTACTTGACCAAAGTGCTCGGGACACAAGCAGGGACCCAAGGAGACAGATATTACTGTACTCATGCTCCTAAGCAGGGGATCCAATAGAAAAAGTAAGACAGACACATGGACAGAGGGGGCACCAATCAATAATAGTGAGGACAGCATGCACCAGGGAGGAGATGAGGAAGGAGGGAATTCCAGAGACCATAAAACTCCCCCACCGGATTCCCAGCTCCAGGTCCCCTCCTCTTCAGAGAACTCTGTCTCTGTCCTTTTGGCAATAAACCTGCTGCTTGCTTGCTGTGTCTGTGTCCTATTCTTCAATTCTTTGCTGAATGGAGACAATGAACCCAGCGCCCCTAGACAGTAGCAATCTCTGAAGACGTCTATCTGTAAATAAGGTGGCATTCCAATGTACTCAGTGTCAGGGTTTCAACATATAAATTTTGAAGGAACACAATTGCCTATAACAAGTAGTTTCCAACTGACCAAACTTATTGCAAAAGTTTCAAGTAATAGTGCAATATTAAAGTAGATTCAAGAGCTGGTGTAGGGGTACATGCCTGTAATCCCAGTGACCTGGGAGGCTGAGGCAGGATTGCAAGTTCACCGTCAGTCTCAGCAATTTAGTGAAACCTTGTCTCAAAATAAAAAATAGAAAGCTGGTGGCACCCCTGGGTTCAATCCTTACTTACCAAAAGAAAAAAATAAAAAAGATTCACCTCATCAATGACAAAGATGGGCAATTTAACACCATTTTTCTCAATTTAATTTTTGCGACCAAGAGGGGAAAAATACTATTAAGTAGCATAAATATGCATTTACTTTCCAAGGCTCTAATTTTTTTCCTTTTAGGCAAGGCCTCGTTATCAACGAAATAATCCTCATCAAGTTCTACAATTTTATTTATCAGAGCTGGGGATTGAATCAAGGGCCTCACACATGCTAGGTAAGACTTTACCACTGAACTAAACCCCAAACCTACTACAATAATTTTACTGTCCTTTACATACACAACATATAGTAAAATATAACTAGGTTACTATTTGAAAACTTAGATCTTCGTCCCATTTGGGAAATACATGACTGTTTGAGATGATTCCCATTTATAACATGGGAATGATACTTGTCTATATCACTGGAAAGAAATAGAAATAATGTATAATGACAGTGCTTCTAATCAATGAAAGGCAGCACTAAGGCAAGGTGAAATAATTAATAATGCCACCCAGTACAACCAAAAAAACAAAAGATGGGTGCAATTATATAAAAAATAAATTTATGACAGAAAATGTCATATAATTTTTATGTAGTCTTTGTCAGTCAAGTGTATTTCAAGAATTATTGAATGAGCTTAGAAACAGTAGTGAAATGTATGTGTACACCATTACGCAAAGAAAAGATCTTCAGGTGGGGGTTTAGGAAGGGAAGAAACTGAGGCATATTTTAAATTTTGGTTTCCCTTTATATATACATTTTTTGCATGAATTTCTTTTATCTCAATCAACATTCCTTTTGTGATGAAAATTTATGAAACTGAGGGGATTTGAGAACTGGGTAAGTGTCTACAGCAACACAATATCCTAAGAAATGACAGCGTGCATCAGTCTGTGCTCTCGGATGGCAAAGAAGGCGCTGGTGCATGCTTAGAGAAAGGAGGCAATCAGCTCCGACTTGTCTTCTCTAAATAAGGATTCTCTTGCGCTCAATGAAAGTTCAGAGCTTTTCATTTTTCTTTCCTATCTGCATAAATCTCACTGAGAAAGCATCTGACTTCAAGAAGATTCTCACAATTCATAATTGCTTTCTCTTTCTCTCGTTAGTTGCATGTTGTGAATCCTGTAGGAAGGTTGAGTTAACACTAATTATTTTAATCCTGACTTATTATTTAGCTTTGGAAATGTCAGTCTCCATATGCCTCTTTCTCTACACCTAAGTTTGAATGTTAGAGGTAAGATGAAGATAATATATTAAAATTTTCAGTGAACAACTGATTCCAATCTTACACAAACTCTTCCAGAGAATTAAAAAAAAAAAAGGAAGACTAAGTCCCAAGTCATTTTATCAGCTTAATAAAACCACAATATCAAAACAAGATTAAAGAAAATACAGGAAGCAGGGCACGGTGGTGCAGGCCTGTAATGCCAGCTACTCAGGAGACTGAGGCAGGAGGACAAGTTCCAGGCCAGCCTGGGCGGTTTAGTAAGACCCGGTTTCAAAATAAAAATAATAAAGGGGGTTAGCAGTGTAGCTCAATGGCAGAGTGCTTGCCTAGCACGCATGAAGCCCCAGGCTTGATCCCCAATATGCAAAAAAAGAAAAAAGTTCCAGGCCAGTTCCTTTATGACCATCAAAACAAGAATCAGAAACAATGTGTGTATTAGTTTTAAAAATTTGTTTATAAACAAAATATTAATCAACTAAGTTATACAATACTTCATGACCAAAGTAAGTCTATCTTTAAAGTTATGATTGGTTTAACATTCAAAAAATGTGAGCACAAAATTTCACAAATTTGAGCACAAAAATTGCTTCATTTCCCTGAAGAAGTTTCATTGTTAAATTATCATTCCCTTTTAAAATTATTAGGATAGCTTTAAAATGAAATAGTAGAGTGCTAGAATAAATATATCTTACCAACACTTTTAAATCTATGGGAAACATTTTAGGTTCATTTTATACTTTTCCTATTTGTATGGTTAATTCAGGTCAGATAACATTCACTGAGAAGAAAATGGTGCAGGATAATAGAACTCTCAATTTCATAGTCTTATAGTTTTGAAATTAACATATGTAGCCAAATCCATAAAATATGCAGAAAGCAAAATTCCTGAACATGTGTTGTGAAGTTCCGTATTAGCTCATCTTCTAGAAATTAGTGCTTTACCATAATCAGACAACAATTTTAAAATTTACATTTGTTTCTCTTTTGAAACATCTATAACATGAAAAATGACTTATACACGACTAGATGATTAAAATGTTTACTCTTGAATTTGCAGTTAATCAATTTCAAAATCCAATCCCCAGTAACAACAACAACAAAAAAATGGTATCACCTGGTACAGTGGCACACACACCCTGTAATCCCAGTGACTTGGGAGCCTGGGGCAGAAGGATCACAAGTTCAAGGCAAGCCTCAGCTAATTTAGGGAGATCATAAGGAACTTAGCAATACCCTATCTCAAAATAAAAATGGACAAATAAATTAAAAATGTTAAAGGGCTGGGAATGTAGCTAGTGGTAAGCAGCCCTGAGGTCAATCCCCAGTACCAATTAATTAATTAATTTTAAAAATGAATGGCACCAAATTCGCATACTCAGATAAAAAATTTATCAAGAAATGAAAAATTAGGACATGCAAGGAGGAAATGAAACTACTCTGATCATTGCTACCATACTATTAAAACTAAATATGCTTATGCAAACTTGATATCAGTTTTTCTCTTTTACAAACTGATTTACAACCTATAGAAAGAGACAGTTGACGAATACAATTATTAAGGATTTTTATTGATTATGGAAATACTAAGAATTGAACAAAGCAACCAGAAAGATAGAATTGGATTTTTTTTCTCCCCTTTGCAACTCTTCAGGATGCAGTATTTTGCATACTGACACAAGAAGAGAGGAAAAGTTAAAAAGTAATTATAATACATTCAGCAGACATTTATATATAGAATATACTAGGATCCTTTTATTAATCCCCTACTATGTCCAGGACTAAATGTGAAGTCATAGCCATATGAAATTTCTCCCACATTTTGTTCCTGCCTAATTGAATTTAACTAGGTCAAACTCTTCTCTATTGAGACCAAAAGCAAATCATTTGTTGTCTGGGGCTGAGACTGGGAGTGCAGATTAAATGTCATTTTAAAAAATATTTTGTTTTAGTTGTAGGTGGACATAATACCTTTATTTTATTTTTAATGTGGTGCTGAGGACTGAACCGGGGCCTCACGCATGCTAGGCAAGTGCTCTACCACTGAGCCACAACCTCAGCCCCTGTCATTAATTTTTGAGATTGGATTTTTGAGATTGATTGACCTGATTATTCAACAATAAACATGCTATACTATAGTCATTTATACATAATTCCTTTTATTTTTTCAGGTTATTTGTTGCTTCAAAAGTGAATCCCATAAATTCTGGAAGAACTTTTCAGAATAATGATAGTGTTCTAAAACTGAACGTCAGTGATGAATGACTTTTCAAAGGCATTTTCCCCAAATTCTATGAATTAACTAATAAGAGCAAATGTAACATATAAGCTTTGTACAAATATTATAAATGCATACATATCACTTTTATGTAAAATAGGTGTTTATGTAAGAGAGATTCTTCTAAAAACCAATTACAAATTTGACTTGTATTTTTATGACTGTTAATAATATGTTGCTAAAATTTTTAAAACTGAAGTGAAATTATTATGTGTATAATAAACATTTAATTTTATTTAGTAGACAAGTTTTAAGGTGTCATATTTAATTAATGGTTACATAACACAGATATGAAAACATCTATCTTGGCTCTTGCAGTGTATGCAAATTCTGTGTAATTATTCTCCACAGAGAATAGCCCATTTAAAATAAAATTCTTAAACTTGCTTTGAATTATTTGTTCTGTGAGTCATAACATGATTCTTATTACTATCCATAGAAAGCTACAGTTTGACAATATTTTACTTAATTTTTACTGCAGAATTTATATTCAACCTCTATGTATGTATCTGCTTTAGTACAAAAAGAAACAGGAATAATTTATTTCCTTAGAAAAGTAGGTGATTTCACTAACCCACGTTTAAAATTTTCTTTAATTCATTGAAGTTATACTGATATCACAAACAGAGATGAGTGAAGTCATCTACAAACCTATGCTTCTGGCAATTCCAATGCTGAGAGTGAGAAGCCCTATTTTCAGGAGTTCATTTTCAGGGTATAACCAAGACACTCTCCACTCACAGGTTCTTTGCATATGATATTTACCTGGTTTGCCCTGACATCAGTTCACCCATCTGTTCTGCAGGAAGTATTTCCCCAAAATCCTAAGTCAGACCAGATTCTTCTGTTATACACTTGCTTGGCAGCATTCATTTCCATCAGAGCAGTTCTTTAATTTTCACCTGTGTGATCATCACGTGTAGAATCAACGTCAGTCTCAATCTCCCTTGGTCCTACCATCCAGGAGCAGAGTTTGTATCTGGTTTTGCTTATTATTGATTATATCCCTTTCTCCTAATGGAGTACCTGTCACATAGCAGGTGCATGACGTACTCACCGAAGAAAGAGAGGTAAAGGAAAAGCAACACACTAGATTATTTTCCTGGAACCATTCCTGTCTTGGTCCAGACGACTGTACTGAAGAATGAATGAGGGTGACTGAAGTCACATAACCAGAAAGCAATCTGATTGTGAGCACGTACCTCATGTGCTATGGTTTGAACGCATCCCCTCCCAAATTCAGGGGTTGAAACTAAGCACTAGTGTGATGGTTTAAGAGGTGGGCCTGTAACTGCACAAGGTTCTGTTGGCTGCTGATGGATGGATTCAATGAATTAAGAAATGGAGCGCAAAGAGAAAATAAAACAGTTTATTAACAACAAGCCGGCGTGTTGGAAGATGGTAGTTGCTTGCCTTTCAACGACCGTCATTACCTCTTGCCCTAAGGGAGAAGCTTTTTTTTTTTTTTTTTTTTTTTTTAAGCAGATCAGGATATTTTATTTATTTTTTAATTTTTACTTATTTTTAATTTTTTTTATTTTTACAGATTGCATTTTCATTCATTGTACACAAATGGGGTACATCTTTTCATTTCTATGGTTGTGCAAGGGAGACTCTTTTATGTGATTTTTCAAGGGAAAGTATGTGGGTCCCAGACAGCTGGATGCCTCAGCTGTCCAGGGTTTGGAAACGTAGCCTCTTCTAGAGTGTGGGCAGCACCTATCTTACCTGGTTCACATAGGATGGTGAAAATTGCAGTCAGGGGGATATCAAGAAGACACAATGATCAAAGTTTCAGTGTTGATCAGAATGACTTGTGTCTGGTTTTGGTTGTGGTCAGTATTTCTGGCAAGCACCCTCTCAGGTGTGACCTCTTATAACTTGTGCACTTTTAGCTAACTTTTAAAAAGAATTCTTTTTGTAATTGTGTATGAACAGAGTGCCTTTGTTGATTTTTTTTTTTTTTTTTTTTTTTTTTTTTTTTTTGCAGTGCTGGGGATTGAACTCACCTTTGTTGATTTTTCTGTGGTGCTGAGGATCGAACCCAGTGCCTTATACATGCTAGGCAAGCGCTCTGCCACTGAGCTACAGCCCCAGCCCTCTAGCTAACTTCGATGTGCAGTTAATCTATGATAGGCTTCAGTGACCAACTAATTCTTAAGAGAGAAAGCAGGCAGAAGCAAAGAGAAACTTCTTGAGAATTGGGTCTCCATCATAAGGGTTTATGTGTGCTTTCAGGCCTTTAAGAGATGATTAATGAAAAAAGAAACTGTGGTATTTATATACACAATGAAATATTATTCAGCCATAAAGAAGAATAAAATTATGGCATTTACAGGTAAATGGATGGAGCTGGAGAATATCATGCTAAGTGAGATAAGCCAATCAATCCCAAAAACCAAAGGGGGAATGCTTTCTCTGATAACTGGATGATGATACATAACAGGGGAGTGAGGGGTAAGGGAAGAATGGAGGAAGGATGAATTGTGTAGAGGAAAATGAGGGGTGCGGAGACAGTAGGGGGAAGGGAAGATAATGGAATGAGACAAACTTACACTATGTACGTGTATGATTACACAAATGGTGTGACTCTACTTCATGTACAACCAGAGAAATGAAAGTTGTACCCCATTTGTGTACAATGAATCAAAAAATAATAATAATAATAAATAAAGAGATGATTAAGACCTGAGGACTCCTCTTCTTTGAATGGGGTCAAGGCCCTTATAAAAGAGGCTTCACACAGCACTTGGTTGGCTTTCCCTTCTTCCGTCACACGAAGACA
Organism: Sciurus carolinensis; assembly: GCF_902686445.1. NCBI lineage: Eukaryota > Metazoa > Chordata > Mammalia > Rodentia > Sciuridae > Sciurus > Sciurus carolinensis. The sequence continues at coordinate 52,644,658 of NC_062229.1, read as the reverse complement.
GTGTTCCTCCCCTTCAGAGGGTGCCACAATAGGGCTCCATCTTCACCAGACAACTGAAACCTGCTGGCACCTTGATCTTGGACTTCCCAGTCTCTGGAACTATGAGAATTTAATTTCTGTTCTTTAAAAATTATTCAGTCTGAAGTTTTTACTGTAGTGGTACAAATGGGCTAGGACACAGATCAGTCAGTACTGTTCTTTCTGAGGAACTTGAATCTTAAGGCGATTGCACAGGCTTAGAGATGGAGGTGAATGGATATTTTTGTATTCCTCTAAACCTTCTTGAGCTTTATTCTCGGATAAAGTCAAGTAACTTGGAAAAAGCTTGGTCCTTTTAGATCAACTTTTTACGAGTTTTTTAAACAGATCTGTTGCAGCATTTAGGCTAGGGGTAATTATTATTCAATACTGAGGGGGACAGTTCCTGATTAATCTTACAAAGGGCCATGAATTCTGGGTTTTTCCAGTCTGGATGGGAAGAAGTTGTGTTCCTGGCCCTGCATGAACAGGGTACTGGCTGCTTGTTCTCTGTTCTATGAACTCAACTGTCTTGATCTCCCTAGACTCAGCTCTGCCTTCTCATTCAGAGAGAACACTGGATTCCACCCGTGTTTCTGCTGCTGCGATAGTATGAATCTTTCATGATCCCCAAAGTCCCCCCAGCCCATGGTACTAAAGGGAGATGGCAGAATGTTATGGTTTGGATCTATAACAGTTCTCAAACAGTTCATGTGGTAGGCAATGCTGCAATGTTCAGAGGTAAGATGATTGATAATGAAAGCTGGAACCTCATCAGTGGATTCATCCATTTCATAGATTAATAATTTTAATAGACCACTGGGTGGTAACTGTAGGCAAGAGGGGTATGCCCTTGGGGACTATATGTTGCCTCTGAATCATCTCTGTCTTTCCTCCTCCTCCTCCTTCCTTTTTTTACTACTGGGTGTTGAACTCAGGGGCACTCAACCACTGAGCCACATCCCCAGCCCTATTTTGTACCTTATTTAGAAACAGGGTTGCTGAGACTGGCTTTGAACTTGTAATCCTCCTGTCTCAGCCTCTTGAGCTGCTGGGATTACAGGTGTGAGCCACCGTTCCTGGCTCCTTCTCCTCCTCCATTCATTCTTCCTCCTCCTCCTCCTCCTCCTTCTCTTCCTCCTCCTTGTTCTTCAGTTGTCATGAACTAAGAAGTTTTCCTCCATAGTTCCCTTCCACCATGATATTCTGCCTCACCTCAGGCCCAGAGCAATGGAGTCAGCCAACCATGGACTGGGATCTCTGAAGCCATGTGCCAAGATAAACATTTCCTCTTCTAAGTTGTTTTTGTTAGGTATTTTGATCATAGCAAGGAAAAGCTGACCAACTTTTTAAGAGGCGGGACCTAGCTGAAGGTCTTGAGGTCATTGAAGGTGTGGCTTTGAAGGGAATATGGGAACCTAGTCCCTTCCTCTTCCTCTCTTTCACTTCCCAGTCAAGAGATGAGTGGCTTTTCAATGTCATACACACCTGCCATGATGTGCTTCCCCCAGTCAGAGGCCTAAAAGTCAATCATGGATTGGAACCTCCAACACTGTGAGTCAAAACAAACCTTTCCTATTAAATTTATAATCTCAGGTATTTGTTATAGTGATGGAAAGCTGACCAACACCACGCCAGCTGCATCACACAGCCTGAAAATTCTCTCAAGCCAGTGAGACAGGGTGGCCACTCAGCTCAGCCAGTGAGACAGGGAGGCCATTCACCTCTCCAATCTGCTACCCAGCACTCCTTTTACCTGGAACATTCTTTCTCCTTGTCCACCTGGTGAGTTCTTCTTTAACCTACAAATTTTTTAAGTGTATACTAATCTGTATATTCTCTGACCCTCCCATCCTAACCCAGTGCTCATGTTTTCTGTTTCACAAGGATCTTTGTCCTTTGTTGTTTGATGTCCAGTGTTTTAAAACTCTGTGTTTTATGTATCTGTTTGTTGTTTCAGGGAGAGGGTAAATACATTCCTCTTACTCCATCTTAACCAGAAGAGGAAGTTCTGTAATGGAATCTTAGCCAATCACCTTGCGCAGACTTTGACACTCCATCCTTCTCATTTTACCAGTCTTATTTTTCCTAAAATGCTAATCCTGTGTTAGTATTTTAAAACTAACTTTTAAAACTTAACTCAAAAACTACTTCAAATGTTTTTATGGCAATTCCATTAATTGTAGAATAATTTGAGCTGGTTCAAAGGCATACTTTGTGACTTCCTGAAGAGGCTCTTTCCATTCCTGTACCCTCGTCTGTTACCATCCGCCATGTGCATCATTGCTCTTACCATCTCAAGGTACTTATAGTTCCCCTCTCCAATCTGCTACCCAGCACTCCTTTTACCTGGAACATTCTTTCTCCTTGTCCACCTGGTAAGTTCTTCTTTAACCTAAAAGAATTTTTTAAGTGTATACTAATCTGTATATTCTCTGACCCTCCCATCCCAACCAGTAGCACTGTTCTTCCTGTCTTTTGCACTACTAGGTATGCGCCCCTCATAGAGCATCAAACACATGCATGCATGTACGTATCTATTTCCACTGCTATGTGGTGTATCCCATGAGGGTAAAGATGTGCTTCCTTCATTTTTATATACCCAGTGCTAAATTCATTTGACCTGTAGATATTTACTTCACCATATACCAGGTGCTATTCTATGCCCTGAATATGTCTTTGCCCTCATGGAATTACTAAGGTAATGAAAGGGACAGTTAATAACCTTAGAAAAGTATAGCATATTTAGAGAATAGTTGTGCTCATTCAGGGTGCAAAGATGATAGATTAGAATGGGAGTGGGGGGATGGAAAGAAGAGGGTCCACTTGAAACACATGCAAGAGGTAAAGTCAATAGGATTTATACATGGATTTCTTGGCAATAGGAGAGGTAAAAGAGAAATTAAGGATAACTTTCATATGATGGGTGCCTAATAAATTCTTGTGTGAATAAGCCCCTTGACAACTGAAAACTAGCTTTAAAAAGATGAGCCTAAAGAAAGAACCGCAGGCGCTCGTCATCCCCATGAATGCGGCGGAGGAGCAGAAGCTGAAGCTGGAGAGGCTCATGAAGAACCCGGACAAAGCAGTTCCGATTCCCGAAAAAATGAGTGAATGGGCACCTCGACCTCCCCCAGAATTTGTCCGAGATGTAATGGGTTCAGGTGCTGGGGCTGGCAGTGGAGAGTTCCATGTGTATAGGCATCTGCACCGCAGAGAGTACCAGTGACAAGACTACATGGATGCCATGGCTGAGAAGCAAAAATTGGATGCAGAGTTTCAGAAGAGACTGGAAAAGAATGAAATTGCTGCAGAGGAGCAGGCTGCAAAGCGTCGGAAAAAGCGCCAGAAATGAAAAGAGAAGGAATTACTGGCAAAGAAGATAAAACTTGAGCAGAAGAATGAAGAAGTACTGGAGTTTGAAAACAGGATCTTGTGCATGCTAGGCAAGTTTTCTACCACCGAGCTAATCTCCAGTGCCAGTTAAGCTATTTCTTAACATGAATAGAGTATCAGTGAACTACAGGACAACATCAGTCAGACATACATGCAATTGGAGTCCCCAAATGAGAGAGGAGGGCAATAAACATGGAAGAAATAACTATTTCAAGAAAAGGTATGGAAAGCACCTCTGAGCTGCCGAGTAGACAGCATGAGCAAAGCTCACCCTCCTGAGGTGAAAAAAGTTATGGACAAGAAGTTACCATTGAAATTAAAGGGTGGCAGACACGTCCAAGGAATATGGCTGGATTTGAGCCCTTTATGAATCTTGTGATGAATGTGTGGAGATGCCACTCATGGAGAATAGAACAATATTGGAACGGTGGTAATTCGAGGAAATAGTATCATCACGTTAGAAGCCCTGGAATGAGTATAAATAATGGCTGCTCAGCAAAGAAATCCGTGTCCACTCTCCAGAGGGCCTGTTTAGCTATGACATAAAAATCAGGTCATGTACATTTTCTTACTAAACATTTTGTTAAATAAACTTTTTAATAACAACAGCAAAAAAAGAAAATGTCAGGGCTGGGGTTGTGGCTCAGTGGTAGAGCACTTGCCTAGCATGTGTGAGGCACTGGGTTCGATCCCCAGCACTGCATATAAATCACTCAACAAAATAAACTAAAAACGTAGTTAAAAATGTACTGTGTTACAGTGTTGGTAACACGTGGAGCAGGGTGAGACTTTGGCTGAGAGCTGGGTAATGGAAGTCGACTATTGCAAAGTCCTTGTCCTGTGTCAGGGCACAGCAGCCCTTGAAGGCTGGCTATGGCGGGTTAAAAATGACATTGTAAATCCAAAACTGCCACTGATGTCACAGAATAAACAGTTACACCTCGTCATGCCACAAAGAGATAAGCAGAATAATGGAAACCATTCAGTTGATCCAGAGAAAGGCAGGAAGGCTGAGGATGGACACTCCATGACAGACAGCAGTTCTCCAGTCCAGGAAGTTCATGAGCGACCAGCGACTTAGAGGGGCTACGGTCCTCCATGTCCTTCACTCTGGGAAGGTCACTGTACCTCAGGTAGACCTTCAGGGGAAAAAATAGCCAAAGTGTACAAGAGCACGCCAGATGTCACCTTCTGGATTCAGATCGCATTCTGGTGTAGAAGACCAAACTGATTTTGGCATGACATATGCTCCCTTGGATTGTGGGAGCAAAAAGAAGACCCAACCATAGACTTGAGAAGAAAAAGACCCGAAGAAAACAGTGAGAGGAGCCCAAGATCCAAGTGAAGACAGTCGGGAAAAGTGCACGGTCCACCCGTGTCAGCTCCGGCACAAGCGGAAAGGTAGACATTCCGCGGTGGCTTTATCTGCAGCGGTCGCTTGGGTTTTTCATTGAAGAAAAACAAAGGTCTTTTGAGTGAAAATAAATAAATTTTAAAAATTGAGTTAAAAAAAAAAAGATGAGCCTATAGATTTGATTCGGTCTCTAACTGGCTAGTTTTGCCAGGAACATTTTCCTGGTACTAATTAGATAATATAGAATAGTAACACTGGCATTAGATTTGAGAACTTGACTAATTTGGTTCTACCTTGACTCTGTCTGACCTAAACCAGGTTACTTAACTTCTCTAAGCCTTGGTTTTATCATCTGTAAGATGGAGATAATATTAACATCTACAATCAGGTTTTTATATTTTTAATACTAAATTGAGGGGTTGGGAGTGTAGCCCAGTGATTGCAGAAATAAAGTTATATAATTTTTGCTGTGATATATTTTATGGTCGAGAAAAATTAATGAAGCTTTCAAAACTAGACGCTAGGGTTGTGGCTCAGTGGTAGAGCACTTGCTTAGCATGTGTGAGGTACTGGGTTCAATTCTCAGCACCGCATATAAATTAATGAATAAAATAAAGGTCTATCAATATCTAGAAAATATTTTTTTAAAACTATATAGTTTCCTTCAAAGAATACAAAATGAAAAACAAAATTAAATTGCCAGAAGACTCCCCAACAGATTGGAAATTCTATGATTTAATACCTTCAAGTATCTTTCTAAAGTGGTCCATTTTCAAATACCTCTTACTCTGGGAGAAAGCCCATTTGTGAACTTTCTCATTGATGCAATTAGTTCTCAGTTCTCCCAAGTCTTTCCTGGGGAAGGTCAGGCCAGGGGTTGGGATGGGCACAAAGAAAAAATGGCTGTGTCCCTGGGGTGCAGGGAGGAATAAATAAGATCTGTCATTAATTTCTTTGGATATTAGGAATTGGTGAAGATGAATACTTGAGCGTAAAATGAAAGAGAAGTGGAGTTTAGAGACGAATGAGAAAAAGGGGGAAAAAAATCAGAGCCTAATGAGGGGCAGCATATCGGAGACACATAGTTCTAAAAGTTGGGAAAGAAAGCTGCCAGGTGATGAGTATTTTAACACACTGAGCAGAAGGGCAAAGAAAGAGAATGCATATGAGAGGATAGCAATTAGATTGGAGCCTGGCAATCCTCAAAAATAGGCATCTGTAGGAATACTGTGAATACCTTTTCAAATTTAGCCCTTCAAAAATCCTAAATGCCACGTTCTGTTATTGCCTCCCATTTGTGTAGGGGAAGAAACTGAGACTTGTACAGGCCAATTAGCTTCCCCCACATCACAGAGCAAGTGATGTTAGCAGCAAAGCAGGAATTCAAATCCAGTTCTCCTTGATCAGAGCCCACCCTCTCTCCTACCCTGCTGTACATCTCTTCCAGCTCTGGATGGTGTAAGGAAAGCAGCAGGTTGAAACTAACTTGGGAAACGTGGACAGGGGAATGCAAAAGGTGTACTGGCAGCGTCTCATACTGCAATTCTTAAATAGAAATCTATTTGAATTTAACTGTTTGATTTTTTTAAAGTCTTGTCAAAATATGATCTTACCCCACAGTAACAAAACATAAGGATACTTAAAAAATTCTATACAAGGGTATTCATTTGCAAAAGTCAAACTTCAAGTATGAGTTTTTATACTCACTCAAAGCTTGTGAGAATGCTTAAGAGTTAATTTTTGCTTTATTAATGAAGCATTTTCTAAATGGGTTTGACATAATTAGAAAATATGTCCCTAAATTCCCAGCAAAAGAGTCATGAGTTCCTATAATTTTATATTCTGTGTTAACCATTTAAAACCAAAAATTTTCAACTAAAATAAATTTCATCTGTGAACATGCCCATATGGTATTACCGTAAAGGAAACTGGGCCTATCCTGCCATCTGCTGTGTCAAGATTAGGTTCAAAATCACCCACATCGACTGGCTTCGAGGAGTGCAAAATACACCCAGGAAAAGCGCTGTATCACTTTGCCTCGTGGAAAATGAGAGTAGAAGAAAAATACACGCTTGCAGCTGCATATTTCAACTTGTATTAGCAATGCGGGGAAGGGCTGTGTGTTGTTTTCAAATATGACCTATTTCAGGAACACAAAAAATAGAGACTAATATAACAAAACTTCTGTCCCCACCACCTTTATGAAAAAAGGACTCTTCCTAATGCCACTCACATGCCTTGAGTTTGTCTCCCTAGGCCGTTGTCACCATTCCCACTCCTACACCCAAGGAAATGAACCTCCTGAAGGTCATGTTTATCACTGGGAAAGGTTTTAGTAGATGAATATGCATATCTAGTAGGCAAATGTGTTTGCCTTTTATTTTTTGTACCTTGTTAAGATTGAGTGGTTAGGGACTGGGGTTGTAGCTCAGTGGTAGAGCACTTGCCTCAGACGTGTAAGGTACCGCATAAAAATAAATAAAGATATTGTGTCCATCTACAATAAAACAATACTTAAAAAAAAAGAAAAGAAAGATTGAGCAGTTAGCTGAGCATGGTGGTACACATCTGTAATCCTAGCAACTGGGGAGGATCACAAGTTCAAAAGTCAAAAGTCAGCCTCAGCAATTTAGCAAAGGCCCTAAGCAACTTCGTAAGACCTTGCCTCAAAATAAAAAATAAAAAGGGGTTGGGGATGTGGCTCAATGCTTAAGTGCCCCTTGGATTCATTCCCCAATACCAGTCCCAAAAAAAAAAAGGTTGACCAGTGAAGAAGTCTCCATCTGAGAAACTTCATCCTGGGGAGTTAGTGGAAAGAATTCTATTCTTATACTCTTACTCCCATAAGGCTTTCCCTAAATTTAAGAGTCAGACATGCTCAGTTAATCTCCCCTTGACTGCTGCTAAGTCTAGTATCAATTATGGTGCTCACTTGCTTTGGTATATCTAAGATAACATACAAATGATGAACTACTTTTGCGCCATTATAGGTTCAAGTGGAGAGAAGGCATTCTAGGTAGAGGGAGAGGTAGAGACACAGAAATCAGACAGAAGAAAAGTGTATTTGGGGAAGAGTAAGCAGAATGTCACGGTGAAGCATAAAAGGAAGTACAGGTTGGCACATTCTACCACAGGGACACTGACTACTAGGGGCTGGGTGGTTTACCATGCCATTAACAAAAGCAGGTAATAGGAGTTACGTTAGGGAAAAGATGATATTTTTGATATTACATCTGCTACTTTTGAGGTGATTCCACATAGCAATAAGAGAACTGAGCACCCACAACTGGAGAGTTTTAGTATGCTATAGTTTGGATCTTGAATGTTGCCCAGTAGCCCATATATTAAAATTTTGGACCCTAGCCTGTAGAGCTATTGGTAGGTGGTTGTACATTTAGAAAGTGGTCTCATTTAAGGAAGTTAGGTTATTGGGAGTGAGCCCCTGAAGGGGATATTGGGACCCCTTTGCTTTCTTCCTGGCTGCTATCATTGGAGCAACTTCCTTCACCATGACTTTCTGCTATGATATACTATGCCACCACAAGTCCAAAGAAACAAAGCCAAGCAACCATGAGCTAAAACCTCTGAAGGAGCCAAAGTAAACCTTTTCTCCTTATAAATTACTTGCCTTGGGTACTCTGTCATAGTGACAGAAAGCTAACTAACACATAGCAGTTAAGGAGAAAAGTAGAGGCTAGAGATTTCAGAGCTACCTGTACAAACCTTACAGAGATGAGAGTTCAGGAGAGGTAAGAAAGAGCTTGAGCTATTGGAAATAGGACCTATGGATAAAGCTGGGGCTACTGGTGCTAAAAAACTACACTGGAGAGTCAACACTGAGGTGCTGCAGCACACTGTTCTAGTAATGAGCAAGATATCCTCACTGAAGTCCTCCCCTGTACCTGATGACTCTTGCTGACCACAAGTTAAGCCTGTTTCTTTAGGTTTTACCTTGTAAGTGTCCTTCTGGAAATGAACCTGGATAGAAACAATCCCAGGGAGAAGCCATCTGCAATTCCATTCCTTATCTTCCCCAACACTCTTATGTGATAACAAACCAGTCCAAATGCCAATTAGGTGGGCTAGAAGGAAAACAATGCAACACCAAGGAGAAGCCTTCGGGTTAGGGTAAAAAAGGAGAACGCCATCTCTAACCATTAAAAAAAAAAAAAAAAAAAGATAATACATTTGTGTTGTTTTAAACCATTTAGTAGGAGAGAGAGAGAGAGAGAGAGAGAGAGAGAGAGAGAGAATACCCCAAAGGGGGATTCTAGCCAAGCAGAAAGAGAGAAGCACAATAAAAGGAGGCTCCCAGGAGGATGTGATATCTCAGCAAGGTCCCAGTGCACCAGTTATTCAGGTGAAGGGCACCATGAGGAAGAGCATCACCCCCAGCACCAAATAAAATCAGTGTGTTTAGGGGAGCGATGGTAAGAGGTGAATTTAAAAGGTCAGGATGGGGCTCATCAGCATGTTAAGTTCTTCAGACTTTATATCAAGGACAACAGGGTCATTAGATTATTGCCTTTCTTCTTCAGATAGACTATTTTTCAGGGCAGTTGAAGGTTCACAGCAAAATTGCGTGGAAAATTCAGAGATATCCCCTATATCCCCTGCAACCTCCAAGCCTCACATTTTATCAACATCTCCCAGCAGAGTGGTAACTTTGTTGTTTTTGATGAACCTACATTGATACATCAATATCACTCAGAGTCTATAGTTTACATTAGGGTTCACTTTTGGTATTGTATAATCCAAGGGTCTGAACAAATGTACGATGACATGTATTCACCATTATAGTAAAATACAAAATAGTTTCACTGCTCTAAAAGACCTTTGTGCTCTGCCTATGCAACTATCCCTCTGTCCTAACCCCATTGATCTTTTGTCTCCATACTTGCCTTTTCCAGAGTGTCATATTGTTAGAATCATATAGCATGTAGTCTTTACATATTGGTTTCTTAGTAATATATAAGATTTCTCCATATCTTTATCTTTTTGTTGCTTGAAGGTGCTCTTCTTTTTTTTTTTAAAGCTCTCCATAGTGGTCTGGATGTACCATAATTTATTTTTATCCCATTTACTAACTGAAGAATGTTTCAAGTTTTAGCAAATATGAATAAAACTGCTGTAAACATCCACATGCAGGTTGTAGTGTGGATGTTTTCAATGCCTTTGGGTACATACCAAGGAGCACAATGGCTTGGTTGTATGGTAAGAGTACGTTAAGCTTTGTAAGAAACGCTGAATGGTCTTCCAAAGTGTCTGTACCATTTTGCATTCCAACAACAATAAATGACAGTTCCTATTGCTCTACATCCTCATCAGCATTTGGCATCATAAGAATTCTGGGTTTTGGCCATTCTTATGGGTGTACAGTGAAACCTTATTGTTGTCATAATTTGCATTCCCTTGATGACATGTAATATAGAGCATCTTGGCCTATGCTTATTGCCATCAATATATCTTCTTCAGTGATGAGGAATATGTTAAAGTCTTTGGCCCATTTTTAAAAATCAGATGGTTTGTGTGATCATTGTTGAGTTTTAAGATCAATTCTTTCAGGCTGGGGTTGTGGCTCAGTGGTAGAGAGCTTGCTTAGCACGTGTGAGACACTGGGTTCGATCCTCAGCACCACATAAAAATAAATAAGTATTGTGTCCATCTACGACTAAAAATAAATTTAAATAAAACATCAATTCTTTCTTTTATGGATCATGCAACTGGAAAGTTATCACCAAACCCAGAGTTGTCTAGATGTTCTCCTGTTTTCTTCTAGGGGTTTTATGTAGGTATTTTACATTTAGGTCTATGATCCTTTTTGAGTTAATTTTTGTAAAGAGTTTAAGTTCTTTTTTTTTTTTTTAAGAGTTTAAGTTCTATGTCTAGATTCGTATTTCTGCAAGTGGCTATCCGGTTGTTACAGCACCATTTGCTGAAAGGAACGTCATTTCTCCATTATTTTCTTTGCTCCTTTGCCAAACATCAGTTGCTTATATTTATATAGGCCTATCTCTGGGCTTTCTATTCCATTAATTTGTTTGTTTATCCTTTGGCCAATATCACACTATGTATTATAGGTTTATAGTAATCTTTTAAATCAGACACTGTCAGACCTTTAAATTTGTTTTCCATTATTGTGCTGGCTGTTCTAGGTCTTCTATCTTTCCATTTAAACTTTAGAATCAATTTCTTGATATCCACAAAATAGCTTACTAGAATTTTGATTGGGATCACATTGAATCTATACATCAAGTTGGAAGAATTGAAATTGTGACAATAGTTGAGTCTTCCTATCCATGATCAGTGGAAATATCTTTCCACTTTAGTTCTTTTATTTCTTTTATCATATTTATATAGGCCTATCTCTGGGCTTTCTATTCCATTAATTTGTTTGTTTATCCTTTGGCCAATATCACACTATGTATTTCCTCATATACATACTTGTAGATATTTAGTTAGATTTATACCCAAGTCTTCCATTTGTTGGGATACTAATGTAAATTGTATTGTTTTAAATTTCAGGTTCTACTTGTTCATTGATGGCTGTAATGATTAATTTGAATTGTCAGCTTGATTGGATTAAGAGATGCCGATGATTAAGAGGCCTCTGCTGTGTTAATGAGGGTCTACAAATGATTGGGATGTGGGGTAGTGAACTGAAGTGGAGACCACCCCTAAGCATGGGCAGCAACCACTCAATAGCATGGCTTGGATGGAATTAAAGTTGGAAGTTGGAAGAACAAGGAAGCTGATGCAGATGCAAACTCCACTCTTCTTGAATGGGTTCTTGATTGCTGCTTTGACAGTCTGAGGATATCAGACTCTTGCTTCTTCACTCTTCCAAAGTGGACTCTGCCAGTGATTCTCCAGGTAGTTTCCAGAAGCCTTGGACTAGGGTAGCACTGTTGATCCTTCTTGTTCTGGGGCTTCCACCTCTTGGACTGCACAGCTACTGGTTCTTCCAGCTCTCTAGCCTGCAGATGGACATTGTGGACTATCCAGCTTCTGATCGTGTAAGCCAATCTAATAAACCTCCTTTTTATAATCATACTTTCTGTTGATTCTGTTCCTCTAGAGAACCCTAATACAACGGCATATAGTGATTGATGTTTGTGTATTAACTTTGCATTCCGCAAGACTGCTAGAATCACTTATTTAGCATCAGAAGTTTGGGGGTTTTTATTGATTCTTTGAGATTTTCTATGTAGACAATTAAGACATCTGTGAACAAAGTTTGGTTTCTTCCTTTCCAGTCTGTACACCTTTTATTTTCTTGTCTTAGCCAGGACTATGGTTTAATTCCAGAATTAGCTCAGATTTCCAGTATGATGTTGAAAAGCAGTGATGAGAGGGAATGCTTTTGCCTTGTTCTTGATCTTGATCTTTGGAACAAGGTAAAGACATCCCAACCCCTCTTATCACTGCTGTGGGTATTCTGTAGTCTAATGTAGGCTGTAGGTATTTTGTAGAAAGAGTTTATCAAATTGAGGAAGTTCACTTCTATTGGGAGGTTCAAGCAGCAGAGTGACTTAAACAAATTCATACTTAAAAAGCATTTTGTCCACAGAGTAGACAGAGGCTGTTGGAATACTCCTGGGGAGAGAAAAGAGTGAACCTAACTAGGGCGGCGGCAGTGGGTATGGAGAGAGATTGAGGATAATTTAAATCATGCACTTATGAACTGAAAAGGACCTTAGCTCAAGTAATCTTTCTTTTATATGAAGAACTTGAAGTCAGAGAAGGTTAATTGACTTACTCCCATAATGATTTTCTTTCTCTTCTTCCCCTGCTTTTTCTATATTTTAAGACATTTTTCAAAATTGCCCAATTAAGACTTCTGTCCCTTCACACTTGAACAATTAATGTAATTTAATTTTACTTTTATGAAATGTATCTGTCCTTTGGTTTATATCATCTGATCCTGGAGAAAGAGAAGAATGGTAATTAACTTTCTCTGGGAAGTCACACTAACAAATGAACCGTAAACACTGCTTGACAGTAACGGTGTGTCAGGAGAAAGAGGGAACTTCACAAATAAGAATGTGGGAAGGCCTTCCCAGTCATGTAGTTCAGAAAATTTTTTGAACAGTTTCAATAAAAGCTGCAGAAATCACCAAACTGTAGATCTGGAACACAGTCTTCCAAGACAGGGTTTTACTTATTTTTATTATATTTTGTATAATTATTATATTTTATATAAATGCTTAATTATTATAATTGTTGGATATTAAATATTATTATAGAAAATAATTAAAATTTACATACATGTAAACTATTATATTTTATGCAAATATGTCATACAATTTTTAAAATTTAATATAATTTTATTATAATATGAAAATGAGCATGCCAAAATCCTTCTAGAAAGAAAACCTTCTAGACATCAACAGCCAGGTCCTTAGGGATTGGCTGAGAAGAGGAATTCTGGGTTGTCATGATAATAGCAGACCTCAGAGTTCTGAAAGCCACCGTTTTTACCATTACTAAAATGACTCTTGGCCAACTACAGATGCTTGGTATATCCAATATATACAATATAGTCTTTAATATAAATTCAGCCTGAATGGTGCACTGCCACCCACTGGTAAATTTGTTGGGTCTGCTAGATGTGAATTTTCCAAAGCCTCCTGCAAGGACCTAAAGGAAGAAAGAGCAGAATAATGGGCTCTCCACTAGCACACTCCATGAAAATTGAGCAAAGGTGCTCAAAATCCTTTGTCATTAGGGAAATGTAGATTAAAACTACAAAGAAATACCATTTCTCTCCCACAAGAAAGGCTAAAATAAAAACTCAACAATACCAAATGTTGGTGAAGACATGAAGCCATTGGAACCCTCATCCTCATATACCAGAAATGTGAAATGATACAACCTCTTTGGAAAACAGTCTGGTAGTTCCTAATTAAAAAAAAAAAAATTAAAACACCTGCCCTGGGATTCATCTATTCTCCTAGGTACCCACCTGGGAGAAATGAAAATTCTTGTCTATAAAGTGTGTGCAAGAGAGTGTGGAGGAGCTCTCTTTGTTCATAGAAAGCATTCTCCCTCCCTCTGTGGTGAACGCCACAACCGGCTTGACTCCCATACTTTCTTCTTCGTTCCATGTACCCAAATTTCTGAGTCTCTAAGACATTCTGACTGTCCGTATTGAATTTTAGTGAAAGCCCTCTTTCACTCACCGCACTGAATCCTGAGCCACGGAGCAACCAGGAATGCGGCCTTCTTCCATCCCGCCATCTTGAGTTTCTACATAGTGACCTCGAATTAAAAATGATGGAAACATCCAAAAATTTTTGCATATTTGTGTGATGGAACAACCCTCGGTGATTAAAAAAAATGAATATGAGTTGAACTCACAAATATTATGCTAAATGAAAGTGGCCAGGCTCAAAAGCCTACACCCTGCATGATCCCATTTACATGAAGATATAGAACAGGCTATATTTATGTTTGGTAATAGAAATCGGAACAGTTCTTGCCTATAGAAAGGAGTGGGAATGATAAAAGAGAGAGTACAAGAGAACTTTCTGGAGTCACAGAAATGTTTTTGATCTTGATTTAAGTGGTGGTTAAATGTATATATTCATTTACCCAAATTTCTCAAATCATGCTGTTAAGCTGTATACATTTTGTTTTTGGTAATTTTTCCTTTTTTTTTTTCTTTTGCAGTGCTGGGGATCGAACCCAGAGCCTTATGCTTATGAGGCAAGCACTCTACCAACTGAGCTATATCCCCAGCCCCTGACAATAATTTTTTTTAACAGGAAGAAAAGAAGAAATTTAAAACCCCGTAAGTCACTGGGCTCAAACAGTACTTCTTTGGTGACAATACCTAACACATACGTGATACTATGTGTTCAGCACTATTCTAAGCATGTTGCATATATTAAACTCATTTAACTCTCACAATAAACCTAAGAGGTAAAGTACTATTATTCATGCCTAATGTATCAAAGAAGAAACTAACCCAGAGAAAGTTAACAATCTATCCAAGAACATATAGCTAGTAAGCAACAGAGTTGGGATCCGCCAAGCAGATTCAGGCAGCCTGGCTCTAAAACTCTGATAAATTATACCATTCACTGAAGCAGAACAGAACACAAAAGGCATGCATTTCACCTTTCCCATAGGTGACTTGCAACTTGTGCACCTCAAGGGTTCTAATGAACTACTGGTAGGGCCTAGAAGTGCTTGAGAGGTGCTTAGCACACGTCAAGATCCCCCAGGAGCAGTATGGGGCAAGATCATGGTCAATATGACACTTCTTGTAGGTAGACCTGAGGAAACTACACTGCATGTAAATGAAGGTTGTGTTTTCAGTGAAAAACAAACATTTACAATAGAGAGATGGAGTATTCAACATTCTTAAATCTTCAAACTTGGACACACAAACAGTAGGATAATGTGATGATGAGCTGTGAACCACAAAATGTCCCCTTAAAGTATTACCAAAATGTTTAACTGTTTAACCTGAATATTCCTAGAAAGCTAGAGGATAGAGAACAAGATAAATAACACTATGAGAAAGTAAACAGACAAATTTGGATTGTGGGACATTCTATAAGGTTAGTATCTTTAACTCTTCAGAGTCGGTAGCATGGAAAAAACAAGTGGGGTGATTGTTTTACATTAAAAGAGAGGAAAGACTCAAAAACAGAGAGAGGAAAGAGAGACGGTGTCAGCAAAATGATGGAATAGGCAACTCTGAGCTTTAGTCCCCCACCTAAGAAACATTAAGCAACAATAACAAAAAACAAACAACAAAACCCACACAGCTGTCAGAACCAAGGAACCTCACTAGGATGGCTGTAATTCTTTTAAAAAGGAAGAAACAAGTATTGGTTAGGAGGTAAAGAAACTGTACTGAGACCTAATATGTTGCTGGGGGAATGTAAAACGATACAACTGCTATGGAAACAGGCAGTATCTTGAAAGCTAACCACAGAATTACAATCTGACCAAACAATTCCACCCCCAGGTATATACCAAAAGAAAACAGGGATTCAAATAGATACTTGTATATCAGTATTCACAATAACTAAAAGATGGAAACAACCCAAATGTGTATCAACAGATGAATGGATACATTTTAGTATGTATAATGAAATATTACTGTCATAATAATAAATGGGGCGTAGTTCAGTGGTAAGGCACATGCTTAGCATGTACCAGGCCCTGGGTTCAATCTCCTGCACCACCACTCCTACTCCGAGGGAAAAAACAAAAAGCAATTAAGTTTTTTTTTTTTTAATTTATTTTTTGGTAATTGGATGTTGGATGCATGCCTTCTATTGTATTTGTCTATATTTTTTAATGTGGGTAAGGATCGAACTCAGTGTCTTGTACATGCTAGACAAGCACTCTGCCACTGAGCTATAGCCCCAGCCCCTGAAGTTTTGATATACACTACAACATGGGCAAAGCAAGTGGGAGAAATTAAATAAGGATAGGATAGTAGATATTATCATGAAGTTGTTCATTTTCTTAGGTGTAATAATGGTAGTGTGGTTATTTGTAGAAGAATATCTCATTCTTAGCAGATGCAAGCTGTAATGTTTAGGAGTGAAGCATTGTAATGTCTAATTTATTTGCAAATGATGACATGCAAAAAAGGTGTGTGTTTGTGGAGAGAGAGAGGGAAAACAAATGCACCAAAACATTAGCAACTGTCAAATTGCTAGGTGGATATATAATTGTTCATGGTAGTACTTTTTTGTATTTTTAAAATGCACACCATTCTCTTCCCAAAAATATTTCTATTAACGTATTGGTCCTCTTAGCCTTCTTTTTTTATTTTTCCCCCTTCCCGTGAATAAGAAAAAAGTATCCCTTTAAATAATAACAACAACATAGATCAAACACGCATTGGCATATGTTTATTCAGTCTATTAAGTCAACTAAGTTTATTTAAATATATCTTATATAGGCTAGGTACAAAAGTGAATATTAAAAGATTTCTTTTGGCGTTTCCCTGAATGTACCATAAAAATAATTCATCGTGCCCCATTTTAAGTTCACCGTAGGGTTTTAAAAATCATGTAAGAGCCAGTACATAACAGAATTGTGAACTATTAGCAATTGTGTTAGAATTTAGGGCCACCCTTATCGTGAAATATCATGCAGTGGTCAAATTTAATAAAGCTCTTGTTGACATTTTTAACTTTTGCTGTTCATTCATTCAATAAATATTTACTGTGTACACTGTGCAGTGTCAGGCACTGTGGCTACAAAAGTGCACAAGACATCAACTGTCTACTCCTCTGACCCTCTCTTTAATATAGGATCTTAAGTTTGCATTACATGTCCTGATAGAAAGGTTACTAATTTACCCACCCGTGGATTCCAGAGGGGCTTCTTGGTGGAAGTGATGTTTAAATTGAGACTTAAAGAATGGATAGGAGTTTAGTTACACTCATAATACCGGATAGGGACATGGCTCTGGTCTTAAATTGCTCTGTGATCAGTGATGTTGGGCCAGTCGCTTAACTTCTCTGTGCTTCAGAGACCATGTTTTAAAACTTTTTAAATAACAGATGCAAGGGCTTAGATCCATGACTGGCACATATCACCTAAATTTATTGAGCACGTATGACTGCTGTTACAGAATTTAAAAAGAGTTACAACGTGCCAGGCTTGACACCAGTTATAGTAAGAGACAAGACATATCCACTCTGTGCCTTAGACATCCCCTCTCCAATTTTTTCGTACTAAAATTAATCTCTCTTCCAAATATAAAATACAGCATAGAAAATGTAAACGGAAACACTTATACTTTTTGTTCCTCCCTGTTTTTGTCGACTCCACCTAAGCAGGCGTTTCTCTGACGGTTCCCTGTGAAAACTCTGTGGACTACAATACCGAGAACCTCTGCTGGCCTCTGCCACAGAGCAAAGGAAGCGCCTCGCTCCTGAAGCCCCGCCCCTTCTGAGCGCATCTGTCAGCATGTCCCATCCTGATTGGCTTACCGTCCCAGCTCAACCCCGCATCCAATCGGTGCAGTGCTTGTTGAGCGGCAGCAGCAACCGTCGTACACAAGGGGCTCGTGCGGCCTGGTCTGGAGCGGGTCGTCAGGCCATGAACTTGGGGTAAGCCGAGGCGTGGGAAGTGGTGGTCCGCGAAGAAGTGGGAGGCTGGATTAGCCCTCGGAGTCTTTCCCCGAGAACCTACGGGAACGTCGCCGCCTGCAGTGGCAGAGCCTAGCTCTTTGAGGTAGAGAGGTGCAAAGGGGATCGGTCGGCCTCTACGACCCCGCGGACCTCACTCCTCACTTCATAACTCACTTCATAACATTGGAACTGCCGGTGACCTCGTTTCCTGCCCTTCCATTGATTTCAGGTTGGGGAGGGAAGGAGGGAACAGATGGAGAGAGAAGGCTTAGAGACATTCCGGAGAGAGATTCTGACCCACGCCTCTGGTTCTCCGTCAGCTTGCCTTTGGAGTCTTGCAGAATAGTGGCGTTTGGGGTTAATTTAATGTCCTCCAGGCGAGGAACCAAGAGGCTTTTCAAGGAATTGTTTGTTATCTTACCATTGCCTGGCACGTAACTGGTGCTCACTGAGGAGTGAGTTGTTGGATAATTTAAAAAGTGTAGTGGTTTTCATTGCTGGGAAGTTTAATGTTTCAGGAAGATAAACAGCAAACGATTCCGGGGGCTGGGGTTGTGGCTCAGTGGTAGAACGCTTGCCTGGCGTGTGCGAGGCCCTGGGTTCAATCTTCAGTACCGTATGTAAATAAATAAACGACCATTGACAACTAAAAATATGTATTAAAAAAAAGCAAACGACTGCATGTCGTTTAGCAAATGAATTAAGTTCTAGAATCTGGGGATTTAGAAATAAATAAGACCGTCTGCCTGTGAAGGAGTTTACTGTGCAGTGCAGAACAAATACTTTCTAATTTCATTCAAGGTCCTCTTCCCCGTCTCCACCGCCCCGGGGAGCGGGAAGTTTCACCAACGTAAACATGAACTGTTAATAACTCTAACAGGGAAACTTACAACCTACTTCTTCCAATATTTTGTCTTTAATAAGTAAGTTAATTTGATTTCCCCCACTTGAACCACATCGCAGATTTTCGCTTTTTTTTATTTTTTATTTTTTTGCGGTGCTGGGGATCGAACCCAGAGCTTTGTGATTGCAAGGCAAACACTCTACCGACTGAACTATCTCCCCAGCCCGATTTTCGAATTTCTAATCAGACATCCCAACTTCTGTCTCTAATTACTGGATTTAATTTTATCTCTTGGAATTCACTTTTGCCCTTGTTAATGTGCATTAGTGCTTTTGTTTCTGTTTTGTTTTCTCTTCCTAAGACAATAATGAACTTGTGAAGTTCATTATGAATGAATAATGAAGGGACTACATTTTTGTTTTCAGATTTTTTAATTTAGTAACTTAACAAATGTGCACATTTTGTTAGCAGTGCCTACTGTTACTTTATGCTCATGATTTTAACATGCCACATACATAGCAAAGTTCTTTGTAGATTTGTGATAGTAACAAAAGAGTCACTAAAGGTGTATTGTTTGAAATATTCAAAATAAAGTGGAACTCCATGCTCAAGCAGTTACTAACCTTTGTGGCATTGTTATAGTCATTTTAGGGTGCTCCAGCACTCCACAGAATGTGTTAAACATGAGCTTGCCAGGAAAGTAATAGATGGTAGCTAAGGAGTTCTGGTAACAACATTTTTTTCAGCCAAGAGTTACTGAATTAATTTATTGCTTACCAATAACAAATAAGATTTCAGGTTAAAGATAACAAATTCTTGTATTATTGAGAAATCTCAAAAAAATTCTCCCTGTACATTTCTCTTGCATAGAAAAATATTTTAAAAGACTACCTGGGATTGTACAAGATTTTCATATAAATTCAACGACACAGGTTTACTTTTAAGGTTCAAATGAACATTTCTGGCTATTAAAATATTTCCACTTCTTAAAAATGACAACTTTCTTTTATGTTGCAGAGATGGTTTAAAGCTTGAGACTGAATTACTGGATGGAAAAACCAAGCTAATATTATCTCCATATGGTATGCTGTGTTCCTAGAAATCTATCTAAAATGTTAACTTTTAAATTCCTAAATTAAATTTATAGTAGTTTATCAGACTTTTTGCTTATAATACAGTGATATTTAAATGATACTTTGGAAAAACTGATCAACTGCTTCAAATTTACTTTTAGCCAAGTGTAGTCAGATTACATCAGTGCTTACTACTGTCATTATTTAGATTCACAAAAGTTAATGATTAATATATTTCATGTTATATTTATGTTCTTTGTATTTGCATGTAGCAAATATTTTTATTGCCTAATGAATAATATAGGTGAAATTTAAGTAATTTGTATTCATTGCATGTAAAAAAGGTGTTGCTTGAGAAAATTAAATTTATAGTAAGATATAGTTACTAAAGTCATTTTTAGTATTAGTTTTTAAAGTCGGTAATTTGGTGGTTTCCTTCACCCCCAATCTGTTTATAGTTTTACCTTGAAAAGGTAACTGAAATAAACAAAAATGAAATAGAAATAAATACTTGAACCACATTGTAAGAGTTGCATCACTCAGGCAGGCTTTAAAGTTAATACTTTTGGGGGTGATATTTCTATCTTAACATCTTAAACAATACTAATTAAAATTTTATAACTGCCTTTGCATGTTTTTGGTTGATAGTTTAGTAATTTTTTTTTTCTTTTTTAGAACATAAATCAAAATTTTCTGTGAAGGTAAGCTAAATGACTTTGACCTACTTTCAAGTGCAAAATAAAGTTTTCTTTTCAATGGTTTGAAAATAATTCCTGGGAAATGTCAAAGTGTTCTTAGTGGTTTGGAAGGATGGCATAAAGTTATGAAGTTATTGTTCCTTTGTTTTCAGGGTGGTCCTTTCATGGAAATGAACTCCCCCACCCCAAGTTTAAAAGTTCAGTAGAATTCTCTTCTCTAGGTCAGTGCTATCTCATAAAGCTTTCTGCAATATGGAAATGTTACAAAGTGAGTTCTAGCTCATATGGTGGCCACTAACCATGTGTAGATTGAGCATTTGAAATGTGACTTGTATAACAGAGGGACAGCATTTCTAATTTTATTTAATTTTAAGTTAAATTTAGTAGCTACTTCACTAAACAGCGTCATTCCAGAGATATTTAAAAATAGATATTCAAACTTCAAAACAAAATCTTTGTCTTTTCATACTCAAATTCCATTTGTCCATACAAGAAAAAATTTGAATCACAAATTTTTATATCTCTTTTAAAAGATTAGATACAAACTTAATAGTGATCTTTCTTTCAAATTATTTTCCTTCATCATGAACCCACTGTGCCTCTTCCTACAGAATACATACCACTTTGAAAAATTTTTTTCCCCCTATTGCTGCTACTTCCTTGTTTTTCTGTTTTTAGATAAACATTGGCAGGTATTTCTCCTCTTCCATAATTTACTGTTGCCCTTTTTTCCCCTTTACCTTTGCAGTTTCATAAAGCTTTAGCTTATTTGTGGATAGAACCCAGTTTGGATGATGTGGCAGTTTTCCCTACAACTCTGAACTCTTTATGGCTCTGTTATTTCTTTCAGGTTTAATCAAGGCGAAGTTTCTTCAGTACACAGCAGATAAATCATTTGATAAATAGGTGATTCCACAGGCTACATATAACCAGTTTTTCTATACATGCATGTATTAGTCTGCCCCTTTTCTATGGTTTCATTTTCTGATGGGTCAGTTATTTGTGTCAATTGTGTTTTGAAAATATTAAATGGAAAATTCCAGAAATAATTCATAAGTTTTTAGAATGTGCACCATTTTGAACAGTGTGATGAAATCTCACTGTCTTGTGTGGGGTATGAATCATCCCTTTGTCCAGCGTATCCATGCCTACTATTTAGTAGTCTTCTTGGTTATGATATTAACTATTGAGGTATCCTGATGCTTATACAGGGGATTTGATCTTATTTGCAGTTTCAGTTAGCCACTGGGAGTCTGAGAATGTTTCACCTATGGATAATGGGGACTACTGCGTAGTATTTAATTATATACCTTGTGTACTCCTTTAACCACAATTACATATGGTCTATTTCCTGTCTGTTCCCTTATAAAATATTGCAAGTAACTACTTTTGTTTGAGTCACATTAACAAATATAGTGGCTTTTTTCAAGCTCCTAGATATGAAAAGTTACTTGTAATGATTGATTTCTCTCTTCCCCAAGCCTCTGTTCCCTTTCACATGTCCCTACTTCCTATTGATGTCCTTAGATTTGCTATAGTTGCCACATTTGTAAAGACATTTAATTGTATTTTTAACCAATTCAATGTCTGTAAATCCCCTTTTAAGCCTATAATAAAGTTACTAGTCTTGGACTTTTAATAAAATCATTACAAAATTCTGTCAGTTGTCTAGGGGTATTTTAGGGTTTTGTTTTGTTTGTTTTTAATGAATAATGTGTTCTCATTTGTTGTTTATCTTAATTTAAGTACTGTCTTAAATTGGGTTCCTCCCTGTTGACACAACTCTTCTATATTGGTTGTTTTCAAGGAGATTCTCTTTCCCATAGTTAGAGGTTGCAGCTATCCTCTTCCTTCCTATTTTGCTCTTCACGGAGACACACATCAGACTCAGTAGTACTTGTCTTTTTTGTTTGTTTTTTTAAATTCCCCAAGTGTTAAAGTTCTACAGATATATGTTGCATTTTCTTTTCTGTAAGTTATTCATGAGTGCTTTCTGCATAGTGTTTTTCTTCTACTGAGGTAAACTGAGTTACTATAACACCTAGTTTTCTGTTTTCCCCATTCCTCATAGGTTGAATTACTGTCATCTCCAGTGTGTTCTTTAAACACAGCTGAACTATATGTCATCATCATCAAGTGTAACACGTGTGGTCAGAGTGCTTTCCTAATTCTAGCAAATTCTCTCCTGCATTTTTCTTTAATCTTCAGTAATGAATATGATGATGAATATGATGGTTACCAGCCTAATTTCTTATGCTTATTGGAAGAGAAATAAAAGAACTAGCAATGATACAGTGTTGTAAGTAATTTATAAAAATAATGGTCCCTAAAACTCTTAAAGTGTTCTCAAAAACATGAAAAAGTTTTTTGACCACATGTGGTCATACACACCTATAGTCTCAGCTACTGGGGAGGCTGAGGTAGGAGGATTGCTAGAGCCCACAAGTTCAAGACCAGCCTGAGCAACGTAGGACTTTATGTTCCTCTAAACAAAGAAAAAAAATTTTGTGGATATTTCCACATGGGAGAAATATACATATATACTTAAGAGTTTGTATAACAGTGTGAGATACCATGTTCTGTATTTTAAAATGCTACTTTTCTTGGATTCCTTGTGTCAGATCCTGACCTCATTATAAACTGTGAAGTCATCCAGTAATAAATGAATGCATTGGACATTGTCTTTATAATATGAAAAATACTGATGAAATTAAAGTAGGTAAAGCAATATGCTATATAAAAATGTTTTATGACATAAAGGCTTGTTTGAGCAATTAGAATGCATCTCGTCTGGTAAACACTTTGGAAATTATTTTGGCTAGGTTGCCTTTTCTTATTTAGTAACCCACATGTAATTGAATATTTGGGAGTTCATAATGTTTTGTTACTTCCCTTCATTGTTCCTGTTAGCTGTAAACTACAAATAATGTTCATAATTGAGCTTAATATATACTAATCACATGCCAGGTCATTACTTTTTTTATATATATATAAGTATTTTTAGAGGGTTTTTTTCTGTATATTATTTCTGATGTAACCAGAATGTGGCAAAATAATTCTAGTTAAATTAGTAGATTTTCATTTACCAGATATTTACTATAAATTTGAATGTAGGACTCCATTCTTGGCTTTATTTGTTCTCAGACTGAGAGAAAAAAAAAAAAAAAAAAACAACTTTGTGGGCTGGGGTTGTGGCTCAGTGGTAGAGTGCTTGCCTAGCTTGTGTGAGGCACTGGGTTCCATTCTCAGCCCCTCATATAAATAAAGATTCATCTATAACTAAAATATATATATATATATATTTTTTTAAAGTCCTTATTTTCTAGAATGAGTATCAGTCAGTAAAATAACTGTATAATAAAAGTAGAATAAAGCCATGCTATAGTAGTATGAAAAGGAGAAAACATTGGAAAGAGCAGTGCTTTCTAGTTTGGGGAAACCAGGGAATGCCTCATAAATGAGTTGACACTGTAATTAGAACTGAAAAGATGAGGGAGAATTTGTAGTTCAAGAAGTTGGGAATGTATTCCAAGCTTAAAGAAAATAGCAAGCAGAGTACCAAGTTACAAAGCACAAGTAAAATGCGGTGAACAGTATTTACCTCTGGGAAACGTAGAACGTAAAGTTTAATGGAGTTATAGTCACGAAGAGTCTGAATGGATGCGCAAGGACTTTGGTTGGCATGAAGGAAGCTTTTAAAGGATTTTTGATGAGGGGACTAGATGAGATCTAATTTGTGTTTTTAGGACAGGACTTCAGGCAGTTCTATGAAGGACAGATTATCATTATCAATTAACAGGAAGACCAGTTAATTATCAGTCCAGGGAGAGTTGGATAAGGCCCTGAACTTGTACAGTAGTTAAAAGATGAAAAAAAAAAAGAGGATTTCAAAATATGTTAAGAAAATATGCTTTATTTAGCAGTTTGATTGAGATAAAACTGTTTAGAGAACCAAAATGTTCAACTATTACCCAGAAAATGCTCATGTGTCAAAAGAAGGGCAAGGTAAATAGAAGCTGTGGTACTTTGAGACTGAGGTGGTATGATTCAGCTATCTAGGCTAGATGTAGTCTACTGATAATTTGACCCACACAGTGATTTTTTTTTCCTAAAAACTAGAATGATTTGCCAGTGCCTAAAAATTTAATGTATAATCTAGCATTCTTGATTCTCCAGGAATAATGATGGTCTCACAACTAGACTCAGATTCATGTTTGACTGTATAGACAGGTTCTGAGTGGTTGGCTCTCTCCTCTAGTGCTCTTCAGTTCTTCCCAGCTCCACTCTAGTCTAATTCATGATAGGCATTTGAGTTGGTTACACTAAAATATCTGCAGGGATAAAAGGGTAAAAATGCATTTTAGATTGATATATTGTTATCAAAAAACATAAGGCCAGGAATAAACATGATGAGTTGAGGTGAAGTAGATAATAAAGAGATCTTGTGGCTGATTCAGCAGGTACAGTTTGAAAAGTAGGGTGAGATGAGATTAGCCAATTCGTTAGCATGTTTGTATACTGTGAAATTTCTTGAAAGACAAGGGAAATTTGGATATGATAAATCAGATGAAAACTCTTATGGCATCTAATTGACTCTTTGACAGCAAGGATCTCGTTTTACTCAGTTTTATATCAACAACACTTTTTTCATAGTGTGAGCACATGAAAAAACATTTGACTCATTATTTCAGGTTAGTTGGATTTACAGAAATGTATAGTGGATTAAATGGAGGATAGAGGAGATAGGTAGAATGTAATCTAGTAGAGGTGACAAAAATCTAAACATAAGCTTGTCATCATGTAAATGATGAGAAAAAGATACTTGGAAGAAGAAACAGTGTTTGCTGATAAGATAAAGAAGACCCTGTAGGAAGAGGGTCAAAGGTGACTCCATGGTTAATGGCCTGAGATTAGAAAAACAATGCCATAGAAATGGAATATTTTTGGGAAAGGGAGTTAATTTAGGGGTAAGAGATAAAGAATTCAGTGGGGCAAATGATATAGTTGAATGTATTCAAGCAAAATGTATTGAACACTTATTCTCTTTCACCTGTTCTAGGTACTGGGGATAAAGGAGTAAATAAAACAGACAAGTCTCTGCCCTGTGGAGTTTACATTAGGAAGGTGTGAGATGTACAGACTCGGAGCAAAATATTTCTAGACAAAAATGTTATGGGGTAAAAACAGGAATACCAGTTAGAAGGCTTTATAGTAATTCAGGTGAGAATTGGAGCAGAATAACAAGAGGGTTGTTGAGGTGGTCAGATTCAGGATATATTTTGAAGATGCAACAATACAGTGTTTGATCACAATTTAAATGTGGCTTATGTTAGAGGAGTTGAGTATGCAAACATAAGTAACAGATGGCAAAGTAACAGATAGGGAGGAAGTTATTTAGGGGCAAAAGGCAAATGAGTCCGGTTTTGGACATGCTAATTTTGAATGTCTATTAGAGAAACCCAGTGGAAGTGTTGGATAGGTTATCTAGAACCTCGAGTTAAGGGAGCAGAACGTGTAAGGATACAAACTTGGAGTCATCAACATGGATAATATTTAGAGTCAGAAAAGTAAATAAAATGACCAGTTAAATGAAGGAGCAGGATTGACCCCATGGGCACTTGAACTTTAAGAGTTCTGTGAGAAGAGAAACTAGTAAAGACTAACAAGGAGCAGTGACATAAGTCTGAAGAACCAAGGTTACAGAGTCCTGAAAAATGAAGAAAAGGTTTCAAAATGGAAAGAATAATCATCTACATCAAATACAGCTCATAGGTCAAGTAAAATGAGGATTTGAGAATGCAATGTAGAAGTTATTAGTGACTTTAAGGAGTTTTGGTGGTGTGGTGTGATGTGGGTGAAAGCCTGACTGAAATGGGTTTATAGGAGATGAAAGAGAAAATGGGATCAAGAATTTAATTGCTTACTGCAGCTCCAGGCTTTTTTTTTTTTTTTTTTTTTTGAGACAGGGTATTGCCATGTTGCCCAAGCTGGACTAGAACTTGAAATCCTCCAGTCTCAGCCTCCTGAGTAGCTGGAATTACACATGTGTGCCACCACGCCTGGCAAGAGTTTTTTTAAGATGGTAAAATAATAGCATGCTAGTTGTGATGTAGCAGAAAAGAAAAAGTCATGCTTCCGAAGACAGTTAAGAATTGCTAGAGAGAAATCCTTAAGAAAAAGAGAAGTTATGGGATTGTGTACAACAAGAGGATAAGTAGTTTGTATGGGTACAGATGCTGCTAAAGATTTGGTGATCAAACAAAGTTTTCTTCTGAATACTTCTGTAAGTTTCTGGTGAAATATTAAACAAGATCTTCACCTAAGAATGAGGATGAGAAAGAAAATGTTTGGGTTGAATAATTACTGAGAGAGAGAGGAAATATATGACTGCCAGGCAGTATTAAGAACTCATTTGATATTCTTGGTTATGAGTTTAAGATGAAACCAATAAGCATGACTGTTGTTTTTCTGTTTATGCAGTTACAGAGTAGGTAAAGGGTTGGATTTCACTGGAATTAGGATCTGCTAAATGTGCGTGACAGCAGAGCAAAGAGTAAAGAATGGAAAACATAATTTGAGTTGATTTGTGGAATTTAGCATTGTTAAAGAAGGAAATGAGAGCAAGAGGGAGGAGGTAGAATTGACAGATTGTAGATCCCTGCACAGTTAAAGAATTTTTGGAACTGGGATATGGGAAGAAGAGAATTGGGGAAAAATAGGAGGTGGTAGTCCTTAACCAATACTTGAAATTGAGATTAAGGGGGATTTGCAGTTTTGGGTAGTTCCCTGGTCAGTGTTAGATGGGATTCGTGGAAGTGAGGAATTGTGATAGCTTGGAGAATAGCAGTATAGGAACAGAGTTTGAGGAAATGAAAAGGATATTAGAATAATATGGATATGAAAGCACCACTAATTAAGACAGGAGTTGTATTAGAGTGTTGACCAACAAGCTAAAATAGGTCAAGAAATAAGGGCTAGTGACCTGTGGATCTATAGATGGCATGCAAAGAAAAATAGTATGGGTGGTATAATTTAATAACATGAAATCCAAAGCTGGAGTAGAATGGAGATGTAACAAATAAAAGTTCACCTCTATTCTTCATTATCCAGAAATAATAATTTCTAGTTATTGATGAAACTTTCAGGTGAAGATTTGCAATGTTAAAAACTAATTCCTTATGGCTTTGTCATTTAACTAAATAGTAAAATGAAAAGTTTAGAGGATTCATTTATTGCAGATCATGTAAATAAAGTTAACTGTTGATTTTCCAAAGACAGTTAAAAAAATAAGCTTCTGGTGTTTTAACAGATGGGAAATAAGACCAAGATTGCAAAATGCCCTTTAAGAACAAAACAAACTGGACATATTATAAAATCACAAAATACTTGTATTGGGAGTGGAAAACTTTTCCAGAAGAAGACAGTTGGTTCGGGAACTTCACAGGCAACAGGTGAAAAATATAGAATGATACTTTCACCCACTAAGGATTTATGTAAGCAGTATGCAGATAAAGACTATCTTTCTTCCCTAAAAGAGAATCCACCTGCAACTCCTAATATACAGAAGACTAGAAACACCATAAATATATCTCTAGTAGACAAACAGAAGTCTCAGAAGAAGCACATCACAGTTGAAAACATGAACAGTGGTTTGGTGTGTCTAACACAAGACCAACTACAACAGATTTTGATGAGTGTAAACCAAGGAAATGGATCTGTTTCCCTGACTGAGAATGGAAAGGAGGAAGAAACAAGTAAGATTTTTCTTGAATTTTTACTGATTATTTTCTCAACATTTGCTTCAGAATTTCACTAATTGGTTGTTATGTAAGCTCCTCTTGAATTCAAATTTAACATGTACCATCTTAATTATTCTTTTACAGAACTTTAATATGCAAAATTACTTTGATAATTATGCTATGTTTTAAAGTT
This sequence comes from Sciurus carolinensis, assembly GCF_902686445.1. Classification (NCBI taxonomy): domain Eukaryota; kingdom Metazoa; phylum Chordata; class Mammalia; order Rodentia; family Sciuridae; genus Sciurus; species Sciurus carolinensis. The sequence continues at coordinate 52,616,234 of NC_062229.1, read as the reverse complement.
AATATTCAAAATATTGTTCATGTGCACCGTAGCCTTAAGACACTAGTTTCTGTGAACCCCAGAAAAGATGTTAAATTAAAAAAAAAAACAACTTTTGTACTTATTTTAGAATTTATGAGACTTCACTTACATTTAAAATAACTATATAAAATAGTTTAAAACAAAACCCTGTATGATATTTCTAGTGAAAATGAAAGGAACTTTAAGTGTGAAGGTTTGACTTTGAGTTGTTGCTAAAAAACATTGCTTTCCCTGGCCCCTTTATTTGCTCTTCATGTCCCTTAGTTCATGCCAAGGATTGGCAGTACTGTTTTTTAACCAGTGTAAAACACAGACTTAAAATGAATACTGGAGTGTTACAAGCCCCGTTTCACAAGTCAGGGTGTTGTGTTTGTTATGTTTTTAAGTTTTTTTTTTTGGCGGTGCTGGGGATTGAAGCCAGGGCCTTGTGCATGCAAGGCAAGCACTCTACCGACTGAGCTATCTCCCCAGCCCATGTTATGTTCTTAAAGCCTTCTAATTTCAGCTTTGAGCTAAGAATTGTGACTATGAAGGTAATAGAAATACCATTAAAATTTAATCAGGCAATAATGAGATAAATAAAATTAGCAATACTCGTGGATAAGACATCACAACTAGTTTGGAGACCACACAACTCCTGTACACTTGTATGACACTCATGGTGGAGTCATTTACCTTCTCTTGGTCTAGATTATTTGTAAGATGAGGGAACCCGATTGTGTCTTTAAGGCTAAAATTCTAGCTCAGTAGCCACTTAATAGGCATCAGACATATCAACAAAGTTAAAAGCATATTTTACCTAATCGCGTAATGGCTTGCCTCTTAGGTATGCTTTCTCTTCACTGGAAGAACTAGCACATTCAGGAGGAATTTTTCAGCCAAGATATAACCCTTCCATAAAACCTTTTGTTATTAGCTATTGTAGCTGAGCCATAGAGACGATCATTCATGAAAAAGTTTTCTGCTGATTTTACAGCTAAATAAGAAAAATAAGTTCAGAGTAATGAATTTTAATTGCATTTATTCCCTTTTAGGTTACAATTTTATGTTGTTTCTATTATTTGTGAAAGTATGTTTACAGGAGAAAGCAGAGATTTATTTTTCTTTTTTTGCTCACTTGTTTTCCTATTTGATACAAAAAGTTCTATGGCCTTGGCCATGAATAAGCCATTTCATCTCTGGGCCTCAGTATCCCTGTTTTGGATAGATACCCATCTCAAAGATTGTTGTGAGTTAAGTTAAATAATGTAAAAACTGTTTTGTTTTCTAACTGGGTAGCAGTATGCCAGGATAAGGTATTGCACTAACTCTAATTTAGTGATAATTTTAAAACATGCATTTTGACTTCCTAGGTCAGGAGAGTCTGCATTTGAACAATATTCCCAATCAGCCAGAGGACAAGAACATTATGGGTTTACTCCAAAAATATGAGGCTTTTTCATCTATTCCAGATAAAAATAAATATGTCTTAAATAAAAATCAGGAAGCATCTAAACAATATGAGCGGAAAATTGCCATGTATGTAACTCATATCTACTGTTATGGGATCATCTTGGGAATATGGTTTTGCTTTACTTCCAAGTGAAATATTTACCCTGAAAACTTAGAGCTATTTAAAAGCTTATTGCCTTATTTTTATGGAGCCAGTCATGTAAAAACCTATAATGATGTCTCTCGGTTTTGTTTTTTATTTTTTGTTATGTATTACATTAGAGAGAATGAATGGAAACCAGCCGATATATTCAGTACTCTGGGGGAAAGAGAACGTGATAGAAGTTTGTTAGAAGCAAAAAAAGCCCAGTGGAGGAAAGAATTAGGTAATTTTTGTACTTTTTATTGTAGGTTTGTTGGCCTATGAAATATAGAGTGAGGTTGAAGTATATCTTTTAGTATATTATCAAAAATCTTGCTTTGGGGTTGGGGTTGTGGCTCAGTGGTAGAATACTTGCCTAGCATGTGTGGAGCACTGGGTTTGATTCTCAGCACCACATAAAAATAAATAAAATAAAGGTCCATTGACAACTGAAATAAAATTAAAAATATAAAAATCTCGTTTTATAACATTTCACATCTAGAGTAGTTTTCTACAAATGCAAAAGAAACTATGGTTTCACATGGCTTTAAGTTGTGTCTTTTCATTTGGTACTTTGTGGTGTGCACCAAATCATTAATGTCACTAGTATTCCTTTCATAGCCCTGGTAGCTCAAGAAAAGATTTCTAAACTTTCATAATTTTTGAGTATAGAAGTTCTATGGATTTACAGATGGTTTTATTTTAAAAGCTGTTAAAAATTCGATGTTTAAAATAATCAACATTCTATCCAAGAATAATCAATGATATCAAACAATTTATTATAGATAGAAACAAGCTTATTGCTTTCTGTCAGCCTGAGAATCTAGTAACAAAAAATTTATAATTTGTTATGAAATTCTGCTAATTACTAAGAAATACCCATTACTACTTAGACTTAACTTTGGGTCCAGGTATTACAATTTGGCTTAATAGTTGGACTCCTTAGAAATAACTGTACTAAAGATATGAGATAAGCTACACCATCACTCAACTGGGAAATCTTGTGAGACAGTTACTAATAGTTAAGTAATTTAGCAAAAAAAAAAAAACAGAAAAAGACAAATAGGGAAGAATTCATGTTGAAAAGTAGGGTAACAAATGGCCGAAGAAATTTGTGATAGCAGGATCAGAAGGTTTGGAGGTCTGTGTGTTTATATCAAAATTTTGCCTTTAAATGTGTTCAGGCTGGGCATGGGGAACACACCTGTAATTCCAGCAGTTCAGGAGTTGAGGCAGGAGAATTGTCAGTTGGAGACCCGCTTGGGTAACTTAGACCCTGTCTCAAAATAAAAAATAAAGAGGGCTAAGGTGTAGTTCAGTTGTAGAGTACCCCTGGGTTAAACTCCCAACACCACAGAAATAAATATATAAATAATTCTCTTTTAACACATTTAACTTACTAAATTACAATACCAAATTTCTGAAGTAAGATGGAATTACTGGAAGTAACTGAAGTGTTTTATGCTTAATTATCATCTTAAATAATTCACTTTTTTTTAACCTGATACTGTTTTAGAAAAGAGAATTTCTCTTTTTTAAATCATAAGAAATTATGAGAAATAATGACTAACATATTTACTTTGTGCCATATCCTAAACCAAAATAAGAACTAAGGTTTAGAGATGGTAACAGCAGTTTGCCAATAGTCACATAACTAGGACGTGGTTGAGCTTGAAGTTGACCCTAGGATTTCCTACCTTCAGAGTTCTAGCTTTTAATTCTCATGGTGATAACTGAATGAATGATACAGGAAAGTAGAACCTCAGAACACTTAACATAAAATAAGTTATTCTGAAAAAACGTTCCATGTCAATAAATGTGGCAAAAAAAAAAAGAGACAGTCTTATATCCATTTGTGCCATTTAAGTTTGGTTCTGATTAAAAGTTTTATTTCACATCCCTTGTGAGTTAATCTCTTACCTAAAAAAAAAAAAAAGATTTTTTTTTTTTATTAAATCTGTGTTGGAATCTGCAGTTTTAAGGTCATCATTTGTTTACATGATTCTTTTTTTACAGTTTTTATACATTTTTTAAAACAAGGACATTATTTACAGATGAACAGGTTGCTTTAAAGAAGAAAGAAAAAGAAGCCTCTGAAAAATGGAATAATTCTTGGAAAAAATCTGAAAGTGATAAAATATGGGAAAAGCTTCCAATTCTAGACCAGTCTACGGTGAGAATATAAAAATCAAGCATTTCATTTGAATATTTTAAAACATCTTTATTGCAATTTTTAAAATGCTAAGCAGTGTTTATATAATAAAAATTGTTTTTAAAACTCTTTTAAGGGAAAAAAATAACTTACTTGTTATGTAGTGTTTTAGGATAATAGTTTAGTAAATTATGACCTGAACTAGTTTCCTACTGTTTGCATTCTGTAAATTGTCTTGCTATGTTAGTTGGTGAGTGTAGAGGCCTTAGGCACCTCCTTTAGGCTCCTATAAAAGAGCACTGCAATTTTTTAAATGGCTCAAAAATCTACCACTATCCAAGTGATATCCACTATCAGCTTATCAAATCAGTTAAAAAAGTGTTTACATATCAAAGATGAGTGTATACCAGATATCCTTCCCATAGTGCTTTTGTGATCTTTAAATTTTATCTATATTTAATTTTAGATAAAAAGCACCATTGTTTTTCTTTTATTTTTTCCTTCTGCTGGCTCTTCTTTCAGTCAGTTTCCTTGTCAGGTTTTGGTGGTCCAGGCTGATGGGCCCTCGTTACTTAGAGCTAGTCAGATTTTAGATTAAACCCTTTAGTGCTTGATTTCAGTATAAATGGTTTTCCTTAGAGGAGTGATTCTAAGTTCTCCTTACTTTTAATTACAGATTAACTTTTACTGAGTGTATTACAGAGCTCCTTAAAAAGTAATTTACCATTTCTTTTTTACTTAAATAATCCCTTCTTCCTTGTGAACATTTATCTTTTAAGAAATATATTCTGAAAATAATGCAGTAACCTAAAAGGGTTGTTCTGATGGTAGAAATGTTTAGCACTGTGGCCTAATTGACTAAATGTCTTGTAGATCAGTGCTGACTGGCCTACATATTTTGATATATGGTGATAATTTGACATTAGCAAAAAGAAACCTGAATTGCATTTTTCTATTATCCCAAGTTACTTTTGACTTACTATTAGATGTCTATAAATTAGTCTTGATAGAAGTAATTTTGGAAAATCCTATAGTTCTGGGTTATAAATATTTTAGGTGTGTGAAGTTTTGAAGTTGATTTATATAGATAAAAGTACAGGTTGAGCATCTTCTATCTGAAAATCCAAAATTTGAAGTGTTTCAACTTCTAAAACCTTTTGAGTACCACTTCAAAGCCACAAGGGACAATTCTACTCTGACTTCATGTGACAGGTCACAAAATGAAGGTGCACTAAAAAATATCCTATAAAATGACCTTCAGACTGTATACGGTGTATATGAGAGTTAATTTTGTGATGTGGATTGGGTCCCATCTCTTAAGTTCTCTCATATACAAAAATTCCCAAATCTGAAACACTTCTGGTAGCATTTGAGATATTCAATATGTGTCATTAAAAGCAGAAACTAAAACTAACTTTCCACGAAGTTGGTAAGGATCAGTTGTTGACAAAAACAAAATCTTAGCAAGAAATGCTTACTAGATTAAATTGTATAAATCAGTTTGGCAAATTTGTTGTAATAAAAGTAGTCAGAAGAGAGAATTGAACTTTAGTTGGTTTGATGATTGTTTAGGAAACAGTGCTGCTGGAGCATCCTTTTGGTGCTGTGAAACAAGAACAGAGAAAATGGATTGAAGAGTTGAATAAACAAGCTGAAGATGACCAGGAAAGGAAAACAGAGGAAAAAATTACATTTTCTAAGGTAACTTAAGAGTTTTATGGCTATAAAGAAAAAATTAATTTGTCATTAATCATATTAACTTACAAGCATCCTGACACTACTTGAATAAGACCAGAGTATCCAAATTCTACATTTGCCCAAGTGAACCCGTGTTCATTGAATGCATCTAGAGTGATTTCACATAGCTTCTTATAAATTTCTTAATTCTTTGACTTTCTCATATTTAATTACCAAGGTAGTTCTTTAAATTTATAAGGAATCAAAACAATATGATTTTGTTACTTTTTGTAACAAAAAGTTTAGTAGTGATTTTTAGAAATCACGTTTGGATGTCAGGATTTTGTGTTGGAATAACTGGGAAAATTCTCAGCAGTTCTTATCTGTCACAATTAGGGTGAGGAACATGACAGATGGGCATTGCATTTTGATTCACTAAAGAGTCATCCTGGTTCTCGGTGTCACCTGTCCTCTTGGTCAACACACAAACAACCAGAATACTTCTGTGTCTCTCCTGATGCTCAGGAGCTGGCTGATATCAATAGTGTTTATATACCTACAACTGGAAGCCAGGTTGAACCTGCAGAAGAGGAAGACATAGCAAGACCTGTTAGGGATGTGGCTGAGGCAAACAATCAGAAAACAAAGTAAGTTCATTGTTTAGAATTTATTTATTTATTTATTTTTATGTGGTGCTGGGGATTGAACCCAGTGCCTCACACACACTAGGCGAGTACTCTACCACCAAGCCATAACCCCACCCTCAAATATTGATTTTTAAGAAAATGTGTTTTAATAAAACTAATAATGTCTTAATTGGTTTCAGGCTTGCTTTTTTTTTTTTTTTTTTAAATAGACATGGTTAGTATATGTATCCCAAGCAAAAATGATGTAGCTTGTTGAAACTAGTTTTTGGAATTCTGAATAGCTTATGCATGTATCTTGTCAGCTTCCTTCGTTCTATGACTGCTCTCTTGGACCCAGCACAGATTGAGGAACGAGACAGACGGCGACAAAAACAATTAGAACATCAGGTATTGTGTTGCAAAATACCATTGTTTGCTTTAATAGGTAGTAGAATGGCCAACATACACCTAAGTAGATGGAAACCAAAATTCTGGTATAAACTTAGAGTACAGGTCCTGATCCAACCTGCAATGAATCTTGTCTCTACCTCAACTGGCATTAAGTTGTAGAGTTAAGCTTATGCTGAAAATCAGTCATACTACAGCCAGGTGCCTGCCTTGGAGTAGAGAAGGCCTTTAGTATGTAAGCTGTATATATGAATTTTTATTGTCTTGGGTTAGTATTGGATATTTTTTCAATTTATTTCCCCAGAGTTCTGTTCAAGCTGAGATTGTTTCTTTGAAAGGGAACAATATGGGCAATTGAAGTAATATTATGATTAAGAAACCTGTTAGATAACGTAAGAGGCTAAGATTAAAATTCTTCCACTTTTCTCCCACGTGCAGAAGCTAGAGAGGAAAAAGGAAAAGAAAGTTGTGTGGGTGGGGGCCATGAAAAATCAAAGGGAGATCAGTAGAGGGAAAGGGACCAAAGGGAGGGAGGGTGCAGTGGTATTGGCCAAATTATATTGTTATAATGTTTGCATGTACAAATATGCAACAACATATTTGCATATGTAACTACATCATCATGTTCAACTATATGCACCAATAAAAAAAGTGAAGGAAAATGTGAAAACAAAATTCTTCCAGTTTTAGTCTAATAAAAGGAATTCAGTGTCTGAATAATTTATTTTATCCTGAAATCAGAACTTTTTTTCAATTTGTTTAGTTTGTTTTTTGAGATGGTGTCTTGCTTTCTGGCTTAGAATTCCTGGGTTTAAGTTGATTCTCCTGCCACAGCCTCCTGACTAATTGGGACTGTAGGTGCCACACCTTTGATATTTGAATGATTTGGTGTAGTTGATCTTATTCTTACTTGGTTCACAATTTATATACCCTCTGCCATTTACCATGCAGTATATTCAATACTGAGATTATTTCTTCAGTTTTTCTCTTTTCTTCTAATAGTGCTCTTGGGAATGAAGAAAAAGTGCATAGAGCTTGACTGGACAAGTGGAAGATGAGAGAAATACATTACAAATTTGACCTTTAACTTGACTTACATATATTTTTCTCTGTATACAGTACAAATGTTACAAATTTGACATTTAACTTGACTTATATTTTCTGTATACAGTACTGATAAAATTTATAGTTACCAAAGTACATGATTTATGAATTTTTATTCATGGCAGTGATTTTATGTGATTTTATGACTAGAAAGCAATCACTGCTCAGGTAGAAGAGAAGCGCAGGAAGAAGCAGCTGGAAGAAGAGCAAAGAAAGAAGGAAGAAGAAGAAGAAGAGCGTCGCTTAGCACGGGAAAGAGAAGAGATGCAGAAACAGTATGAAGAAGACATACTTAAGCAAAAACAAAAAGAAGTACATATTTATATTTAAACTCTTCACATTTTAGAATAAAAAGGTTTTTTTAAGAGGAAAATGACAGAATCTGAACATTAGTGTGTATTTTTAAAGTGTGGAGACAGTTTTGAATGAAGGAAAAAAGGGAGAACCTTTATTTCATACAATATACTTCTCAAATACTGTACTGCTTTGGCTTTTTCTTTCTGCTGAGGAGGTCAAGATAGTTAATATAGCATAAAGCTAAATTTAATTCATGTGCTTTTGATTTCTGAGGATTATTACATGAATAATTCTAGGTATGAAAGAAATAATTGACCTTTCTATCCATATCACTTGTAAACATATGCATATTTTGCAGTGATTGGCTGGGACTGAAGACAGGATTCCTGTGTTTAGTAAGAGCCTTTTAAAAAAGAGCAGATATCTGGTTGGCTAGGAGAACCCCTCTATTAAGTGACTGAGACAAAGTAGGTAGGGGATGGTATTGAGTGCCACATATGTATGAGCTGACCTGACAAAGAGTAGATCATACAGTGACATTTGGTTGTTAAAGATTTTAAGGAGAACACAGTCTACGTTTTCCTGTCTTTTTCCACTTGGCACCTTTCACTCTAAAGTTGGCTAGTAAGGTTCTGAAATCATTAGCTTGAACAGGCTGAGGCAGCTACCCCCATATGATAACTATATATATATATATGTCTACACACACACACATGCATGAGAAAAAATATTTGCTTTACTCTAGCTATAAACACTGTTTCACCTTTTAGCATTCATTCTTAATCTTAATAGAACTATAAAATTTGACTATCAGTTTTAAAAACTTTGAAAACCTGAAATGGGTGAAAAGTTTTTATATAGGTGATTATTATATTTATTTAATATAGTTATAGAACATTAAAATATACGCTCAAAAAAGGGCAGGAACTTTGCCCTATTGACTCTTCTAGTGTCTAGATCAGTACCTGACACTTATAAAAAGCTTAGGAAATATTGAGAGAATAGTTAAGTTTTTACAAGTTTGATAATTAAAGAATTTTATGTTATTAATAGGAAATCATGACTCTCAAGACAAATGAGCTATTCCAAACAATGCAGAGAGCACAGGAGCTGGCACAGAGACTAAAACAAGAACAGAGAATCCGAGAATTAGCTCAAAAGGGACATGACACTTCTAGATTGATGAAAAATCTCGGTGGTAAGTGATTAATCAGAATTTTACTTATATTTTTGAAGATGATTTTAAGTACTTGACTGTTAACTATGTATGTTTAAGGGAATTTCAGCTCTTAATCTAACTTTATAAATAGAAATGCTTATTTGGAAATTAAAAGTAGAACTAAAGTAAAGATAATTTTTTAGTACCTTTCACATACCTCCTCCCCTCCCACCTTTCCTCTTGCAATACTGGGATCAAACCCGTAGCCTAGTGCTTGTTAGGCACACACTGTGCCACTGACTGGATCACTGACCCTTCACATTTTCTTCTGTTGTTTACAGTAATGCTGTGACAGAGATCAAATGTGTACTTTGAACCCATTTTTACAAAGAAAACAACTGATTTTCCTAAATTCATTTAAGGATAAGAATACAAGTAACTCTTTGTAAGAAAATTTAAGCTAGTCTTTCTAATTTTTATTGTATTCTGACGTAAGCTAAGTTTTGTGTTTAGTTACTGCTGTGCTATACATAATTCCGTTTGTTATTGGTGCTGGAGATTGAATCCAATGGTAAGAGCATTGAGCTTTTTCTCCAGCCCCCTGTACATAAAAATTTCTTAATATCTTTTAAGTGTCATTTTAAGATAATTTCTTTCTTTGTGCCAGTTGATACAATACAAATGGACTATAATGCATCCATTAACATTTCAAATTCAAGACATGACTCTGATGAAGCCAATGATAAAATGAACACATGTATCAATTCAACTTCTAAGAAGGATACTGGTGTGCAGACAGGTATACAGAAATTTTCATTTGTCTTAATATTTACTTAATGTCACAAAGCAATTATCAGTAATTTCCACTTAGTTTTAAAACTTGAAATCTTTTTAAGAAAGGGATCTCTTTAATATTTTATGATAGCTTTGAGATAGTCACATACCATAAAATTTATCCCTTTATGAGTGTTTTCTAGTATTTATAGTTGTGTAGCCAGCATCACAATCAATTTTAGAACCTTTTCCTGACTGAAACCTGGTAACCCATTAATTCTCATAACCCATTTCCCCTCTCTTTCAGTTAACATTGTCTTGGATTATTGCCTGTTCTGGACATTTCATGTAATTGGAATCATACCATATATGGTCTTTTGTTGATTGGCTTCTGACTTGGCCTAATCCTTTAAGGTTCATCAGTGTTCCTTTTTATTGCTGAATGTCATCCCATTGTGTGGAAATAGATTTTGCTTATTCAAGATTTGATGGACACTTGGGTTCTTTACATTTTTTCTTATGTGTATGCTGTTATGAACACTCTCAAGTTTTTTGTTTGTTTTTTCCAGTACTGGGGATTGACCCTAGGGAAACTTTACCACTGAGTTAGATGTCCAGTCCTTTGCAAAGTTACTGAGGATGGCCCTGAACTTGTGATCCACCAGCATAAGCCTCCCAAGTTGCTGGGCTTACAGATATGTGCTACTGTGACAAGTTCATGTTCAAGTTTTTGTGTGGTCACAAAAACTTTCAGTTCAGTTCTCTTGGGAAAGAATAGAAATTACTGAGTTATGTGGTAACTCATGTTCGGCATTTTAAAAAACTACCTAACTGTCCTCCAAAGCAACTACACCATGTTAGGGTCTCACCAGTGATGTATGAAGGTTCCTATTTTCTCTATATACTACCTACCACTTCACAACCATTAAAATGTTATTTTATGTGATTTTGATTTGTATTTCCCCAGTGATTGATACTGAACATATTTTCATGTGCTGGTAGTAATGAGGTAATATGGCAGTATCCATGCTGGTTAATTCTAGCTCTCCATGCTCATTATGAATCCCTTTCAAACCTCTCCGTTTTTAAAATCATTTTTTTTTTTTTAATGGTGTCTCAATATCTTGCCCAGTCTGGTCTTGGAACTCTTAGACTCAAGTAATCCTCTTGCTTCAGCCTTCTCAGTAAGTGGGACTAATAGGCACATGCTACTTTAAAAAAAAATTTTCTAGAGGGGGCTGGGGAAATAGCTCAGTTGGTAGAGTGCTTGCCTTGTAAGCACAAGGCCCTGGGTTCAATCCCCAGTACCCAAAAAGAAAAAAAAAAAAAATTTCTAGGAAGCCATTTTACTAGTTTTACGAGGTAGCAGTGGATTTTCCTGTCACTACTGGTGGTCCCTGCAGATCCTGTAGTAACTAAAGAGACAGAAACCAACTTGGCTGTTCACTTAGCTAGAATAATCTACTTTGGAGTTGGGATAACCTCAAACCCAAAATGTCTTAAGGAAATTCTTGTAGTACTATTTACCATCAATTACTTTTGGACCCTACTTTAATATACCAGATTAAGCACATCATGTGAAGTGGATGATTTTATGTTGTCATGGGTGTGACTGGTGCCACTAAACGCATACTTATGGTTAAAATGGAGATTTTAGAGAAACTGGGACCATTGCGCACTATTTGAGGAATGTTAAAAAAAAAAAAAAAAGTGTTCTTCAAAAACTTACAAATAGAATTACCATCCAGCAATTGTACTTCCGGGCGTACACCAAAAAACCCCTCTCAGGTGTTAAGACATTGAATGTGTGTTCATAGCAGCATTATTCACCTTTCACCAAAAGGTTCACAGCAGCCCAACTGTGTATGCACAAAATGAACCAAATGAAGTCGTACAGTGAATATAGCATTAAGAACACGCCACAACATGGATGAACTTTGAGGACTTTAAGTGCATAAGTCAGTCATAAAATAAGTAACTATTTATATAAGGTATCTAGAAGTCGATTTTTAGAAACAGTAGTAGAATGGTGGTCGCAAGTGCAGGGGTGGTAATGTTCAATTTGCTGTTCAATGAGTGTATGTAGACTTTCACTTTTGAAAATTAAGGTTTTAAGGGGAAGAAATGAGTAAAGTGGTGAATTTTGGTATGTGTATTTTGTCATAATTTTAATTAAAGACATTTTTTTAGATGACTTAACTACAGGTATATTCACCAATGCAGAATCATACAGTGAATATGTAAAGGAGAGGGAAGTCACAAATTGTTCATCTCCTGAGATTGCTGCAGAACTTAATGGACAATTTAAGACAGACAAGCAAGAATTAAGTAAGGAAAAAGCCAACTTGGAAAAAGAAAACAGTTTGTATAAGTGTAATGAGTTTATAAGACCAGACAAACAAAAAAAACACAAGAGATGTCCTAGAAGACCTGAATGGAATATAAATAAGCCTCTCAAAAGGTATGTTCCAGCATCAGAGAAGTATCCCATACAGCTTCAAAGACAGAGAGAAGAAAAAAAGGTAAGAAGACAGATGGAACTGCTTCATTTGGTAGAGAGAAATAATCCTGAACACCTCTCTCAAAATAGAGGCACATCATCAGAAGTTTATTCCTCTCAACAAGAAACGGAATCACAGAGCAGGTGGCATCTAGTCAAAAAGGTAAAGCTTTTCTGTTGTAAAACAGTTCCCCAAAGGCATGTTTTGACAAGGCTGTTTGTCTGTATGTTAGGGGTCATCAGACTATATAGCCTGTGGAAAAGTCCACTGTGCTGCCAGTTTTTGTAAATAAGTTTTACAGGAACAATGGTCATGCTTATTCTTTTATGAACCATCACTGGCTTTATGCTAGAGTAGTTGCACCAAAGACCACATGGCCCAAAGAGCTGAAAATATTTGCTGCCTAGCCCTTAAGAGAAGTTTACACTCAACTTCTATAGATGAATTCACACGCCCATTGAAAACCCTGGCTTATATAAAAGTAGCCAGTTTGGGAAATTTGAAATTGTTGACTGGAAAAAAAAAAACCAAATCTATGACATTGTCCAGTATCTGTTGTTCATATATTCTCCATTAAAAGTGTCATGTATCCTTTCAGGAAGAAGAACCTATGAAAATTCATTCATTGAACAAGGAAAGGTATGTGGATTATTTCAATGCCTATTTGATCCTTTCTGAGACAAAAAGGGGGTACAAAACATTAGGCACATGTGTATATATGAAGATTTAAGGAGTAAGGATGGCATTTTAGGTGGACTGGGTCTATGCAGGTATGTGTGTGACAGTTCTTTAGTAAGCAGAGTTTTGATTTTCATCAGTGGACCAGGATTGAAGAGGAGAATAGCTAGTTTAAAGTTGTCTTGGAATGGGACTCTAGTAGATGCTAGATGGCAAGGATATTATGGCAAATTCTCTAGAGAGAAACAGGAGGCCAGCAGTGATCCCTCCACCTTCTACTAGCATACAAATATCAAGCTTATTCTATTGCCCTGTTTCAGTTTGTAACTATTTTTTAAAAACAGGTTTCAATCATCACCAGTTCCAGCAGTGAAAAATAGAACTCAACAAACTCAGACTAATACGTTACACTTACCACTAAAAAACAGTAGCTATGAAAGAGAGAATCTGATCTCCAGAAGTGGTCAAACAGAATTATCATCAGGGATGTCTGAACCATCCCATTTTATTCCCTACGTTCGAACAAATGAGATCTATTACCTTGATCCAGATGCACCATTGTCTAGGCCTTCAACCCAGGAGCCTCAATACCAAAATTCTCAGGGTAGGTATGATCAGGGTGAATCCCCTTCATTCTAATTTAATTCCTGAACTTATAGTGTTCCCAGCATATATAGTGTAGCATGGATGTGATTTTGTAAATTTTATCTTGCTTCATTCAGATTGTGACCATGTGTCTGACCACCATGTCAAGGATCCACTTCTTAATCCTAACTTATTGAAAAATAGGGATCGACAGCAAGCAATCCTTAAGGGACTTTCAGAACTAAGACAGGTATGAGCTTTTTCACCAAGTCCAGATGCTACTGCTCAAGGGTGGGGAGCCCTGTGTAGCTGATTTAGGCAACTGATTTACATACCATTTTAAGAAATTATTGCTGGTCCTGCAGAAACAGAAAATAGGATCTGCTTTCAGATAGTAATATATTCAATCATTTTCCAATATGAAATCATTAAACAGTTCTTAAGACAATTTTATTGAATAAAAAACATACATTTAAACAGTAAGACAAAACAAATTATGCTTTGATCAACGCAAAATGAATGTATAGGAATGTATTGGCAATTTAAAACATTGATGGCTGAGAATAATTCAGTGTGAAATTACATGTATAACCTTTCTCCCAGACCAGTTCTCCATCTTGTTCTTATAACTTACTTTTAAACCCATCCCTGGGGCTTTGCTCCCTACATTTCAAGTGCTGTGAAGGGGTAGTACTGAGGTCACTAAGAAAAGGAACATGTGAGGGTGGGTCTCATGCCCATTTTAAGAGCACTTGAGGGAAAGGATTTAGAAAAATCATCCCTATTTTTTTTTTTTGCTAACTACTACTACATAATATCCAAATGAAAAAAAGACTAACAATTATTACTGGGGATGAGGGAGATATCAAGCTTAAGCTATGGCCAAGTAAATACATAGTTTTCCAAGTAAATATAACAGGAGTTTTCAAAGCCGGCTACACACCTTACTAATGTATCAATGTGATTTCAGGGCCTTCTCCAGAAGCAAAAGGAGTTGGAAACTAATCTCATGCCTTTAGCTGCAAATCAAGAAGAGAATTTTAGTTCTTCGTTTTAAACAAATGTGCTCATTGCTCACTGTATTTTTCAAGTACCCTATTTTTCAAATGATTGTTAGAAACCTGTACATTATGTAGTAAAATGCTGGGTTTAAAAAAAAAATATATATATATATACATATATATACACACAATAAAAGCATACACTGTTTTGTAAAAGATCAGTAAAAAAAATCTTTACTGCTGTTAACAGTCTGGGTGTTTTAAGTCCTATAAAACTTTTACTTACCTTAATAGTCTGGAGTTCCTGACCTGTAAATGTTCTTCCATGGCTTTTTATGTACCTTTATTTAAAAGTTCTCCTGCGGTACCAGAAGACTTAAAACATTTTTAGACTTTTTACTAAAATAACCCAGTTTAGGCTTCTGTGGAAGTCTGTTTCTCTAAATCCTGACATTTATTGTAGAAACTGCTGCAATTTTCAAAAATGTACAAGTTAGCATTAGTAAGGAGACCACAGATAAATTTAAAACCCCTTATCTAACTAACCTATTACCACCATATCTATCTCTTTAAATCCACTAGATTTAAAAAAGCTGGTTGATATATAAGTCCTTTTATGTACATAAGTATTAACTAAAGCTACACATTTTGAGGTACTGATATTTAACTGTGAAAAACGCTATACAAAAGCTCTTCAAAATAATTTATCATCTGACATTATTTCTCTTTGCCATCCTTCTATAAACATCTAATTTTACATATAAAACTGACTTCAATATGAAGCCCAAGTACAAAAGAATGTAAAACTTAAAAGTGCCAACATGAGAATTCAAATACAATATGTTAGAAATATATATTTATTTCAATTTTCAGATGCTTCAACTGTTACAGGCCATCATGATTTAAATAAGAGGAAAAACATTTCAGAAAGGATAAGAAACCTTTTGCTTAGAGAAAGAAATATAAATTGTTAATAAATTGTTAATTCACTTAAACAGAAAAAAGTTCACAACAACCTATTTTTTTAAAAAAGTTACTGCATTTCTCTCTTCAATCATTTTTTCCCCAATTTACTGGAGATGGAGGTTTATCTCTATCCAAGCTTTGAGTATAAGCAGATAAAAAGTCATTTTCATTTTCTTGACACTGACTTGATGAAAGGGCATATGGTGTCCCCAAAAATGTCTGATGAGTGAGAACATTAAAATGACTAAACTGATGGGACATATTTAATTGACTCTGGTGAACCTGAAAGTTGCTATATGAATCTTGTTCTGCTGAATTGCTGTTCTCTCCTTCAGAGCATACTATATCATCAACAGAAGTGCTCTCTTCAGAATCAATTTGGTAAGTCTTATCTTCTAATAAACTTTTTTGCACGTCAAGAGATGACTGCAACTCAATTTGAATATTCTTTTTTTGATCTGTTCCACTGGATCCTTTGGTCTCTTTCGCCAATATTTCTGAATGAAAATTGCTGCATACTTCTATATGTGAGATTTCATCCCCTGAATCCAGAGACATATCCTCTTCATCCTTTTCATCGTTTTCTAAAAGAGCTACATTTAAAAAACAAAAAGTCCTCCTCTATTGAAATACACAATTTGTTTAAGTTTTAAAATTATACACTACTCACACAATATAACGCGTCAGGGTCTGCAAGTCCACAATCCCTTAAAGCTTGGTCTTCTGCCACAAGTTCACTTAGTCACAACACTCACACTAGGTGTGAATGTCCAGATAATCCGATGCTAAAAGCTTCTGCGAAATGTGTTCACGTTTAATGTTGGGAAATCCCAACTCCCAGCTCCAAAGGGGTTAATGTCAAAACAGCATCTAAAGTTATACGGTAATTCAGTATTTGACAAAACAAATATAAAATAAAACTTCTGACATCTAGCTTCACTGAATTACTAAACTGGTTAGCTTTATTGAATGTTTGATCATCTCTGCTTTTCACCAAAAATAGTATAAATACATCTTTACATAAAATCTGGAACCAAAAGCAGAGGCCATCTCACAAGACTCAAGCTATAATATTCCTATTGTCTTATAATTACATTGCTTCATACACCTGAGGAGATTTAGTAGCCCAATCTAAATCCCCAGATCTGGTTTCCTAACTTTTTTCCTTAATAAAACCCCTTAGCGGACAGCAGCAGTCAATAAAGCATACATACCCTCAAAGAGAAAATGCATACTCCACGGTATGCACAGGCCACAGCATAGTCAGAAATGCAGTATACAGTGACAACTTGTACTGACTAAAGAATAATAAATGAACAATCGTGTGCATGCTAAGTATGCTAAGAATGATAAATGCCTAACCCTAAGCCTATTTACACTGAAGTCAGTGGTTTCAAAACAGGTATTCAACTATTTCATACCAGACAAAACATTCCTTTTTCTGTCTGCCTTTAAAGAAAATAAAACTACTGAAAAGTTACCTGACTGTGACTCAAGGTTCTCATTAGCACCAAGCAACGGAAGGTTTTCTTCTGTGATGGAGTTGTGATAGCCCACAAGATTTTTAAAGTTTTGCATAAAGTCTTCTGCAGTTGCAACTACTATTCCATTGTCTGTATAACTGGAAAGCACCTTGATGCTCTTTTCTTAAAAATAAGAAAAAGCCTCTATGTACAAATAGAGAAACAACATGTATCCCATTTGTATACAATAAAAAAAAAAAAAAAAGAAAGTAAATACAAAAAAAAATAAGAAAAAGCTTCACCAGTTGAATATTCGTAGACAAACAATGATGCCTGCCCTCAACAAAATCCTTTATTCCCCACATTCAGAATTCTAGCTTAACTACCCACCCCAGCCTCAGGACATCCTTTTTTCATCCACATCCCTATATTCATAGTAGAAAGCTTAGAGTATTTTCTTTACCTGTTAAAAAGACTATGTGCCGTTGTTGTATGTTCTGAGCCTGAAGTCTGATAAGGCAATCCAGTTCTGGAGCATTTCGAGTTTGTGAATCACAATTGTGGTATGATAAGATTTCAACCAGATGTTTCTTCTGATAGACATTCAGAAGTGTCAACAAACTTAGAGCTTTAGCATTCAATCTGAAATAAAGTAAAGTTCAAAATCTGGGTCTGCACTTCTAAAATTTTTACTTCAGATTAAAACCATAATTCCTCGATTAGGTAATCAATAACATCTATACTCTCAGCTCACTGCCAGATACAGGGATGCTTAGGGGAGAAAGCTGGAATTGGGCAATCCACAAGGTAAGCTGGCAGGGTTGACAGCCCTTACCACCTTAGGACAAAAGTTCAACCAATCCATTAAAGTATGAATCTTCCCAAAATACCACAATACACAACTCTAAGCTATTGCTATAATGTAAGGCACAAGGCAACAAACTAGAAAAAACTATCAGCTGCAGTTAGGAAGGTGAGGGAACTGTTGACAAGTATACTGTTAGATCTCAGTATTGTTTTTAAACTGTAATAGCAAAGATTTGCCCCTAAGCCTACTTTGTTCAATCCCTAGCACCACATAAAAATAAGCAAAATGAAGGTATTTGTGTCCATCTACAACTAAAACTATTTACTTAATCCTGAATTTCTTTAAGAGTGTACCATGGAATGTAGAATGATACAAATATAAAACAATTCTTAACTAGAGTTTCTGAGATAATTTTAAAGTATAATTACCTTTTATAGACTCTAGAGTAACTCATCACTGTACTTGTTTGTGGACTAGTACTCCAGGGAACTGACCTCCAAGCACTTTAGAACTATGTACAAATATTAATGAATATCCTAATCACCAATCTCTCTCTCTCTCTCTTTTTTTTTTTTGGTGGTGCTGGGATTGAACCCAGGGCCTTGTGATTGAGAGGCAAGCACTCTACCAACTGAGTCATATCACCAGTCTCCTTATCAGGTTGAGATTAATACTTGTCCAAATACTTGTGACTGTATTATTACTAAGCGTGGTCCTTTATTAGGAGAGGGCCTGATCTAGTTGGCATACACAATCCAAAGAAAAAAACCGCAGATCCTGCAGACCCATTTTGACTATTTTAGACCCATAAGCAAATTAAACCACACAAAACAAGAACTTAAACATCTACCTAAACAATAACCACTTCCACCTTATGGGAGAAAAAAATAATTCCATATCTGTACTCATGACTGGCTATGGACAGCTATAAAAACAGTGCCTAATCTATCTATAAACATGGAAAATTTTTGTAAGCAATACTAAAAGTTATTTTTTCCAAATCTTACCTGCCCAGTTCCTTTAGCTTTTTCTGAAATTTACAGTGGACTTTCCAATGCCATTTTCCTTCTGGGGTACTAAGGTCTTCGAGGAATGCCAAAAAATTTTTAAGGCTCTCTGTTGAGATAATGAAGTTCCTTTTCAGTTAACAGTCCACATCTAAATTATGGAAGAAATGCCTGTTCATATTATGTAAGAATGACTACTTTGTTATGTACTATTTTCATCCTTTTCCTTTTCCCTACCTCAAAAGAGATCTACATAATTCTTAAAGCAATAAGACTACAATATCTGCAAATAAAGAACACTGATGATAGTACCAATATTAGAAGTAATACAAGTGCAGCAGCACAGAAAAGTATTTGAAAATACTAAGAATAGGAAAGGAATTTGAGGTAATAAGATTGATGTATACTAATTATCTGAGAAGGACAGAATAAATAGACAATACAACTAAGAAATCAAGTCTCTAGTTTGTTTTCTCTAAAAGCCTAGGATTAGAGATAGTGAACAAGTTACATGCTCAAAACACTACATTAACCTTACCAATTGTGACCACCTCTGGATTTAAAATTGATTCATCAGACACGATAAAACCTCCTGATACAAATAAATCATTGTATGTATGATTTTTAACATCATCCAGGCTATCAACACCAGCAAAATTAACACAGGGGAGTTTCTTTAAGGTCACCAAGCTAGGTACCTGTTAAATATCAAAAATAGAAAAGGACAGATAAGGGAGTGAATTGATAAGTAACCTACATAGAAAATCTTTATGGCTCATCTATACTAACAGGTTGCATCTGAAAATAAAATCACAAAAATAATTTCTCCAACATTATTTCCCAATATATAAATTATCTATACAGTTTACGATAGACCTGAAAACAAAATGGACAAATGGCAAGTCTGTAACCCATGAATATAGTCAGAATTCAAAAGACAAGAGCCTCTATGCTAGAACAGTCATGAAAGGCCTAAGACCTGATTGACATAGGCTCCTAAGACTGGACAGGATACCTCCAAATCCAAGGAAAAGGGGGACTGACTTGGCAAAGAAGAGGTGGCACAAATAGGTGCCCAAGACATAAAAATGAAGATAAGAATACAAAAGAAATTCAGCAGACCCCCTAGCATGCGAGGATTCGGTACTTTTATTAGTCCTGACAACTTTGATAGGGGAAAATATGATATACAGCAATTTAGGAATTTTGCAGGAAACAAACTGCCAAGCTAATTCATGGAAGGATACTTAAATGTTTTATCATCTTTAAAGCTTACTTAAAAGACAAAAACCTTTAGTTTCACTCAGATTTAAAAATAAGGGAGTTATAAAAGTCAATATAAGTAGTGAATATGACTTAATAGATTACCTTGTGAATGAAACCTGCAATGTCTTCATTTTGAATAATAATCAATAGTTTATCTAATTTTGATCTTCTTTCTAAAAACTGTTCTGGGTGGCATTCTGTATTGCCTAATTTGATAAGATATTCCTGTTAAAGAAAAACAACTAAATCAACATTAAAAAGCCTTTTTGAAAACAATGTAACAGATAAGCTTTACTACTAGGACCTTTAAGAACTTTCACTCTAGGGAAGTTCAGACCTGAGAGCTTATCAGGTCCACTCTACTCTTGGTGAAGAGGAATCAAAGGGTCAAGCTTCACCAGTCACACTTTCACAATATTAGAATGTTATGCATTTAAAGTCAAGTAAATGCCTGTGTGAAATGACAGAACTATAAGAATAATGGATTAGCCCAGATCCCCACATTTCTAGACCCAGCTCTGTTGTTTATTATGAGAAGTGCAGAGCCACCCCTTGCTTTCTTTTTCATCTGCTTAACAGGCCCTTGGTTGTTTATGGCAATATTACTGTGATACTCTTCAGAGTTAGGAAGCTCATTTAATTCACAGCTGGTCAGAAAGCATTCATACACAGCTTCCACACATACACCAGTATTCACATACTAATTAGCCATTTAACATATTCAAGCAAAGTCGACTCTCCCATTTAAAACCTCCCTCCATGCTGGTGGCAAAGTACTACTACCTTTCACAGGACACAGGCAGTTAAGTCCATGCAGAGTTCTCTTTGCTTGCTGGTAGATTCCTGAACCCTGAAGTCAACTGCAGAATCCTGGAAGTAACACTCCTCAATGTTCTCAAGGTCAGCACAGCTGGTCAAATAGCCAGATCAATAACCAGTGTGCTTGACGACTAACCTACTGCTCTTTTGAAAGCTGCCTAAGTGTCATACCAAAGAGGATATTTTTTTTTATAGCTCTAGACTAAAGTAGCAGCTTTTTACAGATTTTACTCTTAAGTTCTGAAGTACCTGAGCAGATCCTAGACTAGCTTAGTTAGTAAAAAGGTAAATACTGGCAGGCCTACTTAGTGATTTTGGTCTTTTTTAATATTAGGGAGCTTTAAATGTAAGTTTATAAGACTATCTTTTACAATAATAAGACAACATGAATACAGAAATTGGAAAATTTAAATTTTTATTCCTTTTCTTTTTCTCTACTGTAACGTTTTTGCTGGAAATTATCCTATAGATACTGATGAAAAGTAGCAAAAGTTCCATTTTCTACCCAGATTTCTAAGAGTAGTCACTTATTCTACATAAAGTAAATAATGCCAGAAATAATTTGTTCTATACTAAAATGAATTCAAAGCACCATTCATAAGGAAAAACATTTCCTATCCCTTCAATCTAAATGTCATGTTAAGAATGTTACAATTATATTTAAAAAAAGAGAGAAGAGGGTAGTGGAGGTGGTTTATGCTGAGCACATTAGCAAATGTGCCCAGTCATTCTACAAATAGCTTTTTAGTTCCCAACTTGTTTGTTTTTGCATTATCATGTTTCTATCTTTCTTATTTATTGGGCAGTCCTGGGGATTGAGCTTAGGGCCTTACCTTTCTAGGCCAACACTCTACCACTGAGCTATATCCCCAGCCCTTATGCCCAGCCTATTCTCTCAATTAACCCTATGCTAATTACCTATGCTCCATAGAGTTCTTTCCTTAAGCTCAGAATCTCTACAATGAATTATACAGAGCAAAAATGCAACCAAGCCTGGTTTCATCTTCCCAGGAAATCACAAGGATTCAATAAGAAAAGCACAACCGAAATATTCTCATCCTCTTTCATTTCCACGTTGTTCACATCTTCATTGATTACACCACATGAAACTTGGTGACATCAGAGATTCCCAGACAAATAAAGGGTTAGGTCCTTTTCACTACTACTGAGTTTCTGGGCCATGCTGTGCTGTAAGTCACTAACTTATTCCTGTGTTTCCTCTAATGAAACAGGTGGCAATTTTAGTCATAAGTAAATTGCATAAATGGGAACAAGCATTTATTTGAAAACCCATGACATTCCCTCAAGTTAGAATTAAAATCTTATGGTTTAGTATTAATCAGTAACATTAAGCCACTGATGTAACTGTTCATTTTAAACCTATTTTTAACCAATTTTACCTATGTCTATACTTACATACACAAAAGGTATAAGTATTTAAACCAAATACCTTAAAAGTTATTCTACTCTAATGGCCTTGGCAGAAAAGACACACCTTAGAGTGAACAGTCTTTCATGACTGGTAATTCTTTCAGGATCATCAAGGTTTCTGATTAGCAAGGGGTACAGGGGAATTACGACATGCCAGGGTATCAAGTAACACCACCAGAACATATCATTAGGTCATCCCTGGACAGTTTTGTTTGACTTCCAAAATCCCATTATGAAAACTGACAACTGTTTTTCTTCCCTTTCATTAAAAGTCCAAGAAGGCAGCATTTAAAACCTCTGAATCAACAGTTTAAAATACCTGCACTATGTATACAGACTCTTCTTTGGCAGTGTTAGGGATCAACATGTTGTTCTTTCACTGAGCTATACCCTGAACTCCTTGCAATTACGTATATAAATGTCTAAAATTACACAGAAAACAAGATTCCCTAAATTCTAAGATAGAGCAAAGGTTCTAAATTTAGTTCAATTTATTAATCTTCAATTCTGAATTATTAGATTCTGAAAATATAAGATCAACTTATTAAAAACTCCATTTTATAGAGGCGAACCAACAAGTTTATTCAGCATTACTATTTACCTTCTCATTTAATTACCTTTATTTCTTTACAGAGCACACTCTCTTCTTCTTCGTGAATATAAAATTTCACAGTATTTTTCTGGACATCTTTCATGATTTTAACCAAACTATTAAATACTTCAGGTTCCAACTGGCTTATAAAATCTGAAAGAGCTGGTTGGGCAGAGATGTTTATATCACTGGGTGACTTTGTTTCTTTTTCTACTGGTTCCCGGGCAGCATCACCAGGTACAGTATGATCAGAAGTCACCATTACCTCTGTGGCATGGTGTGACTGGTTCATTGATCCTTCAGTTAAACTCAATGATGAAGAGGAATGCTGTTCATTAGAGTTGTTGTCTTTCAAAACATCACTACAAAGTGGCTCAGGGAGGTGTTTATTGTTGATGTCACTTGAGGAAAGTGGCACAGTATTCCTTCCCAGAGGATTCAATGCTATCTTGGTATCAGAATCATTAGGACTGACTGATGGCAAATTCCCACCTTTAGCTGATGCTTTAATAATAATAGTATTTAGTTTCTCATGCAAACCATCTACAAATTCCTGAACACCAGCTTTTGAAGTCTTAGAATATATGAACTCAGAGAGCCGTTTCATCTTCTCTTGTGTGGAAAAGATAGGTGTGGAAATTCTACTGACATATGAAACATTCTTTTGCTTCAAAATCTCTTCTATCTTCCTAGAAAAGAGATTGTACTCTCCTAACACTGTTCTCTCTGTAGTTTCGCTCACTGCAGGCGGCTCTGCTGCTGGCACACACTGCTCCTCCACTGTCACCACCTGACCTGTCAACACGTCATCCTCAGTGGTGCCCTTTAGTGTGTCTGTAAATGGAGAGGATGGAAACTGGTAATCAGAACTTCTCTGTCTACTTATTACCCGGGGGTCGTTAGGAAAGGCCTCCTGTGGTGGCAGACACACCAGTTGTTCTTCTGGTGATTTCATACCTATACAGGAAGAGTTTATTATTATAAGAACAATCCACAGAGATAATATTTAAAACTACATTTAAATAAGAAGAAAAAGATGTCAGGTCATAAATATTTAGAATTATGTATCCAAAAGTAAAATAAAAACCTCAAATGCCAGTGTGAACCCTATTTCCCATGTGCCCTACTTATGCCCGTATCTTTGGGTTTTAGGAGGCTGAGTAATAACTTTGTTATTTTCTTTTGAAGTGTTCAAACAAGTATCTATAGTGTCAACACAAATCATGTGCTTCTTTTCTGCTTCCCTATCATTTCACAGACCTGATATGTTTTAATCAGGATGGTCAATTATATCAGCTTACTCAAATCCTATATTCCTTGCTAGGTAATAACTACTATAATACTCCCTTAATATTAGAATCAGGTGTAAGGCAACTCAAAGAATGTTAAAATAAAATGCTAAGTGAATAATCACCAGTCATTTAGGATCTACAATAATTCATCCACTTTCAGACTTGCTCTCACATATGGAGATATCCTGCAATGTTAAGGATTTCTGTCACTGAAAAAAGCCTCAACAAGACAGGAAAGAACAAAATTTCATAGCTGATTTAAGAGTAATACTTTTGATAGTACTATAAGTATTTTCATTTTGTTTGGAAGTAATTCCAAGAGAAATCAGGATAGCTATTCCACTTGAGATCAAGAGGTGTTTTGGTTAGCTGATGCTAAAGGGTCTAAAATCTTTGATTATTGACAATGAGCTCAATCCATAAGATCATACTCCCACACAAAAATCCTAAATTCAAATATATTTTTGAAACCACATTTCAAGACAAATACCCTAAATCCACTTTTAAGACACAGGGGTAAATATATTTAACTTCAATTTATAGTCATATTACATTTTAGGAAAAAAAATTGTGATCTTTGTCTAGAAGACCTTATCACACTATTTTACCCTTTAAAAATGACCAATATTCCTTAAAGACAACATTCCTTAATTGCTGCTGTAGTATAAGAAATGGTATCTCTAAATGAGAAAGTTCTCCCACTGTTTTCAAACCTACAATACTTTAAAAAGATACTGTGAATTCCCTTTTCAAGTTTTAGGTGTAGAAGCATGTGTTTTCTACACGAAATTATTTTCCCCACCCCACTTATACTTTTATAAATGGTTTTAACAGCCTCAGCAGCAACTTGTGACCTTCTCTACCAATTCTGGTGGTTATCATGAATCACTGCACTCAGTAACTACTGCAAAGGCACTTGTTAGTAGTAAAAGGACCACAGAAGGTCCACAGATGAAAGCAAGAAGGGGAGCAAATTATTCAACTTGCCAAGGAAAGAACTGCAACAATATGAAATTGATATGACAGAAAATTCAAGTTCTATAAATTTAGAAATATTTAATGCCATAATATCCTTAAATCTACAACATTAAAGTGGACTTTAGTATACACAAATAGCAAGGGTACATAAGAAATCAGTAACAATCCACTGAAAGGAAACTAAGTGTACTTTAGTATATTTTTCTTTCTTGAATTATATACCTTGTGAGACATCTGATTTATTCAAATAAAAATTAAATTGTCTTAAAAAAAAATGGGTTGAAGAAGACTATAATTTTAAACTTAGAGCTACACATCAGACCAATAAGCTTATTCCTGAAGGGCTACTGATAAAGGGATTTTTTCAAATTTAAATATAATATAAATCTACAGGGAGAATTTCCCATATTTAAAAACCCTAAACTAATAAACCCTCTTTAAAAATGTAAATTTCATTTGAAACAAATACCTCTATGATTTTAAGAATATTTTAAAACTATCTTTAACCAATACCAATAAATGATTTAAAAAACCCATACATGCCAATATCCATAATAATTCATGTTTTGTTTTACTGAATGTCATTAAAACATTTCAGTATCTTTACTTTTAAGTAAAATAGCAAGTTCTCTAAAGGTGACATCATTCAGACTGTCTACACTTGGTTGTAAAATATGAATATAGTATCCCAAATGAAAGCAGTGCAGATGCCTATGAATCATTTGAAATGCAAATAAGATACCAGCTATTTCTAATAAGAAAGAATTACTGATAGATGCACAACATGGATGAAACCCTCATACAAGTTTTAAAGAGCCAAACACACAAGAACTGTGTGGGTTCCATTTACCTGTAGTTGAAGAAGAGGCAAAACTAATGTAAAAGAAGTAAGATTAGTAGTACAGACTGAGTAGATGCGAAAGAAAACCTGGAGTGATGGAAATGTTTTATATCTTGACTTGGGTAGTAGTCACCTATGTTGTATACATACATACAATGAACTGTACACTAAAAATATGTGCACTTTCTTGTATGTTGTATATCAGCTGCTTTTTTTTTAAAAAAAATCTTTTCCTAGGAAGAGAGATTTTCTTGAAGGAAACTTTCTTTTAATAGTCAAAAGAATCACTATAAAAGATTTACAAAGAAAATGATTTAGCTTTCTTTCCATAAATTTTTCTGAAAGAGACTATAACAAAATGGAAACAAAAAAGACTAACAAACTCTAAGCAGGAAAACAAGCTCATGATCATATGCAGAAGCTGAACTGATTGAGCTCAGATATCAGACAAAGGAGAGACTCTCCAATGCAACTAGCTAATCAGTAATAATCTGTGAATGTTCTGGAATCAGTTTCCTTATCTCTTCAACTAGCTGCAGAAATTAGAAGAACCGTATTACAAAATTCAAGATTAGGAGTACTGTACTTAAAAGATAAATGGCTTTACTTCCTGATATTTTTTAAATTTTAAAGAAACTTGTAAGGCTGCTTAAGATATTCTGCAAAAATGGATCAGGAAAACATTCTAGTTTTCCCAAATAATCCTAACAGAGAGAATATACTGTAGGTAAAGAAATCTATAAATATTAAGTGACTCCTCTGAACACAATACAGTAAGAATACTTGATTCAATTCAATTAATGATTTAAATATAAATATGGTATTGGCCAAACTTCTGATAAATAATGGAACTTAAATCAATGCCCTATTGATAGAGAATCAGAAATGAAAGTAGCCATTCTGAAGAACTGGGAAGAAAAGCAAAGCAAGCCTTCTCACCTGGTGTTTGTTTCTCACCATGTTTCCCCAGCTGGTCTTCTGGGCTTCTTGTGTTCCCTCCTGAGGGAAAGCATCCATTAGATTTGTAGACTCTCTTAAGATACAAGAGACACCTATTAAGTACCTTTCAGAAAACCCCAAATGCTAACAAATCCAAGTACTCCTTCTTTTGCTTAAAATATTCCTGAAGGGTCATTCAGAAATGGCAAACTGTTTCCCTTTCCTTTCAGTTGATGAAATAACACCCAGATGCTGTGCCTTCAAATGGCTCAACATTAAGTATGAAGTGTTTAAATGAGGAATGATTAGGACAATCAAGTCAATAAACTACTTCAAGTCAAAGGCTCCAGCTCATGAAAGAGTAGCAGCTCCCTATCATCACCTTTAGGCTTCTTGCCTAGTAAGGTAGAAAACAGTGCTAAATGAAGTCCATGGAAACTTCTCAAATTTCAGAAAATTCTTCAGTCCTTGGAGGTCTCATGGGTCCAAGATCATAAGCCAGTCTACATTTTAGCAAAGAGTAGTCTATTTTTTCTTAAAGTTAAATGAAAGTCTAGAAATAGAAAAGATGCGCCCTAACAACATTTCTGAAAATATTTAGCCCATAACAAAGATGAATAAGAACTTGGAATATTAAGAATGTATTTGCATGGAGAAACAAGAATACTGAAAAATGATAATCTTTCAACATTTACACTATTCTTGAGGCCCATGGATCAATAAGCTTTCTTAGGGTTTTTGCATTTGATCATTTCAGTTCATTCTCCAAGATGATTAATTCTTAAGATACTCCAATATTAAGAAATCAAAAAAATTTTTTTCAAACAGATGAACCTTAACATGATCATATTAGATGACAGTTTATTGTAGTTAAGTTTAAGAAGCTGAGAAGTATTCATTGACCAAAGAGCATGATTTCATCTCTGTACCTACCTCTCCTTGTAAGAAACTTTCTGCCAACAATTTTCATTTGATAGTCTGCATGCTAAATCTAACAGGGAGAGTACATATATCCTAAATCCCTCTATTACTAATAGGCTCTTCTGCAGATACTTGCTGATGCTGACCAAGAACAGCATCAGCAGGTGATAAACATGACATTGCTCAAAATAAAGATATTGAAGATGTCAAAGCCAAGTAAGATAAAGCACCTAGTAACCCAAGAGTAGAATTTAGAAAAGATGAAACCCTTCAAAGAAATTGGTCCCTAGGTAAAGGCAGTAAACCTAAGACCTAGTTCACTTTTTCTTACCTGTAATTGGTATCAGTTTCCAATGTATTTCAGTCTCTTCAACATTATTTGACTTAGACTGTTGTCTATGGAATCCATGTTCAATGGGAACAGTGGGACACAAACTGCAATCTTCAAAATTATTCATGTTAATTAAATTTGGATCCTAAAAATTAAAGTACACATTCAATAGCATTCTTTTCAGTGAATTTTAATGTCAAGAATAACTATTTTCTTCACAGTAAATTCACACACTTCAATCTAAACATTACGAATGAGTAATAAACATAGCAAAGTTATAATACTTCAGTCTCAACAACAATTCTTCTCAAAACAATCTGATATTAATTTAAAACAGTGATTGGGAAACTTTTATAGTAAAGCACCAACATTTTAGGTTTTGTAGGCCATATACTGAACTCTGCCACTAACAGTTCAAAAGTGGACATAAGGCAATACCTAAGTGAAATGGCATGAAATTTTAATTACAAAAAAACCCCAAAAATACAAAAAACAGGAAGTGAGCTTGTGTTAGACAACCACATCCCTTGTCAACTGGAGTATTAAATACATTGGAAAATACTAACCATGCAGGTTAAGTATCTCAATGCCTACCTTATATACCTCCCTATATAAGCCTCTTACTAGGATTTTCTTAATATAAATATCCCAAAACTACATGGAGAAAGGCTGAGGACATCTACATAAGACTTTTCCTCTGGGTAGATAACAAATTAGAAATAAGTCCATGGAAATATGGTATCATTCTGGGTCATTCTCAATGATACAGCTATTTCTTGAGGAAGACCAGGTTACTTCCCAGTTAGAAACCAGTATATACCATAAACTGGAAGTCCTCAGAGAAAGGTGGAGAATTACTTCAGAGGTAATCCCAAAAGTTACACATCCTATTCCCATTTGTATAAGAAATACTAAGTACCTAACCTTACTTGTTACACTGAGGTACTAATAAATTCAACCATTTCATCTGCTTCACCCTTGAGTTCTCTGCCTCTGCCAGCAGAAAGCAGCATTTGCTTTGAGGATTCAATGTTATTATGAAACAACATGGAACCAACTTGCAATATGCCACTTCTGACAAACACTGTCCAGTCTTAGTTTTATCACAAGCAAACCTTAGATTATATATAAAGCCTACAAGAGCAGGAAGGAAAACAACTACTTTGGTATTTATTTTTTAACAAGGAAAACTCAGAAGTACTGTCCTGGATAAATAACTTTACTCAAAAGCATTTCTTTGTTTTTCTTGAAAGAAGAAACCACTCCCGGAAGCACATACCCACATCCTCCTCTACACCACACACACAAAAGCAAAGAAAGATAACAAAAAGACATATGCTTACTTCTTTCAAATGCAACTTATGGTCAATGCCTACTTCACTGGTAGAAACAGCAACCGGATACTTTAAAGATGTTACATTAACTTCTAGCAATGGGCTCTGAGCACCCTTAAAATGTGCATTTTCGATTTTTGCACAAGTAGGCTGCTCATATTCTTTCTTATCTGAGGTAGAGTTCGAGTCATATTCATGCTTCTGCCTCAGCTCTTCATAGGCATCATCAGTGCTCAATCCTAAGGCTTTGTTGACTGTCTCTGTCAGGGATGCATCAGAATGGCGTGCATTAGCTAATGTTTCTGATAGCCAATTAAACAGCCTATGAATGTCAGCAACACCGGAGTTGCAGGTATCCTGCTGCTGCTGTCTCAAGTCAGCATCATGCCCAAGTAAGCCAATGGGCTGTGGAGACTCTGGGGGGGGGGGGGGGGGGGGTTAAAAAAAAAAAAAAAAAGTCATCTCTTGAAATTAAGTTTGAGAGCCAGCTTACATATTTTAAAAATCAAATACATCTTAAAAATTACAAGAAATAGGCAAGGACACTGAGGTCGGACGCAGTCTCTGAGCCCGCCCACTCCCCCAGACACCGAAGTTGGACACTGTTGCTGAGCCCACCAGCCCACCCCCACACCAAGGATAGAGGCCGGTAGCTGAGCCTGCCTACCTGCCCCCCTACTGCTGAGGGACACTGTGCCTGCCTCCATGCTGACTCCATGCACCCTCACTAGGGCTCCCCAGCTTCTTTGGAGGCTGGTGCAGGCATTTTGAATTATTCCTGAGGGCATGGCCATCATCAGTGGAAGGGCAGCTCTCTTCCTGAGACACCTTCAGGAGACTGGAGGCCCTTGACAGGTACCTCTATTTACTCACATCCTACACCCTTCCCCATCCTCTTGTTCACAACTAGAAATACTGCAAGTAGTAATCGAATTGATCCTGTTCATTACAATAATGTTAAAGTCTTTATAGGGGCTATCAGATTCAGGGCTGCATTTTCTCTGTATTGGGAGCTACTGGTATTGATCTCCCCTTCAAAGGAGAGGTAGTGGAAAACTACAGGGTCATAATAAGCCTGCAAGGGGGGAACTTCGGTATATCTGATCTTCACTGCTAGAGGGGAATATATAGAAACAATATGAAAAAACAGGGGAAGAAAGTGTCCCTAACAAGCCAAGATGCTATTGTGATAGAATCCAATGACAGCATGGCAGCAGAAATGACAGAAAAAGAGTTTAGAATATGCATAATTCAAATGATCTGTGAAGCAAAAGATGAGATAAGAGAGCAAATGCAGGCAATGCATGACCATTCCAGTAAACAGTTAAAAAAGCAAATGCAAGAAGCAAAAGAACACTTCAATAAAGAGATAGAGATTCTGAAATACAAACAAAAAAACCCCAAATACTTGAAATGAAAAAAACAATAAACCAAATTAAAAATTCAATAGGAAGTATCACCAACACAACAGATCTCGTGGAAGACAGAATCTCAGACAATGAAGACAAAATATTTAATCTTGAAAATAAAGTTGAACAAACTGAGAAGATATTAAGAAGTCATGAACGGAACCTCCAAGAATTATGGGATATCATAAAAAGACTGAATTTAAGAATCATTGGGATTGAGGAAGGCACAGAGATACAAACCAAAGGCATGAACAACCTGTTCAATGAAATAATGTCAGAAAATTTCCCAAACCTGAAAAATGAAATGGAAAATCAAATACAAAAGGCTTACAGAACACCAGGTGCACAAAATTATAACAGCTCCACACCAAGACACATTATAATGAAAATACCTCACATACAAAATAAAGATAGGATTTTAAAGGCTGCGAGAGAAAAGCATCAGATTACATATAAGGGGAAACCAATACGGATATCAGCAGATTTCTCAGTCCAGACTCTAAAAGCAAAAAGGGCCTGGAACGATATATTACAAGCTCTGAAAGAACACAGATGCCAACCAAGAATCCTATACCCAGCAAAACTAACCTTCAGATTTGACAATGAAATAAAATCTTTCCATGATAAACAAAAGTTAAAAGAATTTACAAATAGAAAGCCTGCCCTACAGAACATTCTCAGCAAAATATTTCGTGAGGAGGAAGTGGAAAGCAACAATACAAGTCAGCAAAGGGAGGAACTACCCTAAAGGAAAAGTCAGTCAAAGGAGAAACCAAGTCAAGTTAAAAGTCAAAAATAAGCCAAAATGACCAGTAATACAAATCATATCACAATAATAACCCTGAGTGTCAATGGCCTAAACGCAATAATCAAAAGACACAGAATGGAAGATTGGATTAAAAAGAAGGACCTAACAATATGCTGCCTTCAAGAGACTCATCTCATAGAAAAAGACATCCACAGACTAAAGGTGAAAGGATGGGGAAAAACAAACTATGCACAAGGACCCAGTAAACAGCAGGGGTCTCCATCCTCATACCTAAGTTAGTCAGAAGGGATAAAGAAGGACATTTCACACTGCTTAAGGGAAGCATAAAACAGCAAGATATAACCATGTTAAATATTTATGCCCCAAACAATGGAGCATCTATGTATATCAAATAAATCCTCCTCAATTTTAAGAATCAAATAGACCAAACCACATTAATAGTGGGGAACTTTAACAACACACCGCTCTCACCACTGGATAGATTCGCCAAACAAAAACCGAACAAAGAAACTACAGAATAAATAATACAATCAATGATATAGACTTAATGGATATTTACAGAGTATTTCATCTATCATCGAGTAAATATACTTAATTCTTAGCAGCTCATGGATCCTTCTCCAAAATAGACCATATGCTATGCCACAAAGAAGCCATTAGTAAATACAAAAAAATAGAGATACTACCCTGTATCCTATCAGACCATAATGGAATGCAATTAGAAATGAAGGATAAAATAACAAAAAGTACTCCTACACCTGGAGACTAAATAATATGCTATTGAATGATGCAATGATAACAGAAGACATCAGGGAAAACAAAAAATTTCTTTGAGGTAAATGAGAACAATAACACAACATATCAAAATTTGTGGGACACTATGAAAGCAGTACTAAGAGGAAAGTTCAAAAAAATAAAAAGTCAACAACTAAATGACCTAACATTACATCTCAAAGCCCTAGAAAAAGAACAGATCAACACCAAAAATACTAGAAGACAGGAAATAAAATCAGAGCTGAAGTCAATGAAATTTAAACAAGAAAAACAATTCAAAAAATTGACAAAACAAAAAGTTGGTTCTTCGAAAAAGTAAACAAAATTGATAAACCCCTAGCCATACTACCGAAGAGATAGAAAACTCAAATTACTAGAATTCATGATGAAAAAGGAAAGATCACAATAGACACCATTGAAATACATAACATAATTAGAAGCTACTTTGAAAATCTATACTCCAAAATAGAAAACATCGAAGACACTGACAAATTTTTAGAGACATATGATCCTCCCAAACTGAATCAGGAAGACGTACACAATCTAAACAGATCAATTTCAAGTACCAAAACAGAAGAAGCCATCAAAAGCCTACCAACCAAGAAAAGTCCAGGACCAGATGGATTCTCAGCCAAATTCTACAAGACCTTTAAAGAAGAACTGATACCAATACTCCTCAAAGTATTCCAGGAAATAGAAAAGGAGAGAACCCTTCCAAATTCATTCTATCAGGCTAGTATCACTCTGATATCAAAAGCAGACAAAGACACATCAAAAAAGGAAAACTTTAGAACAATATCCCTGATGAACACAGATGCAAAAATCCTTAACAAAATACTGGCAAATCGCATACAGAAATATATTAAAGGGGCTGGGGAGATAGCTCAGTCGGTAGAGTGCTTGCCTTGCAAGCACAAGGCCCTGGGTTCGATCCCCAGCACCAAAAAATAAATAAATATATATATATATATATATATATATATATATATATATAAAAAAAAGATAGTGTATCATGATCAAGTAGGGTTTATTGCAGGAATGCAAGGTTGAGTCAACATCTGGAAATCAATAAATGTAATTCATCACATCAATAGGCTTAAGTTAAGAATCAGATGATTATTTCAATAGATGCTGAGAAAGTGATAAAATACAGCACCCCTTCCTGCTTAAAATACTAGAAAAAATAGGAATAGTAGGAACATACCTCAACATTGTAAAGGCTAACTGTGCTAATTAAGTCCACAGTCAACATCATTCTTTTTTTTTTTTTTGTGCGGTGCTGGGGATTGAACCCAGGGCCTTATGCTTGCAAGGCAAGCATTCTACCAACTGAGCTATATCCCCAGCTCCCAACATCATTCTTAATGGAGAAAAACTGAAAGCATTCCCTCTAAAAACTCGAAGACAGGGATGCCCTCTTTCACCACTTGTATTCAACATCGTCCTTCAAACACTTGCCAGAGCAATTAGACCAAAGAAATTAAAGGGATACAAATAGGAAAAGAAGACTAAAGCTGTCAATATTTGCTGATGACATGATCCTATATTTAGAAGATCCAAAAAACTTAACTAGAAAACTTCTAGAATAAATGAATTCAGCAAAGAAGCAGG
Source organism: Sciurus carolinensis (assembly GCF_902686445.1). Classification (NCBI taxonomy): domain Eukaryota; kingdom Metazoa; phylum Chordata; class Mammalia; order Rodentia; family Sciuridae; genus Sciurus; species Sciurus carolinensis. The sequence continues at coordinate 52,582,127 of NC_062229.1, read as the reverse complement.
ATATAAAATCAATATGCATAAATCTAATGCATTTCTATTCATAAGTGATGAATCCTCTGAAAAGAGAAATTAGGAAAACCACTCCATTCACAGTAGCCTCAAAAAAATAAAATAAAATAAAATAAAATACTTGGGAATTAATCTAACAAAAGAGGTGAAAGACCGCTACAATGAAAAGTACAGAACATTAAAGAAAGAAATTGAAAAAAACCTTAGAAGATGGAAATATCTCCCATGTTCTTGGATAGGCAGAATGAACAATGTCAAAATGGCCATTCTACCAAAGGCGTTATACAGATTCAATGCAATTCCAATTAAAATCCCAATGACATTCCTCATAGAAATACAGAAAGCAATCATGAACTTCATCTGGAAGAACAAGAGACCTCGAATAGCCTAAACAATCCTGAGTAGAAAAAGTGAAACAGGGGCTGGGGATATAGCTCAGTTGGTAGAGTGCTTGCCTTGCAAGCAAAGTCACCTCATATTAGACAAAGGAGCCAAAAACATACAACGGAGAAAAGATAATGTGTTCGACAAATGGTGCTGGCAAAACTGGAAATCCAAATGCAGTAAAAATGAAATTAATACTCTATCTCTCACCCTGCACAAACTCAACTCAAAATGGATCAAGGACATAGGAATTAGACCAGAGACCCTGCACCTAATGGAAGGCAAAGTAGGCCCAAATCGTCATCATGTTGGCTTGGGATCACACTTCCTCAACAAGACTCCCAAAGCACAAGAAATCAAAGCAAGAATCAACAAATAGGATGGACTCAAACTAAAAAGCTTTTTCTCAGCAAAGGATACAATCAAGAATGTGAAGAGAGAGCCTACAGAGTGGGAGAAAATCTTTTCCACATGCACTTGAAATAGAGCACTTATCTCCAAAATGTATTAAGAACTTACAAAACTTTACACCAAAAATAAAAAGAACTCAATCAATAAATGGGCCAAGGAACTGGACACTTTACAGAAGATGACATATAGGCAATTAATAAATATATGAAAAAGTGTTCAACATCTCTAGTAATTAGAGATATGCAAATTAAAATAACTAAGATTTCATCTTACTTCAATTAGAATGGCTATTATCAAGAACACAAATAATAATAGATGTCATGGATGTGGGGAAGAAGGCACACTTTTACACTGTTGGTGGAGTTGAAAATGGTGCAGCCACTCTGGAAAGCAGTGTGGAGAATCCTCAGAAAACTTGGAATGGACCCACCTTTTGACCCAGTTATCTCACCCCTTGGTTTATACCTAAAGGACCTAAAATCAGCAAGCTACAGTAACATAGTCACATCAATGTTTATAGCAGCTCAGTTCACAATAGCTAGATTGTGGAACCAACCTAGATGCCCTTCAACAGATGAATGGATAAAGAAACTGTGGTATATATACACAATGGAATACTATTCAGCCATAAAGAAGGATAATATTATGGCATTTGCAAATAAATGGATGGAATTGGAGAATATCATGCTAAGTGAAATAAGACAATCCCAAAAAACCAAAGGCCAAATGTTTTCCCTGATAAGTGAGAATGATATATAATGGGGGTGGGGAGGGAGAGAACTTTAAATTATGTAGAAAGAAATGAGAGGAAGGGGGGTATAAAAAAATGGTGGAATGAGACAGATATCATTACCCTATGTACATGTATGATTACACGAATGGTATGAATCTACATCGTGTACAACCATAGAAATGAAATGAGGTACCCCATTTGGGTACAATGAATCAAAATGCAGTCTGTAAAAAAGAAAAAAAGAAAAAAAAAAAAGAAAAGATATAGGCAGGAAATCAAGTGGGGTTTAGATTTTATAAATGTAACTTGTTCTAAAATTTGGCACAAAGATCAAAATTCCTTTTAAATGAAGGCTAGTATTTGTCATAATTTAAGCATCTTAGTAATAAGAAAATAAGCTCATGCATTGTTGTAAATATGGATAATACTGATAACCATACAACAATTACCTTAAACTCTGCCACCAAAATCCTACTCAATTAGTTGACTGATTGAAGATAAGCTTTCCACTACTTTGCCAATTTTTAGGAGCAGATTATACTTATACTTTAAAAAAAAACTCATTGCTTTTAATTCTATTTCCTCCGTACCTATTGCTTTTGTCCTTAATGCTTAGACTAACATTCTTAAAATCTAAGGCTTATCCAAAATGACTACTTATATTCACAATGAAGCTAAGATATTAGATATGAAAAAACCTCCAAACATGCACCATATGAGAAAACATGTAAATCTGGATAATCTGTATAACTAGTATTTTAAAACTTGCAAAGAGCAGACATTCAGAAAGTCAAGTACTTGTCACCATGGCTTTCCTACCACTTACTGATGAAGGCCGATTTTCATTCACAGCTTTTTAACAAACTAGTCAATTGTCAAAAAATTGGTTATCTTATTGAGTGCCTACTATGTGCTCAATGCTAAATAATACAAGAAAACTGATAACAATGCTTTTGAGTCAATCAGTTCTGAGTTCAGTTATGAAGTTTGCCACATGCAGACAGACATAGTTTGGGTAACATTATTTTACTTACCTGAGGAGGTTTTCTTATCTGCAAAAATGAGGAAAATAATGCCTAGTACTCAAGAACCAAATTAATCTAAATATTTGACATTCCTAACACATAGTGAACACTAACTCTCAAAACACAGGTGTAGGACAGTACATATCAGTGACAACAGGTTCAATATAGACCAAAAGTCCAGTGTAAGCTAAAGAGATAGGGATCATCAAGAAGTAGAATAGCCAGAAAGTTGAGGTGAGATCTGACCTGTGACAATATAAAACTTGATATAAGTGGAAGATATTTCGGGGAGAGAAAAAAAAAAAAAAAAAGAAGTAAAATTCATATGCTAGGGAAAGCATGGCAGGATGTGACCGATTTAACAAATCTTTAAATGCCAAGTATAGGAGATTGGTCACAAGTTAATAAAGCAATATTAAGAACATGATGCTGAAGTCAGTCAAATAAGCCAGGAAGGTTACCAAGGTGATAAGAACATAGACAAAGAAGAAACACTAGGAAGAAAAAGAAACACAAGAAAAAACCCTCAGTTACTGTAGAAATATCGCTGTCAGAACTTTCTGCAATGACTGACATGCTCTCTATCTGTACTGGACAATACATTACTAGTGACTACCATACTGGTAATGCAAGAATAAAAGAAAAGGACAGTAGCTAAGTGAAAAGTCAGAACACAAATATAGAGTGCTGAGTAAGTAAGAAAGACTCTCTCCAACCTAGTCTAACATATAATGTTAAAAGAAGTAAAATCATTCAGTAAGAAATAAAGGAATACTCAGAACTGTCATAATCAATAAGAACATCAACAGCAGAACAAATCATGTATGGTTTCAAAAGGTCCTGGAATGCAAAAAGAACACATTTCATGCTTATGAACTAGTATTGGGAAGACTTAAAAACCTAGGTGATAAAAATGTTTTAGCTTACTTGTAGTATTTAAACACATTTAATAAGGGTCTTCTGTTCCTGTGTTTTTCTGTTAACTGAAACAGAACTAAGAAAAGAGGGCTGAGGATGTAGATCAGTGGCAGAGTGCTAGCATGTGCAAGGCCCTGGATTCAATCCCCAGTATTGTAAAAATATTTTTAAAAAATTAGAAAGAAAAAAAAAAAGAAAAAAAGAAAAATGCAAAGCAAAAAAAAAAAAAAAAAAGTCAAAGCTAATCCCAATTCCTAGGGTAGAAAAATAATATACAAGCATCTAAGAAATTTTATTTGAAAGCTCAGAAGATTCCTTTCATTAAGCAATATCCTAAAAGAACCCAATATTCTGTTGTCTTTCTCTAATTATGAAAATAAAAGAATATAAAAGAGTAAGAGCTCTGATTAGTGAGAAAATAGCTATATTCTCACATATAAGCCTAAACCAAACTATTCAGAAATCTGATGTACCAGAATAGGAGTTGGCAAATGTTTTTTATACAGGACCAGATAGTAGATACATCAGGCTTTGTGGGCCCTACAGTCTGTCCCAACTCTGCCACTAAAGTGTGAAAGCAGCTATAGACACATAAACCAAAAGGAATGACTGTATTCCAATACAACTTTATGAAAAGAAGACAGGTTAAATTTGCCCTTCAAGCTTTAATTCGAAGACCCTATACTAGAGGAAAGAACAGAGCTATTCCCTGTATTTTTGGTGGTTGTCATAAGAGCAATCTGATAGTTTACCTTCGTACAGATGACAATTTTCAGATATATTACTGGTTTTGGCGAGCTTTCTCATATTTTCAGGTAGGTCCTCGAGCTTCCTCTTCAAGACAGTTTTGCTTCTCATGTTTTGTGTGTCTGGGTCCCCACCCACATTTTTTTTCCTACACTGAATTAAATTAATCAATTCTTTGACTCTATCCTTATCATAATCCAAAGAATGAGATGACTTTTGCTTTCCAGATGTAATAGTTTCACCCCTTGAGTTATTTCGTTTTCCAAATTTCGCTTTTGTACCATTCATTTCTTCTTCTTGACCTTCATAATCTGAAAGTGGACTAAACTGTTGAAGTTTTCTATTTTCTTCAAATAGCTCTTTTAATTTACAAATAGGTAACTGATACATTTCAGGCCGAAAAATATAGGTATGCAAACAATTATCAATATGAGATTTATTTCTTGGTGCCGAGTATAAGAACTTTTTATCATCTAATCGTGAATCATATGAAAACATGATGAACTCTCGTTTACCTGAACCAAAACCTCGCTTAAAAAATTCACTTACATACTTCTCAACAACAGAATGAAAATTTACAGTGTTTATATTTTTGAATTCCTTTCGACACCGAATCAAAGCAAATTGTAAAAACTGAGCTATTTTTAATACATCTGGCATGCTCTCATGCCTCTCTTGTGGTGCTGCATTGGTTGAATTTTTTTGTGCTGTAAACAAAACAAAACAAAAGCAAAACATGTTAGCATTCAAGAAGCTAATCAAATACAGACCTACACACTGGCAAAGAAATGTAACAATATTTATACATTAATGTTGAACCAAAGGGGTATGTACCCTAATTCATATATGTAAGTACAGCAAATATACGAAAAGCACACTTCTAAGTCCAGAAGCATGAAGCAGGTCAATAAGAAAGAGTAGAGCATATTTTTAAAGGAAGAAACGCCACTCACTGAAGATCTTCATTTCCTACTGCTGGTAGGCAATTCAAATTGTGGTAAGCAAAATGTGAAGGAGAAACAAAGAGGGCAAGATCTAATTCCAAGCAAGTCAATCCTGCAAATGATAGCAATGTCACTCCTTTCTCTTATAAGCAGGTATGGATGCACTGAGTAGCAATGAGTTTGAAATTCATCCTAATTCAACAATTTCTTCTTAGAAAAAGTGGATTACAAATTCTAACATCAGTGCCAGAAATTCTAATTTTGAATGGTTTAATATTTAACTAAAATACAAAAGTGAACCAAAAAATTATCATAAGAAACCCCTCAAGAAGGCTGGAGATATAGCTCAGTGCTAGAGCTCTTGCCTACCATGTGTGAGGCCCTGGGTGCAATCCCCAGCACAGCAAAACAAAACAAAAAAACTCAAGAGGTAATTAAGCCACACAGCACTTTAACAATCACAATCATTTATCAGCTAAAGTACTATGAAAAGTTATTTTAAGGAAAAAAGTTAAATATTAAGTGATTTAAATTTCTAATACCTCTGAATATTAAGAGGTATTTCAGAATATGGGTGTCAGAAAAACATGACTTAGGAAAAACAAAATGGCAATTTAGTTACCCGAAATTTTTCAATAAAATTTAGGTATCTATAAGTTATTAGATTTAAATATTCAAAGAACTTACAAGTAATTATGCCTCTAGGTTCTTGAAATACAAACAAAGCATGCAGAATTCGAGACTTGACAGTCTGATGTTCTAAATAAACAGAAGCAAAAGTCATTAACAATGCAACATAAAACAACGAAAATAAACATTTTTTTTTAAATGGTAAAAAGTAAAAAGAAAAACCGCCTACCATATGGAGAAACCATTTGATAAGGAGAAAGAAGAAAAAGGTATCCTCGGTCTCCCAAAGGTTTAACAAGAACCTGCATTTTTGGGAGAGGGAAGAAGTTATATCTACTTTATTATTATAGGGTATACACACAGCACTTTCTTTTTTTATTTTACTTTTTTATTTTTTTTTAGTTGTCGATGAACCTTTATGTATTTATATGTGGTGCTGAGAATCGAACCCAGTGCCTCACACATGCCAGGCAAGCACTCTAGCACTGAGCTACGACCCCAACCCCAACACACAGCACTTTCTACTAACTGTACAGGAGAAAAAAGTTTTTAATCTTTTTAGGAAAAAACACTGCTACTGAATTAAACATTCTCCTCCTCAGCACCACAAAGACTCCATGAACTCTGCTTATTAATAGAATTCCAATAAACAAAAATTTGTTTTCATATTATGCTAAGAGAACATCATCAAAATAATTCCCCTAATTAACTGTGACACCAACTTGTTTATGTTTTTCCCGAAGGCTAAAATACAAAGACCAACTAAATACTTTTAATATTTTCCTCATCAATTCAAAAGATGTTATTAATCACCAAGGTACTGTGCTAGATGTTAGAAAAAACATTCTTTGAAATACTTCTTTGGAAGAATTCAGACTAATCTTGAGTGAAATGTGTTGCCATAATCTAATTCCACATATATTTAATGAACATCTTTCACTTGTTATTAAATTTGCCCTCCTGGAAGTAACTTCAAGAAGCAACACAAGCTCCTTTATCACAACCAATTTGTAATTGGGAGAAGACTACACAAAATACCATCAAGTACATAAGACGGAAAAGTTCCCAAGAGATATACAAAGCAACAGAATATGGAAAAAAATTTAAAAAAAAAAAAAAAAAAAAGACATGGTAGTAAAAGATGATCACAGAAGGTTTACGGAGAGTGTATCAAAGGTAGATTCTGAAGAACGGGTACCACTGACAAGAGCCTGAAACTATGCGAAATACACTTCAGGAAATACATCATAAGCAAAGGCAAGTTATAAAATATTGGACAATTTGTAGGCATATCGAGAACTTAAGACTGGCAAAAGGGTGAGAACAGACTAAGAAAAATGTGTAAGTCTAAAAAAGCAACATCAGGAGTCAGACTGTAAAAGACAAAAATGACAAGTTAGCCAGGAATGTCTTTGAGAATACAGCCTCTTAATCTAGTGTTTCCTTAAAATGACAATAACTAAAAGACCTGACAGTACTGTGCAGGACTAGGAAAGAAAACAATCTAATGCAAAGAACTTATTTCGGGGACTACTGAAATAACTCATCTATTGAATGGAAGGATGAATGAATACCTGAGGAACTGAGTGAGCATGGCAGTTGAATACAAAAGGGTATTTGAGTTCTAAAAGAAAACTGTGCTACCTAAATTCCCACTATTAATGCCAGTAAACAGAATCTATGTAAGAACTAATAATTTAAAGGACAAAAATTGATTGTGAAACTAATTCACTTAATAAAAACACTGTTTGAACACTTAAAAGCAAAGTGGTATCATTATTTAGGAGTTTCAGGTGATCCTAGCTAACCAGTGTCCCCAAGTGCAACTTCTGCCCTTCCATTCAATCAGTGCCAACATTGATTCTTAGATACCATCTGATGCTCAAGCAGTTCATTCTGGCAGCCCTTTTAAAGACTGATAGCAGAAGTAGGCTGGTGGTATGAGCCAAAAACAGTTAAGGGGTCAGAAGACTAACTCACCAGCAGTATCTCCATCTGGAGACCATTCTCAAAGTTTGGGAGAATTCTTCCCCTCTTTTAATACCTGTACTTAGTCTAGGTCAGTTACCAGTGGTTTCTGTCATAAAAGGAGTTTAAACAAGAGGAAGCTTTGTTTTAAGGTACAGCAAAATTCCATCTGTGCTGAGGTGGACCTGTCTCCTGGAAATCCCCAGGCCAGGCTGTGTGACATTGCTAAGTGACATGTGGCCCTGTGGGTGTACTGACTACCATTAACCTTATGGCCAGGATATTTCTTCTGAGAGTACTATAAGTAGACTCTGTTATCTGTAAAATTTCTGTTTGACATAAATACTTTGACGTGAGGTGTTTTCAATTGTATATTCATTTTAACTTTTGCCCAACTCCTTAGTGTCAGAACAGGAAGATGGAAAACATAAGATTTTTAATGTTCTGTGCTCACTGAGGAAAACCAGTTAGACGCTTTTAACCTCTCACCTACTCCAAACACAGTTTTTATAAAATTCAAAGGCTTGGTAGCCTAGAGATTCTTATTCTTTAAGGAACACCAATGTACCCAGAAATCCATAGAATGCTGGCAATCCACACCCAACAACAACACTAAGGCACAGAGGCCCCAAGAGTTTTACCTGTGACGACAGCACAAAGAATCTCATTCAGCCCTGCAAGGAAGGAAAAACACTGGATCCCCCTATGTTCTTGCTGACTCTATTTATCATTACTTACTGTTTTCTTCCCCTTCAGTAACTATATTAATCTAGACTAAGTTGTGGGTTTTTCCTACTTTATTCTTTCTTATCATTACTATAAAATTACAGGCAGTATGAAACCAAGAAATATACTACCAAAGAGCTCACAGCCTTTTTTTTTTTGTACTGGGGATTGAGCCCAGGAGTGCTTTACCAGGAAGCTACAATTCAGGCATTTTTATTTATTTTGAGACAGGGTCTTGTGCTAAATTGTAGAGGCTGGTCTCCAACTTGCAATCCTCCTGCCTCAGTCTCCTATGTTGCTGAGATTATAGCAAAGTGCCACTGCGCCCAGCAAGCTCACAACCTTCAATCACCTAACTTGGAAGTAAACTATACTAAGTGACAATAGAAAAACAAAACAACAAAAACAGATTTGAACACCCAGAAGGCATCAACTTGGAATTAGGTGTAAAATATGAAATGATCCATTATGAAATATTTATAATAAGAGTTGGTAGAATTGAAAATATATTCATACAAACACTTGTACACAAATGCTCATAGCAACCATTTTGTTAATAGTCAAAAATGAAAACAAAGAAAATGTGACATTATTCACATAATTATTTATTATTCAGTCATAGAAAGGAATGAAGTGCTGATATATGCTGTAACATTAATGAACCTTGAAAGTATTAAGCTCAGTAAAAAGAAGCCAGGTTCAAAAGGCTGAATATTGCATGATTTCATGTATATAAAATGTCCGGAACACACACACACACATACACACACACACAGAGAGAAAATAGATCAATGGTTGCAGAAAGGTAGAAATACAGAGTGAATACTTAGTGATCATGCGCTATTTTGGGTGTTATGGATCTCTGCCCAGTTCTAGGCCATTCTGGGCAACTTTGACCCACTCAAAATTTAAAAAGGTTGGAATGTTGCTCAGTGATAGAGTACTTGTTGTAGATGAACTAAAATGATGAATCTTATATTGTGTGAATTCCTGGCACATAAGAGGCACTTAATAAAAATGTCTGAAAGAATAAGAACCTATTAAAGACCAGGCAGATCCAAAAAGAATCAAATACAATTTTTAGAAATGAAAAATATTCTCTGTGGCATTAGAAACTCAATGAATGGATAAAACCACCAATTACACATAGACAGAGACAGAATTTTAAACTAGAAGATAGTTATGAAATTTACTTACAATGCAGCCCAGAAAAACAAGTAAAATAGAAAACACAAGAGATTAGCAGGGCTGGGGTTGTAGCTCAGGTAGAGCACCTACCTAGCCCGTGTGCAGCACTGGGTTTGATCCTCAGCACCACATAAAAAATAAAAATAATAAGTAAAGGTATTGTGTCCATCTACACCTAAAGAAAAAAAAAAAAAAGATAAGTAGACATGGAGAACAGTATGAGATGATCTGACGTACACCTTTTAATAGTCCTAAAAACATTAAGACTACAGAGAATGAAGAAAAGGTACAAAGATAACACCTAACAATTTTTTCAAATGAAGATCTAAATTTACAGATACAGAAGAAAATATGCCGAGTTGGATTAATAACAAATCTACACCCAGCTAATGTAACTGCAAAAAACCAAAGGGGGAAAAAAAAGGATCAGAAAGCAACCAGGGCCGGGTGGGGGATCCCGACCTACAAAGAATAGTATTTAGACCAAGAGCTGACCTCAAGGAAAAATAGGAGCCAGAATACAAAGCAGTATAGTAAATATGTAAGAAAGAAATGGGCTGGGCGCATGCCTGTAATCCCAGCAGCTTGGAAGGTTGACACAGGAAGATCTCAAGTTCAAAGCCAGTCTAATGGCAAGGGGCTAAACAACTCAGTGAGACCCTGTCTCTAAATAAAATACAAAATAGGGCTGGGGATGTGGCTTAGTGGTTAAGTGCCCCCGAGTTCAATCCCTGGTACCCACCCCCCAAAAAAGAAGGAAATGGCCATCAATCCAGAATGGTGTATCAAACAATTAAAATTTCTGCCTGGTGTGGTACATTGCCTGTAATCCCCATGGCTCAGGAGCCTAAGGAAGGAGGGTGGGGAGTTTAAAGTCAGCCTCAGCAATTCAGGGAGGCCCTAAGCAACTTAGCAAGATCCTGCCTGAAAATATAAAAAGGGCTGGGGATATGGCTCAGTGTTTAAGCACCCCTGGATTCAATCCCTGGTATACCTAAACAAAAAAATCTACAGTTCCCTCAAAGAAAAGGGGACCTGTATAAAAACTGACCACACAGTTCTTACATCAAGTCTCTATTGTTGCAAATAATCCCCATATATTTTTATAAAAATGCAATTAAATTTGAAATAAAACATTAAAAGGTCAAAGTATCTCCACACCTTAACTTGGAAATTAAAATACCTTTAAATCATGCAAAGCAAAAAATACAATGAACACTAAACAATATTTAGCACTGAATGAAAATGAAAACACTACACACACACAAATACACATTAAAACACGTGGCATGAGCATAAAGCATTACTTGAAACTGAGTATTCACTGACTTTTTTCCAACTTAAGTTAGAAATGAACACCAAATGTCAAAAAACTAGAAGTTAATTAATAGCAGAAATAAAAAAGTAAAAGATACAAAAAAAAAAAGGTCAAAACCAAAAAGTGATTAAGACAAAGCAGACAATCCTCTATAAATGACTAGTAAGAGTAGTAATGGGAGGGGGCGGGGGAAGGAAAGATAGTGGACTGAGACAGACATCATTACCCTATGTGTATGTATGATTACATGAATGGTGTAAATATGTATCATGTACAACCATAGAAAAGCTGTACCCCATTTGTATACAATGAATCAAAATGCAGTCTGTAAAACATTTAAAAACAAAGTAGTAATGAAAAGTCCATGTGAAAGTGCTCATAGCACATTTTTAAAAAACTATATGAATGCTTCTATCCCAATAGATTGGAAAACTTAGAAGACATGAACAAATTCCAAAAAACACACAAAACCATAATATTTGGAAACTGACCCAAGAAAAAAACAGAAAACCTGAAAATAATTAAAAACCAGAATCAATACTTTAAATCTATAAACACAAGGAATAGAAAAAATCCTAATCACAAATAGTCTGCCCCTTGTTATCCACGGGATCTTCATCTATGATTTCAACCAACTGGGGATCAAAAATGCTTGGGAAAAAAGTTCCCCAAACTTAAATTTGCTGCTCACACCAAGCACCATGCTGAATCCATCGTAAATATTACGTAGGCATATTCTGCTGAAGCTTCCCACCATTACAGATCCTCAGTCTCATTCCAGCACTCATTCGTTTGAGCATTGTTCAACTCACTCCTTATCCATGTACTATGAAGATAGCACTATAATGGCTCTAAAATCATACTGAACACATATTTTTTTTCATTATTCCCTAAACAATACAGTAATACACAACTATTTATAAAGCTTTTATATTATATTAGGTATTATAAGTAATCTAGAGATGATGTGAAGTATACAGGAAAATATGCACAGGTTAACCAAATATTACAATCATCTCATATGAGGGACTTTAGCATCCACAAATTCTAGTAACCACAGAGGGTTCTAACAGTAATCTCCCATAGGTACTGAAAAACAACTGTATATTCATCTCTTGCAAAAATAAGGAACATTCTAGGAAGCTAACATAACCTTCACACAAAAAATCAGATGAGCACTATTGACATTCACTCTAGAATTATCCCATTAGCTTTCATTTCCCTCACAAATATTTTATTCTTCATATGCCTTATGAATTGTATCTGTAGTCATTTATCTAGTTGATTGCTCAGATCCAAAAGGATAACTCTTATCTACCTGGGAGTGTCAAGTAGGTAAAGCAAGAAGGCTAAGTGTATTACAGCAAAACAGGTTTCTAGGTTAAGCCCCAGGTTCAAGACTGGAGGGTTATCTCTGTAGGTATGTACATTTCAAGGAGAAAATGAGTACCCAGGAATCTAAAGGAGTCTCCAGGTAAAAGAAGACTAACCAGCTGCTGGAGAGATTTTATTTACATCCACAGAAATTGAGGAGTTAATTTTGAGTACTCTTTCAAGTAGACATTTAGATGGCAGAGGCAGGAGGTGAGTTCGAGGGGCTGCTTTCTTCTTTATAAACAAAAAATATCTTTTGTCCATATTCCTTGCTTATAGACTATGCAGCTAACTCATGACAACTGACCTCTCACTGCAATGCCCTAGGAAATAAGGACTACAGCAAAAGAGGGCAAAATTACTTACTAGTGAAGTATTCACAAAATCGGTCTATAATCCAGAATACCTTGTATGCATATTCCAGATAAAAATTATTTAAAAGCCAACACTTTCCAAGGACCTATGATCACTGAGAACTATGAAGAAAGTAGTTATAGTTAGAATAATCCCCTATGAGGTTTGCTAAAACTGGATCACTACCTGGTTCACGTATCCTTTATATCAACCTCTTATGAGCTTTCTGAGCCGACTTATAATCACCCTCTAGTTCCCTCATCTCCCTACTTTAATTTATTCTCTAGAGTAAACAAGGTAAACTTTCAAAACACAGATCTAATTATGTTGCATACAAACTTTTTTTTTTTTTTTTTTTTTTTTTTTTTAACGGTGCTGGGGGTCAAACCCAGGGCCTTGTGCTTACAAGGCAAGCACTCTACCAACTGAGCTATCTCCCCAGCCTTGCATACACACTCTAAACCTCATCACACTCCCTTTAAAACTCTTCAAAATGTTAAGCACAGTGGAGCGTGGCTATCATCTCAGCTACTTAGTCAGAAAACTGAAGCAAGGGGATCACAAGTTCCAGAAAAGCCTGGAAAATTTATCAAGACCCTACCTCAAAATGAAAAATAAAAAGGGCTGGGAACAGTGGTACAGTGTCCCTGAGTTCAATCCCCAGTACCCCCACCACCAAAAAAATAAAAAAATAAAAAATTTGCTCTCAGTATCAAATTCAGTCTTTGAACATTTCCTGAATGATGTAGCATACAACACAACTCCCAAATTCCCCCAAATGTTCCACTGTTCTTTTATCTCTTTGACCTCAGTTTCTTGTTCTTTTGGATCTTCAAATACGCTCTATGGGGCTGGGGATATAGCTCAGTTGGTAGAGTGCTTGCCTCATAAGCACAAGGCCCTGGGTTCAAATCCCCAGCACCACAAAAAAAAAAAAAAAATTTCAATAAAAAATAAAAAATATATATATACATATATATACACATATATACATATATATGTATATATATACATATATCTATCTATCTATTGGAACAAACTGCATCTAAATAACTTTATTCATCACTGTATGATCCAGGAGAACAGTCTTTGTGTTACTCTTTACTAAACTATATACCCTACATAAGAAAATAACAGTAAATATTTGCTAATGATCACATTCATAATCACTCACTATAATAAAAACACTTCATGAGAAGATTGGTCTGTAAAATGTCTAGTGTTGTGCCCAAAGAGTACTAGTCATAGTAAAATACTGCTAAATGGTTAACAACAAAAAGACTTTATGGTACTTTCAAAGGCAAAAATAAACCAAAATATTAGTATAATCACTTATTAACTTATTTTCAAGGAAGAAAAAAGAATATTATAGAATTTTCACTCACAAGTTTTTCTTTCTCTAGTTTTTGCAGTAAATTCTCCATGTTACTTCCAATTCTTGTCTTTTCTACAACTTCATAAAGGCTGCAATACATTCCATTCTTCAAAACTGACATAAAAAATACATAATAAATATTCAAATTAAGTCTGTTTCTTTATATCTTTTATAAAGTGAAATTACTCTACCTTCATTTGGACCTAAATATGTTTCCTTGTAAAAGAGTGCTGGTGGAATTTTCTGTTTCAGATGATCAATACTCATAACTGTTTCAACATCTAACTTCTCAGGACTGAAAGATAAAACAAAAAAGCATATTTGCATTACTTGGATTTTTAACTCTAACAAGATTCTCTCCCTCTCTGACTGACACTGAGACACACACACACACAGGAAAAAAGAAGAGCATGTTCATTAATATCTCACCTTATTCCAAAGGGGACCTAACAGGGGAAATCCAAATATCTATTCATAGGTAAAAGGCCTGGCAATATACATAGATAAATAGCCTAGCAATATTATCAGTCTTTCATCTTGAAACCAGAAGCTAATCTTACTAATTAATGCAAATATTGCTAACCACAAAGGATAGGAGATTATCATTTTATTAAAGACAATTCAAATATAAACTGTTAATCTTAACCTTCACAAAGGCCCAAATGTTTACAGTGGTGGTAGCAAAATATCACTTTAGATTCTTCAATTCTAACATATGTTGCAAAGGACTGAGCTGAAAAGAGCCTGTTTAACTCACATCTTTCCAACAAAGAACTATATAATTAGGATAAAACTTTTTAAATTCTTTGATTTCAAAATCACTTAAGAAAAAAATGTTATACCATAAATATATATCAAGACACAGAAGCAGAGGACTCTTTTTGCCAAGTAACTTTCTAAAGTTATGAAATCAACCTTCCTACCATTTGTATTTAAGTTCTTATGGAACAAAGCACAATTGAAGTATATAACAAAAAGGAAAAAAGCTAAAGAAGAAACAATTAGCAACTGCTATTTTCTTATACTTACAGCTTGATAGGCAAAAAAGCACGAGTGGCTGACCTCAGAGAAATATAACACAGAAGTTTTCCTTTATTTAAAAGCTGTCCTTTCCACAAGGTGTAGTTAAATTTATCTAAATTAAAAACAAAAAAATGATATAGCTCAATCTCTTGATAACCCAGAATAGTAAATGCAAAATTACTAGAAGAGGGAAAATGCTTGGACACAAGTGGAAAACAAACATAAAAGTGACATTTCCATTCATAAAAAAGTTCCAATTCTAGTATTTTAGTTTCTGTTCTTTCCTCCTTAAAAAAATCATTCCAGATTTAACGAATAACACATTTGTTCCTCAGAGAACTGCAGAACAAAGACAATACAACCAATGCCCTTTAGCTGCTCCTAAATATCCAAAGCATAAATTCTACATAAACAATATATAATGTCTTATTATAATAATGACCACAATGTCTCTCATCTTCTATTCATTCACTTTTATTATGGAGAAATTAAATTCTGAACCTCTGATGAATACTTATTTTTTTGGGGGGGCGGGGGGTTTACTGGGGATTATGCCTGTGGGCATGTAAACCTAGGGACATTCCATCACTGAGATACACCCCCAGCCCTTTTTATTTTTCATTTTGAGATAAGGTCTTGCTAAGTTACCTGTATAAACTTGAACTTGCAATCCTCCTGCCTCAGCCTAACCTGAGCAGCTTGGATTACAGGCTTGTGCCACCACACCTGGCTCTGATGAATATAAAACTTTAAAAAGGCCAAGTTGTAAAATGTTTTACCATTTACCATTTTCAATCAGTGTAAAAACCCTTTGGTCTATCCTTTAGGCAGGAGCTTCTTAAAAAAGACCTTCTTATGCTTGGATGACCAAGTGTTGATGCTACATCATAACATGGCCTCATTTACTTTTTCATACTTTGCATATTTTCACTCATTATGGAAATGAACTTATTAATCTTTTACTATATGTACTTATTCTTTCAACTTACCTATGTTTCTATCTGTGTTAAAGCTGTTAGATCTACAAATAATTAAAAAAAAACAACATTACTGATTGATAACAACATGAAAGTTAACATTTTTTAGGACTCTGATGTAAGTGTTTACTATTATTATTTTTTTAAAAGGGTGCTGGGGTTTGAACCCATGGCCTCACACAAGCTATAAACAAGGCAGTACCACCAAGCCACATGCACAGCCCATAAATTTTAATAGCATACTTAAATATATAAATTTGAAGGGTGTACCACACAAGAGAATGAAATCCTTCCAAGAACAAATTACTCATTTTGAAATTTAATAAATCCAAATTTAAAGAATAAGAAGTACTTACTTTGATCACATAACCATATTTGCCAAAATTTAAGGGAGCTTCTTGCCCCCCAAAAAATATTAACAGAGACAAGTCTATTAAGGTCTCTTGTCAAATACTTCTTCATAAGAAAAACAGTTTCAACATATAAATATGTTCACTCATCATTCAATAAATATTACTAAGTTTTTATTATTTATCAGGCACAATTCTAGGTAACAAGAATAAACATAACAAAGTTCCTGCTTTCTAATGAGAAACACAGACAATAATCAAATAGGATAGAGTTTAACCAAAAAGAATAATGTTTACCAGATGGTGAGGGTTTTAAGTGCTATGGAGAAAAAAAGACATAGGTACTGGGGTTTATTTATTTTTGTGGTATTCAGAATTACATCTAGGGCCTCGTGCACTAGGTGTGTCCTCTATCACTGAGCTAAACCCCTAACTCGTTTTTCAATTTTATTTTGAGACAATGTCTCACTTAGTTTTGGCTGGTTTCAACCTTGGGAGCCTCCTGCCTCCACCTCCCTAACAGCTGGGATTACAGGTGTGCACCACCACACCCAGCTGGAATACAAGAGTTTAAATTTAAAATTTTAAAAAGGGAAGGCCTGGGCTGAGGATATAGCTCAGTTGGTAGAGTGCTTGTCTTGCAAGCACAAGGCCCAGGGTTCAAATCCCCAGCACTGCCAAAAAGAAAAAAAAAAAAAAAAAAAAAAAGGCAAGGCCTCACTGAGCTCACATTTTAAGGAAACATCAGAAGAACAAACTATGGAAATAATGGGGAAAAGGAATCACAAATGTAGTGTCCCAAGGCAGGAGAACATTCAAGGAACAAGACAGATGTTCAAAAAATGTTTGTCTGAAATGATATGGTGGACAACAGATGGAAGCAAAGAGGAAACAAAGAAAATCAAGTTACTATTTTTAGGGTATATGACCTTATAAATATAAATGCGGGATTTTGGGGGTGGGATACGGGGGGATACTGGAGATTAAACTCTGGGCAAACTTGTAGCACTGGACAACATACCCTGTTTTTTTGAGATAAGGTCTTGCTAAGTTGCACAGCCTGGCCTGTAACTTGCAATCCTCCTGCCTGAGTAGCTGCAATGACAGGTGTGTGCCACAGCACCTGGCTGTGCTAGCTATATTTAAAGGTCACTTATGAAAAAAATGCTACAGCAAATGTGTGTATCATGAGGATCATAAATACAGGATAATAAAATTAAAAACTCAACTGTCTTAATTTTTTTTTATTAATAGATACTTATGGCTGTGGATCATTTCCAGGGCTTATTCACTAACATGAAATAAGTACTAGATCTGAAAACAACTTAAAATGGAAGATAATTTGATCTGGAAAACCAATTTAAGAGGCCAACTTTGAAATGTATAATGATATGTAGCTTTTTAAAAGTCATTTCTAATCAATAGCACACATGATTTTAAGTATTTATAGGAACTCAGCATAAAAACAAGTAGACATTTGACCATTTCACCTGTATCCCTACAAATGTACTATTCCATTTGGTTAAAACATTGTGTGGCTGGGTGCTGTGGCACACACCTGTAATCCCAGCAATTTGGGAGGCTGAGACAAAGTATCACAAGTTTGAGGCCAGCCTCAGTTAACTTAAGCAAGATTGTCTCAAAATAAAAGAATTGGTGATGCAGCATCAGTAGGAAGAGTACCCAAGTTCAATGACCAGTACTGCAGGTTATTAAAACAAACAAACAAACAAACAAAAAACCCAACCAACCTAAATCTTGCGGAATCACCTCTTAGGGAAAAGGGCAACTGCTTTATATTTGATCACCTTCAATTACAGGTTTCAAGATAATCATTAACAGTACACAAAAGCAGGTGAACATCAGAATCACCAGGAAGCCTTCAATCAGCAATGGACTAGGCTTCCTACTTAATATGAGTTAACTGGTTTGAGATGGGGCTGATATGTTTTACAGAAGCTCCTCATTTCAGGAGAGCTAATGCACAAAATGTTACTTTTTAAAATTGCCATTTAACTATATAAGCCTTCCACAACAAAAATAGAGCTTTAAGTAAATAAGGTTTAAGTAACCTGCAGTTTACATGTCCACAGAGTCAAACACTCTTATCCTTCACATTGACTTTTTTTGAGTACTGGGGATTGAATTTAGGGATGCTTTACTACTGAGTTACGGCCCCACCCCTTTTTACTTATTTATTTTTTTTTTTAATTTTGAGAGAGTCTTGTCAAGTTGCTTTAGGGCCTGTTTCTAAGGTTGGCCTCGAATTTGCAATCCCCTGCCTCACCCCCTCAGTTGCAGGGATTACAGGCATGGGCCACCACATCCAGCTTTCACATGGACCTAAAAAGTCATCATGAACATTTGAGCATCCAGTTAAGTTTTTAAAAAATGGAGGTGTGGGGGCGGAGAAACAAAGTAGTCCATCTAACTCAACACCATAAATTCTGTAACATATCACTCTGGATAATGTCTAAAATTCATCTTACCTGGATGAAGGTACAAACTTTAGAGTTTGTATATCATCTTTGTAAGTAAAAGACACAACTGCATACGGACAAACGTGCCTTGGTCTTCGCCTTAGTTCATCAAAGCCATACTCATAAAAATAATACTAAATATAAAAAAACGGAAAATTAACTTCTTTAAGTAGGCAAGTAGTACAGAGTTGAAACGTTTATCTGATTTTTGAGAAACAAAAACCATTTAACCATCTCTGATTCTGAAGTTATAGCTCCAGCTTAACTGATTTAACAAAACTTGTACTTTATATTCATTTTGTGATATAAAATATTCTGCTACAATGTATCAGATCCCAGGACATTACTATTGGTCATTCCAAAGTTTACTTCTGAAGAGGTGACTCTGGGAATATCCAAGATATTTTCCAGCAAAATTATTACAAATAGAACCTAAACTCCCAGGTTAGTACAGATTGGTACAAAAAGTAGAATACTAAGGCCATAATCTCAACCAAACCCAAGTACCATTATGCTTATTATTTCAAAAGGAAAACCTAACTGGACTCCATCTTCAAAGAAACCAGCAAAGAAAATTATAACAACAAAGGTGACAAAGGCAGCTGACTCTTCCTCTGACCCATCAGCTTCTCCCCTTCACCTATGCACCATATTCATTAGGCTAGGATTTTGTGACTTGCAGACTAGTCATTTTCATTTTAAAAGAATACTTCAGCTTTTAGTTTTTTGTTTTGTTTTGTTTCTTTTTTGGCACCAGGGATTGAACCCAGAGGCGCTTAACCACTGGGCCACATCCCCAACCCTTTTTGAGACAGAGTCTTGCTAAGCTGCTGAGGCTGGCTTTGAACTTGCAATCCTCCTGCCTTGTCCCCCAAACTGTGGGGACACTGTGTCTGGCTGCATCAGATTTCATAAATAAAGCAGCACTCTTAAAAGTCCTTTCCTCTGCGAAATTATCAATTTTGATGTTTCTGCTCTTTAAAAAAAAAAAAAAAAAAAAAAAAGCCTCAGGAAGTGTCTTGAAATGTACAGCTAGCTTCCAAGTACTCCTATAGAAACCAATAACTACACTGAAGGTACAGCTATCAATATACTCTCCAGAAGGTAATCAAATGATTCAACTCCAGATGACTCTGGGGAATATAATTTTTGCTACCCCCAAACAAAGGTCTTCCCTAGGAGATTCTTCAAAAAAGAATAAATTTTATTTTACATAAGTACAGTAAAATTTAAAGAAAGAATATTTCTAGGTAGGTTAGCATCACAATTTTTCACAACCCATTTGGACATATATTTTTTTCTGTACTGGGGACTGAACCCTGGGCCTCATGTAAGCAAGGCAAGCACTATCTTGAGCTACATCCCCAGCCCTGTCACTTTTTTGTTTGTTTAAAACATAACATTAGTTTATAGTCACACCTCATATAAAAGCACAGCATTGGGGTTGGGGTAGTGGCTCAGTAGTACAGTACTTGTCTTAGCGTGTGTAAGGCACTGGATTCAATTCTCAGCACCACATAAAGATGAATAAAATAAAGGTATTTTTAAAAAAGGATAACATTAAAATTCACCAAGTATTACACTTTCAAATATGTACAGTTTAGCAACTGATAAAGAAAATACAGACATAAGTATTCAGTCATAAAAATGAATAAAATTGTATCATTTATGATAACAGCTAAGAGGACCCTGTTAAAATGAAGGAAATCAGGTACAGAAAGGCAAATAAATACTACACAGTCTCACTTCTACACAGAAGATAAAAAGTTGCTCTAATAGTTGATCTGACAGCACTAAAGAGTAGAATAGTTGTTATGAAAGCTGGAATGGGTGGGTAAAAGGGGGAAATGTAGAGAGGTAGGTTAAAGGTATGGGGTACAATTGAATAGTACTTTTTTTTTTTTTTTTTTGGTAAAGGGGACAGAACGTAGGACCTCACACATGGCTAAGGCACATACTCTACCCGAGCTCCATTCTCCAGTTAGGAGGAATAACTTTGAATGTCTTACAGAACAGTAGGGTAGCTATGATTAACAACTAACTGTACAGTTCAAAACAGCTAGTAGAGATTCTAAATGCTCCCAACACAAAATGATAAATTACCAGATCTGGTGACACATTGTATATATGTACTGAAATGTCACACTATACATTAATGTACAATTATGTATCAATTAAAACTAAAATGTTTTCAGGGAGAAAAAAAATGAGTAGTTATTATACCAATTATACCTAAAGGAAGCTTTAAAGAATTGTTTGTATTTTAATAAAAATAGAGACTATCAAGTCAACAGTATGAAATGTTATAAATTAATATTTTAAGAGGCTTGAACTTTACCATGAAAGATAGGTAGTGTTTTATTAGGTACATCTTTTCAGCCCCAGAAAAAAAGCAAGGTTTCAAATGAAATACAGTATGCTAAAGGCAGTGATCGTACAAAAACCACGTTGAGGTCACAGCCTACAAGGGAAAACTAAAGAGTTTGAATATTACCCTGTAGGTCTGAGGAGCCACTGTATGTCTGAGCCATCTTGGAAACACTGAACACACTGCAGTGAGAGACACTGGAATCTAGCAGTGATATGTAGAAACCAGATACTGATGTGGTGGCAGAGGGAACTGAAAGAGAGATATTTTGAAGGATTTGGTAACAAACAGATATGATGTCATAACGTTACAATGGTTCCAGGCACATACCTGAGTAAGCTCATAGGCTCTGTAAGCCAAAAGTGATGTAATTCTACTGGCATTCTTCGATACATGACATTCATGTTTTGGTGTGGGGTCCAAAGCATTTTTATTTAACTCCAAACTTTTCACACCCATGGGATCATATATACTCTTTATTTTACCCTAAAACAGAGAAAACTTTTTAATGCCTACCTAAATATGATTATTAACTATGACATTAATATTTTAATAGGTTAAGAGAAAATCTATTCATAACACTTCACTAACCTAAATTATGGCAACACATTACCCTCTTTTCTTCATTTTCTTTAGAAAACAACAATTAGGTATAGCTAGCTTAGATCAAAGATGGCAAACCACTCTCAAAAGTATTTTCATATACTAGCAAGAGTGGGCCTCAACAAGTGTTCTTAATTTAATCAAACTCTGAAGGACAGTCTAATAAAATTAAAATCCAGATCACTGTAATCCCAGTAACTCAGGAAATTAAAGTAAGATTTCAAGTTAGAGGCCAACCTGGGCAATTTATCCAGATTCTGCCTCAAAATAAAAAAAAAGGGTATAGAGATATAGCTCAGTGGTAGCGTACCCTTGATTCAATTCACAATACACCCCCACCAATGCAAATGAAGTTTTTTGATAGGTGAGATATGAAATTTCAAATTACCTTCATTATTTTAAAAATAACAACATCACCCACTGCCCCTGCTTCCAAAGGGTTAGCTTGCAATAAATCAGCATACCTAGAAAGATAGATACCTAATAGAGAAAAATGACAGAATTTGAGTAAGTAGGGCATGAATAAAAATAAGAAATCCAAATACTTAACCAATAGTGAAAGAGATAAAAGGTATAACAACTTTTAAAGAGATGTAATAAGAGGGCTGGGATTGTGGCTCAGTGGTACAGTGCTCGTCTAGCATGTGTGAGGCACTGGGTTCAATTTTCAGCACCACCTTAAAAAAATAAAGGTATTGTGTCCATCTACAACTAAAAAAAAAAAAGATATATTTTTAAAAAATTGTTTTAAGGGCTGGGGATATAGCTCAGTCACTAGAGTGCTTGCCTTGCAAGCACAAGGCCCTGGGTTAAATCCCCAGCACCACAAAAAAAAAAAAAAAAATTGTTAAAAAAAAAAAAGATATAACAGACAGATGATGTTTAACCAAAGTAAAATTTTTTAAAAAATGAAATTAATTACACATTTTTTAAAAAGGCACTTGAACTAGAATAAGACATTTAAAAAACTAACTTTTAATCATTTAGGAGCATGCAAAACAGAAACACAAGAAAAAATTTTATGCATTTCAGAATCTGAAACTAGTGTTCTAGAAACATGATAAAGCATGCAGTAATAATTACAAGGACTGCAGCAAAATTAAGATTATTTTTCACAGGCAAATTAATAGTAGGTAAAGAAAAAAAGAAAAAAAATTACCCATGGAAGGTCTGCCAAGAATCGTTATTTTGGACTGGCCCACTTGCAATCCTTTTTCACATATACTTTGAACCTAAATGAACAAAACATTTCATTTTGCAATCACAATATTAAAAACATGAAAAGGTAATTTGTATATGTGTTTTAAGTAAAATCTAAACTTCTAAACCATGTATATTCTACATCATAGAAATCTCACATTTACATGATAGCTCATGACTAAATATAAACATGAAACTGAGTTACACTTCCAAAGTAATCATATTTTGAATACACCTTTATTTGTGCTAGGTATGACAGATAACTCTGAATTCCTGTCTCTCACAAACATTTCTATTCCCTTTTAGAGAATTAGAACTAGCAAAATATTTAAAGACATAGTAACTCCACCTCACCATCTTTAATTCAAAAGGAACATATAATTAATAATACAAAAGATAATTTTTTAAATAAAGGAAAATGTATTATCAAACATCTAGGGAGAGAAAACAGGATTGGTCAGAGAAAATGGAGCACATCTGATAATTATGAAACATTTTACCATCTTAAATCATTTCTTCAACTCGTGTTCAGAAAAATGTTATTTACACTTATCGAATGTATCAATAATTAACTTACAATAGAAACATCTTCGTATTGTTTTTCTGTAATGGGTTAACTCACCTGATATCTATCAACCATGAGAAATGCATAGGATTCTGAAAGTTCCTTGTCTAAACGACCATCAGACTTCAGTTCTCTTCGCTTTTCTGTAAACTAAATGAAACTGAATCTGTAAAAACTCCTTAGTATATGATTGTTTGTTAAGCAAAGGGTTAAGAATTTTCACCATGAAATCCCAAATCTAACAAAGTAGAAATTCTTCTTCCCCTGTACTTTCTGCTCAATTTCTTTTCTCCCTATTTTCTATCAAGCATCTATTTTCTATCAATGTTAACTAAGTTTCTACTAAGAATTTACCATACTCTAATTTTTTACATGTCAAATATTTATCAACATCTCATTTATATTATCTCAGAATTATACTTGTTGGCTTTTTCTAAACCAAAACTCAAATAGCAAATCTGTACATGAAACTTAGGTTCACTAATTGCTCAACTCTTCCCCCTTTGTTAATACTTTTGTACTAAGAATTTCCACTAATGATGTTACCATAATCCAACCAAGCGATGGTGGAAAAAAAAATAAGCATATCCTTAAAAATACACACACGCATGATTTCATTATCTTCCAATTTAGACATTAAATTAGTATGTGCTCAAAATAGAGTAAAAAGTCATATTATAAACAGGGATTGGTGGCACATGCCTGTAATTCTATTAACTTGGGGGGCCTGAGGAAGGAGAATCACAAGTTCAAGGCCAGCATGGGCAACTTAGTGAGACCCTGTCTAAAAATAAATAAGGGCGTGGGATGTAGGCTCAGTGGTGAGGTACTCCTGGGTTCAATCCTCATACCGCAAAAAAAAAAAAAAAAAAAAAAACCCAAAAACTGGTATTAAAAAATTTACCATTAAACCATTAAACAGTAAACCTATCCCTAAAGACTTATAAACTATTTCATATAATCTCACGTTAATCAGAATTTAATGTAGTAAATATTGTACTATAGCAACAATGCTTAGGAGGTATAAATTATACCATTTAAAACCTGTTCACCCTTCTGTAATTTGGCCTTCCTAAAAGCTAGAATGTCTAGAGAAAAAGTTTTTATCCAGGCTGGTAACTGATGCTGAAAAGATTCTTACAAAAGTACAAATGAAAACATACCTCCTTTTCCAAAAGTTCATTATGTATCAAGCAAGCACGTTTGTAGTTAAAATTTGCTACTGAAGTTGGTTCAAGGTAAGATGAATGGAGAATATTTAAAACATCTTCAAATTCTCGAGAGCCTGGAGTTAGTGGCTGGAAAAGTGCTACAACAAAAAACATTTATTAATTTTAAAATTTCATCTTAAATGTAGTTTCTACTTTTGTGGGTTTAATCTAACTTAAAAGTAGAAAAAAAGCATCGAGGTTATTTTATTGACATACAAGAGATTTATTAACTCACTGTAGAAAAATCAAAACCAGTTTGCTAGACTGACCAGTTCATTCAGCAATGAGGATCTGGCCTTAAACAGACAAGGAGGTTGCAATTTTCAAACTTTAGGAATGCTACATTAGGCAATCTAAATTGTTTATAGACTGTTTTAAGATTCTATGCATATACTCAACTTTTCTCAACTATTTCATGTCACATTGAACTAGTATTTTAGGGATGTTACTTCAGTAAACTCAATGCTTATGCCATAAATGAACACATTAAAAATGTAGACAAGTGTCTATAAAGTGATTGATACTGGTACTAAAGTTGTTAAGTGGCAAAGTATATTGCATATAAATAGCTTTATTATTTTGTCAGCTTAGTAAAATGTTAAAAATGTGGATCTTTGAATTCAAACCTGAACACAAATACCAGACCAACCATATACTGGTTTTGTGCTAGATACTTTATAAATAATTTAACCAAACAGCTTAGCTTTTTCATCTTAAAATGGAGAATTCCACCAATCCTAATAGCCACTACATGGGTCACATGCTATATATGAAGCAATGCATGAGTAAACAAAGCACAACGTATCTGTTACAAGTACTAAGCATCTGCTACTGTACTAAGTTTTTATTCCCCACATTCTCAACCATTCTACATACTAATTTTTAAAACAATCTAAAATATCCAATTTGTTTGTTGGGATTACTAATAACCTCAAACTTCCAATTTACACCTGAAAGAGTTTACTAATAAATTTCAAACATCCAGTCTATGTATATATTTTCCCAAAACCAAAAAGGAATCACTTTTCACCGTAGAACTGTTCATAAAAACTACGTTATACTATCTTTTCTCCAAAACTTAATAAAGGTCAATAAATGTTCATCAAAATAGACCACTAATGGAAGTATTCTCGTACCATGCTCTTAAAGTATGTCATCTGGCAGCTAACCGATAAATAAGCTGTTTTTACTGTATTTTCTACACATGGTTATTGAATTATAAAGGGCACTGTGTTAGGTGATATATTAACAAACCACGTGTGCATCATAGAAGCATCTGTAAAAATGTAGTTTTCAAGCTAGGCATGGTGGTGCATGCCCATAATCACCACCATTCAGGAGGCTCAGGCAGGAGGATCACAAGGCCATGGCCAGCCTAGGGAACTTGGAGACGCTGTCTCAAAATAAAAAGGGCTGGGGATACAGCTCAATGTTAGAGTTTCCCTGAGTTCAATCCTCAATATTGCCAAGAAAGGAGAGAAAAAGTAGTTTCCAATGAAAGAATGTGTATAAAGCAAACGGCTAACTATTTCGAGACTGCAAGCATACAAAGAATAAAGTGGACAGGGTTATAGTAATGCAATTAATAAAAATATTGACTAAAAGAAAGCTTAAAATTGAATAAGACCACAAAGTATCCTATAATCAAATTTGCAGATGTACTGAATAATTTATTGACTGTAAACTCCAAGAGCAGGAACTATGGTTGCTTTGTTCATTACTCATCATATGCCAGTAGGTAGAACTGTGACTGTTGCCCCAAGTAGGTTGAAGAGCTGAAGTACGTACATAAAGAAATGAGAATAAACTTTGTGGACACATTATTTTATACTGAATACAGAATATAATCTACAACTACCAATATATGATTATCATTTTAAATTAAGATGATTCACTCTAATCCAATCATCTAAAACAAAATGAAAGCTCAGAAAAGAAGGTAAGATAAATACATCATCACAATTCAAAATGTTTTAGAAAATACACTAGGGTAAACCAACATCTTATTTCTGTAACAACTATCTCCTACTAAGTTGTGAAAAACTTGGCAAGGAAAGCAGCATGTGGAAGTCTTTATAGGTTTTTCACATCCAAAACAGGCCAAGTTTCATTTTCAAAGTCAAGTTTATGCATAATTTTTATGTTTCTAAACAGTAACTTCACATGTGTATCAAAAATATTACATGGCTTCAAATTTGACAGTGTACATAAACATTTTCTTTAGTAGAGCTACCCCACACTATTTATACCAGTATAATCAAAAGTAGTCCAATATAAATTTGCATAACTTTACATTCTAATTTTCCTCAAAAAAAAAACTTCCAATTCATTCCAAAGCAATGTCCTATACAGTTGAATGTACTCAAGAAAACTCAATAAGGAAAAAAAAATTCTTGCAAATGAAAATACAGGAAGAGTTGTATGACTTTAGATCTATCAATACATACCTAGTGTAGGCATTTCATATTTCAAATGCCTCATTTACTTCACCAGTTAGGTGAGTTTTTCCAATGATCATTTCTATCAAAATAAAAATTATACTCTAACTATTCTAAAGATTCCACATTTACAAGCTGGTTTTTGCAATTTATTAAGTTAATCTTCAGAAGGTACATTTCCTGATCTCTTAACACTGCAAAATACCTTAATCAATGTATCTTGTCACCTCTCCTATGTGTGCATAACCTCCATTTTGGATCATTATTAAGACAAAAACAACTATGTGACTACTGAAGTAGAGAGAATATCTCCATTATCCCTTTCACTTAGAGAAGTAGATATCCAATATACCATTCTCTAGATTCTGACAGTAACTGAGTCTAATTATTACTAGATCACTACCACTTTTCAGATACTGAGCTTTACATGCATTATCCCGTTTGATCATCAAAACATGAAGTTCAATATGTCTGTTTATCAAATAAAACTGCCATCGCCTAAGATTAGATAAATAAACAGGGAGGGCAGTTGGAATTCAAATACAATGGTTCCAAACCTCTGTAAGCAAAACGAAAGATGTGTGGGTAATCGAACTGTAATCTCCCATGGGGTCAAGAGCTGGAAAAATGTGATCATTTCCTGATGTTATAGACCAGGAAATCAAATAGGACATTTAGGCCCAGGAAATCAGCTATAAAGTATCAAGAATCCGATTTCTACTATTATGCTTTCTATTCTCTTATGTGTCTTTCAAACCTCTTTTCTTAAATATTTTCTAATATTAATTTTCCTAGAGATGACAGGGCCAAAAGTCCTAATACTTTTTTGATATATAAAGGTCAACAGCAGTAACAATATAAGTACTTTAACACACAATCACAACCTTGCGTATTTCATTAAAAGCATGTCAGAAAGATATGCGTTGGCTTTGAACATACAAGGTTTCCCTACTGACAAACTCATTATTAGATATATTTTAAGAGATTGAAGAACACAAATTTAGAAGGGCACTTAAGATTTCTGATTCAAACAGGAAACTAATGAAATAGAACTAGAATTCAAATATTCTGACTCCCAGTCATACTAACATCAAAAAAAAATTTAATTACTGGTAACATACAATCAAAAGTTCAAAGTTATATTCAATTTAGGCAGTTTGGTATAGACATAGTGCTTATTTTCATAAACATAAAACATTAGTCTAAAAAATTACTACAGACATAATGCTTTAGGAATGGGCCTTTCATCTGTAAACCAAAATGGTTGGAGACAGTGCAGAATTAGGAAAGGATACACTGGTGGAAATCAAGAGAAACCAGTAAATATGAAACAACTTTTTTGAGCTGAGGACTGGTTAAGGAAAATTTTACCTCCATTGTTTAGAATTTATAGGCACCTATCAGAAGTTTTATGTGAATGACTAGGTTCTATCTAGACTTTCCAGGTCAGGCTTACTTCTACTCAGGGAGATCTAAAGCAATCATCCATATCCAACTACTGAAATACAATGTAAACTTCCTTAAGACTTGGCTGACCTGAGGTGTAGAACACACCTGTAACTCCAGCTTCTTGAGAGGCTGAGGCAGGAAGATCATGATCACAAGTCCAAAGTTGGAATGGGCAACTTAGCAAGACCCAGTCTCAAAATAAAATTTTAAAAAGGGGCTGGGAACATAGCCCAGTGGTAGAGCACATATTTGCCTCGCACAAGGGAGGCCCTAGGTTCAAGCCCTGATAAACCCCCCACACACAAACACACACAAATTCACAAAAACACATCATTGCTCCCATCTGGCCCCACTGGCTTCAAAAAGTAACTGTAAATTTCTTGAGGGAAAAAGATGGGAGGTTGGAAGGGCCATTACCTCTCCTGGACTAAACCAGTATGGAAACTGGTACATGAGCTTCAGGTAATTTGTGAAACTCCTTTATCCCCTACAGAAAACCTTAACCAACATTTTCTAGGAAGTTCATCATCATCACTCCCCAAGAACTTTGGAGAAAAAATTTATCAAATAAAATTACCAATTAAGATTACTTTTAATGACTTACTAAATTTAGAATCAAAGATGGTAATGGTAAACATCTAACAAAACACAATTATACACTTTGGTTAAATTTAAGGACAGTGCCTCTTTATACTACAGAAAATAGCTCAACCAATAAATAACACAAATCAAAAACAGTAAAACAAAGCTGGGCACGTAGCTCAGTGATAAAGCACTTGCCTAGCATGCATGAAGTCATGAGTTCAACCCCCAGCACCACAAAAAAAATAGTAAAACACATATGCCCTTCTAGTCAACAGGTCATTTAAATATGTCAGTACTAATTAATAATTAAGTATGTTCATGGCAAACAATTTCTCCAACTCAAAATTCTCCAAGATTGAAAACATGTTAATATTTCTAAATTTTGATGAGGGAAAAATGTTTTCCCCAAACAGGTTAGACCAAAAACTAACAAATCTTTGTCACACCATTGAGTGGTGCTAAGTACTCTACACCTAGGTTCAAATTCCAACTCCACCATTTACTGGCTGTGTGACAAGTTACTTCTCAATACTTGTTTCCTCATCTGTACAAATAGGATTGTTGAGATTTTGTTAATATACATGAAATGCTTAAAACAACACCCATAATGAAGCACTATGTGTTTGCCACACATATTATTTCAATTAGAATGGCGCTAATTATTGCCAAAATCAAGAAAAGAACTTTCAAAGACAACAAATTATACTCATAGTATTTACCTTTAGGTTTTTTTTTTTTAAAGTTCTAATCTTAAATTTTACTGGAAAAGCATAGTTGTAAGCAAAGATCTGTGATATTAAAATACAAATGCTTTTGATGCAAAAAGCTCAAGCAGGCACACCTACTAAAAATAATCTAATACTCAAAATAAAGAGACTCAGATGACCACAACTAATTAAACCTAGCCAGATCCCATAGTGATACCTTTACCGTTAAGTCTTCCAGATGATATTGGAAATGTGAAACTAGCAGGACCTGCACTCCTAATTTTTTTCAATAAAAAGTTGAAACTAAAAGATTAACTTCTCAGCTTAAAATCCATGGTAGTAAAATAGCTGCTTATTTAATTTTTAGAACTTCTATTCAAACTGCTATTATACTAAACAATGCTGCTCAGTGTATAAATATTAAAAATTACCTTTTTTCACTAAACATGAAAAAAAGTACACTGTGATTATTTTCCTTACCCACAACCCTTCTTACACGTGTAAGGTAACAATATTTTACCTCTAAGTGAAAATGGAAAACACACCTCCCTCAAAATGACTCCAGGGAGAAAACATCCAGGATTTGTATTTCTGAATTCCTCAATCATTTTCACTTAAAAGTCTTTCAAGTGATGTGTATTTCTCTATTTTCTCTGGATTTCGTTTAACTAGTTTAAAGATAACCACAGTGCCTCCCCACATTTCAAACCAAAATGTAAAGGTTTCTAAGCCAGTATTTCAGTCCAAACAAAAGGTAAAAGGGTATGGTGGTTTGTTCATATTCTTAGACACTTAAAAGAGACTTCAAAAAGATTTTATCAAGTTGCGAAAAAAATGTTAACCTTCTACCCTCAAAAGCAGAGCCCATTTGATTGTACTTCCAACCTATTTTCAACCAACTGGCAATTTCATGTGAGGATCTAACTGTTCTCACATTGACAATAACCACACCTTATCTAAATACACCAAGAGAATTGACTATCTTAATCCAAATCCTAAAATACTACTTTAACTCACTTTGAAAGATTTTTCTAGAAACATCTTCATGTTAATGGACAAAGATTAAATTTGTTTGTCAACATGGTTTCTCACAGCAAGGATTTCCTTGGCTTTGTCATCCAAAAAGAAATGAACTATATCTGTACTCTGAAAATTCAAGTTGCGCAAACGGAGCTGGTTACAGGTATGCACAATGCTTCAGTCAAGATTCCAAATCTTCACTAAGATTCAAATGACAAAAAAAAAAAAAAAAAAAAAAGCTTTCTTCAAATTAAAAAAAATCCTATTAGTTTCTAAAGCAAACGATAAAAGACGTATCTACTCAACAGGGCAAAAATGAGTAACTTTAAAGCAAGTCTAGAGCATCCAAAATCATTGGATAGTCAAAAATAATCCCCTAATAACAGGAAACTTTAACACTAATTTTTATCTCCATTTTAAGTTTTACAACATGGTATTATGATTTAAAAAGGTAAACATTAATGTAATTGTTCCCATATTGGTTTCAAAAACTAAGCCTGGACTTGTTTAATCTGAAATTCAAAACCAAGTTGGAGAGTCTTGGGCATAAGTGAACTCATTTTTTTTTTCCCCCAAAGGGAAGTTACTGCACCAAGAACCTACCTTCCCATTCTTTTCAAATACAAGAAAAGTCATACACTATGTTTGGATTTAAAAAGACCTATTAATCTAATGCTTCAAAGACAAGGAAAAAACCTATATGGAAATGAAGTGTGATGGAAAA
The DNA here is from genome assembly GCF_902686445.1 of Sciurus carolinensis. Taxonomy (NCBI): domain Eukaryota; kingdom Metazoa; phylum Chordata; class Mammalia; order Rodentia; family Sciuridae; genus Sciurus; species Sciurus carolinensis. The sequence goes on along the minus strand of NC_062229.1, from coordinate 52,550,323 downwards.
CAGTGTGCATGGATCACATCTACTAAATGCAGATTTCTAAATACGGGAAGACGCTGACATCAAGCCAATTTCAAGTAGACACATATAACTGAAGAATTTCCGTAAGGAGAAACACTTGTGGTCCTCAGAACGCAATGGCCTTGGAGAAAGCCCCAGAATCCATGGCCACGGGCTATTTCCACAGTGAGACTTGTCAGAAGCATCTTTAGGAGAACACATCAGCTTCTCAGCCTTCAGGGGTTGGGAAGGAGGGGCGCCGAGCACCATCTTTCCTCTCTGGGAGCTGCAGCTTTACCGAGAAGCTTCAAACCTGAGCTACTTCCAACTTCCACCGGGAGAGGGGGAGCAGCGGAGCGTGGTTCCACCGCTTTCCTCTCGCACCAAGCGCAGCAGCTGGGCGGCCGTGGCAGTGAGGAGAGAGGCGGCTGGCGCTGCGTGCATGTTTACGTGTCTCGGATGGGTGTGGGAAGAGGCGACAGAGAGATTCTAATGAAAAGATGGAGGGGAGAGAGAAAGAGGGGTTGGGAGAAAGGGAGGCACCACCTTTCTTTTCTCTGCTCTTCCTGGGGATCTGAAAACTCCTCCTAACAGGCCTTTCGGGCTCTTCGGGGCCTTGGGGCAGAGCGGCCGCGCCCGTCTCAGATGAGTCCTGAGGCTGCTCGTGGCTGAGGCTTTGGGCAGCCTCGGCCCCCGCGGCCTCCTCAGGCCCCGCGCCGCCGCCGGGCTCCGCGATGGTGAGGCCGCCGCCGCCGCCATTTTGTAGGGAAGACTCAAGGTCCGGAAGCGCCTGCTTCATCTCGTTGTCTCCGCCGCCGCCACTTTCCCAACTCGCGTCCGTCGGCGGAGAGGCCTCTGTCTCCGCCGCACTCGCCATCGCGCCGGCGTGAGGAGCTCCGGGAGGCTTCTGCCCACAAGGTCGACGGACGTGGGGGGAAGGGGCGGCAGGCCGGCCTCGCCGCCGAGCTGCTCTCAGCCCACCCACCCCCTTCCCCCCGTGGCCGCGGACCGCGTTCCCGACCTAGCAGCTTCTTAGGAGCCTCAAAGCAGGCGCCCAAACGTGCCACCCCGGCCCTGGAGCCGCTCCTCGTACGGGCAGTTCTTAAGCCGGCCCCCGCCACTCAACGTGCTCGCGTCGGGGCCGGGAGAGGGCGGGGCCTCGCGGACTGCTCCGCCAATGGGAGCGCGGCGCCCACCTCCGCGGGTGCGGGTGTACCGCGCCGGGGGGCGGAGCCTCGGGGCGCCCGAGCCCGCCAAAAGGGGCGACCGCAACGCCCAGCGAATACCTCGACGCCTCGGTGGACCTCGGCGTGCGTAGGCCTCGCGGCGCCTCGCGAGTTTCTGGGTCGCGCTTTACAGGCGCTGCTGGCGAGGAAGGCAGGCTTGGCCTGGACCCCGGAGCGCTGGGCGTCTCCCATTCGGGATAAGACCGCCTCCTCCATTCCCAATTTATTGGGCTAAAACAGGCCTCGAAGTAGTGAATACTGGTTGATGCTGATTTTGTGAAATACTTGTATCCGAAAAGAGTCCTGGAGAGGAGATAAGAGATTGGGCTACACCAATAAATAAGGCGAGTGTCTGTGCCCTGCCATTCCCATCACATCTTGCATTTTAAGAGGCTACCTCCAGCCCACTCCTCTCTCTTCAGCCCCTGAAGGGCTTGACTCAGTGGCATGAACAAGCAAGCACTGAATGCCGGGGATCCTTGAATAGAATTTACGACGTCTTGGGGCTGGAGCTGGAGCTCAGTGGCAGAGTGATTGCCTAGCACGCGTGAGGCACTGGGTTCGTTCCTTAGCACCACATAAACAAAATAAAGGCATTCTGCCCATCTACAACTACAAAAAATTTTTTTGAAAGAATTTACAACCACGTGTTGAGGGAAGGGAGGCTGCTGGCCTTTTAGACCCCGCCCTTCTTGACTTCTTCCGTTATTCATAGTAATATAGTTTAAAAAAACTTTTGACACATTTAAAAATGCAGCGAGTTGTAGCTATCCCTTAAAACAACTTGATAAGTAGAGGGACTTTTAGTTTCAACTCAGCATTAACTATTGTAGGTTAATATGAGTACAGCCATTATTTACTAGGTGCTTTTTATATGCTAGGCGCTAGACAAAGCAATTTACGCACATTATCTCCATTTAATTCTCCGCAACAAACTAGGGAGAAAGTATTTTGCCTCATTTGAAATGTGTTGCAAGATTTGGACAATTAAGGTAACAAAAATCAAGTTTTGAAGCCAGGTCTATTTAACTCCAACAGAGTTGGAGTTAAGCATTGTACTGACTGCTTCTGTAAGACCTTTACAACAGTTCTGCACTCTTAAGCATTTTATGAATGACGCAGAAGAGTCAACTTTGTGCTCAGGATCTTCCAACAGCTGAATCAGGATTGGAGCCCAGATCTCTGAAAGGCTAACTATCTCTTAGGAAGTTGATATACAAAAAGCAGTAATTATTATAAAACCCCAGTCCAGTGGGTACTTAAAGAACTGGAAAGTTGAATTCCCATGTCCTGGATATTCACCCTTGTTTAACAGTTTATCATGGATTGCCCAACCTACTTGAATCAATTCAGTGAATCAAAGGAAAGTGAGTGGAAATCAATTATAAGTAAATAAGATAAAAACAAGTCAAAATATTTTAAAAGATAAAAAACGAGTGCTAGGTTGAGAGAAAATGGTCCATTAAATTAAAAATAACCTTTTAAGATTGGAGGGAGAGTTGAGGATGTAGCACAGAGATAAAGCACAGCTGAGTCAATTCCCTAGTACCACCAAAAAAAAAAAAAAAAAAGTACTATAGGACAACGTGCATGAAACTTGAAAACGCTATGCTTAGTGAAAGCCAGACACAAAGACTGTATATTGTATGATTTTGTTTATATGAAAGTCCAGAACAGGCAAATCCATAGAAATAGAAAAAAAAAAAAAATCGGTAGTTACCAGGGTCTAGGCAAAGGGAGACTGACTGCTAATGAGTACAAGATTTCTTTTGGAGATGATAAAAATACTCTGACCAAGTGTTCTAACTAACACTTGTAATCCCAGTCACTCAGGAAGCTGAAACAGGAGGATCTCAAGTTTGAGGATAGCCTAGGCAACTTAGTGAGACCCTGTCTAAAAAAATTGAAAGGGCTGGGGCTGTAGCTCAGTGATACAACATGCGTGGGTCTAATTCCCAGAAAGCTCTGGAATTAGAAAGTGATGACAATTGTACAATATACTAAAACCACCGAATTATACATTCTAAAAAGGTGGATTTTGTGATAAGTATATTATATCTCAAAAGGGAGGGTCTGGGCATTCCTTGAGGTCAGACTTCCCAACAGCAGAGACAGTCTGTCTCCCATGGCTGCCTTTAAACCAGCATAGTGCCATGAATTCTACAGCTGCCAACAATTTGAGAGAGCCTAGAAACAAATCCTTTCCTAGTTGAATCTGCAGCCCAACTGACACCACTATCTCAGCCTCATGAGACCCTTGAGCATAGGACCTAACTAAGCCTTGCTCAGACATCTGACCTACAGAATCTATGAGATAATATACAGGTGTTATTTTAAACCACTAGTCAAATTTGTTATGCAGCAACATAAAACTAATTCAAAGCTTAGAATAGGCCTAACATTTTCTAAATGCACATATTTTAACTCATCTATTAACAATCCTGTAAGGTAGTAGGTACTCATTCCCATTTTTCTCATGAAACAGCTCATTATGTGCTAGGTTAAAAAAGAACAAGATGAATAGTGTGTTAATATTTATACCCAAAAAGGGGAAATATATCTAAGTATATACATATCTTTGCATAAAACTTTTGTTGAAGCCTACATGAATAATGAACAATTTTTATTGTGGAAAGGGGTTGGAAGACAGGTGGAGAGACTTTCCCTATATATCCTTTTATACTTTAAAGAATGAATGTATCACTTACTTTAAAAATTACATTTTAAAAAGGGGAAGAAAAGAAAAGCATGCTGAGAATCTGTTGTCATTACTCATTACCTCATGCAAGAGTGAAACAGTAGTATTTTTTTCTTTTTCTGGGGGTTTTTTGGCAGTAGAGGGGACCAAACCCAGGGATGCTTTACCACTGAGCTATATCTCCAGCCCTTTTTTATTTTTTAATTTTTTTTTTAGTTGTCAGTGGATCTTTTATTTATTCATACATGGTCCTAAGTATTGAACCCAGGAACTCACACCAGCCAGGCAAATGCTGTACCACTGAGCCACAACTCCAGCCCCTCCAGCTCTTTTTATTCTATATGTTGAGACTGGGTCTCTCTAAGTTGCCCAGGCTATCCTCAAACTTGTAATCCTTCTGCCTCAGCTTCCCACGAAGCAGGGATTATAAACATGCATGCCACACATGGCCTAGTAACATCTTAATATTCATCCAGAAAGCCAATGTAGAGGTTTTAGGATGGTTCCTGTGTTTCAATATAAAGGAATTATAAACTTTGACATGCTGATTAAAGCAACCAGAGTTACAGAGTTCACACATAGTAAAACCAAAAGCATTAATGATAGTAACTTTTCAGTGAATGAAATCATTACTAAGATTTTACAGTAACAATAATCCTTGTCATTTGCAAAAGCAATTTCAGATGTCTTTTTCAGGTAAGCATTATTTTTGATGGTTACATATTCCTTAAGCCTTGAAGGTCACACAGCTAAGAGACTTTTTTTTTTTTTTAACTTACCATTTAAAGGCAGTAATAGGAAAAGAAAATAAAGGCCAAGGAACTAAACCACCACGAAGAGGTCTGATTCAGACTTTTTAAGAATCTTAGAATTATGGATGAAGACAGTATTATAAGGGTACAACTCCACTGCCTATTATATACATTAAAAAATACAGAACTATCATTCCTTCCATTATGCTTGAGCTTAAACAATAATATTACTTCCATGAAGTCATCTTCTTTCCCCCAAAGAACTAGTCTGCTTACTCACTGAGCGAGTATTTCTTGGATGAGTCCTAGGGAAGCATAAGGAGGACCCTCTAGTTTGGCAAGAAACTGCTGAACTTGATTTGTGGTTGATTTCTGGAAGAAATACTTCTACGCAGTGGGGAGAAGCAAGAAAAGGGATCCTCAATGGAGCATAAGAATATAGTTAGGGATGAACATATTTGTGGGTAACCCTTCAAGTACACAATTGACTCCAATAATCACAATCCTCAACTCAACCCAAGACTCAAGAGCTGTTAACTAAGGTTTAAGTTTTGTTGCATTTCTGAATCAAATCCTTCTAAGAGTTCTTAACACTATTTTTTTTTGGAGGGAAAGAGTATACCAGGGATTGAACTCTGGGGCACTCAACTGAGGAGCCACACCCCCAGCCCTTTTTTTTTTTTTTTTTTTTTTTTTTTTTATTGAGAGGGTCTCACTGAGTTATTTAGTGCCTCACTGTTGCTGAGGCTGGCTTTGAACTCACAATCCTCCTGCCTCAGCCTCCCAAGCTGCTGGGATTACAGGCATGTGACACTGTGCCTGGTATATAACTTTTTTATTTTATTTCTTAATTTATTCTATTTCTTATTTTATGTGGCACTGGGGATCAAACTCAGTGCCTCACACATGCTAGGTGAGCACTGTACCACTGAGCCACAACCCCAACCCCCTTTGTAAGATTTTTTTAGCATGCAATACCACAGATGAATCTCATAGACATAATGTTAAATGAAACAAGTCAGATACAAAAATGTATAAACTGTGTGATTCCACTTATAAAGTTTAGACAAAAATGATCTGGTAATAAAAGTCAGAAATATTGGTTTTCTCATGTGGGGAGAAGGGGTCTTACTCAAAGGGGATATAAAGGAGCTTTCTGGAATAATGGAAATGTTCTGTACCCTGATCTGAGTGATAGTCACACCACATACACACACGTATATACACATATATATGAATGTGTTCAACTATATGCTTAAGAGTTTTACATTTTATTGTGTGATTTTATTCTTCAATTACATTCCAAAACACTTCTATGGATTCTGATTATTCAAGGAATAAAGATAACAATTCTCCATGTGGGCTATAGAGTCCTACTGAGTTTGACCTTGCTTCCCTTTGTCTTCCATTTTCCCTTAAGCTCTTCACTGATATTGCTCTGTCTGGCATACTTTCCAGGCTCCTCTGGCCACACAGTCAGCCTTAGCACATGCTATTTCCCTAGTGTGGTGAGTTCTTCCCCCAGCCAACTTCTCTCCATGCCATCCTCTTCACCAGTTCCATTGAGTTTCTGCACCTCCTTTGGTTTAAGCTTCACATCCTTGTGTAAACTTCCTGATCATCTTCCTTCCCCGGCTATATTGGAATCCCCTATTTTGCTTTCATAGAGTTTTGATTCTTTCCATTTACCTAGCACTTTCCCCAGTCTGTAATTATTCCCTCACCTGTGGGATTATTTAATTAAATCTGTCTCTCTTACTAGACTGTGCTCTATTTTCTGAACTGAAAGGCAGTGTCTGGGTTTTCTTCCCTAGATACTCTCAGGGCCCACCTTCAACACAGTGGGTGTTCACTGAATATGCTTTTGGGGGGTTTTGTGGGGAGGATTGCTGGGAATCAACCCAGGGCCTTGTGCTTGTGCTACACAAGCAGCATACAAGCACTCTACCACTGAGCGACATCCTTAGGCCCCACTAAATACATTTTGATTCCTGAAGGCAAGCAGTGGCTAGCTGACATTCTTGGTGCAGAAAATTTTCTGATATTTTACCTAACATGATTTAGGTTTATTCCCTTTAATAATGGAATATATGTTACTTTAAAGCAAACTGGTTCCACTATGTGAGAATCTGGATCCTCCCCCTGCATAAATTAGGATATGTCTATTCAAATGCCCTTTGCATGATGAATGAATATGAATTCAAAGTTCCCTTTACTGCATTTGAGCAGACAAATGAACTTCATCTGCCAAATCTAAGGCTTGTTGAAATCAAAAGGATTTAACAATTGGGAGCAATTGTGTGCTACCAAATGACTGACGAGGACAGAACTAGTTATAAGATCATTTATACCACTGCCATTTCCACCTGAAGGAAGACCCAGGTATTTGTTTGTTTGTTGTTTTGTGTGTATGCATGCTTGTGTGTTGCTGGAGACTGAACCCAGGGCTTCATCAAGCAAGAACTCTAGCACTGAACCACATCCTCAGTCCCTTTATAATAACTTCATTTTGTAGTTGGTAGAGTTCTCTAAACAAGGAAGCTGGTACCAAGGGCAAGAGTTATACAAAGAAAAGAAAATGCTCAAAGGAAGTGGTATACTCAAAAGTGCAAACACTTGTGAAATGTGTGAAAAAATTCAAATTAAGACCCTTTGATTTTATATGATTTTATAACGAAGGAGAGCAAAACAAGACTTTTTGTTTTCAGGAAGATAACCCATCTTTACTCGATTTGGAACAGTGAATAAATTGGAGTAGGATGAGTAAACATACTGAAAGAATATTTGAATAATGCCTAAAAATTCAGCAAATGCTTCACTCATTCTCTCAACAAATATTTCTTGGGACCTACCTGCTACCAGACCACAAGCTGGGCTTCTGAAGGTATGGCTGTAAATAAAGCAGATCTATCATGACTCTGGATCTTGTGCTTCCAAACCCATTGCCTCATTTAATATTCACAGAAGTTGCCAGAGAACACCTTGACTTTTGGCAGAGAAAGAAATAGTGACTTTTACTGCCCTGCTCAAGGAAATATTACCCATAAGAGGAACAGGACTCAATCTTGCATCTCCTAACTCCAATTGTAGGCTCTTATTCCAGATTCTACTTGCTTGAAGGCCTTTGGGATGCCTAAATTTCTTCTTCTTTTTATTTTATTTTTTCCTTTGGTGCTGCAGAATAAACCCAGGGCTTCTCACATGCTAAGCATACCTTCAAGCTCTGGAATACCTAGTTTAAGACTCTCAAGAGAAATAAAAATTATGAAGTTATGCCCCTATGCATTTCAATCACTCCCCTACATTTCATTTCTCTCCCTTGATTTGGCCTTTCATTTTCCTCAGTTAATAGGAAAATTCCCATAAAATCCCTTAAAAACGCAAGCTTCTTAATTTTAACTTTTTACTACTGGTTCCTACAGATTTGTAGATGATTTCTGGATAGATAGAAGTAACCAGTCAACCAATTTGAACTGAATTGAGAGCCAACTTCCCTATAAAATGATTCAGGTTATTACTTTATTATTTAGTGATTCATAGTAGCAGAAGGGTACTCAGACTTACTTTAATTTTGGACAATTTCTCAAAAATCTAGTAATAAAATATATTTGATGTGACCATTGGCTAAGCAATAAATCCTATAAATGCTAGTTTTAAAAGAACATTGGCAAGTGTCTATCAAATGACAAATGGATGAACAAAATGTGGTATAACCAGATAACGGAATATTATTTGGCCATAAAAAGAATGAAGTACTAATATATGCTGCAATGTGAGTGAAGCAGTATGGTAAGGGAAAGAAGCCAGACACAAAAAGTCATATAAGGTATGATTCCATTTATATGAAAGGTCCAGAATAGGGAAATCTGTAGAGACAAAAAATATATTAGTGAATGCCTAGGGCCAGAGTAATGAGAGGGTGGGGTGATAGTTAAAGGGTACGGGTTATTTGTAGGGTGATAAAAATGTTCTAAACTTAATTGTGATGGTTGCCTACCTCTGTGATTATGCTAAAGAACACTGGATTGATGCTGTGAATCAGTAAGTAATGTGATATTATGAATTACATCAATAAAACTGTTTTTTTAAAAAAGAAACTGATACAACATTCAACTAAAACTAGGAGAAAATGCTTTCTCAGGTACATGATGTAGGAAGTTATCTGGCCTGCAATTAGTGCTTACGTTTGTGGAGAGATAACTGAATAATTTTCTATGTCTATGTCCCTCCCCTCACCAAAAAAAAAAAAAAAAAAAAAAAAAAACAAAACCACTGGATTCTACTAATACAGTAGCAGGAGCATAAAAGCAAATATTAGAGGTAAGATGTAGCTTGGATCATTTAAAGCAGCAGCAATTGAGATATGTATATATATATATATATATCTCCCATTTTACATGATTACATTGAGCTATTGAAATATGGAATATGTGAGCAGCAAAAGTGTTAGCTGTGTCTTTTCTTGATTTTTATACTTTAATGATTTGTATTCAAGTTAACTAACATCAACCTCCTTTATAAAGACCACAAAATGTAATCACAAAGGCTCAGGAGGTTGAGGCATGAGGATCACAAGTTCAAAGTCAATCTCAGCAATTTAGAGAGGCCCTAGGCAACTTGGCAAGAACTTGTCTCTAAATAAAATATTTTAGAAAGGCTGGGGATGTGGCTGAATGTTGAGTGCCCCTGCATTCAATCCTCAGTACCAATAAATAAATAAATAAATAAACCACAAGATATAAGGTCCAGTGACTTAATAATATAAAATATGCCAGATTCTTTTTTTAAAAAAAGTTCAATTATTTAAGACAAACAAATTACTGGTTGGCTTTGAGTATCTTATTTCAAGGGTCCTCCATAATATTCCCAAGGGAAAAAACATTTTCCCCAATTATTTTTCCATTTAGTATAAAAAAAAAAAGAACAGTTAAAAGAGATTTGCAAAAATAAGCTTTACAAAAGATGTTACCTCAAGTTTCAATACTCCCAAATGACTCTGAAAAGATAGGCAACTAATTATTATAAGTTTCCTTATAAGAAGTCTTTGGGGAGCCAGCCAAGTTTAAATAGGGTAATTGATAGATCTATGGTTGCAATTTACATAAATTATAGAAACATAGCACCAGACATTTATCTAATTGAAGTAAATGTGGTTTTCGATTACTTATCTAGGGGAATTCTACTTGTGGTTTGTGCCATTTGGTGATTAGTCTATTCTCTTGAGAATGAGTTTCTCAGGAGACAGAATATATGATAATAATGCTCAAAAGTTGTTTTGCTTTATATATTTAATATAAAATACTATTCATATATATTTCTTTGATAAAATTAGCATTAAAATAACATAAGCCCCTAATTCTTTTAGAAGATGTTTACCCACGTTCCTGCTAATGATGTTGATGAGTTACACTCAACCCAATGCTCTGCTTCATACCTGAAGTGCTAAATAACTCTTCACTTTCCTAATCCATTTGCTATTGTAGGTCCTATGGCCCTTGGCTGAATTTCTGTTTTCTGTAAATACAATAAGCAATGTAAGACATTTGTTCCAAAATTCTTACACTAAACAAGGTACTATATCTACAAATGTATCGGAAAGTCTTTAGGTTCTTACAGAATTCTACACAAGTCATTTATTTCAAATATTATTTAAGCTTCAGAAATTATTCAAACAAAATTATACTTTCCTATTGGTATATGCTGAATGTTTCCGTCTCCCCCAAATTCATGTGCTGAAACTTAATCCCCAAGGTGATCATATCAGGAGGTAAAATATTTGGGAAGTAATATGGCCACAAGGATAGAGCCCTCATGAATGAGATTAATGTCCTTATAAAAGGAACCCAGAGAGCTGCCTTCCTTTCTATTTTGTGAAGACACAGTGAGAAGGTACCATCTATGGACCAGGATGAGTCCTCACCAGATATCAAATCTGCCAGCACATTGATCTTGGACTTCTCATCCTCCAGAACTATGAGAAATAAACTTTCAATGTTTATAAGTCAGCCAATTATACCAGCCTGAACAAACTAAGACATCTATTTCCTTCCAAATGCTAGGCATGTGCTCTACCACTGAGCTACATTTCCAACCCCAGATGCACATGTTACACAGATCATTCTGATTCTTTTCCTAGAAGGTGGATTCTGGGTGTACTGGTAGTACTAAAACCGGTTAGGACACTAGATAACTGGTATTTAGTGTAAGGCAAACATTAGGTAACTAGTATCTAGTGTAAGGACAGTTTTGAACTTCACATCTTTGATAACTTCTGCTGAGAAACAAACCAAAGCTGCATTATAGTTGAAGAGAATTTCAAAGAGAAGATGGAAAGAAACGGACAAAATTGTATACTTGGGGTAGAGCTCCATGGTGGAGTACACTGTGCAAGACCCTGGGTTGGATTCCAGCAAAACACACACACAGACACACAGTTAATACCTACTAAAGGAAGTCACAGTTGTTCTACACTCCCCTCCCACCACAAAAACCATTTCTTTTGTTAACTAGTCAGCAATTGAGAATTGTCTATAAGGACCAAGTAGTAAACCATAAAATGAGACTCATAGTTGTTTTAAAAATAAGTCAACCAAGGGATGAAAAACTCCTCCAGGGCTAAGGGGTGCAGCTCACTGGTAGTACATTTGTTAGCATGCATCAAAACCCTGGGTTCAATTCTCAGCACCACAAAAAAAAAAAAAAAAGGCCCAATATTTCCAATCTACAATATGAATAACAATCACATTTTCAAAGGTAAAAATTGAAATCTGTATAAAATCATGACAAATCTTTTCCTCATTGGAATGTTTTAACAGAAGAACATAGGTTCAAAGTTGAGTGATGAAACACAGACACATAAGAGCAGAGAAGAAGACTGAGTGTGGACTCGGGATGAGTGAGGTTTAGGGTTCAATCCCCAGCAACACAAAGAAAAAAATAGACCAAATGGCTTAAGAAGGGTTCCCCCTCCCATTCCAAGTCTAGACTGGAGTACTAACTGGTGCATCAAAGTTAGATATGTAATATTTATTTATTTTTGTGGTGATGAGGCCTCACACATGCCAGGCAACAAGTATTCTACCACTGAGCCACATCCCTAGCCCCCATGTAACTTTTCCTTTTTTTTTTTTTTTTTGGTAGTACTGGAGATTGAACCCAGGAGCACTTTACCACTGAACTACACCTGAAACACTCTTTTATTTATTTTTTAAAAATATTTTGAGACAGGGTCTTGCTAAGTTGCCCAGGCTGGCCTAGAACTTGCAATCCTTCTCTTCAGCCTCTCCAGTGGTTGGTATTGTAAGTATACACTATTGTACCTGATCCCCATATAAATTTTAAACACACTATTGGTTTTATTGTAAAAAGTTTAAAATATGTTTAGAAAATAAAATTTGAATCAGAACACCTGATATACCTCTTTGAAATTCTAGATTCTGAAAACAGACCCTAACACTGGGGTTGTTCATACTAACTTTACGCTTTATGAGTCTTTAGTGTTGAAAATCAACCATACTGAGGAACATGTACACAAAATTTCCAGCAGAGGGCAGCAAAACTTCACTTGGCAATTACATATATGTTTTATATACAACGTTAGGCAAGCTAGAAACCTTCTAGGTTTTAAAAAGCATATTTATATATACATAAATATATAAAACTTATTTATTTCAGTACCAGGGATTGAAACCAGGAGCATTTTGCACTGAGCTACATCCCTGACCCTTTTTATTTTTGGAGACAGATTCTAAGTTGCTTAGGGCTTCATTAAGTTGCTGAGGTTGGCCTCAAACCCTCATTCTTCCTGCATCATTCTCCTGAGTTGCTGAGATTACAGGTGTGCACCACCACCCCCAGCTCCACCGTGATGATTTATAAGTGTGTAGCTTCGTAGTGTTGAGGATATAGACATTGTTATACCATCAGTCACCAATCCTCTTTTCATCTTATAAAACTCAAATTCTATACCCACTGAAGAACAATTCCCATTTCTCTCTCCTCCAGCACCTGACAACCACAATTCTACTTTCTGTCACTTGAATTTGACTGTATCATGAAAACAAAAATCATATTCTATGTGTCTTTTTGTGATTTGTTTATTTTACTTATTATAATGTCCTTAAGGTTATCCATGTTGTAGCACACATCAGGATTTCTTTCTTTTTAAGGCTGAATAATATTCAATTCCTCTCTCTCTCTCTTTCTCTCTCTCTCTCTCTCTCTCTCTCTCTCACACACACACACACACACACACACACATTTGTTTTGCTATGAAACGGGAATTTTAAAAATGACTTTGAGACTCCTATTTCTAATCATATTGAAATAGCAAAGATCAGACTATCCTTCCCTTGTGTTTTAGTCAGCTTTGCATTGCTGTGACCAAAACTGTGATAATAGTAAATTAGAGAAGGAAGAGTTTATTTTGGCTCATGGCCTCAGAAGTTCAGTCCATGGTTGCCCAACCTCATAGCTCTGGGCCTGAGATGAGGCAGAACACCATGGCAAAGGGCCCGGTAGAAAAAAGATGATCAGTTCATGATAGCCAGGAAGTGGAGAGAGAGAGAAAAATGCCAGAGACAAAATATAAGCCCTAAAGGCATACCACCAGTGACCTACTTCCTCCAGTCACACCCTACCTACCTACACTTACCACCAGTTGATTCATTCAAGTGGATTAGCCCACTGATTATAGCTCTCCTCATCTACTCATTTCACTGAGGCACTATTACATTGTCTCACACGTTAGGTTTTGGGGAACACCGCATATCCAAACCATAACATCCTATAAAAAAACTAGAAAACTGACCAAAGTACATCAGACAGCTGTATTCAGACATCAGATAATAGGCAATGTGGATTGTGATCCCTGAAAAAGGGGAGGCGATTCCTAGGTTGTAGATGCAGCAAAGGGAATGCAAGTGAAGCCCAAAACTCTGAGTTGAGATTCAAGGAGGTCAAGGTTGCTGAAAGTTGCTGGGTTGAATTCTAGAGCATTGGGATGTATGAAGAAAAAGAGATCGAGAAGTCTGCATAGGAGGGCACGTAGACCATGAATATATAGAGAGAAACTTTATGAGGCTGGGCACATAGGGACTGAGAATTATAAACTAAATAATACTCAGAGTTCCTACTGGACACAATGGGAGTGAGAACTTCAATTAGCTAAAGTCCTCAGTAATCACTGAGACAGGCAACATATATTCAGAGGGGTCACAACTCCATAGTGAGACCGAATAACCCCAGAAGTAAAAACTAATCTATACCTGTTCTAGCAAAAATTAAAATAGGCCTTGACAAAAGAGTCAAACAATAATGAACTTACCTGCCCACCTAGAACACAACAGTCTAATATTCTTAAAAGGAAAACAACAAAATTCAGATACTCAGAATGCCCAGCACCCAATAAATCATTTCCAGGCATACCAAGAAGGAGAAAATGTGGGGTTATGACCAAGAGGAAGATCAATCTTGAAAACAAGTACAGAAATAACAGGAATGCTAGAACTAGCAAATATGAATATTAAAACAGTTATCATAACAATGTAAGCATACTTAAGTGAAAATATGAACATAATGAGGAAAGAAATCAATGTACAAAAGATGTAACACCCAGAGATGTAATATAGTATTAGAATGAAAATGAAAATGAGCTGGACCCAACGGTGGCCCCCCTACCCCCCACCATTCCAGCAACTCAGGAGGCTGAGGCTGGAAGAATGCAAGTTCAAGGCCAGTCTCTTAGTAAGATCCTGTTTTTGTTTTTTGAGATGCAGTTCATGTAATTACTATAAGAACTCATCATAGGGACCGGGTTGTGGCTCAGTGGTAGAGCACTTGCCTGGCACTTGTGAGGCTCTGGGTTCAGTCCTCAGCACCACATATAAATAAAAAAATAAAATAAAAATGAAAAAAAAGATTCACCATAAAGATTAGAAACAATGATTAAAGTGTATGTACAAAGACTTCATCTCAGTAGTCTTTATAATAAGAGAAATAAAAATAAGAAACACCTCAAATATACAACAATAAAGGAATAGTCCAAGTACATTGATAGCATGGAATGTTATACAATATCATGTCAGAATTTAAAACCATGTTTATAAGAAATTGTAATGCCATGGGGAATCCCTAATGGAACATCTTAATTAACAAAAGTAGCATACAAAAAAGTGAGATCCTGTCTTAAAATTAAAAATAAAAAGGGCTGGGGAGGTAGATCGGTGGTAGACTATCTAGTACCACCACTCCACCCAAAAAAAAAAAAAGAGGGTCAGGCATGCTGGCACATGTCTGTAATCCCAGGTTCTCAGGAGGCTGAGGCAGGAGGATTACAAATTTGAAGGCCAGTTTGGGCAACTTAGCGAGACCCTGTTTCAAAATTAAAAAGGACTGGGGGTTGAGCTCAGTGGTAGAGTAGATTCAAACTCCAGTATGGCAAAAAAGAAAATGAAAATGGAAGTTTTTCTCAAGGCATTAATATAATTAAGACTGCTAAAAAATAAATCAGTAAACTCAAAGACATAGCAATAAAATCTATATTTTATAAAGCAGAAATGTTTAAATTAAAAAAAAAAAAAAAAAGATTGGGAGGGGAGGAAAAAAAAGAACAGAGCCTCAGTGACCTGTGTGAAAATACAGAGTGGTCTGACGGTGTGAGTTTCAGTAAGGGTAGTACGCAAAGCTATTTGAGGAAATAAATAATGGCCTGTAGTCTTCCAAAATTTATGAAAATTACAAGCTTGGAAATTCAGGAAACCCAGTCAATCCTAAGTAAGATAAATATTCTCACACATACACAAACCACAATAAAGCACTCTAATCACATCAGTGGAAACCAATGTTTAAGATACAATCTTAAAGGCAGCCTCTCCCTATTCCAAAGACACATTATGTACAAAAGAACAAAGACAAGCATCAACAGGGGCTTCTTGTGAGAAATTGCAAACTCAAGGACAACGTAATGACAGTAATAAAGGACTGCAAGAAAAAAACTAGATGAGTTCTATATTCTGTGAAAATATCCTTCAAAAATTAAGTCACAATTCCTGGCATGACAAAAAGATTTTTTTTTTTTTAAGTAGGGGAGAAAAAATGAAATTAAAAAAAAAATGCTTAATCTTAAGGTAGGAAAAGAAAGGGTCCTGGAAGTGGAACACACATAAAACAAGAAAGATGGTAGCCTTAAAATGCATTATATTGTTAATTACATTAATTATAAAGGGGATAAAGTCTCTAATTGAATGCGATTGCTGACGGGTTCAGTGGCACATACCTGTAATCCCAGCAGCTCCAGAGGCTGAGGCAGGAGGTTTGTAAGTTTAAAGTCAGAGTGTACCTCTGCCCCCAACACCTTTTTTTTGGAGGTGGGATTTTACTGTGTTGCCCAGGCTGGCCTCACACTTCTTGGCTCAAGTGATTCTCCTGCCTCACTTAGCCTCAGAAGTTGGAGTTCAGGTTTTTTCTCTTTTCTAATTTGGTGAATTATGCCAATTGCTTTTGGAATGTGAAATTAATCATTTGGTATCATTTTCCTTCCAATTATTCAAAGATTTTAAGATTTCTTATAGTGCTAGTCTCCAGGTAAGGAATTCTTTCATATTTTTATATTTGAAAACCAATTATTTTACTTTTTGTTGAAATGTACTTTCACTGAATATAGAATTTTGGGTTGAGTTATTGTTCTTTCAGTATATTAAAGATACTGCTCAGTCTTCTTGCCTTATTTCCAATGAGAAATTTTCTGTCATCCTTATCTTTATTCCTCTGTATGCAACATGTCCTGTGGCAGCTTAAAATTTTTAACACTTGTTTTGAATAATTTGATTATGATATGCCTTGGTGGTTTCTTTTCTTCCCCCAGGACTGGGATTGAACACAGGGGTGCTCTACCACTGAGCTGCATTCACACCCCTTTTTGTTTTTTGAGACAGGGTCTTGATGAGATGCCAAGGATGGCTTTGAACTTCTGATCCTCCTGCCTCACCACCTGAGTGACTGGGATCATGGGCACGTACCACCATGCTCAGTGTTTTTTTTTTTTTTTTTTGCGGTGCTCGGGAACAAACCCAGGGCCCTGTGCTTGCAAGGCAAGCACTTTACCAACTGAGCTATCTCCCCAGCCCAGTGGTGTTTTTTTATTATTTCTCATGTTTGGGGTTTATTGAACTTCTCAGATCTGCAGGTTTATCATTTCCAAGTTTGGAAAGTTTTTTTCATTATTTCATAAATATAAAATTATACATCTAAGGCATTTTTATATTTCAAATATTTTTTCTATCTTTGCCCTCTTCTTATCCCTCTGGAGACTCCAATTACATGACTATTAGGATGATTAAAGTTGTCTCCCCACTCACTAATATTCTTTTCCATTTTAAAAATTATCTTTTTTTAACTTATTTTTTAATGATTAATGCTTTTTTATTAAATTTTTTATTATTTTTTTTTATTTTTACAGACTGTATCATTGTACACAAATGGGGTACCCCTTTTCATTTCTATGGTTGTACATGATGTAGATTCACACCATTCATGTAATGATACATGTATATAGGGTAATAATGTTTGTCTCATTCACTATCTTTCCTACCTGCCCCCTCATTTCCCTCTACACAATCAAAGTTCCTGCATTCTTTTCTTACCCACCCCTCCCATCATGTCTCATCATCCACTTAACAGAGAAAAAACATTTGGCCTTTGGTTTTTGGGAATTGGTTTATTTTACTTAGCATGATATTCTCCAATTCCATCCATTTCCCTGCATATACCATAATTTTCTTCTTCTTTATGACTGAATAATATTCCATTATGTATATAGACCACAGTTTCTTTATCCATTCATCTACTGAAGTGTATCTAGGTTGGCTCCACAATCTAGCTATTATGAATTAAGCTGCTAAAAACATTGATGTGGCTGCATTACTGTAATATGCTGATTTTAAGCCCTTTGGGTATAAACTGAGGAGTGGGAAAAAATATGGAATGCTTCATGAATTTGCATGTCATCCTTGCACAAGAACCATGCTAATCTCTGTATCATTCCAGTTTAGTATATGTGCTGCCGAAGCGAGCACTGTCTTTTGTTTTGATAGTTTATAAAGCTATGTCTTTTTCACTCATGCTTTCTTCTACAATGTCTAATCTGCTCTTAATCCCATCTATTGTAGTTTTATCTCACAGTTTTCATCTGTAGAAATCATTTTTCTTATTTTTCATGTTTCTATTTAACATTGAAAAATATTGAATCCAGTTAAAACTGTTTTAATGCCTTCATCTAATAATTCTAACAATTATATCAGTTATGAGTCAGTTTTCATTTTTAAAAATACTTTTATATGGATTGCACTTCCCACTCTGCATGCCTGGTAGTCTTTGAGTAGCATGCAGCCACTGTTAATTTTATCATTTAGTGCTGAATATTTTTGTATTCCTATAAATATTCTTGAGCTTTGCTTTGGGGTGCAATTACTCAGAAAGAGTTTGATCTTTCTTGGTATTCCTTTAAGATTGATTAGGTAGGACCAGAACAGCATTTACTCTAGGGATAATTTTTCTCCACTACTGAAATTGGAGCTTTCTTAGTAATTTACCCAATGCCCTGTAAATTACAATATTCTTTTTGTTTGGTCCATGGGAACAGACACTATTCTTGGTACTGTGTATGTTCCCTCTAATCCTTTTGGATAGTTTTTCCCCAGGTTTGAGTTTCTTCATGTGTGCACTGGTCAGTAAGTATTCTTCGTCTATTTGAGAAGGATCCTCCATAGACTCTGATGTTGTCTCTCCATGCAGTACTCTTCTTTTGGTCCTGAAAACCATAGCTGAATTCTCAGTTTCAACTCTTCTACTCATAGGGTCCACTAGACCAGCAAGGGTACCTCTCTCTCCATGTGCAGCTATCTGAAAATCTTCAGATAGGCTGTAAATTGTAACAATTGTAGGACTCATCTGTCTTCCTTCTCTCAAGGTCATTATCCTTCATTGCCTGATATTCAGTATCTTCCAAACCATAGTTTTATATATTTTGTCTTTGTTGTTATTTCAGTTGTGAGGATAAATCTGTTCCCGGTTACTCTATCATGGTTAGAACCAATCACTTTTTTTGTTTTTGTTTTTTGGTACTGGGGATTGAACCCCAGGGGTATTTTATACTGAGTTATATCCCCAGTTCTTTCTTTCTTTCTTTTTTTTTTTAATTTTGAGACAGGGTCTCACTAGGTTACTGACGCTGGTCTTGAATTTGTGATCCTCCTGTTTCAGCCTCCTGAGTTACTGTAATTCCGGGCATGCACCACCATGCCCAGATAGAATCAATTACTTTACAAGAGATTTATAGAATAAGAAGAAAATTTTATTATTGTTTTAATAAGAAAAGTTGTTCCTGTTCTCCCACATAGTTGCATTTTTAGCACTCTGCACTCTGCTGTATGGACCCATATTGTGTAATTTTCCTTCTGTCCAAAAAAGGTACTGTTAACATTTCTTGTAATGGAGGTCTGCTGGTGATGAATTCTTTCAGTTTTGATATGTTTGGAAAAGCATTTTGGTTTTGGTTTTGAAAGATACTTTCTCTTCTCAGAGAAGAATCCATCCCAATAATAACAAGAAACAGAAATACAAAATTCATCTTTGGTGATTCCAAATAACTTTGTTTATCTTTGAATCACAACATATGACAATGGAAAGCAGATAGTGGAATGATAATATTGATGATGATGAAAGCACACATATATAATGTTGATTATGTCAGGTACTAGTGTTTGGCCAAACCAAACCAGAACCTGCAAGAAAGTCCATTGATAAAGGCCATAGAGCTGGCATAGGTACCTAGGAGAGTGGATTAGTATACATAGTATCGTTGGAGAGGTAAACAAAAAAATATGACACAGCACCATTCTAAGTACTTTAGATATACTTGCACATTTAATCCCCCAACAATTCCATGAGGTACTATTATTCCCAGATAAACAATGCATGAAGAAGAAATGTTCACCCAAACTGTGATACCCTCAGAAACTTTAAAGACACTGCTTTCCCTAAGAAAGATGCTCTAGTACAAGACTAATGAGAAAAGAAGGAAACATTTTTAGCAAAAAAGGACCTGTGATGGTAACCCTCTCCTCTAATTAATAAAGGGTTAAAAACAAAGGAGAGGAAATATTCCTGAGAGTGAGCACAATATAAAGAAATAAAAAAGTAAGAATAGCTCAGTCATAAAGTGCTGTTCTAGCATGTACAAGGCCCCTGGTTTCAATCCTCAGTACTGTAAGGGGAAAAGAAAGTTAAGAATAAAGAGATAAGGAACTGGGGGTGAAGCTCAGTTGGTAGAGCACTTGCCTACCATGCTCAAGGTCCTGGGTTCAATCCCCATAAACACCAAGCCAAACCAAGCCAAGAGAGAGAGAGAGAGAGAGAGAAATATTTGAAAATCAATCCGGGAGGTAAGACATCTCTCTTTATTTCTGGAGGCCCTGAAAAAGAAAAAAAGTACCAAAAAAAAAAAAAAAAAAAGTGAAAAAAGAGCCAGGTGCTGTGGTGCATGCCTGTAATTCCAGTGACTTGGAAGACTGAGGCAGGAGGATTTCAAGCTGAGGCCAAGCAACTTAGCAAGACTCTCAGCAACTTGGTTCAGCACCTGGGTGAGACCCTGTCTCAAAATAAAAGAAAAAGGGTAGGGGGGCTGTAGCTTAGTGGTAGAATGTGCCTAGGTTCAGTCTCCAGTACTAGAAACAAATGTTTTTTTCAGGTTCTCTGGATTGAAAAGTCTCCCCCATAATATAGCATAATGAATGAAAAAGACCTGGATCACAGCCACACTTTTGAGAAATTTCATAACACCTGCACCAAATGTGATTATTGTATAACAGCCAGGAAAACTATTAGATTTTCATCATTTTCAAAGTGATTTTACATACACTGTCTAACTTTTTAAATGGGCTGAGGTTTGGTGTCTGGTTTTGCATATATGGAAACATATGCTGAAGAGAACATCTGAGGATGATATATTTCAAAGCTTTCACAGATGAGATAACACAGTTTATTAACCCTGAGGTATGTTTGTGTGTGCACATGTATGCGTAGTAGACAAGCTATTTGGAATGCATGTCCAGTTTCCCAAAATAAATAATTAGCTCTCAAAAGACAGAGCTCATGGAACCAAATCCTTGCTATTCCCCCAGTCCACTGATGAACTGCTTTGTCAGGGTAGGTCTGAGTAACCAACTGATAGGCTAACCATACCTGAAGAAAAGGAGATATGATGTAACGAAGTGATGTTTTTTGCAAACTTGTTTGCCTGAATACCCTTGAGGTACAGTGAATACAGTCACCTCTTCTCATTGTGTGCTTTTTACCTGGGCAAAGTTTTATATCTTCATAATCTTCAGATTCCTTCTGGTAGGTCTGGCCTTGGGAATCTCTCTTTCATTTCTACAGTTATTACAGAATTCTGTCAGTAAACAAGACAGCATGAATTAAATAAATCGGCTACATCAACAAAAGGGGACATTCACTGTCTATTCCACAATGCCAGGAGGAGCCTGGTTGGGTAAACTGACCTGAGCGTGGCCATTCTCTTCACCAAATCTTTGAGGGAGTCTTCAGGCTTTTGGAAAATGGGTCAGAAATAGACACGGACAGAATGGAAATGGAAAAGTGGAACCAAGATGGTTCACCAAGATGGTGGGCTGCAGCTTCCTGTAACCACAGTCTTTGCTGAAACAAGGCTGTGGTTACAAAGAGGTTTGCATTCTAAAGACTATGCTGGGAATGGAAGCCAAAGCAGTCGATGGTGGTGACCACAGCCCAGAAGCTGAAACCACACTCTAATTTTGAACAACATGACTAGTTCTGGTTCTTTTCATTGCTTATGACTATTCATTTAGACTAAGAAGATTACATCTAGTTGTGTGTAAAATAACATCTTCAGAATAGACTGAACAAAATCATTTAGCCCTCAGTCATTTGTACTAACCTATAAAATGTCAGTGCAAACATTTCAACACAGGTGACTATTGATAAACTTGGGGCCAAATAAGAGAAGGCAAATTTCACTTTGAAATTCTTACTGGAATTTTAGTCTACCTTTTTTTTTTTTCATTGAAATGGTTGGTTTTATTTCCATAAATATACTTGTAAAGACACATCCTCTAGTCTCAACAGTTGCTACAGTTGTGGGAGTGAAAAATGGAGGGAATATCTAAGATGACACCAAAGATAGACAAGAAGGACAAAAAAGAAGTAGAGGAGAAGGAGAACATATTTTTTTGCGGGGCAGGGGGGATACGAACTTACATTTATTTGACTTTCTTACCTAATCTGGGAATTAACACTTTGTTAAAGAAAATTATATCCCTAAGATAAAACTACCAGCCTTATTGGATCAATGTACAATTGAGAAATGGACACTAATAGCTTAGAACTGTTTAGTCTTTTCATCTGAAAACTACCCTTTGTAGGAAATAAAACCAACCATTTCAATAAAAAAAAAAAAGGTAGACTAAAATTCCAGTAAGAATTTCAAAGTGAAATTTGCCTTCTCTTATTTGGCCCCAAGTTTATCGATAGTCACCTGTGTTGAAAATGAGTCAACATTTCTGTAACAAGTTTGTAACTTATCAGTTGCCCTTATATCTAGTATGGATAAAGCCAGAGTTATTAAAATGAATAAATAAATAAGTGAATGAACATAGAATGCTTGAAAAAAATAGATCTTGGATAGGTAAGTTCTGAAAAAGCTTTGCTAGGCTAAATCAAAGCATTTATTTCAGCTATACTCTGTTCTGAGTTTGTATTTGGGAAAGATAAGAAAAAGTTTCCAAAAGACCCCTTCTTCCCACAAGGACAGTTGAAACTTGCTGGTTGTTAAGCAAACACTGAACAAAAGAAAGATGACATTTTTAATGTAATTTATTTGAAATGCTTCCAGAAAAGTTTAAGGCCATTATACAAAAACATTCATTTCATCAAGACATTCATGACTTTCTTCCCTGGGTCAACCCTTGACAAATCTCTTCTCAATACGTTGTCCCAAACGGCCCTACAGCTCTTTTTCTTTTTCATCATCAAATGACTCTTCTGAGCTTCCCTCTGCTTCTTTCTATCTGCAATAGGTTCATCCACTTGCTAACTCAATAATGACTTGAGAAACAAAGCAGTTTTAAATAAACTTGTAATAGAAAAAATTCACCATGTTTAAAATCTATAAATACAGAAATATGTTTTACAGGGTAAAATTGACCATAATATTTTTCTTTGTTTTTGAAAAATAATAATGTAATATACCTTATTTTTATATTGATAAATCTTGTCACACAGCTTCTTTGAATGCACATGATATATGTACATAATAAAATGACATCATTGTATGTTCTGCTTTCTTTTCTGTAAACTTGAAGGACACAGGGAGATTTAAAAAAAACTTTTTGGCAATAATTTAGAATCATTACTACTAGTGCTGGTGTGGGTATACTTTTGCACAGATCATCCTAAGTATTTACACTCACAGGGAGCTTTTCGGTGTATTTTGTTAACTTTTTTTTTAAGGTGCACTCCACTTTGCTCTGTAGATCAGGTTGGGCAAAGAGGTTATGAGTTTGGCTAGCTGATCCTAACAGAGTTAAAGAAATTGGCCTCTGGAGAATGTATATGATTCTGATTACAGTGCACAACCAGAGATGCAAAATCATGGCCCAAAAGCAGAGCAGGAAATCCGAGGCTCTGGCCTTTCTCAGAAGGCTCCGGACCATGCTTGTCTTTTTAAATGGTTCCCTCAAAAGGTCCCAGTGAAGCACTTCTCACTCCCAGTTCTCCCTCTCCCATGTTTTGTAAACAGAGTCATCAACACACAGCTATGGTCTCTTCCTCTTTTCCACTGCTTCACAGTCTAAAATAAGAGTGGCCTAGGCAGAGGAAAACAAATGGACTCATTATCCTGGCAGGTATTCCCAGATCCTTTGGGTTCCAATCTGCAGTTTTAGGATACAGATGGCTTTCTATGGCAACCCACTAAACATGACAGCCACGTCCTGGAGCCACACACATTTCAGTTAAAGATTCAGAGCTGGCAGCTGCTTTTGTCCTGGCCCTTCTAAGGGCAGCCTCTATTTCATGTCCTCATAGATTACTGCATCAAACTTGCACTGGATGAAACTGCAAGATCTCTCCTTTGCAAAATTAAGCCTTCAGAATCCCCAGGGATATTTTCATGCTTTGTGCGAATACCAGAACCAAGCTTAGTTCAAGGGTTGGTCTTTTCTGGTTCTCCCTTGACTGCTGTGCTGATACCCTGTTGGCAAAGCCCTTTGAATTCCACACCTTCGGCTACCATGTCAAAGAACTAGACAAGCACTAGAGAAGCATGGGAGGAAGGACTCTTTAAGCAAGTAAAACAATGCAAAACAGTAGTTTAGAGCTTCTGTTCTTTCTACTTTTCAAAATCCAACAGGATAATTGAAAGCAACTTGTTCAAGTACCTCTCCATCCATCCAGACACTTGTGAGATACAGTACAGGGTAACGGCTGCCACAGATTCCAGCTGACACAGATTGATTGGCAGTTACAGTACTAGGGACAAAGGTACAGATACAAGAGACTGGGCCAACACGTTCACAAAAGTATGAAAAAGTGCTTCTCCAAACCGTTCCATGTGTGGAATGCAAATACTGTACAGGTAAGACACAGGGCTACTTCCAGGAAGGTCAGCCCCTCTGTCAGACATTGCTTTCCACGTGCCTGCTGTTCCCACAGGAAGAGTCTGTCTGTTCCATTCGCTCACAGTCAAGACTGACCTCACTCGTGTCCATACTGCAGTCTGATTCACTGTCCGATTGGTCCATCTGCTCGAGTTTTGTTTCTCCCTGTGGCTCCCTGTTCCCAGTGGCAGGATTAAGGAACGGTTCCTCAGAGTCAAGCATCCCAGCCTGCCCGACAGCACACAGGACTGTTTCCTTGGCTTGACGAATACAGTTGAGCCACTGCTGCTTGTTGAAAGTGTCATTGGCTTGTAGCGAGTGAGTCTGACTTTGGGATCCATTTTTGAAACTGACTCTGAAGAAGTTTTTAACTAGAAATGAAAAATATGTGGGGAAAAAAGTCAAAGGAAGGTATTCCCCATGCTGACACTAACTCTCAATACCCATGGCAGATACTGCTGATTGTAAAACGTTTGCCACTGTTGCAGCACATAGCTCAGATACATTGATGCCACCATCCATCAACTGGAGTTGACACAAACCTGCCTCTCAGTTACCCTTACTGCTCTCAGAAGTCAGCAAATTAATATCAGCTTGGAATACTTAAGTGTTGTTTTTCAGGGGACCCCACAGTATTGGTTACCAAACCTGCCTGCATATCAAAATTCCTTAGGAAGCAAGTTAAAAATACAGATCCCCAGGCCCTATCCTTAGGAATTCTGACACAATATGTCTAAAGGAGACCTGATAATCTAGTTTCAATAAGTGCCCCCAAGGAAGAGTTTTTTTTAGTTTAAGAAGCTCTTTATAACATCAAACCATGCCAAAAACCCTTCACATGAGGGTATCTATATGCTTAATATTCAGTGATTGAAAAGATATGTAAAGTCATAGAGTCATTATAAATTTTTGCTTAAAAATGAAATTTTATTTCAATTACCTCGGCAGGCATAACATGCATTAGTTAATTCATGTATTTATTATATTAGACATTGAAAATAGGGATACTTTAGCACTGAGCTATATCCCCAGTCTTTTTTATTTATTTTTTTATTATTCTGAGACAGGGTCTCACTAAATTGTTTAGGCTAGCCTTGAACTTGTGATCCTCCTGCCTCAGCTTTCCAACTTGCTGGGATTACAGGTGTGCTCCACTGCGCTCAGATGCAACATGCATTTAAAAAATGCTAATGTATGATATGGAAGATGTTTAATCTAACAACAACATTGACTAGCATGTAATGGACCCTGTGTGCCACATGTAATGCTTGGTTCATAGAAGCATCTGCAGTTAGACACCTTGTACTACCTGTGTGGCCAACAGACTGGGAACTACCACTCCAGACAGCTTAGAGACTAAGCAATGAAAGTAGAATAGGTCAAAATGTTTCACTGGAGGTTGCCTTTGGCTAGAAACTAGAAGCTAATCCTAGTTCCTTAAATTAAGGCTCTGCCTTTTGATCTTACACAAGTGCCTCAACTCCTCTGTGATTCAGTTTCTGTATTTGTAAAGCCTTCCCTATCAGGTTGTTATGAGAAATAAAAGTGATAATACATGTAAGTGTTTATACAATACCTGGCCCACAGTCAGTACTCAAGATATAAAAGCTTTATTTCTACTACCATGGCTGCTGCTGCTACTACTACTTGGATAGAGGGATTGATGAGTAGCTAAGAGGCAGTATATAACAATTATCTTCACAACATGGTATTGCGTTAACCCAGGAGATTCAGATATTATTTTCTCTAAGACTTCCCTGACTATCACACCTATAACAAACCTTCTACTCTATCCCCCCACTCCCCTTATTGGGTTTCAGTTTTTAACCGGCACCAGGAATGTTTGTTTATCGATCTCCTCCATGACAATGTAAGCTCCATAGGGACAAAAAATCTAACTGCCTGGTTCACCACTGTATATACTAGTCCTAGAACGGCACCTGACACGTGGTAGGTACTTTCTAAACGTTGCTATTGCAGCTTCTCTTAGTTAATTCCTCTGTTTATTAAGCCTCAAGATAGAGAAGCCCATTGAGTTATGTTACCGATGAATGCTCAGTTTAGCTGAACATTCTTAATCTCTTTAGAGACAAGTCTGCTTGCTCAACTGCAAAACCCACCACATGCAACTGGTACACAGATAGAGACCATCTGGTATTAAGTACACTTATATCCAACAGCGGGGATCAGAGACAGGGAGTGTAAGGAGCACCAGCTATGTGTAAACAGTTCATTTACATTATCTCACTTAATTGTTAACGCAACTTTATGAAGGAGGTAGGTATGCATTACTTTTGCAGATGAGAAACGGAGGCTCATGGAGGTTGAACAACATTACACAATCAGTAAGTGGCGAGACAGTATTGGAATAAAATTTAAGGTTAGGTCTCTTCACCTTTCACCATCTAGGCATTCCCTCCAAATTCCAATGACCAAAACCATTCACTGGGTCAACAGAGTCTACCCCTCTGTACATACTTCTCTCGTTGTTGCTGAAAGCCCCGCGCAAAGAGCCGCCCAGCCTCACTTCTCCATCCTGCAGGTCTTCCAGCAGGAGGTCCTTCACAGGGATCGGCTGACGGTACAACTGGTAGCAGAGCTGCTCGTTGTGGGTGACGGCTCGGGTGATCACAAGCACTTCTTGGAACAGGAAAACGTGCAGTTTCTAGAATAAAAGAGTCCACAGATTTCCCTAAGCAACAATCTAAAGGTTGGTTGATGTAGCAAGAGGTCCCAGGGTTAAAAAAAAAAAGGTCCCCAGGTATCAGGTTCACGATGCATTCTGAACTCTGAGGCTCAAATCTACCTCCAGAAGAGCAGAAGTTGAGCAGATGTGAAGCCCTACCAGATATGTATAGGCTGCCTTTTGTATAGATACCTCCCTAAGGAGCCACTGGAGAAAGCCTTTCTGTCTATAGATACCTAAAGCCAGGGCTATCAGCTCCAGGGGCCCTATTTACACTAGGATTCACAACCTGTGCAGGCACACACAGCCTTCAGCTCCACTAAGAGAAAAATAAGAAAGGGGAATAGAATGAAAGAAGTTAGCATTTTCCTGGCTTTGGTGTATAAATTAGCTCATCTAATTTTAAGAGACTGAAATTAACAATAGCCTATAAAGAATGAGACTGGCATATCAAAGCCTAATAGTCGGGCTGGGGATATAGCTCAGTTGGTACAGTGTTTGCACAAGGCCCTGGGTTCAATCCCCAGTACCACAAAACAAAACAAAACAAAAGCCTAATAGTCATCTTTGCTTCCTAAACCCATGAAAACGCTTGTTTCCTAAACCCATGAAAACGCTTGTTGCTTTAACCATAGAGCTGATCACCAGCTTCATCCAGTGACTCCGACCGGGAGCACTGCTCATGCCTCAGGGAACAGAGTGCACATCTTTCCACAGGGAAAGATGATCCAAGTTTTCCTTCTCAGTTAAGTTCATCAGCACATGAGTTCTCTGAAGAGGCTATGCTTAAAAGGTAGACAACTGATGTGCTTGTTACTGGGCAAAAAGCAAGTCTCAAAATGAAGGCTTGTTTCAAACCATATCATGAAAGCAAGTTTGCCGTGTAGAGTTGGGGAAAATCTGCTCCTTTCAGTTCTTTTTTGTTTGTTTGTTTTGGTACTGGGAATTAAACCCAGGGATGCTCTATCACTGAGCCACACATGCAGACTTTTTATTTTTTATTGTTGAGGTTGGCCTTGAACTTAAAATCCTCCTGTTTCAGTCTCCCGAGTCCAGGGCATTACAGGCATGCACCACCACACCTGGCTGCTACATTCTATTCTAAGTGCGAGACTCTTCTTGCAGTTTGGAAATACTTAGGGGTTAAAGTAAAAAGATTCACAACCCTGCAGCTAGGTTCTGGCTTTCTGGTGGAGATATTTGAGAAAGTATATCCAGGGATCTCAAAGGGGTGACCCAGAAGGTAGAGGTAGCAACTCAGATTAGAATCTTGATTTGGAAGCAGGAAAAGCACACTGAGCATTATTAAATTATTTCTTCTTCAAGAAAAAAGAAATCTTGTCAGTCTCCCACCATACACCCACGCCACGAAGTACAGAAACAAAACCAAAACCAAATCACTGTTGATGGCTATTAAAGGTATATGTGTATGTGTGTGTATATATATATATATTTTTTTTCTTGTGTGTGTGTGTGTGTACGCATGCGTGCCAGGGATTAAACTCAAGGGTGCTTAACCACTGAGCCACATCCCAACCCTTTTCATTTTTTATTTAGAGACAGGTTCTCACTAGGTTGCTGAGGCTGGCTTCCAATCTGCGATCCTCCTACTTCAGCCTCCTAAGATGCTGGGATTATAGGCATATGCCACCACACCAGGCTTAAAGGTATATTGTAAAAATTGAGAAAACGGAGTAAAGCACAAAATAGCCAAGTTGGAGATTCTTTGGGGATGGTGGTAGAATGTGAGGATTTTTCTTCTGGGGATGGGGTTGAAAAGGGATAGATCATTATTTTATATATTTAATCAGATTATTATACTATTTCTACCTCAATCAATCTTTTAGTTGAGGTATGCAGTTTGAATTCAGATTATCTGGGCAACCTTTAAGAAATTCACTTCATTTATAAATATCCATGGAGAAGTTCTCTTTTGCCCTTTTGCCCTCAAGTTATCACACTTTTTTTCTGACACAGGACTTTGTTCTCAGTGACCTTCATAACTCCACTGGGGGCAAAACCCAACAAACCTTCCACCTCAGCTGCTATCTTTATTCTCATAACTCTACCTGCCAAGGATTCATCTTAAATGTTCAAGGCACATCAATCAAAGAGTTCTCAGGCCTTTCCTGACAGACAAAAGAGAACAGGCCCACACACAGAGGGAACAATTCTTCCTATTTCCCATAGGGCTTCCTAGAAAGCACATGTAAGGAGTTGAGTGTCAGATAACAGAAATCAGCAAGAAGCTGACTTTCTGGTCATTGTAACTCCCTCACAAACAGACACAGGACTTCAGGAGTAGCCTTGTTGGGTCTTTCTGCCCACATCGAACCATCAGCTGGCTTTATCCACAGCAGTCCTGCTAACAGCTGTGACATGTACTCACTGATGTCAAATGACATTTCCAAGCCTGCTCAGTCTAGGTCAAAAAGGTGACCTTGAATTCTCAATCTCTTCAAGATGAAAAAAGTTACTTTTTAAAAGAAAATTTTTTTTTAGACAGAGTCTCGCTAAGTTGCTAAGGTTGACCTCAAATGTGTAACCCTCCTGTCTTGGCCTCCTGTGTTGCTAGGACTATAAGCATACACCACTGTACCTGGTGTCTGTTTTGAAGGTCATGATCAAACAAAATAAAAATCCTGGCAAACTTATGTTGTTTTCCAAAATTCTTTCTGAAAATATACTGACCCGTGATACTAAAATTTTAAAGGTAATACATATTTGAGTGATGTAAAAGATACTGGAAAAGCAATTTTTATTTATAAAAATTCAACCCTACACTGGGAAGGAATAGTAAAAGAAGGCTCAGATCAAGTGCATTAGGGATGGGGGTGGCCCAGGAAGAGACTGGAAAGGGGAGTAGCCACTTACCACACCCCGGTTGTTCTTCAGTTCACCATGACAACACAGGACTCTTGAGCTGTCAATCAAAGAGTCTTTCTGGCCTTCTTCCAAATAAAGAAGTCGTTCTTTATAATAACGGCATTCAGATTCCCCAGTCTTGATGTTGATTTCTGCCACAATTCCCTGAATGATGTTTATCTATGGAAACAAAGAGGAAAATAGATATAGGTTAAGCAAGCAAACCATCCATACAAAGAAGTTTTAGGGCCAGCCTAGAGATCACCAAGATAACACTTATGTCTAATTCTGAGATTCATTTAAGATGCTGCTTTGTGAAAGGGGAAAAATGCTTTTAATATACTGTTATCTATACATACACATATGCATACACACATACACAAACATTTATAAATGTGTACAGATACTTATATTACATATAAAACTAATAATATTGAGCCAGGCATGGTGGTGCACACCTGCATTTCCAGCAACTCAGAGGCTAAAGAAGGAGGATTTCAAGTTCAAGATCAGCCTGGGCAACTTAGCAAGACCCAGTCTAAATAAAAATTAAAAAGGACAGGGGATGAAGCTTGGTGGTGTAGAGTGCCCTTGAGTTCAATCCCTAGTACTGCAAAAAAAAAAAAAAAAAAAAAAAAAAACAAAAAACAAACTTATATTGATGCATAATTTTATCTGAGAGGAAGAGATTCAAGGTCGTCTGATGTTTAAGACACCATTAGTGAGCTCCACATTGCACATTTTTAAAAACATACTCATAATGTTGAAATTCAGACATGTAAAAAACTGGATCAAGGAGAAAAAACAAAGCTGAATGTAGATGTCCAAAAAGAGGGACTGTCTCTGGGATTTAAAGTTGGTTTCAAGGTCTCACTACATGTGCCAATCTAATGCCATAAACTATAAATGCAAATTGAGTGTGAACAAATGGTTTGAATATATTTTTAATGAGAAAACATAAATGTTTTATAAAGAATGGAGAAAAAAAGAATGCAAAGACACTAGGAGTAATAAAGGGGACAGTTTGTACATATACATTTTTGCCCAAGTCTATAGCTACATGTGAGAGAATTAGGGGTGAAGAAAATTCAAAGAGATGGTAGATGCGATATCAGAAAAAAAAAAAAAAGGCAAAACAAAAGACTCTGAGATGTAATCAGTGGGTACTTATTTTGATGTATTGTTATTTGATCACATGGATAACATGTCTAAGTATTAGAAAATATGGAAAACAAAGGATGAGAAATTAGCAAAACAAAAATCAATGTTACCAAACAAAGGCAAAATAATGACTTCCTCAGAAGGGTCCTCTGTCCCCTAAGAGTGTAAAGACGAACAGTCCCAACTTTCTTATGGTAACTGAAGAAAACTTAATAGATGGAATACACTGATTAGCTTCTTCTAGGTCACATTTATTCAACAGAAAATATAATTTGGTCAAAAGCAAGGTCCTAACTTTTACAATGTTGGTGGGATTGTAAATTAATACAACCACTATGGAAATCAGTATGAAGGTCCTCAAAAGAGTAGGCATGGAACCACCATATGATCCAGCTATACCATTCTTTGGTATTTATCCTGAGGGATTAAAGTTATCATACTATAGTGATATACCAACCCCCATGTTTACAGCAGCACAAGTCACAATAGCCAAACTATGGAATCAGCCTAATTGTCCATCAATGGATGAATGAATAAAGAAAATGTGATATATGTACACAATGGAGTTTTATTCAGTCGTCAAGAAAAATGAAATTATGTCACTTGCAGAAAAATGGATGGAACTTGAGATCATTACATTAAGTGAAATAAGCCAAACTCAAAAGGTCAAAGGTCATATGTTTTCTCTCACATGTGGAAGCTAGAGAGACAAAAGGAAAAGAAAGATGGGGTGTACACTCATGAAAAACCAAGGGAAATCAGTAGAAGAGAGGAACGGGTCCAGTGGGTAAGCAGGAAGGGAGGGAGGGGAGAAGTGTTGGGGAGTGATATTGGCCAAATCATATTGTTAGGTTGTGTGTATGTACAAATACGTAACAACAAACCCCATCACCTTTAATGCACTAATTTAAAAAATGTGGAGGAAAAAAAAGCAAGGTTCTAAAAGAGGTCTTTATTCAGTCATCAGCTACCAGATCTGGTAATAAACCTGGTAATGAATTCCTTCTAGATTTGTTAAATGACTTTTTTTCTATGCTAGTTAAATGATACCTTCTGACCAAAGAAATTGGGTAAAGACTACTACCCAGTTTTAATGTTTGTATTTCATACATGTTTGGTAGAGCTTACAGCTCTGAGTAGGTCTGGTGATTATATCTAGAGGATAAACGCATAATGTGTACATTTTTGTAGCTATTATGGGATTCAAAAATGGTTTGCATCTTTTCTCTATTTCCCAAATTTTGTTGGTAGCATGACTGATTAAAAATACATACTTTTAAAAAACATACAGCGGGCTAGGGTTGTGGTTCAGTGGTAGAGCACTTGCCTAGCATGTATGAGGCACTGGGTTTGATTCTCAGCACCACATATAAATAAATGAATAAAATAAAGATCTACCAACATCTAAAAATTAAAAAAAAAAAAAAACAGGCTCCTTAGTGTCATATATAAAGCTTTTTGGCCTTTGATGTCAGCCTAATATTAAGGGTAAGCCCTCTAAAATTTATTAACACAAAGTAAATAATAAATACCAGAGCTCTTTGGTATACTTTGTCTTTTGTTTCTTCCCTTCTTGGTTTTTCCCTCTTGATACTCATTGTTACCTTTTTTTTTTTTTTTTTTTGGTACTAGGGATTGAACCCAGGGGCACTTAACCATGGAGTCATATTTCCAGTCCTTTTTTGAAAATATGTTCTTTAGAAACAGGGTTTTGCTAAGTTGCTAAGACTAGCTTTGAACTTGTGATCCTCCTTCCTTAGCCTCTGGAGCTGCTAGTATTACAAGTGTGTGCCAATGAGTCCAGCTCATTGTTACTTTTAAAACAAAACAAAATTACACAAAATACACTAAAGTCATGACTCATCTTTCAAATTAACTAATGTTTGTTGAGTACTGGTCCAGTGCTAGATTATATGCTTTCAAAGAAATGAGAGTGGGTCCCTGCCCTTGAAAAGCTTAAAACATACGGGAGGCATCTGAACAACTGTTTTATATCTACCTTAACATTTTACCTTTCTTTGATTTCATATATAGTGGAATTCATATTTTCCCCTTGTTTTTAAAGAACTTACCATTACCTCCCGTAGTTTATCTTGTCAGTTTAACTATTATTAGGTATACCTGGCCAGCTGGAATGAATCAACACTTGAGTCAATTTTCTGAGTTTCCTTCAAGTATTCAGGAAATCAGAAAGAAGATGCATCACAGCCATAATGATGTGCTCATTTCCTAATTTAACCCAGGAACTAAATAGCTGGCATGTCACATGAAGATTCATGAACTCAAATGCCATAGTAGTTCCTGAGGCAGCTATGACTACTTTCAAATTCTGCTTCTTTTTCTGGTACTGGAAAAAATACTGACACAAAATAATGGAAACAGTGTTATAATTCCATACTCTATGTATGTATGTTTATATAAGTAACTCGGTATCTGCTTTTGTTTATTAAAAATTAATGTTTTGTACTTTCATCCACCTGAATGTCATGACATCACAAGAATCTTTTCCTTTTTTTTTTTCTTTTTTCTTTTTGCAGTACTGAGGATTGAACCCAGGGGCTCTCTACCACTGAGCTACATCCCCAGTCCTGCACTGGGACTTGAGGGAGATTTACTCTGCAGGATTTCAGGCAGTTATAAAGTTACATACAGTAGGTTGCCAGTAATAGTCATGGTAATTGTATATTTAAATTAAATTTATTGTTGCATGTCCCATCGGGGATTAGTAAGGAAAGGTAATGAGAAATACAACAGGACAGGGATCGGGCCCACACATGCTGGAATCATCATCCTCAGAGTAGTATCGGAAAGCCCTGTCCATCTAGTCCCTTGTGTCACAATGTCATCTACTCATCAGCTCCTGACATGAGCCAAGAATAGCAGTCTTCATTGTGGCTGCATCAAAAGCAGGACTGTTCTTCTCATTGTGCCCCCCCCCCCCACCAAGGAAGACTAAAGATGGGAGGAAGGGATTAGTCTGCAGGATCATTTTCTGGCTGAAACAATTCTTAGAATTTAAGAGATTAAACAACCAATTCTCTGGAATATCTGAATATCCAAAGTTCTATTTTAAGAAGTTCCCTTTTGGGGGAAGTCTCTCTCACCCCTCAAAACACTATTGAGAAAATATGATAATGATGAGATAGTGTATGCACTGCATCTAGAGCAAGACCTTTCTTTAGATCTAATAAGCCCAAATGCAATCAACTCCCTTGGTGTGGAAGCAATTTGCTCAGCACTTTGATTTTCCTTTTTGCATAGATGGGAAATTTATTCAGGGAACATGTAAGATGAGTTACATAAGTTCTTACCATTGGTTTTATGTTTATCAAACATTCAGAATGCACCCACGAGTACAGGGCTAAATAATTCTGCTCATCTGGGGTAATGCTGCAAAGATTTTGTAAAGAAGACAAAAAATCTGTGCCTAAGTTGCATAAATGTACATTTAGAAGACTTGCTTTGTGGGCATTTTCAAATGCAGGTGTACCATGCTTCGTGCACAAGTCCATCCGAATAATTAGGTGTAGATTCAACTTTTGAAAATGGCTTCACACTTCACAAGCTAGGGAAACTGGTAACTGGCCCATCCTTTCATACTGGAAACAATCATATTCTTATCTGTTTTTAAACTCAAGCTTTACCTCATTAAAAAAAAAAAAAGAATAGTGTTCTTATGCTGCATATTAAAAAGAAATCTTTACAGTGAAACTCTGAACACCCTTGTGTGCTTCACCAAAGTAATTATTTAGAGTAGCTGGAGCTCCCTGTTGTTTCTATTTGGGCAGACCACACACTTGCTGGGATGAAATATGGAGGGGAGACAACACGAATGGACACTTCCAAGTATAATAAAAACAGACATGATGAAGTGAGATAGGCCTTATCCCCAGGGCCTGCATCCCTATCCATGCTGGACTGGGTGGCTGGTCTGCATGTTGGGTCTGCCAGATACACTGAACACCTCATGAATCAGGAAAGTCTTTCCTCATTCTTCTCTATTCCATGTGGAGGCACTCAGCCCAATTTTGCATCCACAAAGCCTTGCCACAAAGCCCGTCTGGTGACCAAACAGCTCTCTGCAATTTCAAAGGCAACACAGACTCAAAGAAGTGGCCACCTTTCTGCACTGATGTACAAGATCATAAACAGAAAGGCAGAGGACTTGGAGTCTACGTTGACAGAGTCTGAATATCAACCTGATCACTAGCTGGCTCTGGACCAGGGCAAGCTATTTAACTACTCTAAGCCTCATCTAGAAAATGATCCTAATAAGAAAGCAATCTCAGGCTGGGGTTGTGGTTCAGGGGTAGAGCACTTGCCTAGCATGTGTGAGGCACTGGGTTAGATCCTCAGCACCACATAAAAAAATAGATAAATAAAATAATGGTATTGTGCCCATCTACAATTAAAAATATTTTTTAAAAAAGAAAGCTATCTCATAGGTTGTTAGGAGTGTTAAAGAAATACACCATCTATAAGGCAATTATATAAAGTTGATTTACTAGGTACTTGATAAATGACAGGAATTATTATTGTTGGTGTTGTTGGTACTATTTATTATCATTAAGTTGCTCTCTGGGAGGAAACAGTTTGCTCAGCAGGTTCAAGACTTCTGATTTTCAAATCACCTCTGCATATCTTCCTATTATTGTGCCAGATTAAATCAGGGAAGGAGCCCTTTGAATACATCCATTAGCCTTCCCTCCCACCTCAAATCAGGTTTTCGAAACTTCACACCTGCACCAATGTGGCATCAGCCCCATTGGCTTCTCTGACCCTAATCTCTTCCTCCTCAATTCCCTGTTCTACAGAGAGTAATGTGTCCAAGGTTCCATAGCTTGTAAGTAATGGAGATGAGAGTTGAACCCTGAATTCCAACTATTTAGGAAACAGAATAAACCTTCAATTGATTGTACAACACAGGAAAATTTCTCAAATTTAAATAATCTAAAACCTTCTATAACCAGATTGGAGCCCACATCCTACACCTTACCTTCTGCTGCTTCCTCAGAGCATCCTCAACCCCAGGTAGACTGATTCATGGTTTTCCCCAGGTGTGACCTGGCCTTACACCTGTGCTCAGGCCACTCTCCCTGCAGCCAGCCATCTGTTTCACCCTGCTGGGCAGAGTCAGAACCCAGTCCTCCAAATAGAATGCTCACAGTTTACAACATTCTAATGA
Organism: Sciurus carolinensis; assembly: GCF_902686445.1. NCBI lineage: Eukaryota > Metazoa > Chordata > Mammalia > Rodentia > Sciuridae > Sciurus > Sciurus carolinensis. The sequence continues at coordinate 52,514,062 of NC_062229.1, read as the reverse complement.
TTTGGACCCCATTTTTCCTTGTCCTCTCTTGTGGCTAGGGGAAAAAAAATCTATATTTGCCATGTTGCCCAGCTCATACTTAATAAACATTTGCTGGAGGTTTGACTAGTCACCCCACTGCAGTTGGGGCTGAGGGGAGCTAGATGTTCAATGGGAAGTTGCCTTTACAAATGGGCTTTGGGTCTAAGCTAAAAGATAACTAAATAAAGTTATTTACTTAAAATCTCCACAAAGATCTTAATCCTTACAGCTGGCAATTATACCACCACCTTAGAGCCACCTAAACAAAAAAGAAATTTTAGAACCAAAGGGAACTTAAAGTGTGTTTCATGTAACACTGTGTTTTACAGGTCAGGAAACTGCTCAGAGAGAGGAAAAGTGACCATCAATATAAGAACTAGTTCTAGAAATCAAGATTTCTGGGTCTCATGTGCACAGGAACCCAAACCCCTAGGGAAAAGAAAAAGGAAAAGAGAAGGAAACAGGCACACTTACAGCTTCTTCCAAGTGCTGCTGATCTGGGTTATCATTTGGTGTGTGCCTCAAGATTTCTCGAAGAAGCAGAGGGTATTTCACCAAACGGCTTCTTGGAATATCAAGGAAATTCCAGAGATCTAGTTTGCGGCTAAATGGGGACTCTAAACATCGCTGAAGGAAATCCTGGACTCGGTGATCCTGTTTTTTATGATCCAGCAGAGCTTTGGCGGCCACTTGATTGCTACAGTAGCTGTCATATGAGCTGAGACAAGGCAGCTAAGGAGGAAACAGAAAAAGACTGGCGTGTCAACATCCTTGAGATCTGAAGTCACAAATCATCATTCATTGGGATGGGATGAACACTGAACTGGGCTCTAGGTCTGGCCAATATTTCTTTATCTGCATGACTGGAGGAAACCAGTGGAATCTTCAAACTGGCATGTAATGGACAGGTTCCCTAGGCTCTGCTTGCTTTCACAAAGTACTTTTATTAGTTGTAGGTTTACTTTCTTGATTGTAAGACTTCTATCTTAATTTATCTGCACTTCCTGCCAATCTAAGCTAAGGACAAAAGAACCAGACTTCTTGCATATGTATATGGTTCAGAATTTTTCCTAACCCTTTTAAAAGTATCCAGTATGGCAAAAGTCACCTTGTAAAGATTTCTTCAAAAGCTATTCATAAGAAACCCATGAGGAAGACTTACCAGCACACACAAAAAGCAAGGGGGACTCTAAACATCGCTGAAGGAAATCCTGGTCAGTGTAGCCCTTTGTGTGGCATTACACAGCCCTTTTTGTGTGGCTTGTTGCAAACACCTTTATATTAGTTTAAGATTACCTGATTCTAAGGCAGTCCAATTATAAAGGCCTTAAGAAGTTAACACAAAGGTATGATTAGTTAAAAAAAAAAATCAAAAAACAACAGGTGCAGGAAGCATTTATAAAAATCTCTTAAATTAGTTCTGACAGGCCAGCAAAGATTTTTGGCTATATCTTATGGTTCACATCACAACCCAAGCAAGGAACAATGTAAGCTTAAAGACTTTAGAACATTTTAAGTTCACTGCCTTCATTCCAGCAAAACACTCATCTCTCTGACATGTCCTATCAATCACATTGTGCAAAGATCATATCAGAGACTCAAGGAAGAGCTTCTCATCTTTTTTTTAATTCCTCCCTCTTTTTTTTTTTTTGGTGCTGGGGATCGAACCCAGGGCCTTGTGCTTGCAAGGTAAGCACTCTACCAACTGAGCTATCTCCCCAGTCCTATTCCTCCCTCTTAGTGGTACCTGAGCATTTTAATGCAAAGCTATCAACCTCCACAAAGTTTCTAGAGACAATAAAATGCCACCAGTGGCCTTATAGCACTTCTCATTCATTTGCACTAGGAAGTTACATTTACCATGACACCTCTGTAGAGGATTCAATAAGAGCCTGACAAGAGGGTGTCTTTCATTTCTGCATCCTCAGTACTCTGCACTGTGACTCCTATATAGTCCACAGTCAAAGTTTGTGTTCTGGGTAAACAAATAAATGAATGTTTATTTGTAATAATGGATTATGAGATTAGGCAATATTTGATGGTTTGAGAACAATGCTTAAAAATAAAGTGTAGTGGCATCTGAATATTTAAATATTCTGATATTTCTTTTACACTTCGTATCCAAATTATTTTCTCACTAACCAAAACCAAAAAAAAAGTTACCAGGGAAGCAGTATTTAAAAGATTCACTACTGAACTTAACAATCCTTGGAAATGTTCACCTTCTTTCTATGTTATTAAAAACAGAACAAAATTTCAAAACAAAACAAAACAAAACCCATCTATTGTGTTAAAAAGAGCTGAAGAAATTCCTTTCTCAACCTTATATTTGAGAGTAATGATAACTGGTACACACACATCCATGAACACATACACCCCCACACACATACCAGATGTGGTACCTGTAATTTAGATTTTTAAGAGTTAATTAAAAAGCACCTCAGGCCCTCTTAATTTCATTTCCACTTCCTCGCCTTTTAAAATACCTGGAAATGACCAATGTTTTGATTATGGAGAAACAAATCAGCAGTAACCATCGGATGTAAATTAGTGAGGAAACCCAGCTGCACTGCTACTCACTATCCAATGGGCCATTACTCTCTCAGATCCTGACACCTGCTACCATGGCAACAAAATTAAGCTCTGTTTCTGTGTTCACACCTGACGGGGTGCTCATTTCCTGGCCCTGACCTGAAAGGCTACCATGCTCTGCTACCGGTTAGAAAAGGCTACAAGTGATAGGAGAAGAACAACGCACACATCTTGGTTTCCAAATAAAAATAAATATACTTAAAAAAAAATTTTTTTTTTTTTTTTTTGGTACCAGGGATTGAACTCAGGGGCACTCAGTCACTAAGCCACATCCCCAGCCCTATTTTGCATTTTATTTAGAAGTAGGGTCTCACTGAGTTGTTGAGGGCCTTGCTCAGTTGCTGAGCCTGGCTTTGAACTTGTGATCCTCCTACCTCAGCTTCCAGAGCCACTGGGATTACAGGCGTGTGCCACTGTACCCGGCCTAGCTATTAATTTTTGTCCCTAGGATACTTTATTCAAGAAACTGTGGTTTAAAGAAGCAGAGCTACTTGCTTAGCTGGAGTCTGAAGCCTGTTTTTGACTACTTTCCCCTGCAAAGCTCTGAACTATATATTTAACATCTCTTAAAATAGACTATCAAGAATGTATAAGGAGGGGAAAAAATAATCTATGAGGGAAACTGACTCTTGTGCTCTCTCTCTCTCTCTCCCTCTCTTTTTAAAGAAATTCTTCCTCCCTAACATTGTAAAAAGTGATAGAACAAATCTATTTTTTTTTTTTTTTTTTTTTTTGCTTCCATGTGCACTTTCTTTTTGGAATTAAAATTTAATTAGAACCCAAATTAACATGAGGACTGGCTGCCTTGGAGGAAGAGCTTATGAATTATTTTATTACTTAGATAAGTCACTTGGAAAGTTGATTCTTTGTGATAGGGAAGGCTTGATCCAACAGGGCGACCTGATGGGGTGGGGGACACAGATCCTCAGTAACCAGGGTGGTTCCCTGAAAAAAAGCAACCACTCTGTTTAAGGTCTTCAAAGTAAAAGTAATTGATTTATCTTAAGGTCAAAAGGACTGGTCAATGCTGCCCCACTTGGGTAGCTCACTTGTTTAAAAGACTTTTTCATGTTTTTTCTTTGGGGGAGAAATAAATCAATTTTTCATGGGTCGAATGGGCTCTGACTTTTCTCATTCAAAGTCCACCAAGATGTTTATTTTGTTCTGTTAAAAAGACCAGAGCTCAAACAGATGTACCCCTTGGTTTACAGTTCCCACTCGCACGGACACATCTGCAGTTAAAAGAGGGAAAACATTTAACAACTCGTTGGGCCTGATAAATAAGGCCATTTCTCATGAAGTCTGGTAACAACGGGCCAGTTGTTTAATTTTAGGCTGTTCTTCAAGCTGCAAGTCTCCTGGCCTGAAGGGTCCACATAGCAATGGACCAGCATGGTCACTCTTCTCTGTCTTTGGGTCTGTACAGAAAAGGACCACAAAAACTGCCCCTAGATCAAACCAATTTCCTAACAAAAGTGACAAAGGTTTATTTCAGAAATAAAGTTAATAAGGAGGCAAATTCCTACAATTTTGCTTCTGGCACAAATTCACAATTTGCACAAGATGTTTAAGGCAACCATGTAGTTTTATATTGCTGTCACGTCAAACACAAAGCAGTCATCCTGCTAATTCTAGAGTGTGGCCTTCCTACCCGCTTCTTTCCCCATCAAAGCAGTTAGCAGACTAAGGAAATTTAAGAAATACTGAAACAGACCTCTCTTCTCATTACACTTTCTGTGATTCCAGTTGGCTGGCTCTCTTTGGAAGAATTTTTTTTGTGGGCTAAAAGAAGTTAAAACATCTACCATAGCTCATCATAAAAGGAAAGTTGAAAGTATAAGATGAACAATCTCTCCTGAAATATTAATGCTCATTTTTCTAAATTATTCATCTTAGAACATTACTTGTCTTTCAGATACCCTTGGGATATTTCAGCCTCAGAGCTAAAACTGACTTCTGAACTAAAACTCGCTAAGTCATGAATCCTCAAAGATTCTGGATCAAGGCAGTAATGGACTAGAAGTGCTAATAATTATAAGAGCAATTGGTCTGGATGCCATATTATCTAGTTTTGTTTCACTAATGTGAAACTAATAGTTTCATGTGTACCTGTACTTATTTTAATGCCACATTATCGTAAATACAGTAAATGTGTAGTAAGAATTGCTATCTTTAAAAAGATAAGTCCTAAATAAAATTACAAATTTTATCAGGAATTTGCTTTTTATTTTTCTGATGTAAAACCAATATTTGCCAATAAGAAAAGTCTAGGTAAAATGAAACTCCATCTTAATTATGGAAATCTTGCCTTGCATGTGTAAGGCCATAGCATGACACCCGCCCTCATCCACCAAAAAAAAAAAAAAAAAAAAAAGAAGGAAATCTGTCTTCAACTGAGTCCACAGTACTTTTCTTACCCAGCCCACGAGGATGGGACCAACATGTTCTGTCGAGCCATCAGGCTTCCGAACATCCCGCAGCTGACTAAGGAGCTCTGGCAAAAGATAAACAGAATGCTTATTGCATTAGGCATTCAAATATGAACAGGGCTGGAAGCAGGTTCTGGGTTATTCATATTATTACACAATCACTGACTTGTTATAAGACAAGTCAATTAAACTACAAGTCATGTCTCATCCTGGGAACAAAACCATACCTTCGTGTAGAGGAATTAGAGAGTCCAGTGTTCCAAAAATTTGGTTCAACTCTTGTTCTGTCATGATGGAGAGTTTCAGCATGGGGTCATGATAGGCCTGCACAAGAAGGACAAGAGATAGGTACAAACATTTAAAATCAGAGGAACCAGGATCTGAGAGGTGCTATATGATAAAAAAATGAAATTTAAAAAAATGGCTCTCCCAGCAACTTCTGCCATAATGCTTCAGAAACAGCAGACAGGTGTGGCTGGAGGAGGAGAATCCAGGACTGCCTTGAGCCTTTTGTGGTTGCTGATAAACCAAAGCAGATTTTTCCAAAGCCTTTTTATTCTAGTATATCATATATCTAGGAAGGAGCATAAATCCTTGGTATAGATTTGGTTATTATAATGTTTTCAAAATCACTAAGATCCTACAGCTTGAAAAATTCCCATTTATTCCAAATTAGCTACTCTTTTGCAAATCAGTACATACTTAAAAGAAAGAAAGAAAGAGAAAATGATTGGCACTACCTTTTTTTTTTTTTTTTTTTTTTGTATGAGGGATTGAGCCCAAGGATGCTTTACCACTGAGCTACATTCTCAGCCCTTTTTATTATTTATTTTAGGACAGGATCTCACTAAGTGCTTAGGGCCTCACTAAGTTGCTGAGGTTGGCCTTCTGCCTCAGTCTCCTGAGTCACTGGGATTACAGGTGTGTACCACTATGCCCAGTTGGGAAGATCTTTTGTTTTGTGTGGAAAATTAAATACATGTTTAAAAATCTATTCAAGATTAACAACAGGAGAGATGTTACAGGACAGAAAAGAAGATCAAGTTGTAAGTGCTCTAGATAGTCAAAAGATTAAAGGTGTAGTGGCCAAGGAAAGTTTTGAAGGTAAGTCACTTGGCACAGAGAAGGAGGCAATAAATGTTATAGAAGAAAGAATCAAGATTTGTGGTGGTTCCTGGAAGATAGGTAGACAAGGAAGGTTGAAAGGAAAAAGAAGTGTTGCCAGGAAGGCAGGACCTCTGTGAGCTACGGGATGGCCCTGAAACAAGTGAATATGCTAGCATCTGGGAGAACTCGATCCAGGGAAGGAGAGTTGAACTAGAAGCAGCACAATGTCTCCCAGAGTTAAGAGCCTTCTTGGTCCTCTGTGATATACTTCCCCTCTTCCAACCCTGACTGAAAATCAGTTTCTTGACTATGTCCAACTAAAGCTTGGATGGCCATCTCAGGAATACTGGAGGTGGGGTTCATATTAGCAGAAAGTTACACCAAGGACCTTTCAAAGAAGGGAAGCATCCTTCCAGCCCAGTGATGCTTTGAGGATGTGACGAATATCAGATGGAGTCTGGATTTAGCTTCCAAGCTATGGGAGTGGATGGGGTGGGATGGTCCGGTGTTGCTGGAATGGAAAAGTTTTTGAAGGAAGGTTCAGTGCCAAGAATGTACATTCTACTCATTGTCAAGAATGTACATTCTACAAGGCAGGGGTATCCCCGCCCACCCATGATATTGATTAAAAAATAAATTTCTGGCTAGAGTGTGTGGCTCAGTGGTAGAGTGCTTGCAGAAGGTCCTGGATTCAATTCCCAGCACTTAATCAACAAAGCAAAACAAACTAACACCCCAAACCAGTTTCCATATAAAAGACCCTAACTTACAATAGTGATACAATTGCCTCACTTCAGTGCTTTACCCACTTTTGAGATTCAAATGTACCTCCCCTACCCCTGCTGTACTGGGGATTGAACCCAGGGGTGCTTTACCATTGCACTACATTACCAGTCCTTTTTATTTTCATTTTAAGACAGGGTCTCACTAAGTTACCCACGATGGCCTCAAACTTGCGATCCTGCTTCAGTCTTAGCATCCTGAGTCACTGGGATAACAGGCATGAGCCCCAGTGCCCAGCTTCAAATGCCTTTGTTTTGAAGTATAGTTCCTGTTTCAGACATTCATTCTCCCCCGTGGACAAAGAGTCCCTGCATTTGAGACTTCTAGGACAGCCATTCATGGATACTTCGTGATTTAAACTGATATATTCTTGAGGAGCACTAGAGACATGCAGAGGTGAACTCCTACACATGCCAGGTGCAGAAAGCTATTCTGCCTTTTGCTTTGAACCATTTACACCACTGCTTGGTTTGTGGTCACAAGTTCTTCTCCATTTCTGATGACCTGTCTTAGTCATAAAGAAGGTGCTTATAAAGTATCATCTGAGGATCATGAAATTACTCAGAGGGAAAAAATATGAGGTGACTCAAATGACTGTTGAATTTTAGTTTACCTTTTTTGCTAATTTCAAGTCCTCTATCAAGTCTTCTTCTCCTTGAGAAAGTTCAAAGATTGCCTGCAAGAAAGATGAAATACATTTAATGAATTCTCCCTTCCTTTATGGGACCAAATTCAAACAGTGCCAGTTCTAGCACTCAAAACTCCAAATCTACTTTAAATGCTTTATTTAAAAAGGATTTTCTTTGGCTGGGATTATAGTTCAGTAGTAAGAGCACTTGTCTCAACACCACATATAAATAAAAAAAACAAAATAAAGATCCATAGACAACTAAAAGAAGTAAAAAAAAAAAAAAAAAGGATTCTCAAAAAGTTAAATCAATCTGCAGAAAATGCATGTGGTAGCTAAAACCTGCAAAGAATAGATATTGCAATATTTCTGCATAATGGGCTTCTCTGTGGGAGAAAGGGTTGCTACAAATTTCCAATTCAACATTCATCTTCCATGTTTCATTTTGAGTCATAGATTCTGCATCTTTGTTATGAGTGTTAATTGTAAGAAAGGATTCAGGGGCTGGGGTTGTGGCTCAGTGGTAGAGCGCTTGCCTAGCATGTGTGAGGCACTGGGTTCGCTTCTCAGGACTGCATATGAATAAATGAATAAAATAAAGGTCCATCAACAACTAAAAAAAGAGAAAAAAGAAAAAAAAGAAAAAGGATTCAGGATCTATTTTCAATAATGGACCTGGCTATATTTTTGACAGGGCCTTCACAGTTTATCTACTCAAAAGAAGATGAATCTTAGTAGGATGCTTTATTCCTGTCACCCATTTGTCAGATGAGTACAGGGGCACAAGCTTGTAATCCCAGCAACTCTGGAGAATTGCAAGTTCAAGGCCACCCTTGGCAACTTAGTGAGATCCTGCCTCAACAATAAAATAAAAAGGGCTGGGGATGTAGCTCAGTGGTAGAGCACCCCAGGTACAAACCGCATTACAAAAAAAAAAAAAAAAAAAAAAAAAAAAATCCTATCCTTCTCTTAGCTTCTAGTTTTCTTCAGATTGGGATCATGCAGAATACAACACTTCATCACTCTAAATAAATAAGGGTGAAGTCAATTCATTCTAAAGTGCTTCTCAGCTCCACCAGGTACAATAAATAAAATTACAGGAGCAGACTGTGTGCAAGAGTGTGTAAATGGGTTATTTCTAATTTGGCTCTATTAAGCCATCATGATTTAGAGAGCTATGACGCACAGAACATTCACATCTGAGGATCTAAATCCTTGGCAAACATTATGTTATTAAAGGGCAAGTCTGGGACAATAGTTCAGGGACTACTGCATTTTTTATTTTTCCAGAGTGGAGGGAAGGAGTGAATAGGCTTTAGGCCTAGCCTGCACCATGGGATTGGGGATTGGAGGGTGGGCAGTGATTATGGAGGCAGGACACTGGACCCAAGACAAGTGTGCACTAACCCCTCTGAGGTACAGAAAATCCCATGGCTTTTTCTTCTATTTCATTAACCTTTTTATTTAAAAATACTTATAGATTCACATGAAAAGTTACAAAAAATAGGCCAGGCAAGGTGGCATGGGCCTGTAATCCCAGTGACTTGGGAGGCTGAGGCAGGAGGGTTGCAAGTGTCAGGCTAGCCTCAGCAACTTAGCAAGCCTCTAGCTCAAAATAAAATAAAAAGTGCTTGGGGTATAGCTCAGTGGTAGAGTGTCCCCAGATTTAATCCCCAGTATCACATATACCCACATCCTTCCCCCACCAAAAAAGAAAAAGGAAAAAAAGTGACAAACAGTTGAGAGATCCTGTGCTGTCCACCCATCACCCGGCTGTATCTAATGGTGGTATATAACTATAATGTGTAATCAAAACTAGGAAAATGATTGGATTAAAATAACTTATTAGCCTTTATGTGGATCTTCCTCAGATTTCTTTGTCCATCCATTCTACTAGAGTTCATTTAGACAGACTGGCCAAATGTGGTCTCTAAGAGAGGCGAACCATGGACCTTCACACTAGGAAACACATCACTGGATTTGGGGTAGGAAAGGACCCAAGTTCAAATCCTGACTCTATAATACACTAGGTGGTGACCTCATGCTCACCATGCCTTAATAATGTCCTCATCCATAATCCATCCTTCTTTTCTTCCCTTCCTTCCTTTTTCTCAGTGCAGGATTGTACAAATTGTACATGTAACTTACTAACTCTTGGGAAAATATAGAGAAGCATAAAGAAGAAAAACTTTAAATAATCCATATTAGCATCTTGTTAACTCTTGAGAACATATGAATAACAAACTCAGTTTCTCCCATACTCTCACAACACAGATCACTTCTGACATCCAGTGTGCTCACATACTGAGCAAGCCATCAATTCTGCAGGGGACACCAGTTGGGTGTTCTCTAATTCACTTTTGACACTACGTACATGGGGACAGCAACAGATCCCACAAGTAGAGAGCTCAGTCCCCAAGACTGCACCCCTTTTCAGATGCCAATCAAAAACCCAGTTTGTTTTACCTGTGCTTCTGACCAATCTGCTATAACTCAGGGTTCCTATTACCCTCTCCTCCAGTTTGATTAGCTTGCTAGAGGGGCTCACCAGACTCAGGGAAGCACTTAGGTTTACTAGTTTATTTTAAAGGATATCACAAAGGATATCAATGAATACCAGATGAAGAGATGAATATGCTGAGGTAGGAAGGGTGTGGAGCTTTCATGCCTTATCCAGGAGCACCACTCTCCAAGAACCTCCATATGTTCAGCAATCTGGAAGACTTCCAAACCTCGTTCTTTTTGTTTTGTTTTGTTTTGTTTTTTTAATGGAAGCTTTATTACATAGGCATGATTCACTAAATCACTGGCCATTAGTTATCAACTTAACCTTCAACTCCTTTCCCTTCCCCAGAGGTTAGACTTTCAGTTCCACCCCTCTAGTCCTGCCTTGGCCTCACTGGTGACCAGCCTCCATCTGGACTCTACCAAGGGTTGATGGCCATTAGTCAATTCATCAACATACAAAATACCACTCTGAAGATATGAGTTGTATGCCAGGAAATGAGGACCGCGACCAAATACATATTTTACAATATCACATTAACTACTGTTAAAATTTTGTGATATTTCTTCACAGGACTTTCTTCAGTGCATGTATTATTTTCAAAGGTTTTATTTATTAATTGTTGACTAGGTAATATATTTACATGGTACAAAATTCATTTAGTGCACAAATGGGCACATGGTAAAAACGTTCCTTCTCACTTTCTTCCAGCCACCCCAGGAGGCAACACTGTTGCCAGTTCCTTGGGTATCCTTCCAGAAATATTTTATGGGTCTACAAATAAATATAAAAATGCACTATTTTTCTTTCTTTCTTTTCTTTTTCTTTTCTTTTTTTTTTTTTTTTTTTTTTGTACTAGGGATTGAACCCAGGGCCTTGTGCTTGCAAGGCAAGCACTCTACCAACTGTATTCATATTTCTGTATTCATATATGTGGTAGCATAGTCTACATCCTATTTTGTTCCCTGCCTTATCTACTTAGCCAAACATACATATCAGCACTTCTTCATGTGTCTCTGCAGCTACACAGTATTTCATATATTTAGACTAGTTGTTAGTAATAACTGTTTAGGCTTCTTCTAAATTAGTACAATTATAAATACTACTGTAACAAGAAATCCTGCACATATATCTTTTCACCTATATACAAGCAGGTCTGGCAGATGAATTCCTAGAAAGGAATTGCTTAGTCAAAGAATCAGATAATTTTCAAGTTCTCCTTTATACAACATCAAGTTCTCCACAAAAAATAGAAACTGCAGGGATCTCACTAGAAGATACATAATGCAGAGTGCTCAGCATAGCCTATCATATGACAAACCTGCTATAAAGTATAATGTCATCACAGCCAATTAGGGCTAATGATACAGAAAGCTTACAGGGAATGGAACTAACTATACTGCACTGGAAAGAAGTTTTCTGCAAAGCTGAATCAAAGTACTATAATCTGAATTTTTAAATTTTAAATTTTATTTTATTGCATTGCTGGGGATTGAACTCCAGTTCTCATGCATGCTAAGTGGTCTATCACTGAGCTACACTCCCAGTCCTATAAACTGAATATTTTAAAATATTCTAGAGGCTATCAAAATATAATTAAAAGGATTATTTTTGTGAACTACAGAATCTTAAATAGGCACTTGGTTTTAACATCCTATAAGCTCCAGATTTTCACTTCAGTTTCTTTTTAAAGTGGGGGCCACACTCACCCAGTTGAATAGTGGGGTTTCTCAGTTCCTTCCACCTGGTTTGGAGACTGAGGTGCAGACTCTGTGGGATGCTCCCCTGCAAGGCACCTCCCTGCAGACAAAGGAACCTACCTCCTGCCGCTTGATTTCCTTGGATGTAAGCATTTGATTGACGCACACATCGAAGGTCTCGCTCCACAGCTTGCTGTCTCTCCGCTTGGTGCTTGAGGAGGAAGCATTTCTGGACCAGGGTCGGGGGGCAAGGATGTCGGGACGGCTCTCGCTGCGGAAGCTAATGGAACGCTAAACAATAAGAACAAGCCAGCACGGGGTCAGCAGCAGAACTAGGTGGATCCTTTGAGTAGCTTCCTGTTGCTGACGGAACATAAATCATATATTTGCAAGAAACAGAGGACACAACCACAAGGCCTTTAGGAAGCGGGTTTTTGTCTTGAGCCTACGTGCTGTGGACATGCCCCACACGTGCTGGGAATGTTCAGTTCTATGCAACCTGGACAAGTGTACTACATCATCAAAACAAGTCAGGCCAAACTCCAGGGCAAAGGCGGCTCCCCGATAAGCTGTGAGCTCTACTTGTTTCCAAGTGTCATTTCCTCTCTTCAGAAGGATTGTGGCTTGGTGGTAGAGCGCTTGCTTAGCATGTGCAAGGCACTGGGTTCCATCCTCAGTACCACATAAAAAAATTTAAAAAACGAAGTTAAAAAGAAACCTTAAAAAAGGGCAGGAGGTGGTACAGGGGTTGTAGCTCAGTGGTGGAGCGCTTGCCTAGCATGTGTGAGGCACTGGGTTTGAGCCTCCACACCACATAAAAATAAATAAATAAATAAAGGCACTGTGTCCATGAACAACTAAAAAATTATTAAAAACAAAACAAACCTACTCTCCTCCTCTTACCAACAGGACTCCACTATTCCTGCATATCCCACTGGATGTAGTTTGGGTGGGCTCCACCAGACCTGAACAACTAGAATATTCCAATCCTGCTTTAGGGTTGAGCACTGAGTCCTGGGAATTTGCTACATGGTTTATGAGAGAAAAGGGGAAGAGTCTTCATTCCTCTGGGACTGTGAGCTCAGGAGATAACTTAGGCAGGGGCTTCTTGTAGTAACTCTCCCTGATCACACAGGAGAATCTATCTGCCACAGGAGAAAAAGAAGGTCCACACAGAATGAAGGATGGAGAGACTAACTGATGGAAGTAGGAAGGGAATGAGCTTTGCCAACACTAGTGTTTTGAGCCCTGGATCCCACTGTGCCTGAAGCCAGCCAGAGCTTGGACATTTTAGTTACATGGGCTAATACATTACCACTATTTACATTTATCTTAGCTGGGGTTCCATCAACTCAAAAAGTCCCAACTAATATACATAATAAATGCCATCTTAGCAGCAAATGATGATGATATCTGAGATATTTTCTTAATTCCAGAGGCCTCAGTTGACTTTGGGGTGGTCTAAACACCCAAAGTCCAACCTTGTGGCAGAATATACCACCGTGGTACTTTCTCATGACAAACACAAATCATCAGGAAGGAAGTTAAATACATCATCTTTAGTCCTCATCCTAAAAGATTTCAACACACTCACTGGAAACTTTGCCAAAGCAATGAGGTAGGACTATGCTCAAAAACCACATTGATGGGCTTGTGGCTCAGTGGTAGAGCACTCACCTAGCATGTGTGAGGCACTGGGTTCAATCCTTGGCACCACATATAAATAAATAAATAAATAAAGTTATTGTGCCCATCTACAACTGAAAAATAAAACACACACACACACATTGTTATTTAACAAGTGTTCCTTGCCACTATTCTCTGTGGCCTTTGATGTCAAGTTCCAACTCCTCAGCTTGGCACAGAGGGGCTCTTGTAATCTGGCCACAGGCTACGTACTTGGGATCACATCCTGCCACTCACCCACAAGGCCCCTATTCTTCAGCCATACTAGGCTATCTGCCATCCCCTAAATGTGACATGCTTTGCCATCCTTCTGTGCTCCCTTCAAGGAATCTTCTCTTTCTGGAATATGTTTCTTATAGTCTACAGTTAATTCAGAATATAAGTCAAATACCATTTCCTCTAGGAAACTTTCACTAATGTGTTTTCTTTTCCTCCTCTCCCAGAGCAATTTAGACATACTTCTGACATAGCAAAGATCACATTTTACTGTATATACTGGTTACTTGTTTTAAACTATAACTTCCCAAGGGCGGGAACTGATTTTGCAAGTGACATATGTGCCAACATCACCAAGACATTCTAAGGTAAGGTAGCTCCCAATTATTTTGAAATATGACAGGAAGGGAAAAAATAACAGAATGAATCAAACAACATTATCCTATGTAAATTTATGATTACACAAATGGTATGCCTTTACGACATGTACAAACAGAGAAACAACATGTATCCCATTTGTTTACAATAAAAAAAGAAATATGACAATATTTGAACCATTCAATATAAGAGTATTTAAAAATAATTTAATTTACTTGCTTGATAGAATATTATTCTAGCCAATAAAAAAAATTCTGAGGGGCTGGCTGGGGTTGTAACTTAGTGGTAGAGCACTTGCCTAGCATGTGCGAGGCAATTGGGTTCAAGTCTCAGCACTGCAGATAAATAAATAAAATAAAGGTCCATCAACAATTAAAAAAATTTTTTAAATTCTGAGATAATTTAAAAATCTGCCTATGAACACTGTATATAATTATGCAAAAAGTCCACACGAGAAAAGATAAAATTTTATTGTTTTTCATCAGAGGTGATTTCTGATTTTCCTACTTAATGATTTTTTATGACCTAACAAAAATGAAGAAATTAAAAATATAAGGAGAAGCTTCCAAGGAGCTTCAGGGTATTACTAGAGCCTTCTGGAAGCTGGGAGTTAGCCCTGTTTTTAAGTAGCAACCCAAGCTCCTTGGGCTGGCACAGGCCTCTGTGAGCACCTAGAGTTCAGGATTGCTGGAGCAGCCCTGGGCAGGGATAAAAAAAATAAGTATACCCAATACACGGTTTGCTAATGGCATCTCACAAATCCTTATGATCTCTTAAAAACAGTCCCTTATAAACAGTAACCAGATTAAATGAATGTAGATCCCCTGCACTCAGAATCAATTAGCCATAGTCGCTGAAAGGTCAAAACATGCATAGTGAGTCACCAAGTAACTCCCTTTGCAGTTCTGAAGCAAAGCACCAACAGGCATTAAAAACCAGAAAGAAAGGAAAACACACACAAAAAGAAAATTCAAAATGAAACACAGTTTCCACTTTCACTTAAAAGAATCACCCATCTACCTCCTTACATTTTCAGTCCCTAACCAACTTCAGACTCTCCCTACCAGTTTAGAAGTAATTTATACTAACTTTTAAAATTTCAGATACTGCAGACATCGCAGACATTTAATATTAAGTAGCAATTCCCTCCTTTCCCCAAATTCATTTCCTAAAAGCAACCACTATTGAGTGTGTTCTAGATCTTTCCAAACTTTCCTCCTTGCATCTGCTAACATTCACAGAAGGCAAAGTTTTCTCTTTTCCTGGAATAATATCTTTTCATGTTATTGTGTATGACTCATATATATATATATATGTACCCATATATATAATTAGTTATAGGTGGACACATACACACATATATGTTACAGATGGACACAATACCTTTATTTCTTATTTTTATGTGGTGCTAAGGATCCAACCCACCGCCTCACCCATGCTAGGCAAGCGCTCTACCACCAGGCTACAACCCCAACTCCGCAAGACTCAGTTTTCACAAAGACAGAGGTGTAATTCATATAACATAATCATTTTTAAAATGAACAAATCAGTAACATTTAACAAGTTCACAGCATTAGGCAACTACCACGTACCTAGTTCTAAAGCGTCTTGTCACCCCAAAGTCACTCATTCTTTTCAGTGATTGTAGTTAGTTATCTTATGGTCTAGGTAATTCCCAACTAAATGGATGTTAAAATCACTCCCAGTATCTGGCTATTATAAAAAGTGCCTCAGTGAATATCCTTCATGTGTTCATGTTAGTACTTCTATAAGGCAGACTTAGGTAGAATTCCTTAAGTCTAAACTGTATCAACATTTTATTTACTCTCAATTTTATTTTGCAGGGTTGGGGATTGAACCCAGGGTCTGAAGCATGCTAGGTGAGTGCTCTACCACTGAGTCACATCCCCAGCCTTCACATCAACATTATAGTGCTGTCAAACTGACCTTCAAAAGAGGCTGTTCAACTGTATATCTCCCAGATAAGACACCGATAGTGTATTTTATTTGTATTCTCATCAGCAAGGTATTATTATGAATCTGATGGGCAAAACAACTATATCTGGATTTCAGTTCCAAGTTTTAAATATAAGAAAGATTGAGGATATTTTTATGTATATATTAAAACGTTCCCCAGAGAGTTGGAGATTTTCTTTTGAGGCAACTTGGAGAAAATGAGAGAGGTAGACTATACTACTAGGGGAGCCCCATCATTAAGGATTCCTGATTTTGTGTTTTCTGAGTGATTGCTGGGTTCCAGGTCCTATGGGGGCATTATCAC
This sequence comes from Sciurus carolinensis, assembly GCF_902686445.1. Lineage (NCBI taxonomy): Eukaryota > Metazoa > Chordata > Mammalia > Rodentia > Sciuridae > Sciurus > Sciurus carolinensis. The sequence continues at coordinate 52,497,735 of NC_062229.1, read as the reverse complement.
TGAGGTCTTTTATGTGCCTGCTTGTGTTTAGACCTTCAATTCAATTCTCCAATCCCTGCACCAACCCTGCAAGGTGGGGTTTGTTTTCATTTTACCTGTGAGGAAACTGAGGTTAAGAGAGGTTAAGGCACTTGCCCAGGCAGGATCCAAAACTCAGATCTGTTTTTTCCCAAAGCCTGAGCCTTTTCTGCTTTGGGCGGGGGGTGGGGGGGGGGTGGGGGGGGCGGGGGGGGCTGCACCTACAGTTTCCATGTAAGTCATGCACTGGGTGGAGGTTTCAAAGAGATGAGATCCACCTCCTGTCTTCTAGGAGTTCAAATCAAATAAGGAGAGAAAATGCATTTGTTCTGTTTTAGGAATAAGAACTGATCACTGACCAATCAAACTTCAGGTGTATGAATGAGGGGCTGTCCTGGACACTGTAGGATATTTAGCAATCCTTAGCCTCTAACCACTAGATGCTAGTAGCACTCCACCCGAGTTGTACCAACCCAAACATCTGCACACACTGCCAAGTGTCTCTGGATTGAAAGACACTGGTCTGTGGTATCTAAATCCACAGTACCTAGGTCTACCTTGAAGTGAGGGACCCACCCTTGGGAGGGACCACCTACAAAGAGATACATATACATAGATCTATTTCCAGGGGTGTGGGGATTCTGGGGCTGAAATGAAAAAATGTTCCATCCAAGACAAGCAAGAGTTTCCATGAGGAAATCTGGCCTAGCAAATGAGCTAAAAACCCAAAGCTCATAATTGCTGGCAGCTAAAACAATGGCCACAAGAGACACAGGTAAAGCAGATTTAGGAAATGGGTGTTCATGTTTATGCCTGAGCTGGGTAGGTGGAAAAAACACTGCACATGCAAAGGAGGCTGTCGGGTGGAAAATAGAGTCCCTTTACATGTGTCAGAGGAAATGTACACCCAGCAGGTAGACAGGGTGGGACAGATTTTATTTGCTAATGCTGCCTGTTCAGCAGGGTGCTCCCCATCCTTTTCCAAAAACATGTCTCCACACCCAGAGATAACACACTCCAATGAAGAAAGGTCAGGTTGGGAAAACCCTCCACGTGTACCATCCTGATTGTATTGCTTTTTGGTGGCAGAGGGTTCATTACTAAATGAATTGGAGGTTACGGCTGTAGGAGGAAAAGAGAATCCTATGTGGCTGCTGCAGTGGAATAAATGGAATGTACAGTGGTTATGGCTGGGATCAGAAAATGTTCTCCCACAGCATTATGGAGAACCCTTCTACAAGTTTGATTAGAGAAATTAGCAGAAAGTTAGAAAACTCTGCTGTGTAGCTGTGTCACATTTGCCCCTCATGCTAGCCCCCGGAGAGGTACCAGGCAGGTTCTTCCACTTTCAACAGATGAGAAATTCTAGGACCAGAGGACTAAGTAACTGGCACAAGGTAGTGTTGGAACAGGAATGGAGCCCAGATGTTGAACTTCAAAACACAGATTTGGGTTTAACAGCAAAAACTCTGGAGTAAAGTAAACATGGCTTCAAGTCAACTCAATGGCTGAAGGACCTTGGAAAAATTCCTCTCTCTGGAACTCAGTTTCCTAATCTGTAAAAGTGGCTTTTTTTTTTTTTTTTTTTTTTTGTGGTACTGTGGATTCAACCCATGGCCTTGCACAGGTTAGGTAAGAGCTCTACCACTGAGCTGTACTTTTTAAAAATTATTATTTTAATTATTACTTTTAAGACAGGTTCTCAGTAACTTGCCCAGGCTGTCCTTGAACTTGCAACCCCCTTGCCTCAATCTCCCTAGCAAACTTGGATTATGGGTATGTGCTGCCATGCCTGCCTGGGGCATGATAATAAGTACCATACAAAGTTGTAAAATTTTAGTGAGGACTGGATATGATAAAGGGTGTTGAAGGTTTAGCTAACTGTCTGGTGATTGGAGATGGCTGGCAACTATTACTGTTAGACTTTTGACTGTACTGCTACCATTAGTGCCTGCTTGTATACAGTGGTCTCCTCTTATCCCTGGGAATATGTCCCAAAAGCCCCAGTGGACGTCTGAAACCACAGAGAGTAATGAACCCAATATATACTATGTTTTTTCCTATATATACTATGATAAAGTTTAATTCATAAATGAAGTATAGTAAGAAATAAAGTATAACCAAAAATGGAGTAATTTTAATAATACACTACAGGGCTAGGGTTGTGGCTCAGTGGTAGAGTGCTTGCCTAGCACATGTGAGTCACCGGGTTCGAGCACCACATATCAATCAATAAATAAATGTCCATTTACAACTGAAAACATATATAAAAAATAATACACCATAACAAAAGTTCTTTAAAACTTATGACCTATTTATTTCTGGAATTTTCCATGTAATATTTTCAGATCACTGTTGACCACAAGGAACTAGGAAAAGTGACATCACAGGTAAAGGGATTACTATATGCTTTCATCTGTTAGCAAACAGCAGACACACCTCTGAACTTCTTGGACCAAACAGCTCCTTGAAGGACCTTCATTAAAAATAACTTAAAGAGTAAGAAAAACCATCAGCAGGACAGTGCTATTTATAAAAGATCTGGAAAGAGCCAAAAGTGCCCAACAACACTGATTAGTTAAGTAAGTCACAGTGTAACCGTAAAATGGAATATTCCATGGTTGTTCAAAAAACATTCTTAGGGTTGGGGTTGTGGCTCAGTGGTAGAGCGCTTGCCTAGCGTTGTGAGGTACTGGGTTCGATCCTCAGCACTGCATATAAGTAGGTGAATAAAAAAATAAATGTTCATCAACACCTAAAAAATATTTAAAAAAAACAAACAAACATTCTTTTTCAGAAAGCTTAATGATGAGTGGCAAACCTTACAGGCAGATTTAGACAAAAGAAGGAAGGTTTATAATAACACCCCTGGATGATGGGATTTTAATCTTCCACTTCATAATTTTCTACATGTATCTTTTAGACTTCTTGTAATGAACAGATATTAACTAAGAAAAAACAAAATCAGTTGACGAATATGCAAGACCAGGAACACTCAGTGATAAGTGGCACTGTAAACATAAAATCACATATCTAGAATCTGGTCCAGATTAATGCCCATTAAAAACATAGTAAAGGTATACTCAATCAATTGAAAATCAATAAATGTCAAGCCCCAGAGACCCAGTGCAAAGAGAAACCTATTGTAGCTCATAGAAATTCTAAGTTAAATGAATGAAAAGCTGAAAACAATATTTGGTGTCGGTATGGAAAAAATATATAGTTTGCTTTGAGCCAGCCAAAAATTAGGAAGACTTCCAGAAGCCTGGGGCAGCTACCCAAACATTGTCATGGGGCACCATCAACTGGCCCTTGTATGCTAATATTAATGACAAAATATTCCACTCACTGGAAACAATGACTCTCCCTGTCCCCCACTTCCCCTAAACAAAGTAAGGAACAGCCGAGAGGTGGGATGCTCCAGCTCCAAAGCCTGGTAGTTATTTTTAGATTCTGGCAAATTGCAGGCTTTATTATGACCAATTTTTGACTTTTGTAAGAAGCCTGCATGAGAAAGTCACCCTGAACACCCCACAGAGTCCCAGCTCTAGCACTTACCAGCTGTGTGACTCTGGGCACGTTTAAACTTTCAGGTCTTTCCCCTGTAAAGTGGTGACGAAACCTACCTTGCAGACCCCAGGGAGGTGATGATATGAAGCCATAAACATAAAGGGCTTTGTTTGGAACCAGGCTCTTAGTAGCTACTCAACTAGTGAGAGGTCTCATTAATAAATAAAAAAGCTCTAAATTACGAGTCGACTATTTACGGTAGTCTGTTATTATTTCAGGACTAACGAAGAACAGCAGAGAACTAGAAGTTCTTCTTCATATGGAATGCAGGTCTCTTCTCAGCTATACCATTTCCTCCTAGACAGCAAAGTAGATCTGGTTTCTGATTGTTTCCAACAACACACATGTATACACACAAACCCCAGTTCATCTCTGCATCTGCCAAGCAACTAGGGGCCACAGACTTCTCTCAGTTATGACATCAGACCAAGAGACTAAGTCGCAGGTCCTTGAAGAAGAAAATCATGGTTGCCAAATGTAGAGTACAGTATGTATACTTGGGAGATTACTTAGTTCTCATATCTAGTGTTGTTTTTGTGTGTGTGTGTGGTGCTGGGGATATTTCTCATATCTAGATGGCATCAGTCTACTTGCTCCTATCTCAACCCTGAAATGCCCTTTCTCCCCTTCATCCTTATCAGCTCTGAGTCATCCCAGACCCAACACAAATCCCTCCCTCCTTGCAAGGCAGCCTTCCTTGACATTCCCCACCCCCAGGCCATTGTTAAACTTACTTTCTCTCTCTCCCTCATATACTTTACTACTTAAGATTTTCAAGTCTTACTTGAGCATGTGGCTGTGGTTACCAAGAACCCCTCTAACACCAAGCAATTCTCCCTGCAGGGGCCACAGTTGGGAAGGGATACATGTTCTACTGTGTCAGCTGAAGAAGGGCAGGACCCCATCACTAGGCAGGTACCCACTGCCAGCCCCTAGGGAAAGCCTAGGAGCAGCAATAGCCAATGTTTCTAATAATAAGTGATAATAATAGCAACTACCAATTTTTTTTTTATCACACTCTAAGTAATTTTTAGGCACTATTGATACAGAGAGAAACAACCTTGGGGGTTAGGTATAGTTGAATGTGCCTGTAATCCCACCAACTTGAGAGGTCAAAGCAGGAGGATTCCAACTCTGAGGCCAGCCTCAGCAACTTAGCAAGACCCTGTCTCAAAATTAAAAAGAGTTGGGGATGTAGCTCAGTGGTAGGGCACTTTCCTAGCATGCATGAGGCCTCGGGTTCAAAAACAAAAACATAAACAAAATTTTTTGACTTTTTCATGTTCACACCCTTTGGCTGGAATTCCACTCTAGGAATATAATTGAAGGAAAGAAAAAAATACCAGCACACACAAGAAGGCACAAGATCTGTGATCAGGATGTTTAAAGCAATGTTATCTACAAAGGTTAAAAAAAATGGAAACCATTTAAATGTTCAACAATGTGAGTGTGATTAAATAAACTGCCACATCCTTTTGGCAAAACTCTTCACGAACCCATTAAAAACTGGGTCCACGAGCTGGGTGCAGTGGCACATGCCTATAATCAGAGCTACTTGGGAACTGAGGTAAAAAAAAAGGACTGGGGATGTGACTCAGTGGTAGAGTGCTCCTGGGTTCAATCCCTGGTACCGAAAAAAAAAAGTATATACAGTAAGATTATGAACTTGAGGCTGGGGATGTAGCTCAGTGATAGAGTGCTTGCCTATCATGTACAAGTGGACCTGGGTTTATTTCCAACACAGGAAAAAATAATGCAAGCAGCTATATAGGCAGTAAAAGAACAACTACCTGAGTATGTACTGAAAGGTTAATGTAAACTTTTTTGGTGATGTGGAGGATTATAAGTGACTATTACTTCCTTTTCTGTATTTCACTATAATTTTTAATTTTATGTTATATAATCTAAAGAAAGCACAGTAAAATAATTTTTAAAAAATAGAATAAATGCCTTCAAATGATATTCAATGTAATCAGCAATACAAAAATACCACAGCCTAAATATTCACTAATAGTATAAATGGTATAAAATAAATGGTATAAAATAAATCATATCAACACAATGAAATAATATATACCCAGTGCATAAGATCATAATTTTCCAAGAATAATTGTGATATAATACTTCTTGTCCTTGTGATATAAAAGCTTCTCATTCAGGTAAATGACAAAAAGAAGATGAAAACAGAGATGGAACAAAACATACTAAGCCAAAAAAAAAAAAAAAAAAAGGCAAAAGCATTAAAAGAAATAAATGGGGATATTTAACTTTTTCTTTCTTTTGGTATGGTACTGGGGAGTGAACCTAGGTTTGCTCTATCATAAAGCTACAACCCCAGTCCTTTGTATTCTTTTTAAATAGAGTCTCACCAAATTGCTGAGGTTGGTCTCAAACTTGTGATCCTCCTGCCTCAGCCTCCCAAATTGTTGGGATTACAGGCACATATCACTGCACCCAACTAGGGCTATTTAATTATAATGAAAGGTGCAACACCCCAAGAGACTGTAACAGTGACAAAGATGAACATTTTTCACCTAAATGAAGAGCCTGGAAACACAAGAGACCAACACAGATGTAAAAGTCACTCATCATCTGTGGTCACCTGGAAGGCGATAACCCCAAAGGCAGTCAATCACACGGTGATAAAGCTGGAAAGACTGTGAGTGACCCCAAAGTAGGCTCAGGGGATGTAAGGTATGTACTTATACCCCAAATAATACTGGGAAGAAATTATTAAAATATGAACAGGGGGTAGTGTTAGAGTGGAAGGCTATATGTGTTCTTTTCTCTTTCTTCTTTTCTGTATTTTTCCATAATGAACATACACTTTCATAACAGAAGAGAAAAAAGTTCATGTCCAAAGAAAATAAAGGGCTACATCACAGGGTAATGAGCACAGCATTTTGTCACATGCACTGGACTCAGTGCAAATGAGTCCTGCAGCTGTGCACAGCTGTGCACAGGAGAGGCTGGGAGAATCAAGCTACCAGCTCACAGGAAGCTCACCTTCCCCACTCCACACCAGGGGAATGCACTCTGGCCCCTTTTGAATCTGGGCCAGGTTTTCTTCTCATACAAGCCAGGGAGAGAATTTATAGGCCTGGAGGGATCCAGACATCTGTGCTTCAGTCTACAGACCTGCTAACCTTCCTGGAAAGGAAGCAGACAGAGCACCATGCAGTCGGCCTGACCCTTCCCGACATCCACAAATACAGCCTTTGTGCTATGGCCCAGGCCCCCGGCCTATATGGGCACAGGGAGGCAAGTGAGAACAAACCCTGCAGTTCTTGCTCCAAGGACTGCTTGAATTTGTGACAGGACTTTTAGTCTTTTGGGGGAGTCTGCCAATCCAAAGCTCTCCTGATATCCTCCTGGGATAACTGCTCTCCGGAGGAGCAGGAGGAAAAGCTGCTAAGTGCTCCTGTATTGATGAAAGCATTGTGTTCAGGCCTCAGTCATCTCTTAGCCTTTAATGAAAAGGAAACTGACCTGAGAGACATAATTGGATATTCAAAGGGATCCATAAATATCTAAGGTGCCAGGAGTCAGAGAGAAGGAATTCTGTAACGGAAAACCAAGCTGCTCCAAGACAGCCTCAAGTCATTTTTGGAAGAGAAAAGCATAAATAATATATACATGTGGGTGAAGATGAATGGCTGCTGAGAGGCTCGGGCAGCCCAGACTCCTGATTCTCTTTCTTCCCTATTAAAAATATGGAGATCCACAGAGATGGTGGAAGGATATGAAGTTGGTTCACTGAGTACCCCTGTGAGGCCTGCTTGTCCCCCTTATTCTCCCAGCTCCCCAAGCTATATTAGAATCCACTCCCAGTTGGTGAGGGAAACAGTAAAGTCAGGTGCAGTTTACTGGGATGCTAGGACTGGAAATAATGCTACAGAATGCAGGATGGAAATAATGTTGTACTGCATGCCCCAACATGAGCAGCAGATATACCTAGAGGGCAAGATGGCATTCTCCATGCTTCATGGATCATTCATGGACATGCTGTGTAACGCTGCACACAACCCACAGGGCCCATTTCTATTCACTGATCTCTCCACCCTCACCAGGACACACTTGAGAATAAGCATGTTACTCAAGTCCTTTCTGTGTCTTTATGCATAACCATATGATTAACTGTTCTATTTCTGCCAGGTTGTTTCTGTCCCATACATACAGCCTGGAGTTAGCAATTCATCATATTTGAAAAAAGTAAATAGAAAAATTACTTTGGGAAAAAAAAACCTTTGAGGCTTTGGAAACCAATTTTTACACATCAGCTTTCCTTTGGGTCTGGCTTTCTCATCCTTGTTTGGTCTTAGTCTGTTGGATTTCAGACATGATTTCTTTTGTCCCAGTTCTCCAGGTCAATGCAAATTGCCAAGGTGATCAAATATTTCCTTCAGTATTTCCTGTGTAGGATCCCCAGGAACAGGAGAAAAGAAATAAAGATTGCCTAGGAAGCCAGAAGAAAAGACTGTGAAGGCAAGATCATGGAGGATCTCAAAGCAATGTATAATCAGAGCTGGGTTGCAGTCGGAGACACAGAAGCTGCTTTTTCTAGGAGCATCAATGCAAAAGTCTATAGGTTGGGCAAGGCAATGATAGCAAGTGAAGCAAAGGGACCAGAGCTAGACGGAGAGTGAGAGAACATCTGTAGATGACAGGTGACTAGTTACTCAGGTCCAGCTCATTACTGCCACATAGGAATTAGGCCCAACTCTGACATGAAATCTACAAGAAGGTATCTCCATTCAGAACAGAGCAACAAGAAGGAAGGAAGAAGAATATGGTGCATGGTAAGGGGTCACTTGATGCCTGTGGAATGAGTGAGGGCCTCCTGGGCACAGGGTGGGACATTCTGGGGGAAAGCAATAGGAAGAGATAGCCAGCAATGTGGGGATTCCAAAATCAAGGGAGGAAATAGATACAGAGTGAACTTGAATCAGTCACTAGGATGCAGAGGAAAGAGTCAAATGCAGAAGAAGGGCTAAAGAATTTCCAAAAAGCAGAACTCAGTGAAAGAGCAGATGTGTAGGAATCAGGTGGTGATGAATCTTCCAGGGGAAGCTGGTGGCAATGAGCTTTGTCCAGTGGGGCTCAAGGACTGTCATGAGGGAGAGCAGGTAAACACATCCTTCTTCACTAGCTTCGTAGCCATTCATCTGGCTCCTCCGGTTGACCTTATTTTCTTTTTCTCTGTTCTCCCATAAAAAAAAGATTAGGGTATAACCAAGGGTTCAGGGGCCTAAGCACTGAGAGAAACAAAGCCAAACCTAGCAAATTAGGCCATGAAGGTTTCACTCAGGAGCAACTGTTAGCACAGTTAACAGAGGAATGGGTACCGAGGGGATGAGCTCTGGAGAGGGATGGCATCTATAGGAAAGTGGCAAGAACAGAATGGGCTCTTGGAGTCATGGTATACTGGTCAAAACATGTGGAAGCAGGGGTAGAAAGGGGTGAGAGAGAACCCCAAAGAGTTCTCAAGTCATGGATTTTTGTCACATGAGGCATGTCTGGGGTTCTGGTTCACAATTAAAGATGCAAAAAGCAAGGATAATATTGCCAAGCAAAGGTATTCAGGAAAAATGAGAAATGGCCCACTTGAAATGGTTCAGCTATATTGGGTGAGTCTTTTCATGGTATGATTTCTGTGGGCTTCAGTCTAATGGAGGATATTAGGGTCTAAGATCTTGGACAAATCTCAATTTTCACTTTAAAAGATAAGCTTCATCAGGAGTTTAAGAATAACTACAGCTGAGCATGGTGGCACATGCTGTAATCCCAGCATCTTGGGAGGCTGAGGAGGAGGATAGAAAATTCAAAGTCAACCTCAGCAACTTAGCAAGGTCCTAAGCAACTTAGTGAGATCCTATCTCAAAAGAAAAAAGAAAAACAGGCTGGAAATATGGTTCAGTGATTAAGCACTCCTAGGTTCAATCCCCAGTACAAAAAAAAAAAAAAAAAAGAAAAGAAAGAAAATGAGAATAACTACAAACACCCATTAACTAAAAAATTACTACAACACCCAAAATTTACTACTGAAGTAATTAGTAAATTATTGATGACTAACAAAGGGCCAAAGGACTATGGGAGGCCCTTTAAATATACCATCACATAAATCTTTGCAACAACTTTACAAAGGAGCTGGTGAAATTATGACATATTTACCCAAAGGAATAAAAGCAAGAACTAGAGATGTTAAGTTACCAGAGCAAGATGATAGTCTTTGAATGAGATAGTAAAGCACAGAGCCAAGGTACTTCTGTTTCAGGGTCCTTGCTCTAACCTAGGGGTCAGCAAACATTTTCTGTGAAGGGCCAGATGGTAATTATTTTTGGCTTTGTGGGCAATATGGTCTCTGTCACAACCATTCAACTCTGCCATTGGGATGCAAAGGCAATCACTGACCAAGCACAGATGGGCATGACTGGGTTCCAACAAAACTTTACTTATAGACAATGAAATCTGAATTTCATATAGTTTTCATATTTCAAGAAATACCACTCTTGTTCCCTGTCCCCTCCAAATGTTCTAAAAAATAAAACCATTCTTAGCTTGTAGGTTTTAAAAACAAACCCAGGCAGCAGGTTGCACTTTTTCCACATGCTGCAGTTTGCTGACCCTGCTACCAGATTCTGCAACCCACCAGCTCATATCATGTGCTGGTTTTCTTAGGAGCACACAGATATTTTAAGACAAAACCTGTAAGAGAACATCTGGATGTAGCATATGCCTTGGAAATAGAATTGTGAGGGAAAATTCAAGGGAAATGGTTTCTGACTCTGCCCTGACTCTAGGTTGCAACTTGAACACTTTTCCTCCTTTCTGTTCTCTCACTTGTACTCTTCTGTTGAGCATTGAATCCAATCAGTCTGTAACCAGGGGAAATTCTGGGTGGGATAAGGATGCCCCTTTCTACAAAAAAACCACTGTGCTCATCTTACCTGCAGAGTTTGGCTGAAGCGCTTTAATGGGGTGGCCTTCACTGGTGGGATGAGGTTTGCTAGAGACGTGACTCTGGAAAGGGGCTTGACCCGTTTATTACTAGGTTCCTGCAGGAAATTGAAAAAAAAAAAAAAAAAAAAAGGAAAATATCAAGGTCAATTCTGAAGACAACCTTACTCTACCACATAATCATGTCCCTCTCCACGAGTTGCTGGCTGCACACTGAACTATGGAATATCAAAAGTGCCCTGTCTCACTCCAGTTCTGCAGAGGTGACCTCACTTAGGAGCCAGGAAAGGATAAATGACGCGGGATGTCAACAGAGGCAGCTTCTGAGAGAACAGCACAGGGGCAGGGATCTCCTTTTCCCTCACCCACAGTATCTGCCAACTTTTAATTTGGAAGCCTCCACCTAGTAAAATCATTCTTCCTATCCTGTAGAGAAAAATGACCTCTGATTTCCCATCCAATGACCTTGTCAGGCAGGTGTCTTGTTGCTTGTGGTTTCGTCTTTTTATAAACCATTTCCCTATTTCCCCGAAAGTCACTCTTCTTTTATGAAGTGGCTTTTCAAAGGCATAAAGATTGCTTTTCTTAATTCACTAAATTAAAAATCTATTTTTTAAAGAAAGGAAGTTTAATTGCTGGGATCTTATGAAAGTATCTTTATATCTACAATGTATTTGAAATGCACATATTAATATTCATAAATATAAACCTGATGGCAAAAGAATACATATAAGGAGAAAATTGTACCATGGGCATTCATTTCTATACTATTTATAGCCACACATTTTGAACATCCCTCCACAGAAAATGTTATTTGCAAATCTGCAATACTCCCAAACTGGACGATGGGTAAGAGGGAGCCTACCCATCCCAATGACTTTACAGACAAAAATTACATAAATAAAAACAGCACACTGTGAGAAAAAGAGAAATAACAGACAAAACATTTTACAAAGACAAAGAGAACGGTTACCCTTGTCTTCCTAAGCTCCATCTGACCTGCAGTAGATGCTGGACAGCACATGCAGACACCAGATTTTGAAGGAAAAAGCCAAAGTAGCCAATTGTGGCAAACCTCAGTCATTTGCAGAGGGAGCCCCCAGGTGCTCATCTTTCCTTTTCAGTCATTGCTTTCAAAGTTCTGAGGAATTAAACCAGAACTTCTGATTCTTCAGGACATCCCTGCAGGATATTCTGAACATAGCAGGTGCTTGGAAAAATCCTCTGTGAATCTGGAATTCTGCTGAGAAACTCTCCTGTCATTTTATGCCCTTGCCAGCCTCAGAAATCCTAAGTCGTCTCTGAAACAGATTGTCCCTGAGTTTTCTGGTATTTAAGTAGAAAAATTCAAAACTTTACCCCCTCCCAAAAGTTCAAAACACTTCCACAGTATGGCTAAGAATGACTTTATAATTTCTCAAAGCAGTTTGATACTTTTCTAAGAGAGAGAAGGAATCCGGGCTGCCGGGGACCTCCCTGCCTTCTTAGCATGCTAAGCTGAACAGGCAGTAGAAAACTCTCAGACCACCAGGAAGGCTCAGCTCCAAAATGTCACGGAGGAATCTCCCAACGTAAGAGACACAGCCTTACAAAGGTGTAAGTATTAAAAAGAGAGGTCCAACAGTCCTTCGTCTTTCAGCTGACATTGCCCTTCAGTATGCTCCCTGTCCAGTGCCTGGCTCCTGAGCATCTGCGCCTAAAAGAGGACTTTTTTTTTTTACGTCAGAGCTGCACCACCAGCACACTGAATCCACGCATGCGTACACACACACACACACACACACACACACACACACACAGAGCCTCTTCAGTATCCCCTGAATTTCTCTAAATCGTTCCTGCTCTGATCTGGAAATGCCAGGATCACAAATCTCTACCTTTGGTGGTATAAACTGCATTGCAGCAATTGAGGAGTCAGGGGATTCCCTGGGGTGGCAGGACTTAGTCTCAGATAATTCTGCATCTACTTCAGAGTCCAGAACCTCTGCTTCTCATTTTTGTGGCTGAAGTTGTTGGGTCACAAATTCTGTATCAGAATGGAAAAGATGAAGGGCAAATAGGAGCTAGATTTTTTTCTTTAAAAGGGGGTAGGAGACACTGCATACTTGGCAGGTTGAGGGATGATCCAGTTCTGTTCTACTTGCTGTGTCATCTCTTCTAATGTTCTGCTGACTTTGCTGCCCATTTTGCACGACCCAGTCAGATGGGCTTTATCTATGTAGCTATAAAGATATATGTACGATGCAATTGCAGGTCCCTCTGTAGGTTCAGCACAGTGCTGCTACACAAGATTGTAACTTAAAATGCTTGCCTAAGGCATTGCCTATTTGCCAGTGAATATCCAGGCTGCTATCTGGCAATCTGAAATTCCCAAGTAAAGAAGGACTGAACCAGAAGCCATTGCTATGATCCAGCAATACAGGCAGGTGCAAGTTCAAAAACGGAACACTTACAGGGTTTTGGAGCTTTATGTCTGACCCACATGAGTGAAGTATGAATTATGGTGTTCTCCTTGAGGGCTTCTGTGAGAATAGGAGATTAAAAAAAATTCTTGGCCTAATTTGATTTTTCTTTTCCATTTACTCAGTATGTCTCCAGCTACATTTTATGGCTGTCTAAAGAGAGCCTTCAGGGAAAATGTTTCCAGATTCTAGTTAAATAGCTCTACTGAGAACTAGCAAATGCAATACCAGGGATGTTTTCAGCCTTTGCAGAGAGACACAGAACAAAACCTGCAGAGAGGCTTCCTAGTCCAACAACTAAAGCTGCCAGACCAAGTTGTGCAAGGTCGATGCTAACCCCAGGAACAAGATGTCCTGTTTCAAGGGCACACACCAGCTCCACCACATAATTTTAAGACAGAGCAGAAGGGCATATCGCTAAAGAAGTTAAAAAAAAAAAGCGGGGGGCGGGGGACAATGAGTATTCTATGTAGGCATTATTTCATGAATAAAAATAGTTTTGTTTCATATTTTCTGGACTTTATAACATTTGTTTTTCTTGTCTTATTGCACTGGCTAGGACCACTTGTATGTTGTTGATTATAAGCCAATATATTGGGTACACTACTCTAATTTTTAATTCTAAAATGATTATTCTTAAGATTTCATCATTATATATTGTGTTTGCTGAAAGAGTGCAAGAGTCATACTTTATTGAGTATGGATAGTTCCCTTATGTACCAAGTTTGCCATGAATTTCTATTATGCATTGGCATTGACATTTATCAAATGATTTGTCTTCTTCTATTCAGAGGCAGGGAAGGGGAAAAGGAGAAAGAAACTAAAAGAAGGGAAATCAGGTAAGAAGGGAAAGAGAAGACAGGCAAAAAAGTAAATTTTTTTCATAAAGGAACAGATTCAGCAATTTAAAATACATCTTGGGCTTAATTACAAACAAAATGGAATAGAGTACTCCATGTTATTTTATTTTAAATATTATTTTTTATTAAGTAGATTTGGATATTCCTTCTGATATACAATGATTTTTATATTTTCCTGATTCTTCTAAAAACCAAAATCAATTGCAACATAAGAAAATGCCTACTACAACCATATGACATGGCATATTTTTATTCCTTCAAAAATAGTTTTAATGACATAAATATGGCATTAGTGAGGAACCCCTTGCCAATTTTCTTTATTTTATTTTATTTTTTTTGCAGCCAGAGTAGGATTTGTAGTAGTAGGAAGATGATCTATGTTATGTCTGCAGTTGCTCTTGAGACTCTACCTTCACTGGGCCACAAAAATAGCCCAGAAGGGGCAGGAGATGCAATCATGTGCACAGGGACTGCTGTACTGCAAAGAAGAAGTGAGAATTGACTGAGTCAGTAGACATTTTACCCATGAGTTGATGGGGTCATATAAAATAGCCTTTCAAGCATTTGGAAATATCAGGGAAGCCTTTATAGGACCCTGCCTGAATAGGCTGGAAACTGCACTCCCAAGGGTTTGTTTAATGTACCTGCAGTAGCCCTCTAAATGCTTTCACTATCCTCATATGAAATAGGAGGTTAAAGTCTCACAGTGACTGAGAAACTCTAGCATAAATAATGATTTAATACTGGTTGTAGGAATTCATTTCAATGCTTAACATATAAAATTTACTAGTTTACTCTTACCAGTATCCCTATAATTTAACTACTATTATGATCCCCATATTCTCAAGTTGAAGAAACTGAGGTATGGAACAGTCAACTTGCTTAAAGTCATTAAGCTAAAAAAAAGAAAGTGACCAGGATTTATATCCAAGGCAGCTTATTCCACAGCCCATGTCCTACATCAGGCCTAGCTTATTCTGTGAGGGCCCAGAAAGTAAACATTTTAGACTTTGTGGGCCACCCAGCCTGTCACAACTACTCAGCTCTGCTGTCAGTCATAAACGGTATGTACAATTATGAATGTGGCTATGGTCCATTACTCCTTTATTTATAAACATGCAAAGTCAAATTTCAGAATATTTTCATGTCAAAAATATTATCCTTTTTCAAACTATTTAAAAACAGAAACTTCTTAGGTTGACACCCATAGGATGTGTGCTGTATTTGGCTTGGTGTCACCCAAAGACACCCAAAGACAATATGCACAACCCCGTCACTCTTGAACAGATACCCCTAGCCATCTTCAGGCTCCAGCAGATGGAATAAGCTTGATCTGCATATTCTCCCTGGGGCTGGCCATGCAGGCTCCTCCCGAGGTGATCAGGGGATGTATATGACTTTAGTTTTTATATGAGTAAACCCTATCCTGCTGCATTTTATTCAAGTTTCTAAGCAAATTAGTCCAAACACAACACCAACAATGTTCCCTGATCATTAACAGGTAAAAACAAAAAACATTAAAAAATGACATGATGCCTTGGGATCTACTTTAAAAATAAAACAAGGTTGGGGTAAGGGGGTGAGAATTGACCACTGGTTGATAAATGTCAAAACCAGGTGCACCACACAGAGCAATCAGTAAGCAATCCCACCTATAGTACAAGCCAAAATTCTCCATAGTAGGAAGTATTTTTGAAATTTTTGTGAAGGCTGGACACAGTGACACATGCCTGTAATTCCAGCAGCTCAGGAGGCTGAGACAGAAGGATCACAAGTTCAAAGCCAGCCTCAGCAACAGTGAGGTGCTAAGCAACTCAATGAGACACTATCTACAAATAAAATACAAAATAGGGCTGGGGATGTGGCTCATTGCTTGAGTGCCCTTGAGTTCAATCCTGGGTACTTAAAAAAAAAAAAAAAAAAAAAAAAAAAAAATATATATATATATATATATATATATATATATATATGGTATTGGGTATTGAACTGAGGATCATTCTAGCACTGAGCTACTTCCCAGTCCTATTTATGTATTTGTTTATTTATTTATTTATTTATCTATTTATTTATTTGAAGACAGTATCTCAATAAGTTGTTAAGGCCTTGAATTTGAAATCCACCTGCCTCAGCCTCCAGAGGCAGTGGAATTACAGGGCATGCACCACTGTGCCTGGCTAGAAAGTTATTTTTTTCCATGTTTTTTAGAAAGTTATTCTTTTTAATGCACACAATATGGTTTTGCAAATGTACCAAAAAACACTCAGAATGAACAGATGTCACCCAAGCATTTTGCATCATTTGTTAGTACAGGCCTAGTGAAGAAGGACACCAGAGAGACAGACATCATCCAAAACAGAAGTCTGGTAAAATGAGGGAAAAACAAAACAACATAACACAAAACAAAACAAACCTGACTGCTGAATTTCAGTACCTCTTAACCAATACAGAATGGACTAGGAAAAGACCCACAATTTTTTTTTCTTTTTCTTTTTTTGTGGTGCTGGGGATCGAACCCAGGGCCCTGTGCTTGCAAGGCAAGCACTTTACCAACAGCTATCTCCCCAGTCCAAGACCCACAGTTTTGGACAGTGAAAGCTGGGAGAACTACTTTACAACATTTAAATTCCAAGGCAGGCACCCTGAGGGAGAAGCATCAGATCAGATGCCAGACTCCCTGAAGTCTGTCTTATTCTATTGACTCATTTCTTTATTCCCTCTCATTAAGAAACCCATCAACAGGCTCCTGATCACTTAACTCCATAACATAAAGCAATCTAATGGGAGGTCAACTCTCATTTATTTCAGAAACAGACAGAGAAAATAGAGGCCCCTTCAAGATCAGACTGCCCATGGACAGGAATCCTCTGATCCTGTTGCTGTATTTATTTTCATTTACGAGCATGGTTCACTTGTCCCCACCACCACCCTGTCTGTCTCCTAAATTCATGCTTTTCTTTCCATTCCTACAATAACACTGTCTTTTACTTAAGAGGCTGAAACCTCCCATCCTGGTCAGAGTATCACTTCCCCTTTGCCTCTCTCCAACCAAATAAGTTCAAAGTTTAAATTAGTGTACCACTGCCTTTATCACCCGCCTCCCAGAGCCAAAGAGCAGTTCACACTGTTCTACAGCTTACGGGTAAGATTCTCACCCTTCAAAACATCTAGGTCAGCACAAATACCCTTGCGTTCTCACTTGCTTTGACATCTCCCATTGCCAAGTCCTTCCTTACCCCTCCAGAGACTCTCATTCACCACTGGCCAATACCTCTCCCACCTCTGCTTCCTTCCAAGACACAAACTGTACTTCAAACAGTCCTAACCCTCCCCTCTGGGGGACATGACAGCTTGCTTTGTAGCTTGTCCTTCAAAAAATTCCCACAGATTCTCCCTCTTGGGTTAATGGCATTGGGACAAATTGGTTAAGAATAAGCCATCTTATTTTATAGATCTCCCTATCCATCCTGCTTGGTCTGGTCTTCATACTTACTAGCTTATTGATCCAAAGCAAATTATTTGTGTTTTTTTCCAAGTGAAAAAATGGGGAAATAACCTCATGATACAGTAGTGAGAAGTCTGTGGAATCGTTAGAATCTATGTCGGGCACTGCAATAAGAGCTTTACATGGATTTGCTCGTGGCACTTTTCAAACATTCCAAGAGAGAGCTAATGTCATTGTCCCTATTTACAGGTGAGTGTGCTGAGGTTCAAGGAGCACAAGTACTTCTACAAGGTCACATACCTAAGGTGACAGAGACAAAATATGGACCAAATGTTGAACTATATGCCTCTGTTAAGCTATTTTGCCTAACGGCTAATGACAAGAAGCACACAGCACAGTGCTCTGAGAATAGTGAACTCTCAAATGAATAGGACCCAGAACAGGATGGCAACCTGACATGTATTTTACTAAAGATGATTTCCCCTCTAAGATCTTTGCCTCTAAGTAAAAGTGAACTTATCTAATCACTCAATATATGCACAATCTTTCAAAAAATTGAGTTGGAAATGATTTTAGATTCACAGAAGAGTTACAAAAATAGTACAGTGTTCCCATACACCCTTTACCCCACTTCCTCCAATATTAACTGCTTACATAACCAGAGAACAATTATCGAAACTAAGAAATTAACATCACCACAATAAACTATTATAGGAGTTATTGGGATTTCACAAGGTGTCCTACTAACATCTTTTTTCTGTACCAGGATCTGATCTGGAATCCCACATTATATTTCATTGTCTTATCTCCACAGTTTCCTCCAATCTGTGAGAATCTCTTAGTTTTCTTGTCTATAAGGATCTTATAGCTCTTGTGTGTGTGTGTGTGTGTGTGTGTGTGTGTGTGTGTGTGGTATGGGGGTGAAATCAGGGGTGCTCCACCACTGAGCTACACTCCCAGCCCTTTTTACTTTTTATTTTCAGACAGGGTCTCACTAAGTTCCCCAGACTGATCTCAAACGCATAATCCTCCTGCTTCCATGTGGTGTTCACATTGGTTCCCAGTTTTCTGACACTTTTGAGGAGACTGGTTGGTTATTTTATAGAATACCTCTTGATTTAGATTTGTCTGATGGTCTCTCATGATTAAGTTCAGGTTATACAACTTTGACAATTTGACAGAAGGATGTGCCCTTCTCCAGATGTCCCATCAGAGAGGTACATAAAGTTGCTAT
The DNA here is from genome assembly GCF_902686445.1 of Sciurus carolinensis. Lineage (NCBI taxonomy): Eukaryota > Metazoa > Chordata > Mammalia > Rodentia > Sciuridae > Sciurus > Sciurus carolinensis. The sequence goes on along the minus strand of NC_062229.1, from coordinate 52,479,192 downwards.
GTCTTATTACTGATGATGTTAACTTTGACACTTGGTCAGGGGGGTGTTATGAGTGAACTATGCCCCCACAAAAAGACATGCAAACTCTAAGCTGGGGTACTAGGAATGTGACTTTACTTAGAAAAAGGATATTTGGATACATAGTCAAGTTCAGATGAGGTTAGAACACGTTAGAACAGGCCCTAAATCCATTTGCTAGTCTCCTCAAAAGAAGGAAGAAATTTAGACAGAAATGCACAGAGGGAAGATGGCCCTGTGGTGACAGGAAGGCAAAGATTGGAGTCATGCATCTACAAGCCAAAGGACTGCCAATCTACAAATACCAAGGATTGCCAGCCAACTCCAGAAACCAGGATAAGGCAAGGAGGAAGGTCCCTGCAGGTTTCAAAGGGAGCACAGCTGTGTTGACAACAGACTTCTAGCCTACAGAACAATAACAACACATTTCTGTTGTTTTAGACCAGTTGGCTTGTGGTACCTTGTAATAGCAGCCCTAGGAAACTAACACAGGTGGTCTGAGGGTTTCTCCAGGGTGAAGTTACTACTGTGCTCTTTGTAATTAATATATAAATTGGAGGAGATACCTAGTGACTATGTGTAGTCTTTTAAATTCAATTTAGGAGTGTTTACACAGTATTTGCAAACCTGGCTTCACTGAAGTGTACATATATCAGTCTTAGGTGAAGCATTTCCTCCTGGTTACACAGGGAAAACCAGAATATGGATTCAGAGTCAGTGCTGGCTGCAGCAGGCAATGAAATGGGCAGGTGAGGTGATCAGCAAGCAGGGCAATGTGGGTGATCTACACAGGTACCATGAAGTGTCTGGGCAAGACAGAAATGGGGTTGATGGGGATGTAGCTCAGTGACAGAGTTCTTGCCTAGCATGTGAGAAGCCCTGGGTCCAATCCCGAGTTCTGTAAAAGGAAAGAGGGTGGCAGGGGCGGGGGGTGTGGATAGGAGTCCAGCAGGAGTGGGGATTGTGGAGACAGGAAGGGGAGCTTCCTTAGAGCTCACAAGTAACTATTCATCTTATGGCGGGGGGAGACAATAATGAAGTGATTGTTCTAATTCCAAATTTTCCACTAATTTTTTTTCCTGTTCTCTTTCCCCTGGCACAGTTAATTAACCTGATATCATCTGTTACCAGAAGATGAAAGGCAAATAATGAGGCCCAAATTCCAACGGAAACCTGGGTTCATTGATTAAGCTGCACGTGTTTCAGAATTATTGGTTTCTAACCCACAAGGTGAGTGGAAGGTCCTCCAACTCAGAACTATAAATTTCCTCTACAGACCCTTATCAGTGATTTCAACAAGGGATGGCAGGCTTTATGGTTTGTGACAAACCACCAGCTCCTGGAGGGATCCCCCAAACCAGTTGTGGAGGCTGGTCTCAAATGTGAAGGGCACACCCCTGTGTTTGTTTTTGCCAGCTGAGTCTGGCTGCCCTTTGCCTTGTGCTAGGCATTCAAGGGGGATTGGATTTCCTCTTTGATGGAAGGGCTCAACTCCCCCTTCACATCAGGTGCTGTGAGGAAAACACTCCAATTTCCTTCCTTAAATGAGAAAAGAAAAAACAAAAGCTAGGGTTTATTTGTTTTGTTTTTGTTAACAGGGAACAAGAAGAACCTGGATAAATAAAATTCAGGGAACACCCTGAGTTAGTTCAGACTCATGCCCAAGCGACAGACAGGCTGTCACGCTGCTGGGTGGAAGCTCTGATGACTTCTCCATCCTTGGCTCACGGAAGTGCTCAAGAGCAGGTGATGAAGTCCCAGGACAGTGTGAGCAAATCCACAAATTAAACCATCAACTCCAAGGGCTATAAAATTGAACATACTGGGGCTGGGGGTGTAGCTCACTGGTAAAGCATGTGCTTGGCATACACGAGGTTTGGGGTTCAATCCCGCTCACCAAAAACAAAACCCTGAACATATTAACTTTGGAGAGATGACATTTATTCCCCATATATCAAGCTCTCATGCAGCATGGAGGGCAGAAATGTACAGCATGTCTGGACCCAAACCCTGTCTTTGAGCCAGTTGGTACCAGAAGCCAAGTGAGCAGCTGGGGTTTCTGTGCCAAAGTCTGGGGCTGCTTTTATGGGCGTGCTGGTTAAGGGAAAGACATCAGGAGGACAGCTGGCTGAGCTCAGCTGATGCTGGCATGAGTCTCTGAAGCCACAACCAGGGTCTCTGCCCGAAAAACAGCTTCCCATACAATGCAACAAAACAACAGGCTAGAAAGAACTCATTCTCAATGACAATTTCTGGGACCCTCCTGGCTCCCTTTCCTCCAGGTTCCCCTGCATCCTTCAAGTCACAATACACCCTGGCAAAATACTACAGCTCTTTCAAGGTTTGAACAAATTGAATGGCAAAATGAAGGGAAGATGGGGTGTGAGGCAAGTGAGATGAATTTCATCCAGTACCCCTTGGAGAAGCCACTCATTTTACCACAAACTCAGAGAGGACTCTCCATGGTTAACTTTTGTTTCTGAGAGAAGACTCAAGCAAGTAATTGCCCTTATTCTTCTCTTGATCATTGAAGTTTTGTCCCCATCTTGGAAAAGGATCCTGTCCTACTTGCTTGACTTGAGGAAAATCATTTTTTTGCTAAATGAAGGCCTATGGGCTGGAATAGGGAGAAAAAAAAGAACTTTGGGAAATCATTTAGGAAAACATGGGACTCAGAGCTGGAGCAGCAGCAGCCTAGGTTACAAATACAATCTCTCAGCAGTGCCAGTAAAATAAAACAGAACCACTGTTTCAAACTGTAGTTTTGGCTAAGGTTTCACTCCTCAATTACTTTCAAAGTTATTCATTTTTGTCAACATTATAAGGGTAAGTCAACATTTGTCCTGGCAGCAAGCCCAAATTGTCATTTTATTAGTCTGCTACTGGTTAAATTGGCCCAAGATTAAACACATCTAATAAATACCCCTAAAATATTGGAGTTTAGAAGAAAACCATGTTAGAGTTCTCTTACACAGGATGTTACTATTACTTAACCTTGGGCAGAAACACACACCCACCCCCCTGGTAAGTTCCTTTTAGCAAATGCTGTCCCCATTGCCTCAAGCTCATCTCAGTCATGCCCAGACATGGTGCTACAGACCTTCAGAGAAAGAGGAAGGTCTCTCTGCAGTCCTTGGCTGCACACCTGCCTTCCAGACTTCAAGCAAAGCTCTTACTCTGTCAAGGCAGAAAAGGCCAGCTGCTCAGGGTTGAGGCACTTTAAGAGTTTAACCTTCTGAAGAAGCAGGAGGGCTGCCAGCAGAGTTGTGTCTCAGTGGCCCTTGCAGGAAGACCAATTTTAGGTCCAGAAATGCTATAAATTTCTGCCCATCATTCTGCACCCATCTCTAGGTCTGGAAAAAGGAGCTGCAGCTGGACATCCCTGATTGGATGATGCCAACAAGGATAAAGAAGGTCTCTGAGGCTTTCGAGTTCCTCAATCAGTCACTTCCTAATGACTTCTTTAGGGTGGATATAAGTTCTGCCTATGTTTATCTCTGTTAAAGGGATAACCTGACTCAACGCTTGGGTTGGACTGGAGGGGAAGGGAGAGAATGGTACCACTGGAGGATTCCATCCCTGTATTAGGGTTCACTGGTGTACATGCAGACCCCAAGAGTACTTTAAGGACATTTTCTAGGTTTGCTCAGAGCTAAGAATGAGTCAAAGGCCTCTGCAGCAGGTGACAAAGCACTTACCACTCTAGCCTAAAGAATGTGTCAATTCTTCGCAGAGGCTCTAAGGATAAAATATGAAACAAGCTTTCTGTTCAGAGAGTGATAGCCTAAAACTCTGAGCCAACAATGTAACCTCTATGAGCATGGTTCCCTCCACTGTAAAGAGAGGACACTTATACTTCCTCACAGTTGCTAGGAGGAGCACATGAGATAATGTGTGGGATGTGCGTGGCACAGCCTTGCCCCATAGGAAGTCACCAGAAATTATCAGAACACTGCCCTTATTTCCAAAGTCCAAGGAGAGGTGTGGTCTCTCCTCCAGTCAAATCTTCTGCCTGTCTCTATTCCCTGCAGCACTGGATTTTGCCTGAGGCTTCCAAAGTCACTTGCTACAAGCATACCAGGGCACTGTGGGGCCACCGAGACTGCTGTGAGACCATGCATTTTGATTCCACCTTCTCTTTCTTCCTAAAGCTTTATTATCTGTTTAGTGAAGCTCTGGATGGAAAGAGCAAAGGCAGAAGTGGCTTGGCAGGTCCAAGGCCATGTCAGAGGAGAGGAAAATGTCAGTGGTGAAATCCCAAGATAAGGACCCGAGTCGGGGAAGGGAACCTAGTAGATGGGTTTTGAGGTCTGCATGGAAATATTGCCCCTATCAACAGATGCACTGATTATGGGCTAGTAGAGCTGGTGTGCAGTATTTTTTAATTTTTGGCACTAGGAATTGAACCCAGGGGTACTTAACTGCTGAGCCATATCCCCAAACCTTTTTTTTTTTTTTTTTTTTTTTTTTTAAATTTTAAGACAGGGTGTCACTAAGTTGCTTAGGGCCTCTCTAAGTTGATGAAGCTGGCTGTGAACTTGAGATCCTCTTGTTTCAGTCTCCTGAGTCACAGGCATTACAAGCCTGCAGCACCGAATCCTGCTGTGCAGTCTTGCTAGACCCAATACTGGCAGGAACCCTGGGCATTCAACCCATGTGGGATATACAAGATGAAATTTTTCCACAAAAATAACATGCTACCTTTGGCTTCCAGAAAGGACCACCCAGAGCCTCGCACATGTCATCTTTTTCATCCACCTGTCATCTTTTGAAGCTCAGTATTATCTTAGCATTTCAGAAGAGAAAAAAGAAGTACAGAGATGAAAAAGGATTCACAGATCTCAATCTCAATGTCCCAAAGAAAGGAGAGACTGTTCTAGCTGAATCTGGAATGATCAAACACATCTCAGGAAAGCAAAACTGACAGGTCTGCCATCAAACTGAAGACACCACAGGGTCCAGGGACCCGCATCTGACTGCTGGGTAAAACCTGCAGAGACATGCGACCAAGGGCACCAGGTCTGCAGGCGGAGATGGATCCTCTTCTCTTGTTGCCCAGTTGGTTTCTATTTTTGACAAGAACAATGATTTTCAGCAGACAAACCTCACAGGGCTGTGACCTCCAGAGAGAAACGTAAAATGCTCACAATGCTCCCTGCAACCCCTAGCTATCCTCCTAGTACCAATTATTCCTTCAGATGTTCATTCAGCCCATATGTGTCCTCAGCAACATATGCCTACACTTAGAACCAGGGAACATGACACTTGGGTGTTTTAGAACATTCTGCTCCCAATACGAAACAAAATACACCCAAATCTGATTATCCTAAACAGGAAAAAAAAAAAAAAATCTACCAAACAACCACTTGGGATTGATTGAATTGGGAATACATTTTTTTTAATTAAAATTTTTTTATTTGAGGCTTTCAGACATTTTACCACTCACTAAGCAATGATAGGCAGAAAAACAAGGTTAAAAGCAGACTGTTCAAGAAACAGTGAGGTGGGTAATTCACAATGGATTCCCATGGCCCTTCTGTTGTCCTCCACAACCCATGACAGATGAGCAAGAGGAAGGGCTTCAAAATGTTGTTTCTTGAGAGGGGTACTCAAGCAGAACACAAGACTGACTGACTTGTTGAGGCAGTTTTAATTTTGCAGTGCATTTTTAATGACAGGAATTTTAAAATGCCCACTACCAGTGGATTTTTCCACGGGCTCATGACAAACACCAGCTCTCAGTGCCATACATTTGCAACCCTGAAACATAGTAATTATGTGTTATTTCTAACTCTCCACAATTAATATGCAGCCAAATGTATCATTATCCACAGCCTATTAAAATTCAGAAGTGTGTGAACATGAAAAAGAGGGTATCAGATGACAAAGGAGGCAAGGAGCCTAGGGGACCTGGCTCTGCACCCCTCAACACTTTCAGTTCATTTCAATAACAGAGTGATAATCAGGAAAATGGGTAGACAATGGCAGTTGACTTAAAATACAGAAGTAAATACAAATTTGTGACTTATCTGTTGGTTTTGTAAAGAAATGTTGGCTTAGCTGCCGAAGATGCAGAAGTAATGGGTACTAACATAAGTTTCCAGAAGAGACAAGGGTGATTTTGTTGAAAATTCCTGGGTGCAGAGAGGGGCAACATTCTCATGTGTTTTCCAGTAAAGGCCATCTATAGGGGGACAGATTCCTTTAGGAAACCTCTGGGTATCTCACCTGGCTAAAGTCTCCCTGGTTATACGACAGAGAGATCGGCAACATTTCTCAAGACAGAAATTTCAAGGTTCTGGACCTCCATCTCGCTATTGGACTCAGGGCTATTTATTATAATATAGAAATGAGTGAAACTGCATCAGACACTTGGAAACACTGTTGACTCCTGTTGGATATACACTATTGTATATCAGAATGTAAGATGAGACCAGTCCTGCATGTATGTGCTAGCAAGCACCTCAGTCTTATTTCAGCACTGTACCAGTATACAATATGATTGTCAGAGTACACAGTAAACTCAGAAGTCAGAAAGTCAAACAAACAACAACAACAACAACAACAACAAAAAAAACCCAAGTCTGCTTGGTAAAGGTCCCTGAGTACCTGCAGGTGGCAAACCATATGGAGGAGTGAGTGGCACTCCTGAGTGTACAAAGCAGGGCTGTTTCCAGGGGCAGCAAAAGCCTCCTGACCCTGCAGAGCCTCAGTGAGCTGCTATTAAATAAATTATATGCTGCCAGAACCTCTGTCTACTCAGAGATTCAAGCAGTTTTCTAGAAACAGAGAAGCCACCCCACACCTGATCCAGATGTGACTGTTCTAATTCTGAAGCACTATGTAAACCACAAGGACCTCTGGGGAGGGTAGGAAGAGGCACCAAGAGAGACAGCCAGCCACCGTCACCAGTATCAGGTGCTGGCATGTACACTCTCATCTATTCTACGCAGCCACCACTTCACCCACTTTTATAGAGGAGGAAGCAGGTGTTCAGAGTAGTGAAACGTCTTGCTCCAAGTCATACCCAGTAATTAACTGGCAGAACTACAGTCTGAATCTAGACCTACCTGACATGAAAGCCTTCCCTGCCAGGACACACAATTTCCTCTTATTAATAACATAATAGCAACATACAGGGCAACTTTAGGCCAGGCAGTGTCAAAGTGTTTTCTGAGCATCAAATCCTTAACTTCTTTTAAGTCAGGGCTATTAATATACCCATTTCACAAAGCAGGTGACTGAAACTCAGAGGGGTTAAGAATTTGTCTAAGGTCACACAGCCAGGATGAGTCCAAGGCTACTATTAAGCCAGGCCTGGGTTCTCAACTACAGCATTGCTGTTAGTTTCTTAAGTCAGATTGGAACCTGAAGGAAACAAAGACTAGAGGGTAGTGGTAGGTGGAGACTGAAGCAGGAAGTGTACAAGTAGAAGCTGCTGATTCAACATTCAAGTCCTATCACTCTGGCATATACAGCCCCTCTTGGTTCCTCTAGAGAATCTCAAGGAGCTTGACCAGGTACATAGATGTCCTGCTTATGTCCCCAGTAGGGGCAGGGGGGTCTGCTAAGCATATACCTGGGGACTAGTGGGTGGCATCCAGCATAGGTCTACTCTGCCAAGCTCCCCAGTGAGATGGCCTGTTTCTCTAACTGCCTTTTCCCAGGTTGATAGTCATTACCCATGTTAGTTTTGCTAATGACTCAAACTCAAGTAGAAGTTCCTTGAGGGCAGGGCGGAGAGCATGCCTTTTGTTTTCTAAACATGGGGGGAAGTGATGTGTACTGTCAGGTCTTAATACATATTTAGTAACAACTAAAGAATATTAGTGGTCATTTTTTAGTTGTCCAGCCCTTTACCAACTCATAGCCATCATACTATGGAGTTTCCCCACATTTCTAACCAAGGATCTATTTATAATTAAAGCTCCCTGATAATGAACAGGGTATGAAGAACTCAAAGCAACCGAATCCAGCCTCATCTGCTTGCTCTGGGTCTGTGTCTGTGGTTGGTCCTTAGCTAAGATTCTCAGATGAGGCATGTCAAGCAGAAGGTGCCCCAATGACAAGGGTGCTTCTCTATCCAGGGCTCACACACTACCTCCTGTTTGAAAGGCATTCTGGGAACAACTAGAAAACCCCATAAGTGTTTTTTTTTTAAATTCTACCTGGCAGGAATGAATGTGACGCTTGCCAGTGTGCTTGGGACATCTTTTGTTATAAATAAATAACGCCCATTGCCAGCTCAGATTCCTAGGAATTACCTAAAAAGCACAAGAATGACCTCAGAGCAGACTCCTTGATAGGGTCTGCCAGTCACAGCATCTACTCAGCTGATCTACATTCAAAATACACTGCCGTTGCTGCTGCCACTGCTGTTGCTGCTGCCGCTGCTGTTGCTGACACTCAGTTGAACACTTGCTTTGTGGAAGTCCTTCGCATGCCCCACTTGATCTTCACAATTCCCTTGGAAATTCTCACTTTACAGATGAGGAAACTGAGGCTTAGAGGATCAATCCTGTCTAAGGCTTTCCAGTGGCCAAGTGGGGATTTGAATTCAGCTTAGTCTAGTTCTGAAATTCAAGTTCCTTAACACCACACTCTGGCCCAAAGTGAAATGTAATCTTGCCCAATCCTTCCCCCACAGCATGAAGGGGGAAAGGAGGATGATAGGTTAAATGATTTCAGCTGCAACTATGGACCTTTCTTAGACGTTTTGAAAAGAAAGATCATTAATGTTCTTAGGACAGAATTTTTTTTTAAGTTGGCTAACATGTAATCCAGAATTTCCCCTTTCCCTTTCTCTCCCTCCTTCTTTTCTTCCTTCCTTCCTTCTCTCCTTCTTTCCTTCCTTCTTTCTGTACTGGAAATTGAACCCAGGGGTAATTTACCTCTGAGCTCCACATCCCTGGCTCCTACCCTCCTTTTTTTAATTTTTTTAAGACAGGGTTCTTACTAAGGTTCCAAGGCTAGCCTCAAACTTGCAATCTTCCTCTCTCAGCCTCCCAAGTAACTAGAAATATAGGAGTGCACCACCATGCTCAAAATAATTTTCTATGACACATTAAAGACACTTTTAATGTACTTAAAAGTCTTAAATCTGAAATCTGGGTCCTATACGTAATGTTCAATTTTTAAGTTTAGTCTGTGACTGTGCCTAAATATGTGTACTTATTTCTATAGCGTTCTAATCCTTTTAGAGCTTGCAGAACATGCCAAGTGTAGTTTCTGAACTCCAGGTACCACCTAGAGTTGTTATTTTCCCCCTAGTACAGATCACCTGCACTACTGTGTATTGGATGATTCCTCAAATTACTTTTTACTTAAGTAAACTTCTAAAAATATATGATATCACTACTTTACTTGGAAAACTACCACCTGCCAAAACAGAAACTTTAAAAAATGAACACTGTTAAGCTTTTGTTAGATACTCTTGCCTGCCTGAAGCTTCCAAGCCTGAGGCCTTTACTTTGTTTAAAAGGAAAATTAGCAAGTGATAGAGAGGTGTTAAAGACATACTAATTCCAAACTGAGCTTGACATAATCAAGACAGGAAGACAATGAGGAAATGATTCAAAATTATTTTGTGCCTCAGCAATTTAGGAGGACCCAAGCAATTTATGAAGAGCCTGTCTTAAAAAATAAGAAGGACTGGGAATGTGGCTCAGTGGTTAAGCGTCCCTGGGTCCAATCTCCAATACCAAAAAGTAAAAAAATTTGTGTCTTGTTCTGCATCACTTGAACTGCTGCAAGGGGTATGAATCCCACCTTCTGGGAAATAATGATATAATCTAATCTAATCTCATTCCAGAAGCAAAGGCTCCTGAGAGCTGAGCCTACTTGTGCACTGTCCCTAGCTAGTAGGGAGTGTTAAGAATTGGCTTAGAAATAAATGCTGCATTCACATGACTTCCAAGGCAAGCTCCCGCTCCTTGGTGTTGATCTCAGAATTGAATTTACACTCCCAGACCCTAAGAGAATGTACATAAAGCATTCAGAGACTAAAAAGAGAAAACAAAGTCTCTTCTCAATGCTTCTTCCTTCAAAGTTCTCAGATAAGCTGAAGCAGAGGGAGGTGACACTTCACCATGTCTGTGGCTTACACTTAAGCCACCATCAGTTTTTCCAGTTTCTAACAGTTTATTTCTTTCTTCACAGTGGTTTCCAACCCTTTGTGTAAGATCACACCTAGAAATCCCCAAGAAAATCACAACCAGCAAGGAAGATGGTTGGCAAGGCGTGTGAAAATATGAACCATCCAAATCTAACAGGTTGTTGAAGACTCCCCCACACCCCTCCCCCACCATGTGAGGTCAGGAATTAAGAATTGGCTGGGGGTGTAGCTCAGTGGTAGAGCACACAGGAGGTCCTGGGTTCTATCCCACCATTGCAAAAAAAAAAAGTCACCAGTGACCTCTAGTTACCTTCTCTATCTGCCTGGGGTCATTCTTGGCATGCTCTCACCACTTGGGGATTAGAAAAAGTTAGCATATCAATATAAGATAACACATTTGAGAAGGGATCTTGACTGACCTTGGGTTCAGACCAGAAAGTAGGCAGAGGGAAGCTTTATCACTTATACCCCAGGCCTAGCTCCATCTCTTTCCAACCACGGGTCTATTCCCTTTTCCTTTTGGGGTTTCTTCCTCTGGAAATGCTGCAAACTTCCAAATCTAACAACAGGTGGCAAGTGCTAAGAATTTACCATTATATATATTTTAAGATTCTGACAAGGGCTCTGGGTTTTATTTAACTCAATCAAGTTGCCAACATCTAGTGGTACTTAAGAAAGAGAACCTTCATGAAATGCTGTATTTTGCCTATTTGTTACCTATTCTATACATGTTACCCTGCACAGCTTGGCAAGATATCACTTTAAAATATGCTACCAGCATGTAGAAAAGTTTGCAGCCTTGTTCTTTGTGGGCTTTTTTCCTTTTCCTTTTTAAATTATAACATTTATCTCTCATCAAATATAAAGCAAGTCCTTGCTTGTGGTTGGATCTTCTGGAGTGTAGACCAAGGTCAAGGCCACCTGTCCACAGGCCCAAAGGTGAAGTCACTCTGTGGAAGGTTCTGGTTAGCTTTAATGGGGTTCACTTTGAACACCCTCCAAATAGTGCTGCTTACAACTGACCCCACTCAGGAACGTGACTAGCTTGAGTCAACAATATGGCATGCCAAAAGGTCAAGGTTGGGCAAAGAGGGAACTGTCATCTTGCCCTGACTCCTAATCTCTCTAAAACTCTGTTTGTTTGGTTGACAGAGAGGATAGCGCTTGCCTTACCCACCTCCCTCAGTTGATGCAAGGTTCAAAGGGGATAACATATATGAAATCTGAACAAGGGGTGGCACTGCTATTTAGTGAGCATAATGAAAAGGGGAGGGGGTTCTCTGATTGCAACATCTCTTCCTCCATTCTCTACATCCCATATGCATACAAATACGTTTACACTGGTTCCATCATATATATATATATATATATATATATATATATATATATATAAACACACACACACACACACATATATATATATCTTATATATATATATATATATATCTCGACATTTTTCCTCTTTGTTTCTTCCAGGGGCACTGGGGTATTTCTGTTTACTACTCAGTAATGACTGCAAATGATGCTGCGGGAACCTGTGCCAGAAGCCATGGTCCATGGTCCATGGAGCTATTCTGTTATTCCCCTGTTATTGGACAGAAAGGCTGATGGTTTTCTGGTTACTGTAAATAAGCAGGAAAGGATGCTAGGCTGGAATCAGACAACTGCATGTCCAACTCCAGCTCTGCCATACCCAACTATGTAATCCTGGGGAAATCACAGAGACTCTCTAACCCTTGGAACCCTCATCTTTAAAATGAGAATAATTAGAATCAAAGAATATAAAAGTGCTCTGAAACCTATAAAATGCACAAATATAAAGCATGAAATTATGCAAGTAATGTCCTTAAGAACAATTTTGGACACAGTTTTCATAACAAAAGCTGGAACAATGGGTCCAAAGATTTGAAGCCTTTTTGACTTTTAATATGCACAAAGAAGTGCATTATTTTGCAACATCCACAGCATTGGATTTTATCATGTTCATAAAATAGGTGCAACATCAATTAAGTAAGAATTAGCACTGATTGATTTTTTTGCCTTTTTCACTTCTATAATTCTATTAAAGTGAACATTTTAAATAACCTTTACTTTCACCATTCCTTGAATGTGAACTGTCTTCTGCCCATTTGACAGGGGACATCCTGGGGTATTCTTCTACATCTATATAAAAGACTTATATGACAAAGATGGTTATCTTAAATCTGTCATGTTTATTTCAAAAGTATTTTTCAGAATATACATATTTTTATTAAATATTATATATAATTCTTTATATTATATATAATATAACATATATAATATCACACACACTCTTGTCTAAGGAAGCACATTAAAAAAAAGAAATCTTGTTTGTTGATATGGCATTACAAAGTATCTCTGGGTTGACCAATACTCATGATTTACTGGCATATTGAGGATGCCCAGGAGAAATAAGCAAAGATGAGAGAACAGTATGCTACATTTGCAAAAGTGGGAGGAACCAGGAACACATAACGAGGAGAAGGAAAGCACCTGGGGTGGATGGAGTGGGGGAACTCTGTGCAGTGGGAGAGATGCAGGGAGAGACAGCAGTTTTCAAATATTTTCTTCTATTTCTTCTATTTTTTTTTTTTTTTTTTTTTTGAGGTGCTGGGGATTGAACCCAGGGCCTGTGCATGCAAGGCAAACACTCTACCAACTGAGCTACATCCCCAGCCCACAGTTTTCAAATATTGAAGGCAATGATACACGAGAGAGAACTACTAAATAAGGTAAGCTCCAGATACCAGTGTTACAATTAAAGAAGGATTTTCTCAAGATCCATACTGAACAAAGACAGAGCATATGGCCTTGGAAGGTTATGAGTTCTCTGTCCCTGGAGGTGTTTAAACAGAGATTGAAAGGATCCAGCAATGGGATAAGAACTGGGCTGCAGATTTGCAACAGATCTTGCGCATTCTGAGGTACTCTGATGCAATGACCCTGGGTCATTTCCTGGAGGCTGCTTTTGTTTGTTTCATAAATCCCTAGAGGGAGGCGGGAGGCTGTTTTGCTACTCCTTTCCTTCTCATCTTAGGAGCCAGAAAGGAAGAAAAAAAAAAAAGCCCCATGAATTTACCGTTAAGGTTTCTGGTTCAGCTCCAATTAATTGAAGTATACCAATAATCAGGGTTGCCTTCTCGCAAAAGGACATAATGACCCAAACACAGAAGGTCCAGGCACAAGTATTGCTAAACTTAAAAAGAGCCACTCCTTTCCCAGTGGAAGGTTCACAAGTCTTTTCTGATTAACTTGTGACAGACTCTAAGTCAGCAACTGATATCAATTTATTAACTTAAAATAATAAGGAAGGCAGGCCCTTGCTCCTGACAACCCATGAGCCAACACAACAGGAATAAATGGCAACACAATTGCAGCAATTTCCTCATTTTGTGTGTGACCTCTACCCATTACCAATGATGACAAATTAGGTGAGGCAACTGCACATGTACATCACAAATGCAGCAGCCCTTACACACACACACACACACACACACCAACAATTACATTTATATAAGGCTTTACAAAATTAGGATATGATCAATAATGTATTTTCATTCAGCAGTTATGAAAACAGTGGCACTGGTCCAGGATTTTATAGGCAATCACAGGGTGTCTTAAAAAGAAATGACACAATTTGCAAATACGCAGATGGTAGTTGGGCCTTCCAGTTATTGGTTTACTTGGAAGGCTAGTGGTTAATGTAGATAAGCAAAATGACTAACAGAAGAACTAACAGTGTTACCTCTACAGAGCTGAGCATGCAGATTTCTGCCAAAACCCAGCTCCTTGGTCTTAAGAAACACAAAACAGAAATTACCAAAACCCTCAGGGGTTTGCAAACCCCACTACCATGGGTCACGGCTATTCAATGAAGCATTGACTACTGGTGGGATCTCCCACCCATAACTCAGAAAAAACATGGCCCTTCCATTGTCAGGCAATTTGCTTGAGCAGGCAGGTTCATCCTGCATGTGTTATGTGGTGAGACCTGTGATTTAGTCATTTACAGGGGATGTGATGTGGTTGGGAAAGTACAGACTTCATGGTCAGACTGGGTTGTAAATCTTGGCTTCTCCACCCAGTAGCTCAGTCACCCTGGCAAACCACTCCCCTGATCAGAGCCTCAATTTCTTTTTCTACAAAAGGGCACGATAATACTAGCGTCCTAGGATTGTTGTGATGATAAAGTGAACGATGTACTGCTATATCTAAATGCACTGCTATATCTAAAATAGCATTCAGGAAATCAGGATGGTGATCATGATGTTTCTTAAAACCACTTTAGGGATCATTTTGAAGATGCAGAAGTCTTGATGATTTTATTGAGCACTTACTATGTGTCAGGCAGGATGCTAAGCAGTGCACAAGAATTCTCTCCATTTGAACCTCACTGTTGTCCTGGGAGGTAGAACTATTATTATTTCCATTTTACCACTGAGAAAACTGGGGCTTTGAGAGGCATGGTGGCTTGCTCAACGTCATACTGCTGGCAGGTAATAGAGATGGCTTTGGGACCTAGGCAATCTCATTCCAGAGTTGACTTAAAGTCAACTTGTGTAAAGGCAGTGCGTTTTCCTTTAGTAAACCTGTTCCTGCTTCATGTGCATCCCAGATGTCCACAATCCCCAAGATACTTTTCCATGTGAATGAGCTTTCAGAGTTATGACCCAATGACTATAACCAGATCCTATCGATGATAGCCTTTTCCTGTGTAACTCTGCATGGCTCTCTACCCAGCAAGATCTCTGTGATCACATGATTCATGGGGATTATTTATGTAGTCATCCTAGGATTCTGACTGCAGTATCTCCCTGTGACCATTTCCATGCAGTTATACTGACAGTATACTGCAGATTCCAAGAAAAGTATATATCACTGGAAACCAGTAACCCTTTAGCTCTCCAGTTACCATTCAAGAAACAGAGCCTTAGGTGTGCAAAAATTACAAATATACATGTTGACTGATGAGAAATAAATCATAGCAGGGTTCACCTTGTTTTTTTTAGCTGAGGCTTAAAAAAATACCTTCTCAGGCATTCAAGATAATGCATCTAAAAGGTAATATTTTAAAGCATTTTATATGTCTGTTAAGCATTGTATCTCCCTCTTTTCCCTCCACAGAAATAAATATCCGTAGATGCCACAGTGATGCTGGATATTGAATGCTGAACTAAATCCGTCAGGAAATCTGGTACTAGATCTCGGCTCAAAATGCTGATTTTCTTTGTGTATTTCTGCAAGTTACCTTCCTTCAGTGCCCTTATTCAAAAAAAGGAGAGAATAATCCATGCTTTATGTTAACCTTACAACATGGTTGGGGTCTCAAGTGAGACACTAAACATGATAGACTTTGAAAAGGGGTAGAACTTTGTTATTTCTAGAGGCATATCATTATTCCCAGGGCCGTGCAAAGCCACTAGCTGAAGCAAAGTCAGAGTCTATACCTTTGAGACATATGGCAATGCTCAACTATTCATAAGACAGACATAGGGTATACGTGTTGCAACCTTTTACAATCACTGAAAGACAAAGGCAATACAAATACCACCAACCAAGTCAGGTCTAATCCTGACCAACGTCTAAGATGGTAAATCTCAACCCCAAAAGTTAAGTTGCCCACCAAATTATCAGAAATAGTCTTAGAAATAATAGAAAGTGCTTCTTTGTATTTTTTATTAAAAATAAAATGGAGGCCGGGCACAATGGCACATGCCTGTAATCCCAGTGGCTCAGGAGGCTGAGGCAGGAGGATCTTGAGTTCAGAGTCAGCCTCAGCAATTTAGCAAGACCCTGTTTCTAAATAAAATAAAAAAGGGCTGGGGATGCAGCTCAGTGGCTAAGCACTCCTGGGTTCAACCCCTGGAATCAAAAAAATAAAAATAAAAAAGAATAAAAATGAGACAGAGTCAGGTGCAGTAGCACATACCTGTAATCTCAGTGACTAAAAAGATTCAGGCAGGAGGAACTCAAGTTCAAGGCCAGCCTGGGCAACTCAGTAAGAGTGATCTCAAAAATAAAAAGGGCTGAGAGTGTAGCTCAGTGAAAAAGTGCTTGCCTAGCATGTGTGAAACCCTGGTTCCCCCTTTCCCCCCAAAAAGGTTTAAAGACTTAAAATTCTAGCTTTCAAAGCCAAAGTGTTCACTCACCTATGCTTTCTTCATTTAAAAGCAAACCTACTGTGAGGAAGTAGGGATTTTTAACTTACAGAGTAATTCATTATACAGCCAATAACCTTCTTTTAGTGAATTGATCAGGTGTTCAAAGCACCCAACCTGCCTAGAATGAACAGCCCCTCCTGGCATGAGAACAGCCCCTCATGGCACCAATAAATATGAAAACAGATAAATCAAGCAAGGCAGTATCAAGATCAGAAGAAACAAACATCATACTATGCTTCTCTGTGAAAGTCCAGAGCTGTGTCCTAAGCTCCTTAAATTTCATGGTTAATGATTACAGCCGGAAGGATCTAGTTGGTTATGGGTATTAAAATTGAACATTTGCAACTCAACTCATACACCCATGTTTTGGAAATATCTGATTAAGAAACAGCATTATTTTAATGGTCATGAAATGTCAGACAAGCAATATCACAATCCATGTAAACACAATATTTTCAAAAGTTTAAGATAGATCCTTTAAAGAAAAATAAAATATAAACATTATCACATTTTGCTTTCACTAGAAACTACCACTGACATTTTTTAAAAATTACAAAGCATTTTAATTAAATCTCAAGTAGAACTTTTATTATTTGCTTTCAAAAGAACTTTATTTTGGGGGCTGGGAGATAGCTCAGTCGGTAGAGTGCTTGCCTTGCAAGCACAAGGCCCTGGGTTCGATCCCCAGCACCCAAAAAAAAAAAAAAAAAAAAAAAAAAAAAGAACTTATTTTGTACCATTTTTTACTTAAGTGTAAATGCACATCAAGGCTTGCTCCCCACAAGGTTTTTCGTAAGTGACCTTCTCCAGCACACTTGCTGCAAACAGAATCCAGTGCTAGAAAGCCACTTGGCAGGGCCACACACTGTCCTCCCTATAGCAAACTCAGAACGCCACTTGAATCTACAGAGCACAGGTGCTCTGCTTACAAGTGCCTTTGAAGGTCAACAAGTCATAGTATTCTGAAAAAGACCTTTGGAAAGACCCATTTTTCTTTTTATGACAGCCACATTCTTTCTACAAAGAAAGTGATCAATGTTAAAAACAAAACAAACAATAAAACCTTTCAGAGGCATTAAGAGTCAATGTCTACTTTATAAACAATTATATAACCATGTTTTTCAAAAGGCAGATAAGTGAATTCTGTTTTTTAAACATCTAAAAATACTGACGACACCTACTGGTAGAAAATAGATTCTATTTAACTGCTTATGGAGAAGCTAACCCTGCAAAGGTTGGTTGCCTTTTGGGCTAACAATGAAACTGGAAAACTTTCCCTTAAACTGACTTAGGTTTCTTTCTCCAATTTTGCTTATCTCCATTATCAGTGATGTGTCAGATCAATGAAGTTAAGAGGCATTTCTGCCCTCAAGGTGCAAAAGGAAAAAATCATTACCTATCCATACTCTCATACTTGACATCCTCAAAAAAGGAAAATAAGTCATATTTTATCATCTGGATCCAGTTACCAATAAAGAAAATTAATATTTGACACCTAATGATACATTTCTTTCAGCATACTTGTGAATTACAGACATACCTATATTATATGCATAAGAATTAAAAAAGATTAAAGAGAGAAGCTTCGCTGTTCCTCCATTCATTAAATTATAAAGTTTCCATTGAAAAAAACACACTATATCCATTCCAAGCCTATACAACATGAATTCAATGCAGGTGCCACTTGACAAAACTTAAATAAGAATCCAAATGTCACGAGGGCCACCACACTTTCACAGCTGCTGGGAACAAAATCTCTTTGTGGAAATATTCAACTGAGCTGGAGTATGGAGTGTGGAGTAGGAGCAGGAAAGAGAAGTTTGCTCTCAGCCTACGGAAAGCTGAATGCAACCAGAGACTATTGGGAGCCCTGCCAGACTGGAGCAGCTCCTGATAAAATGAATCTTTGATGCCACTCTCCCAAATACATATAATTCATTTAGAAAAGTGAACACACTGAGCAGCTCCAGTGGGTAGATGTGGAACCCCAAGAAGACTGTGACCAGGTCACTGCATACCTGCCTCCAGACTCCTCTACCTGCCCCTTGCAGTGGTTATATTCTCAGAGTAAGTGGGGGAAAGCAAAAATAGGAACCACTGAGTGTGTGCTGGGTCCTGTGGGCTCCACCATAGCTTGGAGACCATAGCTTTGCTGTGGTCTAGTGAAAACAACTGTTCTCCCTAAGACCCTTTCAAAATGTTAGAACTGTTTTCTCCCCCAACTGAGTCCAACTTTTAAGGTCAGTGAGCTATTTGCCAGAGAAATAACACATGGGAAGAAGAGGACCACTATAAACACAAGATGAAGGATTCCCTCTCATTATCCCCAAGGTACAGGAAAATTCCCAGAAAGGGAAATGTTTCCAATGCTCCATGGCAGCTTTTTATCAACAGGAGTTTAATTCATTTTTAAGATCTATGTGAGGAGACACTCAACATACTCATTCAGTTCCAGATCCCTAGATGAATGACCCCCTACCGGCCAAAGGTGACAAGTAAAAGCCCTGTGCTCTATCTTTGCTGCCAAACAGCTGCAAGGACAAGTCTGACAGGTGAGAAGTGGGGAGATCCTAAGTACCTTCCTCTGCTCTTGGATTCCTGGCAAGAGGAAACACCGGCTTAATAGATAGCTCTTCCCCTGACATCTGGGCCTGCTGATGTAGTAGGAGAAAGTCCCTTGGCCAGGTCTACACAGAATATCATCATCCCCAGAGCCTTGCAGGAAATGTTCTGGCAAGAGAGTCCAGAGCAAGAAGGCAGGGAGAGGGACAGGGACAGGAGGCAGCTCATGCTTGACTCACAAAGGAGGGATGAAAAGGGAAACAATGTAAGAGATGGCCCAAGGGAGACACGGACAGAGCATGTGAGAGATGGAGAGAAAGCGAGCCACAGAGTGAGATGGGAAGAGAGGCGGGCAGAGCGAGGGCGCCAAGAGAGTGAGAGAGGAGGAGGGGGAAAGGCAAGCAGATGAACCCCCAGCGGTCCAGGTGGAGCGCTCGTCCTACCTCGGCGTCCTTGCCCAGACTGCTTGTCGGGGGCACCTCCAGGCTGCAGTTGGCTCTCTTGACAGTGAGGTAGAAAGGGTAATCCTTGGCCACCATGGCGGCTGCCGGGCCTGCCCTTTGGGATGTCACCGCTGACCCCAGGCGACCACAAAACTCCCAGGCGAAAGGGGGCCCCAGCTCCACGGTGCTGGGTGGCGGCGGCGTCGCGGAGACCGACAGCCGGCTTCTAGCCTGGCGGGACTGCTCTGGCTCTCCTGCCGAGAGCGGGGCGGAGCCGCGGCGGGCACGCCCAGCGCGGGCGGGGGAGGCGCCGGCTCCGCCCGCCCCACGTGTCCCGCACCCGGGTGCCGCCCTGCGCACACCCCTTGGGCGGGCGGGACTCTAGGGGCATTCCCGGGGCTGGCAGGGACCTCTCTCCCTCCTGCCCCGGCAGGGCAGCGCGACTGCCGATCACCGGGCCCAGGGACAGCTCCACTCGCGCTCCCCGGCACTCTCGGCGTGGAGGAGGGGGCGGGTAAAAAGGAGGCAGAAGTGGAAGGAAGGGGCCTTTGGGGGTTTTCAAAGTCCCCAAAGCGAGCGTTTTAAAAGCCCACATTAAAAAGAAGTGGTCTCCCTGCACCCTCCCTCCCTCCCTCCCTCCACAGTAGTGGGAATTGAACCCAGGGGCGATCTACCACTAAGCTACATTCCCAGGTTTTTCTTTTGAAACAGGGTCTAAGTTGCCCAGGTTGACCTCGAACTTGCTAGCCTCCTGCCTCAGCCTCCTGACTAGCTTGGGATTACAGGTTTGTGCCATCACCCCTGGCATTTATTATTATTATTTTTTTAATATCACTGGAATAAAAACAGTACAAACTGTAAAATGCACCCGTTTAAAGTGTGCAATTTGCTGAGTTCTGACATACACTTGGAGCCACCTCCACAATCAAGGTACAAAACATTTCACCACCCCTGCAGTGTCCCTTGGAGCGTCCCTTGGAGCCCTTTCCCCGGATCCACTCTAAAACATGACCTTTAGAAGGGTAAGAGACTGCCTACCATTCAGAAGAGCAATCTGACAAAAGTCTGTTTCCAGTCCAAAGCTATGCAGCAATGACCCTGCCCTGCCATGCCTTTTTGGACCCTTTCTGGAGAAACCATAACACTGTAAATGCCCCCAGGAGCAATTATGAGGTCCTTTACTGTGGCCCTGTCTGGGGCAGTATGAAACAAACTGGGAAAAATGGTAATATATAAATATGGAGTGCTTAAATAAACTTTATTATGGAATACCTCACAGCAGCAGTCAAAAAAGGAGATGGAACTATGGGTGTGGCATGGTAAGATCTCCAATGTATTGGGCTGTTTAAAGATAATCACTATTTGTGTTAAAAATACATCTACAAAAGAATACCAGATAATTTTCATAGAGACATATTTATAGGTAAATAGTATTGAATACTGTTTGGAAGAATCCACAACAAACCTTTATCCAATCCCTGTGGATGAAGGGAGGCACCTGGAATGAAGAAATTAAAGCTAGTGAACAAAGGGGACTTAAACTTACAGTTAATGTTTTTTTTTTAAATGTTTATAGGCCGGGTGTGATGGCACACACCTGTAATCCCAGCAGCTCGGGAGGCGGGACAAGAGAATCAAAGCCAGCCTCAGCAATTTACCAAGGCCCTAAGCAGTTTAGGGAGACCCTGTCTCAAAATAAAAAATAAAAGGGTTGGGAATGTAGCATGTAACTCAGTGGTTAAGCAACCCTGGGTTCAATCCCCAGTACCTGAAAAAAAAAAAAAAAGCTTACAAGAAAAATATGCTCATGTATCAATTGGGAAATTAAAAATTATTATCTCCAAAGTTATTTTGTAGGCTGTACTGTTGACTCTTTTCTGCCCTCATATGAAAGTCATGGTCATATCTGGTGTTGGTCTGGGGAGACAATGTCTCTTGTTTTTACTTATGGGATGTGGGATAGGTACTGGGAATGGAGACATCCATCTCTATTTCATGTTCTCTGAGTCCAACTGAGGTCTAAGCCCAGCAGTGTCAGGCAGGAAACCTCACAATACATAGCCCTTTGATTCCAGGTATCAAATCCATGCCCAGGTACTAAATCCACCACTGGCTTGCCCTGCTTCTGTAGACAAACTACCTTTGGAAGCAGGAAGAATCTGGAGCAATCAGCAGTCTGCTATTTCTACACATGTAAAGGGGGCTCTTGAATGAATGGGTGTCCATAGAGACTGAAGAGAGTATCTGAGGTTGCCCCCCACCCCCGCCTTGAATGCATAAGATGAAGTAATGGAAGTGACTAAAGAAGATGTATGCAATAAGAATGAGCACCTCAGTACCACTGGTTTTTCCTACTGATATTCCAGAACATAGCCTAATCCTTTTAGCCTGAGCTGTGCTGAGGGTAAGCTCACACAAGGCACCCTCCACCCCATCCCACAGGCTTAGCCAAGCATTGAGCATGGAGGAGAAGGAGAACAGAACAGGAAGACACCCAACCAAAGCAGTCCCTGATAAACTGTGCAGTCAAAGCCAGGCTGGGAGGCAGTGACAGTCCTCACTCAGGGTTTGCCTGGCTGCCCAGAATCTGAGCCAAAGTACCCAGAGCCACTCTTTATTCTCTTCCTTTCCCTGCTCTTCTTGGCCTCACAGACCTTTTAGCTCAACTTGAAGACTCTGGTCTTCAACAACTGATTCCTGGTAGAGCTTGCTGGGCCTTGTTCTCCAGCTGGCAAATGTGCTTAAAGCACTTAGTGAAGAAAAGAGTCATCCTGGCAATTTCTCACAGCTCTGAAACTGGGCTGCTCACTGTGGTGATCCTCAGGACTGAACAGGGAATGTGACATGCCATAAGTCCAGAATAATCATAGATTAACCTAAGAAATGGTGAAGAGAAGGGGCTTTAACATTGCATTTAAAACAATTATTGCCAAGCAAATAATTGGCAAGAAATTATTTTCTGGTTGACAAGAAATCAACCAACTAAAAAAAAAAAAAGAAAGAAAGAAATCTACCAAATAAAAAAAAATTTTTTTTGCCTCCTTAAAAGATAATCAATCCCAGCAGCACAAAAAACCAAAACCAAACAAAAAAATATATTAGAGGGCTGGGATGTAGTGCAATGGCAATGAACTTGCCTCACATATGTGAAGCCCTGGGTTCCATCACCAGTTTAAAAAAAAAAAAAAGACTGAACCCATAAAAACCAGCGAATATACACAGTGACACAATATATGTACAACAAACTTACATCTTTGCCACTGTGCATCTAGGCAGAGAGATTGCTAATGACCCATAACAATTTAAATAGTGCTACAAAAAATGTATAAACTCCAAAATGAATGTGAAAGGAAAGAAGGGGACCTGGAGTCCCCTTGGGTGGTCTGATTCTTCTGCACTTCTCAGAGCCTAAGTATCTCACCACACTAAATAGGACTCTGGTGTTTAAGGACATATATTTTTGGTACAATAGAGCCCATAAACCCAAACAGGCCATTTGGGGTCCATACAAGCTATGTATGTGATCCTTGGGACATTTAAAGAATTTTTAAGGGTATTTTTGACCCCATGCAATTTTTACCTTGTGCCCAGACCACTACCCTGTGGGATGTGCTACTCTACTATTAGCTGATTTGGGGTTTGGGCAATCTGCCTTGGACTCTAACCAGGGATGTGCATAACCAAAGACTGTCAGAAAACAGACTGCCTTATAGAAGGAATCTCAGGCACATGCCCAAGGTTAGTGTCACAGTTGAGGGAATCTGGCCCAGCCCCACAATGCTGCCCAGCCAAGCAGCCCCAGGAGCTCAGGGCTCCTTATCCTGCTTATGTCTATATGTGTTTATGGGCCTAGGAACAACACTGCTCTAACAGGCAGCTTCACTGAAAGCAATAGCACAAAGTGCCTTTCAGAACCTGCCTTCGGCACAACCAGTTAAAATCCCATAAAACGCTTCACAGCCAGGCAGTGTTCCTCAGGAGCCAGAAGCCTGGAGACTAGAATAAAGAAGGTTGTTCTGCACTTGCAGGAGTGGTGCCAAGCACAGGGCTGCGGTCTTGCCTGTGCCAGGCAGGGGTCATTTGTGCTGCTGGTGGAGTGGTGGGCCTCTACACAGAAGCCCACCGCTTGTGATTAGCTCTTTTTTGACTAGCAGATGAGCAGACATGGAGAGGAGACCATCTACTGATTCCTCAAAGCCTACACTGTGACTGTGAACAGAACAGGCCCAGCATGAGGTTAAAACTTCAGAAGTTAAAGTGGCTGTGATAATCTCAGTCAGCAGGATGGTGCTGTGCCCCATCAGTATCATATTTATTACTGATATCATATCAGTATCATTTAATTACGATCAAGGTAAGGGGGTTCCTTTTTTTCTTAAAGTTGGTTCGATCATTCATTCATCAAATATAATCCAAATACTTACTACCAGTCAGATGCTTAGTTAGCTACCCTTCTACCCTCCTCTTCTCACTCATTCCTGAATCCCCATGCCAGGCAGCTATTTAATACACACCTGCTCAAGAAATAGGGTCCATTTTAAAACATGGCCTTTCAACTGTAACCTCTGCAGTCAGGTATGCCTTTGAAAAAGTTCAAGTGACAGTAGCTGATCCCCAAAGCCCAGTCTTCAAACATGTATATACCTTCATCTGCTTCCCTGGCATCTCTTCTTCCTGCTAATTTGGTGTAGGCATGTAGGTACATGTTGGGTACACATGTGTTCCAACACCTCTCCCCTCCCCTTCCATTTGGGCAACATTCCTAGTTAATGATCAAGCTCCCTCTCCCCTCTGCAACTTCAGTCTTGATGGGGAGGGGAGAAAAACTTGAAGACGTTTTGGCAGGGAATTCAGAGAGATCAGGACTATGACTTACTGTTAAGTAAAAATGGCACAAATGGTGCACTGATCATGTTGAAAATCACACACTATTATAACACTTCCCCTTCATGGGGATGTGACCACTGGCTCCAAGTTGGAGTTATGAAAATATATTCTTGGATACTCTAAAGTGGAAAACTTAATTCTTCCATTTAAAAAAAAATCTCATTTTCTGAAACAAGTCTAAAAAAACCAGTTACGGGATAAAATCTTTCTCTTCCTCCAGATTGACCTAATCCTGAGGATTATTAGTTGAAATGCCAAAATAAAAAGTTATAATAAAAAATTAGCTATAGGGCTGGGGTTGTGGCTCAGTGGTAGAGCACTTGCCTGGCATGTGCAAGGCCCAGGGTTCAATTCTCAGCACCACATATAAATAAATAAAATAAAAGATCCATTGACAACAAAGAAAAAAAATTTTTTTTTTAAAAATAGCTATACAAATTAGCTTGCCTTGGGCTGGGGGTGTAGCTCAGTTGTAGAGCAATTGCCTAGCACAGGTGAGGCACTGGGTTCAATCCTCAGCATCATGTGAAAATAAATAAAATTAAAGGTATTGTATCCATCTACAACTAAAAAAAATAAATTAACTTGCCTTGATATACCACAGATAGGTACATTTCCTACCCTCTGGTTCATACAGCACTGATTCTCAACCAGGGATGACTTTGTTCCCCAGGTACATTTGGCAATATCTGGATAGATTTTTTTTTGGCAGTACTGGGGATCAAACCCAGGGCCTCATGCATGCTAGGCAGACACTCTACTACTGAGGTTTGTCTCTAGCTCCTATTACTATCTGGATACATTTTTTATTGTCACTGGCAGACACCAGGGTACCATCGGCATCTACTGGGTACAGGCCATGGATGCAGGTAAACATTTACAACACAAACGACAGTCTCCCACCACATACACAAAAATGAACAGGTCCAAAATTCCAACAGTGCCACTTGAGAAACTCTGCATTAGAGAGAGTGGAAGAGAAAAATGGCATTGGAGCCAAGAGAATCTATTGGTTTTGACTGCAAGAATCTTTTTACTTTAGACCTTGATCATTGATTAGTGTCAGATGACAGCTGAGGCTTAAATGGAGCAAAGAAATGCTGGAGCGCCAAGAAGCCCCAGACCGCGGTCACACCTCAAAATCTTCCCTCATGCCCAAGCCTGACCCTTAAACAAAAAAAAGATCCCATAAAACCCAAAAAGGACAAGAGAATAAAAAGGAATGTAGGAACAAGAGGGTGAAGGAACAGAAATTTTTCTTAAACTGCTTCAAATACAAAAACACACTTCAAAATACCCGTGAAACTTAGTTTCAAGGAGATATAATAAGGGAACCAAGGAGAGGGGGAAGAAAGTTTTCGAATTTTGGTTTTTCCTAAGATAACTTCTGCTACTATATTTTACTGTTTTGGGGGCAGAAATGCAAACCCAGTGATTAAGTAAGAACCCTAAAGAGTTTAATTGTCTTCTTGATAAAAAGTATTTCTGTCTGTATAACAGGTATGATCAAAAACCTACTTCATTCAAGGTTTTACAATAAAAATCCTGATCTTTTCTACTTTGAATGGATGACTACCAGTAGGCTTAATTTACTCACAGAAATAAGCCAGTCAGGACCCCTAAAGTTCAGGAAATAATGCTAAGAGTTAATAAATGGGATGGCATCAAATTAAAAAATCTTCTGCACAGCAAAGAAAACAATTAGGAATGTGAAGAGAACACACAGAATGGGAGAAAATCTGTTAGCTACTCCTCTGACAGAGGATTGATATCTAGAATATATAAAGAACTCAAAAAAAATAACACTAAAAAATCAAATAACCCAACTAATAAATGGACAAATGAATTTAACAGTCACCTCTCAGAAGAAGAAATACAAATGACCAACAAATACATGAAAAAATGTTCAACATCAATAGCAATTAGGGAAATGCAAATCAAAACTACACTGAGATTTCATCTCACACCAGTCAGAATGGCAGTCATCAAGAATACAAATAACAGGGGGCTGGGGTTGTGGCTTAGTGGTAGAGCACTTGCCTGGCATGTATGAGGCACTGGGTTCAATTCTCAGTACATATAAATAAATGAATAAAATAAAGGTCTATCAACATCTAAAAATTTTTTTAAAAAGAATACAAATAATAATAATGCTGGAGAGAATGTGGAGAAAAAGGAACTCTTTTACACTGTTGGTGGGATTGTAAATTAGTACAACCACTATGGAAATCAGTACGGAGCTTCCTCAAAAGACTAGGAACGGAGCCATCATATGAACCAGCTGTACCACTTCTCAGTATTTATTCTAAAGAATTAGTCATTATGCTATAGTGATACATGCATACCCATGTTTATAGCAGCACAATCCACAATAGCCAAACTATGGAACCAGCCTAGGTGTTCATCAATGGATGAATGGATAAAGAAAATGTGGTATATACACACGATGGAGTTTTACTCAGCCATAAAGAAAAATGAAATTATGTCATTTGCAGGAAAATGGATGAAACTAGAGACCATCAAATTAACTGAAATAAGCCAAAATCAGAAGATCAAGGTTCAAATGTTTTCTCTCATATATAGAAACTAGAGATGAAAAAGGAAAAGAAAGGTCAGGGGATGGGATCTCATGAATATAAAAGGGAGATGAGTAGAGGAAAGGGACCATGGGGTGAGAGATGGGGAGAGAGGTGTAAGTGCTGGGGACTGATGTTGGCCAAATTATATTGCTATATTGTGTACGTATACGAATATATAACAAATCTCATCATTATGTTCAACTGTAATGCACCAATAAAAAGATGTGGAAAGAGAAAAAAAGAAATAAGAAATAAGCCAGCCCTTAGGACAGTTTCTGTATAGAACTAGTGAGGTTTTAACCTTATGGAGTCTCCATTTGTTTGCGAGTATTTCCTACTTTGGGCCAAGAATTCAACAAATTTGCTATATTCTAAGATTTTTAAAAAATTCTTTTCAGACTATAGCTAATGCATGCATTTATGTGGGCTTTTGTACTAGCCACTCCAGGGAAAAATTAGAACCTAAAATGTTGAAGGCTAGCTTTGGATAATGGAGGGTTTTCTCTTCCATCTACCACAAACTTAGTAATCAAAGGACCATATTTCATTGAACCTAGGAGGTCACAGATTGTAATATGTGCTATTATTTTATGTACTTTCCTTTTTTTGTACTGGGGATCGTTCCCAGGGGCACTTAACCACTGATCCACATCCCCAGCCCTTTTTATTTTCTGAGACAGGGTCTCACTAAGTTGTTGAACCTGGCTTTGAACTTGTGCTCCCTCTGCCTTGGCCCCCCAAATTGCTGGCATTACAGGAGTGTGCTACTATGCCTGGCTGTTTTATATACTTTAAAGAAAGAAAAAATATTACCCAATACATTACATGATTGTTTGTAAGACACATCACAATTCCAGAGAATGTTTTGCTTTTTCACAGCAGAGAAAACAATCAAGAATAGAGGAGAGCTCCTACAGAATGGGAGAAAATCTTTTATCACTTGTACCTCAGATAGAGTGTTAATCTCCAGGATATACAAAGAGCTTAAAAAACTTAACACCAAAAAAAAAAAAAAAAAATCCAATCAATAAATGAGCAAAGGGACTGAACAGATACTTCACAGAAGAAGAAATACAAATGGTCAAAAAATATATAAAAATTGTTCAACATATATAGCAATTAGAGAAATGCAAATTAAAACTGCACTGAGATTCCATCTCACTCCAGTCAGAATGGCAATTATCAAGAATACAAGTAACAATGAATGTGGCAAGGATGTGAGAAAAAAGGTACACTCATACATTGCTGGTGGGACTGCAAATTGATGCAACCACTCTGGAAAGCAGTATGGAGATTCCTCAGAAAACTTGGAATGGAATCACCATTTGACTCAGCTATCCCACTCCTCAAAAGACTTACCCAAAGGACTTAAAATCAGCATATTATAGTGATGCAGTCACCTCAATGTTTATAGCAGCTCAACACACAATAAGTAAACTGTGGAACCAACCTAGGTGCCTTTCAATAGATGAATGGACAAATAAACTGTGGTGTGTATGTATGTGTGCATAGGTGTGTGTGTTTGTGTGTGTGTGTATTACTCAGCCTTAAAAAGGAAAGAAATTATGGCATTTGTTGGTAAATGAATGGAGCTGGAGAATATCATGCTAAGCGAAATGAGCCAATCTCAAAAAACCCAAAGGCCAAATGTTTTCTCTGACATGTGGATGCTAATTCACAATAAGGGTGGGGGATGCTAGCAAAGAATGGAGTTCCTTTAGATTAGGTAGAGGGGAGTGAAGGGAGGGGAGCGGGTATGGGAGTAAGAAGGACAGTGGAATGAATCAGACATTATTACCCTATGTACATACATAACTAACTATATTACCGGTAGGATTCTACATCATGTACAACAAGAATGAGAAATTATACAGCATTATATATGATGTATCAAAGTGCATTCTACTATCATTTATAACTAATTAAAGTAAATTTTTAAAAAAACAATTGGGGGTACTTTGAAGGGAAACATGGATAACAATGACACACAGCAATATTCTTATCATCTGACCCTGAAGTTTGTTTGATTAACACCCTCAAAGAACATTGTTTAAGTATGGTGTTATGAGTCAGAATTATCAGCAACCCCAATAACAAATCCATTCTTCCCTGTTCCCCTAACCCTTCTCATCAGAAATGCTGTCACCATAGATCTTTAGGCCAGAGGTGCTCAGGGGTAATTAAGTCCAATGGCTGTAGCATCAAAATCCTGAATGTGCCTAAGGAGCTCCTTATCTTATTTGTTCATCCAAACCATCATGTGCTGAGGAACCACGGTGTGCCAGGCCTCACGCTGTAAACATGAGTACGTCAGGGATACCGTGAAAAATGAATATCCCAGTCCACACTCTGAGTAAATCGCCAACTAAGCCACACACCCAGAGACATGTTCTGGCGCTTGGGACTTGATTTACAATCTGGAATCCAGAGCGCCAATTAAAAACATGCTTATCGTCATGGCCAGGGGGCACAACTGTATTTAAGTCTTTAAAAAATTAGCTGTAGAGAATGAAAGGAGGGTAGTTGGCTCGAGATGTTTACCAAAAAAAGTCCTGGGGCCTTGGGTGGGGTGAGATGGGGGTGTTTGGTAGAAGATCTTAATTACAGAACAGTCAAACCAGCAGAAACAGGCTTGGGGACTCCTGGCGAGTGTGTCTCAGCTGGTGGGAGCAGAAATTGGCTGCTGTGTGCTTCTGAGCAGTAGCACATCAGCTGAAGTGCTCCAGTGCTGTGAGCCTCTGGTGCAGATGTGTTTTACAGAAGGGCTAGAGGGGTGGGCTAACTGAAAGCTTTGGTTTAGTGGGAGCTGAGTTAAGGGAGCACTGCTTTGTTCAGTTTTTTTTTTTCCCTGTCACCCATCCAAAACCAAACTCAGTACACATAGTTCTCTCACGTGTCCACAATTCTGACCAAACCAAAAGCACTGGCAAGAGAAGGCTGAACAGAAGCACCAGTGGCTGGTTGGCTTCCCAACCTTTATCACTGCATTATCATTTAGTTCTTCAATTCTGGTATAACAGTCACAACCACCCAATGGCTTTGACTAGGTAATTCCTCTCATCCAAGGTTGCCCACGACCCCCAGGTGAGAGCAACCCTTGCTTTGAGTCTCCACATTACTTCTCTTTTACCAATATTCACCCCACCCTTATAAGCTGATTTGTCTGTCTCCACTCAGCCTGACTGCAAGCTACAAGGCTAAAGGGACCTTACCTTAACTATCTTGCTTATCACATAGTTTCAGTTCCTTATACTGTGCTGGCATGTATCAGAAAAGGGATTCATATTTGTTGGGATTAAAATTAAATTGAAATGGAGGGACTGGGGTTGTGGCTCAGTGGTAGAGCACTTGCCTAGCATGTAAGTATTGTACCCATTTGTAACTTAAAACAATTTTTTTTTAATTGACGCCTATAATACTAGCAGCTTGGGAGGTTGAGGCAGGAGGATAGCGAGTTCAAAGTTAGCCTCAGCAAAAGCGAGGTGCTAAGCAGCTCAGTGGTGCCCTGTCTCTAAATAAAATATAAATAGGGCTGGGGATGTGGCTCAGTGGTCAAGTGGCCCTGAGTTCAATCCCTAGTACCAAAAAAAAAAAAAAAAAAAGAAAAGAAAAGAAAAAAGAAAGAAAGAAAGAAAAGAAATGGAGCTAATCAGAGAACAGTTCATGGAGAATGCAAATCTGGAGAAGACTTTTTACAAGGAGGAACATATCATATTTGAAGTTTCTGAGATGGGACCAAGAAGTCATAAGGGAGTCATCATAAATTTTGAAAAGTAGACAGACATAGGTTCTTAACTGTTAGCATCTTGAAGGATCCAAAAGTCATGAAAACCACTTTGAGAGACAACTCCTGCAGTGTAAGGCTGTGGGGGGCCCTCTCAGATATCCTGAGAGTTTTTAGTCCCTCAGCCTTCTATACACACCCAGCAATTGATGCTCATTCCTGAACAAGGGGGACTTGCCAGGAAGACTGAAAGTGGTGGTCAAGGGATAACAAATCTTTTATTTTCAAAGATGCCCTGCAACATGCTCATCCCTTCCTTTGCCCCCAACCTAATCAGGTGCTTTCGTCCTTTTCCTTCTCTAGGTTTTGGATTTCAGATTAAACTTTACCAAAAAATTAAAAATAAAAATAAATATTTTTTTTCCTTTCAATTTGCCATGCTATTTACATTGAAACTTTGTTCCCATAAGGTGGGCCCCAAGAGGCTGACCCTTGTGGGGGAAATTTCACCTGGTGTTTGTGCAAGATTACACATGACACTAATCTGAAGTTTCAGTTCAAATTTCTTTCTTTCTTTCTTTCTTTTTTTTTTTATAGGTGTTATGTGGCCCAGGCTGGTCTCCAACTCCTGGGCTCAAGTGATTCTCCTGCCTCAGTCTCCTGAGTTGTGTGCCACCTCACCTGGCCCAGGACTTGACTTTTTTATCCAAGGAAGTCAAAGGGAGGAGTAGAAAATTTCTCTGCAATCTGCTACACTAAAGCGGGACCATGTTCTGCCTCTGAGGCTTACAAGAAGTGCCTGGAGAACTCATTCTGGCTTAGAGACAGTACATGGTGAACCAAACTCATCTGTCAGTGAGTAGGAGGAAGGGAGGCAAGGAGAAAAGAGAGAATTAAAATTGTAAAGCCAACATCACGTGGCTTCTTCCTTGAACTTTAATAACCCTGTGCTGCCTACAGGCTCAGAAACACCAAATGCAATGGTAGGTACAAGGATTGCTCTGGTGCCAGGAAAATGCAGTAAGACATAACTTTTACAAGGTAGGCAATGAATAAATGCCCTGCAGGAACAAAACAGGCTTCTAACATCTCCAAAGTTGGCAGCCAGAGGCCTCAAATATTGGCTAAGTGCATTCACAATGCACAACAGATAGGACCATGTACTTAAAGACGAAATCATTTTCCAGGGGAAACAATTGCTGGGGAGCCTGGGTTTTATGAGGGGTAGGAGGGGAGGATCTATATTTTCCTTGCCACAGCATGACACATTTTAATGCATGTTAGAGGTTTTTGGCATGTTAGAGGTTTTCCACATGTTAGGCACATTTTTCAGAATGTTTTAAAAGAGAAGACATTCAGCAGACCCCTCAGTTACTAAAATAACTATCTTTGTTCCCTGGTTGGGGAGGGATCTAATTCTGTCCCATGGTGCTGTTATCAAAAAGATATGAAACCAGAGCTCTTCATTTGAATTCTGTTGTTATGAAATGCAGTTTGGGGTGTCTTGTTACACTCTACCCCCAGAAGTGTTAAAGGAAGTGCCTGTCATCAAAATTCAAAAGCAAATCCAAAAACGATGCTGGCAGAGCTCAAAAACCAAAAGGATCAGCATTTTGCTTCAGTTTCCTGTTCATAAAATTTTATAAAAAATAACCCACCCATTTAAAAAAAATGCCACAACAATAGCTCATATTCTTTGCCTAATGCTTGCCTCATGGCTCTGTAAAATGAGGTGCCATCACGTTTCCTGCAGATACCACATCCCTTTCCTCCCTCCCTGGCCCCCACCCCACCTGGCATCATTCCTGAATTCAGTCGCTTCTCCAGATTACAAGCTCAGCAGAGGGATGCCAACTTCCTCCCCTACCTGTCCTGAGGAGGCCAAGTACTTGTTCCAGCTGGAAGTAGGAATAATTGAGGTTTCATTTCCCTAAATAAATTCTCACTTCCTAGAGGAACTTGTAATGGGGAAAGTTAAGTTAGAAAGTCACAAAGTTAAGGAAAAAATGCAGACTGCTCCAGTAAACTGAAAAATTATTATAAATGCATTGCCTTGTGATCTTAATTTTTGAAGAATAGGATATCTTCTTCCTAACCTGACCCTACAGCAAAACTTTCTTTGTGGAATATTCAACAGACTGTGCTTCATTTCCTGGTAGAATAAAGGAGAACACGAACAAGAAACCTGAATTCAAGTACCAAGTTTTCAATTGCTAATTGTATGAATTTGAACAATTTACTTAGTGATATCAAACCTCAGTTTAATCTGCAAAAAGGGGATATGTGAATTTTAAGGTTTTGATGAGATTTAAAAAGTAGACAGATATCACAGACGCTATGCAGCCAAGTACCTATTTTTAATGAGATAATGTACGCTTCAGCATTCTAGGCACACAGTTGACATATAACCCATATTGTTATTAACCCACTTTTTCCTAATGAATTAGAGGGGGAAAGCTGGGACTGGGGGACCGTGTCCACTTTCCTTGCTTTCAAGGGGATAATTTTTAAATTTAACTCATGATTTCAAATACTGACTTGACTATTGGGCAAATAAGGGAAGGAGCACAGTGAAGAGCAAACTGACCAGAATTGGAAGACGTAGGTTTCAATCAGGGCTCTACCATTAAATCAGCTGTGTGGCTTTGGGCAAGGCAAGAGACCTATAAGGCGTAGTTTCTTGAACTGCAAAATAAGGTTGTTTACACATAAATGCTTATGCTTCTGATTCCATAAACAGCAGAGACCAAAGTCTGTAAAGAAGTACTATCCTGATTTAATTCTGTTTTATCCCAGGAAAGTCTTCACAGAAAAATGATAATGTCCCATACTGATGAAAGCACCCTGGTTAAAAATCAGTATGTTTGGTCTAGGCAGCCTGGAGTTTGGGTTAGCTCAGTATGGTAATATTTCATAAGGGCTCATCAGAAAATTAAGCTCAACAACTTCATTTTTCAGGAAATGCATATGCATACAGATTCCTTTAATATCAAATGGCAAGGCAAAAAAGAGAAACAGAGGGAAGATTCATGATGGGAAAAGAAACCATGAGGGAAAATTTGCAGAAAGACTACAAATGGGATGGAGCTGACCTAAAATACACCACTGTCACTTAAAATTAGGTACTTGGCTGCATAGCGTCTATGTTATCTGTCCAACAACATTTGGTTTTTACTGCCTTCTTCCTACAGGCCTGTTATGACTGTGACAGCTCAATGTTCCTTCCGTGGACCTACTCGCTGCCCTGTGAATTCTCCCCAGTCATGACTTCCTTTCTGCCCTGCAGGGGTGGGGTGGGCTGCTTGATCACAGGGGCAGTCCCATAGTTAGTTCTCTTCTAGATGTAACACACAGCTGGCTGCTTGCATGTGATGCTGGGCACCACAGGCTTCTCAAGGCCCAGGGCTCTGTGCAATCCCCCAGCCAAACTTCTGACAGAAAATATTGACACTGATATTGCCCATTTATAAAAATCAGAACTAAGGAAAAGATACAATGCAGCAACTTCTAAGTAGTGCCCTATAAATAACAAATGGAACTAGAATTGCTCAGTAAGTCATAAACTTCCTTCTTCTTTAGTACTTGTTTCCCCCACTAAACTGTAAACTCCACCAGGGCAAGAATCACAACTCTATTGTTCAGGGCTGTATACAAAATATGTGTCAAAATATGCCTGGCAAGTGATGAGAGCTCAATAAATGATGCTGATCGTGGCCAGGCACTGTTCTCTGACTTTGCATAATGTATCTTATGTAACCCCGAAGACAATGCTATAAGATGAGAATTTTCATAGTGGAAGAAACTGAAGCACTGGGAGTTAAACAACCTGCCCAAAGTCACAAAGCTTTAAGTAGCAGATCTGGGGTTCAAATGCTAGTATTTTGCTTCTAGAACCTGAAGTTCCAAGTTTGTTGTGTTTTGTTTTTTAATTTTTTTAAATTGTAGATGGACACAATACCTTTATTTTATTTATTTATTTTTATGTTATGCTGAAGATCAAACCCAGTGCCTTGCATGTGCTAGGCAAACACTCTACCATTGAGCCATAACCCCAGCCCCTGAAGTTCCAATTTTGAAATGGAACACTAATAATGTGCAAGCCATTGACAAATCAGGGTGACCTGACCCTCCAGCCCGTGATGCCAAGAATTGAGGATTCAAGCATATACAATGTGATTGAAAACACAAAACAAAACACTGAATAAGAGTCAGAAACCATGGGTTCAAATCTTGGTTCCACATTCCCACTCTAATTTTGGTCAAGTCCCAGAATTTCTTTGCTCAGTAGTTTCCCCAGCCTATCAATCAGAGAGTTGGATGTTCACTCAAGTCCCTGTCAGTTGTCAACCCCAAACACTAGGCTCTCCCTGGATGTGATCTGCCATGGAGACAATTGTAGGGCACACAAGTGTGCTCTTCCATCATCCACCAACAAAATATCTTCAATAATCAAGTAAGTTACACAATCTTTTGGAGCCTCAGTTTCCTCATCTACAATTAGAATATAACAGCATCTACTTCAAAAGGCAGAGAGGGGAAGATTAGAGAGGTTGGTAAAGGAGCTGACATGTAATGATTCCATAAACAGTAGCTAGGTTTATTATGGTCCTGAACAGAGCTGGGAGGTAAGTCTGGAGGAGGAGAGGATCTCTTCAAAGTCCAAGAACCAAAGAGCCAGTCAAATAAACACTCTGAAACCCAGAGCTTCAAATAATTTCTAAGAGGAGATGATATGTCTGCCACATCCCCCAAGCAAAAATTCCATATCAGATTCTTTAAAAAACAAAAAAATACTGGGCTGAGATTTGTAGCTCAGTGGTAGAGTGCTTCCCTCGCACATGTGAGGCACTGGGTTTGATTCTCAGCACTACTAAATAAATAAATAAATAAATACATGTATACTGAGTAACACAGATAGGTTTGACTTAACTTCGAATGGAACGAAAAGAACCATTATGGTTTGGGAGGTTCACATCCAAGAGTGCTGAAAAGTTAGAAAATAATGTTAGGTGTTACTTGCTCTATGCCAGACCTATAACAAGCATGTGACATGTAGTACCTTAGGGTATCCTCACAACCTGCTGAAAAAGGTAATTCCCTGTTTCATAGATGAGGGCAGAGACCTTAGAAGAGTTTAAGTAACTTGCTTAGAATCACATAGTTAAACAGCCATGAGAACCAAGATGGTCTGAAACACTGATGGTCTGAACTACACAGCTACACCCCTCCCCAAGGACAAGTGGCCCCTGCATGCCCCAGATCCACAGGGCAGCTGAGGCCACAACGTGGGCAGGTGGCTTTATAGGAAGGCCATGCCTACAAGCCAAAGTTGCCTTGGGTTTTAGTCCCTGTTTGTCCACAGACTCTGGCAGCTACGGAAAAATCATTTAACTTTCCTGAGCTCTGTTTTGATCAAACAGAATGTACTGGATTAGCCTTTTTCAATCCAAGTCTTGTGGAACATTAATCACATTTTATACCCAGGAGGTTGGGGATAAAAGAGAAGCCAAGACATCATGAGCTGACCCTCTGTCCTAGGATTCTGGTTGGGGAAGGAGTGGAATACGTTTGTGAGCAGACAGAACTGGTTGACACTCTGTTCCTCCCAACTTGAATGTGACAGGAAAAGGAGAAAGGGGAAAAGAGGGACTTAGGGCAGTCCTGGGGGAGGAGTCAGGATTATCTTGAAGTTGTTTTTGCACAGTAGTCACAATGCATATACTTAGCTTGTATGATTATTTGGGGGTACATTCAGGGTGGGAGAACTGAATGGAGAAGGAAGCAAAAGTTCCTCCTCTTGAAATAATCAGAATTACACACAGCAAGCACCCAACAGATGCTGATAGAATTGAATTTAAAGGAAAAGAGACCTGAATCAAATGATGGAAGATGGAGTTACTGCTGAAAATGTATGAATATGTCAAGAATGCTAACAATTTCTTTTGTACTCAGCTACCCACTCCACCATAAGCAATTTTCAGTCTCTTTCTTGCAAATGAGCACACCTCTTCCAGAGGGATAACCACAGGTCAACCTCCCCTTCACCTACGTCAGAGGAGCTTGGAATCTGAACAAAGGCAAGCTGTCTGGAAGCTAAAGAATTTTTGTTTTCATTTGCATCTTTGCCCAGGGAGGTGGCAAATACTGCTTCATGAGTTTCCAGCTTAGGTTTTAGAGCTCAAAGGACAAAGTACTCCCACAAGAAAGAGAGGAGGAGGAGGAGGAGGAGAAGAATATATATATATATATATATATATATGTATATATAGATTCAATTTTTTTCTTTTTCCATTTGAATTGAGAAATCTTTTCTTCCCAGGTGACAGTGTGCTACAACCTCAGGCAGACCTGCCAAATTCTCCAGCTAGAAATGCCAATAGTAAAAGAATCTTAAGGAACTCTTTTTGTATTTCTATTCTGAAAACTGGACTTAAAAGGTCTTTTGACTCCCCACTGATGTTTTGCCATGAAATCAGGCTGCTTCATGAGCCACATTCCCCAGGCCATAGAATGATTGCCACATAATAGGTGCTCAGTAAATATTTGTCAAATGAATTAGAGAACAAAAGAAAGAGAAGGTCTCAGAAGATAGGTCTCAAGGGCTGTCAACATGAGTGGATCAACTTGTTGATATTTTAAGTTTTGTATATCTTTGAACTCACATCCAGAATAGCCCTTCTCTCATGTTTCTCGGTATTTTAAAATATCACCCAGTATTCAAATCTCAAGCCAAGTTTTTCTTCTAAGAAGTCTGTGCAAGTCAGCTCAGCCCCGGGAGATGGTTCTTTCTTTTGGGTTATAACAATGCTTATTACTACCATTTTAAATCGTGTTCTGGTTAAGTAACTTTGTTACTTAACATTCTGTAGTCAAGCAAATCTTCAGATTATCTCTCCATCTAGAAACCGTGGGGAGCTGGATCTAACCACACCTACCTCTCTATAAGCATTCTTAGGGGACTAGAACTAAGAAAGGGAGTTCTAGGGCAATCACCAATGACAGCTAGAGTATTTTTATGCTAATATTATCACTTAATCCTATATCCAAGTTTTTCAAACAGTTAACAGGCAAGAATATCTTTAAACTGCTCTCCTGCTGCCCAGGGAGGCCAGTTGCAATTGGTATTAGGCACTCTTGTCTAAGACTTCCTTCAGAAAATGATTGTGAGGATGTGTTGCCCCTCAAAATACTTCATGTTAAAATCGAGGAAGGGGCTGGGGGTGTTGCTCAATGGTAGAACACTTGCCAAGCATGCACAAGGCCCGGTGTTCACTCCCTAGAAATGTAAAATTTTTTTTAAAAATTAAGGAAGATACTTATCAAGCCTCCAGAGCTACTTACCAGTTTACAGAAAACAGAGGTTAGAGAAAAAAGTTAAACCATACCATAAGAAAGCAATCCCCAAGTCCAGGGAGAAATCATTCTATAAACAAGGTTCATACCTGTAGTCCTAGTGATTTGGGAGGCTGAGACAGGATTGCAAGTTTGAGGCCACTGTCTCAATTTAGCAAGACCCTGTCTCAAAATTAAAAAAATAAAAAAGGGTTGGGGATGTGATTCAGTGGCAGAGCACCCCTGGGTTCAATCCCCAGTATCACAAAATAAATAAATAAATAAATAAATAAAATAATAATAACATTCTATAATTACCGATTTTCTCCAATGAATCAATGTTGAAGGGGTAAAGAAAGGGGTGGAAAAGTTTTTCAAAATAACCGCCACAAGAAATGGGTGAACCATGTTGGAATTTCAACTCAGAAAGAATTCCTTAACATCACCTAATAGGCAACCCAAAATCAAATGTGAAAGAAAACATTAACCTTATGAATCTTTTTAGATATAAGGCATGGTAGTTTGTTAAAAAAAAAAAAAATTCTTATGAGGTCGAGATGTATACCAATGTGCTAGTGAGTAAGGTTTTCTTAGGATACTACTAAAATGAGGCATGGTAGACTGGAGAGGCCAGGGATTACAAAAGCTGGCTGCTGGGTGAGGGGGGGTGCTCATTATACGGTTCTCTCTACTTTCCTAATGTAGGCAAATCACAAGGTGTCATGTTCAATACACTAAATTATCCAACCTAGAAAATCATAACTTCTGGTCAATTCTGGTGAGGGTATAGTGAAAATGGTACGCTTGGCATCAGTGTGTGCTATAACCTCAGCCAGACCTGCCAAAAACTACTACAAAATGGGAGTGGTGGTGCATGCCTGTAATCCCAGTGGCTCGGGAGGCTGAGTTAGGAGGATTACAAGTTCAAAGCCAGCCTCAGTAACTTAGTGAGGCTCTAAGCAACTTAGTGAGATGCTGTCTCAAAGTAAAAAATAAAAGGTTTGGGGATGTAGCTCAGTGGTTAAGTACCCCTGGGTTCAATCCTCAGTACCAAACCAAAACAAACCAAACCAAGACAAAACAAAAACACAAACCCTACCATGACATCAAGAAATGACAATACATCCTAAGAGCAACATGGATATGCAAATATCTTGGCTTAATATTCCTACACATGTGAATTCCCCAAAAGAAATAATTCAAAAGACGAAAAGATCGGTATACCTTGATCTAAATAGTGATGAGTTAGAAATAATGGATTAGCTACTACACATGGGGATTACAATATGCTCCAGGAACTCATCAAAGGCTTTCTATACATTAGACTAAAAACAACCCTTTGAGGAAAGTACTATCTTTCCCATGGTGCAGATAAAGAGAGCAAGTCCTTGAGATCACAGAGTTAGGAAGGGGCAGACCTGGAAACCCAGCCCAGGTTGGCGTTAGGGTGCACAACTTCCAGTCCTTCCCTAAATTTCCCTGAGATCCAAATGTCAGGCAGTACGAGATGTTTGATAAAACTATGGGATATCCACTGGGTAATCACTGTCAACATCAACAAGTATACTTAGGAAGCCAAGCAATGTGGAAAAATACCAAGTTAGTAAAATGAAGAATTAAAACTTTTTCTGAGGACACCCATGAAATACATATACACACATGGAAAAGCTTTGCAGGGAGAATACACAAGATGAAAATCATGGTTGTATCAGAAGGGAGGGTTCCTGATCATGGGTCATATAATTATTTTTATAATTAAAAAAAGCAAAAGGTGGGATTAATCCCCAGCACTGCAAAAATAAAAGAAGGAAGGCAGAATTTTGGGAGTGGTATTTTCATAAATACTATAAACCATCAGTTTCTTCAAATACATTCTTTTTCTTCTTCTTTGGAAGCTTACCGAAACTAAAGTAAGAAATATTCCCTTTTCCTCCCCAAAATGTCTCTCTGATGATCTATGCTAGGAATTCACTAACTTTGATCAGGAAGCAAAAATTATCCTGCAGTTTCCTCTTGTGGCAGATGAAGAGTAAAAGGTTACAATATGAGATGGATGTCTTGAATATCCTACAAAAAAAGACAACGGCTTAAACAAATTTACAAAGGATTGCTTCATGATTGAGATTCTCCCCAAGTATTGTGAAATTCTATCTCAGGTCATTTATTATTAGCAAGACTTGGGGAGCGGAGAGAAAGAAAACACCACCAGAGTTGGAGATCAGTTCCCCATCTTATCATGGTCAAGCCCAGGCACATCCTATCTGCACCTACCAGAATGCTAATCGTCCCCAAATCCTACCCCAGCGTTGTACACTGGCTTTCCTCTTCCTCCCCTGCATCTTCCCTGGAAAGACACATCTGACCAGCTCTCAGGGACAGGTTCATTGCCCGATTATGGAAGTGGAAGTACTTTGGAATCTGTGAAATGCTCTACAGATGGGAGGTTATCCTGATTAAAAAGCTGATCTGTGCCCTTGTGCATTTCTTTGGCCATAAATGATTTCCAGAGATGTTCCCTAGGAAGGGAGGGGGAAAAAAATTAAGTAGATCCCAGGTTATTTTAACCACCAAAATTAAGGTTGCCATAAATAATCAACTTTTTAATGACAAAGTTCTAAAACTGCCCTCGGGATCTTTATCACCTGGAAAAGTCACTAATCTGTGAGCCAAACCATACAACCATCTGTGATTCTAGGCAGTATTCGACAGTACCTGTCACCAAGATAACAGCTTAATTATGAATAGGGAAGGTGAGAGTATTTTAGAGAAACCCTTCAAGAGATTCCCCTTGAAGCTAAATAAAGAGAAAGGATCTTGAGGGGAAAAAAACGAGAGAGCCAGCTGGAAAGGAAGGCAGTACTAAATCTACTGGCCTGTCAGAGCTTTTGGGGAATTCGTGCAACTTTTATCAACGATTATACAAAAACTACTGTTTTTGTATAAGATTATACAAAAACTACTGTTTTTCAAGGACATCAAAGAAACACACACACACACACACACACACACACACACACACACAGCGTGCTTGCTCAATGGAGAACTTTAATCAATTCAAGTTCAAACGAACAGAATTCCAGGAATTAGGAAGATAGGAAATTGCAAGGTACTTTGCAAACCACCGTAAAGGCAAGAATATTGAGTTATTAAATGTTATTAAATGTTGGTGATAAAAATGGAGATTTTGTTGTGATGGTATTTGTTTTGGAGGAGGAAGGAGTATTATTTCCTACAAGGATAGGAAATAATACTAAGAATCAGATGGCAATAAATAGTTGTATTACTAGCAACCAATCTTCTTTGACCTCTTATTGGAGGCAGCATTGAGCTCAGCATTTTGAAAACACTGTTTCCTTTAACTCTAGGAATCCAGTCCTACAAATGACCCCTTTTATGAATGAGAAACTGAGGTTCAGATGGGTTCTAAATATCTTTGCAGTCACAGTGGCAAGGCCATGATTCAAACCCTGATTGCTTAAAAGTCCAGTCTTGGAACCATTGACAGACAAGTCTATAA
Source organism: Sciurus carolinensis (assembly GCF_902686445.1). NCBI lineage: Eukaryota > Metazoa > Chordata > Mammalia > Rodentia > Sciuridae > Sciurus > Sciurus carolinensis. The sequence continues at coordinate 52,437,834 of NC_062229.1, read as the reverse complement.
TTACCCAGTCTCATGGACTGATACTACTTTTGAAGATTATTGACAATTACCACATTCAGAGCTGATGGCTAACTTGGTCAGCACCCTGCCTCCTTGCCTTTCTTCCTACCAATAAAATGAAAAGAGGGTACCACTGGCCAGTTCACTATAGTAACTGTGACTAATCTCTGCAAAAGGAGGAAAGAAATAGAAAAAATCTGAGCAGTTTTTCATTGTTTATGGCCCATCATAATGAGCCAGAATTCTCAGAGGATTCTCAGAGGAAAACACCATGCAGAGGTTTTTCTAATATCCCAAATACTCACCTATAAAAAAAGAATGAGGAAACCCCACAAAGCAACAAGGTCAGGGTTACTGAGCATGGTGAGGGCACACATACTGCAGTCTGGGCATCCTGAGTCTGAATTCTGACTCATCTGCTCTGGACCCTGATGAGCAAATCTTTCTGAGTCTCAGTTTCCTCACCCTCAAAAAATGGAGATGAAAACAATACCTCTCCATAGGGCTGTTGGGGAAACTACAGGAGATGAGGATGCATGGACAAAAGGCATACTACAGGGCATGGTGTATACTAGCTTCCACTCCTGGCACAGCCTCAGGGTAGCCACACCACTTCATTTACCATGACCCTTGCTTACACTTCATGCCACATTCTTCACATGCTATAGAATACTAAGGTGTATTTATTATTAAATTTAAAAAAAATTTTTACCATACTGGGGATGGAACCCAAGAGTTCTCTACCTCTGAGATACACCCCCAGCCCTTCATACATATTTTTTTTTTTTTTAAACTTTGAGACAGAATCTTGCTAAGTTGCCCGGGCTGGTCTCAAAATTGTGATCCTCCTGCCTCAGCCTTCTGAGTTGTGGGGTTACAGGTATGTTCCTGTACACAACACCCAGCCTGGAATGAATTTTTAAATGATATTTACAAAAGCACTCATTTCAGAACCTCACCTAATTCAAGACCAAAACCATGGTCAGTGGTTGAGAAGATGGAAAAATTTTGTTTGTTTGTTTTTTTTTTTTTTGGTGGGATTTGGCACTTGATGAATGCTGATTACATGATGGTACCTATTCTGAAAAATTCCATTAGAATCTCAGAAACCCTTCCTCAGGGACAGACGGGCAGCAGCATTTTCTGCTTATTTAGTTTTATTCTGTAAAGCTGGTGAGGGCTGACAAAAGCTGTTGCTCATGATGACGATCACATGCCAGCAGCTCAGTGAGCCTTCATTTTTCTAGGCTTAACAGAGTCCAACTGCTCCATTCAAGATGTTCATTGCTTGGACTGTTGGCACCCAGAGTCGAGTACTTAAGAGCTTCAAGAACAAGCTGCTTGTGCTGCAGTGCACTCTGGGTCTTTGGCTCAGCACCAATTCCTCCCTCTTCCGATAATGGCTCTATGATTTTCTTTTGGGAAACTGACCCTCCTCAACTCTTCAGTGCTTGTGGTTTCAGAGGGACTGAACCCACTCTGAGTCCCCCTGGGAGAATAGGACCTTATTTTTATAACACTGTTAATGATTGTTACACTTTACATGAAACTTGCATTCTGTGTATCTGCAAGATCTTGAGGGTAGGTTGTTTTCCTACTTTTTAAATCTCTACTTGAATATTACCAGCAGATGCTTACTGTGCACTTGCTGTGTGACAGGCAGTCACTGAGCATTCACATGTGTTTAATTCTCACTGTGGCCCTGCTTACAGTGTTATAAAAATAAGATCCTATTTTTCCACCTTACCTGCATTGTTAAATTTACAACAAGCATGGATGTAAGTAATACTGTGGCCATTTTACAGAGAAGAAAACTAAGACTCAGAGGGGTTAAGTGACTGAATTAAGATGGCAGGGTTTAAGTGGTAAAAATAAAGTCTAAATGACTGCAAAAGACGGGTTTCCATACACTACACCATTTTGTCCCTCCCTTGCTTTAAAAGCAAAGAAACAATGTGCCCAAACTAAAGAATAGAAGGAAAAGATATCCAGAGTTTCTAGTTCCAAAAATCCCAGCCCTTAAGTCTGAGAACCAACTCTGGGCCAGGAGTGAAAACTACCATTTGCAGTGACTTGTTTCTAAGTGGGAGGGATAAAGTCCATGCAGGGACTGAGCAGATCTTTACCATGTGTTACTAGTGATCTTTCTCATTGTTGCCCAGAAAACAGAGGCAGAAGAGATTCCTGTGTGGTTGTGCGGGGAGGGAACTCACCACTGTTTTTCTGGGACAGATTTACGCATGGCGCAACTGCCATCTGCTTGGGGCCTGGGGAAGATGCCTCAGCAGCAGTGAACGTGGTCTCTTGCGCAAGCTGTCTGGGCTCCAGGTGAGCGCACATCCTGAGGGTTTTCTCCACTGGTTCCAGCAGCCTGCCTGTCCAGCGCGTGACAGACACGCCAAAGCTCCTGGGTCATTTAAAGTCCATAACTGGAACCTCAAGGAGCTCAGCCACCCCTGTGGCTCTGCAGTGGAAAGGAGGGTCTGCTCATGATGGCTAAGTAATGAGTCCTTACCAAGCTTCCTTTTTTCTTGGTACCAGGGATTGAACCCAGAGGTGCTTACCTACTAAGCCATATCCCCCATCCCTCACCCCCAGCCCTTTTGACTTTTTATTTTGAGACAGGCTGGTTTTTTTTTTTTTTGAGACAGGGTCTCACTACATTGTTGAAGGTCTCAATAAGTTGCTGAGGCCAATCTTGAACTATGATCCTCTTGCCTCGGCCTCCTGAGCCGCTGGGATTACAGGCGTGCGCCACAGCGACAGGCCAAGCCTGCTTTTAAAAAGTAATGTCACGCGAACAACAAGCTTGCCAACCTCCACACAGCTATGGCTCTGAGCCCCAACACTCTTGCTGTGGAAATTCTGATATGTATTTTGCCTTTAAACTTTTGGAATGCTGACTTAAAAGCCTGAAGCCAGAATGTTCTAACAAATAGTGGTCTGTCTTGTCTCTCTGAAATTGTAGCATTTCAGAGGTCAGGGAGGGAGCCCCCACCCTCAGCTTCATCAATCAATGGGATACATAAAGAAGGATTTGTTTTCAATCTTCAAGGAAGGGTATCCACAAATCAGGATTTTAGCAATGTCCCCAAATCTCGATTAAGTATAGGTCTGTATGCCAGTTCCCTAAATAACAGCAACAGTGTTTAGCATGTTATGGAGTTTCACAGTGTCCCATAAGGAAAGTACCATGATCACCCCATTTTACAAAGGAGGTGACTGAGACACAGGAAGAGGTATCATTTGCCCAGGGATGCAGAGCTGGTGAGGAGCAGAGCTGGAGTATGAACCCAAGTGTGCAGCTAGAGCACATACTCTCAACCATAATGCCACAGTCTCTTGACCTGATGGATGGTGGCAGTGATGACAATGGTACAGATGTTAGGAGAGGTCCTGGTGTGGTGGTGGTGATTCTGCTGGTGGCGGTGACAGCAGTGGTAACCATGGTAGTGGTGATGGTGATGATAATGATACCATATCCCTGGTCCTATGCGAAGCGTTTCTCACATATTATCCTATTCCATCTACTACACTTTCAGCAGATCCCATCAGTTTCACCTTCTCCACTTATTTCTCTTTACCTTGCCTGCCTGACACTGTCCTGGGCCAATCTGCCACCATCACTCACTGGGAACAGTGCAATAGTCTGCTCTCTGGTCTCCTTGATGCAAACAGCACCTGTATAATCTCACTGCATGATGGCAGTCAGAAGGATCTTCTGAAGAGTTACATTAGATCACAGCACCCTTTCTCCGTTATTTAAATCCTCCACTGGCTTCTGCTGTACAAATCTCAATTTCTTGTCACAACTGACCAGACCCTGTAGGACCTGGTCCTGCCACCTCCCATACCTCACCTCCTGCTTCTCTCCTCTTCACCCGCCATGCTCCAGCACCTCCCCTTTCCTCCTTCCTGATCATGCCAGCCTCACACTACTCCAGGGTGTTTGTATTGGCTATGTCTGCTGCCCCCAGATCTCTGTAAGACTGGCTTCTTGTAGTCATGGAGGCATCAGCTAAATGATCCCTGCTTTGAGCTTCTCTGCCTTCCCAGCTATGGGAAATCCTCAACTCCCATCTCTCTCTGGGTCTCCCCTGCCTCCCCCAACCCTAGCCGCCTCAGGACTGGACTGTATCTTTGCTGATTTATGGCTGTTTGCTATCTCTCCAGCTAGGCTACAGGCTCCGTGAAGGCAGAGAGCTAGCTTGTCCCTCATGTTTGCTGTTGTTTCACTAGCATCTCAGACAGTGGTCAGCACAGAATAGAGTCCAGCAAATATTTACTGATGAAATAACTGAGTTATCTCATTACCCTTTTCAAGAACACTGTTTTAGAAGTAAGTAACACCCTGTAAGCTTTAATAACACACTCAAGGCTGTGCGGTCAGTAAGTGGCATTTAACTCCAGAGCCCCTGCTCTTAACTCCCAAGCAGTAAGGTTGCCGACCTGGACTTTTCACCCCACTCCTCTGCATTTCAGTGTCATCTTTACCTAAAATAAGAAGGCAGGAATATCTTCACTGTCTCTTCATTCCCTCCCAATGGCATTTGGAATTAAGAGATTATGTTCTAAACCATAGCCAAGGGTTGATGAACTTTTCCCATAAAAGGCAAATAATGGTTAATCCAGGCTTTCCAGACCATGCCGTCTTTGTTGCAACTACTCAATGCTGCTGATGCAGGATGAAAGCAGCCATGGATAATAAGTAAATAAAAGAATGTGCTGAGTTACAATAAAACTTTATTCATAAAAGCAGACAGCGGGCCAGGCTTGGTTGAAATTTGCCGACACCTGCACTAGACCCCTGGAGAAGCAGCCTGTGGTACTCATCTGTCATTCATTATTCTGACGTCTGCTTGTCAGAGACAAAGATCTCTTATTTCCTGGCAGAAATAATTTCAGAAGAAATAATCAGCACTTTAAGAAAGGTTGAGGTTTTCTTCCCAGTTTCATCGTAACTAGTCATCATATTCACAGAAACAGAAATGACTCTCTTGTTTTTTTTTTCCTCAACCTAAACTTCAATAATTTATCGGTGAGCTTGGCAGCAGGGGGTTCACTTAAGAACAGGCAAGAGGACTTGTGCCCAGGCTCAGGGAGGACTCTGGAGGGCAAAGTTCTGGAATGAGTCACTGAGGAATCTAGAACTTTAACGTTTCTACTAAATCAGGACTGCAGTGATGATTTTGGTTAGGAAGGCCAATGGAGGCAATATAGAGAGTGTACAGACCCACTGGGGTCTCAGGAGGTAAGCAGAGGCCTGAGTTGAAGGCCCTTTTCTTCCATTGTCTTCCTTATCCTTCCCTTTCCTCTTTCTTTTTTCTTTGCCAAGCTTGGAATAGAATCCAGGGCCTTGTGAATGCTAGGCAAGCACTCTACCCCTGAGCCACATTCCCAGCCCAAGAAGGCCCTTGTCCATGCCCCTATCATTTTAGTTGTACCTGACCTTTTACATCTGCTAATGTTTTTTTCCTTGAGAAACTAGAAAAATCATAGCAAAATACTATGGATAATGTAATAAACATCAACATTCTCATCACTGATAATAATTAATGTTTTTTAAAATTTGTTTCCAGTGCTTTTTTTAATAGATGAAAGAAATAAAGCATTGCCAATATGGCTGATGTCACCTTTTCCCACATTCCACATTTAGCTGCCCCCAGGGACACCTACTACTATCCTACAATTAGAATTTTGTCTATATTTTACCAGTCAATTTATCATTACAAAAAAAATTTATTGAGATAAAAGTCATAACATAAAATTCATCATTTAAAACATTTTAAAGTATGCAGTTCAGTGGTGATAATTATAATCACAATGGTGTACAACTATCCCAGAACATTTCCAACATTCAAAAAGAAACTCTATATCTTCTAAATCTCCCTTCCCTAGCTGCTGGTAAGCACTAATCTATTTTCTGTCCTTATGGATTTGCCTACTGTGGACATTTCTTGTCAATGAAATCATACTGGATATATAAAACCCTTGGTGTTTTGTTTCTTTCATTTAACATGGTGTTTTTAAGTTGGCTCCATATTACAGTATTCTTCCTTTTTATGGCAGAGTAATATCCCCTTGTTTGGATATACTAAATTTTGCTTATTCATTCTTTGGTTGATGAACATTTGGGTTATTTCCACTTTTTTGGCTATTACGAATAGTGCTTCTATGAACATTCACGTGCAAGTATATATTTGAGTTCCTGTTTTCAACTTGTTGGGATATGTACCTAGGAATGAAATTTCTGGGTCATATGATAAGTCCACGTTTAACTTTCTGAGGAACCACCAAACTGTTCTACAGCGGCTACCCTATTTACATTCCCAGCAGTTCCATATAAGAATTCCAATTTTCCACCTCCTCACCAGCACTGGTTATTTTCTGTCCCCTTTTACTACAGCTATCCTGGTGTGTATGAAATAATATATTATTGTGGTTTTGATTTGTATTTCTCTAATGTTAATCAATACTGAGCATCTTTTCATGTTTTTACTGGCCATTCATATATTTTATTTGGAGACTATTTCTAACTTGTGACCCCTATATTCCAGGCGTCTACAAATAGTACACAGTAATGTTTTCTAAGAGTATTTAGGATCTAAATATTTTCTCCACTTAACATTGTTTCTGAGCTCCTCCTACATTGTTTAATATTGATCTAATTCAAAGTTTAACTGCATCAGGTCTTCCCTAACCCCATAATTTATTTATCTCTTCTCTTGTGAGAAGAATACTTACATCTTTTGTTTTTTGTTAGAAAAAAAAAAAAAACCTGTTATAAAATGTATTGCACTTCTCTCTACAAGCCTCCTTCTGCATTCCTGAGACAGTATCTCTAAAGCTCAAACTTGTTATTTATAAGGCAGGATCATAGGATGTGCACATTTATAATCTCGCCAGATGTGCAGATTTTTTTCAACATATGTATGGAAAACTAAATACAAGTCTGAATCATACTTCAGGAGACTCCTCAGTCCCTACACATTCACCAAGTCAGATAATTGCTCAGTTTTTCTGACTTTTCACTATTCTTAAGTGCCAGTGCAAGTCTTCCAATCATGAGGCAGTGTCAGGAAACAAGTCTTCTGCACCACTTCCAGCAAAGCAGTGACTCCCAAAGAGTGGTATATGGACCAGCAGCATCAATGGCACCTTTGAACTTATGAGGAGTGCACATTCTCTGGCCTGTCTCAGACCTAAATCAGAAATGCTGCAAGGTCTCAGTGAGGCTGATAGATGCTAACATGCTTTAAAATGAGACAATTTCTAAGACATGCTAAGTGTTAGATAAAAGAATTCAGAGTAGATTAATTAGTTTACTTCCATTTCCAAAGGTCTAAGCCACATGAAAAGGACCATATTACTCCCTCAGAAGAAGAACCATTTCTCTTTAGCAGAAAGACTTAAGGTGCACTTCCCTCTATACTCTCATTTTCATACTACACAGAAAATGACCCAGAAGGTACAGCACAGCACAGGCTGTAGGACTGAAATGGGGCCTGATAAATAATTTGCCCTGTGGCTGAGTCACCCACTGCTCACCCCTGACCTCTGTAGAAAAGAATAGAAAAACTGAATCATGTACCTCCACACAACCTTCCTGTGGGAAAAAAGATTTTTCAGAGATCAAGAAATGACTTTAGTTTTTTGTTTCCTATAAGGAGAAAAAGTGATTTAAGTCTTTTTTTTTTCCCTCAGTTTCCCAAAGGGGAGAAAAATCATGCCTCTCAGGAAAATGGTTGGTGTTTAGCATGAGCAGTTCTGTAGCAAAAATGATTTTCCTGACAGCTCAGGAGGCCAAGGTGCTCGGTTTGCATGAAACTAACACGAGCCACCTGCTCACTCTGGGGCCTCTCCTCATCCTCTGTGCTTCAGAGAGATACTCATGATTGCATGGGGTCAAGAGAATGATTTTAGAAAGAAACAAATTGAAAAACAGATGTTTGTTTTCAATCAAGAGTTGATGAAAATCTGCTAAAGGAATAAAGGCCAGTTCCTCCCTGGAGGGAAGGGAGTCTGCTATAGGACAGGGGATTTGGGTTCTTGCATACTTTGTGTATAGAAATGTCCTGTTAACTTTAATCTATTCCAATACTTGAGGAAATGGTAACTAGTTGGGTAAACATTTTAAGTTAAAAATCAGTTCTGAAACATTATAAATCCCACCATGGGATTATTCTAATAAGCTGCCTCACTCATTCATTCCATGACTTATCTATTCAGTGATTCATTCATCACCCAGGATCCCCCCCATAGATCAGACACAATTCTGCTGCCTGGCTTGCTGATGTGATTTCAACCCAAACCCATTCTAAAGATCCTTAAAATACAACCAGACATGATACAAAAAGACACTGTACATGAGTCAATGACGATATGCATTCCATAGTGGCCTTTACTTCACTCTCTCCCAGAAGACCCTTTCTCTGAGTATGAAGTATGAATTCATGTTTTCAAAGATGCAGCACCTGCAGAAAGTATGCTTTATATGATAGTCACATGACTTCGCAAGGTAGGTAAAGAGTCAAAATCCAAGTCAGAAGGTTCAAACATGTCTCATTAGCTTTTGAAAAGACTGGTACCAAATTGCTGATTAAAAAGAACAGTGGCTCCTATATTCTAAAGAAGAGTATAAGAGACTTTTTCTTTCTTTCTTTTTTTTTTTTTTTTTTTTTGGTGCTGGGGACTGAATCCATGGCCTCTTTAATGCTAAGCATACATTCTACCACTGAGTTATCCTCAAAGCCCCCCAAAAAGACTTTATTGAAAATGAAAGAGAAGAAACAAGCAAAGAATCCAGACTTTTTTCCACTCTGTTACCATCCCCTCAAAAGAGCATGGCCAACCGAGTTCACATAGGAAAGAGGCCCTTGTCTCATGATCCCCAACGCTTGCCTCAGAATCCCACATTAGTGCCACAATCCCACCAGCTGAGCCACCTGGAATTGCCTGTTCAATGGAATTAGCCTTCCATCTTTAATTGGCTAGAAAGTTTGCCAAGAAATTTGTCCTGAATAGTCCATCAGGCAGAAAACCTGAGGATAAAAGATGGTCCAATAATTACCAGTGGGAACTAAAGAGGGTGACTACTCGTGAAATAGGCTATTTTGTGAAGCTCCCTGAAGCTGGAGGGCAAGGAGTGCTGTGTGGGGCAGAGCCTGTGGAGGCCTGCCCCCTCATAAACCCTCCTCTCTGAGGCCAGCACCTCCAGCCGATGAGGTCATGACAAAGTGCAACAGGTCCTGACACATCGTACCCTCCCAGGAGTCAACAAGTTACCTGAAAAAGCTGGATTTGCCCCAGCAAGCTGTCCTGGGCTACAGTCACTTGGATAAGTTCACTCTAGAACTTCAGGAACAGAAGCTTCCTTCTGCAGCCAGAAAAGCCTGTATTTCTAACATGCTGCTAAACGTGGGAAAGACCATTAATAACTATCCCAGGTACATTTTTGACTCAATAACTCCACTCTTAGGAATATGGTCTCTTGGATGTGTGCAAAAGTGCAGCTTTAAGACTGCCATCACAGGATGATTATTTTTAAAAAATAATAATTTACATGTCTTACTCTATAAAGTAAATATAAACTATAATTTTATATAGACTTTAAAGATAATGGTGTAAAGGAAGAAAAATCTGTATTTTCCAACTTTTGGTATAGTAAATAAACACTTTTACAAAGCTGTAAATAAAACAAACAAAAACCCTGTGAGGGAAAGTAAAATTTTTAATTTTGCATAGATCAATATTTAGAGTTAAAAGATAATTTGAACATATTAGAAGAAAATAACATAGGGTGGGGTTTTTTACTTATTTGTTTGTTTTGGTACAAATTTCTACCTAAGATAGACATTCACTCAAATAATTTTAGATATTAAGATCTAGATCTATTAAGTTATCATTGAACTTTTCGCCATTTTGTTTTGTTTTGCTTTTTAATCAAAATCTGGTCCCAAACTCGGAAATGGTGCCTATAACCCCAGCAACTCAGGAGGCTAAGGCAAGAGGATCACAAGTTTGCAGCCCTTAGGGCAAATAAGGAGACCCTATCACAAAATAAAATATTTTTTAAAAGGGCAGGGGATGCCGCTCAGTGGTAGAGCACCACTGGGTTCAATCTCTAGTTCTGAAACAAAACAAAATCCCTTGGGAAATAAGATCAGTAAGAAGGCTTTTTAAAAAATTGTCATCCATGAACTTTATCAACAGATATTTTTCCTTTCAGAATTTCAAAAAGCAGGACATGGTCATAAAATCTTAACAGGGCAGCAGCTGTGGTATGGATGTGACGAGGTCGGTACCAGAGATGCTGATGGCAAAGGAAAACAACAGCTGGCAGCCTGGGAATGAGAGAGGAGTGAGCGGGCTATGATGAGCTGACCCGAGAACTAGGAAAGCACAAACAGTCCTAAGACACCGAGAGGTCAACACAATCCAGCAAAGTACACTGACCGATGGTCACGTGAGTCACCCCCAAAACACAAATGGTAATTTGTCTAAACTGGCACAAAGGCAGAAGAGCAGGCTACCTATTTATATAACTAGATAAATTTATGTATTTGCATAGACACATTTTTAAAGTAGGATTTTATATATATTTGTGTGTTGGCATAGGGGTGGGTGGATGTAGTTGTCTTTAAATTTCTAGCTTTTAAAGAAGAATATGGGGTGAAGTCTAAACCTACTCTGTTGTTTTCTTAGTAGCACTATACCCATGATACTTTCTTGATTTTGACAAAAGTACTGTGGTGATTTAAGATGTTCACATAAGGGAAAGCAGGGTGAAGGGTATACAGGAACTCTCTGAACTATCTTCACAACTTCTCTGTATAATCTAAAATTATCCCTTGATGAAAGTTTATTAAAAATAAAGAATAGGGTCTTGTTTATCTTATACTATCTCTACCTCTGTATCCTACTCCTAATTCTCCAAGGGTCCCTTTCAATGATAGGGTTTGCTTGCATAAACTCACCACTGCTAGGACCCTTTGGTCCTAGAGGTGACCCTGCCTTTAGAACCTAACAGTTCAGAGCAGAGGGCAAAGCATCGCCCCTCCCCTTCATCCCCCCTACCCCCTGCAAAAGGGAGTGACCTCTCTTCATGGACTAGTAAGAAAGTCGGCCTGGTCCCTAGGTTTGCAAAATCTGGGAAAGCAAGTGGCACACCCCCCACTCCACCCCTGGGCAGGATCCCAGTGCCCGGAAATGCTTTATCTGACAGGAAGCCTCTTCAGGATGACTTCAACCACCAGACCCCAGGCATTATCTCATCTTGGCTGCATGTCATCCTCTGCATTCTCCCTTAAGTTGCTAAGAGGAAATGGGGGATGCGATGCAGTTCCGACAGCCCACCTTGTTCTTAGGTGGCTATTTTTAGCACTTTGAGGCACAGAAGTGACATTTTTCTTTTCTTTTTTTTCTGCTTTAGTGGTGCTGGAGATGGAACCTAGGATCCCATGTACGCTAGGCAAGTGTTCTCACTGCTGAGCTACCCAGGGTTTTTGTTGTTATTGTTTTTAGAGAAGGATCTTGCTATGTTACCTAGAATAGTCTCAAACTGGGTTCAAGGGATCCTCTTGCCTCAGCCTCCTGGGTGGGCCACCATACTTTGCAAAGAGGTTACTTTTTAAGGCCACTCAATACATGCTCTGTTATACTCAATGAAAGGAAAAACAAAATGAAACAAACAAACAAAAAAACCATGTAGCACTTAGGGGAGCCAGCAAACAGCAGTGAACAATAGGGGTAAAACACTACAACTCAGAGAGCTGTAAATATTTACTTGGTCCCACGGCATATTTACTGTTCAATGGTTGTGCAAAACAAATGTTCTAGGACAAGATGTGGCCTGCACTCTTATAGGCTCCCAGGGTTTCAAAGCTGAAAAAGAGCAGAGATGTCCAGTTCCCACACTGTACAGATTAGAAGGTGGAAGTTCTAAGTATTGCTCCCTTCAAAATGTCTGCTTTTTAAAATATCTCTATTACAACATACACTCTGAGCCACAGTTCACTGTTTATCTGTCTTGTCTCTCACATGAGATTAGAAATGTGTGTATGCCGAGGGACTCAGCGCTGTGCCGTGAGAGAGCATTGTAAGCAGTCAATAAAAATTTGTCTGAGACACCAGGATGGAAGTTCTGCCCTGACTCATGTTTCCGGGGACCACTTCACTGCACCTAATTTTAAAACTGGTAAGACAAATTCTATTTCTGAATGGCTGAAACAACAGCTAGGAGTTCATTGGGAAATTTACCCAATATCATGTAAAATTAATACTACTTATTAAATAATTTTTTAAAATTTACTTATTTTGTCAGATAATGACCAAAATACTTTCACTTTTTAGATGAGAATTTTTAGAATGTTGCTTTATTAAATTTCATGGTTAGGAAGATATACTGAGATATAAAAGATTTTCGAAAACTATAAAATCAAAATAGCAAAGTTCCTACTTACAAACATATAGACAGTTATTACACAATGCCAAAACCTTGAACCCCAGATTATATCCACCTGATCTTATGGACACTTTGATTAGCAATCTGGGGTACAAAAATGTGGAAAATCCTTCTCTTTGTCTCAAAGACATGAATATCTCCAGCTCCTCAACTGTACTAATCAAGTTCAGGGTAAAACAGAATGGCAAATTATTAAAATCCCCAGATGAGCCCACTATATCATCTCAATACAAGAAAGAGATGAAGGATCAGTCTTGGCTTCAGTTTTTCCTAAAGTAGCCATGGCAGGAAAAGTTTGAATCAATGCTACCAATTACTCAGACAGAAGTTTCAAAGAGGGGCAAGGAGAACTTGCTGGCTTCCCAAGGGTGGGCTTCCTTAACGGAGCCCCCCTTTCAGTTACAGTGCAGCTTCTGGTCCAAGCTATTCAAGCTCTTCAGTGTTCTCCAATTAAGACACAACTTACCCTATTAGCTGCCATCAACTCTGCATGGCTCACGCTCCCACGTTCTCCATCACAACAAGCTGAGTGGAGGAATGAACTTCACTTTCCTATGTACGCCATTCCCCATGTATTTGATACCAAATTTAAACATAAGCACCAGCCATGGGATGAGATGTTTCTAAGGCTTTAGTTACATAGTTTCATACCCAGAGACCTCACCCCCACAAAGACCACTTAATTAGAAAAATTCTTGGGTGTGAGTCTATGCATTTCAGGGCAGCTATGTAATCACTCTGGTTCCATGCTTACCATTTTCAGTCATCGGATTGATTTGCAATAGGTAATTCCATGTGTTAATAAGTGTTAATAAAAAAGTGGACTAAAAGAGAATAGCCTAGGATGAAAACAAACAAAAGACACACACGTTTCCAAAGCAAGAACTTGAGCACTGAGCCATCAGGAAAGGATGGCAGCATCTTTTGCAAAGGTTACATTTAATCAAGATCTTGGCATTTGTTTCATTATTTGCAAAAGACCTTTTTCCTTTGCTAACTTTTTTACAATATCACAGATGATGGTTTGGGGGGAGGGGGAACCCTGGGGATTGAATTCAGAGGTGCTTTACTACTGAGTCACATCTCCCTGAAGCCCTTTTTATTTTTTGAGAAAGGGTTTCACTAAGTTGCTTAGGGCCCCACTAAGTTGCTGAGGCTAGCCTTAAATTTGCAATCCTCCTGCTTCAGCCTCCTGAGTCACTGGGATTACAGGCACGAACCACTAAGTTTGGTCACATTATACTTTTATAGACTTTAGCTCAGGTAATTCTCACAAATGCATTACAAGATAGGAACTACTAGCAAACCCACTGTGAGGTGAGGAAGTTGAGGCTAAGATTAAGCCCCAGCTTCACCTAGTTGGGGAAGCAAGATTTGAACCTAGTTCCTCCCCAAACCTAAATTCATACACCATTGGTACTGTTTTCCCAATTACAGTTCATTTACAGTAGTCACATGTGAGATTTTTAAGATACATGTGGATTTACATATTTTTATTTCAATAGTTATTTTAGTGTGGATTACAAAAGAACTATGCAACTAGCAGATTTACCTTGGATCTTACTGCTTAGGACCTGGCTAATTTTGCATCAGTCACATACTTTTCAAGAGCTAAAAGAAATAGTCACAAGTTCTTGTGCTGTCTCTCTTAAGAATCAAGCAATCTGGCCTATCAATGGATGGAGTCTATACCAGTCTCTTAGATTAATTGTACTAGTTGGTCTGGACATTAAAGGCTCCTTAGTAGGGCCAGGTGCATTGCTGCACACCTGTAATTCCAGTGACTTGGGAGGCTGAGGCAAGAAGATTGAAAGGCCAGTCTCAGTAATTTAGTGAGACCCTGTGTAAAAGTAAAAAATAAAAAGGCTGGGGATATTGCTTAGTGGAAGAGTACCCCTGGATTCAATCTCCAGGACCTAGCAGGTGTCTAAAATGCTTCAAAGAAGAATTTCTTTTCTCATCCCTTTCTTCTTCGTCAATTAACCCCCTCATCTTTCTACCCATCCTCTCTCTCTCTCACACACACACACACACACACACACACACACACACACACATGAGTCATCTAGCCCTGGAAGATTACCCAACATAAAGTGAAGTAAGGAAGGATGTCTGGAAGCAAATAGACAGGCTCACTCATCCTTCTGTCCCCACCATGGCTCATCATGGAACTCTCCCTGGGTGGCCATAGCTGACTCCTGAGCAAGTACCCTGTTTAGATGATGGCCAGACATCAAAATCCAAGTTGCTTTACAACTCTCTGAAGTAAAAAGTCCATTTGGTGGTGTGAATTTTAAGTTCATTTTATTTCCTCTATTGTGGAAATGACTTATAAGCAACTGTTAATTATTGGTTGTGGCTAGCCATGAGATGGGCTGACTTTGAGCTCCACATTTTACTTTAAAATATAACTTCTGCTGGGCATGGTGGTATACATCTGTAATCACAGTGATTCAGGAGGTTGAGGCAGGAGTATCCCAAGATCAAGGTCAGCCTCAGGAAGTTAGTGAGGCCCTAAACAACTTAGTGAGACCCTGTCTCAAAATAAAAAAAATAAAAAGGGCTGGGGATGTGGCTCAGTGGTTAAGTACCCATGGATTCAATCCCTAGTATCAAAACAAAAGCAAAAATTTCAAATGTTACAGATTGAAGTTCTTCCTAGACTGCCACTTGGGTCGCTTCCTCAGAGGAAAGTATTTTAATGAATTTAGGGTATTATCCTTTCAGATTGCTTTCTAGGCATACACATTTATTTATGTTTGAAAAATAAAAAGAGATGTTTTATGGTGGTTTAGTTTAGTACACAAATGTCATCATACTCAAATTTCTGTAACTACTTTTATACAACTAACACTGTTTCAGCAACTTTATTTATTTATTTGGTATTGGGAATTGAATTTAGGAGCACTTTATTTTTTATTTTGAGACAGGGTCTTGATAAACTGCTAAATGAAGATGAGGATGGAATTTGCCATCCTCCTGCCTCAGTCTCCTGATAATGTAAGAAAAAGAAATGAAGAAACAAGAATACCTGGCACATGATAGGTCCTTGGTACATGGCAATTATTTAAAGATTCTTCTCAAAGTTCTGCTAAACAGTGCAAAATGCAAATCAATTTCTATTATGGAGAATTTCCAGCTTATCTTCAAAAATGACTAGTTCCCCTTGGAATATCTTATTAGTATGGATACTGCACCCTGGATTTATAGGTAGGGAAATTGAGACAGAGGGATTACTCAAGACGGATCTATCATGGTGCCAGGATTATTTTTTTCAAAAGCCATTAAGCTCCTTTTCTTAAGGCTTATCATTGAATTAGTATATAGAATGCTTGAAATTGCTACCTGAAACCTGGTAAGTATGTTGACTAGAATCCTGCCTGTCTCTCTTAATTTCCCACAAATGACATTTTTTTTTTTTGGGTGCTGGGATCGAACCCAGGGCCTTGTGCTTACAAGGCAAGCACTCTACCGACTGAGCTATCTCCCCAGCCCCCCACAAATGACTCTTTAAAAACAAATAAAAGGAACGATATCGTCCAGGCAAAGAAAAAAAAGGAAAATAAAACCGTACCAACTGCTGTTGCCCCCACGATTCCAACCAACAGACAGCAGGTTTTGTCTCAACCTTGAAGCAGGGCTAAAACCAATCAGCCTGTGGGTTTGCGGGGCTGGAGGAGGCACTCTGAATCAATTTTCCAGGATTCCACGAAGTCAGAGGGAAAGAGAGGGTGGTTCTATGACAACAGAAATTTTTCTGGGAGTCCCACAAGCTGTGTTCTCCTCTACCTCTCTCCTGCTCCATCACCTCTACCAAATCATGATACATCACAGATGAGAGACAGCCTCCCAGCGTGTCCCCTGATCCCTGCCTCCTGTTGCTCATGCCTTGATCCTTCTCCCCTTAAGTCCAGGCTGCCTAGTGATTTGTTTCTAGTCATACAGTGCATGGCAAGGTGGCAGGATGTATAAGATTATGTGTATACAATTACGTTACCTAAGATGGGTTATAAACTAATATTTTGAGGCAACTCTTCTTTGCTGGCATTAAAGAAACAGGTCATGTTGGAAGAGGCCCATATGGACAAGGAGCTAAAAGGCTGCCTTTCAAAGTGGAAGGCAGGGACTAGAATGCAGCTCAGTGGTAGAGCCCTTGCCTAGCATGTGTGAGGCCCTCAATTCAAGCCTCAGTACTAAAAAGAATTTTTTTTTAAATTTAAAATAAAAGCTGAAGGTAGCTTTCAATCAATAAGAAAATCAAGCAAGCCTCAGTCCTACAACCCTAAGGACTGAATGCTGCTAATAACCAAGTGAGTTTGGAAACAGATCCTCCTCCAATCAGATCTCAGATGAGAGCCCAGTCCTAGCCCACACCTTGATTTTAGCTTTATGAGACCTGAAGTTGAGGACCTAGTTAAGCTGCTTCTGATCCTAACCTACAAAAACTGTTCCATGACAAGTGTGTGCTGTTTTAAGACTCCTAATTTGTATTAATATTGCTACAGATAATGAATCCATCACATTTGCTTCCATTTCTTCATCTGAATCAAGACAGAAATCATATGCAGCCTTTAGCTGCTGGTAGCTAAAGAGCAAAATTTCTTATCAGAATTGGACCAAGAGGCCTATTTGGTGATGCCTGAATTGAATCGAGCCCTACAGCATTATTTGATTTTTCTTTTCCCTTCAGTGAGAGAGAACAACATACATTCTAATATAAAATGTTACCTCTCGAGTAGATGATCTTTCTGGGAGATCTCCCTGACTTCCTAGTTGACTTATTACCCACTAGGCCCTGATTTCACTAAGCCACTCCCTCATCGTGACCTTTATAAAACACCATCCCAAACAGATCCGATCCCTCTTCCAAAACCTACACTTCCTGGAGAATCAAAGCCAAACTCAAACGCAAGGCCAGGTTTGAATGAATAAGGAAATGAATAAGGGTCCGAGGTGCCTGTCATCCCAGCGGCTCAGGAGGCTGAGGCTGAAGGACTGCCAGCAGGTTCAAAGCCAGCCTTGGCAAATTAGTGAGACCCTGTCTCAAAATAAAAAATTAAAAAAGGGCTGGGGATGTGGCTCAGTGGTTAAGTGCCCCTGGGTTCAATCCCCAGTACCAATAAATAAAAAAATAATAATAATAATGAATAAAGGCATCTGGTAGAGCAAATCACATGTGCTGAAGCTGTGACTGCACAGTGGCAGGACCATGGCTCATTCGTCTCCATCGCCCAGTATCTGGCACAGTGCTTGCCCCTCAACAGCTGCCCCTAGTCCTCCACTGAGATGCTGAAATAAAAGTGCAGAACTGTTTGCTCTCCACTGCTTAAGAGACATCTCTGTGTTACCTTAGTGACTTTGGGTCAAGTACTTGCACCATTTGAAAATGAACCCAGCCTTTCTAAGGTCTATAATCCATCTATTACACAATAATATTTAACAGTTAACAGTAATAATATATAATGTTTATTATTCCTAAAATTCCCATCTGGGTCCATAACATTTCCTTCTTTGTTCCAACCCAAGAGGTTTTTTTGTTGTTGTTGTTGTTGGTTGCTTTTGTTTTTTGTGTTTTTTTTTTTGTGGTGCTGGGGATCAAACCCAGTGTGTTGCACATGCTAGGCAAGTGTTCTACCACTGAGCTGCGTCCCTAGCCCTTTTAAAGGGGTTGTATCTATGACTTTCATTCAGGCCTCAAAGAAGCACAGGAACACAAACACAACTGAACAGAAATTAGAAGAATGAGGTTGCAGGTAATAGGGATTGAATTAAAACACTAGATAATGGTCTTACAGCTAATGGAGATATATAGTTACTTCAAGTTCAGCAATAATTAATGAGAGCTACAGGTTCACAACGATTAATGGGAGTTAATTATTACAGCAGGTGAAAATGACCAGAGAACTTCCAGGCCCAATGTTGTTTACTTGAAAGGGCACATTGATAGATTGCTGGCAATAGGTTCAGAGTATATGTCAGCTCTTTAATATGGTGGTTTTTGCTGCTTTGCATGAGCTCCCGAACAGCTGAGATTGTCTGGTTGTGTTTTAGAACAGGGCTTGCTCATACACGTGCTTTACAACCTATCCCCCATAAAAGCACCTTCCTCAGATCTAGCCTTGGGCCAAATTTGCCCTTAATGAACCCAGAGCCTTGTGTCCTATCCTCTTCCTCTCCCTGTCAAAGTTCTACACAGGCCGGACATGGTGTTGCATGCCTGTAATCCCAGCAGCTTGGAAGGCCAAGGCAGGAAGATCTGAGTTCAAGGCCAGCCTCAGCAACTTAGTGAGGCCCTAAGCAACTTAGTGAGACTGTGACTCAAAATAAAACATAAAAAGGGATGGGGATGTGACTTGGTGGTTAAGCACCCCTGGGTTCAGTCCCTGGTACAAAAAAAGAAAAGAAAGGAAAAGTTTTTTTAAAAAACCCTCTAAACAGTTAGAATCAGTCTTACAACAGATTGCTATTCAAAGTGCTTCCTTTTGAAGGCACCTGCATTTAGCAAAGTATCAGTAATTATTAAAAAATTTATATACAAATTATTTGCATATACACCATCTTCAATGCCCAGTATCCAGCACATAATAGGCATTCAGTTATTACTGATTGGGCAGATCAAGAAACTGAAGCATAGACAGGATGAGTAACCTGCCTAAGATAACACAGTATATTAGAGACAGAACACATTTCCTGATGGCATATTCCAAACTCTCTAAGTTCCCACCAAGTTGTAAACTACAGAGAGAAAGATTCATAAGCAAAATTTTAATTCAGGGGGAAGAGGTCTTCCCAACTCCTTAAAATTTATTTCATGAAAAGATTTTTCCCCCACTTGGAGCCAATTGAACTTTACCCAAATTGAGGCATACTTCCAAGACCCAAACTTGCAAGTTCATACCTGAATCCAGCCTCACTCCATACTTCAATTCAGTTCCCCCGGCACACAGAGGCCCACTGTGCTCTACCTGTAGGATGCTTCCAAGGCGGAAGCAGGGACCTTGAGGTTAGAGTGAACATTTTCTCACCTCTTCCTTCAAAAATGCTCTCCTTTTTTCCTGGTATTGCTTGAAAATTATGAACTTCGAGTTTTTAAAAGGCTAAGAAGTCCTTAAGTGTGCTTATCCTGGATTGTATAAAGAGAAGTTGGACTGGGCAGACTCAGCACAGAGAGCAGGGGAAGCACTGCAGGGGAGGCTGGAACTGCACCTGCCCTCCAGGAGCTTAGAGGGCACTGGAGACAGTTACATGGAGACAGTGACATCGCAACTCCCAGGAGCACCTGAACATGGAGGAAACAAGACTCCTGAGGCCATGGAGCCAGGCCACTTTACCCTGTATATTTCTGGGAATTGCTTTCTGAGTCAGAAGTAGCTTTAAAACAAAAAATGCTAACTAACGTTGTGACATTTAAATTTGGATCTTATTTATGGATAAAATAATAGACTGGGATTTGCTTTAAAATACCCCTCCCCCCAAGATGATGTGGATGGGGGAATAAGTAAAAGAAAAATGATAACCTATGACACCTGTTAGGGCTGGGTGACCAGTATACAGGGCTTTATTAATCTCTCAAATTTTACATATGCTTGAAAATGTCTACAATAAACAAAATTAAACATCTGGGGAATCAATTGTAAGCTGTATAACACGTGAGCTCTGGGGCTTCAGGCAATTCACAGACCTCATCAGACCTCAGTTTCCCCAACTGTACAATGGCTATAACACATCCTCCCATAGATGACTGTTTTTAGACTTAAATGATAAGATAATAAAATGTAAATAAAGGTACTATTCTGAAAAAATAGTACTATTCCTGAAAAAAATGTAAGAGCCCAGCAAGAGGTAGTTTCTTACTGTTATCCTGTAATAAAAGTTTTTGGAGGACATGGGTGATGAGAACATACTCCTACATGGGCACAGCTGAAGCACAGCTGAACAATCACCATTCAGTTCTCCCACAGAGATGTCTTAATACAGTTGATATCCCAGTGGCTTTTTTAAAAGGCTGAATTCAACACTAATTATTATCAGCAGGTATCCAGTTCTTTATTTAGTAAAACCATTAAAAGAGCTTTATTTTTATCTTAATTGCAGCAAAGCAAGCCTCCTTTGCCTCCTGCCGACAGGAGAGCCAGTCTTCTGTGAAGCTGCTTTATTCCGTATGTTCCCCGGGCTTACTAAATAGCACCTAAGTATCCTGTAAGTACAGAATCAGAAGATCTTTTCACTAGGAACTTATGTAATTCTTCTTTACAAGTTTGCACGAGAAGTTAGCACTGTGGCTTACTTAAAGTAGAAACGACACACAGCCCATGAGGTGTTCCCAGGCAAATTCACAAACGATATGGTTTAGTGATAGTCTAGATCCATCTTAGCCATGTCAAGACCTTGATGAAGTTTGTTTAACTCTTTGTCCTCATTCTTTTCATCTATAAAATGGGGACAGGGATGGTAGCAGTTTCCCAGGGTAGTTAAAAAGAGAAAACATATGTTAAGTCCATACAGTAAAAGTTCAATGAGCCTTATCTGCTTTTAATGTTGTTGTTGTTGTTGTTGTTATTATTATTATTTTAATTATTATTATTTATGCAGTAGTGGGGATTAAACCCAGAGGTGCTCTACTACTGAGCTGTACCCCCAGACATTTTTATTTATATTTTGAGATGATATCTCACTAAGTTGAGCAGGCGGGCCTTGAACTTGCCATTCTCTTGCCTCAGCCTCCTCAGAAGCTGGGAATACAGGTGTGCACCATCATACACCTGCTTTTCTGATTCTTGTACCCTGATCTCAACTAAGCAGCTCTCACTTGGAGCTCACTCATCTCTCCCACAATGCTCACATCCTGTTGCTTTAAAGATGATGTTATACCAACTCTAGTAGCCCAAAATAGATGGTCCCTCCTCAACTCTGGGCGAAACAACAAGAAATTTAATTACCAAAGAAAACACACTGTTTTCTATTTCTAGACACAAATCCTAAAGTAGCACAAAGCGTGGAAAAGTGTCTCTGAAAACACATTTTCATCTCAGTTGGCTGTTTCTAGATTTCAGAGAACAATGTATTCTAAAAATACTATGCCCACATTCATCTTCTCCTACTTCCCCCTCAGAGAACCACCTTCCAGCCTGCCGAGGGCATGACAGTTGAAAGGCCTTCTGCAAAACACAGCTTACAAGATGCAGACTCTAGTCTTGGATCATACCAATTTCATCTTCTAGGTTTTAATCCAGGCTACACCACCTCTCCCATAACACTGCTGGGGCCTTAGGGATAATGTTTCTAAACTCTATTTCTTTCTTAATTGATTGGCCATCACATTCAGGCAAACAGAACTGCAGTTTTATTTTTTGATACAAAGTCTCACTTAGTTGTTTATGACCTCACTGGGTTACTGAGACTAGTCTTGAACTTGTGATCCTCTTGCCTCAGCCTCCTGAGTCTCTGGGATCACAGGCATGTGCCACTGCACCTGGCTCAATTTTTTAAATATAAACTTGATTATTTGGAACTTAAAATGAGGTGGATTTTTTCTTTTTTCCTTTCCCCCTTCTCTCCCACATAGGAAACAAAGGGATCTGAAGTGTATTTAACTCCTGGAATAGTCAAAAACTACTTAAAAATCAATTTGCCATGTGTATTTATTTGACAATTATATGCACATTGCCTGTGATATACTCTCCTGGCACTCTGGGAAGCACATGGAGAGAGACAAATTAAATAACATTCCAGGTCCTCAAGGGGCCTCAAACCCTAGTTTCTATTTTTTTTTTTAATTAATCATTATATGGAGCTCACTATAAGCTGGGTGCTGTGCTGGCCACTTTACAAATATTAACTCATTAAATCCTATTCTTGTTTTGTTTTTTTGGGTGCTGAGGATCGAACCCAGGATCCTGTGCTTACAAGGCAAGCACTCTACCGACTGAGCTATCTCCCCAGCCCCTTAAATCCTATTCTTATAACAATTTCATGCGAAAGGTATTAGCATCCTAGTCATACAGATGAGACAACCAAGACACAAAAGAGATCAAGATTATGCAGCTAGTGATTGTCAGAGTGGAGACAGAAACCCAGACCCCCTGACTCCCAGGTTGGTCTCTTCACTAGATCCATCATGTTGCTTCTTGTGGGGGAATTTCCCTTTGATTCCACCCAAGGTCCTGGCTGTGTGCTGGGGGTAGGTGCGTAGGGCACCCATGTCACTACTTCCTCTGTGCCTGAACATACACCCTCTGCTCCATCTCAGCCCCAGTTATTGACAGAAACTATTTATTGAGTCCTCATATCATCACCTCCGCCAGTACAGCAGATCCAGCTTTAAAATCTACTTCTCTCCTCCCCTCCTTCAACGCCGCTCTCTCTCACTCTAACCTGGACTATCTCCTAACGGGTTTTCCTTGTTCTAGTCTTTCTTCCAATGCTCTCTTTAAAAAAAAAAAAAAAAGCCAAAAGTTGGGGGTGGGTGGAGGCTGGGAATGCAGCACAGTGGTAGAATGCTGGCCTAGCATGTGTGAGGCCCTGGGTTTGATCCCTAGCAGCACAATATAGACAAGCAAAAAGAAGAAAATTTCATCATTTAATCAATCTAACATTTTTGGGATTTAGGTTAATCTCTCTTTGATAACACACATATATCTTTTTTTTTTTTTTTTTTTTTTTTTTTTTATTTTTAACCTGAACAAGTAAAATAATCAAGTTAAAAAACAAAAAAAAAAAAAGAAGAAAATTTCATTACCCAAAGCCTGTTTCTAGAGACAAGCATCAAATCATTTCAGATTTTGCCTCTGTTTATGTACATAATATTCACTAACATCAGACTATATGTTATTTTTCTATGAAGTTTGTTCTTTCACAAAGATTCAGCATTAATTAGAGGAGAATTGGGTCACATTTCACATGGGTCAGAAACCTTGCCCCTGGGCCCTGTCACCTGGCCTCCCAAGGTCATCACCACTGAGGACCTGTGCATCTCCTACATACATATGACTCATTCTACTCCTGCCCCAACATTTTCCAACCCATGTCTTTGCCAGGGTTCCTTCTTGGGCAGGGAATACCCCACCCTCAATAGAGATGTGTCGCACTGGGCAATAATACCCTAGTGTAGAAATAAGGAACTTCCTCCTGGGCCTCCTCCAAAGATGGGGATCTCAAGGGCCCCATGGCTGTTAAGGGTTCTAATCCTATTTTCATGATCCTTTACTCTCTTGATCTCTTAAGTGATTTTATCTCACAGTAGGCAGACTCTGTGTAGGTATTCTCACCTGGTTCTTCCTCCAGTAGATTCTTTGGGTTGAATGAGATGTCAGAGACCAGATAAAAGGGAACCAGATGAAAACAGACACTGACCACCAGTGATCTGACCCTGATCCACACTTTAGTCCCCAGGATGCCCAGACTGGCGAGCTGCCTGATCCTTGGCATGCTGATGTCACCATGGAGGATGGACACATGGACATACAGACACCCACGGTGACCAAAACTGTTATTTTCTCAAATGTATCAGTAGAAAGCTACAGAACTGGGTTCATTTCTCTTAACTTCTGCAGACCAAAATCATGGCCCGTTGTTTTCTGTTTCAGGGTCCTAAAGCTGGGGAAAATCCCTACAGAATTGTCACAAATGATTCACATGTTTAAAAAAAAAAAAAACCCTACTTGTTGAATATGCCATTCTTAATGGTCAACTTGGAGAAGAAAATGTGAAATATGCAGCTGATCAACTCCCCAGCTCTGGGCTGAGCTGGCTGATTCAAACCCCAAGCTGACATGTCCACTTGATCCTCTCGGCCATTCCCTTGACTCATGAAAATTAATTACTTCCCAAAGATGAGGCTGGCTGCTCAGAGACTATATGGATCAAACTCACATTTCAAAAATAGTATAAAGGCTAAGAATAGCTAGAAAGTACTTGACTTCAGAATCTTTATTTGACGTTCAAGGGGTTTTGTGTTACAGAAAACAAGACCTCCAGGAACAGCAGATTTTTAAACACTGAATTGATCCAAAGAGGAAGATCTACATGCATGATAAACTGCATTTACTAATTTTTTTTTTTCAATTCAGCACTCGCCATCAGGATCTAAGTAGGGGACACTGAGTATGGATGACCTAGTATCCTCAAAGGAAAATTTGGTGCAAGTGACAAATCAAGTCTACAGGTGAATATATCTGATGACTGTATTGAAGAAGACTCACATCTTCTACCCTCAAAAATATAACTGCGCTATCTTGCTATTCAAAGTTCCTTGCTGCATTTTTATCATGGACCATGTTGTTAAATGTTAAGAACTGAAATAAATGACTGCTTTAATCTATCTCCTAATGGGTTTTCTTTGTTCTGGTCTTTCTTCCAATGCTCTTTTCCACATACTGTGAATCTTGACTTTTTTCTCTTTCCCTTTGAGTGTTTGTAAAGCATGTACTATGTACTAAAAGTGGTGTCAGGCACTGCAGGCACTTACATGCAAGTGAAAACACAGGCTCCTATGGAAGCCTCCAGAAGGGGCACCTCTGTTTAAGAACAGGGAAGGCCTCTTCCCTGGAAGGGAATTTACACAGACAACTGAAACCTAAATGACAATCAGGCAAGGGTGAGGATAAAGGAAAAAGAATAAAGAAGATTCCAGGCAGAAGGGTCAGCAGGTGGGAAGTACTATGTCCAGGAAGTTCCAATCTGTTTAACTGGTGTAAAGAGACAGAAACCATGTACATATAACATGTCAAAATACCCTCTACTGTCATGTATATCTAAAAAGAACAAATAAAGGGCTGGGGAGATAGCTCAGTCGGTAGAATGCTTGCCTTACAAGCACAAGGCCTGGGTTCGATCTCCAGCACCGCAAAAAAAAAAAAAAAAAAAGAACAAATAAAGAAAGAGGGAGGGAGGGAGGGTGGTGCATACCTGTAATCCAAGCAACTCTGGAGGTTGAGGTAGGAAGATTCCAAGTTTGAGGTCAACTTCAGCAACTTAGCAAGACTCTACCTCAAAATAAAAAAGTAAAAACTGGCTGGGGTTGTAGCTCAGTGGTAGAGCGCTTGCCTAGCATGTGTGAGGCACTGGGTTCGATCCTTAGCACCTCATAAAAATAAATAAAGTAAAAGCATTCTGTTCATCTACAACTATAAAAAAAATTATTTTAAAATGGTTGTGGATGTGGCTCAGTGGTAAAGTGCCTCTGGGTTCAATCCCAGTACTGAGAGAGAGAGAGAGAGAGAGAGAGAGAGAGAGAGAGAGAGAGAGAGAGAGAGAGAGAGAGAGAGAGAATGCAGAGATGGGCTGGGGCAGGGTCTTGAAGTCACATTAAGGAGGATTAATCCTTAGGCTTTCTCTGGAGCGAACAGGAAGTGTAAAGTAGTGGAATGACAACCCAATTTGTGTTTTAGGATGACACTCTCCCCAGAGGCTTCAGTGAAGGGAACAGACTTGTTGCCTTGCAGGCAGATCTCCTAGCTGGCAGCAGGAATCAGGCCAGAGACTAAGGGACCCCTTCAGAGGAGGCAGCACTGGGGCTGGAAAAGTGGGAGGAACCCAGAGATATTTAGGGGGCAGGTGGAGAGCTGGTGGTGGATTAGTGTGGAAAATGAAAGAAAGCAGAGAGGTCATGGTTCTACCAGGCATCTGGCTTTAGTAATTTCGAGGGACTATTCAAGAGACATAAATGTCTGAGGGGCATGGAGGGAGAGCAGGGCAGGCCAGGAGCTGCATTTTAGATGTATTGAGTGTCACATCTGGGGAGACAAATGCAGCTGTCTGGTAGGTCTCAGAGAATACCCCGAGGATGTTCCTATTTAAGAAGTGGGCATAGGAAAAAGAGTTTTCAAAGGAATCTGGAGTGGAGTGGTCAGAAAGGTGAGCATCGTCCACAGGCTGAATCAGGGATGGGAGAGCCATTTCTTCAACCTAGTAAAACACTGAGGTCAGAAGAGAGTCAGAGGAGGGATCCCAACTGAGGGGCCTCGGAGAGAGATGGGGAGAGTGACCAGTGAGGAGGGAGATGGTGTGAGAGGCGGGTGGGAAGGGACAAACCTGCAATCGCCAGGGGCCTTCCACAGAGATGGGAGAGACTTCAGGTTGTCAGGCAATCTTAGTGCTCCTATTTTTACCTGGAGGATATAATTTTCCCCAGACCACATATCTAAAAAGTGAAGGAATAGGAATTCAAACCCATGCTTCCTAACCCTTTCCATAATATCTCATCTTTGTAGCAATAAATGGATCTTTGATGATGCAAAAACAAGTATTCTAGCTGGGCACAGTGGAGCATGCCTGTAATCCCAGCAGCTTGGGAGGCTGAGGCAGGAGGATCACAAGTTCAAAGCCAGCCTCAGCAACTAGGAGGCACTAAACAACTCAGTGAGACCCTGTCTCTAAATAAAATACAAAATAGGGCTGGGGATGTGGCTCAGTGCCCCTGAGTTCAATTCCCAGTACCATAAACAAACAAACAAACAAAAACAAGCACTCTAGGTTGCCTGTCCCCCTCATCCCACCAATGGCTGTAGCGTTCCCCCAAGGGGAAAAAGTTGTAATGCTGAACCAGGTGTGCCCAAATTTGGACATATATGGCACAGATGACATGGACACAGATATCATCAGAAAAGCAGTGCTGAATATTTACCCTTGAACCTATTGTGAAAGGCAATATAAATGCTGACACTAAACCCCCAAAAGGACAAATGTCTTCTTTCAATGTCATTACTTAGCTTTCAAAGGGCTTCTTTCCTTGTCCAGGTTGTGTCAATTCATTCAGTTCTGTTATCAAAGGAGCAGCAGGCTGCAGACCAGCCAGGGCTCTGATCTGAGGGGGAAGACATGGGCTGAGGCCCTGACCCTGCTGTCCCTGAGATGCCTGGTGAAAAGAGCCAGATGATTGGAGTCCATGACCTGCAAATCCTGAGGTGGCATCACAGGAAGACACCAAGTCACATAAAAAACACATAACTCAGAAAAAAGAGGCAAAGGGATAATTAAGAAGGATGAGGATAAAGAGAAAGAAAATGACCTACACGTACCCAGTACCTTCAAAGGCCAACATGAACCAAAGATTTGTAAGTCATCAAGTTTAATAACTGCAATTTCATTTGTGCATTTATTGCTAATAAGCTTTTATTAATGTTTTATTGCATTAGTAATTCATGAACACACATTGTCTTTACTGAGTCCCCTGGATCCCCCTTCCCTGTTCCCCACCTCCACACCGCATCCTAACCTCAACCTCTACCTCCACCCTTGGGGAGTGCCCTTCTCCACTGAGGAAGTTTGGATAGCTCTCATTCCAGACCTTTCTATAGGCCCTCATTTATTTGCATCTTTTGTTTTATAAATTGTTTCAAAGTGAACCCAATTCTATTCCCCCTTGAGAGGTCTTTTGTTTTGCTTTCTTCTTGGTTTTAATTTCATAGTGTCCATCAAGACAGTACTGACACTTCTGCTGCAATAAAACTGGAATTAACAAAAAAATCTATAGGCTTTCCAGTGCTCGGTGATAGGCTTTGCTCTGCTTCCCAAGATCAAACAACTGGCGCTGCATCATCTGAATAAGGTCTAAGCAATGTTATTTCTGGGGAAATTTATATTAGAGCTCTCCCAAATCCCTGGCATACATTTCCCCTTTAAAACCGACTATGGAGAACAAAGCCTGTTACAGAAACATCCCAGTCTGCTGCCATGGGCTATATTTCTTCAGCTGCCAGAACATATGACTGATAACAAGGCCAAGATAAAGGCAATAATTTAAAACTTTTTTTTTCTAGGAGAAAATAAGAAGTCCCCCATATTTGAAAGCATGAAAAATAAAAAAGAACTCTTCTTGCCATTCTAAGTGGTTATTCCTCAACACTAAAACAAAAAGAAAATTGATTTTAAAGCAGGTCACACCTCTAGTGCACAGTGTGGGTGGGTTGCTTTCCTAACATCTAGTCCCCCTTCTTCCTCCCTAGACCTCTACTTTCTGCAAGTAGTTACCCCATTCATCCCCACTGCTTAGTCTGAGTCCACCTGTGTGGCACTTCTTGGGGGGCTATTATTGGCCTAGGGATGGAAATGTGACCTTACACACCCAATTACACTAAAGGGAAAGACTTGTTTTCTAGAAAGTGTAAACACACTGCCCCAGTGGCTATTGGCAGTCATTTAGCAATCCTGAGGGACATCAGCCTGAAGGTGTGGAGAAGTTAGGGAGAGGGGAAGGACCTGAATGCTTGGTGAGAGCTGAGTAACTGTCAATCAGGGATCAAACTACCTCAGTACTCCCTCCTCCCCACACCCCTGCTGGTGACCAAAACAACAGCCTCGTGCATGCTGGGCAAGCACTCTACCTCTGAGTTACCCCCACCCCAACCTCTGTACTTCTTCTTCTGAAATATAGATCATCCTTACTGTCTAAAACTTTGTGAGCTGGGATTTTTGCTGCGTTCTCCAAACTCATAAACATCATAAACATCAAAGAAATATGGGGGCAGGTAGGAATTGAATGGTACCATTTTCTGACCTATAAATTAGATTTTGAAAGGTTTCCTCTTTCCTTCATTATCCCAGTTGCACTGACTATTCACTATATCTATATACATTTGATAGTTGAATACATTTTCCCAGGTTTTGAAGGAACAACTTAATTGTTTCACATGTTAGTGATTAAATATATATGTATATCATCAACTGGCTACCACCACGGAGACTTCAAGGGACACAGACTCAGCTTAAAGGACACCAAGTTCCTGCCAGTGATTGTCAAGGTGTTGGGATTATGACAATTGACAACTGCAGTCTTTGTACCTGTAGATGAGAGGACAGAGACAACAAGGATGGCAGATGGTTCAGAGAGGAACAACTGCCCCAAGGAAGCCCTTAAAGGGAGGGCGGGGCTGCCTTTGGATTGGGGTATCAGGCGTGGCCTTTACACCGAGGTGAGGTTGAAAACTGAGCCCAGAACAAGATGGGAGCCAGGTCTGGAGGAAGAAGAAAAGCAAGAATGAACCTGGCTTGTTTGAGCAGCATCAGGAAGTTCTGGTTTACTCGAAGGCATCAAGAGAGGGTGAGGGTGGAGGGAAGAGGTTGGCGGGTGGGTAGGAAACCAGGCACAGAAGGTCCTAGAAGCCAAAGAAAGAGGATTTCTAATTTATTCTAAGTCAGAGATTCTCAATTATATCTGTGCCTCCATCTTTTTGGGCAGCCTGCTGAAGTCCACTGACTTCTTATCAAAATGTTTTAAATGCAGGATTATGAAAGACAAAGGATGAGGTGTGGGCAGGAGAAGAGAGGGGTTTATCCTGGCAGAAAGAAATATTTTGTCACAAGCATACTTTGGAGGCACCAGTCTAGAGTGGCAATAGAAAGCAGACATTCAGTTGACTTTTATTATTGTTTTTCAATACTTTAGCCCATATACCACCTTCCTGCCTGAACCCAGGGCAGACTTCATTATCACATACCCCCCATGCTACTTCTGATTATACTGACAGTTGTCAACATATTAAAAAGCTGATTTATCATATTGTTTCTTTGCTCATGCTTTAAACAAGAGATCAGGTCCAATCACTACTGTCATTTTGAATAATCATGGGCAAATGATATTTCAAGATGTACATAACCAGAATAATGTAAGAAGAAAATATCAGTGCATTCTTTTGGTGACAGCCACAGGTAACTCCTGCTATCACTGTGGTTAGTTGTCCTCATGTACATGAAAGGAAACCTCAGTTGTAGGGTAGCAAAAATAAAGATTTAATTTTTTCCCAAGTTTACAGACCCCATGGAAGCTCCCTGAAGTCACTGGAGGGTTTGACTTAGGATGTAATGTGATCTGATTTGTGTTTTTCAAAAGATCAGCCTAATGGATGGGTTGGGGGGGTGAAGCAAATAAAATATGCCAGGGTCATTTCCTGTTCAGAAGCTGGCAATGGCCAGCTGGAAGGAAGAGTGACAGCTGGCTTTTACGGAATCATGGCTATTGAAGAACAGAGAAGGGCTGCTGCAGGGAAGGGAGAGACCCCTGTGTGGATCTGAGTGGCTGGGAGGAAAGACACCATGTCGTTCTGGGCTTCCTGTAAGACAGAGTGCAGGTGACTGGCTCCCAGGCCCATTCTGCAGACAGATCGAGGAGCTTGCTGTGCAGTGTCTGGCAGGAGTGAGCCCTCAGGAAATGGGGTCGGTGCCCAGGTGGCCCCTCCCTCTCTCATACCTTCTGCCTGATTTGGCATCAATTTCAGAGGTGGGTGGAACAGGGAGTCATTTAAGGGCTTCCTCATCCTTCCAAAGTCAAGGGATGGCTCTAGATCATCAAGAAAACTTAGTACTGGAAGAGACTGGAACTGAATTCTGTCATCTGAGTTTAGGACAAAATCAACATGGGCCCCTCAAATACTCAAAATTTAAAACCTAGATTGCCCAGGTGAAATGTACTTCCTAACAGGGAAAGAAAAGAAACTTGACCCAGAGGACAGTATAGGGCAATGGTTAGAGCAGGGGTTTCAGCCAGGCCCCCAAAACTGGGCTTTTCTCTTGACACATTGGCAGAAAGGGGCTATGGATCACTTGCTTTTTTTGTTTGTTTGTTTGTTTTGGTACCAGGGATTGAACCCAGGGGCATTTAACTACTGAGCTACATCCCCAGTATTTTTTTTTTTTTTTTTTTCATTTTGAGACAGGTTCTCACTAAATTTTAGGGCCTTGCTAAATTGCTGAGGCTGGCTTTGAACTTGCAATCCTCCTGCCTTAGCCCAAACCACTGAGATTACAGGCATGCACCACTGCACCCAGCCATCACTTCCTTCTTAAAGGGAGCCTGAGTTTGTACCCTTTGAGGGGCTAGGGACAAGGTGGGAAAGGCCTCACGTGCTGGGCCCTTAAGTAGGGACTAATCAGATCATTGCAGGGAGCGAGGAGTTCTGTCCACCACTGCTGAGACATGTGCTCAGCCTGAAACTCCTGCCTTCTAGAAGGACCCCCTCATGCTCTGCCTTTCTCTCTTCTAAAGGCTACTGAAAACCTCTAACCTATTCATTTGCTTATTTATTTTCCCTAACTCTTTTTTTGCCAAATGTCCTTAATTTAAGAAGTAGATTTTATATACAGGTATAGCAGGTCTACACCTGAATAGTTCCCAACTAACCCCCAAAACCCATATGCAGTAACAAAGTACACAAATACATGAGCAAAACCAGATTCCCATTCACCACTTGAAATGGGGGAGCAAAAGGAAGAGAAAGATCCTGACCCCTTCAACTACCTACCCCTTCCATTTGGGAATTTAAGTAGAACAGGACAGAGGCCGAGCCAGGCTAGGGGAGTGGGAGTTGAGGGCGGGGTGGCTGTACTGTGCGCACGAGAGAAACACTGAAAAACCATCCAAGAACCTCTCCTCTCCACCCGTCCCTAACCCTGTGCCCACCTGGATTGCACATCCACTGAAGAGCTGCTGGTGAGCCAACAGCAAGCCACTTTTCAGGAGGGTGGGGACAATCCTTTCCCCAAATCCCTGCTCTTGCTCCAGGGGTGAAACAAAAAACTTCCATCAGGTTTATTTTGCTGGGTGTCATGGCACAAAGAAAGCAGCCCATTTGCAGTCTGAAGGGCAAGGGGGATGCTCCTGTTTTAATATGTGGCTGCTCTATGAAGCCCAGGGCTGATTCGCCTTCACCCCCAGGCCCTGGGGGAACCTCTGTGCCAGGTGCATCACTTAAAAACTCATACAGGACAAGGCTGCTGTGGGTAGCTGACCGAGGCTAGTCAGCAAATTATACCCCTTGCCTCTGCCTTGACCCTGTTATTAGATTTTTTTTTTTTTTTTTGTCAATGAAATTGTTATCAACACTCCTCCACTGGAAAATATTTGTGGTTACAGCTGAGGGTGTCAGTTACAACTGCTGACCAAGGACTCCCAAATCATAGCACGTAAGAATCCGATGAACTCCCTGAGCTTCTTACACTTCATTTAGGCTGTGTGCCCTGGGCGTCTGCATTAGAATCTCTGCTTTCACTCCTACTCCTATGAAGAGGTTGGTTTTGTTTTTCTAATAAATCACATCCAGTGGGTTTTCAAAGGCATCCTAATTAAAGAACAGTCGTGCAGTTGCCATAGCATGAACTGGCGAAGTACACAGTGGTACCCTGTAACTGTATGTGTCTTCTTCCACCATCCAGGGAGTTGGAGTTACTTGAAGCGAGATGGTTATGTGAGCAAACTTAGATATCAATCTCCATTATTAGCCAATTTATCTTCTGGTCATCTGCTTGAAAACACACAGCAGCACAGAGCCAGGGAGTACGAGCACTGAAAAGGATGGGATCCAGCTACATTATTTTAGATGTGGAAACTGAGGCCCAGAGAGGTGAAATGACAGGTCAGACAGCTACACAAGGACAGAATTCAAAATAAAACCCAACTCTCCTGATCCATGCCTGAAAGAGGAATGCTCACTAAATGGCCACCCAAAACCAGGCAGTAAAGACACAAAGCTACTCCACGAGCCTCTCAAGCCAAGCTGTCCCAGGGACACCCGAGTCCAGGACACCATGTCTCATCAGGAAAGCAAGGCAGCTTCTGATCTGTCACCCACATCTAACCTGGACTTCCTCTGATCCATTCTCCACACAACAGCCAGAGGAATTCTCTCAAAACACAAACCACACCTTGCTTAGCAGCATCCACCCTGTGACTTCCTACTGCTCTTAAAGGCTGAAGTCTTTAAGACTAAGTCTTTAAGTCTTTAAGCCTTGGTAGAATCTGATTCCTGTCCACCACTTCAGTCTCCTGGATCCTCCATCCACCCACCACATCTGCCTTCAGAGCAGCATGATCCATCCTACCACAAGGCCCTGGCACATGCTGTCCTATGGTTCACAACTCTTTTACTCTCTCCTTAGACCTAGTTAATACCCTTCCTTCTTTCAGATCTCACTTCCCCAGAGGAGGCTTTTTGACCAGTGCGTCGCTTTCTCTCACCTTCAAAGCTTTCATTTCCACTTGTTATTACATTCTCATTACTATGACCATTAATTAATACTGACTCCACCACTGGGCCATATATCACCAGAACCTCACCTGGCTTGCTCACCATGTTATTTTCTCACTACCAACATGGTGTGGGTATCAGAGATGCTCAAGCAATAGGAATATTAATGTTCAAATAAACAAGAAACAGAATAAGTGAATACATGGAAAGCCCTCAAAGACCTTAGAGTCTAGAAATGTCTTCTGAGTCACTTGTAAGTCTGAAAGCTCACTGATCAGTGTCACTTAACACAGACATTCCTAAGAGAAAGGTTCTCGACAACCGCCTCCCCACAGAAGACTGAAGGGGTGATGACTTGAAATCTTTCTTCCCATAGCTGCACACCTACTTCTTTGAGACCACATCACATCTAATATAATAACATTTCAAAGTCCACCCAGCTCCCTCCGCCAACAACATGAGACCCTCCGCCAAACATAAGCCCCCAACTAAACACAACCTCCAGGGTCCCTAAGTCAATGCTGCTCCTTACTGTGGTTTCCTGGGAGCCCACCAATCAAGTCCTGGGCTGTATAACACACAGTGATAACCTCCCTTCACGCCATTCCTGTTTGCAGACACATTATCTGGAATGAGTCCCCAGAAGCTGGGTCATTTCTCATTTCAGGCACTCCTCCACTTCCCTGCGGGGACAGAGTGCATGGCGGCTTATTTTCACAGTCTGCCAATAATTTAAATTAAATTCCAGCCTCCGTTTTGGGTTGTATTACAGAGAGAGATCCTCATCAAGGAATAGGGCAAAACTTAAGACATCAGTCTGGCAGGGAACACATTGTGGCAGTGCACCGGCTGGCTAGAAAGACTGACTCTGCTGTGGCAAAGAGAGGAGCGAAACCAGCAAGTTGTCAACAGCTATGAAAAATGTACAGCCAGTCCCCTCTTCTGTTCGAAGGCCAAACAAGAAATATCCACCATCAAGGAACATGATTAAACGATTGTTCAAAGCCAAGGTTTCCTGTTCAGCTACACAGGTGAAGAAGGGACTTTCTCTTTTTTCTGTCCCATATGGAAGTCATTCAATCCCTATGACTTTAATGACATTTAGACAGGTGACTGATGAGGTGTGATCTGTGATTTGGAACTCACATTTGCATCCTCCAAATAATCCAGGGTTAAAATCCTAATCTGCAATGTGATGGTAAAATTAAAGGCATTTGTGAAAGTATCTCTGACAGGTGATTAGGTCAAGGGTGAAGCCCTCATCATGGAAGTAGTGCCCTTAGAAAAGGGACCCCAGAGAACTCTCTCGCTTTCTGCCAAGTGAGGGTTCAGCAAGAAGTTCACCTTCTGCATCCCAGAAGAGGGACCTCACTAAAAACCAACCATGCTAACACTCTGATCTCACATTTCCAGTCTCCAAAACTGTGAGAAATAAATTTCTGTTGTTTATAAGCTAACCACTCTGTGGTGTTTTGTTATAGCAACCTGAACTAAGGCAGGCATCTTTTTCAAGGTGCAACTGTTTCTGCCATTTGAAGATGAGTCATCTACCTTTTGGATTATCTTCAAATTTAAACAAACATACATACCTTTCTTCTAAGTTTTTAGCATGACTGAGCTGAGGGACTGTCAGATCCATTTGAGTCCATACAACAACTCTTATGTAATTGTCTACTATCTTCAAATTTTATAGACTACAAAAGGCATCTTAAGTCAAAACTTTATTTACCTTTCCCAAGTAAAAGAGACTAAACACACAAGATAAAAGGGAAGCTCCAGGTAGTGGGTCAGCCTGGTACTGTCCTGCATCACTTTCCCAGGGAAGGGTACTCTACCAACCTGGAGAGAGTCAGGAAGAATCCAGCTGGGAGAAACTGGTACATTTCTAGTTCCTACAATGTTGGGCCTCTCTAAGGGGCCTCCCTTATTTTCTTCACAATACTGAGAATGTTCAAAATGCAAGGCACATTTGCATTTGAATGCAATGACCAGAATATATTTGTAAATGAGGTACAAATGATGTACCGGTACTCTACTATTTGTACATCACCTAGAATCTATTCCTTTTCAGGAATAAGTCTCCCCTCGGTGGCCTGTGCCTGATGCAAGGCAGAGCTCAAATAGCCCGATGACAGAATCCATGTGTGCACTCAGTGAATACACATATGAAATTATTAGCACTACAGGCATAAGCATTTTCTTGAAAGGAACTTACATAGACCTGGCCAGTACAATGGCCACTTTCCTCTGGTACACAAAGATGAAGAAAACACTTAAGATATTGATTTTGGTGTTCAGTAGAAGTTTCCAATTTTAGAAATTGATATTTTGAGATGTGTATGGAGTTAAAAAAAAATCTCATTTACAGGTATCAGACACAACCAAGAATAAGAAGAAAGGGAAACAGTCACTGCTATGGAAACCAGGAGTATATAACCAGATCCAAGATGAGGCTTGATGTAATTACTTAAGTCATTTGGAGAAGAAATTCAATTAGCTGGGAATAGAAGCCCCGGTGGAACTTCCTAACCAAGATTATTTACATAATTTTCAGGTGGGCAGACCCAGGCTACCGTCAAAAAGAAAAACATAAGCAAAATATTATTTTTGAATTAGTATTTCTTACTGCAAATAACCTCAGTCAAAATGGTATTAATAATACAGTGTACTTTTAAAATTTTCATTATTTTTATTTTTTGCAGTACTGGGTATTGATCCCAGGGCCTTGTACATGCCAGGCAAGCCACCTAGTCTAAGTTCTACCACTTAGCCACGTCCCCAGCCCAAAGTGCATTTATTTTATTTTTTTGGTACTGGGGATTGAACCCAGAAGCACTTTACCACTGAGTTACATCCCTAGCCCTTTTGTTTTTTATTTTGAGACAGCAGCTCACTAAGTTGCTAAGTGGCCTTGAACTTGCTATTGTCCTTCCTCAGTCTCCAGGGTCACTGGCAAAGTGCACATTTTTAAAGGGAGATGAAATAAAAATTTTGTCCATATGACAAACTTATTCTTTAAGTTCACAACTACTATATGTGCTATATACTTTACATACACACACACATATATACTAACAGGAATATCAATTTAAGAAATTGCAAATGTCACCCTTTAAATGAAGCTTACATGATGGAGACAAAACTTTCTCTCCTTGTTAATGGTCATAGCCTGTTCAGATCTACATTTTGGAAATGGTTTGGTTTTTATTTGTTTGCTTTGCTTTGGTGTCTTAAATAGTCATTGCATTCTAATCTTCATATCCCTATTTATTTTCTATCTTATCTATCTAACTATGCCTAAAAGCTGGAAGGAGGTATCAAACAAAACTAGGGTTATACCTGAGGAGGTGAGACTAGCACACAGGGGAGAAACTGTTAGCTCCATCTCTGATATTCAGGGGTTTTTTTTGTTGTTGTTTTGCTATCATTATTGAACCTAGGGGTGCTTAACCACTGAGTCACATTCCCAGCCTTTTTTATATTTTATTTTAAAGCAGGGTCTTGCTAAGTTGCTTAAGGCCTTGCTAAATTGCTGAGGCTGGCCTTGAACTTGTGATCCTTCTGCCTCAGCCTCCCAAGTCACTGGGATTATAGGCATGTACCAACATGCCCAGCTTGATGTTCAGTTTTTTAAATGATGAGTATGTATGCAATATTATTTGCATAACTACAAATAAAATTGTTTTGTAAAATATTTATTTATATTTTATGCAAAAGTATTCAAAAGTAAATGGCAGATATCAGGACACTGAACCTCAGCATGCTTCTCTTAAAAATAAGAACATTTTATATTCTAAAAAAAATTTAATACAAGTAGTAGAAAAGATCTACTGAAACACTGCAGTAGCTTAAATCACCTATTTCAAAAAAACACAGTGCAAAGAATTTGTCAACTAAGCTAATCTCAAAGAAAATGTTGAACACTAAGTGTTGATTGATTTGGTGATTATCACAAGGTCTTCCTAAAAACAACTTTTAGATAATGTTTTACATTCTCTCCTTTAATAACAATCTCATATGCCAACAGGTAGGTCAAAAATCTACTACATTTGCCACATTTTTTCATTCATTTGTATTATGAAAGTAATTAACTGAAAAATTTATCACAACAGATTCTCTTCAGAAGGGATTCCTAATTTAGGATCCTCAGCCCACACTCTGATTCAATTCAGAGTATCTTCAAGGTTGGATGGAAAAAAATAAAACTTTATTTTTAGCAATAATTAACTTTTTCCCCTTGCATTACTGGGGATCAAACCCAGGGTCTTGTGCATGCTTAGGCAACATTCCAGCACAACAACTGAAAATCTGCATTTCCTTTCAGTATGTTTGGAGACCACGAATCACAGAACCATTTGCAGACCTGAGATGTTATTCACAGATAGTTGGTGCAGACTTTCCAAAATATTAACTCTTACATCTCATTGAAGGCATGTTAGGATTGGACATGTTACCAGAGTTTATTTAATGCATTAAGAAGCACATATGTGACTTTGGCTATTAATTTGATTTTTAAAATATTATTATAACTATATTTCAATATAATTGGTTTGTTGTAACCTTCTGCATTTTAAGCATATTTTAAGCAAACACAAATAGTCTGTTAAGAGAAGGAGGTGTTCATATGTTTCATAAGATCACAAGATGCCAAAGGCTAAGATCCTGGAACTTAATCATTCCCTTAATTTCATTCTCCCAACCTAAACCCTCTCCACCATACAGAGTATGATTTTCTTTTTCTTTTTCTTTTGGTACTAGGGATCGAACCCAGGGCACTCAATCACCAAGTACATACCTAATCCTTTATAATTTTTTTTTTTTTTAAATTTTGAGACAGGTTCTCACTAAGTTACTTAGGGCCTTCCTAAATTGCTGAGGCTGGTTTTGAACTTAATAGCCTCCTGCCTCAGCCTCCTGAGCTGCTGGGATTACAGGTGTGCACCACCATGTCCAGCCAGTATACGATTTTCCTTGCTTTTTCCCTTTTTGTTTTACATGGAGACACACACACACACACACAGACACACCCACACAGAGGAACATGACATATACACTTGCTCTGCAATTGTATATATACTTAGTCTATAATAGATTTACAAGTCTCTAAATAATTCAGACATTCATGCTGCTCTTTTAGCTATTATATTAATGCTATAATAAAAATTCTTGAATACATCTCTTCATATATTGTTTTTTTTTTAATTTCACAATCTGTTCTATTTATGAAATACCTGTGCCAACAACAAAGACCTTCAAACTTAACCAGAAAGTGATTTTGTTTTATGAAATCAACATAATGATAGCCCCATTTTTGTGCTTACTGTGGGGCCAGACTCTAAGGACTTTATGTGAAGTAACTGATTTTAATCCTTGTCACTTTAAGGCAGCATACGGTTATGATTTCAGTTTTATAGATGGAGAAACAGGTATGGAATGATGTTTTCTCCCAATGCTTGTAATTCTGATAATAAATTCAAACGAACAAATATTCTGGGGCACAAGAATCTTTAATTAACATGAACACTACTGCTGTCACCCCAAGGTGAACAGTAAAAGATGGATATGCTGCTTGCGCTTTGTTAGGCCATCAACTTCCGAGAGTGTGTCCTGAAATTCCTTGAAATTTCTTTGTCACTGTGCTTTTCAAAAGTCGGGTCAAAGAGAAAAGCTCATGGCAGAGATGGCAGCGTCAGAACAACCTTCAGACTGAAGGGAGGGTCTCTGCTATGTTAGGCCCAAATGATTTCACAGGCGGCATGAAAAGATCACACATTCAAAACAGAAAAACACCAACAGGTTAAATAAAAGCCTGTGCTAATGAAGACTCACTCTCTATGACAGGCCTGGTCTCCTAGGCGATAAGAACATTATTAAACTCTCCCACATAATTCATCAAGGTCTCATGCTGACCAGGGCAAGGCTAATCTCCCTAGTTAGTTAATCTCTTGGACTAGGAGAAACAAAACTTCGGAAATGGTATTTTTTTTTTTTTTTAATTATCTGGACTCTGTTGAGTAGAGATAAAATAATCCTACTGCTACTCTGTGTCTGTTTGAACATATTCTAGCAGTGAAACATCATTTAGTTTAATCAAAATGGGAAGGATTTCTCCCCCATCTATATCAACGCTCATGTTTTGAGTGTTCATGTTTGAGTAAATAACTGGAATATCCAGGTAATGAAAATTCAGGCATGTCTGCCACATACTTCAAAGCTCATCTGCTAATATGACCAGCTAAATGCCCTATAAATCATCTGGCACTAGAAGTGACAGTGCCAAATGCTTTCTTCTCTTTTCTTTTCTATTCTGGAGGTAGTGTAGAAAAGCTGTGGAATTCAACCATCCTGGACTTGAATCTATAATCTATGCCTTGGCGCTCATTCCCTCTTTCTCAGCCTTAGTTTCCTCATCTGCAAAAAACAAAAAAGGATGGGGCTGGGGGTCTGAGACCACCCATGGTCACAGGATGGCTGCTGCTGTGAGACTCAAATCAGGTATTTGGAAAGCACAGAGCATATGAACACTTTATCTATATCAACAGTCAAGTCATGCTGTTTGATCATATAATAACAACTATAATTAGCACTGTGATTGAAAGCATAGGCCTGGAAATCAGATCCAAAAGTTCTGCCACTTGCTATCTTTTCAGACTTCAGTCAAGTTCATAACTTCTAGATATCCACTGACCTCATCTCTAAAGGGTAAGTATTAAACAGTAAAATGTGTAATAGCAGTGCGCCTATCACATAGTGAGAACTCAATTCACTGAGTGCCCTTCTTACCATGTACCTAATGGGGTTCCCATAGCTATGTTACATAAAGAAGGACTCCAGCAATTTGGTTCTTTCTTCCCTGAGATTCTGATGATGATGATGATGATGATGATGATTACTATTTACCCCAGGTAACCCAAGCTTGGAGAAATAAGACTGAGCAGTTAAGACACACCCATCTGATTAACTCATCTGAGACTCAGTCACTCATCCTTCATCCATCCTTCATCCATCTCCCTCAGACACATTTATGGAGCACCTATGATGAAACACCATTTGGTCAGAAAGGAGTTCACGGGCTACTGGTGAACTTGTAAACAGAGCATGACCATACCATACACTGTAATAAATTCAGGAAACAGCCTGCTGAGTGAACGGAGTCCAGAAGATTTCCTGGCATTATACATCTGGGGTAAATATGTTCATCCCATCTTCTGTCTTAGATTTTTAAAATTTGATCCCTTCCCTTTCAAAATGCCATTGACTTTATAACATGTATCCGTCCCTTTCAGTCACTGATACAAAGGAAGACTTTAAGCCTACCTTTTCTCAAGGATTACTTAGTACCTCTATGGGGTCAGGGCCTGCCCCTGTGCTGGGGCTATAAGGAGAGGGAACACAAATTTCCCTGGGGAGAATGAGAAGGAAGATGACATAACAGCTGTGCGATAAAGGCTAGGGCAGGGACATGTGCCTGGGATGGCAGGGGGTGAAGGGACAGAATACAGAATGGCTAGAAGAATCCTGCAAGTCTGGGAGCCTCTTAGAGGGGAGCTGGATGTGAAGGGGTAGTGGGCAAGAGCCAGGCAAAGTGTGGGTAGAAGGGAGAATTGTATGCATTCCAGACATGGGGAAATAGAATGTGCAAAGGTCTGGTGGCACGACAGAGCATGGTAAGTTTGAGAAATGAAGAAAACCAGCATGGTTGGCCTGAGTGACAAGGTGGAAGGCAATGGTTGAGGAGGAAGGTGGGCAGGTTGGCAGGGGCCAGGTGGTGCAGGCTTTGGAAGCATTGTAGAGTCTGAAGACCTGGAGGCAGACAATCCAAGATTTATACTTTAGAAAGATGACCTAGTGGTAAACAGAGGCAGGGAGGCCAGTAGAGGGGCCACCAAGATGCTGAATAGTGCCAAGTAGTAAGGAAGGTCTGTAATCACACTAGTGAGCTTCAGAAAGACTACTCCACTATCTAGGAACTACAGCTCAGCAATTCCTCAACTTTTCTCCTGAGGAGAAGAGGGGAAGGGTAAGATGTGAGCATCTATCACACAAACTTCTTTCTAAATTTCTTAAAGGGGAGAGGAGATGCTGTAACAATACATGAAACTCAAAAAGCACTGAGAGATATGAGCATGTTTTTCCCCTATATTTCTTGGCAGGAGCTTAAATAGGGCTCATCTTGGTGTCTGCAAAATAGCAAAAAAAAAAAAAACTGCAGGAAGGATGTGAATGCTAATCCCAACCCACCCGATCCATCGTCAGCCACCTGTACCCACAGGAAAGGCCCCCCAGCATGGAAAGGATGT
This sequence comes from Sciurus carolinensis, assembly GCF_902686445.1. NCBI lineage: Eukaryota > Metazoa > Chordata > Mammalia > Rodentia > Sciuridae > Sciurus > Sciurus carolinensis. Next base: position 52,396,114 of record NC_062229.1, on the reverse strand, counting down.
CCCACTACCAGAGGACATTGCCACCAGCCAAGAAAGGTGCCTGGGCCCTGCAAGAGACAGACCTAATGGGCAGAGTTAAACAAAAGTCCCATATCAAGTCACAGTCTTAGTAAGGGACTAGAGATGAGTGGGAAGAAAGATGGGCCAGAGAAACCTAAAAATGGTCCATTCCTGTAAGGTTTCATATAACATACACGAATGTCCACCATACCTCCAGAAAGGGTACAAACCTGTTCACAGATTTAAAACTATCCACACTCTCTTAGCCAGGGATTTCATGTCTCAGACTTCATCCTACTGATAAAAGGGACCACCCAAGGATGTTCCTGGATGCTTGTCAGTGTTATTTCTAACAGTGAAAAGTCTGAACTTACCTAAGTGCCTAAGAAAGGATGGGTTGAACAAATTTGGTGCAATTGTTTGACAAAGTACTCTGTAGTTATTAAAAATAATGTTCTTGAAGGATATTTCAGGATATGGTGACATACTCTCAAAATAGTAAGCAAAAAGTACAGGAATAAATTAATTTGTGTTATTCCAACTTTAAAAAGTTGTATGTAGTTATATAAACTACTAGGTAGAAAGTTGATAGACAAAGAGACAGCAAAAAACCTCAAATTCAGTCAAGCCAGGGGTTTGCAAAGATCTTCAGCTTCACTGATAAGAAAATATTTCTTCAGTTACGGCGGCAGCTACATGGGGTTTGACATTCTCTTTGTACTATTTTGTATGTCTGAAATATTTCATGATGAAAACATTTTAAAAGGGTATGTAAAATGACAGGAAGGAAATACATCAAAACGTAGCTGCTAGGTACGGTGGCGCATACCTGCAAGCCCAGTGACAGGGGAAGCTGAGGCAAGTTCAAGACTAGCCTCAGCAAGGCCCTGAGCAACTTAGCAAGATCCTGTCTCAAAGTAAAAAAACAGAAAGGGCTGGGGATGTGGCTCAGTGGTAAAGCAACACTAGGTTCAATATCTGGTACCAAAAAAAAAAAAAAAAAAAAAAAAATTAACTACTGCTCTGTGGTAGGCTGTCGAACTTTGGTGTTCACATTTTTCTAGATTTTCTAGAAAGAACCTATGTTCCTTTTCTCCTTTTACATCATTTTATCATTGGAAACTATTTTCATGTCCAGCTCAGAGCTCATTTGCTTTTTGAGAAAGGCTGCTTGGCGCTGAGCTATGCCCTTGAATGGAGACACACCTTGCTCTTCCACCCAGGCTCTCTGCTGGGATGCCATGAACCCCGCAACTCACCACTAGGGCATCTCTCACCCTTTAGAATTTAAACTAGAAGAGTGGGGGAAGCGATCTCCCCACAATCATCCCACTCATATCCTCTGACGTGAGAGGAGAGTTGTAGGCGGTTGCTGGAGCCTTCTCTCTCTGCAAACAGTTCTCAAAACTGTTGGCTTTTTTTTTTTTTTTTTTTTTTTTTTCTTTTTTCTGGAATAGTTTGTGTTCTATTCTGCCCGGAAGCTGGGGGCTAGGCCAACACACTGGTTGAAGTGGTGGGAAAAAATAGAAACTGATTATTTTGTCAACTAGTGTGAATTCTTCAGTCCAAATCCATTTTTCACCAAATGCTGGGAGTGGAAGGTGGGAGAACAACTCTGGTGATACGTCACCCTCGCTGGACTTGAGAACACTGCTGGCTTCCTCTCTAAGAAGAGCTCTAATGTGGGGCTGTGACTGGGGTCTGCAAATGCCCTGGAATCACAGATGAACTTGTAAGATTTACTGGAGCCCAGGGCTGTCATGAGATGCTCCAAAGAATCAGTGACACCCCTATTCCAAATGACTGAGGATCCACGTCTGTGACAGTAAGCTCTTTTCTTAGCTTACCCACTCCCATTTGTTCTCTTCAGTCCACATTTCACAGGAGGCTAGAGAGAGAGATTTGGCAGGAAAGCGCCCCTCTAAACACCTATCAGAATCATCATCCAAGGCTTTAAAATAAAACAAGATGTCAGTGGGAATGCTTATGTCATCCTTACTCAGATACCCAATGGGTGCTACACAGCACTATTTAATCAAAGAGAGGTTTCATCTGTACTAACATTTCCCAGCTTTTTATGTCACAGATGTATTTCTTTAAAATCAGTACAAATCAGGAAGCTCACTGTTAGGAAGAAAAAAAAAAAATCAACAGAGAATGTTTACCAAGAGTCCACTATGTACCCAGTATTGGGCTGGGACTCAATCCCCCAAAGACCCCTGTCTCCTCATCGAGCAATTTCTTATTCAAAGCATACATCTGGTGACTGTCTTTCCACTTATTAAATGGAATCAAAATTGAGAGCTACCAATTACTTTCCTAAACCCTCACATCCTCTGGTATGAGTCATCCACTGGAACCTACCTTTTTTTTTTTTCCCCTTCTCTCTCTCTTTTTTTTTTTTTTTTTTTTCAGATACTTTCCACTACACATAGAAACAGACTCAAAACAACTCTTTAGTTAGGCATGGTGGTGTGTGCCTGTAGAGCCAGTTACTTGGGAGACTAAAGCAGTAGGATCACTTGAGCCCAGGAATTCAAGGTCAGCCTGGGCAACATAGAGAGACATCCCAAAAAACAATAGCAACTTTTCAGTACTGCTGCTAGTTAGTTAAGGGACTGACTAGGACTTCAATGGATATTACCATCTTACAAAGATAACCAGGCACAGCGATGCATGCCTATAATCCCAGCAATTTGGAAGGCCGAGGCTGGACGATTGCAAGTTTGAAACCAGCTTTGACAAATTACTGAGACTCTGTCTCAAAATAAAAAATGAAAAGGGATGAGGATATGGCTCAGTGGAAAAGCACCTTGGGTTCAATCTCCGGTACCAAAATAAATAAATAAATAAATATTCAAAGATAAAGTCCTTTTGAGTAACATAAAAAGACCATTTATTTATTAGACTAATTAATGTATTGGGTTCAGATATTTATTTAGATATTATTGCATTTATGGCAAAACATCTTGTCATGTGTTGTTCCACCTACCATTTAATCCAACTCAACTCATCTCTACTATGTGCTCATGGGGTTGGTGATATACTGGAGTTAGTAAACCCCTTACATGGCCACAGTGGACTCTGCCACACAAGTGTCATCTCCATATGACTCTAAGGATCAGCAGAACCTGCCAAACAGCAGTTTTCATGTCCCTACATGCACTTCCAAGATTCTTCTAACTTCTACAATTACTAATATAATACTATGCAGTAATACATCAAGAACACTCAGCCCCAGTTCTGGAAATCTGTTTACCAACATTCAGAAAAATTGTCAAGCAAATTAAAAATGAGTTTGTCCATAGGTAAATCCCTAAGTATAGCCCTATTGGTGGTAATGGGGTACATTCTTCTACTATAAAGGTCTCATTACTATAACAAAACATAATATTTGAAATGATTAAGAAAAAAAGAAATATCATCTGCAGCTGCACAAGAAGAATTAGTTATCTAGAAATCATTCATTACCTGAGACTTAAGTGACCTTGATAGGAAGGCAGCCGTTGATGCCAAACAGGACAAAAACAAAGTCACAACCCATAATTGCAAGTAATCCTTTCATATGAGGGACTTTAGAGGTTCTTTGCTAACACACACACACACACACACACACACACACACACACACACACATACTCCATCCAGAGATATGCTTTCCTGAAAAATAAACATTAATATGTAGTTGGGGGAAACTGTATGCTGAGGCTTGACCTTAGAAATGATTTGGAGTAAAGTCTCGCCTGAGTTGCTACACCCCCGTGGATTTTGATTTCTTCATTTGCTAAGTGAGGGGACTAGAATGCATGATGGCTATGGGATCTTTATTTTATTTTGGTTCCAGGGATTGAACTCAGTGGTGCTTAACCACTGAGCCACATCCTCAGCCCTTTTTATGTTTTATTTTGAGACAGTTGCTCAGGGTCTCACTAAGTTGTTGAGGCTGGCTTTGAACATGTGATCCTCCTGCCTCAGCCTCCCAAGCTACGGGGATTACAAATGTGTTCCATCATGTCCTGCTAAGGGGTCTTTAAATCCTAAAAGTTTTAAAATTCTAAAAGTAAATTTCCACAAAATTAAAAACATTCAAACACAAAAAAAATCTGGTTACTGATGAAGGAAGTTCCACAGTTTCATTGTCACTGAATTAAATATTCAGTGAATTAAGTAAAACCCTGAAGAAGATCATCTTTTTTCCTGTTTTCATGGCAACCTAGTAAACTGGCTCAACTCCATCAATCTGATGGTCTAAAGACTAGAACAGATAAACACCATATGGTGAAACAAAGTGCTCAAGAACTCTAATTATATGCCAGCTCAGGCTCACTCATGATGTCTATTTGCATCACAGAAAACTCAGTCATAATTAAAAATAGCTTTTTAGTTAAGGAGCATTGTTTATACCAGTAAATAAATGTCATCAGATGAGAACCTAATAATCCATATTTGGTGAGTCTCAAATTTTCATGATGATTTTAGAAGACCTGATCCTCAACCTTTCTTTTTAACAAATGGAGAAAGTGAGGCATGCAGAGGGTAATGACCTTGTTAGTTATAAGAGCTAAAACCACAACCCAGTTCTTTTTTTTTTTTTTTTTTTTTTTTTTGCGGTGCTGGGGATCGAACCCAGGGCCTTGTGCATGCAAGGCAAGCACTCTACCGACTGAGCTATCTCCCCAGCCCCACAACCCAGTTCTTAATTCTTAGCCTGGAAGCCTTCTCATTCATAAAAGTACCTTGTGATGGTCTCTGTACAGGAGAGACACTGGTCCTAAAATTAGAGAGCTGACAGTGTGAAATAGTGAAATCCCAAGAAAGTGTAGAAAAGTGCATAGATGAGGGGACAGGAGGAACCCAGGGAAGGCTTGAGTTCCTACCCACCTGCCTACTCACCCCAGATAATGAGAGCATCAGAGGCCCAGGGAGGCTTCCCAGTTGCATCAGAGGGAAGCAAAGAGGCCATGCACAGAAAGCTGCTGAAATTAAGCCTTCAAGGAAGATTTTGACCTCTGTGATTACCAGCATTCAACCAACCAGTCCCTTTAGACTCTTTTGCAAACCTTCTGCTTTTAAAGAAAAACACAAGAAGGCTAATGTTTGATGGGTACCTAGTATATACCAGGCAATGTGCTTGGTATTCTTTCATTGTTTTATTCAACGAACAAAAAGTTATGTTAGGTGAAGTCTTTTCATGCTCATATGCCACACAAATGGTTAAGTATAGAATCTTGATTCAAACTAAGATTTATTCTCTCCAAGGTCACCCACTCCATCACAGTGCTAGAGTTCTCTTCCAGTCTTTGGGCCATCCGGCTGCCTGAGTTGGGCCAAGCCACTAACTTCCCCCACAAAGGGGACAAGCATCTGGTTCATCTTCTTGAATCAGCCTCTATAACTGCACAACAGGATTTATCTAGATTTTAGCCAGATACACTAAGTTCATATGTCATTTTATGAAAGAAAAGACACAGGCGTTAAAGAACTGGGCCCAGAAATTTGAGTTGGCCACACAACATTCTCCAGTAAATTTAAATTTTACCTGGGTCACAGCTTCCATACTGCACTGGGAAGCTCACTTCAAGTACACAGTAGATTAACAAATAATGTTCAGAGAAGGGAGAAGGGAAGCCGAAAGAACTGCACTTACACTTATGTCGAGGCTGCAAAGGCTAACAGCATCTTCATCTTGGGCGCTCTGCTTCCGTTTCCGCTGCAAAACAAACAATAAAACAAAGTTTAAATGTAAACAGGGATCATGGTTTTGATTAAGGAAAGCAAGGAAGCAATCCAATATCATATGCAAGCCTTATCATTTCCACCATACTGCCCAACAGCTTTACCCAAACTATGTAAATGAATAGTTCTAAGAATTATGGGAAGCTATTAAGCTCTAGGATAATCAGTTTTCATTATTATTCTTGTTCATGCTGCTACAGACTCTTTTTATTTCTTCTATAGGCCTCCATAAAACATTCATACATACCAGAGTCAGATTCTGACTAACTTGGAGTAACAGATTAGACTGGAAAGAAACTCTAATTCACTTAAAGATATTCCATTTTCAGAACTACTTTGTGCTTGGGTAATGTAAGTGTGTTCTCAACCTTGTCCAAAGTTCTGATGCAATCACAGAACCATGATGCTGGAAAGAACCTTAGATGTCTTCTCCAACCTTCCGATTTTATAGTCACAAAAACTGAGATTCAGAAAAGTTGTTATTGAACTAAAGACAATTATATTTGAAATGAATTTATAAGTTTATGGCCAGAGCTTATGGCTAAGTTAGATGCAGAAAAACGTTTTCCCCTTTATAAAAAGAAAAGAAATTCCATCCATAAATCACAAGAAAGCCCATCAAAGATATATGCACCTCTCTTCTGTATCCCCAACTCAACCAGTCAGGCCATTGTTTTCTTTGTCCTTCCCTAAAATGTGACTTGTTAGGTCTACTGATGCTGCTTGCAAGAAAGCATCCAAAAGACCAGAATTGGTGACATGAAGTTATGGGACAGTCCAGACACATCTGGGTTTTTGACCCGCCCAAAGAAGCCCAGTGCTTCCTTCTCTATCAAAACCCAGAGGCTGAACTACAGCAGAGATTGGAGAGTGAACAGAACTGCTCATGTCCACTTCAATTCATCAAAGGTTTGTTAAACATCTGCTGTGTACCAGTGTCTATGTTTGCTCCTAGGACACACAGGTTGGCAACTCCCACGGTTAAGAAATTCACATGTAGGAGAGGTGGAATATCATGAACTATAATGAATAACATTCAAACATCTTAGGGAAAGTCACTTCACTCCTCTGAGTCCCTTCCTCAACTCCAAGGTGTGTATGTTGGGGGAATGGGGGTGATGTCAGCAGTCCTATTCTTAGAGAGGAGTAAACACAGTAATGCATTCTAGTGCTTAGCAGAGTGCCTGGTGTAGTGCTCAGGGGGCTGCTCAGTGGACTGCCCAGTGGGCAGATGTGGCCCGGCAGGTCCAAAGCTGCCTACACAGCACTGTGCCCACATGAACCGGTCAGGTATCGGCTGGCCACGGTAGGCAGCAGGCGGGCGCTGGGTTTACCCTGCAGTCTGGCTCTCCTCTCGGGCTGCCTAAGACCAGCAAACCCTACAACCTCGTGGGGTTCCTTCCTGGGTGGTCGGGTACAGGGCAAGCCTGTGCGGAAAGGCAAGGAGATATGACAGCACCCCCAGCTGTCAGTCTACCATCCTAGCCAGCCATTGGTCCACCTGTCAGCCTATGCTCGGCAACCATTGGCTTAACCCATATCCCGCGAATTTTTAACTATTCAGCGATTGGCCAGATTGTACTTAGCCGAGGAAATTCAACTATTTAAGTGAAGCTCCCCGCGCCATGTTCTCTCTCGCTTGTTTTCTCTCTCTTCAGGGCAGACACTGTTAGTCTGCTGAATAAAATCTCTTGTGTGAGTTCTGGTCTGGAGTGGTTTGTCTGGGCACCTTTTCACTTTTCACCTGGTACATATTCAGTGCTCAAAATATGGGTTAGAGGACTCTGGAAGCACAGTGATGGAGGTCTTCCCAGGGAGGAAATATCCGAACAGGCCTAAAAGATGAATAAGAGACTGCCAGAGGAAGATGAGGAGAGGATGGAAGCCTCTTTTTATGTAGCCAGTTACCTAGCTATTTACACTCCCAAAGATGAACATGGTTCTATGGAAAGACGAGAAGTTTTGGATCCTATAAGTTACGCTACTGAAGCAGTAGCATAGGATGTTACAAATCACCTGAGAAATAACATAAGAGTTGCTGATGACAGGAGTTATCCCTAAGGATGCTTTCAAGGACATTTGGGGATGGTGCCCAGGCATCTACATTAAAAAATTCACCAAGTGATTCCCACCCCCATTAATGGGAATCAAACCCAGGGACATTTTACCCCAACCCTTATTTTGAACAGGGTCTTGCTAAGCTGCTGAAGTTGGCCTCAAACTTGTGATTCTCCTGTCTTAGCCTCCCACACTGATTAGATTACAGGCAGACACCTCCACACCTGGCTTACCAAGCACAGTTATAAAGTCAAATAGTTCACCTGGGGTCTTCAGGAGAGCCTTGAAAAGATTCTGACAACCACCCCATACACATTTGCCCATGTCTGAGGATGCTTCATGTTTGAACAGGGACCTGGCCCTTGATTTGTCATCCATACAATTAAAAACAGCACTCTGGTTTCAGGGTAACCAATTCACTGGCTTATTTTATATGGTGATATTTTTTGTCGTTGTTTTTGAGATGGGGTGTAGCTATGTTACTCAAGCTGCCCTCAAGCTTGGGGGTTCAGACAAACCTCCTGCCTGAGTCTCTTGCTGGGCTGAGACTATAGAAGCATGCCACCACACCTGGCTTACATGGTGATTTTTTGAGGAAGGTATGGCAAGAGGTAGTTTCCCTTTTACAGGTAAATAAATTAAGGTGGGCAGATACAAGCAATTGGTGCTTAGTCACATGACCATAGCATAACACTAAGTTCAGGATTCTAAATTTTGGGGCACTCAGGTTGCTTAAAGAATGTGAGGCAAACAGGTCACATCTCACTTGCCCCCTGGAATATCTGGGAGTGTCTGCCTGGAGTGTCCCATTGACTAGGATCACACAGCAGAGCTAGCAAGAGAATGCAGCAATCAATAAGTAGCACATGAGTGCCAGGGAAAAGGTGTGGAGGCAGTTTCAGGAGGTCCTGCTGTCTAGAATCACCCATGACCTCTGGAGTCAGGCTTCTCTTGCCTTGAGCTGCTACAGAGTTGAAAGTAGCCTCTTTTGCCGGTGAAGACGAGGGGATAAGAATCTCTTCTCACAGCCATGCAGCCCCCCTCCAGACCAGTTCTTGAACACAGCCTCACACTGCCCCCAAAGCAGTGCCAGCCAGAAACGTCCACCTGCCTCCAGTGTCAAGTCTAGAAGACAAATATCCTCTAGTGGCCTTTTTAATTAAGCCACAGCTGGTTAATCTGGGACAGAATGATCTCAAGAAACCCGCACATTTTACAAAATAAAAGCTGCATGGATTGAGAATGGATTTTCTTGTCAATTTTCATTACACATGGTAGTGGCTGACCGCTGCTAGTAACAAAGAAGAAATCTGAGGCTTGAACTCTTGAGCTTCAAGCAAAAAATTCACAAAGCATTGCTTAGTCATTGTTTATTTGCTCTAAGGTCACTAGGCACTTTTTGTGCAAGATTTGCTCTGGGTTCTGGGATATAGCAGTGAATGAGCCAGGCATGTACCCTTCACTCTAACTAGGAGTCAAAGGAAAACAAAATAGCTGAGTATGGTGGTGTGTGCCTGTAATCCCAGCAACTCAGGGGGCTGAGGCAGGAGGATGGCAAGTTGGAGGTCAGCCTGGGTAACTCAGCAAGACCTTGTCTCAAAATAAAAAGTAAAAAAGGTCTGGGATGTAGCTTGGTGATAGAGAGCCCTGGGTTAAATCCGAGTACTAAGAAGAAAAAAAAAAAAGCAAGCAAAATAATTACATATTGTAATCTCTCCTGTGAATGAATCAGATAAGGTGCTGAGACAGAGACCAGAGAGATAATTTTATTCATTTGTTTCCTGGTTTTTGGTTGACCTTTTCATGAGATCTTAGTCCACGAAGGCAGGATGTGGTCTGTCATGATCATGTTCCCAGAGTCTGGGTCTGTACTTGGTGCACGGCCAGCTTCTCCCAAATTACTATCTTTTGGGGAGAGGGGGTGCTGAGGATTGAACCCAAGGGCACTTTACCACTGAGCTATATCCCAGCTCTTTTTATTTTTATTTGTTTTTATTTTTTTGAGACAGAGTTTCGCTATGTTTCTTAGGGCCTTGCTAAGTTGCTGAGGCTGGTCTCAAACTTGCGATCCTCCTGCCTTAGCTTCCCAGGTCTCTGGAGTTATAGGCCTATGCCACTGTGCCTGGCCAAAATAGTATGTTCTTGGTCTTGCTCCCTTTGTGAAGTCTGTCTTCTTCACCAATCACCCAACTCCAGAGAAACCCAGGTGGAGAGGGCAGAAGGGACTAAATGGGCACCCAGCATCCAGGCTGGCTCAGTATGATGATGAAGGACATGCAGGTACTGCATGCCCCACCCAAGAGCTGGAAATTTCTAAAAAATTGGGAAGTTGAACTCATGCCAATGACCTATAGAACAAAACCACCAGATGTAAACAAACCACAAAGACATGGATGAGTGAGATCTCAGAAAGCAGAGGTGCTATAGGACACTGCACTCATTTCAAACCTTTATCACAGTGATCAACTGTGATAATTGTCAGACTGATAATAGTGTAGTTTTAGCCTATTAAATATTCACAATATGTCACTCTCAGAGCTAAATCCCTGTATGCAGGATCTCATTCGATTATCGTGCCCACCCCATGAGGTAGGCAGGAACTGGTATTATCTCTGTTCTACATTAGAAGAGACAAAGGCTCAGAGAGGGGCAGGAACTTACCCTCATTGGCAAGAGGTAGAGCTTGAATTCAAACTTAGGTTTGTCCAACTCCAAGCTAGATGGTTCCCAACTGAGCTGTCCTGCCCCAGAGTCTGGACAGGCACATCTGCAGTACCCACAGAGGATGTGTAAGAAGGGGTTGAGCATGAGGAATGTGGGAGGAAACATTTTTAGAACTTTTATTATACTAGAGAATAAAAGAACTTTGAAGACCACAGTCCTCTGTCGATTTTGCGGTCCTTTCTGATTTTAAGGTTATCAGAGCCTGCTATCAGGTCACACCATTTTACTTCCTCTGTGCATCAGAAAACACAGACAGGGTACATGGAGGAGTGCCTGGGCAGGAAGACCACTATGTGTGAACTGTGCATTTACACACTTAGTCTGACAGGTTCCCAGATATTCACTCTGAGGAGCCAAGGACCCACCTTGTTATTCATGTAAGTTTACTGAAGCGAATGCACAGTCCACTTCCCTTTCAATCATGAAAACAAAGCACCTGGGGTGAGCCCAATAATTGCTGGAGCCTGCACTCTCTGATTTCAGCAAACTTTACCCCCCACCGCACCGGCCCCCCTTCCTATGCCCTGTGCAGACCAGTAGGTCAGTGAATAATTTCCGAATGGGTGACTAAAATACAGAGTGAATAAAGGGGCCAGTGTTCTTGAGGTGCCACCCTTTGCTTCCGCTAACCACCTGGCTGCCAAAATTAAATCAAAACCTCAAAAGCGAAGGTCACCGAAGGCTGAGATTCGTCAACCTCAAATTTCCTTGGAGACTTAAAAGTTGCCAGTTGAAGCTCAGTTTCTTGCTTTTTAAACAAGAGCGTTTCCCTAACCAGTGGGGGCATTGATTTTCCCTAAAATACATAGACGTGTGAAGGGAATTCACCTCAGCTCAGAGGTCCGTTCGAGCGGAGTGCTGGCAAGTTCCACACCTCCTACCAGAAGGAATACCCATCCGTTCAAGGGAAGCACATACCTGTCCAATGGATCTATCCATGTCCCCACTCTCACATTAAAAGCACTTAGTCTCTGTACTTTAGGAACATGTATCCAAGATTGACAAAGTCTCAGATAGAAAGGAAACATTCAGTCATCCAAACCATAAATAACCACAATAGGCACCTGAGCTCTTGGTCCCAACACCTACACACCTACCTGGGGACCAGAAAGAAGGACAGTGACAGAGGACAGTTGGTCAACAATAGGCCTGAATGGAGCATCTGAATCCTTAACCCTGCAGGCTACACACTGGGTCAAGATACTTTCTAGAAGAGTTTGGAAAACCCTCTCATTGCTTCTCCAATCAAAAAAGCAACCAGAAGGCCCCTTTGTTAAGGTGCACTTGAGCAAGTCCCTGTGCAGTATCAGAGGTGAGGTTTTGCAGCAATGTGGGATCCCTGGAGGATCAGGTGACCTGTGCTGAAGATTCATCACACCAACCTGCAGCCTCGACCATCAACCTTTACTCTTCAGATTTTTGACCCACTTACATGATGCATTATTGTTCCCGGGGCTACTCTGGGACTCTTGTTTTAGGATTGGCTACCTGCTGACAGCACAAGGCTGCCGTCTAGATTTCATCATTAAATGGTCCATGAATAAACAGTTTTTTCTGCTGTTCTGGGGAAGACTCTATAGGATGAGCACTGATCCAATTCCCAGCCTATGGTTTCTCAGAAGAGGAGGCCCTTGTCAAACCTGAATGTCTTCTCCTTACCTGGCCTGCTTCAATTCTCTTGGGCCCCAAATCTTGGAGTTCTTCAAGGTTTTGAGCCTCAGGGTCAAAGGAGAATCACCAGGTGCCTTTCAATACACATGTGGAAGGAAACAGATGCTGGAACTGGGCATTGGCTATGAGCCAGCAGACTGCTCCATTAAGTTTCTCCATGACCCCATTTAAACACTAGTGTCAGTAGTGTTACTGACCATAGAGGGATGCTGAAGGGCAGAAATGCCTTAGTGACTTGCTGAAGGTCACAATGACAGTGAATGTTGGCCACTCTTTATCTTTAGGCTAGCCTGACTGCCAAATAGTTGTCTTTCTGCCATATAATACTATTTCCCTTTTTGTACTATGCAAAAATGTGTGGTTTCCTTTAAATTAATATATTAAAATAATATAAAATACATTTAAATATTTATTTAAAACAATGTGTGTGTGTGTGTGTGTGTGCATGCATGTGTGTGTTTTAAAGGCAGCCAAGTGTCATAGCCTATGTCTATAATTGCAGCAACTCAGGAAACTGAGGCAGGAGGATGGCAAGTTGGAGGCCAGCCTCAGGAACTTAGTGAAACCTGTCTCAAAAAAAAAAAAAAAAAAAAAAGGGCTGAAGATATAGCTCAGTCGTAAAGCATCCACGGGTTCAATCCCCAGTATTGCAAAAAAAAATTAAAATTAAAATTAAAATTATATGTATATATATGCATATATATGTATATAATATATACATATAATTATATGTGTGTGTGTGTGTGTATATATATATATACACACACGTGGTTGTGTGTGTGTGTGTGTGTGTAAAGGCTCTGGGACGAAGGGTATCAGTGACAGAGCACTACTTGCTTAGCATGTTCAAGAACATGTTTGATCCTCAGCACTGCAAAAAAAAGTTGGATAGATGTACATACACACCTACATGTATATATATACACATATTTATATATACACATATAAATATATGTATGCATATATACATACAATGCACACACACTCACATATGTAAAGTTTCACAAGGCATTCAACTACATATCTCAAGGAAATGAGGAACAAAGGAGAGATGCCTGAGTTCAAAATCCCGCTCTACCATTTGCTACTTGGTGTGACCTAGGACAGGCTACTTTAGTCTTTCGATCTCTCAATAAATATTTATTGAAGACTTATTTTGAACCAGGTGGGTTCTAGGTTTGTGGGATATATCAGTATCCATGCAATCCATGATAAACTTATTTTCTCCATCACAGGGATATTTTGAGGATTTAAAGGACATAACATATTTAGAACAGGGCCGGGCAAACAGTAGGAGATTTTTATAAATGGTAATTATCATCGCTACTGTGGTCATTATCTTAATTCTTCCTACTGCTACTATTATTGTTGACATAACTGTTTTGTCACTGTCTGACACTGAGAGGCAGGCAGGGTAGGTAGGAGAGGCAGGGGAATCCTGCAGGAAGATGGATAAGAGACCTGGGACGCAGGCTGAGGCTCCTCTGACCACCAAGCCCCAGAGGGTTGAACACAGGTGGCCCTGGGATACCATCAGTTTCCTTTGCGGTGTGTCCTTCCCACCTCTGTCACAGAGACGAGAGCAAATGCAAGCCTGACTTAATTTCAAACGGCTGAGATTGAATTGATTAGTGTCAGAACAACCCTGTTATTAAATCACAGGGCTTTTCTATTTAATAACCAGGTGACCAGAGCAACAGAAACACACTGATAGAGAGTGCAGCTCCTGTCTCAGCAGCAAATGGTCCCTGATTAGTCATTTATAATTATTAAATTCAAACCAGAGCTTGAGTCCTTTTGATTTATCTCTTCTCTGGCAAACAGCTTTGGTGGCTTCAGAGGCTTTGAGGACCTGCCTTTCATCTGTGCCTTCTTTGGGGAGAGATTAGCAAAAGGATTTTGTGTTCTTGTACTTGCCCTTAGCTGGAACTCGACTCGATAAATGCACATTTATGCTGGGAAGAAGACCCACATTTTGTTTTTCTCTAGAATTGAGAGGAGAGGCCCTAGTCCATTTTAAACACAATGCCAGTGTTTTCTTCTCCCTATCTTGAAGTTGCCCTCCCTCTCTTTGCATCCTGGAACCCTACTCCTTTCTCTAGACTCTTCAGTCTATTCACAGGGTAGAGAACCTGATAATCATGGTGCTCTCTAACCTACTTGTAAATCAATTTCAACTCTCATAACATGCCATTATGTGCCCAGATGCCAGAGAGGTGCTAAAAACAGATTTGGTGAGTTTACATCTCAATTTTCAAATTCATTTCTTGTGGAACCTTAGTCATATCATGTTACCACCTCTCTGAACCTCAGATTCCCCATCTATATAATGGGGATACTAATGTGCTGCCTCCTACAGTGGTCGTGAGAGCTCAGCAGATCACTGTGGGTAAAGGACCAATACAATGCCTGGTACTCAGGAACTGGGCAAATCCTAACTATTATTAGTATTAGTGGTGACAGCAGCAATATCAGCAAGTTCAGGAGCCAGGGAGAAAAAAAACATGGAGGAAATAACTGAAGTGTCTAAAAGTCTGCTCATTAAACTTGATTTTGAGAAATGAGGAAAAGCCCCTATTATGATTTTAGCCACAGGACACCTGGCCCTTTACTTGTGTGGAGAGATGAGATAGGTTGAGTCTTGCCCTCCCTTGGGAAGGAAAAAGGGTTCAAGCAAGCGAGTACGAGGAGAGGGAGATCCAGCCAGCCCCGAGGAACTGCGTGGTTCACTCTGCCATTCACCCAACACAGATCACTGCTCCCTACCCAAACATGCAGGCTAGAGAAGCGGAGAAGAGGCAGAGAGCTCCTCTACCCAGGGTAAGGGCTGGCAAGTACATGTCTCAGAAAAACTGTCCCAGAACAACCTGTGTGGGCACTGATCTAAGTGGGAGAAGGGGTTCGTATCCACAAGGCTTTTCAACAATGGGATGTGACAAGAAACACAAAATTGAGTTACCCAGAGCACTTTCTCCCAGGTCTTCTTAATTATTATAATTATATTTTTCTTCTTCTGGTTCTTGGGTGCACTGGATTGGATTAATCACAATCTTTGATTCATAACACTTTTATGATTGGTATTTCTCTGACCCTCTTTTGTTTATTGGCTTTTTTTTTTTTTTTTAACACTGCAACAAACTCCTATCTATTAAAATTCTTCACTGGGAGAAAGGCTTCGAGTCATTTCAACAAGCATATAATTTGCATGTGTGTGTGCAATTTAGGGGATGTTCAAATAATTGCTCAATTTCCAGAGAATTACTCCATGCAGCCAATTGACTTGGCCTGTCCAGCTGCAGAATTTAGATTCGAACCTGCTCATCATCCACAAGGATCCTGAGAGCCTGAGTTGACAGGATAGTTCCCAGATCTGCACTCACACCTGGCTTGTGTTCTTGCCTTCTCCTCTCTGGAAATGACCCTGGTGCTGGTACTGCCTTGTCAATCACTGTGCCCCATGGGATCAGGAGCAGTGCCAACAAGCTGACCTTTAACCCCATGGAGAGCCAGCTTTTCTTCAGTTACTGGTGTCTCGAACACTGACCCCCTGGTGCCATTTGACACACAAAATAGAGAAGAAGAATGCCGAGCTGCCCTGCAGATCTGGACTTTCCTTTAAATAAACAAAGAGTTCCTTTGCAGAACCATTCTGTGTTGTCCACTACATTTGAACTCACAACCCGAATGGCTGAAGTCTGGTTTCTTTATGATTTTAGCCACAGGACACCTATCTATCTATGGTAGATTCTGGCAGTTTAAGGCAGTCCCTTCTCTCCCTCCCTCCTTCCCACTGTCAGGATATTTAACTGTCTATTGTCTATTACAAATCCACAGCATTTCTGGGTGCAGTGGCACATGCCTGTAATTCCAGTGGTTTGGGAGGCTGAGGCAGGAGGATCTTGAATTCCAGGCCAGCCTCAGCAACTTAGTGAGGCTCTAAGCAACTCAGCAAGACCCTGTCTCTAAATAAAATATAAAAAGGGCTGGTGATATGTCTCAGAAGTTAAGCCCCCCTGGGTTCAAACCCCAGTACCTGCCCCCCCACACACACCAAAAAACCAAACACATAGCATTCTGGGTGCTTTACACCTAATACATCCAATCCTGACTGCTGTACAAAGAAGTTATTACACACAAGAAAATTAAGGTTTAAAGAGTTTAAATGACCTAGGACCACTCTACGCATATTTGAACCAAGCCAATTAGGTGAAATATTATTTCAAAAAAGATCGGATACTTGTATAACAGATACCAGACACCACATCCCCTTGGTGATCACCATCTCCCTGCACACTTCAACTTTTTACAGAAATACTGGGGAGTTAATACCACTGGGAGCAGCCTACAATCTGTGATGGATTAAATCTGGAAGACAAACATCCAAACCTCCTAAAGCTTGGAAGAACAACTCTGAGTTATGGTCCCAAGTCTTTGTTGCACATTTGGAATCAACTGGGCATACTTGACTATTATCTTTCTGATAGTTTTTAACTAATGCCTATGCCAGTTTGCAAAGCACTTAGCATATAATAGGTGCTCAATAAAATATCTGTCAAATGAATGAGGCAGATAGTGAAATTCATTTATTAGAGTCTCCTGTTTTTCAATCATCAAAATTCAGCAATACTGGGAACCCCAGAATAAAAAATGGTACCTTATGGTCAATACTTCTTGGCATTTCGTCTTCCTAAAAAGAAATTCTACAGCTTTATATTTGCCATTTGGTGAGCAAATAGGTTAATTTGTTCTCATGTATTCAATCAACAAACATTGCTGACTTTTTTCAGGCTTTAGCAAGGTCCAGGAAAGTTTTGAACATGAAAGAATTCTATGTCTTAGTAAAACACTGATTTCCTGGGAAATGGATTAGGCACTGGAAAAATATGCTTTGATTTTTGCAAAATCCAGGCTTTGGTTTCAGACTTCAGGATAAAAGTGGTTGGAATGGACTTTGAAGCAAAGATTCAGGATTAGAAAATGCAGCACAGAGTGCTTCTCTTCTCTGCAGCCCATTTGTGGCTCACCACAACTTTTGTTTTTTACTCAAAACCTGACAGGACATGATGGTGCCAGGAAGAGGGATGCTCCGAATACCTGCATGTCCTTGGTATTTGGGGGGCCTTTGCCTCCCTCCCTGTAATTTGGGGTTGTGGTGAGCCCCTCCTCCACTTTCAAAGGCAGTTGCAAGAGGAAACTGTAATCACAGCTGACATCTTAACAGACGGTGCATCAGAAATGGTAACTGGCTTTTGCGCTCTCATTCTGTGAGTTTTCTCTGCAGACTGTTGCCAGGGGCATTGTTCTGCAGTGAGTCACCAGAACTCTGAAGACTGGTGGCCCCCTGCTGACTGGGCTCTGGCTGGAGAGGGCCCTGTCACAGGCACGGGGCTGTTCCCCAGGCTCCAGCCCTCTCCAGAGGCAGCACACTGAGGAGCCCCACTGAGAGGCTGGTTGTTGGCACAGGTGGGTCCATTGCTTTGAGAGGCAGGGTATTCATTGCTACAGTTACTTTCCTTACAGCTGTTTCTTTCCTACTAAGGGAGAGGGAAATCTTTAAGGATAAACAGCCAGCCTCTTGTAAGAATTTCCAGTTTTGTCTAGAAGAGAGCTATTTTGGATTTGAATAATCCTTAAATTATCTTCTCTGCCTAAGGATTTATGTTGCGGAAGTGTCTGGGCCAACTGCTGCCTCACAGGAGTCTGAGGGGCTGAAGGCACAGAGGGGCTGCTGCCCCCTAGGGTTGGGCATTGAGAAGATACTGGATGCCCAAAGAGGAGCAAAGGGACACTGGCCATTTTCTGCAATGGGGCAGAGTATGTAGGTTGTCTGTGAATTTATTTTGTTTTACTTTTGGCAACTTTAATACAATTTGAAATTTAGAGTCAAGTTTGCAAATCTAGAATAAGATAAAACCCTTTACCTAAGATTCATTGATTCCTTATATTATTTTTTTTATTTTTTATTTTATTTTTTTGTGGTGCTAGGGATTGAACCCAGGGCCTTGTGCATGCGAGGCAAGCACTCTACCAACTTAACTATATCCCTGATTCCTTATATTTTGTTACTGTTATTTTATCCCTCTCTCCCCCAACCATCTATCCATCTGTCTAGATACCTATATAGACATATGAATATGAAGTATTCTTCCTATTTGAAAATGAACTACAGACATTATATCCCTTTAACCCCAAAATACGTCAGTGTGTATTTCCTAAGAACATCCTCCTATACAGTATAATTATTATCAAAAGGAGGAAATTTAACATTGACAAAGTAGGTCAACTTATCCATTATTCATTTTTCAAAATACGCCAACTACCCCAATAATGTATTTTATAGTTATTGTCTTCCTGGTCCAGAATCCAATTCAGGATCCTGTGTTGCATTTGTCATTGTATATTTTTTAGTCTCCTTTAATCTGGAACAGTTTGCAGGTTTGCTTTGTGTTTCTGATTGGCAAGGGATGGGGGGAGGTACTGGGGCTTGAACCCAGGGGTGCCCTACCACTGAGCTACATCCCCAGTCCAATTGCTGAGGCTGGCCTTGAACTTGCCATCCTCCTGCCTCAGCCTCCCAAGTCGTTGGGATCACAGGTATGTGCCAATGCTCCCAGCTGATTTGGACAATTTTGAAGAGTATAGGTCAGTAATATTGTATAAATTCCCTTGATGTGGGTTTATTAAATGTTTCTTCATGATTAGATTCAAGTGATATATTTAAAAAAAAACATCTAGAGTGATGGGAAAACAGGTTATGTTGTGCATTTTTCACTGGAACATGATAGAAGTGTGATGTTGTTCTTGGTACATTGCATCAAAAGATCCCAATATATCAGTTTGTCCCAATATTGGTGACATTAGCTTTGATTATTGAATCCAAAGTTTCTCCATTGTACACTTTTTTTTTTTCCAGTACTGGGGTTGGAACCTAAGGTCTCATACATGCCAGGCAAGTGAGCTACCACTAAGTTACATCCCCATCCCTTCTCCACTGCAAAGTAACCAACAGAAACCACAGGAGCAGCTCATTCCCCATGAAAGGCTACTTTCAGCACTGATGGTTTTCTAACTCCACCATCCTGTTTGTGAGTTAGGTCTACCATACCGCAGAGCCCTCCCTTCACCGCCCTTTCCTTCCCCATTTCTAAGAGTACCCCTTACCGTGGTTTCACTTTCCCTAGTTTCAGTTTCCCATGTTGACCAAATATGAAATTGAAAATTCCAGAAACAGACCCTTCATGTTTGAAGTCACACACCATTCTGAGTTGTCTGATGCAATCTCACACCATCTGCTCTGTCCTGCCTGGGATGTGACTCATCCCTTTGTCCAGCGTATCCATGCTGTATGTACTACTCCCTCATCAGTCATATAGCAGGCTGTGTATATACCTCTGTATATGGTCTATCACTGTGGCTTCATGGATTCCTATTTTATTCAGTGGGTTATTACAATCATTATTTGTTTTGGTGCCCAGATAGTCCCAGATTTGGCTATGGAGAACCCTATTAGCTAGCTGGTATGTCCTGCTTGCTCATCTATCCATCATTCTTAGAGTATTTCATTCATTACTTTTTGGTACACACACAAAAAAAGGACAACTTGAGAGTCCTCACCTGAGTCCTGTGTTAGCTTTTTTGCCAAGGAACCCTGGATCTTTTTAGTGAAAAATGGCATTTAGAAACCAACATCTGGGTTCAACATTTGTTTTTTGCTGCTAAGCCTCTGCTTCTGGACCCTCTCAGTAGTTAGGGAAAAATTACGAACGTGAACTCATTCTGAGGCCTCCATTCCACTATAACTATAGGTACCTATTTTTAAACCATTTTTAGGTGTGCCTTCAATTCTTCATCCTTGAGTGCAATATGCTTACAAGATATCTTTGCTTGGGGTTCCCCTAACACAGACCCTGGAGATTCATGTATAAGCATGGTACTTGGGAGGTGATCCTTGGAAGAACTGGTGGGAGTAAGGAAGTGAGACAGGGGAAAGGAAGGAAGTCAGTAAAGGGTGTGGACCCAGCAGATTGCAGTCATGGCCAGCCAGAGTTTAACCTACTGGAGACCCCCTGAGAGAGTACAGAAAATACCCACCCTAGAGTGTGGAGGCAGGTATCCAACCCAACACCTTTCCTCAGGGGTGGAGGGGGCTCTCCAGGATGTCAGCTGCCTTAGATGGAAACCCTGCCGGTAGAAGGGCATAGAAAGTCACAGGCATGGATGGGGATCCTACAGGTGGCATCTGAAGAGACCTAGGCCATATGGATGGAGCATTATGACAGTCTTTACATAGTACCAGATCACACAATAAGAAAGCTATTCCAGTTTCAATTATTGTCCATCCCGACTCCACCAAGCAGAAAGACTTAAATTGGGGTTACCTCATGTTTTACACCCCTCTGATGTTCACCCACCTCAGTCTTTTGAGGCACAAAGATGCTCAGGTACAACATCTAGCTGAAATTTAACTATATTGCTTTGTGCATGTTATTCACCCTAATAGTTAAAGTCTACTTATGGCAAGCATCCTGGAGTTTTATCATTGTAATATAAACATTTCATTAAAGAGAAATATAAGGAAAAACCTACATATGTTGTTTTGTAGAATATTATTGTCTTTTTCTATGTTAAGAGCTACAAATGAGTGAGGTTTAGGAAACACTTCATGGTGGTGGCTCCCTCTTGTAATTATCACAAAAAGTAATGGTGTAACTGTTCCATGCATTTTACTGCTCATGACAAGAACAAAAAAAGCAACTCTCTGGCCCAGCTCACCCCTGGGATGTCTGGAAAGGGACTCCTCCTTTTTCCCATCCTTTATGGAGAGGTCTGTAACCCTCTGTCTGCCCAGTCATGGATTAAAATTGAAATTCCTATCTAAAAGGCCTAACTTTAGCCACAGGAAATGGGAGTGCTTGGAAGACCCAAAAGGGTTAGCCAAGCTTTGTTTGAAGATGGGCATATTATCTTTATTTAACCTTCTTCCTTCCCCCTTTCAGGAGGGAGAAAGTGGTGGCTGGGTTCGGGGAGTAGGCAGGAAGTGAGGCTTACTGGATCTGCTTCCTGGTTGGCTTATAGATTTACCCCCTTGTATGGCCACAGTCTGGGTTTGCAAATTTATGTATGAGTGGCTAGAACCAAGTGGTACCCACTTTTATATGTGCTACAACATATATTGATAAAGGAAATCATCCAAATGAGAAATTTATTTATTGTGGTACCAGGGATTAAATCCAGGGATGCTCAACCACTAAGCCTCATCCCCAGACCTTTTTCACATTGTATTTAGAGACAGGGTCTCTAAGTTGCTTAGGGCCTTGCTAAGTTGCTGAGACTGGCTTTGAACTTGCAATCCTGCTTTAGCCTCCCAAGTCACTGGGATTACAGGCATGTGTAACCACACTTGGCCCAAATGAGAAATTTAAAGCCCCTTTATCTAGTAAACATCTAGACACCTGAACCACAGATATGGAATGCTTTCATAAAAAAAGACAGTTAAATCTAGATTATTTTCTAAACTTCTATTCAGACATTTTCTTCAGTTTTATTACAATGCACATAATTTGCAAAAATTTGTTTTATGAATATTTTATCAGTCGTTGCCAGATCATAATTGATGTTCTCTTTTTCTTGCCTGATCCATACATTGTAAAACAGAAAAATCAGTGAACAATTATTATCTGGGTTGGCATCTATTTTTTTAAGGCCCTCACATTACCTGTGTGACTCAGGCATTTCATATTCTCTCTCTGGATCTCAGTTTCATTATCTGTAACCTGAGAGAACTGATCAGGTAGCCTCTAAAGTTTCCTTCTAACACTTTAGGACAACATGTGGCCAAGGAGATGACTGGGTCAGGGAGGAAAGTGGGTAAGAATAGCAGAGAATGGGAAACACTTTCTAGAAATAGGTCTTGAGATTCTTGATTTGCCTCAAAATCACAGACTGCAATAACCATATCTATAAGTGATATCTTTGAAACATAAAGGTGTGTGTTCAGGCCCCAGCAAAGCCCAGGGCTCAGCAAAAAGAAGGTGACCCTCAGATGTATATTGAATGAGGGGATGAGCAAGTAAAGGGCCTTTTGTGGGCACCTTGAGGGTTGAAGGATAAATCAGAAGAACCAACGACCAAGGAATCGAATCGGCCCCCAAAAGCAAAGGATTAGGAGAAGAAAGAGAGCGAAAGAAGGTTAAAAGAGAGTGGGCAAGGGAGAGGAAAAGACACCCATACATCCGCATATACAGTTGACTCCCAGGTTTCATAACAGCCATGTCCTTTAAAGCTGAATCAATGAGTACAAAACCATTGCTCCTGGCAGAAATACAGGGTTAAGTGTCTGCAATATTTGTCAGTTAATCAATACATAACCTCTGTTACGCGTGTTTCTGCTCAGGGTGCTTATTGAGTATATACTGTTGATTTGTTACCACTGAACATGGCACCATACATGGCCTGTGCCAGAAGGAAGCTTTTCCAACACACATATTTTTCTCGGAAGGCACAAAGCAGCCTCCTTGTGCTTAGGGACACCCCACAGCACCTCAGCACAACACTAGGGGACCATTTTGAACGGTGAAATCACCAACAAAAACTACTGAAATATGAGCACAGCACTTCACAAAAAGGACACTTGTTTGCAGCATGACAGCGGGAACACAAAGGCAGGACACCACTGTTTTCCACCTCGGCTGGACACGTGCACACAAAGCGACTCAAATTCTTAACTGCTTTGCACACGTTAGTGAATGATCAAGAAAGTGCTGTGAGTACTGATTCGGAATTTACATAAAAATTTTGGAGAGTAGGCACCTTCACAAATATGAAATCTATAAGTATGAAGACCTACAATTAGCATGTATATACATACACAGACAGAGAGATGGGAAGCAGGGAAAAGAGAGGCAGTGGGGGAAAGCAATGCATAAAGACAACAAATGAGTGTTTTATCCAAAGGAGTTCTGGTGCCATGGTGGGGGTCAGCTTTTCTTAGAGCAGGAAGAAGAGTGCCCCCATGAAGATATACCTCTCTTTCCCACACTCTTTTTGTCTGAGACACACTAAGATGCTTCAGGTAAGACTGGCTATATAATTTGCAGGACAGAGAGCAAAATAAAAACATGAGCCTCAGTCCAAAAATTACTGTATGACAAGATAATTACCACAGGGCACTAAACCAAGCACACAGCACTCTTGAATGCAGGACCCAGTGTGGCTGTGTGCAAGTTGCAGGCCAGGGAAGAGGCCCTGACCTCAGTCAGGCCTGCAGGGAGGGCCCAACTAGGCAGGCGTGTGAGCAGCCCAGAGAAGGTGGCTTATGCACTTACACTGGATTTCTGTGCCCAAAGCCTCAGGTCTCTCAGCTTAATGCCTCCAGTGGGGACTTACCCCAAACATCAGCCCAGTCAGCAATAGAACAAGACCTGACTACTTCATTAAGGACCCCAAGCAGCCCCAAATCACAGCAAACTCTACCAAGAACAGTTGACTAGGAAATTTCTGTCTAAAATATAGATCAATGTCTCACATTTTCACTCCTTTCTCACCTAGGGAACCAGAATATAAGACCTGCTTCTGGGTACCCACAGAGAGAGACAGACAGACAAACATAAAGACACAGAAGAAGAGGGAGAGTAGAAGAGAGAGAGAGAGAGAAACACAAGTTTCCTCAAGGCAAAGACTTTTCCCAAAATGTCTACAATTCAGAGTTTCTATCTTATGCTCCAAGGTGGGAAACAAAGGTGGGTAACAGTAGGGAAGGGGTTCAAGTGAGATGCCATTCGACAGACTCAGTTCTGTAAAAGTAGTATCTGGCAATAGGAAGTGGTGGGGAGCTAGGGGTTCTGACTCAGGCTGAGGGGAAACCCCCAGATTGGGGAGCAAGGAGCAGCTTCCAGCCTTGCTGCGGGTGTGTGTGGCATCGAGCTGGCCATTTCACCTTTAGGGAGGTGCTCTGAGCTACATCTTGCCCTCTGTGGGCACCTGAAGACAGGTCCAAGATGTTTTCAACAGTCAAGAACTGGAAATGAAAGAAATGTCCATTAGAAGGAAAACAACGTACAGGACACACACCAACATTCCTGTCAGTCAAAACCAATCCATCAACCAAGCTGCCTCTTTCCCACACACCTGCCCAGGCCACGTGATTGCACTTAGATACACAAAATACACATCTGCTCCAGCCCGACTCCCTCCTATCCAGCTCACTGGGATAGCTGCCTTTGTTTCCCTACAGTTTATTGTGATCAAAGGAGAATTCAAGCACGTGGTACCTTCCTGCTTCTACACCAGCAGTTCTTGATATTTTGGGGCTCAGGACCCCTTCAGATTTTTAAAATTTTTGAGGATGCCAATGAGCTTTTGTTTATATGGGTTATATTGATGGATGCTAATAGCATTTGAAAATAAAACAAAACAAAAAAATTAAAATACTGATTATTTTTTAAATAAATTATATTTTAAAATATATTTAAATTATATTTAAAAATAAATATATTGCTTATTAATTTAATTACCTTAGTTTAATAAAAATTAACTGTATTTTCCAAAATATGTATGCATATGGTTGCCAATCTCATGGTGCAACAAATGTCCTTTTACGGAAACCAATCTACCTGCACAAAGGACTGTGGCATTAATATTCAGGAATGGATCTGATGGGTTCATTGATAAGTATTGCCAGATCTTCCTCCATAAAGTTTTGACTCATTTATATTCCCAGAAGCCATGCATGAAAGGGTCTGTTGCCCTCATCAATGTTCTAACTTTAAAATCTCTGCCCATATAATAGGTGAAAAATGCATCAAGTTTAAATCAATATTTCTATAAAAAGATCCAATCTCTACAGTTGTGTTGTCTAATGTGGCACCACTAGGTACATGTGTCTGTTCAAATTTACATTTTAAAATGATTAAAAATAAGTAAAATTAAAAACTCAGCTCCTCAGTTGTGCTAGCCACATTCCAAGTGCTCACTGGTCACCTGTGTGGGCTGATGGACTCCAAGACAGGAGCAGGTATAAAACATTCCGTCAAAGCCACGTACAGTGGTCCAGGCCTATAATCCCAGCAACTCAGGAGGGCTAGGCAGGATCACAAGTTCAAGGCCAGCCTCAGCAACTTAGCAAGACCATGTTTTAAAATAAAAATAAAAAGGGCTGGGGCTGTAGCTCAGGGGTAAAGTGCCCCTGGGTTCAATCCCCAGCACCAAACAAATTTTCAAAATTAAAACAAAACAAAACAAAACATTTCATCATCATGGAAAGCTCTTGTGGGTGGGGCTGCTCCAGATTTGCCCTTTGTGGTGGCTACAGTGAACCACATGTGGTTTGGGGGCACCTGAAATGCAGCTAGTCCCAACTGCAATGTGCTCTCAGTACACAATATACATTGGATCTGGAAGACTTAGTATGGAAAATGAAAGAATGTAAAGTATCTACTTAATAATTTTCACATCAATTACATGATGGAATGCTGATATTCAGGTATAGTGACTTAAATATATTAAAATTAATTTTCCTGTTTCTTTTCACTTCTTTTAATGTGCCTATTAGGGAATTAAAATAGACATGTAGACTGCATTCTGGGTGCACTAAATAATGCTGTTCCAGAGGGCACAGTGCTCTGCTGAGACCTGGATTTTAGCATTTTTCTTTTTATAAGGATATAACTATAGTTAATATACTATAAAGAAAAAGAGAGGGGCTGGGGTTGTGGCTCAGTGGTAATGTGCTTGCCTAGCACGGGTGAGGTGCTGGGTTTGATCCTCGGCACCACATAAAAATAAATAAAAAATAAAGGCATTGTGTCCATCTACAACTAAAAAATATTTTTAAAAAGAAAGAAAAATAGACTCATCAAAAAATTGCTCTTTCCTCCTTGCCCTTCCCTGTTCCATGAAGACAGGCTGGGCAACAAAGGAGAAAAGGCTACAGTGATCCTGCTGACAAAGGACCAGCCCTGAAAGAAATCAGTACACTCCCCACCTGGGCGTCCACAGGCAGGAAGCAGTGGCATCGCTGACCGAGCAGGGATTGATTTCCTGGTGGCTGTTAAAACAATGCACCAGAGAACAAAGTGCCTTCAAACTAAGAATAGACTAACGTCTCCAAATAAGATTTCCAGGGCCCTGCAGGAATAAATTACTTCCCTGCTCTGTCCCTACTCCACCTTCTACCCTCTGACCTGGCCTGGGCACAAATGTCCCCATCTCAGCAGTGTCTATGCACAGCTCTGAGCATGAGGGGAACAATGGAAAAGGGAGACACAGAGAAAGAGATGACAAGGCCTCTACCCTAAGGAGCTCACCCCACGAGGGTTCTACAGTTGAGATATGGAACAGATGTTCTTGTCATCCACGTCTTTGGTTTCAGATACGAGGGACAAGAAAACTAAGTCTTGTCACACAACCCATAAAACTGATGGGAATGGGCACTGTATTCTGAAAAGGCACTGAGTGAAGAAGACCTAACTGTATCTGAGCATGAATCATCTGCCTGGGGCAAAACATTAATTTTATTGTTATAATTTTATTGTTTTATTGTTAATATTAGTTTTATTGTTATTATTGGGGCAAGTGAACTAACCTCTCTGAATCTCAGCTT
Organism: Sciurus carolinensis; assembly: GCF_902686445.1. Taxonomy (NCBI): domain Eukaryota; kingdom Metazoa; phylum Chordata; class Mammalia; order Rodentia; family Sciuridae; genus Sciurus; species Sciurus carolinensis. The sequence continues at coordinate 52,369,327 of NC_062229.1, read as the reverse complement.
CATGATCTATCAACTAAAGAAGTTGGATAGGGCTGGGGAGATAGCTCAGTTGGTAGTGTGCTTGCCTCACAAGCACAAGGCCCTGGGTTCAATCCCCAGCACTGCAAAAAAAAAAAAAAAAAAAAAAAAAAAGAAGTTGGATAATATGAGCTTTCCTATGTCATCCAGGGTGAAAGTTTTATGACCCTAAGCACATGTAAACAAGATAGAACCAATACCTTTACCTTCGTGGTCTCACTCATTTAAAAACACTCATTGGGCAGTTCACATGAGTCAGACTCTGTACCTGACAGCGGCACACAAACACACAAAAAATCTCTTCCTTTGGATTGATTTCTTGAGGGAGAGGGGGAGAGAGAGGGGAGAGGAAATGGAGTGAACAATTAGAGCAGAGCAGAGCTGTTCACCTGGTGCGGTGGTCCTGCGTGGAAATATTCACAACCATGTGCAATTTTCTGAAGAGAATAATCAAAGATGCATGTAGCCTCATGGAGGCAGAGGGCTGGCGGTTTTGAGAAACTGGGATAGACTAAGTACCACACTAAATTTTTAGTATATGTGGGTGCTTGAAGAGTTAGCAACCAAGAGTCTTCAACATGCACAGGGGAATAAATGCCCAAAGAATATGAACCTGAGCATCTTTGGTGCAAAGTCCACCTCTTACCCAAGGCAGTGATGAGCTGTGCAGGTGACTGCTCCCTGCCACTGGGCCTTCGTGCACTTGCTCATTCCATGAACCAGGAGATGACAAGCATTTAATAGGCCAGGGCAGGATCATACCTGTCTGGCCCGCGACCACAGTATCTGCCCAACAGGGGCTTGAGAGGATCAAATGAGACGACCCATGTAAGACACTCGTCACTAGCCAAGAACTAAGAGGTCATAGGGAATAGCCATTTATCATGTATTTGTTGAGGACCTAGTATGTGCCAGGTCTCAGGTTAAATGTTCTCAACACTTCATCATTTATTGCTCCCATATTTATCCCCCCCGAAACATGATAAGAGATGATCTCCATGGTAGATCAGTTTAGTACTCAGAAAACATGGATGCCCTCCCCTGACCTCCATGGCTTGATCCTATGACTTCCTCTGGCCTAGAGAATATGAGTGGAAGGGATGATGTTTCAATTCTGAGCCTACACCTTAAAAGACACTGTCTGTTTGTGCTTGCTCCTCTGAAGCTTCTAATCTCCACTAGAGAAAAATAAACATGTGAACCCATGTGGGACAGACCACCCTAGCCAACCTGTGCTCCTGTGAGCAGAATAACAAATGTTTGCTTGTGACTGTTTGCCACTGAGCTTAGGGGTGGTTGTTACTCAGCAAAAGCTGACTGAGACGGTCCTCTTTACCCATACCTAGAGATTCCTTTCTTACTTCTCACCAAGGCAACATTTCAGAAATCAGGACATTTTGTGCTTTTCTTTTCATTTATTCTCCAGGCTGTTAATGGCCCATGCAAAGAAGAAATCAGAGGCTTAAAAACAAACAAACAAACAAACCATATTTTGGCCATCCATACATTTGCCACAGAATCAGGTGCAAAGTCCATTTTCAGGCTGGGCCTGATGAATGAAAGGACAGGGTTACTGTTCATTCCCCTGGGAAGAACATGGTCAAAATGACAAAGAAGCCACAACTTGGACCTCAGATGCTCAGAGTCATTGATTCTACAGCCCCCAAAGTGTGGGAAGTAGACTCTGGTGTGACATAAAATCATCTTAGACCATATATGGTAGACCTATATATATTTATTATAATGCATTTTAGGAAACATATTCAACCTGTAATTTCAGGACTATGACTACCTAGAATGAACCTAATGTCTAAAAACAAACAAACAAAACCAAAAATAAACTACACAATTAAAGGAAAAATGGTAAGTGAAAAATAATGGCACATGTGGTGTGTGGATATGGAAAAAACAAGTTTGGGAAACAGATCCATTTCAGGTCTCTTTTATCTACAAATCACAATCACAACCATAATGAGTATTTTGAGCACCAACAAGCTGCACCATTTGAAGGAATTCACAGATACTATTTCACAAACTCTTCAGAGCCCATGAGACAGGAACTATTATCATCCCATTCTGCAGGTGAGGTAGCTAAGACCCAGAGAGGTAAGGAACCTACTTCAAGTCATAGAGTAAGGGACAATGAGGATTTGAAATCAGGCTGGCAACCTCAGGATCGAGTGCTTAACAGTTCTGTCTCTACTGCCCCTGGATGGAGACCCTGCCACCAGGAAAGCCAGCACTGCCATGGTTAAGTACAGAACCCAGAACTTGGGCCCCAAACTCCTGGCTTCCAGTCCTGTGCTCTCGGCCCTGCTCCATAAGGAGAACTGTGGAGAGAACCTCTGGAGCTTATGGCAGGACCAGGTGGACCAGGGAAGAAAGGGAGAGAGGAGGTAAGTATCACAAGAAGATGTGGCAGGGATGGGGTGGGGAAGGAGCCACACAGTCAAGCCCAGGCAAGTATACAGGGATGCAGAGAAGCTGGATATGGATGAAGCTATTCAGAACAAAAAGGTTGGCAGAGCCTGGGTGGCACCTAGGGGCTGCTTCCAGAGCTCTTCCCAAGAGAGCTGCCCACCCCGCCAGCACTGGGAATGGTTTCCCTAAGTAACAGCCACATTGTCTATATTTAGGTCCTAAGGCCACCCATTGTTTCTGTCCAGGTTGACTGTCGGGCCACCACCCTGACCTTGTCCCCTGAGTCATACTTGAATGAGTGTTCTGTCAAGAGGGACCTTTTCAGGATCTGCTTTGAATCAGCTTCCCCTTCCACGGCCTCCACTTCATTCCTGCACAAGCTGTAAAAACATGGCTGGGAAAGGGGTTTGAAAAATGAAGTAGCGACCTGCCATGAAATGCGTTGCTTCTTTCCCTCCACAAAATCAAACCAGGTCCACATTTACCTCAGGACAAAGGCTCCTGGAGCCCTGCTGCTGCTAAGCCCATACGCGCTTAGGAGTCATTTCTCTGGTAGCCACCAACAGGTTCTGGGGTCAATACGAGGTGGGGTATGGATCGCATTTGCTGAATGCTGACCCTGCTAAGCACTGTCATGAGGGACTTCAATTAATCCTCAGGCACAGCAAGATAGGCACTGTTTATCATCCCTATTGTAAAAAGGAGAAAATAGATTCAGAGAGGTTCAATGACAGGCCTCGAATTGCATGGCCAGAAAGAGGCAAAGCTGAGACTCCAAACCACACCTGTCTGGTTGTGAAGCCCAAACCTTCACCACCACCATATCCCAGTTATTCACAGGTACAGATCTACCTTGGCCAGAGTTTATCAGACCTTTAAAAGGTTCTCCACATCCTGCTTCCCTCTTCTTCCTCCCACACTCAGGCTCAATTCCCTAGAACCTTCCCCTGGAGATTCTCACAGCTAAGGAATCGAAATTCATTTGATAATATTTCCAAGAACAGAATAAAGATCAGGAGCCAGCCAGCTTGTTACATTTTGAGTACCAGTTGATATCCTTGGGAAATGAGTGGTTAAAAACACTCATTAAATCATTTGACTTTGAAACAGGGCAGCCATGAAAATTAGATTTTACGTTTTGTGCACGGCAAGTGCATGCCACAGACTTGTATCTCAGCTGAAATGACTTTAGAGGTCTCACCATTAGGTGGGGAAACTGAGTTCAGAGGAGGAGGTGACTTGCCATAGGTGCCTCTTACTTAGGCACTAACTAGACCACACCGTGTATTTACTGAAAGGGGATGACGTGACAAAGGACTAGAAAGCAGAGTGTCCCTGCAGATGCTGAACATGGTCCTCAAAAGGACCCCAGCATCCAAATCATCATGTAGTACCCCATGGTTAAGGGTATCATTTCTGGACCCATTCTGTCCAGGTTTAAAATCTGACTCACTAATCAGCAAGGTCTCCCTGAGCAAATTCTCTTCTCTAAACCTTAGTTTCACTGTCTGCAAAATGAGAATGATAATAATAGCCAATCTCTCTGGTATTGTCAGAATTTCATAAGCTAATGTGAGTAAAGAACTTGGTAGCATGATAAACATCTAAAATCGGTCACCTATTATCATATTATATTGTTATTAACCATTGCATTAAGCTTCATTCACATGTAGTAAATAACTTTAACTTGTTAATTTTCATATCTCAAAGGCTCAAAAATTATCCATCAAGTGAGCAAATAGCTGGGTGAGATGGAAGAAGTGAAAGCTAGGTCACACAAGAGGATGAATATATGTCTGTACAACATCAGCTGAATAAAAAGGAAGCCCCCAAATAGGAGAATATATTTGCAAATCATATATCTGATAAGGGTTAAATATCCAGAACATATAGAGAACTCCTAAAATTCAACAACAAAAGACAAACAACCTGATTCAAAAATAGGCAAAGAACTTGCACAGACATTTTGCTAAAGAAAATACATATGGGCCAATAAAGAAATGAAAAGATGCTTAACATCAGTAGTCATTAGAGAAATACAAATACAAACTACAATATGATAACTCTTCATACCCATTAGGATAGTTACTACCAAAAGAAAAAAAAAAAAAAAAACCTAAGAAAACAAGTGTTGACAAGGATCCAAAAAACCTGGAACCCTTGTGCACACAAGGTGGGAATGTCAAATAGCAAAGATGCTGTGAAAAAGATTAGGGCAGTTCCTCAAAAATTAAAACTTTTGATCCAGCAATTCCACTTTTGGGTATAACCCCCTAAAATTGAAAGCAAGTTCTCAAAAACATATTTGTACACCCATCTTCATAGCAAGATTATTCCCAGTTGCCAAAAGATGGAAGCAACCCATGGGTCCATGGAGCACTGAATGGTTAAGCAAAAATGTGTTAAATACATAAACTGGAATATTTTCCAGCCCAAAACAGTGCAGAAATTCTGATGCAAGCTGCAATGTGGATAAAACTTGAGGACACTCTGCTAAGTGAAATGAGTCAGTTACAAAAAGACAAGTACTGTTTGACTCAAGTTATATGGGATACTTAGAGTAGTCAAAATCAGAGAGACAGAAAATAGAGCTGGGAGCAGTGGCATATGCCTATAATTCAGCAGCTTGGGAGGCTGAGGTAGGATTGTGAGTTCAAAGACAGCTTTAGAAACAGTGAGGTGCTAAGCAACTCAGTGAGACCCTGTCTCTAAAGAGAATACAAAATAGAGCTGCTGGGGATGTGGCTCAGTGGTTGAGTGCCCGAGTTCAATCTCCAGTATACAAAAAAAAAAAAAAAAAAGAACAGAGGTTATCATGGGCTGGGGAAAGGGGGAAACAGGGAGTTACTGTTTAATGGATAGTTTCCAGTTTTGCAGAATGAAAAGAGTTATGGGATGGAGGGTAGTGATAGCTGCAGATCATTATGAATGTATTTAATATCACTGAACTGGATACTTAAAAATAATTAAGTTGACAAATTTAATGATATATGACTTTAAACAATAAAAAGAACTAAAAACAGTATGTTCATAAGTCATGTACAAGAGTTAGAACCTGGATTACAAAAATCAGTCTCAGAAACATTATTCTGATGAAAGGAATAGAAAAAGCTAGAGGCATTGCCTTTAGAAAGTAGGTTTCTGAGCTAGTGCAGTGGCAGACACCTGTAATCACAACATTTTAGGAGACTGAGGCAGGATAACAGACATGAAGTCAGCCTTAGCAATTTAGCAAGACCTTCTCAAAATTGAAAAAAAAAAATTTAAAAGGGGTCAGGGTGTGGGTCACTAGTAAAGCACCCCTGAGTTCAATCCCTAGTATCACAAACATACAAAAGCAGTTTTGGCTTATTCAAAACTTCAGCACCTACCACCAAATAAACAAATACAGTAAATAAAAGGGACAAGGAGTATAAGCTTAAGGACTCTAACCATTCAACCCACAGAAACAAAATATCTGCAGTATTCCTCCCAAATTAACTCAAACCAAGCACCAGCACTCTGAATGAGAGGTCTGAGTCTCCACTGACTGTTACCTTACTTCATCTTCCCCACCATGAACCCATTCTTAATACAGAATCACTCTAGAGAAACCTGTAAAGAGTTGGCCCAAGCAGAAATGAACTTTCAAAACTGAGTCCGGCCATCTCCCAACCCAAAGAAGAAAAGATGATCCTAGAAATCCACTTTGTGAATAAACAACAAGAACATCAAAACAGAAGCCAGTTGCATCCTTTTTTCTAACTTTGCTTTCCCATTAATTAAAAACAGTTCATTGGCCAGACATGAAGGTACATGCTTGTAATTCCAGTGGCTTGGGAACCTGAGACAGGAGGATTACAAGTTCAAGACCAGCCTTAGCAACTTAGTCAGCCCTTGTCTCAAAATTTTAAAACTAAAATTAAAAAAAAAAAAAAAAAAAAAAAAGTATGGTATAGCTCAGTATAAGGTGCCCTCGGTTCAATCCCCAGTACCTAAATAAATAAATAAATAAATAAATAAATTCAGGGTTTTTTGTAAAAGTTTTTTAAAAATGCTAGTATCAGAGCAAAGAGCGAATAGCCCTCTCCCCTTGCTCTCCTCCAATCACAGATGTTAGAGGAGGCACTAACAGGACGCACGCCACTTAGCTCACCATCGCAACCACGCACAACACTCTGAGATCTTCAACACCATCACACAGCTCCTTCCTGGTTCATAATAAAAGAAGGCAGGAATCTGGCTCCATCACCCATGTGTTTTTAATAGCAGCTCACTGCTCAGTTCCTTGGGAGGTGAGAAGACCTCTGCGCCTGCCCACACCTCCACTCCTGGCTCCTTGTAGAGTGCTGGCTTGGAGTCAGGAGCCATCCATCCCTGGTTCAGCAGCAGGGAGCTTACCTGCGCCCGGACAAAGAAGCAGCACCACACCATGGGGCGCTCTGACCTCATCCACCCGGACTCCCCGGGCCCCTAACTGCGGCAGACCCTTGCAGACGGGATTCTCTGAGTGAGGCTGAGCATGGTTTCCCTGAAGGAACTCCTCCCCACCACTGGGGCTGCATGACAGGAAGTGACAGGGGCCATCAGTTACAAGTGTCAGAAGCTGAGAGCCGCACCAGCCCAGGGCTCCCCACCTCTGGCAGTTTCCTCACCGGCTGCAGCTGCTCTTTCAGAGCACTCTGCCTTTTGGCATACAAAAGTATACCAGAAATTCAGTTTCTGGCTGACAATGCCCAGTCTATTCGAAGCAAACAGTGCTCACTGGGGTCCCACCTAAAGCCACGCTGGGTATCCCTGTAGTTCTAAGGGATGTGCTGCCTCATGTCTGAAGCTTTACAGACCCAAACATTAAGGTGAAATGACGAGAAGGCAGCACTAGGAAAGGGGTACTGGAAGGAGAGTTTTGGGTGTTCAAAGAGAAATCAATGGTCCCCTTGAACTTCACCCAGAATCAGCAGTCCTGCCCAGGACACAGAGCACATATTGAGTCCTAATTTAAAAGCTACTACACACCCATCCGTTTCTTTCTTCTTACTTACACAAATCTGGCATCTTCCCTTCAGAGCCTTTTCAAAATAGCTGCTTCTGGAAACCTCCCTTTCGGCTTTTGTCAAGGATTAACAAGAGGCCTTCCTGCTCTCCTCAGAGTATGATGGGAGTAACTCCAGGGGGACATTTCTCATTTTGTGGACTGAAGCTCTCACCAGAATGAGCAGCTAGTACTAGTCGCCTGCTTTTTACAATTCAAACTCCCCTTGGGTGAGGCAGATGGTCTCATCAGGACCTATGAGGCTAGTGGGGTCGGGAGACCATGCTGGATGCAACTGTTTCCACGATAATCTAGCACCTCCTGCTCCCTGCACAGTGGTAATGGGTCTAGAGCCCAAGGAGACCTAACTCCAGTGAGTTTTCAATTATTCTTTTCTTTGTTTTTCTTTTAGCTCTCCAATGGAGTAAAATTTGATTTGCAAAATTCTTCCTAACGGGAAGGTTCAGCTGCAAATATTTAGCTCAGGGTTGCCTGAGACCTTCTTAATGCACAGATTTGGAAGAGCCTTCATTTGTCTCTGCCTCTGGGTCAGAGGACTCAGCAGTGATCTGATTCATTTAGATAACAAGCTTCTGGTCTAACAGAAGAAGACTCAATTCAAGGACTAACTTTGGAGTTTAGGAGGAAGCTGGCCCACCCTATTCCTGTTGCCAGGGATTTGCAAAACATGCTGAGAGAGTCAAGAAATAACTAAGCCTGGTGAATTCATTTTTTATGGGTACAAAGTCTGAGAAGGCTTCTCAAAGCAAGAGATGAAGGAGCAGGAGTAGGCTGGCATGCTCTAGGAAGAACAGGGAAAGGCCACCTGGGGGAAGTGCAGAACCCAAGGTCAATTCAAAAGAAATGCAAATACTTGGATAGGTCTGGAGGCTGCACTGGCAGACTTGGGTCCTACTTCGAGGAGTGTGAGGGGTCACAACTGTTTGAAGAAAGAAGGAAGTGAAATCACTATTAAAAGAGCTCTTGATTTTAGGCAAGCATCTGGGTCACCCTAGGGCTGGCACTCAGGAAGTCCTCAAATTTCTATAGCGGTGCCTACTGAAAGATGGGTTTCAGACCATCCTTGGGATTCTCTACTTCCCACAGACTGACACCCCACAAATCAAGTGAGGTTGAGAAATGGTTGGAGGGGGCAAGGGTTTCTTGTTCCAGTCTCCCACATAGCTTCCCAGATTTGTCCAGGCCAGTCAACAATCTGAGATTAGCTAGCTTTGGGGACAACTCAACTAATGAAGAATGTCAGTGTCTTGGGGACCCCTGGAAGGTTCTCTAAGCCCGGCCCCTCCCCTCCTGGAGGATCTGCAAACAAGCCACTTCAAAGGGTCAGCCTCACCTTTGTGAGCATCCAAGGGAAATGAGATGACCAGAGCACACTACAGTCTGAATTTTTTCAGGGGAGGAAGGGTATATTCACATCAACTAATCCTAGAATGAGTCAACCTAACTTCCGGCTGCTGTGAATGGAAAAGAAGAACTGAAACTGTGGGTGGTAGCACTTCATGGAAGAGGTGAGACTTGAGTGGGCTTCAGGGCAGGTAGCAGTAGAGAAGAAGGAGGGAGGGAGACAGGAAGGAAAAAGGGCCAGCAGACACCCTGCCAGGGAGAGGGGCAAAGCCTGCCAGTAGGAAGGAAAGACCAGGGCACAGACATTTCTTTTGCTGCAGCTCTCTCTCTGACCAGAACCAATAACTCCAGTAATGAAACTGGTCCGTCAACATGGCACTTCAAGAAAAAAAATTCAATAATAAGAAGCACCTGACCTGCAGAGTCCAAATCCATTCTGAGTTACAGAATGAGAGCTCAAAAAGGAACAGAAATTTTCTCTATGGCACCTAGGATACTAAAACAAGTATTCAAATGTGTTTTTCTACTCTTTTTAAATTTTTCAGAGTGTCATCTAATTACAGTCAAGCCATAGGGAAGAATATACAGTAAAATGTGAGTCTTCCCGAAGGCACTTTGCCAGAGGCACTGGGGTTAAAGCAAGATGTAGACAGGAGGTCATAAACCCAAATGCTGTCAGGACCAGGAGGTAAAGTACCTGAAAGCAAAGGCCCATGGACACTGGGGCAGCACTGAGAATGTTTGACTGAGCACAGTTCCAGTTAGCTGGGGCCCAATGGGGCGACTGGCTCAGGGTGATCAGACATTCCAGTTTTCCCAAAAGATATCCTGGCTTGTATATAAAATCTTTCAATTTTTAAGTGCTCACGACTATTCATCATTGTAGGAAATACTATAAAGGTCACACAACACAGTGCTGGCTGGATCTGACCTGAGGGCTGCCAGTTTGCAACTTCTGGTGGCAGTTCTTTCGAATACTTCCTTCTGTCTAAACACACTAATTGCTGATTGGTTGGTTGGTTTGGTTTGATTTGGTTTGTTTATTATTTTTCCTAAAAATGGGATGACATTGTTCAACCACTTATATTCTTCACATAAGAGCTGGGACATCTTTTTGCAGTGCTGGGGATTGAGCCCAGGGCCTTGTACATGCAAGGCAAGCACTCTACCAACTGAGCTATATCCCCAGCCCAAGAGCTGGGACATCTTTCATATCATACAGAGTTTCACCCTCTTGCTGCAGGGCACACCATGACATAGAAGAATGAACCTTCACTCATTTAGCCCCTGCCCCATGGACATCCTGCAAACATGATAAATGCGTGAAATACTGCTTCTCAGCTGTTCATTTCTTTCACTTCTGCTAATGTTGAGAACTTCACTCATGATGAAACTACACTTGAGCCAAGTGCAGTGGTCCAGCCTGTAATCCCAGCAACTTGGGAGGCTGAGGCAGGAGGATCTGAGTTCAAAGCCAGCCTCAGAAACTTAGTGAGACCCTAAGTAACTTAGGGAGACCCTGTCTCAAAATAAAACATAAAAAGGGCTGGGGATGTGGCTCAGTGGTTAAGTGCCGCAGGGTTCAATCCCCGATAGAAAGAAAGAAAGGGAAGAAAGGAAGAAAGGAAAAAAAAGAAGGAAAAGAAAAGAAAGAAAAAAAGAGAGAGAGAAAGAAAAGAAAGAAATCGCACCTAAGTGCAGTTAATAAAACAAAGTCACAATGACAAATCCATAAAATGTGACTGAAGATTTCTGATATTTTAACATGAGCCCTTAACCATATGTTTTTTGTTTGATCTTTATTATTATTATCTACACTTTGCAGATTTTTAAAACCAGAAATATGAAAAGATAGCATGAGCCTACCTAATAATGCACAGGACCTAGAGGCAGGGAAGTCAGTCAGGAGGGGAACCCCAAGGATTGACTTCAAAGCTCCTGCTTCCTACATGCCTTCAGCTCCATCCTCCAATAGCCAGCCAGAAACCTGTCCTAGAATATTCTAGAATGTGACAAATTGGACCAGAACCATTGGAAAAGACAAGGGGTGCTATGAATGGGACAATTCATTTACCTCTTGAAAAGAAAAGCCTCATTTTAAAGCCTTAAATCACATTCATCCAAGGTCAATCCTATATACATTAAAGAGAGATGTTATATGAAAAAAAAAAAAAACATGAAATTGTGGGGGTGGAAGTTCTCAGGGTATGATATTTTCTTTAAGTGTGTGGCGGTGAATCATATATTTCTACGTGGGAAACTACCTATCAGGCACCTGCAATGCAAAGAGTGTTCCCTAGGTTCTTATACTTGGTTAAATAACTAAACTGATGACTTTGGACTCCAAAGAAACCAGCATCGAAATGAGGACTTAGTTAAAATGAACACTTGGAGACATCACTGGAGCCAGAGCAGCTATGTTTCCTGTGCTGATAGCTGAGGGCACTTTCATTTGAGAAGTTTTGGGCAGTTTCCTCACTGCAGATATTTTCAGGACCATATTTATAGGGGCTATGAAATTTTCATTTGCATAAAACAAAATGGTTAGAATTCAACAGAATTCCTTCTTTATTAAGAGTTAGCAAAGAAGGGAAGTTCTTCTAATCTATATTCATTCTGGTTAATTTTTTTTTTTTTCCCATTTGTACCCAACTAACCACAGATGTCATAAAAAGTGAGAGTTGGAAGGTAGTGTCAAAATCCTTAACCATATCCCATTGGTTAAAATTTGTAAATAATTCTGCAAACTGAATTGAAAAAGAAGCAAAACAATCTCAGTAGAAATGGAGTGGTACCAAAAATACAAAGAACCCAATCAATAAATGGACTAGGGCTGGGGAGATAGCTCAGTCGGTAGAGTGCTTGCCTTGCATGCACAAGGCCCTGGGTTTGATCCCCAGCACTGCAAAATAAATAAATAAATAAAGGCCCAAATACAAAGAATGAATATACTTTAAAAAAAATAAATGGGCTAAGGAACTGGGGAGACACTTCAAGAAGATAAACAGGTGATCAACAAATACATGAAAAAGTGCCCATCATCTTTAGTAATTACATAAATGCAAATTAAAACCACTCTAAGATTTCATCTAACTCCAATTAGAATGGCTATTATCAAGAACACAAGCAATAAGAAGTATCAGCGTGGATATGGGAAAAAAGGTACACTCATACATTGCTGGTGGAGTTGCAAATTGGTGCAGCCACTCTGGAAAGCAGTATGGAGATTCCTCAGAAAACCTGGAATGGATCCATCTTTTGACCCAGCTATCCCACTCCTCAGATTACACTCAAAGGACTTAAAATCAGCATACTACAGTAATGCAGTCACATCAATGTTCACAGCAGCTCAATTCACAATAGCTAGATTGTGGAACCAACCTAGATGCTCTTCAGTTGATGAATGGATAAAGAAACTGTGGTATATATACATGATGGAATATTATTCAGCCATAAAGAAGAATAAAATTATAGCATTTGCTGGTAAATGAATGGAGTTAGAGAATATCATGCTAAGTGAAATAAGCCAAGCCCAAAAAACCAAAGGCCGAATGTTTTCTCTGATAAGTGGATAACGATACATAACACGGGGGTGCGGTGGAGGTGGGAAGAGAATGGAGGAACTCTGGATGGGGGAGAGGAAATGGGACAGGAGGGGGTGGGGGAAGGAAAAATAGTGAACTGAGACAGACATCATCACCCTATATCCATGTATAATTACATGAATGGTGTGAATCTACATTGTATACAACCATAGAAATGAAAAGTTGTACCCCATTTGTGTACAATAAATCAAAATGCAGTCTGTAAAAATAAAAATAATTTTAAAAAAAAGAAATGGGGTGGTAGCAGTGATCAAATTAAAATGGTCTATTGCCCATTGATTTAACCAGTTTTAACATCAGGAAAGTGTTATTTTGCAGATCCTAGGTTTCTGAAATTGTGGTAAAACTAGGAAATCCAAAATCCATGCTATGGTTGAGAGGGGGGAAACAGCAACACTCTGTGGTGTTAAGTTGGTAGAGAGGTATAATGCACAGCAAGAAAGAAATAAAAAGAACTTTAAAACATGTAGAGCCTGGATGGACAAACATTTTTTTTTAAAGCCCACAAATCAAGTTTTAATTTTTAAATTTTTTATTTATTTGAAATGGGGTCTCAAACTCCTGGGCTCAAGCCATCTTCCTGCCTCTGCCTCCTGGCTGCGGTCATATACTTTCATTGACTGTCTTCCTATCTTCTCCTTCCTGCTGGAAGTGTGATCGATTCAGGCAAAATCTGAACAACTGCGCTGCCTGCCCCACCATGAACCGTGGACAAATGGGAGATCCAGACACCATCCCAGGCCAGGACCAACCAGATGCAAGGTGATTTAACTCAAGAGATTCTGAGCATTTGGACATGCTGATGCTCTTGTGGAGCCCTGTTTAACATCCCAGTTTGAGGAGATTACAAAGTGATGAGAAGAATGTGGGAACAGACCTTGCTGCCCAAGGTCAAGAATGAACAAACAGAAAAGTCTTCATCTATGCTTTCAACACAGGAACTAAAGATAAATGATGCTCCAACACGGGAGCCCCAGCGGATGGCTAACCACGGTAATCTTGAGCGCTTATCTTGCTGCTTTTGTTACAAGCAATCATCTGTGTGCTGTATTTTCTCTCTCTAAACAAACCTGAACTTTTATAGCCAAATTCCTCCTATTATTTTGAAAATGATACAGTCAGCTATTTTAAAAAACATGAACCAAGGAAAGTCACCTTCTGATGGAGGTTGTGGGCTCCGCCTGTCTTGCTAACAGGAGCAGAGGGAGGAATTTCTGCATGGAGCAGTTGGGGATTCTCTGCAAATAAGCTCATTTGATTTATTTCTTAGAAACATGAGCTTTCTGGGTACAGCTTTTTCAAGGGACTATCAGGTCAGTTAAAAGTGAAACTCCTGTGGGTTGCTGACCTCTGCCTAATTCTTAGGAAGAAAAAAAGGCTTAAAAACTGATTAGCTGATATCTAGCAGCCAAAGAGCTTCCTTACTTGGAAGTGAGACTTACTATTTGGCATTATATTGTCAAAACTGGTTGGGAATGAAAATTCTGAAATGGGGGCGGGGGTAGTACTTCTGACACTTGAACACTCAGGAGGATTTTAAGAAGTAGTTTACTTACTTCAAAAAACAACTGGATACACTAAATTCCTGAGTTAAAATATATAACAATAAGCAAAAATTGTTATTGAAAAGTTTCTCACCAATATTTTAACTCTAGATTCCTCTTTATTGGAAACAATAGTCTGGCTAGAATGATGAATGGCAAATAAATATGGGGATTCGGTGATTTTTTTTGGCTCTGCCATTTTCTGATAAGATGACCTGTGAAGTCATTTCACTCCCTTGACCCTTAGTTTTCTCATCTGCAAAACAGAAAGGCTTCCTCTATCCATCACAGGATGGTCAGGAGGACTACAGGATACTAATTGACATCTATTTAAAGTCAGAACAAAGAATGATAGGGACAGTGGCGGTGCCATATTATTCTATTATTGTATAGGTTTTAATTTGTCCATAATAAAAAATTTTAAAAGACAGAAGCAGAGTAATAATTTATTTTTAAATTTTTTTTACAAATAGGAGAGGAAGTTTCTTGATGTAATTATGGACAAATTTTCCTCTTAGCAAGTTGAAAAGTTGGTAACCAAATCTGTAATGGTTTGATTTTTACCCTACTTTATGAGAGCAATCATTTGGGCATCTAATAAATAAGACAATGGAAATGAGCAGTGTCCATTTCCCTTCCCTTCCAATGAGAAAAATGAGAAAGTGGTTAAAACTTAAGTCATATTTGTTTTTTAAATATTATAATGCTGATTTCTCAGAAATTGCTGTGTTCATCTAAAGAGTTTTAAGAAATCTCCTCAAGAAAACACTAAAGAGGCCAGGAGGGGCAGCATATACCTGTAATCCCAGCAGCTCAGGAGGCGGAGGCAGGAGGATCTCGAGTTCAAAGTCAGCTTCCGCAACGGTGAGGAGCTAAGCAACTCAGTGAGACCCTGTCTCTAAATTAAAAAAAATAGGGCTGGGGATGTGGCTCAGTGGTTAAGGACCCCTGAGTTCAATTCTTGGTACCCCCAAAAAAGAAAATACTAAAGAGACTGAAAATCCTGTGTGCGCCCCCACAACTTAACACTCACTTGGTCAACATAACAATGAAAGTGGCTTTTTGTTTTGTGTTTATTCACTTGTACTTGAAGAATATATATATATTGCCACTTTTCACTGCTTAAATCAAAATCAGAAAGGAATCATCACATGCCAAGGGTCTGGCAGGATGTTCCTTCCAGTCAGGGCTGTGTCCTGGATGCTGTCCCTTTAAATTAGACTTCCTGGTGAGAGGAGGGATTTCCGCATGCAGCTTCCTGGAGACCACATATCATAAACAATAAACTTTGCAGCAGAATTATGGACAATAAGCCCCACGTGGCATAACAAAAAGCAATTATAAGCACTGACAATGACTAGGGCATTTCCAGCAGGAATGCAAATCTGTGATAAACACCAGGGAAATAAGTTACCCGCACACCTGCACAAACTTAACTGATTTTTAAAAACAGCTCCTAGCCTCTCAACATAGTGAAAAAGAGTTGCTTCCAGATTCAGCAGGGCTTTACTGCCTTTTTTTTTTTTTGGGTGGGGGCAGGTACTGGGATTGAACTCAGGGACACTCAAACACTGAGCCACATCCCCAGCCCTATTTTGTAATTTATTTAGAGACAGGGTCTCACTGAGTTGCTTAGCCCCTCGCCATTGCTGAGGATGGTTTTGAACTCGAGATCCTCCTGCCTCAGCCTACTGAGCCTCTGAGATTACAGGGGTGTACCACTGTGCCTGGTTTCAGCACTGCTTTCTAAAAATCATTCCTCTAATAGGAAAACAGTCAGACCTTTTCTAAAGTGCCCACCTAGCAGATGAACCCCACTGAAGCCAGTGAGTCCAGATGTCACTTCCTCAGTGTGTCTCTGCAAGGACCATGAGGTAAGTGAATGCCTGGGAGGGGCACTCCCTTCCTAGGTTGAGGGAAGCCCCTACTCAGGAGTCACAGCCCACGCTCTACCAAAGGAGATAAGAGTACCACACACCTGCTTCCCAGTCCCCCCTTGCAGCTATGAGCTAGGTTTGGCCAATCTACTACTCCCACGCTTGACCTGGCATTGGGAGTTGGGATGCCTGGCAGCAGAGATGATGCAGACCTCGCTCTGGGAGGGTGGCAGCTGATTGCTGAACCAGTGTTGGTTTGTGGTGCAAATGGAACCATCTATCCCGCCTAGCAGTTACAGCCATGGCATGGTGTAATATGGGGGTTGTTCTTGGTTCCCTGGTCCTTCCAAATTTCTCTGAGCTACGCTGGATCCTTGAATAAGTTCATTTACTGCTCAACTCAGTCAAAACTGGGTTTTGTTGCTAGGGGTTGGTTCATGTGCACACAGACAACAAGAATAAGTGAAAGCTGAAGTAGTCTGTGCAATGACACAGAATGATTCTGGGCTAAGGAATGAACAGCTTCAGTCACACTTGAAAACACCCTCGCTTGGTCTAAAGCCCTGCATCACTTGGCCCCTATCTTCCTCCCGAACCTTATCTCATTCTCTCCTGACCTCCCAAGCTGAGGTCACACTTTCTGTCCCTCATCAGAGTCCCCCTGTCTCTTGCATTTGCCATTCTTCATCTCCAGAAAACTCTTCTCCAGCTCTTCACTCACAGCAGTGTCTGTCAGTCTGTTTACAAGAGGCCCTCCCTGACAAGGCTGTCTAAAGGCTCATGCCCCACAACTCATCATATTATTCTGTTGACTTCCCTCCTGTCACTTATTTCATTATTAATAACAACAGCAATCACCACTGCATGAGGATTTGCTCTGGGTCAGATGCTTGGCTAATTCATTTAATCCATAACCACACTGGGAGATAGGCCCTTTTATTACCCCAAGTTTACAGACAAGGAAACAGGCTCAGAAGGGTCAAGGAGCTTGTTCCAAGTGCCAGTGATGGGACAGGAACTCGAACCTAGGCCTGTGGCATGGGCTTCTCAGTACAGAGCACACTGTTGGACCTGCCAAATCCCACAGTCTTGGAGCACTGGGCACACAGGGGATGAAGCCAGGAATAATTCTCAGGGTCTTCCCAGAGGAAATGCTATCTCAGGTTGTTAGGGATGTCCAGGAGCGGCCAGGTTGAGTGGAGGAGCAAGAGCAAAGAACAGAAGTAGGGAACAGCATAGGTCCTTTGGGAAGCAAGAGACAGACAAATGGCCTGTGCGGGGATAGGGCAGGAAGGCTGAGGGACAAGATACTGGGAGCCAAGGTAGGAAATGGGGAAGCAGAGCAAGTGTTTCAGCAAGAACAGCTGCATGACCAGATATACATTCTTTTTGTCAAGAACAGTGGCCATGGCTATATAATATTGGTGAGATGTTTTGGTGGTTCATTTCCTACATATTTTAAAAGTATACATCCATAAATGTATCAGCTAAAAGGCAGGGATTATAACAACAAAATTCCAATTCTGTGCTTCCTGGCTCACTTTTCTTGCTAAATAAATGAGATAAGTCTGCCCTTCCAACAGAAGGAGGAGGTAAGCATGGCCCTTCCCTGCAGTGATATGAAAGTGCATAGGGCCCTCTCATGATAATTTATGGAGAGAACAAGGAATTCCCCCCACTACTTGACTTTAAGACTCCAATCACCTCTGCCCAGATTCCCCCAGTGTGATAACAAGAACTGCATCTCTGGGTTGTGTCATCATTAAAACAAAAGGCTGATTTTTTTTTTCATAAAAATGTACGTGGTTTGGACACAAAGACTCTCCTGTATTGAATGAACACCTGGGGTCTGTGGGAGGAGACCCCAGTGTGACCCCTGAGGCCAAGACCTACCTACTAACAGGCCCTAGGAAATGTCATGGTAAGTATGCAAAGAAGTCTGGAAACACCAAGGTCAGTGTATGTGTGCGGATGTGGTTGTGAGTCTAACTATGAACAGCATAACACGAGTTACTTCCTAAAGACTATATAAGAAAAAAAAATCATAGCAAAATCATGGACAATAAGTCCCCACATGGCACAACAAAAAGCCATTTTAAGTGCTGACAATGGCAATTCTAATAGGAATGAAAATCTGTGCAAATAGCTGTTGCTGGATATTAATACAAAGGATATTATTACTTGATTATGATATATAACATACACAAGTTTATATTTTTAAGTGATAGAATATATAACATAAAATATAGTAATAGTGATTGTTATGATCTGCTTTAATCCAATTTAAAGAATTTGTCAACAAAAATGAGGGGGATTAGGAGGGGAGCCCCAAGTGCAGGTGTCTAGGGCATGCCCATGCAATGATTTCCAACCACCTCTAGATACAATATTGGGATTACCTAACCTGGACCTTAAAGCCAGTTTGCTGGGCCAGAGTCTGAACTCCTCTACAGAGGAGCCACAGACTTGGGAAAGTCACTTATCCTGTAAAGTCTCCATTTCCTCATCCCTGCAAAGGGGCACAGGCAAGCATGATGCCCATTTTACAAATGAGAAAACCTAAGGCTCAGAGATATTAAACAATCACCAAAGGGCACACAGTTAGGCTGACATGCAGGAAATCTGACCCCAAGATAACAGCTAAGCCAGCCCTCAATTCTGAAGATGGGTACAACATGAGGAGGTTATGCCGGCCACAGCCCCTCAGCTGGACAAGTTGACCAATGTGTATGCAGAGATTAGCCCTAAAGAAGAGTGCATGTTTTCCAATCACAGACCTGTATGAAGGTTTTTATGGCACCTGTGGAGAGTGAGTTTTTGAGCACCTACTACATCCCAGGTACATTGCTGAGTATCTCACTACATCATGGCTTTCTCATTACCATGGCAACCCTCTGAGCAAAGACTGAAGGACACTGAGGCTCAGAATGGTTGAGTTCCTGGGCCATGGTCACAGAGCTTCTTAACAGCAGCATCTGGACACATCCTGCTCCCACTCAGGTTTGGACATGGGCTCTGAAAACAGCCCTTCATGTCCCTCAAGCACCCTTCCCCTCATTATCATCCACCGTGAACACAGAGCTGCTTATTCTGTACCAGGATAATGACCGGGGGGGGGGGGCCTTTGCAGGACTATGGTCCAAACTATAATTCCTGCAGAAACCAATTCTGTTGAAATGTGTTCAGGGTTCCACCTGAGCCCAGTAATCACTTTAGCCTCAGCCCAAATCTCATTTGAAATGGAGACATGCCATGGAGAGATGAACCGCAAGTGATGGGATTTGGAAAATGTACCTTTGCCCACCCCCACCCCCCAGCAAACTGCCATCTGAAAACAAAACAAACAAAACAGGTCAAGAAACGGCCAGGGGTGACTGGGATTTACTTCCAGAGAGGTCAAATTCCTCTGGGGCACTATGAAAACAACAGCCTGGCAGGGCCAGACAGGTAAAGCATCAAAGGCAGCAAGTACATTACATAACCCATGGCCTCAATGAGACAGGGGAGTCCTCCCTCCTCTACCACATGCCACTTCTTGCATGGGAGTCACATGGTAGGGTGTGGTAACCCTGCTGCCCAGGACAGCACAGAACACCCCCAAGGAGAGCAAACAGCCTACTATCTACCATGTGCACACTAGGAGAAAAGTACAACCTCTGCATTAGAGAAAGAGTTCCAGGGAGACAAACCTGTGGACAAAGGATGCTGACTTGGGTGCCCTGGGAGGAAAAGGAGAGTGTGGTGAGACCGGTGGGAATGTCAGACATTTGAATCCTGCCGGTGGGCCTCTTTTACTATGTTTGAGACACAGCGGGATTTATGATAATAATTTTGGCTAAAGTCATAAGTACTAGAAAACTGAAATTCATCTCAGCCCTATTTCCTTTTACTAGTGAAAGAGGACAAACCACGTTATCAGTTTCCATCACCCCAAATCCTGACCAAAGAGTTTCACAGGGAAGCACTACTGAGCCAGTGAGCTGACTCTAGACTGCCCCCAAATTGAACTGTTCCTCAAACTTCAAAGTGCGCACAGATCACCTGGGATCTTGATAAAATGCAGACCCTGATTTGGGTGGGGGTGAAGTCTAAGATTCTGGGTCTCTAAGGAGTCCCCAGGTGCTGTTGCTTCTAAAGCCCCAAACACACTTTGAGAACTTTATTGGGAGAGAAGCAGCAGCTTAAGTAGACAAAATAAAAGAAATAACCCTTACAGTTCCTATGTTTCCACAGTCACAGTACTGTGACTTCAATCTAAGAGCAATAAGTCAACTTGAGCACCATGTATCCTTAAAGTTCTTATTTCTAGGTTTTTTGTCAGAAACTCAGCAGCACTTGCAATTTATTTCATTAATAGTTAACAGCATGACTATTCTTGAAGGAAAACTGTTTAGGTGCTATTAACTGAAGAAAATCTGGCAGATTTTCCCTTGGCTGGAGTTTCTGAATTAGTTCTGAGTTCTCTGAGGTAGAAAGAACCTGAAACCTCAAAACAGAAAGTGGCCTGGGGTGGCCAGACCACTGCAGGTGCACCCAGATTCCTAAGGTGGAGTCACCTGGTAACCCAGCCTGCCAGCTGTGGCTGGGCCCTCCTGGGGACTTGAGCATGGCTTTGTCAATCATGGGTGTAACCTTCTCCACCTGACAGGTACCTTAATAAAATCCCTCAACTAATCCAAAGCATTTTTTTTTTTTTAATAGCTGGGGTTGGCTGCCCTGTCCTGTTAACATAAATAGTACACAAAGAATTGCTGATAATGTCTGCTAAACATACTGGGGGCAGTAGAAAAGAGTTCTGAGACCCCCTGAAGCAACAACAGCTGTAGGAGTTTGTTTACATAAACACAAATGAAAACAGAAGAAAATGCATTTTAACTCCTGCTGCTGCCAAACCAGACACTTATAAAATTGGGTTCTTCTGGGGAAAAAAAAGAGTGTTAAGAGTAAGGGTTGTGGCTCAGTGGTAGAGCACTTGCCTGGCATGTGTGAGGCACTGGGTTTGATTCTCAGCATCACATATAAATAAATAAATAAAGGTCCATCAACAACTAAAAAAAAATAAATAAATAAAAGAGTAAGGAACAGAAGGCCATTCTAGGGGAAATACCAGAAAACGAACTTTTTCTTCTGATAGCACAAATGTAGGCAAAATTTTTTGATAGATTTTTTTTAAAATGAGAACTACTAAGCCAATTAATCAAGACCCTTGGATTTTCTTTTTATCACATCACAGTAAGAATTTTCCTACCTATTCTGCTCTTTTTAAAAAAATTGCCCTTTGAGTTCTGTAGCAAATGTATTTATCTTGCAGAAGTTTGGGGTTCATTAAATAACATAAAATTACACAGACAACTTTAATCTTCAAACCGAAACCCTGAAATGGAAATAAAATGCAAGTGGATAAACAAAGAGGAAGGGCGTGTACTCAGTGGAGAGATGATGCTCAGCACCACGCTCAGTGGAGGGAATCTGATGAACCAGGTCAGGATGATGGAGGGACCAAGATGCAGACTTTGTCTCCTGAGCCACAGGTGTCCGGAGAAAAGGAAGAGCGCATCAAGGACAAGCATTTTAGTGGCACACACGCTGGGGCTCTTAATCACTCTGGGTAATGAGTATATTTTTAAAAAGGAGGAAAAAAAGACATGAAATCAAGCCTGGAAGGATAGTCAGCAGGAGGCTTCATTACGTTTCAGAGCGGCACATCCAGCCCATTTGTGACAGTTCTGTACACTTGAAAAGACTACACCCATCTAAGCTTCAAACTTTTTCCCTCCTTGAGATGTTCCAGAATTTGCTGAAGAACTGACTGATGCTTGGCCAGGGTTCTTCCCGAGGAAAACACGTTAGCTTTTAATCACGTGAATTCCATGGTGGGAAACATACTGTGGGGCATAAGGTATTTTTTAAAAGCCAAGTATCTTTTTGGACTCGCAAATTCCCAGTACAAGTTTGTAGTTCTCTGAGCTTCAATAATAAACCCAAGAAGAGGAATACATGGGCCGCCATATTGGGTGTTTTTCTCTAATTTTCTGCCCCCAAATTCCGAAGTATTGTCCCACAAGTGTCATCCAGAACCCATAAAACTAATGTGTCCCAAAACAGTAAGACAGAATGGAGTTACCTATTAATACTTGGGAGTATTAATTTCTCTTTCCTCTCTTTTTATGGTCTTGGCTGAGTTACACAGTATCCTTTCTTATTCAGGTGACTTCCATCCCTCTCAAATATCCTAGTAAGCTATATGGTTGTTCTTTTTTGCTGCTGCTAGAAAAGAAAAATGAAATCCCTCAGCATCACCTTTACCAAATTCTCACACAGGAAACAGCTCCACAAACAGATGCCATATTTTAAAGTTCCATCATAAGTAACCATGGGACTCAGGCCAATTCATTGCATTTCTGACTTAGATTCATTCCTATTCCTTGTCAGAGATGATTTTTATTTTTAAAGCTTAAAAAACCTAAGACTCTACTTCAAAACTTTAATTCAAGTATTTGTCTTCTTACTTCAGTTTTTCTTCCCCATGAATCTAAAGACTATGTATATACCCTGTACAAACTTGGAAAAGTCAAGACAAAACAAAGCAAAAAGTCATTTATAACCTCAGTTTCTGAGAGGAAACCATTATTAATATTTTGCACATTTTCTTTCAAACCTTTCAAATGATTCTTTTCATAGCCAGGGTTATTATATACAATTCTGCTTCCTGCTTTTAAAATGTAACAATAAACATTTTCCATGAATTAACTCTCTTCCTCAACATCCCCTTATGGCTCACAATATTCATTCCCATGGAAAAAACCACAATTTATACCAACTGTCTCACATTATTGGACGTTTAGACTTTTTCCATTTTTTCCTATCATAACTGGTGCTGCTCTCAACATTTTTCTGCATACATCTTAATCCACCCTTCTGGTGGGTCCAGAAAAAGTCACTTCCTAGAAGTGGAATTACTGGGTCACAAATAGCAGAGCTACTTTTCAGAAAGATGACCAAGTAACACTACCACTGATCAGCTGTGATGGTCCATCCTCCAGCAACCTCATTAGCCTTTCAAATGATCACTTTTTAAATGCTAATTAATTCTTTAGGTGAAAAACAAAACAAAAATTGGACACCTTAAAAAATTTCCAATCCTTGGAGTGAACAACTGGGATCAATGATGTGGAGTATCACCTCAAAGATGAAAATAATCTTTGTTGGTTCATCAAAACAAGATGTTAACTTTTCCCACATCAAAACCCGCAAACATGAAAGGAATGTAGCCATTTGCTGGATGTTTTCATTGGGCAACGAAGGTGCCCTGGCTAGGAAGCCAAGAACAATCAGTTCAGTACCAGCCTGTGACAGTGCAGAGAGAGGCAAGCAAAATAAATCAGAATCAAACCAACTGCCAGACTTCACAAGATGGGTGAGACTTGAATTACCATAACTCAACACCCATCTGAGGAAATACACAGAATGTTCAAGAATATATCCAGACTACATTTAAAATTCATTCAGTCACTTTTTACATAAGAAGTTCTCTTTTCTCCAAGTTAGTACATTTCCCCCATAATCTTCAGGTACGTCTTTCTTATCCTAATGGTGCATACGCACAAAGAGAAAATGGCTCAGGCACAGTTTTCCATAACTGGGAGTCTGAATTTATCACTCTATAAAATGGAAAAAATATTAGAAAAAAAGGAAAAGTTTTACTAGTACATTAGAAATGTTTTAGGATATCTTCCCTACATTTCCTTCCCAGGTAATTGACTCCTCTGTGTGCCCCCAGCTCCTACTGAATGGGTATGAGATAACAGGGAGGAGGGACTTATTGAGCACAGGCCCAGTGCACCCTTAATATTTGATGTAAATTATTTAATTTAAGCCTCATAAGAACCCTGTAAGCTAGGTGCATTTCAGATAGGGAGTCTGAAACTCAGTAAAGTTGATTACTTGCCCAAGTTGATGAATGGCAGATCCACCTGACTTTGAGTCCCTGGTCATAAATGACTGGATCTGGAGATAGAAAGCCTTCTAAGAACTTGCCAGAAGTCTGCCCATCACTGGTGAAGCCTCGTGCAAGAAAAACTAGCTGGCACAATCACTGTTTTGGTAGGGACTTTGGGATGGGACGACTGAGATGATCCTGTGGGCTGTGGGAGAGAGAGCTCCTGAACGGTCAGGCTTCAGGCCGGGTTGGTTCAGAGCCTAACAGCGCCACATACAGGAAGATGCTGGGAGCAGAACCAGCGGTCAGGAGGAAATGAAGGTAGAGAGAGAAAGAGAATGAAACCGGCCCGCAGAGAGAAATTCTGAGTTCCTGCAACTGTGTATTCTCTTATTAAGCCATTTTACCCCACCGTTCCCTGTGTGGAACACTTAAAAAACTTAAACGTGGCACATAGCATATATTTACATAATTATAAAACAATAAGGATATAACATAATAATTACAATGTTTATTTTGTCATACAATAATTCATAAGCTCTAGATTATATCCACCCCATTTTAATGAACCTGTGTCAATTTTGTTCAAATATTCACAGAATTGAAAACTTGGAGCAAATGCCTCTTCTTTGCCAAAAGATCAATCCAAATGCCCAACAAGGAATCTGCAGGGAAGCTCCTCCCAACTCAGAGACTGGGCTGTCATCAGATCTACCCAGCAGGTGAGGAGTGAGCCTCAAAAGAATAAACAACCCCATGCTGTGTGCCTCTAAATGGGATACAAGTAGCAGCCAGACTTTAGGGAGTTTTCTGGTTCCAAAGTGCTTACCCAGAAACAAACCAAGCTTTTAGACTAAAATTAGCAGTTTATAAAAAATATAATGGACAGAGAAACGAAGTTAAATGACATCACAGGGAAGCTGTCAGAAAACTCCAAATATCAGACACGTTCCATAGGCAACTGGTGGTCTTTTCAAAAAGTTTAAGAAGACTGGGGTTTTTTGTTTTGTTTTTCAAAAAAGGGAGAGGTGAAAGGGGAATATTGGAGAATAAAAAACACATAAACAATAATGAAATGAAATATGGTCCTTGACTGGAACAAATAAAACAATCCAGGCAGACATAATGCATGATCCTTGAATGGTCTGAGGGAAGATCAGCCATAAAAGACAACTGGGGTAACAAGAATATGAACTGAAAAACTAGGAAATCATTGGTGACTTAGGTTTAATAATGACATGGCAATGGAGGAAAACATCCTTGTTCTTAGGACAACGTACTGAAGTACTTAGTATGGTATCTGCAATTGTGTTACTTTGAAATGGCTTAGCCATATAAACAGATAGAGACAAATAAATGGATAAAGCCAATAAACAGCTGGAAAGCAAATGTTAGCAATTGTTGATTCTGGGTGGTAGGTGTTTACTGCACTTATCTTTCAACTTTCCACATTTGACGTTTTTCTTTATTTGCTCTTTTTTAGATATACATGACAGTAGGGTGTATTCTGGTAAATTATACATTCATGGAATATAACTTATTCTAATTGGGATCCCATTCTCATGGTGTACATGATGTGGAGTTATACTGGTCGTGTATTCATATATGTATGAATAGAGGGAAGTTATGTCTAATTCATTCTATTTTCTTTCATATTCCCATCCTCCTCCCTTCCCACCATTTTCCTTTGTCTAATCCAAACAACTTCTATTCTTCCCTCCTCTGCCCCTTATTGTGTGTTATTATCTGCATACCAGAGACAATATTAGGCCTTTGGTTTTTTGGAATTGGATTATTTAATTTAGTATAATAGTCTCCAGATCCATCCATTTACCAGCAAAAGTCATAAAGTCATTCTTTTTTATGGTTGAGTAATATTTTATTGGGTATATATGCCACATTTTCTTTATCCATTCATTCCTTGAAGGGCACTGAGGTTGGTTTCATATCTTAGCTACTGTGAATTGAGCTGCTATGAACACTGATGTGGCTGTATCATTGTAGTATGCTGATTTTAAGTCTTTTGGGTATATACTGAGGAGTGGGATAACTAGGTCAAAAGGTAGTTCCATTCCAAGTTTTCTGAGGAATCTCCATATTGCTTTCCAGAGTGGATGCACCAATTTGCAGTTCCACCAGTAATGTATGAGTGTGCCTTTTTCCCGACATCCTCGTCAACATTTATTGTTACTTGTACTCTTGAATTGCCATTTGGACTGGCATGGGATGGAATCTCAGTGTAGTTTTAATTTGCATTTCTCTAATTGTTAGAGATGTTGAACATTTTTTCATATATTTGTTGACCATTCATCTCTCTTCTTGCGTGAAGTACCTGTTCAGTTCCTTTGCCCATTTATGACTGGATTATTTGGGGTTTTTTTTTTTTTTTTGGTGCTAAGGGTTCTGAGTTCATTATATATTCTGCAGAATAATGTTCTAACTGAGGTGCAGGTGGCAAAGATTTTCTCCCATTTTGTAAGCTCTCTCTTCACATTCTTGTTTCCTTTGCCATGAAGAAGCTTTTTAGTTTGATATCATCTCATTTATTGATTGTTGATTTTACTTCTTGCGCTTTAGGAGTCTTGTTGAGGAAGTTAGTTCCTAAGTTGACATGTGGGAGTGGTGGGCTTACATTTTCTTCTAATAGGCGCACAGTCTCTGCTCTAATGCCTAGGTCCTTGATCCACTTTGAGCTGAGTTTTGTACAGGGTGAGAGATAGGGTTCAATTTCTGCTTCCATTTTCAATTCATTCCAGTTTTCCCAGAACCATTTGCTGAAGAGGCTATCTTTTCTCCAAGTATTTTTCATAATGAAAAGTTGAAAAAAATAACACATATGGCAAAAATAATAATCATAGAAATGCCTTAGGAAGACACCAGGTGAAGTCTGACATTTCTTCTCTGCAAACCACACCCAGTAATTCCTCCTCCACTGCTAGAAAATATAATGGATATATGGTTCTGTCTAGCCCCAGATGAAGGCATTGCTTGCTTTTAGGGGGCACACTGCACAAAAATCCCATGTCAAGGTTGAGAATCATCATCATCCTGAGAGAATCAACAGAGGAAACAACAGATTCACACATCCCGTGTCGTTACAGATCCATTTGGAACGTCCCCAAAGCCGCAGGGGTTGAAGGCTTGGTCACAGGTGGTGGAAACTCTAGGAGCTGGGGCCTTGTTGGAGGGAGTGGGTCACTGGGGGCTTGACCTTGAAGGCTCTATCTTGTCCCCGGCCCCCTGTGCTTCTCTCTCTCTCCCTGCTGCTACAAGGTGAGCAGTTTTGCTCTACCACATCTTTGTACCATGATGCTCTACATCACCACAGTCCCAGAAACAATGGGGCTCACCACCCACGGACTAAAACCTTTGAATCCATGAACCAAAATAAATCTTTCCTCTTCTAAGTTGATTTTTTTCAGTACTTTACCACATCGAGGGAAAACTGACTAATACACACATGCTCTGCATTAAAAGTTTTCTTCCTATACCCTTTTAAATAAAGTTCTAATTGAACTGGTATAAATAAATGCACATCTGATACAATGACATTGAACTTCCCTTAAGTCAGAGATATGCTTTTCAACAAATCCTCATCTATCCATAAAAAAACAATCAGTTTCATTCCCCTTTTTTTTTACTTTTATTTTTCCCTAAAAGGTAGACTCATACACTGCTGGTGCTGTTAAGTCAAAACAGCCCTGAGGATACAAAGGTACAGTGCACACTAGCAGTACCCTGCCGCACAGAATGTTCCTTCCACCCCGAAAGTGCATTAACCAGAGGTCAGGTACTGGCAGTATACCTTGTTAATGCAGCATCTAATCCAGGTGGGTTTTATTACCAGTTCCATATGGAAGTTGGCAGTAAGAGTCATGCACAAAAAGGTAGATCCAGGAGTCATGTTCATTGAGATCTCTACAATTGGAAGAAGAGAGTCTAGGTGAGAGTCTAGGTGTAGGATGACAAATGTGGGAGGCCCAAACATCAGGCAAGAGAAGAATTTTCATCATCATGATATAGGGCAGCCCACTGAAAAATAGGCCCTCCTGCAGCTATCAAGAGTACAAGTAATTGGGGCTGGGGTGTGGCTCAGCAGTAGAGTGCTTGCCTAGCACATGTTAGGAACTGGGTTCAATCCTCAGCACCACATAAAAACAAATAAATAAACTAAAGGTTAAATTCTTAAAAAAAAGAAAACAAATAATAAGAGCCAGGGTTGGTGGCACACACCTATAATCCCAGCGAGTTGGGAGGCTGTGGCAGGAGGATTACAAGTTCAAGACCAACCTCAGCAACTAAGTGAGACCCTATACCAAAGTAAAGAAGTAAAAAGGGGCTGGGGAGATAGCTCAGTTGGTAGAGTACTTGCCTCTCAAGCACAAAGCCTTGGGTTCAATCTCCGGCACCACAAAAAAAAAAAAAAAAAAAAAAAAAAAGGAAGTAAAAAGGACTGGAAAATAAACACAACAATAGCAAAGAATATAAACAATAAGTGCTGAAGAGGATGTAGAGAAAAAGGAACACCTGTATACTGTTGGTGGGATTTTAAATTAGTACATACGTTATGGAAATCAGTATGGAGTTTCCTCAAAAGACTAGGAACAGAGCCACTAGGAATATGACCCAGCTATACCACTTCTAGGTATTTATCCTAAAGAATTAAAGTCATCATCATAGTGATACACACATACCCATGTTTATAGCAGTACAATTCACAGTAGCCAACTATGGAACCAGGCTAGGTATCCAACAGTGGATGAGTCGATAAAGAAAATAGGGTATATATACACAATGGAGTTTTATTCAGCCACAAAACAGAATGAAATTATGTAATTTTCAAGAAAATGGATGGAACTAGAGACTATTATATTAAGGGAAATAAGCCAAATTCAGGTCAAGGGTCGACTCTGTTCTCTCATATGTGAAAGTCAGAGAGGAAAAAGGAAAAGAAAGGTGGGGTGAAGGGATCTCATGAAAATTGAGGGGAGATCAGTAGAATAGAGAAAAGGGACCAAAGGAAGGGAGGTGGGGTGGGAAAGAGGAATACTGGGGAATTATATTGGCTAAATTATATTGTTACATTGTGTGCATGTACTAATATGTAACAACAAATCCCACTATTATGTACAACTATAATTCACCAATAAAAATATGGGGGGGGGGGGAATGGGCCTTCTGCAATCAAAGTGTAAAGAGCATCTGCTTTTAGAACATATTCATTTTCAATTACTGAAGAAGGCTGAGTTTCCAAGATATTCATGTTCTGTAACAGAAACTGTTTTAAGTGATGTTAAGTATAATTAAGTGGTTAGTAAGTCAAACGTGTGCAAAACATAGATGAAAGGAGTGAAAGATACCTAATATTCATGAAGCACCTTGTTACTAAATGTTTTACACTAAACATTACTAAGTGTTATATACTAAATATGCATGAGACTTAGGAGGTACTAAATATACAGAGGCATGAAATATATATGAGCACTTAGTATTCATGAGGCCTCCACATGGGAGACACCCATTCTGGCTGCCTGTGAAAAACAGGAATTAAGCACCTGTTTACTCATCTAACTGGCAAAAAAAAAGCAGTGTATTCATCTCTGAGTCTCTTTGATACAAATTTGGTTCATTAGTCCAAGATATCTTCTGTCTGTGAGATTCTTGCTTGGACTTCAGCTTCAACTCTGGTTCTTGTAACCATACTATCAATGGGGAGGGCTGATAGGGGAGAGGGAGAGACGGAACAAAAAGACATGATAAAGCCCAGGAATCAGATGGTGTGGTCCTTCCAACCTGCCTGCATCCTCCCTGAAATATGTTAACTTATCTTTCCTCCTGGCTTCTCACTGTGTGTTTCAACTGATTTAATGAACAATGTGATTTGGGCATTTAAATAAGGGTGGCAATTGAGAGTCACACGTGTACTATACTCAGTCTCATCCATCAAATGGGCCCCATTGACTGTAAAGAGGAATAAATTGATGGGAAAAATTGATGGTAAAGGATGGGACCATCACCAACCCGCATTCCAAGCTTCTGGCACAGAAGCAGAAGACCGAGGAATTAAACCTAACATGGAAGAAAGACAGAAACTGAGGGGGAAGTTCTGGCTTCAGAAAATGAAGCTTCTAAATAGGTGTATACTCCAGTTCTCAACATCGCCATCCCCTTCCATACCTTCAAATTGCATACGGGCCTTTTGGAGGCATAGAGTGTTGCCATGATATTGCTTGTGTATTAAAGGCTACACTTGATTAAATGAAAAGTACAAAGTTCCATGAAAAGTCATATATGTGACAAACCACAAAGCAACACTAGACTGATTCTTGGGTCATCTGCTATTTAAAAGCCCTGATTAAACTCCCATATTTTTCTGTATTCTAGAAATAGCCATAAGCCATTTCAGAACACAGTTTTCCAGGACCTGCTATTATTTTGATTCATCCAGAGGATTATTAAGTTTTATGAAAAAAAAAAAAAAAAAAAAAAAAAAAAAAAAAAAGTTTTATGTGTATTCTTGTTGAACAGGCTATTCTTACTCCCAAGTCAAACTGTCAGGGTCAAAAAAAAAAAAAAAAAAAAAAAAAAAAAAGGAATCAATAACTAAATGGGGTATAGTGAGGGAAGGGGAAGGAAAGGTACTGGGGACTGAATTAAAACAAGATATATTCCATGCTTTTATAATTATGTCAAAATGGATTCTACTGTCATGTATAACTAATAAGAACCAATTAAAAAAAAAAAAAAAAAAAAAAAACTAAATGGACTGCTTCCATTCCAAAAAGTTAGACCCTAGGAATCAGATGATTACTCTGTACTACAGGAGGAATGATGGGAAAGACTTTCATAGAGAGGAATTGTTTGCATCTACCTAGTGACTCTTCCCTTTTAGAAACTGCCCCTTCCTTTCCTCTGTTACTATGGTTACCCTGAGAATAGCAGTGGTGGTGCAATATTGCCCTACTCCCTGGTTGCTGCTGATTGGTCCAGGACCCACCTTGGACCAATCAGAATCCCTCCCCGAGAATGCTGGCTTTGAGAGACAGGTTGTCATCTCTCTGCAGATGGTTGCATCTCCACTGTATGAGGAAATGGAAGGAGTCAACTGTGGAGCAAAGGTGGCAATAGCAGAGAATAGGTGGGAATCTCATGGGCTTCCAGCATCTGATTCCAGGGGCTCCATTGCTTTCCATGAAACACTTCCCATACCTTTGTACGTGTAAAAACTCCTTGCTTAAACTAATCTGAATTTCTGTCACTTGCAGTTAAGATTTCGTAATAAGACACAGAGACCAAAGTTAAAGCATCTTTTATTCTGTATAACCCTAAAGCAAAAATAGACTAAGCAAAGAGATAACTACATAAAATAAAGGCTCTATAAATTCTGCTCAAATGTGCAGGATCTGCACCACTGGCACACAAGCCCACCATAACCCCACAGATCTCAATTACGGCCAGAAAAAGAAATTGAATCTAAAAATGAGCTTCACTGTGCCAGCATAATTTTGGTATCAGCAGGGAAAAGACAATGTGGGCTTTTCCTCAGAGGGGTCAGCAACTGCACCCAGGCTGGCTGCTCTACTGTCTGAAGGGAAATTTAGCAGAGCTAAATGGAGACCTGAGAGTCAGTATTTCCTTTTTAAGAAAGTGCCTCACATCAAAAAAACATCTAGCAAATATACATCTTTAGAAAAGTCGTTTTAGGTATAAAGGAACCCTCATTATAAGGAGTTAACTATGTTTTCTGCACACTTAACTACATGAAAAGCATCATATCCAGAATATATATGCATCATTACTGAGTCTCATGTTTGAGAAGATGACATTATTGTCTGTTCTCATTTTACAAATATGGGACCTGATGCTCTGGAATGAATCTAGTCTGAAGTCCCCAATCTGGTATTCTGATCACAAACATCTACCTTTTCACTACTTAAGCTTTTGTTATAACTGTCAAGGACTATCCACTGAACTCAAGGGTATGAACCATTCAGACTGCCTAATCCCCAGTGTGCATGGAATTTGCTCTAGACTGACTGTCAGGGAGGTGGGAGGTTGGAGAGATAGCAGAAGCAAATATCTTGTGGCATAGAATGTACAGGCCCTTTCTGAACTCCCAGATTTGATCAGTCCCAGATGCCTGGCACAACTCATATTCAATGACACACCCTGATAAATTCTAAGACTCTAAACTTTGAAAAATATGCCTTTCTTGCTTATGAAAATTTTTTATTATGGAAGATCTCTTCTAATTATTATAAGTTCATTGTTTTGCTATTTATAAATGCAATACATGCTCTCTCTAGAAAATTTAGGCATTTCAAAAAGTCTTGAATATCTTACCCGCCCCAGACTGTCAGTCAAGGGTGAGATTCCACAGACTGTTTTCTATGTACATAGTAATATGTTATTTCCCTGCAAAAGGGGTCGTTTTAGTTTGTAACTTTAGATTTTATTATTTTAGATTTTAGTTTTCTTTGTGTGTGGTGGGGGTGGATACTAAAAATTGAACCCAAGGACAATCTACCACTGAGTCACACCCCCAGATCATTTTATTTTTAATTTTGAGACAGGGTCTCTCTCAGTTGCTGAGCCTGGCCTCAAACTTGTGATCCTCCTGCCTCAGCCTCCTGAGTAGTTGGGATTACAAGTTGGTGCCACTGTGCCCAGCTTAGTTTTCTTTTCTTCAGTTACTGACTTAAATCTATGCACATTTATTTGCATTATTTGTACTTGTTACAGAGAGCATGTTGTTGAAAGCACATGCTCTGAGACCAGACTGCCTTAGTTCAAAAGCTGGACCCATTACTTAATTGCTATGCGATGTTGGGGATGATTCTGGTCTCAGTTTTCCCATTTGGAAAGTGGGGGTAATAATAATATCATCTACTAAATAGGGCTTCTGGGGGATGTGATGACTTGCAAAGTTTAAGGAATTGTATCAAGTACACTACAAGAGTTAAATGAATGAAGTACAATATTATCGCTATTACTTTTTATTACTTTTGTCATTTTAAAATATTTTAAATTGCTTAATTATAATGAACATTTGACGTTGCTTATTGATCATATATGTATTTTCTCTTTGGTACCACTTATTCCACTCTTCCTCTTGGGTTTTAAAATTTGTATTATTGCTTTGCAAGAATACTTTGCACCCCAGGGAGCTTAGTGTAAGAAGAAAATCATAAGTATTTTCCCCACTTGCAAATAATTTCATATGGAAGAGAAGTTACAAAGAGGTGCTGCTCAAGAACATAAAATTTGAAACCAGTTGAGGTTGCATTCAAATCCACCTTCTACCACTTACTTGCCGTGTGACCCTGTGCAAGCTGCTCCCCTCTCTAAACCTCTGTGGGGTTGGCAGAGCTCTAAGATGGTCCCCAAGGTTCCCATCTCTTGGTGTATACACCTTTTACAATCCCATCCCCTGGAGTGCAGGCAGGACCTGAGAGTGTTGTGGGGCATCAATCCCATGATCAGGTTACTAAACACGGACTCTGAGACTATTAAGAGGGAGAGCATCTGTGTAACCTGATCTAATCTGCTGAGCTCTTGAAAAGAATTTGCTTTCTTCCCAAAGTCAGGATGATGTGAAGCAGGAAAGGATTTGATGTAAAGGAGATGCTCCATTGTTGGCTTTGAAGATGGAAGGGACCACCTGGCAAAGACCTGAGAATGACCTCTAGGAGTGGACAGCAACCCCAGCTGATAGCCAGCAAGGGAATGGGGACCTCCCCAAAACCAAAAGGAACTGAATCCATCCAATAGCCCAAATGAGCTTGAGAGAGGACTCTGAGTCTTGGAGAGAACCTAGCCCAGACTGA
The DNA here is from genome assembly GCF_902686445.1 of Sciurus carolinensis. Taxonomy (NCBI): domain Eukaryota; kingdom Metazoa; phylum Chordata; class Mammalia; order Rodentia; family Sciuridae; genus Sciurus; species Sciurus carolinensis. Next base: position 52,335,720 of record NC_062229.1, on the reverse strand, counting down.
CACCTTGATTTTTGTCTCATGAGACCATGAGCAGAGATCTCAGCCACATCATGTCCTAACTTCTGATCTAAACAATTGTGAGCTAATGAATGGGTACTGTATACTCTACTACATTTATGCTATTTATTACTCAGCAATAGAAAATTAACATACTCTATTTCTTCGTCCATAAAATGAGAATGAAGCTCAAATTACACGTATCTTGTGGGACTATTCCGGGAAGTAATATATTCATAAACCACTTTACGAAGGTAAGCGAATGCTAGGAGTTAGTCACCTGGGATAAGTGGAGCTATTATTATCATTTTCATAATTACCAATACAACATGGAATAACAAATCATTTTTTCATGAAAGGAAAGATCAAACTTTTTAAATAAAGTTCAAGGGAGCAGGACAGAATTAAAGAGGATTCTGGGTAATGGGAAATTAAAGATAGACTATTTCCTTGTTTCTAGGACTTTTCAAAGATCTTCAGTTTAACCCTCTTTGAGGACAAGGTATGTGTCATCAAGTTTGCTTTAAAGAGGAAATGGGCTCCAATGGGCTGAGGCAGGAAGTTCTGGGTTCAAATGTTAACTCTGCCACTTACTACAGCTGTACTTCAAAGCAAGTTAGCAGATGTGAGACTCACTTCCTTTTTTTTTTTTCTTTTTCTTTTTCAACAGAGTCACACTGTTGTCCAGGTGATCTCCAACTCCGGGGCTAAAGCAATCCTTCTGCTTCAGCCTCCAAGTAACTAAGGTATATACCATGATACCTGGCTTTCATCTTTAAAATGGAATAAATACATCCAACTCTCACTATCCATGGGTTCTGCATCCACAGATTCAACCAACTGTGGATCCAAAATAATTAGAAAACACACACACACACACATCTTTCCTGAATATGTACAGACTTTTTGTCATTATTCCCTAAATAACACTGCATAACAACTATTTGCATTGTTTCAGGTGTTGTCAGTAATGAGCGGATAATGTAAAGTACCCAAGAGGATGTGTATAATGTACTATGCCATTTTATATAAGGAACCTGAGTATCCAAGGACTTTAAAATCCACAGGGCTCCTGGAACCAACACCCCTCCCCCAAACACCATAAATATTGAGGGACAACTGTGCTCTCTTCTGTGCAGGGCTGCCACAGCCTAGCCTTGAACCGATGTTCAATAAATAGAAATAAATGTACAAACTGAGAGTTCAAGAAAGGAGGAAGGCTTGTTGGCTTCTTTTGCCCACAAAGGGGGCCACAATAAACACTGAAATGGCCTGGTGTATTTTGAGCAGTAGAAACTCTGTCACTCTACTGAGTTGTGAATTTCAGAGCACCTCAGTCTATCCTTCAAGAAATTGTTTTTTTTGTTTGTTTGTTTTGTTTTGTTTTTTGTTTTTGGTGGTGCTGGGGATTGAACCCAGGGCCTTGTGCATGTGAGGCAAGCATTCTATCAACTGAGCTATATCCCCAGTCCAAGAAATTCAGTTTTAACCAAGTTTCTATCACTCATAACCAAGAGTCCTGACTAATATATTGGGCCTTGTTTTCCTCATCTAAAAATTAAAAGGTCAGGGCTACAATGGCATGCCCTTCTAAGTCCAAGTCCAGAAATTTCTTTCCAAATGGCATAGGCAAAACTTAAGACCAGCCAGTAGAGAATGAGACAAGAAAGTCACTGACAGTTGGTCAATTCAGCTCCAGTACTAAAACAATGCTTTGCACACAGTGGGGCCCTGCTAAGCATTTCCTAGCTCACGTAGAAGGCAATGGCTGGAGCTGTATCCTTGCGAATCTCATAGTTGTAGTGTGAGTTCCCTCCTTGAGTCTCTGTCTGTCTGAGCCTGTCTGTCTCTCCGTGTTAACAGGAGGAGTTGTATAAAACATTTGCACAAGGAAGGATGGAAATTCTGAGCTCAGCACTTCTCCAACCAGATGGGGAGCAGATGTGCAGAGTGTACCTGACAGAAGAGCATCTGGGAGCAAGAAACTACACACACACAAGGTCCCAACTCCTGGACCTTCTCATTCCTCCACATTCTGTTCTGGTTTTACTCTGGTTTAAATGTTCTTACCATGATTACCCCAACCCAAACCATGCTCTCAGCTTCTCTTCCTGAACAGATCTATAGCACCTACAACTCTAGTGAGAGATGGGCACAGCACCACCCTTGCCTGGGAGCTGGGGAGGCCCTAAAAGGTCAGAAACACCCAGGGCCTCTTTCTCAGTTCCATATGAGAAGGGAGGGCTGAACAGAGTCAGCAACAATGGCAACTTGGGAAAGGGCTAGACCACATGGAAAGAAGAAAGCATGCCTGGTCTTTCCTGTGCCTCTGCACAGCCAACCCCTCCAGCACAAAAGGAAAATCCCAAATGCAGTTCCTAATACTTCGAGAACCAATGCAGTTCTGCAGCAAGCATTTCCAGAGAAGATGGGGTGGTAACAATACAATCCACTGTGCAAGACCTTCTTTAACATTACTCTCAAATCTCTTTTTTCCCCAAATGTCTACTTCTAACCTACATGTATCCTCTTCACTTCTCATCTAGAGCAACGTGACTCCTGCTCCTCTCATCTTTTCCAATTCATTACTCACTACTGTGTCCCTGGGCCCCACCCCTCCAGCTCCACGAATGCCCAGGACCTGGGTGAACAAACACAGAATCCTTTTTCTTTATAAGCTAAAGAGGAATAGGATTGCAAATGCTTCTAATATAATGGGTTTCTCTGCCAGGTACCTAAACATGGAAAAGTTGCTAGTACAGAGATTCTAAAAGCTTACTTTCTAAATCAAGAAAAAAACAAAGTGTTCACAGAAAGTGTACCCTGCCCTAGAACAGCATGCACAGCTCTAAGAGATCTGAGAGTCAAATTTCATTACAGAAAATGTATCAGCTAGATGATGCCTTAAACATCTTCATCCTGGCAGCCTGGGTCCTTCGTCACTTTCAATTACCATAATGACGATTATGAAGAATGTCCTGGCTGGGAGTGAGGGTGTTTCCATTTGGTTGGGTTCCCTTCCATTCCCATCATGTCCCTGAGATTCTACTCCAAGGTGGAGAGAGACTGACTTAGCCACAGAGGAATCTGGCAGTCAGGCAGGCCCCAAACCTCTCCCCCTGGTGTATTTTGATGCCAGTTTGTCTAGCTTTACCAAAAAGCCCCAGTGGTAAGTCCAGAAGAAATCAAAGCAAGTACATGAGACCAAGCAAACCACACAGCTGACCTCGCCACCTAATGCACTCTATTCCGACAAGCTCTCGTAATGCTCTGAAACATTCTCGTGAGCTGGCTAAGAATTTAAGGGTTGATAGGAACTTGAAGTCCACACTGCATTAGATTTGGACACCTACTTGGTTGCAGTTAGGTCAGGGCAAGTTTTGTGACCCCCTGCAGAGCATTACTAATTTTAAATGTCACTGTTGTCTTAGATTTGTTAAAGATGAGGCAAACAGAGTGTCACTCAAGGCATGTATGTTCCTATCCGGTTCCTTTGAGCAGCAAGTTCTATAAATGAGAGTCATGCTCAAATATTTACAAAATGTTTTTCAAGAAGAAACAGTAGAAGAAGTCTAAAGCCAAAGGTAGGGTAATCAATTATCCCAGCAAGCCTGGGTCCAAGGGGTTTCCTGAGGTGCAAGACTTACTGCCCTAAAACCAGGACAGTCCTCAGGTAAACCTGGGAGGCTTGTTGCCCCACATATATCCACCAGCATCGGCCAATGACCACTGTTCAATCAGGAGAGCAACACTTAAGGGAGGTTGGATAAGGAGACCACCAGAAACAAAGTCCTTAAAAAGACTAACCTGCTTACAGGAGATCCAATTTCTCTACTGTCCAAAATTGACTATACATGTCAACTTCCAAAGTGTGTGCAGACTGTTGAGTCAGTGAAAGTTTCATGGTCCATGATTTTGGACACTATTGCAAATTCTGTCAACTCTCCTTGTGAAGTTTCCCTGCACATCAACACATCAAAAGCTCTAAGAAGCCATGCAGTGGTGAACATATTTAAATTTGTGTATTTGGAATGTCCCAAATTTATTTAACCACACAAGACTTTTTTTTCACTTAGTGGTTATGCTCATTCAATCGAACACACTTTGAGAAATGGGGATCTTACTCATCAAACCCATAAACAACTTAGGAAGCACAAGACTTGCATTCAGTAAGCCACACACATCTATTTCGGAAGTCAACACATTTTTCTTTGTACTTAATGAAAAGTACACTGTAGCCTTAGCTAAAATAGTGCCGTGATCTACATTTATTTTTAATAAGACACCCAGGGAAAACAAGTGAGATCTATGTAAGATTTTACCATGCAAACAGTCAGAATAGTAATTGAAGATTGAAGGCTTAAAACCCAATCTAAAGGCAACATGGGGTTTTGTGTCAGATGGATGTGAGACACTCATTCATTCATCCATCCATCCATTTCATCCATTCAACTAATTAATTAAGTATGTATGTGCCAGGAATTGTGCCAAGCCCGGGAACATAGTAGTAACAAAAGAGAGTGGTAGGGTCTCTATGCACCTCCAGCCTGCAGCTTCCAATCTTGAATTTTAGTTAAATGCTAACTAAGCATGATGATAAGAAAGTGCAGGGCACTTAGGAGGGGACCTCTTGCTCAGATTCAGAGAGGTGGCAGAAAAGGTGATGTCAAGGTTTAGACCCTGTGGATGCGGTGGATGGGCCAGGAGCAGGAGTGCAGGAGTGCGGTGATGGGCCAGGAATGCCACACCCAGAAGCCTGGAGGTGATACAGCTCAGAGCCTTCCCTACAGAGGCAAAGGTTCCCTCCACCCCAGGTGGGTCTTAGAACTGATTTCAGCACACAGCAGGGCCTCCACGCACTGTGACTGATCCTATCATCATCCCTGATACATCGAGGCCTGCAACCATGCATCTCTAACAGTCTATTGCTCTGCGTTTTGAAGAATTTAATGATTCCCTTTCAAGTCTGTTTAAAGCCTTCAGACTTCTGGAAAACAAAGTTCCCCATGAAAGCACAAATTTATTAATAGAATGCACATTTCTCACTTCTGTTTTCCTTCATGTACATGGGCTCCTTCCAGGTTCCAAGGGAAATGACCAATGCCCACCCCACCATGGCCCTTCTCAGTTTCTTCACAAGACACTTCCTACATCCCGTGATGTTCAGGGCAGGCTAATGTCAGCAGACAATTTTGGGCCACAACAGCTGATGCCAACATGACCTCCCTGGGGAGGGAGTTTTGGCAGAAACTTTATAAGTCAATCAAACCCCAACAGCAACCTCTCTGGAGGCTGGAGTACCTATCTGGAATAGAACCTTTAGTAGTAGCAGGAGCTGCCCAGGGCAGACACTTACCCCTCTGAAGTTCCAGGCTTTGGGAGAGGGAAACATGGAAAAGTTGTTTTGCCGCTGCCGTTTAGGCCTACAAGAGGAGAAAAGGCAACACGTTCATTATTTACTGACAAGATGCTCGGAAGAGATCACTGGTTTCAAATGCAGGTTGATCACAAAGGAAAGTGCCTGAAGAAAAGGACCAGGTGAACCAGGTGACTAGAGTTTTCTCCAGCTTTTGGCTGGAGTTTTCTCTTCAGAAGCCCAATTCATTCCAAATTCCTTCCCAATTCCCCAGGAGGAAAGCCTTATGGTTCCATAAAGTAGTCCACCTTTCACCCATAAAAATAAAATCTGAAGTGCTCTCAGGATGCAACCAAAAAGTCAGACCAAACTCCCCGTCTTTATTTGTCATACAAGAACCATTCCCAAACAGGGGCAATCTCCTATTTATGGCTTCAGCTGGCCTAGAAGGCTCCCCAGTTCCACCACATGTTGGGGAGCCCCAACATCTCCACAGAAGTTAGATGCGAATTCCAGGTTTTTAAAGAGATGATCAACAGGACATGTGGCCACTGCCTAACAAGTCAACACTGGTATTCTTGCCTGTGAACTTCTCAGTATGAATCAAGATCCCCAGGAGTGGTGTAGGCAGTTTCAGGGTGGGTCAGGGTGAGAGACCCTGATTTCTGTCTTGCAAATGAAATCAAATTTTGTAGCTACCAACCAGACCTACAGGAATATCTTTTCCAAAATTTTTTGCAAGTGTGATACCTGTCAATATAGATATGCAGATTTCATGCTAGCTGAAAACATATCTGAAAAGAATCTACCTTGGATTTTTTCTGAGGTTTTAGTCATGGATGTTCCCAAAAGGTGTTAATTATATGACAGTCACCTTCACCTTGAGCTCTCTGCTATAATCAGCAATAACGCAAGAAAAAAGTACATAGTGACCAGAGTCCAGGCTTTGCAGTGTGTCAGACCTGAATAAATATCTTAGTTGGCTCTGCCATACAAAAGACGGAAATTAAAATACAAGGTAATTATAATAGTAACATCAACTAACAGGTATTGAGTACTTACAAAAGCATATGTTAAGATTTTATATAGTTAATCTCACTGATTCTCACCCTGTGAGCTAGGGTTCATTATTGTGCCTACCTAATAGATAAGAAAACTGAGGGTCTGAGGATGTGACTCAGTGGTAGAGCATTTGCCTAGCACAGGTGAGGCCCTGGGCTCCATCCCTAGCACTTCCCATCCTTCAAAACAAAAACTGAGACCCAGGGATGTTAAGAATCTAATTATGGCCACAGAGGTGAAATCAGGAGTCGGAGCTCAATTGCCTATTCTCAAATACCACAGTGTTTGATTAGCCCTATGACCCTGAACATGAGGGTCATTTCTTAACTTTAGTTTTCCTATGTGCAAAACAGGAGAGGTAATAACCACTATGTAGACTCAAGAGATGAGGATTCTAACTCCACTTCTGTCACCGAGTACTCACCAGATGACAGCATGGTGCTCCCTCCCTCTCTTTCCCAGACCCAGCTTCCAGAACAGTGTTTAAGCAGGGACATGGGAGTAGCACAGGAGAGCTGAGCCACCTGGCCAGAGCCTGTGGGAATCCCCACAGACATGCATTTAAGTCAGACCCCTCCTGCCTTGCCCTCCCCTGCAGCCTCACATAACAACAGAAACCCAGGCCAGTAACATCTGGAGATAAACAGAGGATATGTGGGTAGTAGTTAGATTTAATATCTTTCTCTATTAAGTAGCATGTGGGTGTAAGTTCTTCTGAAAAGAAATTCCTGTCTTCAAGGAGAAATTTTATATGTCAATAATACTCCTCCCAGTTACAACTGGGCTTTGCCTTCCTAATTACTTGATGGGCTTCACTGCTTCCAACGCAATCATACCAGGATATTGGCAAAATGCAAGCCACAGAGATCACATCTAATGCTTATTATCTCAACAATTAATAGTGATTCAGGAACTGAGCACTTTACCTACATAAACCAAGCCTCATGATAACTTTATGATAGGTTATTATGTTATGTCATAATGTTACTATATGACATATGGATAGTCTTGCAATGGTGTTATATAATACTTTATATATAATATATTCTCATGACATCATATACTTTCAACAGATTATAAGTTTATAATTTTATATAATGTGATTTTATAATATATAATGCAATGTTATGATTATGCCACTTTACAGATGAATTGAAACAGACTCAGAGAGGTTAAATCATATGACAGAAGTCACACAGCTGGCAGGTGGCTAATCCAGAATTCAAACACCAATGCTGATGCACCTGACTCCAGATCCTGAGGTTACAGTAGCCAGGGTGTTAGGAATAATGTAGCCTCGGCTTCCTCAAGAGAAGGCACCAGTTTAACAGGATCCCTCACTACCAGGTCTCACAGTCAAAGAAAAAGCATCAGAGCCAGTCTGCCAACTTGAGTTGAGCCAATCTGCCACGCTTGCACAACCTGAGACCCCTACACTCATCACCTCAGCTGGGAAAACTGCCAGGAGACTGCTGATACAGGGGCTGCCCTTAATTTTTAGCTCCCACCCTGTCTCACTTCCCACCATGACCCAGGCTTCCAGATATTCACATTAGCAAAGAGTCTAGTGGGCCCATCAGTCCAAGATGTCTTCCTTCCTTCCTTCTTTCCTTCTTCCTTTCTTTCCACTTTCTTTTTCTTCCTTCCTCCCTTCCTTCCTTCCCTCCCTCCCTTTCTCCCTCCTTTCCTCCCTCCCTCCCTCCCTTTCTTAACCACTGAGTCACATACCCAGTCTTTTATATTTTGAGACAGGGTCTCACTAAGTTGCTTAGGGCCTTGCTAAGTTGCCAAGGCTGACTTTGAACTCGTGATCCTCCTGCCTCAGCCTCCTGAGCAGCTGGGATTACACACATGTCCCACCATGCCAGGCTCCTGGGTGTATTTCTTCTGTGTTCAGAAGCAACTTCTTTATACGGTCAGCAAAAGTCCAAGTGATACAATGATACTCAGTTCTGCAGGTTTCCCAGGCACAAGGATGCACAGCTGGGCTCTGAACCAGGCTTGGAGGAGGGATCCACGTCTGTGTGCAGCCATCCAGCACCCAGTGTGAGCCAGGCCTGAGCCTGATGATGATGCTCATCATCATGAAGCACAGCCCTCTGTTAAGGAGGCATTTCCACCATGCCACAGATGTCACGGGGAGAGTGCTGACTGGTATTGCCATTCCTACAGAATGATGGGAAAACCAGGGGGCACAGGGAGTAGCACAAGAAACCACTGAGATAGGAGGGGAGCTGCCATCCATCTGGGAAGGTCACACCCTGTGACAGGTTAGAAAGAACACTTCTTTCCACCTTGAGAGAACTTACGGTAGAAATGGGGAAATGCCCAGAGTAGGAGTGAAAAATCCTGAGTCAAGCTGCATGTAGGGAATGATCTCAAATTCAAGTGTGTGTGTCTGGAATCAAATGAAATAAGGTCAGTAGCAGCAGGCCTGAGGGTCAGCACAGGATGTACCCACCATGCGAAAGCAAATGTGACTCTTGCTCATCATCTTGTGGAGGGGATTAGCCAACATTTCCAGAGCAGCTCCTAAGAGAGTGAGTGACCAGATGTGCACATTGAGACTGCTTCTGCCACCCAAGTCTAATAGTGGCTCCCTCCCTTTGTTACTGGGAGACTTCGAGCAGGTTACCTACTCTTTTCTTCCTCTGAGTCTCCACTTTCTCACTTGGAAAGTGGGGCTAATCATCCCTTTTCATAAAATCAAAAGGTTTAAGTCATGTACTATATAAAATGTGTAGTAGAGAGTATGGCACTTAATAGGTACTTAAATTAGCTATTCTTATTAAGAGAAGGTTCTTAGCTGGGCATTGTGGCTATGACTATAATCCCAGTGATTCAAGAGGCTGGGGCAGGAGGATCACAAGTATGAGGTCAGCCTCAACAATTTAGTGAGAACTTGTCTCAAAATAAAAAATAAAAAGGGCTGGGGATGTGGCTTAGGGGTAAAGTGGCCCTGGGTTCAATCCCCAATACCAAAAAAGGGTGGCCTCCTTTCTTAATCAAGTAAGGGTGAGTCAGTATCACTGGTAAGATTCATGTTGGAGGATCTATGAAATTTGCACCAAATTCTCACACACCAGATAAAATATAAGTCAAATAAAACAAAGGCTTCCATGTACTATAAATATTTTTTAGGTAACAGCATGGCCACACATGTAAACAGGATGGAGTCATTGAAAAGACTCCGGCCCTCCCTTTTAATTCCTTGCCTCCTCTTTTCTTTCCCCAAAGACATCTCCTTAGCTAAGATGATATATACATTGTAAATATTTGAATGTCTGAATTCCCAGCCCAGAGCACCTTGCTAACAAATTTTCCTTTCCTTTTCTTTTTTTTTTTTTTTTTTTTTTTTGTTTTAACTCTATCCATCCATTGCCTCTAAACATGAAGGCAATTGTAGCATCACTGGGAAAACCAAACAGCTACACCTTAGAAGAGAAATTTGTACTGAATCCAGCACTGCTTGTGACAGGTATTTTGATTCGGTTTGGACCACTTAAGAAGGTGATGGCTTTTTTCAGGTAAAGGTTCTTTAGTCTCTGTTCTTATTACATAATTGAGAACAGACCGGCAGGAGTTCAGATGGGGAAGACCCAATGCTTTGTGGAGGAGCACAGTGTGAGGAGGTAGTTTGAAAAGAAAGTTCACTGCTTTGGGTTTTCTTTCTTTTCAACAAAGCACAAGGGCACCACCAATAGCTGCTTCTCAACATTACCCTACCCAGAACAAGCTGCAACTCCAAGTTTTTATTTTCTGATAAACTTGAGTAAAAAAGGACCGCAGAAATGGTCAGCTGGGCCAGGTGTGGTGGCACGTGCCTGTAATACCAGCAGCTCAGGAGACTGAGGCAGGAGGATCACAAGTTCAAAACCAGCTTCAGCAACTTAGTGAGGTGCTAAGCAACTTAGGGAGATCCTGTCTCTAAGGAGGAGGAGGGGGAGGAGGGGGAAGGAAAAGGGGAAAGGGAGAAAGAAGAAGAGGAGGAAGAAGAGGAGGAGGAGGAAGAAGTCAACGGGCACCATGGCTTGGTCACTGTTGATCCTCTGCAGCAGTCCTGCTAAGGACAGATCTTGGGAGAATAAGTGTGTATTAGGGGGGCTTACCCATTAGATTTAATCATCAATATTTTTTAAAAATCATCAATATTTACTGAACGCCTACAATATGTCAGGCATGGGGCCATACATTAGAGATAGAGCATTGAACAAGGGATAAAAGGCTCCTGCTTTCATGTCCTCGCTGAGACAATCTGATCAACAGTCCTTGAATAAAAATCACAACATGGTAAGGCTCTTTTTTTTTTTAAGTGGTGGAATGCCAAAGTAGTGCAACCAGAGTGTGAGGAACCAGAATGATCCCACTCCAGAGGAAATGAGGCCTCCTGACGCCTGCCAGAGAAGGACTCAGTCAGGTGATGAGAAATGGAAAAAGCAGCCAGGCCAAAGCAAACACAGGCTGAAAGGGGAGGTGGACAGAGCACTCAGACCCACGAATTTGCCTGAGGCAGAAAAGAAGTGGGGAGGACACTAATAAATACTGTCATTGGCACAGCCACGGATCTACAGATGTGATGTCTCCAATGTTATAGAAAAACAACATGTGCAATTTTCAAGAACCTCTGGCTGTTAGAGTTGGCTACTCTGTCTCAGATGTTGGTGACCAAGTAAAATGTCTAAGTTGAAACCTGTATTTTTAAAAAATGTGGCACTCTGGCTGGGTGAGGTGGTGCATGCCCGTATTCCCAGCAGCTCAGGAGGTTGAGGCAGGAGAATTGCAAGTTCAAAGCCAGTCTCAGCCTAAGTGAGGTACTAGGCAACTCAATGAGACTCTGACTCTAAATCAAATACAAAATAGGGCTGGGGATGTGGCTCATGGACAAGTGCTCCTGAGTTCAATCCCTATACCAAGAAAAAAAAAAAAAAAGAAAAAAAAAGAAGTACTGATACATAACATGCTATAGACAAAAGAACCTTGAAAACATTATGCAGTGTGAAAGAGAGCAGACACAAAGGGTTACATATTGTCTGATTCCATTTTTCTGAAATGTCCAGAACAGGCAAATGTGTGGGGTCAGAAAGTAGATTAATAATTGCCAGAGGCTAGAAGAGAAGGAATAGAGAGTGTCTCTTTAGAGAAGGCACGGACTCTTTTGGGGTGATGGAACAGTTCTGGACTCAGGTAGTCGTAATGGTGTCACCAAATTATTACAATCTAAAATGGTAAATATGGTAGTGGTTAAAATGGCAATACTCTATGTGTATTTTGTCATAATGTTCTGAAAAGTGAGGGTAAAATAAAAAAAGATTCTCAGGCAAAAATAAAGGATAGGTATAATAAAAGAAAATTTTCACAAAATGATAATGTGAAATAGAATCCTATCGCCTACTTCAGAAGAGGGAATTCTGTAATTGAAAGTGGAGAGGGTAAGCATTTTGGGCCACCGAGGGCTGGTGGAAACTGCTCAGTCATGAAGCTTTATCAGCAAGTGTGAGAAATCAGCCCACAAGTCCCCGTGTCAGAGACACAAATTTACTTGAATCATTCAACCATGATAAAAATTCCCACACCTTCTGGCTTTCTCCGCCTCCTCCCCCTCCCTCCTGCACGCACACACACCAGGCTGGGAGACGCAGGGTGATGCCCACAACATTCTGTCTCCTCTCCCACCTCAGGAGCCATTTTGCTCATCTTCCCCTTTTGCACTTCAGCTTCCTGCAAAGCCTGTATCTTTTTAGAACAGCTTGTCGTGATCTCAGCCTTCCAGAAGGAGAACTGCTAATGGTAACTTCTGACGCCTCCTCGGTGGTGCTGTAAAGGGACAGTTCTGCATGGGGCTTAAGAGCACAGATGCTGGAGATAGCTCTGCCATTCATTAGCTGTGTGACGCTGGACAAGTGATGTAACTGCTCTGATTTCTAGTTCCTCCATCTGTAAGATGGAGATAATAATGGGACTCCCTCAGAGGGCTGTTGTAAGGATTAGATGAATTAATATAGGTAAAGGATTCGGTGCCTAGCATGGCAAACGTACACTTTGTTAGCCCCCTTCCAGGGGAAAGGCTCTGGAAGGCCAGGGACTACATGGTTTGGAGTCCCTGCTGTCTTCTAATAGTAGGAGCTTCATGAATAGCTGGAGAATGCATGGTGCTTGCCCTCGGGAAGTCTGTGGTCAAAGTATCACAAAACCACCTCGTGGACAGAATGAAAGAACATGAATGCGACTGTGGGCACCTGACGTGGGGAAGAGAGACAGGGAATAGTTTCCATAGTTGAAGGGCAATCTGTGGGACCTTCTGGACCGAGATGAAACTGCAAGCCTGAAGTAGGGCCGTGGATCTGAACTTGCCCCAGCCCATTTCTCTCTCCCCAAGTCTCTCAGCTGGATCCTCACTGGGCACTCTCTAAACAGAAGGGTGCTCCAATGCCTGCCACCTCCTCTGTCAGAGCTGTCCAAATGAACAGGAGGGAACACTGGCCAGGAGGGATATAGGGAGAGATGGCCCACAAGTTTATAAAAGTGCTTTGAACTAAATATGACTTTTGTCCTACTAACCTTGGGGTGGCTCCCTGGTCACCTCATCTGCAAAGTGCCGTTAAGAGCCTATGGAGAATAAAAACTCCAAATGCTCCAAGAAACACTGCCCATCACAAATAAGCCAAGGTTCTGCTTCACATCTGGGCAGGGGCCACAGGTTACTCATTTACCTTTCCATGCACTGGTCAACCACTACAAACCTTTCTGGAACCCATTCAGGCCACCAAAGAGAAAAGGCAGTAACCAAGGTGATTGGAGAAGAGGTTCTGCAGTCCCGCAGACCTGAGCAAGCCACAGCCCACAAGTGACTTGGGCAACTCACACAACTTCCCCAGTAGTCCCCGATTTCCATCCTGAAAGTGGCCATGATGAGACTTGGACTTCACAGGGTTGTTCTAGGGGGTAAAGACATGATTCCTATGAGGTACTCTGCATACTACCTGCCTTGAGTTGAGTACATAATAAATGGTGGCTCTGAACCATTGCTGAGTGGTTGCAATGCACCAAGCATTCTTTTAGGAATAGAGATACAGTAGAGAGCAAAACCTAGTCCCTGTTCTCCTGATGATAAATTCTATGGAGAACAATACAAGCAGGGTGGGGGGGGGGAAGTAGGGGATGAAGGGAGTGGCTGCTATTCCATACGGAGAACTCAGGGCATGAGAGAAGGAAGAGAATGTCTTGGATGGACAGGACGGCATATGCAAAGTTCCCAGGGCAGGGAATGCTTGGTTCAGCTGAGGTGCAACAAAGTCAATCTGGCTGAGTAGGGTAGGAAGTGAGCAGAGGAGAGTCACAGAAGGAGCAGGAATCAGAGAGCAACAGTCTTATAAACTACCACGAGGTCTTTGGATTTTAGTCTGGGCGAGACAGGAGGTGACTGGCAGATTCTGAACAGAAGAGAAACATAATCTAAGTTCCAAAGAGACTGTTTTCAACTGCTGTATGGAGAGACAAGCTCTAGGGGGCAAGAAAGGAAGCAGGGAAGAGGTGAGGAAGTTCATGTGATGGCCCAGGCAAGGGATGGCAGGGACCTGAGAAGTAAAGAAATTATGAACATATTTCAAGGTAGAGGTAACAGGATATGCCAGTGAATCGGATACCCACTGAAAGTGAAATAAAAGAAGGTAAAATGAAAGAGGATTTAAAGATGCTCTAACAATTTTAGCTTAAATAGCTGAGAAAATAGAAAAGCCCTGTGGGAGGAACAGACTTGGGGACAAAAATCCAGAGCAGATGATAATAGACCTCCAAATGCAGATGTGAAATTGGTAGCTGGGTGCAAGAATTAGAAATTGTACTCAGAAGTGCTCAAAGGAGGCACTTCATCTGTTTGGTTTTTGTTTGTTGTTTGTTTTTATTTATACGACCAGGAAAATGGTAGATGTCCAATAAATATCTCTAAAACTCTTTTGAACTTTCTTGATATCTGTGTCCAAACACTATAGACCAACAGGAACTTCTTATCCCTAATACAAATTATGTTATCCCTAACACCCAAATTATGCCCACATGGAATTTTTCCTTCCTTTCCCTCAACTAAAGGGCATTTATTCAGACACATGCAGACAGACACACACACACACACACACACACACACACACACACACAGAGTTTCTCAGTGGAACTACCTCCTTGGCATCCTGATCACATCCTCAGTGCATGGACACAGCCCCGGACTTTAAACATCTAAACTAGCTGTAAGCCGGTCTAATTAACTGAAATTATAGCATATTTTTAAAGGGATGTTACATACCAGAGGTCTTTTTTTTTTTTTTTTTGTGGTGCTGGGGATTGAACCCAGGGCATTGTGCTTGCAAGGTAAGCACTCTACCAACTGAGCTATATTGCCAGCCCACCAGAGGTCTTCTTAAAAATCGAATGTAAAAATTTATATATATATAATACACACACACACACACACACACACACACACACACACAGAACGCTAACCTGCAATGATGCTTCTGAAGTGTTTAGGGGTTGCTTCTAGAAGCCATAGAATCCTTCTCCCTCCACCCAGCCTGGCCCCCATGTCATCTGCATCACCATAGGTTTTCAGCAGGAGAGGCTTCCTTACATCTGAAGAAAATCCACATCCTGCATCTCCAGGTCATGGCCCGGCAGTGAGCAGCCTCACGTCCCTCCGGAAAGAATAATTAGTTTTCTACTCTTTAATCAAGGAGCAGCAGATTGTTGTTTTTCCAAAGTTCTGCCTGGGGAGAGCCTGTTCTTTCCTGAGTGTGTATTTTTCTAACCAGGACTCCTCGTTCGTACTCTACCTTCCAGTGAGCCAGCTTGGCTGGAATGAGGAACTAAAGCTCTCTACTCATGAGCAGATGTGGGATAAGATCAGGGGTACCCCAACTACTCAGACCCCTAACCTTTGACTTGTGGACTGAAGGACACCTTAATTTCTCTGCCGCAGAGACTAAGTTTTTAAGGGTTTGCTTTTTAAACCTGAGTTTATAAAGTAAGTGCTTGCTGGGTGCCAAGCATGTTCAAATGCTTGATAAGTATTCTTTCATTTAGTACTCAAAACAATTTTTTAAGTGGGTATCTTTTATTCCTACTTTCCAGATGAAGAAACTGAAGCTCAGAGAGGTTAAGAGTACTGCCCCAAATCACACAACTAGTTGATATCAAAGTCAGGATTCAAATGCAGGCAGTTCTGGCTCCAGAGCACACAAAGAAAGAAACAGATGAAAACATTCAGAAGTAGCAATGCCAGAGAAAGGAAGGTAGAAATACAAATGCTTACTAAGTACCAAATCTACAGCCAAAATTATCAGGTTGGTTCCTCTTTACACGAAGTACAATTGGACTTTAATAATAATAATAATAATAATAATAATAATAATAATAATAATAAAAATAATAGTTCAGAGGTTACTCTTTGTGTGTGTGTATGTGGTGCAGGGATTAAACCCAGGACCTTAAAATCCATGAAAGCCAGACTCACTGGTGCACACCTGTACTCCCAGCTACTTGGGAGGCTGATGAAGAAGGATTGCTTGAGCCTAGTTGTTCAAGACAGCCTGGGCAACACAGTGAGAGCCCATCTTTAAAAGAATTATAAAAGAAGAAGATTAATTGGTACACTTTTCTATGTACATGTTATAGTTCATTAAAAGTATAATTTCAATGTAAAATTTGCATGGTTGAGTTTTTTTATTTTATTTTATTTTAAAGGATTTGGAGCAAATGGCCCATTGGAGGTATTTTTTAATAATCACATGAGCTGGATGTGGTTATACACACACCTATAATCCCAGAGAATCAGGAGGCTGAGGCAAGAGGATTTCAAGTTCAAGTCCAGCCTGAGCAACTTAGCTAGTCCCTGTCTCAAAATAGAAAAAGGGGGAAGAAGAAAAAAAAAAAAAAAAGTACTGGGGACAGCTCAGTGGTAGAGGGTTCCTGTACCACAAAATTAATTAAATAAATAAAAATCCCTATGAACTTGAACTATCTTGCCAATCTTTGTATACAGAAATAAAAGTGAGAAAGCTGTCTTTGGAATTATTCAAATAATAAACAAAAAGGAAGGAGATAGTTGGACATGGTGGTGCATACCTGTAATCTCAGTGACTCAAGAGGCTGAAGGAGGAGGATCACAAGTTTAAGGCCACGCTCAGCAACTTAGTGAGGCCCTAAGCAATTTATCCAGATTCTCCCTCAAAATAAAAAATATTTTTAAAGGGTTGGGAATGTAGCTAAGTGGTAAAGTAACCCTTGGGTTAAATCCCCAGTACCAAAAAAGAAGAAGAAAAAAGAAGGAGGAGGAAGAGGAAGGAGAAAGGAGACAAATTCATGTTTTTCAAATCCAGAAAGCTCTAACTCAAAACTCATACTGACGGCTGCCACCCTGTCCTAGATCCTATGTATCAAGTACCCCACAAGGATTTTTTGCCCCAGGAGAAGAGAGTCTTCACATTTTATTCAATAGTGTATTGATCAGATGCCAATAAATCAGCCAATAGGTGGCCCAACCACCTCAAAAATGAAAATCACAATCCTAAAAATGAGTTCTCAGGAATGGGCATTTCTAATAAACGTTCTGTTGATTCTAACAGCTAAAAACACCAAAAATTCTTAAATTAGCCAGTTCGGCTTAAAGCAGTTTATTGACTCTGATACAGGACCTACCACAGTCTCCAAGGTAATTAGAAGCTCCATAAATGCTGTTTTTGGCAGTGACCAGGGCCACACATAAAAACATGTTTACTCCCAAACTGTCAGTGAAATACAGTGGTGGGGTTGGGACTGCAGCAGATCTGTTCGAGCCCATGTAGAGAAAAGGAAAGGTAACACTGAGGGCACCGACAGAGCTTAGATGACTTCAGCACTGTGACAAAGGGCAAGACGCCCCCACTAATGCTGGCTGAACTCAGACACTGGAAGTGTGCGGGGGTGAAAGGCACTTCTGAGTCAGCGAGTCGGACATCATCAGTGTTTTCATGATAATAACACCACCATTTGTGCTGTTCCTTTTCTGCAAATTAACTCATGGGGCCCTGTGGGGTACCGGCTGTACAGGTGAGGCACTGTACAGGTACAGGCTGTGGCACTGGGGTCAGACTTGGAAATGACCCATGGCCATGAAGGGGTAGGGTCAAACAGCCTGACTCCTGGATTTCTGCTCTTAGCTCCTGAGCCCTATCAAAGGATTTTTCTGACCACCAAATCCAAGAGCCACAACTGGAGAAAGAACAACTGATTATGTTAATTAGTGCGTGCCACACTTACCAAAAATTTCTATCAAATAGAGTCCACCTAAACGCATAGGACAACCCAAACCCCCCTCTCTTGGGCACCTTGCCGTCTTCCTGCTCCCAGCTGGGCTCTAGAGGGAACAGGCCAGTGCTTACATCAGCGTTGCCATAGCTGCCACCATGGCAACCTCCCCTTGTTGCCCAGGCAAAGATGCTTGCCCCAGCTCCACATGGAGCCCTGATTCATGGATGCAGACCTTGCACATTCGTCCTTTAACCTGCCCCCTACTTGCTCAAGTTTTTATAAAGTTGGGAACCAACTAGAGGTTCCCCAGGTGCATTTGGACCAGGCCAATACATATCCAGGTTAATGGAGAGATGGGGCTCATGGAAAGGCTGTGCATAAAGATGCAGATCTGCAGAGTGGGCGGCTAACATCTGAAGGGGCCTCTCAGTGCCTGGCAGGACGTGGGTTAAATTCCAGCTATGACACTTGCTAGTTGGTGACCCTAAAGCAAAGGGTTTAGACTCTAGGAACCCATGTCTTAATGCAACGAAAAAGAGGATAATATTAGATTTTACACTTTGGAGAACTGTTGAGAGGTTTAAAGCAAAGGACAGATAGAGTAAAAGCTGGCTATTATTCCTTCCTCCCACAGAGGTAATGGTGCAGGCCCTGGCAGAAGAGCAGGAGCCCTGGGTCTCTTGTCACTGCTATGAGCTTGACACCAAAAACAGAAAACACTCCTGTGGACAGCACAGAGCTAGACAAGACCAGAAGATCATATACCCCAGTTGAGCAGGAGGAGATAGGAGAGCAGTTAGTAGGAAACCCAAATTCTATACCAACCACTTGGCCACACAGCTTTTCTAAGTAGATTTTTTTTTTTTTTTTTTTTTTTTTGAGATGGGGTTTTATTGTGTTGCCCATACTGGCTTCAAACTCCTGGGCTCAAGAGATCCTCCTGCCTCAGCCTCCATAGTAGCTGGTACTACAGGTGTACCACTGGGCAGTGCTTGAATAAATTTATCAAAATAAGAAATAAATCTGCTATGTTTATTGACAAAAATACTAATAAGCAGAATACCTTTTAAGGCTCTAAAGCCATGAATGAACCTTCAGACATCTTTAAGGCCAAGTGAATAGAATCCAAACATTTCTAGAAGATTCTGAAGAAATCATTTCCACACTGTCAACAGTGGTGATTTTTCAAGGTTAGGACTGACCCTGCAGTGTCATGTTATATATTCCTACATTGTCTGAAATTTTTATAATATGCTTATATTAATTGTGATCAGAAAATACTATTCTTTTATAGGACACTGAAACGTCTTGTCATTAACACAGATAGTTCACAGAAGATAGCCAAACAACCAATAAACAAACAAAAGAGTGCCCTCCCTAGCAACTAGCAAAACGGAAATTTAAATGTGAGAACATATCTACTTTCAGATTAGCAAACTTTCATGGTAATAGCGAATGTGCGCAAGAATACGGAGAAGCAGGCATTTTGCTTCACCATTTGGAATGTATAAATTGACGTGACATCTCCACGGGATACTCTGTCAGCAATTTGACAGCATCTTCCAAGAGCATTAAAATGATCCAGAAGTTCACCCTTACAATAACCAATGTGACAAGATGACTACAAACAGGGATGTAAGGACAAGGATAGCACTCTCAGTATTACTGTAGAGGGAGGAACCAGACAAGTTCCCAACAGTCAGCAACAGAGACTGGCTGTCAGAAAAGCCCCTTGTTATGTTCTCAGTCAGGCAAGGAGACTTGCTACTGCACACTGAAAATACAGAATTTTCTGGAGTTGTTGCTTTTAATCTCATGCTTTCATTCCATAATCACTCTGTTTTGTTACTGAACAGACCCAGACCTATGTCTCCCCAAGGGGCTGGGACGGGTTCTTCATTTATTTCCTCTCTCACCACCTTCCAGGCCAGATGCAGTCTATGTGGTGGGGCTGGTTGGACCTTGGTGCCACAGATGGTCCAAGCTGGGGTGGGCACCTCTTCAAAGACCTCTTCTTGCAAGAAGTCACACCTTCACAAAGGCTCTTAGTTCTGTCCTGGCTGTCAGGAGCAGCAAGAGACAAGGCCTGGATCTAGGAACAGGGCTGGGGTTTGTACCAAGTGCCTCACTAGTAAGACAGTCACCCTCCCAAGATGGTCTGCTCCAGCAGGACTATGCACAGTGCTCATTGGGCCACCTCATACCTGTGGCAACCCTGAGGCTCAGAGAGGTCTGCTTCCCTGTGTCTTAAATCACCCAGTCGATGAGGATGGGAACTCTTTCTAGGTGCCTCAGTTTCCTCGTCTACAAGCACCAGCCTCAGAGGGTTTGGCTGTTGTGAGGGTTAAATGACTCAAGCTATAGGAAGTGCTTAGAACACTTCCTGACCTACCAGAAGTTCTCTGTGCAGCTCTTACTACTGAGCCAGACTACATAAGGTGTTGGTTAAGAACAAGGACTCCACAACCAGTTACCTGGGCTTCCACCACCCATTGGCTGTGTGATGCTGAGAAGGTCACTTGACTCTGTGCTGCAGTCACCCCACTCACACAGTGAGAATAATAATAGCAGAACCTGCCTACATTAATAGGAAGGATCACCTCATTCATCTGAGTTGATGTGTTTAGAACTAAGAACAGCATTAGCACCATCATAGGTATAACAGGTCCATCACAGCACACATTAGCTATGGCAAACACGATACCACCCTGTCTCCTATTAGTCCACGGCTGCATGGACTGACGCTGCCACCAATAGTGGTCCTTGTTCTGGATGACAAGAACCTGAGAGGAGCAAAGCATGGTAGCACACACCTGAAATCCCAGTGACTTGGGAGAGGCTGAGGCAGAAGGATTCCAAATTCAAGGCTAGCCTTAGTGAGGCCCTAAGCAACTTCAGAGACCTTGCCTCAAAATAAAAAGTAAAAAGGATTGGGGATGTGGCTCAGTGGTTAAGTGCCCCAGATTCAATCCCCAGTACCAAAACAAACAAACAAACAAACCCTGAAAAGGTTCTATTTCTTTCTGACAACATCCTGTAAGTAGATGCTGCTCCTGTTCACACAGGTAGGGACACTGAGATTCTAAGAGATCCAGTAACTTGTGCCAGGTCACATGGAAGGGAATTGGCCCTACTACTGCCAGGCTTCCAGTCCAATCAGATGGGTGCCAGAGTTCCTGCCCACTGCACAGCTCTGTGCACCCTAATACCACATAGCCGGGGCTGTGACCGCCAGCACTTCCTGCAGAGGGTGAGGCACAGTTTTCTAGCTTTGAGATGATTCATTCTCCAGTCCTCTGCCATGCAGCACAAACACTGGTCCCTGTAGACATCTGGCCATCAGAAAGGGTGACATCAGCAGTTACCCTACCATCCCTACCATCCTTCCCCAGTCTCCCAGGATATACACTGGTGTGTATCCAACTGTCAAGATGAGACAGAACCATTACAATGAAATTCTGGACTGAGACATCTTATCGGTGACTTAGAAACACGTGCTGACACCCACACAGCTGATTTTCCCTACAGCTGTGGACAGACACATACTGTTGAAACGATGGTCTGCTTACTAGTTCATGCTGGGAGGCAAAGCCAGGGTAAATCTTCCTTAATGAGCCATTATAGCCTCTGGAGCATGAAATCTGCAGCAGTGAAGTTCATTTCCCATTGCCAGAATGAAATGCTTGCAGCACTTCAAGCCATGCCATATGGGCAGCACCGCAGGTGATGCCACAAGACACAGCCCCGTAGCTACAGCAAAGGCAGGTCTTATGTCCTCTCAGAACTTCCCTAGCACTTCACCAAAAGGGTTAGTTGTGGAAGACAAATCAAAACCACAAAACTACTATGGGATTCACCAGGATCCCTGACCCTGTATTGTTTCAAACCTGGTAATTGAATTAAATACTGTCTGCTTTCCTGTCCTGCTTCTCAAAAGCAAATGGACTGAGAGCTGGAAGGATCCTCAGAGAACAAGCCAGTCCACCACCATAATTTAGAGACTGAAAGCTATGAGCCTAACAATGTCACATGATCTCGGGGCGGGGCAGGTTGGGACCCTTAAAGCAGGCACTCGGTGGACCTTCCTGCTTCTCTGATGCAAGTGTCCCTTTTGATGCCCTGTTGCTAGAGTAGACACCAGCTTTTTCTCAATGCCCAGCATTTAGTCCCCCTTGTTCTATCAACAGTGCCCTGAATGACTGCTGGGGGATGCCCCTCCTAGCTCTCAGACCCTGTGATTCATAAAGAGCTAACCCTAGGCTCCTTAGATAGGCATGTGACCCGGCCCAGCAAATGACAGTGCTACCTAAGACTTTTGCTGTAAAGAAAAGATATACATTCCTTCTGGCATAGTAGCTTAGCAGATGGGGTACAAACTAGGAGAGTTGGGCAAGGCACACTGTAGAAAGCCCACTACAGAAGGAAGCTAATCTGGGGAAAGTAGGGCAAGTCACCTAAAAAGAGACAGATTCCTCACCGTGGATTAGGCACCTGGATCCAGCCATGGCTCAAAGCAAAATTATCACTAGCTGTACCAATGATAAAAAGAAAGCACTCCCTACTTTTTTTTTCTTGGTACGGGGGACTAAACCCAGGGGCGCTTAACCACTGAGCAACATCCCCAACCCTTTTTTATATATTTTAGAGGCAAGGGCTCACTGAGTTGCTTAGGACCTTGCTAAGTTGCTGAGGCTGGCTCTGAACTTGTGATCCTCCTACCTCAGCTTTCCCAATCACTGGGATTATAGGCATGTGCCACTGAGCCTGGCTGAAAAGCCCATTTTTAAAAAAATTAAGCAAATATGCAAGAACTGTTTTGTTTCTCTGTCAAGGTTTGTTAAGGGAAGAAGTAAGTGGCAAATTAGGGATATTGCCAGGAGATCTAGCACAGCGCCTAGCACAATGCTTGATACCCAGTGAGCACTTAATTAACTCATGAGTAGTGGAAAGAAACCCATCCTTCAGGCCTGTTATCGATGGGACTCTTTCAAGTTGGCCTGTTGGAAACCACAGCCCTCTCTAGCCTCCTTGCCTACCACTCCTGCCTGTTTTCCATAGTACTTCTCAAAGACCTACCCTATGTCTTATGGCTTCTTGTTGGTGCCCGCCCCACAACTCCCCACCATTTGAATCCCTTAGAGGGGAGATTTTTGTCTGTTTGGTTCTCTGTTGGATCCCTGGGACCCAGGTCAGTTTTTGGCACTGCAGATGCACAGTATACATCTGGTGAATGAATGAATGGATGGATGGAAACCCAAAGTCCTCCCTGGTCCCCACCTGCCCACTGTCCCAGTCAGCAGCCTAGGACAAGGCCTACAGAGACCTCGGGCTCTCCTTCCTTCTATTTTTGCATATGGGTTCTCTTCCCTGCACTGATGTTTCAAAAGGTTTCTGCAGCTTGACCATCCCTACTGTACAGGGGCCATCAATGTGAATTAATAGGTGAGCGGTTTTCTGGATTACAAAGATATCTTCCTTCTTTTTCCCCTCTGTCTATAGATAGATAATATATGCTCATTGCAAAAGCAAACAATAAAAATATAACAAGAAAGCAAGGAAACATGATTTAACCTCTAACTTAAATTTTGGATGCCAGTCAGGAATGGGAAGACTGCTATTTTTATCATCATCATCATCATCATTTAACCAGGGATTTATTGTCATCATCATCATCATCATTTAATGATTAAATAATAAATCATTATTAAACCCAGGGGTATTTTACCACTGAGCCACATCCCCAGCACTCATTTTTTTATTTTGAGACAGGTTCTTGCTAAGTTGCTGACGCTGGTTTTGAATTTGTGATCCTCCTTCTTCAGCCTCCCAAGTCGCTGAGATTACAGGTGTGAGCCATTGGTGCTCAGCTTGCTCATATATTATGACCCACACGTGTCATTTATATTTGAGGTGGTTTCCAACATCTTAAAAGCTAGATTTCACTTAGAAATCAGGTATCTGTTTGGTGAAATGTTTGGGAAACCTTGTCTCCAAGTGCCCACATTCTCACATATGACCACTGCAGCTATCTTCTTGGATGGGGTGTGCACTCTTGGGGTGTTTGCTCCTCCCTGCTGTCCTGCTCTGGCCATTCATTTTGTCACACTCAGAGTTGGTGACCCTTGGTCTGGTGTCTATCCTTTCAGACTTCACTATGGTTATAAACCTGAGAAACCTCTCTAAATATTGCCTTCTGCCCCCAAGAGCAGCATGGGAAGCTACAAACAGCCACCCATTTCCAACATCAGAGACCAGTGCACTGACAGCACAGCCCCTTTCATAGGTTCAGCAAAGTGGGTCTGGTTCAATGTCTCCTCCTAGGACAATCCCAATTCAACAACTGACCTTATGCACACTTTAATACTCAGTCCTCAGTTAACCCCACATGGAAAGCTATAGTCCTGAGTACCCACTGGGGCACCTTTCATTGTGAAATTCCAAGTCTAGCATCTAAATTCAGCCTCTCATCATGGATGGGCTTCATAGACACATGATATCTAAAAGAGACTGGACCACCACTGTCCCCATTGCCCATGCTTGGAGGTCAAATCCATGTGGCAGCCCCTTGCCCATCGCCCAGGAAACCCCACTACCCACTATATTTCTCTATGTTTGTTTAAATTCTAGTCCCACTATATTATGGTAACTCCCCCAAGGGCAGGGATTCGGCCTGTGTCATGGGTAACTGTTCTCTGTCCTAGCCCTATTCTTGAACCTGTGATTGATGGACGCCACTGAGTGGACCAACACATGATGGGTGGGTGTGTCACAGAGCGAAAGAGAGTGGGAGGAGCCCCTTGAGCTGGGATTTCTAATTTGCCAACATCATGAGGAAATAACTCTACTAAAATATTGAATTAAAAGGGAGGATATAGTGAATCAAGCTATACATTAAGAAAAGATAAAACACTGTAATACTCATCATGGTAGAACTTTAAAAAAAAAAATAAACCTTCATGCATTCTCTAAATGAAATGCAAGTCTGTTTCATGAAGCTCATTTTTAGCTGCCAACATGAAAGTATAACCAAGTGAATATTTTCCCCTTAGACTTTTTGACAGATTTTGCAGCACCAAGGCCCCACAGAGGAAAGGATAACATTTTGGATTAGTTTGGCTCTTAAAGTGAACTCGGGAGGGGAGGAAAAGAAAACAAGGGGCAGCTGGCCTTGCACAGTGGAGCGCGATCCCCCCAGACTCCTCGGTGGCTCCATGATGACTGATCCCCCTGCTACCTGGTATCAGCAGATGGAACATCAGTTCCCCTTTCAGATTCCGGAAATCCAGAACATTATGGGAAGTTATATTTCTTTTGGAGAGGACATTCAGTAATTTTTCTCATCCCAAAACTACGAAGGCTTCCTAAGAAACTTAAGGAGATCTTCTAATATGAATACATGGTTTTAGATTAAAATAGACACACACTTTAAAATGCACCACTGCTCAGCACCACCCTGGTGTGCAGGACAGCCAGGGGAACACATGCACATGCAGGGCACAGCCTTTTGGCTGTCATGTGACATTCATTCTCCTCCACCTTGGCTGGACTCCAGGCATATTCCCCTACTACACAGGCAGGCAGCAGGGCTCAGTGCCAGCCACTTTGTAAAGACAGAAGAAAACTGAGGTTCCAAGCGGGGATGTAGTGCACGGGTCTCGGGTAACAGGCAGAGCTGAGTTAGCTTGCAGATCTGCTTCACTGCAACAGAGCTTTGGCACACACATTTGCCCAGTACCTCCCAGGGACGAGGTGCTAGGAAGTAAGTGAGCCACAGATACCTGGATGTTATAAGCAGGGAGAGAATGGGCAAATGATGAAGTAAGTGGACAAGATAACCCCACAGTGATGAGGCTGGCAAAGGGGATTCATAGCGAAGAGCTGTGTGTCCTGCCTGGCCAGGAGGGATTGGAGGTCACCGGGAATACAGGCCAAAGGAGCCATGACACATGCTGCTACTGGGCTCCCAGAGAAGGCTCTGTTCAGACTCAGATGGGGACAGGCTGCAGAGGGTTTTTTCTGTTTCCCTGAGGCATGCTCAGTGGACCGTTGGCCATTAAGTATTGCACAGTTACAACACCTCTGGGCTCTGCCAGATGCAGCTTATAACAGATTGTACTGGGGTACTGGAGGCCAGGAGGGATCAGGCATGAATCACCAGCAGAGGAGATTACACAAAAAAGACACGTGTACACACACACAGGCATTTCCAGCATCCCAAAGGCCCCAGCAAACAGGTTGGAGGCACAGGGTGAGGCCCAAGCCTGGTCTTAGAGATGGATGGGCAGCCCTGGGGTTTGCCCTGCTTTCCACATGCAAGAGCTTCCCAGTGCCCTAAGACAGAATCCTCAGTTGCTTAAAAATGCCTGTTGGTCCCAATCTCATCCCCTCAACACCCAGAGAGACAGCAGCGCATACCTCACCAGCTCCTCCTCGACCCTCTCCCATCACACCGGCCTACGCACCTGGGGCTCCCTCTGACCCAGCACCTCTCCACTCCCACATACCCTCAGTCCCTGGCTCAACTGCAAGTTCCTCAGGAACTCTTCCCTGACCCTGCCATGGCTGTGGCCCCACACTGCCAGATCCCACCACCACCTGTCTCTAGAATGCTGCTGCCTGGGCTTTCTGCAGAGCAAGCTCTGAGAGGGCAGAAACCGGTCCACCTCTGGAGCCCTCTGGCCTCAGTTTCCGGAGCAGCTTCAGGGCCTGCAGAGAGCAAGTGAAGAGAGAGAACAAATCTCCCACCACTGCTCAGGCTCCTGAGCCAGACACAAGACTAAAGTGCTGGCAGATGATGCCGCCCATCTCTTTCTCCCTATATTTTATTTCATTCATTTGCTTTTGAAAATATACTTTTTTCTTCTTTTTTTTTTTCTTTTTTGGTACTAGGGATTGAACCCAGGGGTGCTTAACCACTGAGTCACATCCCCAGCCCCCCTTTTTTAAATAGCAATTTTTAAAAATTTGTTCTAATTGGCTATACATGACAGTAGATTGCATTTTGACACATTGTACACAAATGGAGCATAACTTCTCATTCCTCTGGCTGTACATAGTGCTGAGTCACACCAGTAGTGTAATCATACATGTATATAGGGTAATAATGTCTGTCTCATTCTACCGTCCTTCCCATCCTCACCGCCCCTCCCCTCCCCTCACTCCCCTCTGCACAATCCAAAATGCCTTCATTCATCCCTACCTGCCCCCCTCATGGATCAGCATCCATTTAACAGAGAAAACATTGGTCCCCAGTTCTTTCTTATATTTTATTTAGAGACAGGATCTGACTTAGGGCCTCACTAAGTTGCTCAGGCTGGTTATGAACTCACGATCCTCCTGCCTCAGCCTCCTGAGCTGCTGGGATTACAGGCATGTGCCACCATGGCAGACTTAAAATATACTTGTACATCAGCAAAATTCCCTCTCTGGGTGTACAGATCTGAGTTTTAGCTAATGCTTGTAGGAGTATGACTGCCACCACATTCAAGTCCCAGAACTGTCCCTCCAGAAAGTCCCTCATGCTGCCCTCATGTAGTCACACCCACTTCCCTAGCCCAGTTCCTGGCAACCATTGATCTGTTTTCTGTTCATATAATTTTGCCATTTCCAGAATGTCACATATCTGGAATCAAACAGTATGTAGTCTTTTATGTCTGACTTCTTTCACTCACTGTAATGCACTGAGATTTGTTCATGGTGGGGTGTGTACCAGTGGCTCGTTTCTTCTTTTTTCCTTCTTTTCAGTACTGAGGATTGAACTCAGGGGTGCTTTACCTCTGAGTTATATCCCTAGCCCCCACATTGAGAAAGGGTTTCACTAAGTTGCTGAGGGTCTCAGTGAGTTACTGAGGTTGGTCCAGAACTGGAGATGCTCCTGCCTCAGCCTCCTGAGTCTGGGATTACAGGTGTGCACCACCGTACCCAGCTGGTTCATTCCTTTTTATTGTCTTCCCCCTGAAGGAAATCTCGTCACTCAGGGACAAGGACGTAGAAAAGAACAGTGGACATACGGCCTTCTCTGATAATTTAATCTTTAGTTTTCTGGAACTCATTTCTAGCATGAGAAGAGAAAGTGAAGCAGGAGTCCATATGGGTTGAGTCTGGAGTGGGGGATGCTGACCCTTACCAGCCCCTCTACTCAGCCTCCCTCTGAAGTCACACGTTTGCAAAACGGCCAACAAAACTCAAACTTCCTCAGAGAGGATGCTGGCTCACAAGTGTTGACTCAGAAAGTAGAGGACCACTGGGGAATCAGGAGGCCAGTCTGGGAGGTGCAGAAAGGTCCAGCTAACAGTGGAGATCTGGGATTTGCAGTAGAGGTCCAAGGGAATGCCCTAGCACGGCTGGAGTGGTCAAAGGCAAGGACCCTGATGATGAAAGAGGCCAGGGGAGCAATGCAACTGGGGACCAGGAGGGGAAAAGCCAGCAAATGGACAGAAAGTAGCCCAGGAGGAGGTGGGCCAAGGCCAATGCTGTGAAAGGGGAGCCCGTGATGAAGACCCAGCAAAGACTACCTGACACCAGCTGCTCAACTGGAGGCAGTCTCAGGGCAGGAATGGGGGTGGCAGAGGGCTGGAAAGAGTGGGTGAAGTGTGGAGGCAGAAGGGAGGATGAACTCTTATGAGAATTTTGGAAGAAAATGAAAGAGAAAAAGATGGTGATAGTAGTTATAATCTTCCTAATAATAATAAATGATAATAATGGTCCATGGATATTGAATCCTCACTGTGGGCCAAGAGATGTTTAAAGCGCTCAGGTGAACCATCACCTCACGTAATCCACACAACAGCTCTGTGGGCAGATTCCACTGGCAGTCCTCATCTCACAGATGAGGAAATTGGAGCAGAGAGAGAGGAAGCAATGTGTTAGTAAGTGGGGAGCTGAGCTGACTCCCAGGACCCCCTCTAGGTCTCTCAATTGAACCAGTGCTAAGCTAAGCTTCTGGCAAAGCCAAGGTTTGGCAGGAGGCACAGAAGGAAATGTTTGGCATGGGAAGCACCTGTCCAGATCCACAGATGAGAGGAAAGAAGCCATTGGTAGAGAACTGGAAGACAAAAGGGACTTGGGTAGATAATAGTTCTGGGTGTGCCCTTAGCTAAGAGCCCCTCCATGGGAAGCTTTGCTAAGATCTTTCTGGCAGAAGAACCTTCATGATGGGTAGTATAGGTGATCCTATAGTATAGGATCCTTCCCCGCCTGCTAAGTGACCCTTAGCAAGTCTCTGACCCTCACAAAACCTCAGAAGTCATAGTGGTTCCCCACCTCCTGGGATTTTAAGAGGGTTAAACAAACTGTTGCTCATAAAAAACACAATAAGGGCTGGGGAGATAGCTCAGTTGGTAGAGTGCTTGCCTTGTATGCACAAGGCCCTACATTCAATCCCTAGCACCACGAAAAAAGAAACAAAAACAAAAAAAGCACACAAATGTTACCTATCATTATTATTATGACCCTCCAATAAAATTAAAAGTAAATGGAGGGGCTAGGGTTGTAGCTCAGTGGCAGAGTGCTTGCCTAGCATGTGTGAGGTAGTGGGTTTGATCCTTAGCACCACACAAAAATAAACAAATAAAATAAAGGCATTCTGTCCATCTACAAGTACCAAAAAAAAAACAAACATAGGAGCGGGGAACAATTCACTAGAAATGTGCCCATGGGAAGCACAGTATCCTACATGTCCCAATGCTGTTTGTTGCACCCTTGGACTGGCCAATGAATTCTCTTGTTTTTGTAACTGTCCAAAAAGTTTCTGCACAAGAAGAAGAAGGGACTGGTCCACAGAGACATAAAGTTCAGCAGACTGGTTTTACTGGTGCCCAGTAGTATTTCATTAGTGCTTATTTTACTGTGTAAGTCCATCTGGACCTATTTTTGCCTGAAACTTTTGTTCTAAAAAGTTTGGAGACTGCATCTATGTCATGACTTTACTAGGCTTTCATGCTCAGACAGCAGCAGATACAGATGTTAAAATAATAAGACGGGACAGACAACACAGTTCTCCAAGGGAAAGATTCCCTCCTTGAGGACTCAAAGTCACCTTAGAAATAGCTGAAAGTGAATCTTTTCCAGGGCTGAGGGTGGGAGAGAGAGCAGGGTTCCTGCAGCCACAAGAGCAATTCCAAGAGGAAAGACAGCACCAAACACATGTGCAGAGTGCCCTCTGCTGGCCAGGATTAGAAACACAACTGATAATCTCATGTAGCTCCTTATGGTGCTGGGGATAAAACCCAAGGACTTGTGCATGCTAGGTGAACACTCTATCACTGAGCCTCACCCCCAGCCCTTTTA
The DNA here is from genome assembly GCF_902686445.1 of Sciurus carolinensis. Taxonomy (NCBI): domain Eukaryota; kingdom Metazoa; phylum Chordata; class Mammalia; order Rodentia; family Sciuridae; genus Sciurus; species Sciurus carolinensis. The sequence continues at coordinate 52,305,740 of NC_062229.1, read as the reverse complement.
AAAATTTGTTTTTGAGTTTGTGTGTGGTGGTGCACTCCTGTAATCCCAGTGATTTGGGAGGCTGAGGCAGGAGGATCGCAAGTTCAAGGCCAGCTTCAGCAACTTAGCAAGACTCTGTCTCTAAATAAAATAAAAAAAAAAAAAAAAAAAAAAAAGCGCTGGGGATGTGGCTCAGAGGTTAAGCACCCCTGAGGTTCAACTCCTGGCACCAAAATAAATGAAAATTTTTTTAAAAAATTGGAATTGAAAAGAAAAAGCCTTTCTCCTTTCTTGAAAGGAGAAGAGTTGAAAGAAAAGACAATGTTAAGGAAAATCTCATTCTTCTCTTTGCTTATGTATTTTTACTGGTGCGCTTGAAAATCACCTAAAGATGGCCCTGTGGATGCTACAGCATGAGCTCCACACCAAAACACCTGAGCAACTTGGGGATCTCGACCAAGTGCCCACAGGAGGCCCACAGCAGAGTTCCACTTCCATCTGAAGAGATTGTCCTCCTGACCAGATTCTAAACTTCACTGAGAGACACCCTGAGTCACATCTGTTACTTCCTTTTAGAAAGCCCCAGCCGGTCTGGGTCAGGGACAGCGGCATCCTGGTGGCTGAGAGGACAAGTCAGTTCTGGATCAGAACCTGTACCCTTGGATGGCCTTCCCTGGAATCTTCCAACTGTGTGCCACTCCTACAACAAGAGCAGAATACAGCCTATCTGTGCCTTATAGGGTTGCTCTCACAGTGGGGGTCCTTGAGGGTCTCAGTCCCTGGCCCTGGCACCATCCCCACCCCTCTCCCTAGGAACCTTCCTGAATTTCTTGGCAGGCTCTGAACCCTCCTGAATTGTGCTCACCCGATGTCACACACCAGAGCCAACTGGACTGAGCTTGAAACCCTGATCATAAATTCACAGGTGCATGAATGTCCCTTCAGTGAGCTTGAGTTTGCTTCTCTGGAACAAAAACAAGCGCTGCGGGGTACTGAAGATCCACTAACTGCCAGAAACCTCAAAGTCATCCTCACGACCACACTATGTGGCTCAGAGGGAGCTGATTTTTCCCTGAATGGAGGGCAAGAACTATGTGAAATACAAGGCGACCTGGCTTCTGTTCCATGGGCTAAGGATGACCTTTGCCCCCAGCCACCATCTTCTAGCTTCCAATTCATGATCTAAGTTTATCAGTCTCTCCCACACCAGTGGGTTCATCAGAAGGAGAAAGGCAGGAATCTAGAGAGAAAAGAGAATGCCAGGGTGGCCAGGAGAGAGGCCCTGTGGGCAGAGAGAATGGAAGGGGGATTTTAGTGGTGTACAATAGGGAGGTTTGGGTACCTGCCAGGTGAGGGTGAGTTGGAGACAGACAGGAAGGAATGGGGAGGAAGAATCCACAGAAGGCTTGCTCTTGGGTGTTAGATGGATCCTCTTGGTTAAATTTATTTATTTATTTATTTACTTACTTACTTACTTACTTATATATTTATTTATTTATTATGGTGCTAAGGATCGAAACCAGTGCCACACACATGCTAGGTAAGTACTCTGCCATGAGCTACAGCCACAGTACCTCTTGGCTATTTTTTAAGAGACAGGCCAGAATTACTTTTATTGTCAGCTAAGGGACTTCAAATCTCTAAATGTAACAAACCCTGAGGCTAGAGTGCTGTGGCCTTTGTTGTTTGGATCATACTCCAATTTTACGGAAAAGGAAATCAAGGCTGAGAAAGGATCTGTGACTTGCTCAGGGTCACTCAGCTCAAAAGCAGCAGAGTCTTAACTCAATCCCAGGGGTGTCTGACTCTGCAGCCCAGGCTCTGGGAGGTTCTGTGTGAGGGAAACAATTTTGCTACCTAATGGGTCAGGTAAGGGGCAAGCGTGAGACAGGCCACGTACACGGTGCCTTGCAAATGACCTACATGGTGTGGGTGATGCCAGAAATAACAGCTTCTTTCCTTCCCTTCCCTCACCCTCATCCCTGAGGCCCCCTTGTTTTAAGACCCAGTTCCCGCTAGATAACCCAGCCCTTGCTGCTGGATTCCGCACAGGTCTTTTATTGCCCCACACCCTGTCCGGGAGACTGCCCTACTGCCCTGTCTCTGCACACAGCCGGCCCTGACCCCAAATTCCTCCAGCTTGATGGTTAAGGCTCCTCTTCCTAATGGAAGGCTTTCCCCAAGTGGCCGCCCGTGTGCCTGCAGGTCAAGCCTTCTCCAGCTCCATGAGAAAAATAGTCGCAGCTCTTCCTGTTCCAGGTACCATGCTGAATACTCAGGATATAATGACATTTCAAAAACCTACCCAGAACTGAAACATAAAGCAGAACTTTTCAGTCATCTGCAGCTCAAGCCTGTTTACAGGGAAGGTAAATTTGTTGATTTAGTATTTGTTTTTGATTAGGGTCCAGACTCTGAAAAGTCAGGATGTTAACTTGATTGATAAAACTGTAAAAAAACAAAAACAAAAAAAACTGTCAGGTGTAAACTCAAAGGTTACAGGGCTATTTTCTGTAGGACATTAACCAGTTTCATATGTAATCTTATGCCAGTGTTCTTTTCTCCACATTTTCCATGATGGTGTACACGAGTACATCTGTATTTATATATATACTCACACACATACATACTCAGATGTAGAAAGGGTGTGTGTGCTCCTGGAGGTACCCTAGAACCAGCCTTCTCACCCTCATCCTGCTAGTTCTTTCACTAATGAGCTAAATTGATCTTTTACCCAGGCTAGGTATATATTTGTTCAAGAGTCAGAGAAAAATGAGTCTTTTAATGAGATCTGTAAAATGTGAAGAATGCTAGGGAAAAGCATTCCAGGTGACAGGGTGTATAAAGTTCCTGTGGCAGGAAGGATAGCATGCCAAAGAAGTAGATGGGTCACATGAACTCTGACACCTGTGATTGGAGCCTCTTATTTATTTATTTATTTATTTAGTGCCGGGGATTGAACCCAGGGCCTTGTGCATGCCAGGCAAGCATTCTAACAACTAGGCTATATCCCCAGCCCCTAATTGGGGCCTTTTAACCAATCACATATGCACCAATATCATGACATTACTGTCAAGTCCCTCCTATATGCCATATGCAAAGTTATGTCTCAGCAATATAGAACTAGGTTCACAGGTTGGGAGAACAACCGTTCCTTGGATCACATGGCAGTGACTCCATACCACCCTTCACTAGTCATCAGAGGACAGGCAAGGTAGAAGAGTTGACAAAGTCCGAATCCCTGAGAGGAATGAGATACCTCTTCACTAGACTTCATGTCCTAGCTGCCAGCCTCTGCACGCAGCAAAGGGAAGAATCCTAATCCTTGGGCATTAGCAGGTCAGGGCCAGGCCCCCTATTAGCCCACTGCAGCCTCACAGCCTGCCTGTTCCCCAAAAGATCATGGCATAAATGCCTGCTCAAGGAAGCCTGTTCAGTCTTACAGCAGATTCTTATTTCCACTGAAAGCTCTACTCTGCATTTGAGTATTACGCCAACCCCTGAATCTCTCTGCCTAACTCTCAGGTCAAAATTTGAATGTGGTTTTTGCTCTCTTTTATAGCATTAAAACACAAGTCATGGGCCAAGGTTGACGTGCCACTGTGTGACTTTGGACAGGTGCTTAACCTTCCTGAGTCTCAATGTCCTCCTCTGGATGTAGAAATATTCATGTCTCATTAACAGGCCCAAAGGTCATGGATAAAAGTGCATTGTGTTGTGTTTATGATTCTTGGTATCAAATGTATTTTTTTTTTTTAAATCTCACAAGACACTAATTAGAACAAATTTTTTAAAAATCTCATAAGACTTTATTAAGTAAACAATGCAACTTGGGCTAAATTTCTATACAGTATAAAGCCAAAAACAACAAACAAGCCACAGCATGGCAAGAAAGCAAGATATGGAGCCAGGTGTGGCAGCAAACGCCTGTAATCCCAGTGACTCAAGAATGAGTGAGGCTGGAGGATCGTAGGTTTGAGACCAGTCTCCTCAACTCAATAGGACCCTGTCTCAAAATAAAAACTACAAATGGCTAGGGATGAAGCTCAGGGATAAAGCACCCCTGGGTTCAATCCCCAGTGCCAGGAAAAAAAAAAAAAAAAAAAAGGCAAGATATAATCAGAGGGGCTGGGGTTGTGGCTCAGTGGTAGAGCGTTTGCCTGGCATGTGTGTGATGCCTCAGCACCATATATAAATAAATAAAAGAAAGGCCCATTGACAACAACAACAACAACAAAAAGATAAAATCAGAGAAGCTGCAGAAGCAGAAGGCCGGCAGTCGACTTCTACAGTGCTGATGTATGTCAGGTGCTGTACTGGGCCTTGACCTGAATTACCCCAAACATTAAAATAGCAACTTTATGGAAAATTTAAGTCTGTTGATCTATTTTTTTTTTTTCAACTGAGCCTACTTGTGGACAAAATGAATGTTTCTCCTTAGTTATTTGCCAGAAAGGAAAAAGAGCTTCAGCGGCCAGTCCATTTCACCACCCGCTCCCTGACAGGGTCACACTGCGTCACTGTCGTAGGCCGACACAAGCACTTGTGGGACGGGGAATCTTTTCCTGATTTTCTCAGGGGACACCTCAAACACTGACACTCCCCTGAGTCCAAGACAATAGAAGAAAACAAGAGATGCAGAGAGAGGATGGCTGGTGCAGGCAGGGGTGATTCCCCTCCTGCAGTCTGTAACCTCAGGAGACTCACTAATCAAAGAGTAATGTGAAATGCTAAAAATGCATTTTTTAAAATGCAAGGGAGTGAGGGCTGGGGTTGTGGCTCCGTGGTAGAGCGCTTACCTACCATGCGGGAGGCACTGGGTTTGAACCTTAGCACCACATAAAAATAAATAAATAAAGGTTCATCAGCAATTAATAAAAAATTTTTTAAAAAAGGCAAAGGAGTAGGGCATGGTGACACATGCCTGTAATCCCAGCAGCTCTGGAGGCTGAGATAGGAGGACCTCAAGTTCAAAGCCGACCTCAGCAACTTAGCAAGACCCTAAGCAACTCAACAAGACCCTGTCTCTAAATTTTTTTTTTTTTAAAGGACTGGGGATGTGGATCAGTAGTTAAGCATCTTGGGTCCAATACTCAGTACAAAAAAAAAGTAATGGAAGCAGGTAGAATTAATTTTAACTTACTTTATACGCCTTGCTGCTCCCTTAGGAGCCGACTGAATGACCATTGTGAGCTCAAGCAGTGCATATCTCTGTGGCACCTATGTTATGGTTTAGATCTGAGGTGTCCCCCAGAAACTCATGCATGAAACAGTATAAGAAAGTTCAGGGGTGAACCGATTGGGTTAAGAAAGCCTTAACCTAAGCAGCGCATTAACCTATTGATATGGATTAAGTAACTGAAGGTATGCAGGGTGTGGTTGGAGATTGGTCCCTGGGGGTGTGCCTTGGGGTTCATATTTTGCCCCTAGTGAATGGAGCTCACTCTCTCTCTCTCTCTCTCTCCTGCTTCCTGGTTGCCATGTCTTGAGCTGCTTTCCTCTGCCATGCCCTTCTGCCATATGTTCTGCCTCACCTTGGACCCAGAGCAAAATGGAGTCAGCCGTCTAAGGACTGAAACCTCTGAAACTGTGAGCACCGAATAAACTTTTCCTCCTCTAAAATTGTTCTTGTCGGGTATTTTGGTCAGAGCAACAAAAAAGTTGACTAAAAACAACCTAGTGTAGGAGACAAGCAATAACTATTTTTCAATGAATCCCAGGGCTGGAACCAAAGAGGTGTTTGAGAGTCTGCCACCAGGGGTCGGAAGAGAGCAAAATTTCACAGTGTAGTTTGACTGTTTTAAAACTTGGTCTCAACTTGAGACCTCAACAGAGAGAAACCTGAATAGAAGTCAAAGCTAAAATTGGGCACTTTAAGGTTTTCTGGCAAAACTTTGATGAAAACTTCAGGGCTGACCTAACAGATATGAGGATTCCTTTAGTCCAGGTACTGAGGACCTTCAAAATGGAAACAGGTCACCAAGGATACATGACATATTCTCATCAATGACTAACTCGCACACATGACGAGAAGTAATGCAACAGCTGTTAGCAGAGGGTGAGGCCCTGGGGGCCCAAGGCTGGGGGATTCGATTCAGAGGAGAAGGAAAAGAACGCAGTGACACACCCTCTACACACAGGGCCCTTATTTAAGCCTCATCGTTTTCCCTTGCCCTCATTTCGTAGACCTAGAAACTGGGGCTCATCAACTCAGGAAGAGGGTCTGGATAAGAGCCATCACTGCCCCACCCCCACTCTGAGCCCAAGGGGTCTGAGAGACCCTTCCACCCTCATTTCTGTACTCCTCTGCTTCAAGCCTTCTCCTCCCGGAACCAGACCCTATCAAAGCTCCCAGGCACACTACAGCCAATGAGAACAACCTCAAATAAAATCCTCCCTTCCTCATGTCCACAAGTCATTTCAAATCTTTGAAACTGCTACAGTCTATATTTCTGTCCCACCCAAGTTCACCGGTTGAAGGACCCCAAGGTGATGGTTTTGGGAGGTGGGGCCTTGGGGAGGTGAGAAGGCCTGAGGATGGAGCCCTTATGAATGGGATTAGTGCCCTTATTACAGAGGCCTCCGAAAGCTGCCTCCCTTTCCATCATGTGAGGACCTGGTGGGAAGACGCCATCTGTGAACCAGATATGGGCGCTCTCTGGATGTCATATCTGCTGGCACCTTGATCTTGGACTTCCCAGCCTCCAGAACTATGAGAAATAAATTTCTGTAATTTATGTCACTTGGTTTATGGCAGTTTTATATATATATATATATATATATATATATATATATATATATATGAAATATACATACATAAATATACATACATAAATATATATATATGAAATCAGGCCCAAAGAACTGAACAACTTGGTTCAATCTCCCCCTGGTCCCCCATTGTACCAGGGATTGAACCCAGGGGCAATTAACCACTGAGTCACATCCCCAGCCCTTTTTATTTTTTAAGACAGGGCCTCTCTAAGTTACTGTGCTGAGGCTGGCCTTGAACTTGTGATCCTCCTGCCTCAGCCTCCCAAGTTGCTGGGACTATAGGTATATGCCACCATACCCAGCTGCTTCAATATCTCCTACAGAATAAAATTCAAAACTTTTTGTTAGCACAACTAAGTAGACCCGCTAGTCATTCCCCACTCCACCTACCTCCAACCCATTTCCTGGGATACATGCCCCCACCATCCCCACACAAGGTCTCCAGAACCACAGAAGGACCTGGCCACCAAACAGCACCCAGGCTTGTGATATTTGGCTCCCTGTGAACAACTTGGCTTCTGAAGACCCAGCCAAAGAGCCACCACCCCATCTGACAAGCCTTCTGGACACCCAGGATCCCCCTCAGGATGGACTACTCTCCCTCCAGCCACCAACTCTCAGTTCAGACTTCCAGCATGTCCCCGCAAGTGCCCTGTGGGGAGTTCAGGGGGCGGGGGGTGGGGGAGGGGGGGTGGATGGTGCAAATCTAGTCACTTCTGCCCAGTCCATGGCCTGGAAGACAAATGGCCTCTGGGATCAGGCTGATGGCTTTGGGATCCCTGAAGGAGCTGCTATCAAGAGGAAGACAGCTAAAGTGAAGCAGATAAAAAATGCCAAAAACAGACTGCCCCAGACAGCTTAGCAGTGGGTGCATCTGATCTGGAGGGACCAGGCAGGCATGGATCTGCAGGAGATCCAATAACAGGGCTGGCTCCACACAGAACTACCCAGGGCAGGTGGCCACTACAACTCAGAGCAGCTGTCTGTGGGGGCTTTTTCTACATCCACATGCACCTTTGCCTTGATCAACACAGACAGACAGCCTGGGAGTGAGATCCCACAGCAGGCGACAGGGTCCAGGGTAAGGGTTTAATGATCCAAGCATTAGCCCTGCACCCCTCACCCCACTGACCTGTCATTCTCCCCCATAATTATCAGGCAAATTATCAGGTTTTATAATTTCACTCCTTCAGGGTCTCCACATTCCAAATTAAGGATTCCTGGAAGATGCAGAGACCTGTAAACCTTTGCAATTCAAATGAACTTGGACACCACTGTGAGCAATGTTGCACATGAGCTCCTCTGACCTCGGTTTCCTCATTTGCGACAAGAGGTGGAAGAGACTTCATTAACTTCGATGCCCTGCATCCAGAGGGTGTGGTGCACAGTTCAGTTTTGGAGGCTCTTACATTATTTATGTAATGACAAATCTACAGCATCACAAACTGCTGCCTGCTTTCCGCTGCCAATTCTTACAGTCAGCCAAGGCTTCCTGCACAGAGACAATTGAAAACCAGTCACCCTTTGATTCAACCCATAGAACCAGACAAAGGAAAGGGCCCAAGCACGTTTTGCACACACAAAAGAAACCAAACTAGTAAAATCAAACAGAAAGAGGCCTCCCCACTCAAGTATTTGGCAAGGCTAGTCCTTGGTACCAGATACTGTTCAATATTTACAAATATTAATGCTTATTAGCTCTGATCTGGGAAGTAGATCTTTCTCTTTCCTGGTCATCCCACCTTTTTTTCTTTCCTGCGCTATAGCCAAAAGCAACACAGGCTCGACCCTGGTTTACTTCCTTGCTTTCCTGGAGCTGGGGCTCTGGGTGTAGTCAAGAGTCCAGGGTCCGAAGGTACCTGAGCTCCTTGGCGACCTCAGAATCCTGGCTGGCGGTACCACAGCTACGCTTTCAGTCCAGATGCCATTTGGGTTTTCTTGGTTTGGCTTTTTATTCAATTTGTTTCAAGGAATGGCCAATTCAAAACAGCTTGCCTTGGCCCTTTCCCCTCACCAGGGAATTGGTCTTTTGAAATTGAGAGGAAGGCAATTCAGTGAGACCCTATCTCTAAATAAAATACAAAATAGGCCTGAGGATGTAGATCAGTGGTCAAGTGCCCAGTACCAAAAAAAAAAAAAAAAAAAATCAAGAGCAAGTTATGACCACATGTTTAACCCCTGAGCACAGTATGAGCCTCAGCCCTTACCAAGAACAGACTCTTCAGTCACCTTTAAACATGTTGTTCTGGGCTCCCTCAGTGCTATATGCAGCCACTGTGTGAATGCTCCTGTGGGGTAAACTTCGTGGAATTTTACTGCCAGAAAACCTGAATTTCTGATTATTCACAACTGAAGCTTTGTATTAGCTCAGCCAACAGAGTAAGTAATAAGGACTTTGAAGAGTTTTTGATTGAAGATTTATCAAAAGGTAACGTCATAAATCATTCCTGCCTAGTCAGCAGATCAATTATGGAAAATGTTGCTAAAGAAAAGCTGAGCTGGGGTTGTGGCTCAGTGGTAGAGTGCTTGCCTAGCATGTGTAAGGTACTAGGTTTGATCCTTAGCACCTCATAAAATGAATAAATAAAATAAAGATATTGTGTCCATCTTTTTTTAAAAAAAATATTTTTAAAAAGGCTGGGGGTGCAGCTCAGTGGTAAAGCACCCCTGGGTTCAATTCTCAGTACCAAAAAAAAAAAAAAAAAAAAAAAAAAGGCAAAAGCAAGAAAAAAATAAAGATGGTGATAACAGATAACACGCAAAATGTGCTTTCCATGTGCCAGGCACTTTCTGAGCACTTCATATATATTACTTTATTAAGCCTCAAAAGAAGGCAAAGTGCCATTATTATTCCCACACCAAACAGAGAGACTCCTTAAAGGCTATTTAACTAGTGTGGTGATCACAAAGCCCAGTGAGTGGCAGAGCCAGGACCTGACCCCAGGCAGCCACCTGCAGCTGTGAGCTTAGTGCTGCAGGCAGCAGGTTGTTGTGAAAGGCCCCAAAAGATGTCCCCATATTACTTCTCAGATCCTAGTAAAGGGGACTTTTCAGATGTGATTAGGTTAAGAATCTTGAGAATCCCAGATTCTTCAGGCTGGACAACATGATCAAAAGGCCTCCCTCTAAGAGGGAGGCAGCAGGGTCCAAGCAGTAGTAGGAGATGTGATCATGGAAGAAGAGGCTGCAATAATACAAGGAGGAGGCTACCAGGCACAGAATACAGGGGCCTCTACTAGCTGGCACTGGCCAGGAAACAGATCCTAGACTTCTGCCCACCAGAACTATAGAAGAATAAACTGGTGTCATTTGAAATCACTAAGTCTGTGGTAACTTGTTGTGGTAGCCATAGGAAATTCATCTTTGGTGACTCTGGACTTGCCCTTGCCCTGCAGAGCTCACTGGTACAGGGAGGGCGTAGTCACACCACCATCTGCTCCTACAGACCCAATGGAATGAGAGCCACCAGAAGAAGCCTCAACAAGGTGTAGAGGAAACCTGGAGGCAGAGGTTGGGTCCTCACACCAGGGTCCCCAACCATCCCAGCAGAATGACCTTATCAACTATAACTGGTTACAAAACCCAAAGAGGCAAGACAGTCTGGAGCCACTTACTAACGGGCTGTTCAGCAGTTCTTCTTCTAATGGATCCACCCTGATAATGTTTCCACATGCGTAAGAGACAAAAACTTGACAAGGGAAAAGGCAACACCCTTGAGTTTCCTTCCTGGACTCTGGGGGCAGGTCTAGATTTGCCAGCCGGGTTTTCCTCCTGGTCCCTTCAGTTGGGCCCCCTGTGCCTTCAGACAGCTGAGGCCTGACATTTCCTTTGCGTCTGGCCAAGGCCAGGCACATAAACAGATGAGTCTGACATGAAAGACAGCAGCATCTTCGATTCACAGATCCCCTTTCAAGTAAACTCGCTCCAACATGGGTGGGTCCCCAATAACATGCCGTGGTCTTACTCCCACCCATGCTAACAGTTCTCATTACACACCCAGCTAACACACCATCCATGGGATCCCTGAAATAAATAAGGGCACAAAAGCAGAATGGGTTTATCCAGATGTTTTCTTAAAATCCACAGTGAACTCAAGCCCCTTCTAAAATGTAGACTGCAAAGCTCAAAGTTTAAGCTACAGTGTTGCGGGTAGGGGATCTGTTTCTTCCGGGCAACTCATATGGGAAAAAGACCTGGCTTTAAAATTGGGGGAATGGAAACATCCAGAAATAAATAGAGAACTGACAGTGAGAATTTATTAAGTACTTAATCACAATTATCATAACAATTCTGAGTTACAGGTACTAATGTCGATCCCAGTTTTCAGATACGAAAATCGAGGCACAATGTTAAATAGCTTAGTCAGTTAGCAGTGCAGCAGAATGAGAGCTCAGGGGGGCAATTACAACAGCACAATGGTCCGCAGCAATCCATCTACCACCTCAGTGCCACCTGCCCACAGTCCCACACAATTGGGACAAGGGTCAAAGGAACTTCAGGGAGAGTCAGCATGGATCAAACTCAGGGAAATTCTCTGATCCAGTCCAGCTGCCCAACCACTGGACAGTTTCACTGTTTTGCCCCATCAGCTCTGCTACAGTCCTTACATCTGACAACTGAGGGTAAAGATCTGGAGCTGCAAACAGGGTCCTTGAAGGAGTGAGTGCTTCACCTCTATAAGGCTCCATTCTCCAACACGTCAAAGGCAGAGAATAGTGTCTACAGGCCCCCAACACAGGGCCTGCTCATTACACCATAACTCAGCACATACACAGAAGGCTATGGGCCCTGGAGTAAAAATACCCTCAGATTTGCCAAACACTTGCTAATATACAAAGTCTGCTACACGCATGGTCTTGCCTGGGATAAGTCAGTACTATTTCTTGTTAGGATATGATAAGCACACACCAGGAACACGGTATGCACAACACACAGTCTTCAAATTGGTCTTTAACTTACCTGTAACACTCTGCATACATAATGGCTGATTACCCTGATAACTGTAAATAAAGCCATTCTTAGTACCCAGTGCACAGTTGGTACTTAATAAATGTTGAATGAGTACTGAATAAATAGGAACCACTTTTAATAGGCTCTTCTACTTTCCCTGCTTCTTTGAGCCACACAAAGCCAGAGTATATATAGAAACCATCCCAGCCACACATCAAAGTAATGTGAGAGAAAATCATGGAGAAGCCAAGCTATGCCCACACCTGCCAGGGGAACTCCCAGCTGCTGATGTCAAGGACCAGCATTGAGAGCTCTCTGTAGAACCTCCACACCAAGACAGATTTCAGTTGTTTTAAAACAAACCATCCAAGTGGTTAACGGCTTCCCTCAAAGAAACCTCACACCTTCAGCCAACAGACGAGGAACTCATTAGGCAGAGCGGCATCCTCCTGGCTCCATTGTCAATGGCATCATCTGAGCCATCAGAAAAACAGCTCCCAGGAGCCCTTATGCTGACAGGCGGCATCCGGGGATGATCAGATTTCTATCAGTAATGACACATGGCGTTTCTTGCTGGCTCCGATTCAGGACTCCACCCTGATCACCCCGACAGGCAGCTCTCAGCTTTTAATTCTTCCAGAACAATCAGGCCTTTTTAGAAAATGCTGGGGCTAGGGACATAGCTCAGTGTTGAAGAGCTTGATTAGCATGAGTGAGGCCCTGGGTTTGATCCCCGGCACCACCAAAAAAAAAAAGAAGAAAGAAAGAAAGTGTTCATGTGTGAGTGACACACACCACCAGCACCATCTCTAATTCAGTGCACTGTCAGTCACTGGCAGCCCTCCAAACCCTGTCGCACTTCTCACGTCCACTTTACGCTCAGGGAGGAGGCTGAACATACGTCTCCACCTGAACCAGCAAACTGACTTCTTACCTAGCCCCTGAATGCCACGGGAATCTTCCTCCTGACATTCAGAAAACAACCCTCTCTGGTTTTATGACATGATCCTGCTTAGGACTCTTTAAAGAGCTTAAGCTCAGGCTGGGGAGATAGCTCAGATGGTAGAGTGCTTGCCTTGTAAGCACAAGGCCCTGGGTTCGATCCCCAGCACCCAAAAAAAAAAGAGCTTAAGCTCCAACCACTAACCCAACATCACAATGACTTCATTCAGACAAAGTCGGACATCAGGACCATGGTCATTCTCATGGAGGCAACTGCCAGGATGCTCCTGGGCCTGGGTATACTGTGTTTCTCAGTTTAGGTGCTAACTTCGAAGGTGTGTTTAGGGTGTGAAATCCAATGAGTTGCACAGTTATTTGTACATTTTCCTGCATGTATATTACTCATCTATTAAAAAGTTAATATAAATAAAGTGCTGATTCACATGGCTTGTTCTGGGACTTTAGAGGTTGGAAGTAGCCACACAGTTCAGCCACATAAATCACAGATTGTCTTTCTTAAGAGCCTGAAAAACCAGTTGTTCCTGTCATGGACCACACTGGTTTCAGAAACACTTCCAACAGCCCTGAGGGAAAGGCAGCCCACTGCACGTGTCTCCTGTTCAGGCTGAGCTAGAACTGATTTTTAAATTTATTCCAAGATTGGGCTTGAACTGTGATGACTTTGTCTTCCAGATAAGAAGTAGCAGCCAGCATGGCTTTCTGTAGAATTTCCTATTTTTAAAATCACTCAGTTGCTCACAGGGGATGAACGATTTGACCATAACACACAATGTTTTTAAAAACAGAGGCCATGCCTGCAGCACCCCACCCTACCCTTCCACATGTACCTCCTGGCTTAGCTTCTTCCCAGCTGGCCAGGGACGGTTGAGTTCTGGGAACTTCACTGCTCATGAGTCACCCTCCCTGGGCCTGATGGCTGCTTTGGATCTTGATCAGTTTCCTTCAAGAGATTGGCTTTGGTGACCATGGTACAGCAACTTGCAAAAATCAAACTTCTTTCCTTTTTACAAGCAGATTAGACAAGCAAGTGAGAGTACAAGATCAAACCCCACCCTTCCTCCTACATAACAGGAAATACTCTTTTATTGAGCCTGTGGATCAGGTGGTCATTCAGCTGAACCAACCATTTAGTAAAGGTGAATTTCTCATCACCTTAGCCCAACATGGCATCCCAGTGGGCAGCTGTGGTTTGATGCCACGGATAAGGGAGCAGCCTTATCTTTTCTGGTCAAAGGACAAAGCTGAACTGTTCTGTGCTGGTGGGGATTTTCCTAGCTCTACCAAGAGCTCTGAAATATTTTAAGCTGGATAGATTCTTGGGGAGAAAATTCTCTGTTGAGCCACATACTTTCTTAGAATAGATCAAACTTGAGCAAAACTAAATCCCTGTGCTTGCCAGTATGATTGATCCAAGGAGGTGTTCCTTCCAAGCACCACCTCTTCAGGGAACATGGGGGCCTCCTTGAATTGAGCAGGAACAGAGTCTGTGCTCCACTTCCTGGGGTTCCTTCCTCTGTTGGTTCCATAGAGGAGTTTGGATGACCCCAACATCTGCACTGAATCCAAACAGAAACACAGTGGATGGAAACGGAAGGAAAAGACCTGCAATGGGAGCCCCAGTGATCACAGGTAGGTCATTTCCCTCCAGGCCTCTGATTCTACATGTACAAATCTCAAGGGTACAAGTAGGGTGTCCCTCAAGTCTCTGGCAATCTGGTGTCTTTTCAATTCTGGTCCAAAACATGTTTAAACTTTTCATTTTTTTCAATTTGGGGCCAACATTTCAAAATCTGGAAGGGTCTCATGAGAATTTGGAAATCTGATGCTAAGATTCCCATTTCTGGATTCTCTTGGGAAGCTGGCAGACCGGACCATAGTGGATCAGCATTCCCAATGGGAGGCAGGAACTTGGAAGGGGAATGAGTTCCTGAGAAAGGAAATGACAGGTCCAAGCTGCTGCCCTGCTCTTCATCACTGGGCGGACTTTGTGGGCAATTACTTTTGAAATTCCTATTGGTTAAGTCTGGCTTTCTCTCTCTCTCTCTTTCTTTTTTTTTTTTAAATACATTTTCCCTTTAACATACTGCTTAAAATGTTCACTTCAGCTCAAACAGTCATGAATGAGCTTTGAAGTGAAAATATTTGACAAATAACAGTACCAAAAAAAAAAAAAAAAAAAAAAATCCACTAAGTGGGAGTCCACCAAACTGCAGGTTGGTGCCCTGGGGCTACCAGCAATTCTAAACCTGACCACCCCAGAGACCCAGTGTTGGCTTAAAAGATACGCCAGCTGCTTTGACCTCTGTGGGCTGTCTCCCAGGATCCTCCAACCCCTCGTTCTCATCCCTGTCCCCGCAGCCAAGAATGCAAGGGAGGCCTGAGGCGGGAGGGATTCTGAGGAGGCGGGAGCCACATCTGCGTTTTGTCAGCCTGCTGGACAGACTGGGTGTGCCAAGTCACTGGAGATCAAAGGACAAGCAAGGCAACACTGCAGCGGGCAACAACTGAGGGGGAGTGTGGAGAAGACCCCAACAAGAGGCAGGAGGCCAGCACTTTGCTCCAAGTCTTTTTAAAGGAATCACATGAACCAAGAGGCCTGGGGAGGAACTCAGTTCTCAAACCAGCCCCATCTAACTGGCAATAACAGTGATAAGAATAGACTGGCTATATTAACAGCAGCAGCGGACAGCTAACACTTTGTGAGCTCTGTGCAGGCACTGGTATTACTGCCATCATCCCTATTTTATTTTTTTTAATATTTTGTTTTAGTTATAGATGGACACAATATCTCTATTATTTGTACGTGGTGCTCAAGAGCAAACCCAGTGCCTCATGCTTGCTAGGCAAGTGCTCTACCACTGAGCCACAACTCCAGCCCCTCATCATCCCTATTTTAGAGATGATGAAACTGAGGCACAACACAAACTTGAACAAGGTCACACAGCAGCAGGGGGTAGAGCCCAGGCAGCTGCCTCCTGAACCCAGGCCTCCTCGGACCTCAGGGCTCTCTGCTGCCTCATTCTCATGAGCAGGCGCGACAGCTCATGTGCTTTGACAGTCAGAATTCAGGGGTGATTATTCCCATCCGTATTCCCCCAACATTATTAAAAACCACAGTGAGACTTATTTGTATGTACCCCCTTCGCTGTGTAATAACTATGCACACTGACATCAAAACACAGGTCACTCTGCAGGGTGGTACACCCACATCTACATATGCTAGTCTTTGTGAATGACTTAAGAGAATTTTCAAAATTCCTTTTGACCATTTACAACCTGCACCTACTCACCAGCTTCAGGTACGTAAAATCCAAACCTGATCTTTGGCACTGTTCAATCAAGTGTCTACATCCCCAGAGTCCTGACTCCAAGGACCTCAACCATGGAGAACAAAGAACTCCAGTGTTCATAGAAAAGGCTTCCATAATAGGGAGAGTGTCTTACAGAACAGATATCAGCTGTCATAAAATACACTTTATTCCAAGGAACAGACATTCAGGTCCTCAAGTAATTGTCTGCTCGCTCTTAATCTACATATTCCATCAAACATAGAACAGATTAGAATCAGTAAGATTTAAGGACATGAAGTTGAAAGGACAACAGGGTATTAACAGATGGCCCAGGGATCTCAGAGAAGATCAAAGGGAAATTTCAAAGTGTACTCACAGCAGTTGATGGAAACATCACAGAGCACAGGTGCCACAGTGAGCATGCGACTGGCGTGCAGTAAACCAGAGGGCAGGCCGGGCACAGTGCAGCACACCTGTAATTCCAGCAGCTCTGGAGGCTGAGGCAGGAGGATCGAAAGTTCAAAGCCAGCCTCAGCAACTTAGCGAGGCCCTAAGCAACTCAGTGAGACCCTGTCTCAAAATAAACAATATAAAAAGGACTGGGGCTGTGACTCAGTCGTTAAGTGCCCCTGGCCTCAATTCCCGGCAGTGGAACTGGGATCAGTCTTTATTCTTTCATCTTTAATAAAGCAGGGGGTGAGCAGCAGAACGAAGAAACAGAAATACAGCTGATAAGGGGGAGTTTTCAGCACAGGTCAAGCCCCACTAGCTGAACCTGCTGGAACCTGCAGGAACACGATGGTTCTGAGCACACAATCTGGAACACCTATCTCACTTTTTCCTGCCCTAAAGGTGAACTCCCTACAGATTTCCCACATGCCCACACTAATGACAGCAATCCAACTTTCGAGTTGCTCTCGACCCACCTCCCCACAAACAAATACAGTCATGCCTTGCTTAGCCATGGGGATGTGTTCTGAAAAAAGTATCACTTGGCAATTTTGCCATCATGTGGAGTATACTTACACAAGCCGAGAAGGCTACCACTCATGAGGCCACGCATACGCATGGTCTGTCGTTGACTGAAACGTCACTATGTGGTGAGTGACGGTAGGCCTCCTCTTCTGTCCCACCAGGGACGTGTGACAATGCTTGGAGACATTTTTGTTTATCACAGGTTGGTGGGAGGTGCTACTGGAAGATAGCGGGTAGACACTGCTAAATGACCTACAAGGCACAGGACACACCCCACAGCAAAGAATTCTCCTACCCAAACTATCAATAGCATTGAGATTGAGAACTCCTGCCCTAAACCAAAGCAAGGAAAGTGAGTGTGGATTTGACATCAGAAAGATAGGTGTTCTGACACTACCACTTATTTACTGTGGGACCTGAGACTTTGGTCTCCTCACCTGTACAAGGGGATAACTGCCGCCAACCCCTTCAGCTATGCTGGGGAGTAATAAGAACTGGTGTTTGAAAGTGCTTTGTCAGTGCACGTCCCATGCCACCTTCCCCTCCTCCTCAGAGCTGGCAGAGTCTCTGCGCTGCCTGAGGGTAAAGGAGAGGGCTGGGAGAGGAGCAGTGGGGCTAGTTAAGTGGGGGGTGATGTTTTGGAGTAGCAGAATGAACTGGTCCTGGGTCCTGGCTGGAACCTACTGAGGGTGCAGAGAGGGACACACCCATTCTGAGGGGAGATGATGCAGTAGCTACATCCCTGTTCCCATCCAGCCAAGCCAGGATGGCTGGGATTGAGTCCAGCAGGGGTCTGCAGGGCAGGGCTTGGCTCGAAACCCAAGAACCTCTACCATTATTACACCAACACAACCACAGCAAAAACAACAACAACAATGGATTGACATCCATTGAGCACTGAGATCTGAACCTGGCCAGGAACTTAGCCAGAACAGTTATCTACTCCTTACAACTTCCACAGGAGGCATGGAGAATGGTTCTCTCCATCTTACAGCTGAGTTGAAGGGACGTGTCCAAGGCCTCGCAGCTCAGGCAGCAGTGAGTTTCACACCCAGGACTCTGATGCCACCATCCAAGGCACCAATTACTGCACACCCTCCTCCCAGACCACACCATGGCCACCACCACCCTCTCATCACTGCCTAGGCCCCATATTCCAGAGGGAAGCAGGAGACCACACTGCAAATGTGGTATAATTTCAATGAAGATGATTAATGTGCATATTCATAACAGGGCAAGAAGGAAATTTGCTATAACATTCACTGATTAACAATGTTTTTTGGGGCTGGATTTGTGGCTCAGTGGTAGAGCACTTGCCTAGCATGTGTGAGGCACTGGGTTTGATTCTCAGCACCACATACAAATAAATAAATAAAGGTTCATCAACAACTAATAAAAATATTTTTTAAAAACAATGTGTATTGAGTAGCAGAATTAAAAGAGATTTTAAAATCTTCTTTCTTTAAACTACTCAAGGTTTTGAAATAACAAACAGAAATTAATATTTAATAATACATTAAATTTTTAAAAGTAAAAACTTATATTTAAATTTTTAAAAAGATGACTTTTTAGCAAGACTACTAAACAACTTAGACCAGGAAATTGTCTAGAGCAAAGTTTGGCACATTATAGACTGAAGGCCAAATCTGGCCCTCCTCCTATTTGTATAAATAAAAGTTTTATTGTAACACAGTTATGCCCACTTGTTTGATAAATGACTGTGACTACTTTTTGCTACAAATGCAGAGTTGTGTAACTGCACGTAGATGCAGGTAACACTACACCCCACTTCTAGTCTGGTCTAGAGATGGGCCTCTTGCTTTCCCACCTAGAAACTTCTCACAATGTATCTACTTGTTCTGATATAGCCAAAAGCTTCATTAGCCAGGAAGCTAATGAAGCTGAAGCTATAAAGCCCCTCATTTCAGAGGTTTCTCCTTCAAAAGATATCCTTTGTAATCTACATATTTGTAAAATTTAGATAAGGATACTTTTGAATTACTGCTCTTAAAGAGAACAGTAATTATATGAGTTTCAGATTCCACAAATTGAATCCCCACCACCTGAAGGCAGGGACAGGTCACCAGCTGTGGTCCATGTTTCAAGACCATGTGACGAGTAGTAAGAAAGGTCTTTCCCGCCAGCCTGAGCAGTTCTAGCCATGGGTAACTCTTTGCCAACTCTGGCTCTCTGGATCCCCAACTCTTAAAGACAGCTTCCCTTAAAAATTCACTTCCTGAGACCAGAGGGCTGGGACCCATCCAGTCAGTCCTCAGGATCCACCCAGAACTTCACAGAGCAGACACGCCACTGGGGCTCATGCCCATGAGAGAGGAAGAGGAATGCACGCTCTCACACACTGCCTGCCATTCATCACCTCCACTGAGGTTCACCGTCCACTCTAGCTTTTGTATTTCATGGGACAGAGCCTCTGAAATCACAGTACTTCTAAAAGATAAGAGGCACACCCATGGCCTAAACTCCTTCTAAATGGCAAAGTTGTTTGCAAGCACAAAAAAAGGATATCCAATCAAATGACACATGAACGTTTTACTCTTTGAAAGGCCTGTCCATCACGTAGCTACATGATAGTGGAGCACTGACGTCAGCTGAGACTGTGCTGAGCCCAGTTGTCAAACCAAATGCCCACCCACGCCTCACGGTCGGGTGGACGGTGTCCTTCACTCTTGCTCTGTGCCTCCCTGGTCTATTCTTATCCTCCCTCTTCCCTGGTGTGGGGGAGGAGGCCATCTTTGGGGAGTGCAGCTGGCGGTTTTGATAAGCAGGTGTAGTTTGAAAATGACCTTGCCCATCAGCTGGTGGGAACCAAGTGGACAAGGAAGTCACTGTATCACTGCCTGCCGGGTCCCAGCCCCCAGAAAAGGCACAGTGAGGGCTGTGGGAGGGAGGGCGGGAAGCTTTCACATACACACACAGAGGGAAGCCACCAGACAAAAGGAAATCTACATAATGTCACCCAGGAGAGCAAGACTGTCCCTGAAAACAACATGGAAATCCTAATGGTAGGGATTGCACCCTTAGGTGACTCAAGTGATTGAAGCAGCGCCCAAACTGCAGAGGTAGACAAAGGAGGCTGATCCTCAGAAAAATCAAGGGGAAAGTCTGCATCCTACACATAGAACTGGCAATTCCATGGGGACAGAGGTGGGGGGTGCATTCACTCAAAGTCGACTGCAGCCAGCCAGCCTGGGCTGTGTAAATGGTCGTCACTGTACCAGCCCCTGGAAGAAGTCCAATGGCCAGGACATGCTCTGGGAAGAGAGAGAATGTCCACTAACCCAGTTTCTTATTAAATGTGGGTTAACTGGCACTGTTCCTGCAGTTGAAGGGGCCAATTTAGAGCTTGAAAGGAGCACTTTTCAAAATAAAAAGGCCGAGCCTGCCAAGCTAGAGCTTTTTATTTTCTCACATCCTTTCGGTTGCTCAACTTGACCCACTGCTGGTTGACCTGACTCCTTGGTCCTTGGAGAAACAAACCCTTCCCTGCCCCCATTAGCTCCCGCCCACTGCCGACATCCTGGTGGCACACGTTAGACTGGACTCTATTCCTCCTTTCCCATGGTGTGGTTATTGCTGCCCAAGGATGAATCACCCGTGAAAGCCCCACATTGTCCCCATTGGACAAAAGGCGGGATCCAGGAGAGTGGCCCATTCACACTTCCCCAAGAGCCAAACAGAGGATACTGCTGGGGGAGCCAGCAGTCTACCCTTCCCAAGGCCCATTACTAACACAGAGGCAGAGAGAAACAGGCTCGGGAAAAGACTTCAGTGAGACTCAGAGCCCAGGTAGCAGTTATAGCCAAGAAAACCAAGGCACAACTTCACTCAAGATGTTCACCAGCCAAAGAAAAATACAAGCCAATTTGTTGGTGATAATAACAATGTCACATATATTGCACATCAGTTGGGGCCCCAGACTAAGGAACAGTGGTGTGTGTGTCATGTCATTTTCTCCTCAGAGCTACCCATAAGGCAGGTCCTATTATCAGTCTCATTTTATATGTAAGGAAAGTACGCTATCCAGGGGTGAAGTGACTTACCCATGGTCACATGGGTCACATGATGAGGGGTAGTCAGGATGGGAACCAAGAGAGCCTGGCTCCAGAACCTGTGTTCCTAATAATACCATGAAATCACTTAATTGTAAAACTAATTTAGAATTCTAAAATTAAAGTTATGCAAAAATGTTAATGTTTAAGGGGAAGTTGGGATACTATCTGCTTACTTTTATGTCATGGCTCACCTCCTACCCCCAGAAATGCTGTAACTTAGTTTTTTTAATATAGTCATGTGCCATACAAGGACATTTTGGTCAACACATACATAATGGTGGCCCCATAAGATCATCTTGCTCAGTAACTTAGCAAAGCCCTATTTCTAAATAAAAAATAAAAAGGGCTGGGGACGTGGCTCAGTGGTTAAGTGCCCCTGGGTTCAATCCCTTGTACCAAAAAAAAAAAAGAAAAGAAAAAAAAATCATCTTGCTCAGTGATTCAGTTGCCTTAGTTTATGTAAGTATACTCTATGATGTTTACATAAGGACTAAATCTGCTAACAAAGCAGTTCTCAGAATGTGTCCCTGTCATCAAGCAAGCCTAACTGTATACAGACAGCACCTGCCTCAGTGTGTTGAGCATGAGGTGCGTACCACCTCATTTAATCCTCATGGCCACCCTGTGAGGTCAGTGCTAATATTAACCCACCTACAGATGAAGACACCAAGGTTCATGGAGGTTGATGTCCCTGTACAAGATCATAAAACAGCAAGAATGTGAACTCAAGGATGTCAGATTCTAGCATCTACATTCTTTCAGTGCTCTCTTGAAGAATTTCAAGATTTTCTAAGATAAAAAAATCAGAAGTATTTTGAGTAAAAGGTGATTACAACCAAATCCAGCAGTGAAGCCACCTGGTCTCCCTGAGATGGCAGAGATTGCAGGGAGTGGCTGGCCTGCACCCAGGGACCATTCACCCAGCCTCCAGCCAGCTGATGACCTTCAGAAAACCCTCCTCTCTCCAGACTTCCTCCTTTGTAAAAGAGAACAAGAAGGCAGGCGAGAGGGCCTGTGCCTCAGTTAGACCACAGGTGCTCCAGTCTCTGGAACAATGAGACCCTCCAGGCAGCTGCCTCTCTTCCCTGATGGTACCCCACCCTCCTCCCTTCCCAGCATAAGTCTTCAGGAGCAGGTTTCTAAATTGTCCCTGGATTCAGATCCGTGCACACAGGAGTATAGCCTGAGACAGGCAAGAAGTCACAGGTCTCCCCTGCCTCAGGGTGCTCCTGAGAGGAGAAGAGGCAGGGAGGAAGAGGAGGCAAGAATAGAGGCTGGGTAGAGGATGGCGAGAGTCTTTGAACGAATGCTCTATGGCATCTGGGGCTGTAAACATGTGGATGTTCACTGAGCTGGTCCCTAGGTTGGCATCTGCGCACCTGTATTTACACCTCAATGATGGTTAAAGGAAGAAAACTATTTAAACAGATGACAAATCAAACCAGGCAAGATTTTGCCAAATTAAAACTTTGCTACTCTAAATGCTCTACATAAAATATTTAATAGCCCATCAAAGACACCCTTTTAAAAGTATCTGCCTTCTAAGTTCATTATGAAAAGGGGACAACGCAGAATCACTGAAATCAATTCCAAGTATGGCTAGGCGCCTGGGAGTGAAGCTGAAACTCCTTCTTTTAACAACCAAACCTCCAGGCCCATGGCTAATGTTTTAACTCTCACTCTCATTTCTAATCATAATTCAGTGGAGTAAGACCTAGAACTTCAGGGAGGGACTTAAAATCTTGATTCTGTCACTGACTTGCTGGGTCTTCACATTGGGTCAGGAATCAGCCCCTGCTGGCCTCCCCTCTCACCTGAGAAAAAACAGGGAGAACCACAAATGAAAGGGAATGGCTGGCCCAGATGGCCTGTACACCTGATGTTTGGGCCACAAATCATCTGACCCTGTCTGTAGGTGTCAGTAGCTGGCCTTCCCATGGAGGCCACCCTTCCTTGACTCTCAGTTCACAAGTCCTGTTGAGGCTGACCTTTGTCCTCCACCCCCAAATTCCAGAATTCCAAAGTAGGAGGCCCACACTACACAACTTTGAGTTCTGCTGGAACAAGTGAGAACAAGAAGTTCTCCCTCCACAGCTGTAGGGGAGGTCAGCCTGGAGCTTCTGGGTGGTATGATAGGAAGAAGGCTTCTTGGGAATGAAGGCAACAGAGAAAAAAGCACAGCCATGCCTGAAGCCATTCCCTCTCAGAGCTTCCACTTCTGTGGCCATGATGCTCCCTGTGCTGCTCAATCCTGATTGAATTGGGTTCTCTCCTTTGCACAACCACCATAACAAAACCCAACTAGGGGAGCCGCCACATAGAATCACAAACTCTCCAAATGCACCGGGCAGTAGAGACCATCCATCCAGCACTGTTTTGCACCTAAGTATTCAACAAATATATGTTGGCCTAATGAATGATTTGTTCATCCCTCTAGCTTCAACTTCTAGAAGTGAAAAAAGGCTGTCCCTGTTGGCATTGCTATAAGCCACAGGAATTGTACCTTCTTGGAGCATTAATAAAAATGATGGAAAATAGCTTAAGTCAGGTATGGGCCACCACACCTGTAATCCCAGTGACTTGGGAGGCTGTGCCACAAGGATCTCAAGTCTGAGGTCAGCCTCAGCAACTTAGTGAGAAGTTGTCTCAAACTAAAACAACAAACAAACAAACAACAAACAAAAGGCTAGGGATGTAGCTCAGTGGTAGAGCAACAATGAGTTCAGTCTCCAGTACCAGGAAAATAAATAAATAAATAAGAAAGTAGCTTAAAATACTTTTTTATTAAAAACAAATACCGGTCCCAACAAATTTGGCTCATGCCAGCAATGAAAGGATGAATCGATATTAGGAAATCTAACAATATATAATATAAATTAAATAATTAGACCAAAAGAAGAAAGGATAACAAAAACAGAGGACGTCTCCATAGATGCAAATCTTGTTAAACTCCAACTTTTAAAAAAGTTTTAACAAGATAGATAGAAACCAAAGGAAACTTCCTTAAGAGAGATGCAGCTCCAGCCAAAAGTCAGCAGGAGGTTAAGAATGAGCCTGGATGCCACTACAGTTTACATATTCAGGAAGCAATTGCCAATCCAATTAGACAAGAGAAAGGCTAAAAGGTCTTACCAATTGGAGAAGCAGAGGAAGCAAAATGTCATTAGTTTGCAGATGATATGATTACATGCCTGGAAAAATCCTTCTCCACAAAAAATAATAATAATAAAATAAGGTCTGAAATGCTATTAGAACAAATAGAAGAATTTGATATTATTAATCAAAATTAATAAAATAAGTTATTGATCAATAGCTTTCCTATAAACAACAAAATAAAAATGAATACATGATGGTAAGGCAGATGCATAAATGATCATTCTAAAAACATGTTCCTCCTCCAGGGTCAGCCATCAACCATGCAAGAGACCAAGGTGGGAGGGTCACTTGAACCCAGGAGTTCAGGGTAGGCCAGGATGACACTGCAAGACCCCCAAGAAAGTAATACATTAGGGCTGGGGTTGTGCCTCAGTGGTACAGCACTTGCCTAGTATGTGTGAGGCACAGGATTCAATCCTCAGCACCACATAAAAATAAATAAATAAAATAATAAAGGTCTTGTGTCCATCTACAACTAAAAATATTTTTTAAAGTAAAAAATGAACAAAAAAATGCAAATATGTCCCTTCTTGAGCTCTGCTATATTCTCTCATCTCTGATGTGAATTTTGGTGGAAAAATTGAAATGCACACTGCACATAAACATAGATACCATCAACCAGGTCTCCTGAGACTGCCTGCTCCCCAATCACTTGGGGAAGCCCAAAAGGTTCCTCTCTTTGCCAGCATTGGAAGAGGAGACCCATTTTTTCAATGTATGACCCTCAGTAACAGGGCTGACTAGACTGATCTACATATGGGACAGCCCCATCATCATATATCTGTACAGGCCAAGCCTCTTCTTGCCCCTGGGCCTTTGCACATGCCATCCTTTCTCCCTCCTATGAGTTTCCTCAACAAGGCTGCAGGGCTTATTCTCTCAACATTTGGGTCTGTGTTCCAACGTTATTTTCTCAAAATAAAGCTCTCCTGTCTCCTTGCCTAACACTCCACTCCTTTATCCTTTATCCCTTCACCCTACAGATCACCAGCTAATGTATTTTATAAACTTGTCTATTAATAGTCTGTTTCTCCTACCAGAAAGTAAGTTCCATTGAGGTAGGGACCACTGTATCTGTTTCACACACCACTGTATCTCATACCATAAATACAGACCCTATTATACTAAAGGGACTCAATAAGTGTTGGATGGATGGGTGGGTGGGTAGATGGTTTTCTTCAGCTCCCAGATATAGTCTTGATCCTATCACCTAAATATTTTTCACTTATTTCTGCCTCTCTCAATTGATATCCAAGTTATCTACCCACTCATTCTCAACAGGTATTTATTACCCCCATCATCTCTTCCCAGATGGCTACAATACCCCTAACTCCTCTCTCAGTCCTGAGTTTGGCCTCCCTCCAAATCTTTTTCCCAATCTAGCCAGAGGCCTTTTCTCAAAATGCAGATTTAATAACACCACTCCTCTCTTTAAAATGCTTCAGGGGCCTCCTAGTACCCTTAGGATGGAGTCTAAGGGCTTTTTAACCAAGGGTCATGGAACCCACCCTCCCTCCCAAGGGTCACTCAGTCTTTTATCATACCTTATGATCTAACCACACTGAGCTGCTGTCTCTTCTTCCATCTCTCTCTAGCTTCAGGGTCTTTGTACACATCTGTCTTTCCACATGGCTCGCTCTTAACCTGGCTAGCTCTCTCATACGTTTCCATTTTCTATTACCTTCCTAGGGAAAGCCCTAGGTCTGCCTCAAAGTTCCCACAGATCCTCATGGTTTCCTGTCATGCATTCAACATGTGGAAATAGATTAGTTAGGTCTGTGCCCTCCTGGACTGTAAGGTTCACAAGAACTGGCCTGTGCCATTCACACACCCAGCACAACGTCTGGCACTGTGCAGATGCTCGAAATAGATTTCCTTGGCTTTAATTTAAACTATGCCTTCTCCAAATTGGCACCCAGTTCATTTCTTTGTGTCACATCTGATGCTGCTCTTGGCACCTTAACTCACCATTCATACTCCCTTGAGGCAACACATGTACGCATACCTGTTCATACTTGCAAGCGCACAAATCACTCTCCCCTTCTCCCATGACATTCTAACCTTGAGATCTCATTTCCTCCCTAAACATCACAAACAGAGCAATGGCACCTCCCCCGTCAAGAACATTCTACCCAAACTGAACTTGGGTTTATCAAGAAGGAGGGAGAAGGGTTGGGTATAGCTCAATGGTAGAAAACCTGTTCAGCAAATGCCAGGCCCTGGGTTCAATTCCCAGCACCACCATTAAAAAAAAAAAAAGGAAGGGGAGATGTTTAAAAAAAGAAGGAAATGGGGAGTGGGAGGGGTTAGTGTTAGGGTTAGAGTTAGGGTTAGGGAGGGGGCAAGAATGGAGGAAGGAAGGACTGTATAGAGGGAAAAGAGGGGTGGGGGGAAGGGAAAAAATAACAGAATGAATCACGCAACATTAACCTATGTAAATTTATGATTACACAAATGGTATGCCTTTACGCCATGTACAAACAGAGAAACAACATGTATCCCATTTGTTTACAATAAAAATAAATAAATTAATAAAAAAAAAAAAAAGAAGAAGGAGGTTGTTCTCTGACATGTCTCCCTTTGCCACCTACAGGGCTGATATTAAACACATTCAATCTTACTTGAAAGTCTTTAAAAAAAAAACAACAACAACAACCCAGGACTGTGCCCAGATATGACTCTTCTGGCAGTTAAATATATATATAAACAGATAGGCAGACACAGACATATAGAGACAGACAGACATCTGTCCTGTGTCTACTGTGAGACAGCATTTTTAAAAATTACAAATGCTTTTCCTTCCCAATAACTCTTAGAATGACTGACCATTGGTGAATCCTCTATCAGATCTAAATGCTGATGGGTGCCTTCACCCACCCAGTGGCTCTCACCATCACTGGCCTGGGTCATCCTGACCTTCAAGGATCTGAAGTTGCCAATGAGACCCTGTCACTACAGATACAGCCTCTAGGCCTCGCTTGAAGTTTGTGGCAAGGAAGGACTGGAGGACCAAGGTAAAGGTGTCACCAGGACACACAAAGATGAATGCAAAATGTGGGTCTCACATGAAAGGCCAAAATGAGGGAAGGCTCTGCTCTGGATGCCATGTCCAGTGCTTCAGTCAGCCACTGGGGCCCAGAGGAGGGTGGCAGGAAGGGAGAGACCTATAAAAGGTATTTTGGAACAACTGAAGAAGTTTAGATATAGACTGGATATTAGATGGTATTATAAAATTATTGCTAATTGGGCTGGGGTTGTGGCTCAGTGGTGGAACACTTGCCTAGCATGTGTGAGGCACCAGATTCAGTTCTTAGCACCACATGAAAATAAATGCATAAAATAAAGGTCCATCAACATCTAAAAAATATATTTTAAAAATTATTGCTAATTTTCAGAGATGGATAATAATAGGTCATTATGTGGGAAAATGTCCTTATTTTTAGTAGATATAGGCCAAATTATTTAGGAATAAAGTACCAGGATGTTGGCAACTTGATTTGCAATGCTTTTTGGGGGTAAGTGTATGTGTATACACACACAGACACACACTCATGCACTCCTCACACCACAGAAAGGGCAGGGAGAAAGAACAGACAGGATGTTCTAATAAAACCACGGTGAAGGCATTATAAAGATTTGCAGTATTCTTTCAACTTTTCTGTAGATTTGAAGATCTTCCAAATATACAATTGAGTGGAAAAGAACATAGGCAAAGGCTACTTCTTTTATGATGCCTTATGATAAAAAGGTAAAGAACACAAAGTTAAAGGGCTGTTAGGTCTCTAACAACTGATTTCAGTTTGATCCATTTCAGAACTTAAAAACTTACCTACTATCCACAAGCACAATGTTCTTATTACAATACTCATAGTTTTATGATACCTTTTTTTTTTTACCTTCTGCAACATCCTGGGAATGTCTATCCTCTGCCTAACATGCTTTTCCCTTTCCCCAGATTACACTGGAGAGATGAAATTCCCTGATCCCACTTTGTGTGTTTGGGGAAAGCAGAGGGCAGATTATTAAAACTTACCCACAGGGTTGGAGGTACAGCTGGTGAGATCCAAAGAAAAATTTTAAATGCACCCCTAACTTCATGCCCATAACCTGCAAGAACATTCCACCCAGGTGATTACAAAGTTAACAGCTTACTTTCCACCCATCAGAGCCTGCCGGCCACAGGGACTGCAATAAATTTAACTCACTCATCTTCAGTATGGCCTTGCACACCAGCCACTACATAATATGACTTGAATGAGAAGTTACACAGTCCTTTAGAAAGCAATACACATGGCCAAGCATGGTGGCACACACCTGCATTACCAGTAACCCAGGAGCCTGAAGCAGAAAGACTGCAAGTTTGAGACCAGCCTTGGCAATTTAGCAAGATCTCACCTCAAAATAAAAAATAAAATGACAACAAACCCCATCATTATGTACAACTAGGATGCACCAACAAAACAAATGTGGAAGGGTAAAATAAAATAAAATGGGTTATGGATAGAGCAGAGTAGTAGAGCAACCCTAGATTTAATCACCAGTACCCAAAGCCATCATCCTTATCATCCACATGAAGATAACATAACAAAAACAGAATCAACACCAGTAAGAATTAAGTACAATAAAACTACCATGATTACAACAACGTTAAAAACTAAAATGGGTGCCCCAAAAAACCCACTAAGACTAAAACAGTAGGTATATCTGGGAGTGGGGAGACTCTCCTCATCCATCCCTTAGCAGAATGCCCTACAAAAAAAACAAGCACAGAGTAAACACGCCTTAATAAATTGTACCTCGTTGGGCCCAGAGCATGTCAGCCAGCAGGCTGAGCTGCCCCACACCACCCCTGCCCAGCTCTCAGAGCCCAGTGCTTGGCTAGTGGAGTAGGAAAAGTTGATACCTCCGGAGAAACTGCTATGCTCTTGCCTAGTGGGAATTTTCTATCAGATTCCCTGGGAGGGAAATTTACATGACAAGCACACGTGGCCTCTAGCCAGCAAGGGGAGGCACAAGGACAGGTGCTGCTTCACATGCACCATCCACGGCACCTGGGCCTAAGCCTGGGCCTGTGAACTTCCTCTTTGCCAGATGAGTGTGGGCCGGAGACGAAAATCTCATAAAGCCAGCTTTTCCTGCCTGTTATGTTACACAACTGGCATTTCTTGAGCCATCTCGGAGCGCTGGGCTGTGCCCACTGGAGCCCTCTCCAGTTTGTGTGTCTTTAGACATTTCCCAAATATACCACTGGCCCACAGCAGGCATTCAGGAAATATTTACAAGTGAATGAGATTTATAGAGTCCTTTAAAAATAATGCACATAATGGTACTGGCATAAAAACAGACACATAGACTGGTAGTACAGAATAGAAGACACAGAGACAAAACCCACACAGATACAGTCTGATCCTTGACAAAGGTGCCAAAACACACGCTGGAGAAAAGATGGCCTTTTTAACAAATGGGGCTGGGAAAACTGGTTATCCATATGTAGAAAAATAAAACTCGACCTGTATGTCTCACCCTGCACTGCACAAAAATCAACTCAAAATGGATCAAAGACCTAGGAATTAGACTAGAAACGATGCAATTCCTAGTAGAAAACGTAGATCAACATTCCAGCGTATAGGCACAGGCAACAACTTTCTCAATAGGACCTCTGAAGCTTAGGAAGCAATGCAGGGAGTTAATAAATGGGATGGCATCAAATTAAAAAGCTTCTGCACATCAAGAGAAACAATAAAGAATGTGAGGGACTGCGATTGTGGTTCAGTGGTAGAGCACTTGCTTAGCACGTGTGAGGCACTGGGTTTGATCCTCAGCACCACATAAATAAAATAAAATAAAATAAAGGTACTGTGTCCATCTACAACTAAAAATTAAAAAAAAAAGAATGTGAAGACATAACCTACAGAAAAGGAGAAAGTCTTTGCTAGCTACTCTTTTGAAAGAAGATTAATATCTAGACTATATAAAGAACTCAAAAAAACCACAAAAATCAAATAACCCAATTAATAAATGTGCAAATGAATTAAACAGTCACTTCTCAAAAGAAATGCAAATGGCCAAATATTTTATGAAAAAAATGTTCAGCTTTATTGGCAATTAGGGAAATGCATATCAAAACTACAAAGATTTCACCTAACACCAGTCAGAAGAGCAACCACCATGACGAATAATAAGAAATACTGAAGAGGATGTGGAGGAAAAGGAACACTTTTACACTGTTGGTGGGGTTGTAAATTAGTACAACCACTATGGAAATCAGTATGGAGCTGACTGGGAATGGAATCACCATATGATCCAGCTATACCACTCCTAGGTATTTATCCTGAGGAATTAAAGTTATCATACTAGAGTGATACATGCATACCCATTTATAGCAGCTCAGTTCACAAAAGCCAAACAATGGAACTACCTCAGTGTCCATCAGTGGATGAATGGATAAAGAACCCCAGGTGTGGATCTTGATCATCCACTCCTCGACTGCAGGACCACAGTGCAGCCCGTTGCCTCAATAAGCTGCTGCCCTCTCTTCTGTTCAGTGTCCAGCTTCTCAAGGTCATTTGCTAAAGCTCTGGAGGGTGGGGGAAGTGGAGCAGGTTCCACACAGCCCTTTGGGCAGTGAACAAAGAACTAATAAAAATCAATGACCAAAACAGCCCTGGTCTAACAAGAAGATGAAAGCTGATAAGTGGATCAAGGAGAAGAGAGCAACCAATAGCAATTAGTGAAACCAGGAAGTCCACAGGGTTAAGCTCTAGAGCATGGACACTGTCAAGACATATTTGCTGAGGCCAGTCCCAATCCTGGATCAAAACTTTGTGGGCCATCTATGTATTACTGTTTCTGTACCAATTCAATCCACCATGGCTGCACAGGAGCCAAAGGCTACTATGTGCTGGGCCCTGGGCTAGATGTCTGGCATCACTGAACCACACAAAGCCCTTCCTCCAAGGAGAGGAAAGTCTGGCAGAGTCAGCAAAGAGGAGGTGCTCAAAACATACAGTGGGCCCTTTGCATCTGTGGGTTTCACAACTGTGGATCAAAAATACTTCCCCCTTGAGGACTGGGATTTTAGCTCAGTGACAGGGTGCTTGCCTAGCACATGTGAAGCCCTGGGTTTGATCCTCATCACCACATAAAAATAAAGGTACTGCATCTATCTACAACTAAAAATATTTTTAAAAAATACTTCCCCCCAAATTATATCTATACTGAACATGCACAGACCTTTTCCTTGTCATTATTCCCTGAACAATACAGTAAAACAATGATTTCCATAATGTCTATCAGGTATTATACAGAAGGATGAATATACAGAAGGATGTGCCTAGATTCTATGCAAATACTGCTCCATTTTGTATAAAGGACTTGAGAATCCTCAGCTTTTGGTATCCATGGAGTCAGGGAACCAATCTCCCATGGATGCTGAGTAATATGTCAGCTAGGGAGGACTTTTATTTTGGAGCAAGAGACACACATGCATGTAGTCTATGGGTGAAAGGCCCTGCAGGGAATGCCTGATCCCTTCCCTGGAGTATTTTCCTATAGTGCTGAGGAGTGCTGGGTAATGGGGTGTTGACTGATGAATGAATGAACGGACTTAAACCTTTCTATTTCTCCAGCATGGTCAGAGTTCATTTCACCACAGGTGCATTCACAGAAAGGATTTACAGAAAGGGCAAGGACTTCTTTCAAAATTCTCTTTGTACCTAAGGGAATATCAGAAATTCTGCTTGCCTAACTATTACTGTACCATGAGCAGTCAGAAAATTCACTCCCCAGGACTTTACCTTATAGAAATCCTGTGTTCTTGGGCTCCTAAAGGGTGAATTACCAACCCCAAAGTGAAGTAAGAAGAAATTACTGCTCAGTCAGTAAATGCTGTGAGAACAGGTCTCCCAACAATAAAATAGCTTGGTTAAAAGAAAAAAATTCATAAATCTCAGGAACAAATCTGCATCCCACAGAGTGTGCGTAGGGTGGGCAGGGTTTCCAGGGAGCCCCTGTCCTTGGGAAAGGGCGAGATTGGCCCCAGGTCAAGCTGTGGCCCTACCAACTGGTTGGCTTTGTCCTCACCTCGAGGATATAGGGTCCCTCCTCATTACTCTGTTCCCTATAGTCATCAGTCAAGAAAAAGTAATGAGCAACTACTATGTGCCAAGCTCTTGGCAAATAACAGTGAGCAAAAGAGGTAGACCTGGCCCTATGCAGTTCCAGTTCCTAAGCGAGACCCTAAAAAGACAAATGCAGGTAGGACAAAAGAGTCTGCTGCTTTGATATTATTTCAGAAATGTATGTCCATCAACTTCCTGATGGAAAAATATTTCTGGTTCTTTACTCTATATAGAACTAAAAATAAACAAAAAAGAATACTGCTTCCTTTTTTGGGTGCTGACTATATTCCAGGTATTTACAGCTATTGACTCAGAACATTTCTCAACAAACTAGTGCAGTAGATATGTACTGTTATGAACCTCATTGACCAATGGAGATTCAAAATTTTCCAATTAATCAATGCTCAGAAAGTACACAACTGCCTCCCACATCAGACTCTGAAATTCCTAAAAATGCATATCTTACCCATCTTTTTGCAATCAATATATATAGTAGTATTTAGTAAACACCCACTGAAGGAATTATCAATTAACCACTCATGGGTTGGTTTCCTTCCAAGTACTACCAGCTAACAAGCTCCAGCTGTGAACCAAGAGGGATCAGTCTCATGACCATCCCTCAAGAGGTAGCTGTGACGTTGTGCAAAGAGCCTGAGCCAGAACCCAGAGACCTGGGGCCAATGCTTGTTCCTGTGGCTTGAACTTTGACAATCACTTCCTCACTCTCCACCTATCTGCTTAAAACTGTAACCATAATGCAATGATTCTAGGATCTCTTATAGTCCCAAACTTTTATGTCTCTGAAATAAGTAAGGGGGTACTGAGGAAGGACAATCAGGGATTCCCATGACAAAAGGACCCATCAGGACTGAGGGATAAACACTTCTTAGGGGAAATAAGACAGCCTAACTAGCTCTCAGTCTTATGAGGTTAAGAAAATTAGGAGTTAAAAGTGTACCAGTTAGTCTGGCACGGTGGCCCTGCACACCTGGAATCCCAGGTATTCTGGAGGCTGAGGCAGGAGGATCAAAAGTTCAAGACCAGCCTCAGCAACTTAACAAGATCCTGATTCAAAATAAAACAATAAAAAGGGCTGGGAATGTGGCTCAGTGCTGGAGTACTCCTGGGTTCAAACCCCAGTGCCAAAAATGGGGGAAAAAAAAAAAAGTGAGCCAGTCTTCAAGGCTATGGGGGTGAGACAACACACCAGGGAGATGGGAGGCTGGGAAAGTCAACTCAGCCTTCTAAGACTATGTGGTCAGCAGAAATGCCAGCTAAAGTCAGACAAAACCAGGTCTGCACTGTTCTGAAAATAATATCAGATTTTCCCAGTGTTTTTGTCAGCTTTTTCACTGCTATGACTAAAAGACCTGACCAGAACAACTTTAGGAGCAAAAGTTTATTTGAGGGCTCACGGTTGCGGAGGTCTCAATCCATAGACAGCAGGCTCAAGGTGAGGCAGAACATTGTGGCGGAAGAGTATGGCAGAGGGAAGCAACTCACATAATCAGGAAGCAGGGAGATCTCCACTGTCTAGATGCACATATATAACCCAAAGCCATGCCCAATTCCCACCTCTGCCAGCCACACCCTACCTGCCTTCAGTTACTGCTGATTAATTTAAGGCTCTCGCAACCTGATCATTTCTTCTCGGAACCTTCTTGCATTGTCTCACACACAAGCTTTTGGGGGACACCTCACATCCAAATCATAACGACCAGATAATACAAATGCATAAAATAGTCACTGAGGTCACCAGCAATTCCCTTGACCTTATTAGCATAGTAAAAGGCATACCCTGAGGTGGAGACTTGAGATGTAATAAGACATGTGATGCATGAAGACCTATGATGAAGAAGGTGCAGGTATGATGGAAGTCTCACCCCTACATGTGATGACATCATAAGACCTATTCCTGCTACCTTGCAGATGCCGTAAAAGCTGTATGCCTTTATTCTTTGCTGGAGCCAGTCTGGTATTCCTGTTCCCATGTGCTGCCTCTTTTCTGCCTCAAGCAGAAGTTGCTAATAAAGCTTGCCTGAGCTTAAATTCTTTCTGGTTCACTGCTACAACTCTGGATCCAAGAACCCGAGATGGGTAACAGGAAAGCATTTGCAATTTCACCCTGCCTACAATTCCTTCCTTCCTTCTCTTACTCTCCTCTTCTTTCCCTTTTGCAATGCCAGGGATGGAACCCAAGACCTCGCACATGCTCTAGGCAAGTGCTCTACCACGGAGCCACATTCCCAGCCGTGCCTGCAATTTCTTGATCTTAGAATGAGATCAAAAGCTAAACATTTTAGGATAGGATGACTAATTAGGTCTTTTGAGCACTTGCTCTCTCTCTCCGTAGCTCTGTGGGTATGTCTGTCTTAATAAAGGACCTTCACTCCCATGACAAGTATGCTCAACCTGGAAAATCCCCTTCCAGAGAAGCATCTGGTTGAGCCTAAGTGATACTGCCAATCCTAGTCGTACTTAAGAGTGGAGGTGCTGGTGGTATGCAGGAGCCCGTGTCCTTGTGCTGGATGGGGACAAAGTCATCACTTTCAACAACTACTCATTCAAGCTCCTCTGTGAATACCACAGATACAGAATAACAGCTGAGTAAGGCAACTGCAAATAGGGCCAACTCCAAAGCTACGTCCACAGGAGAGCTTTCTACTCGATAACCGTAGCTCTGTCTGTCACCCATTGAGAGCTCTGGGCAGGAGGGGGGACTCCATGGGGAGATGGAGTTATTCTTTTTGCTGCTTGGGTTGGTTTTGAACAAACTCTCATGTGTCACCAAATGGTCACAAAACAGGGTAACACCATCACTCCTTACCTTCCAGGGCCACTGTGAAAATTAATGAGATAACCAGGTCAAGTGACCCCCACACAGGTCGACACTGTAAATACTCAACTTGCTGCCAAAGACAGTAGTGGTATAGTGGACAAAACCATTTGAAGTCAGGAAACCCAACAAGGGCTCTTCACAACTTCGCAGGGGGTCAAGAGAAAAGCAGATGCTCGTGTGATGGACACTCTGGACCAGCATGCATGCATACTTTTCAGAAGAGAAAATGATACAGCAACTGCTCTAGGAAGGGCCAAGACTACCTAGAGACTCTGGGGCTCTGGGTCTCAGGAGAGGTAGTTAGGTCCCCATGAGGGCAGAGACGTAAGAGCACCATCAGGAGATGAAACCAGGCAATAAGAGTCCTGAGAAGAGGAACTTCCCTGGGGAAAAGGGGGAGGAAATTTATAAACTTGAAGAGATATCACTGTCCACCAAACTGACTGGCAAAACTAAAAGGCAAACCCGAGGTACAGCAAGACATGGGCAAACAGGAAACCTGGTACCCATCTGACAAGTAGTGCTCTTTAGAGAATGATTTGGTCAAGCTCATTGGAATCTTAAATGCATAAGCAATATAGCCCCATAACTCTGCTCCTTAGAGGATTATGTGCCTGTGTCCCAGGAGAATATACCAGAAAGCATATCACTGCATTATTACAAGGGCAAAACCAGAACAAGTCTAACCAGAATCATCGGGGAGACGGCTTAACAAAGAGAGAGTCTCATACAATGAATGTACCACACAATTTGCTGCAGTATAAAAACAAAGGAGGTTTACACATTGTCTTGAAAACATTTTAAGACACATTATTGAATTTATTAAATGGTTACAAAACAGCCCAACAAGAAGAGTATGATACCATATGTTTAAAGAACAAAGAAAAAATGAATCACTTTTTTAATGTTTATAGACCCAGAGAAGATTCTGTAAGAAAATGTATATACGCACTACATACTTTGCATACATGTATTATGTAGATCATCAGGAAGTGCAGCAGTGGGGGGCTGGGAAAACAGGGTTAATGGGGACATCACTTTCATTTTTAACAAGGAATACATATCCATGTGTTTCTTGTATATCAAAATTAAATTAAATTTTATTTATAAAAACTATAAATTTAATAAATTTTATTTTTAAGGGAGAAAAAAAGAAGGCAGAAGGAAAAAAGAAACAACGACTCTTATAGAAGATATAGCAGTCAAGAAAGGGCTCAGGGTCTGCCACTGCTTCCTCTTGGAGAACTGGCCATTTGCAATATAGACACAACATTCTGGGCATGTTTACAGTATTTGGGAATAAATATTCATAATTTTAAAATGATATTTAATCCCATATTACTCTGACTCTATTTATACCAACTCTTACTTCTAAGACTTAGAAAAATTCCCTCATCTTTAACAATGACATCTCTCCTGTGGTATAAGAAACTGGAGATATGAAAGGAGATGCATGGAATTGTGCTATCCCTAAATTATTTATTTGCTGCTTGTTTGTTTTATTTGTATTTATGGTGATGCTGGGATTGAACCTGGCCCTTATGCATGCTAGGCAAGTGCTCTACCACTGAGGCCCTCCCTCAACCATGCTAGCTTCAAATTTTTCATGGCTTCAATTGAGTTACACGAGCTTAAAGCAAGTTTTGTACTATATTCATTGTTGCTTGCGATTTTTTTTTACGTTTTTAATTTTGAAAGACATTTACCTTTCCTTGTTCTCTTCCATTCCTCTACAGATGCACTGGTTCATAACTGTGGAACTGTCCATAGACTCGGTGTGGTAGGCCCAGGCTTTCTTTCTTAAAAAAACAAAATGATCAACATTTATGGGTACAACCAACAAATAGGTACATTGATGTTGTAAACACAGAAATAGCTGTATTATATTCAAAGGGAATATGTCAAAGCCTCCCCAGTATCTACCAAAATCCTCTCTCCCTTCTCCATAGACACATATTGAACATTTCTAACTCCAAAATCCAAAATCTTCCAAGATATGAAACTTTCTGAGCACCAACATGATATCACAAATAGAAAATTTCATACCATAAAACAGTTTCATTCATAAAATTACTTTAAAATATTTAATAAGGTTAAATATTTAATAAGGTACCATGGTACAAGGTGTATATGAAACAGATAAATTTCAGTTAGACTTAGTTCCCATCCTTAAGATAATTCATCACGAATATGCACATATCCTAAAATCAGCAAAAATCCAAAGCATTCTGGTTCTAAGCATTCCAGATAATGGATACGCAAACTGAATTTGAGTTTTATCAGGGACTACATTTCCCAGGCATCCTTAAAGCTAGATGTAGTCTGCGGTCTGAATTCTGAATGGAACCTAAGAGAAAGAGATGGTACCACTTCTTAATCTTATCCTTAAGATATGGGCATGCTTTGTCCCCCTTCCCACTGGCTGGAACCCAGCTCTGCCCAAGCAGGTGATGACAGTGCACCAACATAACTGGAAATGTCAGAACAACAAGAGAGAAGAAACCTGAGTCTGTGACCGATTTGCACAGAGCTCAGCTACCCTTCTCACCTTGGAATTACTACCTAGAGAGCAATTTCTTTGTTATTTAAACCACTGTTTTATTGGGTTCTGTTTATATAGCTCATTAACCTTCATCCCAGTTGGGACTATGATTAAATATTCTCACTGGGCCCTTCTGAAGGGGAGTTTGGTTATGCGGAGCTTAGAACATGCTAGATCTACAGAGACAGATGAAGCAAAATTATCTTTAGTCACAATCTGAGTCAACTACATGCAATTTCAGGAGCGTCTAGTGCATAGTACACATTCAATCGGTATTTAATGAGTGAGGATGCCAATAAGCATGTGATATATTCTAGTATGGGGACTCTCAAGAATAGGGTACCAGCACACAATGGGGAGCACAGAGGTTGCAGGGGGCATCTACAAGTCTCAGTATGAGTTTCATCACAAAATGACTACCTGGAGTTGTAAAGCACCATCCAAATGTCCATCCAACAAATCCAAATGTCACAAATGAAAAATTCCATACCATGAAACATTGTTTCATTCACAAAATAATTTTAAAATACTGCATATTTTAGGATTCAAATATTTGATACCCACATTTTAGGATTCAAGTTGATGTGCTTGGGAGCAACAAAGACTAAGAGTGAGACAGAGGGATAGAGGCAGATCGGCAGAGTTAGAGAGAACACTCCAATGTGGGATGAAGGATTCCATCCACCTCTCCTCTCCCTGAGCATTTGCCCCAGGGGGCATGTTAGCCATCATGCTGAGGTTCCCTCTTCAGCCTTGGCTACTGTACTCCTTGCTATTCTGCTATAGTTTTAGCACCAAGACTGGATTTCCTTTGTACAACATGGTCCCATACACAAACCAGCTACTCTACTCAGTATCAACCAAATAGCTGTCCGATTCCACTCTAGAAGGGCTAGATGTGCAGATCATACTGAGGGATCGTGTGTTGGTCTCCAGCCTGGCGCCTCCTGAGCAGGGAAGTTTTGGGGTAATTTTGACCAGCCATGGTCTGCTAAGCTGCTGCTGTTTGTATGGTCCAGTACCACAATGCCAGCTGTTGTGAACTTTGAGAATCACAGGGCTGCTTGACCACATCTCTGGCCTGTCCTTCTCTATCTCTGCTCCATATTACCTTCTCCCAGATGAAAGCACCATTTGGATAAACTCTTTAGTCACAATCTGAGGCAGGTGAGCAGGATGAGATACCCAGGAGGCAGAGGACAGAGTGAGTGTTAGAGAGAATCCCACAACTGCCTCAAAGGCTGCTCTTTTATTTAACTTGAGAAGAACATGCCATGAGATATTTTTAGCATCTGGATCCCTGTCTGGGACCACTGCTCTGGCTTCCATCACAGCTAACTTCATCAGCCGAGGCATGTACATTATAGAGGGGCCTGGAATAAGGTGAGAGTGAAGATGTGGATACCAGGAGAAGGAGAGGTGGACCAGTAGTGGGATATGAGTGCAGAGTCCTGGAGGTGCCATTACAACATGGTGTAGGTGGCAAAGGATGAGGGGACAAAGCAAGCAGCCCATACCTAGGTTTCTTTTATAGCTGTGACCACCTCGATCCACCTCATTTCTGCCTGGAAGCCAAATTTGCTCAGTAAGCCAAGTTCTTCTGCAACATAGTAAATGCAGCAAGGAGACTTTATACCTCATCTCAAAATGATGTCACAACAGAATTCTTCTCAAGGTCACGTTTCCTGAGGAGCCATGAGAGGTCAGGGCCTGCTCTCAAGGGACAGCTGTCTTGTTCCACGTCAGAGCTTTGGGTTTTAACCCTCCAGTGCTGGACGTGGTGTTCTGTAGACAGCCTTCCACAAACTATCACCCTCCAGCCTGTGGCTAGGGGCACCCATCTCTGCACTCCAGCACTGAGGAATACCTGGGGGCCAGGCATTGACAAGGATTATCTCATGGAATTCATACTGCCCTAGGAGGCAAGGACAGTTACTGCCTTCACCTTAAGAATCAGGAAACAGACTGGGCATGGCAGTGAATGCCTGTAATCCCAGGGGCTCAGGAGACTGAGGCAGGAGGATCAGGAGTTCAAAGCCAGCCTCAGCAACTCAGTGAGGCCCTGAGCAACTTAAGGAGATCCCTGTCTATAAAGAAAATATTTTTTTAAAGGGCTGGGTATATGGTTCAGTGGTTAAGCACCTCTAGGTTCAATCCCCAGTATCAAAAACAAAACAAACAAACAACAACAACAAACAGGAAACTGAGCACAGCTGGAAGAGATGACACAGACAAGAAATGGTAAAGCTGAGACTTGAGCAGGTACCTGACCTGAGATACTGTTCCTAACTGCTATATTATAATGTATATAGTAAAGCTCAGTCATGGTGGAATAAGTTAACAAATGAACAGATAATTTCAAAAGCAATTTCAGGTTTGGTGGGGGACAGTGTCTTTATAAGACCCTAATGAGTATGACCTCACTTGCCCTGCATGTCACCCAAGTGGGTGATACCCTCAATATTCATTCATCAGGTTTTCACTGCTGTTAAAAAATACCTGAGAAAAACAACTTGAAGGAGGAAAGAGTTCTTTTGGCTCATAGTTTCACAGGTTTCAGACCATGGTCAACTGGGTACATTGCTATGGGGTTTGTGGTGAGGGACAGCATCATGGTGGAGAGAGGGAAAGTAGAACAGAGATACTCATCTCATGGTGGCTGGAAAGCAGAAAGAGAGTGCATATAGGAAGAAGTGGTCAGGGACAAGTATAACCTTTCAGGGGATGCCCCAGTGACCTATTTCCTCCAGTGAGACCCCATCTCCTATAGTTTCCACAACTTCCTAATAATGGCATCAAAACATGAACCCATCAGCCAGGTATGGTGGCACATGCTCATAATCCCAGCTATTCAAGGAACTGAGGCAGGAGGATCACAAGTTCAAGGCCAGCCTGGGCAACTTAGTGAGAACATTGGCAACTTAGTGAGAACCTGTCTGAAAAACAAAAAGGACTAGGAATGTACTCAGTGATAAAGTGCCCCTGGATTCAATTCCCAGTACAAAAAAATTATGAACCCATCAAAATGGATTAATCAACTGATAAGGTTAGAGACTTCATGATCTAAATGCCTTCCTGAAGACCCCACCTGGGAACATTGCTGCATTGGGGACCAAGCCTTCAACACATGAGTCCTTGGGGGACAGTTCAGATCTAAACTGTAATATCCTCAGACTCTGTCAAGGCAGCCTTCAGCCTCTTGAATGCTCTAAGCCTTGAAGGGCTAACTTCTGTGAAGGAGCGTATACCATACTTATCACTATGCCATACCAGTAACAATAACAACCACAACCACCACTGACTCTGTGTCTCCTATTTACAGGTAGCAAAATTAGGGCTCTCATCCACCCAGAGACCCGCAGGGAAGCCAGGCTCACACATATTGTAAAGACAGAGCTCCAGGAGGCTATTACTTGCTCATGGTCACTGCACTCACTGAATCGCAGTTTTCAGATTCTGAGTAGCTGACTGGATGGCCTGAGCTTCTCCCTACCACATACTACCCACTACTTGGTTAATCAGACGTTATAAAGATGAGATAAGTGCTATTCTAACTCTTCAGGTGAAAAGTGCTGTATTAATCTCAAGTTCATCAGTATTTTCCATCCCAGTCACTTCCATGGAAGAGGAATTCTAACTCTCCCCAGCTAGAAATGGACACCACCACTCCCTCATTCCTCTCCTTGGTTGGCTGCACCAGCATGGACCAGCACTTCTGAGCATCAGCCTCCAGCAAAGCACTACCATTTCCACTGTGCACTGAGCCCTGTTATTCTCAATGCAAAAATCCCTCTTCCCAGGAATGGACACCAAGTGTCCATGAGGATGTGATGTAGCCAGAACACTCATGCTGCTGCAGTTGGGTGCATAAATCAGTCCAACCACCTTGGAAGACTATGGTAATATCTAATCTACCTGCATCTGCTCCTAGGTACATAAATATGTGCACTGAGAGACATGCTCTAGAATATTCTCAGTAGCACTACGCCCTGTATTAGTGTCCTATTGCTTCCAGAACAAATTACCACAAACTTAGTGACTTAAATCAACACAAATTTATCTTGTTAAAGTTCTAGAGGTCAGAAGAAGATCTAAAATGGGCAGCAGGGCTGCGTTCCTCTGAAGGATCTAGACACGACTTTATTCTCATGCATTTTCCAGTCTCTACAGGCCTTGGCTTGAGAGTTCTTCCTCCATCTTCAGAACCAGCAATGTGGCACCTTAAAATCTCCCTCTACTCTCACCTCTGTTTCAATCATCACATCTCATTCTCTGAACCTGAACCCCTATATCCCTCTTATGCCTACCGTGGTCCCTCCAGGATAACCTCCCATGATATAATCCTTAACTTAATCACATCTGAAAGTTCCCTTTGCCATGTAAGGCACAGTCCCAGGTATTATAAGGGATGGGTGTGGTGGCACATGCCTGTAATTCCAGCAGTTCTGGAGGCCGAGACAGGAGTATCAGACTCAGCAACTCTGAAAAGCCCTGAGCAACTCAGCAAGACCCTGTCTCAAAATAAAATATAAAAAGGGTTGGGGGCACTGGGGATATAGTTCAGTTTGCAGAGCGCTTGCCTCAAATGCACAATGCCCTGGGTTCAATCCTCAACACCACAAAACCAGCCTGAGCAATTTAGCAAGGCTCTAAGCAACTTAGCCAAGAACCTGTCTCTAAGTAAAATATAAAAAGGGTTGGGGATGTGGCTCAATGGTTGAGTGCCCCTGGGTTCCATACCCAGCACCACCCCCCCCAAAAAAAAGGCTGGGGATGTGGCATTAAAAAAAAAAAATTGTTAGGTAACAGGTATTACAAGGGAATAGACCCATGACCAGGGATTAGGTCATGGATATCTTTGGGGAAGTCATTATGTGGTCTACCACAAGTCCCAAACTAGAAACTACCCAAATGTTCATCAACAGTGGAATGAATGAAGCCAAAGGTGAAAACTGACAGCAAGGAGAATGGATGATCTACAATTACAAGCAGTAACGCGGATGGCTCTCGTGAGACTATGTTGAGCCAAAGTTCACCACCCAAGTCCTGAATAAGAAAAGACAGAAACAGGCAAAATACCCATGCTAGTTAGTGGTCAGGATGGTGGTTTGTAGGGGGTCAGTGGGGAGTGGCTGGAAGAGGACACGAAAGGACTTCTGGGGGGCTGCAAGCTTCTGTTTCTTATCTGGGCACTGCTTACACAGGTGCATTCAATTTGTGAAAATCCACCCAGTTGTACTGTTGTGACCTGGGCCCTTCTCTGCAGGGATGTTGTGCATCAAATATGGAACTTCAAGAACTGGCTCTGCCTCTCTCATCCCATTTCCACTCCCCAGACCTGCTTGTGTCATTTCACCTCTGGATGAAGTGGACCCCAGCTGACTTCCTCAGTACCTCCAAAACCTGACAATCACTAGCCTAATCTGGAACATTCTCCTGATACCTGCTGTACACTCTGACTCTCCTTTACTTCCCTCACCCACTGTGAGCCCCATCTGCAAGCCGTGTGTCTTCCTAAGGGAACATTCCTCTCCCCCTAACTTCTGTAAGACTTGAAATATATATCACATCATTTGGACTTAATTGCCACAGTCACATACCAATTGCTAATATTTTCAACACCTTTGTCTCTTCTCTCCCAAATGGTAAATGTCTCAAGAGCAGAATATCTCGAGATCTTGCACATTCCATCTCTTCCTGGCTCTGCCTGCATGTGACCTTCTAAAGCTAATTAATAATGATTACTAGTGCTGTTTTACAACAGACTTTGTAAAATACGAGCTATGCATTGGATTCATGCTTCTCATGCACTGTCTCGCTACTTCTTCTCCCATCAGAGGAGGTGGGTGCTATTGTGGTCCCTCTTTTAAACAGGGAGGAGACTGAGACCCAGGGTGGTTAATTAACTTGCTCACCATGCCAGAGCTCATCCTGCAAAGTCTGGGAAGGGCAGACTTTGAACTCATGCTATCTGATTCCAAATCCATTCTTTTAAGCCAAACTCCACTTTGCTTCTGTAACAACCCCACCCTAATGTGGGGTCAGGCATATACCTGGTGCTTAGTAACACTGTGACATGCTTGATCACCAAAAATGTGTACTAAGAAAAAAGAAAACTTCAAAAGTATACAAATAACAAATCAAGACTCTTCACCAAATCTTTTCATGTTCAGATCTCAAAA
The DNA here is from genome assembly GCF_902686445.1 of Sciurus carolinensis. Taxonomy (NCBI): domain Eukaryota; kingdom Metazoa; phylum Chordata; class Mammalia; order Rodentia; family Sciuridae; genus Sciurus; species Sciurus carolinensis. Next base: position 52,261,897 of record NC_062229.1, on the reverse strand, counting down.
GGGGACACACCCTCTGGAGAGATCTGCAAGGTTCTGCGTGCTCCATGCTCTGCATCATGCTTGGCACTCAGGGGGCTTTATAAACATTTATCAGCAAATAACAGTCAGGGTTTGTCCTCCCAGCTTTTATCAGAGCATAAAAAGAGCTGGATACATTTTTCCTCCTCATTGTCTGCCAGTTTCAGAACCAGAGCCAAAGTCAGAGTTAATGGCTGGTTGGACAACTTAGGCTGGGACCACAAGGTCCCAAGCCACCTGCCCCAATGATTTCACCTTCCCTAAGGCCAAGATGCTTGACCCAGAGTCCTTGGTTAAAAACAAGGTCACACCCCCGAGGTCTGCCATGGTCACTAAACAGAACAAGAGATAACAAATGACATGGGAAACTTTGCTATCCTGGGGACATCATCCTAACCTGAACACAATGTTAGTGGTCATTTCAAGCTCACGTATTGCCCTCCCTCAGAGCCTGACCTCAGCCAGTTACCAAGAAGTGCCCTGGCCAGTGTGGCCCAGGAACATATCTGTGCCAGCATGGGTTTTTCCAAATATCCACTGATGCCCTTAGGTCAATCTCAAGCATCTATGTGGACACAAATGAAAAGTGCTGGTGCCCCAGGAGTGTGCAGACTCCTGAGGAGACACCCCTCAGGAAATGCAACCAATAAGTACGTGAAAGGTGTGCTAGGTACATCAATGCCTGCTAAGGGTGGAGTAGGTGCAGCAGTCAAAACAACATAGCTGATCTAGATGTGCTATCATGGGACACACTGCTAGACATATCACTATGATTGGTACAGGAGGTTGTAGCAGTGCACTGCCTTGAAAGAGCAGACAGTGCACACTGGGCCAGGTTGGTGGCTTGAAAGTGGACCAGGTGGGACTTGTTTTGTTTTGGTACTAGGGATTGAACCCAAGAACACTCAACCACTGAGCCACATCCCCAGTCCTTTATATATTTTATTTAAAGGCAGGGTCTTGCTGAGTTGCTTAGGGCCTTGCTAAGTTGCTGAAGCTGGCTTTGAACTTGTGATTCTCCTGCCGCAGCCCTCCAAGTTGCTGGGATTACAAGCATGCACCACTGCACCTAGTGCTGGGTGGGAGTTTTAAATCATGGAAATCAGAAAACCTACAAATCTTGGCTCCCCTTCCTCCACTCATCCCCAAGAGCTGGTTTTTAAACATGTCCCAGAAAAAAACACTGTATGTCTCTATATATGTTTTTTAAGGTTATTTCTACACGGCTGTCTCTGAGGTGAGACATAGGACTAGTTGAAGGTGATGGTGGCCTTTGGTTACATAAACAACATCTTTTAAATTTGTTTCTGAGTATTTTTTTTAAAAAAATCACCAACCAGGCTGGGTGTGGTAGTACACACCTGGAATCCCAGCAACTCAGGAGGCTGAGAGAGGAGGATTACAAGTTCAAGGTCAGTCTTAGAATCCTAGTGAGACCCTAAGCAACTTAGTGAGACCCTATCTCAAAATAAAATATAAAAAGGGCTGGGGACGTGACTCAGTGGTAGAGTGTCCCTAGGTCTCCAGTATCACAAAAAATAAACAAATAAATAAATAAATCACTGACCATTAACCGCATAATGTGATGAGGTACAGTGAAAGAATGTGCACCTATAAGGTGGGGAGGGCCAGGTCAGCCTGAGAGAATCACAGACAGCTTCTCATGGGGGTAAGGCCTGGGCTCAGCTTTTGAAGGTGAAAAAGAGTCTGCCAGGTCAATAAGTTAGGGCCACTCTGAACAGAGGGCACAGCATAAACAATGGCATTTTGTAAGTTCAACCACTCATATACCCTCTGGTTTCCCCAGAGTGCCCTGAAGATGGGCTTTGGTGCCTTCCCCGCATCCAGTTGCACTTCTCTGTCACCCCAATCCCATCACATGTCCCTCCACCTGCACTGGGTTCTGTGACACCCTGACTCTGAGCATGCTAACGAGAGAACACTCATTGAATGAATGCACAAACTCAGCAAACTGGGCACCTCTCCACCCTAAGGAAAGACCATGCATATACATGCAGACCTGCTGCAGAATCAGAACACCATGGAGCCAGCACCACACAGCTTAAGAAATAAAGTGGTACTTATAGGGACGTGGCCACTCCAGAATCACAGAAAAATAAATCTCCAAGAGGTAAAATACACAGTGCCTAGCCAGGCCCTTAAGTCACTACCCCCCAGAAGAAGATGAGTGCTGCAGACACAAGGACCTGAGGTACTATATTTCTAAATACAATGTCAAGTTGCCCCATTGGTGAAGCAGACCCAACAAGCTAACACCATTATCCTCCTTGCTTTAACAAGTATTTCCAACTCCACTCCTTCCAGGCACCTCCAGGCTACATGTCCAGCTCTCCTTGTGGCTTAATTGCAAGGAGAGGCTGAGGGACAGTCCCAGCTCTCGCTGCATATGTGGGCCTACCACTGTGGGCCTGGCGTCCATCACACACTCATCTGGACATTAGGGACAGGTTAGGTCAGTCCTCAGCCTCATGCCAAGTCTCCAGTCTTTCCAGAGGAAGGTCAGCTCCCAGATCCCAGAACAAGGACTTGGCAGGAATATCACCAGTGATCAACTCCTGCTGCCTCCAGGATGCCTGTATTAGGGCTAAAAGGTATTTCAATTTCAGCCACGGCATTTCATTTCCTGTATGATTTATTTGCTGGGACTCTTGGGTAAGTTCTCATACTATAAAACAGTTTCAGGACTGGGGATGTAGCACAGTAGTAGTCTGCATGCTTAGCATGTGCAAGGCCCTGAGTTCAATCCCCACATCTAAAGCAGGGGGAAAATAGCTGGGCAGAATGGCATATACTTGCAGTCCCAGTTCCTTGGGAGGTTCAAGTAAAAGGATTTTATGAGCCCAGAAGTTCAAAGCCAGTCTTAACAACACAGTTAAGGCCCCATCTCAAATCAATAAATCATGACTTTCAATGAAACAAAAAAGTTTGAAGAGTTTTGCCTTATATAAAACTATTACCATCTGTCTCATTCTCTAAGTTTCTCTAGTAAATGTCCTTAGTGAATACTGAGTACTTTATTTTTTATTTTTATTTTTTGGTGGAACTGGGGATTGAACCCAGGACCTTGTACTTGGTAGGCAGATGCTCTACCACTAAGCTACATTCCAGTCCCTCAGTACATGTTTTTGATGAAAACAAAACACAGAAATCATGCCTGTGGATTCATGGAGGGTGCAAAGGTAGGAGAGAGTGAGGCATGTTGGGTGAGGGCAAGTCTCTCATTTCATGCAGCTTGCTGGGAGTTGGATGCTGGCCCAGCAAAGTCTCACTTGAGGGAGGACACACAGGTTACCCAGGCATCTGGAAACTACTGCCATAGCTGTCCTCATCATAGGCAATCGTGCTGGGGGCTTTCCCATGTGCCAGGCACCTGCTGAAGCTTCAAATGTTCCATCCCATTCACTCCTCTCAGCAGGATCACACAGCACAGGCTTATCTCCCTGCAGAAGAGGACACTGAGGCACAAAGGGCACAGAGGTAGCAAGGGGAAGAACCAGAGCAGAAACATGAAAACCAAGGATGCTTGTCCCCATAACAGAAGACTCAAGCATAAGGGCACACTTGCAAAATGATCCTAGAACAGGTCTCATGCCAACTATTCTAACTGTGGTCAAAACTGGATCCCTTGGTAAGGAAAGGTTTTCTGACTTGATCCTTCACCCACTGGGGCATTTGTTCAAATGAGTTTCATAGAACTAACTCACATCACACGGCACACTAACTCAGCTCAGGGACAGCAGCCCAGTTCATATAAGTACAGCACACCTCATGCCCAAAGAGTGCTTCAAAATGACACACACACAAAGTGAGCTCTCTTAGGAGCCCAGTTATAAATAACATTTCATGACACTGTACCCTGAAAGCCACACTTGGAGAAAATTCTAATCTCATTGAAATCTATGGGGTTCTAGTTAAGCAGTATGGATGACCAAGATCTATTAAGGATCTGTTCTCAACTGTCTGTGGTCATACAAAAGCCCCATGAGATGCACACTCTTATCCACACGCTACAGAGAAGGAAATGAACTCCAGCCTAAGCAGTATGGCCATGCTCCAACAGCTGGAACTGGACAGTGGAGATGAACAGCTAAATCTGTCCAATTCCTGGGTTCAGGCCTTCCAAACTTCCAATATTCCATATGTTCTGCACCTAAGTAAATATACAGCCTGATTCCTGCACAAAATAAAACTTTCTGGTTATGTCTCTGTGCTCTGACCCCAAGTGTCAGCTAAAAAAGTTGGAAGAACCAAGTACAGTGTCTTCTGACACTGGAGGGGAAATTCTAAAGTTAACAGGGAAAATCCTGCATAGTTCAAAATTCCCCTGGAAAACCCCTCAAGAAGGTGTAATATAGAGAGCAGCTCTCCTTCACCAGCACAGCCAGCTTCTTCCACGCTGGAGCAGGTGGCTGTGTGCTTAACTGCACATCAGGAATGTCAGTAGTCAGAATAAAAGGAGAATACAGGCCCGGAATGCCCAGACACACACACAGCTGACCCACACCAGAGCACTGGGGATGGGGGTCCAGCTTAGGGACACTCATCACTGCTAATCTCCCACCATCTCCAGAACATACACTTTAGGATTAAATAGTTGTTCCTGGTTTTTTCCTAAGAGTTTTAGTTTGCTAAATTAAATGCAATAGAAATATTATTCCATGGTATCATAATTCCACCTAAAACATCTGTATTATAAAACAATTTACAATACAGACAACCAAAAGAGGTCTTGAGTTCTAAAGTTGACTACTGGGACTCTAATTTGACTTCTGCCTTGAAAAGGATGAGAAAGCCTTGAAAAGGACTCTGTGCCTCAGTTTCCCCAACTATAAAATGGGATCTATCTGTGGAACTGTTGTGGGGATTCAAGGAAACTGGGAAAGCAAAGAGCCCCACACAGTGCCCCACAAGGGTTAGAGCCCCTCCCCCTTTACAATAACAGATGAGAAGGCAGAGTAGCTGGGTGAGGCTAAGCAGCATGTTGGAGATCCCTCAGTAAGTGAGTTCTAGACAAGTTTTGAGGAGCTGGATATAGGCAAAGATCTCTGCTGAACAAAGCAAGCTCAGAGCAGCTGGGTTAAAGGGCCCAGGATGCCTTCCCTAGGATGCTGTGCAAACAGAAAGGTGAGAAGGAGGCAGGGAAATGCTTCCAGAGGATGCAACAGTGCCCAGCGAGAAAACATGACAGACCCACCCAGAAGGCAAGACTGTACAGGCACTGCATTCTCCAAGGCAGTAAACCAGCCGTCCCAACCACAGTCCCTAAAAGTGACTAGAATGACAATAACTCTCTGTGAGCCTTTAAGCACTTCAGTCCTTCCTTGCTGGCCCAGGCACAAATAGGCCTTCAGCCCATCCTGGAACCCCCTCCTACATTATCCTACACTACCTGCCCCCAGCTCTACATCCCCTCTATCCCCAGCAACTCTGGATCTTGTAGGATCCCCTCCAGCATTCCAGATCCCAAAAGACACTCATCACAACACACATAATAAGTGACAATGAGGAATGGGCATCCTGGAGGTTGGCCAGTCAAGCCACGTGTCCAGCATCTGCCTCCTTTCTGCCGGCTGCCAAGCCATCTACTGCTCTGGTGGAGAATTAACCAGGAGGCACTCCTCCCACCTTGATGCTCCCAACTCTCTCACTCGGCACACTTGCATGTGCCAAGAGCTGGACTACACCTTCTACAGAATGCTTCTGCAAACTTGCAAGAGGTGGGGAGACAGGATGAAGAAGGATTCTTCCATTTTGATTATGGTCATTCCTTTGTATTTGAGGAGGGACAGGCAATGGAGATGGGTGGATGCTTTCAGAAGCAAAGACTGGGATCTGAGCCTTGCATTCTGCTAAGGTATGAATAGCTATTCCCCATTGCCTCCCTCCCAAGGCACTGGCAGAGAGGAGAACATAAATCATAGGTCCCCAAATTGTTGGAGTACCAGCTGTGCTCAAGATATTTGCCCTTGTGTAATTAGTGGTGGCAACAGAGACACTCAGGATTAGACAACCCAAGCATTTTGATTCCTGATCATTGCAGGAGGGGCACAGTCACTGCCAGTACCCAGAAATCTTGCCTGGTGATCTGGCACCAAAAGAGAAAAAAAAAACAGCCTTACCCATTATGGTGGGACATGCCAGAGCCTGTGTCTTGAGGACAACAGTCTTGCATTTCCATGACAAAGTCACAGGATGCCAGAGCCAAAATTCAGGGCTGACAGTTGTCCTGACATGACAAGGCACAGAATCATGCTCAGCTGCACCTGGGCCCTTCTGATTCAGATTCACCAAGGCTGGGCCTGGGAACCTGACTTTTAAGCTCTCTCCCAGGTGACTGAGGCAACCAGCCCAGCACTGCTCTACAAAGTGGATTAGTAGAGCCTGCTGAGTTTATCTGTGGGAGACACAGATGTTCCAGGGTAGTCCATGTGTGTAGCCTGGAGAATAGTCGGTTTCTGCCCTGCAGGATACAGAAACTTAGAAGCATCTGGGTTCACCTGGGGATCTTTTCAGAAGTGCACATGTCTAGGTTCTACCACCTGGGATTTGAGTTTTGAGGGACTCAGAATCCAGAGGGAAAACAAAAGCAACACCTAACAAGAGGGGAATTTGGAAACTGATGGCTAGGGAGGAAATTCCCACTGAGAAGCTAGGTCTGGGGAGGTAGAGCATGGTTTCACAGCATGAGGTAGGGAAAGACTGGCACTTACCTAGCACCTACTACGTGTAGCTCTTGACTACTTTTAGCCCTGCTCATATTCACCACAGCCCTAGAAAGGATTATTCAGGGTGGTGACCTTCCCTGCCCAGGTACTGGGATCAACAAGTGCTAGGGCCGGCAGCCTGAGCACTTGCTCCTTCTATTCTCACTCCTCCCCTTTCTGAGTCCCAGGCTCAGGCTCAGGGAAGAATGTCTGTATCCAGCCAGATTTTTTCTTTTACTTTTTTTTTTTTTTTTTTTTTTTTTTTGGTACTGGGAATTGAACCCAGGGGTGCTTACCCATGGAGCCACATCCCCAGTCTTTTTTGCATTTCATTTAGAGACAAGGTCTCCATGAGTTGCTCAGGGTCTCACTAAGTTGCTCAGACTGACTTTGAACTCATGGTTCTCCTGCCTCAGCCTCCTGAGCTGCTGGGATTACAGGTGTGCACCACCAAACCCAGTCACTTTCTTTTTTAATTTTTTTTTTTATTCATTGTACACAAATGGGGTACAACTATCATTTCTCAGGTTGTACACAAAGTAGTCACACCATTTGCATAATCATACATGTACGTAGGGTAATGATATTTTATTTGTCTCATTCTATTATTTTTCCTTTCCCCCACACCCTCCCCACCATTTTCCTCTATACAATCCATTCTTCCTCCATTCTTGCCTCCCTCCCACCCCCCATTATGTATCATTATCAACTTCACAGAGAAATCATTTGTCCTTTAGTTTTTTGGTATTGGCTTATCTTGCTTAGCATGATATTCTCCAACTCCATCCATTTACCTGTAAATGCCATAATTTTATTCTTCTTTATGACTGAATAATATTCCATTGTGTATATATACCACAGTTTCTTTCTTTTTTTTTTTTTTTCTCCTGCGGTGCTGGGGATTGAACTCCGGGCCTTATGCTTGCAAGGCAAGCACTCTACCAACTGAGCTATCTCCCCAGTACCCAGTCACTTTTAATCCAGGTGCCCTCAACCCCTCATGCACCTTACACCTTTGTCCAATCAGCAACTAAGGTCTGACCCTTCTTCTACCACCCCCTTCTCTCTAACTCCACCTGTAACACCTCCAATATGATCTGGGATATGTAAAATGCAAGCCCAACCAGTCAAGTCACTCTGGCATTTCCTCCATAAAGTCTTCCCACAGTTCTTGAGATACAAACCTTCCTCCCAAGTTGGCCTCGGGGCCTTTCCACCGGCTGTTCTCTTTCCTTAAATGCTGTTCCCCACCAGCTCTCAGTTCAGGGCCTGCAGAAACCTCATGAGAATGACCATAATCAAGATGGGTCCCCTGCTTCCCTGGAAGGCAGGACCACAGGTTTGGAGTGGCCAGGGCACACAGTAAGGGTGTGCATTGAGGGAGGGGAAGGGAGAATAGGTTCTTGACTGTCAAGGTCCACTACAGCTGGACTGAGGTCAAAGATTGGTAGTGGGGGAAAGGCCAGGGAGTCCCAGGTTCAGGGAAGAGCCTAGCAGCTGGGCAGACAGGCTGGGATCAGACTGGGAAGGGAAGGCTGCAAACTCCGTGGTGTGGATATAAGCCTGTGGAACACAAAAGCTGTGGATAACCAAGCATCATGGAGATAGCATGAAAACTCTTAGGAGAAAGGGAGTAGTATACATTTGTGTGTGTCTGGGCCAGTGGAAAGGGTCTGAAGTCTCATACATTCATTGACAGTCACTGTCACTCAAGCCACTTTCTTAGTGATTATTCAAGCAAATTCACATTCACACAATGTTAATTTTATTCATCTCTTTGAAAAGCCATCTGCGAATAGCTACCTCAATTTTAAATCTGCATGCCCTTTAACCCAGCAGTTTTTAGTCTATCAGTGATACTCAGTGCAGCATCCTTTCAAATTAGCAAAAAAGAGAAGTGGCCAAAGTGGTTACGAGAATAAATTATGATAGGGAGGTCCACAATTCCTCTTCTCAACCCTTGAAGCCAGACATGGTTCAGAATTCATAACCTGCTTGCATTTTTTTTTTGTGGGAGTGGGTACTGGAGATTGAACCCAGAGGCCCTTTACCACTGAGCCACATCCCCAGCCTTTCACATTTTTTTATTTTGAGACAAGGCCTTGCTAAACTGCTGAGGCTGGCCTCGAACTTGAGATTCTCCTGCCTCAGTCTCCTGAGTCACTAGGATTACAGGAGGGCACCACCACACCCAGCAACCTGCTTGCACTTTGGAACGATAATCTGAACCATACAGGATGTTGTATAAACCCCAACAGGGTCAGACACAGTGCCCATAATCAAATATGCAAATGTTACTGCAGCCAAAAGTGTAACTATTTCTGCTGTGTAATATGAGTAACCTATTAATGCAGGTCAGGTTTGGCCATCAAATGAGATGCAACACACTTTTTTTAAAAAACCTTTCCATTTTTTTAGTCTCATAACTGTGGAGAGAAGGGTCAGATGATGGAAAAATAAAATAATAAAACTGGGGTGAGAGGGGGTGGGGATGGAAAAACAATAGAATGAAACAGTATTACCCTATATATATGTATGATTGCATGAATGCTGTGAGTCTACATTGTGCACAACCATAGAAAGGAAAAGTTGTACCCCTTTTGTGTACAATGAATCAAAATGCATCTGTAAAAATAAAATAAAATATTTTAATAAAAAAATAAATTAAATAAAATAATAAAGCTAGCAAACATTTATTGAGTTCCTACATGTGCAGGTCCCACTGTAGGTGCTCTATGCATACTGACCCACCCTGGGTACTGTTTCACTTCATTGTCGTGGCTCATCTAAGCAACCTTTACCATTGCTGCCACCACTAACATCTACTGAAGGCTGACTGTATGACAGGTACTCTTTTAAATGCTGTATTTCATCATCTCACTAAAACCACACAACACCCAAAGGGTAGTACTATTATTGTTCAAAGGTTATCCAGATGTATCCTCTGACAATTTAATCAAGAAACTGAGGGCTAGGGCTGTGGCTCAGCAGAAGGGCACCTGCCTTGTTTATGTGAGGCACTGGGTCTATCCTCAGCACCACATAAATAAACAAAAATTAAATAATAAAGGTACTGTGTCCATCTATAACTTAAAAAAAATTTTTTTAAAAAAGAAACTGAGACATACCTTGCCCAAAGCTACCAGCTAGTGTGCCATTCCTTATTCCCACACCTCTTACCCCTCCATTCACAGTGCATGCACATAGATGCACCTGTCCCTGGCACAATGTTGTCCCTGAGAACCCAGCCATTCTGGCTCTTGAACCTACACTCTTAATCTCTATGCTTTCCATCTTCTCTAGATAAAGTGAAAGGACATAAATAAAAGCCATACCCTGCTTGCATTCAGATCCATAACCAAAGCACAAATACTGTCCCATGGTAGCCACCACAGAGACCTAAGAAGGAAGCATGTCCTTCTCCTGAGAAAGGACACCCAGCAAGAATGCCCAAGTATGTGTGGAGAGACCATGGGTTGCACACACCATGCCCCAGGGCACCATGATCCATCCAGCTTAGGATCTGCACTAGCAGACTGACAGGTCTACCCAGGACCATCTACATACAGGCTTTAATTAGTTACTGAGGATCAGCCCAGGGTGTGGGAGCAGGGTGATATGCCTGGGCAGAGGTAGGTTCATCTCCTCACTGAATCCTGTAATGCCTACAGCCACTGCCCTTCATCCTCAGCTTTGTGTAAAACTGGCCATCAGACAGACTGCCACTCAGTTCAGGCTGGGTCAGAGAGAACTCTGGAAGCACCAAACAGATGCACCTTTTCTGGAGACAGCACCAGAAGTAGGACGGGCCACACTCCCTCCCAGCACTTCCTCTCTTCAAGGTAATGATTGTGCCAGGGACCAGTGGCAGCTAGTGCTCACATGCTGCAGGACACAAGGGTGAGGTGAGTAAGGGTAGGGTGGGGCGCCCAGGAGAAGTGATGCTGCTGAGGCAGGGAGGGGCCCTGCAGCAAGTAGATGCCTGGCCTTGCACCAGCCTCCACTTCACCTTTCCCTCTGGACTGCCCTGCCCTCTGGCTTTGTTTCATCTTTCCAGCCTTCCTCCGTGGACTCTGCAAAAGGCTTCTGTGCTCCTTTCTCCAATATGCACCTCAAAAAATAGGGCTGGGGTCATAACTCAGTGGCAGAGCGCTTGCCTAGCATGTGTGAGGCACTGGGTTCAATTTTCTGTACCATATATAAACAAATAAATAAAATAATGGTCCAGGGCTGGGAATATAGCTCAGTTGGTAGAGTGCTTGCCTTGAATGCACAAGGCCCTGGGTTCAATCCCCAGCACCACAAGGGGGAAAAAAAAAAAAGAAAGAAAGAAAGAAAAAGTCCATTGACAACTAAAAAAAAATTTAAAAAAAAATAAAGTACTTATAAGTCTTAAGTGTACAACTTCATAGCATTCTTAGATATTTACACCCCCATATAATCACCAATCAAATCAAAACATGAAGCACTGCCAGCACCTAGAAAGTCTCCTCTGGCCCCTTCCTAGATAAAGTCTTACCCAAAGGTAACCAAGACCCTGACTTCTAACAGCATGGATAGTTTTGCCTGTGTTGAATGAAATGTGTATACATAAAATCAGGCTGCGTGGACTCTACCCTGGCTTCTTAGATTCGTCCCTGTGTTGTGTGTTTTGTCCATGTTGCTGTGTGTAGCAGTAGTTCCCTTTCTTGTCACTCAGTATATTCCATTACAGGAGTACATTACAATTTGCTTATCCATATGGCCGTGGGTAGACTGGGTTGTTCTCATTCTTTTGATAATGATAAATAAAGTTTCTATGAGCATTTGTGTACAAGTCTTTTGGTGCTCAGACCCATTTGTTTCTCTTGGTTTGCATCTAAGAGTGGAATTGCTACCGTATAGGTAGGTGTATGTTTAGTTTGAGTAGTTACTGTCAAAATGAAATTCCAAACTGGTTGTACCAACTCCCACTCCCACTAGCAGTGTGAGTAAGTTCCAGTTGCTCCATATTTTCACCTGCACTTTGTCTTTCTCATTTTAGCCATTTTGGTGGGCATATAGTGGTGTGTGTGTGTGTGTGTGTGTGTGTGTGTATATATATATATATATTTTTTTTTTTTTGTCATTTCTCTGGTGACTACTGAAGTCAAGAATCTTTCCATATACTTAGTGGTCATTTGGATATTCTTTTTGGTGATATACTTGCTCACGTCTTTTGTCTTTTTCCAAATTATGTTGCCTATTTCTTATTGGTTTGCAGAAGTTCTTTACATATTCCTGGTATAAAGCTTTTCTGGGGTATAAGTATTTCAAATAGCTTCTCCCAAACTTCAGCTTGCTTTTTCTTCTTAGTGATATCTTTTGATGACAAGTTCTTATTTATTTGGTGCTAAGAATTGAACCCAAGGCCTCAAGCATGCTAAAGACACAAGCTCTCTCACTAAGCTACACCCCAGTTCTTAATTTCAATGAAGACTCATTTAGAAGCTTTTCCTTTTCTGGTAGTACTTCTTGTATCTTGTTTAAAACATCTGTTACATTTTAAAAATTGTAGGTGAGTCAAAATCCTCTCAAGATGTAAAATGATAAAGTAGGAACATGTACAGGGACAATATGTAAGGCAGCACCTGGCTGTGAGATCTGATGAATACCCACTAAGTCCTCTCTGAACTGGGAGTCAGGGAGGCACACAGGCCCCAGGGTCACCATGCTCACAACCTGGGGAAGATATAAATAAAAATGGGGGAGGAGAAAATGAGCAGACAAAGGTGCTCATGAAAGGTTTGTATCATAAGATGTGAGCCGAAGCCTGAGTATGGAAAGGAGCTGACCCTGAGAAGAGAAAGTCTGGGGGTGTCGGTGAGGAGGAATGGCATACATACCCACAGGATGAATAAGGGAAGGGACTGGGACATCACTGGAACTTCCATGAGACCAGAAGACATGTCACAGAGGAGTAAGCACATCATTAGAGGTAAGAAAAAGTCTGGAATTTTTTTCTAAGCAGAATCAGAAACCACTGGAGGATTCAGCTGGGACTCAGTTATCTTCTTGAACGGTTGTACAACACAAGTCTTCTATGGAGCTGAGTGTAGTAATCCCAGCAACCGAGGAAACTGAGGCAAGAGGACTGTAAGTTTAAGGCCAGCCTGAGCAATTCAGTGAGACTTTATCTCAAAATAAAAAAATAAAAAGGGGTGGGGGTTGGGGCTGGGATTAGGGCTCAGTGGTAATGTGCCTGCCTAGCACACGTGCGGCACTGGGCTCAATCCTCAGCACCACATAAAAATAAATAAACAAAATAAAGGAATTGTGTCCATCTATAACTAAAAAAGGTGGGGGGTGTAGTGATGTAGCTCAGTTTGTAGAGCACCTCCAGATGCTGTTAAAAAACAAAGTCTTCTATGAAGTTGAAGGCAACTGGTCTATCTTGAAATACTGCTATCACACTATAATTCACATCATGGTTCAAGCAGAAAAGGAACCACAGAGACCCCATCAGCCTTGATTGCAGACAGACAGCCAGACATACACACACACACACACACACACACACACACACACACACACACACACACACCTGTCCCTTCCATCTTCTTCTTCTTTAGGTCTGAAGGACAGCAGGCCCTCACTCCACTTGCCCTCCTGGTGCCACCTCAAGCTGAGAACTCTTAGTTCTGCCTCCATTCCTGGGTAGAATGAGTCCACATGAGAGGCTTTTGATATCTGCTCATGATGTTTCAGCCCTTATCCCAGCTGAGATATATACTTATATTCATGTGATTCTTTGATTAATATCTATTTTCCGAGTGAGACTATTGACTACAGAAGGGCAGAATTAAGCCAATCTTGGCCACCCAAAGCCTCCCTAGCACCTCACACAGGGCCTAGTCCAAGCTAAGTGACAGACAGACACACACACACACACCACACACACACACACACACACACACACACACACACTTTTCCAAATGTTAAAGTTAGAAAACACAAATGTACCCCATGTTGACCTTCAGAGGTCAACTGGTCAACTCATTCCTAATCTTATTTCTTCTGTATCCACCCAGTAAAGCAAACTCCAGCCATCACATCACTCAATACACACCTGCAGAATGTGTGATTTGTATGAACAAATGCCTCCTACTCTATCAGACAAAATGACTGTAACCCCAGAAAAGATTACTATTCCTACAATCTCTTTCAAATAAAAATCATGAAAGAGCAAACTTTTCTGTGGCTTGTGCACACAGAAAAACAAAGGGAGCCTTGGAAATGAGCATTACCACTTGCTTCCTCAAGAGGCAGCCTACAGTACACCTATTCTGTATATTTTAACATTTATGGTAACTTGTTTAACTGAGTCTGGCCTTTCAGAAATGCCATGACAGACTTATGCACACTGGATCAAACTGTCAAGGACTGGCCAGACACAGTGGCACGTCTTTAGTCCCAGCAGCTCGGGAGACTAAGGCGGGAGAATCGCAAGTTTAAAGGCGGTCTCAGCAACTAGCAAGGCCCTAAGCAACTTAGCAAGACTCTGTCTCTAAATAAAATACAAAAAAGGGCTGGGTATGTGGCTCAGTGGTTAAGCACCCCTGGGTTCAATCCCCAATACCAAAAAAACAACAAAACAGTCAAGGACTGTGATACTCCAAGCAGTCTCAGAACCCTTGAGTTTGGCTAACATCATCCACTCCTCAAGATCTCAAAGGCAAGCATGACAAAAATGACCTTAAGAGCTAAAGCACAACCATGTCTTTTTTGTTGTAAAAATACCTTTGTTACCAGTATTTTCTAACTTTTTTTTTACGAGTGCAAGGAAAATTCTTAAGCCTTCTCTGTAAGGCTTACATATGACCTACAGATAAGTCACATTTTATAGTCTATCCTTCCAGGCACATGCCTGGGTGCAAGTCCAGGCTCCTAAGTCAGTGATGGGATCAAATCAGGCTTCACCACCTGTGGCTCTGCCTGAGAAGCTCATCTCCCCATCTGAAGGCAAGATGAGAAAATGCTCCACCAGGTGGGAGTAGGCTTCAGAGGGGTAACAGACCCCTACAAAGCAAGTGCTCAAACAAAAGCTAAAGCTACTGGGTTTTCAAAGAGGAGCTATGAAACAACTTAGGACAGACTCTAGGTTCAGCAGAGAAGATGCAGGAAGTGGGTTCACCTGCCCACCTCATGGTGAGAAAAGAACCAGAACCAGGGAGTGGGGGTGCCTGGAGGGAGTTTAGCACTGCAGCATGACCTGAGTCACAGCCCAGTCCCTCCCTGCCATATCCCTTTGTTCCCTGGGAGGTGAGCCATGACTCATATGGGCTCCGGTCCTGCACTGCGCCCTTGTGACCTGAGTCCAGGTTGCCCTGCCCACAGAGTCACTATGCCTATACACTGTTTTCCTTCCCAGCCACTCCAGATCCTGTGCAGTACCAGACCCTAGGGGGACCTCTGGGTCTCTTTTGGCCTTTGGCTGTTTTCACTGTGTGTTCTGATTGAACTCCAATGTATAAAGAAAAAGTCCAGAAGCATCACTGTAATATCCACAACCCATTCTTACCCTCTAACTCCCTTACACTTTTCTTTTTAATTGTGGCAAATACATGTAAAATGTACCACTTTAGCCACTTTTAGTTGTATAATTCAGCAGCATTCACAATGTTGCAAACTATCACCTCCATCCACTTCTAGAACTTTTTCATCATCCCAATGGAAACTCTGTGCCCATTAAGCAGTAATTCCCTCTTGTCCCCTCCATTCCACAAGTCCACTATTCTTATGAATTTGCCTAATCCTAGGTACCTCAAGTAAGTGGAACCTGCCCCTTTATGTCTGGCTTATTTCACTTAGCACGATGTCTTCACATTTCATCTATGTCATAGCTGGTATCAGAAGCTTCTTTACGATTAACCTTTTGCCATATGTTCACACCAAATTTTATTTGTTCATTCATTCATTGATAGGAGCTTGGGTTACTTACATCTTGTGGCTGTTGTGCGTAACGTCACTGTGGATGTGGGTGTACACACATCCAGTTAGGTCCCTGCTTTCAATTCTCTTGGGTATATGCCCAGGAGTGGACTTGCTGGATTCTGAGGTAGTTCCAAGTCTGGCTCCTGCCATGCTATTAGGATTCTGGCACCATAACAGAAGCAGCCGCCACAGCCAATGCTCAGGGAGCACTTTCTCCCCCTGCATTAGTCTTTGAAGACTTTGGCTAATTAACTCACTTAGTCTTCAGAACTACTCCCAGAGGAGGACTCTGATTATGTTCAGCCCCATTTCACAGATAAATCAATTAGAGAGGCCACCCCCTCAGGCAGTATCTGCAGCAGGCGTGACACCAGTTCTCCATTGCTGTTCTGCCTGTGTGCACTCCCTCATCCTGACAGTGCCCTTGGGAAGGCTTTGACACCTCTTCTTGTTCTGGACTAAGAACAGCTAAAGGGAATGTGAGAGGGAGGCTCCACTGATTGGATTAGTCTCCTTGCAGTGAGAAATCCAACTCCATGGTGGGATTTGTTAGAAGGTCACTAGAACAGCTCACCCAGTCACTGGATCCAAAGACCAACCCTCCCCTCATGCTGTCACCATTCCACATGCTGGGCCTGTGCTCACTACCTGGACCCAGGTGCCTCTGAGCATCTTCCCCTCACTTCTGAGCAAGCTACCAGGAGCTAGAAGAAGCTCACAGCCTGGACTGCCAGGGCCTATATCCAGCCCTGAACTGATCACCACAGTTAGCGGGTGGGGAACCATGACAGGTCCAGCCTGGGCCACAGCCCTCTGCTCAGGCTCAGGAGAATGGGGTTCCTGCCAGAAGAAGGGGGCAAGGCAGGGCAAGTGCCTGGCACAGCCCTGCCATCTACAATAGCCCTGAACTGGAAGCTGCCCAGTAGGAGGGAACAAAACAAGGTTAAGTAAAGTTGCAACATCTACTCAGTGAAACATTTTGTAGCTGTTTAACGAGCAACAATTATGAAGACTATGTAGCAACTTTGGTAGGAGAGGGGGAGGCTTGTGCAGGAACATTTGGTTGGAAAGCCAGTGCTATGTGTGTGTATGTGTGTGTAAAATATACATACATATACATGCATGCACATACACACATATACATACAATGTAATAATTCACAGGTTTTAAAATGCAGGCAAGAATTGCAATTTATCTCTATCTTCCAAACTTTCCTCTTCTGGTTTAACAAACATTGTCTAAGCCAGATGAGATACTAGGAATGTGGTAGGGAACAAAACAGAAGAAAGAAAAATCCTTGCCCTCATGGAATTTTCCTTCTAGTGAGAAATACAGATGACAAACAAAATGCATTCTATATTGGAAAATGATAGTAATATGGAGAACAAAATAAAAACAGGGAAGGCAGATGGGAGTAGTGGATAAAGCAGTGAGTGTTCAGATACCATGACCCAGGAGGGCTGAAGGGAGTGGGGGCCTAGCTATGCAGACATTGGGAAAGGAGCATCTCACACAGGAGGAGCCACAAAAGCAGTGACCCTAAGGTGTCCAGCCAGAGGAGCAGCACTGAGGCCACTGTGGATGGAGCAAGGTCATGAGAGGAAGAGCAAACTAAGAGCAGAGTTGGAGAGGAAACCTGGCCAGATTACACCGGTTCTGCGGCTGCTGTAAAGGCTCAAGGCTTTTGTAGCAAGTAAATGAGAGCTATTTTGAGGGCTTTGACCAGAAGAGTGGCAATCGGCCCAACTCTTTTTGAAGGGTCCCTCTGGCTTTGACTTGAGAAAGAGCTGAAAGGACCTAAGGGCAGAAGCTGGGGAACCAGCAAAGAGACCACCACCCAGTTGTTAGGTGAAAGAGGAGAACGGCCTGGTGAAGCAGCCACATGCTAGACGTGCTTTCAAAGTAGACACAGCGGGATCTTTTGATAAGTGTGCAGATGAGAGACACACAAGTCAAAGATGATGCCCCGGTGTGTGGGTCTGATCAACCAGAAGAACAGAGCTCATGTTATCTGAGATGTGGGACAAGGACCAGGAAAGTAAAAGATCCTTGAAGCCAGTGGAAGAAAGGGCTTCCAGGAAGAGAACATGACCAACTGCACCCAACACTGCTGGTGACTGGATCAGATGGCACCAGAGAATGGGCCATTGGAATAAACAATATGGCCATCCTAGGAATACCAGCAAGGGACAGGGAAAGGGGAGACAAGCCTGAGGGAAGTGATGGGTTCAAAAGAGAAGTGAATGACTGCATTATTCACAGTCGCCTAAAAGTGGAAGCAACCCAAGTGTCCAGGATAAACAAAATGGTATACACATTTGATGGGGCATCATTCAGCCTTAACAAGGAAGGAGATCCTGACTGTGCTACGATACGGCCTATAAGCATTACATTAATAAGTGAAATAAGCCAGTAGGTCAGTCACAGAAGGATAAATACTATGCAATTCCACTGAGATGAGGTACCTGAGGTAGTGCAATTTGGAGAGATGAAGAGTAGAACAGTGTAGTGTGGCCAGGGATTGGGGGGTGGGGGTGATGGGAGCCATTGCTCAATGGATACAGTGCTCCCATTTCACAAGATGAAAAGTTTCCGGAGATGGGTTGCACAACAGTGTGAGTATACTTAACACTCCTCACCTGTACATCTAGTTGATGATAAATTTTGCAGTCATATGTATTTTATCACACTTCTAAGTGATAGACAATGGAAGGCAAAAAACTGGAGTAACAAGTGCAGCCAATTTTTTCAAGAAGTTTTGTTCCAAGCTAAAGAGAATAGGACATAAATGGAGGGAGAAATAAGGCAAGGAGGGTTTTTTGTTGCTTTTGTTTAACTTGAAATAAACAGCATGCTGATTTGCTGGTGAGATTGATCCAAGAGATGATGTTCTTGAATACTTAAATTGCATTTGAAATAAAATGTCCTGGTACAGTGTTGATGGTTGTACAACCCTGCAAATGTGCTAAACACTACTGGATTATACACTTTAAGAGACAGTTTTGTTAGTTCGTTTGCAGTACTGTGGATTGAACCCAGGGCCTTGCACATACTAGGCAAGTGCTCTACCACTGAGTTCTGTCCCCGTGAACTATATACTTTAAAAAGATCAATTTTAAGATATGTGAATTTTATCTTGATAAAAATAGACTAAAAGTTATTATAAATTTTTAAGTTTCTGAAGGTCTGTTCTTTTAGAAGCTGAATTCCCACTCAAACAGCCCCAGATACCAATAGTTGTGGTGGTCAGTGATCCATGGGTAACCACAGCTGGGTGGGAGTTTGAGGCCTAGGAGAGGTAAGATCATCCATATTTTGACTGTGACACAAATACAGCATAGCACACACAGTCTACTGCCACTACATTCACTGAACATGCATCTGTTCACTGCAGACATATGGCTCTTTCTACTTAGGGCCATGAATTCTCAGGTCACTTGTACTGAAGAGAAATGCAAGGGAAAAAAAATTCTTTCAACCCAGAGCAAGAAAACCTGCACCTTCCACCTCAATCTGCCAATGCATGCTGTGCCCCTACATAGTCATATGTCACTTAACAGTGGTAATACAGTCTGAGAATTGCACTATTAGGCAATTTCTACTCTGAGTGAACATCAGAACATACTACACAAACCTTAATGATACAGGTCAATCACCAGATACAGACTGTTGATGAACTCAAGAAACTTGGTAGGACACCATGTGGTGTTTTACAATGAACTATTTGTTTGAGACAGGATCTCATTATGTTGCTCAGGTTGGCCTTGACCTCCTGGGCTCAAATGATCCTCTTGCCTCAGCCTCCTGAGTAGCTGGGACTACAGAGTAGCACCACATCTGGCTAAACTTTTTTTTTAAATCTAAAATAACAATAAATACTATAGTAAATGCATAAGCCAGTAGTGCTGCACATAATTGCACATGCTACCCTCTTATACAGCTGGCAGCACAGCAGGTCTGTTTACACCAGCATCACCACAAATGTGAGGCATGTGTTATGCTACAATATTACCATGGCTACCACATCACTAAGCAACAGGAACTTCTCAGCTCCATTACAATCTCAGGGGACCAGGGTGGTGTGTGTGACCCACTGCTGAACAAAATACGGTGATGCAGCACTTTAACCACCAAGGAACCAGGGACGGGCTCATTTTGCAATCAGCTGGGGGGAGGGGTTCTTTTCAAACCTTCCCTAATCTGTAACATCACTCATGCTTCCAACCAGCACCTTTTTCCTTTCTTCTGAACAACTTTAAAACAGTATCTAACTCCCTGAGATGGTAAACTTTTATGTGTCCACATGGCTAGGCCACGGTGACCCGATATTTGGTTAAACGTTATTCTAGAGAGAGATTAACACTTAAATCAGAAGACTAATAGTAAAGCAGATACTCTCCATGGAATGGGTGGACTTCTTTCAATCAGTTAAAAGTCTAAGACTGACCTCCCCAAGCAAGAAGGAACCTTGCCAGTGGGCCACCCAGACAATGACTGCAACTCTTCCCTGGTGTCCAGGCTGCTAGTTCATACTCCCTAGGCCTCCACCATTACATGCACTAATTCCTTAGAGTAGATCTCTGGATGGATATCTGATAAATAGATAGACAGAAGTTTAGACATCATACTAGTTCTATTTCTCTCCAAACCCTAATTCACACCCAAACAAGTGAATGATCAGCAGAATCATCCTGAAGGATCTGTACTTGCAAGAAATATCAAGTCATCAGATGAATAAAAAGGTAAACAAAACCAAACCCACAAAATTTAGCAACCTGGGAAGAATAACATCTACTGAGCAAATCAATCATAGTGAATATATTTTTTAATGCAATCTTAGATCAAATGAGAGGTATTGATTTTGTAGCAATTCTGTGGCTAGTTTTTCCAATATACGACAATTCATTAGATATTAAATTATATCCTATTCCTTAACTGCTATAGGAAAGAGGTACATGACCTGGATTCATACCATGAACTTTTTTTTTTTTTTTGGTACTGGGAATTGAACCCAGGGGTACTTTACCACTGAGCTACTTCCTCAGCCCTTTTTAATTTCTGTTTTGAGACAGGGTCTCACTAAGTTGCTGAGACTGGCCTCAAACTTGGAATTCTCCTGCCTCACTCAGCCTCCTGAGTTGCTGGGATTATAATCACACACCACCACACCTGGCTACCATGAACTCTTAAGAGGACTCAGCTTTCCTGAGTTCAAATCCCAGCTCCATCACTCACTGGCAGTATGACCCTACAAGCCACCTCTATGTCCCAGTTTCTCCATTCATAAAATAGGGATAATACCTGGTCCATGAGGATGTTGTGAAGATTAAATAATATACATAAAGCACAGACGGAACTGCCTTGCACAGTGTTTTTCAAAGAGTAGGTTGTGATCCATTAGCAAAATAAACTCAGTGAGTCAAACAACCATTCTTTAACAAAAAAGCAGAAATAGCCTAATGTATCAAAAAGTTATCAGAGGACACTAGACATATGTAAATACTGTTTAATTAAATTTTAATTTCAGATATGTGCATGTACTTACACACACATCCCGGATTATAGTTCACATTTATTTCTTATGATGGGTCACAATCAAAAAAAAAAAAAAAGTGTGAAAAACTAGTAGACTTTACCACATAGTAACTGCTCAATAAAATTTAGTAGCGACACCTTTATTATCTTACTCTAAAAGATAATGTTAACTTTATTAGTTATCACAATAGATAGAGCTATCCACTATCACCATAAAATAGAACTATTAACATATCTATTATTTTTGTCACTGGTTTACAGCAGTGCTGCTTAAGAATCTCTGCACCTCCTTCAATTAACTTGCCAACTCTCTTTTTAAACGGACTTGGGTGGTCATTTAAATATTTTCTGACTCACAACACTGGCCAAAGATTAGTGAGGCCCTGCCCTGCCCAGAACACAAGAAATGTGAGTGATTTGTTAAGAAAACCACATGAGTTGCAAGACTACACAGAGCTTTTGTAAAATTAAAGCCATGTTGAAGAGCTGCAGTCTTCCACACCCCCTTGGGAGATGTGTCATGGAGAGAGGTTACCTAAGTTCAGCTAAGCTGCACCTTCTGAGACTGACTGGGCAATAGTGGAGGCTCCAAACCTCAGCTCTGCAACACACTTCCTTGTTTGGGGACTGGGTTATGTCATTGTGTATTCCCCCTAATTTTCCATGCACACACACCCCTCTCTAGAGACTGGAAATAAAATCTCTATGAAATGCCTATACTACTAACAGCTTAAGTAAAGGAGGCTACTAAGTCAAAGGATCTTAGATCTTGAAAATCTCAAAACAATTTCTATTACATATCACTCTTTTCCTTCCAGAAACAAACTAAAAATACAGCCCCTAAATTAAAACCTCAGCTCCAGTTAATGCTTATTTAAATTGCCTTTTTGAAAAACAATGAATAACTCCAAACACACACACACACACACACACACACACACACACACACACACACGATTTTGTTTTAAAGGAGAATGCCTCACTCTAGCTACCAATGGATTTGAAGTTTCAACTGTAGTTTCCAAGGTTGTTCCTTAAGTTTGGAAAACAAAGTTCCCAATGATAGAAATGTAGTCACTTCACTTTTCAATTCTTCTTCCTTGAGAATAAAATCTCAGATTAGTGCCAAAGCATTACATCTGGAACATATAAGTGCATGTAGGGGTGTAAACTAAGCTTTTAATATGTGATATTGTTCCTTTCTTGTTTTTATTCCATTCTTCCAACTACGATGCCAGTGAAGTAGGGGGAGGGGGACAAAAAAATTGCTTTAGCAGCAGAATCCTTTACTCAAATGAAATCCTACCTCTTCACTCAATAAACAAAGCAAGTAAAAATGGGGCCTGACTCCAATACCTCCACCATTAGCTGGTGCCTGCTGGGGGAGGGGTTTGGTTTTCACCACCCTTCTCAAGGCCTGGAGGCAGGGGTGATGGGAGTACCTGGGGCATCGCCAGCCAGCCCTCAGCATCTGGAAGCCCAGGCTGCCAGATACCTCCCATGTCACAAATGCAAGAGTGAATGTCTTAGCCAAGGTCTCCAACCTTAGATTAGCCACTGCACCACACTATGTCACTGTCTTCAATGAGGAAAAGAACAGTTACATCCCTGGACTTCAAAGGGTGGATCTCTGAACATCTCCTCCACAGACTGAGTGAGGAGGGGAGCTGGGCGGGTGATGCTGGCAGTAAAAAGCACTTTGGGTTCCAGACTGACTGTTGTTAAGATGCAAAACTCCACATGCGATCCACGGGGTCAACAACTCCTATCAAAATCTCAGCTGCCTTTTGGCAGAAATCAATAAGCTGATCCTAAAATTCGTGGTGGGGGAGGGGAGATAACCAAAACAACCCTGAAAAGGGACAAAATTGGAGGATTCATGCTTCCTGATTGCAAAACTTACTACAACTCCACAGCAGTCAAGACAGCACAGAGATTGGTACGAACATTAAGGACACAGTGAATGGAATAGCACTGAAGAGTTAGAAACACTGGCACTTACGGTCAATTAATTTTCAGCATGGGTGTAAAAACAATTCGATGGGGAAGAATAGGTTGCTTTTGTATTTTTTTCTAATTACTTCTTTTTTTTTTTTTCCTTTTGAGAAAGGGTTTCTCTAAGTTGCTGAGGCTCACATTGAACTTCTGATTCCCCCTCCTCAGTTTCTGAAGTAGTTGGGATTACCGATGTGTGCCAACATGTCTGGCAAGAATAATCTTTTCAAAAATGGTACTGGGACAACACCATTCAATATTCAAATACAAAAGAATGGAGTTGGACCCCTACCTCATAGCACACAAAAAAATTAACATGAAATGAATCAAGGACCTTAATCTAAGAGCTGAAACTACAAAACTCTGAGAAGACACAGGCATGATTCTTCATGATCTTGGACTGAGCAAAAATTTCTTAGGTAATGACACCAAAAAGTACAAGCCAGACTAGAAAAATAGATTAAACTGAACTGCACCAAAATTAAAACCTTGTGTTTCAAAGGACACCACCAAGAGAGGGAAGAGACAAGCAAAGAACAGGAGGAAATATTTGAAAATCATGTATCTGTCTGATAAGGGACCAAACAGAGGATATATAAAAACCCTTACAACTCAACATCTGAGCCACTGTCAAAACACAGCAAGCAGTGATTGAGGGGTTCCATGTAAGCGCTGGTGAGCAGGGTAATTCTCTGATCCAGACTCCACGAACAAAGAGGAATAACCATGTCAAGACGTTAATCTTCACAACCACACTCTTGGGTAATTACTTTATTACCCCCACTTAGAAGATAAGGAAACTGAGGCCCAGAGAGGTCAGTGACTTGCCCTACATCACCCAGCAGATTTGTGGCAGGATTAGGATACAAATTAAGGCAATTTGGCTCCAGAGTTAATACCAAAACAAAGACCTCTTCTACAGCTAGCGAGATGATGTTGAAATGGGCAAACTTAGACATGGCTGGAAAAATCACAGAACCTTCTCAGAAGAAATATGAAAATACAGAAAATGTCATATACCTGGTGTTGCCCAGCAAGCACACATGTCAGGGAGTTATTCCTGAGCACCAACCCTGGGAAAGAAGATGGTGTCAGACAAAACTCTGAAAGCCACCCAAACTTCCAACACTGGAGGGAGAAGCTGGGGTGTCATGGAGAAGTAATAACTACCAAGACCCTGTGGGGCTTGAGGGGCTATCTGTGATATCTCAGGGGGGTAGGGGAGTGAAAACAACACAATGAAAAAGGGTCATATGTGAAAATGCAAATTTGGGGAGAAAAAAAGTGTGTTTGTGGACCCGGAGAGTAAGGTGAAAATATAAGAATGAAATTCAGTTGCAGAGCTAAAGTGTGGCATTACGGGTGATTTCTATGTTTACTGCTTAAATGTTCCTTTAGTGGCTAATACATCCATCTTTAAAAAAAATATATGTAACGCAATTTAAAAATGGATAAAAGACGTGAAGACAAATTTCTTAAAATAAGAAACATGAATGGCCAATAAGCACATGAAAAATGGTCAGCATGATTAGCCATCAGGGAAATACAAACCAAAACCACAATGACAGCCTGTGAGGGGGCACAGACCTCTAACCCCAGTTATTCAAGAGACCAAGATAAGAGGATTCCAAGTTTGGACCCTGTCTCAAAATTAAAAAACATGAAGGGATAGGGGTATAGTCAGTGAAAGAATGCCCCTGGTTCAATCCCCAGAGCCACCCACACATACACACACACACACATACGTGAGATACCACTTCATATCCAGCAGGATAGCAGTAATCAAAAAGATGGATAGTGAGTGCGGATGAAGAGGAAAGAAATAAACCCTCTTACACTGCTGTTGGGGTTATAAAATGGTGCAGTCAATTTGGAAAATGTTTGACAGTTATAAATATCAAATATAGGGCTGGAGATGTAGCTCAGAGGTAGAATGCTTACCTAGCATGCACAAGGCCCTGGATTTGATTCCCAGTAACTAACACACACACACACACACACACACACACACATACACACACAGTATAAAGTGGGTTTTTTTGTCATTTTTCTTAATTTTTATTTTTACAGACTGCACTTTGATTCATTGTACACAAATAGGGCACAACTTTGCATTTCTATGGTTGTACATAATGTAGATTCACACCATTCATGTAATCATATATGTATACAGGGTAATACTGTTTCAGTCTATCTTTCCTTCCCCCATCCCCTCCCCACAAAATAAAGTTATCACATCAACCAGCACTGCTACGTGTATATAAAAGAGAAATGAAAACATACTTCCATACAAAGTTGTACAGTTTTGAAAACCAGGGTGGTAAAAAGAGGAGAGATGTGCAGGGACAGAGCAGGTACTCTAGGACATAACTATATGGAAAAAAAATTAGTTGCTGAGCAAATACATATAAAATGAACCCAGTGTTTGGTTTTTTTCCTTTCCTTTCTTTCTTTCTTTCTTTCTTTTCATTTTTTTTTTTTAAAGATACCTGCACATAAAAACAAGAAAAATATACATTCTCTCTGAAAGAAAACCATCAGGGAAATACAACTTCTACTTGTATTAAGAATAATCCAGGGGCTGGGGAGACAGCTCAATCGGTAGAGTGCTTGCCTTGCAAGCACAAGGCCCTGGGTTCGATCCCCAGCACCAAAAAAAAAAAAAAAAGAATAATACAGTGAGGATTCCTTGTGAAAAAGAATATTTGCTTTTCTAGCAAAAAGGGAAGGAGAGAGGGAGGAGGTCCTTGGAGGTAGGCAGTGTGGAAACCTCTGAAAGTAGACCCGAGCAAAAGAGTATGTTGCAGCCGGGACAGAGGGAGCAAAGGTATGAAGGTAGAAGAGACTCTGCAGTATCTGGAGACCTTGGGTTGGGCCCTGTTGGAACATCCTGCAGGTGACTGTTATGGAGAAGAGCAGAAGACAAATCAGGACAATGCATGGAAATAGCCAGGCTGCATGTATGCAGGGTCCTCAGGGACCAAGGGCCTCCTCTGATCTTCTCCAATCTGGCCAAGTACCTCGGCCTCTTTTTGGAGCATTCTAGTTTTGACTTGAGCTCCATGTCTACTTCTGCCTCAGCTTGTAGATTCATCCTGGAAAAGTCAGGAGACACTTAGGAACTGAAGGTAATGATCTCCTGCAGGTTCACTGTTCAGTGGTACCGAGGGGCCTAGGGCAATCCCCCATCACCCTAGGAGCGTCCTGTATGCACTTGCATTATGCCAGGGTCAGATATTTAACCAGAAGTGGCCTCTGGATGTGTACCAAAGTGAGGCCTGTCAGATATGTTGAAACAGCCACCTCTCTTGACATGACTGCATCCCAAATGAATCTTCTGGGCAGACCCTGCTCACCTCCAGCTCTCCTGACACAGCCTGCCAGAGCTGTCAGTAAGACATTCATAACTCCAATCTCAATCCCCTGATCTAGAAGACGGGATAAGAGGGCCTGTGCCACAGGATGTTTGAAGAAACTATGAGGATGTAGGTACAGAGCCAGCAGCACAGGGTGCAGCCATTCCAATCAACTGGTATTGGAGGGCTGCTACGTCAGTTCCCTGATCATAGCGTACTACACACACACACACACACAGAGTCATCAGTGAGACTCACATCATCTGAGAGCCTGGTAACCATAACAGTAACCGTAACCATCACCACCACCACCACCCAGTACTAGGGATAGAAACCTGGGCCTAGTACATGCTAGGCAAGTGCTCTGCCACTGAGCTATACCCCAACCCTTAAACTGCCCAGGCTGGCCTTGAACTTGTAATCCCACTGCCTTAGCCTCCCAAGTAGCTGGGATTACAGGCTTGTGCCACTGCATCCAGCTCCAGATAACTCTTTATCTGGATGTTTACAAATGCTGTTTGCCTTCCATCCCTCACCTGCACCCCAGCCACCACTACCACCACTAGGGGTGGTTAGCAGTCAGTCTTTTCTGTATCTTCTTAGATGTCACTTTTTCCAAGGCACCTTCCATTCACATCTCTTCCACTATATTACAGATATAGAAACCAAACCTCAGAAAGTTAAAGTTACTAGCACCAAGTCAGAGAACCCAGATCTCATATTCTTAACTCCTGGGAATCTTATACTGTATTAAATAACTCCCACTGATCCATTAATCCAGAGAAAGAGAAGGACACAAACTTTCTGACCTTCAATGCTACACATTTTGATCTTTTCTTTTTTTCCATTGGAGCCCTGCTATGTAACTACTTTTCCTCTCCATGATTCCCTTTAGGTGGATGTAATTAAATGACACAAAAGAAGGCACCCCTGGCCAGGGCAGAGGGATGAGGCAAGTTTATTATACGTGGGGTAATAACTCCTAACGTACCCTGCTAGGTTTGTGTTCATTCCCCAGGTAACAGTTTCAGAAAACATCATTGCTTCTGGTTCCACCCTCTAGAAAGGAAGGCATGAGCCTTCTAGTCAACCATCTGCGCACACAATGCCAAGATCTTACTCCAGCCATCTGCTAGAACCTGAGGGAAGGGAGGAGACTTCTGTCCACACTGCCTCATTCTCCCTCCCCTGCTCCAGGGTTCCAGAGCTGACTGGTCACACTGGGAGTCCGACCACAAACTTAAGCTCCATATGCTT
This sequence comes from Sciurus carolinensis, assembly GCF_902686445.1. NCBI lineage: Eukaryota > Metazoa > Chordata > Mammalia > Rodentia > Sciuridae > Sciurus > Sciurus carolinensis. The sequence continues at coordinate 52,234,059 of NC_062229.1, read as the reverse complement.
GGAATGGTCTTTGCCCAGGTATCTTGTATATACCAGGGGATATGAATCAGAAAATATTTGGACAAAACATTAAGAAATTAATTTTTTTTTAAATACAGTAAGGGTTGGCGCATTGACACATACCTGTAATCCCAGCAACTTGGGAGGCTTGAGGCAGGAGGATCACAAGCTCAAGGTCAGCCTCAGCAACTTAAAGAGACCCCCAGCAACCCAGTGAGACCCTGTCTCAAAATTTAAAATATAAAGAAGGACCGGGGATGTAGCTCAATGGTATAAAGTGCCCCTTGGTTCAATTCCCAGTACCAAAAAATAAATAAATAAGGAGGGGGAGAGAAAATGGAGGGGGCCACAGTTAATAAGAAGGTGAAGGAATGGTTCATAAAAATTCAGTAAAAGAGTAGTCACATCAATGTTTATAGCATTTCAACTCACAATAGCTAAGTTATGGAACCAACCTAGGTACCCTTCAACAGATGAATGGATAGAGGAAATATGGTATATATACACAATGGAATATTACTCAGCCATAAAGAAGAATGAAATTATAGCATTTGCCAGTAAATGGATGGAACAGAAGACTATCATGCTAAGTGAAATAAGCCAATCCCAAAAAACCAAAGACCGAATGTTCTCTCTGATATGCAGATGCTAACACACAATAAGTGGCAGGGTGAGAATAGAAGTACTTTGGATTACAGAAAGGGGAATGAAGAGAAGGGACTGGGGATGGGAATAGGAAAGACAGTAGAATGAACTGGACATAACTTTCCTATGCTCATGTATGAATACACGACCAGTGAAACTCCACATCATGTACAACCACAAGATTGGAAGTTATACTCCAAGTGTGTATGTCAAAATACACTCTAATGTCATGTATAACTAAAAAGAATTTAAAAAATTAAATTTTAAAAAATTCAGTAAAAGAATAAAAGAAACAGAGCTGCCCTTGCTCCCACTCTATGCAGTTACAGTCTTTTTTATTTAATTTATTTATTTATATGCAGTGCTAAGGATCAAACCCAGTGTCTCACATATGCTAGGCAAGCACTCTACTGAGCCACAACCCCAACCCCTTTACAGGGCTTTTTAGTCAGCTTTTATGTCACAGTGACCAAAGGACCTGACAAGAACACAGAGTTTATTTGGGGTTCACAGTTTCTGAGGTTTAGCCCTGGGTCTAAGATGAGGCAGAACATCATGGCAAAAGGGTGTGGTGGAGGAAATCAGCTCAGGACATGCCAACAAGGAAGCAGAGAGAGAGAGTTCCACTCACTAGGGACAAAATATAAGTCCCAAAGTCACCCTCGAAGTGACCCACCTCCTCCAGCCACTCCCCACCTGCCTAGTTCCTGCCCAGTTAATCCATAACTGCTTAGGTTAAGGCTCACATAACCCAATAATTTTACCTCTAAACTTTCTTGCATTATCTTACACATGAGCTTTTGGGGGACACCTCATATCTAAACCATAATAAAGGGGCCTGAGCAATAGAGAATTTGGCCCTGAAGGTTTCTAATCTATGGCAATGGCTTTTCCGCTCTCCCTCTGGTCACACATGGCTCAGTAGTACACTGAGTTCCTGGTCAGGAGCTCAGGAACCTTAGTGATGGCAGAGAAGTAGAGACAGCTACCTGGGATACATATTGATGGAAAAAGAATAATCAGGATGTAAAACAGACAGACTGGGAGGACGGAGGCATGAAGAAACCTGGAGGCCATATCTTGTCCCCATTAGAGTGGATTCAAAGACTATATCTGATTCTCTGCTGCCCCTCCCCACCTTGCCCCAGGCTTTCCTCCAAAGGAACAACTGTGTTGGAGGCAATGAGTTCCTGTCAGTAAAGGATTCAAGTTCAGAGTTAGCAATAATAGGAGTAGAGGTTGCACCGGTGATTTAAACTGGAGGTGGAGCTATTATGACCTTAGCAATCACCTTCAACCCTGAGCTCCTGACTAACCCTGAGCTCCTGAGTTCACTGCCCTCATAACTCTTCAAGTCTCCAGTCTCATCTCACTTCACTCAGTGGGTGTTCCTTCATTCCATCACTCGGGAACATTTACTGAGTCTCTACTACGCGTCAGGGACCAGGTTCAAGGACAGACCCTTCCTGGATCCTACATTCTTCTGGGTGGATGTACACAATAAATCCATAAATAAATGCATGAGTAATATCATTTCAGGCGAGCTCCATGAGCAAAATATAATGAGAGAATGTGACTAAAACTGATGGGGAGGGATTGCTTGGGACAGAGAGGTCAGGGAAACTCTCTCTACAGATGAGACACCTGAGCTGAAGGGTAAGAAAGTGCAGGTCATGGGAAAAAGCAGTGGATGAGTACACTCAGTAGAAGAAAGAGCAAGAGCACAGGCTCTGAGAAGTCTTTTGGACAACTTGAACTGAAATACTGATCAACTGCATTCCATTCTGAAGGCCCACAGGCTAACAGCCCTGATGCCACAGTCGGCCTTCTCTTTTGTCCTTTTGTCAGGTTTTCTCAAGCGAAAGCACATCTGAATTTTCCACCGGAAGACATGTTCTGAGCAAGGGTACAAAGAAAGCGTGTGCACCAACACACCACTCCCTAAAAATTTGGGCCTGCTCTGGACAGGGGGTGAGCAAAACTTGCACCTCTCCACCAGCCATTCAGAGTCCATTTTTATGGCACACAGGCTTCTCAAAGAACATGATGAAAAGGGAACCCTCTGGAAAAACACATACCTGTTCTCCAATGTCTCATGTAAATTTCAGGAGTATTCCAGGGCCCCAGGTTTAACACTCCTTTTTGTGGAGTTCAAGAAGAAAGAAACTAAACTGACAAGAAGAAACTAAACAGGTGCAGCCCAGGGAGACTCCACTGACACAGGAGTCAATCTGCTGGAGATGAAAGAATGGAGGAGAGGGAGACAAGATCAGGCCCCTGGGCCCTTAAATAGACTCCCATGCTCGGAGACCAGAGGATGTGTGCCTGTCAGGGGGCCATAGGCTTGAAGGAATTCAAGTGAAACCTCATCCACTCCACCCCACACACCACCCCTGAGAAGCAAACATCCAGTCACATCTAAGAGCTTCCAGAACATTCAGGACCCCATTTCCCAGCAGTTTCCTTGACAAAGTGCATCTCTAACCCCACATTCTGAGATACACTTTGTACAGGGTTGGTTAACCACAGTAGGTATTCCTGCAAAGCCCAAGTTTCCTTGGGCTGAGGGAAAAATTCTGCTACTGCAAAGAAAACATCAGCTCCCTAGGAGGAAAGGAGGAAGGAAAAGTGTACACATCCATTTCATTAGGAAACTAGGAATGTGGATGCACTATTAGTGCGATATCAGCAGTGATAATAAGAGTAACAGCAGACAGAACTCACCTGGTACTGTCACTAATGGGGAACTTTAAACTTATCAAACTCAGGCACAGATATGTAAAGTAACTTGCCCAAGACTACCCATCTAAGACAGAGAGCAAACCTCTCCTCTTCCACACCCAAGGGAAGAAAGTAGTTACACCTAGGTAATGCATGAAATGCTTAAAAATAAGTTTCTGCATTCAGGACAACTGCTGTTTGGCAGTTTGCCCAGTTTTGGAAGCTAGCCTGGTCCAGGCAATAAATCGAGCAAGCCAAGTCCTCGAAGAACAAGCCCTCTGTTTCCGCAACATTCAAGCCCACTGTGAGACCAATGATAATCGAGGGCAGCCCTCCACCACCACAATGCCGAAGGGAACCATTTCCATCCAGCTTTATCAAATTCCACCCTTAGAAAACGCTCACCCATTTCTGCCTACGAGGCACCAATGTCCACCTAAACCTCTAAGCGTCCGCCACCGACCTCAGGATTGTTGGTCTGCGCAGTTTAAAAGACGAAGCCGCCCGCTCAAGGACCCGGGCGGGTCCGGGCGGCACTCGCCTCCCAGAGTGCTCAGAGCCCGGCTGCCCCGCCACCAGTGACCGGGGGCCGGTGAGCCACCAACAGCGCCTCGCGCGAGGCTGACCTGGAGACGAAAGTTGAGGAAAAGGGACGCGCCCCCAGGACAGGTGGCGCCTCCCTCCCCGGAAGTAGCCCCGGGAACTTTCGCCAGGAGCTACCAGGGCACCGAGTCAGCGTCTCCAGCAGAAGCAGCGGCTGGTCAGGGCCGCGGGTGGCACTGCCCACCTGCGCTGCGCCCAGCGCGCCCCTTTTGGCGGTGACACCCGGAGGGAGGCGGGGAGTCCAACTCTGGCGGGGTTGGTGGGTTAAGGGAAGGGAGGCGCGAACCCCTGAGGCTGCAGCGGGGGATGGGGTTCGCTTCCAGCCTCGCGCACTCACCTCAGCGCCCCGCGCTGGCTCGGCCCGGCGGGGCTGAAGAGCGCTCGGCGGCGGTGGCGGCGGCGAGTGGCGGGGCGGGGCCGGGGCGGGGAGGCGGGGCCGGCCACGTGGGCGGGAGGCGGGAGGCGGGTCCAGGACCCCGCGGGCGCAGAGGAGGATAACGCCGGTCCTGGACGCGGCCCCACGTGGCTACTGTTCTGCACCTTGCTTCCCGCTCCGCGCCCGGGTCTACCGGAGGGCTAAGAAGTGAGGGCAGTGGGGCCCTCAGAACATCCCCTCCACCCAAACCCGACTGAGGCGGAGAGTTCACCGAGCTGGAAACTGGGAGACGCAAACTGCTCGAGGTTCCTGCTCCCTGGGGCCGCAAGGCGCGGTGGAAACCCGGGGGGTGGCTAAAGGGCAGGTGGATCCAAGTGGGAGGGGCGTGTGGCGGCGCTTGAGCCTGGAGTGGCGGGATTGCCCTAGCTGGGTAGGGCCAGAGCCAGCGCGCGAAACCCCCACCCCAGCCGCTAGGCAGATCTCAGCGTGTCAGGTCTTGCCCAAGCCTCGCTTTCCTTGACTGTAGAGGTGAGAATGACAAGCCTCGAACTGCCCGAACCCCAGGGCGCCAGCAAATCTTCAGTAATCGAGGGTTTGTAGTTGGGTGCTGAGCCTGTAGGAGTGACTGGGTCACCCAAGCAGAAATCAACATGGGAATCTTTTTCTTTCAGCAGATAAATGCCTATTGTCCTCAGGACCTCATAAAGTCAGGAATAAAGAATTCTCTAGGCTGTAGTTACTGAGCCATCATGAAAAGCACTGCTGCTGAAATTTTTTAAAAATTAATATTGCTTCCATGCACCACCTGTGCATTTTAGGTGTGTGAAGAATTTTAACATTCCCAATGTTAAAAATGGAGAGTCTGTGTGGCGCCCACTTCTCAGAGGAAGAAACTGAAGCTTAGAGAGTTGAAGCCAGCCCCAGGTCAGAGAGTCCCTGGAGATGCCAGTGAGTCCCCTGCTTACCATGGAAAGATCATTAGCCAACAGACTGGCGCTTAAACTTTTGCCCAGGTGCGAAGTGAGCTACAAGATCAGGGTTGAGTGGACTTAATTCTCTCCAAGTGAACTCTAACTGCCACCCCTACATCCCACCTTATAGGATGGGGAGAGGGAGAACTCACTGGAAGGCATCCCTGGGATGTAGATCTTCCAGTCCAGCCCCCAGGACCAGCAGGAGGTATTCATACCTTGCCTTGACCCAGCTGGGACTGTCCTCATGGCAACCTCTTCCTGGCCTACAGCCCCCTTTTGGGCCAGAAATCAAGCATCTTGAGCAAACCAATGTTCATTCCAACAGCTGTAGCTTCATTCCACTACAGCTTCAAGGGAGCTTCTAGACTCTAGACCCAGAGCCCTGGTGACCCTTTGGTTTCCTGTTCAGGGAAAACACACTCCCCTAAGTACTCCAATTTTAAGGGCAAACCCAGCGTCCAGACCTCTAGTCCTCAACCTTTTTCCCCAAGAACCCCTTTGTTATTCTCCTTCATACTGTGGAAGATACCTATTAAACCAACGATGTTCATTAAGTAACTACATTTATTAAGTTCAAAGCAAAGGGCTTCCACTCTCATTCACCCAGGACTCAATTGACACTTCAAACCCACATGTGACACTTGAAAGTTCTACCCAGGCAGCCTTGCCAAAGAGAAGAGTTTTCTTTCAAATAGATTTAGCTTAATTATTTGAGTGTCAACTACATGCCATACACTGTGCTTGGCTCTGAAGGACAATGGTGACTACTACCAGGACAGATGGTCTGGGACCTCATGGAGCTGATGGGGCAGATAAACCCCTCGATAGGGAGCAGGACATGGCAAGAGACACTTGCAGAGGCACTGGTCCAGGCAGAGGAAGGCTTCCTGTGGGAAGAGGTCTGGGCTGAACCCTGATAAGGCAGGGAACCAGGCAGGGGAAAGTGAAAGTTCAGGTGATGTGGAAGCCCAGAGGCAGGAGAGAACAGATCACCATACTGGAAGTCCACAGAGGCAGCAGGTGGGGGTAATGAGGCCAGAGGGGCCTTGTTGGACAAGGTGAGACAGACTTTGCTTGTAGAAAGGTTCAGGCGGAGGCATTCAGGATTGGGGGGATATCACACTGATTGCTGAGTAAAGAAGGAATGCAGTGGTTAAGTCTGTTCACAGTCAAAAGCAATGTGTGTTTGTATTGTTATTAAAGGCGAACTCCTTGACTTTTTTTTTTTTTTTAATTCAGGGTTTCCAGAAAGCAGAACACATCTGCGATAGAATATGCATACTAGCAGCACATCAGTTTTATCCCACAAGGGCTTATATATGCAACTTCCTCTCATGCTATGCCTTCCTCCTATGCCATACTTGGCCCTGTGGCTTGGGGAAGAAAGAAGGAATTGGTCCCTGGACTCAGGTTGGAAGTCTGTTGGAGGAAAAATGATAATCTTTTGGTGGGGATGTGGAAGGGGATAGACAGGAAATGGGGATTACTGTCCAGGGTTTGGAAACTGGTGAAGAGACCAAAAGATACCAATAATCAGTCATTTTTTTCTCCTTGGAATAGTTCAGAAGGGCTTGTTCTTGAATTCACCTGTCTTCCTTAACTCTGCAAGAAAGGTTGGGGTAGGACAAAGACAATCACTTCATTAAATCATCTGTTGGGAAAGCCAGAGTTTCTGCAGGAGACCCCAGCATGGAGGGGCAGATGATGAGTTATGATTGACATTAGACAGGAAAGTAATGGCGAGGGGCTGAGACATAGGGGTGAGCAGCACAATTGGGGAAAGCATCTGTGCAAGAAGACATGATAATCTGGGTACAATGGCACTTGCCTGTAATCCCAGCTACTTGGGAACATGAGGCAGGAGGGTCACAAGTTCCAGACCAACCCCAGTAACTTAGGGAGACCCTGTCTCAAAATCAAAAGGGCTGAGGCTTAGCGGTGGAGCATTTCCCTAGCATGTAAAGACCCTGGATTAAATCCACAGCACTACAAAAATAAATAAATAAATAAAAATAATAATAAAGCACAACAGAGGACAAAAACAACAAGACCCTGCCTCCTGGTGTCCACCATGTACCTTGAATACTTGCTGAGCCTGTTGTATGTATGTTGTATGTATTTAAGACCCTCTGATTATATAACACCTTTCATTGTAAAACAATGTAGAAAATTCCAAGAGATATAAAGAGTAAAATGGACCCCACTCACAATCACCACCCCAAGATAACCACTGTTAATTTGTGTTCTTTATATTTCCTGTAACACTTATGAGCCTTTTCCTCTGTCATGAACTATTCTTTTACAAGATGACTGTTAAAGCCTGCTTGGTTTGTCATATGAATGTGCCCTCTTCTTATAATCAATCTTTAAGGGCACTTGCTTTGTTCCTCATTTCTCACTATCAAGATCAACTTTGGTGATGAAAATCTTTACACAATAAACTTTGACACACATTTCTGGTTACTGATTATAAAAGATACAACCCCAGAAGTGGAATTCCTGGAAGAGATGCTCAACCTTCTGCCTATAACAGTGCCCTGCACCAAAGCTCCTCCCCTTTTAGGGATCTGAAAGGTGTGGAGCAGCACATTGATGAAGCAACACTAGCTTAGTATAGTCCTCACCCTGAGGATGCTGACACCTGTGCCAGGATTAAGGACCAAAGAGGAGAAGTCAGCAAGGAATGAGCTTTGGTGTTCATCTCCAGGATCATTTGTGGTTTTAAGCAGGGAGTGACATCTGATCAAGGCCATTCCAAGCTGGCCTGCTTAACTGAGACCTCCAGGAGACAGAAGGTCCACCTTGGTTAGCTAGCCCACCAGCCACCCAGGGCTGATGGAGACATTCATGGGAAAATCCCACTAACTATACATCCTTTGACCTGCTGCTTGGTGCCCACATCCACAGATGTGGGACTGTGTGCCAGATTCTGTGCCACCTGACCTCACATTCCAGCCTCACAAGAGCTCTGTTAGGCTTTCCAGATGGGGAAACTCTAAAGTCCTAAACAGGGTAAGACCCTTGCCCAGGGTCCACAGAGAATAGAAGACTAAGATCTGAGTTTAGGATGCCAAAGACCAAGGTCCACATTTTAATCACAATATTAATAATGCTAATAATAATCATCTTATCAATAATACACAGTTGTGCATTTGTGTGCAAGACCTTTAAAAACACCAAACTTCAGTAGCATAAAATCAAAGGCAGGATCTGCCTGCATTTGCGTTTGGTGACCAGACATGCTCCTGCTTTCTGTTCTTACAAGTTTCCTCAGGCCTGGCCTTGGTTTGTCTTGAAGCTAACTCTTGCCCACTCCCTGGAGTTTCTGAAAAGCAAGAATAGAAAAGACCAGGTGGAGCTATTTCATCCTGGGAGACTATTATCCTCTCTTCTCCACTATCCAAAAAAAAAAAAAAAAAAAAAAAACACCAGAAAATTCCCTTGCACTGATAGTTGGTTTGAGAAATCCTGCCTTTGTTCATATGCAGAGCTGGGTGTGGTTATCTGTCTGGACCTGGGACCTTGCAACAAGTCCAGAAAAATAGAAAAATGCATCCCCATTAAGGCTCAAAGGTGATGAGGAGAAAAGGAGCTGGTGAATGGAATCAGAGCAGATCTCTAGGAACATGGTCAACTGTCACAGGCTATGTCGTCAACTATTAAGAACCCCAGCTGGGTGTGGTGGCACGTGCCTGTAACTCCAGTGGCTTGGGAAGCTGAGGCAGGAGGATCTGGAGTTCAAAGCCAGCTTCAGCAACAGCGAGGCACTAAGCAACTAACGGAGACCCTGTCTCTAAATAAAATACATAATAGGGCTGGCTTGGCGGTTAAATACCCCTGAGTTCAATCCCCAATACCCCACCCCAAAAAAGAGAACCCCAGAGTACATTCTAAATTTAATTTTTCTCCCACTTCAAACCCCACCACCCACCTTCTCTCTAGACCACCACAAAATAGTCAGTGGTGGATAGAGATGATTTAACTTTGCCCCTGGAAAATGTTCCCAGGTTCAAGCTCCTTGTGGGCATGAAGCCCATCTCCATGTAGTGCCCCCGCAAGGTCTCCTCTTCACAGAACAGTTAGCAGCTACTACTTAACAGGACAGTTGCCTAGCACTTGCTGAGTGTGGCCTTGGTGTTCTATGTACCCCATTTCATTTAATCCTCATAGTAAGTCCATGTGGTGGGTTATTCTCCATCTTATAGAGCATTTAAGCAATTTGCTCATAGTTCCATACATAGAAAGGGCTAGAGTCAGAAAGCAGAGATCTTGTGTGTGCCTTGTCCATTACTGTGTCCTGTGTCCCTGGCACACATGTGACATAAAGGCTGTAAGAAGTCATATTATCTCTAAACGTGAAAAGTGGTATAACATCCTCACCAGAAAAAGGTCAGGGGGCCAAGCTCACAACTCTTGCAATAAACGTTCCCTTAATCCCAAAGAGCCCATTTAAATATCGTCTTACTATAAAAGGCCTTAAGCAGTGTTTGTGTCCATCACCCTCCTTTACTGCACCCTCTACTTCTTCTTTTTCTTGAGCTGCTTCTGATTCTGTTCCTGTGGGTAGTGAGGACAGGATAAGCCAGGGGAAGGATGGAACACAGACATGTTATTGAGGACACAATATGCCAAGGACACCAAAAATGTAATTTCCTTCCCTCCCCTACCTGCTTAGTTTGTCACCTATAATTTCTTACTCAGCTTTAAAAAAATGGCTTTTTAAAAAAATTTAAGCCTGCAAGAGAAAGGTGGACTTTGTTTCCTCCAAAGTTGGCATTTCTTTAGGAAGGGGATGTAGCTCAGTGATAGAGCACATACTTGGCAAGGCCCTGAGTTTGATGTCCAGCAGCACAAAAAAAACAAAGTTGGCATTTCTATACAAAGAAAAACCAGTGGCAAGCCCCCACAGGCATTAGGGACTATAAGAACCCTAGGGAACTATAACAACAAACTCCACTTTCTAACACTGTGGTAAAAATTAGGATTTCTCATGTTATCCAAATGGAAGTTTCCCCATTAATAGGTAAAGTACAAGCTGTAACTTATTTTAATGAAAGAAGAGGAAATCACTTGTTGCAGCATTGGCCTGAGATTCTTCAAGTTGAGATCTACTCTACTTGCTTAAATTCTGAATCATATTTACTCTCAACATTTGGGTTGAGAAAGAAACTATCATTGCTACTCAAGGCTTTTTCTTTCTTTTAAACTATTGAGGGACTGACTATTGATAAGGATAAACAATGCTTCCCTCAGATGTTTTGACCCCAGGACTGTCAATTCCTTATTTGTGCCCTTGGCAAAGCTATCCAATTTCTGGACCTGCTGACAGTTCTTTCTGTATCAAGTGAAGGTAAGAAAAGGCATGAGTATTTGGCCTAAGAACTAGCTGTGCTAATACCCAAGGGGGTCCATTAGCATTTCCTCTCTGCTGCCCACCTCATGGGGAAGTGCTCTGCTGCCCTTGACCACAGAGACATTCTGAAGTCCACCGCTACCTGAATGGCTAGACCCTTCCCACGGGGCCATGTGGAACACTCTGGGTGGACTCTGCCACTAGCCAGTGTGAAATCATGAGTCAGTGAGAGCCTCTCCAAGCCTCAGTTTCCCTGTTTATAAAATGGACACGGAAGATGACCCACCTTGAAAGTAGCTGTGAAGATAAATGAGATCATGATCATACATGTCAAGTACTTGGCACTCAAACGCAGACTTCCTAAGAGAAGGAGAAATGACAAAGAGCACAGGAAACAAGAAATCAAGGGCCAAAATAAGCAGCAGCATCCAAGGTCACTATGAATAGGAAAAAAGCATATGCCAAGGTGAGGGACAAGAACTTGGAATTTCTTCCTCTGGGTGACCCACCGTGCTTTGCTTAAAGCTGGTGTTTATCCTCTCCTTCTGTTTTCCTTGAGTTCCCAAAAAAAGACAGCTTGCAGAACCTCGGCACCCAATAATCTGAGAAGGAATCTGAGAATATGATAAGGAATGGGTGAATGGAAAAATCCATTTAGTAAAATCTAGTATGCTCCCAGGACCCAAAATTTAGAACATAACTTTTTCAGGAAATGGCCCCAAGACTTGTATTCTGTGTCTGTGCTTTAACACCCATTTCAGGACCCTGTCATTTTCTGACATGTGCCACAGCATATCACCAGTTAATTTACCACCCTCTAAAGTAGGGAGTTTGGCCTGTTTTACAGGTAGGGAATTCAGAAGCAGACTCTCACATAATCTTATATGCATGGGGTCACAGCAACAGCAGCAGTGCTGGGACCTGATCCTGAAGTTGATGGGCACCAAGGAGTTATCTTACAAAGCATGGAGAGCACACAGAAGATGAGAGAATGTCTTCTGGAAGAACTAGCAGGCATCTGTTTTTCCAATTTGTGTATGGCTCCCAAATTCCAGTGTCTTTTTATTCAAACTTCTGAAAATGAAATTCATTTGTTCTGAGAGTCAAATTTCTTCTGTAGGGAACGATGTTGTAGCAGGAAGTTCTCCTGACACCACACAGGTGAAAGGCCACTGCCTGCTGGAGGATGTAAGTGGTCCAGGGTGGAGGGTTCCTCTTCTCTAAAGGGCAAGAAATATTAGCCACCTCATCTCCTCATCCTGAGGCAGAACCCTCCAAAAACTGCCAGGAACCTCAGCTAGCTAGGAAACAGGACAGGTATTCTAAATAACAAACCACTACAATCTTAAAACAAAACATTTTATTTGATGCAGAAATTCTAAGGTACAAAAACATTTTGCAAATGTCAGCTGTGGTCTATCACTTATTTACAAAGTTATACACAAATCAAACATGTCACTAACATTTTCAATGTAAAAATACAGCACACTGCTACAGTCTCTCAGTGCTCATTATTCCACCAAGGACAAACTTAAAGATGAAATAAAAACAATGACATTAATTACCACTGTATTCCACAGGCTTTCCCTCTAGAACATAGGAACAGGGAGTTTTTGCAGTAAAAATTAAAAAAAAAAAAAATTAACTAATAAGTGAAAATCAAAGTTACTTACTTACTCTCTAAATGAACACAGTTCCTTACAAAAGCTTTTGCTGTTGTCCAGACTCACCAAAAAAGTATGGTGAGAGAAATAAACTTTTTAAATAACAGACGATCATGTTAGTGTCATCCAATGGCAATTTTTTTGTCTAAAAGTTGGAGCATTCACTTATGTCTACATCATATACAAATAGAAAATTGCTCCTTTGAATCTTCTTGACTGGAATATTATATGCTATAAATGTCAGATATACAACAGGAATAGTTTGCTTTTGTCAGACTTCTGATTGTGCAAAACACAGTGGCTGGTCAATTGAGTGCCATGGCTCTAGCCCCTTGGAATGCAGAAAAAGTCCTTGAGATGTCTGTGGTTCCTGATGAATTTTGGGGAAGAACCAAAGAGGAGGAGAGAAGACAATTGGTCAAAATTCCTCAAAGGTCCTCACTGGGAGATTCAAAGGTGTTTGCAAATTAATCCCCAGACTGCAATGGGAAGGTAGCACTTAGAAACTGCTGGTCACCGACCAGTGGTTAAACTGAAGTCTGTACCATGTAGTGATATTACAAGTCACCAAGTAAAGGTAAAGTCTAGAGATTTGCAAAAATAGAATCCAAAATTGGGAGGGTAGGGTAGCTGCCACTCAAAAGGTAAGAGCTGGTCTCAAAGAGTATCCTGAAGTTCAGGAATGACAATCAACACATCAGAAGTAAGCACCACATGTTTGCCCTTAGGAAGGAAAATAAACCAGAAAATAGGACCATCACCAAGAGTGAAGGGAGGCAGGAGTGATAGCCTACTAATTCTTGGAATTAATACAAGCAACACAGCATTTTTTTAAAGTACCGTTATATTTTACATGCTAAGAGGCACTGGGCACATATGATTTTCCCTGTAATCCTACCCTGAGCTTGGCCATCACAAGGCACCAATATGAATAAGGCACCAATGTTCTGTTTGGGCAACTAAAACAAGTGTGAAACCGAGAAACAGAAGAGCAGTGAAAATTATTAAGCCTCTGGAAAACAAGAGCTGTGAAGAATGGTTTAACTGGGTGGGATTATTTACCACTGAAATAAAAACATCAGGGGGATGACTTCACTGTGGTTTTCAGATACAGAGAAGATGACCAGCTGTTCTTTCTCCACTACACCCTCAACAAAAGAAAGCTGGTTTGAATTTCTATAAGGAAGAATATACAAAAAACTATCTGATCAACAGGGTAGGTTACAGAATCTCCTTCACTAAAAACCCAGAATCTCATCTGCAGCCATATGTCTGGAATAATTCAGTGCAGCCTCTGTCTTGACACCAGGGAGGGAACATGTGAGATAATCTAAATTTTCTCCCAGTCCCCCAGATCTGAAATGGGAATCAAAGCTATTGGCTTCCTTTTGTTTACTTTCACCCTGCACCTGAGAAGGAAAGGGATAATAACAAGGGCGACCCAACACCCATGGGGACTCCTCATATCTCAACATCATGAAAAGCTTTTCTCTGTCCACTGTTTCACACAGCCAAGAGAGTCAATTCACAGATCATTTAGGACAGAAGATAATGCAAATACCTGGCTCTAGCAGACACTAGAGATTCTTTGCCTTATTATCCACATAAGCCTGTTTTTCTAAGTAGGTCTTGGTTTGAGTTAGAATTGCATACCACCTAAAAAAGGATTACACCTGAGTCCTAGAGGTTGTGGAGGTTAAGTGAAATTGTTCCAAACATTCTATTTCTCAAATTGGAAGACTATAAATCTGAACTTGAAATTAGCACCTGACTTACCTTTAAGATGTCAAGAAATGAAAAGAAGCAATTGAAACATTACAAATACATTCAGAATCCCATCAAAATTTTTGAAGGAGGAGCTGGGGAGATAGCTCAGTCGGTAGAGTGCTTGCCTTGTATGCACAAGGCCCTGGGTTCGATCCCCAGCACCCCCCCCCCCAAATTTTTTTTGAAGGAGAGTTAGGGGAAAGAAATAATCCAGCTACTGGCTGGATTTAGCCTTGGCATTCTCTGCACGGTTATTTGTAATTACCATGGGTGACTTTCATTTCAAATCTTATAAAGCAGACGTCACTAACTGGCAGCCAGTGGGTCAAATTAGGTCCATTTATGTGTTCTGTTGGTCCTGAATTTACTTTAAATATTTTAAAATTTTAGCTGCCAATATTTTTAAAAAAAAAATAAAAAAATTTTCAGAGTCTCTTGAGGAATGGGAAGATCAGGAAACACTGCATGTTCACAATCAACTGCAGTAGCTGCTCCCCATGGGTTGCCACAGTTCTACCATGCCCTATTGTTAAAGAGAAGGGGTACTGTTGCCATTTGTTATTACACACTTGTTTTCCTTAAACCTGACTACACTGGTGTCCCTGAAGGCATAGGATCTGCTGAGGATCTTCAACAGAAACAGAAAAAGACCAGTAACCTTCACATTGGCATTGTCCACCTCTCTCCAATAGAGAGAGTGATGTCTCTTCTTAAGAGAGCCAAATTAGTGTTGAGGTGGGTAGGGACTACAGGGTGTTCTTTCTTTTGGGAAGAGAGTGTGTCATTTCTTCTTCAGGGATAAAATAGCTTCCCCATTGCTTTAGTTTCTTATAAAGGAAAAAAAATGCTCACCTGAGAAAAAGCTCTCAAAATCCTGTTACCCTGCAGTTTTGGAGAGCTAGTCTTCCTGTTTGCTCATAAGTCAGGTGACCTGAGACTGAGGATTGGTGAAAAACAAAACCAAAATATCTTGTGGCTGTAGAGTAGCAAGAGAGAACTTTGACAAACATACACATAGAAACTTAAATATCTGTAACTAACTACACATTGATTCTAATGATGTCATCATTACTAAGGACAATTTTTTTTTTAACTTCTGATCTGGGACTGTTTTCAGTTAATAACATATCAACCGAAATCTCCATCTCATGACTTTATGGCCCAATCTCATTTTACCTCAAAATACTGTTACCTGGCTGAGTCCCTAACTCAATACCCAGGATTGGACTGGAATGACTTTTGATTCTTTCTAAACTTCCATGTACTTCAAAGGTCCAAGTCTAGTTCATCTGGAGGAGTTTCTGCACCCATTGTGGCTAGGCTGGGTCCATTAATGTGGTCCCTGTTACTTGTAGCTAAATTCTCAGAGAAGAACACATAATTACTTGGGTTTTAACATCCCTAATCACTCTCTCAGCAAAGTTTACTGCATCAGATGCTAAATCCTTTCTGTGGGATATTGGTGAATTAAGGAGAATGACTAGCTTCCTACCTTGGGCCTTCTTGGTTTCCTAGAGCCCTGGCTGAACACTGGTCCCCTTTGCAGAGGGCACCGACTTACCCACAGAAGCCACTTACTCTCAGATCAAGGTCTTTCACTGAGAGCATCACTATAATCGAATTCTTGTTTCCCCAATATCTAAAGCTAGTAAATTGGAAGAATTTTTTTTAAAAAATTTCATCTTATCATTTCCACTGTCAATTTGTGAGTCAAAAAATGCAACTCTGCTTAGAACAGATGTTTTGCCTTAATCTGTCTACAACACAACTATTCCCATTCCTAGCATGATGTGGGGGGAGATGCGGTGGAGAAAAAAAGAGTGAAACTAATGAAACAAAGCTAGAAAGACAGACTTCTCAACTTATTCTGAATCAGGCAATCATACTGTAGTTTTATTACATGGCATTTTAGAGTCTGAGTCTGTGAATGGTAGTTCAGGAAAATATTCAAACCCTAAATCCAAATTAAAACATGACCTGATTTTTGGACTAGCATCCTTTTTGTCCTTTCCATTTTTGTAACAAGTGAGTTCATGTACTGAACTCTCTGTCCACACCTTTGGACCTCAATTAATGTTCCTCCCAAAGCTCCAAACTGTCCCTGGGGCCACTTTCTCAGAGATGCCTATTTCATATGTGAAGCTGAATGTCTGTCCTAAAAGCAGCTCCCAGGTTCCTTGGAGAGCATGAAACGGCTCTTAATCTCAATCAGAAATCTCTCTAGTAATGTTCCAAGTGAATTTTCATTTCTTAGCAAGTTTGGACCCACGTATCTCCTTCATAGAATGTATGTGGGTGATGAAAACAGCAAGGCAATTTTATATGGGCAGAAGCTCTGTGCTTGTCCTGGATTCCACGTGGAACATCTCTCCTGTACCAAGAAGCCTGTTTTATGGAGAGACAGTCTTGCAGCTTACTGTCTCTCCCTCAGAGCAGCTGCAGGAAACTTGATGCCAGAGAACAGATGAGCACGTTATCCCAAGAAGCTGCCAGCTGCCTTTTACCGAGCAAGGAATAGCACATTTGCATCCAAAATACACATAAGCCTCTTCTTGCCAGCAGGAGTAAAAGCCTTCCCTTCCCCACCTGACAAGCACATGCTTGAAAGGTAAAGTTCTGCTCCACCCCACCTCCCACTGTTGGTCCTGTATAATGAAGGCAAGCCATGGTCCCCAAACTGAATGCTGAAACAACGGGCTGCCAAAATCAATGGCTTCTATGAAAAAGAGGTATAGAGATGCTCACACCTGCGCCAGGGCATGGGAAGGGCAAGGGTTTCCAGACAGGAGACTAACACATCATCACACACATGCTAATGAACAAACAGGATATGAACAAACATTTTCCCTTTGAAGACAGAGGAGACATTCATAAAAATATAACATTAACTTCTGTGATAGTCCCTTCCTTTCTACCTTCTTAAAAAGATTCTTGTCATCAATCAAAACAAGTTCAGGAGATTAGCTGGCCACCACCTCCATACACTGTTGCATTTTTGCGAATTCTGATCTCTAGTATTCTGGACACAAGTTTAGACCAAAAGGCCAAAATGAAGCACAGTTCGAACTACAACTTTCAATAATATGGTCCAGCTGGGTAACAGTCTCTTAAAATAAATGTCCAGACACCATCATCTGAGCTACAGCTTAGTAAGTGTAACCCAGGGAAACTTGATAGGCAACTCTGGCCTCCGCATGAGGCCTACTCAGACCAAGAGAAGACTCTGAGATGGAATGATCAAGACAGCCTGCTCTACTGCCTCCTCCTCACCCAGCCATGTCACCCAGTAATATATAAAAGACTCACTTTTTAAAAGGTGACTAGACATTCAGTCACTTCTTTGACATTTTACTCAAAACTTACTTAACACCCCTAACATCATAAGTTCCACATCAAAAATGCAAAAAATTGTCTTTTGCAATATGACAGATTCCAGAGAGACTGGCACTTGATTTCTGTGGCAATAATGACATTACAAGTGCTTTTTCCACAGATCATTTCAAATCAAAGTAACTAACAATGAAGAGCAAAGTTTGTGGAGCTCAAAGAAGTCTGAATGGTCAGTGTGAGCATTATCCTATTTCTTTTTACCTGTTTCCTTTCTACCTCTCAGAATAGGCTTTGATCCAGGAACTGACCTAATATAGCAAGGTGTTGTCAGACCCCATGGACATGCCTTTCAGAACTCCATATGGTCTTGGAAAATTGGCAACTTTGCCAAGATACCTGGTAGAGGGTTGGGAAGTACAGAGCAAGTACTGGCCAGAATTTCATTCCAAATTTCCTTTTATGAGCCCCCAGCTCCAAGAAGGCAGGTAACCAGAGATGAGCTATGGTACTAGAGAGAGGCGGCAGCTAAAGTGGCAATGCTTAGACTCTTCTGTTTTGTTACAAAGGGGCAACCGCGTGGAGTTCATCAGTGTAGCTGCGGCAACCAAGTTCTGCTTTGCACACTCCAGAAGCGAGGAGCTTAGAAGGAAGGGTAGGAGGATCCTCCTCACCTAAGGAGAGAAGAGAGGATAGAATCACACAGTCATTGCATTTCATTGAGCCTGGTACCCACAGCAGAATATGGTTGGATCTGCATCTGGACTAAAGGCTTTGCACAAATGATGCAGGCATCAGAATTAGTTCAAGATGTAGCACTATTAAAAAAAAAAAAAAAAAAAGATGTAGCACTATTATCCTCTTAACAGATTCTAGTTCCCTTACCTGAGGAAGAAAGACATGTTCCTTGAGGGTCAAGGGTTTACATGCATGATTAAAACTAGTTAAAAGGCATGGTAAGGAGCAGCCTGAGATAGCATCCTGGGGTTCCCTGGGGAAGTGGGCACTCCTACAAAGTCCTCCTACCGAGGGCCTGTACTGAACTAGGGTGAAAAGCATATTGCTCCTATGAATCTCTGGTTCAACAGATGTGACCTTAAAGGCAATGGAAAGTCCCGAAGTGGTGGCACATTCCTATAATGCCAGTACTTAGAAGGCTGAGGCAAGAGGGATAACAAGTTTGAGGACAACTTCAGCAATTTGGCAAGATCCTCAGCAACTTAGCAAGACCAGTCTCGAAATAAAAAGTAAAAAGGACTAGGGATGTAGCTCAGTGGTAAAGTGCCCTGGGTTCAACTTCCAGTACCAAAAAATTAAAATTAAAAAAAAAGACAATGGAAAGGTAGGGGGCAATAAATACTACAGGTTGCAACACAGACACAATTTCATAGACCTTATCCAACACCCTGTGAGGCAATGTATTTTGGTATTCTGATGTTTCTGGATTTCAAGAAGGCAATATAATGCACATAACCATATATTATATCACAACTCTTTGGGTTCTGGGCAGCTCACCATAATTTAGCAACAGTATTTCTGCAGCTCCAATATTCCCATTACTTAGGATAAATCCAGTCTACCAAAGGAGCTATATCATTTCCATCAGGTTTAACTGCCCAGTAAGTCAGCACTTATTAGAAAAACACTTGACAGACTTTAGAAATGTGGCAAAAGTGTGTACCATGAACCTGACTCAGTGGCACCTTACCCAGGCCAGAGGAGGAAGACACGCTCTCCGTCAGGGAAGACGTTTCTGTCTGGTCGGTTGAGAGTCCTTCCATCAGAGGCAGAGACAGCTCAGACGAGGGCACCGACGAGTCGTAGATGCCGGAGTCCCGCGGCATGTCCGAGGGGCTGCCCGCTTTCACATCATGCAGCAAGGGCTGCAGTGTGGAGCCACCCTCACGGGCAGACAGGGCCTCGGGGTCTTGGTCCAGGCACACGTGCTGACACTCCGGGTGCGAGTCAGCAGGCCCAGCGGCCCCAAGAACGGCAGCATCGGCCTTTAGACAGAAATCACTCTCTGGTCCTGGTTTGCAGATGACCTCATTTAAAACCAAGCCCGAGTCAAACTTCTCTAGGACGGGCTCCCGGTAGCGCAGGAGGGGAGGATGCAAGGGTAAGAACTGCTTCTCGAACCAGTCGGGCTCTTCATCGATAAACTGGTGCATGTTGCAAATGGCGACATACAGGGAACGTCCTGACTTGCTGCGAAAGTAGTTCCTTCTGCTGCCGTGTCCCAAGTGCTGCCCTGGCTCCTGGAGGCTACGGTCTCCTGAGTGCAGGTGGGAGCAGAGCTGGGGAAGGTTGTCCATAAGTTTGTATTTGGTACTCAGGTCCAGGATGCAGGGGACATCGCCTTCACAGGAATAATCAAAGTAGACGGCGATGAACTTGCTGAGCGCCGCGGATGAACTCTGCTTGGCCTGGCGGAGCTTTTCAGCAATAGCCGACACCGCCACCAGGAAGAGCTCCCCTTTCCCTGAGCCTCGGCCACCTCCTTTGTGTTTGTAGTTCTTCTTGTCCACGAAGTACTTCATGCCTTTGGAACACACCACGATGATGAACTGGGACTCGTGGATCTTCTGTATGACCCATTCTCTCTGCCCTTCTCTACAGAGACTGAAATCTTCCCACAGGTCCAGTGCCACCTGAAAAGAGAACAAGGCAGCTCCTTCATCTATACAGCAGGAGACAAGAGTAACAAGATGGTGAATGTTAGAGGAGGTCACATCATCTATGAGCACAGCTATGGGCAAGCTCTGATGCAGAGGAACAGCTGAGGATCTATGGTGAGACTCACACACAAGACCCTCTGAAAGGGCCTGCCATCCATCAACTCATTTTAGCCTCATGTAGGGTCATTACCACTGGTGCCCTACAAGTGAGAAGAAAAGTACTGAACTTTTACCAGCTTGTCTTAGGTATGGCAGAACCCACAGAGTGGTACAGAGCAAGAGTATGAAGGAACTGGTACTGGCTTATCTGAGTGAGGTTGCCAAGGAGCAGGTCCTGGAAAAGAGGATAGAAGACTCCAAGAGGAGGAAAAATGACCCCAAAGTATGCTGGGAAATGGAGCTCAGGCTAGATGCCAAAGTCAGGCATCCAGAGAGCATGCTTGACCAAGAAAACCTCTCTGGTAACTCTTACTGACCTGCAGTCAGCCATGTTGTTTGGTTAATGATGGAGAAGAGGTTGGTGAACTGCTACAACATGATGGACCATTCTGGTTAACTCACACCAGAATAACAAATACTCTCCTCCACAGCTTCACAGAAGTCTAAGGTTACATCTCTACAAGGCTTGTGATCAACAAGGTCTCTGGGGTATGACCTTTGGTAGGGGTAGTTGTTGTTGGTGTATCCCTGACAAGGGAATGAAAATCAGGTATATGTGGCTCCTCAGAGGGTTTCACCTCAGACCACTTTCATCCCATTCTATTGAAAACATCTCTTAACAAATGTGTTGGCATGCATTATTCCTTCTAAGTTTAAAAACTAATCCTCAGTGACTATGACCAAACATAGCAGTCACAATGTCTTAGAGAGGATGGGAACTCAGAAATAACCTTGCTCTCTTCTGCTGTAAAATGTTACCAAAGGAAAGAAAGCCCCAAGATCCATCTGCCTACTGAAAATAATCCTTAATTGTCTTATATGTTTCTTAATTCTTGCTGACATATTACATGCTAAAGTTAACTGGGAAAATATACCAACTTTTTTTTTTTTTAATGTTCATATCTTTGACTTGGCAATTCCATTTCCAGGCATTTATTCTTGAGAAATCATCAGAAATGGGGCAGAATCGAACTACTAAGATGTTTATGTATGAACTCATTTATGGTAAACACACACACACACATACATACTTTGGGAACTGAACCCACAGCACTTCCCCACTGAGCTACTCCTCAGTCCTTTCTATTTTAAGTCAAGGTCTTGTTAAGTTGCTGAGGCTGGCCTTAAACTTACCATTCTCCTGACTCAGCCCCCAAATTATTGGGATTATAGGAGTAATATACCAATATTATGGATCGTGTGACTATTTAAAATTTCAGTTTACATAGAACTGCTAATCTAAAAATTATGAAGAGACAGAAGTAAATTGTTCCAATCTGCCCAAAGTGCAATTGTATATGTGAGTTCATCTGTGCAGAAAAAGACTGGGTGGAAATACATCAGATATGTTTGTGGTATCTGAAGACAGTTTGTGCCACTGGATAGATTTTGCAGTTATTTTCCAGCAGGTGCTGATGGCCAAGTTCCTGGCTTTCATACAGGAGACTGGACCAGCCTTCAGATACATTTAATTGACAGCAGAGGGCAGCCTTACCACATGGAGAGAATCTGAGGATCAGGCTGATGGGCATTTTCAGAGTACAAAATTACTTCCAGCTACACAATTACTGTACAATTATTGCATTTTTAAGAAACAGGGTGTGGCTTTCACTTCAGATTCATTCTAAAAATCAACACTATATTAACATTATAGAAAACATTATAGACATTATAGAAAAGCTAAATATTCATAGTTAACTCAAGAACTGCTAAAAACATTAGCAGACATTCAAGCATTTGACACATTATTAATTTACGGATTCCTCCCTTCCTGCTGCCTCATTATCTGCAGCTACTGCCTTCTCCTGCATCACCAGTTTCTCCCTTTCCATGACTCTTTACCAGCCAATGTTCAAAACTCAAAACTGAAGAGCACTTTGTTAAACATTCATCCCTAAATCCCACAGGATCCCTTCCTCTGTTGGTCCCATTTTCCATTCCTCTTCTCAAGGACTTTAGATTCCGCACCTCACAACCACAGAAGTCCTGGAGAAAGTAGGCAAAACACTGGACGACGTTCATGTGATTCTGGCCATCTTTACGGGAATAGCACAGGAAGACCTTCCTCGAGCAAACTCCCTCGAGCCCTGCACATGGTCACCAGGATGGCTTGAGTGACCCCAGGTCCCACTCAGGTTGCATATCCCCATGGCAAGCCACTGATTTTTTTAATGCTCATAAAACTTCCTTCCAGGTGGGTGCCACTCAAAGCTTTTAAGCAGGAGAGTGTCACAGTAGGAATGAAGTATTAAGAAGCATTAGTGAAGGGTAGGACAGACTAAAAGACCCAGTGACTGAAGACTGTCTCCAATTTGGAAACTATGGCACTAATCAAGGGCAGACCTGGAAGAGAGGCAGCAGAGAGGGAGTACAAACCATGTGTTCTGCTCAGAATAAGAGAAGAGACTTTGGATTCCGCACCTCACAACCACAAAAGTCCTGGAGAAAGTAGGCAAAACACTGGACGACGTTCATGTGATTCTGGCCATCTTTACTGGAATAGCACAGGAAGACCTTCGGCCGCGGCCTGAACCTCTCCCTGGGCAGTGCTGCAGTATATGTGGAGGACTCAGAGCTCTCTTCATCTAAATGTGAATATATATTTTCTAAATTGGGAAAGAAGACAGGGTTGATACCTATAAATAAAGCCTCATCTTTTCCATATGACTTGGAACTCAACGATATCTTCAAGAAAGAACAGTTGACATGTCCACCTACAGAGTCCCAGTCCCAAAACTCCAATAGCCCCTTGGATCATCACTGAATGGGACAGTTGATTTCTGCAATGGAGCATCAAAAGATCAAAAACTGTTCCTAGTCTGAAATTGACTTTGGACAAGCCAGGAAATACTACAGGGGCCATTCTGGTCAGTGAAGTATCCAGAACTGGCTCTTAAAACCAAGTGAAGTACCTGCTAGACAAATTAAGCATTGGCAGAGCTGACCTTAAAAAAACAAAAAGGAAAGAAAGAAAAGGAAAAGAAAGTTTTCTTTTCTTTTTTTTTTTATAGTTGTCAATGGACCTTTATTTTATTTATTTATAGGCAGTGCTGAGAATCGAACCCAGTGCCTCCCACATGCTAGGCGAGTGCTCTACCACTGAGCCACAACTCCAGTCTGAAAAAGAAAATTTTTATTGAAGTACTGAGATATAATTTACAAAGATAAAGTACACAATTTTCTTTCTTTCTTTCTTTCTTTTTTGGAGATTGCAGAAGACAGGGGTTGGGGGGTGTCTCACTATGCTGCCCAGACTGGCTTCCAACTCCAGGGTTAAAGCATCTCTGCCTCAAATTCCCCAGTAACTGGGAATACAGGCATATGTCATGCTCAGCTAAAAGTGCACAGTTCTTCAGTGTACATCTTGATGAATTTTAATGTATCATCTGTGTAATCCCTATCTAAACCAAGGTATGGATTATTTTCAGCTCCTGAGAAGGGTTTCACTTGACACCTGATTTTTATAAATGATCAGGTCCTCCCTCTATCCATAGTCATGCATTAGAATTTAGTTTGAGAACTGAATTGTGCCTGTCCTTTTAATGGCTCCTGAAATTATACTCAAATATTTAAATTCTGGGAACTAAAGTAGCCAGGGCTGATGAGGAGCTATGAGGCTTCCCAGACATCCACCTTTAGAAACCAGGTGTTCCTATTCTCCCTCTCTCTTGGCACTGACCCCTGGATTGCCCCTTCAGCAGGGAGGGAGGAAGACATAGCACACAGAGATACCTTGTTGCTTCTTGCGGCACATCACAGTGAAGAGCGTTGCAAATGCCGATATGACAACCAGCGGCACAGTGATGGCCACAGCTCTGATGGGCCCAGCCCACGGGGAATGTACTGAGAAATTTCAAAGGGAAGGATTTTAAACTTAAGCAGCATAACAGGTTCAAAGATAAATAACTTTTTTCTTTATAAACATGAAGCTGCCCAACAGGTTCTAGGACCCCAAAACCACCTTTCTCCAGCACTGGTGTGGTGATTATAAAAGGATTCAATGGTTCATTTTTAAAGGGTTGTAGAAAATAATTCAGCAGCTGAGTCTGCTGAGACAGTAAATAGCTCTGAGAGGGAACTTCGCCTGAGGAAACCTCTCCTCCCACCACTTTTTTCCCAAGGACAACCGAATATTTAGTTTCAGCGACAGACATCAGACTGGCTTTGATCTTCCAGGCATCAACGTGAAGGTGGAAGGAAACTCATATTTGATGGAACATCATTTAAGAGGGAGGAGCTGAATTTCGTTTTGTTTTTGTAAGTCATAAAGTACAGAAAGTACTTTAAGTCTACAGTAGTCTAGAATCCAAATTTCAAACACAACAATACTTACCTGGTTTTAAAGCATAATGCATCACCTTTCTTGTTGTATTAGTGTCATCTACCAGCTGCAAAAACAGAGGATGCTGTTATTATTATTTTTTTTTTTTTTTGCAGTGCTGGGGATCAAACCCAGGGCCTTGTGCTTGCAAGGCAAGCACCCTACCGACTGAGCTATATCTCCCCAGCCCCACTGTATTATTTTTTAAAAAAGTGATAGCACTCAACAAATTGTGTCTAGCAGGTAAGTGGGGTGGGGGGTGGGGGGTGGTCGGAAACAGTGAATTCATTCATTATTCTATCAGTGGGCAGGTGATGGTGGGTGGGGGCACAAGTGGAGAAGAATGGCTGAGAGAGAGAAAGCTACTGGGGCCTGTAATCATTTAACAAGCTAAGACTAGGCATGAGGGATGCTTGGGTTCATCTCTGCTTTGCCAACTCAAACTTCTAACCACCCAATTTCCTGTCATGATTAAAAAGGCTGCTTCTTCACTTGAGAATTCAGCGAGTGAATCCCACAATCTAATAATTTTCTGTTAAACTGGCATCCTACCACTGATTTTACTGGGCCTGCATGAATACTTTAAGAAGGTGTGTCTGGCCCAAAACACACGCTGCTACTGAGGAATGCAATAACTAGGTATTTCGACCAGAATGTTAAGACATGCTGGTTGTCTCTGAATCATAGGGCTATGGACAAATTGTTAATTTACTTTTACCTCTATTTTTATAGTACCAATTTGATACTGGAAAAGGAATCTTAAAAAAAAAAGAAACATATCATTTACATGTTCTTTGAAGTAATGTCTACTGAGAACAGCAATGGAAATCCTAGAGCAATACAGGCAGATATAACATGCCTAACCTTTGTTTTTTTTTTTTTTAACAATAAAATAAAACTTTTTTCTTTCTTTTTTGCAGTGCTGGGCCTCAAACACAGAGCCTGGTACATGCTAGGCAAGTGCTCTACCACTGAGCTACACCCCAAAACAAAACATTTTTAAAGTTACACTTTTAAAAAATCTATCTTTGAGGGCTGGGGAGATAGCTTAGTTAGTAGAGTGCTTGCCTTGCAAGCACCAGGCCCTGGGTTCGATCCCCAGCACCGCAAAAAAAAAAGAAAAATCTATCTTTGTAGCATGAAAGAATATTATATAGAAATTTTAAATCATAGTTATGTGGACTATGCGGTTACATAAAAATATTATTTGAACTTTTTAATGAACTGATCAATTATATATAAACTTTTTTAAAAAACATAAGAACCATGTAAAAATATAACTGTGCTCACCTTCAATGGCTTGAAATATTAGTGCCATAAAGTTAGAACTGTACATGAACTGCATCCTGTAGAATTAATAATAGGGCTTTCTATGGTTATACATACCTCAATTATATAATCCCCTGGAGAAACATTTTGAAGGAGGCAGCTGGTTGTCTCTGTATTTTGTTCCTACAAAGAAGTAACCAACACTTTCAAAACTTACTTCTTGTAAAAGGTCATCAGAGACTCTTCTTTCCCCCAGAAATGAAGAAGACTTGCCTCCAGTCATACTTTCAGACGGTATAATTAGGTCAGAAAGCAACTGTATTTATCTACCTCACATTATCTGAACTTCACCTGGATAAAAGGTAGAAAGCCCCAGACCTGTCATATTCTGTCCTTAGCTGGTGGTGCCCTCAGTACGAATATTTCAACTGAAGGCAAAAAAAAAAAAAAAAAAAAGAAAAAAAAAAAGAAAAAAAATTCTAATACCCTCTACTTAAAAAGGGATGAGAAAAGATACTAGAGTTTATGTTTGGATGTGTTTTATTTGCCACAATTTTAACTTGGGCAAAAATTCAAAGGTCAGTGACAGAGATGAAAACCAGCAGGAGAGCAGAACTAAGTCAGAACCCAACATGAGCAGGATCACAGGTAGGAAGTGACAGTGTTTGGCCACCGTAACCAAAAACCTCTCTTGGTCCTTGAGTGGACAACCTGGCAATCCTGTAGGCTTCTGTGAAATGTTTCCCACTTCTCTAATTATCCTCAGTTGAAGATCTTGGTTACTGATCTTGGTTTAGATTTTGATAACCTAATGCTCACATTGAGCCACCCAAATTCCAGAGACCCAGGAGTCACTTTAAATCACAAGGTGCTCCTTTACACACACTCAGGAGCTCACCTGCTTACAAGTCTTTCGCTTGAAGGGTCCTTCATGTTTGAGCTTGTAATGAAGATAGAAAAAACGGAAGCCAAAGTTGTGTGGTGCATGGTCGAAGGACACCTGCATATCTGAACCGTGCTGGGTGATGTTCAGGTTCCGAGGCTTCCAGACTGGGAGAAGGAAGCACCCAGAGTGAGTATCCAGAGGCCTACCAAAGCTCTCACAGTGGCAACACTTTGAGACTTGACAGGTAAGAACTGCTATACTTACAGGGTTTACAGGCAAGGTTGTCCGGTTGTAACAACAGGTCACAGGCTATTAAAAGAGATACATATCTTTAGTTTTAGGACAGTTTGATATTTTCCTTACCCAGCAATTCAATAAAATATAAATATACTATGCTTGGTGCTGCTGGAACAGGAATAAAATACATCAATTCAACAATGATTTTCACTACAGGGCAGCAGTTCTATCTTATGAAAATTTAAATAGTATGATATAAAAATGTTAATGTAGTTCACTTTACTCCACATAAGTGGAAACAGTGTAAAGTCACCCAGATTTTAAAAGCTTTTCAAGCATTACATAGTTTGAAGGCTGGCAGCCAAGGGCAGCAGAGCCATATTCTTGCTACTGTCACATGGAGGCTGTTTTGGCTGTAAACAGAAATAATGGTGGCCCTCACCCCACTATGGAATGTGTGGTACAAGAGAACTTTGGAGTGGCTCTGGTAACTGTTGAGGGGTTACTTTGACCTTCATAGCATTCTGATTTAAAATCCTTTTGATGGATTCTAAAAATGACATCAGGCATTTATTAAATAGTAGTGTCAGTGCTAAAAAGCAGGTACTGAAACCAATAGTTGTGAAACAGGATCTAAATGTGATAACATCACACATTTGGGCCAATGGACTAGCCCAACATGCCATGCTGCTAACCCAGGGAAAGTCTTCAAAGCATTCATATAATGTCTCCCCACCCCCACCCCAAAAGGCAATTTCAAAGCTACAATGCTCTGAAATGGTGACTAAGGTCTACATCCCAAGAATGTATTCCCTACCTCCACCTCACCCCCAGATAGACAAATTAATTCCAATGAAAAAAATTAATTTTAAATTATGCTCATTTTTATTTGGGGAAGGTTCTTATAAACACACTCTTTGAATCCACAATTTGGTTATTATGCACAAAGCATCGAGAAATGTGACATGTGCGTGATCTTTGCCCTATGGAATCTCGTTCTAATTAAGAAAACAAGACTAATTGTTATAACTTTGCAGCACAGAAAACAACTACAGTAGGAATTCTACAAAGGATGCAGGCTGGAATTGAGACCAAAAATCTCACGAAAATGAGAATGACAACCAGACCACAAAAGAGGGGACATCGGTGTGATGGTATGGATGTAAGATGCCCCCCCAAAGTTCCTGTGTCAATTCAGGAATGTTCAGGAGTGAAATGATCAGATCATGATATCTATAACCTAATCATGAATTAATCCACTGGGTGGATTAATAATTTGAATGGATTAACTAGGTGGTAACTATAGGCAAGTGGGGGATGGCTAGGGGAAGTAGGTCACTGGGACCATGCCTTTGGAGTTTATATTTCCCTGATGCCTCGTTTGCTCTTCTCTGCTTCCTGGCTGCCTGAGCTGAGCACCCTTCTGCTCTGAAGATCTGTCTCACCTCATCCCCAAGCAATGGAATCAGCTGACCATGGACTGAACCTCCAAAACCATGAGTCTGAAACAAACTTTTCCTCCTCTAAGTTGTTTTGGTCAGGTAGGTATTTTGGTCACAGCAACAGAAAGATGACTAACACAGTTGGATTGGACTAGCTGCCAAGCATCAAGATCAGACTGATCAGGAAGCAAAAGGGGCCATTGCAGGTTTTAGGGGGACTGACCATCACATTTGAAAGCAGTGATTTAGGAAGATTAAAGAGACATGTACAGAGGAAGGTGAGCAACTAGGAATCCAGATGGCTCATGGTTGAAGGGAGGGACTCCAGTGCTGCATTTCTGAGGTTCAAATCCCAGCTCCAACAAGTCCTTTTTTTTAAAAAAACCCTATGTACACACTTAGTCAGTGGGGATGTCCCTTATAGGACTGTTACAGAGATAAAGTGTATTAATATATGGAAAGCATTTAGAACAGGGTCTGGCACATGGATGGATTTAAGTAAGTTAAATTTTCTAGAAAGAGGTGGTCTCAGGAACATGTTTAATTTTCTTCATCTAATCCTGACCACCCTTTAATAACAGGTATAAGATGGAATTGCTTCATGCTCCCACCCTACACCCCAAAATCAACTTATACTTTTGGTTCCTGAGTTTTTAAAAATCATTTGTGTGTGTGTGTGTGTATGGTGCTGAGAATCACACCCAGGGCCTTGCATATGCTAGGCAAGTTCTCTATCACTGAGCTATACCCCTAGTGCACAAGTCACATTGTTTTGATATGTGGCTGTCTTAATGGTGGCTATAGTGACCTCAAAAAAATCAGCCATCAGGTCTGTTCTACAACAAACCAGGAGTGGATGTCTCTGGTTAGGTTGGCAAAGCTGAGCTAAACCTTCATTTTAAAAAAGTACATTTCTGGAATTTTCCTCTGGATGTTTTTCTCCTCATCCTGCTTCTTTCCTACCAGTATCTGGTGTAGTTTTGAATACATCTCTATAGAGCAACCCTTAAAAGCAGGAAACAGGTAGGAAAGACCACACTCACCTCGAGTTCTGAAGAAGAAAGGGTGGTAATTGCTTTCATTTTTAATGGAAGGGAAAGGGACAATCTTTACAAAGTAATCCGTTTCAAATTTCATATTCAGGAAAGGTTGAGATTCCATTCCCTAAAAGGGAACAAAAACACATGTGGTGTCATGAAGAAATTACCCACCCTGCCACCTGCACCTGAGACCTTTACTCCTACCTCAACTGTTGCTCAGACACAATTCAGAGCTGAGGACATGACCCAGGGAAGCAGAAAGTCAGGTCTATTTCCTGGACCAAGTTTGGGTTTGGATCCGTAACTATGAAGATGGACAAGTCTGTCTGTTCTCTGGCAAGGAAGTCATGGCTTGCTAAGCCTGAACCTCAGAGTGGCTGAGAGAGAAGAGTAAGCCCACAAACCCCTGCAGAGCACAGACACCTTTTGGATGGCTGCTGCAATGTAACCTGAGAGGTGTGTTTACCGCAGAGAGGTGCTGGAGAGCTTCCCTGTGAGTGCGGAGCAGGTTGGTGTTGCCTCCCTATCCTAGCCCACCTTTGGCGGGGCAGGGTGGACCCCACTGCTCTGCTTCTCCAGTTTCAGACTTTCAATAGACCATTCAGATCCCAGAACAATGGCATGTCTTCAGGAGCACATTCCCCAAGTGTGACTTACAGTTCTTTTGAAGCTACTGTTGAGCTGCTTTGGGTCCTTTAGAATCAGTTGTTGGCACTGTCTTCCCTCCGACTTCAGTTCCTCCAGTATTACCCGAAATCCTTTTAGGAATTCAATGCCTAAGCAAAGCAGGATGCTTTTATGAAAAGCAAACCTAATTATTTCTGAACACTTTCCTTCCTCCAAGATTAGGGTCCTCTCCACCTACACACCGGATGTAAATACTTGCTCTGCCTAGGACATCTGAGTCCACAGAAAGGAAAAGCACACACTCTGCATTCCTCTGGGACAGACCAGGTGATTTTCTCTGTCCCACAATTACGACTATAATTTAATTAATCTCTAATCCACCTGGCCGTCACAAATATCCACTGCCTGTGTAACAATAGGGTTCAAATATTTAGACCCAAGTCACAATTGATCATAAAAGTCTGCAGTGGACTATGTAAGTTCTAGGCCAGTGAATAAGGGGCATTCAGCTGACAATTCCCAATGTTGACTGGGAAATGTCCCTAAACCATGTTTCCACTTTAAGTTTTAGCTCTATATTTTTTGGCATGTTTCACTGAGCAGCATACAAAATTCCCAACAAAGTGTGTGTCTGCACCCAAGGGGTTCCTAGACTAGAGATTAAATAGCTTAAGAGAATGCTGATGGATTTACAAAGCATTTCTTGCTCTAATCACGCCTGTAAGGCAGACACCCAAGGGCTGCCCAGTGTGTGCTCTTCATACAGCCCTCAGAGGCCAGAGACACCCACAGTGCTGCTGAAAGGCACTGGCCCAGCCTCCCGCCACCTGAGCTTCCCCCACTGCACGTCCCACTAGATGCTTTCAAAAGGATTAAGCGCTGATGGCCACAAGAGCCAGCACCGGGGCTCTGTATCCCATGGAGACCAGAGTGGTCCAACTGCAGCTGGAGATCCCCAAAGCTGGCCTCAATTGGTGAGATATCGATTTCACATTCTTTCCGAACACTAGACAAGGAGACATTTTCAAACCTTCCCCTCCCAGGGCAAAAGTAATTACACAGGATGCAATTAACCAGGTGGGAAAATTATTGAAGGCAAAGGCCAGGGAAATCTTTTTCGAACAGGTTCTCCAATCCTGTAATTATTTGACGAACAGCACATTTTTCATGGTGGGTAGGGCAGAGGCACCACAATCAGAACCTTACATTATAGGGGTTCAGAGCACTCAGAGCCCCAGAATCAACTCTAGTAGGTCATGTTTCAACCACAAAGCTTCCTGTGGGGTGATGGTCAGCTGACCCATGGCCCGGAGATCCAGACATAATGGCAAGCTACAAGGTCTTTGGACCAACAACTATTTAGTAGATCTTGTAGAAACTTGTCTTTTGAGATTAAAAAATAATTTTTTAAGCAGATTCTTAGTGTTTATACAAAGATTTAATTTATGCAATGTTCCCAGGATTATTATTTAACAATATCCAAGTGATTAATATGATTAAAGGTCAGGCAACTCATGAAATTACAACAAACCCGGGGTTGGAGGTAGAGGCAGCAAATATAATCCCTACACCACAGGAACTTACTTATCATAAAGCTAATAGCATCTTGTTGTTATAGAACGACAGGCAATTTTATAAAGTAACCTTCCCCAAATGGACTTATTTGCTCTCTTTTACATCATTTATCTCATTTACATCTCTTTTACATCACTGATTCCTAACAATCACAGAAGGAAGGTGCTATTATCCCCATTTACAGATGAGGAAACTGAGGTTTAGAGAAGTTAACTTGCTCAAGGTCACACAGGAATAAAATGACAGAGGCAGGATTCAAACCCAGGAAATACCTGACTCTCAGTCAGTGTCCTTAACCCACATGCTTTCCTGCCTTCCAAGGACTTTCCCTGTTTGAACCGGATAGAACCTGTTCATCTACTCCCACCTATAAATCATTCAGGAAAAGCAGAGTCTTCTGCCCTCTCCTCTGTTCCGCGTATTAGTCTTCCAATCACCAGCTCATACCTCTTACTTTCATTCTAATGAGGGAGACCACAATTCGTTGGAACAAGTCTTTAACCATTTCAGCCTTACATGGAATGATCAGTTCCTTTTATCTACAGAGAATGTTTTTATCTTTAAATGTTAAGATAATATTATTTTTGGAAAACTTGTAAGGTTCAGACTCAGAATTACTTCTGTGGACAGGTGAGTTGGGCCCATGGTCTGCTCTATCCTCCCTCCCCCTGCACTCACCCCTCCAATAGTCTGGTTTTTCTGAGATTTATCCTGTTCAGATTAAGAAATTGGGCTTAATCCCTGACTAGGTTTCGGAAAATGTCTAAGATTGATGGGAATGTCAGAGGGGCAGGTCTGAAACCCAGGTTCTGATGAAAACAGCAGCTCCTCTGCTCTAAAAGCTCTGTTCTAAGAGCTCTCTCTGGACAGCTTGCAACTCCTCTTGATAGACAGGGAAGCAGCGGCTCTGCAAGCCTCTTCAAAAGGTTGATTCTGGGTTCAAACCTAGGCTCATCTGAACAAATGCTCCCTCCCTATGTCCCTTGCTTGACTAACAATTCCCCTCCTGGGTATTATCAGTTCATTCAAGAGGACAAATGGGCCAGGCATGGTGTTACACACCTATAATCCCAGTGGCTCAGGCAGGAGGAACCTAAGTTCAAAGCCAGCCTAAGTAACTTAGCAAGACCCTGTCTCAAAATAAAAATAAAAAGGGTTAGGGATGTGGCTCAGTGGTAAAACACCTCTGGGTTCAGTCCCTAGTACCAAAAAAAGAAAAGAAGAAAAAAAAACAAAACAAAACAAACGACAAACAGATTCAGCAAAGCTGAATCTGGCCAGATAATGTGGGTTTGTTCTTCTGTGTGCTGATTTTGATTTGGGCTTTTTTTTCCCCCCCAGTCCCACACAGCATAAATACAATTTTAATTAGCTGCCAACTTTAAACATTCATTGATTTCATGGTTTCTTGTAAAACCCAAGATTTTCCTGAAAAATCATAACATGTGCCAATGCCAGGGCCCATGTATCTATGTGGTCACAGAGACCAACTAACACTGGATGCCAAAGCCAGTCTGCCCCTGGATGAGCCACCGGATTTCCTGGCACTGCCGCCACCTACCACCAACTAGCAGTGAGACACAGAGAGGCCAAGGCTTCGGTGCCAGTTATCACTCACACACTATTATTTTCCAAACCCACTTGTCTCTCAGTAAGGGTCAAGGAAAAAAAAAGCAAAGAGCCATGGAGCAGTCCCAAGCTGCATGCAGTCAGCAAGTGCAAGCCTCAGAGGACCAAGTGTGTCTGTACCCCACCCAACCTCACCTCGCTCTCATCAAGACCTACCTGCCTAGAGGTCAGCACATGTGTAACTCTGGCACTAGGTACTATCCACCCAGCCTATCAAGGTGAACTTGATTTCTGAACACTTACCGAGGGACCCTGGGGACCAAAGAATGGTGACGGCCACTTGGTCATTGCAAGCATACTGGCTGATGGTGATGTTCTGGGCATCAGCAATCACGTGCTTCCCCAAAGGATTCAAGTAGGTGGTACAGTCTGGAAAGAGCAGGCATAGTCTAATTTAAAATTTTACCTTTATTTTCAAGTTTGTCTTATCAAATTACACAGAACATGTCCACAGCTGGCCAAATCCATTCCATTTAAAGACCTCTGCTTCAAAAGCCTAAACATGACATCAAGGTTGACTATGGTTTAGGGTTAAGATGCTACAGAATGATTTATTTATAGCATCAGTACCACCACCTGCCCCAAGTTAAATTGTAGGATGATGCTGGGAGGATCACACACAGTGTGGGTTATGTGTGTGTGTGAGTCTGACATGAACTCGGATGACATTTACCTAAAATCAATAAGTATTTACATCAATTCAGCTAGCTTTCAACATTAAAGAGTAATCTGAAAGGAAACACTGCTAAATAATTTGGGTTTTGTTTTTAGAAGAAACATAGAGGGCACAGGGTCAGTTTGAAGGGAAGGAATCAAGGAATCAACATAATCAACATGCAGATGTGAATCCACATGCTGTTAGCAACTCAGAATCTGTACAAGGTACTTCACTTAGAAACTGAGGTAAGGATGCTAACTAGCATCCACAAAGGCAAACCTTTTGTTCTGAAACACTGCTGTCAAACACACACTTAATCCCCGCCAAATCCAAAAAGCCCCACTTTGCTTCCAAAATGAAAACCACCTCTGCTTATTTGGGTTTTGTCTAAGGATATTACTCACTGCCACTTGTCAATGTGAGCAGCAGTAGCACCTGATATTGCTAAATACACCTTCAAAATCTGTGTTTCCTAAAAAGTTGCCAGAAGCTTTCAGCCAGAATCATTCTGGGACTTCAGAGGCTGGCTGTGAGCTAGCTGTTATGGCCACTCTAACAAGAGAACCATTGGTTGTCCCCAGAAGATACCAACTGTTGCTTCATCCTTGTTTCTTCCTCAATGATTCAATTTGAATACTCTCTTTAGTGTTCACTGCAAAAGGTTCTCATTTCATCAAAGGTTCAAATCTGTCTGTTCCTCTGCTGAAGCGGGGGTGGGGTCTTTGGGGTGAAATATTCCAGAACATTTTCTTTTCTTTTCCTTTTCTTTGGTACCAAGGGGCACTTAAACACTGAGCCACATCCCCAAGTCCTTTTTATTTTTTATTTTGACGCAGGGTCTTACTAAGTTGTTAGGGCTTTGCTAAATTGCTAAGGCTGGCCTTGAACTTGCCATCCTCCTGCCTTAGCCTCCTAAGTCACTGGGATTTCAAATGTGGACTACCACACCCAGCTACCCAGCTAGCTGCCCATTTTTAACTAAAAATATACATTTGAAAACCACAAAGGAATATAAAAAGAAGTCATCCATACTCTTCTTACACAGATGTAATTGCTATTAACATTCCAATGGATATCCTTCCAAAGCTTTTAGCATGCATATAGATTCTTTTTTATTTCTTATGGAAGTATAATATTCATACACTGCACTGCACCTCCCACTTTTTTGGGGGAGGGGGTACTGGGGATTGATTGAACCCAGAGGTGCTTAACCACTGAATCACATCCCTAGCCCGTCTTTTTTTTTTTTTTTTTTTTTTTTCTTTTTTTCCGTCTTATTTTTTGTTTTGAGAAAGGGTCTAAGTTCCTTAGGGCCTTGCTAAATTGCTAAGGTTGGATCCTCCTGCCCCAACCTCTCAAATCACTGGGATTACAGGGGTTCACCACCACACCCAGCTGTACCTCCCATTTTTAAAACTCCACCTTCCACATGGCCTTTGTCCTGCTTTCTTTCTTTTTTTTTTTTTTTTTTTTTTTTTTTTGGTGCTGGGGATTGAACCCAGGGTCTTGTACATGCGAGGCAGGCACTCTACCAACTGAGCTATATCCCCAGCCCCCTGCTTTCTTATCTAACCACACTGGATGCACTCCTTTCTCTAAGCTCTGTTTGCTTCAAAAAGTCAATTCAGTGCTGGGGTTGTGGCTCAGTGGTAGAGCACTCAACTAGCATGTGTGAGGCACTGAGTTCAATACTGAGCACCATAAATAGATAAAATAAATAAATAAATAAATGTCCATTGACAACTTAAAATTTTTTTAAAAAGTCACATTCATATTTCAATATTTCGTCTATTGAAATAATGTTAACAATAAAATCAAATCCTACTTTTGATGAAACTCCTTTTCAAAGCAATTAATATGTGTTCTTCAGGTGCAGAAGAGAATTGAGAATAGGAAAAAGATTCTTTAAATATCTGGTTTAACACCTTCATTGTACAAAAGAGGACAGTGTAACCATGAGAGATCACCTGGGTGACTCAGGAGGAGCCCAAGAGCAGGAGCAGAAAAAGCAGCCTCTGAGGACTCCCCAGGGATCTTGGTGCCCTGTGATCTATACAGAGTACATTGCTACTGGCATAAGTTCCGAGTCTGGGGGGTTCAGTATGCAAAAGTCCTAGCTATCACTAGCTTCCCAATACAGAAAAAGAAGATCCTATCATACTTTCGTAAAGTTCCAGTATTTTCATTTGTTGAGGCCAACAATGTAAGAGAACCCTTTGACTTAGTTTTGAAAAACTGTAATCAAGAGAAAATCATGGGTTTTCTCTTTCATTCCTAATGCCAAAATTAACACTCTTTGGGTTTCCATAAATACAATTACGCAAAATAGAAAATCTAAGAATTAAGAAAATGTTATAACCTACTCAGGCATACCCATTCAGAGCCTAAGGAAGCATGAAATGCAGGGTCAAAGGAGGTAAGGAGGCTTGTGAAATTCAGTTATAACTTAAAGTTAAGACATTTTCTTTCTTTACAACATTAATTGACAAAGGAATAGGAAAAAAGGTTTCTGTAGTTCAGTAATTTTGGTGAAAACTTGGTAATTGATTCTCAGCTGTTCAAACAGAACTAGTAACCAGTTAGCTGAGCAATAATAGGAACTTCCTTATAGAAGAGAAAAATATCTTTTTTAGTAGAAAACACTGAATAAGCTTTTTTATACATCTTGCATCCAATTATTAGCAAGTCTAAAGTTTTGGATTCTGGTTACAAAAAGAAACTTTATGCCCAAGTGACATTTTGCCAAAATGCAGCTGAGCTTCAAACATCTCAGGAGTCAATGCAAGTTGTGAATTAAATTCAAATTAAATGCTAAAGAATTAAGAAGAAAGTAATGACAAAGAGATAGGAATAGGCACATGGGTCAAAAATTTAGTACAATGAAGACAACAATAGAATACTTTTAAGTTTTACAGGTATAGATCCTTTTACACAAAACCCATATTAAATTAGAGAGGCAAATGCTTGTTTGCAGCTGACCGGAAAATTCTGAACTCTTGAATGTAATATAAGATCTGCTAGGACCAAGAGCGTCTATTAGAAATTAACTTACTAACTCAAAGAAAGATCCCTTACACATGTCTTTACTTAGCTGAACCAAGTATCATGGACTTGCAAATCTTTCATTACCATCACAGCATTTACCCAGAACATGCACACACCACTAACATGAAATGCCTGAGTTCCATGTGTAAGCCCTTATTGGTTAACTTAAAATACCCATGCCAGTAACTGTGGGCATGAATTTGACACACATATTTGTATCTTAATATTGTTAGACTGTAGCCATAACCTCAAAAACCCTGCCTTAGTACTGATTATTCCAGAAGCCTCCATGTGACCTAAACCCCTTATTTATACTAATTCACAACCTTCTCCAAGAGATGAATCAGATGTCAGGAGTCGCCAAATAGGAGTCAAGCTCCCTCTCATTATTTTTATGTATGAATTACAGCTCATGAGGCTAAAATGCTCACAATTATATACAACAACCTTCTTATGAATGAAAGCAGCTGCTTAGTGGGGATTCTATTTGCTTAATCAGAAAAAAGCACCCTTGCCCTATCCTTATACAAGCCTTTAGCCAGAAAAAAGGCACACTTGTTACGAGAAAGGGCAAAAAAGGGTGTTTTTATTAAACCTCAGTTGAACCAGCTTCTGTGAATACACAGCATTTCCCTGAGTGTATACTCAAGCCAGCTACCAAGCTGAGCAGGTATAAGCATTACCTCATGTAAGCCTCAAATGATTCTAGGAGAAGGAAACTAAACTTTTTTTTTTTTTAGGTGCTGGGGATGGAGCCCAGGGTCTGCTGCATACTATACAAGCCCTCTACTACTAAGCTATAACCCCAATCCACTAATCTTTGTTTCATATAAGCGAACAAGCATGGGTGAAGAAGTAAAGTCACCTGCCACAGCTCACAGAGCTGACAGGTGGGAAACCGGGGTTGGTACCTAGGCCCAAGTCAGAGGTAACCAACTGGTGATGCCTGGTCAATCTGGGACACAGATGCACTTGGCCCACTCTGTGTTTGTATATTTTTATTTAGTTAGTTAGTTATAGATGAACACAATACCTTTATTTTATTTATAATAAAATACTGTTATGCAGTGCTGAGGATTGAACCCAGTGTCTCAGATGTGCTAGGCAAGAGCTCTAACACTGAGCTACAACCCCAGCTCCTGTGTTTGTGTATTTTTAAGATAAATGCCAATATTTCTTTTTAAATGTTCACCAAAAATACTCTTGGAAACCACATCTGGCTATACTATGGGAATTCTTCGGGACCACAATGAGCTGGAAATAAGAAGTCAAGCCAGATCGTCTATAGTACCCACTTTTCTCTAGCATCCTGTACTTGAGCAGCTTTGCTCCTCTGTCCCCTGCTGAGCCTGACTGGCATCTATGTTTATTCTTAAGGATACAGTTGTATCTTGAGGAACTCAGGAGAGGTCTTCATATGTGACTTTTCTGAACACTATGGAAGACACTTGACCTATTCAAATTCCCAAATACTTTAGAGGCTCAATCATGACGGAGCTGGTTTAACTGTAGACAAACCTGAACAGGCTCAGAAAAATCCTCGACCCCAGGACCTGTGGTGCCCTTGATTAAGTACAACAGTATAAGCTGTGGATAACTGAAAAGGGCTCTACTCTTCCAGGTCAAGTCAGTTACTTACTGTCATATCTGAAGGTGATGTTGTGCAGTCCACTGTTCCTGCTGGCTGGTCCCACTCCCTATGGGAAAACAAGAGAACACAATGCAGAATAAAGCCAATTGACTTTTCCAGTAGATTCCCATGGAGTCTAAATGCCCGCAGCATTGCAGAGACTCAGTGCCATACCAGTCCCCAAGTGTCACCCACCATTCTTTCACCCATCTCATGACATCACAACTGCCAAACATCCTCAGCCCAAGAGATTCCTTACTGCCAGGCCACAGGGGATCATGAACACTCATTTCCCCTGGGACAATAGGAGCAGCTATTCTATTTTAAGGTTTAATAATTCATTAATACTAAAATTGGGAACCAGACTAGGGCCGCCAGCTGGAGTCTTTCCAGTTGGATCCACTTTGAACACTGATTGGTTATAAAATTCGCCTACCAGACGCCCTCATCTGAAAGCTCTATTAAGCCAAGACAGATAGGCAATTCCACAACTCTAAGGAAACCAGTTTCTCATTCCCAGACTGGGAATGAGTGTGGGAATAAGCCGTTACTTTTAATGAGAAAATTCTTCACTGCATCCATACCTATGCTTGGAATACACAGGGTGGGTCATAAAAGAAAAAGAAAAAAGACTTTAAAAGGTCTAACTCTTAACTCTCAGTGATGTGGCCATTAGCCATCTGCACTCTTAATAGCAGGGTTAACAACTCCGCCAGACTTCCCACTTTAATTACAGCATCCACAGAGGGAGCACTGGAATCCTCCTACTGACCCCACCTTTTCCTACCCCACCGTTTATCCATTATGGGAAAGAGCAGCTCCAAATCTACCCATTTTGACTTAACTGTTTCTCTAATAATCTGCAAAT
This sequence comes from Sciurus carolinensis, assembly GCF_902686445.1. Taxonomy (NCBI): domain Eukaryota; kingdom Metazoa; phylum Chordata; class Mammalia; order Rodentia; family Sciuridae; genus Sciurus; species Sciurus carolinensis. The sequence goes on along the minus strand of NC_062229.1, from coordinate 52,194,565 downwards.
GTGCCATTTAGTATTAATTGCAGAATTCTCTAAAATAGGTTAATTCTGAAGTGCTAAATGATGGGAAAATATTCTAACCACACAGCTAAAGTTTCCACTTAACAAGGAGGATATTGGGGAAAACCATATGCTGGCAGCCCTGTATTTAATGGGCAATTGTTACACTGAGATACAATGTGGAGAACACTTCTGATGGGGTCCAAGTTTCAAGCCACAACCCCATCACATCCATATGCTTCAGGCATGTTCACGCTGTTTATCCTGAAGCCAGTCACGCCCACTGAAACCATATCCCTGAGCTCAGATATACATGGACCTTGGGAAAGCACAGCTGTGCAGAAAGGGACACACACCCCACTCTGAAGTGGGCTATAAGTAAGCGGTAACACAAAACCTAAACCAACATGGTGCCCCAGCCCCTGATCCAGGGCTCCTCTTCTTCCTGGTTCGCCTTTGTTTTCCAGCTTCCTCCACCCATTTGTACTTCCCCATATATGTAAAATTCCAGAACTCCTAGCCTGAAACAGAACTTCGGAAAATACTCTTATTAAAATCCTTGGAGTATCCCTGACTCCTTAGGGACAAGTCATAGTCCCTGCAGCTGGAGGCTGCCAAACCTCCAGATACAGGGACCTGAGTGAAAACCAGGCAGGAGAACAGTCCCTACAACTCTTTGGGAATGCCCAAAACCAAAGCTCGAGACCCCCAAACCACCCTTCTTCTCCCTACAGAACCTCAGGTTAAACTCACTCCTCAAACTTGCCATCCTCGTGCCTCAGCCTCCCGCCTCAGCCTCCTAAGTTGCTGGGATTATAGGCATGTGCTACCATATCTGGCAGGGAGACACTTTTCAAAAAGGAAACACATTCCATTCAATAGCATATTACAAAGTACAAAGGAACTCACCTTACTTGCTGAACATGGTCAGCTTTTGTTTTTGTTCCTGTTTCCCCTGTATTTCTTTTGTAGCATAGTTTTTGCTATTGTTTGCAGTACTGGTGACTGAACCCAGGGCCTCACAGATGCTATGTAAGCACTCTACCACTGACTGATATGCCCAGCACACCCCCCACCCTTTTTTTTTTCCATTTTATTTTGAGACAGAGTCTAAGTTGCCCAGTCTGGCCTCAAACTTGCTATCCTTCTCACTCAGTCTCCTGAGTAGCTTGCAGTCAGGTGCTGCTATAGCCACCAGGCACTTGCAATGGCTAATGCATTGTGGAAAGGAGACCAGGATGGTGATATGTGCTGTAACATGCATGCAAAAACCTAAATCCTTCCCAATAAGGTCACTGTGATGTATGTGGAGCTGTTCAGAAGAGGATCCAGTGAGCTGTTCAGAAGAGGACCCAGTGAGCTGACCTTAAGGATCATAAGGCTTGTATGTGACATCCATTCACGATCTACTGAGCATTCCAGCTTGTCCTGTGCCTTACAGGGCTGGGCACTCAGTATAAACCAGACCTAGGTCCTGACCTTAAGGAACTTTGGGCATCAAGGCAAGCTCCAAACATGCACATCTACCTCACTCCCCTCCTCCCAATCCTTCACTGATTCCATGCTCCTCTAGACCTCTCTTGGCATGGCCACTGCCTGCCTACCTTCCCAGCTACTTCCTTCCCCACCTTCCAAACCCCTCAAGCACTGTAGCTCCACTCAGTACATGTCCTCAGATACTCCTGTATCTCAAGAGTCCCCTTCTCTTCATTCCCATGAATTTCTTCCCATCACCCAAGTCCTGCTTCCCTGGTGGACTGCTTGTCTTAGTCTAGCCCCTATCACATGAGGTTCGTGACACATCAGTCTACCTACACGGCACTTCTGTGGATGTAAATGTGAAATGGTGATTCTAATTCCACAGAAAATCAGAGACCCTAAGACCCTGTGACCACCCAACCCCAGTCATGGAGTTCAGGAAGCAAGAGATGCTGCCCCAGTTACCAGTTCTTATCTGCACTTGAAAGACCCTTTCATTCCTGGAAGTTCTCCAGTGCACAGCTTCTCAGCACATGCATCACATATGCTCCACAGGGTTGTCCTCAGCTCACACCAAATAATGCTTCAGCAGCCTCACAGCCCTCAGAAACCACCTTAGAAATGCTATAGCCAGGCTGGTCCTCAGAAGCCTGCTGTTCCTTTATATTTCATGACTGACAGAAATGATGGTCTCCAGAACATATCCACATTCTCATCTGGAACCTGTGACTGTTATTTCACGTAATGAAAGGGACAATGAGGATGTGATCAAGTTCAAGGATGCTGAAATGGAAGCAGTATTCTGGGTTCTCCAGAGGAGTTCAATGTCATCACAAGTGTTCTTATAAAAGGAAGACTGAAGGGTCAGTTTCACAGAAAAGGAGATGTGACAGTGGGAGCAGGAGAGAGGCAGAGATGACTAGAAGATAAATACCACTGATTTTGAAGACAGAGGATGGAGTTACTGAACCAAAGACTGGCAGCCTCTGGAGCCTGGAAAAGGAAAGGAATGGACCCTCTCCTATGGCCTCTGGAAAGAATCAGCCCTGCCAACACCTGATTTCAGCAGATTAAGACCTATTTTGGAGTTCTGCCTTCCAGAATTACAAAATATTAAGTTTGTGTCATTTTAAGTCATTAAATTCCTGGCAATTCTTCACAAGAGCAACTGACAGCTAATATATGCATACATTTCAACTGCAATACAAAGGGACTGGACCTGGATGCCACATACCTGGTATGTGCTGTCCTTCTTCCCATCCCACTCCCAGAACTGATCCCTCCCTGCTGCCTTCTCTCCCACCCTGGCCTCAAGCAGACACGAAATCCGGATCCATCAGAGCAGCTGTTGAGATTCTGCCATCTTAGATGCGGGATTCTGTGGGCTGATCTGGGGCTTATCTGGACCTGAGGTTAAGAAAATGGGGTTGGGGGCTCAGTTGTAGCTCAGTGGTACAGTGCTTGCCTAGCTAGCACGTGAGGCACTGGGGTCGATCCTCAGCACCACATAAAAATAAATGAATAAAATAAAGGCATAGTGTCCATCTATAAATATTTTTTTTTTTTTAAAGAAAGAAAATGGGATTGACCTTACAAAGATATATGTTCAAAGCACCCACTTTCTCACTGTGTGACCTTGGGCACATTTCTGAGCCTCATTTCAGAGGTTCAAACACTCTGGAGACTTCCTGGAAAGGACTGGTATGGGGACTGCATCAGATGACATATGTCAAGTGCTCAGCACAGCATCTGACACATAACAACTAAGAAACGTTTATGTCATCCTTCCTAAGAAGATTCCTGCCTCAAAAAGCAGGTAAGAGCTGAGCTGCAGGGATGACAATACGGGGACACTCAAGGGAGGCAGGGAAAGCTCGCAGGAGGTATATCTTCCAGATAGGATTTGTCTCCACCATCCAGAACCCTGAAGGACTGTAGGAGACATGGCGAACAGATCAGGCCAAGGTGGCAGAAGGCACTGACCACCAGGCTAAGGAATGTGTTCTGCTGATAATCCCTATGGGAACTAGAGGATCCAGTAATTCCATCTCTGAAAAGAGCACATGGTGGAGTGGAAAGGGGAGGTTGATGATAGCATGGGTAGGAGGGCCGTCCCCAGGTCCCTGCCCCACTGTCCTGGGCCTGGCTCATATATAGTCAGCCCTTGATACATATTAGTTTTCTAATTAAATGAATGTGTGATTAAGCCAGAACCTAGCTGGTGTTGCACAGTGATTTATGGGCTTAGAATAAAGGCCCACACCAAGAGAAAACAGATAAGTCCACTCCCAAAGCTGGTCAGTAGTTTTGTAAACTGTTCTTCAGGAAACAATCCCAAGCTGTTAGCTACTACACTGTTTTGATATTTAATGAGCTGACAATTAAAAATACTTGTTTGCTGCCTGTTACTTAAAACCTATAAATGCCAATGCTGTGGCCTCAGGGTGCCACATTCTTAGTTAATTAACTACCTCCATTTGCTTTCCTAACGGGTACCTTTTAATGTGTTCCAAAGGGAACTAAGATGCAAGCCCCAGGTGCCTGGAGCTCCACTATGAAATTCCTTTGGTTGATGCTCTCTGGTAAGCAGCGAGGACGGAAGCAGCAAATGGGAACATAATGGAGAAAACATCTTTCACTCAGGAAGGATGGGGGAGGATAACTCTTAAGTGCTCTGAAGGATTAAAATTCAAAAAGTGAAAACCCACACCATCCTCCAGCCATATGGCAAGAAGCAAAGGCCTAGACACAAACACTGTCAGCCATGGGGGAAGGATCCCATGGCCAATTTCCTGAGGGGTCGTGAGGATTCTGGGCCATCTGAAGACACCAAACCCCCAGAGTGACATTTCCAATCCAGAGCCAACACAGTTTAACTGCCATTTTGGAAAAACACATTTTGAAAAGGACTGTGCTGTAAATACGGTGTCTCCTTTCCCAGTGGAAGGCTGGCCACATGATGGGACCTAAACAAGACTGCACTCACATCATTTAAGGAACTCTCAGAAAGCTGGTGATGTTTTAGTGAACAAGAATTTGAGTTAAAATTTAAATAAGAGCCTTCATTACAAAGAACTGAGGATGTTATTTTTAAAAAGTACACTTTTAACTACTTAAAACTAAGGCCAACTCAATACTTTCTATTGTCTATAATATTTTTCCCATCTTGGGTTTCCAGCAAGTCAATGAGTGAGATAAAAAGAGCTCTGAGAGTACCAGAAGGCTTAAAATGTACAACAGAATGACACGTTTGCCTATGACCACTGGACGTGGGGAGGGCAGGAAGAGGCAGAATGTGGGATCATGTGACTGTTGGTTCAGGGTTTTATAACAAAGAATCCCTCTTACCTCAGTTCAAACCTTTAACCAAAAAGAAGAGAGAGAAGAAAAAGAAAAAGAAAAAAAAAAGTCAGCAAAGGCAGAGAAGCCCCAGGTGATGTAAGCTGAGGAGAATGCTGGCGAATCCAAAACACAAGGAAAATAAATCACAAAGCCAGCCTGCGCCTGGATCTATTCAAGATATATTCCCTCCACATTCCTGGGAGCTGTTCTCTCTCACTTTCCCTCTATATGCAACCAACTTCAAAAACGAAGGATGCCAGCAATCTGACTTGAGGAGGTGAGGTCTTGGATATCTGGCAGGGAACACACAAGCTCTGGGGGAATGCCACGGGGTTCCTACCAGCAATTACCCCATGGGCCCAAAAAGACCTAGAGATCTTAAGCTAATTAAAGAGATTTGCTTGGGGAGGTAGGAAATCACTACTCCAAAGCATGGTCTGTGCACCAGACCAAAGCTGTAATCATGATTCATCTCTGACATGTTGCTAATCAGTACACACATGTTCCTAATTTCACGCTCCCCAAAGGAAAGCTGAAGGGACAATTGTTTCTGAGCTCTAACATGGAGCCGACCCATGCCAAGTTACCATGTGTCCTGCTTATCAAACTGAAAACTTTAGTTTTCATCCAGGTTTCTTTTCAAAACCCACCCCCCACCCCCCATCAATTCACTGAAGATACAGATGGGTCAGAAGGTTTACAGGAGGTTATTCTCAGAGAGCAACTTCTCTAAATGGTGGTGGCCCATGTAGAATTTAAAATGTCCTTCCTCACTCCTGACTTTAGGATTTTCTTGATTGCTTCGCTTTAACATACCTGTGCAGTTAAAGCCCAAAGGTATCAGCATGCACATACAAACACACAAAGCTTTCTTCCTGTGTTTAAAAAATAAAACAGAGCTCTGCAACCTCCTTGGTTTTCACAAAGCAAAAAGCCCAAGTACTTTCTCCAAAAAGTCTGTTAAGAATCTGGGATCTGTGCTCTCCTGTGGCTGATAGTCACAAATAGACAGGATTGTTCCATTTTTCCAGTTCTGAAAATGTGAAAGGCAAGCTATAAAACATGCCTCTGGATGGAGGGCCAGACCTTTCCCTCTGCTTCACACCATTCTTCTCCACTCAAATGAGAACCGCATGTTAAAAAGCCAGCATCTCTAAGGTAAGAGTCAGTCTCTCTGGAGTTTGCAAAGCCTACACAGACAAAACTCACAGAGATTAACTGGTTTTCTGTAAACACTGGGTACAAAGAAGCAGCAACCAACCAGCCACCCAAATACCTACTCAGCAAATCAGCTACTGGCTCACTCTCACTTAGCTGTGAAAGGAACAAAGACTTCACTCCAGAAGCCCAAGAAAGTCACTTCTTACCAGGGCAAAACAGTGATTAGACAATAGAGGAAAACTTAAAGCTATAAACATGATTGTTGGGCCTAAGCTGAGAGGAAATGTTCAGCTCAGAATACAACTACTAATAATAAGCCTTAGGACCACACAGAGAGCAGTGCACCAAATTGTGCCCACTTCAAATACCGCGTCTGAGGGCCGGGGATGGAGTCTATGAATGCTGTGTCACATCTGGAATTCTGCTTTTACAGCACAAACGCTTGCAGAAATGGGAGTCTGCAAGGTTGCCATGGGGACCCAGCCTCCTCCATCCCGCAGGTCCCCAGCACGCCCCACACATGTGCTTCTTCCAAGGTGGATTTTTCATATTTGGAATCATGGAAGGCTGCCCCTTTTAGGTTTTGTTATGAATCGAAATATTACAGGGCATGTTTTCTAAACAAGTGACACCTTCTGTTAGACAATTAAGTCTGTCCACATAGTGGTCTTAGACCAAAAAAAAAAAAAAAAAAAAAAACCACCCTAAAATAAGAATGAGAAGCAGTAAGTCAATGTTAGATCCTTTTGCAAACCCTCCACTTTCTCTAGGAGGAGAAACAGGCATCCCTTTTTTTTGTTCTAAAGCTACAAAAATCCAAGTGAGTTGACCTGTGTTCACACTGCCAGGCTTTGGGCCCAGGTTCAGGCTCCAGGTAACCTTGCCCTCAGCCTTGTGGGAGCTGAGTCTCTAATCCCAACACTGCAGGACTACTGGCCAAGGCAGGGGGTCTTCACTTTTAATTATTGATGACCCTGATGTTATTAAGGGGGCAGGATTTCTAGACTGCCTTTGGAGAATCTTGTGAAAGACATTCCTTGTCTAATTTTGCACAGAAACACTTCTTAACAATTTCAGGGCTTTTCCAGCAGTCCTTAAGGCCACCCAAGAGCCTCTGAGGTATGCATAGGCCCCCATGTTAGACACAAAGAATCCAGCTATCCCACTTGGAAATGAGGGGGCTGCACCTGGGCTTGCCCACTCTCCTGGGATGCACAACCTCCAAATGCCCCCTCCAGATATGCACTCAAATGTCCACATCTACCCACACAGCAAGATCCCACCCCACCCCCCCAAGCTAGCAGGTACCCCCATCACTCCTCATCCTGCCATATTCTCACCTCCCTGGGACTCCAGCTGGCTCAAAACCTCATCTCTCTCCCAGGAACATTCTCCCATCAGTTTTGACTAGAAATTCCAATCTAAAGTCAGAATGACCCTTCTAATATGTATCTGCCCCTCTGCAAGATCTGGCCTTTCCCAGATAATTTCCTGAAGGACAGAGGAAATCAGCCAGCCCAGAGGGGAAGCAACAGTCTTCACCAGATTCTGATGGGCAGATGGGAGCAGTGTCTCTGGCTTCCTGGTTATCCTCCCTGCCTGGGTAGGGGGTACTCAGTCAACAGCCTGACTTCCTGATTGAATAATTTCTATCTAGTCTCCTAGATACCACATCCTGAAATGTGCTCCTGAGGTACAGCCAGGGTTTGTGAGTGCCTCTGTGTGTGTGTGTGTGTGTGTGTGTGTGTGTGTGTGTGTGTGTGTGTCTGGAAGTGTGCACACCCAGCCACATGGCAAAAACACACATACACACACAAGGAAGTTAGCAGTGGCTCCAGGTGTTAACACTTAGCGCATCCTGCCCAGCCCCCTCCAGCTGGAAGCTGGCCGCCTAGGAGCGGACACAGCAATTAGGCCCTTCCCGGGCTGGGCGCCTTTGTCCCCTAGCTAACATCATTAGTGTCTGACTTCCTGTGCACAACGGGGCCTCCTGGGGGGCAATCACTGGCTGACCGGGGCAGGGCATTAGACTTCCTTTGTCAAAGACCCTCAAATGTTAACAAGCATGTGAACAAGTTTCTCCCCACCCTCCCCCACCCCGCCTTCCCCTGAGCCTCAACCCACCCCTCATGGCAATTTACCAGTCTGGGTTCTTCCCATGCAGTGGGAATCTGAGTTACTTGAGAGAAATACCAAGTCTCAATGCTGAGTACACAAGTCAGCAGCACATTGCCTCTTGCAGAAAGGGAACTCCAAACCTGATTTCTAGAGCCTTTACACTGTACACATTTGACTCATTTGCTGAGTGCCCACAGTTTGTCAGGGCTGTGCCACTTGTTCTGCATTAACTCGGGGGACACGAACAAAGGTAAGAGTGCTCAGTCAACATGGGTCCCAGGCCACGCCACACTTAACCCAGAGCACACTCCATTAAGCATGGTGGTGAGGGTGGGGGTTCCATTCACATGTGCAATGGGACTGAAATGCAAGATGGTCTCCAGATGCTGAAGTTTGGGCAACACCCCCAGGCTTCTAGACAAACACTGGTCAGATCTGAAAACCGGGTGAGTGTGAGTTGCTATGCAGCTGTAATTCTACCATTCCCATTCCTCTCAGTAACACTATCACCATTAGAGCCAAAGTCACTAAAATCCTCTCAGTCCTCCCAACACAGGGTTTCAGTTTTTATTAAGGACACAGATGTCTTTGAGAATTTGATGAGAGTTGTGGTGAACACATTTGCATGATATTCCAGGAGGCTTCTGAATCCCTAAAATCTACCCAGCCCCTCACCTGACTCCCTGCTCCTCTTAATAGCTCCATAGCTTAACTCCAAGCAGGTCTGCTGAATGAAGCCGAGTGATTTTACTTTGGTGACTAAAACCAAATCCAAATGAAGGAAGTGAGTGGTTGGAGGGGAAATCTCAAGTTTTAAACAGAACTCTGGATTAATGCTGTACAACTGTTACCCTTTATAGGCAGTTTTTGTTACAACTCAGTAATTGAACATTTTTTCCAAGATGCTGGGACTAAATGAACATTACAAAGTAGCAACAACCATTTATGTGATTTTGTACAGTGAGCACATTAAGGGAGAGGTGTCTCCCTGGTTTGCTCCTGGGTTTCAGCACCAAAAAAAAAAAAAAAAAAGAGAGAGAGAGAGAGAGAGAGAGAGAGAGGGATCTGTCACTTTCCATATCACAGGTACCACCAGTCATGTCTGTAGTCAAGTCAGTTTTACCAAATCAAGTGAAAAATAAACCATGATGTGGCTAATTCCTGTTCCTTAAAAAAAAAAAAAAAAAAAAAATCTCTGGATGTGAAGGAAATTCTTACAGTATCCAGAAGATGAAAAAAACAGCTGATTTTCCCACTCTTGCTCAACAGTCTTTGAAGAATATGGTGTTTGTGGTCAACACACAAAACTGGGTTAGATTTGTGATATGTTTTTAAGTATTTGCCCAAGAGCCACCATGGGGGAATAAACTAAAACTCCAAAACTCCATTTTTTCCAAAATAAAAACCAAATATAGCTTTGGTTTCTATGCTAGCCATGGCAAAACTCATTTGAGCCTCAAAACTAAGATTCTGGTATACAGCAAAAGACACTGTCACCAACATGATGCCAAGGCCCCACAATTTTATTTTGATGAGCATTATAAGTTTCAAAGGGTAAATGATTTCATTATTGGTTCAGATATTTTTACCTTCTGCCAAACTAATTTTAAAATAGTAGGCAATCGGAAGGATATACTCAAACACTAATGATTCCCCTAACTTTATGTCTCCCTACTTCTTGGATGGAAGCCAGCAGTCTGCCCTTAAAACTATATGCAATAAATCTAGAAGACTTTCTTTCCTAATTTCCCAAGGCTACCACACGGAATTCCCATTAAAGCACACATACACAACCACACATACAGAATGACACACCAATTAAATCATGTGATAGGTAGACCAGAAAATAATTATTCACCAAGAAATAATCAGCTTTATTTTCATTTTCCTGAATAGCTAAAATGTCGTTCCAAGAAGGAGTGAAGAATGATGTGGAAATGAAGGACTGATGTCTTGGTTAGTTTTAAATTTAGATATATGTTCCTTGTGGGTGAGGGAGACAGTGTATTGTTCCTAGGAATGGTCTCCTTGAAATCCCTCTCCAAGGACTTCCAGCATGGACTGGTATAGAAAGGTCAAGTGCAAAGCAAAAATTGTGAGGGAGGCAAGGCAAAGGAAACTACAGGCAGAAGCATATTTCCTCCCCTGATGTGGCCCAGGAGTGGTGGTGAACCTCAATTCCTCTCCTGCAGGACTGAGGCAAGCAAATGGCATACACAGCCTTCTCTCTCTCTCTCTCTCTCTCTCTCTCTCTCTTTAGTTTTAGAAATGGACACAATGCCTTTATTTCATTTATTTATTTGTCTGTGGTGTTGAGGATCGAACCCAGTGACTCACACATGCAAGGCAAGTGCTCTACCACTGAGCTACAACCCCAGCCCTGACAGCCTTCTTTTTTGCAAGAGGAAGTCAGGGCATCTTCTCCCCTTCACTAGGTTTCCTATGGAGAAATGTTTACAAGTCAAAGCATATGGTGGAAATAAATTAGAAGCCTGTTATATTTTGTCATAAAGTTAGTGTGAAACAAGCTTGCCAGAAAAGATTTTTTTTTTAAGGAGTACTTTTTTTTTTTTTTTCTTTTTTCTTTAAGGAAGGTCCAAAGGTTCTAGATAAAATGACTTCAAACTAAGAATGAGGAGCTGGGTCAACGTGAGGCCTTACTGTCAGGTGAGTAGCAATGCTATTTGGGACACAAAAACAGTGTACTCCCAAGAACTGAGGAGGAAAAGCCCAGAGGCATTGCAGACCCAGAACTGATGGGCAGGAGTCTGGGAGGAAGGCAGAGGCTGAGGTATCCCATCTCCTGTCTGTCATCTCCTAGCTGCCCAACAGAGGCAGGATGTTCAGCAGTTTCTCTGAGATTCCTTCAGAGTGGGCTTCCTAGGTAAACTGAAGCCTTTTCTTTTGAAGTGGTCCTTACAAGTTCAAGACAAAAGAAATTTAAATACAAAGAAACCCTTCCCAGTCACCCCCTCATCATGCTGAACACATTTCTCCAGTTGTCTCTAATGCATGGACAACGACTTGACCTAAGTTAGATCCTAATACACAGAACATTGGTTCTGATAAATCTCTACCAGCTACCAATAAATGTCATTCCTTCTGAAAGAAACATGTAGGACCTATGAGGAAAATAACAAAACGCCTAATACAGTGAGAGCTAAGACCATTGGGCCAAATTCTAAGGTTCCAACCACCTCCAGTCCCTCATCATCATTTTCTGTGAAGGGAAAGTGCCATTGTTAAGAAAGAGCAAAGCTGGCCCTACTGCCTGCTCTAATGCTAATTTTATGCATGAAAAAGGCAATGCAACAGATGGATAAAGCCACTTGGCACACAGTAGGTAGGTTATCTGCTGATGTGGGTATCCTAAATGCTCTTCCAAAGAATAACTAAATTACTATAAATTACCCTATGTTTTTTTTTTTCTTTTAATTACATAAATTTAGGGGATTTTATGATTAATTGGCAGGTCTCATGTGAATAACAGAACTGCGTAAAATTAAAAGGGGAAACAGGCAAATCCAGGAAGCAGACTGACAGCATCCTCCCTCCTGCACAGTAATCACATTACAGCCATGTGGAAACCGAAGCACTCCCACTCCAGTTTCCAGGAGGTCAGGGCGGCTGGGAAAACACCAGGGCAAGCTGATTTTACAGAGCAAGCTGAGGAGATAAGACAATTTGCTGGTAAAAGCTGTAAATTCCTTTTTGTGATTAGAGTCAACCCCGTGTCCCCTGGGTATGGAAGAAGAAAGATCTGTGCCTCAAAACCTTAGTCCAATCTAACAACAGCATTTAACCCTTCCCTGAGGTTTTCTTCTCCTCATTTGTTCATGAAAGACCTCTGCAAAGGCCTCAGCACTTACGAATCAGATGTCTTAAGAGTTTTCACCATGCTTGTGCCCTGGGAAGGCCATTTTGAGTGGGAATAAGGCTAAACATGACGCTCGCCTCCAGGAGTTTACAACTCATTTTGGGGAAAAAAAGTTAAAAGACGTAAAACTACAGTAGATGATGTTACACTTTGTAGAATGAATGTGCTAAATTATGCTGTTGGGCGTGAGTGCAAAAGAACTCCAAGTAGGGGGAGTTGAACAGAGGAAGCTGGCCAGGGAAGCAACTCCACAGGGAGGCAGGTGTGGAGCCAGTTCCTGAGGCACATGGTGCTTTGGTGAATGAATGGGAGGTTAGATCACTTCAATCAGACACAAACATATGAGCACCTAAAACAAGTGCACAGCCCTGTAGATGGCATGTGGTAAGCATTCAGTAAATGCTGCTACTCCTCATCATCCAGAGCAGACACTCTGGAGACCCTGGAATAACTGACCAAAAGTCTCATTCCTTCCATGTAAAATGGCCTCAAAAGAAGGGAACCATAGAGCTAGAAGGGATGACTGGGTTCAGCTTTGCATATGGTGCATCTTGAAGTCAGACAAGACCCAAAGTACTCCTTTCAGATGTGAGCATAACCCTCGACTGGGAGAACAAGAGTGCAGGGGGAAGAGTCTCTGATGTAGACCAAGGTGGTGATGGGCTAGGTTAATGGTGGAGAAGAGAGAAAGGCAATAAAACAGCAGCTTCAAAGGATGAACCAAAAGGATCAGAGAACTAAATCAAAGGGATGATTCAATGCAGGCCCTAGAGATTGGAGGGGCCACCGACACAATATGAAGACTACAGCTGGAGTCTCCTTACACACATCCTCATATTTTCAAGATGTGCCTGATGCCCTGTGCTTAATATGGATGGAAGGAATTTAAGGAGGAGGAAGGAGAGTCCTAGCCACTACCCACTTACAATATTCACCTTATCTTTTATTCGTGACCAAAAATCATCACAAATTTTTGGTATTAAGTGAGTGCCATGGGGGCCCAAGGTGAGGCATCCCTCTTCCTCCATCACTCTTTCACACCATGACTTTCCTGTCTATGTTCAGGGTAAACCCATATCAGGCCCCAAGGTAGAACTCACTATATAGAGTCTAAGGAGATAAAGAGAAGAGTTGGAAGCAAAGGCCCTTTGTTAGCTTTTATCAACTCTTCATCAAAATTCCTAAAGAGTCACTGAACACAATCTTTAAAAACCTGACGTTGGCACAAAAGGACAGACACCACATTACTCCATTTATACGAGCTACTCAGAGTAGTCAAACTCATGAATACAGAAAGTAGAATAATGGTTGCTTGGGTCTAGGGGTAGAGGAGAATGGGGAGTTACTGTTTAATGGATATGGAGTTTCAGTTTAGGAAGATAAAAAAAGTTCTAGAAATGGATGGTGGTAATGGTGACACAGAATTATGAATTAACACCACTGAACTGTATACACTTAAAAGGGGTAAATTTTATGTTATGTATATTATAGTTTTTTAAACAGGAACATTTTTAAATGGAGGGTACTGAAGCAAAAGCATAATAATAACAAAGCAGTGTTGTGGTTACATGTGCAAGAAGGTAAAAGGCAGGCACACCAAGTGGAGACAACCCCAGGAATCCACAGGTACGAGGATAATATGGTTGGCACTGGTAGGATGATGGTAAAAGGACAGGTCTGAGAGAAACAGATTGTCGAGATTGATATTTTCAATGTGAAAACCACATTTATGATTACATAAACTCTGAAAAAAAATTATATTGATAGACCATTTAAAATAGCTTGTCCATATTAATTCCATTTTTTGTTGCTATTCAGATGCATCTCCTAGTTTATTTTTGTTTTGTTTTCATTTTTGATACTAGGGGTTGAAACTAGGGGTGCTTTACCACCGAGCTACATTACCAGCCCTTTTTGTTTTGTTATTTTAAGACAAGGTCTCACTGAGTTGCTGAGACTGACTTTAAACTTGAGATTCTCCTCCTGCCTCAGTCTCCCAAGTCACTGGGATTACACATTTGCACTGCCACATCTGGCACATTCTGTGGTGTTTTTTTTTTAGATATTGGTAGACCTTTATTTTATTCATTTATTTATATGCGGTGCTAAGACTTGAACCCAGTGCCTCACACTTGCTAGGTAAGCGCTCTGCCACTCAGCCACAACCCCAACCCCATCATCCCATGGTTTTATAGAAAAAATAGAAAGTATGTTATAGAGCCACTTAAAGAAAAATTTTCCATTAGTTTCAAATTAAAACAAACAAAAAAACACAACAGGTACCACTGGAACAAGGGACTGAAAAGACAGACAGTTCATTTTCTGGCTGATGTGCACAGGAGCCCTCAGAGCTTGCAATCTCACCTGAACAGCACTCCAGTTGCCCCTGTTGTGGAGAACACAGAGATCCCAAGTCAAAATGCTCCCCAAGGGGCTGGACTTATGGCTCATGGTAGAGCCCTTGCCTCGCATGCGTGAGGCACTGGGTTCGATCCTCAGCACCGCATAAATACATAAAACAAAGGTATTTAAAAAAATGCTCCCCAAGATCAGTTCAGTGCTTTACAGTCTGACCTACTGCTAAGACAGTAAAAGCTTTTTGCAGTTTCTGAAACAATGTTATCTTGAAAATATAAAGGTAACCAACAATGAACTACTATTTCTAAGGTCATCTTTTTAACCCAACATTCCTACAACTGGTCTAATAGTTAGTATTCAGAATAAATGAACCATAACATAACTATTTCTTAGAACCCAAAAACAAATAGAAGTTCAAAAGATTAGCTAGAACATTACCAATATGACTCAAAGTTATCAAATTAAACATAGTTCAGGCAAACCCTTTATATCCAAAGCTCAGGGAAACAGTAAATTTTTGCAAGAAGGCAGTCATACAAGTATTAATCCTCACATCATTCCACTTTGGACATTATGCTATTACACTTGCCACCATTTGAACAGATGCACATCCACAGTATTAATAGGCTTGGTGGATCAACTTTGGTGCCATGACTAACAACCTTCTTTCCAAAAAGTAGGAGGGGGCTGGGGAGAGAGCTCAGCTGGTAGAGTGCTTGCCTCGCAAGCATAAGGCCCTGAGTTTGATCCCCAATAACGCAAAAAAAAAAAAAAAAAAAAAAGGAAAAAGTAGGAGGGAAAAGCTGAAAGATGACTGTCCCTAAATTTGTTTCATTTCTGAGATGAGGCCTATATCATTGAAATATGATGCTCTAGAGTTCATTTCCAGACACCCACAACCAGCCCAGGGCAAGTCATATTCTAAGCAGTAGTAACTACTGCCCTAGTCACTATCACTAATGAACATTTATTGGGTAATAGCAGAGCTATGACCCTCATAATTTAACCACACTGCCCTATGTCTTCCTGAAGGTACAAGTTTAATTCATAAAGGTAATTTTAAGGAGCATAAAAAAGAACTTCTGCAACCACCAGTTTGAACTGAACCGTGTTGTTTTACAAGTTCCTTAAAATAGCAAATGCCTCTATATCTCATTTTCAAAAGCCTAACACTCATTTAATCTCTTTTGTAATTCTCACCATACTAGAACACAAGCATGCTAATGGACTGATGTTTAGATCAAACTCGCTTTTGTTGCACTTTCTGAGCAATATTAGACTTCTAGAAGATTCACCTAAGAAGAACACAAATGCCATCTGATAAGGGGAAGATAGATTCTGTCTTCCACTGCAAGTCTTCAGATTCTCAGATCTGGAACATTATCTATCATCTGATTGTATCTATATGGTGTTCACCAAGAGGATACTCTATGGGAGAGAAAGTACAAACGGGTCAGGACTATGAGCAACCCTGTACTGGTGGCCTAACACTCAGCCACAGAAAGCAGAAAAAAGACTTTAGAGAAGGGGCACATGAAGTCTCTGCCCCACCATTCCCTACCCCCACCAGTAATAACCAATCATAAACATTTAGCACCTCTCAAAGGCTTGGAGAGAACCATAAAGGACGTTTGGGCCTAGCTAAGGATTCTCGAAGCAGTGTAATTCCTTTCTTTACTGTTTCACTAAAATACGCAAGCACAGTACTTATAAACAAAGGAATTGGTTCAGTTTTTGCTTGGAAAAATGGGAGCCAATACATTCCTTCTGGGAATTCAGGGTAAGAGTTTTACGAAAACAGTGTCCAGATGTGCTTAAAAATTCAGTCTGTTCTTTCTTTGGGGGAGGAGTAGAGGGAGAAACAAAGGGTGGGAGAGACATTTTATTAAAAATTGAAAAAGTTATTAGATTTTCTTGGCCCGCACACTAACCCACTCTCTGCTGACAAACAAATCAGGAGGGCCTGAGGCAGAACCACTGGGCCTTCCTCCCACCTCCCTGCAGGGAGGGAGAGCCTAGCCACTGCAGTGCCACCAGCCTGGGCCTCCAAACTCTCACTGCCAGAATGTCCTCAATGGCAAAGTGTTCCACCAGGTGGTGAAGAAATGAAGGGGAGTAAGTGAGTTGGAGACTCTGAAGGCCAAAAATTCTCAAGAGAAAACCAAGCATTTCTACATTCAAACAACCACTCTTGAGATAAACCAAAATGTTTTGTCAACACCACATCCCAGTTTAACCTGGAAGCTTTGTCGAGATCTGAAGCTTCCTCAATCCCATGATTTCATTCCCAGAGTCCCTTTCAGCCACAGGGAGATGTAAATAGCCTGTTACAAAGTTTTCCTTCATTTTCAGAGGAAAATGCTGGCTCAGGGTACTGAAGGTAAATGAGTGTTTTAAACAGAGCATAAATAAAGTAGACAGAGAGTCAGGCATACATTATGAATAAAAAGATAATCCTAATAATAGTTTACATTATCACAAACCAAAGTTTATATGAGCAGCTAAGCCCCCTTTCAAAGTAGAGAGCAGCTGCTGGTACAGCAGAGGAAAATGGTATGTCAAAAATGTGACCTACCTTCAAGTTTGTTTAACTCCCCTGTCAGCCACTGCTTCCTTCCGCCACCATACAGGGGACAGGGAGGGTGGGTATTCTTTCTGAAGTGTTTTGTTTGCAAAGGTTAGGAAATGTCTGAATAGTAGGATGAATTTATTTGTCTCCACTGTACCTAGGCAATCCCGACAAAAGGCTACATCATCCTCATCAGGGCCCTGAGGGCAAGAATGGTGACCTTATCAGTGGGGCTGGCCCTGGGGATGCCCTTCTCCTCCCAGGAGTTAAAGGAACATCTCCCCGATGAACAATCTCAGTCTCTATCAGAAGCAGGGTGTGCTGGGAGACTGTGCTTACACACGGATCTGCCAACAGGCTTCACATGCTCCCCCAAATGCTGACTCCATCATGATCCTCTTTAACCAAAAGCCCTAACGGTATGTAAGCTGGATATCTATATTTAGCAGGTAGTCCAGTCCTTAGTCATAGAGCATCCAGGGTGCAGGACCCAGAAGTAGGCCCTGGGAAAGGGTCAAAGAGTGACTATAAGTGGGGCAATGTACCTAGGCAGTGACATTCACATGAAAGAAACACACCTGTGTTAGCTGAGAGGAACCTGGATGATGGGGCACTTTTCAGAAGTGGCCAGCTTCGCATTTCCAAATTAGAACAGAGAATTACAACTCAAGTCGAAGGGAACATCAGGATAAGAGACAGTCCCTACCATTTATCTCCTTTTCTAATTTTCACAGATATAAAGCCCATTCCAGGATATTCTCACCTAGAGCCAAAAACTCTCTGCAAGGTGGCTAAACTGAAGTTCCAATCAGGCCAAGACAATGAGAAAGAGCTCCCAGCACTGAGTGGACTCCAAAGAGACCATTACCTCTT
The DNA here is from genome assembly GCF_902686445.1 of Sciurus carolinensis. NCBI lineage: Eukaryota > Metazoa > Chordata > Mammalia > Rodentia > Sciuridae > Sciurus > Sciurus carolinensis. The sequence continues at coordinate 52,176,791 of NC_062229.1, read as the reverse complement.
CTTCCCTTTCCCTCTCTCTTAGCCTCATCACAGCAATGGGGCCGGTGTCGCTAAAGCACACCAATGGTTACTCAATGAGTGACCAAGTGGTGGCACCGGGGAGACCTTCAAAAGCTCCTACAAATATAAAGGACTGGTCAGTGTGCCCAACTGCCTGCTGGCAGAGGACTGGCCATAAGTCACAGAGGAGGAGTGCTAAATCATGGGGTACTGGGTAAAGGTTCAGGGAAGGTGACCAAGCATTATTTGGGATGAGAATATTCAGAGGTACAAGTTGCAAGTCCCTTGCACATCTCCACTCTTTCCTGCAGAGGATTAAGATATGGGTTGTTCCGCTACAACTGCAGGTGGAGGCACTGGTTGAAAACCACAGAGTTCCTTCCCAGAGCAACTTGTCAACACTCTTGTTTAAGCTCGGAGCTTCCAGAGGGCATGACCCCAAAAGATAAGGCTCGTCATCATATGGGCCTTGCTGGTGCTTTCAAGCTTCAGGCCCCTGTTACCACAGACCCTTCTGGTCTCTGAATGGGTGACCTCTTCCCTAGTCATTCACTGCTACTTCCTCCTCTGGCCTGTGACACAGACCCCTCTGGAGATGTCCATCCTCCTGATGGCCTACCAGGCATTCTTTCTCCTTTCCCAAATATCAGAGAATGCCATGCAAACCTTTACCTTTACTTTTTCTTTTTTTTGTACTGGGCATTGAACTCGGATGTGTTCTACCATCAAACTACATCCCCAGTCCTTTTTATTTTCAGACAGGGTCTCAGTAAGTGGCTCAGGCTGGCCTCGAACTTGTAATCCTCCTGCCTCCACCTCCCAAGTCTCACCTTATCTTCTTTTTTTTGTCGTTGTTTTTAACTTGTTTAGTTGTAGATGGACACAGTACCTTTTTATTTATTTATTTGTATGTGGTGCTGAGGATTGAACCCAATACCTCACACATGCTAGGCAACTGCTCTACTACTGAGTCACAACCCCAGCCCCTCGCCTTATCTTCTTAATGCCCATCTCCACTTCTACCTTCTTTCTCTGGCCTTCCTACGTACTGTAAGTCCAGGACCTTCACCCTGGTAAGGGTAACCTCATACCCACCCTTGTGGAGAGAGAAGGCTGCTATCTCAGGGTTCTTCCAGAAGTGAGTGTTCCGATCATATCCAGTGGCCTTCCCAAGGGATCCATGAAAGCAACACCAGTTCAATAAGGGAGGGTGGAAGATCACTAGGAGTAGATTTCTTGATCCAACAGAAACCCACTGGACAGCAATCTCTGAGGAAGGGCCAGGAGCAAGGAACTGCAGGGGATTTAGGAAGTTGAGTCAGGGCCCTTCTCCTACTCCCTTCAACCACAGTTGCTGTACTCTGCTTCATACTGAAGTTCCAAGGAAGGACTCAATTTTTAGAACAGGTAAGGAAGAGGTAGGTATGAGTATATATGTGTATATCTCTAGTCTAACTTCCTTAGCATTCCCAGTCAGAAGACAGCTTGGTATAAATGGGGGAGAGGAGACACAAAAAAAATCAACTACTTTGTTTTGAAGTTGCCACATGCAGATAATCTGCTGAACAAACTATTTCTTTTGGGGAGGTGGGGGTGCTGTGGCTTGCACACAGGGCTTCTCAAACACTAGGCACCCATTTACTCACTGAGCTAAACACCCCAAAACCCCCAAACTTTGTATGTGTGTGTTCAGTTCTGGGAATTGAACCCAGGGTCACTCTACCACTGAGTGGTATATATCCACAGCCCTTTTTATTTTGACAGAGTCTTGCTAAATTGCCCAGGTTGATCTCAAACTTATGATCCTCCTGTCTCAGTTTCCTGAATCACTGGGATTATCAGTGTGTACCACACCCAACTATTTCTGATCAACTTTTATCTTCAGCTGCCTTTCCCCTGCCCCTACAATACTCCACCTACAATACTCCAAATCCTCTTCGACTGTGATCCTGACAGTTGCTGACAGAAAGGTCCAGGCCTCTGGGACTGTCAACACTGCGATGTGATTCAAAGCTCAAGGGGAGTCCGAAGCAGTGCCCTTGTTTATGGATTCAGTGATTGATTGATTAAGTCCTAAAAGCTTCTGGCCCAGAAAACTAAATGGGTTTAAATCCATCATTAACAGTAGTGTAGATGTTAAAAACTGAGATATGCAAGAGGCTTAAATTAGTGGTATGAATAGAATTCCCATGATGATACTTAAATTCAACTATTTTCATAATATGCTGTAAAGTCAGGAAGGCTCACTCAGTTAATAATTCTTATTTTAAAACACTTATTCACTCACTAAAATGTCTTCCCTCTAACACTCTCTACCAACCAATATTTCACCTCCACCTAGCTTTAGTACTACTGGACTTAACAGCACTAAAACATACTCGGAAGATTAAAAACAAAAACAAAAACAAAAACAAAAAAAATAGAAAGATTCAGTCCTCTAATAAATCCAGAATCAAGCAAACATAAGGAATTACCAAAATAAGAGTGAATAACAAATGTCAACATTTTTAGAATGTGGAAAATAGTTGAGAACAAGGACAACCACCAATCACTAAGTAGTAACCATGTGGCCAGGTGCAGAGGTAAGTGTTTGATGATAGTATATCACTTAAACTTCAAAACAACCCAGAGAGATGTACTATTATTAATCCATTTTACAGATGATCTAATAGGCTCAGGGAGTCTAATACTCTGATATTATAAATGTGTGTGTTTTTGTCCTGTAAAAGAGAAGAAGGAGGGGGGAAAAAAAGGGAAGGAGGGAAGAAATTTGCCCAGGATCACAATAAATGGTAGAACTGGGGTTCATGGGTCAAATCTGCCACCTTCTCAAAACACAACTCTTCCCGATAAATTGGCCCAGTCATTATACACTGTAAGTTTATGAACATGTAGTAAAACCTACAAATCCTCTGACCCAGTAATTCCACTTTGGGGAACATATGCCAAGGAAATACACCAAAACGGTAAGGGGAGGTGCAGGAGACTAATCTGTATGAAGATGTTCACAGCATCATTATTCCAGCAGCAACCTGGAATGAGCCCAGATGAATGTTTTGTAAATATGGGGGAAGAGGGTTAGCAATGGGAGAGAGCGGCATATAACATGAAAATACCAAATGGTCATTGGAAGTGACATTTTTATGAACCACATTAATAGTTGGAAATATCTTTGGAAGCCAAAGTTAAAAATAACCATAAGGACGTTCTCTCTTTGCCACATCTACTGCAAGAATGAAGACCATTCTCAGCAATCAGACTGTCGACATACCAGAAAATGTCAGCATTACTCTGAAGGGACACACAGTTATTGTGAGGGGCCCAAGAGGAACCCTCCAGAGGGATTTCAATCATATCAATGTAGAACTCAGCCTCCTTGGAAAGAAAAAGAAGAGGCTACGGGTTGACAAATGGTGGGGCAATAGGAAGGAATTGGCCACTGTTCACACCATCTGTAGTCATGCACAGAACTGATCAAGGGTGTTACACTGGGCTTTCATTACAAGATGAGGTCTGTGTACACTCACTTCCCCATCAACGATGTTATTCAGGAGAATGGGTCTCTTGTTGAAATCCACAATTTCTCGGGTGAAAAATATATCTGTAGGGTTCGTATGAGGACAGGTATTGCCTGCTTAGTGTCTCAAGCTCAGAAAGATGAATTAATCCTTGAAGGAAAAGATATTGAACTTGTTTCAAATTCAGCTGCTTTAATTCAGCAAGCCACAAGAGTGAAAAACAAAGATATCAGAAAATTTTGGGATGCTATTTATGTTTCTGAAAAAGGAACAATTCAGCAGGCTGATGAATAAGATCTAAGAGTTATCCAGTCACAGAAACACAGTCCTGGAGAGTCAATTTGATATTTCAGTGATGCAATAAAAGATCTCTATTGACTTTGGACTTAATCCCTTCCAACAGGTTGAATAAACTTTAGCGTCCTTTCAAAGGGGAAAAAAAAAAAAAAACATAAATAAGAAGAACCAATATAGTGATTACAACTCTGCAGTTAAGATGTGTTTGTGGAATCAAGAGTGGAAGAAACTAGCCAGATGCAGTGGTGCACGCCTGTAATCCCAGCAGCTCAGGAGGCTGAGGCAGGAGGATGGTGAGTTCAAAGCCAGCCTCAGCAAAAAAAAGTGAGGCGCTAAGCAACTCAGTGAGACCCTGTCTCTAAATAAAATACAAATAGAGCTGGGGATGTGGCTCAGTGGTCGAATGTCCCTGAGTTCAATCCCCAGTACCAAAAAAATAAAAATAAGAAAAGTTGAAGAAACTGATATTGAATGCTGAGCTCTATTTTTCTTATTAGGTTGAAGCTACTAATTGGTTAAAGCAACACAAGGAAATCCTCCCTTTACAATGCTATGATTTGCTTGTCCTTCTCAGGACTGAGGTGTAGCTCAGTGATAGACTACTAGCCTACCTAGGCCCTGGGTTTGAACTCCCAGACTCTGCAAAATAAAATAAATTAAGTAGATAAAAATTTTTTTTTAAAAAAGTTCTACTAATTTTAAAGCCCTCATTTGGGGCTTTCAAGTAAGTCCTGTTTTTAAATCAGATTTTAAAATCTAAGAGAAGTCTATAGCTCATGAAATTTTTTGCTAGCCATTGAATAAATTTATTTATTTAAGGCATTACTTCTGCCACCATTTTGTTCATAATAATAGAATTCCACACTAGCCAGGTGCAGTGGTACATGCCTGCAATTCCAGTAACTCAGGAGGCTGAGGCAGGAGGATCACAAGTTGAAGACCAACCTCAGCAATTTAGTGAGACCCTGCCTCAAGATAAAAAATAAAAAGGGTTGAAGATGTAGGATGTGGTTCAATGGTAAAGCACCTCTGAGTTCAATACCTAGAATTGGAAAAAAAAAAAAAGTCAGCACTCTGTGAATCTCACTCTTTCATAGTATATTTGGAAAGGTAATGCTATTGAAGATAACACAAATCCTTGGAGGTTGAGAGAGAGAGGTTTAAGAGCAGCTGAACAGAGAGCCAAGATGGAAGTCATGTGTTCAGTTTCTAATGTGGGAGGTTTATGCCTAATTGCCATTTTCACATGACCTCGTTCCCCCAAAAAGGAACAGGATATCCCATGTAGGTTCTTTATCACTCCTTCCAGAGAAAGGTGGGCCCTGCATATCACCAGCCAGGCCACACACACTCCTAACCTTTCCACCCAAGGATTCCCCTGAACCCTGCAGTAGCTTCCAGAATATACTGTCACTTAAAGAAAACAAAGCACAATTAATTCGCATACCAACTAACTTCTGCATCTTTTAAGATGAATGAAGTTGGAAAGGTGGGGAAAGAACTGAACCAAAGCTGATGCTATCTTTGGGGAAGAAACAGATTTCTCTACTCGACAGGACAGTCTTCTGCTGAGCAGGTCCCAAGTCAATCTTTACTCTAAGGCTCCTTTTTCTCTGTACTTACTAACCCCTGCTGGCAGGTCCTGGGCATGTTCCCACTTTGCCCTCTATTGGGGATGACTTACTATTGCCCTTCCATAAGCATCAAGTGCCACACTATCACAAGGTCTGCTTCTGAGGGCAAGTGGTCCAATCAGGTAGGCTCTAGCGAGGTGTGGCTCTTTAAATTTAAGAAAAATTACAAATTCAGACCCTCAACTATGTTATAGCCACATTTCAAGTACTCACTAGCCACCTGTGGTTCATGGTTACTGAACTGGACAGCACAAGGAAAAATGTGTCCACCACCACCGAGTTCTACTGGACATCACTGGGCTTCAGAGTTCAGCACCTGCCTATGGCTGCCTCTTCATATCCAGGTGACAATGCTCTCACAGCTGGACAACTCTTCCCAGCTGTCACCAGGCACCGTGTGCCACCTTATCTGACAAACAAACCAGTTTTATCTGGATAGCAATTTTTTTAAAAATTTACACTAAAACTTACATTTTTTTGGTGTACAGCTCCACAAGCTTATAGACATATATACATTCATTCATCCACCACCAAAATCAGCATACCATCACTCCCCAAAATTCCCTGGTTCTGCTTCTTTGTAGTCAAACTCTCTCTCCAATACCCCCACCCCCCAAAAAAACAAACAAACAAACAAAAAAACACCCTGGCAACTGCTGATCTGGCTACTAAAAAAAAAAAAAACTCAGAGAAAAACTCAAGATTCCTGGTCTTCCCCTAGAAATCCCACTTAAGCAGGTCTGGGGTAAGGCCCGGAATCTACCCCCTCTACCCTAAGAATGTTCCTCAGGTGGTTCTGGTATTCGGCCAGGTTTAGGAAACTTTGGGATAAATGCCTAATCCAAGTTTAATTTAATTATCTGCAAAACACTCTCTGGTCTCTCATTTTGCTCTCTGTCCGCCCCCATCCATTGCTTTGTTGCACATGGCAGACAGCCCTCTTAGGCTGGGTGCTTGGAAGGCAGGGCAAGCCCGAATGCTCGGGGCACGGGCAGGGTAAGAACTCTGGGGCTCTGGTTTCTGGCAGAGGGAGGCCTTCCCTAGTCACATGGCCTCCCATCTTAATCCCTTCCTGGCTCTTTGTGCCACAGAATCCTCATCTGGGGAGGAAAAAAAGGAACCACATCAGAAATAATCGCCCAGCCCTGCTCTGAGGCTTGCTGGGAAGTGATGACTGAGATAACACATCCACAGGCACTGAGCAGCAGGAAGAAGGCACCATGTCCCCGACACATCATCACAACTCGGATGCTCCCTTATTGCAGGCTTCACCTTTTAAACATGGGAGACCAGAACTCACATTACAATAAAACTTCAGACTTTTCAAAAAACAAAACGACAAGAGGTAGAAAATGTTTCCCTCCTAAATTCATGATCCCAAGGGCAAGATACCAAATTCCATTTTTAAAGGGGATGTCAGGAGAGTCAGGATCATCTCAGAAAACCTCTGCTCAGAAAGAAACAAAGACAAAGAGGGCCCAAACTCGAGTCCAGCCTTGGCTTGAGCCTGCTCTGCTGAGGATTCCTGGAAAACACTGAAAAGTTTAAGATGGTCAAAGGCCAACAGAAGAAATGCTATCATTTAATATCACATGTTTATTTAGCCCCACCAAGCCAAAGTGGGATGATTGTTTGAAAGGCAGAGAATGCCTGCTTAATCAACTAAAAATGCATTCATTACTATGCTGTTCACCACGGCTTTCCTGAAATCAGACACTTTTGCCCCTAGACCATAAGATTGAAGCGATTTGAAATGAAAATATTTCCTGTCCACTGCTTGCCAGTTTCTAGCCCCAGAGTGATATAACAGATGACATCCAGTACAATAAATGCTTTTATTAACCATAAATTTGAGACTGCTTTAGGGATTTGAAGTGTTGGGTTTCATGCTGAAAAAATGTAATGTTATCCACAGACCATCAGTGAGTAACAAAAACAGAGGCGCAGGTTAGGCTACTTTGATCAAATTATGGGGGGAAAAATCGTCTTTTTGCATTTAAAATAGGAGTTGCATTCAGGGCATATCTTCAAGGAGCACCAGTTCAGTTTAACCATATGCCTCGGAGAGTTTAGTGACAATTCATTCTGAGTGCAGATTTACAGAACCAGCAGCTTCTGTTAAACAGAAAGGAAGTTGAAAAGTATTATCAGGCTAAGTGACTGAAATATTCAAATACTAAGATGGGATCCCTAAATCAATCTCAGTGCTGTTAACATTTTGAGTCAGAAAATTCTTGTGTATGTTAGGATGTTTAGCAGCATTACTGGATTCTATCTAAATGCCAGTAGCACCTCATCCCAGTTGTGACAACCAAAAATGTCTACAAAAACTCCCCAAACTGCTCCCAATCAAAAACTACTGCTTTAAACCAAACTCTTGATTATCAAATACTGCCTGATTTTTCCTCAACCAAAAAAACGTGGAGCCTTGGGGAAACTGCAAGGCCTCAGCACCTCTGCCCTGAATGTCTCCCTTAACACAGAAAGAGTTAACTCTGGGTGATTTCTGAAATTAAAAGCATCCTGTACTCCCTCTTCTACCAAAACTGAGGGTAGTGTAGCCAAGGAAACAAGAACTCTCTCTTCTGTGACCAGAGCAAACTAGATTCAGCAAAGGCAAGCTGCCACCCCTCCCCTGGGGGGGGGAGCGCCCCCTCACTGGTCTTTGTGTCGGGGTACATTCCAGCATGGGAGCTGGGGCCCACTGCACTGGGCTGCACCCCAACCCTGCCAGCATCCAAATTGCTGCTTTCTGGCCTTTCACTGTCAGGCCACAGTGGGGACCACGGACTTGGTGCCAGAAAAGAAAATGAAAAGCAAAGTTGAACCTCTGCAGTCCATTCTCTGGATGCTGAATGTCCCACTATTACATCTCGGCATGACATTTCACGGCCAGCAGGGGAGGAGGCCCAGTCCTGAAAGCTGAACAAACGCAGGGCACACAAGCCCGCCTGCGCCCTCGCAGTCTCCCCGGACTTATGAATAAAAGATGGAGGTTTTGTCTCTGTCGTTTCCCGGGTACCCTGTAAGAATAACGACTTGTCGCTTTTTGACATTTTAACTTACTTTGAAAAATGACCAATATTAACTTTACATGTCTTGGCCCTTAAATCTAGGGTGGGGGCAAATAAAAGTAAGAAAAGCCATGTAATTAGGTAGAAGATAGTAAGTCAAGTTAAACTAATGAAACTGTAAGGGACTCTAATAAAATAATTTAGGCAACATGTAATCACAGAACTAAAAGCCTGGAAACTGACTTTAAGGACATGTTTTGAGTGAAGTGGCCTTTGCTGGAAATAAAGTTCAATGTTTTCTCAGCACAAAGGAAAGAAATAGCTGAATTTTGGTGTGAGGAAGCACTCAACCGTAAACCTGCCCTGGCCAAAATAGAGGTTTTTAATAGGAACTCATTCCCAGTCGCTGAGGGCAACATCTACAACTGTTTGTAACAAGCCCATTTGAATAGGAAAAGCCTTAAGCTTTCTTGGAGAAACAGCACTCCTAATTTTCAGAGAGCATAGTTGATTTCAAATAATCTTTAAGAAAGAGTTTATTCTAGGATAACACAAATGACACCCTACACTTTCTTTAGCCCCTTAATAAGATAAAAGAAAAGTCTTAAGGTAAAACACTGCATTTTTTAAAAACAACATGTAAGATTAAACTGTACTCCACATTAGAAACTGCATTTCACATATAACAACTTCAATCCAAATAAAACCAATTTTGCTTATGGCTAAAATGGAATCCATATTTATGACTGATATCTAAACACAATAATGACATGATATCACCTTTAAAGGGATCTTGCCAAAGTATTTAACTTGACTCTCCCTAATCTTGAGGAAATAATCAGAAATCCAACTTGTGGGAACTGTCTACACAGTGACCTTGACTCTTCAGAATGTGTATGATATAAAGGACCAAAAAACAGGTGGAGGAACTGTTGCAGATTGAAGGAGACTAAAGAAACAGTATCAGAAAGGAATGAGTCATCCTGGAAAGCGATTAAGAAATCATGAAAGACACTTAAAGGTCAACTGAAATAAATGTAGCAAAAAGTCAAGATCTGATGACTCTAGGCCAAGGAGAAATGGTATTCATCTTATTGTTTATTCCAACTTTTATGTAGGTTTGAAAATTTTCAGAATACAAAGTATGGAAGAAAGCTCACATACAAGTGACCTGCTGGGTGGGGAGGCAGTTGGCAACAACTTCATCTTCCTGTTGAGTTGCAGAAAATGCATACCCAAAAATATTACTAATACTTAAAAAGGAAAATGATATAGATAGTCTTAATACAAACTAGACCTGACATTTAAAAAGCAAATTTCTAAAAACACAAAGCGATTATTAATATTCATTTAGTTGGGAGGAACGCACACAGCAGGCTTTTAAAAATCAGAGGTACTATGTAGGGTGGTACACACCTGTAATCCCAGAGACTTTGGAGGCTGGGACAGAAGGATCACAAGTTTGAGGCCAACCTCAGCAACTTAGAGAAGTCCTAAGCAACTAAGCAAGACTGTCTCAAAATAAAAAATAAAAAGGGCTGGGGATGTAACTCAGTGGTAGTGCACCCCTGGATTCGATCCCTGGTACCAAAAAAACTGCTAAAATAAAATAAAAGTCAGAAGTCTCTTTAAACTCCTCTGTATACTCTTCTCCAGCAATTAATCATTCTCCCTCTCCTCTTATCAAAATATCTACTAATTTAAAAACTCAGAACTCAAAAAATTCCTGCCTTCTGCATACTCTCCCTCATTATCCCCATCTTTTCTTATTGAGATAAAAGCAAGGATCACAGTAGTCTTGACCAACTTGAAAAGTGTACACTTAAAAAAAAAAAAAAAAAAGTGTGATCCTTTAAGTAAAAAGGGAAAAGCTCAGTAGATGGGAAATGTGCTCAAGTGAAAAGATGTGGGAGGTAGAATTTTCTGTCTCTCAATGACTTCAAAACCCAGGGAGGAGAACAATGGGAAAAGCAGTATGTCCAGAGCAGCTTTAAAGGGGATCTGGGTGACCATCACCTTCTGCAAGTGAGACACTGGAAACCCACAGCTCCTCAGGCACTAAATCAGTCTTTGGCTTGTATAACCAGATGTTGCATTTTTCTCTGCTTAATTTTGGTAAAACTCCATGACCTCTTTCTCAAATTAAAAAGGCAATGCCATTTTTTTTGTAAACCACAGGAGCTATCTTTAGTGAAGCCTTCTAAGGATTTCATTAATTCATAGCCAGCCAACCAGGACTTTTCCCACAGTCTCCCACAAAAAAGCCCGGGAAGTCACTGATTGCTTGGCTGGATCTGAATATGAGCAGAGGTAAGATCAGAAATATCTAGTTCCTCCCACAGGGAGGCAAGGCATGAAAATCAAAGCCCAGCAAAAACTCATTACCACAGCTGGCCGGCGAATCCATAGCCCCAGAAAGAAGGCAAAAAGCACCTGTGATTCTGGATGGACCCCCACATGACTTCAGAAAATGAACCGCCTTCACAATGGGGGGAAGGTGGAATGAGACAAAAATCAGTCCCGCGTATCTGTTAAAGACACACCATTTTCATGCAGCCCAAGGGCTGCTTCCAAGAAATGACATCCGTTTCACTCACATCATTTGGAAAGCCTGAAACCAGGATGCTTAGTGGTTAGCAGTAACTTTTTATATTTTTTTCAATTGCAGTACAGGCAGACAAAAATATTCAAATACCCCCTTCTCAAAAGCCACAGACACTCTGCAAGGTGTGGCTGCCACACAATACCAGCCCCTCCTCAGTCCCTCTACCATGAGGAGGGACTTGAACCCTAGTCTGTAGCCCAGCCTTTTGCCAGCATGTGACAACCAGCAAGAGTACAAATAACCTGTGGTGTAAATGAATAAATTGAGCCTATTTTTATGCTACTCTCTGCACCTACTGCCAATGTTAAAAAAAATAAGTAACTATAGATTTCAGAGAAATTCTGGCTCAACATTTGTTTTGCCTCCTCAAAGAGGCAATGGGAGCCATCCTTATCACCCTGTTTCAACGTCCTGCAGAGCAGTTAGCCATTCAAGAAACACGTATGGAGAAACTACTATGTATCAGACACTGTTCTAGAGACAGAGAAGTGAACAAAACAAATAAATGCCCCATCCTGCTGGAACTGACATGGTGATGGAGGAGACAGAGAGATAGACAAGAAAATACTGTGTATGCCTCACTGAAAGGTTCTGGGGAAAAATAAAGTGAGGAAAGGAGGGCAGAGTGAGCAGTGGGGTGCTGCTATAAATAGGGTGGTCAAGTCTGGAATTGTGTTCTATTTGTCTCCCTACTTAAATCTAGGCTCTAGAAATCATGCCTAACATGCAGAAAGCACCAAATACTCACTGAGTGAATGAATGGCCATTGAGCATGCCACCTATCAAGCTGTCAGGCGCTGGAGAAACCTTCTGAGATTCACCATTCCTGACAGATGCAGGCTGGCAAAATTCAAGGTGCTCTGTTGTCTAGTCCCAACCTACAGCCTCAACTTTATCGTCTCCCTCCAATGAATCCCTCTCCAGTTCTAGCCACTTCATGCTTGCTGCTCAAACTGCCCCCCACCTTCTGGTTCCACTCACTGCCAACACCCTGCTCCAAGTTCCCTTGGTGAGGCCTGCCTTCTTCCTGACATGTCCATTCCTCCCTCTAAGACTCTCCAGAACCATTCAAATTCAATTTCTTCTTCATAAATAAATCTCATTTTTCTTTCTTCATCGCATCATTGCAAAAATGGCTGGATGCATTCTCAATTATTTGGAGGGATGATGGGGTTGATCTGATTTGATTAAATGCAGGCTCTATGGCACAGGTAAAATTCACAGACAGAGAAGTCTCACAGAGAAAGGTGGGCCTCCTCCAAAGAAGGGGAATCTGAGGCAGAGGAAGAAGCCAGTGTTAGAGCCGGGGTCCTGGCTCAGTGGTAGAGTGCTTGCCTAGCATGTGTGAGGCACTGGGTTCAATTGTTAACACCACATATAAAAAATAAATGTCCATTAACAACAGGAAAAAAAAAAAAAAGAATACTGGAAAAAGTAAAAAAGAAAAAAGAAGCCAGAGTTAATAGGAACAAGAACAAGAACTAAAAAGTCAGAGTTCCCAAAGTGGCTTCCACAGCAGGGCTCAGCCTCTCACTCATCATCAAACTGCTTTTCGTAGGGGCAAGTCTAGGATGAGGAACACAGAAAGCAAGGTTCATGTTTCTTTGGGAACAGTAGGGAAGCATGGAGAGAGGACAGGGAGTTCTCTAGATTGTAGACTTGGAGTCCCTCCTGCACCTTCCTGTTACCTGAGCCTGTTCCTTTGGTGCATCCCCACCTGGATGGAGAGCCACACGGACAGGATTCTTTTCCCTGGGTCAAGTCACAGAGTAGCTGCTCAAAAACAAAACAAAACAAAAACCAACAACTCTTGCTTCCTTGCTCCAAATAAGTCCCTTAGAGGTTGGGATATTGAGCAGTTACAATAAATCCTGAATGGGTGAGTGCTGGTGCCCCACCCAGAGCAAATGTGCACACTCCAGAAGCAGGAGCTCATAAATTGTCACTCAACAGGGACCATGCTCAAGCTGACTGCTCTTACATTTGGTCTGCATTGCACTGCATTTTTCTAAGATAAAAGGGAGGCCCTTTTAAGAGAGGAAAAGCCAGAAATCACCTGGACAGAATAAAATCCCAGGAAAGGAGTTTCTAAACCATATGTCCTGTCTCAGGAAAATGTACCTCTTCATTCCAAGGAATCCCTCCTTTATCCCAACAACCCTACCACTCTCAAGCACAACAGTCCATCTTAGAATAGAAGTCTGGGGCCATAGCCAGAATTTTTTTAAAGGGTTAATGTTCAATTGGGAAGCGGGGGTTTACAAAACAGAACACTTGGAAAAATTCCTGTTTCTTTCTTTTCTTTTTTTTCTTTTTTTCTTTTTTTTTGTGATGCTGAAGATTAAACCGGTGCTAGGCAAGTGCTCTACCACTGAACTACATGCCCAGCCCTACTTTTTAAATCTGGTGGGGGACTAAAGGGGATGTATATTTAAAGTTGAATCCCTCATGATTTCAAAAGTATATTTTTGAAGTATTTATTTTTTTGTGTGTGTGATATGAGGAATTTAACCCTAGTACTAAGCTATATACTTCCAGTCATTTTTTATTTTGAGATATATAAAATAGTTTTATTTTTTTATTTTTTGAGAGAACTTGTTTAAGTTGCCCAGGCTGGCTTCGAACTTGCCATCCTCCTGCTTTAGCCACCCAGGTGGCTGGGATTACAGGCATCACCATGCTCAGCTTTGAAAATATTTATTTGATGTGTGAAATGTAAATATCCATCTAAACATTTTAATTAAGGCTATCAATTTCCATGCCCTTTTCAAAATTGCTTCAATGTTACATGGCTTTTCTGTTAAGTTCACGCAAGCTTCCCTACAATATATTAATGTTCATGAAAAGCCTCATGATTAATGTCTATTAGATCAGGTCTGGAATGAAGAAAGGTACAATAAAACTACAGTGCATAAGGCTTCCAACAATACCTGCCATCCACTGCCCTTTCAATTCTTTTATAGTACTAGCCATATGCAAATAGGATATTTTGCCATTAGGTTCACTGTAAAACAAATGCTTTATAAATATGCACAGTAGAGGTAGTTTTAATTTACCCTATTAAATCAAAATATTTATAGGCCAACTTCCGTTTTAGAAGAGAATTACATGTGTGTTCACATCACATCTTTATTTTGTCATCCACCCCATGATTTGTTGAGGACAGCTGGTACCTATTAAGTCTCCCCTTTAAATGTTGTAGCCTTAATTAGCTACATCCACCTTCCCCCAACATTTCCAAACAAGGAACCAAAGAAAAGGGAAGCTGTTTTTATCATGGATACTTTGAACAATGGAGTTGTAAATGTTAACTCTCTACTAGACAGTAACCAAAGTTATTCCTTTTTAAGGCCCTTTCACAAAACATAGGAGACAACCAGTATTTCAATTTTCAGTCTTTTGTTACACAGGTAATTTTTTTAATTGTTCAAGTTTTTGTTTCTAGCCTAGTGTTATTAATTAAACTTTCTTTTAAGATATTGCTTGGGAAAAGACCAGGGAGTCTCCCTAGAGATTCTCTTGGTATTATTCAAGCTACAAACTTATTGCATGGACTTTTAAGCACAAGACAAAGCACAGAGAATCTGCAAGGACAGAAACAAATCCAGTATGGCTTTTTTGTTGTTTTGTTTTTATAGTACTGGGGATTGAATCCAGGGGCACTCCATCACTGAGCTACACCACTAGCTCTTTTTTGGTGTGTTTTTATTTTGAGATAGGGTCTCGCTAAATTGCTAAGGCTGTCCTCAAATTTGTGCCTCAACACCACCCCCACCCCCACTGCCAAGTAGCTGAGATCGCAGGAGTGCTCCAACACATCCAGCTGGTATGGTTTTTTACAAACACATCACGCCCTTCCCAGACACCAAAGAGTTTCCAACACAAACAATGAGAAAATTCCATTGATCAAATTGTTTTAACCTGCCACATGTAGATAAAACAAATACTGATTTAATATATAATTTAGGTTTTCTTTCTTTTTTTAATCATGCCTTATTTTATTTAATCTTTTAAAAGACCCAATGAAAATAGTAGGTCCGTTATACAAGTGAGAAAATAAAATTTTGAGGGTATAAATGTAAGCTTTCTTCTTTATTAAAAAAAAAAAAAGTAAGTACCCATTTATGCATTCAGGACTTCAAGTGTGAAGTATGACAATTGGCTAAATTTTGAGCAAGAAAAAAAGCCACCTCAGAGATTCCTCCTTGGATTTGTCCCTTCTAGAGATCTGCCCTAGCTTTAATCTGTAGTAAGGCTATCTGTTTCAATAGGATGTGATCACTCCAGGGCTTGTGTCTTTTCAATCAGCTGGTGGCCCTGCAGGGTTTAGAGTGGCAGAGGGGAAGTGGCCTGTGGTTAAACAGAGGAAATACCAAGGCATTTTAACAGAGCAAATAGTCTCTTTACTTCCTACCGGGAAGAGCTTCAAAGGCCCTGGGCCCCAAGGAGACAATGTGTTGCAGGGCCATCAGTCACCTAATCGTGTGTCAGGCCCATTCAGAACTTCCCAGAAGCCAAGACAAACACTGCCCAGGAGGACAATACCTCCCACTGGCTGGGCAAGTCTGGCCAGCTTGAGATGGGGCCCAAGGCACCAGTACAGACAGACTCCAAGCTTGCTGAGAGTGGAAGACCCTCCAAATTTTGGGGAGATGTGAAAGGGCAAATGTCTGGCAGCCAGGGTGGCAGAAGTGAGGTCTGCTCCCAGGGTACTGCCCCCATCCCAACCTGACAAGCCTCTGTGGGGACCTGAGCCCCCTCCTCATGCCATACTCTTACAAATGGGGAGAAGGTGCCCAATCAACCAGGAGCCTGAAAACCCATCCATCATAGGCAAGTGCAAGAGGTGATGGGGAATGAAAGAGGACAATAAAATTGTTGATGGAGTGGCCTCAGCAGCAGCAGACATCTGCTGGCTCATAGTATGTGAAAAGTTCAGGGATGGGGGAGGAAAAGGGGCTCGGAAGTGTTAAAAAAAAAAAAAAAAAAAAAAAGAGAGAGAGAGAGAAAGAAAGAAAGAAGAAACCAACCAACACATTTCAAACCAAATGAAGCATGAAAAATACTCAACTTAAAATAAAGACTTAAAAAAGCATTAGCAGTTCTTTCCTTTGTAGGGAAGCTGTCTGTAAGATTTCAATTGTGAGACTCTGATTTAGATCCTGCCCTACTCCTTCCGGAGACAGTTTTCCAGACAAACCCAGCTGTTCTGGGGAGGGACCCAGGGGAAGTGTCCAGTCCCCTTCATAGGCCCAGGTCAGAGACCCCACCAGAGCCAGAGCACCCCCGCCTCAATCCCCAGTCAGTCTAATCCCTTTTATTGGTCAGAGCTAACCAAATCTCCACATCCCTAAGTCCAATGAAATACTTTAAAACCAAACTATGATTTTTTTTCTTTCCTTTTTTTTGGAGGTGGGGAAGGTGGAAATCGAATCCAGTGCCTCAAGTATGCTAGGCATAGTGCTCTACTACTTAAGATATACCTCCATCCCTCTGATTGATTTTAAGTTTCAAATGTCTTCTCTTCCCCTTCTGAATGAGGAAGGCTTATCTCCTAAAGCAACAGGTCTCATCATTGAGACAGCATCCGAATCCTCAGAAGAACTTGTTAAAATGCCAGTTACCTATGCTCCGTCATCTCACTTGCATTCTGGTCCCATTATCCTTGACTCTGCATTCTAACAAGCTCCCAAGGCAATTCTGATACTGGAAGCCCCTGAACATCACTTTGAGAAACCACCTTTGGAAGGCAAAGGTACAGTAAGTGGTCTGCTTATTCACTCAGCTGTGTCCCTGAGTTAATAACTAGCAAAATGCCCCAGGACATCAGGAGAGCCAGAGATAGATGGACAGATGGATGGATGGAGGGAGGTGGGGAGAGGAGGAAGAGCTGCACAAAAAAGATGGTCATGGGCCCAGAGGGTTTCCAATTAACCAAGCAAAACAGGCTGGAAAAAAGCATTGCGCTTCTTATAAAAACGTCTCAGAAAAAATGTGTCAATCCAAGGCTGAGTAATTTTTAACAAAGAATTCTCTAAGGGACAGCAGAGCATCTGTAACTTGGAAGACATGGCCACAGGACAGGCAGACCAGATATGGGCTTGGGAGCCATGAGCTGCAAGTGAATGAAAATGCATCCAATTCAGAATCAAATAAACACGCCTGGGCCTACAGCCAAGGAGAATTCTTGGATTGGACTTTTATCAGGGACCTAAATTTTAACCAGCTGGAACTTCTTCCCCCACCCCACCCCCCAAGTACCACCCTATTCGTTTCTACCTTTTGAGATGAAGTATTTGCCTTAAATGGGAAACTTGCACATCATTGAAAAGATGATGCCAGAATCCTGGTTTCCTGAATTGCTGAAGGTGCAGGCTTTGTGGGGGTTAGAAACTGTTTCAGGCATAACAGATGAGAAAAGGTATACTCCATTTAGGTAAGAAGTCAAGAAATGTTCCTTCCTCCCCCACTGTAGGAAAAGCCATTAATAAAAATCTGTAGGAGTGGATTCTAACTCCTTGTTCCATAAATAGGCTTCTCAACCAGCAAGACAAGGGGAGATCAGGGAAACTTGGGGCAAATGAATGATAAAATTAAAGTTACCCATCACAAACGAAGTCATCCCAGAATGATAAAATTAAAGTTACCCATCACAAACGAAGTCATCCCACTATCAAGAAACAAGAGTTAAGAGCCAGTGTAAATGAAAGGGCCAGCCCCTCTGGAAGATTTACAAATTGTTACTTCTTCGAGAAAACAGTATTTATTACTCAAAGAGCAACTTTACCTGGCAAGGGCCATAAGAGATTTTTTTTTTCTAGGAATTGAGGAAGTGTGCCCACAACTCATTTCTAAACACTGAGCTGTGTTCAAGATGGTATCAGTCTCTTAATTGCCCCACAAATAATGGGGAGGTTGTGAAACCTGACCACTTAAACCAGGCCAGCTCCTGGCTCCTCTGAGAGCAGCTCTGAAGGGTCTGTTAGCAGAGCTGCCTAGGGTGGGCGGGTGGGCAGGCTGGCAGGCTGGGTGGCTGGCTACAGTTACCTTGCACATCCTGGGAAAATACCCATGCCTACAGGGGCAAGGATTCCTGAACAAATACTCCCTTAAAGAACAAGGGGGTCACTTGCTCAGCTGGTCTCCTGCACCTAGACTTGCCCTTCTTTCGGAGCTCACTTCTGCACCTTGTTGTCCCCTCAGGTTCTGAGTGAAAGGAAGCCCTCTCCTGTGTGTATCACATATAACTGACCCTTACACGTTCATACACACCCAACTAGACTATAAACAATCTCAGAGCTGAGGCTGACATCTACAGGGACTCAGACATGAATCAAATACCTAAGTCCCTGTAAATCAGTAGTTACTGGAGCCCCATGACAGCAACTTCTGGGACACCTTACCTAGGGAGGTGGAGGGTAGGGAAGGCTTCCTGTAGGAAGTGATGCGGGAGCTGAGAGGGAAAACCAAAGGACAGACAAAAAGAACAAAGGTAGGAACAAATGTATGCAAAGACCTTCTGTGCAGAGGACACAGGAGCCTGGTGCTGAGATCGCTTCCCCCACTTCTTAAAATCTACCTCAAAACAGGGCTTAGCCTATAATCCCAGCAAGTCGGGAGGCTGAGGCAGGAGGATTGCAAGGAATTCAGCAAGATCCCGTCTTGAAATAAAAAATAAAAGGGCTGGGGGTATAGCTCAGTGGTAGAGTGCCCTTGGATTAAACCCCACAAAAGTGGGAGTGGGGATTCAGCAGGAAGGCTGCAGGGTCTAACTGGGTTCAGCCTAGCTTTATAAGGCTCCCAGACTCTGAAATCAAGAAACTAGTCTAAAGACAAAGAGTGAACAAATATAAGCTAAGCAGTCTAGTGAAAATCAAAGTGTAAACAGCTGCATGAGAAAGTAAAGGACATGGCATTCCTGGAGGGCTTCCCAGGAGGTATCATCTGAGCTGAGTATTAAGCTAAGAAGGGGATTCTTAGGGAGGTAAGGGCATCCTAGGAGGAGGGGATCCTTTGTAAAAAGGCATCAGGAGTCAGGAAACAAGGTGGAGAGGGCAGGGGGGAGTCAGCGAGGAGTGAAGCTTCGGGTATGCAAACAGGATGGGTAAACTGATCCACAGGATGCAACAGATAAGATTCAGGCATCTGGGATTGGCCCAAAGGTCCCCATGCTCATCCAGGAAGGTCAGGAAGATGATCCAAGGTAAGGACTGTGAGTCAAGGCAAAAGCTATTGAGAGGATCACCCTGCCAAGGCTCTGCGGTGGAGGAAAGGAAGTCAACGTAAGAGTGAGGTGACTGGGATGAGGTCCACCATTAATTCTGTGGGGGCATAGGTTTGGGGAGGACCACACGTTCCCACAGGTGCAGAGAACAAAACCACCAGCTTGGCTTCTTCAGAGCACTACTATCCCCACAACATTAAAACTTCATAAGCTGTGTATACTGGCACATGAAGCCAACTAGGCAACTGCAGAAAAACAGCAAATGACTGATCCACCTAAGCTATGAGTCACATGCAAACTCAGAATAAAATACCTGTGATCCTGTTACAGTTAGTCAAAGACCAAAATCTGTACAGATCCAAAATTTTAGCAGGATGGATAACACTACACAGACTTAAGAAAACTTGGTATCTATTAGAAAAAGAGCGGTGATGTTTTATTACAATAGAACTGAATGAGAAAATGTGATGTTTTCCTCAGATGGAAAGAATGATAGAATTTAACCTAAGGTTAAACTCACTAAGGGTGGGGAGAGTCATGTACAGCAGCTATTGGGGCCAGGGACACCCCAGCTAATTGGCTCAAACCTGATTTTCTACATGATTTCTCTAAATGTGGGGTAAGTGAACAGGAGGCACTAACCTGTGACCCTAGGCAGCGAATCATGTCCTACCTCTTGTCTGTGATGAGGCCTTTTATAGCCTCCCAGAAAAAGTAGGACAACCTAGGTCTAAGCGAACTATCCCTATACCCATTCCTGGGCCTGGGGAACCAGAAATCACTCATTTCCTCCCACTTTCCAGATGAGGAAACTGAGGCTTCTGGCGCCCAGGAACAGAGTCAAAGTCATGTCTGAGAGCAAAGCCTGTGTTGTTCTCTTGGTAGGTTTTAAAGCGTAAGTGCCCTGACCCAGCGGTCAACCTAGCCTCTGTGGAAGGCACTGATCAAACGAAAAGGAATCTCCAGGTCCCAGGGGCTCCCCAGTCCAGGGGCTCAAATGGGAACCGGGGGGGGGGGGGGGGGGGGCGGTGGCGGAGGGGTGCGTGCCGGCGCACATCTCCCTTCATCCCCAATGCCCCAACATCGCCCAGACAGCTTCAAAGGAGCGTCCGGTTTGGGGAAAAGGGTTCCAACTACACGGCGAAAGTCTGGGCACCTCTCGCCTCCTCATGGGCACCTGAGGTGACAAACTCCTTCTTTGACCATAAAAATCACCCTAAACTCAGGGCTGGGGCGGAGGTTGGGATTCGAGTAACAACCGTGAGACCATTTGTGAGACGAAAAGTTAAATGGGGAAGCAAAGTTTCTCAGGAAGTCAGGAGTCCGAAATGGGATGGGAGTAGGGTGACCACTCTAGGGTAGAAGGATGGGAGCGGGGTGACCACTCCAGGCTAGAAGGAACAAAGCGAACACAACAGAGGGGTGCATCGTTCGCCAGCGCTCCAGGTCCCCTCCCTGTCCGCCCTGAGCCTTTGCAGAGCCGTGAACTGGAGGACCGGGAGAACCCCACATCCTCTCCGGAGCTCCCCGTTGTCCAGACGGTTTGGGGATCCCAACGCCAGACGCGCAGCCCTGGGGCGGAGGGCCGAGAACAAAGGGTGGGGCGCACCCCTCCCCGCGCCCCGGCCGCCTCGCCGCCCCTCACACCCGCCCACTGGAATCGGACCCCAGCCAGCGGCCGCGCCTCATTAGCAACACAAAGCCAGAGGTCGGGCGGCCCCTTTCATCCCCGCCCGGGCGGGTGGACGCGCGACCCAGGAGGGGAGAAGCGAGGATGGTTGAAGTAGCTCTGGGACCCAGGTCTGGCGGCGCACTTGGTGCTGAGCGAATAGGTCGCCCGGGCTTGTCTGCCCGTGAGCACCTGTGCGCGTTGCTCCCCAGTCTTTCTCAGGGCCCCCTGCTAATTTGGAGACCGCGAGAAACCCGCCGTCCTAGCCTTACCCTCCAGCCACAGGTGTCGGCGCCCCTCGAGCGGCCGGAGCCGCCCGCGGCCACGGCCAGTTGCGAGCCATTGAGGCAGGCATTGACAGTGAAGAAGACAGAACAGAGCTGCAGCCACGGGGCCATGGCAGTGCGCTCGCCCAGCCCGGCCCTTCTCCGCGCCCGGGCCGCCTGCAGCTGACCAGCCCTGAGTGGGCGGTGGCAGCGGCGGGGAGCGTGCTGCACTGAGCATGCGCTGCCAGCCCACGCCCCGCCTCTTCCCTCCAGGTCCCGCCCCCAGCCTCAGTTCTTGCGTCCAGGTCCCACCCCTCTAAATTGGCCGTCCCGTCTTGGCCCCGCCCCCCTGGTCACGCCCAACCTGCCTCTGAGTCTCTGGCAGCTACAGGTTTAGTACCCCTTGCCTAAGAATTTTTTTTTTTTTTTTTTTTTTTTTTTAATACAGAGGATTTGTCCAAAGGATGCCTGCTCCATGAAAAAACTTGGAAGAACACAAAGAACATAGTAATTTTTTAAAAATTTAATAAGCATTTGCTATGTGCCAGAACCCTTCATGTGTCCTCCCGACCACACAAGAAAGGGTTAGTATTATTGTTATCCCAGTTTTAGGGGCAGAAAAGTTAGCTCAACATTACATTTAGAGAAATCCTGGTTCTACATTTACGACTGGAACCTTGGACAGATAACTTGCATTCTCCACAGTACTGTTTCCTCCACTTAAGCCAGAATAAAGAGAGTAAGAATCCTCATCTGGGGAGGATTGTGTTGATTAACATATAACAGAGGTTCATTAAGTGCTACAACCTATCATCAACTAACTTGCATAGATAGAGTCACTGACCTGGCACCCCCTCCCCCCATCTGAATTCAAAGTCACATCTGATGGAAAACAACACACTCAACCTCTACACTTGTCAGATTTACCCTTGTAAAGTGGATATTATCTCTGGAACATGAAGCTGAAGTCCAGAAATCTGGAAAAGACAACATTACACAACTTTTCACCAAAATCTTCCCACCTCTTTGCCTCGAATCTGTGCACATCATTCGGTCCCTCTCCATTGCCCCCTTCCTTATCTAGGCCATCACCTCCACCTCTTCAACAGCTTTCTGAGCACTTTTTCTGCTTCCACTTGTATCCCTATATTCAATACATTTCTCCACACTGAATCCAGAGAAATCTTCTAAAAAAGTAAGTAATCCAGCAAGCATCCCAGCTTGTAATCCTAGTGACTTGGGAGGCTGAGGCAGAAGGATCATAAGTTTGAGAGGTCAGACTCAGCAACTTTGGCCCTGAACAATTTAGTGAGACCCTGCTTCAAAATTTAAAAAAAGAAAGGAATGAGGGATATAGCTCAATGGTGAAGTGCCCTGGGTTCAATCCCCAGTACCAAAAATAAAATAAAATAAAATATATTTTTAAAAAATAAATCAGTCACCCCAATTAGAATGGCAATTATCAAGAATACAAGCAACAATAGGTGTTGGAGAGGATGATGGGAAAAAGATTCACTCATACATTGCTGGTGGGGCTGCAAATTAGTGCAGCCACTCTGGAAAGCAGTGTGGAGATTCCTTAGAAAACTTGGAATGGACCCACCATTTGACCCAGCTATCCCACTCCTTGGCCTATACCCAAAGGACTTAAAATCAGCATACTACAGTGATGCAGCCACATCAATGTTCATAGCTGCTCAATTCACAATAGCCAGACTGTGGAACCAACCCAGATGTCCTTCAATTGATGAATGGATAAAGAAACTGTGGTATATATATTCAATGGAATTTTTTTTTTTTAGAACATCTGAAATTTTTAATCCTTTCTTTACAGGTTACCTAGACCACTTTTGATTAAGAAAACTGTAGAAAGTTAGTAACTGCCACAGCAAACGCCAGGCGGTGGCACGTGTCAATTTTCCACAGAGTCCTGCTTTGCGGGGTGTCTGAATGCACTGCTCGGGGTCTCTGCTCACACTTGCTGGAATCACTTGCGGCAGAATTTAGTCCACAGGTCGCTTTTCCCCATATTTCTTTGTAAACTCTTCAGCGTTCTTACAGAATTTTTTACGGTCCTTAGAGTATTCTTCAGCTAGGTCAGCCCGGAGCGGGTGCTCGGGCTGGGGGTCGTTCACCAGTGCTATGAGGGACTGGATTACTTGGTCGGTCTTGGTTGCTGGTTTCCAGTTCTCAGCACTAATTACTGGCAGGCAGACCTGCCCTTTTTCATCGATGTTTGGGTGGTAGATCCTTGTTTTAAATGTGATCTTAGGTGGTTTGAATGGGTATTCTGATGGAAAGTTGATTTCGATTCTGAAGGCCCCCTTATCATATGGAGGGTTGTCAGGAACAATAAGCCCTTGCCAAGTCAATAAATTAGCTTCATCAACCTGGATATTACGGAAGTTTTTCATTCCACATTTGCGGATCTCTTCAAGCTCCTTCATCAGCCTCCTGCTGGCCGCCATCTTGGATCTGGTGCTGCTTATACAATGGAATATTACTCAGCAATAAAGAATAATAAAAGTATGGCATTTGCAGGCAAATGGATGAAATTGGAGAATATCATGCTAAGTGAGATAAGTCAATCTCAAAAATCCAAAAGGCGAATGATCTCACTGATAAGCGGATGATGACACATAATGGGGGGATGGGAGGGGGGCAAGAATGGAGGAAGGAGGGACTGTATAGATGGAAAAGAGGGGTGGGAGGGGTGGGGGTGAAGAAAAAAATAACAGAATGAATCAAACATCATTACCCTATGTAAATGTATGACTACACAAATGGTATGCTGTTACTCCATGTACAAACAGAAACAACATGTATCCCATTTGTTTACAATAAAAAATTTAAAAAATAAAATAAATCAGGGGACTGGATTGTAGCTCACTGGTAGAGTGCCTGCCTAGCATGTGTGAAGCACTAAGTTTGATCCTCAGCACCACATAAAAATAAATAAAATAAAGTTATTGTGTCCATCTACAACTAAACATATATATATATATATATATATATATATATATATTTTTTTTTTTTTTTAAGGTAAATCAGACTACTGACTTCACTTGATTAAAACTCTTCTGTGGGACTGGAGATATAGCCCAGTGGTAGAGTGCTTGCCTAGCATGTGCAAGACCCTGGGTTCAATCCCCAGCACCACAAAAACAAAACAAAATTCTTCTGTGGTACTTTTGTTGGTGTTGTTTGGGGTTTTGTTGTTTGTCTTTTAGGTTTTGATGGGACTAGGGATTGAGCCCAAGCAGCACTCTACTACAAAACTACATGCCCAGGCTGGGGATATAGCTCAGTTGGTAGAGTGCTCATCTTACAAGCACAAGGCCCTGGGTTCAATACCCAGTACTGCAAATAAATAAATAAATAAATAAATAAATAACTTACATCCCCAGCCCTTTTAATTTTATTTATCTTTATTTATTCATTTACTTATATTTGCCATGCTGAGGATTGAACCCAGAACTTCATGCATCCTAGGCACATGCTCTGCCACTGAGCTACATTCCCAGGCCTGCTTTTGTTTTATTTTGAGACAGGGCCCCATTAAGTTGCTGACGTTGGCCTTGAACTTGAAATCTTCCTGCCTCAGTCTCCTGAGTTGCTGGTATTACAGATGTGTGCCACTATGCCAAGGCTCTGTGGTGGTTTTTATTCAAAGGTCACTTAGCATCAAATCCACACTGGTCTCCTCTCCTATGTCATCTCGTCTCTGCCTTCACCACCTGGCTCCAACTACAGTTATCTCCACCCTCCCACACATACTCCTTGACTCAATCTTGGTCTACTTGTCTCAGTAAACTTTGGAAACTGTCACCTTTGTCCATCCAACAAGGCAGTCTCCTCTGCATAACTCCATCTAGGGCCCAGAATCCCCTCTTCTCCTTTTCTGGTGTGGACTAAGCTCAGCTGCTTCTACCACAGGATTCAGGCACTTTCCCTGATGGCTCCACAAATGCTACACATCTTTGTACTTAAAACTTCCACAGAGGCTGAAGTGGTCCCAGTTTTGCATGTGACCCTTGTGGGAAAAGAGGACCCTTGGCAGAAGTCCTAGAGATTTGACTTCAAACTAGTTATCCCTGGAACCAGGGAATAGCCTTGATCTGAACTCTGAGACTGGATACCAAAAAACAAAGAACAAAAACACCACCACCACCACTGGCATTATCACTAGAGAACGAGAGAATGGGTCCTACGTTCTCCAAACAACAGCAACCACCCCAAGACCCGGGGATTTCCTGTCCATGTGTATACCTGAACAGAAATATTTTAGTTTTCATCTCACTGCCAAAGTATTCAGGAATTCAGACAGATCCTTAAAGGTAGGCACCACATCATCTTTGGTCATCCAGAAAGACCAGGGTCCACATTAGGCAGCTTTTGGAGTAGCCTTCTCTGAACAGACCTCAGGAAGCACATTGGTTGGTTTAGTGCTCTATCCACCCTCCCACATACTTGGAACACCTCTCTGAGTCATTATGAATCTATCACAGCAGAGGATGTCCAGGGTCAGGGTACCACGGGCTGAGATGTGGCCAGGGCTACTTGGGTGTTGGTGAATGATCAGGGAAACCATGAGGCTCCTGGCTCCTTACTCCATATGTATTCCTGCTTAGATACGCTTGCTGAATTATTCACCAATCCCATGGTGAGGGACTTCTATTATAATTAGTGATTTTAAAATATCCCCTGTACATTTATCTTAACACATTTATTCAACTCTTTTCTTAAGATACATTCCTAAAATTGGAATTACTGAATTATGCACATCTAAAATTGCTAAACTGCTCAATGTCTCATTGCTCTCTTAATTGCTTCTCTGGTTGCTAATGAAGTGGACGTGTTCCCCTGTACTGATGGGCCATTTGCATTTCTTCCTTTGTTCAGGAGTCGAACTCTAGGAGAAGTAGTACTTCAAGCTTATGATAGAGGGAGAATCTTAAGGAAGGGCCTGGGGAAAGGGAAGCGTTTCTCCATAGGTTTTATTCACATCACCACCTGACTTCGTGACAGGGAAGGCAGAGTCAAACTCCCACTCCTTTTCTGTCTCACACTCACTGCTGTTGAATTTCCTCCCATCATAGTTCACTGCAGAATCTGCCCACTGACAGCCTCTGGGTACCGAGTGCAGAGTTCAGAGACACCTCCAACTTTTCTACAGGACCCTGGAAGACACAAGAAGAAAGCCCCAGTGTCTAGTTTGGAACACAGGGTGACTTCTCTCAGGAGCAAGGACCTAGAGGCAGGCCCTCTATTTACCTTCTAGGAAAGTCTTGTGCACGTGGGGAGGTGGGAGCAGAGCCACAGACATCAAAGGATCAAATTTGGTCAGGAAATTAAGGTCATAAATTGGCATTTGGCAACATCCTCCCCATTTTGGTATTTTCTACTGATTCTTTTCATCTCTTCTTTTTATCTTGACCCTTCAGAATATTTGGGGCCAAGCGGTGGGGTGTGGGGCGGGGGACTGCAGGTAGAAACTGAGATAAAAAGAAGGGGCCAGATCCCAACATGATCTCTATGAACCACAGCATCCCGTAGACCATAGCTGAGCCCAGCTGTGCAGATGCCCAGAAGATGAGTCCAGGATGCCCTCCACAAATACAATACTCACTTTCACTCACCAGGGCCAGAACAGTCTGTTGTTCATTCACAATTTCAGCCACTGCTTCACCTCTCTGCACTCAGTGCCCAGCACTCTGTTTGGCACGCATCAGTGGGAAAGAAACTGTTACCACCTTCCCCTGTTGGAAAGGAAGCTGAATATTGATCATATAAAATTACCTTAAAATTAGCTGTTGAACTGCAAATATATCTCCCCAGTCTACCAAGAACCTAACCAGATAAGAAAAATCCATAATTACAAGAATTGGATTTTGTTAGGAGTCCAACTATCCCATGAAAAATAAGAAAGGACAAAGTGATCATGGTAATAATTTGTGTCATGCGTCATTTTTAGCCAAGAAAAACTAAAGAGTATTTTAATGAACAGTGATTAGATTCAATGGACGGATATTCTAATTTATTTTTGGTATTGTAATAAAATAGTACACGTATGTTTTCTGTACTAACCAAGACATTAAAGGTGAAGGATATCCCCCAACCTGACTCTCAGCCTCCTCAGCAGGCCGAGGTTGCAAGGTTTCCCAGGGCTTTAGGGGGATCAGTATGTGATCTGGCATTCGTCTGCGAGTCCACCCCATTCCTCTATAGGAACTCCCCAAGATTGCCCCGATGCTAGGTGCCCATCCCGGCACCCAACAGTTTTGGCTCCAATGGAGTAGTTGTGATTATCCCCTTCAAAGATAGGAAGCCAAGACTCAGCGAGGAGAAGTCTATCTGCGGTCACAGAGTTGCGGTTCAAACCAAGCCCCGTTGCCCTGCCTGGGATGGAAGTCCTCAGACTCTTCTAACTCCCCCAGACCCTCCCTGACTCCAGAGCTAGTTCCATAGCTTTCCTGAACCTTGTCTTCGCACCGGCAGGACTGCCCAGAGACCCAGGGTAAGCGGAAGACCTGGGCCAGGTGACCCAATTCCGCACCCCAGAACCCCAGGACACGCATCCCAAAGTGCAGGAGCAGAAGCGCCCCGTGGATTCCGCAGAGTTATCACCCCACTGCCACGATTTCTTTTTCAGAAGTACCTGGCGTCTCGTCTCCAATGAGACCGCCAGGGGGCGCGCGCAGTCCAGGTCCGAGATCCCTAGACGACCCTGGACTTTGCGGACAAAATGAGTCTAAGATGAAGTCCCCGGGGCAGGAGCAAATACTCCGCTGTTATCCAGAGCTGGTGCTGAGTTTGGGGGAAATAGAGTTCAGGAGGCAGTAAGAAAATAGAATCAAATATGGGTTTTCAGCAGCCAGGTGGTTTGGAGCAGCTCATCCTCTCTGGACGTCAGTTTTCACAGCTGCAACAAGAATGCAAACTTAAGTGGGTTTTTGCAAATACAAAGTAATTAAACAGATATGAGGATGCGTTATTGCCTGTTGCAGGAGATGGACAAGCAGAACCCAGGCAGCACCTGGGGAGATGTCTGCTTCTGTCCCCATAACACTGCACTGGACTGGAAGTCTATGGACTGGATCATATTTGCCATCCATTCTTTCAAGTACTTGTACACCATATCAGGCATTATTCAAAGAGTTGAGAACCAGCATGAACAGCACAATAGTCCCAACAGTAGAGTATTCCAGCTGTCATAGAACCTACAAGCATGGGGACCTTGGCATTACTCAGCCACATGACCATGGGAGAATTATAAGTAGATGGATTTGTTGTTATTGTTTTCTGAAGAAGTGATGTTTGGGCTGAGATTCCAAGTAAGAGAGTTACCTGGGCAGAGGGGAGGGGAACAGAGAGAAGAAGACGGGTTCTGGGCAGAAGGAACAGTATGTGCAAGGGCCTTGGGGTGGTAGGGAACTTGGCAATCTCAAGGAATTCCAAAAGTCCAGTGTGGTTGGAGAGCAGAGAGGTGCAGGGGAATGGCGCAAGGTGAGCCAGAAAGGCCTTCAGGGACAGGCAGACAGGACCTCACGCTCTAGTTGTTTTGTGGTGCTGAGGACTGAACCCAGGTCCTCAGTCATGCAAGAGCTAAACCCAGCATTGCTTTTGCCCTGGCTTGAACCTAAAAGTAGCCAACTGACTCTGAGAGGACTCATGGGCAGGGCTGAAGCTATATTTTGAAAAGATCCCTGTATTCAAGTGCCATTCCTGGCCCCATCATAGCTTTTGATACATACTTGTTGAATGAATGTATAACTGGGATCATTGTTGAAATTCCGGGTTCTGATGTGATAAATTCAAGAATCGTTTAAAAAATTCAACCTTACTAAAGTTCCAAATAATGCAAATAAAATTAAGTGATAAACTTTTATTATCTTTTTAAAAATATATATATTTTAGTTGTAGGTGGACACAATACCTTTATTTTATTTTTATGTGATACTGAGGATTGAACCCAGGGCCTCACATGTGCTAGGCTTGTGCTCTACTCCTAAGCTTCAACCCTAGTCCCTCTTATTGTCTTTTGAGATCATTTTTATTATAAACTTCTTAAATCTTTTAATAGATATTTCAAAGAACAATTTTAGATGTACAGAAAAATTGAGAAGACAGGAGAGAGAGTTCCCATACTCCTGCCCCTAGCTTCCTCTGTTATTAATATACTACATTAGCATGGTACATTGTTACAATTAATGAACCAATGTTGATATGGTATCACTGAACACTAAACTTAATTCAGATTTCCTTCATTTACCTAATGTCCTTTTTCTATTCCAGTGTCGCATCAAGGGTACCACATAACATTTAGCTGTCATGCCTCAGGTTCCTCTTGGCTCTCTGTTTCTCAGACTTTCCTTGTATTTGATGACCTTGACAGTTTTGAGGAGTAGCTGTCAGGAATTTAATAGGATGGCCCTCTAAAAGGATTTGTGTGATCTTTTCCTCATGATTATACTAGATATTATCATTTTTTCTTACTTCAATTGAAGTATAAAAGTCATATGAGGACTAATGGATGCATAATGAAAAGCAGTCCTCCTTCACCAGTCTCACTCCCCCGAGTGACCTTCTTCAACTCTTTTGGCTATTTCTTCTGGCATCTGCTGACACATTTCTAAGTCATGTGCTGATCCTGCTATTTCTCGGTTGATCGCTTTGGATATTAGCATCTAACCTCCTTCCCTTTATGATACATGAGAATTGAGCTGTCTTTAAATTCCCTCCCTCTGTCTACCCACTGATGTTTGTGCTGGACATCTTCCCTTGGCCCTTCCGGAACCACTTTGCCCTGCATAGACCACATTAACGGTTCCCTTCCCCTTGGGCCTCCTGACCCTTTGGGCTAATGTGGGGCACAGGCAGGGAACTGCGGGGGAGGGAGAAGGAAGATGAGTAGGAGTGATTATGTCCCCGGTGGCCTACCCCTGGCTTCCTGGAGGTGAGGGTTGTAGCCCTGACTCTGTTTCATACTCTCTCCCTTCAGCTTTCTCCCCAGTTTTGGTCAACTGCACCCGCACTTGTCTCTCAGGCCCCAGACGGAGAAAACAAGGGCCCTCAATACTGTACCTTTCATCCTGGAGTTCCTTTCACCCTGCTCAGGCTGTCCCCTTTATGAAATTATCCTCACATTACCCCATTTGAGAGTTATTTCTTGCTGGGATTCTAACTGATGTAATTTTAGTTAAATCAATATTCAGTGTTTACATAATTATGACTGTGTAAACATTATCCACCTTCAAGGCAACTCATGTTTGATGATGGTATTTTTTTTCTTGTTAAAATTTTCTGGTGTTCTGTTGCATGCCTTTATTATCTATCTTTTAAAAACATACTATACCTTTGTGGTTTTTTTTTTTAAATAAACACACATTTTCTTACAAAACTTATTAACTCTTTTCATAGTGTGTTCCACAGGGGCAAAGGCATTTCTCTCAGTTCTAGAGCCCCTGGAGTCCATAGTCCATATTCTTCTACTCAGTCAGGTTTAGTCTGACTGCTTGGCTTAGTCCTTTCCTTCTCTTAGGCTGGATCCTGTTTTCTGGACCCCATGTCTCTTTCTGGGGTTTCACCCTCATTTTAGCAGAGTACACACACACACACACACACACACACACACACACACATCATTAGCTTTTTGATAAAAGGTCTGGGAGGTAAATTTTGTGGTACCTTGCATATCTAAAAATCTTTTTTGGAAGGGGTGCTGGGGGTTGAATATAATAACATTTTATTAACATTACCATTGATAAGTTGTCTAGATACTGAATTTTATGTTGAAAGAAATCTTCCACAAGAAAGTTGAAGGCACTGCTCCTCCATCTTTCATTTCCTAAGGTAGTTACAATTTAGATCCCTTGAAAGCCTCTCTCCATCTTTTTCTTTCTCTTGCTTTCAGTTTTTAGGCTGCTTTCTTTATCCCCGTTATCTCCAAGCTTCACAGGGATGAGTTTCTTCATTCTTGGTGGCCCTTCACTTTAGAGACACAAGGCCTCAAGTTCTGGAAAAAAATTTTTTTTCTTTTCTTTTTTTTTTTTTTTTTTGTGGTGCTGGGGATTGAACCCAGGGCCTTGTACTTGACAGGCAAGCACTCTACCAACTGAGCTATATCCCCAGCCCTGGAAAATTTTTTTGAGCACAGTAGTCCTCCTTATCCACAGAGGATACATTCCAAGACCCCCAGTGGATGCCTGAAACCTCAGATAGTGCTGAACCCTGTATGTGTATGTTATGTTCTTCCTAGACATGCATACCCAAGATAAAGCTTAATTTATAAATTAGGCAGAGTAAGAGATGAACAACAACAATAAAATAGAACAATATAATACAATAAAAGTTATGTAAATGGGGGTCTTATCCTCACCCTTCTTATGATGATGCAAGATGATACAATGCCTACACAAGGAGAAGAAATGAGGTGAATAATGTATAAGGTCTTAGCATTAGACTAATGAGTACTTGTACACAAGCACTGCCATACCATGATAGTAGATATGATAACTGAGGCAGCTACTAAATGACTAATGGGAGGGTAGGGAATATAGCCTGAACACACTGGGTGAAGGATGAGTCACATCCCCAACAAGAGAGCAGGATTATGCAACATTTCATCACACTACTTAGAAAAGTGTGCAATATAAAATGTATTATTGTTTATTTATGGAATTTCCCATGTAACATGTTTGGGTTATAGTTAACTATGGATAATGAATACCACAAAAAGCAAGACCAAATACAAGGGCGGACAACTGTATTTTTAAAATTTTTTCTTTCTCTATTCCCTCTCTTTTTAGAAATCCTGAGCTGGATAATAGATACTCTAAAATTTATCCTCAATGTTCTTATCTTTATCAACTACTTTCTACCTCTTAGTCACTTTGTTCCATGATTTAGGATATTCCTTCAAGAAGATTTTAAAAAACTGATCTTTTTATGTCAATTATTATGTATTTTTCTTTTTCTTTTTTCTTTTTGCCATACTGGGGATTGAACCCAGGGGTGCTCTACCACCTAGCTACATCCCCAGTCCTAATCCCTCCCTTTTTTTCTTTTTTTGAGACATTGTCTTGCTAAGTGGCTGAGGCTGGCCTTAAAATTGCAATCTTTCTGCCTCAGTCACATGAGTTGCTGGGGTTACAGTCAGGTGCCACCATATGCAGCTCAATTTTTATAATTCTAAAATCTAAGAGCAGTTCTTTCTTTTTTTCCCCCACATTTTTTTTATTAGTGCATTATAGTTGTACATACTGATGGAATTTGTTGTTACATGTTCTTACATGTACACAATATACAATATAACAATATAATTTGATCAATATCACTCCCTAGCACTTCCCCTCTCCCTCCATACCTCTATCCTTTGGTCCCTTCACAATCTCCCTTTGATTTTCATGAGATCCTCCCCCAGCTTTCTTTACCTTTTTCCTCTCTAGCTTCCACAAATGAAAGAAAACATATGGCCCTTAACTTTCTGTTTCACTTAACATAATGGTCTCTAGTTCCATTCATTTTCCTGCAAATGACATACTTTCATTTTTCTTGATGGATGAATAAAACTCCATTGTGTATATATACCATGTTTTCCTTTTTTTTTTTTTTTTTTTTTTTTTTGAGGGACTGGGGATTGAACTCAGGGCCTTAGTGCTTGCGAGGCGAGCACTCTACCAACTGAGCTATCTCCCCAGCCCATACCATGTTTTCTTTATCCATTCATTCACTGATGGCCTCCTAGTCTTATTCCATAGTTTGGCTATTGTGAATTGTGCTACTATAAACATGGGTATCAAGAGCAGTTTTTTCTTAATTTATGGCTGTTCCTTTTGCTGTGCATTCTGCTCTTGCTTAAAGGAAGTCATTCCTTTCCTTATCTCTCTGAGCAATAGTTTTACTAAAGTTTTCTTCTGTTGATCCAAATGCCTTTTTTTCAGTTTGAACTTTTAAAATAAAACCAGCTTTGCCTGGTCCCTCTAAAATCATTCTTAAAGAAATGGATATGCTATGTTAGCAAGTTAGGGACTTACACTGAGTAATCAACATTTAGAAGCAAAGATCCCAGACAGGTCACATATATGTCAAGAAGAAAGGGGCTCTTCTGAGCCATTTAAATGAGACAGAGTGGATACACAATCTGGAAGATCCAGGCCCACTCTTAGCAATTTAATTTTGCAAATTTTCAGGCCTATAATTTTTAGCTCTTCATTTGCCTTCTAACATTACATCAGTCTTTTTTTCTCTAACACCATTATGAATCTAAATGATATGGCCTGTGATATATATAAATGCATAATCATAATGACTAACATTTATACATTCAACCATTAATTTAGCAAACATTTACTGAGTATCTACTGTATGTCAGGCACTGTACAAGGCACTGAAAAAGAACATGATCCAAGTCATGGTGTCTTTGATATCCAGGAATTTAGCCTCACAGGCAGCCCCTTACACTTACAAGAGCCCACTGACCCTGGGAGGTAGCCACTTGGAGTTCCAGTTAACAGGAAAAAAAAAATCTAAGGTTCTGGGGGTTCCTTGGTTTGCTCAGTGACACACAGCTGTTAGAAGACTGTGCTTTATAATAAATACAAATCTTCTCTTAACATCTATGTTTCAAAGACTGGGATATAAAAGAGAAGCCAGAGAAAATGAACCACTAAAAGGAGGGTTGAGAGAGACAGGAGTATCAAGAAGTAGCCAACAAGGAAAAGGTATTTGCTCAGACCTTAAACCCACAGTTTACTAAAAATTTAGCAGGGACTAACTCTATTTCTGGGCAGGCATCTGGGAGCAGAGGCTGCAGATGCACCTGGAAGACGGGGAGAGGTTTCTGGGAAGGAAGAGACAAACTCTTCATTTTACAGATGCAGGAATCTATTTCTCCAGGAGTTAATCCCAGTGGGAAATAATCTTTATGGGTGAATAATCTGCATACCTAGAGTAGCTGGTGGAGCCTGATGGGTCAGAACCTTTTCAGGGGTCCTTTTCCTGCAGAGGACAGACTGGCACCCCTCAGTTGTGAAAGTACAAAATGTGCACTGACCGATCCGTCTTCCAACCCGAGGCCATAGAGCAGGCAATTCTAAATTTTTAAATCTAAGCTCAATTTTGCTTTGATGGAAGCAAGGAGTAACAGATTGCAAAAACAGAGCAAGGTGTTGAGCCAAGTTCACAAGCAAGAGAAGTGAGCTGCACACCAGTGACAAAAGTACACCACAGAACAAGCTAAAGAGGCCCCAAGTTCCTTCTCTGCCAGGCAGTTTTCTCTGGGCTTTCTCCTCCCAAAGGAGTCACCCTGAGAATTGAGGTGAGAAAGCAGCTCTGCTTCCCAGAGCAGGCAGGTGGGAACCCCTGCAAGTTAGCACTGAAGGGAGCAGGGGCGGAGATGGAGGCCAGAGAGGAAGTGGAGGACGGTGGCCCCTCTTTTCATAGGATCTGTCAGATGATGACTGCCCTTAGCCTTTCCCAGTGCACAGAAATAGATATATTTTAACTGGAAACCTAAAATAAATTCTTCCATCATTGCTGGCTGCCATTATGTAATGTCTCACAATGTTTCCCAGGGACCCTCCAGGCGGTCTCATTTACTGCCTTGGTTGTGCTTCCAGCTTTGTTCATGACTTCCAAACTGCTCTCCATAAAATTGAGCCATATGTACATTGGCTACTTTCAACATAGTTTGTACTTTTAAAAGTATGCATACATTGTCATAAGGCCAATGTTGGGAATGGTGGGCAGGGCCAGAGATTGGGGTTCCTCTTTAAAAAAAAAAAAAAGGCAATATTTCAAGCTCATTTAAAATAAAACATTTTTGAAATAATTTTAAACTTACAGAATTATTGAAAAAATAGTTCAAAGAGTACCCCTATACTCTCCTATCCAGCTTTCTCTAATATTAACTTCTCATATAACCAGAGCATAATTGTCAAAACCAGAAATTTAACATTAATATTGTACTGAGTCATCTATAGACCTATTGGAATTTAACCAGTCTTCCCACTAATGTCCCACTCTAAGATTTTAGAGTACTTTTAGATTTATAGGAAAATTTAGAAGATAGTACATAATTCCCATAAATGCCATACCTAGTTTCTCCCATTATTAAAATCTTTAATGTGGTACATTTGCCCCATTTTTTATGGTGCTAGGGATGAACTCAGGACCTCACACATGCTAGGCAAGTGCTCTACCACTAAGTTACACCCTCAGTCCTCATACATTATTATTATCTAAAGTCCATATTTTACTCTAGCTTCTAAGTTTTTATCTGATATCATTTTCTGCTTCAAGTTCTCATCCAGGACACCACAGTAAATTTAGTTATCATGTTGGTTTAGGCTCTTCTTGGCTGCGATAGGTTCTAACTTTCTTGGGTTTGATGACCTTGATTTTTGAGGAGTTCTAGTTAGGTATTTTGTGGGCTAGCCCTTAACCATAATTTGTTGGACATTTTTCTCATAAGTAGACTGTGGTTATGGGTTTTTGAGAGGAAGACCGCACAGTTAATGTGCCATTTTTATCACATAATATCAAGGGTCCACTAATGTCCTTTTTTTTTAGCCTAGGATCCATTAGAATTCCACTTTGCATTTATTCAACATGTCACCTTAGTCTCCTCTAACCTATGAAAGTTCCTCAGTCTTTGTCTTTTATGACCTTGAAACTTCTCTTTTTTTGGGGTACCAGGGATTGAACCCATGGGCACTTAACCACTAAGCCATATCCCCAAGACTTGTTATTTTTTCATTTTGATATGGGGAATCTTGTTAAGTGGCTTAGGGCCTCTCTAAGTTGCTGAGGCTGGTTTTGAACTTGTGATCCTCCTACCTCAGCCTCCCAAGCTGCTGGAATTATAGGTATGCAGTACTGTCCCTGGAAATCTTGCCACTTTTGAAGAATATTCACAAGTATCCCTTAATTTGGAATCATCTGGAGTTATCTCATGATTGGATTGACATTATGAAATTTTGGTAAGAATGTGAGAGAAAAGCTGTTCTATAGTATCTCAGGAGGTCCATGATGCCACTATGTCTTATATTACTCCTAATCACTTGGTTAAGATGATATATCTGCTGAATTTCTCCACTGAAAATTTTCCCTTTGTAATTAATAAATATCTTAGTAGAAACAGTTTTATTTGGTTACTTTTTTTTCAGTGCTGTGGATTGAACTGAGGGCCTAGTGCATGCTAGTCAAATACTCTACACCAACCTATGTCCCCAGTCCCATGATACTTTTGGATGGCATATCCAGTTTTTCCTCAAACTTTTGCTTGCTAACTTCAGTATCCACAGACGGATCTTGTATGCAGAAAATTTTACTGTGGTGTTCTAATGGCAATTTTCTATTTACCTCTGAATTATTCATTGGAATTCTGTAAAGAGAATATTTCTGTTCCTTCTGTCCCAATAATTTATTTATTCGATTATTTATTTACATTGGTATGAACTCATAAATATTTAATTTTGTGAGTTTTATCCAAGTACCATTATTATTTATTTTATTGCTCAAATTGTTTCAGTTTTGGTCACTGGGAATTCTTTCATGATGGTCTTGCATCCTTTCTACATGCCTCTATCATTTTTTTGAGTACATTCTTACCTCCTGGTATACAAGATGCCCCAGGACCATCTTATATTTTCCCTGCCCCAATTCTAGAACTAACCATTTCTCCAAGAATATTTGGTTCTTTTATTGGAGTATCATATTTAGAAACCAAGATCTGTATACTCAGTGTGCTCACTACTATAGGGGGTGTCCTATGTAGTGTGTTCCAAAAAGCACACTGAGAGACAGAGCTAAGAAATACATGCATCTATAATAACACACATACACATACACCTAAATTTATTTCTCTCTCTGTAAGCATGTGTGTGTGTGTGTGTGTGTGTGTGTGTGTGTGTGTGTGTATTAGTTCATACTGACAAATTCAATTCTAATCCAACAGCATCAGCTCATCCTGGTAAGTTCGATTCTAATACAACACCAACAGCCCTTCCCATTTCCTTATTTGTCATTCCTTTCTTCTTCCATAATGAGAAACTTGGTTCTAATTTTTCACAATACCTTCTGCCAGCACCACAATATTGCTGTGGACTCTCAGAATACCTAATATCATTATGGCATTCCCAAAATCATTGAATCTAATCAAAAATTCATTTCAAAGCAAAGGAAATGTAACAGGGGACTCATGCTCATGGAATTAACTGTTCTTAAGACATACCCCATCACCCCAAGGAGTCAGCCTAATTGAAAGTTGTAATGTATTACTAAAGAACCAGTTATGGTGCCATTTGAAAGACAATGCTCTATAAGCATGGATTTTATCTTATAGGATGTACTATATGCTTTGAATTAGAAAACATTCATTGTGGGGTGCTACCTTTCCCTGAACTAGAATAAATAGATCCATGAATCAGCAGGTAGAAATGGGAGTGGCTTCTCTATTCCATCTCCTAACCCCCTTGCAGAGTTTTTGCATCCCTTCCTAGCAGTTCTGAATTTGGCCAGCTTGAAGGTCTTAATCTCCAAGGAAACCCAATAATGTTTCCATTCAATCAAAAGATAAGATTTCCATGGGGCCATTTTCAACTCTTTATACCACTGAAAGGCATTTCTCTACTGAGTGGAATGACTGATTCCTATTAAAAAGGGGGAAATGGGTTGCGGCTCCACATTGGGACAAGAAAGATAGTCTCTGGAACCCAGTGATTCTCCATGGCACCTCTTAATATTGCCATGACTATAGTGCAGATTAATGGAAAACTAAAGCAACAAAAAAAGGCAGGACAATCAAGCACTCAGAGTTTGGGAAATTAAGGTTTGGAAGTGTCACCAGGTGAAGAACCCCAACCAAGTTGCGGCTGAGGGTGAGGGAAATATTGAATGAGTAGTAGAATAAGGAAGTCATAGATAACAATTATGTCTCATGATCAATTAAAGAAACTACATTCTCTTAGCCTGTTATATATATATGATTATTTGTCTATGTTGGTTGGCCATTTTCCCTTTCTCTTTCTTGTAATTTTATTTTATATATAAATTGCTGAAGTTAATGTTAATAACTTAGTCAGATAACAGAATACTCAGTGGGACCATGACTGAACATAGGGATAATTAATGTAGCCAGCAATTGATACAATGTCTTTATTGTATCGACTTCTTTATTTCCACGATGAACAACTGTATCTTGTTAGGTAGAATCACAGAGATATTTTGTTGTATAAGACTTCAGATGTGTGTAAAAGGGAGCACATGGCTATAGAATGGGAGAAAATCTTTGCCACCTGCACCTCAGATAGAGCATTAATCTCCAGGACATATAAAGAACTCCAAAAACTTAACACCAATCAATAAGTGGGCACAGGAAGTGAACAGACACTTCACAGAAGAAGAAATAGATCAATGGACAAATATACGAAAAAATGTTCAACATCTCCAGCAATTAGAGAAATGCAAATTAAAACTACACTGAGATTTCATCTCACTCCTAGTCAGAACGGCAATTATTAAGAACACAAGTAATAATAAATGTTGGCAAGGATGTAGAGAAAAAGGTACACTCATACATTGCTGCTGGCAATGCAAGTTGGCGCAACTGTTCTGGAAAGCAATATGGAGATTCCTCAGAAAACTTGGATAGAACCGCCATTGATCCAGTTATCCCACTCCTTGGCATATACACAAAGGACTTAATGACATGGCCACATCAATGTTTAGAGCAGCTTAATTCACAATAGCTAAGTTATGAAACCAACCTAAGTATCCTTCAACAGATGAATGGATAAAGAAAATGTGGTACATATACACAATAGAATATTACTCAGCTCTAAAGAACAATGAAATTATGGCATTTGCCAGTAAATGAATGGAACTGGAGACTATTGTGATAAGTGAAATAAGTTAATCCCAAAAAACAAAAGGCTGAATGGTCTCTCCAATATGCAGATACTAACGCACAGTAAGTGCAGAGGGGTGCAAAAGGAATAGAAGTTCAATGGATTAGACAAAGGGGAATGAAGGGAAGGGAGGGAAACGGGACATAAATTTCCTATGTTCTTATGTGACTACATGACCAGAGTAACTCCACCTTATGTACAACCTAAAAATGGGAAGTTATACTCCACATATGCGTGATATGTCAAAAATACATTCTACTATCATGTATAACTAAAAAGAACAAATAAAACATTTTTTTAAAAAAAGAAACAAAAAAAGGAGCACATGGAAGATGAGTAGCCAAAGGTGAAGAGTCTACTAGTTATCAATTTGTTGCCTCTTAGGGCCAAACTCACCCAATTACCTGATATGAAAGATAGAACTGGTTCATCTTTTCCTTTGTCAACTAGCACTATACTAAACTATGTCAGTAGAGGGTGATAGAGAGACATTGCAGGAGAAAGGAAGAAAAGTTTGGTGTGTTCCCAAGTGTAGCAGGCTCCTACAGTGTGGGCTGTTTGTCCAACACTCAGCTCCTACAGCATGAGCAGCCTTCCTGATACCAAGATCTTGTAGTAGCTGGTTCCTCTGGTGCCCAGCAGCCAGAAGTGCCAGCGGCCAACGGTTTTCCCCTTCTCCTGAGTAGTTTCATAGGAGAGCATCATGGCAGCTGGATTTCTAGCAAACTCCGAGTGATAGTACCACAGCAGTTTTTATGCCACTTGGGAGGCATAGCTGTGCCCTCTACAACAGGGTCTGGATCTCTGCCCTAGTGGAGGGGGTCTTCCTTGGGATGTTTTTCTCAACCCCAAGCAGTGGTTGCTCCTCCTATTTGCTAGTCCTATATTCTTGAGCATTCCTTCTCCTTCTTACTAATAAATCCCTCATTTCTCTATTCCCTTGTTATAGTTAATAAGTCCTTATATTAAACTTTCCCTGTCCAAATTACTGTGTGGTTGTTGCCTCCTGATTGGACCCAGGCTAATCTGCACCTCAAGTAGTTTCCAAAATTTTAACTTCTTTTTTTTTTTTTTTTTTTTTTTTTGGTGGTGCTGGGGATTGAACCCAGGGCCTTGTGCTTTCTACTAACTGAGCTATCTCCCCAGCCCCGAATTTTTAACTTCTTATCCCCCTCTGAGAACCATAAAGAGAAACAAAAATACTAACTAAAACCACAATCTATCTACAGTCCCTTTCCATCTTCAGTTTTTTAAAATTTTTTCAGTGCAGGGGATTGACCCTAGGCCCCATACATACTAAGCACACACCCTACCACAGAACTACAGACTCAGCCCTCAATCCTCTCTTATAAGGGCACCAGTCCCATTCATGAGGGCTTTGCCCTCAATACCTAATCACCTCCCAAAGGCCCCTCCTCCTATTATCTTCTCCTATCATCTTGGTGGGGTAGGGGGACAAAATATTCAGCTCATGCAGTAACATTATTTTTAACAACAGAAACAACCCTAATGTCTATCATTAAAGAAATCTAAAAACAGTATGGAATAGCCAACCTGGTCTACTACACAAACCAGAAGATTTGTTTTTTTTTTTCAATAAGGTAGATCAATGAGGAGCTCAGAAAAATCTCTAAGATTAATTGTTGAGGAGGGAGCTAATTATAGAATAATAAATATGCTATAATATCATTTATGAAAAATCAACAAAAAATAGAACTACAAAGCAATATCATATATTTTATGTGGGTACACATACAAGCATAAAAATCCAAAAGAAAAATATTTGGAAGCATGCATATCAGACTGGAAGAGTAGCTATAACAGAAGGGAGAGACTGGGGATTTGGGAAGAAGAGTCTCAAAAGGAACTTTTACCTGTAATGTATTCACTTTTTCAGGATTAATGTATTTGTATACTAGTATAATTAAAAACAAATCAACAAAATGTTGACTACAC
Source organism: Sciurus carolinensis (assembly GCF_902686445.1). Taxonomy (NCBI): domain Eukaryota; kingdom Metazoa; phylum Chordata; class Mammalia; order Rodentia; family Sciuridae; genus Sciurus; species Sciurus carolinensis. The sequence continues at coordinate 52,135,699 of NC_062229.1, read as the reverse complement.
TGACCAGATCTTAGAACCTTTGAGAGAGGAACTACAACCTTTGTGGAAACGGGTGAATAGACTCAGTATTAGTATCTCCTTCATATAGAAAATGCTGCAAAATGACAAGGAGCCTGTCTTCTGCTTCCATAAAAAGTGAGAATGCTTTTCTAAAAGTTGCCTGACTAACCAAGCTTGTCGGTTAAAAAACCAAGTGATATCAGCAAATCAATGATTTAGACTCTAGGTTTACAGTTAACACCACACACCCACCATCCAAATCCTACAGTTCACATTTAGTTACTCTCATGGTATCACATTCTACAACAGAAATGTAAAACCCCACTTCTGATACATGAGGTCTGTTTTGATTTTTTTTCTTTGCTGAACCACAGGGATGTTCCATCTGAGGAAAATAAATGACCCCAAAATAAATGGACAGAGCTCAAATATTCCAAGGTCTATACCTCCATTTTTTTGTTTTGTGGTGGTACGTAGAAATTGAACCCAGGGCCTTATGCATGCAAAGCAAGCACTCTACCAGCTGAGCTATATCCCCTTTGCTTTCATTTTAACCATCTGATGACTGAAGTGAGAGGAGACAACATTCCCATGTCAAAGTTATTAAATATATTATTAAAAATAAAGAGTATATAAAATGCCTTCAAATCTATGTGGAAGTTATCGTCTCCTGGAAAATGAAAACAAAACAAAACAAAAACTAAAGTCTTAGCTTATGTATACTTAAAAAAACAAAACAAAACAAAAACACCTAAAATGATAATGAGAAAGCTAAGCCACCAAGTAAAGACAGAGACACAAATACAATTAGTGTTTTGGGCAAGTTGCTCCGAGGATTCCAGGTTAATCCTGAGATATCCAGAGGCCTCATATTGGGAACCCCATGCCCTCCCAGGGCAGGAAGGCACACCCTGCCACTGCTTTCTGCTTTTGTGTAGCTTGGGTTAAGACCATGCCAAATAAACAATGGAATTTTGCCCAGGCGTCACATTCCCTTCTGGGAGGAAATTACTGCACTCATTTTTAGCTCCTCTGTTTGGAGTATATTTTCTGGCATTTTAATTTTTAAATCCCCTAGTCCCTCTCCTGCCTTTTAGGATAATTACTCTTGTTTCCTAACCTTAGAGACTCCAATCTATACCTTTTAAAGGTCTCTCTGTGACTGAGGAAATGTGAACAAACAGTGGAGAAATTCTACTGAGGGAGATTCAACTTCCCTTTATTGAATGCAGGTGGAATCATTTTCTTAATACACTGAGAAAAGCACTTTATAAAGTAGCACATGTGGGGCTGGGCTTGTGGCTCAGTGGTCTCAGAGCACTTGCCTGGCCTATATGAGGCCCTGGGTTTGAGCCTCAGCACCACATATAACTAAATAAAATAAAGGTCCATCAACAACTAAGAATGTATTTAAAAAAAAGAAAACTTTAAAGTAGCATGTGTGGTATGATTCTATTTGTGTTAAATGCTTGGGTACTCAGGGAGAATGTAAAAAGGATAGCAGGGCTGGGAACAGTATCTCAGGGTAGTAGGACACTTGGTGATTGGTTTATTCCTTTTACCCTTCTCTATGTTTTAAATTTTGAGTATTAAGAAAATATTACTTTCACAATAAAGTTAACGTTTTAATTTTGAAACAACAGAAAAGACGGGGAAAGTAAGGTAAATAACTAGAACAGAAGAAAATAATATAATCAATCAGGACTAAGACTAGCACTCACAATCCTCACAGACTCGGTAATTGTCCAGCTCTAAACCCATGCCCCTGCCAGGCTACCATCCCTTCTGACCTGCAAGTCTAGAAAGGCAGTCCTGGGGACTGAACCCCGAGTCTTGTGCTCACTAGACCAAGAGCTACACCCTCGGTCCCTCAGAGTGGTTTTCTTAAAATGAAAATCTAATCCATCACTCCTCAATACAAGACCTTCAGTGACTTCCAGTCACATTCAGATAAAAACCCAATCTCCTTACCCACTTGAGGCCCTGCCCATTCTGGCCCTTGCTCCTTTTTCTGGTTTCTGCCCTTTTTCCTTTTGCTCGCTTTGCTGATTGTTCCTAGGACACTCTTTCCTGCCTTAGAGACTTGCTACTTGCTTGCTGTTCCCTTTGCTTGGACAGCTTCCTTCAGCTCCTCATACAGGAAGTTCCACTATTCAGAATCTCCGGGGATGGGGTCCAGGAATCTGCATTTTTTTTTTTTTTTTTTTTAACCTAAGTGCTATTTATTGGAAAGAGAAGAGTACAGACCCCAGGGTACAGGATGGAACAAAACAAGCAGTTTCTCTTGCTCAGCATATACACTTGTTGCCCCACTTGGCCATCTTATTGATGGGCATCTTGAAGAAGCGGTCAGACTGCAAGTAGGCAGCTATTTTCTCCAAGGCCTCAAAGGGGCACATAAAAGCCTTCAGATTTGGGAACTCATCCAGGCACTTAGGTTCAAACATACGGTTCTGGTCTAAGACATCATAGGTGAGAAAATTCACAAAAGTAAGCTTTTCCCCTGCAAACCATGAGTATTTCCCCAGGAATAAGGAGAATAGTTTCAGTTGTCCAGGTAACTGTTCCAAGTACTGAGGCTTCATGTTTTCATGGTCAGAGTTGTAGCAGAGGCGAATCAGTTGCATGCGGAAATCCATTACTTGGTTCTCCATGATGTCTACTCGAATCTTTTCTTCTTCTGTTTCACCACACATGTTGTGCTTGCGAGCGATGTAGCGCAAAATGGCATTACTCTGGGTGATTTTGTTCTTCCCATTCATGAGGTAGGGAAGATTAGGAAAGTCCAGGTCTAGCTTGAACTTCATATCCAGCCATTGGCTTCGATCATAGTCAGGAGCTTCCCCGCAAATGTACTGCTTCTCCTCATAGGATGTATCAGTGAACTCCAGGAGCAGGCGGATAGCATGCGCCAGCCCGCGAATATCCCAATAACCCAGAACCATAGACGACTTGGATGACATGGTGAGGAGACTTGCGGGCTTTCGAAGACAGCAGGAATCTGCATTTTAAATATGAGCTTCATGTGAACTGTGGCAGTACACACCTGTAATCCCAGTGGCAGAGGAGTTGGAGGCAGAGGAATCACAAGTCCAGGCCAGCCTGGGCAATTTAGCAAGATCCTGTTTCAAAATAAAAAATAAACAGGGCTGGGAATGTAGGTCAGTGGTAGAGCAACCCTGGATTCCAATCCCAAGAAGAAAAAAAAAAAAAAAAAAAAAAAAAAATTCCACATCATTCTTATCTGAGGGATACCTGCAAGTATGTGATGGGCTGACAGATCTGACACCATGAGAATGTTACAGGCCAGACTCTAAGGGAAATGATGAAACAGACTCCATTTTGCTCTGAGACTCCATGTTATGTAGGAAATAAGCTTCTCCCATGGGAACACCCCGCCTCTGTACCAATCATCAGTTACTTGGTGTGACATGTTTAATAATATACAATGGCAACTCCTATGTAGTGAAGAATTGCTCTCTTTTGATTCCTATTGCTCCTAAACAATGTACCATGTAAACAGTGATTGTGTGGATGTTAGTAACCATTCTTTAGTTTGTACTTAGGTAAGGGTCAGTTTGACCCACTTTCCCCCTCTGTCGATGATCTCATGATGTTAGTTTGTAATTTTGAATCACAGCAACAGACACTTATGATTGATGTGATTTTTGGTATAAGAACCCCTACAACCCTGTGGTCAGGGCTGTTCTCCCAATAGCCATTTTTTTGGGGCATTGTGTGAGATAGTCAGTCGGTTGGCTTAATAAAGACTCTCAAATTTGAACTTTTCAGTAGTGATCTGTCTGTTCTTAAGTTGCGCCCCATAACAAGTACAGTTATTTTCTCTCAGCACTTTGTGAGACAAGGTAGAGCTTCTGGGTCTAGATCGTCCTCATGCTGGGTGAGGTAGCACATGCCTGTAATCCCAGCAGTTCCAGAAGCTGAGGCAGGAGGATTACAAATTTGAGGCCAGCCTCAGAAACTTGGTGAAGCCCTAAGCAACTTAGTGAGATCCTGTCCTTTTTGGGGGGTACTGGGGCACTTAACCACATTGAGTCACATCCCCAATGAGATCCTGTCTTAAAATTAAAAATAAAAAAGCACTGGGGATGTAGCTTAGGGGTTAAGCACCTCTTGGTTCAACCCCAGGTACAAAAAAAAAAAAAAAAAAAAAAAAAAAAACTTCCTCAATAAGGACCAGTGTGTATCATCTCATAGATATATGGGGCTTTTAGAATCTCAAAATTCCTTTACCAGAGGCCATAATGGTCAAAATTTTACCTAGGGAGATTTTATTCATTTGTAACCCAGTGAACCTAAAATATTTAAAATGAATTATCCCCTCCTTCAACATAGGATTTGGAGACTGAGCCAGGAAGAATTCTGAAGTAGATGTAGGTAGACACTCATCTCAGACACTTGCTTCCCTGGAAGGCCCACCAAGGACAATCAGATTTTCGACTCCTTGGAAGGTACTAGAAATGTTAAGCAAACACTCTCTGAGCTTGCATTAAGGGCAAGTTCCTATGTTAGGCAGGGGCTGGGGGAGAGGATGCCACAAGATTATGGGTCCAGGTCTATCCAGGATGCCCCACCAGGGCTTATAACCCCTCAGAGGAGCTTGTTATAAGGCAAAGTGATTAGGGTAGCTATGATCGCCCACTGCCCGCGGGGACAATCACAACGCATACTCTCTTCTTGATCACAGGAACCAAAAGCCGTTTATTCCGCAAGTCTCAGACTTACATGAAGAACATCAGCCTATCAGAGAGTAGACTACCAGGAAAGTCAGCCTATCAAGGAACAGTCTCCAGGCAGATACCAGGATCGCCTCATGTACAACAGCCAACCAGAGTTACTTCCTAAAACTTGTTTATGAGTACGGCTTATTCTGGCAAGCTGCCAGGCGCCATCTTAGAGATCAGAGCCCGCCCCTGACAGGTAGCTTTATATTTTATTTTGTTTAAGGAATTTATTTCTACCTGGTAGGTATATACAGAAGTCAGAACTTTACGAAGAGGCCATGTCAAGGACAAGCAGTGTACTGTCCTTACTGTTTGCCAGTTTTTCTTCTCTGCACTTCCTTTTAGAAACCCCTCCCTTACTTCCTTCAGTCTTAGGGGACTGCCAATCAAGAAGATCCATCTGTCCCAGATCTGGAGCAGCTCCTCTACTCTAGGAGGAATGTCCTTGACAGACTCAGCAACAGGTTCTCTCCACTGGGTTTCCGAGACTGGCCCAAAGTGAGCCTTGTGCTGTCAAATTCCATCATGCCTACCAGCAGAGGAGGCCTGAAACATGAAGGAAGAGCTCTAACGACATCATCTGCACTCTAGATCCAGACGGATCTACTCCCTGCTAAGTCTTTCAAGGCCCTAAAAATTCTGTATTGCTCTAGTGAGCTTGAGCTCATTTCTTCCCTTGCCACAGAAGGAAGCCTGGCTCATGCACAGGCTTTAGACTGTTTCATTATTGTTCCAAGTCTCAAACTAAAAAGATCTGCCACTGGCAGAAAATCATCTTTGTGATTTAATAGTGAGGCCAAGCTTGGAATGTAAATGGTCAGTTACAGTCCTACAGAGTGTGAGGCATCTATAAATACTGAGCCAGACACCAGACCACCATTCACAGTTCTTGAATATTGTTCTTATGTGTAGGAGTGCCAGTCTCTAATCACCAATCTGTTCTCACGTGTCCTAAACCCACATTACTGCCGCCAGTTCCAGTCCAACATAACAGCATTCATTCCAGTCTTCCTGCTTCCCAGACTTCATCTCCCTTCTCCACCTGTTGAAAACCCGGCTCCCACACCCAACATGTTTACTTACTTGCTCAAATCTGTAATACAGAGAATAGTTTCAGAATTACTAAAACTTACCACTACCCAAACCAAACCCGCTAACTAGAGTTCAATATTTGTTTATAGTTCTTTAACGTGATACAGAGTCAAAACACAGTTTGCAAAAGTTCCTTGGGCTGGTTCTCCACCTCCTCTGACCCTGCTTCATTTGAAATAATGTTAAGTTTATTGTTTTGATTATATTAAAATTTAAGGTTTTGTTTTCTTCCATCCTTGTTGGTTTTAATTTTTAAGTATGTAGAACATTTAATACAGTCCTGAGAGTCACACATTGCATTATAGGTAAATACATGCAAATTGTAACTCTTCCTATACCCCTGCCCAGGCCTTCCACCCTATCCTAGACTCTCATCCCTGACACACGTCCCTACTCCCAAAAGGTAACCAATCTCATCTTTTGATTTACTTCTGTCTGTGTATCTCTTTAAAAATAAGCCAAGCCAGGCAAGGTGGTAGTGCACATTTGTAATCCTAGCTACTCAGGAGGCTGAGGCAAATTTAAGCCTTGGCAACTTAGTGACATCATGTATCAAAATAAAAAATAAAAGGATGCAGTGCTCCTGAGCTCAATTTCAATTGTCAGTACTGAAAATAATTGGGGGACCGGATCTAGCCCTGTGATAAAGTGGCTGGGTTTAATTCCAGTACTGCCAACAACAACCACAACAACAACAACAAAAAAAAAAAAAAAAAAAAAAAAAGGAAGAAAGAAAGAAAAGAAAAGAAAGATACAGATACATTTTTTTTTTTTTTGCGGGAGGCGGGGTCGGGGGGGCAGGTTGTACTGGGATTGAACCCACATCCTCCTTTTTTTTTTCTTGCTAAGTTGCTCAGGGTCTTGCTAGGTTGCCCAGGTTGGCCTCGAACTTATGATCCTCCTGCCAAGGTTGCTGGGATTCCAGGCATGTGCCACCATGCCCAGTTACATCTGTTTTCTTTTTTCTTAGGTGCTGGGGATTGAACCCAGAGCCTCACACATGCCAGGCAAGTTCTTTACCACTCAACTACATTCCCCAGTCCATACATCTATTTTTTTTTTTTTTTTTAATTTCTCCTTTCTATACTGAGCCAAATCCCCAGCCCTTTCAGCACTTTTTAGCACTTCTCTTTGCTCACTTGATAGTATATATCCTGGCTATCACTCTAGGATATATTTTATCAATTCACAGAGATTTTTTAGTCTTTTGTACAGTGGTATTCCATTGTGCAACCATACTAGATTTTATTTAACCACTCTCCTATGTATGGACATTTAGGTTATCCTAATACTTTGTCATTACAAATAGGTTTCACTGAATATACTTAGGCATAAAATGTTTGCTTTGTTGGAAATGTTTCTTTAAGGCCCAATAAGATGCATTAATGGTTCAAAAGTTAAACATATACGTAGTTTTGTTAGATGTTGTTCCATCTAACATGGGTTCCAGCAATTTGCACACCCATCAGTGTGAGTGTTCATTTCCCCCAGAGCCTTACCAACTAAGTGCTTTGTCAAACTTTAAAATTAGTGCTCATCTGATGCTATATTAACGCAGTTTTAAAAAATGTATATATAGTAAGACTTTTTTTGGTGTATAGTCCTATTAGTTTTAACATATGTATAGATTTATGTAACCAGTTAGGCTATAAAATAGTTCCAACACACACATTTCCCCAAAATATTACCTCACACTGCCACTTTTTAGTCAAATACTCTTCCCACCACCCATAAGCCCTCACCACCACTGATCTGTTTTCCGTCCCCATGGTTGTGACATGTCCAGTATAATGAAGGTAGAATCAATCATACAGCATATAACCTCCTGAGACTAGCTTATTTCACTCAGCACATCTTTGAGATTCATCCATGTTGTTGATATGCCAATAATTTGTTTCTTTTTATTGCTGGGTAGTGGGTGTCCCATTGTAGGAATATTCGATAGTTTGTTTATTCGCTTATCTATTTTTTCAATTTTTGTTGATTATGAATAAAACTGCTATAAACATTTGTATTTGGTTTTCAAGGAAAAAAATCTAAAAGTGGGATTCTTTTTTCTAAATATATTTTTAGTTGTCGATGGACCTTGATTTAATTTTTATTTATTTATATGCAGAGCTGGAAATCAAACTCAGTGCCTCACACATGCTAGCCTTAGCACTCTACCACTGAGCTACAACCCCAGTCCCTAAAAGTAGGATTCTTGAGTCATATGATAAGCATGTTTTGCTATTTAAGAAACCCTGAACTATTTCAAAGAATAGCTGACCATTTTGCATTCCCACCATTAATGGATGAGAGTTCTGGTTGTTCTGCATTCTTGTCTGTACTTACTAGCAGCTTTTCTTCCCTTTCCCCGTAGGCATTCCATTAGATACTTAGTGGTATTTCATCATGGTTTCATTTGTATTTCACTAATTGTTAATGATTTTGAGCCTCATTCCATGTGCTTATTTGTTATCTCTATATCTTTTAAAATTATGTATCTGTTCAAATCTTTTGCTCATGTTTATTGCGTTTATTTTCTTATGCTGTTTTGAGAGGCCTATACATATTCTGGATACAAGTCCTTTGTTAGATATATAATTGGCAAATAATTTCTAGTCTGTAGTTTTTTTTATTCTATTTTTTAAAATTTATTTTTATTGTAAACAAATGGGATACATCTTGTTTCTCTGTTTGTACACGAAGTAAAGGCATACCATTTGTGTAATACATTCACCTAGGGTCATAGTTTTTGACTCATTCTGTTATTTTTTTCCTTCCCCCCACCTTTTCCCCCCCTTTCCCTCTATACAGTCCCTCCTTCCTCCATTCTTGCCCCCCTCCCAACCCCCATTATGTGTCATCATCCGCTTATAAGCGAGATCATTCGCCCTTTGGTTTTTTGAGATTGGCTTATCTCACTTAGCATGATATTCTCCAATTTCATCTTTTATTCTATTAACAGTATCTTTCACAGAGAAAGTTTCACATTTTAGTGAAATCCAGTTCATCATTTTTTTCTTATAGATTGTATTTTTAGTATCATATCTAAGGACTCTATTTAAGCAAGTTCACAGAGATTTTTTCCTGTTGTATTCTACACATTTTATAGCTTTACACTTTATATTTAGATCTATGGCCCCTTTTGAGCCAATTTGGGTATAAGGTGTAAAGTTAAGGACAAGCTTCAATTTTTTTTTTTTTTTTTGCATATATGTCCAATTGTTCACATACCATTTGTTGAATGAACTATTATTCCTCCTTTGAATAGCTTCTGACCCTTTGTTAGAAATCAGTAAACCATATTTGTGTGGGTCATTTCTGAATGCTCTTTCCAGTGGTTCTCTACTCCAGTGATTTTGGTTACCAGGGGGTATTTGGGAGGTCTTGAGTCAGTTTTACTTGTCACAACTGGGGGAACAGAGTGCTACTGGCATCTTGTGGATAGAGGCAGGGATGCTGCTAAACATCTTACAAACAGGAGAGCCCCTAATGACAAAAAAAAAAAAAAAGTTATCTAACCCAAAATGTCAATATTGCAAAGATTGAGAAATTTGGTTCTATTCTGTTATGTTGATATGTGTATCTGATCCCAAATACCAGTGTTTCAATTACTATAGCTTTATAATAAGTCTTTTAAAATGAGGCAGTATGATTCCTGTGCATCTGCTCTTATTTTTCTAACTTATCTGTTCTCTGTTCTAGTTCCTTTGCCTTTCCATATGCATTTTGCAAATAGACTGTTCATATAAAAAATTGCTAAGATTTTGGTGGGAATCATATTAAATTCATATATCACTTTAGGGAGGACTGACATCTTAACCACATTGAGTTTTTCTTTTTCCTTTTTTTTTTTTTTTTTTTTTTTTTTTGGTGCTAGGGATTGATTGTATTGAAGCACATACACTAATCTATATCCTCAACCCCCCTTTTAAAATGTAGGTAGAATTTGCCATTGTAATCATCTGGGCCTGGAGTTTCCCTTTTTAAAGATTTAAAATTATTCCACATTTCTTTAATGAATATGTGACTAGGGTTATCTATTTCCTCTTGGGCCAATTTTAGTAGGTTGTACATTTGTTCTATTTCTTCTAAACTGTTGAATTTATGTGCATAGAGTTGTTAATAGTGTTCCTCTTTTTTTTTTTTTTTTTTTTTCTCTCTTAGTACTGGGCACTTTACTATTAAACTATATCCCTGACCCTTTTCATTTTTTGAGACAGGGTCTTCCTAAATTACTGAGACTGGTCTTGAAATTTATGACCTGCCTCAGCCTCCCAAGTTGATGAGTTGCTGGAATAACATGTGTGTGCCACCACATCCAGTTTATTCTTCCTTTAGAGTTGTTGGGGTGTGCTTATAACCCCTCTTTCATTTTAGATGTAGCTTTTCCTCTTTTTTGTTGGCATGGTTAGAAGTTTATCAATTTTATTGAGATTTTTAAAGAATTAGATTTCTTGTTTCACTGATTTTTTCCTGATTTATATGTGTATATATATATATATATATATTTGATTTATATAGATGTGTATATATATATATATATATTTGATTTATATAGACATACACATATATAAATTTATATATATAAACTTATAAATATAAAATACACACACACACACACGTGTGTGTGTGTGTGTGTGTGTGTGTGGTACTAGGGATTAAACCTAGGGGGTCCTTTAACACTGAGTCACATCCCCAGCCCTTTTCATTTTTTATTTTGAGACAAGGTCTAAGTTGCTTAAGGCCTTATTAAATTGGTAAGGCTGGCTTTGCACAATGCCTTCATTTTATTTATTTATTTTTATGTGGTGCTAAGGATCAAACCCAGTGCTTCACACATGCTAGACAAGTTTACTATCACTGAGCCACAACTGCAGCCCTCTTTTATATTTTTATTGCCATTATTTATTGTTATTTTTCCATATGAACCTTAACATTAACTTTCTGTTGCTAAAAGAATCTTTTGATAATTCTGGTAATGGAGATAGGAGCATCCTGATATTTGTGTATATGTTTCTTGTTTTCCCCATTAAATAAAATATTTTATATCAAAAATGGGTCCATCAATTTATGTTTTCTTATATGTGTTTGTTTTAAAACAGAAATAAATATGAAATTTTGTTGGAGATTTTGTTAGGAGGTCAAGGAAAAAATATCAAATGGGGTAACATTGGTCCTGGCTGTTTAAAATGGAGTCTGAAGGCTGTTGCTGATCAGATCTCAGACATGTCCAATGCTGAACTTTTAAAATGGGCTGCAGACAAGTCCAGCCCCAGATATGAGTTAACCTTTGATATACTGCTAACCTCTGCTGACCTTCTGTACAATAAACCCCACCCCTCAAATGACCGAGAAGTTGAAGTCACACCCAATCCTTTTCTTGCAAGACAGTTTAACTTTTGCCTCCACCAATCATAATTGCTGACTAAGGAGTGATGTAATTTATAACCCCCATTTGGTTTAAAGCTATAAATACAGTTACCATTTTGTAAAACCTCAGAGTACATTTTCAAGATTGTTTGAATCTGTGTTTTCCCAGATTGCAACCCTAATTAGCCTAAATAAAAATAATTTTCTTTGTTTCAAGGTTGACCTTATTCTATCCAAGGATTTATGGAGTGCCAGGTCTGATGGCTCTCTCCTGTAATCTCAGTGACTTGGGAGGCTGGGGCAGGAGGAGCACAAGTTTGAGCACAGCCTCAACAACTTAGGCCCTAAGGAATTTAGCAAGACCCTATCTCAAAATAAAAAATAAAAAGGGCCAGGGATGTGGATGAGTGATTAAGAGTCCCTGGGTTCTAGCCCTGGTACCAAAAAAAGAAAAACATAAATAAAGTTTATATATGATTTTATCTTTAAAGGAATTGACTTTTGTAAATTTTTTTAAAGAAAATTCACCATTTTGTCTAGATTTTCATGTGTTTTCTTAAAGGCCTACAAAATAGTCTCATTTCAAATTTTTCTTCTAACTTACTTAATTTACACCATTTCTTATTCTTTGTCCACTAATTGCTATCGATCTTACCTTTATTGTTTTTTATCCTTATGCTTATTTTTGTTGTTTGTATAGTCTATAATTCTTTCCTGGTTTCTTTTTTCTTTTCTTTTCTTTTTGGTACTAGAGATTTAACCCCAGGGGCACTTTGCCACTGAGCCACATCCCCGGCCCCCCACCCATATTTTTTTTTTTTTTTTTTAATTTTGAGACAGGGTCTCACTAAATTGCTAGGTCCTCATCAACTTGCTGAGCTGGCCTTGAATTTGCAATCCTCCTTCCTCAGCCCACCAAGCCTCTGGGATTATAGATGTGTACTTTAACACCCAACTCCTTGCCTCTTGATTTTGGAATTTAATTCATTTATTTTCATTTCTTTCACTGTTAGTGACACATGTGGTCAGGGATATGAATTTTCTTCACATCATTGGTTTCTATATATTCCATAAATTCTGATACATATTTTCATGATCACTAATTTTTATTGTTTATTTTATTTTGGTACTGGGGCTTGAAACCAGGGGTGCTTCACCACTGAGCTACATTCCCAGCCCTTTTTTTAGTTTTTAATTTGAGACAGGGCCTCGCTAAGTTATAAAGGCTGGTATTGAACTTGAGGTCCTTCTGTCTTAGCCTCCTGAGTCTATCACTATTTTTTAGAAGTTCTATAATACTGGTTCACCTTTTCATTCAAAACTGTTTAATACAAAGTTTTAAATTTCCAGGTAAAAGAGTCTTTTTGTATTTAAACAATATCAAATTTGCAGAAAAGTTGCAAACAGGAGGGATAACAACCTTCAGCTAATAGAATTGTAATGAGCTTAACATACACATCCTGATAAGGTGGGGCAACTATGGGAGGGTCCACAATAAAGGTTCCTGTTACCAATTATTTAGTATTGAGGTATTTGTTTTGTTTTGTTTTGTGGTGCTGGGGATTGAACCAAGGCTTCCTCTACCACACAGCAAGTTTTCTTTATGCATAATAGCCCTAGGCTTCTATTCTTTTTTAGTTTCAAACTGCTTTCCAATAGTTTTTTTTATATCCTTCCCTTAGTTTTTTTTTTTTTTTTTTTGCCGTGCTGGGCATTGAACCCAGGGCCTTGTGCTTGCAAGGCAAGCACTCTACCAACTGAGCTATATCCCCAGCCCCTTCCCTTAATTCTTTTAAAAGTTTATTGCAGGGGGCACATGCCTGTAATTTCAGCAGCTAGGGAGGCCAAGGCAGGAGGATTGTGAGTTCAAAGCCAGCCTCAGCAAAAGTGAGGTGCTAAGCAATTCAGTGAGACCCTGTCTCTAAATAAAATACAAAATAGGACTGGGGATGTGGCTCAGGGGTTGAGTGCCCCTAAATTTAATCCCCAGTATCCTCCCAAGAAAGAGTTTACTGAAGTTGGGTGTGGGTGGCACACATCTGTAATCCCAGTGACTAAGGCAAGAGGATCACAAGTTTGAGGACAGCCTCAGAAATTTAGCAAGACTTAAGCAACTATTTGAGACCCTGTCTCAAAATAAAAATATAAGAAGAGCTGGGGATGCAATTCAGTGGTAAAGCACCCCCTTGGGGTCTAATCCCTGGTTCAAAAAAAAAAAAGCATACAACTAAATGTTTTTTAGTGTACTTAATTTAATGTGTTTAATATTGCATCAAACATTTTTGTGGATGTTTCTGTGAGGTACTTTTAGATGAGTTAACATTCAAATCAATGGACTTTGAGTAAAGCATATTGCCCTCTATAATGTGAATGGGAGTTATCTAATCAATTGAAGACCGAAAGAGAACAAGAAGGGAGGAAATTCTGCCACCAAGTGTCCTTCTGACCTGCACAGCAACATCAGCTTTTCCTGGGTCTCTGGCCTGACTGCCATTGGATTCAATCTTTAACCCTTTTCAGCCTCTAGCCTGCCAACCTCCCACACCAGATTTTGAATTTACCAGGCCTCTAAAACTGTGTGGACCAATTACCTAAAATAAATTTCTGTGTTTGTGTGTGTGTGTGTGTGTGTGTGTGTGTGTGTATGTGTATATATATATATATATATATATATATGTTTATGTATGTATGTATATACATATTCTCCTGTTGGTTTTGTTTCCCTGGAAGTCTGACAAATACATACACTCACAAGGTTGTGGAACCATCACAACATCTAATTCTAGAGCATTATCACCACTCTCCTAAAAACTCCATCCTCATTAGTAGTCACTCCTAGTTGCTGGCAACCACTAATCTACTTTTGGGGTCAGGGATGGAACCCAGGGCCCTGTGAATGCTAGGCAAGTGTTCTACCACTGAGCTGAGTCACACCCCTAGTCCTTTATTCGACTTTGAGACAGGGTCTGGATAAATTGCCCAGATTGGCTTCAAACTTGCAATCCTCCTGCCTCAGCCTTCAGGGTAGCTGGAATTACAGGTGTGTACTACTGTGCCCAGTTCTACTTTTCATCTCAATGATTTTGCCCTATTCTGGACATTTCATACAAACAAAACCATACCACAGGTAAACTTTTGTGACTGACTTCTTTCACTTAGCCTAATGTTTTCAAGGCTCAGTCATGTTGTAGTATGTGTTCATGATTGAATAACATTTCATTCTATGGATATGGCACATTTGTTTATGCATTTGTCAATCAATGTCCACTTGGGTTCTTTCCATTTTTTGGTAACATTAAGCACTGGTACATAAGTGTTTTTGTGGACATGTTTTCAGACTGAGGAATAGAATTGCTGGATCATATGGTAATTCTATGTTTTAACTTTTTGGGGAACTGAGAAACTATTTCCAAAGTGGTGGTATTCTACATTACCACCAGCAATATATGAGGGGTCCAACTGATCTGTATTCTTGCAGACACTTGTTATTGTCTTTTTACTAAAGCCATTCTAGTGAGTATAAAGTGTCCTTTTATTGTTTTGATTTGCATATTTTGGACTTTCTCTTTCTGATTTTAACCCAATCTCCTATTCCTAACCTTCTGCTACAACGCGTAGCTGCATAAAACATAGAAAGTGGGCTGGGGTTGTAGCTCATTGGTAGAGCACTTGCCTGGCACATGTGAGACACTGGGTTCAATCCTCAGCACCACATAAAAATAAATAAGTAAAAGTATTATGTAGGCCCTCGGAGCCAGCGCCGCCGCCGCCATGTCTTCCGGGGCCAGCGTGAGCGCCCTGTAGCGCCTGGTGGAGCAGCTCAAGCTGGAGGCCGGCGTGGAGCGGATCAAGGTCTCTCAGGCTGCTGCAGAGAGAGCTTCAGCAGTACTGCATGCAGAACGCCTGCAAGGATGCTCTGCTGGTCGGTGTTCCAGCTGGAAGCAACCCCTTCCGAGAGCCCAGGTCCTGCGCTTTACTCTGAAGACCGGTAAGAAGTTTGTTGAGGAATGCTTTCAAGCACAAAGTAATGAATGACTGACTCCAAGTCTCAAGAAAACACTTATTTAGCCAAATGACTGAGATATTTCAGACCTTTCCTGTGGCCTGGTCTTACAGCCAAAATTCTACAGAAATTAATGATTTTCTACTCAAATAAGGAAACTGAAGAAATAGAATTGTTTTAAATAATAATAATGTTCTCATGGTGAAGTGCTTTGTATCAAGATAAACAAAACCTTACCACCAAATATACCAAAATACCACCTCTTTAATAAGTGAGTTACTGGCATTGCTATACGTAGAATATCATGTATGTTTTATTTACTGGATGTTTACATTTTAGGAAGGAAAACACTTTTGTTTATCAAAAGAAGGAAATATTTGTAATTTGTTGTTCCTAAGATTTTTATACTATAATAAAATTTGTTCTCCTATCATAAATTTACAATTACTAAATGAAGACAAGAAAGTATAAAATTGGGGGGAAAGAAGAGTCTTCACTAATCAAATGATGCCTTGATTTTTTTCTAAATGAGAAGCTTTTTTTATTTTTAACACTAAACACAGGAGATGTTTCTTAGTAAACTTGTTTAGAAAGACTCATGTTATGATGTATATTAGGCTGCCCCACCTTGTGTATGAAGCAGTTTTGATCTTTTTTTAAGTTCCTTTACTGTATAGTTGTGGTTGCACTTTTAAAAAGATCCTCCATTATTTCATACCTTTAAAAAAATGTTTAAAAATGTTTTAAATATGACCTACATACAGAACTTTGCAAATAGTTAAAAACAAAATAATGTGAAAATATTACGACCTAAAAGAATTCTTCATGTCACAATTATTTTACTTTGGTGATGTGCCTTTGATTTAATTTTAGAAGGATACTTTGTGTTTGTAATAATCTTTGAAGAGTTTGGGAATAAATTCTGTTTAATTCATCATTTTCTATGATGGCAAAAAAAAAAAGTATTATGTACATTTACAACTAAAAAAAATAAAATTTCTCTTTTTTTTATAGTAAGTACTTGTTACAGTTTTCAACAATTCATTATATGTCCTTCCAGACTTTGTCCCTATATTCACACATATATACAGCTATTTCAGTTTACTTTTGCTTTTTACATAAGTGATATAATATGCATATTCTTTAACTTGCTTTTAATTCAACACTTAACTCCTGGAAAGTCTATTGTATAGGCAATATATACATATTGTGTAAATCAGAATCATTTAAAGTGGTGCATTCCAGATGAATGAATGTATCTGTACAAATTTCTGATGGTAATTTATATGAAAAGGACATTATTGTTCAATATTAATTTTAAGGTTTAAAATTCATACACATAAGGAGGAACATATTTTCTAGTTAAAATCACTTATATTATTAAAAAAGAATTCTTGAAACTTAAGAGAATTTGACTACTTTACATGTCAAACACTGAGATCTCTATTCTTGCTCCCCTTGAAAAACAAAAGCAAGGAAGGAAGAAAAGAAAAATTCAGTATGCTTTTCTAGGTACTGGCATCATACTAGTGATTTCACCTCCTAGAAGGCTTTGTGGAAAAAGGTGTCAGACAGAACATGGTCTGAATTCTGGCTGGGTCACTTACTACCATTGTGATATTGATCAATTATTCAATCTATGTTCCTTATTTTCATCATAGTAAAACTATTTGAGGCCAGGTTTCCTTATTTGTTTTGTTTTGTTTTTGGCACTGTGGATTGAATCCAGGGGTGCTTAACCACTGAGTAACATCCCCAGCTCTTTTTTATTTTTCATTTAAAGATGGGGGTCTCCCTAGTTGCATAGGGCCTCGCTAAATTGCTAAGGCTGGTTTTGAACTTACAATCCTCCTGCCTCAGCCTTGTGAGTTGCTGGGATTACAGGTGTGAGCCACCATGCCCAGCTTGGGTTTCCTTATTTGTAAAGTGGATTTACTGTATCCACCTTGCACAGTTACTGTGAAAATTGAATGGGATAATTCATGTGCAGTTCCATATCTCACAGCTCATAATGGGCACTCTCTTTGTTTGGGCTGATCTAACAGAAATACCATAGACTGGTTGGCTTATAAACAACGGAAATTCTTCTCTCACAGTTCTGAAGGCTGGGAAGAACAAGATTAAAGCAGTCAGATTCAGTTTTTGGTGAGTACTTGCTTTCTGGGTCACAGATGACTTTCTTGCTATGTCCTCACATGGTGGAAAGGGAAAAGTAGCTCTCTGGGGTCCCTTTTCCAAGGGCACACCGATCCCACATATGAGGGCTCTACCTTTATGACCTAGTCTCTTCCCAAAGAATTGGGTTTAGGTTTCAACAAATGAATTCTAGGTAGACTATTTGGTCTACGGCAGGCACTTAATAAATGGTATTATTATTTTTATTATTAGTGTAATCATCTTTTATCTCTACAACTCTTGTAAGGAGTATTGTTCTGGTCATTATATTCATTATGCAAAAGAAAACTGATGGGTTAAAAATAAATGTGTATAAATCAGAAATATAAGCCATGTAAGGGGATCATAAGAATGGGAAGGTATCAGATAAAGTGCCAGAAAGAGTCATGAAGGAAAAGACTGAGATTTAAGTAAAAATATTTAAATTTCTATATGCAAAAGCCATAAAATTCAAAGGTAAGTGTTAAGAAATCATGAGTCAAAATATAGTAACCAAATGTTTACTATATAAAGAATTGAAATATCAATAAGAGAAACTATAGTACTTTTAATAGCTGCAACAATGTTGTTTTTCTAAGTCCTTAAACTCAGCTTGCTTACAGGTCAGTGGGTCAGTGGGGGTTTGGCAGCATGTAACCAGGCTCTCTTGGGCAAGTTGATTTAGGTCTTCTTTGTGTTTTTCTATTTGGAGACCAACCTAAATGGGAAGCAACTCTTCAGGTTATTTACAAGCTTTTGATTTGGTAAACAGGACAACAGGACACAAGTTATGGTCTTATTTATTCCACTGAAATTACCTTGTCATAAAATGCTAACGCAGATGGTCCCTAGGCCATCCTAGGAGACCTGGATGGAGAAAACAGACACATTTAACATAACAGACACATTAACATAAGAACATTTAAGTTCTTAAATGTAGGTGATTTTACACTAGACAGAAGGCATAATACAAACGTTTTTGACTGGAGGATCATTTGTGGGACTCAGTAAAGTCTGCTTATACCAATATACTTGCACGGAGAAAATAATAAATAATTAGCAGGGAAAGAGGAAAAGTAGAATAGTAAGGGAAGAAAATGGGAAGGGAGAGTCTAATAGGGTATGGAGTGGTGAGAACAACCAAGAGCTGACTTGACTGCTGTGTGTGGGTTCCCAAGTAGGAAGGAGAGTAAAAATGAGCAATAAATTTAGCCAAAGGAATATATGTGGAGGAGTTTTTATTGCTATGAGGCTCAGTGAAATGGAGACAAATCATTAACTGTCATAGTGACCTGGGTTTTATATTAAGTAAACAGACTGGCTCTGGGCTCCCTGCCCTTAGAGGTAGGCATGAGACCCAGCTTGATGGTGCTGTGTTGGGTTAGGTAATGTAAGATTTATGCCATTTCTGTGATGTGTGATAAGATGTAGGCTGTGAACTCAGCTATTAACACTGATTAACTCAAAAGTTGACCACCAGCACACAGAGCCATTGTTTCCTCCAGCACTCTTTAGAGATGGGCTTTGTCTGGCTGGCTTCACAAGAGACAAATGCCATTACAGGAGACGAAATAACCTCATTTAAGCAGTTGTCAGATAATAGAGACGCTCCAGGTCTTAGCCTGACTGCATTAGTTTGATTTGTTACTACTGTTCACCTTGTCCTGGGCATTAAAGGAGACAAAGGCCTGGAATTACCAGGAGCAGAGATAAGCTGTGGATTAGAGCCTGTGTGTTCTGAGGAAAAGAGAATTCTTAGATTTTTATTTCCACTTTCATCTTGCTTGATTTTTCCTCAAAGTCCAGTTTTTCCATGAATATCATATTCTTTCCAAATTACTAGCAATTGTAATTCCAAAAACATTTTACTTTATGGCTCCTGGGATTGAACCCAGGGGCACTTTACCACCGAGCTACATCCCCAGTCCTTTTTTTTTAAGTTGATGATGGATCTTTATTTTATTCTTTTCTTTATAAGCGGTGCTGAGGATGGAACACAGTACCTCACATATGCGAGGCAATCGCGCTCTAACTCTGAGCCACGACCCCAACTCCTCCAGTCCTTTTTTTATTTTATAATTTTATTTCTTTATTATTGAATTCTGAGACAGGGTCCTGCTAAATTGCTGAGGTTGGCCTCGAACTTGTGATCCTTCTGCCTCAGTCTTTCTACTCCTTGGGATTATAGGCGTGTGTCACTCTGCCCAGCCCTTTTAGGTTTTTGAAAATGATTTTAGGGAAAATACAGTAGTAATCTTATATATTATCTTGCTTCTTGAATATTCTTATGTATTATAAACCTGCTTCATAAAAGTTAAATTAAAACTGATGTTTTGTTATTAGTATTAGAAAATAAAAAAGATGTGCATATTACATTTATAGTTATCCTTTAATATTACAAATTCTGGTATTACATTAACTTTCTGACTTTAAAATAAATGTTTCAGTAATAAATGTGTTATTGCTATGTTATTTCAGTTATACATATACATTTTTAGTTACAAACGATTTCATCTATAAACAAACATTTATAAATAAATGAAGTTGAATTTTAGGACCACACAAATCAGTTATATAAAATTGTTGCTGGAAAATATCAAGATAATAATATTCTGGAGTTACTATGTTTCTCTTGTCACTAGACTTCTTATAAAAATGATAAATTTTATGATTCAATTAGGTGCTAAGAAATTGTTAGTTGATCATTGTGATGCTTTTCACTTCTTCTAGATTCTACATAGTTTTATACAGAATCCTTACACTCTTCAGGAATTCTAGATACATTCTAGACAAACTAATTTCTCTTTCAAAATCCCAATTTGTAAGAAGCACTACTTCAAAAAAATGCTCAAATATTAACATCGTGAAATAGATTCTTGTTCTGTGTAATACTTGAAATCTTATCTTAAACTCAGCAGACACTGAGGAGAAAGAGCTGTAATTCTGACATAGCAAGATATCAGAAAGATGCAGAACAAATTGTAAAGTATGATCATATTTTAAAAAAGAACGGCAAAAACAAATATGTGAATGTGTATATATACTCACAGAGGCTTTCATATTTCACCAAAAGACCTGTGAATTTTTTTTTTCTTTTTTTTTTGGGGGGGGGGTTACTGAGCCACATCCCCAGTTCTATTGTATTTTATTTAGAGACAATGTCTCACTGAGTTGCTTGGTACCTAGACACTGCCAAGGCTGGCTTTGAACTCATGATCCTCCTGCCTCAGCTTCTTGAGCCACTGTTGCCACTATACCTGGCTTGTGAAAACATTTAATGATGGTTATCTGAAGGATGAGGTTGGAGGGAGATTTAACTCTACATTTTTTTTTTTTTTTTTTTTTTTTTGTGGTGTCAGGAATAGAACCCAGGGCCCTGTGCATGCAAGGCAAGCACTCTACCAACTGAGCTATATCCCCAACCCTTAACTCTACTTCTATATTGCTTAAATTGTTTTCAGTATTTAAAATGTGACTTGGGGGATTAAATAAAAACTTATATTACATGACACATTTCCCTCCAATCCATTCCCCCAAGGCCTACTTATGGTGATTTCTAGTATTCCAACTTAATCAAACATCATAGGAACCTAATGGAGACCAAAGGAGTTTCCCAGAGAACAAATTTTGACTAATATAGTTCATAATGGAAGCAGCTCCTTATATTGGAAAAAGTGGCCTAGATGACCTTTGAAGATATTTAACACCTCTAGTCTTCCTGTTAACTGCTCTGCTGTCCTCCTTTTCCTCTTCCTTCCTTGTCCTACAATAGTAGAACAGAATAAGTAATTTATTGCTAACCAGTTGTTGGAACGTAGAGCTCTGTACTCCAAATGCATGCTTAATAAGTGATTTTTAAAAGTTCTAAAGTTGGAATCATGCTGTTTTTTTCTCAGAAATAACAGGCAAACTTCCTCCAAGAAAATACATACATTTCTCTCTGTATTACCTATATCCTAGAAAGAATGTATAATGGTTATAGATTCAATAACTCAACAAGAACATTTCACTCTGATCATCACTGGGAGAGAAGAAGGGCATTGGGGAAGAAAGAAAAGGGAAGCAAGAGAGAATTCATTTTGAATGAACAAAGTTGAAAATGGCTTTCACTGGACAGAGTGGGAGTTCTCCAGATAACATTAAACACACACACACACCCCCACCACCCACTTGCTTACATCTTCTATTAACTAGAAAACAAACACCCAGATTTTCAGTGGAGAGTGCTCCCTTCTTTCACCCATCTTCTCTCTCCATCTTTTAAATGGCAGGTACAATGGCAAAATGGGAAATGAAAAGTATAGTTTTTTTCACTTAGAAAATACCCTGATTATTTTCAGTGACTATGTCAGAGCACATACAAAAGGCAGGTCAGTTATCCCACCTTCTCAATGTAATAATGTAACAAAATGTACAGCTGATTGGAAATCATTAAACTGGTTATAGATAAAAGTCAGATGCTTATTGTCACTTAAAGGAATGAAAGTAGAGCACAACATTAAATGAACTACAGGACTTCTAAAATTTTGCATTTATTTGCAGCTTAACTCTTATTCAGTGCACTATCAATGGTGTGTATATGACAGCTGATGCTTTTATACCTCTGCTGTGACATAATGATTTCCCTTTTAAAAACCTAGCAACTGGCATGTTATAAGGATTTGTTTTGATATATAATAAGAAGTTCTCACAGCTTAATTTACAAATCAAGAGAAACTGAAGATTCACAAATGAGTGAGACTCAGAAACTCAAGGGTTGTTTTTTCTCTCATATGTGGAAGATAAAGAAAAAGGAAAAAAAAGGGATATTATAAAAATAAAAGGGAGGGGCTGGGGAAATAGCTCAGTTGGTAGAGTGCTTGCCTTGTAAGCACAAGGCCCTGGGTTCGATCCCCAGCACCCAAAAAAAAAAAAAAAAAAAAAAAAAAAAAAAAAAAAAGGGGAGACCAGTAGGGTAGAGAAAGGAGGTCAGTGGGAGGGAGGCATGGAGGGCAAAGTGAGGTACTAGGAATTAAATTGGTCAAATTATTTTATTGTAGCATATTTGTGTACACAAATATGCCACAATAAAACCCATTGTTCTGTGTAAGTATTTTGCACCAATAAAAAAGACATACATAAGATTCATGAATAAATCACATTTTATAGTATGGTTAAGCATAATCATGCTTCAAAATGTGCTTGAAGGAAACTAATTGAAATAGATTATAACTCTTCTTCTTTGGATTATTTTACTTGAAATACTCTGTAAATGGAATCCAGCT
Organism: Sciurus carolinensis; assembly: GCF_902686445.1. Classification (NCBI taxonomy): domain Eukaryota; kingdom Metazoa; phylum Chordata; class Mammalia; order Rodentia; family Sciuridae; genus Sciurus; species Sciurus carolinensis. The sequence continues at coordinate 52,113,083 of NC_062229.1, read as the reverse complement.
TGCTGAATTACTTAGTCATGAGTTTACTGATTCTAGCATACTAATATATTAGATTAATTTTGTTCAATTAAAAAATAGCTAGCTTTCCTGAAAATTTTTATTAAAATATATAGGAAAAGTCTTTATTGTAACTAAAAGTGTCCAAATATAATGTGTACCATGCTATAATCAATATTATTTACAACATATTTCAGAAAAAAATGACAATACTCAGACTAAATGCAGGAAAGAAAACATTACATTTTTAACACTTGATATTTGCATTCATTCTTCATGATCTGCAACTGGAAGATAATTTCACATGTTTAGTTTTCTACCTATTCCAGGAGATTTGTGTTAAAATTTTTTTTCGCCATTAGAAACTGTGATTCTCTATGGGATCTTTTCAGCTTTGCACGCCGATTTTGGAACCAAATCTAAAATTAAGGAAAAATAAAATGAATTTCAGAAGCATTATTTTATTATTCTAAATATTTCAATCATCACAAATAACAACTAAATTTGAAAATTACCTGAATTCTGTCTTCTTCTAGGTTCAATTTTTGAGCTAAGTCTTCTCTGATATCAATGCCAGGATAGCAGTTTACTCTAAAGACATTCTCCAATACTTCAATCTAGAATAACAAAAGAATTCTTTAAAATGTTGATATTCCATAAGTTACCAAAAATGGGCTTTAATTTGTATAACAAAACAATTGCCCTTAATCTTTGGGCAACTAATTTAAATACCTTTTATAAAGAGATTATCCAGAAACTGTTAAAATATGGTAGTCCATTGTTTCATTAACAAGGCTTCTAAAACTGTGATCCTATAGTGAATGAACAGCCTTTTGCTCAAGGGAACATCAGTTAAAGCCTTTGTATTACCATTAATGGATGAAAACAATTCCCACCTGGTTTTGGGTAAAAGCAGTTCTAGGTCTTCGTCCTCTATACCAACTCAACTCTCTTTTCAAAGATAGTCTTTCTGAGGCTGAAAAGTAATTTTCATATTTCAAAGCTCTTTCTTCTGGCATTGGGTGATCCACGGTACATGGAAATGAGATCCCATTGGGAAGACTTGGGCCTTGAGATAGGTTAGCGTCTTTCTCTAAAAATCAGAAAAATAAACCCCAACTTATGTGGCCAATCCTATCTTCCACAAAGTTCTATAAGAAGTACTTTCAGTAACTTGTCTTTAATTTTCTTAGTGGAATCCTGGGTTTCACAAAAGAACTATTCCCTCATTAACCCAAAAATCAAAATGAAGATCCTGCCTTGGTGACAGAGAACATTTTGGACTTTATTGAATATTTATTTTTTCAGTGAAAAGAGATATAGAATATCTAATGTGTCAAATAAACAGAGATTTTCTGAAGTAAATGCAGAATTTTAGCGTTGCCTGTGAGTGAACTTATACCCACTAAGACCTAAGGCAAATATTCTTTTTTATTTCCCATAGGACCCATAGCATTACAAGTCCTAGATGCTTCAGCTATCTCATTGAATGAAAACAGTTTCTCTTCAACTCTATGCAGTTTGGAATAAAGGACAAACTAAAATTCAAATAAAATTGAATTGAATGGAAATAAAAAATTAAGTACTAGCATACCTGAGGAGGTGCAGGTGTCTGCCCAGGGCCTGTGGGGCTTCATGGATGGAACACAGTCTTTCTTCTGGTCCAGTCCTAAGATGCTCTCAATTGAAAAGGAGCAAGATGAGGGTTTGTTTTCCCTAAGCTGAGCACCTTCCTGAAGGCTGGGAGACATCCTCTTGTGGGCTGCACAGAGCAAGAGCTCTGGCCTTTCTGATGGCTTGGACCCACGTGTACAGGGCTGGGATCTTGCTGCAGTTCACCTTATAGCTCCGCTGACAAGGGGGCTGGATTTAGAACGTCACTAATTAAAATCCTGTTTTAGAAAGTTTTAGCATGTCAATGAACTCTTGCCCAGCCAGCAGCTTAAGGAGTTAATTGTTTATTTGTTTGCAAGTAATTAGCAACTAATGGCTACACCAGGGGGGCCACCTACAGGGACAAAAAGTGTTATCTCTCCTAAGCAGAACACAGATTTAACTTTCTTGAAAGAAGCGATGCACGAAAGTAGCCCTCCTCTTTTATTTGAAATCATTAATGTATAAAATCATGCTTTATATTCTGAAGTTTATACTTCCATGGACTCCAGTTACTTAAACATACAGGCAAGATAGGAGACCAGTCAAGTAATAAATAATGTAATTTAAGTGAATTTTCTTCAAAGGAAATTGGAAAAAATAATAATCTCTTAATGCTATTACGGTAATTCTGATGAAAATGCCTGTTTTTCATATGCATATGTAACAGTGAATGTTGTCAATGAAAACACAATGGTATTTGGAGTGCAGCATACTGGAAAAGGTTGGCAATGTTATTAACACTGAGTGTAATTGTCTTCCAAGTGCCTGGATTAATTCATAGAAACAGTTGTACCAAGTATTTTAAATAATTAATGGGCTAATTCCTTTCCTTCATCTCTTCTTTTAAATGAGAGAGATACAAGTTTATACAAAGATTCATATGTAACTACTTCCAAGAAATTTAAAAGCACTATCGTTCAAACTAAAGAGAGTAATTTCTCTCCCTACATGGTTGTTTCAAAGAAAAGAACAGAGTTAACTGTTCTGTGGTGCAGATGATTAAAACCCAGGGCCAGGGCCTTGTGTACACTAGGCAAGTGCTCTACCACCGAGCTATATCCCCAGCTCCAGTTAATTATACTTTCTAAAGAAAAATTTCTATTTATCTCCCCTCTCCCTCTCTCCCTTCCCTTCTCTTCCCTTCTCTTCCCTTCTCTTCCCTTCTCTTCCCTTCTTTTCTCTTCCCTTCTCTTCCCTTCCCTTCTCTTCTCTCTCTCTCTCTCTCTCTCTCTCTCTCTTCTCTCGGTGTTGGGGCTCAACCCCAAGGCCTAGCATGCTAAGCACACACTCTACCAGTGAGCTATACCTTCTGCTCTGTTGATCTTTTGAGGGATTGAGGTTGGGGGATTTCAGGAAGATGATAAAGCTTGTAAAAACAAACAAATAAACAAATAAAAATAACAAAAAACCCCAAAACCCTAAGAATATATTTTAATTTCATAATCTAAGAAAATCTGAAATTAAATTATAACTGCTAATTTAGTAAGATTTTGAGATGGCTCTACTCCCAAAAATGTATGTTTGTAGTTCTTATACTCTGCTCTTCTTTATACTCTTAACCTCCTTGAAGTTAAATTTAAGTGCTCAACTTTCTCCATCATTTGAAAGACTGTCAGACTTTTCTTCAAGGAAGAGAAAGGGCAGTCTTCACTTATAGAGGAAGTAGCCTCCATAGGATGGAGCTCAACTTCATCAGATTTTATCCTATCATATCACAAATATTAAGCTAAATTCCTTATGCAAGCTGTATGGTTGAACAAAGGGTCTCACACATACAAAACATCAACAGGCACAAAGAAGAATGAGTTTATGAATACACATGTAAAACCATTCTGAGGATGAATAAACCAGTGAACATCCATACCTCATGAAGATTTTGTATGTCTTAGATGTAGACTGTGCAAAGGTGGGGATGACCTTAATCTGATAAGACTCAGAGGAAGAGAGAACTCAAGACTTTCCCAGATTTCTTTCTATCCTTGAGACATTCATTCATTCATTCATTCCTCAACTGGTTGAACAAATTGTACCAGAAACAGAATAGGATCCTTGCCTTCATTAAATGCATAGTGGTACAAGGTGGGGTGGGAGTTGGCAGAGGCAACCAAAACAATAATTATAAGTAAATTGTCTGGTATGTTAGCCAAGAATAAGCATGGGAAAAGAAAACAGGTGAGCCAGGTAAGATGGATTATTAGAAAGAGGTGGAGGGTTGGATACCTGGGGAGGCTTCACTGAGACCCTCATTAGTGCCTCAGAGGAACAAGGCACAAGTAAGTTGGAGAGGGTAGTAAAGCAACTCCACCTCCCAATTGCTTCTGTATTAACAAGGACATTCCAATATTTTTATTTAGCTTGAACTAATTTTATTTGTAATTAAAACACCCTTTTATATATGAATGAGTAGATAAAAGTAAAGACTTTAAGATTGTGAGGGAAATTTTTCTTACATGCTCACAGAATGGATTTTTATAGGGTGCTTAATATGTGCCAGACACTATTATAGGTGCTTGTGGTCAGTGATGAACACAATATGGTAATTTCAGAGAATGATAAACACATTGAAAGAAGTAAACAAGGTGATGGTGATGCAACATAATGGGGGCAGGATATCTTTAACCAAGGTGAGGTGGTCAGTGGTCCAGGAAGGCTCATTCAAGGTGACATTTTACCTAAAGCTGAGAATGGGAGTGAGCCAGTATGCTAAGAATCTGAGAAAAAGCACTGCAGCCAGAGGGACTAATAAGTTCAAAGGTCTTGCAGTTGAAAAACACTTGGAGTATTTGAGGAAGAAAAAGGAAGTAGGTGGAGTGGAGTTAATAGTTCCAAATGCTTTTGGAGAGCTAGGCTAGGCTGGATAATGGGATGGACTTTATAGTGCAAAGGGAAGGCAGGGAGGGTCTTAAACTGGAATTGATATGATAGGATTTAAGTTTTTAAAACAGCACTCTGGGTCTGGGAGTGTACGTAACTCAGAGATAGAATTCTTTCCTAGTTTGTGCAACATCTGGGTTTGGTCCCCAGCACTGGGAACAAAACAAAACAAAACACCAAAACAAAAAATAACACTTCAGGCTGGGGCTGTAGCTCAGTAGTAGAGTGCTCGCCTCGCACATGTGAGGCACTGGGTTCAATTCTCAGTACCACATTAAAAAAAAAAAAAAAAAAAGGTATTGGTGTCCATCTACAACTAAAAAAATTTTAGTCCCTCTACAACTAAAAAAATAACACTTCATTCTGGCTGCTACATGGACAGGCAAGAGGGGAATAAGTATAACCAAGGACATGAGTTGGCAGTTATTTAATTCAACATGTATTTACTGAGCATACACTATGTGCTAGGCAAGGTGCAAGGAGTATAGTGCTTCATGGCACTTAAGTTTTATCTAGAATCTAATTGTTTTGTGTAGGAAGGTATTTCAAAGAATATGGCCCAGCATATTCCAGACCAGAAATGTTCCATTCACTCTTCAACTTACTTCAGGTCTGGCTGTGTATCTACCTTTCAAGTTTGCCAAAGCTGCCAGTAACTTCCTTGTTAACAAACCTACGGGATACATTTCTATCTTCATTGTAACCTCTCAGCAGCATTGACACATTTGCCATTCATTTATTCTTTCACCTAATATTAGCCAAGCACTATTTTGAATGCTAGGAAGTAAAGGAAACAGAAATCCTAGAAAGAGGAGACAAACAAAAAACAATAAACAGAAACAGACAGGTAATGGGGTTAAAGGCAATAAGTGCTATAGAAAAAAAAATGGAGTAGGGTAAGAGACATTAGTTGTGCTGGGAAAGAGGTTGCAGTTTTAAAAGAGGTGGGAAAGGTAGGTCTCATTGAAAAGGTGGTATTTGAGTAAATACTTAAAGGAGGTAAAGGAGTAGGCCATGAGAATATGTGAGGTACAAACATTCAGGTAGTAACAATGACCTTAAGGCCTTAAGGCAGGATTGTGCCTGGTGTTTTCATGAAGAGGAAGCAGAGTACAATGCGGTTAGAACAAAGTGAGCATAGGAGAGAGTAGTAGGAGTTGAGATGAGATAAGTAAGGAAAGCTGACAACAGATCATGTAGGGTCTTGCAGGCTACTGTAAAGATTTTGGCCTTTACTGACATGCAGAGCGCCCCCCCCCCCCCCCCCCCAGTAGAGTTGCAACATGATCCCTCTGCCTGCTTTGCCAATAGAAAACTGTAAGGAGGTCTGGAAGCAGGAATCATGAGGGATGCTATTGTCACCCTGTTTTCCTTGACCTTTCTCTCTGTTGATTCTAGTTCCAATTCTCCACATTTTCCTCCTGCCTTAATAGCTACTCTTTCTTCCCCAACACACAAATGTTGGAGAACCCTAGACCCAATCTGAGACTCTTCTTGTTATGTAACTCCAATCTCTGGATGATGTCATGCAAATCTGGATTTAAGACCATTCCTTTGCCAACGATCACAAACTTAAGAGCTCCAGCCCTGGGCTCATACTCATACAGCCAGTAGTTCCTTGCTATCCAAATCTTCTTCTTCCAGCTCAGGCCTTCAAACCCCAATTAATGGCATTTGCTCAAGCCAAAAACAGCCATTCTTAATGCCTCACTTTCCCTTATCTCCATGTTCCATTCATTAGTGAGACATGTTCCTTTACTCCTGAATCAATGAGCTATTTCTTCCAAAATGCTATGTGTAAAAATCTCAGTGACTTAAAATGAATAATTTTTTTTTTTCACTCACAAAATTGCAAGTCAGTTAGTGTTTGGCTGAGCACAGCTAGGCCCTGCTGATTTAGCTGCAAGTTGTGGGATCCGTTGGGGTTCGATCCATGTGTGTCCATTCTGGGGCTCAGATAGAAAGACGATAGCTACCACAGGGATGATGTCATGATGATGTCAGAAGCCCAAGAGGACAAACCAATCTTACTGGTACATTCTGAGCTTCTGCTCCTATCACCATAAGTGCATCGCTGTGAGCCCGACAAGTAAGGGAAAATAAGGGAAATTTTGTTTATTTATCAACAAAACAAAAACAAAAACCAAAAGTTAACATCAGAACTGGGAGCAATGATATGTAACCAAATGGTAAATGTGAGGTTGCCTCCATGGACAAATATCTTTAGTATCATTGAAAGTACGATAGTAACCCTCAGACTAGCAGTAGGTAAGAGAGCTGAACTGAAGACACCCATTTCAGGCCAGAAGCATCAACTGTTTTTATTCCAGGAAAAAACAGACCAAACTCTCTCTGGAGGAAACTGTCCCTAATTTAGGTTCATAATAATCTTACAAATTAAGAACAAGCAAACATAAGTTTATAGTCAAAGATCATCAAAACACAAGGACAGTCACCATGAGGGAAAAATAGCAAAAAGAAGATTTGCACTCCATAGCAGAGAATGCTAGTTTTCTCTCAATATCCCTTCCATACTCCCTCAGCAGCAACATAATTTTTAGGTAAAGGTTAATAACTACATTTCCCAGAACACTGGTATAGAGTGAATACTAGCAGAAGCAGTGTACATAAGTTTTAAGCCCAACTATCACTCTTCCTGTTTCCATTTTCCCTTTTTTGCTGTCTGGATGAGACAGTGGGAGATGGTGGTGTTGAGAATGGCAGTATAATAAAAGAGAAGAGCCTGGAACCCTATTGATTATGGGTTGGCAATTCCATACCATTACTGGAATATCTACTTGGAGAGAGAATGTCTTTCTTGCTATTTGGGGTCTCTATGTTATAGCAGTCAAATCTAAATACTGATGAATATAATAGAGCCAAAAGAAATTCAGATGTGGCTGTAATTATCAGGCACAGAATATAGAGTAGTTATAAATGATTGTTAGAATCATACATAGGGGTAAGCAAAATAAAATGATTAGGAATGACTGGGAAGATTTTTTAAAGAATCAAATGAAAATTATAAAATGAAAAAATACAATTATTGAAATGTACTTAATGGGTAAGTTAAACAGTACAGTGGACAGTCTTAAAATGCACTTACCCATACTCTGGCCAATACTCTTTATTATGCATTTGGTAGGCAAAATAATCTTTTTTGTATTTCTTCAAGTAAGGTTGGGCATTTATTTCTTTATTTGTTAACTGGTGTTATGTATTTCTTTTTTTGTGAAATTATGGGATATGTCCTTCAGCCATTTTTCTACTAGGGTGAATTTTCTGTTTTTTCCCTTTCTTCACAAGGGGGCTAGAAGTAGGGATTGAGAATGAGAAAAAAAAGGAGAAACTTCTATATTTTTAGGTTCTATATTTTGATGGAGTTTGGATGACACAGATGTATGCATTTGTCAATACTCATTGATTGGTATTCTGATTTTTCATTTCACAGAATCTAATATTTTATCTTTAAAAGCATAAACAATTACTGAACAGTTAACATTATGTATGCTGAAGAATTTAAAGGGGAAATACATTGATATCTATAACTTGCTTCAAAATGCATAAAAAATAAAACAGATTTATAAATGGATACATGATGTTTACATACTTAATATTATCAATAAAACCTCTAACCTAATAGAGTTTTCTGAGGCAAATATTTTACATTTGAGCTATCTAATATGGGAGCCACTAGTCACATGTGGCTAATGAGGACTTGAGATGTGTTTAGTGTGACTGGAGAACTGACTGTTAAACTTATTTAAATTTAGATATTCAAAGGTAGTTAATGGTTCTGTACAGAATAGGACAAAGAACATTTCCATCACTACAGAAAGTTCTACTGGCAATGCTGGCCTAAAATTAAGCAATGCTAAAAACAGTGATGATGAAAACAGGCATCTTTGCATGAGAATGATGCTTCATTATTAACAATGTTTATGTTGGTTTTTAATAAATGCTAGTTATTTAACATAATGTTATAATGAATATAAACACAAACTATCTCTAGTCCTTTGTGGCTTCTAAAGCATTTTAGTATATTTGTATTGAATCTTCACATAAATCCCTCATTATTTTGTAGTTCAGAAAGCCAAAATTGAGGTTCAATCCCCAGCACTGCAAAAAAAAAAAAAAAAAAAAAAAAAATAGGAAAAGGAAAAGAAAAGAAAAAGAAGGTGAAATTGAAGCTATAGTGCAATGTGTGAGTAGCATAGCTTTGACTTGCATTTTCTGTCTCCAAATTCTCTGTTCTACTTACTTTACCAATTAATGTTCATTGTAATATCTTCACCAATAATGTCACGATATCATCAAACTGTGCTAATCAATTAAGAAAAACATTGTAAAAATCTTGTGTATGTCACTAATATCTTTCAGCACTTACTTTCATACAATAAATAAAAGTCTGACATATTGATGTAGACAAGATTTAGGATTAATAAAATTGAACTTTATTTATTTGTTTATTTATTTATAGTTTCGGGGATTGAACTCAGAGGCACTCTACCCCTAAGCTACATCCCCAGTCCTTATTTTGAGACACAGTCTTGCTAAGTTGCTCAGGTTGGCCTCTAACTTACTATCTTCCTGCCTTAGCCTCCTGAGTAGCTGGCATTACAAGAGTATGGTACTGGGGATTGAACCCAGAGGCACTTTAACCACTGAGCCACATCCTTTTTTTATATTTTATTTTGAGATAAAGTCTCACTAAGTTGTTTAGGCCTCAATAAATTGTCGAGACTGGCTTTGAACTCCTGATCCTTCTACCTCAGCTTCCTGAGCTGCTGGGATTACAGACATGTGCCAATGCACCCAGTATATATTTTAAATCTAAATCTACAATATGAAGAGAAAATTGAAAAGTTTGTATTGTCTTGTTTTAGTAATTTTGGAAATTCACCCAGATTTTGATAATTTCTTTTCTTTTTTTTTATTTTCATTTTTTTTTATTTTTTTACATTTACATAGGGTAATGATGTTTATTTTATTTTTCTCCTCCCCCCACCCCGATAATTTATTTTCTAATTGTGTATTTCAATTAAGACCCAAATCATTAACATCAGGAAATTAATTCAAGGTCTTAGGTATTTTTGCAGAGATTTTTGTACATCAGTCATGCAAATATTAAGCTCATAGTTTGTGAGCACAGTAAGAAAGGTAAGCAACAATGTAAAGCTTTAATGACACACGCCCTTCTTATTTTTGCAAAGGAATTACACTGATTTGAGATTTTTCAGTACTTTTAAATGTTAAAATGGATTTCTTTTTATTTAGTTTTAAAAATTTTATTGTTTCTTTTTAGTTATACCTAACATTAGTAGCTCAGTGATGGAGCACTTGCCTAGTATGTGTGAGGCACTGGGTTCCATCCTTAGCACCACATAAAAATAAAATAAAGGTATTGTGTTCATCTACAACTAAAAATATATTTTTTTAAATTAAGGAAACAAGAAATGGGATATTAATCTAAAAAATCTGAGCTTAAAAATCTAAAAACCTGAGTCATGTTGAACATTTCACATCTATTTCCATCACAGCTAACTTCATCAACCAAGGCATGTGCATTATGGAGGGGCCTGGAATAAGGAGAGAGTGAAGATGTGGATTCAAGAAGGAGAAGTAGACCAGTATGGGATATGAGTGTAGAGTCTTGGAGGTGCCATTACAAATTGGTCAGTGGCAAAGGGTCAGGGGACAAACCAAGCAGCCCATACCGAAGTTCCTTCTACAGCTGTGACCACCTCAATCCACCTCATTTCAGCCTGGAAGCCAAATTTGCTCAGTGTCTCAAGTTCTTCTGCAACATGGTAAATGCAACCAAGGAGATTTTATACCTCATCTCAAAATGATGTCACAGCAGAATTCTTCTCAAGGCCACATTTCTTGAGGAGTCATGAGAGGACAGGGCCTGCTCTCAAGGGACAGCTGTCTTGTTCCAGGTCAGGGCTTTGGGTTTTTTACCTCCCAGTACTGGAAGTGGTGTTCTGTAGACAGCCATCCACAAATCATCACCCTCCAGCCTGTGGCTCGTGGGCAGGGGCATCCCAGCACTGAGGGATTACTGGGGGTCAGGTATCAACATGGATTATCTCATGGAATTCTCACAGCACCCTAGAAGACAAGGAGTGTTACTGCTTCATCTTAAGAATCAGGAAACGGGCTGGGGAGATAGCTCAGTTGGTAGAGTGCTTGCCTTGCAAGCACAAGGCCCTGGGTTCCATCCCCAGTACCCAAAAAAAAAAAAAAAAAAAAAAAAAAAAAAAGAATCAGGAAACTATGGGCTGGGGTTGTGGCTCAGTAGAAGCACACTAGCCTAGCATGCATGAGGCCCCAGGTTTGATCCTCAGCACCACATAAAAATAAAATAAAGGTATTGTGTCCACCTACAAATTATATACGTGTGTGTGTGTATATACAAATAAATGAATCAGGAAACCAGTCAGGCACAATGTCACACATCGGGAATCTCAGTGGTTCAGAAGTTTGAGGCCAAAGGATTGCAAATTTGAGGGTAGCCTCAGTAACTTAGCAGGGCCCTAAGCAATTTAGTGAGACCGTATCAAAATAAAAAGTCAAAAGGGCTGGGGATGTGGCTCAGTGGTTAAGTGTCCTGGGTTCAATCCCTAGTACCAAAAAACAAAACAAGACAAAAAAACAAAACAAAACAAAACAAAACAAAAAAAACTTTCTATACCATACTACCTAGAGTAAAAAAAGGAAAATATTTTCCTTCCCAATTTTTAATCCTCAATCTATTGGCTACTACTACTGATGGTTTAATGCTTCTGCCTGTTTTATTTATTTGCTTGTTTATTTATTTCAGTCCTAGGGTTTGAACTCAAGTCCTAGGCCTAATGCATGCTAGGCAAGCATTCTACCACTATGCTAAAACTCCAGCACCCTGCCTTTTTAAAATGTCATGACATAAATAGGAGACTATGCACACACACACGTTTTTATCCAGAGTCAGACATACATATTATTCTGTAATTTTGTTTCTGTACCCCACCCCCTTGCATATGTCAGCATGTATAGTTCTGTCTCTTTCTTCAGTAACTGTTTGGCACTATGTAATTTATCAAACTACACCCCTGATAATGGGCACATAAGTCATCTCCAATTTTTTTCTATGGAAAATGTCTTTGAAGAAGAAATTATTATTTGGTGAATGCTGCCATATTTCCTTCTAAGAAATCGTAACCAATGAACACTTCCACCTAGAATAGCCCTTGTCCTTATGTCCTTCCCAAATTGAGAGTGAAGATAAGAAAACTCAGAGCTGAGCTAAATGAGACTCAGATTTTCTAGGACTCAATATTCAAAGATAAAAAGTTTAGGATTTAGGGCTCCAAGGGGCTCAGGACTAACCTCTGGTGCCATTTAATCTAATCACTGTAGATTAAATGGGAGTTGTCAGTTAACCCAAGAAACTGATAGTAATTTATAGTATTGTTTCTGGGGGATAAATGTTATGGTTCTAAACAACTTAAAAACAATCCTTTGATCACAACAAACATTTTTTTTCCACATTTTTTATCAGTATATAATGATGGGACTTGTTACATATTCATACATGCACACAATATAACAATATAATTTGAATAATATCACTCCCCAGCACTTCCCTCCTCCCTCTTTGCTTCCCTCACCCTCGTCCCTTTCCTTTACTAATCTCCCTTTGATTTTCATGAGACCCCTACCCCCACCTTTCTTTTCCTTTTTCCTTTCTAGCTTCCTCATATGAGAGAAAACAGATGATCCTTGAATTCTTGAGTTCAACTTATTTTGCTTAACATAATGGTCTCTAGTTCCATATATTTTCCTGCAAATGACATAATTTCATTTTTCTTTATGGCTGACTAAAACTCCATTGTGTGTGCGTGTATATATATCTCTATCTATCTATCTATCTATATATATATATATCCCATATATACCCCATTTTCTTTATCCATTCATCTGTTGATGGATACCTAGGCTGGTTCTATAGTTTGGCTATTGTGAATTGTGAGGCTATAAACATAGGTATACATATATCATTATAGGATGATGACTCTAACTCTTTAGGATAAATACCTAGGAGTAGTATAGCTGGTTCATATGGTCATATGGTGGTTCCATGCCTACCTAGTCTTTTGAGGAACCTCCAAAATGATTTTTAAAGTGTTGTAATAATTTATAATCCCTGAACAGTATAAAAGTATTCACTTTTCTCCACATCTTTTCCAGCAATTATTGTTTGTATTCTTTTTTTTTTTTTTTTTTTTTTGTGGTTCTGGGCAATCGCTTTACCAGCTGAGTTACATCCCCAGCCCCTATTGTTTGTATTCTTGATGAATGCCATTCTGTCAACGTAGCTTTGATTTGCATTTCCCTAATTGCTAATGATGTTGAACACTTTTTCATATATTTTTTGGTCATTTCCATTTCTTCTTTTGAGAAGTGTCTGTTTAATTCATTTACCCATTTGTTAATTGGGTTATTTTCCCACATTTTTTATTGGTGCATTATAGTTGTACATAATAATGGGATTTGCTGTTACATATTTATACATACGATAATATAACAATATAATTTGGCCAGTATCCCTCTCCAGCACGCCCTCCCAACAGAACCACCATGAAATCAAAAGAAGGAAATTAACATTTACTCATCGTTACCATCTAATCATCAAACTCCATTCAATTTTCACCAATTATCATTCACAAATAATATCCTTTAAAGCAATCAAATTCAATTTGGAATGATACATTCCTTTCAAACGTGTCTTTTTAGTCAGCAACAGATCTCAGGATTTCCTTGACCTTCATATGACCTCAACACTTTGAAGATCTTATTCAGTAGAATGTCCTTCATATAAGGTCACCTGATGTTTCCTTATGATGAGGTTAAGTTGGACATCTTTGGTAGGCAGGTCACAGAAGTGATGCTGTGTTATTATTTCCTGTCAGGCAGCACATCATTCCGATTGGTCCCATTACTGGAATGATCAACTTGGAGCATTTGATTAAGATGGTTTCTGACAGTCTTCTCTACTATAAAGTTATACTTTTCCTTTTAATAACATAGAATTTTGTGGAGGAGATATTTTAAACTCATGTGAATACTGTTTATCACCAAACTTTCTATTTATTCATTTATTTATAGCAATATGGACTCATAGATTCCTACTTTATTTAATGAGCTATAAACTCATTATTTTTTTGTGTTGTTCAAATTTCCAAATTTGGCTAATGGGGTAAACTTCTTCATACTTACTTTTTTTGTTGTTGGCACTGGCTTTTAACCACTGAGTTATATCCCCAACTCTTTATATTTTTTATTTTGAGACAAGGTCTTGCTAATTTGCTGAAGCTGACTTTGAACTTGCAATCCTCCTGCCTTAACCTCCCAAGTCACTGCAATTCCAGGTATATGCCACCATGCCTGGCTAAGCATCACCACACCCGGCTCTCTTCATGCTTACTATTATGTCTACTGCCATATCATTTTTGAGTACTTGCACTTTTTGGCATTACAAGACATCCCAGACAGACATTATTCTTTATTTTATTCAAGCTATAGAATCAGTCATTTTTCCAAGAAGTCCTGGTTATTTTTAAGGGAAAATGAGGTTTGGAACCAAGATCTGGGCTACATATGAGTTACATGAGTTCATGGCTACTGGGTCATTTCTGTTCCCAGGCCCTCTCAATGGAAGAGTTAGAAAACGAATATATGTGATACATATACATATTTATGACTATATTTATTCTTTTTAAAAAATATTTTTAGTTGTAGATGGACACGACATCTTTGTTTATTTTTTTATGTGGTGCTAAGAATTGAACGCACATGCTAGGCAAGTGCTCTACCACTGAGCCACAACCCTAGTCCCTATATTTATTCTTATACTGAAGAATATAAAGAATTTTATTCTTTATTGAAATCTACAAATTCACATGGATACCTCTAATTCCAATCCCAGCACCACAGGGTTCATTCTTTCTCCCTTTCCGTATCTGTAATTCTGTCCTCTGACAGTGAGGAACCTGGCATCCATTATCCTCAAAATAATTTTTAATTTGATCTACCCTATGCATGTAACCAAACTTCCATTGCCACTACCCACAGAGATGCCTTCCTCCCTCACTTGAGTTCTGACACCTCCACCTAGGCTGCCCTGCTGCATGGAAGCCTTTCTTACCCACTTCATTTTTGAGTATTTGTACCTTTTGGCATTATAAGACATCCCAACAGACATTATTCTCTATTTTCTCTCTCTGCTCGCACTCGGATACCCCAGATCCAGCCTCTTTCTACATAGATGCCCTGTTCACCTCATTCTGAGGTACAAGGTTCCAGGCTGCCTTCTTTTCCTGATAACTCCTTCATACCTTGGGTTCTAAAATCTTATACCAGGCTCTCACCCTACACAAAAGCCCAACTTATCGTGTATGGGATCTAAAACTTCCCTCTTGTGCAGATACCCTCTTTGCAGACTTTTGTGCCAATATCCTGCCCCAGGCTGCTTCTCCACCAAAACGCCCTCTTTACTCTTCTAGTTTTTTTTTTTTTTTTTGCGGGGGGGGGGGGGGTTCTTTTTCTTTTGGTCATGAAGATTGAACCCAGGGGCACTTTACCCTGAGCTATATCCCCAACCCTTTTTATTTTTTATTTCAAAGCAGGGTCTCACTAAGTTGCTTAGAGTTCAGCTAAGTTGCTGAGGTTGACCCTGAATTTGTGATCCTCCTGTTTCAGCCTTCCATGCCCCTGCATGACATGCATCACAGCTCCTGGCACCCTTCTAATGTTGACACCCCTCTTTACCCTGCTTGGACTCCATTGCCCTATTCTGGGCCCCCATGGCTTCCTCATCCTGCACAGACTTCCACTTTACCTGGCCCTACCTAATGATTGTAGCACTACATTATTCAGGAAGGGAAGAAGAAAAACTAGGTACTCATTTTTAGATTAAATCCTGTCTTCTGTTCTTAAGACACTGTTTTTTGGTTCTTTTTATTGAATGTGATTTGCTTATATCACTGTTGTAAATGTTTCCTTTAAATCAATGTATCTCATAAACTACCAAGTTTACTTAAGACAATGTTAACTTGTAAGTTACAATATCTTATATTACTAATTCACTCAGCTTCCCCAACATTTGTTTCAAATCATAATCTCTATTAAAGGTGACCTGATTTTGACCAAATCTGAGTCAAAGCCAAAGTTACCACAGTAGAATGCAAGGCTTCACATGATCAGGCCTCCTCTCCCTCCACCCTTCTTTGGGTATCTAACTGGATGCTCTCTTCTCCTAGTCTCTCTGCAATTCCTGAATCAGGTTGGCTAGGCCATTTCTGCCTTAAGGCTTTGGGCCTCTGCTCTAATGGTCCCTCTTACTTTAATGCTGTATCCTCAGAAGTCCCCAAGGCTCATTCCTATGACTCCTTCAAGTTTTTTCCCTCCCTCCCTTCCTTCCTCTCTCCCTCTCTCCCTCTCTCTTTCTCTCTCTCTTTCTCTCTCATTTTTGTACTAGGAATTGAATCCAGGGGGTCTCTATCACTGAGTTAAATTTCAAGCCCTTTCTATTCCTTTATTTTGAGACAGGGTCTCACTCAGTTGCTGAGGCTGGCCTCAAACTTGAAATCCTCTTGCCTCAGTCTCCCAAATTGCTAGGATTATAGGTGTGTGCCACCATGCTTGGCTTCCTTCGTGTTTTTGTTCAAATGTCACCTTCTCAGTGAAACCCACCCTGAAGAACCTATTTAAAGTGTTAACTTTTTAACGGTCCACTACTATTTTCCTGTTCTATTTCCATAGTACCATCTAATATATCACATTTCTAATATTAAGTTTGTTTTTTAGTGTTTTTATCCTTACCATACTTACTAATCAGTAGTTCCACAAGGTTAGGGATTTTTAACATTTTGCTCATTATTTAATAAACACTGAATGAAAACAGTCATTTCCTGAGGCAGTTTGAAACCCCAAACCAAATTAATAGTGCCATCTAGTGTTCATAGAGGGATATGCTGTTTAACTCATTAGCCATGAGATAAATACTACTGGTTTAATTAATTGTTACTGCCTTTTATTGCATTCTATGATTCTGTGAAAATTAAAATGTTTTCTTTTTTGGTACTGTGGATTGAACTCTTAGGTGCTTTACCTCTGAGCAACATCACCCGTCCTTTTTTATTTTGAGACAGGGTCTCACTAAGTTGCTGAGGCTGGCCTTGAACTTTTGATTTTCTGCCTTGGCTTCTGGAGTCTCTGGGATTACAGGCATGGGCCACCTTACTCGATGTACGATGTTTTCGAAGATTAAACAGTCATGGGATATCCTGACTTTTCCAATAACAAACTCTTTCCTCTAACTTTCCTGTTCCCATAATTCCTATGGTGGTAACAGTATAATAATTGTCATATATCTTTTAACCTTGAGGCAACTTCACACCTCCTTCCTACACACACACACACACACACACACAGAGCAAAAAACAAAAACAAAAACAAAAACAAAAAAACAAATCCCCAAATATCTCAACATGTTAATAGTATTTGCTGTTTTGGTAACTGTGTTAGTATACCTTTTTCTACCATCTCAAAGTATATCTGGTATGGTTTGAATGTTCCCATCCACACTTATGTTGAAATTTAAAGCCCATGATACAGTATTAGGAGAGTAGAAATGCCGGCATGATGGTGCAGAGCTATAATCCTGGCAATCTAGGAGACTGAGGCAGGAGGATCACAAGTTTGTGGTTAGCTTTAGCAACTTTGTGAGATCCTGCTCAAAAAAATTAAAATAAATAAATATATAAATAGGGTTGGTGGGCTAGGGAGACAGCTCAGTCGGTAGGGTGCTTGCCTTGCAAGCACAAGGCCCTGGGTTCGATCCCCAGCACCGCAAAAAAAAAAAAAAAAAAAATAGGGTTGGCAATGTAGCTCAGTGGTATAGCAGCCATAACACACACACACGCACACACACACACACACACACACACACAGGAACTATGTTTTTTTATAAGACAAGAGGGAGACCTGAGCTAAGATGTTCTGTTTCACCATAAAGTCCTGTGCCACCTTAGGATTTTGCTAGAGAGTTGCTACCAACAAGAAAGACCTCATCAAATGTGGCTACCAATCTTGAATTTCCCAGTTTTCAGAACCATAAGCCAAATAAACTTTTATTTTTTACAAATTGGCCTATAGTACTAATTTGTAGCAACAGAAAACAGACTGAAACAGTTTATTTACTGATTTTAAATTGTGGGTTTGGCTACAAAGTCCCTAAATCAAAGTGATAAAACATTGATGTGGGTAATAATATTGTGTAAAACAGCATCAGAATTCTATAAGATAATGAACATGATTTGATTTAGAAAATATTGGTTTATTTATTTTTTGGTACTGGGGATTGAACCCAGGGTTGCTCCATGACTGAACTACAACCCTGGCTCTTTTACTTTTTTTCTTTTCCTTTTCTTTCTCTCTCTTTTTTTTTTTTTTTTTTTTTTGAGAAAGGGTCTAAGTTGCTGAGGCTGGCCTCAAACTCGTAATCATCTTGTCTCCCAAGTTGCTGGGATTACAGGCATACATCACCACATACAGTTGGTATTATTCTTTTTACAGTCAAGAAAGTAGAAGCTATAGAATTTGCCTTGCAGTTGCATAAGGAGGTACCAGTTGATTCTTGCTGCCCCTCACCTCTTTTTGCAACCTACTGAAGACTTTTTCTTCTGCCTTCCAATTGCACAAGGTTTCCCAGTTGCTACCACTGGTTCTAATATTTTAAAATAGATGGGATTATTCAAGTTCCCAAATTGCCAATTAATATACCCATTTCTTGAATTTGGTTCATCACAGTTGGATATTAAAAAGAAAATAACTGAATTAACTGTTAAAGTATGTCCTATTGAAGACTTATCTATCAGGTAACATTCAGAAGTACTCACATTGTACATATGAATATTTTTTAAAGGTAGCGTGAATTCCCCAGAATTTCCAATTGATGAAGTCTTTCAGAGGAAATTTTAAGTAGGTGATTTCCAGGCTCTCTAGATGACTAGGGAAATGATGCCTCTCTTGCCATCTAAGCTGGAATTTAGGATTCTTTTTCTAAATGTTTACTTGACCTTTTTCTTGGGGGAGAGGGAGGTGGTAGTGGTGCTGGGGATCCAACCCAAGGCCTGGCACATATTAGGCAAGTGCTCTACCACTGAGCTACACACCTAGCTCTGACTTCTTAAATTCTCTAAAATACAAGGTTTTTTGGGGGAAGTGAAATGGTCATTCTCCATCTTTTTCTTTTCTTTTCTTTTCTTTTTGGTACCAGGGATTGAACCCAGGGGTGCTTAATTAGTGAGTCATACCCCCAGCCTTTATTTCTTATTTTGAGACATGTCTCCCTAAGTAGGGCCTCAAAAAATTGCTCAGGTTGGCTTTGAACTTGCAATCCTCATGCCTCAGCCTCCCAAGTTGCAGGCATTACAGGCATGTGCCACCTCCTAGGGGTCTTTCTCTATCTTTGATAAAATTTTCAACATGTGGTTTGAAGACATCTTGCATTAGACTCATCAGGAGAGATTTCCAGTCCTACCTCTGATCTATTACAAAAGAATTTTCTAGCAGAGCTCAGGGAATCTTTCTTCTAACATATCTTCCCCACCCCCAGATGATTTCTAATGTGCCTAAGATGACACCACTGACTTAGGGGATAATTTTGAAAAGTAAAGTATCACCGTTGTTTGGGTTGTTGGATTCTTTTCTATTACAGACCACAGACAAAAACTTCACGGAATATCATTTAAAAATCTAGTTATAAGACCACCAATGTAATTTTAGGAGACTAATAATTAACAAATGTATTTACAAGATCGTATGTCCTTTTGTTGTAAATTACATAGGTGAAATGTCTCAGTAAATTATATGTGAAACATTTCAAAGAATTCTTTGGTGGATATTGTTTAATCCTGACTTGCCATTCATAAAATTAACCAGCTGCCCAAAGTTTTACTATGCTACCCACACACCAGTCTCCAGTAAACCCTGAGGCATTCTCTGAACAAGTCTTGTTTCCTGTATAAAAGGAAATGGGCTTAAAATGAACTGAGTTTGGTCATCTGTACAAAACTTAGGCTGTTTAAACTTAAACTGGTTATCAAAGGAGACTGCAAAATTCTGCAGCTTTAAAGATGCTTTAAAATAGGAAATAGTTTTATTTATAACAAGTTTTATTTTTGGATAAGGACAGTATACAGTGGCGTAAAGCTAAGGGATTCAAATAGAAGGAGCTTAAGATTCTTTCTAGGTTTATAATTTTTAAAAATAACTTCATTTTTTTCAAGTGGTGCTGAGGATCAAACCCAGTGCCTCACATGTGCTAAACAAGCGCTCTACTACTAAGCCACAACCATAGAAGCTAGGTTTATAATTTGACTAAACTAACTCTCTACCTAATTGAAAGTTAACCTGTTTTTGTTTTTTAACCAGCTGACCCGGTCAAGAATTCCTTGCCCCTCTCTGATAATGTAATAGCCTCTTGAGAATACTTTATAGAAACATGAGAATACTTTATAGAAACATTGTTTAGATGCACATAACATACAATGAAGGAAACTATTTAACTTGATGATAATATTGTACTCAGACAATTCAGATATTAAAGATTTGGTTTGGCCAAGTTAATTGGGTAACTCACCTTTACTTACACCACATAATTTCCTTTTTTATATAAAAGGAAGAAGAGTATTTCCATATATATGTGTGTATGTATATATATATATATATATATATATATATATATATGGAAAATTATCACTGAGCCACATTCCCAACCCTTATACTTTGTTTTCAATTGCCCCTTACTCCTGATTCTTATCAGGTGTCACCACCCTTCTTAAAATCGAAATCACAGTTCAACCAAAGTCACTTACCTTGCAGGTCTTCCTTATTTGGAGCCAGTTACATGGTGCTTGTGCTGGCAGAGCAGAAAAGAAATATCAAGGATAAAGAAACCATAACACAACTGGGAGCCCTTAACACAAGTTAAGAATTGACTCAAAATCACCTTTATCAAAAACAAAATTGTCTTCAAAAGAATGACTAGTTGGTAAAGGATCTAAGGGAAGACGTCTCATTGAAAGACATAACACTAAAGATAATTATGTGAAACTGTAATAAAAATTTACCTGATAAAAATTTAAAACATAATTGTGTCTTTCCTTCAAGACATCATGGAAAATACTTTTTAGCTTTAAAATATGTAATTTCTGTTCTCATTACCATATTTGGATTTGTTCCACAGCATCTGGATTTGTTCCAATATATTTGTAGAAACAAGAAGCTAATGATCTTCATTCACTCACTGTCTTATACTTTTTGAATGAAAATCGAATAGATTGTTTTAATGGCCAGATTTTTGGTAAACTCGTTATTTTGCCATTTCTCTCTGTTGATGAAAGCTTCTTACAACTAGACAGAGAAATAAATGAGGCAATATAAGTTTGGAGAAAATGGACCAAGAGGTAGAAGAAAAGCCCGCGCGTTCTACCCCTCAGCAGGTTAAATCTGCATCTTATTTAAGCTTAAATTGAGTGTAAAATTAGAGACTGAAGAAGCTATTTAAAACCTCTTCCAAAACTTTTAGATTGAACAGAAATGCTAGTCAGTTGCCAACATAATTAATCAAGAGTATCCTGATTTTTTAAAAGATGTTTTCCTTTGTGATGTAAAAGAAATATGGAATTCGGAATTTCAATTGGTCAGGCTTCAAGGCCACGTAGGAACTAATGAACTGGCAACAAAGTCACGTGTTTTAAGCAGAGTATACAGATATCCAAGTGTCCAGAAAAATAATTGAGCTTACTGTAGACAAATATACCAGAAAACCCTGTGAATGACACAACTTTCAGATTTCACGGACATCTTGGGGCTGGGCCGGGAAGGTTATAATTTGAGGAAACTTCGGCGCCAGCAGTGCGGGTTTTTCCAAGGTCGCTTACGAAATATGCTGCAGAAGAAACACTGTCTCAAATTCCCCAAAGCGGTCCTCACTGGAGACTTTGGTTACCGGCGGTGTGGAGACGTTCTCCTACCATTTATATCCACGTAACGAAGGCTCCCGCCCCTGGCGGACAGCGCCGCCTCCGCCGACCGCGATCACTGAAGCACCCAGAGCTGCGAAGGAACCTCTCGGTCAGCCCCGCAGCGCTGACGGGCGTCGCCATAAGCCAATGGGCGCGCTGGGAGGCGGGACAGGGAGGCCGAGGGGCGGGATTTCCCGCGCGGCCGCTGGGCGCCTGGCTGGGGCGGCACGGGCGGTGTCGGTGGCAGCGCCTAGAAGAGGGCGGGCCGGGGTCAGCTGCTGCAGGCGGGCAGGCGTGCTGATCTGTGGGCGGCCGCCGCGTCTCCTGCCGCCGCCCTCCTTTCGCCACGATGCCGGGGATCGACAAGCTGCCCATCGAGGAGACGCTGGAGGACAGCCCGCAGGTGAGGCGCGGGCGACCGCGGCAGGCGTTGTGGGAGAGCCTGGCGGGTCAACCGCAGGCCTGGCGCTGCAGCCGCAGGTGCCCGCCCCGGCCCAGGTGGGCGCCGCCGCCGCCGCCCAGGTGTCCCCGCCCGCCGTGGGCCGCGCCCAGAGCCGCCGAGGCCCGGCGCGCAGCCCGAGGCCCGCGTGGGCCCGTGTGGCTGGGCCGGGCCGCGGGTGGAGATCGAGCCACAGCCTCTCGTGGGGACTGGCGGTCACGTATTCGCCGCGTCTCCTGTTTATTTGACGGAAGGTGCTGTTTTTATCGCGATGGTGTAAGGTGATAAATCCCGAATCTGGAGAAAATGCAGAGGAGAGCAACCCCGGTAGTCTGGTTTAATGATTTCAGAGGCTCGGCATGCTAGGGAAGGAAATGGCTAGTTTTTCTTCTGGAGGTGCTGAAAGGCTGTGTGTGGAGAGCCATCGGCGAAGCCAGTGATGGGTGCTCGAGTCTGCTCCCGCCCTCCCTGCCTAGTGTGCGGGTGTAGCGGCGGTAACTGGCCGCTGTCACTAGAGCCGTGCACAGAGCGTGATGGACGGCGCCTTCCAGGACTGCTGCGCCGCTCGCTGCGGACTTGGCCCTAATAAACTCATCAAAATAAAAGCCCTGTGTTCTGTGTTTTGTGCATTGGGGATGATGCTCGTGTGATTGCTCAGCCTAAGACGGTATTGGAAAATGTAACCATTTTATATATTTTTTAACACTCAAGAATAAAATCGTCTGTATTAAAAAAAGGTGTTGGAAGCAGTTCTAACTTGCATGGAGAAACTTCACCGCATGCCTGGCATTTTTATACAATAAGCGATTTGAGACGCTTATTTTGCTGTTCATTCACTTAGAATGAAAAAATTCTAAAATACTTATTTAGAAACAAGGTAGCACTATTTCTTGTGCCTTTAGTTTAATACGGCTGCCCGCCCCCCCAACCCCCGAAAAAAAAAAGAGGAGGAGGAGGAAAGGGCTAGATTCTCCCTTTACTGGGTGGCACTTCTGCCATGGATTTTGTGCCACTGTTAATTGCCAAGTTGAAATTGGGCTTTGATTGTAGGATTGATTTATTCTTTTTCTTTCTGAAAGTTATCTTCACAGGTCAGTTGATTGCTGGTAATGTACTCTTATCAGCCTGTGACAGAGAAACCCACATTTAGCTGTATCTTGTCTGCCAGTATAGCCAATTCAGATTTTTCTTAATTACTTCCTCAGTGTAAAGTTAGAAGCTATATTTGTTTCACAACAATTTTGTGGGTTGCATGGGTCAGGTACTCTTTGTCATTTTACTTTTTTATTATGTAAGACTCAACAAGTTCCCTTACATTCTTCTTTAACCTGGCCTATATGTTTTTTTACAGCCCTTAAAGTCTATAAACTACTCAGTATGGTTTGCACATTGCCCTAGCCATGACTAGAAGCAGAGATAATCTTCAACTTTTCACACAATTAGTTTACAATTTGAGGGTTTTTTTAACAAGCATGTCTCATTTTAGTATCAGTTTTGTATTGAATTTTAATAGCCAAGTTGATATTTAGTTTCTTGAGGTAGTAAACTTGAACTAGGTAATATTTATTTGGGAAAATTAATTGGGAAGCTGGGATTTAGGAAGGCAAGACACTGGAGGTAATCTTTTTGTTTTTGGTATTGGGGTTTCAACTCGTGCTCTACCACTGAGCACGATCTCATTGAATTGCTCAGGCTGGCCTCAAACTTGGAGTACTCCTGCCTTAGTCTCCTGAATTGCCACTGAGCCTAATTCTTGAGAAAAACATTAAGGAGAGATGGATAGCCCTGGATCTGCGACTGAGGGGATGGGGGTTGTAGTCTTCACTGCTACTTAGTACATTCCACTTTAAAAGCAAATTGCTCATTTTTTTTCAACTTTATTGTATGTAACAGTTTTATCCTGCTTTTAACATTATAGCTTAAGTGTCTTAATTTCCTCTGAATGAAAAGAATTTGGAAGACTGCGTCATGATTCCTTTAATTTTTTTTTCTTTTTTTTTTTTTTTTGAGAGAAGGTCTTATGTACTATGTCGGCCAGGATAACTAGAGAGATTCTCTTACCTCAGCCTCTTGAGTAGTTGTCACTACAGGCTTGTGCCACTGTGCCTGGCTCACACTGTTGTACTTTCAGAGTTTTCCTCAAATTCTGATATAAATAGGGCTGAGTGGGGCATGGTGGCCAACATCTGTAATCCCAGCAACTCGGGAGGCTGAGGCAGGAGGATCACAAGTTCAGGATCAGCCTCAGCAATTTAGTGAGACCCTAAGCAACATAGATCTTGTCTCAATAAAAAATAAAAAGGACTGGGCACAGTGGTGCACATTTGTAATTCCAGCAACCTGGGAGGCTGAGGCCAGAGGATCACAAGTCAAAGCTAGCCTCAGCAAATTAGTGAGGCCAAGCAACTTAGACCCTATCTCAAAATTAAAAAAATGATCCCCAGCACTGGGAAAAAAAAAAAAAAAGTAAAGGAAAAACATTCCTAGATCATTAATTATCATTAGTTGTAAAAAAAAAAAAAAATTAAAAAAATGAAAAGGACTGAGATGTAACTTAGCAGTTAAGCGCCCCTGGGTTCTATCTCCAGTATCAAACAAATAGGAAGTGGGAATGTGGCTCGGTAAAGCACCTCTGAATTCAATCTCCAGTACCCACCCCCAAAAAATGAGGGCCAAAATTAATTTTTTTAGTCATAATTTTTAATTTTTTTTAGTTGTACATGAACACAATGCCTTTATTTTAATTATTTATGTGATCCTGAAGATTGAGCCCAGTGCCTCACATGAGCTAGGCAAGGGCTCTCTACCACTGAGCTACCCTAGCCCAGGCATAAATTTTTGTTCTTATTTTGGACTTTCTAGAATAGAGTCTAAGGAGTAATAGAGAATACGAACTGTTTAAAGTTCCAAATACAAGTTTTTTATTAGATTAATTGATCCTCATCAAAAGTGACCTGGTTGCTGCTATGTGAAAAAGTTAGAGGTTTGGAGTCATGAAAGACCATCAGGGATTAATTATATAGTTACCATTTTTAAATTTAGATTTTTTTTTTTTTTTTTTTTTTTTTTTTTGTTACTGGGAATTAAACCCAGGGTCATATACTATCAGGCATTCTACCACTGAGCTAAACCTTCAGTTCCTTTATTGTAAGTTTTGTTTGTTTTGTTTTGTTTTGTGATACTGAGGAATAAATTTAGAGCCTCATGCATGCTAGGCAAGTGCTCCACCATTGAGCTACATCCCCAGCCCATTTTATTTTAGTACTGGGGATTAAACCCAGGGGTGCTTACTACTGAGCTGCATCCCCAGTCCTTTTAATTTTTTTTTATTTTAAGATAGTCTTACTAACTTACTGAGGCTGGCCTGGAACTTAATCCTCCAGCCTCAGCCTCCCTAGTTGCTGGGTTTACAGGATTAAACTGTACTGTGGCCCTTTTCAATTTATTTTGAGACAGGGTCTTACCCAAGCTGGCCTTGACACTTGTGGTCTTCCTCGCTCAGCCTCCTGAGTTGCTGGGATTTCAGGCTTGCACCACTATACCTGGCTTCCCTCTTTAAATTTTGATTCACAGAACTGGGTATGGTGGCCTACACCTGTCCCAGTGACTCAAGAGGCTGAGTCAGGAGAATCACAAGTTAGAGGCTAACCATAGCAATTTAGTGAGACCCTATATCAAAATAAATAAGTAAATAAATAAATAGACTAAAAAAGAAAAAAGTAACTTAGTGGTAAAGTGACCTCCTGGGTTCAATCCTTGTACACCCCTCCAAAAATTTTTTTAAAAAATGTAATAGTAATATATTAAAATAGGAGGAATTTACAAAGTCTAAATTCACTGATTGAATGTAAGCATCTTTAGAATTATCTTGTCCAAACCATACCATTCTGCAAAAGTTACCTGTTGAAGCACAAAATGTTAAGTCTACAACAGATGCTTTGTCTGTATTTGTATTATTCAGAAAATCGGAATCAAAATAAAACTTGTTAATTACTAATAACAGGTATGACCTTTAAAAAGTAATTGATTTTATGTGTAAATATCTTAATGATCCATGTATAATACAATATTGAAAACAACCCTATTCCCAAATGGAGGCTTCCTTCTTTGCATAACATGAAATACTTCAGATTATGCAGTGTGTTCTCCGCTTCCCCACATTTTGACATCTCAGATTGCGATTCCCCTTAGAGTTGGTGTTATTTTTGTTTGTTTTTTAATGAAACATGTTCTCACAAGGTTGCCCAGGTTATCTTCAAACTCATAAGCTCAAGTGATCCTCCTGCTTTAGCCACCCAAGCAGCTGGAACTATAGGCATGTGCCGTCAAAGCCTGCCTTGAGTTGGTGGTATTTTAACAGTTGCTATTAGCTAGGTGGCAACTGCACTCTACAGTGCCTGCAAATGTACATATTTGGTTGTTGCTCCTAGTGGCAATCATGACCAAGTTCATTCAGTCAACAAAATGATTTGAGGAAAGAATGTTAGTCCTGGTTGTTTGAAAACCTTACTTTTCTACCTGGTAGAAACAAGCATTACACCATCAAAACTTAACTGAACAAGCATCTATCTTTTCTAAGAAATTGTTAGGAGCCGGGCATGGTGGCACACATCTGTTAATCCCAGTGGTTTGGGAGACTGAGAAAGCAAGATTGCCAATATAAGGCCAGCCCCTGGGTTAAATCCCCAATGCCAAAAAAAAAAAAAAAAAAAGAAAGAAAAGAAAATGGTAGGGACAACAGTGGAGAAATTCTAAGAAATACTTGTCATTTCATGATACTGAGAAAAATATGAGAAAACATTGGTATTGATGACTTGAATTAGGAAATGATTTATTGGAGTTTATGCATTGATTCAACTGAGTATAAAAAAGTTTTAGGAATATATTAAATTTATGTTGCTTATATTTTCCCTTAGATATTTACCTGAGAGCATGTATGATAAAATTATGTCTGAAGGTTTATTTCCATAAATATAAAGGCAGAATATCAAGACAAGAAAACCTAGCTGGAGCATGTCTGTAATCCCAGCAGCTTGGGAAGCTGATGCAGGAGGGTTTAGAATTCACAGCCAACCTGGGCGATTTAGCGAGGCCCTAAGCGACTCAGCAAGATCCTGTTACTAAATAAAATACAAAAGAGTTCAATCCCTGGTCCCAAAATTAAAGTATGGCAATAGCCAGCTGGGGTGCAGCAGCACACATTACATCTATTAATTCCAGCAGTTTAAGAGGCCGAGGCAGGAGATTCTCAAGTTTGAGGTCAGCCTCAGCAACTTAGACACTATCTCAAAAATAAAAAATAGAACTAGGAATGTAGATCAGTGGTTGAGAACCCCTGGCTTCAGTCCATAGTAACCAAAAGAAAAGAAAAACAAAACAACAACAAAAAAATAGGCACTAGCCTATCAAGATTTCCTGATGCTTTCTTTTTTAATACTTATTTTTAAAAATTTTTTGTGGTACTGAACATTGAACTGAGGGCTTTGCACATGCTAGGTATGTGTTCTATCACTGACCTACATCCCCAGTCCATCTTTTTTACATTTTAAGGTAGCAGTGTAGGGGTCTGGGGTTGTAGCTCAGTGGCAGAGCACTTGCCTAGTATGTATGAGGCACTGGGTTCAATTCTCAGCACTATATAAAAATAAATAAAGGCCCATCAACAACTTAAAAAAAAAAAAAAGATAGCACTGTGGGGAATAGGAGTAAAGCTAGAGTACCAGAGTGAAAAAGATGTCAGATTCAGCCAGTGGTGTATGCTTATTTTCCTAGCTACTTGGAGATTGAGGCAGGAGGACTACTTGAGCTGAGGAGTTTTGAGACCAGCTTGAGCAATTTGGGCCATGTCTCCAAAACTTAAAAAAATAGACAAACAAACAAACAATTAAAAAACAACTTCTATCAAATCCAAATCTCAGAGGCCTGGGGAATTAGGGGACTGATCTGTGGACTGCTTAAACCAGCATAATGATCTTATGTTCCCCGCCCCCCATCACTTTATACTATATTGACTTAGTTTTGACCTCTGGACAAAAGGAATAAGAAACTAGAGAATAAAATATAACGTTATTTTTTAGATTTTTAAGTTTCAGTTATCTCAGTACTTAGTGGTATTTTAATTTTTCCCTTGCCTTTTCAATAAAAAAATGGTGATCATACTTTGCCTTGGATAAACTGAATTTCTTTTTCTTTGATTTTTAATTTTTCCAGTACTGGGGATTGAACCCAGGGTACTCTACTACTGAGCTATATCCTACATCCCCAACCACTTTTATTTTATTTTGAAACAGGGTCTTGCTAAATTGCCCAGACTGGCCTTGAACTTGGTGATCCTTCTGCCTCTACTTCTCTAGTAGCTGGGATTACAAACCTGTTCCACTGTCTTTGATAATTTTTATTGACATTATCAGTTACTTACAAGTTTCCCCCCCTTATAATAAAGACCATTTTAAGTTGCTCATTGTAAAAAAAAAAAAAAAGCCAAATGATACAGAAATGCATTAAGAGAAACCCAAATCCTTTGCTCAGAAAAACCTCGTTAGCATTTTGTAGTATTATTTTAGATTAGGATAGAGAGATTTGGTACTACTAGAAGAGACCATGCAAGAAGAGAAAAAAATCATATTAGATTATCCTATAATAAAGCATTTAAATATTTATAAATGGAATACTTTAAATTGTAGATGAACACAATACCTTTATTTTATTTATTTATTTTTATGTGGTGCTGAGGATGGAACCCAGTGCCTCACACACGCTAAACAAGCCCTCTACCACTGAGCCACAACCCCAGCCCATACCTCATTTTTAATGAAGTGAAACTGAGAACAAAACTCCCTGACTTTTTAGCATTACTGTAAAAAGAAAAAATAGATTAAAACTCAGAATTACTAGTACTCTATTTTATTTTTGCTTCTTTTAGGAAAAAAAAGTTTTCTTTTTATATGCTGATTAACATAACTTTTTTATTGATTTTATTTTATACAGACAAGGTCTTTACTGGGTGTATTTGAAGAAGATGCTACAGCTATTTCCAACTATATGAACCAGTTGTATCAAGCTATGCATCGGATTTATGATGCACAGGTAAAAAGCTAAGGTCTAATGCAATGCTGTTTAAAAATTAATCTTTGAGTCCCATAAGGACAGAGATAGTGTCTGTCTTGTTTACTGGTGCCTAGCCTTTTCCTGAGCTACTAGTAATAAATATTTGTTGAAAGGATGAATGAACATTAAATATATTGTATACCAGAGCTTACATTTTGGTTACTAGTATTTAGTTAGTAGCACCACAAAAGTAACAAAATTGAAACATCTGTTCCCTCTCCCCAAAGAGGAATAAGAGCTTTCTTATTAAAAATCATAGTGTTCATATGTTGATACGGTGACACATGCCTGTGATCTTGGGAAGCTGAGGCAGGAAGATTTCAAGTTCAAAGCCAGCCTCAGCAATTTTCCCAGGCCCCAAGAAACTTGGTGAGATCCTCTCTCTCAAAAAAACAGGGAGAGGCTAGGGATATGTCTCAGTATTAAGTATCCCTCAGTTCAATCCCTTGTCCCCCAAAAAATCACCTACAGTAAGTAGCTGGGTGCAGTAGTTCATGCTATAATCCCAGTGACTTAGAAGGCTGAGGCAGGAGGATTGCAAGTTCAAGGTGAGCCTCAGCAATTTTTTGAGACCCTGTCTCAAAAAATAAAAAGTTCTGGGAATGTAGCTCAGTGGTAGAGTTCTCCTGGGTTCAATCCCCATAACTGAAAAGATAAAAATCACTTATAGTGATCTTCATTTAAGATTTGACTGAAGAGCTTATATTGTCACTAGTATTTTCCCAAAGAATGCTTTTAATCTTAAACACTCCCCCCCCCCCCAGTAGAGGATTAAAAGGAACCCAGTTAGTAGCAAATAAAAATTAGATGTAGCTCGGGGGTACAGGGAAATGAACTTAAAAGGCTACAACTTGATTTTCTTGTAAAAAAGACAAAATTTTAAGGTGATGCCTGTATAGCCTAATTATAAGCTTTAATAGTAACCTGTGTTCTAAGATACCTTTTTTTGGGATTAATTAAGTATACATGCTTCATTTTTTTCTCTCCCCCTTTTCTCTCCTTTCTGAATTAACATTTTCATGATGTACTTAAAAGTTGCTATGATCATTGTTGATTTTTTTCTTGTGATAGGTCTCTCAAAGTTTGATTTCTGACTACAAATATTCACTTAATATATAAAAGAAGTATTATTTTTGTCATTATGCTCATCACTGAAAAACACTTTGCAAAAAAGTATTTCATGTGGCCAGGCTTGGTGATACATACCTATAATCCCAGCAGCAGGAGGATCATGATTTCAAAGCCAGACTCAGCACTTTAGCAACGCTCTTAGCTACTCAGTGAGACCTTGTCTCTAAATAAAATGTGAAAAAGGACTAGGGATGTGACTAAGTGGTTAAGTGCCCCTGTGTTCAAGTCTTGGTACCTGGGGCTGGGGAGATAGCTCAGTCGATAGAGTGATTGCCTTGTAAGCACTAAGGCCCTGGGTTTGATCCCCAGCACCCCCCCCCCAAAAAAAAAAAAAAAGATCCTTGGTACTAAAAAGCAAACAAACAAACAAACAAAAACTTTTCGTATGACTGTGCTACTGTTTTATTACTAAGTCAACCACATTTTGCTTTGCTTTTTTTGGTACCAGGGATTAAACCCAGGGTCAGTTAACCACTGAGCCACATCCCCAGCCCGTTTTATTTTTTATTTTGAGACAGGGTCTCACTAAGTTGCTCAGGGCCTTGCTAAGTTCCTGAGGCTGTCTTTGAACATGTGATCCTCCTGCCTCAGCCTCCCAAGACCCTGGGATTATAGGTGTATGCCATCATGCTTGATAGTCAACCACATGTTGATTCTATGTTATTAAATGCTTATAGTCTGGTATCAGCATCTCAAGAGAATAATAATCAGACACCCATATAGAATCTGTAAAGATTTTGTTAAGGCTTTGTACTGTTTACTTTTAGCTCTTAAAATATTTAATTTAATGCTTAGTTTTTATTAGCAAAAAAAAAAAAAATAGCACATACCTGGAACATTGCTGAATTCCTTGCTGAATTCTCTTTCATGGTTGAGTTTCTTTTTGAAATGCTTTAATGGTAGTAATAAAGGTGGCCTAGGTATCTTTGATTAAAACTTTTTTCTTGATCAGTAATATTGTGCTAATTTAAACACTAATCTTTTCCATAGAATGAATTAAGTGCAGCAACACACCTGACTTCGAAACTTTTAAAAGAATATGAAAAACAGGTATCGTATATCAAAGTTTTAAGAGTATGATTTAAGATCTACCATGATACTGTATCTATAGATAAGGACTTCCTCATGAAGAATTCCTAAGCTTTAGTTCACTGAATATACCACTGAGATTTCAGTATAGCCCTTAAGTTAATTGTAATGATTTAATATTAGGTACAGTTTATCTGGTTTACCTTTCATTGTTTTCACAAATGAAGAAACAGTCTTGCTCAAGGTTATAGGGTTTTGGAGGAACTAGAGCTAAATGCCAAATCACTGAATTCCTAGCATAGGGTATGTTCATTGGATACTTAGCAAACATTTTAATTAATGTTTCTTAAGTATGAAAATTGCTGTACTGTATTAAACTGACATTTCTGGAGCTTATTTGAAATTTAGAAGTTTTCTGAAGTTATTCGAAAATTTAAATTCTGATGTTCTCAGTCATAAGATTTACATAGTACTGAACCTTTACCTCATCTCTGTTTCACATTTTTCAGCGTTTTCCATTGGGGGGTGATGATGAAGTTATGAGCTCTACTTTACAACAGTTTTCAAAAGTTATAGATGAGGTAAGTGGCTTATTTTGCATGAATAAGTGATTTTATCATTAGGTTACTCAAGTTATTTAGTGGTTTTTTTTTTTTTTTTTTTTTTTTTGGTTTTGTTTTGTTATGGTGCTGGGGATTGAACCCAGAGCCTCGTGCATGCAAAGCAAGCACTCTATCAATTGAGCTATATCCCCAGCCCAAGCTATTCAGTTTTTATTGAGAACTTTTATTATTATGATAGTATTTGTAAATCTTTGTTATGAAATTTACTAAAAAAGGACCTTATTTACATATCCTAATGGCTGTTGCATAAATGTGAGCTATGGGTAAGCCCTTTGTGGTTTCTATTTTGTCATCAAGCAACATTTTACTGTCCAGTCCTTATTAATCCTTCCATCCCAAATAGCTGAAATTGACCTTTAGTTTCTCAAACCAGTCATTTTTAACCAATCATATAACAAAATGAAACAGACCTAGAAGGTAGGAAGAAGAAAGGTAGTGAGAGATGTACGGAGAATCTAATATTTGTTCTCTAGTATTGCATGAAAGCCTTCCCCCCACCCCCAACATAAGCCATTTAAATAGTTCTGTCTTTTCTAGTCCTCTTAACTGGAAAAATAATTTTAAAAATTATATATAGGGGCTGGGGAGATAGCTCAGTCAGTAGAGTGCTTGCCTTGTAAGCACAAGTCCCTGGGTTCGATCCCTAGCACCCAAAAAAAAAAAAAATTATATATATATATATATATATATATATGAACACACACATATATACATACATATACATATATGTACATACACACACACACACACACACACACACACACACATTTTTGCCATACTGGGGATTAAACCTGGGGCCTTGTATGTGCTAGGCAAGAGCTCTCAACCACTGAGATAAACCCCCAATTTTTAAAATCCCCAGCCCCAATTTTTAAAATATTTTAATAATTCATTATGGCAGAATATTATCCTAGGAGTGTAGTATAAAGAAATACTACTTATAGGAAATGGACTATTTTTCATTTTTAAAAAATTATGGTAAAGTACAAATAAAATTTGTCACTCATGACATTTAATACATTCAAAATGTTATGCAGCCATCACACCTATCTAGTTCCAGAACATTTTCACCATCCCAAAGGAAACTACCTATTAAGTAGTCACTTTTCCCTACCTGTTCTTCCCAGTCCCTGGTAACCACTTAATCTGCTTTTTGTCTCTGGATTTGCCTGTTTTGAGGCAGGTGTGGTGGCGCACACCTGTAATCCCAGTGACTTGGGAGACTGAGGCAAGAGGGTCACAAGTTTAAGGTCAGTCTCAGCAATTTAGTAAGGTCCTAAGCAACTTAGCAAGACCCTATCTCAGATTAAAAAATAACAAGGACTGGGCATGTGGCTCAGTGGTTGAATGTTCCTGGGTTCAATCCCTGGTACCGAAAAAAAGAGAGGGAGGGAGGGAGGATAGATGTATATTTGCCTGTTTTGAATATTTCATATAATAGGACCCATATAATTTGTGGACTTTTACATCTGTCTTCTTTCATTTAGCATGTGTTAAAGGTATGTTCATGTTATAATGTGTCAGAACTTCATTTCCTTTTTGGCTGAATAAAATTTCATTATATCAGTATTCCATATTTTGTTTTATTTCTTCATTATGGATATTAGAGCTGTTTCCACCTTCTGGCTGGTATGAATAGTGCTGCTGTGAGCTTTCATATTCATATTCAAGATTTGGTTTGGTTTTTTCAAACACCAGTTTTCAGTTCTTTGAGGTATATATCTAGGAGCAGGATTGATTCATTATATGGTAACTTTATATTTAAGAAATCGCCAATTTTCACCAGTGTCCATTCCATTTCATATCCCCACCTGCAATATAGGAGGGTTCTAGCTTTTCTACATTCTTACTAAAATTAGATTTTTCCATTTTTTAAAAAAATTAGAGCCATCTAAGGTGTGTGAAGTGGTATCTCATCATTTTGATTTGCATTTTCTTGATAGTTAATGATATTGAGCATGTGGTTATCAGCCATTTGTGTATCTTTGGAGAAATGTCTATTCCTATCCTTTGTCCACTTTAAGTTGGGTTATCTGTCTTTTTGTTATTGAGTTTTAAGAGTTCTTTATGCTAAATCCAAGTTTCTTAGGTAAAATAATGGCAAACATTTTCTCTCACTTTGTGGTTTATTTTTTCACTTTCTTGATAGTATCCTTTGATGCACTAAAGTTTTTAATTTTGATGAAGTCCCCATTTATATTTTATTTTGTAAGTGCTTTTGGTGTCATATCTAAGAAATCATTGCCAAATTAAAACTACACTGAGATTCATCTCAGTCCAATCAGAATGGCAATTATCAAGAATACAAGTAATAATAAATGTTGGCAAGAGGATGTGGGAAAAAATATACTCATGCATTGCCGATGGAACTGCAAATTGGTGTACCCACTCTGGAAAGCAATATAGAGGTTCCTCAGAAAACTTGGAATGGAACAACCATTTGACCCATTTATCCCACTCCTCAGCATATACCCCAAAAGACTTAAGATATGGAATTAACCTAGGTGCCCTTCAACAGATGAATGAATAAAGAAAATTTGGTATACATACACAATGGCAGAATACTACACAGCTGTAAAGAAGAATGAAATTATGGCATTTGCTGGTAAATGGATGGCACTAGAGACTATCATGCTAAGTGAAATAAGCCAGTCCCAAAAAAACAAAGGCTGAATGTTCTCTCTGATATGCAGATGCTAACACACAATAAGCGGGGTAGGGAGTGAAGAATAAAAGTTTATTGGATTAGACAAAAGGGAATGAAGGGAAGGGAGGTGGGATGGAAATCGGAAAGACAGTAGAATGAATTGGACATAACTTTCCTGTGTTCATGTATGAATACACGACCAGTGTAACTCCACATCATGTACAACCATAAGAATGGGGAGTTATGTATAATATGTCAAAATACATTCTACTGTCATGTATAACTAAGAAGAAACAAAAAATTTTAAAATAAGAAATCATTGCCAAATCCAGAATCATTTTTTCTTTTAAGAGTTTTAAATGGAATTTTTTTGCTATGTAATACTTTGTATTTTATCACATAATTTTTAGTGTTATATGAAATGTATCAGAGTTATTTTTTTTTACTAGATTCTGTTTAATTTATATAACATTAGTTAAATGTGTCCGTAAAGACATAGTTATAAATGGTATCTGTTAGTTATTTGGCGTTTTTTGTCTTTCTTTTACTAGCTTAGTTCTTGTCATGCGGTACTCTCAACTCAACTTGCTGATGCCATGATGTTCCCCATTACCCAGTTTAAAGAAAGAGATCTGAAAGGTATTGAAGTCAAAGGCTTGTGTTTACTTTTGTCAACTGCCAGAAGCTCAGTTCTTGTAAAATGTATTTTATTTCATACCTAAACCATTTCTGACCACTCCCTGTGCCTCTTTCACTGTAATCAGTCACCAAACATTTGTAGGAGATTTTAATAGGTATTGAATCTAAATACTGATATATTAGTATTTCCTGAGGAAATCCTAGAGAAGGAGATAGGTAGACACATAATTAGGACACTGTGTCTCTATTAATTAGGGAATGAGAAGGTTCTGTGAGGTCTCGGAGTAGAGTCAGGAAGACTTCACAAAACATATGACATGAGCATTGAACAATAGAAGGAATGTGCCAGGAGAAGAATCACTGTTGTTAGGGGGACTAGAATGCACAAATGTATGGCTGATAGACATATGTAGCTTGTTTTGAGGATAATAAAACATTCAGTGTGACTGCATTGTTGAATGTTGTCAGGGCAAGGCAGGAGATGAATCTAGAATTAGATTAGATGGAACTAGATTATACTAACGATGTTGAACTTGAGTTTATGAAAAAAGAGAAGCCAATGGAGGTCTTTAAGAAGTAATGAGCCACAATCATTTTGTATTTGGAGGATGAATTGTGTGCATTTGGTGTGTAGGAGAATGAACTAAGAAGTTGTAAGAGTCCAGTGAGGTATAACCAAGACCCGGATTAGGATAGTAGCACAGAATGTAGAGGTTTATATGAGCTATAGCAGAAGGTCCCTACCTGTAAGTCATGACAACCTATGGCTTAGTGGTTTGTGGCTATTTTTGCCCACTTAGGGTTACTAGGTGATAAAAGGAGAGTTTTATGGAATTGACTCTTCTCATAATTTTTAAACGCAGTCATACAGGCTTATTTCCAAAATAGAAATAAACATACATTGAACTAATGTGTCAGTGAATAGTAAAGTGTTTAAGATGGAATAAAGACAAATGGATTTTAGAGACGGAGTTAATAATTGCAATGATGCTCAAAAATGGACATTTCCAAGGCCAAGAAATAAGAATTTTTTCCTCACAGTCTAAGGATAATGAATGGCATTATCTTATTGATAAAATGTGCTTTGTTTCTCATTCAGCACTTGAAATTATTAGAGTCATATAAAAAATGAATTAGTTATATACTTGTACTGAATCAAAATATTTACATGTCTTAGCATTTGTAATGGGTTTTAAAATTTGTGTCCTATTACTAAGTAGATTTTCTGGTAGTGTAAGTGTTGCTAATGATGGTAAATGTACCAGACTAGCTGAAACACAGTGATTTTTCTTTTTACCTTGAATGTGGAAGTATAAAATACTATTTGGAATTTTAATTATAACTGAAGTGGCATTTATTGCTTTGTAAGCAAATTTTTTTTTTTTTTTTGTGGTGCTGGGGATTGAACCCAGGGTCTCGTTCATGCTAAGCAAGCACTCTATGACTGAGCTGTATCTCCAGCCCTATACACAAATTAAAGGTATTTTATAAATATGCTAAGCTGGAATTATTCTTAAACTTTTTCAGAAATACTAACATTAAAAGAAGTGTTTCAGATCGCTAGTAATGGTAAGCCCTGATTACTTTACATATTTATTTTATTGATGCATTTATAAGTATATATCTTGACTGATTGTTTGTAATAAATGAAAAAAAGTGAGTGTAATTAAAAGTTTGTGAGCATTATTTATATCAATGTTGTTACTTGAATATGCTATTTACAAGAAAAATTTTAAAGACAATTACATCAGTCTTGTAGTTTGCTCTCTTTATAATGCCTAAAGAAGTGACACAGAAATAATAAAAAAATAAATAAATTAATTAATTAATTAATTAATAAAAAAAAAAAGAAGTGACACAGCATTTTACCTTCCTTTTTTTTGTATATATTCCAGTTTTTCTTTAATGAACATTTGCTGTTTTTGAACTAAAATTACTTAGAAAAACTTTTAGTGGATTATAATTTCCTTGGAATTAAATGTTGCTTTTCTTTACTAGTTACATAAGTAGACACATAATTTAGGGGAAATTTGGCTTTGGGGAAAATTTGAATATGGTTATTAGGTGATAGGGAATTTTTACCTTGCTTAGTATTATTTGCAGAAAGTTGCAGATGTGAAGATTATTTAAAGTATTTATACCTTTTTTAAAATACTATTGTTAACACTCATTTTTGCTTTCCAGATCATGATGCTGCAATTAACAGATATAGCCGATTGTCAAAAAAAAGAGAAAATGACAAGGTGTGATGTATACTTCCTTCAGTATCACAATTAATGATGATTTCATTAGGTTGTTCAGTGTTCCCTGTTTAAAAATAGACCCAGTAGTTGATTTGTATGTTTTGCTGTACTGCTCTTCCTTTATTTTTCCCTATTAGCTGTTCAAAAACCTTTCTGATAATTTTTAGTCTCTTTTTTAAATGAAATACTTTTCTTCTGCCAGAATTTGATAAGTCATAATCAAACATAAATGTAAGTGATGACCAATATAAAACACTGCCTCTTTTTGCTTTGTATTTTGGTAACATTGCATATTTTCTGTTTTTATGTGGCCTTTATTGAGAAATGAGATACAGTAGTCAAAAGTTGAATTGTTAAAGACCCAATTCCAATGAAGTTCTATTATGAGGCCCTCTTCATTTACTGCGAATATTGTCCTCAAGGAATGAATTCTAGAAATATTACATTATATTTGAAGAGAAAAGCATTCAAGTAAAGATTAAAGAACAGCATATTAGCAACATTAGCTGGGTGCTCCTTAAAATCAACTCTCCAGTGCCTAATACAAGCCTCATGTGTAGGCCTTATTGGATGCTTGAGAGTTAGTCGATCTTTGTGCCTGGGACTTGGTATCTGCAGTCTTGGCTGTAGCTGCTCAGAGAGACACAATAACTGCTTATGGGAATCCACAACTGAGTATGACTTACTGTGTGTCTTAACCGTTTCACTGCTATGACCAAAAGACCTGACAAGAACAGTTAGAGGAGGAAAAGTTTATTTTGGGGCTCACAGTTTCAGAGGGCTCAGTCCATAGAAGGCCGACTCCATTCCTTGGGGCAGAAGGAAAGAGTAGGGCAGAGGAAAGCAGCTGGGACATGGCGCCAGGAAGCAAAGAGAGAGTGCTTCACTCAACAAGGACAAAATACATACCCAAAGGCATGCCCCCAAGGACCCACACCCTACCTGCCTGCAATTACCATCCAGTTAATCCCTGTCAGAGGATTAATGTACTGATTAGGTTAAAATTCTTTTAACCCAATCATTTTACCTCTAAACTTTCTTTCATTATTTCACAAGTAGCTTTTGGGGGTTGCGTAAGATCTAAAGCATAACGCTGTGTAACAGTCATTGTGACAATAAAGAAAATGTTTCTCACATAAAGTCCCAAGATGTGCTTTCCATTTCTAATTTTAGTCCAGAAATTATTCGATGGTGCAAAAACTGACAAAGTATATACATTTTGAGGTCTGCATTTAGTCACTCTGCCTTATGGAAGTAGTTAAAAGCTCTAGGGAATAAAATCTGGCATGTGTTACCTCTGACTGTTAAAAGTATTTTTTAAAAAACATTTATCACCATTTTTTGTGGCTCAGAGGTAGAGTGCTTGCCTAGCATGTGTGAGGTATTAAGTTCAATCCTCAGCACCACATAAAAATAAATAAATAAAATAAAGGTATTATATGTTCACCTACAACTAAAATTTTTTTTTTTTAAATTTATTGAGCACCTACTATATGACAGGCAGTAGGTGTGGTACCTTGGGGGAATAATATGGGTAGGCTCCACTCCTGTCCTCCAGGAGTGGATACTCCACATTTATTGAAGACTTTTGTGTGAATGCATGCAACTAGTCTAGGTGGCAGAGTATAAGGATAATGAGAGTAAGGAGAGGAGGAAGAGAGAAGAGACTGATGCATGTAATATAATAGATGTTCAATAAGTAATTGTTGTCTGAATGAAAGAACCTAAGGGACCACATGTACTTTAAGTGAAGGACGACAAGCAATTAGAAGAGCAGGTGCGGTAGGGAGAGAACCAGAAGGGAAGAATGTATGCTGTGAACTGATTGAGGTTGAAAACTAATGGTGAAGTTAGTAACAAACCATTGTGTGCCTTTCCTCCATGTAGACTTTCTTTGCCATGCTTAGTTTAGATATTTACATTCTTGGTTATATGAAAATATGCATTTATAAATTATGTGGCTGGTAAACAGGAAAATCAATTTATTCAATATGTTGAAGAATTTCTAATAGATCAGAAAACAGTTATGTTCAATTGCTGGTGATATATACTAATTTCCTTGGTAGGCTCATCCCCATAGCTACCACTGAAGATAATTAAAAAGTAGGGAAATAATAGTATTTTTTAATCTTTTCATTCAAAGGTGAAATATGAAGTAACAGAAGATGTGTATACTTCCAGAAAAAAACAGCACCAGACCATGATGCATTACTTTTGTGCATTAAATACTCTTCAATACAAGAAGAAGATAGCATTGTTAGAACCTCTACTTGGATACATGCAAGCTCAGGTAAATACTGTATTTCTTCCTGGGGCTGAGGATGGAGCCCCAGTGTATTACACATGCTAGACAAGGGCTCTGCCACTGAACTAAATCCTCAGTCTCTGTGCTGCTTTGGTATAACTCAAAAGCTTTATGTCAGGGCCAGGTGCAGTGGCACATGCCTGTAATCCCAGCAGCTTGGGAGGCTGAGGCAGAAGGATTGTGAATTCAAAGTCAGCCTCAGCAAAAGCGAGGTGCTAAGCAACTCTGTGAGACCCTGACTCAAAAATAAAATACAAAATAGGGCTGGGGATGTGGCTCATTGGTTGAGTGCCCCTGAGTTCAATCCCCAAAACTCTCCCCGCCCCCCCACCCCCCCAAAAAAGCTTTATGTCAAGCTTGTTATTTACATTAAATGTAAAGTATTATAAACTATTCTTAACACAGTCATTTGTGTCTGGGTTTTATTCATTTATTTATTTGCATAGTGCTGGGGATTGAATCCATGGACACATGCATGCTCGGCAAGTGCTGTACCACTAAGCTATGTCCCTAGCTCTTTTTATTTTGAGACAGAGTTCTTTCTAAGATGCCTGGGATAGCCTTAAACTTACTATCTTCCTGCCTTAGTCTATCAAGTAACTGAGATTATAGGCATATACAACTGTGCCCAGTGTGTTTGAGTTTTAAATAGTAATAAAGATTTCAAATATTTTAGATAAATGATGCCACTTATGTTGTATTTGGACCTTGTCCGCCACCATTGGAGATAGAAAGCAGTTAGCTAAATGAATTCCAAAGTTATACCTATTGCTATTCTACCCCTCTTTGGTTCATAATAGATCTGAAAGAGAATAAATATTTTGTGTGTCCCATGTTCCTGTATACTTTCTGAGTTAAAAGTAATAGATGAACTCTCAAGTGCCCAAGAGGTGTGCATCAGGAAGGAGGTTAGAAAACTGAATTTGGGATAGTATAAGATGTCAGTCCCTTAAAAATCAGGGGTTTAGAAAAATTTGAAAATCCTTCAGGTTATAAAAATACTCACTGTTCCTCAGATTTAAAACTCATCTTTGTAGTAAATATGAAATAGTTTATCTATATGATTTGTTTGAATATGCTTCAAAATTTATTTTCACTTTCATAAATTGTTTAGCATTTATCAGTGTGTGTATATATATTTGTTCAGTTAAAAAATACTCTTCAGTGACTATTTGCTTAGTAGAAGTTGCAAACTGCAATTTGTTATTACACAAATAGAATAATCATTTGCTTTTAACTTAACTATGTATCTTAGAGATTTTTTAATATGATTCAATGAAGTATTATATTGTGTATGTTTGTGTTGTTCAATCTTTCATTCTTCCTCTATCCCAGATAAGTTTCTTTAAGATGGGTTCTGAAAATCTCAATGAACAGTTGGAAGAATTTTTAGCTAATATTGGAACAAGTGTACAGAAGTAAGTATTTTTTACTTAAAATTAAAAATGAAATGATGTGAATAAGTTAATAGCTAAATGCCATAACTTAAAAATATTTACTACTTAATTTCCTGAGGAAGTATTTTTACTGACTGGAGAGTGTTTCTCACACAGCTTATGGATGCTTCTTATTTTTTT
Organism: Sciurus carolinensis; assembly: GCF_902686445.1. Classification (NCBI taxonomy): domain Eukaryota; kingdom Metazoa; phylum Chordata; class Mammalia; order Rodentia; family Sciuridae; genus Sciurus; species Sciurus carolinensis. The sequence goes on along the minus strand of NC_062229.1, from coordinate 52,071,741 downwards.
AATCATCTTTTCCCTAGAATGTAAACTCTGAATTTTATAACAGTGCCAAATTTGACAGTAATTTTAATGATACAGAACTAGCTTTTATGTCAGAATAAAACAGATTAATAATAGTAATTATCTGTCAGTGAAATTATCTTTAAACTCCAAATTGTGGGGGTTGCTTGGGATATTACAAAATAAATGTTGTTTTCCAAGTAGAGAGAGAGACAACAGTGTTCTGCATTCTGATCAGGTTGAAAAGTCTGAGCAGTAATGTGATCGTTCTGAGGTATGGAGAGAGATAAAAATAAAAATGATTTTTTTTCCTGTCCTGAGGATCAAACCCAGGGCCTTATTTATGCATGTTAGGCAAGGGCTATACTACTGAGCTACATCCCCAACCCTGAAAAATGATTGTTGTCTTAAAGACACAGGACAGAAGTCAGGCATTTGGTGTAACTTTTGTTAGTTTTTGAACTTAGTATTGTTTCCAAAATATCTAAAATGTAAAGCTGTTGAAAATGCATTCATGTCACTTTAATTACTTATGCCCCTGCTTGTCTCTTTTTTTAAAAAATATGCATAAAACAAATACACAGGTAAACATAACTGGTAAGAAGTTCTTTGTCGTGTGGCTTGCAGTAAATGATCTGTTCTGTTAGTGTTCGCAGGGAAATGGACAGTGATGTAGAGACCATGCAGCAGACAATAGAGGATTTGGAAGTAGCCAGTGACCCTTTATACGTGCCTGACCCAGATCCCACAAAATTTCCTGTTAATCGAAATTTAACCCGAAAGGCTGGATACCTTAATGCTAGAAAGTAAGAAAATTATTGTTATTTTCATACATTGTATATCTTGTTTTATATATATGTGTGTGTGTGTGTGTGTGTGTACATACGTATATATATTATATTACATATATTCATTTGGTATTATCAATATAATATATTCTGCCAAATTGTCTTGATTTTATTAAAGATAGAACCTTTTTAGTGGTGTTAGTATTTATGTGAATTTGTTGATAGGTAAGGTATACGAATGAAAACCTTTCAAAGTAAAGTTCTACCTAGATATTTATTGAATAATTTGGGATTAAAAAATAAATGAAACCATTTTTAGTTTGAATCTATTATAACATGTGAGTGCTGTTAAATATCATTTATCACATTTTATATGTAATTACAATATCAAGTAAAATTTTAGTTTTCACCTCAAGATAGGATGAAGTAGGTTGACCCTAGGAATAAAATAAATTCTTCTTTTGTTTTGAATTTATTTCTTTAGAATATTGAAGTATAACTTACTTTTTATGGATCATCATTACATAGCTGCAGTCTGATAATTTCCAGCCTTACTTTGGAAAAGGTACATTCACATGAGTGAGTCAGTATGTATAAATTTGTTTTAGAGACTGAAAAACTGATGTTATATTTTCTTGGCACCATGATTACTGTTTTGCAAGCTGGTTCTTTGTAACATGCTTTATCTTGTTTCTGGATGATGATAAGGTAATTTTAGGTATGTCATTATTAAATTATGAATGTACTTTCTTCATTTAGTAAAACAGGCTTGGTGTCATCTACCTGGGATAGACAGTTTTACTTCACACAAGGTGGGAACTTAATGAGTCAAGCCCGCGGAGATGTAGCAGGAGGCCTGGCCATGGACATAGACAACTGTTCAGTAATGGCTGTGGACTGTGAAGATAGGCGATACTGTTTTCAGATCACCTCTTTTGATGGGAAAAAGTTGGTATTTTTCTACTAATAATAAAATTTATAATATTTTAAATTACTGAAATGCAGGATAATTCCTGCATTTATAGATAAACATCTATATTTTAGAGCACAGTACAGATAAAATCTATAATATAGGATAATACTTGCATTATATATAAAATTTGTAATATTAACTACCAAAATGCAGGATAATTCCTTTTTATCCAGAAATGTTATGAACATTTTAGACTCAGCATATATATTAAGATAATTTGCTACCCCCACCTCCCTAAACACTGGGGATTAAACTCAGAGGTGCTCAACCACAGAGCTGCATCCCTAACCCTTTTTATTTTTTATTTTGAAATAGGTTCTCATGGGGGCTGGGGATATAGCTCAGTTGGTAGAGTGCTTGCCTCACAAGCACAAGGCCCTGGGTTCAATCCCCAGCCCTGAAAAAAAAAAAAAAAAAAAAAAGAAATAGGGTCTCATAAAGTTACCCAGACTGACCTGGAATTTGATCCCCCTGCCTCTAGCTTCCTAAGTTGCTGATATTACAGGCATGTGCCACCACACTCTGCTAAGATAATTTGCTTTTTAATCTTGTAGAAATGAGTTTTGAATTTTATTTTTTGATTTGGTTAAATTATTTTTTTGAGGTTGTTGAAACCAGATCAAATGGTAAAGACCATGATTTCATGTTAAGAGACTGGTCACTGAAAATCCTGCATTCTATGGAGAAGACAGCCCAAGATAATTAAGGGTATCAAGTGTGGGGTTGTAAAAATCCATGTCTGGATCCATTACTCTCTGATCTTAGACAAGTTCCTTAACCCCTCTGATCTCCATTTTCCTACACGTAAAATGTAGGTAGAGGAGTGGTAATTTCTACTTGGTAAATTGTGAGGAACAGAAATCTAGCATGTATATGACCAGCATATGATAGGTTAGCAATAGTGTTATTTTAAAATGTTAATCATATGTTCCTGATCAGATTATTTTCTCCATTAACATTTATGATGCCCTTTAGAAAAAATTCTGTTACCTTTCTATTAAGTGAGAATCTAGCCAGGTATGGTGGGGCAGGCCTGTGATCCCAGCAGTTTAGGAGGCTGAGGCAGGAGGATTGCAGGTTCAAAGCCAGCCTTAGTAATTTATCAAGGCCCTAAGCAACTTAGCAAGACCTTGTCTTAAAATAAAATATAAAAAAGGGTTGGGGATTTTGGCTCAGTAGTTAAATGCCCTGGAAATCCCGGTACCCAAAAAAAGGAAAAAAATGAGAATCTGTAGTAGTGTTTAGAACACAATTTTTGAAAAGCACAGAGAAAAAGGAATATGGGGGGAAAAATCTGTAATCTCATTAACCAGAAGCAACAATTAGCTTTTTTGTTTGTTACCTTCCAGTTTTTATCCTGAGTACACTTTTTTAAATAAGTGAAGAAATATTGTGATGTAGATCACTTATTTTAAATATTTCATAGTGGCTGCATTAGTCTTTTTAAGGACATACATTATAATTTAAACATTTTCCTAATGATAGATGCTTAGGTTAGCAATCCCCCGCAACTTATTTAAAATACTGACCACTGAGCTTTCTTAACTTTCAAGAGCAGCCTCTGGTTCCATAAAAGTCATGTTCCCCCTGTATTTATGCACATTAAGATATTATGGGGTTAGGGATGTGGCTTAGTGGTAGAGTGGGTGCCTATTATACTTGAGACCCGTCTGGGTTTGATGCCCAGCATCACAAAAAAAATTATGAAAATAAGTAAATAAATTCAGCCTTTACCCCTTAACAAAAAGATATTATGGCACACTATCTTTTACAAAATGATATTATTTCATATTCATTAAGTGGTTTAATTTCATATTCCTTCTACAAACATATAACGAATGCCAGTTTTGTGTGTTATCACACTAGGCATCCCTGTGTTCATTTATTAATATTATCAAATTGTTAATGTTATTAACAGTACTTAAATTTTTATATTTTCAGTTTTTTGCTAATGCTTAACATGATTTCCCAATTTACATTTCCTGGTGTGATTCAAAATTAGTAAAAATTATTTTTTTCTCTTAAAATATTAACACATTTTGAAAAGTCAAATATTATCGTGATTCATATTTTTAAATTTTTATTTAACTCTATTAAAGGAGAAACTCAACAGTGAAGTTAGTATTTTCTAGTGGGATCACCAGATAAACACCAGAAGTTTGAAATGCATTTTCTCAAACCGTGCTTTCATGGTCTTATCTTTCCAGGATCAGTGCCTATTTCCATTTTGGTACATCTTGCATAGATAGCCAAAGTTAGAGTTGTTAAAGTATTAGTCCTGATGCCTCCCTTCCTAAAATACTCTTGGTTGTGGGGTTTATTTGTTTTTTTTCTTTTTCTTTTAAAAAAGTTGAGGCTGAAACTTTTTTCTTTAATTTTTCTTCAGATCTTCAATTTTGCAAGCAGAGAGTAAAAAAGACCATGAAGAGGTAAAAGTTTATCTAGTTACTTTCTTCAGCAACATTTAAAAATACTTTTCTGAGGGCAAAACATAACTAATGTGTTCATTATAGAAATTTTGAAAAACCCTAGTTAAATTTAAAATGTTTATTTTTTAAGTCTTTCGTTCTAAAGTGGTATTCTTTAGGTTCTCACAGTATTTTATAGTTGGAGAGACCTTAAAGATCATTTCTCTGCCATCTTAAAGGCTCAAATTCAGCAACGACCTTGTGTCTGTTGCCTTCTGGCAGGCTATCAGTATCATGAGGTGACGGTTTAATTTATTCTCTCATACCAATTCTTTGAGATACTATTTGCTGCACTAACAACATAGCGGCAACAGATGTGACATAGAAGGAAGCAACTAAAAATTTAATCCTTGGGGAAATGAAAGACAGAAAAACAAAAATTTGGGAGTCTTTGTTCTTCCTCACAAGCCTTTTAGTTTTGGCTCCATTTTTATTACTGGTACACCAAATATGGAAGGTAAGGTACTACTAAGAACTGATACTTCAAAAACTTTGCCTTAAGAGTCTTCCATGAAAATATAGCATAGCTTGATTTTGAGACTTTTATCTAATTATAATTGTATTACTATAAGATATAGTTGGAAATTATGTAGAGATCTACTTTTATTTACTTCTCCTGGAAAAGAATTCACATTAAAACTTGCTTTTGGTGCCTGGGGAACACAGATAATATCTCTGCTCTCTGCATGGTTTACCAAACAAAATATTAGTTTAGTTTAATGAGGCCCATCAGGCACTGGGATACTTGAGAGTGAAGTAGAAGATGTAGAACAGAATGTTTTCTATGTTGAAACAAGGGAGATATATAAAATATATTCACCAGAAAGATATTTATCTCTTAATTTTGTGCATTGGTATGAATTAGGATATGAATTCAGACTGTCTTGTCTGGTGGAGATTAAGGGTGGGAGTAATAAAAGATACAGACTATTAAATTATAATTTAACATAATTGCTATACTTTTTATTTCCTTGTGTGAAATAAATTTAGGACTCTAAAATAATAAATGTGAATGTTCTCTCACATCCACATGTTTATAGCCAGGTGTTTTTTGATTTCATTTTATTTTATTTTTGGTGCTGGGGATTGAGCCCAGGGCCTATTTATATGGTAAATAAACAAACATATGTTCTACCACATCTACACCCTCCAGTTTCAAGGTGTTTTCTTACAAAGAAGATTACATGTTTATTCTAATGAAAACTTCTGTGTAGTTGTTCATTATACATTGTCCTTTAGAAGTTTGTTGAAAAAATATTAATCAGATTTTTCTGTTTTTTCCTCTTGCAGTGGATTTGTACAATAAACAACATATCTAAACAAATATACTTAAGTGAAAATCCAGAGGTAATATTTTTATTTTATGTTACCCAGATCTAGTACAATTGAATAATTCTTTGGCTTACATGGTTTCTATTAATTGTGTCATAATTTCTCAAGTTCTATAATCTTTTAATTTGACTTTGGGTAGCTTACTGTATAACGTGTGTTATGAATGTCTGATTTTCCTAGAACATTAAATTATTTCAAAAGGTAGTGAAATTGTGCCAGATGTGGTAGTGTACATTTCTAATCCTGGCAACTGTGGAAGCTGAGGCAGGAGAATCACAAATTTGAGGCCAGTCTAGGCAACTGAGGAAGACCCTATCTCAAAATAAAAAATAAAAAGCATTAGAATGGAGTGCTGTGATGGAGTACCCCTGGGTTCAATTCCCAGTATTGCAAAAAAACAAAAACCACTTTGATTTTAGTAACTTGATCTCCTCCCAATATAACTATTTCTTTTTGTAAAGTTACTTAGGAGAACAAAAAGTAAAATGCAAATTAAAGCTGGGTGTGGTGTTACATGCTTGTAATCCCAGTGAATGGAGACTGAGACCAGAGAATCAGACCAGAGAATCGCAAATTCAAGGCCAAAACCTCAGCAATTTAAGGAGGACCTAAGCAATGAAACCTTGTCTCAAAATAAAAAATAAAAAGGGCTGGGGATAACTCAGTGGTAAAGTGCCCCTGTGTTAAATCCCCAGTACCCGCCTCCCCCCAAAAAAGCAAATTATTTGTTTTCGCCTAGGGAATACAGTGTTTGGATTTGTATAATTCAGGCTTACAGGTCTTTCTTGCCAGTTATCAGAACTCTAATTGTTAAAATTTTCAGGTAATCTAGAAGCATAATATCTATATTAAGGAGAATAGCAATTTGAATCAATTTGTGGCATTATATTTATATTTTTGCTGTGAGACACAGAAATGTAAAACTGTTTTGTTGTTTTCCTATTTTCTTTCTTTCTTTTTTGTGGTGCTAGACATTTTATCCAGGGCTTTGCACATGCTAGACAAACACTGTACCACTGAGATTCCTAGTCCTTAATGACCGTTTCTTTAGTGGTAAAACACATGAAATTTACCATCTTATCCTTTTTTAAGTGTGTATAGAATAGCATTGACTGTTTATGCATTAAAACAGAATTCTAAATACCATTTTCATTTAGCTGGTAGTTTTATTTTATTTTATTTATTTTTTATTTATTTGGGGGGGGGGTGCTGGGGATCGAACCCAGGGCCTTGTGCTTACAAGGCAAGCACTCTACCGACTGAGCTATCTCCCCAACCCCTGCTGGTAGTTTTAATAAACAATAAGTTAAAATACTGCTAGAACCAGGCGTGGTGGTGTGTGCCTGTAATCCCAGTAGCTCCGGAGGCTGAGCAGGAGGATCAAGAGTTCAAAGCCAGCCTCAGCAATTTAGCAAGGCCCTAAGCAACTCAGTGAGACCCTATCTCTAAATAAAATATTTAAAAAGGGCTGGGGGTGTGGCTCAGTGGTTAAACATCCCTGAATTCAATCCCTGATACCAAAAAAAAAAAAAAAAAAAAAAAACTAGAAAGCTTTCTTTCTTTAAAGTTTTGAAAATATCCATGATAACTTATAAATTAATAAACTTATAGATATTTCTGAATATAATATATTTTGGAAAATTATGAAAACTTTCTCAGCAAAGTTACAAAATACTAACTCATTTTGTGAATATTTCCTATATTTTCTAAATTCCTGTGTTCAACAAATATATTAAAAGTGCATAGTGCTAGTCACTGTGCCTGGTTCTAGCATTACAAACCTTATCTCATAGTTAAAACTTTGTAGAAAAAATGATATTTTCACATTATGCATATTAGTAGAGAGTAATCATACTTTTTCTAGATTATAGGAAGCAATAGGAAACGTCAGTTTATAATTTTGTGAAGTTATGCACCATAATAGTGAGACAAGAGAGTGTAGAACTACTGTAGTAGCTTTACTACATATTTTAGTGTAACTCAAAAGCAATCTGGCAATTCAGAGTTATGTTCAAATTTTTGGTTTCTCATGACTAATATTTGTCCTTTAAAAAAAAAATCAAATAGGAAACGGCTGCACGAGTAAATCAGTCAGCTCTGGAAGCTGTCACTCCTTCCCCTTCTTTCCAGCAGAGGCATGAGAGCCTGCGTCCAGTAGGGTGAGTTACCACACTTGAGTTATTTAAAGAAATCTATAAGGGCTATTTAAAGTGTTCATGAACACTTTGATTTTAGCAGTACTACTTAACATTAGTACTAAATAGTTCCCTTAACAACAGAGAAAGTATATTTTCAGAATGATAAATTTATCAGTAAGAGTGCTAAGTAAATGATAATATCAAATGTCCTTAGTGTTTCCAACTAAATCTCTAGGTAGAGGTGATTTTTTAGTTTAATAATTAGAAATAAAGAAGGCTTTTATTAGGTAGCTATGATTTGGGATTATTTTTACTGAAATTTACTGTCTCATTGAGCTAAAACACTGTTTTGTTTTTTTGTTTTTTGGTTTTTTTTCATAGTGTAAGTGGTCAGTTTCCAAAAGAAAACTAAATGCAGTGTCTTCTTGTTTTCCTTTGCACTTAGACAATCTCGACCACCAACAGCTCGAACTAGCAGTTCAGGATCTTTAGGATCTGAGTCCACAAATTTGGCTGCCCTTTCTCTAGATTCTCTTGTTGCTCCAGACACCCCAATACAGTTTGACATAATTTCTCCTGTGTGTGAAGATCAGCCTGGCCAGGCCAAAACCTCTGGCCAGGGAGGCAGGTGAGTGACAGCATCACAGGAACATTATGCTATGGTCTGTAAGGTTTGTAACTCCAGTTCTGCATTTGAGAGTCATTTCTCACATATGTGCATTAACTATGTTGTACTTTCTTTAATTACCTATCATAATTTTTTTTTAGTTGTAGATGGACACAGTACCTTTATTTTTTATTTTTATGTGGTGCTGAGGATCAAACCCAGTGCTGCACATGTGCTAGGCAGGTGCTCTACCACTAAGCCCAACCCCTAACATAATTTTAATAGGAAAAAATTATACAGGTTTTTCTGATCTTTCTGAATTAAAAAATTAAGTAATTTAAAAAATTCTTACTTCTGAATTGCTTATCAGGTGTATTTCTTAGGTATTTGCTGTGACAACTGCAGAAGAAAGTTGATAGTTGTATCTTTAGGTCATGGCACTTAAATTCTTAAAGGCGCAATATATGTGCTATGGGTTTATTAAAACATACCTTGTATCAGAATAAGAAATGTTCAGGAAGATACAAAAGCACTTATCATTGCCATGAATTATTTTTGATTCATGTTTTGTTTATATTAGGAGAAAGTCCTATCAAAGCAGTTAAAATTTTCCTTTGGCTATGAATGAAGAAAATGTGACTTATGGCAAAATCATTTATTAAATTGTTGGGTATTTAGTAAATTTAAAATAGCCAGGCATGGTGGCACACACCTATAACCCCAACAATCAGGAAGATCACCAGTTCAAAGTCAGTGTCAGCAACTTAGCAAGACCCTGTCTCAAAAAATAAAAAGAATGGGGAATGTAACTCAGTGGTTAAGTGCCCCTGGGTTCAATCCCTGATACCAAAAACAAAACAAAACAAAAATTGATAATAAATTAATTTGGATATACAAAGCTGTGACCAAGAGAAATCATTTACATTTGATCACAGAAATATACTTAGCATTTGATATAATAGGCCAGGCCTATCTTAGAGAGATTAATTGGTAGTTACCTTAGTACCAATATTATTTTAGAACCATTTAGCTCTCTGCTTCCAAGACCTACTTTGAATGGTACCCTTCTTCCTTCATTGTGGGTGTGCTATGAGCCAAGCACACTAAGGACAGAATTAGCTTCTTTTTCTAGTTCACTTTTCTTTTTGCATTGTTACTTATGCCTTAAGAAATCCAGGGTTGTTTTTTGTTTGTTTTTTGTGGTACTGGGTATCAAACTTAGGGTCTTGAGCATGCTAGACAAGAACTCTTACCACTGAGCTATACCCTAGACCTTGGAAATGCAGGTATAAAACTAGAAAATCTTTATAGTTAATTCACAGCATGTACCTAGAGAACCTTTTATAAAAAGAGGCTCTTATAGTCTTAGGAGATCCTGGCATTTCTCTCAAGCAGTTAATATTGTAGCGAAATTAATGTTTCCCTATGCTAGCTTATTAAAATTCAAGAACTTTTGCAAGATGGCTTATAATGATGTTGATTGTTGTTGTTGTTATTGTATGAGGCTAAACTTCCATTCGTTGTCTTCTAATATACAGCAACATTGGGTTCAGACTATTAACTCAGTGGATTAAGGCAGAGGTCATACAGTAATTTGATTATCAGTATTGTTCCTTAACAGAACGGGCAGAGTTTTCCTTTTTAAAATGTATATGTAAACTTTTGTGACGTGTAAGCTCTGGTTTTATTGATAAGATATGTTCCATGTGGTTCATGGTAACTATTCATATTTTTTTCTAAACTTTTTAGGCGTACAAATCCATTTGGAGAATCTGGAGGAAGTACAAAATCAGAAACTGAAGGTAGAACAGATGTGCAGTTTTCTTATATTTTAAAACTACTTGTAGTAAACTGTGTGAATAATCTGTCATTTACACTTGTTTTGCTACTATACTGTTTTTTTAACTTTGAAATTTCCTCTGTTACACAATATAATTTAATCTGATTTGAGATGTTATTCACACAGAATTAGAGAATACTACATACTTTGATCTCATAGTTAAATTCTCTATGCCTTAGCTGTCCTTCAAACTTTTCTGAACAACTAGTGTTTTACTTCTGGTTCTGGAACATAACTTTTTTGTTTTTCCAATAACTATTTTTTGATATATTTCCAGACTTTTAGAAAAGTTCCAAGAGTAGTACAAGGAATTCTTTTTCCCCAGAGCCACATTGTTGAATTATTAATTACCTTATGCTAATTTTGCTATAACTTGCACAGTATAGCCTGGATAAGTTATTTCTAAATTTAGGTTGAATTTTTCACTGGAAAATCTAAAAGGAAGCAGTATATTTTATTATTTTGGAAAAGAAATGTGAGGTTTAAAAATGTATAATGTACTTTGTTCTGTTATAGATTCTATTCTTCATCAGTTATTTATTGTCCGATTCCTTGGTTCTATGGAGGTGAAGTCAGATGATCATCCAGATGTTGTTTATGAAACGATGCGCCAAATCTTAGCTGCTCGGGCCATCCATAACATCTTTCGTATGACAGAATCACATTTATTAGTCACTTGTGATTGTTTAAAGTAAGTAAACCTTCCCTAAATAAACTTGTAGGAAAAAATGTTTACATAATTTCAGCCTAATTAAAATTTGCTAATTTTTAATTATTGTAGGTTAATTGACCCACAGACACAAGTTACAAGACTCACGGTAAGTTATTTTTAAGTCCCTTTGTGCATGTACACATCTTATTAACTTGATAATCTTGATTCTGTATATTCAGGTATGATAGTATAAGTTATATTTGTTCTTTAGGCACTTTATAGTTAATTTTCTGGCTCTCTCCAAAAAGTTATAGTTGAATGCTGAATGTAACTTAGAAGAATCAACACAATCTGGTATGACACTTAGGAGTTTATCTCTTAATTAGGGAGCACATACCATATAAAAAAATTAACAGCAGGAATTAAAAGGTGATCATAATTGTTTATTTTGTAGTTATCTAGTTTGAAATTACCTGCAAGTGTTTAATCAGTTGTTAAAAAGACCAGTTTTGTTATTGAATTTGATTTTGTAAAATGTGTTAATCACTAATAAAACTCAGCATTCATCAACCTCTTATTCACTTTGGTAATCCAAACCAAATATGACATTATTTGTCCTTGGATTACCAGTATGTTAAAAATGAAGTTTAAAATTCTATTTATGATATTTTTAGAACTTAGCATATGAGTTTGTCATATCTGATGCTGCTATAATGGTTTGGGAGATTTCATGTTTACTTCTGATTTTTTTCTGTGGCAGTTTCCATTACCCTGTGTAGTTTTGTACGCTACACACCAGGAAAATAAGCGGCTTTTTGGATTTGTTCTCCGTACATCAGGAGGGAGAAGTGAAAGTAATCTGTCATCAGTATGCTATATATTTGAATCAAACAATGAAGGGGAAAAGGTATCTGACTTTTCAAAATGTTTCTGTTGTAAAATACATACTATAGTCAGTTTTTCCTTAGGTTTCTGGAAAAAAAAACAAAAACAAAAACAAAAACTCCCAGATTTTGCCTACTATGATCGAGTTGCTTGTCCAAAGCATGTTGCTCTGAAGAGCACCAAGCTGATGAGATTGGGCCTTCTGACTCTCTAGACCCATGTCTTCCTCACCATTGATAGCTGGTGAAATCTTCTCCCCTCTTTAACTTATCCTGGGAACAGAATATATTCCTATAATCAGTCAGTTTCAGGTGTCATCAGCTTAAGATGCAGCACCAGCAGCTGCTTCCCTCATTCTTTGCAGCTGAACTACCTCAGTAATGAATTTGTGATAATGAGAACTACTGTTTGTGAAGGAGGGAGAGCCATCTGTGAAAGCTCACAGACTCTGAAGAAAACATAGAAAGGAGCAGGAGTTGTAGTGCATGCCCTTAATCCCAGCAACTCAGGAGGCTAAAGTGGGAGGAATGCCGAATTCAAGGTCATCTTTTGCAACTTAGACTGTCTTTAAAAATAAAAAATGAAAAAGGACTGGGGATGAAGTTTAGTGGTAAAGAACCCCTGGGTTCAGTCGTCAGCACCCTTCACCACTACCACCCCCAAAAAAGGAGAAAACATACACAAGTCTTGGTTTAGGGGCTGGTACATCCTTACATCAACTTTTACTTGAAATAGTATATTATGTTGAGTTATAAAACAAGTTATATCAGCTAATTGGATACTTGAATTTTTACTTTAAGAACTTGAGTTTTTAAAATACTTTTTCCTTTTTTAGATTTGTGATTCTGTTGGACTGGCAAAACAGATAGCTTTGCATGCTGAACTGGTAAGATTCTGAGAGATGCTTAATTTTCTAAGAATGTTAAGTAGTATAATAGAAGTGACTTTCATATTGGCAAGTAAATGATTTTGCTAAGCAATATTAACAATAGATGCTATAGCTCATAAACTATTTATAATCTGGATAAATGTCTAACATAAAATGAAAATGGTGTGCTTCACATATATGAATACAAAAAAAGGTACAAAAAGTTACAAAGGTCATGTTAATGGATATATCTAAAATTTAAAATTATTTCATATTTAATTCATTAGTTTTATTCATTTATTCATTTATTTGCTCTTAGGATCGTAGGGCATCAGAAAAACAAAAAGAAATAGAGAGAGTAAAAGAGAAGCAACAGAAAGAACTCAATAAACAAAAACAGATCGAAAAGGTATGCATCCCTAATATCTGGATCTTCTATGTGGTGTTTGTGAACACTTAATTCACAATTGTGACTTTCAGATTTGAATTTCAAATGAAGGTCTGTTTCTTCTTGCTCATCTACTTCATAACCATAAGATTCATAGCATGGCAGAAAAGAGTAACATCTGAAGTCTGCTGTGTTTACACAAAAGCTATACTGACGTTTAGTGTGACTTCCTGTTAAATGAACATACCAGAACTTTCATATTCCAATGAGGGTTGTCTTGTCAAAGCCACTCTTTTGAGAGGTTGTATGGACTTAATTGTCATTGCTGAAAACCATTTTGCCCTCTAGATGAATTAAATTTTAAATGTTGCTAGGAATATCAATTCATTATCCATTAAAGGATAATTTTTTTTTTCAATGCTGGGGATCAAGCCCACAAAAGAATAACATTAAGCTACACAATTTTCCAAACAAAATCTTGATTAGGTGATACATGAGGCTGTAAGAGCCTTTTATGGGTTGTGGCATTGACAATAGGAATGGAAAAAAAAGAAGCTGTGGGATACTTGGAGAAAAGATCAATAAGAATTGGTCGTGGGTTGGATGTATGGACAAAGAAGGGGGCAATGGCAAAGATGACACTGAAGTCTTCAGACTTCCCTTGATAGCTTACTGAAGGAAGGTGATATCAGATTTAGCAAAATGAATTAGACAAGGGGTCTGAAGAGGAGGAAGGCATGAGGTACAGGGTGATCCGTCATGAGGATTTTTCTGAGAATTGAGATTACTTATGTCGTATATAATAAGAGATTATGGTCTGAATTTGATTACTGGCTATAAAAAAGAAAATGAGGAAAATACCAGAGATTTTGGTTTGTGGGTTTTACAGAATTTCTAGAATGATGCCAAATTTACTTTGGTGTAGCAATGGTTGGGCATAGCCTTTCTCTTTATGGGGTTGCTAGGATTATGCATACATGTTTTTGACAAAAGGACTGAAGTGGCTTTCATGTATTTTTAGCTGCATAGTTTTCATTTGACTGCAGACAGTTAATTTAGTTCCTTTTCTTTCTTTCCCACTAGGACTTGGAAGAACAGAGTCGGTTGATAGCTGCTTCTAGTAGAACAAACCAAGCCAGTAGTGAGGGGCAGTTTGTTGTTCTTAGCAGTAGCCAGTCAGAAGAGAGTGATTTGGGAGAAGAAGGAAAGAAGAGAGAATCAGAAGCATAAACTTACCATTGCTTTTTAATTGACAACCCCCCGCCCCCAGTTGACAATTTCTGTGGTGAAATGGCACAAGGTAACAACAATGTCGGAATACCAAGGAGGAGACTACATGTTATATTTGCTTGTTTTTAGCTTCATGTAAAAAAAAAAAATTGAACTTAATGACTTAGTTTTACATTTTTTTCCTTAAAAATAATATACTATGCATTAACATTAAATTCCACTTGTCTAAACAAAACTTCCTTATTTCCCTAAAGTAGATTGCTGAGGAATTATACTTGCTCAAGCATTTTTTTCCTTCAAATTTTTAACTTTTAATCTTGTGTTGTAATTAGCTATGCCCATCAGAAATAATTTATTCTTAGGTTCATATATTCATGGGTATGCTCCCTCCCTTTCATTAGGAACATTTTGCTGGCAGTGAAGAAGTGTTCAACAACATGACCCTTTCTACAGAGAATTCTACAAATTTGCAAATATTTTAATAATTTTTACTGTGCAATAGAATTTGTATTAAATCCTTAGAGATTTTAGACTTAATGTTTCCAATTGTGGCAGGTGTTACTGTTGATTGCAGGGCACTTTCTTGGATTGCTCACATTTCTCTGATGTACTACGCCTGATGCCAGTAGTGAAAAAGCTTTTGTCTTTGGTTCAAGATTGATACAGCCCTTGGCATTTTATTATCATATTCTCAGTTCTCAGGTTGGGACTTCAGTTGTTACTGCAGAGCAGTAATGATTAAAATAAGATTTTGAAATCCATTAAAAGATTTTTTTTGTTCAAATCAATTTTAGATTAGGACTGACTTGTAAAGATATTGTTACAAGATGATAATTGTATTTTCAGCATTATGTGAAATGATTTTTACTGATAATCAAATGACATTTCAAAAGAAGTGATATAACAATTATGTTTACTGCTTAAAAGTAGAAATTTCCAGAGTTTAGTTTAGAAAATGTAATCTTTTAAACTTCAGACTGATAAGACTGAGATGCCCAGTATTTTCATAATCCCATATTTTGATAAAGTACTGAATCATTACTTTATATCCACAGAGGCAAATAACTAATTTATGCGCATAGAATAGTTGCACTAATTATTTTAAATACTTTACAAATGAGTAAAAAGGTCTGATTCCATTAAAGACTGAAAAGAAATTGCCTGGTATTGCTAGTAGGGGAAGTTGACAAAGGAAGAATTTTAGTGTGCTACCAGGGTTAAAATAACATTTCTATACTGCCTATCTTCTGTCAGAAATTGATTTCTTTTACTTTGCTCAGATTTAAACATGGTTTATAGAAGTTATGTTCATGTGTTCTACATGAAAAAATATATATACCTATATATACATACAAGTTAAATATATTGAGTAAAATATCTTACATAGTTATACATTTAAAATTTTTCAATAGGTTAGCCACTAATACTAATTTCACAAGGGAAAAATTCTTTTGTCCTTTGATAATGTAGTTTTTTCCTTTTAGTTCTGAATTAGAAATGGCATCTGTTAAAAGCTTTCAAAATATAGCTCAGTTTCATACTGTGTTTGTACATTGTTTTCTGTAGGAGTGGGGTAATTATACATAGCTTCATGATATTCTTTTTATCCATGTGCCAAATGGGAGTAATGATTATTTAATACTCCTTAAAGCCTTATGATACTAAAACATGTAGTAAGAAAGTAGACATTCATGGAATACTTTTTGATTAATAGTTTATTTTGTGCCTACTAAAGGGAATGCGTTCACAATATTGTATCATTCCTTTTGTTAAAGTTGAAATTTGTGGTCAGTACTTGGTTAGTCATGGGAATTCATGCATTTAAAACCTTTTTTGAGATTGGTAAACTTTCAGTTTCATTAAGTCTTTTCTTTATATGTCACCTCACTAAGTTTACATGAAATCTGTTGCCCTACAAGGAAGTCATCATTAGGAGGCAGTTTTACTTGGTTGGTCCTTTGCATGGTAGCAAAGTGCTGCCCTTTGTTCGCACTCTGGATCAAAGTTTAGGCTAGAGTTAAAAGGTATTGGTAGACATATGGATGCTGAACAGACTTGTAGTTCTTTTTTTTTTGTAGTTTTAAGTCATGTTCATAAGAATTACCACAATAATATGCCCATGTCCATAGGACAAATGCATTCCAATGCCAAATAGAAGTCATGAGTAAATTTAGCATTTTTAAATGATTCAACTTCTCTTCCATTACTATTAAACTATATGAACTATTCTGTTACTGCAGACCTATAAGCACCAAGTTTAATAAGCTCTCCTTTTCATTTAAAGAAAGCTGCTCATGGGTTTCATCTTAATGTTCAAGTTGATCTGTTGTTTCCTCCTCTGAAACCCCTTCAGAGACTCTGACATGCTTTGATGGCAGTTGGATTAGATTTGGGGATATCTTTTCTCTGACATAAACTTATATTTAATGGTTTGTAGAAATTAACTGCATTTTTTTTTTCAGGGAAAGAAATTAAGGCTGCCTAATTCTGCTATACATTCTGCTAACTATGTGACAGTACTTTTGTAACTATAGTAATGAAATCAATAGATAAAAAAAATCAATTATTACTGTATCCTTTCAGAATTTTGAAAATTTGCTAATGAGGGACTGAAACTGGTACCTTGAACAAAAGTCCATAAAGCTAATCTAGTTCTTGTCATGTCTATAATGATTACTTTGTGTGCAATTTAAAAAGAATTCACAGGATCCATAAACTAAATTTGTTGTTTCTATTACTCTTGGGAAAAGGACAATAGGATGTGCAGAACTTCCTAGGTAACATAAAATCTCATGTGATAAAGGCATCTGAGTTAATTTTGAGGTATATATAGGAACCACAGTGTTTAAAATTTGCATCTTACAAATGTTGACAGACCTTAATAACCTAGGGTATTTATTAGCAAAACCTTTTGCCACTTGAATAAAATGAAAATATGTTTATTTTGACAACCTCCTTGCATTTGAATTGTACTTTAAATATTTAAATATACCAATTGTAACAGGCAAACCCTTCATTTTATTTTTAGCAAGTTTGGTTTACTTTTTTTTCATGAAGTTTCTGTTCTACATTAATTAATAATATGAAGATTTGAAACTGGAACCATATTATATTTTTTAACCAATCTCTTGTGGCTGTACTCATAAGTAATTTACTTTAGTTAATATGAGAACTGGGGATTAAATTATAACTAATATGTAAAATTGCTTTGTATATTCAGTGACTTTGTAATGTAAGTGAATTGGTTAATTCTTATTTCACTGATACAGTTAATCATGCAATGTACCATTAAGTCATGTAACATTTCCCTTTAGAATTGGATTTGAAGAACTCACCTTTATGTGATCATGGTATACATGTAGGACAGAGAACTTATTTTTTCATTTTGTCAAAATAGGCATTTGCTGACAAGGCTTCAGGAAATATGTTGTTAGATTTTTTTAATGTATAATAAAGTCTGATTTTTGTACAGTCTTTTTGTATAAAATATTTGATATATTTTCCGAATTTTATTTCTCCAAGTAATTTTGAATGATGATGTCACTTACTGGTTTAAGTTTGTTGTAAAAGCAAGCTATAATTCATTACTAGTAACTTTTCTTGATAATTACCCTACATATGTTACAGACAATGTATACTTAATACCGTTGGGTCCTATTTGAAGAAATTCCTCTAATTTAAAGGGATAAATAGTTGTGTTTTCCAACGTAAGTAGCTTGAACCTGTGGTTTTAATAGTAATATATATTCATGCTGTATACCCTTTGTAGTTTAGTATATAACTTAAGTTCTACTTGTGTTCTAATTTGTTTTTGAATTTTATAAAAATGTATATATACTTTTACAAAGTCAAGGGAATAGATGAAATTAATTTTAGAATTATGTAAGTACATGTATATCCTAAATGTATTTTTGTATATTGACATATCTACATATATATAAACTATCACTTCATTATAAGCACATGCAATTTGATTTAAAAAAAAACTTTGTTAGCTAGTTTTGCAAATTTTAAATGTAAAAAACTAAATATAATTCTAAGTCTTTGTGCTTACTGAAGTGGTCTCTGTAACCATGAATCAATTCCTGCATCAGAAATCATACAGTTTTAGTTGCACTAAAATGGACTATTATGCTAAAAAATGTTAAGATTGAATATCTAAAATCAAAGCTATATAGTTAATGGAATTGTGGAGAAAATGAACATCATTCTACCTCTATTGTCCCTGTTGATGTGCCCTCTAAACTTGACATGGATGTGGCTGAATGAATATTTTTCAGTTTCTTTTTGTACTATCTCCATACAGAAACCTATACTTAGATGCAACTTAGAATGCATAGAAATAAAAAATTGAACTTAACATTCTATAGTTATATGCAGTATAGAATATAAAGAAATAATTTAATCTGACATCTTCTGCAATCATTGAACCTCTCTGTGTCCACTAGCAGGCTATGTTCAGCATAAGCCTATCCATTTGAAAACACTTTTTAATTTCCTTTGCATTAATTATACTAATCAATAATTGGTAAGCCATAACCAAAAATTTTTGGAAAGGAGGAGGGAGGCAATATGTGTTTCCTGTTAATGATGAACTTTCAATTGAACATTCTATTTGAATTAACTGAATTACCCCATCCCTCTACTTGCCTACAAAGAAACAAAGAAACAAAGCCAGTCGTGGTGGTGTATGCCCGTAATCTCAGCTACTTAAGACAGGAGGATTACAAGTTCTAGGCCGGCCTCAGCAACTTAGCAAGACCTTATCTCAATAAAAAGTAAAAAGGGCTGGGGATGTAGTCCAGTAGTAGGTGGTAGAGCCTCCCTGGGTTCAATCCTGAGTACAGAAAAAAAAAAAAAAAAAAAAGAGCTGGGACTTTGGCACATGGATAGTTTACTTCCAGGGCATGTAATATAGTCACTATATATTCAAAACAATCACTAAGACTCTATTAAAAAAAAAAAAACTAAAATTGTCAGATGGCATACATTATTTTGAGCACACAGAAATTGAATTTATACATTTAATGTAAGATTACTACAGAATTACTACTTACTTGAAATATTCACTAGTTGGATTTTGCTTTTTTTTAAAACTAGCTTTAGAATTCTAACCATTTATATGTTGAAAGGTTGTGTTCAGAGCAACTTTTTAAAGAAGGTAGACTACATTGTTATTTTAGTTACTGAGTAAGATATATGAATCATAGAAAACAAATTGCATTTTAAGAAAATAAGCTACAGAATTATACCTTTTCCTCTAGAATAGTTTGATTACCAGGTTCCAGTAAAAATTCCTTGTCCATAAAGGTCATATTCTCTGTAAAGGATGTACGCTTTTAGACGATTGGGCAATGGAAGAAATGACATGAAGACTGGGCAGCGTAAATGCAAGCGCCCCATACACTTGCGAATCTTTAGGCGGCACAAATGTTTTAGGGAGCGAGGGTTTGCTAAAATGGAAGAAATAGGCATGTTATCCAAAAGGAGAAAGAATTGCTTTTTTTTTTTTTTTTTAAATGATCTTAGGGTTTAGTTAGCAAATGTATGAGATACTTAAGCCAACAGGATTTGCATTGGCTGTGACTAAATGCGAATATCAATAAGGAAAAATTTTCAATTCTCATTGCAATCCTTTGCATAGATATGATTTCAGAGGCACATCAAGTTGGAATCCAAAGACAAATCAATTGTGCATCTCGCCTATGAGACCCTAAGAACTTAACTCTATTAACTGCCTCCATTCTGTCTATCAGGGACAGGGCAAAAACTAAAGATCCCCATCCAGGGGGAAATAGGATAAAATAAATTCTTAATTTGACTTAGGTGCACCTTTGAAAGAATTTGGTTTGGAAAAGTGTCATTTGGTATCCCCTACAAATTTAGATCTTTTTTATCTGTTTGTTTTTTATTGCCACGTCATAAATGTTCCTTCATAGTCATGGGTTAATTGGATTGGGAAAAAAGTGTTACCTATCTATAATAATAAGCAATTACCTAACATTTTATCTACTGGAAAATGGTAGTAAGTACAACTTGAATGTAGTCATGAACAGTAACTTGTTTTTAGAAAGGAATAATATTTTTCTGGTTTCTTCAGCTCAAGCTTTTAAAGCAAAGAATATTCTAAAGAACAAATAATATGATTAGTATTTTGGTAAAAGTTTTCTACAAGACAGATACTCACTCAAGATAAAATGTATTTCTGACCAGAGCCCCTGTTTTTGGAGCACAGCTTTCAACTTTGAACAGATTTGAACTTGATCAACATAATCAAGCATCACTCGAACAACCTTTCCAGAGAGATGCTGCAGCCATGACAAAGTTATTACTTCACAGAACTGAAGGGGAAATCAGAAAAGAAATGAAAAGCATTAAAAGTAACTATGGTTTAGCATAGTAATCACAAGAATACTAAACTCAAAGTCAAGAATCAAGGTCTTCAGTTCCTCATCTAATTTCTTAGTCCTAACATCTGGAAAAAAATATTTACTGTTTCAGCAGAACCATATGAGAGGTAATGAGGTTGTGGCAGAGATTGTTACATATCTGTTAACTCCTTTGGTTGATCACCTGGCTCTCTGCAATAAAGATTAACTTTCCAGCTTCACTTACAGCTGGTGTGTGGCCACCTGGCTAACCTCCAGCCAATGAGAGGTAAATGGAAGCCTGAGCAACTCCCCAAATACCATGCAAGAAGGGCAAGGTCTGTGGTGCTTTCTCTTCCTTTCTTCTTGCAAGCTGGAATGCAGATGTGAGCTGTTTCTGTGAATCATGACACTGTTCAGTTAGAAGGCTATTTACTTCTGCCCTCAATATGAGGGGGAGTGAGCCAATTGGTTTAGTTTGAGACTGTCTCACTATGTTGCTAAGGCTGATCTTAAACTCCCTCTCTCCTCAGCCTCCCAAGTAGCTGGGACTGCATGTGAAGTATGCCTGGCTGACATTTGGTTAAAGTTTTTATTTGGGGGTTTTTCTGTTATTCAGTACCTTAATCCAACCCTGATATATGAAACTTATCGTTTCAGCTTTTAAATAATTACATGCTCTGAGATAAGATGTCCAGATGAGAAATCAAGTAATCCTATATGAACAGTCATGAAATACCAGATATCCCCTGATTCTGAATTAATGGTATAGAAATCAAGTTCTACATTAATCACCTAAAAATAATAAATACAAGAATATTTTGCCTGTCACTTTGCAGACTTGATTCAAGGTGCTTTTCCAATTTACCATTTCATTTTTATTCTTAATTTTGGTAATATGAATTCAAGGATTTAAAAATAGAGCATCTACTATGTGCTAAGCACAGACATGTAACAGGATATTTGTGGGGGTACAATCACTAAAATACTAAGATAATATTCAGAAAGTCTAACTCTACAAGAGAAATGACCACGATAAGAGTGATGGGGAAAGGGGACTACTTAAGAAGGGCCTTTTGGAGAGATGACATTAGAAATGAACGGAAAAGTAGCAACCATTTGAAAAGCGAAGGGAAAAGTTCAAACTGGGGAAAACAGGAGTGATCAATCAGGTCAGAAAAAAACTAGGGGATTTGCGTGAGAAAAATCTCAAAAGGGGAGCAGTCAACTATACTGTGACTTTTTTTTTTTTCATCAGAAAAGTAACCAAAGAAAACTAATCAAATGCTAAAAGAGCCAAAACTCAAGGGGTACAGGTATTGGGAATCCAGCAACATTTTAACAAGATAAAGGAAAAAATATAACTGAAATATATGGCTGCATTCATTTTAAAAAATTATTTTTTAACTTTTCTTCAGCTCAAAAAATTATTTTTTAACTTTTGATGAACCTTTATTTTATTTATTTATTTATATACAGTGCTGAGAATTGAACCTAGTGCCTCACACATGCTAGGCAAGTGTTCTACCACTGAACCACAACCCTTGCCCTTACCATAGTATCTTTAATAACTGTAGATGTCCAGCCTTCAAAAGTATAGGAAGGATGAATTTTGTCCCCATGAGGACAATCAAAACATCGTTCTGTATCATATCCATAATTCAACAGCATCCTAAGCATGACTTCATCTTTCAGTGTGTACTGCAGTGCTGATGGAAAATGCAAAGGGTTGACTCTGCAGAAGTAATTGACGTTGGCACCATGTCTTAGCAGTAGACTTATCAGCTCATAGTTACCCATCCTAAGGGCTATCTGCAGGCAGTTAACTGGGTCTTGATTAGGCAGAGCTCCAGCACCCAGAAGCAGCTTAACTGAAGAGAGGTCACCATTTGATACAGCAAAATATAAAGCTGATTTCCTTTGGTCATCATAGTGTTTACGAATTTTCTGATCTAGCATGAAATTCACATCAAATCCAGCCTGGATGAGAAGTTCCAGGCACTGAGGGTGTGCTCCTGCCGCTGCACAATGAACTGGACTGATCCCACTCCGCTTAATGGCAGCAAGGTCCGTAACTGGAATCAACATCTTTAGAGCTCTGAGAAAGAATTTCAAAGTGCATTTCAAAATGGTTTCATCAGGATGCACAGTTATCCTGTTTATGATTCTTTTATACTAATGGTATATGTAGTATTAGTATCAGGTGGTAGGTAGAACCCTTCCCCAATAAAAAAGCTAATTCCTTTGTCTGACAGCATAGATACCAAGTAAAACTGAATGGCACTACTGTCTGGGTTTAAAACTCAATGTCAGCCTAGTCATTTGAGGCCCAAAGCTTCCCATATTGCAAACAGTTCTGTGTCTTTAGTAGCTACAGAGGATACTTGGCCTTACCAATATCTAACTGGTCCAGAGATTTGTTTTTTTAAAGTTTAGGTTTTTGGATCAGAGAAAAAGTAGAAAATTCCTAGAAGTTGTTTATTAAAAAAGTCAGCTATTACTATTTCTAATGTTTACAATGATGTAATTGAACTTACAATAAGTGTCCTCTGTCAGCTGCCACATGAATGGGCAGGTGGCCTGAATTCTTAGGGATGTTGGCATCAGCTCCATATTCTAGCAAGAGAGTCACGGAGTCTGGATTTCCTCCTCTAGCAGCTTCAAGTAAGATGGAAGAGGAATCAGAGGCCTGACCATGAGCATTAGCACCTAAGAGGAGAAAGTTATTATGCAAAAATTATTTTCCATTGTATTTACACAATCTTAAAAACATATCACTAGGGCTGGGATTGTGGCTCAGTGGTAGAGCACTTGCCTTGCATGTGTGGGGCACTGGGTTTGATCCTCAGCACCACATAAATAAATAAATAAAGGTATTGGTCTGTGTCCATCTACAACTAAACATTTAAAAAAGTATATCACTACCACCAAAATCAATCAATGCATACCTACTTTACTTTAGCAAAGACCTAAAAATCAAAGAAATAAAATAGGTAGCTCTTTTCTCAAACAATTTATAAACTTCTTGGTGAGGGGTGGAGGGAATGTACAAGCAGTTTGTAAATTATAGATAAGCTGGCTTTCAGAGTAATTTTATAAGTTGTTTGTAACTAAAACTTTCTAGTAGATATACTTTCATAAAAGGTAGATTTCTGGGCTGGGGTTATGGCTCAGTGGTAGAGTGCTTGCCTGGCATGTGTGAGGCACTGGGTTCGGTTCTCAGCACCACATATAAACAAAAATAAAGGTCCACTGACAACTAAAAAAATATTTTTAAAAAAGGTGGATTTCTAAACCGGTCTACAAAGCCCACTTACCTCACAATATGCTTACATATACAATGGTAATAACCAACTGAATTATATCACCATGACATCAAATGATATTTTGGTGGAAAGGGGCATATGTTCTTTTTTAACTTGTTCTTAAGGGACTATTCATAGTAAAAGATATTAATTGTTTTAAATGAAGATGGGGATTTCTAATAGCTATAAAGAAATATATCTGTATTCTAAGTATTATGTGAGTGGTGTGGATAAGAATACAAGTAGAGGCAAAATGCCTTCTAGAAGTTCTAGGGCTGGGGCTTTGAGGGGAGCTGGGAGGTGAAAGAAAGAGAAAAGTTTGGGTCAGTTCTGGAAGACTTAATAAAATGGGCTCTGAAGAAAGAGTAGCATTTGGATAGATGAAAGTTAAGGAGAGCATTCTGGACACATAACTCATTTAAAAAGATGATATAGTGGCTTTCATTTAGTGTAGATAAGAATCATCAGGGTATAGTGGCTGCCCAAGAATGCCACTCCTAGAATGCATTAAGAAATCTAATATGCCTTCATCTATTGAGTGTTCATTATGTGCATAATCATTTCAAAATTTCACAGCAAACCCCAGAAGTAGATGCTAATATCTTCATTTTAAAGATGAAGAAACTAGGACTTACTGAGTTTTAAGTAACTTTCCCAAAGACACCCAAGCTAGTAAATGAGCAAGATGGTTTGGATTCGTACAAAGATCTTCCAGACCAAGGCCTTATTTCTGTGATAACATCTTGCCATCTAGCAATGCAGGATCAGACAGATATGGCTTCAAATGCTGGCTCTGCCATTTACTATCTATGTCACTGTTATGGTTTAGATATGAGGTGTACTCCAAAAGCTCATGTGTTAAATGATGCAAGAATTTTCAAGGTGAAATGACTGGATTATTAGAGTCTTCACCTAATCAGTGAATTAATCCAGTATTATGGATTAACTAGGAACTAACTATAGGTAGTAGGGTGTGGCTGGAGGAGGTGGATCACTGGGGGCATGTCTTTGGAGCTTATATTTTGTGTTCTCTCTTCCTGATTGCCATGTCCTGACTTCTTTCCCCCGTCACACTCTTCCACAATGATGTTCTGCCTCACCTTGTACCCAGAGATATGGAGTTGGTCAGCCATTTGTGGACTGAGACCTCTAAAAACATATGTCCCAAATAAACTTTCCCTTCTCTGTGTTGTTCTCATCAGGTCTTTTGGTCACAGGGACAACAAATCTGACTAAAATAGTTACTTTGTGTAAATTACTTTGTAAGGGGGCTAAGGGAAATGTTTAATTACTGAACTCCCTCTAGTCAAATGATCCTGATTTTTTGAAGGGCAAAGGATTGAAAATTTGTTGCCTTACGTGTGTGTGTGTGTGTGTGTGTGTGTGTGTGTGTGTGTATTTTGGTATTGGGGATTGAACCCAAGGGTGCTTTACCACTGAGCACATTCCCAACCCTTTTTCATTTCTTTTTTAAAAATTATTGTTTGTTCTATTTAGTTTTACATGACAGCAGAATGCATTTTGATTCACTGCACACAAATGGAGTACAACTTTTCATTTCTCTGGTTGTATCCTTTTTCATTTCTTGTTTTGAGACAGCATCTCACTAAATTGCTTAGGGACTCACTAAGTTGCTAAGGCTAGCCTCAAACTTTTGATTCTCTTGACTCAGCCTCCCAAGTCACTGTTACTACAGGCATATGCCACTACACCTGGCAAATGCCAGAGTTCTTTGAGAGTCCCTGCCAGTTAAACCAGCATCTAAAATGGCCACAGTTACAGTGCTGAGGGCAGGGAGGAAGCATGTTTGAAGAGAAGTCCTGTAACTGGCAGGTTCATCTGCGAACCTCTTTTCTTAAGTGCAAAATGAGATTAATATCTGTCTCACAGACTTTTTAAAGGATTACATGAGGCAACAGCTTAATGCCTGTTGTGTAGAAAGTACTTAATAAATATAAATTGGTGGATAGAGTTGTAGCTCAGGGGTAGAGTGCTTGGCTAGCATGTGTGAGGCACTAGGTTGGATCCTCAGAACCACATAAGAATACATAAATAAAATAAAGGTATCGTGTCCATCTACAACTAAAAATATATATTTTAAAAAATAAATATAAATCATCTTCCCCTTCTCTTGGGAGTTTTGATTATTAATAGAACAGAGAACTGGGATCTAAAGAGAAGAAATCTGGAATAATTTCCTAACATTCAAAGCTATTCCATTACAGATTAAACTATCTCATGACTTAGCATAAGTAGCAACAGTATGTACAGAATGTTTCAGGGACTTTGATTTTGATTCTAGGAAAGGGCATGGGCACAAAAATGTTTTTTAAATAAAACAACTATCTTCTAAGAATACTAAAGGAACATTAAGTATAATGTCGCCGCCTGTGGCAACAATTGCGCAGGTATTTATCGGAGGTGGACTGAAAATAAACTACTTTTCCTATATTCACTAATTTATAGAGGAAGAGAGACTTTGAGAGAAAGATAGGCTTTGCTTAGAGGAAGAGAAACTTTGTTTATCAGGAAGAGAGACTTTGCTTAGAGGAAGAGAAACTTTGCTTAGAGAGAAAGTTTTAGAGAAAGAGAGGCTTCTACACTTGTCAGTGATCTATTTCTTCTTATACTTCTGTTGCTTCATCTTAGAGGTGTGTCCCGCATCCTGTGAACTAGGTGCTATCTATCTGAGGGCTAGCTGCTTCTTCTAGCTGCTTCTTCTCTCTGCTAGCTGCTTCTGTTTACTGCTGCTGCTTCTTTCTGCCTACTGCCCATTTATATCCCCTCCAGGAGGCGGAGGGCGGGGCCACGCTAGTTGAGATTGGACGAGGAGCCAGGTGCCCTATCACGGCAAAGGTTAAAGCGAGCAGGCACGAGCAGGAGCACTCGGGAACACCTGTGCACACTGTGTGCGTGGACTTAATTGAATACAGCCAATGACAAATCACCTGGGTGTGCTTGTGTTAATCAACCTCCTCACTGCCAATGTGATCAAAGCAACCTCCGGCTGGCCACCAGGCACCATCCCCGTGCAGCCCACATGGCACAGCCCCCAACAGTATAAGAGTCTCCCTGTATCGCAATAATTTTAGGGAAATTATATCACATCAAATAAGAAATTGTCTTTGATTATTTTAGGTTTTTTAGTCCAACATTAATACACAAATTTACCAAACATTTAAGTTGATCTTAAATACAATGTTAACTTCTATTATTCTGAAGCTCTCCATCAAGAAGAGAACACTGGAATCAAATTACCCCCTGGTAGTATGCTGACTATATGGAAAATCTTGCCTTTCTGCAGTAATAATTCCATGATTTCAGTGTGTCCACTTTGGGCAGCAAGAGCAAGTGGAGTGAATCCATAGGAGCTTCGTGGATCAGGGTGTGCTCCAGAAACCAGCATAAGCTTCACCATGTCCTGTCTGCCCAGTTTGGCTGCTTCATGGAGAGCGGTCCTCTCATTGGCACATCGTAGATTTACATCCGCTCCATGACTGATCAGCAAGGTAGCCATGTCATAAGAGTCACGTAGAACAGCTAAGAAATTAGAAGTGAGGTGGGCATTATATTTGATGTGAGTAAGGCCAGAGTGTTATACCAGCTAGTGTCCCTTGGCCTTCTGAAGGAGCTCTTCCCACCTACTCCCATGCCCCTGCATTATAAATTTAGCAAACACATAAAATACAGTGTATGTCAAATAATATATCAATGGGCTATTTATTTTGTTTTTCTGATAGCCATAACCAATTCATGTCTATTGGCTGCTTAGCTGGCTCATACATATAAAGTTTTCATGTATCTTTATTTTCTCAAAAAAAGAACAACTTACATATTCAGTACAGTCCTGGAAATGCTTGTCGCTGCTTTAAAAGAAGAAAAAACAGCAACAGAACCTACCTCAGCAAACAAATGACTAAAATGCAATTTTATTTTGCATGTTGGGATGAGTGGCTGAACCCATAGGAAATGTGTATTATACAGAAAGTCCCTTGAGGTTCTTTGTGAAGAAATAATTTTATAATACAAAGCAACAACAACACACACACACACATCCCCAAAGACTTGGGAACCCTGTATACACTATCACTTTCTTCAAGATTCACTTTGCAGGGGCTGAGGCTGTAGCTCAGTGGTAAACACACTTGACTAGCACATGTGAGGCACTGGGTTCAATCCTCAGCACCACATTAAATAAATAAACAAATCAATAAAAAATTCACTTTGCACATTGGTGATCTGAAGTCTCTGAGAAATCTCTTGATGAGTTTGCTTCACTATAACCCAGCATCTTCCATATCTATGAACAGGGAAATATTTAGGTACCAATTCTTACCATCATATCACTATGACAGGCTTCACGGCTTAATGCTTTCTTATATATGACTTGTACACACACAAGATGAATACTATTATCCCTATCTTATAGATGAGAAAACTGAGATTTAGAGAGGTTAGACATAATCCAGAGTTTTCATTCTTATGCTATAAAGGGCTTTCTCAGAGAAGGCTCTTCTGTTCAGTGTTTTGGTTTTTTTCCTCCTATGAATGCAAAGCCTAAGGGCACCTTGGGACAAACCAAGATGAGACCTCCAAGTAGAGCTCTGTCGCTGTTCTCTAATTTTTCACTATTTTCATGAAAGTTATACTCTTTCAAGTCTTAAAGAGCCAATTACTACAGAGTTCTCCATCTCTTTACAAACTTCTTTTTCCTTCACTAGAGCATCTTTTAGCTGATTATTTGTTATTAATAATTATATTTATAAATAGCCCTGTTTACATTGCCACTTTTTAAATTTTTTTAGTTTCGGTGTAACTTGACTTCTCATGGAAAATGAAGTTTTTTCTTCTGTGCTCACCATACACACACATTTCTCATTCCATATCCTTTTAGTACTTTTTATGACAATTTTTATTAGATAAATATTCAGTTTTTCCCTTATTTTTATTATATTTGCTATTCAAAAAGTTGAACCTTAATTATGTTTCCTTTCCTGTACATCTTTTGTTTTCCCTGTAGTTAATACTTGTCTTACATTTACCTTTCATTTACCTAATTTGTTTGTTTTTTTGGTGCTGGGGATTGAACCACAGGCAGCTTGCATGCCTAGGCAAGTGCTTTACCACTGAGCTACACCCCCAGTCTTTGCTTAGTTTTGGATTTGCTTATCACTAATTCAACCCTCAACTCTCTAAACTGTCTCAAGTCTATTGTATCTTGAAGAAACCTGCAGTCTTTTGAATTTTTCTTTTTTCTTTTTTGGTACCAAGATAGAACCCAGGGGCGCTTACCCACTGAACTAAATCTCCAGTTCTTTTTTATTTTTTTATTTTGAGATAGGGTCTCACTAAGTTGCTAATACTGGTCTAGAACCTGCAATCCTCCTACCTTAAGCTCCTGAGTCACTGGGATTATAGGTGTGCACCACTGTGTCCAGCTCTTCTGACCTGTTCTAACCTGGAACTCAGTGCCTGAAACATGTTGCCATCCTACGAGTGCCATTCCCCCTCATCTTGGGGATCTCATTTGCCTACCACCTAGGTTGGACCTTCTATTTGGCATGTCTAGTTTACTTCCATGTTGGTAGAACATTTGCTCCATTAATGAAGCAGACCAGAGACCTTCACCCTATTGTAATATACAAGTTTCTCTTGTCTGAAAGATTTTTACAAAGGATGTCAACAGGATTATCAGCAAAAATTTCTGCAGAGGGCACTATGGTTTGTAGCTTCCTCTTTCTTGTAAATGCCATGTCTGCAGAAAAAAAAAAAAAAAAAAAAAAAAAAAACTTGTAAAATGTCCCCACCCACTATCATATAATCATCCCATTGAGTATAAATCTAAAAGGATTTCCAGACTCTCAGTCCAGAGATTTTTTAGGGATGAGCCCCCTCTGAACTGCTACGGCTAAAATAAACTGCTTCCTGAAAATTCCTCATGTTCAACCTCTTCTGTCCTACATCATTAACACATTAATGGTGTAAGAAGGAGAAAAGTTTTTGAGATCTTCAACATCTGAAAATATGTGTCTTCTAGGCCTTTACTTTCAGACTTAATAGATTAATTAAATATAGAATTTTAAGATGGAAATAATTTTCCCTCAGAATTTCTGAAACTAGGACTGGAATCATGACTCGCACATGTGAGGCACTGGGTTTGATCCTCAGCACCACATAAAATGAATAAATAAAGTAAAGGTATTGTGCCCACCTACAACTAAAAAAAAAAAAAAAATTAAAGAAAAAAGTATTTCTGAAACTATTCTCCACCAATTTCATCAAGCATCTAGTTAGTGTCGAGAACTCTGAAACTATTTTGATCTTTCATCTTTTGTATATGATATGTTCCAATTTTTTCTCTTTCAGGAAATTTGTGGAAGTTTCTCTTTGTCCCAGGTGTGGGCCTTTTTAAAAATGCTTTTTCTAAAAAAAAAAAAAATAAAAAGTTTAGACTAAATATGTAGAAAAGAAAGAAAAAAGACTCAATCACACCTCTTTGGTAAAATCATTAATATTTTCATTTCTATTCTTGCATTGTTTAGTTATACATATGTTAATTTTCTGAAAGCTATTTTTGATTAATTTTGTTAACCAAAATTCTCTGATAACCATCTTTTCTTCTGCTGTTAATGCTGTTAATGCACATTTGCATGATGATTCTTGGTTCCTCAAAATGCTAACACAACTGAATTTACCCATCTCATTATTCACTCACCAATTCTTGGGTACAAAATGTTCATGGAATCTTGCTAGATACCTCTGGTTAAGTCAGTATTAATTCTGTTAATAATTATTTATAAGGTGCTATGAAAGTGCTCTAATTGCTCTAATACTGGAAAAAAGTGCTGAGGATGTTGGGTCTCTTTGAATTCATCACCTGACCTTTTCACTTTGGAAATATGTCTCTTATTTTAGGAAATTATCATTTTGACTTTTTAAATTCATGATAGAGTATCTCTTTCTTGTTTCTTTGCTCTGTCACTCCCGTTATTCATATATTGCTCTTCTTTCTAATTGTCTTATTTCTCCTTTACTGTTTCCCATTTCTTATCTTCTGAAAGCTTTCTTAAACTTCATTTTCTAGCATTATTTGTTTTTTTAAATTTCTGTTTTAATATTTTTAATCTTCAAGAGCATTTTTTTTTGTTTTGTTCTTGGACTTTTTTTGTACTCTTATTTCTTTAACTTCTCTGAAGAAATTAATAATTTCCTTTACCATTTATTTCTCCTAAATAATCTGTTTCCTCCAAGTAATTTATCTCTGTCGAAGACTTTCCTCAGGTAGTTTTTGGTTATCTACTCATGAGTAAGATCTGGGGGACAACTATGCCGATTGGAAATTCTAAACTGTGGGTGGGGCTTGCAGACCATGGGCTTCACTACTGGTTGGTGTGTTTTGGCTTTTTGTTGCTGAAGCCCCCAGTGTCAGTATCTTCAGATCTTCTTGGGCTGATCAGATTCTCCAGAGAAGCCTCTTTCTGGAGAGTATAAAGGCTTGGCTGCCAGCTTTCTAGGATCCTGATGGGAGGATGCCTCCTTGTGGGAGGGGAGTTGGGTGGTGTCTGTTTATTTAATTCCTCCAGTGTTTTCAATTAAGTACTCCTACTCTCACCTAAATTCTCTGATCCAGAGACCCTCTGTTTAAGCTCTTCAGGGAATAAACATTCAGAATTCTACTGGGCTAGGGAGGAGTCTGACCCAGCAGGCAAAGTGGAAGAAGCAATCTAGAGATCTGACTACCTGCTTAATAATTTTCAGCTGCCTGCCCTTCATCTATGCTCCATGACTCTGCTCCCTTCTGTATGTGTCTTACACCAGAATTGACTGATTCTCTTAAGGCACTATGCATGAGCTGCTCCTAACTAGGCAGAGATTTTGCATCAGGCCACCTCACAAACTGATCTACAGAAAGCTTCTTGAGGGTCTGGATCCAATGCTGGTCAGCTGGGACCAAAATGACAGTGTTGCAACTGTGCACAGAGAGCTGTCTTTGAAACCTGTGGGCATAGGGGAGATAGAGCAACATTCTCTTCTCAAGAGAGGAGTCATTTACCTGTAAGAAGAGGAGAATTGCCTTCGAAATTCTTAGCATTTGGATTGCAGCCATTGAGAAGAAGAAAACTGGCGTTTTCTAAGAGGCAATTGCTGACAGCCAGAAAAAGTGGCGTTTCACCATTATGGGTGGTTTGCTCCCACATACTGGATTTTGAAGCTGAAATAAATTTGTCATTATCATACAGGTTAAGATTCAAAAATCAATTTTAAGTTTATTTCTCAGAAGCATCAGGAAGAACAAAAGGGGGTTTACCTTTCAGGGTTATTTCTAAAATGTTTTTATTTAATTGTACTGCAGCCTTATGCAGGGGAATCCACCCTATCCCATCTGCTTCATCAAAAGCAGAATGGCACTTGGTTAAGTCTGACAATGCATCTTCCTCACCTATTAACAAGAAAAATGAGAACAGATTCACATTTCACACACATGCAAGGAAACCCATCTGTTTCTGAATTTCCCCACTAAAGGTAGTGCATAAGACAACAGAATCAGAGTGCCACCTTTTATAAAAGACATTTAAATGTCACAGGATAGACATTAAGGCCTATTATATAACACTGCACAACACCTGGGTCTGAGAACATCCCCAAGTCTTGCTACATACAGAAAAATATCTCTGTCAATAAAAGAACCCAGGAGCTCTTTTGCTAAG
Source organism: Sciurus carolinensis (assembly GCF_902686445.1). Taxonomy (NCBI): domain Eukaryota; kingdom Metazoa; phylum Chordata; class Mammalia; order Rodentia; family Sciuridae; genus Sciurus; species Sciurus carolinensis. Next base: position 52,039,194 of record NC_062229.1, on the reverse strand, counting down.
TTGTGCTGAAGAATTTTCTCTCAGAAAATCACATCAAATTCTAGACAATCAGCTATGGACCTCCATAGTGCTCAGCATTTGGAAGAACCTGCTTCTAGACTTCCTGAGTATGGAGAGAAAATGCTACCAGTTGTCACCCCACCATCACATCTTAACACAAGTTTAAGGAAGAATAGGAAGAGTACTTAACTGTCTCTATGGTTTCAATTATCTTCTTATAGTCAGCACTCAAAAAGGAATGGAAGCTGTAGAGGAAAAAACCATTATGTATATATAATTCCAAAATTGAGGGGGAAACTAAGGAATCTGATTTAACCAAAAAGAAAAGGTAAAGATAAAGGTAGCAGTTTAATCAGGGGTGAACTCCCATATAAAGCAATGACTGAGGCTAAATAGAAATACTTCTAATGGTGCTGGCAGGGATGTAGCTGAGAGGTAGAGCACTTGCCTAGCATGTACACAGCCCCAGGTTTGATCTTCAAGTACCACCCAAAACAAAACAAAATGAGAGAGAGAGAGAGAGAGAGAAAGAGAAAGAGAGAGAGAGAAAGAGAAATACTTCTATTAAAATGTAAAATGTAGTGTGCCCCTTAACACATCCTAGGGAAACTCCTTTCCCATGTCTGTCATCCCTCATGAGATTGTTAACTTCTTCAGGGAAAGGACTATGTGGCAGCCTGGATTTCAGTCAGTGGTGCTGAACCTGACTCAAACTTGCCTGGGAATGAAATATCACACCATCACATGGCAAAATTTAATGGCCACTCTCTAATGTCAGTGATTCTAGCAAAAAATAAGAATAGTAAATAATCAGGGAGTGAATTTTTAAAACTATCCATGGTCTGAATTTGTGCTCAGAAAACACTATTATTGGGACTAGGGTTGTAGATCAGTGGTACAGCTTGCCTAGCACATGTGAGGCACTGGATTTGATTCTCAGCACCACATAAAATAAATAAATAAAATAAAGGTACTATGCCCATCTACAAATATAAAAATGTGAACAAATATAAGAAAAATGAGAACAGATTCACATTTCATATATATATATATATATATTTCATATATATAAAACACTATTAGCAGTTTAAATGCTTTTATTAAAATATTTGAAGCTTTAGGGCTCAATATATGATTTTTTTATATTGTCCCCTTCCCATTTTCCTTCATAATTCAATGAACCCAGGTTGAAGAAAATAAATTCCCTAAGACGATCTGTTCTACTCCCAATTTAGTCAATTAAATTATCTTAAACATTTAAAACTGCACTTAAAGATTTAGTATTCTATTAGAGTTCTATATCTGTGGTAAGGTATTACTACATGGTTGGTAGCTTAAAACAACACATTTATTATCTTAAAGATCTGTAATTCACAAATCCAAAATGGCTTTCTCTGGAGTAAAATCAGAGTATCGGGAAGGCTGTGTTCCTTCTGTAGGTTCTAGGAAAGAATCTGTTTCTTTGCTTTTTTCCAACTTCTAGAGGCCTCCTACATTTTTGGTTCATGGACCCCTTTCTTCCTTCCTCCAAGCCAGCATTGTTGGGCCAGCATTCTCTGCCATCTCTCAGGTTCCCATGCCTCTTTCTTTTACTTTGTGATGACATTGGACCTACCTGGATAACCTAGGCTAATTTCCCTATCTAAAAGTTAGGCGATGAGCAACCTTAATTCTATCTGCAGTTTTATTTCCTCTTTCCATGTAAGGTTACATATTCATAGGTTCCAAAAATCAGGACATGAGCCGGGCACATTGGCACACACCTGTAATCCCAGCAACTCGGAGAATCACAAATCAATCACAGCCTCACCAATTTAGCTAGGCCCAAAGCAACTCAGCAAGACCCTGTCTCTAAATATAAAATATAAAGAAGGGCTGAGAATGTGGCTCAGTGATTAAGCACCCCTGGGTTCAATCCCTGGTACCAAAAATAAAAATAAAAATAAAAATAAAATAAATTAAATTAAATAAAATTAAATTACATTAAATTTAAAAATCAGGACATGTTTGTTGTACACACATTTGGGTAGAGCCATTTATTCTACATGATATACGTATATTCTAGTTTTCTAATTCCTGCCAGTGCCTGACCAAATCGGCAATCCATCCTAAGTATCATACAGTTCTTGTAAGTCTAATAAATGAAATGTATAACTACAATTTCAATTTCTCTGAAATATTTCAATCCTCTTAGTCAAAATTTCTTTTATCTTTCAATCTAAAATTAGGAGTTCAGTTATGTAGTTGTACATTTTAAAATTTTAATCACAAAGTTATAAAAGATAACATAATAAGCCCAATTTCTTTATAAAACTTTCAATATTTAAAGGTTATTCCTAAAGTGGACACAAAAGTATAGAAAAAGCGTGTGGTTAAGAACACAGGCTGGAGTCACACTGCCTGGCTCTTCATTTAATGAGCTCTGTGACCTTGAGTAAGTCACTTAATTTTTCTGTGCCTCAGTTTCCTTATTTCTAAATGAGGATAATAAGAGTACCCACCTTACAGAGAAGAAATGAGAATTAGAATTTAAATGAGTTAATATGTACAAAGTGCTTAAAATAGTGTGACACATAGTGATGAATTTGTTTCATTTTAAAAAATAGTTTGTTATACTTTATCGTCTCCATATTTAATTATAAGACATCTATCCAGTTTACCGCCAGCAGGCCAAAGAGAAGTCACTATCCCAAGCAAACTGGGTTTATTACCCCCACCCAAAAAAACAATGGTTTCTACCTCAGGGGGCTGAAGTAGTTGATCATCCAAGAGAGCATTTGAGTAGGTGCACTTGATCGTGAACTGCCCATATCCAGGGAGATTCTTACCACAGAGGGAGCCACTGGTCCTCTTCTACTACTGTAGTAACAGAATCTACATCTTCAGAAAAGTTAAATTTACATAATTCCTCCTTTTGATTTGAGTAGATCAAAGACTGGACTCCATCCTCACTTATCTCACTGAAATAATTTTCTATGTGTCTTGGTTGGACTTATGTTCTTCCGTGAGAACAAGATGTGTTAGAGTTCTTCTCTAACCCTTCAGAAACCTCATTAATTTCTTCCTTCTGATTTCTAGACTGATCTCCTCACCCAGATTTCCAGTTAATCTCCTTCAACTGTTTTCTTTACTGATCAAATTCTGAAATCTTTAAAAGTTTTTCTTGTCTGCTCAGATATCATGTTTTTTTCATATTTTATGACAGATCCTGGCTAGGAGATGTAGCTAAGTGGCAGAACTCTACCCTAGCAAGGATGAGACCTCTGGGTTTGATCCCAGTATATAAATAAAATAAAAAAAATATAAAATTTAAATAAAATTCCTTGTATTCTCTCTCCTGTTTTCAGCACAATAGTAGAGTAATGCTAACAACAATTTCAGCTGTTGAATACTTAATACCACACTGCCATTGAGAAAGCCATTACCTCTCATCAGGAGCATATTGTGTTGTTTCTGGCTTGTAAATATCCTGTAAACTTTGCTGAATGATGAGCTGGGTGTCAAAGTCATTGTCTGTGTCTTCATCACTGATGTAATTATCCATGTGAAACTTGGACAGGTTTAAAGTCAGAATGAAATAAAAATATTTTTCCAGTTGTGAAAAGATTATCAGCTGCTTGAAGTTGGAAGTGAAATTTAGAAAACTAAAAAGTTGACAAGATTTAAAAACTAAGAAAATGCAAAAGTTAGAAAAACAAAATATTCATTTAAAATTTTTTTTTCCATAAACTTTAAACAATTAAGTCTCTATGAGTAAGCATTTACTTAAAACTTATTGAGGAAAACAATCTTTCATATAAGACTTAGGTCAGTGCCATAGTAACTTGAAAATGCTTATGTTTGATCTATTTTAGACTTGCCTTGTCAGTTTTTCTCAGTTATTATAGCACTCAACCAAAAGAATACATTTCCTACATACAATATTATTTTGAAAGTTATATTTTCTTTAGTAAACAATAAAAATAAACATGTTATAGGGCTAATGGTACTCCCTTAATACAACATATAAATGTGGTAGTAAAAGCAATGTATTTTATTAGACAAAATCCAAATGGTTTAAAAGAATATTACTGTTTTAGTATAGAACAGGTTTGATCATATACCAAAGACTTTACCTTTTGTTTTATCCTCTAGGACAGCACTGAAGTTTTCACTGTTAAGGATTTGCACATGTACGCCTCAGAATTTTCACTTATATTTAGGATCTCCATTCCCCTGTAAGTATCTTTATAAATAGCTTTACTATAAATACTTGATCATAAGACAGTCTGGCACATTCTACTTTTTTTTTTTTTTTAACATGTGGTTTAGCTCTGTTTAGAAACATGATCTCTTTTCTTCTCTACTAGATTCATCAAACTTAAAGGATTAAACATCTTATTCCTAGGATAAAAAACATTTGCAGAGGGTTGGCTATGCAAAGAGAACTCATTCTCTTAAGACTCATGCACATAGCCACTACAAATAAGAATTAATATCCTATTTAAGAGAGGTCAAGCATTTTAAATTATCTAAAGTGACAGTTCAGTGGTCCAAATTCACTGGGTAGCTGTACCTACATTTTCCTTGGGTTACAGAACTGTAGCCTCAAATGTTCTTGGAATCCTCAGGAAGGAATTAATCCTACAGAATATAATATAATTTTGATTAAAATTTTGTGTTGTTAAAATATTTTTAAATCAATGTACACTAATATAGGTATATACTAAGTAATAAGAATATTTAACTATTGAAAATAAAATGGGATCACTTGACATTTCCAATTTAATATGAAGCAAACACCACAGCAGGTGTAGAAGCTGGAATTTCCCAGCAGATGTCTTACTGCCTTTGTGTTTCATTGAGAAATGAAACTAATATTTTAAAAGTATGAAGTAAGGGGTTTGGTTCCCTAATTGCTTTAATATTTTCCTTATCTAAAATATCCATATATATTTAAAATGTTCATATATAAATTCAATGAGGTAAGTAAAAAATACTGAAGCTGAAGAAATAATACTAGTGAAAGAAATATCTTCTAATATTAGTCAAATTTTATTCATTTAATCTCCCCAGTCTATTTTTCACATATATATCAAACTTAAACTAAATAAAAGAGCTCTAAAGATTTTCCAAATGCTTCAAAGTAACACTTCAAAATTTCTTTCCACAGGTAGATGTCTGACTGTGCTCTCAGAGGAGTCAGGTTAGAAGGCCTTTAGAAATCAAGAGTTGAATCATGAAAAGGATAACAATGCAAAGGCCATTCATAAGATGGTTTACAAGAATGATACCAAGATACTTTATTTTATATATATTTTTAAAATAAGTGAAAACAATTTTATTTTCTTTCAGATGTTCTCTAAAATTGTCCAATTTAGTCATCCAGCTGACAAAGCAGAGCAACACCACGCTTGATCCAGTGTTGAGTGGGTTGGTCTGTTTTTAACAACATTGCAATGACAAAGTTAGTGGAATGTCCTGTAGTGGAAAGAGTTCCTTTACGTTCACTTGTCTTGTAGAGAGGGCAGACATAGGCATTTGACTTTGTAATCTGAGTCTTTTGATCTTGAAAGAAAGAAAGAAAGAGATTCATTTAATAAAGGGAATGGGTACTGAAAGAACAACTGTTTATCTTATAATAAAATGTGAACTTTTTAACAGTTGGTACATTATTATTGTTACAAGACAAGGCAGATGATTTCATATGGTGTATGATCTAAGTCTAGAAGTCAGGAATTGATTTTAAAGTCCTTATCACTTAACAGGCATGAGAAAAAAATAAAGAGGATTTGGGAGGGAAGGAGTAACAAAAGAAGATAGGGAAGAAGGAATAAAATACAGTACACAGGTAATAGAGGAGATTCAAAAGGAGAAATACACTGCTGAGAGCTCTAGTATAAGAAACACATAATTTAGAAGAAGCTGAAGTTTCTACTAGTTTTTAGCAGGTTATTAATAAGAAAAACACACCAATTTTTGACAGTTCACAAAAAGAATGTATGTATAATTCCTGAAAAGCCAGTTATGAGATGGGAGGAGTCCTTATAAACTACAGCTACATTTCTCACATTAATAATGAAAATATTTGATAGGTTGGGTGATTTGTAATGTTTTTACTTATTGTTATTTAAGAACAAGAAAATTGGGCTGGGGATATAGCTCAGTTGGTAGAGTGCTTGCCTTGCAAGTACCAGGCCCTGGGTTCAATCCCTAGCCACACACACACACACACACACACACACACACACACACAAAAAATCCAAGAAAATTAGGGCTGGGGTGTAGATCAGTGACAGAGCATTTGCCTCGTATGCATGAGGCCCTAGGTTTCATCCCTAGCATTGAAAAAATACAAAGAAAAAACAGAAAAAGGGCAGAGAGACAACATATTCTCCATTGCAGAAATTTTATCATTTTATATTATAATTCAGTTACATTCTAAAAGACTTAAGCAGAAACTAACTTGGGGGAGTAGTTAATAATATCTATCATTATTGTCTCTAAAAATTGAGGAAATTTTGTTAAAAATGCATTTACTTGGTTTTATCCATATGATTGGCATCAGATCAAACAGAAGTTTAGGATATTGTTCTGCAAGCAAACCACTGTAAAGAGAAATTTTCAGAACTTATTAGTTATTTCTTTAGATCCAATTAGTCACCCAAAGTTCATGTACTAATGGCTTGGTTGCCAGTCTTCAGCTCTACCAGGAGATGGGGTCCAGAAAGTCACTGGGGGAAGGCATCTGTGTGATATATTTTGTCCCTGGCCCCTTTCTCTCCCAGTGCATGTTCTCTTTTTCTCTGCTTTCCGGATACCTTGGGGTATACCTTATACATGACTGTAGAAGGTATTTTGGCAGAATATACATAAAGTATAACTTATTCTATTAGGTTCCCACTCTTGTGGTTGTGGTCACACATGATGTGACATTACCCTGGTCATGTATACAAATACAAGGCTAAGAAAGTTATGACCAATTAATTCTACAGTTTTTCCTATTCCCCTCCCCACTCCCTTACCTTTGTCTAGTCCAATCTATTTTTATTATTCCCCTCTCCAACCTCCCTTGTTTTGGGTTAGCATCCACAAATCAGAGAGAAAAATCAGCCTTTGGTTTTTGGGATTCGCTTATTTCACTTAGCATGATATTCTCTAGTTCCATCCATTTAGTGGCAAATGCCATAATTTTATTTTTCTTTATGACTGAGTAATATTTCATTATGTATATATATATGCCATAATTTTATTTTTCTTTATGACTGAGTAATATTTCATTATGTATATATATATACCACATTTTCTTTATCCATTCATCTATTGAAGGATACGCCTAGGTTTTTTCCATAGCTTGGATATTGTGAGCTGAGCTGCTATAAACATGAATGTGGCTACATCACTGTAGTATGCTGTTTTTAAGTCTTTGGGGTATAGACTAAGGAGTGGGATAACTGGTCACACATGGTTCCATTCCAAGTTTTATAAGGAATCTCCATACTGCTTTTTATGGAGGTTGTACCAATGCCTGCCAATTTTTAAGTACCTTCCATGAGGCAGATACCTCATGATGGTCCTATTCCCATTTATATTCCTATTTCACAGATAAAGACTGGTGGCTCAGAGATGAGTATTTTTCTCAGTTACACCACTATTAAGTGCCAGCATCAAGATTTAAACAGATCTGTCTATTTTTAAAAATCTGCTTTTTAAAATTAGGCTACCCTGTTTGTTGGAAAGGAAGGAAGGAGGAAAAATAAGAATGCACAGAAAAGGCAAAGTAAATGAAGAAAAATAGCAGTAAAGTGATAAAAGACGAGAAATAATCAAATGAACTATTTGAAGTTGTCTTCTCATGATCCTGTTTCAGAATTATCACTGTAAAAGCACCTTATTATTTCCCACTAGTGGATTTTTCCTACCTTGGTCTTTCACCTCAGCAACATCCCCTTGGGAACAAAGTCTTACCCTACCCTCCAGAAATAGAGGATTATGCCTATAAATATATTGTTGGAGACCAGGGCTCCAAAGAAACATTTTCTCCCCTTCACTCTTATCCCTATTTATCTTAAACTGGGAATAGTTTCCTAATAGTTTTCTTTTAGTTTTCTAAGAGTAAAGTTAAAAATTCAATGTTTAGTCTAAACATATATTTACCATCTCATCAAAATTCATGAAAAAGTTTTCCATTCACTAAATGGGAACTTTATTATAACTGTCAGTTTAAAATTGAGTTAGTCCATCACATTACAAAATGGAAAGTAACTGTTATACAGCAGAATCAGCAAGAAAACAATTTCAGCTAACTTTTTTTTTTCTTTTTACCAATGAAACCAGTGAAATACTAATAAAAATTATTTAGGCCCTAAAAATAATCACTCATTAGTTGTGCCAACCTGAGTAATGATTTAGGTAAGAATTCTGATATTATATTACTTGACTCAATCCTTAGAAAGAGGACTTTGATTAAAAAAAAAGCAGTTGAGCGGGAGCAGCAGATCATTTGTCTTACCAATGATTCAGCTACATTTGAAGGTTTTGCAGTTGAAACTACTGACCTTTTTCTGTTCCACCGTGCTCCATCGAGATACAAGCCGTGGATATAAACGCCGTCTTCTGGTGATGTGTCAGATGTATCAGAAGGAATAACCTGAAGGGAAAGTGTTCACACTAGTATTTTCCACACAATTTAGTCTTATAAAGAAAACCCTGGATACATATTCAAAACACATTCAGGGAAACTTGTTAAACTATAGTGTGCAAGCCATAGTATACAAAATTGTATAAAACTGTACATATTTTTTGAAGCATTTTTATCAGGTTTTACTGTATCTTATTAATTTTTTTAGAGGTTTAAAAGATGATTTATTTGCTAAGGTCTTTAGTGGAAAAAAATGGACAACATGAAAGAAAATGTACTTAAGGGAAGTAGAGAGATGGAAACTCAAAAAAAGAATTAAAATGTGGCAAAAAAAGTTAATAAATTTTAACTACAAATCTTATAAACTGTTCTACATAATATATACTTCTGTGTACAAAATTATACTACATACTAGATTTTACACACACATACATGCACAATATGTACAAGATTATGTCACAATATGAGAATTGACTCCAGATGCAAAAAAACTTAAAATACAGGAAAATTAAATCTAACAATATGTAAAGAGAGATTTAACTCAGAAAAGCATCTTGCTTTCACATCCTCACACTGATATAATGCTCATGTCCAGCCCAGGGTACATTTCCATTACCTTTGAATAGACAAAGGAGAAATGAAGGTACACATTCTTTTCACACACCTACATTGCTTTTTTCAAGAAAGAGGTCACTTCCTGAAGGCAGCACTCAACTGTAATTCAATGGCTCAGGAGGCTGAGGCAGGAGAATCACAAGTTCAAAGCTAGCCTCAGCAACTTAGTGAGGCCCTAAGCAATTCAGTGACACCAAGCCTCAAAATTAAAAAAAAAAAAAAAAAATTAAATAGAGCTGGGATGTGGCTCAGTGGTTAAGCACCTCTGTGTTCAATCCCTGGCATGCCCCCGCCAATCCTCACCAAAAAAACCCACTCAAGTCTGAGTGGATCTGAAACAACAGAAGGCCTCACCACATTCCTACATACAAGGCTTTTCTCCATGTGAGTTCTTCCATGCTGTTCAAAGAGAACTGGAAAGTTGAAAGTATTATCACATTTCTTAAAGGACAGAAGTAATTTCCCTGATGTGAATCCTTTTATGTCTTTGAAGGAAACTCTGGAAGTTGAGTACTGCCTCACCTTGCTTATCCACAGGGTTTTTCTACAGTACAAGTCCTTTCATACAACTGAACAAAACTAGAACATCTGGACACTTTATAATTCTTACTTGGATAGGGGTTTTTGTTTTTTGGCATGAATCTTTCAACATTAATCTTCCCAGTTCTTCCCACATTTCTCACATTCACAAGGCTTCTCTTCATGAGTACTTTCATATATGAGAAGGAAAATGAAACATCACACATTCATGGGGTTTGTTTCCCAGTGTGAGTGAAATGACTTTGAAGGCAACTGGGAAAACAGAATGATTTTCCATATTTTTTACATTTAAAGAGTTATTCAGTCCGATATGGTAGTGCACACCTAATAATCCCAGTGACTCAGGAGGCTGAGGCTAAAGGTTCACAAGTTTGAGGTCAGTCTCAGCAACTTAGCAAGGCCTTAAGCAACTCAGCAAGTTCCTGTCTCAAAATAAAAAATAACAAGTACTGGGGATGTGGGTCAGTGGTAGAATGCCCCCGAACTAAATCCTCAGTACCAAAAAAAAAAAAAAAAAAATTATACTGCAGTGTGAGACCTTTCACATCTTTCAAAGTGACAAGGAATATTGATTTACCGCATTTTAGATTCAAAGGAATTTCTCCAGTAAACTTCTTACATGATTATAAGTGAAATGGTAATAACAGAAGACTTTGCCCATTGTTTTCTTTAGTATTTCTCTCCAGTATGAGTTCTTTCATGTGAGTGAAGTTGACTAGATCTAGCAAAGACTTTTCCACATTGTTTACATTCATAGGGAGTCTCTCCAGTATGAGTTTGTTCATGTGAGTGAAGGTAAGAGGACTGAATGAAGGCTTTGCTATACTGCTTGCATTCATAGGGCTTCTTCCCAGTATGAGTTGGTTTATGGACCTGAAGGGAAAAGGAAATAGTGAAGGTTTTTCCATACTGTTCACATTCATAGGGCTTCCGTTCTGGATGAGTTCTTTGATGTCCTCTAAATGAAATGGAATGAGTGAAGTCTTTTCCACATTGCTCCTTTATAGGGCTTCTCTCCAGTATGAGTTACTTCATGGTGTTTAAGAGATTTGGAACATTTGAAGCCTTCCCCACTGTTTGCATTCATGGGGCTTCTCCTCCCATGAATTTGTTCATGTCTTCTAAATAAGCAGGGGAATTGAAAGGCTTTCCCACATACCTTACTCTGAAAAGTTCCATTTGCAGTGTGAGCTAACATGTGCTTTGCACACTTATGAGAGAAAAGGAGGCTTTCTCACATTGCTTACCTTCATAGGGTTTCTCTCCAGTATGAGTTTGTCCATGTCTTTGAATTGAAATGGAATGACTAAAGGCTTGACCACATTGCTTACATTCATGCTTACACTCCATTCTTTGAGATATTCTAAATAAAGTGGGATAAGCAAAATCTTTCCCACATATCTTACATTTCCTGGTGTGCATGATCATGTGACTTCAAAGACTTGTGAGTGAAATAAAGGTTTGACCACATTGTTTACATTCCTAGGGTTTCTCTCCTGAATGAGTTTTTTCATGTCTTCTAAATAAAGAGGGAAAACGCAAGGCTTTCCCATGTGTCTTACACTAAGAGGTTTATCTTCACTGTGTATTATCATGTGTCTTTGAACACCTGTGAGAGAAGAAAAGGCTTCACCACATTGTTTATATTCATAGGATTTCCACCAAGGATGAGTTTCTTCATGTCTTTCAATGAAACAACTGAAGACTTTCCCACTCACTGTACTTTTATAAGGTCCATTTCTAGTTTGTATTAATATTTGTGTTTAAACATGTTTGAGAGAAACCAGAGATTTCCCGTATTGTTTAAATTCACATGGCTTCTCTTCACATTCTCATGCTTCAAGGGTTTGTGTCCAGGGTGAGATATGATCTGCCTTAGATTGCTCCCAGAATTTTCAATCTGATCTTCAATGTTCTTGTCTTCCCATTTGTTTCCTCTCGAAGCCAGGTTTCTGAAGACTTCCTGAGTTACACCTCTATAAAGGTTCTTCTGGGAAGGATCCAGCAAAGCCCACTCCTCCTGGATGAAATTCATAGTCACATCCTCAAAGGTCATTAAGATCTAAAATATCCCACAAATGTATAGTAGAGGCCAGGAGAGATTGACAGCATGAGGAATCTATACTCAACATGCATGAAGTTCACATGATTCTCTGGCCTCCAGATGAATTCCATGATTTGGTCCATCAAATCTTTATGGCACTCAATTCCTCATAGCCATTCCAAAACTAGAATTTGACCACTCAAAAGGCAAACAGTACAGTGTTTTACACCTTCTTGGTGGTGAGTTCACAGGAAGTAAGGAGGGCTCCTGGGTCACTCCTAACTTCTTTGTTGGTTGCATCTCTATTATCTGTCCTAACAACATCCATTTTTCACTTCTGTGGTGACCTGGCATCCTCTCAAGGGACCGCCTGGCACCCAAGCTTGCAGGGGACACAGGCTGCGCAGAGTCACCTAGGCCTCCTGAGCAGAGCACACTAGACCGGGATTATATCTCATTGATTTTTGCCACAACTGAAGAACATTGGATTATTTGATTCAAATACTGAGATATTTGAAAGTTCTATCATAGGGTAACAAGACAAATATCAAATACTTTATAGAACACAAAGAATGAAAGAAAGTAGAATTGCTTATAATGGGTTAAAGTATATAAATTCTATAAATCCTTCTTATTTAAACACTTGACTTTGATATAATGATATGCTGCTGAGTGGAAGGAGTTACTGTACCTCAAATTCATATCCTAGTAAATCAATAGGGATGGTGTATTTTCTGGCATAATTCTGCATAGCTCCGGTTAAAAAGGCTTGGGTGAAAAAGAAACCTGAGAGCCAAAACACATGAGGTTTTCCTGAAGCATACCAGTCCTATAAAGAGAAAAAAAATGTTATGTCCACTTTTTTAACTTATACAAATGTCAGTTAACATATAATTCCTGATTCCAGTTTTTGTATATGCTACCTATACTTTCCACCTTAAGACTCTTCCCTGACATCAAACACACCACCTTCCCTCTTTTCCTTTCTAGTTACTCTTGGAAATTGAAAATAATTTGAACACAAATCTGAATAAAACATGGTTTGAAAATTTCAAATCTTCTGCAAAAAATCAAATGTAAATTCTTTGAAGACCTACTATATTACTTGTCCTACTCAAAAGCCACCATCTTTCTAAATCTTACATTGTCCATAGCCTTTCTATGTTGCTTCCAGTTCCTTAATTCTCTTAATCCCTCTGTCTCCATAACCATGACCCCCCCCTGTTCAGATATTCATGATCTTCTTTCTATATCAATTTACTCTCTTCTTTTTCCCTCTGCTCAATACTTTTAGAACAATGCTGCCAGAATATACCTGACCATACATAGTTTGGATCCGATTTATCATTTTGCATAACTCTTCAGTAACCTACCCAGTTCTTTAGTGACCCACCAACTTAAAAGCCTAAGTCTCTTAGTCTCCTATTCTAGACACATCACAATCTCACCCCAAGTGCACTTTCAGCTCTCTTTTTTTACCTACCTTCAAACATCCTAATTAAACTGGATTATTAGGTGATCTCTTCTGTGCTGGGTGAACATCTGTTTTTTGTTGTGTTCTTTTTTGTTTTGTTTTGTTTTCCTGTCTGTGTTAAAGTAATACCACCTTTCTTTCTCCCCAGAGGACAAACCCTTCTTGTACTCTCAGTCTGAACCTTCCTGTACTCTCATTCCAAGGCCTTCTGGTGGTGGAAATCCACCTAGCCTCCTGGGATGGGCATTGATTCATACCTGGCCAATCATACTTCATGTTACAGTGACTGAACCAGTGATGATGGACATGCAACCCAACCAAAGCCAGAGATGTAGAAACTCTTGCTATGACTTATAAGGACAACTCACTCTCAACTCTTTGACATTTCAAAGATGCAAGAACAGAGCTACTGTTGTTATCTTGTTACAGATGAGAAACTACCTGAGAATGGAGTTAACCAAAGGTAATGGAGCAAGGAGATGAAGTGTAAGAAGTCAAGAACAAGTAACCATGTTTGCAACGCAGGTCAAATCCTACCTGAAGTTACTTTAACTCTTGGACTTTTTAGTTACATGAACAAACAAACTTTCTTTCTGCTTATGACAGAATTTTGTTACTTCCTATGGAATCTATCTTAAATGATACAGATCCTTTCACCCCACAGCTACATAGCTGTCTTTAAGTCTGTTTATTTTCTTTGCAATATTCATAACCTTTCATCCTTCAGACCCCGCTCAAATGCTACCTTATCCATGAAACAAACCAACCCTTCCTTCGTTTCCTCCTCCTCCTCCTCCTCCTTCTTCTTTTCTCTCTCTCTCTCTCTCTCTCTCTCTCTCTCTCTCTCTCTCTCTCTCCTCTCTCTCTCTCTCTCTCTCTCTCTCTCTCCTCTCCTCTCCTCTACTCTCTTCTCCTCTTCTCTTTTTCTCTCTCTTTCCCTCCCTCCCTCCCTCCTTCCCCCAGGGGTAACCAGGGAATAAACCCAGGGGCACTTAACCATTGAGTCACATCCCCAGCCCTATTTTGTATTTTATTGAGAGATAGGGTCTTACTGAATTGCTTAGGGTCTTGCTAATTGCTGAGGCTGACTTTGAACTCACAATCCTCCTGCCTCAGCCTCCTGAGCTACTAAGATTACAGGAATGTGCCACCGACCCCAGCTAAATTCTGCTTTCTTGAATCAAAAGAGCTCTCTCCTCCTTTGAACTCCTAGAGCATTTTACGTGTTGGTCTTTTAGAACTCATCCCTTTCTAAACTATGTTAATTTTTGCCTGTATTTTTTTTTTGATACATAGCTTATTTTTCTGTGGGCTATTGGCAGCTTGAAGGCAGGACTCATGCTGCAATCCTCTTTTTATCCCAAAGCAAACAACAAGGTGTCTTGAACAGATTGGGATCTCAATTCATTTGCTGAATGAACAGATGAATCACTATAATGAACTTTGTTGCTGGGTAAGGAAGAAGTCAGCTTTGTGTGCTAGGAGGAATGGAACAAACTGCTGGTGAAAATATTGCCACAGCATAAGTTAGCAGATCAAGAAGTAAATAAAGACAGACAAGGAGTTTAACAAAGGCAAAAGACAGGCAGAACCAGCCCCACACACCAGACACAGTCATGCCCACTTGGAATTTCAGCTTTTTGGGAAGTTGAGACAGGATGATCACAAGTTCAAGGTCAGTCTCTGCAACTTAGTAAGACCCTATCTCAAAATATAATATAAAGGGCTGGGATGAAGCTGAGTGGAAAGCATCCCTGGATTCAATTCTCCTAACTGTAAAACAAAAGCAAGCGAGCAAACAAACAAACTGAGAAAACAAGGATATAGAAACTCTTGCTTTCCCAGAGCTTCCTTTAGGGAAGAATTTCATTGGTGCCTTTGGTCAACTACCTATACAATCTCTGAATTAGTTACCATTTAATGAGTGCTTAGTACATGCCAGGCACTATGCTAAGCACTTTACATGTATCACCTGGTGTAGTCCATAAAATAATTCAGTGAGTTAGGCATTATTCCTTTCATTTTGTAGATGAGAAAACTAGGGTAGAAAGATGAGTAACTTGCACAAAGTCACGAATGTCAGATCCAGAAATTTTCCTTGGATTGTAGCCAATGTGTGAAAAGTATTAAAAAAAAATGGGCACAGGAAAGAAAAAGGGAATATGAACTGAATGCTTGTTTTCCTCCAAAGTATATGTGTTGAAACTAACCTCCAATTTCATGGACTTTGGAGATGGCACCTTTGGGAGGTTATTAGGCCATAAGGGTAGAACCCTTTTTTTTCATACAGTTTTTAAAAAATTTTTTTTTAGTTATATATAACACCAGGATATAACCCTGACATAATCACAGAAGCATGGAAAACAACCTGCTCCAATTCAGTCCCCTGCATGGTGTTACCTCTCTCCACCTGGGTGGAACCCTCTTGATGGGTTTAGTATCTTTATTTAGAAGAACAGGCACCCAATCCCCTCAACACATCTATGAACCAGGAGGGCACCCTGATATGGTCTTTCTAGCCCCTCTAGAAGTGTGAGAAATAAACGTCTGTTGTTTAGATCATTCAATCTACTTTACTTTTTACAACAGCCTGAACTAAGACAGAAGATCAACAGGATGAATGGTGAAAGAAAAATGAAAAGAGGATAGAAAATTCAGATGACTCATTACTTAATTTGTCAACTCTAAGAAACATTCAGAGATGAAAAAGAGTTCAGGATAAAGAAATATAACAAAAAAAAAAAAAAAAAAGAAAGAAAAAAGAAAAATAACAAGAAAACTGACAGTTTTCTGTAAAGGTAAAATGACAAGGGAGGAAACCCATTCAGCATTATAGTCTATACTGTTTCTTTGGTTAAACATGTAATATCCACAAAAAGCTCCTATAAGTTAAAAAACAGTCCATAAGAAAAATGGGCCTGGGGTATGAATAGGCAATTCACAGAAAAAATACAAGTAGCAAGCACATATACCAAAAGAAACACAGGCACATTAATAATCCAAGGAAGTCAAATTGAAACAAGTTATGCTAGACCTATCAGATTGGAAAAATTTTTAAAGGAAATATGAGAAAACCTGTTTTCTCCATATCCTAACAAGCACTGTTTATTTTTTGATAAGCTTTAACAGTTAAACAAATGATATTTTTGTATAATAAAAAGGGAACTGTTATGGTTTAGATATGAAATGCCCCCCCAAACTCCACGTTGAAGGTTTGATTCCCATCTGATGGCACTTTTGGGAAGTGGTAGAGGAAGTTCTGTCACTGGGAGCATGACCCTAAAGGGGCTATTTGGCCTCTTGCCCCTTCCCCTCTTTCTTTTGCTTTCTAATCTCTCTGAAGTGAGTGCTTTATTCTATCCCACACTCCCCACTGATATTCTGCCTTGCCACAAACCCAAAGCGACACAGCTAAGCAAACATGAACTGAAATCTCTGAAACCATGAGTCAAAATAAATATTTCTTCCTTTTAAGTTATTTAACTCAGATATTTTGTTACAGTAAGTTGACTAACATAGCATCTGAACACTAAAAGATCATATACACTTGTGAATCTCTAAATGAATATTGTTGGGATTCATCCCACCCGATACTTTTGCATAAATACCAACCATAGGTTGGGAGCAAGCAGGGGAGTTAAGAAGGAAAAGCAGTGTCCTGTCTTCTGTTTTCCTGTGCCCTTAACATCTTGGTAAAGGGGGGAGATTCAGAGCATTTACCTTCCCCTAATTTAATGACATAGGAGATAAGAAGCATTGATTTTAGGGCTGGGGAGATAGCTCAATTGGTAAAGTGCTTGCCTTACAAGCACAAGGCCCTGGGTTTGATCCCCAGCACTGCAAAAACAAACAAACAAACAAACAAGAAGCATTGATTTTAAAGCAATAGACAATTATGGATAAATCCAAGTCTCAGGTTTTTTTTCTGTAATTTACACAGGTATTAAAATCATAAGACAATATTAAACTGTGGTCTCAGAGAACCACAAGCTTAGAATCTTCAGAAATATAAATATCACACATTATTTGGGTTTGGCTAAAGCAAAATTTTAATTTTCTACTCAGTACTTTGAAATGTGTATATTTTTCAGTATTCTAAAGTTTTGGTTAGGGGATGGGGCTGTAGCTCAGTGGCAGAGCCCTTGCCTAGCATATGTGAGGCACTGGGTTTGATCCTTAGCATCAAATATAAAAAAAAAAAAGTAAAATAAAGACATACTGTCCATCTACAACTACAAAAATATTTTTAAAAACATTTGGTTAGATTGTCATGAAGCTACTAATCACATTCCACTCAACTCAGAGACTTTAAAGTGACCACACTCAACTACTAACATCTTCTCAACTAAAAGAAATACACACATACACATATATATATACACATAAATACACACATATATATATACATACATATATATATTTATATATATATGTATAAATGAAATCTCTTTTACCTGTAAAAACTTCAGTCGGGCTAGAAAATCTGTGATGTAACTTCCTAGGGGCTTAAGACTTGGGTATGATCTTTGAGCCCATAGTTCAGGAACTTTTCCAACCAGTAAGCTGCCAGAAAGTGCCTCCAGTGCAGAATCCATTACCACCACACCCTTAATAGCTTTTTTAAGGTCCCATAGAGTATTACGTATGGTTATAATTAAACTACAATGAAAGAAATTTTATCATCAATATATATATGATAGTAAATATCAGCATACAGTCTTTTCAGAAGAAGAAATAACAGGAACCTCATTCATAGGGAGTGTTTTCCAAAGTGTGGCTACCTCCCACTAGTGGTATGTGAGGTAACTTTAGATAATATTTGGATGAACATGTTTAATTTTAATCATTACACACATTTTAAAATATAGAAAATAGTACCATTAGCATATACAAATTTTTGCTTTCTGACTATTAATGCTTAGGATCTGGCTAATTAAAAAAATTTTGTATGTTGACAGATTAGGGTTTTATAGGTCTGTGGGGGTAAAAAATGGTGTTATGACTTATTAATTGAATGCAGAAAGAATATGTTAGGCTAATTAACATCTATCACCTCAAATCTTTAGCATTTTCTGGAATGAGAACATTAGAAATTTACTCAGTGACATTAAAATATATGGTATTCAATTATTAGCTATATTCACAATGCTCTGCTACTGATCTAAAAAAAAAATCAAACTCACTTCTGAGGTTTTGTACTCTTTGATTATCATCTCCTTATTCTCTTACCACCACTCAGTGTCTCCTTCCTTTCTTTAAAAATTTTTAGTTGTCAATGAACTTTTATTTTATTTATATGTGGTGCTGACAATTGAACCCAGTGCGTCACATATGCTAGGCAAGGGCTCTACCACTGAGCTACAACCCCAGTTCCCAGGATCTTTTTCTATAAATTCCATTGTTTTAGAGTCTACATATAAATGAGAAAACATACATTGTCTTTCTGTGTTCAGTTAATTTCCCTTAGCATAATAGTCTCCAATTATATTCATGTTGTTGCAAATGACAAAATTTCTTCTTTTTTGACTGAAGAGTATGCATGTGTGTGCATATGTGTACATATATACACATATATATACATATATATCACAGTTTCTTTATCCATTTTTTTTTTTTTTTGGGGGGTGCTGGGGATCGAACCCAGGGCCTTGTGCTTACAAGGAAAGCACTCTACTGACTGAGCTATCTCCCCAACCCCTTTTTTTTTCAATATTGTTTTAGTTGTCAATGGATCTTTTATTATTTATTTATTTACATGTGGTGTGAGTATTGAACCCAGGGCCTCGCACATGCCAGGCAAGTGCTCTACCACTGAGCCACAACTCTAGCCCTCCATTCATTTCTTGATTGGCACTTAGGATTGATTCCAAAACTTGGTCATTGTCAATAATGTTGCAATGAACATGGAAGTGCAGATGTCTTTTTGACATGCTGATTTCAAATCTTTGGGTAAATACTCAGAAGTAGGATAACTGGTACATACAGTAATTCTGTTTTTAGTTTTTTGAGGAAACTCCATATTGTTTTCAATAATGGTTTTACTAATTTATGTTCCTACTACCAGTGTTTCAGGGTTCCCTTTTTTCCACATCCTCTCCAGAACTTATTTTTTATCTTTTTTTGGGGGGGTTACTGGGGAATTGAACCACTGAGCAACACACCCAGCCCATTTTTTATATTTTATTTTGAGATGGGGTCTCACTAAGTTGCTTAGGGCCTTGCTAAGTTGCTGAAGCTGGCCCTGAACTCATGATCCTCCTGCCTCCACCTCTCTGTTGGGATTACAGGAGTGTACCACCATACCAGCTCTGGTTTCCTTTGATATGCAGAATCTTTATTTTGAAGTTCTAATTGTCTATTTTGCTTTTGTTACCCACAATTTTGGGGCCATATCTAAAAAATCATTGTCCAGACCAATGCTATGGAGTTTCCTCTCTGTTTTCGTCTGGTAAGTTTTACAGTTTTAGGTCTTGTTTGTCTTTAGTCTACTTTGAGTTGATTTTTGTATATGATATAAGGTCCAATTTCATTCTTTTGTGCATATATATGTATATATGTATGTATACATATAGATTTATATTTATTTGTATGTTTTTTCATGCCATTTATAGAAGATAGTCTCATTATTCCATTATATATTATTGGCAGGTTGTCAAAGTTCCAATTATCATAGATATATGTGATTCTTTTCTGGATTCTTTATGCTGTTCCACTGATCACTGTGTCTATTTTTATGTGAGTATCATGCTGTTCTCATTACTACTGCCTTGTGATATAACTGAAATCAGGTAGTGTGATGCCTCTAGCTTTGTTCTTTTTGCTCATGATTGCTTTGGCTATCTGGGGTATTCTGTGATTCTATATGAGATTACAAAAAAAAAATTTTTTTTTGAACCAGGGATTGAATCCAGGGGCACTTAACCACTGAGCTACACCCCTAGCCCTTTTTATTTTGCAATAAGGTCTTGCTAAGTTGCTGAGTGTCTTGTCAGGTTGCAGAGGCTGGTTTTGAACTTGTGATACTTCTGCCTTTGCCTCCTGAGCCGCTGGGATTGTAGGCATGCACCATTGTGTACAGCTAAGATTTTTTTCTATATCTACATGAAATGATATGGAATTTTGATAGGGTTGCAATAAATCTAAATCTCACTCTGGGAGAACCCAGTTAAATTAAATGAGAATTATTTAAGGGAAAATATTGGGTAAATAATACTATAGGTGACATGCAAATATGGAAGAAATTGAAAAGATGTTATATACAATGACTGAAACAATACATTAAAACAAATTATAGATTCATTTGTACCCTTGCAAATATTTTGTTTCCCACTTCAATCCAAACTGCTAAGAAAACCATACACATACCTATAGTGAGTATAGATGTATGTGCAACTGGGGCACAGTATGCTATTATAAATAAATAAATAAATAAATATAGTGTTTGTAGAATAAATAATTAAAGAGGGCAACATAGTATTTTAATATATTTTAAAGTGTCAACAAGTACAGAAACTAAAATTAATTTGGAAACACTTCAGAAAATGCATAACCAAAACAACTCACCATTCCTTAATTCAGTAGAATATTCAATAAAAAATTCAAAGCAAATAATTCATTTATTATCATTACTACCTAATCAACTTAGGTTGCATTTAGTAAGAAAATAGAGATGTATGTGTGTCAGGTGGTAGAAAAACAAAAAAGATATGCCTATACATAGGCTTCATTAATGCTCATTCCGCCTTTAATTCCTGAGGAGAATAATAATGGATGAGAAGTTATAATTAATGAATATTTTAATCAGTAAGAACATATTTCTTTTTCATCACCTTTACATTATAAAAGATATTCTATCTTAAAATTTGTCATGAAATTTTAAAAAGGTGAAAAATTTAAATGGGAGGTTTTGATAATCTTTTCTTAAAAATTTTTATTCAGTACCAGTGTGTCTTTTTGTCAACTTTGGTGGCTTGCCTTCTGAATTACTGGAGATAAGGATACTTACTTGTTAAATCGTTCCATTTCTTGTACTAATACAGTATTCATACTCTCTTCATATCTCACAGGATACTTCATTAGTGCTGTTTCAATATCAAAATCACATGGAAGCTACAAGAATGGATTTGAAGATCACAAATACTCAGAATGGAAAATTAGTTTCATTCAGTTAAAATATCAATAATAGCTAATACAAGAGTGTTACTATATGGCAGGTACTATGCTGCTTTCCAAAATTAACTAATTTAATCCTTAGGTGATATTATTTTTGTTTTATAGATAAGAACATTTAAATTCAGAAAAGTCAAATTATTGGCCCAATGACACAGAGCCCAAAAGTAATCTGTTTAAATCCATAGGTCTCTGATTCCAAGACCCATGTTCTTAACTACTATAGCACTTTACAGAAAATATATAATTCTGAAAAGTTGTGGAATTTCTTTTTGTAAATTGAATCTTATTTTCCACTGATAAAACTTATTTACCATTTCCTAACTGTTTTGTGTTTATTTTTCTCTTTTTCCTTGTGTTATAGGGGATTGAATCTAGAAGTAGTCTATCACTGAGCTACATTGCCAGCCCTTTTTATTTTTTTAATTTTTGAGACAGGATCTAAGTTATACAGAATGGCCTTGATTTGCAATCCTTCTGACTCGGCCTCCAGAATGACTGGAATTACAGGTGAGTGCCACTGTGCCTGATTTATTTCTAATTAATTATCAACTGGTTCCAAACTTTGTAAAAGTAGCAGGTTCCCACGGTATAGGGAGAAAGAAGGTCACTTCATGTCTGATTTCTACATGGCACCTCAGAGACACTTGAAGAGATGAAGTGAACTTTGGGACTGCTGGTGAAGGCCTTTCAAGACACTGGAATTCATACTTCTAAATGGGCAAAGAAGTTTCCCAATTGGGGAAGTCCTAAACTAAAAGATCTGCACTTCCCTGATGATCTGAAGGTGATGGTCCCTGGAGAGTACAAAAGAATTCTAATTCCAGGGTCTTCTGGCTCTGCTCAAACAACCTTTTAACCCAGATAAGCCCCAGATGCCTCTGCCAGATAACCCATTAGAGGGCTCATTTTAGAGGGCAAGAATCTTTTCCCACAGAGATAAACCACAGAAACGGCAGGGGCCAGGTGTTAGAAGGGGTGAATGGCAGAAGCAGCCATACAGGGGTGGGGGTAGGATGTGCTAGTGTCCTTTCAACCATGGCTGTAGGCAGTGCTGCTCCTCTCCCTTCTCCAAGAGGCCACTGCCAGGCATCTGAATAGGCTCACCTAAGAGAGCACTGGTGCAGCCCATGGGCTTTGAAGACAAGTGGGCTAGGGCTAGATTCTGCTCTGTTATACTGTCTGGTGCTGAAATAAGGACATATTGATAGTACTTGGAGGAAGAGTTGCAAGCATTTGTGTTTAGTAACATAACCTTTTGAAACTTCCATTAGTAGTTCTTTACTGAAATTAAAGCTCACAGAAACAAGGTAAGAATAGAGAGTACCATTCTACTTAGTAGGAACTAAGTATGTTGAGCTGTATTAGGAAAAGAAGTTTTAGCATCTAGCTTAGCACTGATCATATCTCCCTGTGCCTTCTTAATTCCTAAGGTATAGATTAAAAATCAAGTCAGAACATTTCCTCCATTTTTAAAAAGTTGTCATCTACCTTTTATTTAGAAATGAAAATAAATTATACATATACATTAACTCATCCTTGACTGTAGTTACTAAGAACATTAAATTAATGTTATACAATATGTATTATTCTCACCACTTATCGGACTTAGAAACTAATGCTTAGAGGAGTAAAGTATCTTGCTTAAGATCATGCTGCTGATAAATGGGAGTTTTCAGACTGTCATATCAGTACCATTTTTATTTCTATTATCTTATAAGCAATATATTATAAGCAAATATTACCTTGTTGAGTATATCTTCAGTAATTTCTAATAGAATTTGGTCAGTGCTTCCTGAGGATCCTGTCTGTTTTGAGCCTCCCTGAGTGAGAAGCAAGGACTCAAAAAGGATTTTTGTTTGCTGAAGATCTTTGGAGATATCAACATTTTCATGTAATCCAAATATCTCAGGATCTTGAGAAAATGGAAGTTTCTACCACAAAATAGAATAAGCACGTGTCACATTTTCATTGGATACTGAAGGGAATCAGGATATGCCATCTCAAAATATGCCACTTTAACATAAGAATGGATGAAGTTAATATAAAATCACTAGATACAAAAAGAATTCCCTTCCCTCCCCTCTTCTGCCTAAAAGTAGGGCATAAATTCTCCACTGTCCTTTACCAGGATGAGAGCTATCCGTATCACTGGAGACTGAAGGCTGGCACTGGGATGAGTATACACAACATACTGTACTAAGATAATTCTTATTTTCTATTCTGCCATATATTTCCTAATTACTCTCTTACAATTTATCACCACAGAAGCCCAAGCCACCTTTCTTTTGTTTAGTCAATTCTTCACAATTCATCATCCTTTATTTAAATGGTATATAAACCTCCAAATCATCTGCTGCTTTTCATTTGCACTTATTTTCTGTGAAGCCCTTGTACACAAAATATTAACATCAGTACAAATTGTATGTCTTTTCTCTTGCTAATCTGTGTTTTGTCAGTTAAATTCAGAGGTCCCAGCCAATAATATAAGAGGGTAGAGGTAAGTATTTTTTTCCCTATAAAACATTAATTCATAAGGGAGACTGTGCATATCAAAAAAAGGTTTAAAATCAACTGAACATCAAATGATAGAAGAATCAAACTTTTAAATTTTCACTAATTAGTAGGAAAACAAACATCTTGATAGTTGATTGAAATCATTAATACTTATCTAAAATGTACACATTAGAGAGGAAACATTTCATCATTTCCTTTTAGAAAAATCACACAGAAAGCCAACCCCAAATACAATGGTATCAGTTACCTTGATGAATTCAATATAGTCCTCATAAGTGCCTTTGGGAGGTGCAAAATAATTCCCACTGGGAGAAAACTTATAATGAGGAACTTCGATTATGTGTGGATTATAAAAGTCAGCGAGCATGGTTAATAGGAGGCGTCTGTCCCAATCATCTGTTACTCTTCCTCCATAATTACATTCTCCAGTCAGGTAAGAAATAGCTTCAAATGGAATTGTATCATATTCATTTATAAATAACTGAGACAAAGAAAAAATGAAGAAAAAAACTTAAATTCCTTCTATTTATTTCCATTTTAGGATTGTATTATCTATCTTTCTATCTACACAGAAAAGAGGTTGAAAGAGCTATTATCATGGAGTGGTTGTCTGAGATTTAATGTTTTATTTTAAATTTCTTTATCTGCAACTCCCATTTAAAAAATAAATACATGTTGCTTATTTAATGAAAAAAAATTTAAAAAGATGACATGAAAATTACCAAGTCTTTTTAAATGTGAAATTGGATAAAACTTGTTCAGATAAATTGGGTTCCATTTTGTCCCAAAGTAGATATTTAGCAATGTATAGAAATAATTTAGATAGTAACAACTGTGGTGCATGTGGTATGCTACTGGCCTCTATGGGGTAGAGACCTGGGATGTTACTACACAATCATAGGACAACAGCCCATAGCCCCAAATACCAATAAAGTCAAGGCTGAGAGGCTGTTGTCTGGTTTAGGACACCTTTCACAATGTGATAAAAACAATTTCAACCTGCTAATGCAGAACTTTATTCACACACTATGATAGAGTTCCACTAATAAGGAATACATATTGTTTCTAGTTTCCTTATTATCATGGATATAATAGGAATAAAAACTACTATTTACATAGCTTTTACATTGTCTTATCTCCCAGTTACCCTGTAGAGCAATAAACAGTCTGGAAAATGTAAAGTAATGTGAATTTATTTCTTCTAGTTCTATATTCTATACTCTTTTTAATGCACAGCAATTTTAAATAGTATGTGTATTGGGATGATATGTTACTGGTTGAGAGATTTTCCTATTCCTAAAATTTAGCTCATAGGACAGGTGTTACAACAGAAATGATGCACAGCTGAGAAAAACTTTTTCTAGATTATCCAGAGCCAAGTAAAAATGAGGCCAACATCATGGTTGTGACTCCCATGTTTTCAGGAGGAAGAGAAGTGTCAAGAGACAGAAGAGGAGGACTGAGAAAGAGGGATGGTCATCTATTTGGGGAATAAATTATTTGTGGAAAGAGGAAAGTTTCTCCCTCTCTTGTCTTTGGGGGAGGGCAAAGATACGTTCATCTGGCTTCCCTCCTCCAAATCAAGAGAATTTAAATTTGTGGTATATGTGAGAAATGGAGACCAACAACTCATTCCCTGATTGTCCATCCACTTAGCTATCAGTTTGCTGGTTTGCTCTTCTGGAAAGAGGTATATACTGGTGTGACCAGGTGAAGATGATTTAAAGGTTAAAACCCTCCTAAAGATATAAAAGCTCCTAAAGATATAAAAGAGGGATAAAAGATGCCTGTGGGTTTCAATATTGAGACTAGGAAGATTGATGACACTGGAGGCTGTACATTGGGGCCTGACTGGGTGATAAATTTTCAGTTGATTGATTATAGGCAGTAGGACAGTTTTAGCAAAATATTTTCCAAGCTTAGGCTGTACCAACAAAATCAATCTAAAAATTCAATGTTCAAAATCAATGTCATTTCATCATGTAATTTCAATTCCATAAGAACCAATTTCAATAACTGTCATAAGGATTTTCAAATTACACTTACCCCAGTTAAGGTCTCTGTTAATTTTAAAGAGTTGATAAAGTAATAATAATTTTGTTGATATCAATTACAAAATTTTATTATAAAATTTGGCATAAATACAATCAAATATTTATAGCCTAGAGATTTGTGATGTAGTTCAGTAGTAGAGCACTTGCTTAGCACGTATGAGGTCGAGTTTCATATCCAGCATTACCAAATAAAAAAATTATAGCCTTACAAAAACTCATCTTTATTGAAATCTAATATAATTCATTAGGGCTTTATCAATACTTCCTTTTTCCCTTCATGAGACCATAGGTAATAAAGGCCATTTAGAACAGCAAAGAATTAAAATTAATATTAATTTATTAATTATATAATTAATATTATTAATATTCTATGGTTGTGTGAAAAGTCAGCCATTCAGTTTCCCAGGCTCTTACAACTAAAGTCCATGCCTGTGGCCTGAGCTTGGCTACTTAAAACCCTAGACAAACTGGGGAGATTAGGATACAAAGAAATAGCAACAGCAAATAATATCTTTGGATGTGGTCATGTCATCAGAAGATCTGGAGCAGACCAGAGTTTGTGTGGTAGTTATGCAGGCAATGATTTCTAATGTTCAACAAGGGTAGAGATGCTGCTCTTATCAAACATGGTATAATTCTAGATATGGCTCTGGATGCCTTTCCTCTGGGTCTGGATTTCCAACTGTTTGGTAATCTCTGAGCTACCCAGTATTTTTTCCATTGTTTCCATATATTACTTTTCTGTTTAATGTAGAGCACCTGCTTCTACTTCTGTTGACTGATAGAACTAAATTGTAGAATTGGCTGAGTGGAGGGTGAAAGAAGACAGTGAGGACCTATAGAAAGCCTGCACTGCAAAAAGCCTGGCACTGCAAAAAAGATGAAAAGAACCAGGGTCCTTGATGACAACACTGTTGTGTTGCTGAATCAACTAACTTCAGAGCTTGTCCTTTCTATCCACCTCTTTTTTTTATGTGAGATAATAAATTTAATTATGGCTTAAGCCAGTTAAAATCAAGTTTCCCATTACTTGCAACTGAAAGAGTTCAGATGGAGATAGTGCTCCATAAATCAGTTATTACAACAATCTACCCACATACTAGTGATGTTGAGAGAACTGAGTCAGTTATTGTAAACAAAGGAACTTGCTAGGAACTGGTTAATAGTAATCCTTCCTAAATGTTAGTTCTTTTCCAATATTACCTGTAGTTGCCGGATACTGATGCGTAAATCTGATTCATTAAATCCATATGGAATATTCCAACCAAGAGGACCAAATTTTTTTCTCTCTTGCACAAGAGCATGAAAAAAGCAGACTCCAAACAGCAACTTCTCCCATGACTTTTATATAAAAATTATACAACCAAAAATTCTGATTAGATTTCCATCAGTAAAATGAGGGGAACAGATGATCTTTTTCATGACAAGGTTCTATGACTATGTACCTATTTGACTATGTATCTAAAGTACTATTTTAAAAAGATAACTATCGGGCTCGGGTAGAGCACTTGAGTAGCATGTGTGAGGCACTGGGTTTATTTCCCAGCACCACATATAAATAAATGAATAAAATGAATGCTTATCAACATCTAAGAAAATATTTTTTAAAAAGATAGCTATCTAAAATAATACTTATTGTAAAAAGCATTATCACTTAATACAAATTTCCAAAGCTAAACAAACCATAATATTAAACTTCATTAAAATGCAAAAATGTAACTATTTGACCCAGATATTAGCTAAAATACTTGGTATTATTCATAGATATTTACAATATCAGTACTCAAATGTTATCCTGTAGTCTTGCTGGCATGTACTTGAGTGCATGTATTTAGTGCAGAAGAATGATTATTAGGCTATGAAAAATCCCAATATATAATAATTCCTGACTTTGTTATTTTTCAACTGGAGATCACTTTTGAAACCACTGTTTATTTGATCTATACATGACATCTTCATATGCTGAAATATGGATATCACATGGACCTCTCATAACCTGTGTCAGCATTTTGGGGGATGACCACATTTCTTTAAGGTTCCCCAAGTAAATTGCAAGCAATTATGCCATGTACTTTAAGTCAGATCAACTCAAACAGTCCTAAATCTATCCTCTGGATGCCTGGAACTACAGGCACACTCTGCTGTGCCCAGCTTATTTATTATTAAAGTGCAAGCAGGGCATGGTGGTATGTGTCCCAGCTACTCAGGAGGCTGAGTTAGGAGGACTGCTTAAGCCCTGGAGTTCAAGGCCTGCCTGGGTAACATAGCAAGACTCTGTCTCAAAAACAAACAAACAAACAAACAAAAAAAGAGTTAAAATACAAGCCTTCTGCTGGGTGCGGTGGTGCAGGCCTATAATTCCAGTTACTGGGGAAGCTGAGGGAGAAGAATCACAAATTTGTGACCAGCCTGGGCAACTTAGCAGGACCATGTTTAAAAATAAAATTAAATAGGTTGGGGATGTATCTCAGTAGCAGAATGTTTGTCTGGTATGTGCAAGGCCCTGGGTTCGATTTCTAGCACTGTGGGGTATGGCAGGGAGTGAGCATGCTGTGCATTATTAAGCTGATATACTCTTGAAATAATGTACATAAATCAAAGGATATTTTAAATATACCAAGTAAATGCCATGGTGAAACATTTTATATGAGAACATCATTTTGGCAATGAAAATAATTCATACATATTAATTTACATATATTAATAAATCACATATATTAATTTACATATATTTTCCAGACACTGTATTTTCACATAATTTTCTTTATTTTTTTACTTGGTACATTATAGTTAACACAAAAGTGGAAATTGTTGTGATATGTTCATATATGCACATAGCATGGCGTGATTTCATTCTGCAACTCCCATGCCTTTTCCCATCCCTCCTTCCTCCCCTTCGGTTCCCTTGACCTATTCCACTGTTCTCCCTTCTCTTTTCATGAGATTCTCCCTTGTCCCACATCTTTTTTTTTTTTTTTTTAATTCCTTATTTCTCTCTCACTTCTACATATGAGAGAAAACACTCAATTCTTGACTTTTTTGAGTCTGGCTTATTTCACTTAGTATTCACATATTGACTTTTCTTTAGGCAGGGACCATCATTCAAGTTTTGTAAAACTAGCTGCATTGTTTCTGGTTTTGGTCTTTATTTACATAGGTTCTTCCAAAAGCACAACTTGAAGGAAAAATTAGGGTGAAGGTGGGTTTATATGGGAGGTGATGCCATGAAGCAGAAAAGGAGTGGGGAAAGGAAGACAGGGCAAGAGGAAAAGTCAATATTAGAATGAATTATTAAAGTTGTTGCTGCGGCAGGGACACGATTCTTCTGGGAAAAGTGGTTCCTGAATAGCTCAGGATCTCCCTGGAAGTGATAATGTATCTGTAGGCCATAAGGGTTCTGGTGGCATCAGAGAAATCTTGGAGACAGAAAGCAGAAATATGCATACTTGAGTTGGGGTGCTGTCAGTATAAGGTGAGTGAGCACAAAAGAGCTTTCTCTTTTACAGTTGTAGCTGAAATTAGATATGACTAAAGAGATGTGAAAAGGAATATCAGGAAAGTTTGCTCATAGTCCTATTATCTAGATTTCCCCCTACCCTGCCAAAACTAGATGTTCTAAAAAATTCTTAAAACATAATGATTTTCAAAGTGTGAGTTCAGGATCAGCAGTATCACCTGAGACTTAGTTAAAATGGCAAATTCTTTAAGTCTCACCCCAGGCCTACTGAATTAGAAACTCTGGGGGTGGGGTTCACCAAGATGTTTGAAAAAACCTTCTAGGAGAATTTGATGCACACTGAGAATGAATGTCACAGGACATTTGCACTTTTTCTGATCTTACTCTAGCTTCCATTTTTTACTACTAGAGATGTTGCTTGGTGAAGCCTTACATGAAATGATGATATGCAACATGGATGTTAATTTTGCATGTCCCCAGATCCCAATATTTGGGGCATTGATATTGTTTGATCAATGTTGTAATATAGAAAGAATCAGAATGATTCTTCTTCAACACAGTGCCATTTTTCATTGAGTGATCTGAGCCCCAAATTAGTTCTGCTTATTATTCTCTGTTTCTGGACCTCTTTCTTCTAGGTGCTAGGGCTCAAACTCTGATGGGGATCAAATACTATGCTACTTTCTCCATTCTAGTAAGCTCTTTTTCTAGCTAAAAAACACACAAAATAACACCTTTCTCCCAGCATTACAAATAAAATGACTGCAGAAGTAGGGACACACAAATTATCATCAAGCAGATGAGACTGAATTCCAAAGAATTTGGTCATTTGTTTTACCTTCAATTAACATTCTTCTAGTTCAACTAGGCAAATATGATAAGTACTATATGTTGAAATGAGGGCAGGGGGACAATTTCCCCCCGATACCGTTTCCTTTCATGATGGGAAGCCTCAACTAATGTATCATCCCTTACTTTTCTCCATCCCTGTACTCATTTGCTACCGAAAAGGAAGAAAATTTGGGAAAATCAACCAAATATGATTTGCTCAGTTTCTCCCTTAGAAGTGATCTTCCTACAGGGAACTGAGTTTTCCTCTACTCCTGTAGAAGGATAAATCTTAATTCTGGGGTTCAGTAATAAGTAATCCATTTGCTCACAGATATAAGTTACATCATCTTCCAATCTAGTCTATATAAAAAATTAAGAGCATGCTTTGGATCCCCTATGTTTATACTTTTTCCTGCTTCTCAAGTGGTAAGAATTCAGACAGGGAAAATGTGTGTTATTTATTGGGACCTTCTGAAGTTCCCAGTACCATGTAAAACTGTTTTAGATGGATATGCTGAAAAACATTATTAATATGCTAAGACATTATCACTTGAATTTAAGTTCCATGAAGGCAGATTTCCTTGTATCTATTCTTTTTCTCACTGCTTTATGTGTAGTACCTAGAGAGTGCCTAATACACAAATTTGTTGAAAAAATGAATAAATGATGCAAAGAGTACTAGATAGATTACTACTCTTGGGTGTTAATTGAAAACACTGTTGCACTTTGATTTACAAGCTAAGATACATTCATTCATTCAAAAAATATTTACTTCAATATCAACTATTGGGGTGAGCAGAACACAAACTACTGGGAACAAAATAATGAAGCAGATAGGAATAATTTGTCTTGTTAGGAAATGCATGAAGTTTAAAACATTAAATAACAATTTTATATTAACATATTTAATCACTATAAAAGCACAATTTAAAAGTTGCAGAAGTTAGATATTACCAGTTCTTTTCCCTGGCACCCCTTGAAAAACTGAACATCAGAAATTGGATCAGTGAGATACGACTGAAGGAGATTTAGCCGAAGGCCCGTGGGAGGTTCATTAGTCATTTTTACTCCATTCTGTAGAATTGTTACTGGGAACTAAAACAAAATATATAAAAAGCATTTTGCAAAACAGCAATATTGGCCCTTAAATGAATACACCAGTGAATTAAAAAATGTCTAATACTGAAGACATACAATGTCTAAATATATGTATTGACTTCTATAATAAACAAACATACTTTTGGAGATGGGTAACTTGTGAGCCAAAGTCTAAAAGATGAGTTACAGGTTTCAGTGCTAAAATCTTCACATATTTTTTCCAACATGGGCATCCAGGAGACAGCAAGGTGACAATTCTGTAGGCAAACCCAAGTTCCTTCTTCTACTGCTGCTTTAATCATTTTTGTTGCAATTGGTCCTTGTCCTTGTCCCAGTGAAATGGCTTGAAACTTATTTCCAGACATAGACTTATCATTTGCAAATTTCAGCAAGCCTATGAACAGAACAAAAAAATTACTTTAGAATTATAAAATATGCCTTATGGTTTCTACGTATACATGTTTTATCAAGGAAAGTTCTAGTTAACTCTCCCTAGGAATGCTAGGTTTACTAACTGATCTACAATCATCTAATAAGTAGGCAATGAGCAAAATATTTTAATAGTAATTTCTTAGAAGTTTATAATATTTCAATATAAGCACTTACTGGCCATGGGATCTGCTCCTGGAGACAGCACAAAAATTAAGGGAATGGTGCAGTTTGAATCCAAGTAACTCTTTGTCAAATCAAATGGTGGAGGTTCTACAAACTTTTTTCCCAGTTTGTCAGTTACATAATTTGTTATAGCTGGTGTTATCTGGTAAAAAGAGAAAATGTGGTCTTTGAAGTAATTGCTATTTCACACAACTTTGATTATTACTGAAAAATGAAAAAGAATGAAATTTGAGCATAAAGGCCAAGAAAATCATGTAGTATATCAGACAAAGCACTAATTTCCCTAACATGTAAAAAGTGTCTGTTAATTAACAGAAGAATAACAATCCAAAAGTAAAATGGGCAGAGGAGAACTGTTTATAGAAAATGAAATACAAATTGGTCTCTCTCTCTTTCTCTCATATACATATACACACACATCATCATCATCATCATCATCAGGTAGGGGAAAATGAGGTAAGTTTTAACAATGTACCAAGATTTTTATGAGTTAGAGTAAGGAGAAATACTCAGGAATCAAATAATTACCTAGCCTCCTTTTGAACTTACCCGGAGATAGAATGAGGCCTTAGATAATGCTCCTTGTGTGACTTTACTAAAAACACAAGTAGAGAGAGAGGAAGGAAAGACAGAGAAGAAAGGAAGGGACTATTATTATTATATTCAACAACTTCATTTTACATATGGTGTACCTGAATCCCAGGAAAGTGAAGTGACTTACAACAGATTCTCTCCTTGACCAAACATTAGGCTCCTCTGAGCCTTTTTTTCTACTAGACCTTATCCTCAGGAGACCTGCTATAGCCAAGAATCCTGCTAAATTAGTTTAGTGAGAACCCCCCATCCTGATTAAATTCCTCATCCCTGTCCTCTCAAATCTGATCATACTGGCCTGCATTAAGCAAAAATCCTGTTTAATATTTTAAGCAGAATACTATGGTTTGGATCTAGAAAGTCTCCCAAAGGCTCATATATTGAAGACTTGGTTCCCAAGTGCACCAATGTTCATAGGTGGGGTTTCTGGGAAGAGATTGAATCATGACATCTATGATCTCATTTTTAAATTAATCCACAGATGGGTTCATAATTGAATGGACTATTGAAAGTTGGTGGAAACTACAGGAAATGGAACCTAGCTGGAGGAAGTAGGTAAGGGAGCATGCCCTGGAAATGTATATCTGGTCCAGGTCCCTTCCTCACTCTTTTTGTTTGCTTCCTGGCTGCCATGAGGTGAGCAGCTCTGTTCCACAAATGTGTTCCCTATCAAAGGCTCTGCTTCATCAAAGGTCCAAAGTAATGGGGCCAAGTGACCATGGACTGAAACCTCTGAAATCATGACAAAAAATAAATCTTTCCTCCTTTTAAGTGGTTTGTGTCAGGTATTTTGCTGACTCATACATGGAACACCACAGTGTTGCCAGGGTGGTAAGACAGAAAAGGAATTCAAGAAGACCAAGGTTGCCAGGAGTTGTCGAGTTCCAGTTAGGAAAGAACTATTCAGGCAGAGTTCAGAAATCTGTATAAGAGAACCTTGGAGTCTTTGCTGAATATTGTGGCATGTGTGTATAAGGTCAAGCAAAGAATGATGATTGGGAAGCTGCAAGCTGGGGGCCTGGGGAACTATCAGAGTTCATTCAAGTTTCCAGTAGGCACAATGGGGAGTCCTTGATGATCACCTGGGACATTGAATAAAGACGCTAGAAGGGCAACACTTTAGTAGTTGAGCTGAACTATCAATTGGAAAGACTATTTCAGATCATCCCTAACAAATCTTAATAATAATATTCAAAAGGAACAATTTAAAGTCAAGTAATTTAATTACATAGCCACAGGAGTTGGCAAACTATTCCATAAAGGACCAGAGAGTAAATATTTTAGGCTTTGTAGGACACATATAGTTTTGTTCCATATTTTTCTTCTTAAAATAATTATTTTATAATGTATAAAGCATTCTTAGTTCATGGGCTGGACAAAAGAAATCATGGGCTGGATTTGGTCCACAAGTAATGTTTGCTGATTCCTGAACTAGCAGGACAAAACACAACAATCTTTATAAGAAGATAACAAAAAACCCCAAGCCATCAGTAATTTACAATGTCCAAAATCCAATCAAACATTAGCAGTAAAACATCCATAAGCAGGAAAATATAATCTATAACCAAGAGTAAAATTAATCAATAGAAAGAGATCCAGAAATTACAGAATTAGCAGTTAAGGATTTGAAAACAATTATAACTGTGTTTAAAGGAAAATGTGAGCAGAGTGAAAAGTGAAATAGAACATATAAAAAACAGAATCAAAGTATTCTAAAGATGAAATACATAACTAAAAAATTAATTTAATGGGATTCACAGCAGATGAGACACTACAAACAGCAAAGGATTAAAAAATAATTAACATTATTAGTATAACATTATAGTAAATTGTCTAATGTATATATACTTGGAACCCTGGGTAGGCTGGCAAAAAATATTTGAGGAGCTGAGTGCAATGGTGCATGCCTATAATCCCAGCTACTTGGGAGGCTGAGGCAGGAGGATCACAAGTTGGAAGTCAGCCTGGGCAACTTAGACCCTATTTCAAAATTTCAAAATGTAAAAAAGGGCTGGGATAGTAGCTCAGTGGTAGAGCACTCTTGGGTTCAATCTCCAGTACTGCAAAGGTAAAAATAAAAACATTGAAGAAGAAACAATGGCCAAAAGTATCTAAAATAAACCCACATATGAATAATCTGTGGGATTCTGAAATGAGATACTGTGTCTGATACTGCGCAAGTATCTGACGTGTGAATCAAAGAACCAAATAACAGTGCTGCGGATTTAGTTCAGTGGTAGAACACTTACCTGGCATGCACGAGGCCCTGGGTTCAATCCCCAGGACTGACACACACACACACACACACACACACACACAAAGCCACCAAATAGCAGTATAACTGTGTGTTACTTAACAACAGGGATTCATTTCTGAGAAATGCATCATTAGTTGATTTCCTGTTGTGTAAACATCATAGAGTATTATCTACAGAAACCTAGCTGATATAGTGCACTACACGCCTAGGCTCTATTGTATAGCTTAATGCTTCTAGGCTACACACCTGTACAGCATGTTACTGTACTGAATATCATAGGTAATTATAACACAATGATATCTAAACATATCTGAATGGTATCTAAACATATCTAAACAAAAATATATAGTAAAATATAATACAAAAGATAAAAAATGGTACATCTGTTCAGGAAACTTACCATGAATGGAGCTTATAGAACTGGAAGTGGCTCTGGGTGATTCATTGAATGATGAGTGAATGAGAAGGACGAGGCCATTACCATGTACTACTACAGAGTCCATGAACATTGAACACTCAGGCTACTAAATTTTAAAAAGTTTCTCTTTCTTCTATAAGAAGTTTAACCTTCCATTACTGTAACATTTTCACTCCTCAAATTTAAAGTTTTTAAAACTTTTTGAGTTTTTTTTGGTAAAAACAGCTTAAAACACACCTTGTATAGCTGTATGAAAACATTTCTTTATATTCTAATAAACTATTTTCTATTAACTATAAACTATATTCTATTTTTAGAAACTATTTTTATTTTTTAAACTATTTTGTTAAAACAAAGACACAATCACCTACACATGGTCAAAATTGTCAATATTACTGTCTTCCACCTCACACCTCATCCTGATGGAAGGTATTCAAGGATGTTAATGCCCACAGAACTGTCATTTCCTATGATAACAAGGCCTTCTTCTGAAATACCTTCTGAAGGACTTGCCTGAGGTTGTTTCACTGTTAACATTTTTTAAAATAAAGGGGGTACATTCTGAAATCATAATTGAAAGTATAGGATAGTAAATAAAACAGTAATAATCATTTATGATGATCATCAAGTATTATATAGCTAGGTAATTATATGTGGTATACTTTCTTTTCTTTTTTTTTTTTTTTGGTATACTTTCATATGACTGGCAGTTCAGTGGATTTGCTTACACCAGCATTGCCACAGACGTGGAAATGATGCATTGCACTATGCCATCATGATGGGCACAACATCACCAGGTGTCAGGAATTTTTTCAGCTGCATTATAAAATTATGGGACCTTTGTCATAATATGAGGTTCATCATTGACTGAAATGTCATTAAGGAGTGCATGACTATATCTTTAAGACTAGTATTTCATAAATGGCAAATTATCTGGATTCCAAATTGACCACATGTCTTTTACCTTATCTGGTCTTAAGCACCGAAGAATTATTATTTTCTGTAGTTCATTTAGATTCTTATCCAATGGTGCTGGAAATTTTGCATTGTGTGGCTCTTTACTGTTATAGATTTCCCGCCATTCCAGTATATGTTCACAAAAATGGATCCTAATGGAAAAAGATTAATAATTATTATTTTTATTGGGAAAGATTTTGAGAGATTGTTCAGAAAGGGGAAGAAACTGTAAGGGATCCCACGGAAACCACGGTGGACACAGGAAATCACATAAGGGAATTTATTAAGCAAACAAAGTATCTCCCTGCAGGGTAAGAGAGAAAATGAGAGGAAAAGAAAAAGGAAAGAGAAAGGGCATGCGCTAGAGAGAGTGGAAAGCGAGGAGGAGAAAGAAAGCAAGTTGAGGGAGAGAAAAGCAAGAGAGAAAAGATGGCGGATAGCTACCGTGAAGCAGTTGAATTCTGCCGGGCTAACAGGGGACCAATAATGGAGAAGGATACTTGCAAGCTGATTGATGAACCAATAGCTAGCTAGGATGTTCACAGACTGACAGTAGTTGGGAGGCAGGGAAAATGCCTGCAATAGAAAGGGCGGGGAGAGCAGCTTTGTACATTACAGAAACAAAAATGTTATAGAGTGTTGAAAAAAATCACTAGATTTCAGGAGTTGTAACTGAAGGGGAGCTGGAAAGTATACTCTAACCAGGAACAGAAATGAATAAAGGCAGCTGGCAGAATAGGAGAAGACATGGGAGAAGAAGCCACCAACAGAACCCTTGGTTCACAAACATGATTCTAATGAGAGGTTTAACAGATATCAGAGAGCCTATAGGACTCTGGCAATGGGCATGACAAGTCTCTGTTGACCTCATTGGGTACAACTGGAAGTTCTTCAGTATTGTATTTACCAGGTTATTATTTTTGGTCCTGAAAAGAAATGCTATTTTTTTTTTTTTTTTTTTTTTTTTTTGGCTAAGCCAGGAAAATGTTAAGTTTAAGGCCAGTCTGGGCAACTTAGCAAGACTCTGCCTCAAAATAAAAATTTTTAAAAAGAGCTGGGGATGTGACTCAGTGGTAGAACACCTACCTACCATGTGTGAGGTCCTGCATTCACTCCTCACCACCAAGCAAAAAACAAACAAATAAACAAACAAACAACTTTGCTTGCTTGCTCCCTGGATTAACAACTGCAACTACCTCATTAATAATATCTGGCAAAAGAAAATGCAGAGCAGAAGAATGTAGCTAGAGGAGAGGATAAGCAGGAAAACAAAGTAGACAGAATGGAATTTAATGCATCTTTCTTTCTACAAAATGATTTGTTGGGTTTTCTCAATGGATAGTCATTTAGCCCACAAGCTATGAGTGACAGGCGAACTGACCAGATGCAGAGCTTGGATCCCTCTGCTTTGGCAAGCAACTGATTTAACTTTATACTGAAAGATGTAGTGATCAGCTCTTCATCTCTTCATAGTATGGTATCATCAACCTGTGTGGCCCGAAGACCTCTACATTCAAAGTGCACCCAATGAAAAACTTTACTTCACCAACTAAAAGGTGATTCTGTGTGCTGGGTGCTGCTGAAATCACTTGGATTTCCATACTTTCCTGCACCTCATGGGACATACAGAGAGTACCAGGCTGTATCACTTTGCTCCCAGCACTGCTTTTCATCAGTAGTATCCCAGGCACAGACCAGTTTGACATGCTCTGCAATTTCCAGACCCCTGGTGCCTGATCCTGTACATGGTCCGTGAACATCCATCGAATAATTGCTTCAGTACTTGCTTGTCTTGGCAGCTCCATTGACTCTGAGCTATACTGAACTCATTGAGTCTTGGTCCAGCAATATGCTCTCATGACTGCTTTGCTGTTTAATGGCTATTGTTCTAGGGAGATCTTTGCCATTGACCTCCACTGTCAAAATCAAGGCAAGGGCTGGAAGGCCAACCTCCTTTTCCTTAACTCAGCAGTGACCTCTATGTTAATCCTCTAAGAAGAGCAACAACTGATGACATCAGACATGAATGGAAAGAAAGAAAAAGCTATGGCACCCAAGGGCCACTAAATGTATAGGGGATACAAAGGTCACATGAATGAGTATGTCCACCTGCCCCTGCACACGCACAAGAAAGAAGAAATTCTGGTGGCAGTGGGTGGGATGGTTACACAAAAATCTGCAGTCTCTACAATACCCACCAGCTCACAACCATACTTTTCCCATACCCTGCTTCCAAGGCACACAGTCCATGTTGATCTGCTCTTGTCTCTCTTCCAGAAGCACTAAGGGATATTTATGGTCATCTGGCAGGACCTTTACTGTTTTTCCTAAAGCTAATTCTGTAGGGTGTAGTCCAGAAGAATGTGATTTGACTTCAGGGAGTAAAGAATGGCTTATTTTTATTTCTCATGAGGCCATTTTAAGTGATACACAGATCCTATTTAATTGGTTGCTGGGGGCAAGGTGCAGTTTTATGTGAAGACACTTCAATGAAGTAATTTCAGTTAAGTAAATAATTGAAATTCTTTGTCATAAAAGGTACTTATTTCCTTCTG
Organism: Sciurus carolinensis; assembly: GCF_902686445.1. Classification (NCBI taxonomy): domain Eukaryota; kingdom Metazoa; phylum Chordata; class Mammalia; order Rodentia; family Sciuridae; genus Sciurus; species Sciurus carolinensis. Next base: position 52,000,379 of record NC_062229.1, on the reverse strand, counting down.
GAATTTGAATAGCATCTCCCCAGCACACATTTTTTTTTTAATAAAAAAAGTCTTTTCTAAGAACGGAAGATTGACAAGAACCAAAACAACCAAATTAGAGCTTCTTCTTTTACCAGAAGCCCTTTGGAGAAGCCTAATGATGAAACTGATGAGATTGAGTTTCAATGCCTGCCTCCCAGGAAGACATGCATCTGTACTTGAGAAAGTCAGCTGGAGTGGAGTAGAAAATGGCAGTCATTTCTCAATGTTTACAAAAATTTTTAAGGTTTAAGTTTGAAATTTAAAACTTCTTCTCAATCTCACTATCAACAGTAGATCTTTGGAACTCTTCTTTTATTGCCATTCAGAGGCACTGAAAAGGAAGATAGTTCTTTACAATGAAAGAAGTTTTAAATAATCTTTAACCTGCCTTTGTTGGGGCACCTTCCAGAATGGAAGGTATACCAGCTCCTGCTTTTATAATGGTAATCTGAATATCAGATTCAAGGGTACAGGGTCAAAGAAATTGACTTTGACCTTTTGTAATACAGGAGTTACATAGGAGCTACATAGGAGTTATATCTGTATATATAATGTTACAGAGCCTGTCTTTCTACCAACCAATAAAGTAAAAAGAACCTTGAAAAAAATCACTAGCCAGGTACAGCAGCACATGCCTATAATCCCATCGACTCAGGAGGCTGAGGCAGGATCGAGAATTTGAAGCCAGCCTCAGCAATTTAGTGAGGCACTAAGCAACTCAGTGAGACCCTGTCCTAAATAAAATACAAAACAGGGATTGGGATGTGACTCAGTGGTTGAGTGCCTGAGTTCAATCCCCAGTACCGACCAAAAAAAAGCCAAAACAAAACAAAACAAAAAAACCACTAAATTACTGATCTACTCATTACTATTCAAAGTTAAATCATCAAATGTAAACAATTACTTGAGTTCTTTGAAGGCAGGAAATTCACTTGCTCGACAAATTTCTTCCCAACTTTTATCCTGTAGCCAAGTTGGATCGGGATTTTTCTCAGCAGCCTTAAGACTTACTCCTCCAGTTAAAAGAAACATCAGTTCCTGGTATTCAATTTCTTTCTTTGCCCTGTATTCCAAAAATAAGGACTGTTGTAAATGGCTGTTGTAAACTTGAAAGACATCAACTTTTACTTTATAAGCCTGGATGGAATAACTGGGGCTGTACTTAATTTCCTGCTGTAAACAACAAGAAAACTAGACAAAATTAATGAGACTGTTTTATGGAAGATTTTTAATAGCCAGTGTAGAAATGTGGCCACTGAGAGAAGAGAGAAAAATAAAGTGACTCATAAGATTGCCTGAGCCCTTTACCAAGTACCACTTTCCAGATTGCAGGGTACAGAGACAGTCAAAATCAAACCTTGGTGGTTTTCTTGAGTTGAGGAGACAGAATTTAGAGTTATGGTGGGCCTAAGATGACTGGATTTGTTGGCAGATTATCAGAAAGGAGGAGATTAATTGAAAAGAAAATCTGTATAGATGCTCTTTTGCTTCTATTGGAATACTAAGGAATGTAAGAGTAGGGCAAAATCCCAGGACATCAGGCAAAGAATTGGAATCCATACACTGAATAGCTTTCAGAGACCACACAGTAATGAGAGATATGACTTCTTCCCAAGCAGAGATGAATCTTTGCTCAACAGCAGAGGAATTCAGTGGTGACATGAGGGGTTATCTTAGTAGTGATGCTAACCTAGCTTTAGAATAAAGGCTACTTCAAAATTTCCATAAAAAACCTTTAAAACAAGTCTTTAAAAGATCAAACTAATATAGTGGCAACTTAACTACCTGTCAAAGTAAAGTTCAAAGCTCTTTAAAAGAATACTAAAATTCTAGCATTTACTAATATATTCACAACAATCAGAAGGAGAAAAATCAGTGAATATATATGTAATAGGGGCTTGGAGTCTACTTTTGTTAAAAAGCAAGGACTCTTCACTTGGTCCTGAGGATGTCTGATGGGTAACTAAAAGCAGGAAAAAAGTATGGCATCTCTGCCTTCATACTACGTTGGTCTCCTTTTTGCTGCCTTAAACTTTGAGTGAGATTCCTGTTCAAATCTGCATGTAGACATGTTAATCACTTGAGTATCTTTATAAAAATTGGTAATACAAGGTTGATAAACTCTAAATTTGCCTCACCTCTCCTGACTTCTTTTATAACTAAAACACCAAGGAAAGAATAACTAAGATATTTTCAAGATTCTAAGACAAGTGAGACATGCCAGCAGATCAACCTGTGATGGCACTATTCCACTATGTGGAAGAAACTATCTTATGACAGGAACTGAGGCTGCTCCCCTAAGCAAAAGCAATGTAGAAAAACAATCGTTTCTCAAGTGATAACAACCTCACCAGAACCAGAAGGACCTTATAGAACCAGATATGAGATAATTATCAACCAGACCACAGTTCTGACCAAGACTGCTTAAATATGCATACTTCTTATCCCCTGCTTCTGTCCCTTCCTTATTTAATCTTGAATTTCTTATTGGTATCCCTAAAGACAAGGCTCAGAACCCTGGTCCCCCTTGTCTTTGCAGGATAGCTATACTGAATAAATTCCTTTTCAATTCACCATTACTATTTCTGCTTGATTTGGGAGCAAGTGGCCAGATCAGGTCTATTAGGATTCCCCACAGTGAGGCCATACAAGTAAAATGTATTAAAAAAATAAAAACAAGTATAGGTGGGGAGAAATGAAAGTATACTATTGCAAGTTGTTATACTTCATATACATAAATGAAATATATAATTTTATTTTATTTTTATACTTCACATATATGAAGTATAAGAAGAATACTTTTAGTATGTACTATAGAAATATAATGGATTATTGTCCTAATACTAAATAAAGGTGTAATTTTAACTGGAAATATACTATAACATAAAAAGGTATACTATAATCTAAATAAACCACTGAAATAATAGAATAAAAATTATAGCTATCATATCAACAAAGGGGAAGAAATGGAATGATTGCAAAATAATTCAAAGAAAAACAGAAAATGAGGAAATGTAAAACAAAAAAAACCAAAATCAAAACAAACTATGATGGTAGACTTAAACATAACCACATCTATATTACATTAAATGTAAAGGGTCTCAACAATCTCACTCTCTTTCAAAGGTAGTTATTATAAGATTGGATAAAAGAACCAGGACCTAAACCACATGCTGCCTACAGAAACAAAGTTTAAATGTAAAGACATAAATAGATGAAAAGAAATGGAAGAGTATAAATTACAGAAATACTAACCAAAAGAAAGTTTGAGGAGCTCTGATATTAGACAAAATAAATTTAAAAGAAAAGGATATCACCACAGATAAATGAGGTCAAATCAATTTATCAAGAGGATATAATGACGAAATATTTATACATCTTACAAAAGAGCATCACAGCACAAAGCAAAATGGAAAAAAGCTGCAAGAAGAAATCTCTATAGAGACTGCAACACCTCTCTTGATAATTAATTGTAAAAATAGACTGAAAATAAATAAGAAGATGGAACACTTAAAAACCATCATGAGCCACTTGACATTTACAGGACACTCCACCCAGAAATAGTAAAAATAAAAGTACTTTTCAAGGGCACACAGATAGACCATATTCTTCACTGTACAGTAAGTCTCATTAATAAAATTCTAGAATGGGCAAACTATGGAGAATGATAGGCAGACTGCTGGCTACCTGGGGCTAGGATTAAGAGTGGAAGAAGGCAGCTCTTTTGGGAAGTCATCATTGGCTGTTGGAAGTCATTCACTCCCCGCTTCCCCCTCCCTAATCCTTTTAAGTCCCCTACTTTTCCCCACCAGTATTCTAAGTTTTAAAGAGAAGTCTAAATGGTTAAGATGTTAACTATTAAATAATCTTTAGATTTACAGCACCTAGCACCCAACCAATGACCTTTGTAATGCCCCTCCTAAGTCCTTAGCCAGTGGAGGTAGAAGTTCTTTCCCTTGTTCCTTACCAGAGAAAAACAAGGGAAACAACCTGTATGACAAAGACTCTGTGGGCAGTCTCCCTGCCCTGCTCCTCCTTTCCCTTCACTGTAAGAACCCTTTCAACTCTGCGGTCACCCAAGATGGAGCTTTAGGTGGTATTGTTTCTATCTTCCTAAGCTTGGTGGCCTTTGAATACATCTGATTCCTTCCTAAGAACCCTCATTTCTTGAATGTTGGCCTTTGAGCAATGGGTAGCCCAAATCTTTGACTCTGGTAAAAAGAGCAGGAACTTGCTAAATGGGAACAGGGAAATTTTTTTTGGATCATAGAAATGTTCTAAAATGAAATTGTAGTAATGATTGCACAAATAAAAAATATACTAAAAACATTTAACTGGATTCTTACAAAGGGTGAATTGCATAGATATGTAAATTATAGCTCAAAAATAAAGCTAAAAAAGGAGATTTTTATCAAGTGATTTCCACTTATATATTATTAACAGAAAAAGTGCAAAAGAATACCTATAATGTATTGCTTTGTGTAAGAAAGGAAAGTAAGAAAAATTGACATATATTTGCTTAGTTTTATAATAACTTAAATTTAGAATTAAATAAATGGATTTAGTGCCAGATTACATATACCTAAGAAAGAATTATTGCACACAAAAAAAATAAAACTTGGAGAAACAATAGAATAAAAAAAATATAGAAGAGAGGGTAAGAGACTGGGAATGGATAAGACAATCTAAGACATATGTAACTAGAAAGAGAGAGAGACTGAAGCAGAATCAATATTTGAAAAAATTATGACTATTTTTCAAAACAGTTGATGTTAAGTAGTAGATTCAAGAAGACCTGTAAATTCCAAGCAGAATAATAAAAATAAAAATAGACTCTTAGAAGTTAGTATGGTAATTACCTCTGGGGAGGAAGCAAAGATTAGTAGAGATTAGGAAAAAGTACCAGGGGGCTTTTAGAAAAATACAGGTAATTTCTACTTCTTGGTGTAGGTGATAATTACATGGGTTTGTTTACTATAATAATTCATCAAATTGATATTTTATTCTAAATACAATTATACATCAATTTTTAAAAAACATGTTTAGGGACATAATACTAAAACCTCTAAAAACTAAAACTAAGTAAAAAGAAACTTTAAAAACATCTTGAGATAAAAGGCACCTTATTTTCACAGGCAAAACAATTTATAACATTGGAAGTTAGCAAACGGTGAGTAGTTTCAAAGTGCCAAAAGAAAATTCTAGGCCTAGCACCTGTATACTTCAAGAACAAAAGTAGCAATGACTTCACACACAAGAGAACTAATAGATTTCATGATCAGCAGACATACTAATGAAATCCTGGAAAGTGTTTTCAGGTAGAACAGGTCTCACATGGAAACTTCAAAGAAATGGCAGCAACCAAAAGGGTAAATATATGAGTAAATTTAAATGATTTACTTTATCAATAATAAAAAAATCTTATTGAGATTAAAACACAGAATATAGATAACAACTGTCAAAATAGATGGGGTAAACTGAGTTAAAATGTTCTAAGTCTTTGTATGTCTGAGAAAAGAGTATAAGTAGCAAAAATAATTACACTATAATATTGGATGATGCATGTTGTAATTTTTATGTTAATCACTAAAAGATGAGTAAGAAAGAACATAGCCACAAAAGTAAAAGAGAAGAAGACCTGAGGGAGAAGCTAAAAATTATCTTTATAAAAAGACAAGAAAGGAACTTCTAATTTCAGGTCCAACATATAACAAATTTGAAAGTTATTAATCCCATCCTTACAAGAAAGAAGTTGAACTGAAAGTCAACAATTCTTCTTAGAGAATTGAGGTCATAGGGTTAACTTTTTATCCACCTCCCCAAATTGGAGAAATAGGTGGAAACAGAGAATTAGAAATTATCTGAGCACAAGTTCAGTTGAAACTTCCAAAGAATGAACACTGATAAAGGGATATTTAGGTTGTAATTGGTGAGTTACTAGAGACTTAGTGCATACAAGTCTGAGATTTAAAAATTCACAGGCCAGTGCTGACAATATAGCCCATCTCGTAGGGTGCTTGCCTAGCATGCGGAAGGACCTGCGTTCAAATCCCCAGCACCGCAGGATGGGGGGAAAAAAGTAAAAATTCCCAGGTCAATAAGGTGTCTCCAAGGATCAAAAGAAAATATACTTAGAGGTAAACGAGAATACCAATACTACATACCAAAATCTCTGGGACACTGTGAAGGCAATATTAAGAGGAAAGTTCATTGCACTGAGCTTATTTACCTAAAGAATAAAAAGTCAACAAATAAATGACCTAACATTACAGCTCAAAGCCCTAGAAAAAGAACAAATCAATACCAAAAACAGTAGAAGACAGGAAATAATGAAAATCAGAGTTGAAATCAATGAAATTGAAACAAAAGAAACAATTTAAAAAATTGACAAAACAAAAAGTTGGTTCTTTGAAAAAAATCAATAAAATTGAAAAACCCCTAGCCACACTAACAGAGAAAAAGAGAGAAAACCCAAATTATTAAAATATGTGATGAAAAAGGAATTATCACAATGAACACAACTGAAATACTGAAGATAATTAGAAACTACTATGAAAATTTATATTCCAATAAAATAGAAAATATTGAAGACAGTGACAAATTTCTAGAGACATATGATCTACCTAAACTGAATCAGGAGGTCATACATGATTTAACAGAACAATTTCAAGTAATGAAATAGAAAATGCCATTAAAAGCCTACCAATTAAGAGAAGCCCAGCACAGGGTCCAAGGAACAACATGACCAGTGTGTTCTTACCATCTCCTCTGGCCAGTGGCACAACCTTTCCTGGTTCTGCTCTGCCCTCTTAGTTTAGAAGGGAGGTTTAGAAGTGAGGAGCTGAGAAGGTTGGCCTACTCAGTGCTCTGGCCTGCTGAAGCTGAATAGGATAGATTGGTTCAGTCTGGAAGTTAGAACCCAGCAGGAGCCATCATGACTTAGCATCCCATTTGTGGGGTTTGCAGAAAGAGCCATATGCAATCAACTCCACTAATTCAATTAAAACTTCCTTGTCGTTTGTCCAAAAAAAAAAAAAAAAAAAAAAAGGAAAAAGAAAGAAAGAAAAAAGAAAAGCCCAGGACCAGACAGATTCTCAGCCAAGTTCTACAAGAACTTCAAAGAAGAATTAACACCAATTATTCCATGAAATAGAAAAGGAGGGAACCCTTCCAAACTCATTCTATGAGGTTGATATCACCCTGATACCAAAATCAGACAAAGACACATCAATGAAAGAAAACTGCAGACCAATATCCCTGATAAACATAGATGCAAAAATTCTCAATAAAATTCTGGCAACTTGCATACAAAAACATATTAAAAATATAGTGCACCATGATCAAGTGGGGTTCATCCCAGGAATGCAGGGTTGGTTCAACATATGGAAACCAATAAATATAATTCATCATATCAATATGCTTAAAAACAAGAATCGTATGATCATCTCAATAGATGCAGAAAAAGCATTTGACAAAATATAGCACTCCTTCATGTTCAAAACACTAGAAAAACTAGGGATAGTAGGAACATACCTCAACATCATAAAAGCCATATATGCTAAACCCCAGATCAACATCATTCTAAATGGAGAAAAATTGAAAGCATGCTCTCTAAAAACTGGAACAAGACAGAGATGCCCTCTTTCCCCACTTTTATTCAACATTGTCCTTGAAACTCTAGCCAGAGCAATCAGAAGAAAGAAATCAAAGGTATATAAATAGGTAAAGAAGAACTCAAACTATCACTATTTGCTGATGATATGATTCTATATTTGGAAGAGTCAACAAATTCCACCAAAAATCTTCTAAAACTAATAAATGAATTCAGCAAAGTAGCAGGATATAGAATCAATACTCATAAGTCAAATGCATTCCTACACATCAGTAATGAATCCTCTGAAAGAGAAATGAAAAACACTACCCCATTCACAATTGCCTCAAAAAAATAAAATACTTGGGAATAAATCTAACAAAAGAAGTGAAAGACCTCTACAATGAAAACTACAGAACACTAAAAAAATGAAATTGAAGAAGACCTTAGAAGATGGAAAGACCTCCCATGCTCCTGGATAGGCAGAATTAATATTGTCAAAACAACCACAATACCAAAAGTGTTTTGCAAATTTAATGCAATTCTTATTAAAATCCCAGTGACATTCTTCATAGAACTAGAAAAAGTAATCATGAACTTCTTTTAGAAAAATAAGAGATCCAGAATAGCCAAAGCAATCCTTAGCAAAAAAAGTAATGCAGGAGGCATCACAATAACAGACTTCAAACTACAGAGCTATAATAATAAAAACAGCATGGCACTGGCACAAAACCAGACATGTTGACCAATGGTACAGAATAGAAGACACAGAGACAAACCCACATAAATACGAATATCTCATACTAGATGAAGGTGACAAAAACATTCACTGGAGAAAAGATAGCTTATTCAACAAAGACTGCTGGGAAAACTGGAAATGCACATGTAACAAAATGAAATTAAACCCTTATCTCTCACCCTGCATGAAACTCAACTCACTGTAGATCAGACTTGAGCACTAGAACAGATATCCTGTGACTACTAGAAGAAAAGTATGCCCAAATCTTCACCATGTCAGCCTAGGAGCTGATTTCCTTAACAAGATCCCTAAAATGCAAGAAGTTAAATTGAGAATCAATAAATGGAATGGATTAAAACTAAAAAGTTTCTTTTCAGCAAAAGAAACAATCAATAATGTGAAAAGAGAGTCTACAGGTTGGGAGAAAATCTTTACCACACACACCTCAGATAAAGCATTAATCTCTAGGATATATAAAGAACTCAAAAACCTTAACACCAAAAAAATAATAATAATAACCCAATCATTAAATGGACTAAGGAACTGAACAGACACTTCACAGAAGAAGATACAATCAACAAATATACAAAAAAATGTTCAACATCCCTAGTAATTAGAGAAATGCAAATAAAAACTACCCTAAGATTTGATCTCACTCCAATCAGATTAGCAATTATCAAGAATACAAGCAACAATAAATGTTGGCAAGGATGGGAATGCAAATTAGTACAACCATTATGGAAAGCAGTATGTAGATTCCTCAGTAAACTTGGAATGGAACCACTGTTTGACCCAGTTATCCCACTCCTCAGTTTATACCCAAAGGATTTAGAATCAACATACTATAGTGACATAGCCACATTAATGTTTATAGAAGCTCAATTCACCATAGTTAAAATATGGAACCAACCTAATTGCCTTTCAACAGATGAATGGGTGAAGAAAATGTGGTACACATACAAAATGGGATATTATTCAGCCTTAAAGAAGAATGAAATTATGGCATTTGCTGGTAAATGGATAGAGTTAGAGAATATCATGCTAAGTGAAATAAGCCAAACCCCCCAAAAACAAAGACTTAAGTGTTTCTCTGATATGTGAATGCTAATTCACAATGTTGTGGGGGATAGGGAAGAATAGAGTTACTTTAAAATAGGTAGAGAGTAGTGAAGGGAGGGGAAGTGGTATAGGGGAAGGGGTGTGGGGGTAGGAATAACAGTACAGTGAAACAGACATTATTACCTCTTGGACATATATGACTGCATGACAAATGTGATCTCAGAAAACTGAGAGATTATACTCCATTTATATATGATCTATCAAAATGTATAAATGTGAGCTGGGGTTGTGACTCAGTGGTAGAGCACTTGCCTAGCACATGTAAGGCACTGGGTTTGATCCTCAGCACCACATAAAAAAAATAAATAAAAAGGTATTGTGTTCATCTACAACTAAATTTTTTTAAAAAAAACGTATAAATGCATTCTACTTTCATGTATAACTAATTAGAATAAAATTAAAAATTAAAAATTAAAAAAATTAATGAGTCATTGTGACATTAAAAGACTGTAAATGAATAATTAAGTCAAAGGAGCTGATCAGCAAAGCCTATATATTGCATGAGTCCAACTATATAACACTCTAAAGAAGGCAAAACTATGAAGATAGTAAAAGGAAAAATGATTGCCAGGGGTTAGGAAGGAGGGGAGGCTGAATCTGCACAAAAGAATTTTACAGAAGTGAAACTATTCCCTCTGCTACTATAATAATGGATACATATAACCATGTATTAGTAAAGTCTGAAGCACAATATTGAGAGTGAACCTTGATATAAGCTGTGGACTTATTTATGGGTGATAACATTATATTAATGTAAATCAAGGATTGTAACAATTACACCACTCTGAGAAGTTTTGTTAGTGAGGGAGATTATTTAAAATCTCTAAACTTTCTGTTCATGTGTGATGTGCATCTTGAACTTCTCTATAAAAATTAAGGCTTAAAAATGATGTGTAAGACAGGAAAGTACAAAACACTATGGAGTAAAACAAAGAACTAATTAAGGAAATGGAGTGACACACTATGTCCTTGGGGAATACTCGGCAAAATTGTTAACTTTCCACAAAATTATAATTCCCTATAATTTCCAATGTATTCCTAATCAAAACTCTAACAGGTTGCTGAGTATCTTTATATTTAGGACTTTACAGGATGATTCTAAATTTTAAATGGAAATAAAGGAAGAAGATGAGACGAAACTATCATATATTGAGACTTTTTAAAAGACTACTTATAAAGACATGAATGGAACTGAATAAAAAGTGCAGGAACAGCTCTCGATATATGTGTATTTATTGCAAAGGTGGCACTACAGAGCAATGGGGAAAAGGTAGTCTTTTCAAGAAGTGGATAACTATGGAAAAAAAAATGTGAAAACTGGTTTCTATTTTAGACCATGAACACAAATCAGTTTCATGTGGCTTAATGATCTAATTGTAAAAGGCAAGTAATAATTTCAAGATGATTTTGTATGAGAATATCCTCATAATATTGGGCTAAGGAAAGGATTTTCCCTAAGCACAGTCCATAAGTAAGATGATATTAAAATTAAGAATTTGTGTTAAATAAAAGCCAGCATTAAGAGAATAAAAAAGCAAGCTGAAGAGCAAGTAACAATTTGCCATATCTTATTGTCAAGGGATTGTATTTATCCTATGTAAAGAACTCATACAAATCAATAGGAAAGACTCAACACCCAAAAGAAAATAAGGGCAAGTGATGTGAACAGTCATACTACAATAGATTTTCAAATGCTCTAAAAATGTATAAACAAATGTTTAACTTCATTGGTCATCAGAAAAATGTAAATAAAACCATGATGCAATGAAATTTATCACATACCAAAATACATTTTAAAAATGACAATACAAAATGTTGGTGTGTATGTGGAGCAAAGGAATGCTCAAACTGTTAATGGGATGGAAATGGTATGATCATTCTGAAAAACAGTTGCAAATTTCTAGGTACCTGCCTATATGTGCACCAAGATCTATATCCAACAATGTTCATAGCACAATTGTTTACAATAAACCAAACTGGAAACAACTCAAATGTTCAAGAATAGAACAGATGAACTTTAATGTATTCTTAGAATACTATAAAGCAATCTAAACAAATAAATGACAGCTTCACAAATAAATGAGTTTCATGAAACAACATGGATGAATCTCAAATAACATTGAGGGCTGGAGAGGTAGCTCAGCTGGTAAAGTGCTTGCCTCACAAGCACAAGGCCCTGAGTTTGATCCCCAGTACTGCAAAAATAAATAAATAAATAAATAAATAAACAAGCAAACAACACTGAGGAATGTCTTATCTCATAAAAATAATGTTGAGGAAAAATATCCAGATAAATGAATACATGTAATGTGCTTTCCATTTATATAAAAGTAAAATTAAATTTCAGTGTTAGCCTTGAGGATAGTAGTTATCTTTGGAGAAAGTATGGGGACGGCAACTAAGTAGCACAGAGGCACTTTAGAGATGATGGGAATGTTCTGTTTCTTGACCCAATTTTCCCTGTGTAAGAATTTAGTAGGTTTTTTATTACCTTTTGTGAACTTTGATGTATTATACAAAATTTAAAAATCAAATAAACATCAGAACACAAATATTGTAGAAGACATTATTATCAATTAAGGGCACAATTAAAATCATGAATTAGATCAAGCAAAATACAATATCCTTCTCTGAGAAGCCATCTTTACACATTAAATTTTCAAGTTAGGGTTTTAAAATTAGTGAATTAAGAAAAAGCAAGTAACTTACAGGAGAAGATTCGCACATAATAAAAAGGAAAATAACAATTTGTCCTTCTCAAATAGTGATCGGCAAATATTACAATATAAGTTGTACGTGAAGTGGTCATTTAGATACCGTAGGCGTTTTTCCAAAATTTTGGATTTATTACTAAAAGGTTAAAGAAAAGGAAAACATATTGTCAAACAAACCTAAATAAAAATAAGTAACATTAATAAGCATATAAACTGTTTAATTTCATCAAAATACTCACCATTAAAGACATTTGAAATCACACACATATACACACATATACAAATGAATATAAAACTGGTGAAATCTGAATAAGTCTATGGATTGCACCAATATTAATTTCTTGTATGCAATATTGGAATATAGTTATGTAACAGGTTACCCTTGCAGAAACAGTGAAGAAGCACATGGGACCTCCATGTACTTTTTTTTTGAACGTGTGTGGTTTGCAACTTCTTGTGAATCTGTATTTCAAAATAGTTTTTTAAAATGAAGTACGATTCTGTGAAAAAACAAAATATGTTTTATACCATCTCTCTGTTTTCAAAATTCTAAGTACCTTATTTTACCCTCAAATGACTGAAAACAATCAGTTAATTGAAAAAAAATCACCACTACCTACTGAATTTGTTAGTTAGAGAAATGTAAGCAGTAGAGCTGGAAGGGAAATGGGTGTAGTTATAAAAGAGCAGCATGGGGGATCCTTGTGGTGATGAAAATGTACTTTATCTTGACTGTATTAATCTCAATATCCTGGTTGTTATATTGTTCTATATGTTTTCAAAGTGTTACTATTGGGGAAACTGGGTAAAGGGTACAGGAGATCTGTATTATTTCTTATAATCTCATATGAATCTACATTTATCTCAAAGTTAAATTTTGATTAAAGAATACTACTTGGTCCACAGGAATGGAGTTGAAGGGTTGGGTACTGACACTTGTCTGAATGGACCTTTTTCCACAGGATTGACTTTTTAAGTCATTAATGGTTTATATATTCAAACATAATAAAGTCAACAAAGATGAAGGGAAACCCTGAAATAAAGTATAAAAATAAGAAAATTAGCCTAACTATATTTCATATGAATAACATCATCACGCTAAAGGGGAAAATAACAAATCCACATTAACTTTTATATATATTATTTTATATCTAAAAACAAAAAAACAGTTTTTGTGTAGACATATTCATTGAATGCTCTTTGAGCAAAATTACTGGATCAAATGGCAAATCTGTTTAATATTTTGTGGAACTTTCAATGTGGCCATGCTATTTTAAAATCCCACCAGTAGTGTATAAGAATTTCAATTACTCCATATCCTTACTGTGAAACTTATGTTTGACATTTATGTCAATTCTTCAACTTAAACTTTCTCTATCATGTGCTTTATGTAAATTCAAATTCCAAAATGCAACTGGGACATCTTAAGAAATTTTAATCACTTAAGATTTTTCTCCAAAGAACTCATGAAGAAAGAAATTTCCTATAGCATATTTAAATCACATTTTAATTCTATCAAATCACATTTTAATTCTATTTAATGAGTATAGCTGTTACTAAATATTAGAAATTGTTATAAATACTTTGTAAACACTATCTCATTTAATTCTTATAACAACCCTGAAAGGGGGGTACTACTATTATCTCTGTTTTAAGGGTAAGGAAACTTGAGATGACAATAGAACCATTAACTGACTTGCCTGTGGTCATGTAGATAGTATGTGGGAAACCTTGAGATTTAATCCGTGACTCCAAAATCTGTGTACATTTATTAATTGAGTAAAGGGAAAATATCCAGCAAACTGACAGAAATGTGGGACTGAAGGCTTTTAGAGACCTCATGGTTAGAGGAGAATAAATTGGAGTTGTCAGCAAAAATAAATCATGTGCATTTTAAAAAATATTTAAAAGAAATAAAAAGGCTAAAGCTAATCCCTTTATGCCTAAATCTTAAGAAATAAAATACCTTAAGGTAGGAAGACTTTAATTATCTTTTTTTGGTTCTTTTATTTTCTTCTGCCTTCCTTCCCTCACTTTTCCATAATGATTTTAATGATTTATAATTACATTTCAAAAGTTATTAGAAACAGATTTTTTTCTTTAGGTACTTGGGATCAAATTCAGGATCTCTTGCATGCCAGGCCAAGTGCTCTCCACAAAGCTACATCCCCAGACATTTTTTCCCCTTCTTTTCTTTAAAAAATAATTTCATTTTGAGACAGGGTCTCATTAAGTAGCCCAAACTGGCCTTGAACTTGTTTTCCTCCTGGTCTCAGTCTCCCTGGTAGGTAGGATTACAAGTGTATGCCTCTGTATCTAGCTAAAAGTTATATTTTTTTAAATGGAAAGAATAGTGAAAATTCAACCTAGGGAGGATGGATGAAGCAAGAAAAGGTTTACCTGTCATGAATAGAGTTGATATAAAGATTCACAAACCAGATGAGAGAGTACTGGTACATGGGATCAATGTTAGCCAGATCTGCAATGCTAAAGAATAACACTGATGAATGTTTAGCTATGGGTCTGTAACCTTCTCGAGACTCTGCTATTTTTAGTTCCGTTTTTTCTGCAATCTAGAAGAGAAAAATTGAGGTTAGAAATAAGGAACGTATTTTAATTATGTACTTTTCATATAACCAAGTTTATATTTTAAGCAAATGACCCTTAACTCAATGAAAAATTATATGAATTTAACTCAAGTACAGTTTACCAAAAAGGGTTTTATCATGCTAAAATCTAGAGAGAAGGAAGAGCGAGGGAATGAAGAGAAGAAATTAAGATTTTGATTTTAAATTTAACAGATTAAAGGCATGATTAGCCACAATTTATTTTTTATTTGAGAAACGCCAGAGCTAACAATCTTTGCTCATTCTCTACTTGACTCTGACATGTGTCTATTATTTGCCCCCTTTTGTTTAATAGGTCAAAGACAGATGGGGTAGGGAGACACAGCTAGAGAGCAAAGTACATGTATGTATGTTTAAGATGTTAATGTGTACTAGAACCCAGCACAAAGTCTGGTTGATGGTTTTATACATTAAGAACATTTTTTTCAACTACTTTCTCATATGTTTAACTGTTCTAGACTTAGATAATCAACACAAAGGAAAATTTTCTCCAAAATAATAACACTTCACTTGACAACTTAATCTGATAGTTTGATATTTTATGGGAATAAAAGGCCCAGGGCACTGTTCTAACCTACTTTCCTTTCTTTGGTATCGTTATCTACTGACTCTGTTGAGTGAGGATGCCTATGCAGTCATGTTTATATTGAATAGCCTTATTTGTCATTGATTGGGTCAGGTGACATGGACAGAACTAAACCCAAGATACACTTACAAAAATTTCCCTAGAAAATCAGAACTTGAGTCTCACAAACTGAAGTCTGGTGGAATTGGGCTTTAGGCTAAAAGGTAATGGTACTTTTTCTACATGTTGATTTCTACATGCTAGTTAAGTATATGCAGAAACAGATACAAAAGTTTTACAGAAGAAATTGGTCCTCAGAGTGATGGCAACACAGTTGAAGATAGAGGGAGAGGGAGAGGGAAAGGCGGAGAGAGCAGAGAGAGAAAGAGAGAGAGAGAGAAAGAGAAAGAGAGACTAAATGCTTTCCATTCATGTGGATATTTCCTATAGTTGGTAAAATAAAATTCTCTGTTATGGTTTGGATTTGGAATGTCCCCCAAGGGCTCACAAGTTGAAGTCTTGGTTCCCAATGCAGGAATGTTCACAGGTGGGGCTTTTAGAAAATGACTGGATCCTGAGGGTTCTTATCTCATCAGTGGATAAATCCATTGATGGATTCATAATTCAAACGGACTAGTGGGAGATGGTGGAAACTGTAGAGGTGGGACAGATTAGAACAGAGTGGGTTCTTGAGAGTGTGCCCTTGGGAATATGTCTTGTCCTTGGCCATTTCCTCTTTTTTCTCCCTCCTTCTCTGTTCTTCCCAATTGGTATGACCATTCCCTCCCTGTCATGTTTTTCTGCCTCATCACAGGCCCAGAATCAATGGAGCATGGACTAAAACCTCTGAGTTAGAACAGATCCTGAAACTGTGTGCCAAAATAAATCTTTCCTCCTCTAAATTGATTTTCTCAGGCATTTTTGTCACTGTGAGGAAAATCTGACTAACACAATTACCATATATATTTTTTATTTTGAATGGGCTTGTACTTCCTACAAATAAACTTTCCCAAAAACTAAATAATAGAGACACAAATGAACTGAAAGTAAATTTTGCATCTCAATCTTGTCTATAATAAGTATAGCAAAGTTAATAATAATGGGAATTAATGAAATATTATGTAAAAAAGCATAATCTTGGTGTTCCTATTTAAACCTTCTATTACTTAAACCTGGAGTTTTCAACTCAAATGACATTTTACCATCAAAAACAAAAGCAAGCAAAACCAAATACCAAATATTGTTATTATTTTAAAATAGTAAATAATAATTTAATAATTTAATTCGTGTTCCATGACTTGATTGACTGTTTGTTTTGGTGGTGCTAGGAATTGAATCCAGGGCTTTGTGCTTATTAGGCAAGAGCTCTACCACTGAATAGTTTCAGTACCTCAACAGTATATTTGTAAATAATCTTTGCTAAATTTGGATCCTTAATATGAAAAGAATTGAGATATATACTTTAAACAAATCATTTGCCATTAATGGTCTAAAATCAAAGAACAAGACATTTTCCAAAGATATAACTGAATATGTTAGAGATGTTAAAAGAGAATAATTCATTATTTGTAAAAATATCCCCATCAGTAATATTTAAGAATCAAAAGGACTAAATTTCAGTCATAATATCACTGGTGTGGGGCTAAGTTTTGAAATCTATAGAACAAAACCCTTAGGTTTTTTTTTTGTGTGTGTGTGTGTGTGTGTGTGTATGTGTGTGTGTGTGTGTGTGTGTTTAATTTGTAGTTTGGGATAAAAGGGAAAAATAGGTTTTAGACTATGTGGGGGAACTTTCCTCTGCAGATGGTGGCATAGAAGTCAGGGCCAGATTCAGAATGTTTTGAATCTAATTATATAGTGCTCTAAACTATGCAACAATCAATGGAACCCAGCCAGCAGGACATGTGTTAGAATCATAGCATTTGGCTGTGTTAGATGAATCTGCAATAAATACAGTATTGGCTTAGACAACTTGCCTCCCTGCCTCTACCTGCAACTCCCACGTCTTATATTTCTTTCTCTGATAAACACATGACAAGGTAATATCAAAAACATCCTTACTGCGGTATTCCTTGAACAATTTATTATCCAGTCAACTACCTCCATACATCTCTACCTCCAACCACTAACAGATGTACGACAAATTCTCAAATTCAACTTATAACATGAAGAGTCAATTAAAACTTAAGTAAACCTGACAAATCTGCCTTACCAATAATAACCCCAATATATTTTTAAAACTTTCACTGTGAATTAATTTCTTCTGTGTATAGCTATGTAGATACCATATAGGCAGAGTTTAAGACTTTTATTATACTTTTATCATCTAAAATGTTCTCTTCTGAAGATGATAATGTTTCTCAATAGCTTTTAGTTGTTCATTATTAACTGCAGACTAAAGAATAAGAGCATTTTGCTCTTCACATTCCAATCAAGTTTTGAATAATTCAACTCAGATATTTTGAGTTTAAAATTAGTTTCTATGTTTTCATATTTTATCAATTCTTTTTCTTTTCCAGGAAGGCTATTATATGATTTTCTTTAGGGACTGGAAGCAAATCAAGATCTTAAGAATCAAAACACTTCTAGGATTCCTTTTTCACCTGCTGTTTCTTTGTTATCTCATTGGACATAATTTTGGCAGAGTCTAAGACTTTAATTGCACTTTCATCTTCTAAAATGTTCCCTTCTGAAGATGATAATGTTTCCAAAATTTTTGTCTCTATATCTTTTAGTTGCTTCTTATTAGCTGCAGACTGAAGAATAAGAGCATTTCGTTCCTCTTCTAATTCTGGTCTAAAAAGATAAATATTTTTTAGTCTAAATTTATCTAATTTATATTTAGATATTATATGTCCAAATTTTATAGACATTTAATTAATTTTATATACATGTAACACAAACTAAAGTGATTGGTAACTTCAGGGAAAATACTTTAATGCATATAACAAATTCAAGCAAGAGATTATTGTTTGTATGTGTCAAATACGACAATAACATGTGCCACAGTAAATCTAACAATGCTATCATTAAGTATTAAACAATATTATTAAAATATGTCTTAATGAAAGGATGGGATGAAACTTCAAATAACAATTTATTGTGTTATAAAATGTGCTATGACATAATTCACTGTTAGGCATGAGCGGAATTTCAGTATTGGAAGTAACACCACATGGTTGCAAACTTTCACTTTTAATTTGACTTGATGTATTAGAATACTCATGTAATACTAAACTTTAAGAGGAATAAAATATTTTCTTCCAGAAGCAATTCTTTGATGTAGCCTTTCTGGGTTTTATATTTTTTCTCACTTTTAAAATAATATAGATTAGTAATGAAAAATATCTAAGCATAAATAAAATAAAATAATCCATAATCTTACAGCACCATTAATAATCACTGTTAGCATTCAGGTATACTGCTTTCCAGTCCTTTTTTTTTTTTTCCTTTTTGTATATACAGATATCCATTCACCCATTACATTTTAAATAAAATATTACCTATACTGTATGTAAGCAGTTTTGTGTCCTGGTTTTTCCTTCATATCATAAGCATTTTCTAACTTCATGAACATTTTGTATACATGTCTTTTAATTTAAATATATATAAGTCTTTGAATACATTTCTGACTATCTCCATGGCATAGAGTCTTAGGGATGAAAATTGTGGCTCAACAAGATATGTCAGAAGTCATGGCATGTAACCTGAATTCCACTACCCATACTAAAAACCCAATATAACCTGGTTGGCTTATAACTTACTTATTACTATTTTAAAGGATTATGTAATTAATCATAATAACAAAATACAAAAACAGTTTCAAAATAATCCTAAAATAAAAATATAATGATCTATAAATATTCCTCTCTAGATTATATTGAAGCTTCTAACAAATTACATACCTCTCCTTTGCAACAACAATGCCTAGTAATTGATCTTCAAGTCCTTCTGGAGTTATCATGAAATTGAGCAAAGACACTTTAGTAGCCAGCTCTGGCATGTAGTGTGGATTTCTTAGTTTTGTAGTGATATAAAATTTGAAGTCAAAGGAATACTCAATAATGACTTCACCAAGTCGGATGCAATCAAGGCCACCTATATTTCAGAAAACGAATGCATTATAAATGAGCCAAAATCATATAGCCCCTCCTGTTATGTTCTTTTAAGGCCTTGCCTAGGCTACAAATAGAATCCTAAATAATTTGAAATAGAAAACTGGTGTGACAAGTCATAGACACAGAGTCAAGTAAGCAACTTTATAGCTTATCCTGTAGTAGTACTCATTTTGGAGTAGAATAGGATATTTTCTCTAGTTGTTATGGGACTTTGTAAATTAAAGTTTCTGTTTTAAAAAAATATTTTTTGTTGTAGATGGACATGATACCTTTCTTCTATCTATTTTTATGTAGTGCTGAGAATCAAACCCCGTGCCTCACACATAGTAGGCAATTTCTGTTGAGTTTCATTCCCCCATCAAATTTCAATCATGATTCCAAAAATCTATATATGATTAAAGTTCTTAAAGGTACTAGAACTTAGCAGAGACAAAATTTTCATAAGCAAAAAGATAAAAGATGGGCAATGTTTAGCTAAACTCAACTCTAATCCACATTTACCACCACTGTTCATAATAATGAATTTTGTGTGGTCAATGATCACAAGATAAAGAAATTTCAGGTTGGCTTCGATTTCTTTATGTTCTTTATAGAACAAGAGTTTAGATAACAGTGGTTAAGACAAAGAAGAGAGGGCAACATATTTATCTTGGAATATTAAAACAAGGTTCATTCTTTTTTTTTTTTTAATGTTTTAAGTTGTTGATGAGTCTTTATTTTTTATTTATTTATTTATATGTGGTGCTGAGAATCGAACCCAGTGTCTCACACATGCCAGGCAAGCGCTCTACCACTGAGCCACAACCCCAGCCCCAAGGTTCATTCCTGATAGCTGGTTTCGAATGTTTTTATACCCATAACAATGATGAAGTTATTAATATTATTATTAAATTTACATAGTGGTTTTGTTTCAAAGATAAGCCAATCATATTTAAGTTCTACACTTAATATTAACTGCCTTGTACCTTGTTTAAAAGTTTGTCTAAGTAGTAAAGGCTCCAAAGAAGGATCCAGTTCTTCACCAACATTTTCTAATAGAAGTGGAGTTCCAAACTGTATACAGTTTTCCAATGTCCTTATATAGTCTGAATCTGATAGCTTAATAACACTGAGCTGATTTTCTTTCTCAGAGTTTTTGATCCACTTATTGGCTTGACCCTGGGGGTCAATCATTAAAGGCCTAGAGATATAAGAAGAAAAACTTTGAGAGGAACACATAAATATTGAGATTTCCTTAAATTACATAGCTTAAAAAATAACAACATCAATCTATACAAATACAGAGTGATATTATCAGGATTTTTACAAAAGTCCTTTGAGCAAAAAAGTGAAAAGGAGTTTTATTCTTATTTATTTTTCAATGAAGATTCAGTCTCAGGAAGTACTTTCTTCAAGATTCCAAAGCTAGTTCAGTGTGAGAAGAATTGAACCTTGTAAACCTGTGAGCTAAGTGCTCTTTCCAATGTAGCACAGTGACTTCATAGAAATTTTAATGCATGATGTTGATTAACATAATATGAAAAATAATACATTATTTGCTAAAAATGTAAAACAAGGGATTTACCAGCTTATAAAAGATTGATTTTTCTCAATTTATGAGTAGAACCACAAAGTAAAAATTGAGTGAAGTTAAGTCTAGTATATATTTGATATCTATTTAGGATGTTTTTTCCTGAGAAAGTAGAGCAGAGACTTTGTGTTGAAAAATATAAAAATTCATTAGAAGGAGAGACTAGAACAGTGGTTACCAGAGTTTGGGAGAATTGTGGGGAGGGGAGATCTAGAAAGGATAGTTGATGAGCACAGGGGTGCACATGGATAGGAGGAATAACTTCTAAGGTTCTGTAGCACAGAAGGATAAATATAGTTGACAACAATTAATTGAATACTTCTAGATAGCAAACAAACCAAGAAGATTTTGAGTGTTCCCAACACAAAGAAATGGTAAATATTTGCAGTTTAGATATAACAATTACCCTGATCTGATCATTATACACTATATAAAAATATTGAAACATGACACTGTACTCCCATAAATAAATACAACCATGAGATTATTTTTTAATTAAAAAATGAGTCACTGTTTCAGATATTTAAAATACATCATGGTTTCTCTTCCTTAGTGATGATGCTGACTTCTTATTTTCCCTCTGTATTTAGTACAGTACATCCAATATTCTTTACACTACAGTCACAAAAATGAGCATTTTGATTAAATTTCTTATTGATGGCAAATAAAGAAGGTTTTGTCCCATATGAATTCAGCTTTCTCAGATATCCTCCTCCTATTTAAATAGCTTCTAGGGCTAAAATCCCCTTTCCCTTTGCCTACAAATAAGGTCTTTAATCAGGTACTCCCAGATAACTGATCTTTATTCTTTCCTTCCCAAAAGACCAAACTAGTTATCTGGTTGTTTTCTTTCTTGGTTCAAATGATGTTGAAATTCTATGAAAGAATGAAAATATCCATACACTAGTTAAAATTTACTTTTCCTACCACAGCAAACAAAGCAGAAATATTCTACAAACAACACAGATACTTTGCATACAACTGTTAACAAGTTGCCCTTTATTTAGAATAGATACTTTTAGTATCTTTGAAGTCTCTGTTTATGGGGACTTTTCTTCTTTGTATGTCCTTATAAGTAAAAACAAAAACAGTAATTGTTTATTCCATTGTACAAAATAACAATACCCATAAGTTAACATTCTAATGTTAGTCAATGCTCATGGTAATGCCTAAATCAATGCTCTTGGTAATACAATAATTAGAGATTTTGTTTAGTCTAAAAGAAGTCTAATTCTACTTAATAGAATTATGTGAATATTGGAACATGGGGTTGTTGCGTCCCTAATAGAGATAAAGCCACAACATTGCTTTTATATTCTAAGTATACCTTACTTTAGGTATGAAAATAATACAGTCTACAGTTGAGATCTTTGGAAAATCTAAAGAAAGCAGCATAATTTCTGTTTCTGACAGAGGCAGTAATTTGGGGGAAAATAAAGCTTGCCATTAAGTAGCCAAAGTGATGTATCAATAAACACTAAAAATGGAGCTCAGTATTTTCATTATGGCTAAAATATAAATAAAATAAGAATTTAAGATATAAACAAAATATTTGAAGATAATTATTAAAAACTGACATTTATTGAGCACTCATGATGTGCTAAGTGCTTTCCCATAACATTCCATGAGGTAGATTTTATCCCTATTTACATATGTGGCTATGGAGGCCACAGGTAAATTACCAATATCTCAAAACAGAAAATGATAGAGAAAAATTTAAACACAAATATCCTGACAACAGTCTGCATTGCTTTGAACCACTACACAATATTACAAACAAATAAACTTTTAGAAAATTTGAGAAGCAAGTACAATGATTATTTATAAACTGTGGACCCAACAGCTGGACTAAGTAATCTACAAATCTTTCTTCCACCTCGTACTGGTGGGTCAAATATGACATTATTTTACGTGAATTGAGGTATTCATTTAAAAGATATAGAAGACTGACATAATACATGCATACAGAAAAACATGTTGAAGAAATAGACAAAACTGAAATCCATTAATTAAGTATGTGAGCTAAACTGACAGCCAGACTTGGGGAGAATGCCAGTCTGATAATCTAGGGGCTCACTGGGTACATATGTGGAAGAAGGCTAGAATTGAGATCCCTGTGTTAAGCTGAAACCCATAAAATCATGGATAGAAAAATTCAAAACCTATGCAAAAGGAGATAACAAGGAAATGTTTGGATTCTTGTTTCCCTTCTAGCTGGGAAGTAGTGTCCTCTGAGAATCTGCAGCTGTGGCTCTATCTATTCATAAAGGTTTAGGGTACAAACTTACGTTACTTTTAAGATAGAGAAAACTCAAAGCAGGAAAATTAATATGTATTTAGCCAACAACATTCCTGGGAATCCTGGAAACAAAACACATAAGAGAAAAGCTCGATCCCTGGGATAGAGGCAGGAAAATATCTGGGCCAAAACATTATGCCTTTACCAACCTTTAATCAATAGAGATCTACAGGGAAAGAGGAAGAGAGGGGGAAAGAGAGTGGGAGATGAAGGGAGAGAGACAAGACATACACAGACTCACACAGACCCTCCTCTTTGTGGCAACAGCAATCAGCAATAATCAAAAGCAGGAGATAATTCTCCAATATTGGAAAAATATTCCAGAATCCCAGTTCCTATTCTATTCTAAGTTTGGATCCATAACTAGACTAATTTGAAACTTCTGGCCTGTTAAATGTTACCAAAGCAACAACAAAACCCAAATCCAGTTCTACTTCTTTTTTTTTAACCTTTAATTAATTAATTAATTAATTTTTATGTGGTGCTGAGGATTGAACCCAGTGCCTCACATGTGCGAGGCAAGCTCTCTACTATTGAGCCACAACCCCAGCCACCCCGCTCTACATCTAATTAGACTGACAAACCTCTGCACTAATGATATGATAGAAGAAGCATACCTATTTCTAGGCGTAAGTACCATTAAACTCAGTATTGTTAGACCCAGATACCTGGCATTTAGTCAAACAGGAGAAACTTAAATAAGCAAGAAGAAACCCCAAAACATTTTCAAGAGTCAACTGATGGAAACAAACTCTTAGAAGACACAAATATTGGAAATTTCTGACAGGAATTTAAAAAATAATGACTAAAATGTTAAAAGAGTTCATGGAAACAATGAACAACATGGTGAAGAGATGATCTTTAGCAGAAAGATGGAAATCGTAAACAAGGATTAAATGAAAATACTAGAAATAAAAATATGATGTCAAATCTAAAGAATTCCTTTCATGGACTGTGTGCAGACTTAATACAACTGGGAGAGAATCAGCTAATATAATTAGAAACTTGAATATAGGTTAGTATAAATGACCTAGTATGAGATAACTGTATTTATATGGGTTTGTCTCTGTGTCTTCTATTCTATACCATTCATTGGTCTGCCTGCCTATTTTGGTGCCAGTACCATGCCATTTTTGTTACTATTGCTCTGGAGTATAGTTTAAGGTCTAGTATTGTGATATCTCCTGCTTCACTCTTCCTGCTAAGGATTGCTTTGGCTATTCTTGGTCTCTTATTTTTCCAAATGAATTTCATGATTGTTTTTTCTATTTCTATGAGGAACATCATTGGGATTTTAATTGAAATTACATTGAATCTGATAGCACTTTTGGTAGTATGGCCATTTTGACAATATTAATTCTGTCTGTCCAAGAACATGGCAGAGCTTTCCATCTTCTAAGGTTTTATTTAATTTCTTTCTTTAGCATTCTGTAGTTTTCACTATAGAGGTCTTTCACCTCTTTTGCTAGATTGATTTCCAAGTATTTTATTTTAATTTTTTTGAGGTTATTGTGAAGGGGGTAGATTTCTAAATTTCTCTTTCAGAGGATTCATCCAAAACTGCCAAAAACATATAATGGAGAAAGGATAGCCTCTTCAACAAATGGTGCTGGGAAAACTAGAAATCCATATGCAGCAAAATAAAATTAAACACCTAACTCTCACCCTGCACAAAACTCAACTCAAAATGGATCAAGGACCTAGGAATTGGACCAGAGACCCTGCACCAAACAGAAGAAAAAGTAGGCCCAAATCTTCATCATGTCGGCTTAGGAACTGAATTCTTTAACAAGACTCCCAAAGCACAAGAAATAAAAACAAGAATCAATAAATGAGATGGACTCAAATTAAAAGCTTTTTCTCAGCAAGGAAACAATTAATAATGTGAAGAGAGAGCCTATAGAGTGGGAGAAAATCTTTTCCACATGCACTTCAGATAGAGCACTAATCTCCAGAATTTATAAGGAACTCCAAAAACTTCACATCAAAAATACAAATTACAAATACATGTAATCAATACATGGGTTAAGGAACTGAATAGACACTTCACAATCAATCAACAAATTTATAAAAAAATGTTCAACATCTCTAGTAATTAGAGAAATGCAAATCAAAACTACCCTAAGATTTCATCTCACTCCAATTAGAATAGCTATTATTAAGAACATAAGCAACATGGGCTGGGGCTGGGGCTCAGTGGAGGAACGCTTGCCTACCCTGTGTGAGGCACTGGGTTTAATTCTCAGCACCACATATAAATAAAATAAAATAAAATAAAAGGTTCATCAACAACTAAAAATACATTTTAAAAAAGAATATAAGCAACAATAGGTGTTCTCCAGGATGTGGGGAAAAAGGTACACTCACTCATACATTGCTGGTGGGATTGCAAATTGGTGCAGCCACTCAAGAAAGCAGTATGGAGATTTCTTAGAAAACTTGGAATGGAATCACCATTTGACCCAGCTATACCACTCCTTGGTTTATACCCAAAAGATTTAAAATCAGCAGACTACAATGATGCAACCACATCAATGTTTATAGCAGCTCAATTCACAATAGCTAAGCTATGGAACCAAACTAGATGCCTTTCAATAAATGAATGAAGCAAGAAACTATGGCATATATACACAATGGAATATTACTCAGCTATAAAGAAGAATAAAATTATGGCATTTGAAGGTAAATGGATGAAGTTGGAGAATATCATGCTAAGTGAGATAAGCCAATCCCAAAAAACCAAAGGCCAAATGTTTTCTCTGATAAGTGGATGCTGATACATTAGCAGTGGGGAACAGAAAGGGAACAATGGAGGAATGTTGGATTGTGTAGAGGGAAATGAGGGGAGGGTGGGGGAAGGGTAAGGAAAGATAGTGGAATGAGACAAACATCATTACCCTATGTATATGTACGATTACACGAATGGTATGACTCTACATCATGTACAATCAGAGAAATGAAAAGTTGTACTCCATTTGTATACAATGAAATGCATTCTGCAATCATGTATAACAAAATAGAACAGACAATAAAAAAAATAACCTAGTTAATTAAATAGAACAGACAATAAAAAAAAAAAGAAACAACCTAGACTGAACTCAAAAAGGAAAAAAAGGGGTGAGTGGTAGAAAGCAGAACAGAACTTTCAATAGCTACAGGATTATACAGAGTTACAAATGTGATTATGGATCTCAGGAAGAGAAAAGGGAGAAAATGAGGTGAATCTAAGAAGCTCAGAGAACCTCAGTTGGGATAAACACCGAAACGAAACAACATATACAAATATGCATCCCACCTAGACACATCAAACTGCTGAAAACTAAAGATAGAGAAAAATGTGAAGGTGGCCAGAATCAAAAGAAAAAGACACTTCACATGAAAGAGAGTACTAGACTTCTCATCAGACTATATAAGACAGGCAGTGGAGTAACATTTTGAAGGAAAAAAAAGTTTAAAACAACAACAACAACAACACACACACACACACAAAACTTGTCAACCCAGAATTCTAAACTCTGAAAAAAAAATCTTTTAAAATAAAGATGAAATAAATATTTTTTTTAAATGCTGAATGAATTCATTACCAGCAGATTTATACTCAAGATGTATTAAAGGACATCCTCAGGCAGAAGAAAGATGAAATGAGATAGAAACAAAGAAATGAAAAAGTCCAAAGATAGGGAGAATATGGGGAGTAAATGTGAAAAAATTTTTAATCACTCTAAAAAATAGATTACTATCTTAAGCCAAGACAGTAACAATGTGTTTGGGTATTTACGGCATATGAAAAAGTAAAATATACAAGAACAGCACAATAGATAAGAAGGAATTATTGGAACTAAACTGTTGCAAGGTTTTTATACTATTTGTATAGGAGGGTTTCTTTTGGTTGGTTTGATTTTGCAGGGCTGGGAATTGAACCCATGGCCCTGTGCATGCCAGGAAAGCGTTCTAATGAGCTACATCTCTAACCTATATATGTAGAGTACTATGAAATTATTTGAATGTATTCAGTAATAAATTTAAGATGGATATTATAAATGCTAACTAAAAACAAAGTAAATCACCATTAAGTCAATATTGGAGATAAGGGGCTGGGGAGATAGCTCAGTCGGTAGAGTGCTTGCCTTGTAAGCACAAGGCCCTGGATTCGATCCCTAGCACCCCAAAAAAAAATTTGGAGATAAAATGAAATCATAAAAATATTAAATTAATTCAATCTAAGTAGAATAAGAAGATTAAAAACAACAAAGAACAGATGAGAGAAAAAAGAACTAACAAGATGATAGGTGAAAATCTAGAAGTTTCAATAATTCCATTCAATATAAATGATTCAAACACTGTGATTTAAAGAGAGAAGAAAAAGTCATTTTTCAAACTAATTCACAAACCCTCACTAAAAGAAAAACTGAAAGGACAAAATTAGCATTGCAAATCAGTAAAGAAAGTTTGGATAACTCAAAACAGCGCTGGGGTAAAAGTCTGTCATTATACAATAAGTAAAATTATACTGTTATATTTCATCATGTCCAAAATATGCAAAAAGAAACAAGTACTAGAGTCCTAACTGTGAAAAAGTATACTGCTTTCCCAGCTCACAAATCTTTCTGAGAGCTACTCTCCTGGCATCTAGTACCCAAGTTTATTACTATAAAGGCACAGCCCTGAGCCCACAGGTCACCTCACCTAGGGTGGATTATTTGGCCCAAGCTAGAACAAAGAGGTTTTCACAGGAATTAGAATTTGGATTCTGTGGTTTTCTGCTTCATCTACATTATTCAGGAATCAAAGCTTCCTTGGCCATGTGTACAGTAGACTAGAGCCAGTGTATCTTTAAAGGTAGACTAATGAAGCAGTTGCTCAGAGAATAACACAGAAGACAAGACAGAACTACAGAGACAGAAACAGAGGCATAGACACAGAAAGAAAACAACTGCCTTAGTTAATAATGGTTTCCAGTTTCAGCTCTAGAGTCCTGGTGGCCCATCTCTTCTCTGAGATACCCTTAAGATAGTTAAAAATGAGTACCCAAAGAGTAAGCATTAGCTATATTATTAGGCTTTCCTGTCAAGAGGTACAGAGAGGAAACTAAGCTTCTTATATTAGTGACAAGAAGTTTGATTACCATAGGTGACTACACTGGGTTCAAAAGGTTAAAAGTGGAATCTGGACTATATATGGAAATTATCCACCAAAACTGACCAAATCCATGGCCTATTCATTACCTAATCCAAAAATAACATGTAGAAAGGTTAACTATTGGAATGTCACTTTATTAAAAGAATCAAATTCCTGTCAAAATCACAGATTATTTTCTTCAATTTGCATGTCCTTGAATGTCAGTTAAGGCTTACAGATATACCAATGGCATCTCTGAACTACAATTTAAAAAAATGATGGCATTTGCTGGTAAATGGATGAAGCTAGAGAATATCATGCAAAGCATAATAAGCCAATCCCCAAAAACCAAAGGCTGAATGTTCTCTCTGATATGCGGATGCTAATTCATAATGAAGGTGGGGCAGGTGGCTAGGGAAAAATAGAGTTACTTTGGATTAAGCAGAAGGTAGTGAAGGGAGGGGAGGGGATCTCGGGATAGGAAGGCTAGTAGAAAAAACCAGACATTATTACCCTATGTGCATACATGACTGACTACATGACCAATATGATTCTATATCATGTACAACCAGAAGAATGAGAAGTATTTCTCCATTTATATATGATGTGTCAAACTGCATTCAACTATCATGTATAACTAATTAGAACAAATTTTAAAAAAGAAATGATACATGTTTAAGAAACTAGAAATAGTAACTGCATTAACTAACTGGTCATTACACATTGTGTGTGTTTGTGTATACATAAGTATACATACATATGGAATTCTCACATTACACCCCACAAATATGTAATAAATGAAATCTTCATTTCATCATAATTTCTTTTTCTAAAATTTGAAGATTAAATAACTCATGATTTAGAAATTTAAAAAAATTTGGCCACCAAATGCATGAACACGGAGTCTAAAATAGAATGAATACTTATGACTCTAATACTCTGCTCTACAACATATTTTTTGAGTAGCTAAAATAGATTCTTTCTCAGAGTATGTTAAATTTTATTCATTTCTTAGAAGTGTCAACCTAAGGATGTTCACTTTCAAGTAAACTTTTGAGCAAATAAATACTCAAAATATGATTATATAATACTATAAATATAAAGGGCACTAAAAGTCTTGCAGTTTCTTTCCTTCCTTCCTTCCTTCCTTTCATACTGGGAATTGAACCCAGGGGTACTTAACCACTGAACCACATTCCCAGCCCATTTTTTATATTTTATTTACAGACAGAGTCTCACTGAGTTACTTAGGGTCTTGCTAAGTTGCTGAGGCTGACTTTGAACTTGTGATCCTCCTGCCTCAGCCTCCCAAGCTGCTGGAATTACAGGTGTGTGTCACGGTGCCCAGCTAAATGTTTTGCAGTTTATAATAATGTTTCCAAAGAATGTAAACAAACAATAACTCAAATTATCAGGATGTAAGATCTCCTTTTTTTGTGTGGTGCTGGGAATTGAACCCAGGGTCTCACACATAATTAAGCACACACTCTACCACTGAGTTACATCACTATCCCATTACAATATTTCCTTGTATCTTTAGTTTATCTCATATTATAAAAGAAGACTAAAGTTTTGATTGTAGTTTTGAGGACAGTGGGATGAATCTATATAGATGGATTTCATTTCACGAATCTACATAGATTAATTACATTTAACTCTAGCATAGTTATAAAGAGTAGGGATTTGGTGGTTAGATTGCCTGGGTTCAAATTCTGACTCTGTTATTTATTAGCTCCATTATCTTACTAAGCTTCCAATTCCCCATCTGTAAAATACAATAAAAATAATGCCTAACTCAGAATGTGAGGATATAGGACATTTAGAATAGTATCTGATGAATACAAGAACTCAATATTATTTGTCATAATATGTTTGAGAAATGGTACCATAAGAAACTTTTTTTTTTAAATTAGATGACAACATGACTAAATAACCATTATAGAAAAATACTTCTAAGAGAAAAGTAATTTCCCAAGTTTTTCAATGTGATATGGATAAAAGAATAAAACCAATAAAACCGCTGGAAAGTTCTTGTAATTATCAGACTATCAATGATAGAAATTAAAAAGATATCCATGAAATTACATGACTTATCAAGTTTTAATATCATAAAAATGGGTAGAAATACCAGTAAAAATAGATTTGTTATATAGCCTCAAACCAGAAATAGCCCATTAACAGGAAGATTCATAAGCAGTGTTCATTTAATAAAATACTACTGAGCACCACCACCACAAAAAAAAAGAAAGAAAATACCAATATATCCTATAGCATGGATGAATCTCAAAAAATTTACACTGAGTAGAAGAATCCTTACACACTAGAACACATACAGCATGATTCCATTTATAGAAAGTTCTAGAATAGGCATAACTAATCTATGATGGGAAATAATAAAAAAAAAAAAGATTCCCAAGGTGCAATGAGGGCAAGGATTGATTAGAAAGGGATAATAAAGGAATTTCCCAAGGAGTACTCATGTTATGTATCTTGATAGAGATTTGGGTTTCACAGGTATATATACTTTCATTGGAACTCATTGTATGATATATTGTTTTGTATATTTCATTGTAAATTTTACCTCAAAAGAAAAAAACAAATATTGAACTTAATTAAGGATATGCATGCTGAAGTATCTGAGGAGAATATATCTACATCTATAACTTACACTAAAACATAAAAATGTGTTGATGGATTGTACAGGGATGAATAGACATGTATACTTAAGTAGCAAGTAAAATAAAATGTTAATTACAAAATGTAGGAGGTGGAAGCTATAGTGGTGCTTATTGTAAAATTCTTTCAACTTTTACACATTGAAAACCTTAAAATAAAATAATGGAAAAAATTAACACTTTATGTTCCTTACCAACGCCTAGAGTTATTAACAATCACTCCATTATCTATGGAGAATGTATCTGTTGGTAGTCCAGCAATATTCCAAGCTCTAATTTTTACTGGATCACCCAGGGTCTTACTTAGTGAGAATTCCTCTGAACATGGGATTTTTTTCTCCTGGAAGAAATAAACAAAAATCTGATATTTTCTTTCATCTTGATAACTGGAAAATTTTAAAAATTAAAATATGATTTAATTGTCATTAAGTATTATGTAATAACTTTAAAGACCAGGGAGGGAAAAACTGAATTAAAAATTGGACTGTAAAATTATTTTACTGATCAAAGAAGCAACAAACAAAAACAAGAAAGCAAGGAAGACCCTATATTTTCACTTTCTCCCAAAATATTTCAAACCATACTTTGACTGTTCTAAAACAAAATTTACTAAATGTAAAGCAATTACCTTGCATAACTTGCTCCAATCTTCTGTACATGTTTGTCGAAAGCCAGAAGTGAAAGCACCAAGGTAAGCTATTACTCCTGCTGACACTAAGACATCGCCAGTTAAATTTTCATATGTTATCTGAAGGTCATCTGCAGCTTGAGCCCATCTGTGTGATTAGCCAAAGGCAAAAGAGACAAACAATAGGAATGACAGAGGACAATAAATAAAAGGGCAAGGGGCTTACAAACCAAATTCTGTAACAAAAAGTTATGAAATGTTGGGTACTTGTTTATCTGTATAATGAGGAGATTGGATCCCTTGTATTTCTAATATGCTATTATTTATATCCATATGTTATTTGAATGACAATCTGCCTTTCATTATTAGAATATTAGGTATTTCTTACAGGACCTAGCCCTTCAGAACAAGCAAAAACAAACAAAACATGAGCATTTTGCCTAATAATTTTCTCCAGGATGATTTAGTCTAATGTCCCTACTATTTGTTTCAGTATTTATTGTTAGATTGTTAATAGGAAACATTTGCAATTCATTATAAAAACTGTATTTAAGTTGTATAGAAGTTGACATACTAAGATTAATATTTTTCTCATTTAATGGAACCCTCACAATAAAAACCTATATTCCAAAACCATCTAATCTGCACTACAAAACACTTTCAAAGACATATTACCTTATCATGCTATTCATCAAACAAATATAATAAATGAAATAGCTGGTTGTCTAGTCCAGCCAGAGAAGTAGATTAGAAGAAAAGTAACTGACTTTATTAAATCAAATAAGTTTTATCTTCTTTGAATTAATTTTAACCATTTTATTACAAAAAATTTTGGACCTATACAAAATTGGAAAGAATTATATAACCAACAATCACATATCACAGATTAAAAACAGTTAGGGACTGGGGTTGTAGCTCAGTGATAGAGTACTTGCCTAGCATGTGTGAGGCACTGTGTTTAATCCTTAGTACCCCATAAAAATAAATAAATAAGATGAAGGTATTGTGTCCATCTACAACTAAAAATATTTTTAAAACAGTTAATAACTGTCTTTTAAAAACTATTTTAAAGCAAGTTACAAAGAGCATGCTCAACATTGATATTCATCTTTGGAGAGGTCCAGCCAGGTATGTTGTAGAACGTCTCATATTCTCAACTAGCTATTATAAAACTGGTAGTAATCATAAAAAAAATCCATAGGTAGTCACATAGTCAAATATGACATTCTTTAATATTGTTAAAATGAGTAGAAATCTGACCTTGATTTTTCTCCACCCAGTCCCCCAATTAGCTTTGAGGCTCTTTCAAGTTTCTTAGCACAGAGTTCCACCTGATATTCTAAAGCAGCCTTTTCCTCAGTTTTCTCAAGAAATGTCTTTTGCAAATTTTCCAAATGGTGTTCTACTTCCGCCAGTTCTGCTCTTTTCTGATTCAAAAGTTCCATTGTCTCAGCTAAGGATTTCTGAGCTTCTGCTAAGCGAGCTTTCTTAGGAGCCACAACCTATGTGGAAACAATATATACAGATGTGATGTGTACTATGTAAAACTTTACACATATAATTCCTTTATAGATATTATGAATTACAAATGCATTATAATAAAAAATTACATAAAAGTAAAAAGTGTTTATATATTTCATAAAATATATAAATCACCTGGACTAGCAAGATGTGACCTACAAAATAAATTATTCTGGACCAACAAAGTAAGAAACTGCCACTCAAGTGAGGAACAGAGAAAGTTTGTAATAGAAATAACAAGTGTTTAAAATACATGAATGTGTTTTTGGTTTTGGTGGTTTTTATTTCCTTCCCCAAAATCTGTGATCTTCCTCCTAGTCACTCCAAGGATTAGAACTATGAAAATGGAAATACAAAGGAGGACAGCCTTGGTATTCAGTTTCACAAAATTAATTTTTCCTCAACAAATATTGAAAAGCCACCTTGTTGAGAAAAAAGGGATTTTCTGAAGTTGTTATTTTGTTGTACTAATTTATTAGCATGTCAAAAATGAAGTTTGGCCAACTTGATCACTAGTACAAAGAATTCAGATGATGACCAGAGAGTCTGTGCCAGTTAGAAAAAATATAGTCTTGACACTTCAGGTTCATCAACATGAATGAAGGAGACAAAGAGGGAGAAGTGAAAGCATGGTTATCAGACAGCAATGTCCTGCTTTCTCACCTCCGAAATCCTGAAGGAAAAGCATGTTGAAAAAGCAGAGGACGGAAGTTCCCTTTTCTACTTTGGATTTCAGAGGAGACATTGCTAGTTATCTCCCTTCCACCCTCCTGCATCAACATGGGGCAGCGTGGATATACAAAGTGGGAAGACAGAAAAGAGCCTGAATACTTTGACTTCTCTGCTTTGTAGTAAGGATCCAGAAGAATCCATATGCCCTGTGGGACATGTGGAAATTAGCCAAATTGAGAGGTAGCAGCCTTCCATGAGACTACTATGTGGATAGACTACATGTTCAATGGAAGGACATCCCAGATGAAATTAGTTTTATTTCAATAATACTCCCCTGAAACTAACAATCAAAGTCCCTACATCACCACAAGCAGATGTTATATCTCATTAAGGAATATCTTTCAAATTGTTATAGTCTGATCACTCATTCTGTTCTCTGAGTTTATTCTGAATACATTCTACTGTGTATTTTCATCTGCTTTTTAACTTACATTTCCTGCTTCCCTGGGTAGAATTATGCCTTTTAGGGGGTAAAGTTTGTGTTTCTCTGGTCTTTTACTAGACAAATTTACAAAATGTTCTTAACCATTCTTTGCTCTCCCAGGAATTTGACCCCAATGTCTACTTTATAAAAGATACCTGATCAGTGCCTACCACTGCTTCAGGGGATTTTTCCATGATCTTCTCTTAACCTACTGGATCTTCTTCTGATCTTTTCAGTCAACTTAAAAAACTTTATTGAGATATAATTCATATATCATACAATTTTCCCATTTAAAGTGTATAAGTCAATGGTTTTTAGTATGTTCACAGAATTGTGCAAGCATCATCACAATTTCAGCACATTTTCATTATCCAAAAAAAGAAACCCATACCATTATTCCCACCTCAACCCTCCCCCATCATCCTTTCCCCTAATCTCTTGTCCCCAATTACTTAGCTACTTTCTGTCTTTATATATTTCCCTATTCTGAACATTATTTATTCCTCCTTTATAATTATAATTATATATCCTTTGACCAAGAGCTCTCCATTCCCTTTCCCTCCTAATAACCCAAGTCTCCTAACTACCTTATATATCCAGAGAAAATGAATTCAGTATATTGAAAAGACATATGCACTCCCACTAAGACGTAATCAATGTAAGTGTCCATCAATGGATGGTTGGAGTTGTGGTACCTATGCACAATGGAATATTATTCATCCATAAAAAGAATGAAATAATGTCATTTGCAACAACACAGATGAACCTGGAGGATGTTACATTAAGTGAAATAAGCCAGGCACAGAAAGACAAACAATACATGATCTCACTCAAATGTAGAATCAAAAAAGCTGAATCCACTTTTTAATCTGCTACTTTACCCTTGATGTTTTAGATTTTTCTTTTTCTTTCTGTTCTCCCCTCTCAAACTCAATGTCCCTTTTGCCTCAGGGCCTTATAGTTACAGGTCAGTCTGGACAATCCAACTGCTCATCCATGCTCCGGCAGCACTACCACTGGTACCAGGTCCTCCCAGGAATATTCTCTGTATCTACTAAGTATACAATCAACATCTGATGATTATGCTGCAGCAGGACAAATTTTCCCTGGAATCACTTTGAAAAACTTTTTAACTAGTAAGTATATACCTATGCTTTAATTTCTGGGAATATTTTAGAGAAAATGGATGTGCAAATGCTCAAAATACCTTTGCAACTCTGTCATACACTTCCATAGCCATGATCCATTTACACAGACCCTCAGCTGCAGAAGAAGCTTTAGCAACCTTTGGGGGGTCAAATTCAGGGTTTGTCAAATATTCACCACGGATCTTCTGCATAACAGTCACCTATACAACCAAGATTTAGATTTTAAAATTTCAACATGTATCACAGTCATAGGTGAAAAAAGTATATGTAATAAAAATATTTGAATAAAAATGCTATGCTGTCTTTAGAAACCAAAATCAATATTTTGAGATAATTTTTTAAAAAAGAACTTTCTCGTTATGTTTTATAAAGCAAGAATTACATAATTTTTAAGATCTTATATATCTTGGCAAAGTCACATTTAGAGAAAAAAAATCCAATATAACTCACTGGAATATTGTCCTTGTCGTATTCTCTCAAATCTCTTAAGAAATTCATATCTCCCAGAAGTTTTTTACTAGGTCCCCAGTAATCAAATATCTAAAAATAAAATTTATAGAAACTTACTAAGTGTGCAATTAAAAATGCTCAAATATAATATTTTTCTTCTTAAAGTTTAAGACATATTATCCAGAAAAGTTGTTCATATGCTTTTGAAATATCAACTTATGTCTCCTTGGAAACTAAGATTCTTCTGAGAACATGCTAAATATATGAAATATTTTAAATACAGAGATGAACTTATACATTAAATTTTTATCAAAAAACTGAAAGAAGGGCTGGGACTGTGGCTCAAAGGTAGAGCACTTGCCTGGCATTCATGAGGCACTGGGTTTGATTCTCAGCACCACATATGAATAAATGAATAAAATAAAGGTCTGTCAACATCTAGAAAAATTTAAAAAAACTGAAAGGAAAATTTGTGATCATTTCTTTTGAAAACTTAAAGTTGACATGGACATCACAACTTCATATAAGAAAGTACATTTTGGGGACTGGGGTTGTGACTTGGTGGTAGAGTGCTTGCCTAGCATGTGTGAGGCACTGGGTTC
This sequence comes from Sciurus carolinensis, assembly GCF_902686445.1. Classification (NCBI taxonomy): domain Eukaryota; kingdom Metazoa; phylum Chordata; class Mammalia; order Rodentia; family Sciuridae; genus Sciurus; species Sciurus carolinensis. The sequence continues at coordinate 51,963,718 of NC_062229.1, read as the reverse complement.
AATTCTCAGCACCGAATATGAATGGATAAATAAAATAAAGGTCCATCAACAACTGAAAAAAATTTTTAAAAAGAAAATACATTTTCATTTATTACTTCAACTTTTACATTCCTTTGTTCTTTGACTCTTTCAAGCAAGCATTTTCTTTCTTTCTTTCTTCCTTTTATTTCTTGCTTTTTTTTTTTTCCAGGGATTGAACCCTGAACCCTGGGGCACTTAATCATTAAATTACATCTCTAGCCTTTTTGCTTGTTTGTTTGTATTTTATTTAGAGACAGGGTCTCACTGAGTTGCTCAGGGCCTTGTTAAGTTGCTGAAGCTGGTTTGGAACTTTCAATCCTCCTGCCTCAGTCTCTAGAGCTGCTGGGATTAGAGGTATGTGCCACTGCACCTGGCTAAAGCATTTTTCTTAAAGGTAATCTCCTTACCTCCAAGCAAAATCAAAAGAAGAGAAAATGGAAAGTCAAGAGATAATATATATTGCTCTATCAGTCACAGGGTAAAGTCACATACTAGGTAAAGATGTTGAATAACTAGCTCACCATTTTTTCCTACTTTCAGAAACCTGACTGGAGTTGGGGGTGCATGTAAATGGGAATAACTTGACAAAAGCCTATTTATTTTCTTTATTATCTCAATGAAGGATAGAATGGCAAGAAGAAGGGAAGGAAAGAAGGAAGGAAGGAAGGAAGGAAGGAAGGAAGGAAGGAAGGAAGGAAGGAAGGAAGGAAGAAAGGGAGGACGGGAAGAAGGAAGGGAGGGAGAGAGGAAGGGAGGGAGGGAGGGAGGAAGGAAGGGAAAAGAAAAAAGAAAAAGAAAGGGTGGAAGAAAGGAGGAAAGAAAAGAAAAAAATTTTAAGTCAGGAATTCAAACTCAGGCATTATATAACCCTGAAAAGAAAATCAGTAATATGGATGGATGCTATGCCTTCCTTCTTAAGGAATATAGCCTTGAATGATAATTATAACAGCAACTAACATTTATTGTAATTGTTTATTGTTTATAAGGCTTTTTGCATAAGAGCTTTATATATATTAACTACCTTAATGCACACATTCACTGTGATATAGGTACTATGATTATCCTCTTTCCACAGAATTCCATAGAGGTTAAGCACCTGTATAAAGTTACATAGATAGGATGTTCAGGATTTCTGAATATAGATGTTCTGGCTCTAGAACACATGCTTTTAACAACTTCATTATACTGCTTATTTAACTAAGCAAAATTTTTTGAATGTTCAGAATCACCTATATGATATGTATCACATTCTTAAGAATCTTAGCTATGAATGTACAAGTGTTCATTCAATTCCAACCTCAAGATAGGAGGGAGTCCTGCATAGGCAGAGAAGGAGATAAAGGCAATTAGAATCACATTTTTCAGACACTATACTCCCTATAATACATACAGTGTTTTCTGCAGATAATTCTCCATTTATTCAACCTGGAAAACAGTACTTCTTTCCTGGATTGGATACCATTGATATTTAATTTCATGGTACCGGATTAGGTACTATTAATATTTAATTTGATATTGATATTACAAACAAGTCCTATATATTCATGAATATGATTTGAATCTGTGCCCAGTTATTACCTTGCCTCCAGTTCCAGAAGGATCTGAAATTTTTTCTGGTTTTATATCTTTCATGACACAAATAGCAGCCATAACTAGTTTAACACCAGATGGAGGATTCTTCATTGATTTCACGATTGTAATATCAGCTGGCTGAACCAAAAGAAAACAAGACATCTTCAGAACAGTTTATTTTCAAATAAGGAGAGTTTTTAAAGTAATATTGGGGAATAATGAAGTATCCCCTTTCACTCAAAATTGTAGTTTTATTTTGCTTTGTATGGTTATGAAATCGTTAGCAAAATATTATCTAGCATAGGTTAATAGTAATGGTTCTTTAATGTTTGGGGGCTCATAAATTCTTATGAGGATGACAGCTCTGAACCCTCCAAAAATGTATTTTTGCACATGTACAATCACATACCAAGCCCATTATCTAAAACTCAGGTTAAGAACCATGATTTACATGAAGATTTATTTCTGAATTTGCCCACATACATTAGTTTTACTGACAAAAGTGAAAGAAATAGATCCCACTTCTAAACTTAATTTCTACAAAAGGTATTTATGCACACTAGATTATGATTATGATGCACACTAGAAATTCACTTATGTATTCCCCATTCCAATATCCTTCTGACATTTTTTACAATGGTACAAATGCTGGAAAATGAACACTACATTTCTTAGTTTCACAAGCAACTAGAGTTCTGGGTGGGAATTAGTTTCCACAATCAGATCACTTTAGTGAAACTAGAATTCAGACAACAAATGGGGAGAGTGGTAGTGTGAGGTATCCATTTTCTTGATATGGATTATAGTGGAGGCAGTCTGGTTCTTCATGAAGGCTCTGTTAGCTACAATTTCAGAGGAACAGTTCCTGTAGTACAAAATATCTACAATTTGGCTTTGTGAGTCGTTTCTAGTGGCTTAATCTAGGATCTGTTTCTTTAACTCTTCTAATAATTCTGCAATTCATTTATAAAGTTCCCTTTAAAAATTCTCATCTATTTGTACTAGAGTCACCTCTGTTCCCTGCAACTGAATTCTAACTCATATAATATGGTATTGCATACCAGAAAGGGTACAAGCAACACACTCTCAAGGAAAGAGGAGCCTAAGATTAATGAACTGAATTGGTGAGGTTTGAAGGCACCAAGAATCCTATATCAGAAGAGGGAATGCTAAAAGTTCATGGAACATAGTTGATAGACCAGTTCCTTAAATTAATAGTCTTGGATATCTAGAATGGAGTGCCTGTTAAAACCAAGGCTTTGTCAAACTGAGTGGCTACTGTGATAAATCTCTAAGGAAAGAATGAAGAAAGACCATAGAATAGTGTGGTTTTTAAATGTGCTAGAGAGTATAAAGAAAGAAAATAACAAACTCAGTTTTAAATTCCTGGTTCATGACACAGAACACTAGGAAGTTTCTATAAATGCTCTAAAATAATCTCTTGTCTTATAACTACCAAAAAGGTGATGTAACTTCAAGTTATAGCTTGATCCTTTGAGATGCTGAATTACCCATAAGCTGAGTTCAGAATTTGAGGTCTATTACATAAAAGTTAGGGCACTGATTAGGAAAAAAGGCCAAAAATGGGGTCTGAATATCCTGAGCCCCCATGTTACACTGGGTTTCCCTAGTCTACATATGTTCTCTCTCCTGCACTTTTTGGTGAGGTTGTTCTAGTCTTGCTTAAAGATCCTGTAAAAACTCCTATACAACGCATTGTGGTTCATTGGAAATGACTTTTGAGTTTTTCCGTGCATACATATCCAGGAGACTGAAGAAATAACTTCACTCTCCACTCCACCCCCCTTTTTTTTTCCAGTGCAGGGCCTTGTGTAACCATACTCTTTTTAACATGTTCTTCCTAACCATGTACAGAATCACTTTGGCCTCTCAGAGACTGTTTATCCTATTCTTAATGGAATAATCTGATTGAAAGTTAGAAATAATAAATGAAAAACAAACATATAACAATATATTGACACACCGCCAAGAGGAAGTTTCATTTGACTGAGCAAAAACAATACCACCCAATGAAATAGAAACACACCTAACTAACCAAAGACCTGAATGGTTTCACTTTGTTGAGGAAACCCAGTGACTAATTCAAATACTTGCCTTAAGTGTATCTAGTGCAGACAAAGCTGCTTCCAAGGCTGGAATTGCCTCAGCTAGGTCACTTTCACACTCATTTTTTAGAGTTTGGGCTTCTTCAGCCTTTCCACTGGCTATCTCTTCATCTAATTTCACAAACTTTTTTTTTGCTTCCACTTCTGCAGATTCTATCTCAATTATCTAAAGGAAAAAAAAAAAAAGACAATTGTTCAAGCACTCAATTGCTTTCTCAATTCTAGAGACAAAAGAATATGTGAAAATTAAGTAATCCAGCACATTATTTTGAAGGATAGAAGGGTCTAGGGTAAAATGAGAAATGCAAATATATGTGACCTAATTTGGAAATGGGCTTCACACCTCTTCAAAAACAAACAACTGGGCTGGGATTGTAGCTCAGTGGTAGGGTGCTTGCCTAGCACATGTGAGACTCTGGGTGTGATCCTTGGCACTAGATAAAAATAAATAAATAAAGATATTGTGATCATCTACAACTAAAAATAAAATAAAATAAAATAAAATAAAATATTTTTTAAAAAAAGAACTCACATGGGACCCAGTAAGACTCTAGTGTTTAAAAAAATGGGGGCTTATCTTTAAGACAAATATTAATATTTCAATTGTCTTTTGATAGGCAATAAAAAAACTCTACCTGCATCATACGTGCATTTTCTATTTTAGCTTCCTCCAATTTGGGCTGTAACTGAACAAGCTCGATTTGCATTTCACCAACCTAAATAGACAGTTTGTCATTAAGTTTCCATTGCTATCATAGCTACTGAAATCAAACACAGAAAATATAAATTTTATACAAATATTAACATTTTTCCAGTTCTTTGTATGATAAGCAAAACCATGAGAATGTAGTCAGTTTTTCTCACAAAAGATTTTCTCATTCTTGAGTATATGACAGGTTAGTGGGAGAATACAGTTGCCATGGAAGAAATGTAGACAGAAAAGAAGTCAGCAGCTCAGGTATCCCTATTATACCATGTATATGGTATACAGAGCAAAAATGAACCAACAAAAACCTCAATATAAGTAATAACTTAAATTGAACTAACACTAGTATTACCAACACTTGATAGACTAAAAAACCCAAATCTTATATTTAATTAAAAAACACAGACTTCCTATATTCTCTCAAATGCCAAAAAATTAACTAAACATAAAACAGGATATATTTAAGTCTGTGTGGTCTGGGCAACTTAATGAATGTCTCTAAATTTAACTCTATCCATCTGTAAAATGACAATCATAATAGTGACTATCTTACGGGGTTGTTATGAGGAATAACTGGGAATGCATGTGAAAGTGTGCATATAACAAATTCCTAATCACTTGTAGCTCTTATTATTTCTTGTATTTCTCAGTATATATTACCATTTTGAGCAGCTCATCAGATTTACCTGAGACTCAGCAAAAGCTAATTTGTCAAGACCATTTACATATCGTTGTTTTGCTTCCATGACAGCTTGTCGCTTCTTAGTCAAAAGCTGTCGAAATGAACCAATAAGTTCAAGATAAGAAGTAGCAGTAACATAGTTATGTCTTCCTAACTCATGCAAGAACCTGAAAGAGATGCAGGTAACATATGTTCCTATAAGTAATGGGTTCCATGAAGAGGTAAATTCAACAGAGCCTTAACAACAAACATTTAAGAATAAATGTCAAATTTTATGTAGAAGTATAAGTACTTGAACTTTATAAGACTCCAGAATTCTGCACATAACCGTATCCTAATGTCTTGTCTGCAAAATATTAAATAGCAATGACATATTTTAAAAACACAAACCAATGAAGATGTTTGTAAAAAATAATCTATTGTACAAAAAATACAAACTTTTTCCCCCTATTGTTTCATACACTGAGATCTAAACCTATGGACCCAAGATACTGTGTTAAGGTAGGTAAGTAGAATTAGAAAGAGGAACTTTGTAACAGAAAGGATAGCAAGCACAAGTCATCACCCCAAGGCACAAGTGTGTTACACAATACTTGACTGGTATAAAGCCAAAAGTATAAGACTACTACATACATACATGGAAACAATGATATTTAGTGGTAAATACATGAACTACAGCACACTGCTTGATGCCTCTTAAGTCAACTGTGCTGGTTATTTGATTCTGGACAGGCAATATAACATGGGTACTTAGGGTTACACATCTTTGAGATGAGTACATCCAAGATGAACAGAGTTAGAAAGAACACTCTTTAAGTATCTATACCCCCAACTACCCCCCCACCCCCACCCCCACCCCGCCTTTCTAAGAACTTCTACCTGGTGCCTGGGCAACAATGTTTGATCTACAAAATCTGCTACTCTAACCACAGCTGATCAGGTCAGGGTTGGGCACTGGACACAAACAAGACTAATCACATTTTGGAATAAATTTGGAATAGGGAGCTAGAAATGGCCTTCTAGTCTCCGTTTATAACTGTAACTGCAAGAAGTAAACTTGAGAACCGAGAGGCAGCCAGCTTCTTCCAAATGTACTGGGAAGTATAACAGGCAATCTACAAAAAGAGACAAGAAAGCAGATACCCAAAGAGAAGCACTGATGAGAAACAGGAAAATAACAAAAAAACAAAAAAACAAAAAACAAAAAAAAGAAAAGAAAAGAAAAGAAAAGAAAAAAAAGAAAGAAAAAGAAAAGAAAAGAAAAGAGAAGGGGTGGGGTCCTGATGACTCTAACACATGCTTTTCTGATTATTTTTTTTTCTTTTCTCTTTCTTTCTTTCTTTCTTTCTCTCTTTCTTTCTCTCTCTCTCTCTCTCTCTCTCTCTCTCTCTCTCTCTCTCTCTCTCTTTCTTTCTTTCTTTCTTTCTTTCTTTCTTTCTTTCTTTCTTTCTTTCTTTCTTTCTTTCTTTCTTTCTTTCTTTCTTTCTTTCTTTCTTTCTTTCTTTCTTTCTTTCTTTCTTTCTTTCTTTCTTTCTTTCTTTCTTTCTTTCTTTTTGATGCCAGGGATTGAACCCAGGGGCATTTAACTACTGAGTCACATCCCTGGCTCTTTTTATGTTTCATTTAGAGACAGGGTCTTGTTAAGTTGCTGAGAACCTTGCTAAGCTGTTGAGGCTGGCTTTGAACTCATGATCCTTCTGCCTTAGCCTCCCAAACCTCTGGGATTACAGGCATGCATCACCACACCCAACTTTTCCAGTTACTTCTGAGATCCAGTTGTATTTTTCCCCTTGAGCTTTGTGAAACACCCCTGGACCTTTATAATAAAATTCCCCCTTTTGTTAAGGCTAGACAACCCAGTAGTTTTCTATTATTTGCAGACTGAGGTTTTAACTAATTAAATGTTCAGAAAGAAGGAGAAGAAATAGAAAACATTAAAAATCTGGACTTCAGCAAAAAGAAATACTTTAAAATATAAGGCATTAATGTCATTTTAAAATTTATTACTACTGACCTCTCTGAAAGGTCCAAAATGGAGGTGTGAAAGTGTTTACAGACTGGAACTATCTCTCGACGTTCGACTTCAGTAAGCTCTAGTGTTTCTAAGAATTTCACAGCTACAAGTTGGAGAGCATCTTCAGGCCATGGCTAAAAATAGGAAAAATGAAAAGTTATGAAATTTAAGATGAGTAGTCCCAATCCAATCCAACTATATAAGTTAAGTGACTTCCTTTAGAAAAAGAATTTGGAATTGAGAAAATTAAGACCTTAATGAGGAAAATAGAATAAGAGGGACTGAGTTTACAATATTTATTAGGTTTATAAAAGACTTAAGTATTTTACATTTATATTAAACACATTATAAATGAAGGGTCAATGATATTTTACATATCAAAGACACATTAGACTACCTTTCCAACTCTTCCACTTGAATGTCTATTAGACATCCCAAATTTAGCGTGCCAGTGGCAGAAAATTCTAGTTGCCCACCCAATATCTATCAGTCCCTTCTTCTTAGTAAAGCTACTTCTGGATAGCAATATGCCCAGCTAAAAGATTACATTTGCTAAAGATTCCCTTGTAATTCAGAAGAGCCAGGACATACAAGCAGTTGTTAGGTAGGACTTCAGAAACAGCTCTTTAGAGGGTTGGTTACACAGAGTTGGCCTGTATACTTTTTGGCCTATTTTTATTCTTCTACTTCTTGTCTGGAATACATTTATGAAAACTAGAGATCTACCAATCACCTTAGAGACTATAAATTGACTTTGAGAATGGAAATCCTATAGTAAGGGTAGTAAAGCAGAAAGAACTAAAGAACTTGGGCTACTGATGACTTTATATAAATGCCACAAAAACACCAACCACTCTGCTGACCTTCAGCTGTTTTGTTTATTGTTTTATGGTGGTGGGGATTGAACACAGGGCCTCACACATACTAAACATGCCCCCAGAGCCTTCTTTCTAAAACAGCATTCCTTCTGATGTTACTCTAAACCTTATAATCAGTTTTCTTCCTAGTACTTACCAATACCTTGCATATCATTTATTTGTCTATTTATTGTTGGTCTACCCCTCAACCCTGGACTAAACTGTAAAATTCATGAAAGCAAGTACTTTCTCTCAGTGCTATTCCTTCAATGCCTAAAACAGTACTTTGCCAATGAATACTTGAAATATTTAATTAAATGTTAATGAGTAACTTTCATTTGCTCATTAGAATACTTTTCAGACTTTCTTTCATTTAGATTCAATAAAGGGCTTGTAGTTTTTTTCCTTTGGAGCCAATAGTATGTATTTTAAGACCAATTTCTTTTCTTTTCTTTTCTTTCTTTCTTTTTTTTTTTTTTTTGGTGTGTAGCCCTCTATCCTAGTAAACTTCAAATTTCTCTTTCTTTCTTTCTTTCTTTCTTTCTTTCTTTCTTTCTTTTTTTGCAAGTGCTGGGACTGAACCCAGGGCCTCAAGCATAATGAGAACATGTTCTACTACTTAGCTACATCCCCAGTCCCAAATTCAATCTTCTTGCTGAGGCAACCTATTAGTAAAAAAAGTATTAAGCATATGCTTCTATTATACACATTTTACTAATAGATTACATTCATGTGACATTATTGTTCTAATACATTTTTAAACCTAAAGAGGCTTCCAAAGATTTATTATTTTAAGAATGAAAAAATTTTTGCTGGGTGCAGTGGTGTAAGCCTGTAATCCCAACTGCTTGGGAGGCTGAGGCAGGAGGATCACAAGTTCAAAGTCAGCCTGAGCAACTTATTGAGGCCCTAAGCAATCAATGAGAACCTGTCTCTAAATAAAATACAAAATAGGGCTGGGATGTGGCTCAGTGGTTGAGTGCCCCTGGGTTCAATTCCTGGAATCTGCCGCCCCTTCCCAAAAAAAGAAATTTTGTAAAATAAAGATTAAATGTCATGAGCTGGGGCTGGGGCTCAGTGGCAGGGTGCTTGCCTAGCATGTGTGAGGCATGAACTGGGTTCAGTTCTCAGCATTACATATGAATAAGTAAAATAAAGTCCACTGACAACTAAAAAAATAATTAAAAAAAAAAAGATTAAATGTCATATCTTTAAAAACCTAGGAGGCTTATTTTTGTATTCTGGGTGCTTCTGCTGCCTTTTTTTTTTTTTTTGGTACTGGGGACTGAATCCAGGGGTACTTAACCACTGAGCCACATTCCCAGCCCTTTTTATATTTTATTTGGAAACAAGGTCTCACTGAGTTGATTAGGGTCTTACTAAGTTGCCGAGGCTGGCTTTGAACTTGTGATCCTCCTGCATCGGCCTCCCGAGCCACTGGGATTACAGGTGTATTCTTCCTCCCATACCCCCTAGCAAGGTGCTTCACTTTTAATCATCCTGCTAATCAAGCAGGTTTAATACTATCTGTAGCAGTTAGAATGTTTATGATTAAAGAAAAACAAGTAATATTACTATGTCTCCCCAAAAAGGGGATGTATCATCTTATATAGAAAGAAGTCAAAGATATTTCACACAGTGTTACTTAATTACAAGCTTAACCATGTTATCAGAGATCCAAGTTCTTTCCATCTTTAAGCTCCACCATTCCTAGTGCACTCTGTTTCACTTATTGTGGTGACAAAATGATTGCTGTAGCTATGGGGATCACACCCTCAAGAACAAGGCTGGGCTGGGGTTGTAGCTCAGTGGTAGAGCACTTGCCTAGCATGTGTGAGACACTGGGTTCGATTCTCAGCACCACATATATAAATAAGTAAAATAAAGATCCATCAACAACTAAAAAAAAATCTTTAAAAAAAATAAAAAGAAAGAGAAAGAATCAAGGCTAAGAAACCTGAAAGCCCTTTGCCTACAGTGGGGAAAAGAAAAAAGAAAAAGTATATTTTTTCCCAAAACTCCCCAAAGACTTTACCCCAGAACCCATTGGCAAGAAGTGAATAAGCTTGTGAATAAAACAATCACTAGCAAGAAAGCCCCAGTACTGACCCAACCATGAATTATTTCTGTGAAACACAGCTACATTTCACTAAAAATTCAAAATTCTGTCATCAAGGACAGAGATATAAAATGGCTGTTGAACAGGTAACCAATAGTAGCTCTCTTGCCATCATATGCAAATCATAATATACCCTGGGGATATGATTCAAATAATCAATGTAAAACCACGTTCTAAACATCCTTCTTAAATTTGTCTTTTTACCAATTTCTTATCAAATCTTGTTGCCTTTGTTTTTGCCTCTTGATGGCTGACATGGAACTCAAGTTGGTTCATACCAGTTATACCATCCTTTCTTTTACTGTTTATGTTATGCTTACATTGTGCCTTCAGTTTTCAGTTCACTGTGGGAATTCCTCAGAGTACCTTGTCATATCATCTATGACACATGGTCATGTACCATAAAATCTGAGTAAGAGTATCAATGTTAATTCATATAAAATATTCCATTTTTAAAACTTTCCAATAACTGTTCCCTTATCCTCTGAACTGTTTTGGTTCCCCTAGTAAGTATGTACCCTACTTTGAAGACTAGGGTATATCCTAAAAGTCAATGCTTTTCTGACTGCATGACATGTAGTGGTTTACACTCACTTTCTGAGTTTCACAAACCCAAGTCCCAAATAATGCCATCAACTCTAGTGACACAGGCTCTTTCTCTCCAGTTCATAACTGTAAAGTGTGTTCTTCTCTATTGCCCACTTAATATCCCTTATTTTCAAAATTCCTCTTCTTCTAATTTTCCCAACAGGTATGACTCACTAATTGAAAGTATCAAGGTTATGAAAAAACACCCAGCAGTTACATAATTATAAAGATTTTATAAAAGAAGACTATATGATTAAAGAGATTATATTTTATGGTTTTGGATTTTGCCTACTTAATAGAAGCAATATTAAGATATAGCTTACATAAATAAAAATTGTTTCACATAGTTTTTGCTACTATATGAAACATACATGTCATCCTCGAAAGGGCAGAATTAGATTTTAAACATAAAATTCATGATCTATAGGCAGAAAGGAATAAAACAAATTATTTCCAGAAATTAAGAAAAATGATCCAGAGTCAATGTATAGTCCAGTTTCTCTTGGGCATAAAACAATTAAGTAGAAGGCACCATGAGATACTTTTTTCAAGATTATCAATATTTAGTGCTCCCACACAGGCAATGACAATGTTTTAAGCATTATTTGCTGCCAGCATTACTAAAATTGCTGCCCAATTGTTCTTTCTCTCTCTTGTTTTGCCCAAGTCCAATTCTTCTACCATATAACCTCCAAGTGTTTTGTTTCCCCTAAAATAAAGATTAGCTAAAAATATATTAATGCCACTGTGACATCTTTGTTATAAAACCAAATTCCTTTATAACCTGGCACTCACCCAAAACTCCAACTTATATCCTGTGGCCCTCATTACTAGTCAGCTATACCAAACTAGTTGAAGTTGCCCAAATGAGTCATTTTTCTCTCCATCCTTCCGCCTCTGCATATGCTATCCTTTCATGATGATTAACTTTATGTATCAACTTGACAGGGCAATGAGGTATCCAGATATTTGTTCAAACATTATTCTAGGTGTTTCTGTCAGATGTTTTTACATACATTTAACATTTAAATTGATAGACCAATAAAGCAGATTGTCAGTGGGTCTCAACGAATCAGCTGAAGGCTGGAATGGAACAAATACATTGACCTTCTCTCAAATAAGGGGAATTCCTCCTTTTTAACTGACTAATCTGAGATATTGGTTTTATTGCTGATTTCAGACTTGAAATGAAAGAGTAGCTCTTCCTGGGTCTTGAGCCTAATGGCCTTCAGAATGGAAATACACTATTGACCCTCCTGGGACTCCAGTTTTGTGGACTGCAGATCTCGGGATTTGTTAGCTCCTGTAATCATGTAAGCCAGTTTCTCATAATCAATCTCTCTCTCTCTCTCTCTCTCTCTCTCTCTCAATCTCTCTCTCTATATATATATACACACACACACACACACTCATACACACATATATACATATATATGCATATATACTAATATTTATAAAACATATATTCTAATATTTTATCATATATTACCTAGTATTAGGATATACATTATATAAAACATATAACATGTAATATTATATTAGAACACATTATATATTACTAATATATTAGAATACATATGAACTAATAAACATGTATATATGTATATATACATATATGCATATATAAACAAATATATTAGAATATAAACTAATTCTGCCCTTTTGAGGCAAAAAACACACACATGCACACACACACATACACACACACATATATACATATACAAACTTCAAAAGGAAAGAATTAGTTTTAAAACATAAAATTGATAATAAATAGTCATAAGGTAATAAAACAATACCAGAAATTAATTTTTATTAATCATGTATGTATTTATATATTTTATTAATCATATGTATGATCTCCTATTGGTTCCTAATATACCACTGTACACAATTCGCACTTCAGAGATTCACTGTCTTTATATGTGTATTTTTTATTCCTCAACATTATGGCTCTATAATTTTGACTGCTAATTGCCTTTAATATCTTCTACTGAAGAATATGAGCTCCTTGTGGGGAGCATGTACCTGTGCTGAGCACTATGTTTGTTATTACCATAGTTTATCAAGAAACACACAGAATATATATTAATTGAGTTTAAAAAATATTTCAGTAAAATTCCAAGAGTTAGCCAGCCACTCCATCACCAAAATTACAAACCTGAAACCAGTCAATGGTACAGCAATTAATGAGGGATGGGAACTGTCTCAAGCGATTTCGAAAAGCATCTCCAATGGGACTAAAGGCCACTACAATATGAAGATTATCCTTGCAGCGATTCACAAAGAAAGCAAACAGGGCTAAGGGACTGAGTTCCTCATGTTTACTTCCAGCCTGAGCTACTGGACGAACACCCTAAAGAATATAAGAAAATAAAAACTTGTAAATTGATATGTTGATAATAAGATTAATGGATATTAGAACATGAAGAAATTCTATTACTTCCCATAAATACGTTTAAATTTTTGTTTTTATATCAACAGAATGGCTTTGGTATAATTTATACTTACAAAATCTCTTTCAACTCCAAATTCTATAATTTAAAAACAAATATCTATGTTCAACATCTCTATCCTTATTCTTTCAACATCTCTAGCAATTAGAGAAATGCAAATTAAAACTACACTGAGATTTCACCTCACTCCAACCAGAATGGCAATTATCAAGAATATAAGTAACAATAAATGTTGGTGAGGATGTGGGGAAAATGGTACACTCATACATTTTTTTTTTTTTTTGGTGGGACTGCAAATTAGTGCAACCACTCTGGAAAGCAGTGTGGCTAGGAATGGAACCACCATTTGACCCATTTATCCCACTCCTTGGTATATATCCAAAGGAGTTAAAATCAGCATATTACAGTGACATAGTCACATCAATGTTTATAGCAGCAATCAATGTTTATATATATAAAATATAAATATATATTTTACACACACACACACACACATAAATATAAGAGAAATAATGAAGGAATAGAAAGGTTTAGTATCAAAATGATAGGAAGAAAAGAGAGAAAACAAAGTGACCAGGAGAGCCTGGCAAAGCTTAGGCAATCCCACTCTTCAAAGGTGACTACTCTTTAGGAGTGGATAAGAAGGGTGAATTTCTCCTATGAGAATCACCCTTTATCAGCAAACTTCTCCACATTCCCGGTATCTCCCAGGTAAAAGCAAATAACTTGTGATTTTCCCCCCTTTTATTTTCTTCTTCTTCTTCAACACAAGTCATAAACTAGAAAAGCTTTCTAAGCGCCTAACACTACATAAATGTTTCATTTTGCTTGATTCTCAGACCCCACAACAACTCCATACTAAAGGAACTATTAGCTGTGCTCCCATTACAAAGAAGGCAAAAGTAGAGCGCCTGAACTACAAGGGCAAGTTCATTCCACTCCAGACAGTATCACCAGAGGCTGAGAATGAAACATCTAGGCTTGAGTGATAAATTCTGATAAGAGCAGTTATAGTCCTGAGGAAGGGGAAAATTATTATCAGAAATATTAGTGGGAAGGTCTTAGAAATTGGGATCAAAGTATGTGACATCTGACAGGACTAGGTACTTCATAATTTTATTTTTGATCAATTAGTTCATAAAGCCTGACTTTCAGATATATCAGAACTCTTAAGACAAGTAGTTTAAGACTTTAGAAACTTTTACAAACCCAAGTTAAGCCATGAGACTAATCAAATAACATTAAAATCATATTTACTTTTATTAATTTAAGAGATGATTTTAAACTCCCTAATCATTCATAACACAGGTTAAAATAATATCAAACAGGTAAAAGAAACTGCCATTATTATGAAGATAAGAATTATAAAAATTCTGCCTCATAACCATGGTAGATGCAATTCAAAATTCAGGAAAATGATGTACTAATATACTTTAAATTTTTAATTGAGCAAACTATATTTATGCTGAAGAAGAGAAAAGGTTTCAAGATAGAAAACTGCTATGCTAAGTAAGAGCAGCACCTCCCCAAAAGCTTTTACCTCCATTACTTCTTGTTTTTCATCTGCAGCAAAAATGTTAGGTACTTCTCCAGTATTGAGCACACTGTCAATATCTTCTAGAAAAGCTTCCTCTTTAATCTGAGTGTCTGTGATTAGAAAGACTGTCTTCTGGCCTCTCATGCCCACGTTTTTCAACAGACCCTTAAAATTAAAATGCATTTATAAGTAGAATATGATAGACTTCTGTTGGTTTTCCCTCTCTCCCTTTCTCCTTTTGACAACACTTTTAAGGACAATAAGTCTCCCCGCTACTAGGGCTGTCAATCAGGCCTCCATTTTTATCATTCCCTAGGTTTCCAGCTGACTATCCAAACTAGTCAGTTTCCCCAGTCCCCTAGACATAGACATTGATTCAAAAGAAGACTCATGATTTAAGCAGAACCCTATGTTAGTGATGCTTTCTTTGGGGCCTGATACGGAGTTGAAACAGAAAGAATTCTTGTTCTGAGATGGAGGATATAAAGGCCAATAATTCTGAAGCCAACTGTACCTGCCTCACAGATATAAGCCTGCTGGAGAAGGAAGAAAAAAGAATAAGAGCTGTGCCAGAAAAGAGTAGTTAATGAGGACATAATTTAAGGCCATAAGTTTAGTCATGTTAAAAGACGAACTACCTATGGACACTTGAATCTTGCAAGTCATTAACTTCTTCTTTAGCTTAAACTACTTTGAGCCATTTTTGTTTGGTTGATTATCAACTGCAACCAAAATTTCCAATTAATAAAAAGATATGAACTCACTTGTATGCTGGAACTGATTGTATAAGCTTGTTAGAACTGACTGTTAAAACTTCAGAACTTCTGAGCAGTTTGTTAATTACAGTCAGTATTAAAAATTAAATTTAAAAAATTTATAATAAAATAAGAACATAGGTATATTTTTAAAGGGTAAAAATTACTTGAATTTCATACATCCTATTTTATTATATTTAATACTATCTATGCTCTGGAAGTTATTTAAGTCTGTACAGTAGAATACCATGAAGTGGTATTTTATGTACATCTCTTCTCAATTTTCTTTGAAGTAACATCATCTTCATCACTTTAAATTCAGTACCCTGGTAGTTTTTACACTATGAAAACTGGCAAAGGCTACAAACCAGAGATCCCACTCTCCTCCAGCCCTGGAAAGCTGATTATTAAACATCTGTCAGCATACAACTGAAAATAGTTCATAGAGAAAATAGCATTATAACATGTGCAAGTGATTTTTAAAAGTAAATTTCAATATTCATTGTAAAATCATATATTTAAAATCATTGAGTATTAACTCTAAGTCATATTTTTACTCCATAAAAATAAATGGTGATTTTCTTATTGTATAAAACTACCGGGCTGGGGAGATAGCTCAGTTGGTAAAGTGCTTGCCTTGCAAGCACAGATCCCTGGGTTCAATCCCCAGCACTGCAAAAAAAAAAAACAAAAAAACAAAAAAACTACCTTTTCCTAGTAAAGTCATCTTCTAATATGTAGGCTTATTTGTTCCTAGAAATAATTTTCTATCATCAAAACCAGGTCAACTAGTTTTTAAAAAATAAGTATTATATATAATCATATCAGTTTTATACTTATTAATATATCAAAATAAATAAAAATACAACATGTTTTAGCTTATTACCATGATTATCACTATATATAAGTCATATTCAAACATAATGTGTAAAACTATCCAAATAAAGAGAATTAACATTTTGAAAGTAGTAATTATATGCCAGTCATATTACAAAGAATACTTTGTATAATTTAACCACAGTAATCTACAGAACAGATGGTATTATTCAAATTTTATAAATGAAGAATACAGCAAGTGGTAGCAGCAAGAAGACAGACTAGGAAGCTTCAGGCCCTCTCAGGTGCCTCTCCAAACTGATATTCTATCTGTTGTGTTATTCCAATCAGAACCCAAGCCAGGTGAGACAGCCCTCAGACAAGTAGAATACTGAACTCAAGTGGTATGTTGAGGCAGGATTTGGGAAGTATTCTCCCAATGTCACCACACCACAGGAACAGGTGTGTGTCTTGGTAGGTAAGAGCAGCAGAGACTTTGCAGTTCCACAGGCAGGCAGCAAGGGGAGCAAGAGATCAAAAGTAAAGGTGTATAATAGAAAACAAAAGGTCCCAAGAATAGGAAATTAAGACAGTCAAAAACTCTTCCATACACTAGAATAAAAGCACATGCATGCATGCACATACACACACACAATCCCCAAGAAGATATATTCTAAGAAAATTTTTGAGAGGTCTTAGACTAGAGAGCCAGGTTGGTTGGTAAAGATCTTCCCCTGCCTGAAGTCAGTCATTAAAGACTGGAAGAAGAAGTTTGTTTTCAAATGCCCAAATCTCAATAGAAGATCCAAAGGATGTAAAGAAACAGAAACATGGCCCTCAAAGAAATGAAATAAAACTCTAGAAACCAACCATAAGGAAATACAGATCTATGAACTGCCTAATAAAGAATCTAAAGTAACTACTCAGATGAACTAAAAGGGAATACAGACAACTAAACTAAACTAGAAAAACAAAATAAGAATATCAACAAAGATATAGGAACTAAAAAAATTAAATAGAAATTATGGAGGTGATAATGTACAATAATTGAACTGAAAAATTCATTACAGGGGTTCAACATTAAACATTAATCAGACAGAATTAAGAGTTAGCTAATTTGAAAACAAGTTATCAGGTGGATCAATATATACATTTTGGGAACCCCAAGAGGAGATGAGGAAGAGAAAGGGGCAGAGAGCTAATCTGAAGAAATAATGGCCCCAAACTTTCCAAATCTGAGGAAAGAAATGGACATACAAGAAACTCAATGAATAGTAATAGGAAAAGTTCAAAGGGACTACACTGAGAAACATTATAATCAAACTTTCAAACATCAAAGGCAAAGAGAAGATCTTGAAAGGAGTTAGAACATGCACTTATCATATATAAAAGAGTTTCCATAAGATCATCAGTGAATTTTTCAGCAGAAACTTATAGGCCAGAAGAAAGAGGGGTGATATATTCAAGTGCTATAAGAAAAAGTATGTGTCAACCAATATCTGGTAAACCTGTCCTTCAGAAATGAAGGAGGAAGTAAGGCCCCTCCAAATGAACAAGTTCATTAACAATAGGTTTTCCCCAAAAGAAACACTAAAGGGAGTTGAAATTAAAGGACCTAGATAGTAACCTAAAGCCACACAAAAGTATCAAGTTTTCCAGTAAAAGTAAACACAGAATCCTCATTACTATAATTTTGGTGTGCAAATATACTTTTAATTCTAAAAGAAAAAATAAATCACAAAAACACACAAAAACGGGCTGGGGAGATAGCTCAGTTGATAGAGTGCTTGTCTTGCAAGCACAAGGCCCTGGGTTCAATCCCCAGCACCGCAAAAAAAAAAAAAAAAAAAAAAAAAAAAAAAAAAAAAAAACACAAAAACTATAAATATATGTTAATGAGCACACAATTTATAAAGATAAACTTTGTGACATCAATAACAAAGGAGAAAAGTGTGGAGCTGTAAAGAGTAAAATTTTTGTATGCAGTTGAATTTATCCGTTTTAAACAGATTGTTAGAACTTTAAATTGTTTCAAACAATAGTAATGGTAACTAAAAGGAAAATACAGTTCTTTGTATATCCTGGAGATTAATGCTTTATCTGAGGTGCAGGTGGTAAAGATTTTCTCCTGTTCATGTTCACGATTCTTTCCATTGCTGTGAAGAAGCTTTTCATTTGATGCCATTTTCATATGCTGCTTTCTATTAATATATTTATTGATTCTTGATTTTACTTCTTGTGCTTTAGGAGTCTTATTAAGGAAGTCTGTTCCTGAGCTGATAGGATGAAGAGTTAGGCCTACTTTTATTTCCATTATATGCAGGATCTCTGGTCTAATGCCAAGGTCCTTGATCCACTTTGAGTTTTGTGCAGGACGAGACATAGGGGTTCAATTTCAACCTACTATATGGATTTCCAGTTTCCCCAGCACCATTTGTTGAAGAGGCTATCTTTTCTTCAAAGTATGTTTTTGGTGTCTTTGTCTAGTATGAGACACCTTTATTTATGTGCTTATGTCTCTGTGTCTTCTATTCTGTTCCTTTGGTCTTCAATTCTATTTTTGTACCAATACCACACTGTTTTTGTTACTTTAGATCTATAATAATTTAAGGTCTGATATTGTGATGCCTCCTGCCTCGCTTTTCTCAGTAAGGATTGCTTCAGCTATTCTGGGCCTCTTATTTTTCCAAATGAATTTCATGACTGCCTTTTCTATTTCTTTTTTTAAACAGTACTTTACCATTTATTTATTTATTTATTTTTACATGGTGCTGATGATTGAACCCAGTGCTTCACACAGGCTAGGCAAGTACTCTACCACTGAGCCACAACCTCAGTCAACTGCCTTTTCTATTTCTATGAAGAACGTCACTGGAATTTTAATGGGAATTGCATTAAATATGTATAGCACCTTTGGAAATACGGTAATTTTGATAATATTAATTCTGCCTATCCAAGAAAATGGGAGGTCTTTCCATTTTCTAAAGTCTTCAATTTCTTTCTTTAGTATTCTGTAGTTTTTATTGTAGAGGTCTTTTACTTCTTTTGTTTGATTGATTCCCAAGTTTGTTTTTTTTTTTTTTTTTGAGGCTATTGTGAATGGAATAGTTTTCCTGATTTCTCTTTCAGCTGATTCATCATAAACAAACAACCCAATCAATAAATGGGCAAAGAAACTGAATAAGCACTTCATAGAAGAAGAAATACAAAAGGTCAAAAAATACAAGAAAAAATGTTCAACATCTCTAGCAATAAGAGAAATGCAAATTAAAACTACACTGAGATTCCATCTCAATCCAGTCAGAATGGCAATTATCAAGAATACAAGTAACAATAAATGTTGGTGAGGATCTAGGGAGAAAGGTACTCTCCTACATTGTTGATGGGACTGCAAATTGGTGCAAGTACTATGGAAAGTATGGAGATTCCTTAGAAAACTTGGAATGGAATCATCATTTGACCCAGTTATCCCACTCCTGAGCATATACCCTAGACTTAAAAATCAGCATTTTAAAGTAAAATGGTCACATCAATGTTTACAGCAACTCAGTTCACAATAGCAAAGCTAGGGATCCAACCCAGGTACCCTTAAGTGGATGAATGAATAAAGAAAATGTGGCATATATACCAAATGGAATATTACTCAGCTCTAAAGAAGAATGAAATTATGGCATTTGCCAGTAAATATATGGAACTGGAGACTCATGGTAAGTGAAATAAGCCAGTCCCCAAAAAACCAAAGTTCGAATGCTCTCTCTGATATGTGGATGCTAACTCATAAAAAGGGAGGGTAGGCAGGGGAAGTTTAGAAGTTCATTGGATTAGACAAAGGGGAATGAAGGGAAGGGAGGGGGATGGTAATAGAAAAGAATAGAATGAATCAGATATAACTTTCCTATGCCCATATATGAATACACAACCATTGTAACTTCATATCATGTTCAACCACAAGAATGGGATCAAAATTGTAATGGGTTGCACCCCATGTATGTATAATGTCAAAATATACTCTACTGTCATATATATCTAAAAATAACAAAAAAGCAAAATACAAACCCAGAAATAAAAGAGGTCACTATAACCAATGCCACAAAATAAAAAAGATTACAGTATTCTACAAACAACTGAGCACCACTAAATTGAATAACCCTAAAGAAATGGATAAGTTTATAGGAACTAACAGAAAGATTTAGTACTATGCCCAAGACAAAATAGCTAACAAATCATGCAAAGCAAAAATTAAAACTGAGTATATCTGACTTCAAGGTTCAATGATCTTGCTACTCTGAAGTAGTCAATACATGAAGTATGCTGCTTTCTATTAGTATATTAGGCAAGAAACATATCAAAAATTTTCCTTTAAAGCATGAAAAAGAAATGATATAAATATATCCTTTTTCCTTTCATGTCTATGGGAACTTTTTGATATCACCTTCAATTCTACCATTTCCACCTGCAACTAACCAAGAAAAAAGCAATTCTCTATACTAATTTTTAAGATGTAAAGATTTAACAAGTATGGTCCAGTGAAAGAAAGTGAAAGAAGTCCATAGTATCTCCCTTCTCCTCTTTCTTTTTCTGTAATTTTGGGTCATCTCTCTACTGGAGACTGTAGACACCTATGTAAATTGAGGATGAAGCTCTAAGTATGCATTGCACTGTTCTCTTGGTTGCTAGGACAGCAACAGCTCTGAAGAAACTATTAAGACAATGTTAATGACATCATTATCATCATCATTATGAGGTTCATTTTTTTTTTGAAGAGCTGGGAATTGAACCCAAACCATCATACATGCTAGCCATGCACTCCACCACTGAGCTAAACTCCCAGCCCATGCTACTCATTTTGCCTACTGGAAGTCACATATTCATCTAAAACAAGTCCTCCCAGAACTAGAATAAAGACAGATAGAATCAGCAGCAGCAGTTGTAATAGTAGAGTGAATAAGATGAGTTAGAAACCTTACTCTACTTCCATCGCTTCCCTCTGTTTCAGTGTGCTCATTAGTAACACACAGAGATGACCACACTAATGTGCCTATAAAATGAGATTGTGTGGGTAAAACACTCAGGACAGTGTTCAGCACATACAGCAGGTGCTCAAGGGACAGTATTATTATCATCACCCATGTATTCAGTACACATCTACACAGGATATCTCTCCCTTTCCAGGTAAAAGGACACATTATTATCATTTTAGAGACTAGATTTCTTCATAATTTTACCTTTATATCATCTCTCCATTCGTTCATACCATAGCTCTTAGAAATTTCTGGTTGAAAAATTTGCATTTTCGCCATGGATGTAGCCAGACGAGTTAAAGACTGACGACCACTTCCTCCAAGTCCAACAAGCAAAGCATTTCCACCAGACTGCTTTAGAACTCGACATATTCTTGACAAATGTTCCAAAACATATCTTCCAAAAAATAAACAATCTTATTACATATCACAATATACATATAAATGTACTTACCATTTTATTTCATATTTATACGATCATATTATATTGTACATATTATGCACAATTAAATTTACTTTAAAAATAAAAATATGCAAAATAAGGTTTTGCATATATGTGTAAAAAATATACATGTATAGTAAAAGTTCAAAGAAACACATGATGGGAGACACAGTGAAGAAGGGTAGAATACAACAGAGGACTTCAAGTAAATTGCTGGTATTATATATGTATAACATGTATTCAATATATTTTCTTTATATATTTTTGTACATTTTAAGTATTTCATAATAAAATTTTACAAATAGCAATTTCAAGCATCAATATCAAATGTATGTACCTAAACACAACAAGATTCATTCTTGTTTTGTGAGTTTGATTATACTCTTCTAAGCATTGGTCTACAATGTAACTAAAATGGTGAATATTTGGAATTTCAATATAAACTCTGTCATCTCCTTCAAGGTCGGGATTCATATAATCACCAAACATGAGATTTCTTAAGTCTTCTTCAGTCACCTATAGGATGGAAATCAACAAATTACAGAACATGAAAATAAAGTATATTTAAGAAATTATACAAAACTTTGTTTTATGTATGTTATAGAATGATTATAAATTAGATAATTCTTTTAAACATTAGGTAGGGAATCTTACATTTGTAAAATTAACGCCTAAAACTATATTCCTAGTAAATAATACGTTTTTTTGTTTTTTGTAGTTTGGGGGATCATTAAAAAGCAGTATTTTCCTAGGGGTGGTATGTGTGTGGTGGCACACACCAGTAATCCTAGTAATCCCCTAACTTGGGAGGCTGAGGCTGAAAGACTGCAACTCTAAAGCCAGCCTTGGCAATTTAGCAAGATTCTGTTCTCAAAATAAAAAATAAGAGTTGGACGCAGTGGCCCATGCCTATAATCCCAGCACCTCTGGAGACTGAGGCAGGAAGATCACGAGTTCAAAGCCAGCCTCAGCAACTTAGCAAGGCCCTAAGCAACTCAGCAAGACCCTATCTCAAAATGAAAATATAAAAAAGGGGCTGGGATGTGGTTCAGTGGTTGTCTCCCCTCGGTTCAATCCCCAGTGCTAAAATTAAAATAAGTAAATTAATTAATTTTTAAAAGGGGTAGGAGGATGTGGTTCAGTGGTAGAGTTGCCCCTGAGTTCAATACCCAGCACTGAATAAAAAAGCAATATTTAAAAAAGGTAAGTTAATTGATTAAAACAATTCATGTAATTGTACTGCTCTAACTTGACATATTTTTAATCACTAAATATACTCACTGGCGCATTCTCTTTCCTCAAATGTGAAAAAACACCATCAAATGATTCTTTAAAATTGTCCTTTATAACAGTTTTGATTAATTTGAACAGCCAGTTTCTATCATCATCATTAATGAGACGATCATAAAACACCCGGAGAACCTCATGCACAAACAGGCGAATCATAGTGTGCTTGCTCTCTACAGCATCTTTTTCAATGAGTAAGCAGCCCCGGATGACGCGTGAAAAATCACGCAAGTTGAAAGTATAATGAGATTTTGCAGGAGTGGGCAAAAGATTTTCCATGGATCGTTTATATATCTGTATGTGAAAAACACAACAAAGCAAAAATGAAAGGTTTGTAATCAGTGAAGGCATAATGAATAATACAAGAAATATTTTATTTGTCCCATCAGATTATATCATCTTGGAAAAACGTCTAGTACTGGAAAAACGTCTAGTACTAAGTCTAACAATGGCATGTTCCTTTTGTTCTAGAGCACTCAACCAGGCATTATGAAGTTAAAGGAACTTCTGATTCTAAGTCTACTTTTATTTCCCAGTTGTTACAATTGTGCCATTTAAAGATGAGTGACCTGGGTTAAATAGTTAAAAATTTAGAAGAAAGTGAAATCAGATAACTCATTCTGAAACATTCCAAATAAAGAGGATGAAATAATTTGCCATTGGTTGATTCTCTCTCTTCCCTTCCCTTCTTTTACCGTCTGTCCTTCTGTTCTTCCCTCTATTTTTATTGGTAGACTATGGAAATGAAGTATATATTTGCTATCAATATTCTGTTAAGGAAGGTGATTTAAATCTTCTATAATATAGAAAACTAAAGAAAATTATTTTTTAATTTGTATGTGTTCTGTGGTTCATCCCCTTGTCCCAACTTCCACACATTGGTAGGTCTATAGTGCTTCAAAGACAGAAGAAAAGGAATCCTTTTCGTATCCAACTTCCCTATATTTCCAAGAGAGGCCTAAAATATAAATATTTTATTTTTTAAGTTTTTTTTTATTTTTACAGACTGCATTTTGATTCATTGTACACAAATGGGGTATATATATTCGTTTCTATGGTTGTGCATGATGTAGCTTCATACCATTCATGTAATCATACATGTACATCAGGTAATGATGTCTGTCTCATTCCAACATTTTTCCTGCCCCCTCCCTCTTATTTCCTTCTACATAATCTAAAGTTTCTCCATTCTTCTTTCAACCCTAACACACACCCCCATTATATATCATCATCCACTTATCAGGGAAAACATTTGACCTTTGGTTTTTTGGGACTGGCTTATTTCACTTAGCATTTTAGTGTCTAATTCCATCCATTTATCTGCAAATGCCATAATTTTATTCTTCTTTATGGCTGAGTAATATTCCATTGTGTATATATACTACAGTTTCTTTATTCATCTGTTGATGGCATCTAGATTGGTTCCACAATGCAGCTATTGTGAACTGAGCTACTATAAACATTGATGTGGATGCATTACTATAATATGCAAATTTTAAATACTTTGGGTATAAACTGAGGAGTGGGATAACTGGGTCAAAAGGTGGTTCTATTCCAAGTTTTCTGAGGATTCTCTGCACTAAAGCAGAGTGGCTACACCAATTTGCAACTCTACCATTAATGTGTGCCTTTTTCCCCACATCCATGCCAACATCTATTATTGCTTGTGTTCTTGATAACAGTCATTCTAATTGCAGTAAGATGAAATCTTAGAGTTGTTTTAAGAAGGGTTTGTTTGATGTACATAGATACTCCATTTTGGGAGGCATATTTAAAATCGTTATATCTTGCTGATTTATGGTTCCCTGAAGCAGTATGAAATGTCCTTATTTATCCCTTCTGACTAACTTAGGTTTGAAGTCCACTGTGTCTGATATGAGGATGGAGACCCCTGCTTTTTTTCTGAGTCCATGTGTAGGGTATGTTTTTCCCCATCCTTTCACCGTTAGTCTATGGATGTCATTTTCTATGAGATGAATCTCTTGAAGGCAGCATATTGTTGGGTCTTTCTTTTTAATTCAATCTGCCAGTCTATGCCAGTTGATTGATGAATTTAGGTCATTAACATTCAGGGTTATTACTGAGGTATGATCTGTCTTCCTGATCATTTTGACTTATTTTTGGTTTTTAATTTGACTTGAACCCAGTCAGTAAATGTGCCAACGAACTGGACAGACACTTTATAGAAGAAGATAAAGTGATTAATAAATATATGAAAAAGTGTTCAACATCTCTAGTAATTAGAGAAATGCAAATTAAAACAACTCTTAAGATTTCATCTTACTCCAATTAGAATTAACTCTCTTAACTTTTCTGTTGTAGTTTCAGATATAATATTAATTTGTTATTAATTAATATTGATCCAAAGATTTTATGTAGAAATCTTGTGAAACAATATTCAAGTTAGAATCTAAGATTTGTTTCAGAATTAAAACATCTTACCTATATTTTATCAAGAGACCCACTTAGAAAAATTAAGTACACATAGGAATCTCTTGAAGTTCTACCAAGTTCTTGAAGTAAATAATGTTCTAAATTGTTTTCCATACCTAAGCTTAGACATATATATATAGTTATACAAATAAAATCATTTTGTTATTTAAAAAAAAAACCAGCATACTACAGTAACATAGCCACATCAATGTTTATAGTGACTCAATTCACAATAGCTAAATTGTGGAACCAACTTAGATGAATGCACAAAGAAACTGTGGTATACATACACAATGAAATATTATTCAGTCATAAAGAATAGTATTATGGCATTTGCACATAAATGGATGGAATTGGACACTATCATACTAAGTGAAATAAACCTAGCACAAAAAAACACAGGTCAAATGGTTTCTCTGATAAGTGGATGATGATACATAATGCAGGTGGGGGGTGGGAGGTAAGAGAAGAATGGAGGAACTTCAGATTACGTAGTGGAAAATGAGAGGGAGGAGGGGGCAAGGGTATGAAAGATGGTAGAATGCGACAGACATCATTACCCTATGCACATGTATGGTTACACAAATGGTATGAATCTACATCATGCACAACCATAGAAACAAAAAGTTGTACCCCATTTGTGCACAATGAATCAAAATTCAGTATGTAAAAATAAAAAAAAATAAATAAAATTTTTAAAGAAGAAAAATAAAAGACCTAGAATAGTCCAAGAAATTCTAAGCAAAAAAGAAATGCTGGAGGCATCCAGATTCCTGACTTCAAATTATAATACAGAGTTAGAATAACGAAAATTACATGGTACTGGCATAAAAAGAGACACATAGACCAAGCAACCAAACAGAAAACACAGAGACAAACTCACACAAATACAGTCATCTGATCCTTTATAAAGGTGCCAAAAACATGCTGAAGATAAAACAGCCTTTTAAACAAATGGTATTTGGCAAAACTGAATATCCATATGTAGAAGAAGAATACTAGATCTCTATGTTTCACCCTGCACAAAAGTCAACTCAAAATGGATCAAGTCCTGGAAATTAAACCAGAAACTCTACAACTACTAAAAGAATATGCAGGGTCAATACATATAGGCACCAACAACAGCTTCCTCTATGGGACTCCTAAAGCTCAGGAAAGAATATCAAGAATTAATAAGTAGGAGGGCATCAAATCAAAAAACTTCTGCAGAGCAAGGAAACAATTAAGAATGTGAAGAGAGAGCCTATAGAGTGTGAGAAAAATCTTTGCAATCTACCTTTCCAAACAGAAGATTAATATCCAGAATATACAGAGAACTCAAAAAACTTAACGCTGAAAAAACAAATAATTCAATCAGTAAATGGGCAAATGAACTAAAAGAAACTTTTTGAAAGAAGTAATACAAATGGCAAACAATATATTAAAAATATTCAACGTCTTTCACTCTGGAAGATGGCAGACTAGAGGGAGGCTGTGTTCCTTGTCCCTCTGTAACTCTGGTTTCAAGCAGAGGATATCTGTTTCTTGAGGTTCACCTCCCGATCAACCAACAACTGCCAGCAAACTTATCGCTGACCGCCAGTGGAGCACCAGCTGCCTGCTGTTGCCTGGAAGTTCACTGTTATAGTACCTGCAGGTTTGATTACACGTGGCTGTCGCCATTTTGAGACAACAGCCAGGCCCCGTAGGACCCCGGGGCCGGACTGACTGAGCCCCATCTCCAGGATCCCGACCGATCACTCCCTGCCTCTGGGGCCCTCACATCGACTGACTGTTCCCTGCCACCAGGACCCCCAGACCAACTGACTGCGCCCTATCACTGGGACCCCAGACCGACTGATTGCATCTGGCCTACAGGATCCCACAACCACACCAAACACACCCGACCTCCAGGACCCCTGCCTGACCAACCGCATCCCGCCTGCAGGACCTCCTACTGACCACGTCCACACCCTGAGCTGCAGCTCCCCATTTGCCAACACATTTCGAAGCCAGAGTAGCCATCTTGGATAAGCCTGGAAACCATAGCTCCAATCTTTAGGTGGGGCAAATCCCATCCTGAGACGCCTGCTGGAGGCTTGACGCTCATTGTCAGGTACCTCTCATGCATCAGGCTACTGAAGACTGGGAGGTTTCATTACTATATGACTGTTATACTGTAGATTTTCTTTTGTCTCCTTATTGAAAAATTTTAAGTTTTTATTTCTTTACTTTTCTTGCTCTCTTTTCCTTTTGTTTACCTCTTCCCTAAGAGTCTCTTTCTCCCTTTTTTGCATGCTAACATCCAATTTCTTTTGATTACACTCTCACCCTTTGGATTAACTAGAACTTCTATATATTCTTTTCTTATCCCATTAACAGCTACATTCTACATCCCTCTGCATCCTCTTTGTCTTCCATTAGAAACTGCAGACCTTATTGAAAATCTGTTTGTTTGACTGAAGATAATATTTGAACTCATTCTGTTTATTATGACAATATTGTTATTGTCCTCATAGGGGCTATTTGGTTTAGGATTGCATAGTGTTTGAATTGGGCACTGCTAATATTGATCTCCCCTTAAAGAAAAGGTTTTGGAAACCTATAGGGCCACTATAAGCATATAGGGGGAAATCTGCAATACCCCAGATCTGCACTGCTAGAGAGGAAGATACATGAACAACATGAAAAAACAAGAGAAGAAAATGATCCAAACAAATCCAATGACAGTATGGTAGAAGAAATGTCAGAAAAGGACTTCAGATTATACATGATTAAGATGATTCGTGAAGCAAAGCATGAGATAAGAGAGAAAATGCAGGCAATGAATGATAATACCAATAAGCTGAAAGAGCAACTGCAGGAAGCAAAAGATCATTTCAACAAAGAGATAGAGATTCTCAAAAAACAACCAAACGGAAATCCTTGAAATGAAGGAAACAATAAACCAAATAAAAAACTCAATGGAAAGCATCACCAAAAGACTAGACCACTTGGAAGACAGAACCTCAGACTATGAAGACAAAATATTGAATCTTGAAAATAAAGTGGCCCAAACAGAGAAGATGGTAAGAAATCATGAACAGAATCTCCAAGAACTATGGGACATCCTGAAAAGACCAAATTTAAGAATTATTGGGATTGAGGAGGGCACAAAGATACAAACCAAAGGAATGAACAACCTATTCAAAGAAATAATGTCAGAAAATTTCCCAAACCTGAAGAATGAAATGGAAAATTAATTACAAGAGGCTTACAGAACACTAAATGCACAAAATCACAACAGATTCACACCAAGGCACATTATAATGAAAATGCCTAACATTCAAAATAAAGATAGGATTTTGAAGGTCACAAGAGAAAAGCATCAGATTACATATAGGGGGAGACCAATACAGATAGTAGCAGACTTCTCAACCCAGACTCTGAAAGCTAGAAGGGCCTGGAACAGCATATTTCAAGCTCTGAAAGAACATGGTTGCCAACCAAGAATCCTTTACACAGCAAAACTAACCTTCAGATTTGAAGATGAAATAAAATCCTTCCATGATAAACAAAAGTTAAAAGAATTTACAAATAGAAAGCCTGCGCTACAGAATGTTCTCAACAAAATATTCCATGAGGAGGAAATGAAAAACAACAATGGAGGTCAGCAAAGGGAGGAACTACCTTAGAGAAAAACCACTCAAAGGAGAAACCAAGCCAAATAAAAACCAAAAATAAGCCCAAATGACTGGGAATACAAATAATATCTCAATAATAACCCTGAACATTAATGACCTAAACTCATCAATCAAAAGACATAGATTTGGCAGAATGGATTATAAAGAAAGACCCAACAATATGCTGCCTGCAAGAGACTCATCTCATTGAAAAAGACATCCACAGACTAAAGGTGAAAGGATGGGGAAAAACCTACCACATACATGGACTCAGTAAAAAAGCGGGGGTTTCCATCCTATATCAGATAAAGTGGATTTCAAGCCAAAGTTAGTCAGAAGGGATAAAGAAGGACATTTCATACTGCTTAAGGGAACCACAAAACAGGAAGACATAATGATAGTAAATATTTATGCCCCAAACAATGGTGCATCCCTGTACATCAAACAAATCCTTCCCAATTTCAGGAATCAAAGAGACAACACAATAATTCTGGGTGACTTTAACACACTGCTGTCACCACTAGATAGATCTTCCAAACAAAAACCAACCAAAGAAACCATAGAACTTGATAATACAATCAATAACCTAGACTTAAAAGACATGTATAGAATATTCCATCCATCAACGAGCGGATTCACTTTCTTCTCAGCAGCACAAGGAACCTTCTCGAAAATAGACCATATGTTATGCCACAAAGCAGCCCTTAGGAAATGCAAAAAAATTGAGATACTGCCTTGGGTTCTATCAGATCATAATGGACTGAGAGTAGAAATCAATGACAAAATAAAAAACAGAAATTACTCCAACATCTGGAGACTAAATAATATGCTATTGAATGAAACATGGATAAGAGAAAACATCAGGGAGGAGATAAAAAAATTCTTAGAGGTCAATGAGAATGACGATACAACATATCAAAATCTCTGGGACACTATGAAAGCTGTACTAAGAGGAAAATTCATTGCATGGAGCGCATTCCAGAAAAGAATGAAAAGTCAACAACGAAATGACCTAGCATTACAACTCAAAGCCCTAGAAAAAGAGGAACAGAATAACAACAAAAGTAGTAGAAGACAGGAAATAATTCAGAGCTGAAATCAATGAAATTGAAACAAAAGAAACAATTCAAAAAATTGACAAAATGTTGGTT
Organism: Sciurus carolinensis; assembly: GCF_902686445.1. Lineage (NCBI taxonomy): Eukaryota > Metazoa > Chordata > Mammalia > Rodentia > Sciuridae > Sciurus > Sciurus carolinensis. Next base: position 51,933,497 of record NC_062229.1, on the reverse strand, counting down.
CTTTGAGAAAGTAAACAAAATAGACAAACCCTTAGCCACACTAACAAAGAGAAGGAGAGAGAAAACTCAAATTACTAAAATTCATGATGAAAAAGGAAATATCACGACAAACACCACTGAGATACATAACATAATGAGAAACTACTTTGGAAATCTGTATTCCAACAAAATAGAAACTACCAAAGACATTGACAAATTTCTAGAGACATACGCTCCTCCCAAACTGAACCAGGAGGACATACACAATTTAACAGATCAATATCAAGCAATGAAATAGAAGAAGCCATTAAAAACCTACCATCCAAGAAAAGCCTGGGACCAGACGGATTCTCAGCCGAGTTCTACAAGACCTTCAAAGAACTCATTCCAATACTTCTCAAAGTATTCCAGGAAATAGAAAAGGAGGGTACACTACCAAACTCATTCTATGAAGCTAATATCACCCTCATACCCAAACCAGGAAAAGACACATCAAGGAAAAAAAATTTTAGACCAATATCCTTGATGAATATAGATGCAAAGATCCTTAACAAAATATTGGCAAACCGTATCCAAAAACATATTAAGAAAATCATGCACCACGATCCAGTGGGGTTCATCCCTGGAATGGAAGGATGGCTTAATATCCGTAAATCAATAAACATAATCTATCATGTCAATAGACTTAAGGATAAGAATCATATGGTTATTTCAATTGATGCAGAAAAAGCATTCGACAAAATACAACACCCCTTCATGCTCAAAACACTAGAAAAAATAGGGATGGTAGGAAAATACCTGAACATTGTAAAGGCTATTTATGCTAAGCCCATGGCCAACATCATTCTTAATGGAGAAAACCTGAAACCATTCCCTTTAAAAATGGGAACAAGACAGGGATGTCCTCTTTCACCACTTCTATTCGACATTGTCCTCAAAACTCTAGCCAGAGCAATTAGGCAGACTAAAGAAATGAAAGGGATACGAATAGGAAAAGAGGAACTTAAGCTGTCACTATTTGCTGATTACATGATTCTATATTTAGAGGATCCAAAAAACTCCTCCAGAAAACTTCTAGGGTTCGATCCCCAGCATCCCCCCCAAAAAAAACAACAAAACAAAACAAAACAAAACAACAACAACAAAAAACTTCTAGACCTCATCAATGAATTCAGCAAAATAGCAGGCTATAAAATCAACACGCATAAATCTAAAGCATTTTTATACGCAAGCGATGAAACATCTGAAAGGGAAATGAGGAAAACAACTCCATGTGCAATAGCCTCAAAAAAAAAAATAAAATACTTGGGAATCAATCTAACCAAAGAGGTAAAAGATCTCTACAATGAAAACTATAAAACATTGAAGGAAGAAATTGAGGAAGACCTTAGAAGATGAAAAGATCTCCCATGTTCTTGGATAGGCAGAATTAATATTGTCAAAATGGCCATACTACCAAAAGTGCTATACAGATTCAATGCAATTCCAATTAAAATCCCAGTGATGTACCTTACAGAAATAGAGCAAGCAATCATGAAATTCATCTGGAAGAATAAGAAACCCAGAATAACTAAAGCAATCCTTAGCAGAAAGAATGAAATGGGGGGTATCGCAATACCAGAACTTCAACTATACTACAAAGCAGTAGTAACAAAAATGGCATGGTATTGGCACCAAAATAGACAGGTAGATCAATGGTACAGAATAGAGGACATGGACACAAACCCAAATAAATACAATTTTCTCATACTAGACAAAGGTGCCAAAAATATGCAATAGAGAAAAGATAGCCTCTTCAACAAATGGTGCTGGGAAAATTGGAAATCCATATGCAACAGAATGAAACTAAACCCATATCTCTCACCCTGCACAAAAATCAACTCACAATGGATCAAGGACCTTGAGATCACACCAGAGACCCTGCATCTTATAGAAGAAAAAGTAGGTCCAAATCTTCACCTTGTTGGCTTAGGATCAGACTTCCTTAACAGGACTCCCATAGTACAAGAAATAAAAGCAAGAATCAATAACTGGGATAGATTCAAACTAAATAGCTTTCTCTCAGCAAAGGAAACTGTCAGCAATGCAAAGAAAGAGCCTACAGAGTGGGAGAAAATCTTTGCCACTCATACTTCAGATAGAGCACTAATTTCCAGAATCTATAAAGAACTCAAAAAACTCAACACCAAGAATACAAATAACCCAATCGACAAATGGGCTAAGGAAATGAACACACACTTCACAGAAGAAGATCTACAAGCAATCAACAAACATATGAAAAAAATGTTCACCATCTTTAGTAATAAGAGAAATGCAAATCAAAACTACACTAAGATTCCATCTCACCCCAATTAGAATGGTGATTATCAAGAATAGAAGCAACAACAGGTGTTGGAGAGGATGTGGGGAAACAGGTACACTCATACATTGCTGGTGGGGCTGCAAATTAGTGCAGCCACTCTGGAAAGCAGTGTGGAGATTCCTTAGAAAACTTGGAATGGAACTACCATTTGATCCAGCTATCCCACTCCTCGGCCTATACCCAAAGGAGTTAAAATCAGCATACTACAGAGATACAGCCACATCAATGTTCATAGCTGCTCAATTCACAAAAGCCAGACTGTGGAACCAACCTAGATGTCCTTCAATTGATGAATGGATAAAGAAACTGTGATATATATATATATACACAATGGAATATTACTCAGCTATAAAGAATAATAAAATTATGGCATTTGCAGGCAAATGGTGAAACTGGAGAATATCATGCTAAGTGAGATAAGCCAATCTCAAAAAACCAAAGGATGAATGATCTCATTGATAAGCGGATGATGACACATAATGGGAGGCAGGAGGGGGGCAAGAATGGAGGAAGGAAGGACTGTATAGAGGGAAAAGAGGGGTGGGAAGGGTTGGGGGAATGAAAAGATAACAGAATGAATCAAACATCATTACCCTATGTAAATGTATGATTATGGAAATGGTATGCTGTTACTCCATGTACAAACAGAAACAACATGTATCCCATTTGTTTACAATAAAAATAAATTTTAAAAAATATTCAACATCTTTAGCAATAAGGAAAATGCAAATCCAAACTACACTGAGATTTTATCTTACCCAAGTTAGAATGGCAGCCATCATAAATACAAATAATAATAAATGCTAAAAAGGATGTGAGGGGAAAGGAGCACTTTTATATAGTTGATAGAATTGTAAATTAGTATCTCTATGGAAAACAATAAATAGGTTCCTCAAAAGACTAGGAATGGAAACACCATATAACCCAGCTATAAAAGAATTAATAAATGGGATGGCATCTCTTCTCAGTATTTATTCTAAAAAATTAAAAATCAGCAAAATACATATATGTGTGTGTGTGTGTGTGTGTGTGTGTGTGTGTGTGTGTGTGTATACACACACACACACAAATTATGGAAGCAGCCTGGTGTCCATCAATAGATGAATAAAGAAAATGTGGTATATATGCTCCATAGAGTCAGCCATAAAGAAGAAAGAAACTATGTCAATTGCAAGAAAATGGATAGAACTTGAGAGCATTATATTAAGCAAAATAAGCCAGACTCAGTAAGTCAAGGGTCATATGTTTTCTTTCATATGTGGAAGCTAGAGAGAAAAAAAAAGGGGGAAAGGGAGGGGGAGCTCATAAAAATAGAGGAGAGACCAGTAGAGTAGAGGAAGGGAACCAGGGGAAGGGAGGAGGGGAGAGAAAAGGGAAGTACAACTGAATGAAAAGACCCAATTATATTGTTATATTATGTGCATGTATGAGAATGTAACAACAAATCCAACTACTATGTTTAATCATGAAGCATCAATAAAATACAAAACAAGGCCAAATGAGGGAAACATGTAACACCAAAACATTTTACATTGCATTACTTTCTCACCTCCATAGTCCCACTGACTATTTGGTTCCCAGTTATATAGTACTCTGCAGAAAATTCACGAGTCCTAAGGTAGAATGCCACAATTGTTGAAAAGATTCGGACCATAGTTTCATCACTAAAAGAATTAATACTGCAGACGTTGAAATGTCGAAGAAAACGGGGAGTGACTGGATTTCTTCCACCACCTGGAGGACCCATGGCAGCAATCAGCTCTATATCAACCAGTGTGATTTTACTTGTGTCCTTAAGATCATACCTTGCAAACACATAAAATATTTAAACAATCTGTTATAAAGAAAATAAGATGGAATTAAATATAGATTTCACTAAAATTTAATCTGATTTTAGCTTCTATAAAAGGAATAACTTTGCATAATGCTTTAAGCAGGAGATAAATTTTAATTTGAAGTAGAATTCTATTTCTGCCTTCAATGACACCAATTACATTGTCCAGATTCTGTGTCTAGAATGCCCTTCATTCTCCCCTTCCCTTTCTTTCTTCCTACTTTTCAATCCAACTTGACTCTCCATTTTTTCCTTTTCCTCCTCGAAATCCAAAAGCATGGATGAATGCTCCTACAAACTACTTGTAGATAGTTTTAGGTAGGATGGCTTTATGTCCCACTTTACCTAGGACAAATCTGGTTTATGCTTGTTGTTCTACAGTGAACATTAATAACATCCTCCTTTAATTCTCAGAAATGTTTCAGTTTGAACCATGAATTATACAGTTGCCCTAGTTATGGTGATGTCCTGATTTTCTTTTTCTCATATCAAACCTTATCTTCAGAGTGCATGAGGTTGTCTTAATATTACCTATATGTACTTTGTTATGTAGAAAGATACCTATTATGGAATGATTAAACTTCACAGAAATTTGAAGCAAAAAGGTATGATATAATTCAGTCAGGCACTGTGGTGCACACCTGTGTCCCAGCAACTCAAAAGCCTGAGGCAGAAAGATCACAAGTTTGAGACCAGCCTCAGCAACTTAGCAAGATCCTATCTCAAAATTTAAAATTAAAAAAAAAAAAAGAACTGGGGATGTAGTTAAGTAGTAAAGTACTCCTAGATTCAATTCCCAATACCAATAAGTATATAAATAAATAACATGATTTGAGTGACTATTTTTAGTAACCATTAAATTCTTCAATACTAAAACTTTTTCATCAAAGCGTGACAGGCAGGAGCATAGTCACAAAGGTTTAGCGAAGATAGCCTTTTCAACAAATGGTACTAGAATAACAGGACATCCAAATGCAAAAATTAATCTAGATACAGACTTTATACACTTCACAAAAATTAACTCAAAATACATTACAGAGCTAAGTATTCAATGCAAAACTATAAAACTCCTAAGAGATAACATAGGAGAAAACCTAAATGACTTTGGGTATGATGATATGATGACTTTCTATGATGCAATACAAAAGGCATGATCTATGAAAGAAATAAATCAAGAAACTGGGCTTCATTAAAATTAAAGTTTCTGCTCTGGGAAATAATGTCAAGAGAATGAGAAAGCAAGCCACAGAATGGACAGAAACATTTGTAAGATTTATATGATAAAGGGCTATCATCCAAAAATACACAGGATTCTCATAATTCAACACTAAGAAAGCAAACAATCTATTTAAAAAAATAGTCCAAAGATCACAATAGACATCTTACCAATGATGTAGAGTTGGCAATAAACATGTAAAAAGATGCACCACAGTATGTTATCAAATAAATGCAAATTAAAATAATGAGATACTACTACACACGTAATAAGAATGAGCAAAATCTGGAACACTCACACCACCACATGCTAGAAATGATGTGAAGTAATACTAACTTTCACTCATTTCTGATGAGAATAAAAAATGATATTTTGGAAAATAGGTGGTTTCTTAACAATATTAAACTTATTCTTACCATATGACACATTAATTGTGCCCATGTATTTGCCCAGAAGAGTTTACAATTTAGGACACACAATACCTGCACACAGATGTTCACAGAAGCTTTATTCATAACTGACAAAACTTAGAAGCAATCAAGATGTCCTTCAGCTGGTGAATAAAATAATAAGCTGTGGTACATCTAGACAATGGCATATCATTCAGTGCTAGAAAGAAATGAGCTCTCAAGTCAAATGAAGACATAGAGGAAACTTAAATAAACATTACTAAATGAAAGATGGCAATCTGGGAAGATTACATACTATATAATTCCAACTATATGACTGCTATAGTTTGGATCTGAATATCCCACACAGGCCCATGTGTTAAAGTCTTGGTCATCATCTTGGCACCATTGGGAGGTGGTGGAAACTTTTAAGAGGTGAGGTATAGTGGGAGGTTTTCAGGTCCCTGGGTGCATGCCCTTAAAGAGGATGATGGGACCCTGTTCTTTCCCTCTCTTTTGCTTCCTAGCCATAAGTTGAGTGGTTTTGCTCCTTATATACTCCCTGCCATGATGCATTGTTTCTCTGCAAGTAACAGGGCCAACTGACATGGACTGAAACCTCTAAAACTATAAGAAAAAAATTATTTTCCTTTAGAAGTTAATTATTTCATGTATTGTTAAAACAACAAAAAGCTGACTAAGTGACATTTTGGAAAAGGGAAACTACAGAGATAGTAAAAAGATCAGTGGTTGCCAGGTAGGAAGTGGTTAAAAAAAAAAAAAAAAGCACAGAGGACTTTTAAGGCAGTGAAAATAATCTGTATGATATTATAATGATATATGAAATTATATAATCTCCCAACTCTTGAATGTTGAACATGAAGAGCAAATCCTAATTTAAACTTTGGGTGATTATGATTTGTCAATGTAAACTCATTAAATGAAACAAATGTACCACTCTAGTGGAAAATGTTGATAATGGGGGAGGCTATGCAAATGTGGGAGCAGAAGATATATGGGCAATCTCTATATCTTCTTCTTATCTCATTATAAGCCTAAAATTCCTCTAAAAATAGTCTGTAAAAAAGATATAGAGCTGGGTATGGTGGCACACACCTATAGTCCCAGTTACTTGGAAGAGTTAGGTAAGAAGATCACTCCAGCACCTGAGTTCCAGGCCAGTCTTGACAACACAGAGAAACCACATAACAAATGAAATGAAAACAAATAAAAGATATAGAAAATTCTTCCAAAACTTCTGTAGAGGAAAATCTCAGCAATGATCTTTTTCCTTTATATTTTATAACTAAAATATAAAATGAGAAATGACTTCAGCATAGCTTACTTATTAAGGTGGCAGTTAAATATTTACCAATTTCCACAGTCAAAAAACTGTCGTAATAATTCAATAGGAGGTTGAGCTCCATATTTTTCCAATGCAGGCATATTCATATCATCTATAAAAATTATACATTTCTTTCCCATAGGTGGTCCAAAAACTCCTTTGCGTCTCTTATCCAATCTAGCCATAATAATATTCTAAATTTTTAAAAGAAAGAGTGATATATTAACCTATAATCATATTGCATATTTGTTATTATTTTTATTGCTTATGTTAAATCAGTATCAAGATAGGATTATGCTGCCAGTATCCATGGGAATTTTATTGTTAGTAGTTACCATTTGTTTAACTTATCAAGGACTAACAACATAAAAATACTTATTTAACACAAGGAAAAAAAGGAGTTTAACAGTTTTTGTAAAGAAATAGTGTCATCTCTCATTATGTATGTTTATTCTTATTTATTCAAATTTAGGATGAAACTAAACTTCATAGTATCATTCAAAGAATATTTATTGACCAAAGAAATTAAAGGGATACGAATAGGAAAAGAAGAACTCAAACTATCCCTGTTCGCTGATGACATGATTATATATTTAGAGGAACCTGGAAATTCCACCAGAAAACTTTTAGAACTCATAAGTGAATTCAGTAAAGTAGCAGGTTACAAGATCAACGCTCATAAATCCAATGCATTTTTATACATAAGTGATGAATCTTCAGAAAGAGAAATTAGGAAAACTACCCCATTCACAATAGCATCGAAGAAAATAAAATACTTGGGAATCAATCTCACAAAAGAGGTGAAAGACCTCTACAATGAGAACTACAGAACACTAAAGAAAGAAATTCAAGAAAACCTTAGAAGATGGAAAGACCTCCCATGTTCCTGGATAGGCAGAATTAATATCGTCAAAATGGCTATACTACCTAAAGTTCTATACAGATTCAATGCAATTCCAATTAAAATCCCAATGACGTACCTCGCAGAAATAGAGCAAGCAATTATGAAATTCATCTGGAAGAATAAAAAACCTAGAATAGCTAAAGCAATCCTCAGTAGCAAGAGCGAAGCAGGGGGTATTGCAATACCAGATCTTCAACTCTACTACAAAGCAATAGTAACAAAAACGGCATGGTATTGGTACCAAAATAGACAGGTAGATCAATGGTACAGAATAGAGGACATGGACACAAACCCAAATAAATACAATTTTCTCATACTAGACAAAGGTTCCAACAATATGCAATGGAGGAAAGATAGCCTCTTCAACAAATGGTGCTGGGAAAACTGGAAAACCATATGCAATAGAATGAAATTAAACCCCTATCTCTCACCCTACACAAAACTCAACTCAAAATGGATCAAGGACCTCGGAATCAGACCAGAGACCCTGCATCTTATAGAAGAAAAAGTAGGTCCAAATCTTCAACTTGTTGGCTCAGGATCAGATTTCCTTAACAGGACTCCCATAGCACAAGAAATAAAAGCAAGAATAAACAACTGGGATAGATTCAAACTAAAAAGCTTTCTGTCAGCAAAGGAAACTATCAGAAATGTGAAGAGAGAGCCTACAGAGTGGGAGAATATCTTTGCCAACCATACCTCAGATAGAGCGCTAATTTCCAGAATCTATAAAGAACTCAAAAAACTCTACACGAAGAATACAAATAATCCAATCAACAAATGGGCTAAGGAAATGAACAGACACTTCACAGAAGAAGATGTACAAGTAATCACCAGATATATGAAAAAATGTTCAACATCCCTAGTAATAAGGGAAATGCAAATCAAAACTACCCTAAGATTTCATCTCACCCCAATTAGAATGGCGATTATCAAGAATACAAGCAACAATAGGTGTTGGCGAGGATGTGGTGAAAAAGGAACACTCATACATTGCTGGTGGGGTTGCAAATTAGTGCAACCACTCTGGAAAGCAGTGTGGAGATTCCTCAGAAAGCTTGGAATGGAAACACCATTTGACCCAGCTATCCCACTCCTTGGCCTATACCCAAAGGACTTAAAAGCAGCATACTACAGAGATACAGCCACATCAATGTTCATTGCTGCTCAATTCACCATAGCCAGATTGTGGAACCAACCTAGATGTCCTTCGGTTGATGAATGGATAAAGAAACTGTGGCATATTTATACAATGGAATATTACTCCGCAATGAAGAATGATAAAATTATGGCATTTGTAGGCAAATGGTCGAAATTGGAGAATATCATGCTAAGTGAGATAAGCCAATCTCAAAAAACTAAAGGACGAATGATCTCGCTGATAAGCGGATGAGGACATATAATGGGGGGTGGGACGGGCTAGCATTAGGTTTAGGGTTAGGTTTAGAGTTAGGCTAAGGAGAGCAGTAAGAATGAAGGAAAGAAGGACTGTGTAGAGGGAAAAGAGGGGTGGGAGGGGTGGGAGGGGTGGGAGGGGTGGGGGGGAGGGGAAAAATATAATAAACATCATTACCCTATGTAAACGTAAAAAAAAAAAAAAAAAAAAAAAAAAAAAAAAAAAGAATATTTATTGAAACCCTTCTTCACATTCAGAATTATTACACAGATACTCATATATTATGCTTAGGTTGTACATGCATATATTTCTATACTATGTTCCTCATTTTATACTCCAATTAACTTAATATTTAAAAGGATTTATCTTTTTGCTACCTTCATAAACTTTTTATAGTTGATATGAATGTGAATGTTTTGATAATTTCAGAACACTTGTTCATTGTAAATATGAATACTGAGTTTATTATTTTAATTCAAATAAAGCTCCTTAGTAAAGCAACTGTACATTTTTAAGATTTTTGAAGCTAAGGAAATGTTATGAGCTTAAAACAACAGAAATGAGGTCAGGGAAGAATGGATAGGCATAGATTTAGGAATGGATGCTAAAAGTGTCAGTTGAAAAGGTTTCATGAAGTAGGTTCATCTTGTCATATTTAGGGGCCAAGGGTGGAATACACAACTACATACTTTTGTTACACAAGGTCACATGATAGTCCATGTTGCAAAAGATCCAGTGAGCAGCATATACTCCTAAGACCACCCAGGGGAGTCTAGAAAGAACTGAAAGTTCTTTTATTGCTACCAACTACCGTCTGGTGTGTTTGCAGGTTTCTCTTTCTCTTATATTCCCTTCTCCAGTTAAGAAACCAATTTTTACTTCTTCTCAGGCAAAAAAAAAAAGTGACAAAACTAAATAACACATTATTAATGCAAACTTTAAAAATTTTACAGATTTATCCAGTTGCTCATTTTGTATGCAATTTAAAACATTTCATAATTTTCATAAAATTTCATAATTATAGACTCAAGTTTCTGGTTTTAAACTAACCTGCACTTGATTGGCACTGGTCCGTGCTGAGAAATTAACATAAAAAGGAAAGTACCGGTCCTTTTCCAAGTGATTCATTAACTTATCTTTCACATACACTGATTTTCCAGTGCCTGTTGGACCCACAAAAAGCAGTGGCCTTTATGAAGACAAAGAATATGTCATTCGAAATGGAATAAAGCTGGGATACATTTTCGCTGAAAGAATCTGGAGTTAGTTGAAAACTTAAATCATAAATCATTCTTCATCTAAAAATTCACACTTCTATCTATAATGGTGATTTTATTAAAGACTACTAAAATTAATGACTGGCAAACATTTTTGTATAATGCTGCAGAGAGTTTAATAGTAATAAATTATTCTTTGAACACATTAACATTAGTATAAACAAAAACACCCATAAATGCAGGCATGGTGGTGCATGTCTGTAATCCCAATTACAATTGAAAGGCTGCAATTGAAAGGCTGAGATGGGAGGATTGCAAGTTAGAAACCAGCCTGGGCAATTTAGTGAGAACCCGTCTCATAAAAAACAAAAAACAAAAACACTTATAAAACAGGTAATGACATACTTAACTTTTCAAAAAACAAAGCCAAAATTTGTCTCCCCAGAAAAATGATATATTTGTACTTTAAGTATTTAAAGTATTTATATATTTAAGTACAAATATAAGTTAAGTTAGGGGTATAGACATGGGGTTGGCAGGGTGGAGTAGAAAAATTAAGTGAAGATAATGATATAGGTTTAGGATTTTAAAAGTTAAAAGCATAAAAATTTTGTGAAAATGAAATAACAGTGAATTCTAAAGCTAAAAATTATAAATACCTGTTAAAAGCATTTTTAAATTAATTCAACTACTAACTGAAAATATTTGTCTAAAAGCAAACTCTAGGAAATTCCTCCTTCAGTGGGGCCTCAATCAGGGTTTCCCATTCTTGAATAAAATTTATTAATTTGAAAGGGGAAACAATCATATGAGTTTATGTTCGCAAAACCGAGGGATCTAAGTTTGAGAAATGTTGCATTAAAAATAAAATATTTTCACTTTGGTAATTTGTTATCACACAAAACATAAAAATAAATGCAAAGGCCAGTACTGAAAATAAGCAGAATTCAGTTGTAAAAAGTTACCTAAGTGAGCCAAATTATGCTAACATGAAAATTTAAAATTATTCAAGTAGAAACACCAAGTTAAAGTTCTTTTAGAACTAGAGCAATCCCTGGGAATTCACCTACATGTTTCAGTCTGAGTAATATTCACTTTATGGAAAGTTATTTATTAAAGTAACATCAATAAATGCAATGCTGTTCTTAACTTTGGGTCTACAAACCAACTGAAGAAATTCTTAGAATTCAGGGAATCTGTGAGCTTGCATGACAAAAAGGTTATATCTTTAATACCCTCTAGCAAAAATGTAGCAATCATATCAACAGTTCCTGAGTCTTTGTCACCAACAGGAATCATACAAACTATCTTAAACATTACAATTGTTGTAATATCTCAAAAATATCTCTCATGCCTACTATTTCTTCAAAACTGCTGTAGTCATCAAATCCACAGTTAGATCTTATTAGAGTGTTAAAAAGAAGTAGAACATGACTACTATAACTCAAATATACTCAATATTTTAATAGATTTTTTTATGTAAATGGTTTCCTTTGTAATTACATACTTATTAATTTAAAAATATTTTTCTTGTTGTTATTGTTGTTTTGAGGTGGTGTCTTACTATGATATCCAGGCTAGCCTGATCCTCTTATATCAGCCTCCCAGAACTGGGATTACAGACATGCACCACCACACCTAGCTACAAAGTTTTAGCTATCAGCCTCTAAAGTTTTTTTTAAAAATGCGACTAGACATACAAAACAAGTATAAAATAATTTTCTTCATAGCTATTTTTCCTGATTTTTAAAAAAACCAACACAAAAGTGCTACAAAATGCACTCAGATGCAAGTTCTTTATTTTAAAAAATATGACATTTATAAATATTATGTAAACGTGTCTAGTTTAAGTAGTATTGATGATAAATTATGCTTAATGTTTTAAAAGAAGCTGAAAATGTTATTTAAAAAGTTGGCATGGGGCTGGGGTTGTGGCTCAGGGGTAGAACACTTGCCTAGCATGAGTGAGGCACTGGGTTCAATTCTCAGCACCACATACAAACAAATTAAATAAAGGTCCATTGACAACTAAAAGAATATATTAAAAAAAAGAAGTTGGCATAGTGCCAGGCATGGTAGCACATATCTAATCCTAGCTATTTGGGAGGCTGAGGCAGGAGAATCGCAGGTTTGAGGCCAGCCTTAGCAACTTACAAGACTCTGTCTCGAAATAAAAAATGAAAAGGGCTGGGGATATAGCTTAGTAGTGGAGTGCTCTGGGTTCAAACCCTAGTATTGCAGAAAAAAAAAATGGTATAGATATGGCTACAGTTAACGTACAGGTTCCTGACCAGTTTTATATACTATTTTTTGATGTATTATTCTGATTAAAATCTGAGTTTTTAATATTCATCTTAAGCTATGGAATCAGAACCAGTATAGAACATATTAGAAAAATGCTAAGTGTAGCCAGGCATAGTGTTGCTTGCCTGGAATCCCAAGAGCCAGGGAGGCTAAGGCAGGAGGACCAAGAGTTCAAAGCTAGCCTCAGAGAGACACTAAGCAACTCAGTGAGAACCTGTCTCCAAATAAAAATACAAAATAGGGCTGGGGATGTGGCCCAGTGGTTGAGTGCAATCCCCAGTACCCCCCCCCCCGCAAAAAAAAAAAGAAAGAAAAAAGAAAAATGCTAAGTGTAATGGGAGAACATGGATCATCATCTGTTTGATATCTCAGAAGTGCACTGCACCTTTAAGTATAATGTATAGCTTTTCACAAAAACACTGCAACTGGTCTTTAGTCTGTTGTTACAAATAAGAGAAATACAAGGTGACTTACAAGATAACAAATTATGATAGCAAAGGCTTTGGAGCACACAATAGGATACCTGAATCCTAGGTTTGCCAATAACACAAATGTCACTTAGGCATACAATTAGTCCCCCAGGATCTCAGTTATCTGAAACTGGATAACCTTAAAGTTTACTTCAAAAATTGCTATAATACTACTAGAATGACACTGTTACATTTAAAATTCACACATACAGTAGAGTTCCTTACTTTGCATAGGTAATACTTAAATCCATTAGAAATGTATATCTAATTGTGTCTATCGTAGGGATTATGAGATCTTGAATCTTGATACGCTTATCTTCTAAATCAATACTTTTAATTAATTCATTCCAATGGAGCCAGCGACCTCGGTTTTTCAACTAGAAGAGAATATGTTTCAAGATATTATAACCATGCACTTGCTATACCTGAAAGCCTCTTTTCAACACTTACACTGTTTACTTTTCAAATCTTTAGTCTTAGATGCACACAATGGAACACACCTGTGATCCCAGCTACTTGGGAAGATGAGGCAGGAAAAGTACAAGTTCAAGGCTAGCCAAGGCAACTTAGCAAAGCATTGTCTCAAAAATAAAAAAGGGCTGGGAATGTAGCTTAGTGGTACCTTGCATTTAATTTCTAGTACCACAAAAATCAAAACAAAACAAAAAACTTTTTATCTTTTCTTCTTTTTATGGAAATATTAAATTTATATACAAGAATGTAAGTCAGAAAGCAGATTAATAATATAAATATCCATGAATCTACCACTCAATTTAAGAAATATATTTTTCTTTAGTTTTCCTTTTTAAATGACAAGCTGAAAAAATGTAATGACACTTTATCACAATTTCAACATATCTAGAATTTGCCATTGTGTTCTCTTAAATACTCTAATCTTCCCAAAATTCCTTTAAGACATCCATTTGTACTTAAATGCCACATGTTTATCTGAAAGCCATTTTAATGTACCTCTAGTTAACAATTTTCTGCATTTTGACTTCATGTTTTTCATATTTTGAGTAAACAGGCAATAATCTAAAAACATCACACGAATTCTCTATATTTGTTTCTCTAAAATTATTCTCTTTGGCATTTTGATACAGGTTGATAGTATAACAGGACATATCAGCATGGTGGAACTAATTATTAAAATACTAAAATTCTTCTGAACCATTGGCTGAATGAGTTATTGTCCTGAAACAACTAAGTGCTTTCCAATCTGCCATTTCCAACCATTATTTTCTTCTCCCTGCTGTCCTTCTCTCTCCCTGGAGATCACCAGTCTTTCCACCATCAAGTAATAATAAAAGGGCTAATACCTGGCAAAGTAGCACAAGTCTAGGACCTTACTTGGGTGGTATAATTGGCTCTAAGAATCTTTTCCTGTTTTCTAGTCATTTATATGTGTCTATGACACATGTAATTGGTGGTAATTTCCCAAGTCTGGGTAAACATCTCTTTAGTAGTTCATTTTTTTAAATTTTAGATTTTATTTTCATCAAAGTTATATACACACATATTTTACAGTCAAAAGATTTATAAGATTAAGAAAAACAGTAGTTCCCTCCTCCCATTTTCCCTTCTCCAGTGACAACTACCTTTATTTCTTTAATCCAGTCATTTTGGTATTTACCTTCAATTCTCAAAGAACATGCTGGCATTATTACTACCTCCTGATTTTTCACTTTTAGTGACAATCTCACTGACTTCTCACTATGACTGCTGAGATTGAAACTGGTCATATTCTTTAATTTCTGTGTTAGCATGTTTTGAGGAAAGGAGCCCTACATTGTTGGTCTGCAGAACTGGGTTCAAGTTCTGGCTCTGCTAGTCACTTACCTTTCAAAGTTTCTATAACTTAGATAAAATTAGAATTAAGCCTCTATCGAAATCTTCTGGATTGTGAAATAAAATTTGTATAAATAAAATTATGTTTAAATGCTTATTGTTTAAAAGAATCCTTTTGTGGATTCTTTATATATAAAGTGGAAAAGTGAATTAAAGTTAAACATGAAATTATATATTTTTAAAGCAAGTTTATGCTACCAACAAGTCATAGGACAAGAACTAAACAGAAGGGATGAAAAAGCTTACCTCAAGAATCAAAATCACTCTAGGATAGAAATTTAGGAGCTTTATCTATTAATTCAGGACACTATGCTTTACATCTTATCATAATAAGCATTTTATGTCATACCTCATACATGTAGTCATAGACCAGGCCTTTTTCATCAAATTGGCATTCCCATTTACCCACACCATCTGGCACTGGGTGGTTTTCACTTTTGCCTGTTATGATTGATCTTATGAAAGAATCAAAATGAAGACGACTATCTGTATCACAACCTCCTCCAATGGACCATATCAAAGAGAATATAAAGCAAGCCTATTGATGAAAAAAGTTAAAAGAAATTTAAAGAAAAATATATTAGGACTTGCTCAAACTAGTTGGTCACAGATATGAATAAAGTAGAATGGAGTACAGCTAAACTGTATGAAGAGTCAATTTTCTGGCAACATTTATCAAAAATTTAAATGCCCAACTAAATTACCTAGGAATTTCACTTTTAGTTTATCCTCAAATATATTTCTGCCTGTGAAGATGATATATGTACAAGAACAGTCACTGTAGCACTATTTGTAAATAACAAAACATCAGAAGCAACCCAAATGTTCTTCAATAGGGGTTATGCTTAATTAGATTATGCTACACAAACTGACATATATGCAGCTGTTAAAAAACAAAGTACTGATGTGGAACAAACTCCAAGACATATTTTGAGAGTACAAAGAAGTATGTGCATAAAATGTATCTAGAAGGCTACACAGGACACTTGCAATGAAACAGACTCTTTGAAATTAGGGCAACTTCCTGATAACTGTTTTTCAGCATCCTGTACTTCCTCAAACTGAGAATACAGGCTGAAAAGCAACTTCCCTCACCACCTGCCACCCCTGCCACTCAACCACCTCAACGTGATGGAAGCCAGGAAACCTGAGACTAGCATGTTTCTGATGAACACAGCCTGTCTTCTCTTATAAAAGCTTTTTTGTATCCCTGAACTCCCCAGAGATGGAGATTTGAGACTGGAAGATCTCCTCCATCTACTTCGAAACTGGCTTTGAATAAACTAATTTCCCTGCCAATATATCTCTGAGTTTTTAGAGAAGCAACAAGTAATAAATAAAGAGCCATTCCTTCTGGTAACTGTAATAGTTTCCTTGAGGGTGGCTAGGAGATTGATACAGATAGAAAACCTACTTTTTACCTTTTGAATTTTACTCTATGTATATATTCCCTGTATAGTAAAAGTAAACGAATAAAACATATTTTAAGAGAAGATTTCTAAGCAGGTTTCAACCTACATAACTCTTTAGAAGTGTTTCTGAATCATCTGAAAAAGTTGGGAGTTTCAGTTTACCCAGAGAATGAAATTTTTCAGGAAATACATATCCTAAAGATTATACGTCAGTGAACTATTTGTGGAATGCTTTTATTTTATAAAAGGTAATAGTGATGGGTATGGAAGAATGTTAGAAACTAGTCCTGTGAAAGACAGTTTCAAACCTGGGAGTAGGGAGAAGGAATAGATAAATTATACTTCAAAAAAAATCTGTTCGATTTTTTTCTAAAGTGTAGGTATGTAACAGTAACAGGGAGGCAGAAAGGAAGAAGTTATGATTAGCAGGAAACCTTAGAATGTGTCTGAGGTAGAATATTTTCTGTGATAACAAGGTGAATGGAAAACAACAGGAGAGAACTTCTATGACTATAGAGCTGAACAGGACAGCAGAAAACCTCAAGGAATTAAGAATGCAGTGGCAGTGCTCAGTTTGGCAGCACATATACTACAATTGGAATGATACAGAGAAGATTAGCAGGGCCCATGCACAAGGATGGTATGCAAATTCTTGAAGTGGTTCATGTTTTGCACATTATTATGAAAATGGCTAACATACAGAATAAGGATGGAATTTTAAAGACTGCCAGAAAAAAAAAAATAGGTCACAGTTAGAGCAAAACCAACCCAGATCTCAGCTGACTTCTCAATCCAGGCCCTCAAAGCTAGGAGATCTTAGAATAATTTATAACAGGCTCTTAAAAAAATGGATGCCATCTCATACTAGACAAAGGGGCTAAAAATATGCAATGGAGAAAAGATAGCCTCTTCAACAAATGGTGCTGGGAAAATTGGAAATCCATATGCAACAGAATGAAACTAAACCCATATCTCTTACCGTGCACAAAACTAAACTCAAAATGGATTAAGGACCTCGGAATCAGACCAGAGACCCTGCATCTTATAGAAGAAAGAGTAGGTCCAGATCTTCAACATGTCGGCTTAGGACCAGACTTCCTCAACAGGACTACCATAGCACAAGAAATAAAAGCAAGAATTAATAACTGGGATAGATTCAAACTAAAAAGCTTTCTCTCAGCAAAGGAAACTATCAGCAATGCAAAGAAAGAGCCTACAGAGTGGGAGAAAATCTTTGCCACTCATACTTCAGATAGAGCACTAATGTCCAGAATCTATAAAGAACTCAAAAAACTCAACACCAAGAATACAAATAACCCAATCGACAAATGGGCTAAGGAAATGAATATACACTTCACAGAAGAAGACCTAAAACAATCAACAAACATATGGAAAAATGTTCAACATCTCTAGTAATAAGAGAAATGCAAATCAAAACCACCCTAAGATTCCATCTCATCCCAATTAGAATGGCGATTATCAAGAATACAAGCAACAACAGGTGTTGGCGAGGATGTGGGGAAAAAGGTACACTCATACATTGCTGGTGGGGTTGCAAATTAGTGCAACCACTCTGGAAAGCAGTGTGGAGATTCCTTAGAAAACTTGGAATGGAACTACCATTTGACCCAGCTATCCCACTCCTTGGCCTATACCCAAAGGACTTACAATCAGCCTACTACAGAGATACAGCCACATCAATGTTCACTGCTGCTCAATTCACCATAGCCAGATTGAGGAACCAACCTAGATGCCCTTCAGTTGATAAGTGGATGATGATACATAATGGGGGGTAGGAGGGGTTAGTTTTAGGGTTAGAGTTAGGGTTAGGGACGGGGGAAAGAATGGGGGAGGGAAAAAAGGGATGGGAGGGGTGGGGGGAAGGGAAAAAATAACAGAATGAATCAACCAACATTACCCTATGTAAATTTATGATTACACAAATGGTATGCCTTTACTCTACGTACAAACAGAGAAACAACATGTATCCCATTTGTTTACAATAAAAAAAAACTATAGTAATCAAAACAGTGAGGAATTAGCTTAAAAAAAAATGGATGCCAGCCAAGAATACTATAGCGAGTAAAATTAAGCTTCAGAATTGATGATGAAATAAAAATTTTCCATGATAAACAAAAGTTAAAAGAACTAGAAGAAAAACTAGGACCAACTCTCCAACACATTGACTTGGGAACCAAATTCCTCAGCAAGACTCCTAAAGCATAAGAAGTAAAATCAAGAATTAATAAATGGTAACTGGGGTTGTAGTTCAGTAGTGGAGCATTTGTCTAGCATGTGTGAGGCACTGGGTTTTATTTTTAGCACCGCATATTAAAAAGTGAATAAAATAAAGGTCTATCAACATCTAAAAATATATATTAAAAAAAATCAATAAATGAGATGGTACAAAACTGAAAAGCGGAACACGGACAACTGGGAGCATTGTAGACGCTTGGACTCGGAGCAACCCACCGGGGCTCCGGGCAGCTGCCCAGAGGAGGAGGTGCGCAGGGAGCTGTTTGGCCTCAGAGCGACCGCTCCTGAACACCTGGGGGGCTTCCCGGAGGAGGAGGAGGTGTGCGGCGAGTCGCTTGGACTCGGAGTGACTGCACCAGGGCTACGGGCGGCTGTCGGGAGGAGGAGGGGCGCAGTGAATTGCTTGAACTCGTAGTGACCGCACAGAACAGTGGGCGGCTGCCTGGAGGAAGAAGCGTGCGGCGGGTCGCTGGGGCTCAGAGCGTCTGTACAGGGCTCCAGGTGGCTGCTCAGAGGAGGGGCTGCATAGCCAGGCGATTAGGCGCAGAGCAGGGTCCCAGGACCTAGGCGGCTTCTTGGTGGAAGAGTCGCACAGAGACAAGCTGAGGGGCAGAGCGAAGGTTCCAGGACTGCGGGCAGATTCTCTGAGGAGGGGCAGCCTAAGGAGACTCGTCTGAGAAGGGTGAGGCTCCCAGGCCCAGGAGGTAGGTCTGGGCCCCTGGGAACGTTGCAGAGGAAGGTAGCCCAGCCCAGGCGGTAGTTGTGGATTGAGGGGAACCTGTAGGTGGGGAACTGACCAGGGAGACCTCCCAACCGGGAGAGTCTTCCCCGCCAGGTGAGGTTTTCCCACAAGGTCAGTAAAACCAGAGACACAGGCCCAAATAGGCCTTGCCTCAGCCCACAGCCTAGTTCCCCTTTGGATGACCATTGGTCAACAAGTGGAGGCACCTCTGCTCACTATCAGGGAATATACCCCACCTGAGGGTCACCAACCCTAGAGAGGCAGTTCCCTTGTGGAGCACCGCATTATCAACTTCCTCCAAGACTTCAGGCTACTGAAGACTAAGAGTGGATATAATAGAAATCTTCAGGGACATTATAAGTCAATAGAGGAAATGTGCAATATCTCAGTGTCCACTGATACCTGAACAATATGAGAAAACAAGGGAAGAAAATGCCCCAAACAAATCTAGATGCTACATCAATAAAATCCAATGACAGCATGGCAGAAGAAATGACAGAAAGGGAGTTCAGAGTGTACATAATTAAAATGATCAGGGAAGCAAACGATGAGATGAAAGAGCAACTGCAGGCATTGAATGATCACACCAATCGACAGTTAAAAGAGCAAATACAGGAAACAAAAGATCATTTCAATAAAGAGATAGAGATATTGAAAAAAAAAACAAACAGAAATCCTTGAAATGAAGGAAACAATAAACCAAATTAAGAACTCCATAGAAAGCATAACCAATAGGATAGAACACCTGGAAGACAGAACCTCAAATATTGAAGAAAAAATATTTAACCTTGAAAACAAAGTAGACCAGAGAAGATGGTAAGAAATCATGAACAGAATCTCCAAGAACTATGGGATATCATGAAAAGGTCAAATTTAAGAATTATTGGGATTGAGGAAGGCACAGAGAAACAAACCAAAGGAATGAACAATCTATTCAATGAAATAATATCAGAAAATTTCCCAAATCTGAAGAATGAAATGGAAAATCAAGTTCAAGAGGCTTACACAACTCCAAATACAAAAAATTACAACAGACCCACACCAAGGCACATTATAATGAAAATACCTAACGTACAAAATAAAGACAGAATTTTAAAGGCTGTGAGAGAAAAGAACCAAATTACATTCAGGGGGAAACCAATATGGATATCAGCAGATTTTTCAATCCAGACCCTAAAAGCTAGAAGGGCCTGGAACAACATTTTTCAAGCTCTGAAAGAAAATGGATGCCAACCAAGAATCCTATACCCAGCAAAACTTACCTTCAGATTTGACGACGAAATAAAAACCTTCCATGATAAAAAATAAAAGCTAAAAGAATTTACAAAAAGAAAGCCAGCATTACAGAACATTCTCAGCAAAATATTCCATGAGGAAGAGATGAAAAACAAAGAAGCAAATCAGCAAAGGGAGGAACTATCCTAAAGGAATTGTCAAATAAAGGAGGAACCAAGTCGTGTCAATAAATAAATAAATAAAATGAGCCAAATGACTGGGAATACAAATCACGTCTCAATAATAACCCTGAATATTAATGGCCTGAACTCATCAATCAAAAGACACAGACTGGCGGATTGGATTAAAAAGAAAGATCCAACAATATGTTGCCTGCAAGAGACTCACCTCATAGAAAGAGATACCCATAGACTAAAAGTGAAAGGATGGGGAAAAACATACCATGCACATGGACTCAGCAAAAAAATGCTGGAGTATCCATCCTCATTTCAGATAATGTGGACTTCAAGCCAAAGTTAGTCAGAAGGGATAAAGAAGGACATTTCATACTGCTTAAAGGAAGAATAAATCAGCAAGATGTAACAATCATAAACATCTATGCCCCAAACAGTGGCTCCTCCATGTATGTCAAACAAATCTTACTCAATTTTAGAAATCAAATAGACCATAACACAATAATACTAGGTGATTTTAACACACCTCTCTCACCACTGGACAGATCTTCCAAACAAAAATTGAACAAAGAAACCACAGCTCTCAATAACACAATCAATAATTTAGACTTAACAGACATTTATAGAATATACCATCCAACCAAGAGCGAATACACTTTCTTCTCAGCAGCACATGGATCCTTCTCTAACATAGACCATATATTATGCCACAAAGCTAATGTTAGCAAATACAAGAAGATAAGAGACACTACCTTGTATTCTGTCAGATCATAATGAAGGGTGAAATTAGAAATAAATGAAAGAGTAAAAAACAGAAACTACTCCAACACCTACAGATTAAACAATATGCTATTATATGATGAATGGAGAACAGAAGATATTAGGAAGGAAATTTAAAAATTCTTAGAGGTAAATGAGAACAAAGAAACATCATATCAAAATCTCTGGGACACTATGAAAGCAGTACTTAGAGGAAAACTTATTTCATGGAGCGCATTCAATAAAAGTAAAACCCAACAAATCAACGACCTAACTCTACAGCTCAAAGCCCTAGAAAAAGAACAGACCAACACCAAAAGTAGTAGAAGACAGGAAATAGTTAAACTCAGAGCTGAAATCAACGAAATTGAAACAAAAGAAACAATACAAAAAATTGACAAAATAAATAGCTGGTTCTTCGAAAAAATAAAATTGATAAGCCCTTAACCACACTAACAAAGAGAAGACGAGAGAAAACCCAAATCACTAAAATTCAGAATGAACAAGGAAATATCACAACAGACACGACTGAAATACAAAACATAATTAGAAGTTATTTTGAAAATCTATACTCCAACAAAATAGAAAATTTCGAAGACATCAGCAGGTTTCTAGAGACATATGAATTGCCTAAACTGAACGAGGACATACACAATTTAAATAGACCAATTTCAAGTAATGAAATAGAAGAAGTCATCAAAAGTCTACCAACAAAGAAAAATCCAGGACCAGATGGGTTCTCAGCCGAGTTCTACAAAACCTTTAAAGAAGAGCTCATTCCAATACTTCTCAAAGTATTCCATGAAATAGAAGGGGAGGGAACCCTCCCAAACTCATTCTATGAAGCCAATATCACCCTGATACCTAAACCAGACAGAGACACATCGAGGAAAGAAAATTTCAGACCAATATCCTTAATGAACATCGATGCAAAAATTCTCAACAA
The DNA here is from genome assembly GCF_902686445.1 of Sciurus carolinensis. Taxonomy (NCBI): domain Eukaryota; kingdom Metazoa; phylum Chordata; class Mammalia; order Rodentia; family Sciuridae; genus Sciurus; species Sciurus carolinensis. Next base: position 51,910,709 of record NC_062229.1, on the reverse strand, counting down.
AATTTTAGCAAATTGCATACAAAAACATATTAAAAAGATAGTGCACCATGATCAAGTGGGTTTCATCCCAGGGATGCAAGGCTGGTTCAACATCAGGAAATCAATAAATGTAATTCACCATATCAATAGACTTAAAGTCAAGAATCACATGATTATTTCGATAGATGCAGAAAAAGCATTTGATAAAATACAGCACCCCTTCATGCTCAAAACACTAGAAAAAATAGGGATAGTGGGAACATTCCTTAACATTGTAAAGGCCATCTATGCTAAGCCCATGGCTAATATCATTCTAAATGGTGAAAAACTGAAAGCATTCCCCCTTAAAACTGGAACAAGGCAGGGATGCCCCCCTTTCACCACTTCTATTCAATATCGTCCTTGAAACTCTAGCTAGAGCAATTAGACAGACCAAAGAAATTAAAGGGATACAAATAGGAAAAGAAGAACTCAAACTATCCCTATTTGCTGATGATATGATTATATACTTAGAGGAACCAGGAAATTCCACCAGAAAACTTTTAGAACTCATAAGTGAATTCAGTAAAGTAGCGGGATATAAGATCAATGCACATAAATATAAGGCATTTTTATACATAAGTGATGAATCTCTGGAAAGAAAAATTAGGAAAACTACCCCATTCACAATAGCTTTGAAAAAAATAAAATACTTGGGAATCAATCTAACAAAAGAGGTGAAAGACCTCTACAATGAGAACTACAGAACACTAAAGAAAGAAATTAAAGAAAACCTTAGAAGATGGAAAGATCTCCCATGTTCTTGGATAGGAAGAATTAATATTGTCAAAATGGCCATACTACCAAAAGTGCTACACAGATTCAATGCAATTCCAATTAAAATCCCAATGATGTACCTTACAGAAATAGAGCAAGCAATTATGAAATTCATCTGGAAGAATAAGAAACCCAGAATAGCTAAAGCAATCCTTCCCAGGAAAAATGAAGCTGGGGGTATCGCAATACCAGAACTTCAACTATACTACAAAGCAATAGTAACAAAAACGGCATGGTATTGACATCAAAATAGACAGGTAGATCAATGGTACAGAATAGAGGACATGGACACAAACCCAAATAAATACAATTTTCTCATACTAGACAAAGGGGCCAAAAATATGCAATGGAGAAAAGATAGCCTCTTCAACAAATGGTGCTGGGAAAATTGGAAAGCCATATGCATCAGAATGAAACTAAACCCCTATCTCTCACCATGCACGAAAATAAACTCAAAATGGATTAAGGACCTCAGAATCAGACCAGAGACCCTGCATCTTATAGAAGAAAAAGTAGGTCAGATCTTCAACATGTCGGTTTAGGACCAGACTTCCTCAACAGGACTCCCATAGTACAAGAAATAAAAGCAAGAATCAATAACTGGGATAGATTCAAACTAAATAGCTTTCTCTCAGCAAGGAAACTATCAGCAATGCGAAGAAAGAGCCTACAGAGTGGGAGAAAATCTTTGCCACTCATACTTCAGATAGAGCACTAATTTCCAGAATCTATAAAGAACTCAAAAAACTCAACACCAAGAACACAAATAACCCAATCGACAAATGGGCTAAGGAAATGAACACACACTTCACACAAGATCTACAAGCAATCAACAAACATATGGAAAAATGTTCAACATCTCTAGTAATAAGAGAAATGCAAATCAAAACCACCCTAAGATTCCATCTCACCCCAATTAGAATGGCAATTATCAAGAATACAAGCAACAATAGGTGTTGGAGAGGATGTGGGGAAAAGGTATACTCATACATTACTGGTGGGGCTGCAAATTAGTGCAGCTACTCTGGAAAGCAGTGTGGAGATTCCTTAGAAAACTTGGAATGGACACACCATTTGACCCAGCTATCCCACTCCTTGGCCTATACCCAAAGGACTGAAAATCAGCATACTACAGAGATACAGCCACATCAATATTCATAGCTGCTCAATTCACAATAGCCAGATTGTGGAACCAACCTAGATGCCCTTCAATTGATGAATGGATAAAGAAACTGTGGTATATATATACACAATGGAATATTACTCAGCCATAAAGAATGATAAAATTATGGCATTTGCAGGTAAATGGATGAAATTGGAGAATATCATGCTAAGTGAGATAAGCCAATCCCAAAAATCCAAAGGTCGAATGATCTCGCTGATAAGCGGATGATGACACATAATGGGGGGTGGGAGAGGTTAGTATGAGGGTTAGAGTTAGGGTTAGGGAGGGAGGCAAGAATGGAGGAAGGAAGGACTGTATAGAGGGAAAGAGGGTTGGGAGGGGTGGGGGGAAGGGAAAAAATAACAGAATGAATCAACCAACATTACCCTATGTAAATTTATGATTACACAAATGGCATGCCTTTACTCCATGTACACACAGAGAAACAACATGTATCCCATTTGTTTACAATAAAAAAAAAGTAAAAAAAAAAAAACTGAAAAGCTTCTTCCCAGGAAATTAAAAAATGAAGAACGGGTACAGAGATCCTACACCAGAAAATCTTCACCACCAGTACCTCAGATAAGGCATTAATTTCTAGGCTACACAAAGAACTTAAAAAACCAGAAAAATAATTCAATCAATAAAAGGGCAAAGTAGCTAAACAAACACTTCACAGAAGAAATATGAATGGTCAACAAATATATGAAAAGAGGTTCAACATCTCGAGCAATTTGAGAAATGCAAATTAGAACTACACTGAGATTTCATCTCACTCCAGTCAGAATGGTAATTATCAAACATACAAGTCACAATTCCAGGCCCGGTGGCACACACCTGTAATCCCAGCAGTTCGGGAGGCAGAGGCAGGAGGATCATGAGTTCAAAGTCAACCTCAGCAAAAGCAAGGTGCTAAGAAACTCAGTGAGACCCTGTCTCTAAATAAAATACAAAGTAGGGTTGGGAATATGGCTCAGTGGTCAAGTGTCCCTGAGTTCAATGCCTGGTATAAATATATATGTATATATATGTATGTGTGTGTATGTATGTATATATACATATTAATGTATAAATATATATATTTATATATAAAGTAATACATGTTGGCAAGGATGTGGGGAGAAAGGTACTTTCATACATTGTTGGTGGGACTGTAAATTGGTGCAACAACTTATGAAAAGCAGAATGGAAAATCCTTAGAAAACCTGGAATGGGGAATCACCTTTTGACCCAGTTATCCCACTTCTTGGCAAATACCCAAAAGACCTAAAATCAGCATTTTAAAGTGATGTAGCCACATTGATATTTATATAACTCAATTCACTATAGCAAATCTAGGGATACAACTTAGGTGTTCTTCAATGGATGAAAGGATAAAGAAAATATGTTATATATACACTATGGAATATTACTCAGTTATAAAGAATGAAATTATGGATAGAACTGGAGAATATCATGCTAAGTGAAATAAGCCAATCCCCCAAAGCCAAAGCCCAATATAAGAATGCTAACACACAATAAGGTGGGGAGGGAAGATGGGAATAGGAAAGACAGTAGAATGAATGGGACATAACTTTCCTATATTCATATACAAATACATGACCAGTGTAACGCCATATCATGTACAACCACAAGAATGGGAAGTTATACTCCATGTATATATATATAATACATCAAAATATGCTCTACTTTCATGTATATATAAAAAGAAGAAATAAAAATTAAAATTTTTTAAAAAAGGAGAATAGAAGAGAATATGGTAGCAGATGGAAAAGAGGCCTAGACAAGGAAAAGGAACAAAACCTTTTCTTTGGTTCCTTTTGATAATTTCTGCTCACTATTACCATGGTCACTGGTCTTCTTGGAACTCCAGACATTAGCTAATCAAGACTTCTGACTTTTCTCTACCTAAATCCTCCAGGGATTCTGCCTGTCATGCTCCTTTAGTCTTTCATAGCTAGTTTGTATGTGGCTTAATGCTGGCTTATTTTTAAGACAAAATCAATTTATCTAAAGTCTCAATGGGCTTACTATTAAATCACCTTACCAAGTGTTTGTCAAATTATGATCTTTCATAAAATATAGGGCAGTTTTGGTTCATTCTGACATACTTTATTTTCTCTAAAGTGTTTTTTAGTACCAGAATGCCAGGTGAGGTTAACTTTGGTATTTTCAATATTCTTTCAGTGATCACCAGAAAATAGTTCTGAATCTTATGTCTTTCTCAATACATGTGTAATAATATCAATAATATCAATTGCCAAAAGTATATTTTATTCTGAAATTTAAGACCACATGAAGTATAAAACCAACCATAATCCAAACACGAATGTGCTTGCTAGTAGGATCATTTTCTACCACATTACAGAGTAGTACTTCAAAGAGGCGTGTGAGAGAGACAACCACATTGCTATTACTGGTACGAATCAGTTCCTGCAAAGTAAAAAGAATGAAATATTATTCACAACTTTCAGCTTATTTGGAGAATAAAAGAAGATAAATGTTTCATTTTTAAAAACTGGTAAGAACATACATGGTATTTATAAATATGAATTTAAGAACATTTGTTTAAAGACTTCATGTAAAGACTTAAAATTTTAGGCTGATAAAAACCTTTACTTGAATATTTTAGTTTGGCATATTATAACAAAAAGGTGTATATAACATAGTATAAATGCTCTGACAAATGCAAACTATTTACTGTAAGGGTATAAACAATTCTAAAGATAACAAAAATGAAGTCTCTTATAGCCATTCATTCATTTATTTATTCAAAAAACATTTGTGAAAGACATGCCTATATGCCTATAAACCATGTTGGGAGATAATGAAAATAAAAGACAATGCCTGCAAAGGAACAACACTAAAACTGAATAGACAGGGCTGGGGTTGTGGCTCAGTGGTAGAGTGCTTGCCTAGTCTGTGTGAGGCACTGGGATAGATCCTTAACACTGTATAAAAATAAATAAATAAAATAAAGATATTGTGTCCATCTACAACTAAAAATATTTTTTAAAACACTAAAGAAACAAAAATATTGTGGTGTAATAATAGTATGACAGAGTAAGTCTCAGGATAGGAGGAGGTTTTTAGAATACTTGGGATAAACAATTACCCTGGATTCAAGGAAATGGAAGAAGATTAAGTCAAGGAAGGCTTCCCAGAGGAAGCATTAGCTGTGTTGAATTTAGAAGGAAAATGAAGTAGGGAAGGATGTTCAAGGTAGGGATAGTCATACATTCAAAGAAAGGAAATATGTGCAGACACAGATAATTAGGGAAATTCTGTTGGATGTAAAAATAGAGTGTGAAGGAGGAATGGCAAAAAATAAGGCTTGAGAATCAGACAGGGTCAGATTCCAAAAAGCATTATGGGCTGTGTTACCAATCTCAGAATAAAAGAAAAATAGTTCCAATGGAGTATTTTAAGTGAAGGAGTAAACAGAATAGATATATGTTTTAGAATCTTCACTCTAGTATCAAGATGTAGACTGGAATATAGCAGCTCTACTGAATTGGTTCAGGTTGAACTGAGGCTACCATAATGGGAGGGTGGGGTGTAGAAATGGAGAAATGAAAGGGAAGATAAATAAAAATGTTATCAAGGAGGGAAAAATCAATAGTTCTTTGAGACTGAGTAGATACAGAAAATATAGGATTGTGAAAAGAAAATCCATCACTCATTTCCTGTAAAGATGGAGTCTATTTTGTATTATTTACAATGTATAAGTATTAGAGTTCTGAAACTTAAGAAATACAAAAGAACTTTGTTATATATTTTCTCTATGAAGACACTACATACAATCTTCATAAGATAAAAGTGTCCAGTTTTTCTTTTATGTACCACATTTTTCTACCCCTAAAATATTATTTTAGGATTAGAAATCTAATGAATAACTACATTTCCCTTTTTATGTCAACATATTTATCTATGTGTAAGTAAACATATGTGGATATACATGTGACATGTTGGGAAACACAGCTAAATAGTAGTCCCCAAAAAGAGAATTCTCTGTCTTAATCCCAGGAATTTATGGAAGTGATCTTATTGAAAAATTATCTTTGAAGATTTAAGTAATGATCTTGAGATGAGATCATTCTAGGTTATCCTTGTATACTATATTAAAGACCTTAAGTAAGTGTCATACACAGGAGAGACAGAAGAGAAGGCCTTGTGAAGATGGAGGAAGAGATTAGAGTTATACAGCTACAAGTCAGGGAACTCCTAAGGCTACAAAAATCTGGAAGATTTTCTCTTGAAGCTCAGCCCTGCCAACATTTTGATTTCAGACTTTTGGCTTCTAAAACTGTGAAAGAATAAATTTCCACTGTTTGAAAACATCCAGCCTTAGGAAGCTAATAAAATATGTAATTTCTCATAAAATACTAAATACATGAGTTTCTGAAGTCACATACTGAAAATATTTTTCTTTCTTTTTTTGGGGGGAGGGGGTGCTGGGGATCGAACCCAGGGCCTTGTGCTTGCAAGGCAAGCACTTTACCGACTGAGCTCTCTCCCCAGCCCCTGAAAATATTTCTTAAATATAGAAAATACTTGGCATTTTAAAAGTTTTAAATGCTATGGTTTTAAACAAATAGTTTAGCTGGAGTAATTTAACCTCTAGGTTATTCAGCTGTAACTTGAGCAATAAAAAAACCCCAGTGGATACGAATGCATACAAAGAAAACTGTTTATTATTCACTATCATTGTGACTTTAGATTAATTAAGTTGAACAGAAACTTAAGAAAATTGAATGGGGTCAGAGAATCGTTACCTTGCATTCTTTCTTACGAAACTTCAAAGAAGGTGGTATTAACCAGTCAAAAAGTTCTTTCAGAAGAGCTTGATGTTCTGGTTCAAGTAGAGGTCCTTTTAGGGAATGCAACCATGAAGACACAAGTGGTTCCCATCCTAACTGTGAGGGTTCCAAATAAATCATGCCACAACGGCTTACAGTGGCAGGCTAGAGAAAAAAGACAACTTTTCTTTTTCCATGGTTACCTCTGTAACAGTGACACCTGACAATTATCATCACTTCTTAGCATGATTAATAAGGCCCGTCATGATTTGGTTCCTATCTCTACAGCCTCATGTATATTAGATGTTCCCCAAACAGAAAACTGTTTTCTGTTTTGTTCCCTAGACATGTCATTGCTCCATGTCTTCACACATCATCTTACTATTATATGGAATACCCAGACCCAGTCAATCTCCCTAGAGAAGTCTTGTATCTTCCTCAAAACCAGATCAAACACTCAAACACCTTTCATGGTCCTCCACTACCCATTCCCCTTACGGATGCTCAGTCCTCTCCACACTCTTGGAGAACTCACATGTAACTATTTAAAGTATTTATTAGCATGCTCTTTACCCTTCCTAAACAAGCTTATACTATGTCTTATTCATCTCTGTATCCCCACTACTAAACCCAATTTATGACACGTAATAAAAAATTTCTGACTAAATTAATGAACAAACAAACAAACTACTCGTATTAAATTACAAACTTACTGAAGCCTGGGAAAGGTCCATTGTTTCAAAGATCAGGCTCATTTGAGGAGACATTTGAATGATTTCTCCACTCATAAGGCAAAGCTAAAAGCAATTATTTTTCAAACAATTATTTTAAAATATTTCAAACTTTTCAGATAAAAGCTTATTCTACTTAAAAGATATAGCATCTCCTGCGATGTAATGGGAAGTATTAATGGGAGCCAGAAAATCTTGGTTTAGAGCTTGGGGTTTATTACATCTCCTCATTTCCTTTAACCTAAAAATATGTCAGATATGTCAAAAACTGAATTTATTAACTGCTTCGTTCCTCTCAAATTCTTATCTTGTCCATTATTATTACAGCCATCTTATTTTCTCAATATCCTTGGCTTGCACCTGGGGGATTATTGTATTACTTTTCTTTTCCCATACTAAGAATTGAATCCAGGGGCACTCTACCACTAAGTCACATCCCCAGCCCATTGTTTTTTGTTTTTATTTGAAGACAAGTTCTCACTTAGTTGGTGATGGTAGCCTTGAACTTGCAATCCTCCTGCCTCAGCCTCCCAAGTCACTGGGATTATAGGCATGTGCCACCACACCTGGCTTTTATCATTACCTTTTAATGTATTAATAATTATCTGTTGAAAAACCAAATTAACCCACTAAATCTTTTAAATTCTACTTTTATTTGTCATTGTTTCTTCTCTGTTTCTACAATCATCATTCTAGCCCCAGTTTTATCCCTATCTAGTTGTATGTCAACAATGAGGCATTTAACTCATCTGGATTCAGTTTTTTAGTTGTAAAATAAATGGTCTAGAGCTGGACTGTCCAATATGTAGCTATTAATATTTAATTTTACTTAAAAAAATAAAATTTAAGATTCAGTTCTTCAATTGCACTAAGCCATCCTTAATAGGATGAAGAGCCACAGTGAGTAGTGGCTAGCTTATCAGATAGCATTGCAGAAAGTTGCATTAGATGGTACTGGTCTAGAATCCTTTTAACCTTCTACTAGATTATTTCAGCAAAGACTCTTCTATCTGCCACCAATTTGGGAGGTGGAATCAGTATTTTTCTCACTCTGCTGTATGGTTTACCAACTATATCTACTCTACCATCAGGTACAATCCTTGTCTCTTTGACAGTTCTTGCATTTTCTGTCACCCACCAGTGCTCAAGGAGTTCCCTCTGATTAGCTAAAGCCTTTGGTACTTGACCCAACCCTTTTCCCTTCCATAACTCTGGCTTGATCCAGTTTTCAATACAACAGTCCCTCAGATCCTTAACCAATTTGTCTTCATTATTTTCCCTACTCCACTTCCATACATCTGGAAACTTCTCTGCTAAAACACTACATAGTCTGGAAACTTAAATACAAGTACTTCATTCTGTGCCACAGTTTCTAATCCATGTAGTTCTCCCACTCACAGACACCTAATGCACCTGCTATTGTCACAAGGATTTCTACATCAGTGAAGCTTTCACTTCCTTGATTAGGCAACTTCTGTTCTATGGTCCCATGCTTCTATTATTATCATGCCAGTATCTTTAACGTATTACTATATTTCCAGGTTTGCAGCATTACCTACGCCTACACCCACACCCAGGCTTCTTAGACTGGTACAGAATATATCACACAGAGTCAGACATTCATAGTATGAATAATAATTCAAGGTCTTAAACAGCCTTTAGAACCATCCAGATATGCTCCTATGTTTTCCTAGGCAGATCTCTTTCCCATTTTCTATAAAGTTTAGTTTAAAACACTTCCTTTCTCTTCAAGTCTGCAAAGAACCACTGTCTACCTTCAGGAAGAAAGATCATCAGAAGGATTTGCCTTTAAATTTCTGCTATCAAATTTGTATATCTAACCTTTATACTTCCCTCCCATTTGAGACAACTATTCTACTTGGCTCTGAAACTTTAGACTTCATTTCACTTATTAACCCTTCTTTTCTGAATCATCACTATTTCTTGACTGTTTAATTTCCACCCTCAGGTCAATCAGTATTACTGGGTGAATGAAAGAACATGAATAAATGAACAAGTACCTATGATAAAGCACTTGAGTATATATTTGAATGCTTATTAAATGAATTTGCTTATTTAGAATTGTAGCCATTTCATGTAAATATGAAAGTAAATTGTAATAGAGTCATACAATAGAAGACTAATACAGACATAAAAAGAATAAGTAAATAAATAAATAAATGGAACACATCAACATGAATATCTCATATACAATGATCAAAAGAGAAAATATTAAAAATGTGATTCATAACATGAAGTTCAAGACCTGGCAAAACTAATTTATCACATAAGTCTAAAGAGTGATTATCTGGGGTAGGATGTATAGACTGAAAAGGTGCATAGTGAACCCTGCAGCATGCAGGAAATTTTATATATCTTTACTTGTATGATAGTTGTATGAGTGTACTGATATTGTAAAAAAAAATCACAGAATCTATATTTAGAATTAGCACACATTTAATACTTTATGTGTATTATCTCATATATTAAAATAAATATTAGAAAAGTTTCACTTTCTAGTTCTTCTGTATATCTCACACCTTCTATAGTAATATATAACACATATGGACTGAAGTGTTCAATGTTCTGAAAAGAACAAAGCCTTTTTATTTTCTCCTAAAATTTTTAAAGTTCTATAAGAAATCTTAAAGTTACTTGACAGTTTATTCTTTCCTAGTAAATTACTATGCCTTCCTCTTAACATAATAGTTTTAATATATTATTTCCATTCTATATCAAAAAAGAACAAAGCACTCACTAGCAAAGTTTTCATTGAAATGATCATTTATAAACCTATTAAATTTGGTGCATCCTTTATTTTAAATACATAATCCTAGTTGATATGCTGTTGAACATATCAGATTACTTAATCATGTCTGAATTTGCTCTGCCTTTAATCATGGTGATTTACCTTTTTATTATCATCCAATACAGTGTTCATACTCTCTATCCACAAAGTGTCAATAGGACCATCAAATACAACCCATTTCCGGTCAGGTGTTTCTGCTAAGGCAAATTCTCTAAAAGTGTTTGCCACAATACCATCAGTCCACTGAGGAAAAAAAGGAAGAGTTGGAAAGTTCCCTTCAGAAAATTGGATTTAGCAGTAAAAACATAAAAACACTGAAATTCTTGCTTTATTATGCACCGTCAATAGCAGAATTGTGAACAAGCTGTTGCAGCTTACCTCATGAGACACTGGGTCAAACTGTCCAAAAAGTTGGCCCATAGTAATTGATTTGGGGTTCACAGTTCTATAAATGACCTTTTCTTCTTCTCCATAGCCACGTTCATTCATAAGAGTTAAAGTGTCAGCCAGCACATGTAAAACTTTTGTCTTAGCAGCAAAAGGCTCTCCTACTAACATAAAACTATTAAAGAAGTAATTACTCAATAAAATTCTAAAAAATAGAATGGTAAATTATTTATACCCGTATATAAAACTTTACCCTACAATAATTACTACATATAACTTTCTTCCTTTCTTTCTTCTTTCCTCCCTCCTTCCATCCCCTACTCCTCCCCTCCCTCTCTCTTTCTCTCCCTCCATGCTAGACAAGCACTCTACCACTGAGCCATATGCTAAGCCCTTCTACATATAATTTTAAAAATTTATTATACCTTTTTTCAGACATATAATTTGATTCAGAAAACATAATTTAACTTCTATTCTGGTTGAACTATATTCATACCATTACCTACAAAAATATGATAAAAAGGCTCTAGATGACAATGAAAACTTACTATATATGTCCTCTTAAAATTAAAAAACTGAGGCTTGGAATCTCCTAAGGAGAGGAATGGGAAGAATGGCTGTTTCTAAAGCTTTCATTTGCTATAGTAATTATTAGTGTTCTTTGCCAAAGATTTCTGGATCTCTCCCCTCTTGGGGCACACAAGTCTCCTGGCCATTGTGGGGAAAAACTAAGGTGACTAGTCCAACTAATGCTTAATAAAAGGAATGATGGGTATTATTTCTATGCAAAGGTGGACAACTGCCAGTAAGAGACCTTACAGAGCTCTCTTCCCTGTAGCATGGGTGTAACCAAAAATGTTGAAGTGGTGCCCACTCTTAACAGGTGGGGCCCTGAGTGAATATAATGAACACAGTCTGCTAATATAATGGACAGATAAATGAATGAGAAACAAACCTTTGTTTTATGCATCATTAGGATTTGTTTATGGATTGTTCCTACAGAAAAGCATAGACCATTCTTAATGACAGATACTGGTACCTAGAAGGGGAGAAGGTGTTCTTGCCATAAAAAGAAATACTAAAATATATGGCATTGGCTTAGAGAACAGGTCATGGTTGGTCAATAAACAATTATCAGATGTTAAAAGATTGACATTTATTGCTATGCAATGATGAAAAATTTGGTAAATTTATCCCTTTAGATAACCAGGAAGATGAATAACATACTTAATGAAACTGGGACTTTGTGGGGGAAGGGTAGTAAACAGAACGTTATTAGTATAAATCATAATAAGGAACTGCAAGAGATGAGCCCAGAAAGAAAAACAAAAAGGCATGTATGCAAGCAAGAATGAAATAGAATAGACAGTCCAGAAATTCAGTGAGTTACATCATTGAATGAAGCAATTTATTCTTACCTCCAATTAGTAGAAGAAAAAATTAAGAAACCTTAAATAATAAAGATCTATTAAAACTGAGCTTGATATCAAAGCTCACTTCAAGGGTAGGGTTATTGCATCACATTATTAAAATCTACGAAGTAATAATGTGGTTCCTAGTATAATAGTCCCCTTATTTGTGCAGGATATGTTCTAAGACTCCCAGTAGATACCTGAAATCATAGGTTGTACTGAACCCTATATAATACTATATGTTTTCCTATACATACATAACTATGACAAATTTTAATTTATAAATTGGGCACAATAAAAATGGACAACCATAAAATGGAAAAATTATAACAATTTACTATAATAAAAAGTATGCAAATATGGCATCTCTCAAAATGTGTAATTTTTCCCTTTAACACAGTGAAAAATAAAAACAAGAGAGATAAGGGGGAACTAATGCAATCATTTCAAAAAGACAAAAATAATTCAGGGAAAATAGACTAAAGGTGTGACTCTTGCAACTAAGTCTGACAGGTTCAAGAATATTACAAGGAAATTTAGAAAGATGTGATTTCATAAAGACTGTAATTATAGCTACAAGCACATGGAGTTGCTAGAATAAAAGAGACAAAAAAATTGATTAAATTTTTAAGGGGATTTACTGTCAACCCCCTAAATCTAGCCTAAAATTTTTGTGAATATTTAAAACAAAATGATTCTTGGGTATCAGACACACCAGGGTTGATTGTACTTATTCCTCTCATTTTTGTGTATGCTGGAAATTGTGCATAACTGTTTTTTAAGACCCTTCTTTAAAAAAGAATCATGACAATTGAGATCTCAACTTTCTATAATCAGGAAGCAAGCTGAAAACATTTCTCAGTTACGAAGGACAATATTTTCCCCAATGTTCACCTCACACAATAGGGAAAATGCAAAGAACTTGCAGAAGGTTAAACTAAGTCCTACAGAGAACAATGGACTGGAAAACTCCTTTCAGGGAACAAAATCAAGCAGAAGTAGATCCAAGTTTTCAGGACCTTTAAGATTGTACAATTTGGGCTGGGGATCTAGCTCAGTTAGTAGAATGCTTGCCTTGGAAGTGCATGGCCCTGGGTTTAATCTCCGGCACTGCAAAAAAAGAAAAAAAATTGTACAATTTGGGGGAGGAGGCTCTTTAATGAATATATAATTATAAGATTACCATATCCACTTTAATGACACCCTATACAACTAATAATTTGTAGTATTTTTTAGTTGATGATGGGCCTTTATTTTATTCATTCATATATGCGGTGCTGAGAATCAAACCTAGTGCCTCACACACGCTAGGCAAGCACTCAACCACTGAACCACAATCCCAGCCCTACAATAAATTATGTAAAGAAAATGCTTATGGCCTCTTGGAATGACCCAACAAGTGAGAGTCCTAAAGTTTAAGCCTCATTAGCTTTACAGTAAATCCACCTCTGGAACTGGAGCCCTCACATGCCCAGGTGGATTTTAAATTGCTACAGAACAATGTTGCTGTGTTTTCTATTCTCCAATTTCTTAATGGGAGAGTGTACTCTGGAAATCTTGTTCTGGTAAACCCATTACGATATACTGAGTGTGCGGAGGGTAGACAATTTGTCTTTCTAGTCTGGAGGACTCTGGATCAAAAGGAACAACTTTCAAATCTGATGTAGACATAAGCATGCATCATTTAGAAATTCTGAATTTAAGTATGATTCATTTATTGATTGGAACTTTTAGGTTGTCTCTCTGAAAAGTGAAGAGTATATTTATGTACATTAAGGAGGTGAATAAAACATTTGATGACCAAAAGCACAAACTGTGATAGTTATTATTACTAGTCACTAAATAAGCACTTCTAACCAACCCTTATTGGACATGTAGTATGAAAGAGCAATAGACCTTTGTCTTATAAAAGTTACTGGGAAGGGAGGGGTTGTTTGCTTCCTAGCCTATTTAGTACATAAAGTTTGTTGTTTCTTTTAATTCAATTTTTAAACGATTTAATTTTTAAAAAAGCATCTAACTATGGCAGACAATATAACCTTACCCATGTCTAACAATCATCATTTCATATGTCTGAATCAGTTTTTCAAGAAAAAATTTAACAGGCTGAAGATTATGTGAACGGCAGGTTTCATGAGTACATTCTAAAAATTCCTGAAATAAAAGAAAAGTAGAATTTATTTCTATAAAATAGAGAAATTATATATGATTATACTATTATTAAAAATGTCATATAGCTTTTTTCAAATTGAGAAAGAACAAACAGAATTAAAATATCTTTCCTATATTAGTATAAGCTCTTAATTATCAGAGCATCATAGTATTGGGTGTATGCTTCATTAAAAAAAAAAAAAGCACACAACTCTTTTTAACAGTGTTTCCCAAAGTTCTGGTTTGTTTTGGGGTTTTGTTTTGGTTAGAATGTATAGTTAGAATTGTAATATGTTAGGCAATCCTTCTCCCATAGTACCTATAAACAAAGAGAGAAGCTAAAATTTATATAAATTTGAAGATAAAGGAGCACCTTGGATGCAAACAAGTCTAAAAAATTTTAATTTCAGAAGGGGTGGGCCTTTTGTAGGTAAGCTGTTTGCAGCCTGGTAACATTTTCTAAGTCTGGACATGACATGCATTTGATTGGGTCTGCTATAGACAAAGGGATTTAAAGTAAAGAGAAATTAATAGAGATTAATGGCTATGAGGGCTGATGTGATAAGAGCTGAATCTGGAGGAACTCCTATTGCTCATGTTTTTACCAGGCATGTAGAGAAATACAAAACCAAGGTTCACCTAGAAAATGGTAGGACTTCCTTAGTCTCAAGACGATTAGATCTCAAAATCCTACTGGAGGGAGGGGCCTATAATACAGCAGGATAGTGACTGTTCTACAGGCATTTGAAACCAGTAATAAACTATTGTCAAAAGAGCAGCAATAAAACTCTAACTTAGGTAAACTCCTGATTGAATTGATCAGCAACTTAACCTAGCTATCTAAAAGAAAAAAATATCATGATATTTCTGTAGGAAAATAAACCAATATAGCCTCTATAATTATGTCATATGACAATATTTAACATAAAATCAGAACTTAAAAGTCATGAGAAGTAGCTAATGACCAAGAAAAAAAACAATAAACAAAATAAACACAATGATTCACATTTACCATTAGTAGATAAGAACTTTATCTTTTATAAAATATAAAAGAAAAAAGATGATAGAAACAGATGAAAAAATAGATAATTTCAACAGAGAAAGAGAATCTGTAAAAAGAGCCAAATCAGATACACTATTAAGAGAAAGACAAAATATGCAAAATTAAGAATTCTTTGGATGGATTTATCAGAAAACTGGACAAAGTCAAAAAATGGTTAATTAATCTTGAAGATTAAGTCAATAAAAAGCATACGAACTAAAGCACAGAAATAAAACAGTGAAAGATGAAACATAAAATAGTCTAACAATAGTCTGGAGCCCCAGAAGAGGAAAGAAAATAGAAAAGAAGAAATATTTTAAAAGATAATTAAGTGGGCTGGGGTTGTGGCTCAGTGGTAGAGTGTTTGCCTAACATGTGTTTGAACCTTAGCATGGCATATAAATAAATAAAAATAAATGTCCATCAACAACTAAAAACAATTTTTAAAAAACTATAATTACTGAGAATATTCTGAAGAAGCATATCCACAGATTCAAGAAGCACAGCAATCTCAAGCAGGCTGTTTAACACACACACACACACACACACACACACACACATACACACAGAGCACATAGTCAAACTTCTGAACACAAAGGAAAAAGAAAAATTATTGAAAATAATCAGAAAAATACACATTACATACAGCAGAGCACAAATAAGAAACATGCCTAACTTCTAATCAAAACAATGAAAGCCAGGAGTTGATGTAAAAATAACTTTAAATGCTGGGGGGAGGAGGAGAAGACCCTGCCAATCTAACACCTTATTACCTAATGAAAATATTCTTCAAAAACAAAGGTTAAATAAAAACACTTTCAGACAAAAGCTGAGAGAATTTGTTGTCATTAGACTCACCTACACACAATAGACCTAAGGAAGATCTCTAGATTAAAGAGAAAAGATCCCAGATGTAAACACATATGCACTGGAAGGAGGATAAATGAGCACTAAGAAGGATCATACAGAAGTCTTTCTTTAAGGTTAGGAATGTAGCTTAGTGATGGAGCACTTGCCTAGCTCGCTTCCTGGGTTCAATCCCCAGCACCATGGTGGGAGAGGGGGTCTTTCTATTCAAAACTATCATCTGAAGCAAAAGATAATAACACTGTATGCTAGAAACAATAGAACAATGGGCAGAAGTGAGTAGAAAATGAATTATGCCATTGAAATTCCTTAAATTGTTTGCAAAATGGTAGAATACTAACTTAAGGTAAATTGTAATAAGCCAAGATTTATATTATAATCTATGTAGTGACACTGAGGTCCAAAAGAGAAGATGAAATGGAGTGATAAACTGGAGTGTAGCTCAGTGGAATGGTATAGTGCATTCTTAGCATGCATACAGACCTGTGTTTGATCCTCAGTATTGAAAAAAAAAAAAAAAAGCTGGTGATAAACATGAGTTGAAATTCAAAAGAGGTCAATAAAGACAAGGGAATAGAGAACATATTAAAAAGCAAAAAAATACAGTAGTATTTTTTTAAACTGGAATCTATGGATCAATTGCTATATTAATAGGAGTATAAGAAGTCTTCAAGATAACATTAGAATTTGAAATTTTCATTTTTTATTTTTTTAAAAAATCATATTAGGCTGGGTGTGGTGGCACATGCCTATAATTCCACCTACTCTGGAGTCTGAGGCAGATTCAAGGCCAGCCTGGACAACTTAATGAGATGCTATCTCAATATGCAAAAATAAAAAGGGCTAGGATGTACTCAGCAGTGTGTTTGCCTAGCATGTTTACACATGGGTTCAATTGGCAGTACCAAAAAGAAAAATCATTAGCATATATAATTATCTTGGAAATCACTTTAACTTGGTGCTGTCACACAAGTATATTAGTATTTGAGAGTGAGAATTTTAAAGTCTAAAAAGAAAATGATGTCTAAGTAAAATGATTCCTTAATGATTTAACAGTTCAAATGAAGAGAAAAAAATTGCAGTAATATCAACACAGAGATGTGGTGGGAGATATGAATCACTACATGGCAAAAATGCCATGGCTGAATGCAAAAGAATCTTCATTATACATTTTACAATAGAACTGCCATAATAAAATGACAACTTCATTTCGGCCACTTATTCTCTAATTTAACTAACTGAGTTAAATTGAATATTATGTTTATTGGCAATTAATTTTTATTTTGGCATTATATTACAGGCATATCTCATTTTATTGTGTTTTACTCTGCTTTACATATTGAAGGTTTGTGGAACACTGCATTGAGCAAGTCTATCATCATTTTTCCAACAGTATGTGCCCACTGCATCTATCACATTTTGATAATGTTCACAATGTTTCAAATATTTTCACCATTATTAAATCTGTTATGGTGATTTTCAATCTCTGCTGTTACCCTCATAACACTACACTACAAACCTCTCCCACATAAAATGGCAAACTTTTTTTTTGAGGACTTTATAATGGTTGCAATATATTAAAACACTGACAATGGCTACAGTACCAGTATAGCAAAATCATATCTGATTAAATCTTTAGGTCCATATATAGTGATAAAAGCATCTTGGGATGCTTCCAGAGTAGATCCTGACTTGACAGACTATTAGAGTTTAGAGAAGCTTTAAAGGATCCAGATTCAACTTGAGCCATATCTTTTACTAGTTCTCTGTACTTTCTCCAACTCCTACTGTGTTTGACTTGTGATCTTAGTTTCTTCTTTATTTTTTCTTGAAATTTAAAGAAAAAAATTTATTGAAAATTTGAAAAACAATTCCTAAAAGACTGACTTTTCTAGAAAACTGTAGCTACACAATACACTGCATCTATCATGTTAAAACATGCATAAGACACAAATACGAAAACCAAGGAACAAGCCACCATGCTTTAACAATTTGAGCAAAGATATAATGCCTAAGGAACAAATGAAAGACTTGGCTTTTTGGAGTCCTCACTGTTTCTGCAGATTGGTGTCCATGTACATGACTGCTCTGCTTTCTGAAACCCATCAAGCACCATTTAAAAAAAAAAAAAAGCACAAATGGATGAGTGTCATATACATTGAATTGAACTTTTGACACTAGGAATCAGACCATTTTGTAATACAGCATTAACACATATTATAAAAGTATGTAGTGTCAAAGAAATAGAACCACCAGCATTCAAAAGCAGCTTTGTCAATGAGGCAAACACTCTACAGCATGTCTCTCTGTTGTCCATCATTGAATACACTGGTAGCAAATTTGAAATAAAAAAAAAAAGGCGGGGGGAGGGAAGAAAAAGGAGAAATAACCCCTTTTATTTTCTCTGTTTAAATTCAAACAGAACACAAACATCAATTCTGTTATATACTAACACCTTCAAAGTACATCATTTGTACAAGAGAAGGACTAAGAACAAATATGTGTTTACAGAGATCCAAACCAAGTGAGTGAAGAGCACCTCTCACACTGCTTTCTGATGGTATTCAGAAGGGGCCACTTCATAATCACTGGCACTAAACAAAGTTGCAGAGTTCTTTGCCAGGTACTTGAGGAAACTGTGAAGATAATTCAGTAGAAAAGCAAGGCTCTTCCCATCCACAGGTGTATTCCAACATTGCTCCAATTCGTCCAAATAATTCCAGTAGATGTGGCGCTCCATACACCTGGGGCATGGGTGCATTAGGATAATCTGCAAGACTTCAGCATACTGCAGTCTCGCAAATGTGTAGAGCAGTTGAGTGCCCAATTCTTTTATTCCTGTCACAACTTCACTAACAGCATATTCCTTATTACCTGTGTTTCCTTGAGATTTCTTGTAATTTGCATAATCCTCTAGAACAGAATTCACATTCTTCACAGGAAGATAAAAAAGCTGTTTTTTTTTATTGTAAACAAATGGGATACATGTTGTTTCTCTGTTTGTACATGAGTAAAGGTGTACCATTTGTGTAATCATACATTTACATAGGGTAATGTTGTTTGATTCTTCTGTTATTTTTTCCCTTCCCCCCACCTCTCCCACCCCTCTTTTCCCTCTATACAGTCCTTCCTTCCTCCATTCTTGCCCCCATCCCTAACCCTAACTCTAACCCTAACACTAACCCCTCCCACTCCCCATTATGTGTCCTCATCCGCTTATCAGCGAGATCATTCATCCTTTGGTTTTTTGAGATTGGCTTATCTCACTTAGCATGATATTCTCCAATTTCATCCATTTGCCTGCAAATGCCATAATTTTATCATTCTTTATGGCTGAGTAATACTCCATTGTATATATATATACCATAGTTTCTTTATCCATTCATCAATTGAAGGACATCTAGGTTGGTTCCACAATCTGGCTATTGTGAACTGAGCAGCTATGAACATTGATGTGGCTGTATCTCTGTAGTATGCTGATTTTAAGTCCTTTGGGTATAGGCCAAGGAGTGGGATAGCTGGGTCAAATGGTGGTTCCATTCCAAGTTTTCTAAGGAGTCTCCATACTGCTTTCCAGAGTGGCTGCACTAATTTGCAGTCCCACCAGCAATGTATGAATGTACCTTTCTCCCCACATCTTTGCCAACACCTGTTGTTGCTTGTATTCTTGATAATCGCCATTCTAATTGGGGTGAGATGGAATCTTAGGGTGGTTTTGATTTGCATTTCTCTTATTACTAGAGATGTTGAACATTTTTCCATATGTTTGCTGACTGCTTGTAGATCTTCTTCTGTGAAGTGTCTGTTCATTTCCTTAGCCCATTTGTCGATTGGATTATTTGCATTCTTGGTGTAGAGTTTAAAAGAGTTGTTTTTGTCTGGTAATGAAGTTCCAGTCATCAACAAGCCATGGTTTGAGCCCTTCAGAAATCTTTAACTTCAACTCTGTTCATAAATGTTTCCTCATTTTTAACAGTCAGATCTACCCAGGCCCTTTTCTTCTGAGGAGGCTGAGGTGTCTCACTGGTGCTGCCACCATCTCCATTTCCAGGTGTTTTCTGTTTGTTCTTTGTTGTTTTCACTTCAACATTTCTCTGTTGTAGACCAGATGCCTTCTTTCCTGGAGCAGCCCCTATCATCTTCCTGTCTACATACTGCTCCTGGTTGCACTGTTTCTGCAGATTGGTGTCCATGTACTTGACTACTCTGATCTCTGGAACCCATTCATTCCAATTTTTATTCCAACCACTGTAATGTATAAAGCATTTTATATTTAACATACAACCTTAACACACTTTACTTTGTAAAGGAGAGGCCCATGAAAGCGTGGCACTGGCTCACCCTCCTGGAATTTCAGCTTCGGGTCCTGCTTGGGCACCATTTATAAGTGATTCGCCACTCCTTCTCCCACCACCCCTGACTATTGCCAGTTTCTTCTTTAAATCTTGTGTTTCATCTTCTAAATTAATGTGGTAACCTGATGAAACCTCTGACAGAGATTTTTCTTTCAGGGTACAAGCCAGTTCTTGGTGGAGTTGACTCACAAACGCTTCTCTTCCTGCTCTCTCCTTTTCATACGGTCAGTCTTTCTTTTACTCATCAATTTAACTCCTTATTTCTGTTTTCCAGCATGAGTCTGTGATTAACACTCTTAGTTTGAAGTTTCTTTACAATGTAGTGAAATTTGTCTTGAATATGAATTACTGCCTTCTGTATGGTCAACTTTGTTGTGAAAGTCATCTAATTGCTGTTCGAGAAATGTATTTTTATTTTGCAGTTGAGATAATCTCTCCTCTGAATACTCCTGCTTTTGATGTATTTATTCATTTTACTTTGCTCATACTGATACCTGTGTTCAATTTCCTTCATTTGGCATTGTGTTTGCCTTAGGTTTGCTTATACCTGTCCTAAAAGCAAAGTCTTTTCTCTAAAAGCATCACTTACATGGTGGAGCTCAATTTCTGGACTGATTTTTATTTTGAATTTAGAAAGGTGTTTGGAAGGACTCTCACTAATAAGTTTTAATTTAGACATATCAAAAATCATCTTGTCCTATGAACTAAAAGCACTCATCTCTCACTCTCTGGAAAGCAAATTCTAGGTCTCTTTTTGATGTCTGCCTTTCATCATGATAGTGTGTAGCAGCAATCAATCTGACATGATTCAATTTCTGCTTCCAGTTTTTCTGTGTGTATGTTTTGTTTTTCATTCTTCAGTTTAAAATTTAGTAATGCATTATCAGCTTTCAGAATTTGAAACTGTTCAATATACTAGAATGCTGTTTTTGTGTTTCTTCATTCAGTTTGATTACCCTTTGAAGGTCAACATTCTTTTATAATTTCAATATCCGTACGATATTTCTTTTCCTTTTCTTGGTTCTAACTTTTTATTCTATTTTCTGTCTTACCATGGCAATTTCATCCTGAAACATGTGATATTTATGCAATGGCCCTTTCTCCATTCTATCACTAGTAGGAATCTTTGGGACAGGTGTTAAAAAGGAAGGATGAGAAAAGCTCAGAATTTCCCTTAATCTTACAAGAATGGTTTTAACTATGTCTTCATTTTGACTATCAGAATTACTGTTGTCAAACAATGTTCTATTTTCTAGTTTCCCAATGCCATATTTTGCTTCATTTTTCCTGGATTGCTGAAAAGTTTCACATAATCATCCTTTATCTTTTGGGATTTTTAAGTCAAATTTATGTTACTCTTCTGACATGGGACAGGAACCACCAGGACCAGGCTTATTATTACAAACTGATTAAAGGGTCATCTTTAGAACCTTCATCCTCTGGATTGCTGTTTTCTGATTTATTAGGTCCCTCTTTAGTATATTCAAAAACTGCTAGCATATTATAACCACTAGCAACAGCATAAGCAAATGAGAGTTTTGTTTACAACAATCTTCAGAAAAGACATCAATACTTCCTTGAAAAAGCAGGTTGACTATTATTTGCTGATTCACATCCTACAGCAAGCCTGAGGGCTGCTTTAGGGATAACCTAACATCAGTATTCTTCAAAAAAAGTAATTTAAAGTCAAGAGTCATTCAAAAGACAAAATGAGGCACTTCTCAACTAGCAAGCAATGAGCTGGGACAGAAGCCATCTTGAGGAGGTCACACTGCAGCTTGCTAAAATGGTAAACTTAACTAATGAATGTTGTATGTATTCTGACTGCTCTACTGACTGGCTGTTTCCCTTTATCCCTCCCTCTTCTCAGGCCTCCCTGAAACACAACAATATTGAAATTAGGACAATTAATAACCTTACAATGAACTCTCAGTGTTCAAGTGAAAGAAAGTCACAGTCTTTCACTTTATTTTCCAGGAGACCTGCAGAGAAAAGACCTTAAAAATGCATCTTCCACTGGGCTCAGCGGAGCATGCTTGTAACAACAGTGACTACTCAGGGGGCTGAGGTAGGAGTGAAGTGTTATGGAAAATAATGTTCCGACAAGACAGCTCCCCCAGGAAAAACAGAGGGACAGTGTGACTTGGAAGGAGGAAGGGGAAATTAGCCTAACATTAAACCTCTCCCTGTACATCCTTTCCCAGTAAGAATGGCCCCAGGGAAAAAGTTAACTTTCATCACTTCCAGGGTTCATTCCAGGCATCTCCATCAAAAGCAAACATTTACCCCTTCCCAACCACAAGGGGTCCTGAAGGGAGGAGGCAAATACTGAAACACCGGCCCCTGGACTTTTACCCTTTCCCATTGCAGATGAGTCCTGGAGGGAGAAATACGTAACAATGAGTCTCGCAGGAAGGAAGATAAGCAGTGAACACCGAGTTGTGAGCTTTTCCCAGTGACAATGAGTTTCAAACTTTTTACAACTGCCTTTCTGAGTTGGAAGTTTAATCTGTACAACTAGGTCCCTGACTGCCCAAACGGCACGTCTGTAGCCTCCAATGATTAATTCATCATCATAGTAAACTAAAAAACTCAGACTCCTTCTGTAACCCGGGGGCCATTTCCATACCAAGAAAATGAGCCCTCCCATGCCTGATGGAGTGACTGCAGAATAAGGAAAGCCTGCTGATCCACAGTTTGCTTCCCTTTTCCCACCTCTGTCATTTGTGTACCATGCACTTACAAGGAGAATGGCAAGTTTGACTTAGCAAGACCCCGTCTCAAAATAAAAAGTAAAAGGGCTGGGTATGTAGCTCAGTGGTAGAGCTCCCCTGGGTTCAGTTCCCAGTAAAACACACACACACACACACACACACACACACACACACACACACACAAAGCATCTCCCTGTTTTTTCATGAAAAGGGTTGATGTAACATGTCATGTGCCCCCAACTTTTACAACTACTTCCCAAAGAACTGTATCCTAAACCTCAGTTCTGTGAACAGAAGGAACTATGTATATATGAGTCTCCCTAGATCACAAAACAAAAAAAAAATTTTTTTTAAAGTTTACAATCACTTCCAGAACCTAGACCCTCTTGGAGGAGTGCAGAAAAGGACTAGGAACATCCATTTTTCTCTTCAGAAGGGGCTTAAAGCACACACTTCCAGTGACTATGTAATAGTCTGAGCTCCTAACAAACTTGTTTCAGGGAGTTAAAGAAGAAGAAAAAGAAAAAAAAGAAGAAGAAGAAAAAAAAGAAAAAAGCCCTCCAGGACCAAAGTCAAAGTTCAGCTTCCTAAGCCTTTCCTTTCTGGCTCACCCCAGAAATAAAGCAAAGCTTACTTATTCTTCATGGAATGAGTCTGGCCACACAATAAGTGTCAAAATTTCTATAACAATTTCCTTAGCATGATATTTTTCAACTTCAACCATTCACCAGCAAATGCCATAATTTTATTCTTCTTTATGGCTGAGTAATATTCCATTTTGTGTGTGTGTGTGTGTATATATATATATATATATATATATATATATATATATATATATATATTTATACCACAGTTTCTTTATCCATTCATCAATTTAAGGGCATCTAGGTTGGTTCCACAATCTAGCTATTGTGAATTCAGCAGCTATGAACACTGATGTGGCTGCATCACTGTAGTATGCTGATTTTTAAGTCCTTTGGGTATAAACCAAGGAGTAGGAGAGCTGGGTCAAATGGTGGGTCCATTCCAAGTTTTCTGAGGATTCTCCACACTGCTTTCCAGAGTGGCTGCACCAATTTGCAACTCTACCAGCAACGTATGAGTGTGCCTTTTCCCCCACATCCACGCCAACACTTATTATTGCTTGTGTTCTTTTTTTTTTTTCCTTTTTTTAATTATTTATTTATTTATTTTATTATTGTACACAAATGGGATACATGTTGTTTCTCTATTTGTACATGGCGTAAAGGCATACCATTTGTATAATCATAAATTTACATAGGGTAATGTTTGATTCATTCTGTTATTTTTTTCCCTTCCCCCCACCCCTCCCACCTCTCTTTTCCCTCTATACAGTCCTTCCTTCCTCCATTCTTGCCACCCTCCCTAAACCTAACTCTAACCCTCACACTAACTCTTCCCACCCCACATTATGTGTCCTCATCCACTTATTAGCGATATCATTCGTCCTTTGGATTTTTGAGATTGGCTTATCTCACTTAGCATGATATTCTCCAGTTTCATCCATTTGCCTGCAAATGCCATAATTTTATCATTCTTTATGGCTGAGTAATATTCCATTGTATATATATACCACATTTTCTTTATCCATTCACCAATTGAAGGACATCTAGGTTGGTTCCACAATCTGGCTATTGTGAACTGAGCAGCTATGAACATTGATGTGGCTGTATCTCTGTAATATGCTGATTTTAAATCCTTTGGGTATAGGCCAAGGAGTGGGATAGCTGGGTCAAATGGTGGTTCCATTCCAAGTTTTCTAAGGAGTCTCCATACTGCTTTCCAGAGTGACTGCACTAATTTGCAGTCCCACCAGCAATGTATGAGTGTACCTTTCTCCCCACATCCTCGCCAACACCTGTTGTTGCTTGTATTCTTGATAATCGCCATTCTAATTGGGGTGAGATGGAATCTTAGGGTGGTTTTGATTTGCATTTCTCTTATTACTAGAGATGTTGAACATTTTTCCATATGTTTGTTGATTGCTTGTAGATCTTCTTCTGTGAAGTGCCTGTTCATTTCCTTAGCCCATTTGTCGACTGGATTACTTGCATTCTTGGTGTAGAGTTTTTTGAGTTCTTTATAGATTCTGGAGATTAGTGCTCTATCTGAAGTATGAGTGGCAAAGATTTTCTCCCACTCTGTAGGCTCTTTCTTCGCATTGTTGATAGTTTCCTTTGCTGAGAGAAAGCTTTTTAGTTTGAATCTATCCCAGTTATTAATTCTTGCTTTTATTTCTTGTGCTATGGTAGTCCTATTGAGGAAGTCTGGTCCTAAACCGGCATGTTGAAGCTCTGGACCTACTTTTTCTTCTATAAGATGCAAGGTCTCTGGTCTGATTCCGAGATCCTTAATCCATTTTGAGTTTAGTTTCGTGGATGGTGAGAGATA
Organism: Sciurus carolinensis; assembly: GCF_902686445.1. NCBI lineage: Eukaryota > Metazoa > Chordata > Mammalia > Rodentia > Sciuridae > Sciurus > Sciurus carolinensis. The sequence continues at coordinate 51,885,070 of NC_062229.1, read as the reverse complement.
TGGGTTTAGTTTCATTCTGTTGCATATGGATTTCCAATTCTCCCAGCACCATTTGTTGAAGAGGCTATCTTTTCTCCATTGCATATTTTTGGCCCCTTTGTCTAGTATGAGAAAATTGTATTTATTTGGGTTTGTGTCCGTGTCCTCTATTCTGTACCATTGATCCACCTTTCTATTTTGGTACCAATACCATGCCGTTTTTGTTACTATTGCTTTGTAGTAGAGTTGAAGATCTGGTATTGTGATACCCCCTGCTTCACTCTTTCTGCCAAGGATTGCTTTAGCTATTCTGGGTTTCTTATTCTTCCAGATGAATTTCATAATTGCTTACTCTATTTCTGTAAGGTACATCATTGGGATTTTAATTGGAATTGCATTGAATCTGTATAGCACTTTTGGTAGTATGGCCATTTTGACAATATTAATTCTTCCTATCCAAGAACATGGGAGATCTTTCCATCTTCTGAGGTTTTCTTTAATTTCTTTCTTTAGTGTTCTGTAGTTCTCATTGTAGAGGTCTTTCACCTCTTTTGTGAGATTGATTCCCAAGTATTTTATTTTTTTCAAAGCTATTGTGAATGGGGTAGTTTTCCTAATTTCTCTTTCTGAAGATTCATCACTTATGTATAGAAATGCCTTATATTTATGTGCATTGATCTTATATCCCGCTACTTTACTGAATTCACTTATGAGATCTAACAGTTTTCTGGTGGAATTTCCTGGTTCCTCTAAGTATACAATCATATCATCAGCAAATAGGGATAGTTTATGAGTTCTTCTTTTCCTATTCGTATCCCTTTAATTTCTTTGGTCTGTCTAATTGCTCTGGCTAGAGTTTCAAGGACGATATTGAATAGAAGTGGTGAAAGAGGGCATCCCTGCCTTGTTCCAGTTTTTAGGGGGAATGCTTTCAGTTTTTCACCATTTAGAATAATATTAGCCATGGGCTTAGCGTAGATGGCCTTTACAATGTTAAGGAATGTTCCCACTATCCCTATTTTTTCTAGTGTTTTGAGCATGAAGGGATGCTGTATTTTATCAAATGCTTTTTCTGCATCTACCGAAATAATCATGTGATTCTTGACTTTAAGTCTATTGATATGGTGAATGACATTTATTGATTTCCTGATGTTGAACCAACCTTGCATCCCTGGGATGAAACCCACTTGATCATGGTGCACTATCTTTTTAATATGTTTTTGTATGCGATTTGCTAAAATTTTGTTGAGAATTTTTGCGTCGATGTTCATTAAGGATATTGGTCTGAAATTTTCTTTCCTCGATGTGTCTCTGTCTGGTTTAGGTATCAGGGTAATATTGGCTTCATAGAAAGAGTTTGGGAGGGTTCCCTCCCCTTCTATTTCATGGAATACTTTGAGAAGTATTGGAATGAGCTCTTCTTTAAAGGTTTTGTAGAACTCGGCTGAGAACCCATCTGGTCCTGGACTTTTCTTTGTTGGTAGACTTTTGATGACTTCTTCTATTTCATTACTTGAAATTGGTCTATTTAAATTGTGTATGTCCTCCTCGTTCAGTTTAGGCAATTCATATGTCTCTAGAAACCTGCTGATGTCTTCGAAATTTTCTATTTTGTTGGAGTATAGATTTTCAAAATAACTTCTAATTATGTTTTGTATTTCAGTCGTGTCTGTTGTGATATTTCCTTGTTCATTCTGAATTTTAGTGATTTGGGTTTTCTCTCGTCTTCTCTTTGTTAGTGTGGTTAAGGGCTTATCAATTTTATTTTTTCGAAGAACCAGCTATTTATTTTGTCAATTTTTTGTATTGTTTCTTTTGTTTCAATTTCGTTGATTTCAGCTCTGAGTTTAACTATTTCCTGTCTTCTACTACTTTTGGTGTTGGTCTGTTCTTTTTCTAGGGCTTTGAGCTGTAGTGTTAGGTCGTTTATTCGTTGAGTTTTACTTCTTTTATGAAATGCACTCCATGAAATAAATCTTCCTCTAAGTACTGCTTTCATAGTGTCCCAGAGATTTTGATATGATGTTTCTTTGTTCTCGTTTACCTCTAAGAATTTTTTAACTTCCTTCCTAATATCTTCTGTTCTCCATTCATCATATAATAGCATATTGTTTAATCTCCAGGTGTTGGAATATTTTCTGTTTTTTACTCTTTCATTTATTTCTAACTTTAATCCATTATGATCTGACAGAATACAAGGTAGTGTCTCTATCTTCTTGTATTTGCTGACATTAGTTTTGTGGCATAATATATGGTCTATTTTAGAGAAGGATCCATGTGCTGCTGAGAAGAAAGTGTATTCGCTCTTGGTTGGATGGTATATTCTATAAATGTCTGTTAAGTCTAAATTATTGATTGTGTTATTGAGATCTATGGTTTCTTTGTTCAATTTTTGTTTGGAAGATCTGTCCAGTGGTGATAGAGGCGTGTTAAAATCACCTAGTATTATTGTGTTATGGTCTATTTGATTTCTAAAATTGAGAAGGATTTGTTTACATACATGGATGAGCCACTGTTTGGGGCATAGATGTTTATGATTGTTGTATCTTGCTGATTTATGCTTCCCTTAAGCAGTATGAAATGTCCTTCTTTATCCCTTCTGACTAACTTTGGCTTGAAGTCCACCTTATCTGAAATGAGGATGGATACTGCAGCTTTTTTGCTGAGTCCATGTGCATGGTATGTTTTTCCCCATCCTTTCACCTTTAGTCTATGGGTATCTCTTTCTATGAGGTGAGTCTCTTGCAGGCAACATATTGTTGGATCTTTCTTTTTAATCCAATCCGCCAGTCTATGTCTTTTGATTGATGAATTCAGGCCATTAACATTCAGGGTTATTATTGAGATATGATTTGTATTCCCAGTCATTTGGTTCATATTTAAAATTTTATTTATTTATTTATTTATTTTTTGACACATCTTGGTTCCTCCTTTATTTGACAGTTCCTTTAAGATAATTCCTCCCTTTGCTGATATGCTTCTTTGTTTTTTATTTCTTCCTCATGAAATATTTTGCCGAGAATGTTCTGTAATGTTGGCTTTCTTTTTGTAAATTCTTTTAGCTTTTGTTTATCATGGAAAGATTTTATTTCATCGTCAAATTTGAAGGTAAGCTTTGTTGGGTATAAGATTCTTGATTGGCATCCATTTTCTTTCAGAGCTTGAAAAATGTTGTTCCAGGCCCTTCTAGCTTTTAGGGTCTGGATTGAAAAATCTGCTGATATCCATATTGGTTTCCCCCTGAATGTAATTTGGTTCTTTTCTCTCACAGTCTTTAAAATTCTGTCTTTATTTTGTATGTTCAGTATTTTCATTATAATGTGCCTTGGTGTGGGTCTGTTGTAATTTTGTGTATTTGGAGTCCTATAAGCCTCTTGAGCTTGATTTTCCATTTCATTCTTCAGATTTGGGAAATTTTCTGATATTATTTCATTGAATAGATTGTTCATTCCTTTGGTTTGTTTCTCTAAGCCTTCCTCAATCCCAATAATTCTCAAATTTGGCCTTTTCATGATATCCCATAGTTCTTGGAGATTCTGTTCATGATTTCTTACCATCTTCTCTGTTTGGTCAACTTTGTTTTTGAGGTTAAATATTTTGTGTTCAATATCTGAAGTTCTATCTTCCAGGTGTTCTATCCTATTGGTTATGCTTTCTATGGAGTTCTTAATTTGGTTTATTGTTTCCTTCATTTCAAGGATTTGTTTTTTTTTCAATATCTCTATATTGAAATGATCTTTATTGAAATGATCTTTTGCTTCCTGAATTTGCTCTGTTAACTGTCGATTGGTGCGATCATTCAATGCCTGCATTTGCTCTTTCATCTCATCATTCAATGCCTGCATTTGCTCTTTCATCTCATCGTTTGCTTCCCTCATCATTTTAATTATGTACATTCTGAACTCCCTTTCTGTCATTTCTTTTGCCATGCTGTCGTTGGATTCTATTGATGTAACATCTAGATTTGTTTGGGGCATTTTCTTCCCTTGTTTTCTCATATCGTTCAGGAATCAGTGGGTCATTAAGATATTGCAGATTTCCTCTATCGACTTATAATGTCTCTGAAGATTGCTAGTATATCCCCTGTTATCCTTCAGTAGCCTGAAGTCTTGGAGGAAGTTGATAATGCGGAGCTCCACGAAGAAGCTGCCTCTCTAGGGTGGTGACCCTCAGGTGGCGTATATTCCCTGCTAGTGGTCAGAGGTGTCTCCACTTGTTGACCAATGGTCATCCAACGGGGAACTAGGCTGTGGGCTGAGGCAAGTCCTGTTTGTGCCTGTGTCTCTGGTTTTACCGTCCCTGTGGGAAAACCTCTCCGGGTAGGGAAGACTCACTTGGTGGGAATGTCTCGGTGGTCAGTTCCCCTCCTAGAGGTTCCCCTCAATCTATAACTACCGCCTGGGCTGGGCTGTCTTCCTCTGCAATGTTCCCAGGGACCTGGACCTACCTCCTGGGCCTGGGAGCCTCACCCTCCGCAGGCAAGTCTCCTTAGGCTGCCTCTGCCAGATAATCTGCCCGCAGTCCTGGAAACTTCGCTCCGCCCCTAGGCGTGTCTAGGTGCGTCTCTTCCAGCAAGAAGCCACCTAGCTCCTGGGACCCTGCTCTGCACCTAATCGCCTGGCTATGCAGCCCCTCCTCTGAGCCTCCACCTGGAGCCCCGTACAATAGCTCTGATACCCAGAGACCCACCACACACCTCCTCCACCAGACAGCAACCCGGTTTCCGACGCAGTCACTAGGAGTCCAAGCAACTCACTTCGCTTCTCCTCCTCTCACCAACCGCCCACAGTCCTAGGCAGTCACTCCAAGCCCAAGTGACCCGCCCTGTTCCTCCTCCTCCTCCTCGGGGTAGCCCCCTGGGTGTTCAGGGTCGGTGGCTCCGAGACCAAGTGACCCACCGTGCTCCTCCTCCAGGCAGGCCACCGGTGTTCAGGAGCGGTCGCTTTGAGTGCAATCAACTCACCACTCGCCTCCTCCTCTGGCAACCGCCTGTGGCTCTGATGCAGTCACTCCTAGACCAAGCGACCCGCTGTGCTTCTCCTCTTCCTCCAGGCAACCCCCCGATGTTCAGAAGCGATTACTCTGAGTCTAAACAGCTTACCACGCAGCTCCTCCTCAGGCAGCCGCCCGGAGCCCCAGTGATTGCTCCGAGTCCAAGCACTGTGCTGAGCTGCCTCCTCTACGATGATCCCAGTTGTCCGTGTTTACCACTCTAGCGGGGGGAGGGGCGTCTCACCGAGCAACTCTACTTCACAAATTCCCTGCGTTCTGGGGCTACCGCCCCATCCGGGATGCCTCCCCAACGGGAGAGACTCACCCGTCGGCTTTGAGTTGGTCCCAAGTCTCTCACTATCTCCTCTTTTGAATCCTGCGTCCTGGAGCAACGTGAAATGCAGTCGCCCTCTAGGCCACCATCTTGAAACCCATCCGCTTGTGTTCTTGATAGTAGCCATTCTAATTGGAGTTAGATGAATCTTAGTGTGGTTTTAATTTGCATTTCTCTAATTACGAGAGATGATAAGCACTTTTTCATGTATTTGTTGGTCATCTGTATATCTTCTTCTCTGAAGTGTCTGTCCAGTTCCTTAGCCCATTTATTGATTGGGTTCTTTGTATTTTTGGTGTGAAGGTTTTTAAATGCTTTATAAACTTTGGAGATTAGTGCTCTGTCTAAAGTGTATGTGGAAAAGATTTTCTCCCATTCTTTAGGCTCTCTTTTCACATTATTGATTGTTTCCTTTGCTGAGAAAAAGCTTTTTAGTTTGAAAGTATCCCATTTATTGATTCTTGCTTTTATTTCCTGTGCTATGGGTGTTTTGTTAAGGAAGTCTGGTCACAAGTCAATGTGATGGAGATTTGGGCCTAATTTTTTTTCTATTTGGTGAAGGGTCTCAGGTCTAATTCCCAGATCCTTGATTCCTGGGAGTTGATGGGGCTTTGCATTCATCAGTGATCTCAGTCACAAAAAATAAATAGTTGGACATACAGTGTAGTCATTTCCAGCAGCTATTTCCCCAGGATCAGAGGGTATAGGCTAAATGTAAATTTAAGCATTTGCAACAGATCCTATCTTGGCTTAGTAGGAGGTGAATACCCACACTTAGCTTCATCTTGAAGACAAAGGTAACTGGAACACACATTCAACATCCCAACCTTTCCAACTATATCTAGAGTATGGCTATTATCATCCCAGTTTCAGGGCACAGACATGACATGAAATATCCTAACCTCTGGGAGTCACCAAAAATTGAGACAGCAATCTCAACAAAAACAAAGATTTAAGCAGCACCTTAAAATTTCTGACCAGGAAGCTTGGCAAGATCCTTTTCCTACACAAGGTCAGTCTGAAAAAATTGAAAAAGGAAGATTTCTAATGAACAGAAATCAACACAGAGTGTCAAGAAAAATGAAGAAACGGGAATATAGTCCAAATAAAAGAAACAGACCTAAGTGGATATACGTGATTTAACCAATGGGGAATTAGTTCAAGAAAGCAATGGAAGAATAAACTGAGAGTTTCAACAAAGAAAGTATCTAAAACTTACCAAAGAGAAATCAGAGCTGAAATGAAATGAAATGAAAAATTCAATATGGTAGTTCAAAAAAAGGATACATGAATTTGAAGATAGGTCACAGGAAGCTTGAAGAGCAAAATGACAAAAATAATGAAAAAGAGTAAAGACAGCCCAAGATATTCATGGGATATCATCAAGCAGTTTATGTATTATTGGTAATCCAGAAGGAGAAGGAAAAAGGGACCAAAAAACCCATATTCAAAGAAACAACGGAAGAAAGCTCCCCAAACCTGGGAAAAGAAGTAGAAAGCTAGATCCAAGAATTCCAAAAGGCATGAAATAAGATAAACCAAAAAAACACACCAAGACACATCTTAAATTGTTACACATTAAAAATGAAGACAGAGTACTGAAAATGACAACATCACATATATCAGAACCGCTATAAGACTATTAGCATATTTCTTAATAGAAAACTTGCAGACAAGAGAGTAGGGTGATATATTCAAACTCCTGAAATTGCCAACCAAGAATACTATACCCATCAACCCTGTATTTTAATAGTGAAGTAGTGATGCTTTCTCAGACAAATAAAAACGGACAGTTTACCACCAAAGGACCAGCCTTTCAAGAAATGCTGAAGAATGTTCTTCAAGCTGAAGGAAGACGATTCTAATTAGTAACCTGAAAACATAAGTGTAAAATTCACTGGTAAGAATAAATATACCTGGAGGCTCAGGAGGCTGAGGCAGGAGGATCATGAGTTCAAAGTCAGCCTCAGTGAAAGCAAGGTGTTAAGCAACTCAGTGAGACCCTATCTCTAAATAAAATACAAAATAGGACTGGGGATATAGCTCAGTGGTTGAGTGTCTCTGAGTTCTATCCCTGGCACCAAAAAAAAAAAAAAAAAAAAAAAAAAAAAAAAGGGAATAAATATACCCAGGCATGGTGACACATGCCTGTAATCCCAGTGGCTAAGAAGGCTGAGGTAGCAGGATCACAAGTTCATGGCCAGCCTCAGCAATTTAGCAAGTCCCTAAGCAACTTAGTGAGACCTTGTCTCAAAATAAAAAACAAAAAAGGGCTGGAGATATGGCTCAATATTTAGGGGCCCCTGGGTTTAATCCCTGGTATCGTAAAAGAAAGTAAATATATTGTCAAATCCAAAACAACATAATACCATAATGGCTGTAAATTAATTCTACCTCTAGTGTAAGGAAAAATTATTTAAAATAACAATACAAGGGATACAAATTACAAGAAGTATGACATCCAAAATGTAAAATATGGAAGGAGTGGGAGTGAAAATGTAGAGTTTTAATATATAATCAAAATTGTTATCAACTGAAAATAGCCTGTTATATGTTTTATGTAAGCCTCAAGGCAAAAGCAAAAGTCTATAATGGATACACAAAAGATAAAAAGATCACAAAGCATATCACTATAGAAAGTCACCAAGGCACAAAAGAAGAAAGGCAAAATTAAAGAAACAAGAGATCTAAAAAATAACCAGAAAACAATCAACAAAATGGTATGAGTTTGTGCTCACATACCAATAACTACTTTGAATATAACTGGATTAACTTCTCCAATCAAAAGGTATAGAATGGCTGAATTAAAATAAAAACAAAACAAAACAAAAAACCAAGACCAAAATATTTGTTTTAATATTTTATCTTAAAGAACACCCAGACTGAAAGTAAATGGATGAAAAAAGATATTCTGTGCAAACAGAAATAAAAAAGGAACAGGTTAGCTATACTTATTTGAGACGAAAGATGTTTTAAGTCCAAAACAGTAAAAGGGGACAAAGAAGGTCATTAAACAGTGACAAAGAGATCAACTCATCAAGCGGATATGACAATTGTAAATATACATGTACTCAAGAGGAGGGTACCTAATTATATAAAGCAAACTTTAAAAGACCTGAAGAGAGACATAGATTCCAACAATGTGAAGGGGATTCCAATATTCCACTTTCAACATTGGACAGATCATCCAAACAAAAAATCAATAAGGAAATGATAACCTTGAACTATACTTTAGACCAAATGGAGCTAACTGACATATATAGAACATTCTATCCAACAGCAACAGAATTGATCATGGATCATGTTAGGCCATGAAATGAGCCTTAACAAATTTAAGAAGACCTAATCATATCAAGTATCTTTTCTGACCACAATGATATGAAAGAGAAAATCAATATCAAGAAAAACCAGGGAAAATTAACAAATGTATACTGAAATTGAATGATATTATACTGTATGCAAATACAGAAATGATATAATGAATCCAACCATTGTGCATAATTTAAATGCATCAATAAGAATACAGAAAAAAGAAGTCACATAATATGCTCCTGAATAATTATTCTTCAAAGAAGAAATTAAAGAAGAAAATTAAAAAATATCTTGAGACAAACTTCAGAAATTTAGCCAGGCCCAAAGCAACTTAGACTTTGTCTCAAAATAAAAAGGACTGGAATGGTTAACCCCTCTGGTTTCAATTCCTGGTACCAAAAAAAAAAAAAAAGCCTAATGTTATGCCTTAAGGAACTAAAAGAAAGAGAAAGAAATAGCAGAAAAAACTAAAACTAAGCTCAGGGTTAGAAGAAGAAAGGAAATAACAAAGATTGTAGCAGAAATAACAACTAAAAAAAAAACCAGAAAATATCGACAAGACTAAGTTGGTTTTTCAAAAAGCCATGCGGTGTGGGTTGGGGTTATGGCTCAGTGGTAGAGCGCTTCCCTCACATGTGTGAGGCACTGGGTTCAATTCTCAGCACCACATACAAATAAATGAATAAAATAAAGGTCCATCAACAACTAATAAATAAGTATATATGTATAAATGTATACATATATATATGTGTGTGTATATATATACATATTTATTTATTTATTTATTTATTTTTATTGTAAACAAATGGGATACATGTTGTTTCTCTGTACATGGTGTAAAGGCATACCATTTGTGTAATCATAAATTTACATAGGGTAATGTTGTTTGATTCATTCTGTTATTTTTTCCCTTCCCCCCATATACATATTTTTTTAAACAAAAAGCCATGCAGTGATACAAAGCTTGTTTTACATGTGCCAAGGTCCTGGGTTCAATCCCCAATATTTCAAGAATAAAACATGAATAAATAAAACTGACAAAAATTTTAGCTATATTAAGAAAAAAAGAGAAGATTCAAATAAAATAAAACATGAAAGAGCAGACATTTTAACTGCTAACACAAATACAAAGGATTATAAGAAGGCTGGTATGAACAATTATATGACAAAAAATTGGATAACCTAGAAATACATAACCTACCCATGCTGAACCATGAATAAATTAGAAATATGAACAGAGCAATAATATGTAAGGAGAATAAATCAGTATTAAAAGTTTCCCATCAAAGAAAAGCCCAGGACCAGATGGCTTCATGGCTAAACTCCACCATTTAAAGAATAATTAACACCAAATCATTCTCAAATTATTTTCCCTAAAAATTAATGAGTAGGGAACTCTTGCAAACTCATTTTACAAGGCTAGTATCACTCTGTCTAAAATGAGACAGACATTACAAGAAAACTAAAATATAAGTCAATATATTGATGATCACAAATTTTCAACAAAAATCTAGCAAACCATATTCAACCATACATTAATACAGTACATTCACCATGATCAAGTGAGATTTATCTCTGAAAAGCAAGAATGTTTCAACATATTACAATCAATAAATGTGATTTACCATTTTAACGAAACAAAAGACAAAAACTATATGATTGTCTCACGAGATACAGAAAAAGCATTTGAAAAATTCAAATTCTTTCATGATAAAGACTCAACAAATTAGGTAAAAAAGGAATGTTTCTCAACATAATAAAAGCCATATATGGTAAACACACAGTTAACATCATACTCAACAGTGAAAGTTGAAGACGTTTCCTCTAAGATCAGTAACAAGATAAGAATGCCCACATTTACCACTTTTATTCAATAGAGTACTGGAAGACCCAACTAGATGTATTAAGAAAGAGAAATAAACAAAAGGCATCTAAATAATAAAAGATGAAGTGAAATTGTGTTTGCTGATGCCATGCTCTCATATATAGAAAATCCTAGACTATACCGAAAAAAAAAAAAACAGAACTCATAAATTCAATAAAGTTACATGACAACATACAAAAATAAGTGGTGTTCCTTTAGTAAAGATAAAAATGAATTTTTAAAATCTTCACTTTCCCAAAGTATTAAAATGTGTCTCAAAATCAATAGTAAATGAAATAGTAAAAGAAAAAATTTACTGCTAAGTACGTGTTTATTGGTGCATTATATTTGTGCATAATGATGGGATTAGTGGTAACATATATGTACAGGTACACAATATAGCAATATAATTGGGCCGATCTCATTCGCTAGTATTACTCCTTTCTCCTCCTCCTTCCCCCTGTTTCCTTTCCTATACTCTACGGATCTCCCTTTGTTTTTCAGGAAAACTCCCAACTACCTTTCTTTCCTTCTTCCCCTGTAGCTCCCACAAATAAGAGAAAACATTTGACCCTTGACTTTCTGGGTTTGGCTTATTTCACTTACCATAATATTCTCAAGTTCCACCCATTTTCCTACAAATTCCATAATTTTATTCTTCTTTATGGCTAAATAAAACTCCATGAAGTATATATACCACATTTTCTTTACCCTTTTAGTCACTAATAGACACCTCAGCTGGATTCATAGTTTGGCTATTGTGAATTGTGTTGCTATAAACATGGGCATGCATGTACTTCTACAGTATGCTGCCTTTAATTCTTCAGGATAAATACCAAAGAGTGGTATAGATGGGTCATATGGTGGTTCCATTCTTAACCTTTAGAGGAACCTCCATACTGCTTTCCATAGTGTTGGTACTAATTTACAATCTCACCAAAAGTACAAAAGTGTTCCTTTTTCTCCACATCCTTTCCAGAATTTATTAGTTTACACTCTTTACTACTGCATTCTAACTGCAGTAAGATGAAATCTCAGTGTAGTTTTGATTTGTATTTTCCCTAATTGCTAATGATGTTGAACATTTTTTCACATATTTATTGACCATTTGTATTTATTCTTTTGAGAAGTGTCTGTTTAATTCACTTGCCCACTTATTAATTGGGTTGTTTCCTTTAGTGTTAAATTTTCTGATTCTTTACATGTTCTTTTATTTTTAATTTTTATTTTTTTTATTGTAAACAAATGGGAAACATGTTGTTTCTCTGTTTGTACATGGCGTAAAGGCATACCATTTGTGTAATCATAAATTTACATAGGGTAATGTTGATTCATTATGTTATTTTTTCCCTTCCCCCCCACCCTTCCCACCCCTCCTTTCCCTCTATACAGTCCTTCCTTCCTCCATTCTTCCCCCCTCCCTAACCCTAACTCTAACCCTAACACTAACCCCTCCCATCCCCCATTATGTGTCATCATCCACTTATTAGCAATATCATTCGTCCTTTGGTTTTTTGAGATTGGCTCAAAAGTGAGATAAGCCAATCTTTACATGTTCTTAATCCTCTATCAGAAGAGTAGCTGGCAAAGATTTTCTCCCATTCTGTAGGGTCTCTCTTCAAATTCTTGTTTCCTTCACTATACAGAAGCTATTTAATTTGATACCATCTAATTTATTTAGTTATTTATTTTAAAATTTATTTATTTTGAGTCATTGTTCACAAATGGGATACAACTGTTGTTTCTCTGGTCGTACACAAAGTAGAGTCTCACAAATTGTGTAACCATAGGGTAATGATGTTTGTCTCATTCTGTCATTTTTCCTTCCCTCCACCCTCTCCCCACCCCTCTTTTTCTTCTATACAATCCATACTTACTTCATTCTTGCCTCCCTCCCATACCCCCTTTATGTATCATCATCTGCTTATCAGAGAGATCATTCGGCCTTAGGTTTTTTGGGATTGGCTTATCTCACTTAGCATGATATTCTCCAATTTCATCCATTTACTTGCAAATGCCATAATTTTTTCTTCTTTACGGCTGAGTAATATTCCATTGTGTATATATACCACAGTTTCTTTATCCATTCATCAATTGAAGGGCATTTAGGTTGGTTCCACAATCTAGCTATTGTGAATTGAGTAGCTATGAACATTGATGTGGCTGCATCACTGTAGTATGCTGATTTTAAGTCCTTTGGGTATAGGCCAAGGAGTGGGATAGCTGGGTCAAATGGTGGGTCCATTCCAAGTTTTCTAAGGAATCTCCACACTGCTTTCCAGTGTGGCTGCACTAATTTGCAGCCCCACCAGCAATGTATGAGTGTACCTTTCTCCCCACATCCTCGCCAACACCTGTTGTTGCTTGTATTCTTGATAATTGCCATTCTAATTGGGGTGAGATGGAATCTTAGGGTGGTTTTGATTTGCATTTCTCTTATTACTAGAGATGTTGAACATTTTTCCATATGTTTGTTGATTGCTTGTAGATCTTCTTCTGTGAAGTGTCTATTCATTTCCTTAGCCCATTTGTCGATTGGATTATTTGCATTCTTGGTGTAGAGTTTTTTGAGTCCTTTATAGATTCTGGAGATTAGTGCTCTATCTGAAATATGATTGGCAAAGATTTTCTCCCACTCTGTAGGCTCTTTCTTTGCATTGCTGATAGTTTCCTTTGCTGAGAGAAAGTTTTTTAGTTTTAGGAAGTCTGGTCCTAAGCCGATATGGTGAAGATTTGGACCTACTTTTTCTTCTACAAGGTGCAGGATCTCTGATACCATCCTATTTATTAACTCTTGGCATTATTCCTTGAGTTTTAGGGACTCCATGGAAAAAATTGTTGCCTGTTCCTATATGTTGGAATGTTGACCCTATCTTTTCTTCTAGGAGTTGCAGAGTTTCTGGTCTAATTCTTAGGTCTTTGATTCATTCTGAGTTGACTTTTTGAGTAAATTTTACCAAGTGAGTGAAAGATCTGTATATTGAACATATAAAACACTAATGAAAGAAATTAAAGATGATAAAAATGAATAAAAAGATATCCAATGTTCACAGATTAGAAGAATTAACATTGCTAAAATGTTCATATTATTCAAAATGATCTTCAGATGAAATGTAATCATTATTAAAATTTCAATTTTGTTCTTTACAGAAATAGAAAAAAAATCCAAAAATTCATATGAAACCACCAACTACCCAAATAACCAGAGCAATGTTGGCCAAAAGAACAAAATTTGGTACTGGATTTCAAACAAATTACAAAGCTATAAAAACCAAAACATCATGGTCTTGTTATTTGTCCACTGGGATAGGAAAGATAGCCAAGAAATAAATGCATATACCCATGGTCAACTGACTTTTGAAAAAGGCACCAAGAACACACACTTTTCAATAAATGGTGTTAGGATAACTGGCTACATACATCAGAAGAATGAAAATGGAACCTTACATCACCCACTATATAAGGATCAACTCAAAATGAATTAAAAATCTAAATGTAAAATCTGAAACTACAAAACAAATAGAAGAAAACACAGGGGGAAAGCTCAGTGACATTGGTCTGGGCAGAAATATCTTAGATCTGACCCCAAAGCACAGGGAATGAAAACAAAAATAGACAAATGGGATATTTTTCAAATTTAAAAACTTCTTAGTAAAAGAGTAAAGATATAAGTCATGGAGAGGGAGAAAAATACTTTGGCACTAGTACCCTAAATATTCAATAACAAAAACAAAAACCCACTTAATAATGGGTAAAGGACTTGAATAGACATTTCTCAGAAAAGAGACATAGAAATGACTAACAGGTATTTTTAAAAATACTCAACATCTCTAGTCATCAGAGAAATGCATTCCAGAACCAGAAGGAGCTCTTACCTCATTCCTGTTAGATTAACTATTGTAAAAAAAAAACAAAAAAAAAATATTGGTGAGAACATGGAGAAAGGGGAACTCATACACTATTAGTGGTATTATAAATTAGCACATGCATTTTGGAAAACAGCATGAAGATCATCAAAATTTAAAAATGGATCTACCATATGATCAAACAATCCCACTACTGGCTATACTGCTAAAGAGATGTCTGTACTCCCATGTTCATTGCATCAGTATTCACAATAGCTGAGATATGGAAACTATCAAAAGTGAATAGGTTTTTAAAACATGGTATGTAAACACAATGGAATATTATTCAGCCTTTAAAAGAAACAAGAAACTATCATTCATGATAACATGGATGAACCTAGAAGACATTATGTTAAGTGAAATTAGCTAGTCACAGAGAGACAAATACCATATGATGTCCCTTATATGTGAAATATAAAAAAGTCAGACTCACAGAAGTAGAGTTAAGTGGTAGTTACTAGTGCCTGAGGGCAGGAGCAGGTGGAGAGAGAAAGAGGAGTCAAGGTGTATGAAGTCTGGTTGAATAGGAGAAACAAATTCTGGTGCTCTATTTCATAGCAAGGTAATATAGTTAATAATAATGTATATTTCAAAATAGCTAAGACAGGGTTTTAAATGTTCTCACCACAAAGAAATGATAAAAATACAAGGTAATGAATATACAAATAGATTTGGTTGGATGATTTCACAGTGCATAAAAGTATCAAAACATCACCATAAATATAAGCAACCATTATTTTTCAATTAAAATTTAAAACTTTAAAAAAGAAAATTTGGTATAATTCAAAATATACAACATGATGACTTGCTATAAATACATATTGTGTGATAACTAACACAATCAAACTAATTAACACATCCATCACTACCCATCATCACTATTTATCTGGTAGGGAGTGAAGACTGCCTACTTTAGAAAGAAATAAGGTCAGTACATTAAATTCGAGAAACAAACCCTTATTATGTTCACTGCAGATGTTTTACTACTTTCATTTCTGCCTGAAAAATATACAACACTAAGTATTACAGTATGCATGCTAGAAGATAGGAAATTAAATATTTATTCTCTTACAAAGAATATTATCTTTGACCTAAATCTTAACATGTTAAACCTGGTAACATTAACAGAAGGTACCAAAATTTACTTATCCTAATTAACTAAAGTGGTAAAATAGACTACCATCCTCCAAACAGAGTAACTTCACTAATTTAATAAAACTTTGTGAACAACTGAGTCACCAGTTGAATTTGTTGTGCAAAGCAAGTCATTCTCATAGGTTTACTTACATTATAGTCAGCTTCAGGAAGTTTAACACCAGGAAATAAGTCACTAGTTATTCCATTAAATAAAGGTATGTCATGTGACAGAAACTTTGGTTCATTCACATCTTTAATTGATCGAAGAAGCTAAAATCACAAAAAAAGGACAAAATAAGTCATTTGCCTGCATTTATTGCTCTATTCCACCCTTCTAACCAAAAGTTTATTTTACATTTCTCCATGAAATTTCCATAGTGAAAAATAAAAATAATAAAGGTCCTTATATTCATATAAAGAATAATAAATAACATAACCCAAAACTGTAATTTCAACCCCACAAAGACTTGAAGCAACCCCCTCACTTGTGTACACACACACACACACACACACACACACACACATTTAATACTTACCAATATATCTTCATTTTCACTTGGATATTTTAGTTTTAGGTTTCCAGCAGCCACTAAAACTGCTTTTACTGCTCGCATTCCATAGTCATAATGAAACTGTGATGAGAGCTGCTCTGAGCAAAGTCTGTAGGTCATTACTATCTTCACAGACAGAGGTTTTGCATTCAAAAATCCATAGGAGTAGAGGGAGATTTCTGCTATAAGGGCATAGTTTGGAACCATCATAGCCACCGTTCTAAAAAGTACCTGCAATGTATAATAAATGAAATATTTACATAAAATAAGTCATTTTAAAACTAATTATAAGCATTCAAAAAGATGTGTTGATATTCAAGTTCATTCCCCCCATAGCAACATGTTTTCATAAACTCCATGATTTTTTCAGTGGTACTTTAATATTTTTATGTGCTGAGTATTTTTCGGATGTCTAAAAAAAGTTTTTAGAGGTATACCTTGGAGTTAAAATGGAAATAACAGACACATGGGAAAATTTCAATATTTTGAATGAATTATGCTGTTATTTGTGATTAACAAACTTATGCCTTTAACAAATATTACCTTAAGGTTGTCTGGCAATTCAGAACGCCCTGCATAGCCAGGATTCATGGTAATAGCTACAAAACAGTTTGGATTGAGTTTAAGTTCTGTCCCTTCAAAAACAAACACTTCCAACTTCTGTTGAATGGCTCTCTGAATGCAAAGGATCTGTTGAGCTACCACTGACAACACTTCCAACTCAATTCGATTAAATTCATCAAAGCAAGCCCAAGCACCAGAAGAAGCCAATCCTTTAAAGAACTAAGGGAAAAGAATAGGAAAAAAAAAAGAGAGAGAGAGAGATGGTTGTTCTTAGAAAATGTTATCAATTTTTTTTGTACCAGGCATTGAACCCAGCAATGTTTAACCACTAAGCAACATCCCCCACCCTTTTTTAATATTTTATTTAGAGACAGAGTCTTGCTAAGCTGTTTTAGGGCCTCACTAAGTTACTGAGGCTGGCTTTGAACTTGTGATCCTCCTTGCCTCAGCCTCTCAAGTCACTGGAATTATAGGAGTGTGCCACTGTGCCTGACAGAAATGTCATCAATTATTAAAACAAATACTTAAACTTTTGAGTAAAAATTGAAAGCTAAGTTTGATAAAAGTCCCAAGAAGAAAAACAATGTTTTTATCTCCAAAGCCAACATTCAATAAATGCTTAAGCCACACTGCAACAGTAGTTAAACATGAGTCTGCTTCAGACTCATGTTTATCCAGTTAGACTTAAGCTATAAAGTTTGGATCATTTAATATTATCAACTCAGGCAATGAACTACCTTTCCCATTGCCAGATAATCTAGCCCATCTGAACAGTTGAATACCACACACTGTACAGCAAGAGCTTTAGCCAAGTCCTTGGTAGTTTCAGTTTTTCCTGTGCCTGCTGGTCCCTCTGGAGCACCTCCAAGGTTTAAATAGAAGGCACCTATCTGAAAAGGAAAATATATATGAAAAGAAATCTATGTGTCACTAAAAACAAACAGATAATTATTTACCAAATGGATTTATTCTTAGTTGTAACTTCAGAGAAGCTATATTTTTATATTGTTTAGTTACTTTTTTATTTTTTGTACCAGGGATTGAATGCAGGGGTGCTTTACCACTGAACCACATCCCCAGCTCTTTTTATATTTTATTTTGAGACAGGGTCTCACTAAGTTGCTGAAGGCCTCACTAAATTGCTTTGAACTCTTGATTCTCCTGCTTTAGCCTCCTAAGCTTTTGTAATTAGAGGCATGCACCACCATGCCCAGCATGTTTAGTTACTTTTTAGCACAAACCTTTCTGGCTACAAAAAGAAAAAGCAGTTTAAAATGTTCAAAGAGGAGTGAAAATGCATCAAAATCTCCTGTTTTCTAATATTTCATATGTATCCCATTTGCCTTTAAAAACAAAGAACATCTAGGTTTGAAGGGGTAAAATTAGTTCAGAAAGGTCTTAATTAGAAGTGGTTGTGGAGGTGACTGTAGAAGACAATAGTGACACATTCTAGATGGTCAGCTGAAGAGGACAATCACCTGAAGTGAGGGCTATTTGGAAGAGAAACAGATGAACTCTTCCACAAATTTTGACCATGATTTACCTGGCTGTTGCCTTCTACTCTTGGTACATTCTCCATTTTCTCCATTCCCATATCACTGCTCTATACTTATTAGTAGTATTGCTTTCTGCCTTGTACGTTATCACATACATTCTTTTTCTCATAAATTAGTGTTTAAGCTCCTTAAGTCAACATCAGGGGTATCCAACTTATTTTGGGGTCTCTACATTAATTAGAACAGCAACTGGAAATTTTTGGCATAGAAATTACAGAGTGTTCTAATTATGGAATATGTTTCACAAAAGTCACCATGGGAGTTTGTGAAATTTAAGTACTTTTAGAAAAAATAAGGTTAACGGATCAAGATAGTACATATGGGCGAACAGGGGAAATAAAGGATCTCTGTATTTTCCATTTAATTTTGCTATGAACTTAAAACTGTTCTAAAAAGTACAGTCTATTTTTTAAATAAATCTATAAAAAATGATAAATATTTTCACATTTACCAAAAAAAAAAAAAAAAGGGGACAGTTAAATAAAGTCAATATCAAAGATACTGCACTCATCTTAAATTTATAATGGATGTTATACTGTTAGTGACCATTAACTTGACTTCTGGGAACCTTGGGCTCTCCTTCAACTTCAAGAAAATGCTCACGAGCATGTTCCTTTTATTATGGATAATAAATATACTAAGACATGTTTTTCAGTGTCTGGTGGTATGGTCAAGTCCTTAATGGGTTTCTGATTTTCCAAATCAACATTGTTAAGTTCCACCTTACAAGTGTATCACCATTTCTTACTTCTTGGTACAAAGATAACATACATGACATAGATACTTGAGATTCACTTCCTCAACAAATATTTGGAGATAGATAACAATTTACTTGTTTACCACAAGACAGACATAGACACTGCCTTTAGGTATCCTGCTGAAAAATAGAGGGTTTCGTGAAATGCTTTATCACAGACCCCTTGGAACCCTACCCAAGTTCCCTTTATCAGGTCATTACATTCACCTCCCAATTGCTGTGAGTCTTGCTCTCCTTTTGTAACTGCCTTATCAGCAAATACTGGAAAGCATACTCATTCCCTTGTCCCACAGGCAACTAACCAATGACAATAAAGGGGTACAAAATCCAGACCCTATTGCCTTTAAGTGGAGTAACTCATGCCATTCATGCTTCATAGCTCTCCTTAAGATCCTGCTATAGCTATATATCTGCTCAAACCACTTCTTTGTTTAATTTTTCAACAGTCCCAAACTGTTGCCTTCATTTCCTTGTAGGTTTTTACTGAGAGCATTCCCTAATAAATCATTTGCATAAGAATCCTCATTTCATCTCTACTTCTAAAGAATTCAATAAAAGACACCTTAATTTTACTTACTCACATAAGTGGATTGCTGTTTCTTGATGTTCCTCTTTAATTCCCAGGTTGGGTTGCCAGATTTAGCACAGAAAAATATAAAATGCCTAATTAAATTTAAATTTCAGATAAATAATTTAATAGTATTATAAGTATGTCCTTTGCAATATTTACAACATACTAAAAAATTATAGTCATGTGCCATATAATGATGTTTCAGTCAACAATGCACTGCACAGATGATAGATACCTAAACCATACAGTTTAGGTATGTAGTAGACCATACCATCTAGTTTTGTGAAAGCATACTCTGATTTTTGCATGATAAAATCACCTAATAATGCATTTCTCAGAATGTATCTTTATCATTAAATAACACATGATTGTATTTATTGTTTGTTTAAAGTTCAAAGTTTACCTGGGAGTAAATCTGGCAACCATATTCCCAGTCATTGTTCTATCTTCCATAGCATCACAAAAAAGCACAGGCCTAACTAAGCAGCATTCCCTACATTTCAGCTCTGTCCTTCCTATTGAGTAGTACTAATTTGGAGTTCTAAGACCCAAAAGTACTTTCCTCATCTTCTTCTCATCTCTCCCAGTATCCCACTATAAAGACTGATACTATTTTGTGAAGTTTTGGCTTTGTTTTCATATTTTCAGTTCCTCCCTTTTTCTAATTATTCCCAATGGAAGAGATTTGCAACTTCTATACAATAGAATAAAAATGTTCTTGTATGCTACAGAAGCACCTGGAAGTAATTATTGATTGCCATAATTTCAAATAAAGAGAATTTGGGATTAGGAAGGGATAACTGTATTCAAATATTATAGGTAAAACAATAAATGAAGAGAACCATATTAAATTTAGATAAGAAAATCTGGCACCTCACTGAAAAGTAATTTTAATGTATGGATTAAAATGATTTAAATGCATACCAATGTTCTGTAACACCTGTCAGTTAGAGGAGTAATGACAAGTCGAGGTGAGTTACCAAGATACTCATACGCATATTTTACATCACAATTAATGATACGAACTCGAGCATTCTCAGATTCCCAATAATAACGAAGCTGAGCAAGCCACTGGAAATCTGTACCATGTGAGACACCTAGAAAGAATAAAACACATAATCCTTAAATGAAAATAATTTGAAAAATAATATTTTATCAGCAAATATTAAACAATTCATGTTTTCATTTCAACTTATAGAAAAGGTCATGCAATTCTGTTGAGAGAAAAAAGATAGTAATAAGTATCCACTCCTAAAGGCTATAAATATTTTTACTTTTAATATTAAAGGAAAAAGTCACAAACCTGTTTCAATCATGTCCATCACCACATCTCTAGCATGGACATCAATTGTAACTAATGCCCCCAGAGTGATCCTGGTCTGCTTAGATAATTTTCCTCTTACCAGCTCTACAATGTCATTTAGTTGACTCTGGAGTTCCTTATAGTACTTCTTTAATCCCTACAAAATAATAAAGCAATTTAATTGATTTTATATGCATTACCTAAATCTGTTGTTTTATATATATTCATTTACAAAACAATTATAACTTCATAATCTATCCCATTATAGAAACACATTATAGGGCTGGGGTTGTAGCTCAGTGGTACAGCACTTTCCTAACATGAGTGAGGCACTGGGTTCAATCCTCAGGACCACATAAAAATAAATAAGATAAAGTAAAGACTGTGTCCATCTACAACTGTAAAAAAAGGTTAAAAAAAGAAATATATTATAGAGTGGATTTTGTCTAAACCTAGTAAAAAGAACAAGTTTTCAAAGAATTTTATAATTTTAATACTATATACAGAAATTGAGGGAGGTATTGCCTTTGCAAAGAATAGACGAACAGGTGCAATGATTATAGGTGCAGGCCTGTAATCCCAGCAATTTGTGAGGCTGAGGCAGAAGGATTCCAAGTCCAAGGGCAGCCTGGGCAACTTAGTGAGAACTTGCCTCAAAATAAAGAAAAGCTAGCAATGTAGCTTAGTGGTAGAGCACCCCTGAGTTTATTCCCTAGTACTGAAGAAAGAGAGAGAGAGAGACAGAGAGAGAGAGAGAAAGAGAGAGACAGATGCAGAAACAGAGACACAAGCTAACTAAGAAACTAAGGAAATATGCAATGAAGTAAAGAATGTTATTCAAAATCAAATAATGCTTTACCTCTGTCCCACTACTTATAACTTCCTGTGTCTCAGAAGTCCAGAACATTTGAGAAACACAAAGTACAACCTGGCCAGGCCACTCTCTAACCCAGTCTCTTCTTGGAGATTCTGGATAAGCCTGAATAATTAAAAGGAATTTCTAATTTTAAAAGATTGCAAGAGAAAAAAAGCTAAATGTTTTATAATGAAAAAGTGCAATATTTAGTATATTTGAAGGTTATAATATCATATAACCATGAAAACTTTGGAAGACTAAAAGATCTGAAATATTTTATAAATCATGATTATATTTTTGAAATATTTGTTTATTTATAGAAGAACTGAAAAATGAGCACCAGCATGCGAGTAATGGGTTATCTCTGGACAGATGTGATTG
Organism: Sciurus carolinensis; assembly: GCF_902686445.1. Lineage (NCBI taxonomy): Eukaryota > Metazoa > Chordata > Mammalia > Rodentia > Sciuridae > Sciurus > Sciurus carolinensis. Next base: position 51,863,008 of record NC_062229.1, on the reverse strand, counting down.
TTGGTTCTTTTTTTTATTTTTGATTGTTGATTCTTCTTGAAGTTTATTTCTATGTGATTTCTATATTCCTTGCTGTGGGAACTATCAAGTTTTTGACACAGAATACATGTTACTTTTATTACAAACCAACTTAAACTGTAAAAAATGGAAGTCAAATAGATTATATTGATGACAGATTTAATTGAAAAGGAGACTAGAAAATCTAATAGAGAACTGGACTAGCAGTTAGAACCCTTATACTATTTATTCATAGCTTTTCTAAAAACTTCTATGACCAGAGTATATAAATAATTTGATTATATTTAATTGAAAAATCTGTGCTTTGGTGTTCAAAGTATACTTTCATTTATTTCTAAAACTTTCATATTTAAAAGACATTTAAAAGGACAGGATTCATTATAAAAATAGTTTGATTTGATAATAAATGATATTGTAGATATGTTATATATTGAGAAAAACAAGTACAGAATGAATTTTGAAGCTGATGCTAATGGAATACTTTCAATACAATCACACCATCTTATATATAAGAATGTTTAACATAACATAGGATATATATATATATATATATATATATATATATATATATATATATACATTGTTACAAAATCCTTCTTATTAGCAATATTTGTAAACAAACAAATGATAATAACCTAAGGCTTTAAAGAAGGATGAACAGTGTAGTATATTTTCTACAGTGATTAAGGAAATACTATCATGAACAATGTTTATTTTTTCCTGTGTGCTTTAAGTTTGTTTGAGATCACAAGTAGCAAAAAGAGAAAAAATTCAGTTTTATCTGAAGGAATGAAAAGCTACCCCAAAAAGATGAGCTGCATGAGTTCTAGATAAAATAAAAAGGCCACTTCATTCATACAGTGAATTGCTGAATGTAAGTCTTCAAGGGCTTCAAAATCTATTCTTGTAACTGTACAATTGCTCCTTTGTATTCCTAAGGCAGAAATACACTGAAACTTGTTATTCAAGATTATTGTTAAGTGAGGTGCATGTACTACCCAGGTGTTATATTTCTTTCAAATTTATTATGTAACCTCCTTTGATGTTTGTTCATCTCATTTGAAGTTTTAAAGTAGTCATGAGCATAAAAAGCAGCAAGTAAACTCTATCATTCACTTAACACCCATATTTGAGGAGAACTGACCTATAGGTCAGTCAAGTACTGAAGGGTATGATGGTTGCCTACTAGTCATATTCACTAGGTTACCTCATAAGCATTTCAATTTAAACATGTCTCAAATTAAACTTGATTTCTCCTGCAAGCTTTACAAGCCTGCTTCTCTTCCAGGCATTTTCCCAGAGTAAATGCAACCCATATACTCAAATTAGAAACCTTAATGCTAATTCTTGAGACTTGCCCCTCTTCATCTTTCTATTCTACAACCAATTCATCATCTAGACCTGTTGAAATGAACTACAAATTATATTTCTGTCTACTTTGATCCATATCATTTGCCATTTCCTTAATACCAGCCCACATCAACTTTCATCTGGGGTCTCCCAATTTGTCTTCCTATTTTCGTACGTCCCCTAATTCATTCTTTATACCACAGCCATAGTGGTATAAAAATATAAATCAGATGATATCCCTTCCCTGATTAAAATAGTTTTAGCCTTCCATTGTATTTAAAATAAAATGCAATCTACTAACTGTGTTCCTTTACAACTTCATCTGATTTCACTCTGTACTCATTCTATTTCAGACAGAGTTGTCTTCTTTCAGGTTCTCACAAATCCCTGCTTCTTTCTGATCCCAGGGCCTTTACACAGGTTACCTACATGCTATTTCATTTACTCTTTACCTGGTTATTCCTGATTTATGCTTTGAGTCTCAGTTTTGATCTCACTTTCTCTAAGAGCCTTTCACTGGACCGTCCCTCATTCTATATTAAAATACCTTTTATTATTTTCTAATACCATTTTGTAATATTTAATTACATATTATCAATTCTTACTACTATTATTATTTTAATAATAATGTTAGTTACAAATAAATAAAATAATAAATGGTTTAAAACAGAACTTTAAGTATTAATTTACTGGTCCAATTCAAATCTCCTAACCAGCATTTGCAGAATATAGGTTATACATTAAGTCCTAAGAAACATACCAGCCTAGATGCAGCAATCACGTCATGAATACTTCGAAGCATTAGATCTTCTACTTGAATGAGCCACTTTTCTACAGCACCTCGGGCTGCAGATGTGGAAATAAGTTCAATCAGCTCCACTCGCTCACCTTCAGAGCTATACATGGCCTTAATGTCCAAATTGGGAAGGAACTCCAATTTAGCAATGCCCTCAAAGCATTTTTTTAAGTGAGGTTGGACTCTAAGTGGATCTTTGGTCTCTGACAAAATCTCTAACATTTCATCATTAGATAAGAAGAAAAAACTAGAAAAAAACATGCAAATACAAAAACTTTAGTGATAACTCATCAACATCAGAAAACACTTTAAATTATAGCTTTTTTATTATCCATCATACCGAGGGAAGAAAAGACGTTTCTTTTCAAGATATGCATTAAGTCCTTTCATAATTTTCTCCAAAAGTTCATTGCAGTTCTGTAGTTTTTCCAATAAACCTGTTAAAGAAGTAGCAGCGAGAACCTAAAAGAGACAAGTTGGTATAAGAGACACATGTATACTAGATATAAAACCTAAACAATCTATATTACATGTCATAATACTAAAATTTCAAAAAGTTTACACAGTGAAATGTTTTCCAATAAAAAACTATTAAAATTAATAGATCATAATTATTCTTATCAGAGGATATTAGTTATAAATGAGAAGTTATGGTTATCATGCTTATTTTTATTTCTCCTACATTCTTTTGAATGGTGTAGAAAGAGTATATTTTAATTTTTACTTTTATAGCTTTCAACTATAAACATAATGATCTACAAAAGGAATTGACAAACTATTCCCCACTAGGTAAATCCAGCTTGTTGCCAGTTTTACATGGCCCATGAATTGAGAATTATTTTTATGTTTTTAGAAGGTTAAAAAAAATCATAAGAATAAAATTTCACGATATATAAAAAACATCTGTGTCCATAAGCAAACCTTTATTTGATCACAGACACACCCATTCATTTACATATTGTCTCTGGGATGTTCTCTCACTACAATGACAGCAAAATTGAGTCACTGCAAAAATAACCCTATGTCTCACAAAGCCTAAAATATTTATTACCTGGCCTTTTGCAGAAAAATTTGCCAACCTCTGGTCTACAAGAACTCATGCATCACAAAGTTTAAAGTCAACAGGTAAGACAAAATTTCTGAAACTTATAAATTTCAACATACTATTGACTCTCAGTAAGTCTAGCACAGATAGTTTTCCATCAAGCACTGAAATAAATTGTTATTTAAATTGAACACCAAATTTAAAAATAAATGTATATCTATGGTCTGTGGTTAATACATGTCTGAAAAATAGTCTGTTTTTTGGTATTAAAATTAGACACAACAAGGTATTATACTCACTAGGAGAGATACATATGAATTGAGACCAACTGAGTAGATTCTTTTTTCTACATCATTCTTGAGCATAGAGAATCATCTACACTTATCAACTATTCTCCACTCATCTCTCCATTTTATTTACCTATTTATTTCCTGAGGAGAGGAATAGTGATTTATATAGCAGAAGTCAAGTAAATTAAATGTGCATTTGAAGCAGCTCCACTAGATATTAAAGAGCTATAACAATTTTATACATTCTTATATTTTCTGAATTCTCCAGTTTGTATATAATATGTAGGATTTATTTCTGTAATCAGAAAAAAAAAGTTATTGCTTTCTTTAATATCCAAAAATAAAAGTTCAGGGCTAAGTATGTGACTCAGTGGTAGACTGCTTGCCTAGTATGCTTGAGGCCCTTGTTTCAATCCCCAGTACTGAAAAATAAATAAATAAATGAAGGAAAGAAGGTAGGTTGGTTCACCTATTACAAGAGTGAGAACAAACACTTCACCTTTGGATCTTTTGCACAAAACTTCATGATATCCCTCCAATGTCTGTCTACTATCTGAAACTGACGCCCTTCTTCTGGCATCTGTTGCATGATATCCTCAGAACAAAAGATAGGCTCCAAGTACAGCCATTGAGCTTGTACTTTTAACCATTCATCAATTGTTTCTTGTATTCGGATCAGACGGTCCTCCCAAGCCTTAATGAAAAGCATACTGTAGTAAATTCCAGTTATTAAATAAATACTATAGATTATAAGACAAATTTATTTAAAATTATTTTTTTAATCAGTGCAAAACAGCTTATAGCATAGGGTCACTTATGAGTGTCTCACATAGGTCTATAAAAACTCTAGGGAAAAAAAAAAAACTCTAGGAAGCTTGAGTTTTTTTCTAAATCATTGGAACTCACATTTAGAAATGACTACACAAGTTATTAAACCAGTTCCCTAACTTCTAGAAAAACACCCAAGTCCCAAAGGATGTATCCTGCTCTGTATCAGTGGTTATCAATCATAATCCATTTGTCTTCCACCCCAGGGAATATTTGACAATGTCTGGAGAAATTTTCAGTTGTCACAACTGACCGGGAAAGGATGATAGTAATATAAAGTGGGTAGAGGCCCGAAATAATTTTAAATGTCCTACAACATACAGACCATAACAAAGAATTATTCAGCCCAAAATAGCAACAGCACCAGGGTGAGAAGTCCTGCTCTACATCAACACAATTTGGAGAAAAATGAAATGAAATTTTTAAAAAAGTAAAATAAATCTCCTTATTCTCATAGGTTGCCTGAACTTAACAAGATATTTCATTAGTTGAAGATAAATCATATAACTTTGTTTGGTTCTTAAATACATGACCTAAAGTCTTGTGTCAAGAAATTAGGCCTCAAATCTCTCTTTTTAAAAATAATTCTAGTAGAACTTTTAAATGTCTTCTAAATTCCCCTTGTTAGACAAGTGAGAAGTCTCCACAGCTGGGGATATAGCTCAGTGGTAGGAGGCCCTGGATTTAATCCTCAGTATTGAAAAATTAATTAAAAATAAAAATAGGAGTTTCAAGATGGCGGACTAGAGGGCGGCTGCATTTCATGTTGCTCCAGGACACAGGATTCAAAAGAGGAGATAGTGAGAGACTTGGGACCAACTCAAAGCCGCTGGGTGAGTCTCTCCCGTTGGGAGGTGTCCCTGATGGGGCGGTAGCCCCGGAACGCAGGGAACGTTGTGAAGTAGACTTGCTCGGCGAGACGCCCCTCCCCCCACTGGAGCGGTAAACATGGACAACTGGGATCATCGTAGAGGACGCGGCTCAGCATAGCGCTTGGACTCGGAGCAACCACTGGGGCTCCGGGTGGCTGCCTGAGGAGGAGCAGCATGGTGAGCTGTTTAGACTCAGAACGACCGCTTCTGAACACTGGGAGGTTGCCCGGAGGAAGAGGAGAAGCACGGTGGGTCACTTGGTCTAGGAGTGACTGCATCAGAGCCACAGGCGGTTGCCAGAGGAGGAGGTGAGTGGTGAGTTGTTTGGATTCAAAGCGACCACTCCTGAACACCGGTGGCCTGCCTGGAGGAGGAGTGCAGTGGGTCCCTTGGTCTCCGAGCGACCGCTCCTAAACACCCGGGGGGCTACTCCGAGGAGGAGGAGGAAGAGGGTGGGTCACTTGGACTCGGAGTGCTGCCTAGGGCTACCGGAGGTTGGCGGAAAAGGAAACGCTTGGACTCCTAGTGACTGAGTCAGAAACCAGGAGCTGTCCGGAGGAGGAGGTGTTTGGCGGGTCTCTGGGTCTCGGAGCTATTGTATGGGGCTCCAGGTGGCGGCTCAGAGGAGGGGCCGCATAGCCAGGCGATTGGGTGCAGAGCAGGGTCCCAGGACCTAAGCGGCTTCTTGCTGGAAGAGCCGCACCGAGACACGCTTAGGGGCAGAGCGAAGTTTCCAGGACTGCAGGCAGATTCTCTGAGGAGAGGCAGCCTAAGGAGACTCGTCTGAGAAGGGTGAGGCTCCCAGGCCCAGGAGGTAGGTCCGGGTCCCTGGGAACGTTGCAGAGGAAGACAGCCCAGCCCAGGCGGTAGTTGTAGATTGAGGGGAACCTCTAGGAGGGAACTGACCAGCGAGACCTCCCCACCGGGTGAGTCTTCCCTGCCGGGTGAGGTTTTCCCACAAGGTCGGTAAAACCAGAGACACAGGAACAAACAGGCCATGCCTCAGCCCGCAGCCTAGTTCCCCTTTGGATGACCATTGGTCAACAAGTGGAGGCACCTCTGCCCACTATCAGGGAATATACCCGACCTGAGGGTCACCAACCCTAGAGAGGCAGCTTCCTTGGGGAGCACCGCATTATCAACTTCCTCCAAGACTGCAGGCTACTGAAGGATAAGAGGGGATATACTAGCAATCTTCAGGGACATTATAAGTTGATAGAGGAAATCTGCAATAGCTTAATGACCCACTGATTCCTGAACAATATGAGAAAACAAGGGAAGAAAATGCCCCAAACAAATCTAGATGTTACATCAATAAAATCCAACGACAGCATGGCAGAAGAAATGACAGAAAGGGAGTTCAGAATGTACATAATTAAAATGATCAGGGAAGCAAACGATGAGATCAAAGAGCAAATGCAGGCATTGAATGATCGCACCAATCGACAGTTAAAAGAACAAATACAGGAAGCAAAAGATCATTTCAATAAAGAGTTAGAGATATTGGAAAAAAAACAAACAGAAATCCTTGAAATGAAGGAAACAATAAACCAAATTAAGAACTCCATAGAAAGCACAACCAATAGGATAGAACACCTGGAAGACAGAACTTCAGATATTGAAGACAAAATATTTAACCTTGAAAACAAAGTTGAACAAACAGAGAAGATGGTAAGAAATCATGAACAGAATCTCCAAGCACTATGGGATATCATGAAAAGGCCAAATTTGAGAATTATTGGGATTGAGGAAGGCTTAGAGAAACAAACCAAAGGAATGAACAATCTATTCAATGAAATAATATCAGAAAATTTTCCAAATCTGAAGAATGAAATGGAAAATCAAGTTCAAGAGGCTTATAGGACTCCAAATACACAAAATTACAACAGACCCACACCAAGGCACATTATAATGAAAATACTGAACATACAAAATAAAGACAGAATTTTAAAGGCTGTGAGAGAAAAGAACCAAATTACATTCAGGGGAAAACCAATACGGATATCAGCAGATTTTTCAATCCAGACCCTAAAAGCTAGAAGGGCCTGGAACAATATTTTTCAAGCTCTGAAAGAAAATGGATGCCAACCAAGAATCTTATACCCAGCAAAACTTACCTTCAAATTTGATGATGAAATAAAATCATTCCATGATAAACAAAAGCTAAAAGAATTTACAAAAAGAAAGCCAGCATTACAGAACATTCTCAGCAAAATATTCCATGAGGAAGAGATAAAAAAACAAAGAAGCATATCAGCAAAGGGAGGAATTATCTTAAAGGAACTGTCAAATAAAGAAGGAACCAAGTTGTGTCAAAAAAATAAATAAATAAATAAAATTTAAAAAATGAACCACATGACCTGGAATACAAATCATATCTCAATAATAACCCTGAATGTTAATGGCCTGAATTCATCAATCAAAAGACATAGACTGGCGGATTGGATTAAAAAGAAAGATCCAACAATATGTTGCCTGCAAGAGACTCACCTCATAGAAAGAGATACCCATAGACTAAAGGTGAAAGGATGGGGAAAAACATACCATGCACATGGACTCAGCAAAAAAGCTGCAGTATCCATCCTCATTTCAGATAATGTGGACTTCAAGCCAAAGTTAGTCAGAAGGGATAAAGAAGGACATTTCATACTGCTTAAGGGAAGCATAAATCAGCAAGATGTAACAATCATAAACATCTATGCCCCAAACAGTGGCTCATCCATGTATGTCAAACAAATCCTTCTCAATTTTAGAAACCAAATAGACCATAACACAATAATACTAGGTGATTTTAACACACCTCTCTCACCACTGGACAGATCTTCCAAACAAAAACTGAACAAAGAAACCATAGATCTCAATAACACAATCAATAATTTAGACTTAACAGACATTTATAGAATATACCATCCAACCAAGAGCAAATACACTTTCTTCTCAGCAGCACATGGATCCTTCTCTAAAATAGACCATATATTATGCCACAAAGCTAATGTTAGCAAATACAAGAAGATAAGAGACACTACCTTGTATTCTATCAGATCATAATGAATTGAAATTAGAAATAAATGAAAGAGTAAAAAACAGAAAATACTCCAACACCTAGAGATTAAACAATATGCTATTATATGATGAATGGAGAACAGAAGATATTAGGAAGGAAATTTAAAAATTCTTAGAGGTAAACGAGAACAAAGAAACATCATATCAAAATCTCTGGGACACTATGAAAGCAGTACTTAGAGGAAAACTTATTTCATGGAGCGCATTTAATAAAAGTAAAACTCAACAAATCAACGACCTAACACTACAGCTCAAAGCCCTAGAAAAAGAACAGACCAACACCAAAAGTAGTAGAAGACAGGAAATAGTTAAACTCAGAGCTGAAATCAATGAAATTGAAACAAAAGAAACAATACAAAAAATTGACAAAATAAATAGCTGGTTCTTCGAAAAAATAAACAAAACTGATAAACCTTTAGCCACACTAACAAAGAGAAGACGAGAGAAAACCCAAATCACTAAAATTCGGAATGAACAAGGAAACATCACAACAGACACGACTGAAATACAAAACATAATTAGAAGCTATTTTGAAAATCTATACTCCAACAAAATAGAAAATTTCGAAGACATCAACAGGTTTCTAGAGACATATGAATTGCCTAAACTGAACGAGGAGGACATACACAATTTAAATAGACCAATTTCAAGTAATGAAATAGAAGAAGTCATCAAAGGTCTACCAACAAAGAAAAATCCAGGATCAGGTGGGTTCTCAGCCGAGTTCTACAAAACCTTTAAAGAAGAGCTCATTCCAATACTTCTCAAAGTATTCCATGAAATAGAAGGGGAGGGAACCCTCCCAAACTCATTCTATGAAGCCAATATTACCCTGATACCTAAACCAGACAGAGACACATCGAGGAAAGAAAATTTCACACCAATATCCTTAATGAACATCGATGCAAAATTTCTAAACAAAATTTTAGCAAATTGCATACAAAACATATTAAAAAGATAGTGCACCATGATCAAGTGGGTTTCATCCCAGGGATGTAAGGCTGGTTCAACATCAGGAAATCAATAAATGTAATTCACCATATCAATAGACTTAAAGTCAAGAATCACATGATTATTTCAATAGATGCAGAAAAAGCATTTGATAAAATACAGCACGCCTTCATGCTCAAAACACTAGAAAAAATTGGGATAGTGGGAACATTCCTTAACATTGTAAAGGCCATCTATGCTAAGCCCATGGCTAATATCATAGATATTAATATCATAGATGTTAGCCATGGGCTTAGCATAGATGGCCTTTACAATAAAATAAAATTAAAAAAAAAAGACTGTTCAAGGAAGAAGAGACCAAGAAATAAAGCTCCCCTCTTGTGTCTGTACAAAGTGGTCTCACTCCTTGAAATAAAAACAAGCTTTATCTGTTAAATAAATAAATAAATAAATAAATATAAAAATAAAAACAGATAATAATAATAACTTTCCACAAAAGACATATATCTAATCAGGAAAGACTATGTTAGCCTAATTCATGGGAGAATATTCAACACTATGTCCTCTGAGAATACCACTACTCTTTGTTTTCTCCAAATAATGGTCAAGATCTTCTACAAAACACTACTCATCTCAAATTAAATATGATACATTGTAAACATATATCAAAATATCAATGTACCACATACATACATAAAGTTATTGTTTGTCAATTAAAATAAAATCAACCATAATTTCAGTGACTCAGAAGACTGAGGCAGGGGGATCTCAAGTTCAAACCCAGTTTCAGCAACTTAGCAAGTCCCTAAGAAACTCAGCAAGACCCTGTATCTAATAAAATATAATAAAGGGCTGGGGATGTGGCTCAGTGGTTAAGCACCCCTGGGTTCAATCCCTGGCACCAAAAATTAATTAACTAATTAACTAATTTAAAATAAAATAAACTCAAAGTTATTGCTGGTAACCAAGTCAACCATAGATTGACTTGGTTTGAATCTCAGCTGTGTCATTTATTAGCGAAGTGAACTTGGGCAAATTACCTAAACTCCTATTCCTTGGTTTCCTTATCAATTTACACAGATAACCAAAGCATCAATTTTAAACATCTGTTATAAGGATTAAATTGGTTAATAAATGTAAATGTGCTAGATCAGTGTCTGGCACACAAATGAAAAGTTTGAAATATTTATAAAATGAACAGAGGTGGGGCTGCAACTGTAGCTCAGTGGTAGAGTGCATACCGAGCACATGTGAGGCACTGGGTTCAATCCTCGGCATAAAAAGATAGATAAATAAATAAAATAAAGGTATTGTGTCCATCTAAAACTAAACTTTTTTTCAAAAAATATGCTGCCTCTTCTAAAAACTTAACAGAAGAGAGGAAGGAGAAGATAGCAGATGACCACTGTAAAGGAGGAGGAGTAAAAAATAAAGGTATTTTTAAAAAGAGGAAGAATAAACAGGAAAATTGGTTATTATTGGAGGAAGAGAACAAATAAGAGACAATATGAGGGACAAAAACCAAATTACGAACAAACAAATGTCAGATCAAAACAACTCAAATCCACCTAAGTCAAACCAAGGCTAAATAATAAGCAGGTGTTTGTGTGTGTACATATATATAAGTATATATATAAATAAATATCGCACACACCTCCACCTCCTCTCCACATAATCTTGAGAATGAAAAAATGTAAAATAAAATATAATGATACTGATTAAATTCAATATGTAGAAGAATAAAACTACGTCCCTATCTCTTACACTACACAAAGTCAAATCAAAGTGGATCAAAGACTTAGGAATTAGTCCAGAAACTCTGCAATTGCTAGAAAAAAAAAACATAGGACTAACACTCCAACATATTAGTGCAAGCACCAATTTCCTTAAACAAGACCCCTAGAGCTCAAGTAATAGAACCAAGAATCAATAAGGGGAATGCCATCAAATTAAAAAGCTTCTACACAATGAAGGAAAAAGGAGTCTACAGAATGGGGGGAAATCTTTGCCTACTACTCTCTGACAGGAGATTAATATCGAGCATATATAAAGAACTCAAAAAGCTTAACAGAAAAAAAAATACCTATAAAAAAACATAAATAATCAATAAATGTGCAAAATAACTAAACAGACATTTCTCAAAAGAAGAAACACAAATGACCAACAAATAAGTAAAATAAATGTTCAACATCTCCAGCAATCATGGAAATGCAAATCAAAACAACACTAATATTTCAAATCCCTCTAGTCAGAATTGCAAATCAAGAATACAAATAATAATAAATGTTGATGAGAATGTGAGGCAAAAGGACATTCATACATTGTTGATGAGATTGCAAATTAATACAACCACTCTGGAAAGTTTTATGGAGATGCCTCAAAAAGATAAGAATGGAATCACTATAAGACTATCCCACTCATTGGTATTTATCCAAAAGAGCTAAAATCAGTATACTGTAGTGATACAGACACACCAATGATTATAGCAGCACAATTCACAATAATCAAATTATGGAAACAGCCCAAGTGATTCTCAGTAGATGAATGGATTAAGAGTTTTACTCAGCCATAAAGAATGATAAAATTATGGCATTTGCAGGCAAATGGATGAAATTGGAGAATATCATGCTAAGTGAGATAAGCCAATCTCAAAAAACCAAAGGACGAATGATCTCGCTGATAAGTGGATGATGACACATAATGGGGGGTGGGAGGGGTTAGTGTTAGGGTTAGAGTTAGGGTTAGGGAGGGGGCAAGAATGGAGGAAGGAAGGACTATATAGAGGGAAAGAGGGGTGGGAGGGGTGGGGGGAAGGGAAAAAATAACCGAATGAATCAAACAACATTACCCTACGTAAATTTATGATTACACAAATGATACGCCTTTACTCCATGTACAAACAGAGAAACAACATGTATCCCATTTGTTTACAATAAAAAAAAAAAACCTTTTGAGGACTAGGGTTTTAGCTTAGTGGTAGAGTGTTTGCCTAGCATGTACAGTCTTGGATTTAGTCTCAACACCACATATAAATTATAAAATAAAAATAAGATTAAATTAAAAAAAAAGAATAAAATTGTGACATTAGCTAGTAAATGGAAAGAAATAGAGACCATCCTGGCAAGTTAAATAAGCCAGATTCAGAAAAATCAAGGGTCAAAATGCCTACTCTCATATGTGGAAGCTACAGCAAAATAAGGGGAAAATTTGGTAGGGCAGGGGAATCAGGTATCATGAAGATAAAGGGAAGATCAGAAGTAGAAAAAGGAGATCAAGAAGGAGGTAGGAGGGATGGGAAAGGGGAAGAAATGCAGAATGAATTGAATGTAATCACACTATATGCATATATAAATATACCATAGGTAATTTCACCTTTATGTATATGTAGAAAGCACCAGTGAGAAATTAACAAACAGGTAAAAGTAAGATCAATAGAGTAGAAGAAGAAGAGTGAGAGGGAAGAGGGAATGAAAGGGGGGAAATGGGGCATATGATATCATCAAAATGAATATAACTACTATGTATAACTATAATGCTCTAGAAAAATAAAAAAGAATACAGCATGAAACAGCATCTAGGCTTTCTAAAGTTAGAAATAATACCAATTGGGGATGGGTTATAGCTCAATGGTAGAGTCTATACTTAACAAACACTATGCAACAGCAAAATAAAGAATACAGATTATTTTCTTTCCACGTATATCACTGTTAAAGACAAAATTTTTGTAAAACCTAATTTTCTTTTCAAATGATTAAAGTTAATGTCTCAGATATGTTATATATATTTCTACATTAATTTAAAAATATTTGTTCTTGCCAAGCACAGCAGCACACACCTGTAATCCCAATGGTTTGAGGCTGAGACAGGAGGATTGTGAGTTCAAAGCCAGTTTCAGCAACTTAGTGAGGCCCTAAGCAACTCAGTGAGATCCTGTCTCTAAATAAAATATGAAAAAAGGGCTGGGGATGCGGCTCAGTGATTAAGGGCCCCTGGGTTCAATCCCTGGTGTCAAAAAAGCAAAAATTTGTTCAAGTGTTTCACCAGGTAAAGTATCAAGGTTACATACAGTTCTATGATTTGAATAAACATTTAGAAGCCATTTAACAAATGGACTTATTTCCTTGACAGCACATATGTAATAAGATTGCAATTTTTATAATTGACCAACTGATAGTCAACACAGCTATCATATGTAACATACCTTGATCTCTTTTTCAAATGGTTTGATAAAAGGTGAGCCTCTCATTGTCTGAGTTTTTATAATTTGATCATCAAGGATCGCCTGAATCTCATCCACTGAAGAAAGAATGCAGACTCCAGTATCTCGATACAGACTTATATGAAAAGCAATTTCATCCCAAGTTCCTATCATGTTATTCATGGCTTTCTCTAAGGAAAATTCCTAAAGAAGAGAAAGAGAGAAATAATGGAATGGTGAAAAGAGGACCTTATTTACTATATTACCTTTTCCTAAGTGAATTCAGTAAGCATTTGCTTTATTACACTAGCATTTCCTGACTATAATCTGTGGCATTATAACTTTTTATTAGAAAGTTTTCTTTTCTTTTTTTTTTTTTTTGTGGTACTGGGGATGGAACTCAGGGCTTTGTGCTTACGAGGCAAGCACTCTACCAGCTGAGCTATCTCCTCAGCCCTAGAAAGTTTGCTTAACAATTTAAATTTTTCTCAGAAGAATGTAGGTTTAAAGTTCACTTTTTGCTATAAAAACTACTGCTGTCAGTATTTAAATGGACAACAGGATAAAATGCCTGCTGGACTTTGAAGTGGTCTTTCTGCAGGCCAGGTCTGAGGATGTTTTCTGTGTATTTCAAGAACCCTTTCTCTATGGCCGTTTATGCTGTTAGGAAACACACACACACACACACACATACATACACACACACACCCCTATGTTACACATGCACCTCCCCCAAGATTGTTTTTTTTTAAATCTTTGTTTAATTTGTTTATTTTTATGTGACGCTGAGGATCAAACTTCATGTATGCTAGTCTAGTGCTTTACCATTGAGTTATAACCCTAGCCTCTCCCCAGGATTCTTAATGAAATAACTATATATCATGTATCTATGCAAGCTTACCATCTCCATGTTAGGAATCAGGAAGAGGTCAAAAGAGCCATTTTTAGTCTGGATTCAAGACAAAAAAGCACACTTTGTGCAGGAAAAAGAGTGTTCTTTTCTGATTTTCTCCCCCATCTCTACCCACTGCTATCCAGTACTAAGCACATTCAATCACAACACAGCTATGATTATTCGATTTACAAACTCATCAAAGTATTTCAGTTTATCTTTACCTTGCTTGCACCTGCACTTATCACTTCAAATTTATCCAAGTATGGTGTAAGGTTTAATTTCAAAACTTTTCTCAGTGTTGTTCCAGAGTCTGGAGTCAAGTCATAGCCAACAATTTCTGACATCTGTTTCCAGTGACGAGCTCTCATTCCTGGATTGCATAGAATGGAGACAGTAGGAATATACTCCTAATGGTAAAAATATAAACAATAATGTCATTTGACTCCCATACATATAGATTCTACAGACAAACCTTGAAAGTATAAAAAATACATTTCTTCAAATTATTTAATCTATTTACAGAAATACAATTAAAATCTCAATTACATTTGGAGGAAGAGAAAAACTAACAAAATGATTCTAAAGTTCACCTGATGAATAAACACATTTTTACATTCGAAGACAAAAATTTGTTTTGAAAGTTTAACTGAAAAATAATCATGTAAAAATAGCCAAGAAAATTACAAAAGTTATAAAGAATGAGGGATAAATGTTCTATAAATATGTATCTGAGGAAAGTATGGTAACTAAAGCTGTGGTATTTTTTTTTAGAAATTTCAAGTTGTTATATATACTATTTGTGGAAATATATGTTACACCAGGTGTGGTGGCACATGCCTGTAATCCCAGCAGCTCGGGAGGCTGAGGCAGGAGGATCATGAGTTCAAAGCCAGTCTCAGCAAAAACAAGGTACTAAGCAACTCAGAGAGACTCTGTCTCTAAATAAAATACAAAATAAGGCTGGGGATGTGACTCATCGATCGGGTGCCCCTGAGTTCAATCCCCAGTACCTGCCCCCCCCAAAAAAATATATGTTATAATATCAAAATATAGCATATAGTTATAAACACACACACACACATGAATGGGGAAAAAGCCTTACTGAAATGCAAAAATGTAGCTACGCTTTATTCTCTGCTAAGATCAAGAATTTATAATCATCATCTTGCATATTTCTATCTACTTTTAGGTACTCACTTTTCAAAATCATATAAATTTTGAAGTTATTTTTGTTTGAAAATAAAAATAAGATATTCAACAACACAATTTGTCATTCTTGATATCAACAGAACATTTTTCTTAAAATCGGGAACAAGATAAGTATACCCATTGTTACTACTTCTAATCAACATTGTATTCAGTGTTTCAGCCAGTTCAATAATTTACATAAATAAAAGATATGGGGGAAACATTAAAAACTATCTTTACCACACACACATCAGATAGAGCACTAATCTCCAGGATATATAAAGAACTCAAAAAACTTAACACCAAAAGGCTGAGGTTGTGGCTCAGTGGTAGAGCATTTGCCTAGCATGTGTGAGGCAGTGGGTTCAATTCTCAGCACCACATGTAAATATGTAAGTAAATGAATAAAATAAAAGGTCCATCAACATCTAAAAAATATTTTTAAAAAACAACACCAAAAATACAAATAACCCAATCAATAAATGGGCTAAGGAACAGAGCAGACACTTCACAGAAGATACACAATCAACAAATACATGAAAAAATGTTCAACGTCTCTAGTAATTAGAGGAATGCAAATCAAAACTACACTAAGATTTGATCTCACTCCAATCAGAATGGCAATTATCAAGAATACAAGCAACAGTAAGTATTGGTGAGGATGTGGGGAAAAAGGTACATTCATACGTTGCTGGTGGGACTGTAAATTGGTGCAACTACTTTGGAAAGCAGTATTGAGATTACTCAGAAAACTTGGAACACAGCCGCCATTTAACCCAGCTATCCCACTCCTCAGTTTATACCCAAAGGACTTAAAATCAGCATACTACAGTGAGCCAGTCACATCAATGTTTGTAGCAGCTCAATTCACAATAATAAACTGTGGAACCAACCTAGATATCCTTGAATAGATGAATGGATAAAGAAACTGTGGTATATATACACAATGGAATATTACTAAGCCTTAAAGGAGAATAAAATTATGGCATTTGCAGGTAAATGGATGGAACTAGATATATCTAGATATATGCTAAGTGAAATAAGCCAATCCCCCAAAACCAAAGGTCAAATGTTTTCTCTGATATGTGAATGCTGATGTGGGGCAGAGGGCAAGGGAAGAATGGAGGGAAGAATGGGCAGAGGGAAGTAAGGGGACGGGAGCAGGTATAGGGGCAAGAAAGATGGTGGAATGAGATGGAAATCATTACCCTAGGTACATGTATGACTGCATGAATGATATGACTGTACATTGTGTACATTGATGTACAATGAATTGAAATGCATTCTGCTATCATGTATAACTAATTAGATTAAAAATAAATTTTTTTTAAAGAAGGAAAGTGCCCATCAAAAATAGATAAATAAATGAGCAAAAGGAAGATCAGTAGAGTAGAGGAAAGAGAATGGGGGAGGGTGAAGGGGAGGGAAAGTTGCAGGGGCAGGTTTTGAAATCAAATTCCATGCATGTATGATTTTGTCAGAATGAACACAACTACTATATATAATTCTCTAATAAATTATATTTGGCCATAAATTTTAAAAAAAGACAAGGTGAAGACCTTAAGTTTTTCACTTTTCCCAACTTGTCAGAGAGCAACTCAAGGAAGGGTGACAGACTGTAAAAGTATTTTATTTTTCTATAAATAAAAAGGAAGAAAAGTAAAACAAACAATTAAAACAAAACCACTATGTTTCACAGATGGCTGTATATGTACAGTTTCTGAATATTAAATTAACATAAAGAAATTAATAAAATTTCTGTATGCTAGTCACAGCTAAACACATAAAAAATACCAATCTACAATAATAACAACAATAACAAAATGAAGTACACTGGGATAATCAAATTAAAACTGTGCAAAGTTGTTTGGGAGAAGTTATATAACTTCATTCAACAATTTTAATGAAAATCTAAATACAGTTAAATCTAATAAAATAAAAACAAATGTAAAAAACAGAGATTCACATAAGTGACAAGGGGTTATAGTCCAGAATATATTATAAGAATCCCCAAAGAATCCCCAAAATCAACAATAAAAACAGAAACAACCAACCACACAAATGGAGTCCAAAGTATAAATGAAATACGAAAGGCAAATTGAATGTAAATTCTGTGATGGTAGAGATTTTGGGGTTTTTTAACTGATATATCTCAATGAAGCACACAGAATAGTACCAATTATATCACTGTCAATCAATAAGAATTTGCTTTATAAATAAAATATATTTTATTGGAAATCAGGGGAATATAAATTAAAATCATATTCATATATAATGTTATATTTACTAGAGTAGCAAAAATCGTGACATCTGATGACGTGAGAATATTGGTATGGTGAGAGTTTAAATTGAGAAATAATTTGGAATTTTCTGGCAAAACTGAACAACCATATATTTTAGTATTCAGAAGTCTCACTACTAGGTATATATCCTGCTTAGAAAAACTCTTGCCCATGTACACTAGGACACAAAACTATAAGTTAACAGTATTACAGGTACATGAAAATGTGCTCAACATCATTAATAAAGAGGGAAACATGAATTAAAATTACAATGAGATCTCATTTGTGTTAGCCAGTTTTCCATCATTATGACAAAATACCCGAGAAAACAACTTAAAAGAGGAAAGCTTTATTTTGGCTCACGGTTTCAGAGGTTTGCCTCTGTGATAAACTGGCTCAATTGTTTCTGGGCTGTGCCAAGCAGTATATGATGGCAGAAAGGTGTGGCAGAAGAAAACTGCTTGCCTCATCAAAGCTAGGAAGCAGAGAGAGACAATGGAAGAGGACAGCGAGAAGATACACTCCTCCATAGTGCACCCCTTGTGACATACTTCCTCCAACAAGGCCTCACCTTCAACAGTTTTTCACCACCTCCCAATAATGCCATCGAATTATGAATCCACTGACACATTAATCCGCTGATGAGGTTAGTGCCTTCTAGATCCAATCACTTCCCCAAAACCCCACCTGAACTTTGCTGCACTGAGAGACAATCCATCAACACATGAGCCTTTAGGAGACATTACAGATCCATACTACACATCTGTTAGAATGGCAAAAAGATAAAAGTGTTGACAAGGATGTGGAGAAAATTAAATTCTTATGGACTCTGCTGGTGGGGACAGAAATTAGTACAACCATTATAAAAACAGGTTCCTCAGAAAATTAAAATTAGAACTACCACATGAACTAGTAACCTCACTTCTGTGTATACAAATCTAAAGAAAACGAAATGAGTATCTTGAAGAGATATTTGTACATCCATGTTCACTTCAGCATTATTCACAATAGCTAACCATGAAAACCACCTAAATACTCACCAAAAATGAATGGATAAAGAAAATGAGGCATATATGTGTATACACATACACATAACAGACAATATGGATGAATCCTGAGGGCATTAAGAGTGAAATAACTCAGAAAGAGATGACAAATATTATATGATCTCAGTTGTATGTAGAATGTAAAACAGTTAAAGTCATAACAACTGATAGAGCAGTGATTTTCAGGGTTAGGGCAATGAAGAAATGTTGGTCAAAGAATACAAACTTTCACTTGAAAGATGAATTAGTTCTAGGGATCTAAAATAGAGCACAGTGACTATAGTTAACAATACTTGTTAACTATAAATTTTAATGGTGAGAACATTTTAAAAAGGTAACTATGTGAGGTAATGGATGTATGTAACTGGATTTTGTTAATCATTTCATAATATCTACATAATCAAATAATCACATTGTAAACCTTAAATTTATATATATTGTCAATTATATTTCACCAAAGTTGAAAAAAGTATTAATAATAACATAAAACTACATATGGATGACATATTTTGATATGATTTTATAAACTATTAAATTCAAATTTGATTAAAACAAAAAAGTAAAGGAAACGGAAACACAAAATTATGACACATTTAACTTTAAGAGGAATTAAAGGGATAAAATAAGAAATGCACAGAAGGAAAACAACAGTATTAGTAACCTAAGGAGGAAAGGAGTCATGACTGTTCATTTTCTTACTGTACTTCATAACTTACATATGTGTTATATATATTCTTCAAGTATTAGATAATAAAAGTGTTGAGAAAAAAGAGCACTTACCTGTCCCTCTTCCCAATCCAAAGCCTTAAAATCACACTTATTTTTCTGATCCACCTTCATTAAAAAAAAAAAAAACCTTACCTGTTCTCCAAATGGCAAAATTAATTACTCCAGGCCCTATTCTCTCACGGGATACTGATATACTCTACTTAAGAATTAATTCATTCAGGGCTGATAATGTGGCTCAGTGGTAGAGCACTTGCCTAGCACATGTGAGGCACTGGGTTCAATCCTCAGCATCACATAAATATAAAAAAATAAAGGTACTGTGTTAATCTACAACTAAAAAATATTTTTTAAAAAAGAATTTCTTCATTCTATCACCTTGTACTAGTTGTCCAAAGTCTATTTTTCTACCACATTTTATTCTCGCTGATGTGCAAGAACCATTTCTTTTTTTTGTTTGTTTGTTTTTTGTTTTTTTTTTTTACATTTACATAGGGTAATGATGTTTATTTTATTTTTCCCCTCCCCCCACCCCTCCCACCCCTCTTTCCCTCTACACAGTCCTTCTTTCCTTCATTCTTGCTGCTCTCCTTAGCCTAACTCTAAACCTAACCCTAAACCTAATGCTAGCCCCTCCCACCCCCCATTATATGTCCTCATCCGCTTATCAGCGAGATCATTCGTCCTTTAGTTTTTTGAGATTGGCTTATCTCACTTAGCATGATATTCTCCAATTTCGACCATTTGCCTACAAATGCCATAATTTTATCATTCTTCATTGCGGAGTAATATTCCATTGTATAAATATGCCACAGTTTCTTTATCCATTCATCAACTGAAGGGCATCTAGGTTGGTTCCACAATCTGGCTATGGTGAATTGAGCAGCAATGAACATTGATGTGGCTGTATCTCTGTAATATGCTGATTTTAAGTCCTTTGGGTATAGGCCGAGGAGTGGGATAGCTGGGTCAAATGGTGTTTCCATTCCAAGCTTTCTGAGGAATCTCCACACTGCTTTCCAGAGTGGCTGCACTAATTTGCAACCCCACCAGCAATGTATGAGTGTTCCTTTTTCACCACATCCTCGCCAACACCTATTGTTGCTTGTATTCTTGATAATCGCCATTCTAATTGGGGTGAGATGAAATCTTAGGGTAGTTTTGATTTGCATTTCCCTTATTACTAGGGATGTTGAACATTTCTTCATATATCTGTTGATTACTTGTACATCTTCTTCTGTGAAGTGTCTGTTCATTTCCTTAGCCCATTTGTTGATTGGATTATTTGTATTCTTCGTGTAGAGTTTTTTGAGTTCTTTATAGATTCTGGAAATTAGCGCTCTATCTGAGGTATGGTTGGCAAAGATATTCTCCCACTCTATAGGCTCTCTCTTCACATTTCTGATAGTTTCCTTTGCTGAGAGAAAGCTTTTAAGTTTGAATCTATCCCAGTTGTTGATTCTTGCTTTTATTTCTTGTGCTATGGGAGTCCTGTTAAGGAAATCTGATCCTGAGCCAACAAGTTGAAGATTTGGACCTCCTTTTTCTTCTATAAGATGCAGGGTCTCTGGTCTGATTCCGAGGTCCTTGATCCATTTTGAGTTGAGTTTTGTGTAGGGTGAGAGATAGGGGTTTAATTTCATTCTATTGCATATGGTTTTCCAGTTTTCCCAGCACCATTTGTTGAAGAGGCTATCTTTTCTCCATTGCATATTGTTGGAACCTTTGTCTAGTATGAGAAAATTGTATTTATTTGGGTTTGTGTCCATGTCCTCTATTCTGTACCATTGATCTACCTGTCTATTTTGGTACCAATACCATGCCGTTTTTGTTACTATTGCTTTGTAGTAGAGTTGAAGATCTGGTATTGCAATACCCCCTGCTTCGCTCTTGCTACTGAGGATTGCTTTAGCTATTCTAGGTTTTTTATTCTTCCAGATGAATTTCATAATTGCTTGCTCTATTTCTGCAAGGTACATCATTGGGATTTTAATTGGAATTGCATTGAATCTGTATAGCACTTTAGGTAGTATAGCCATTTTGACGATATTAATTCTGCCTATCCAGGAACATGGGAGATCTTTCCATCTTCTAAGGATTTCTTGAATTTCTTTCTTTAGTGTTCTGTAGTTCTCATTGTAGAGGTCTTTCACCTCTTTTGTGAGATTGATTCCCAAGTATTTTTTTTTTTTTTGATGCTATTGTGAATGGGGTAGTTTTCCTAATTTCTCTTTCTGAAGATTCATCACTTATGTATAAAAATGCATTGGATTTATGAGCATTGATCTTGTAACCTGCTACTTTACTGAATTCACTTATGAGTTCTAAAAGTTTTCTGGTGGAATTTCCAGGTTCCTCTAAATATATAATCATGTCATCAGCGAACAGGGATAGTTTGAGTTCTTCTTTTCCTATTCGTATCCCTTTAATTTCTTTGGTTTGTCTAATTGCTCTGGCTAGAGTCTCAAGGACGATGTTGAATAGAAGTGGTGAAAGAGGGCATCCCTGCCTTGTTCCAGTTTTTAGGGGGAATGCTTTCAGTTTTTCACCATTTAGAATGATATTAACCATGGGCTTAGCGTAGATTGCCTTTATAATGTTTAGGAATGTTCCCACTACCCCAATTTTTTCTAGTGTTTTGAGCATGAAAGGATGCTGTATTTTATCAAATGCTTTTTCTGCATCTATTGAAATAATCATGTGATTCTTAACTTTAAGTCTGTTGATATGGTGAATGACATTTATTGATTTCCGAATGTTGAACCAACCTTGCATCCCTGGGATAAAACCCACTTGATCGTGGTACACTATCTTTTTAATATATATTTGTATGCGATTTGCTAAAATTTTGTTGAGAATTTTTGCATCGATGTTCATTAAGGATATTGGTCTGAAATTTTCTTTCCTCGATGTGTCTCTGTCTGGTTTAGGTATCAGGGTGATATTGGCTTCATAGAACGAGTTTGGTAGGGTTCCCTCCTCTTCTATTTCATGGAATAGTTTGAGAGTATTGGAATGAGCTCTTCTTTAAAGGTTTTGTAGAACTCGGCTGAGAACCCATCTGGTCCTGGACTTTTCTTTGTTGGTAGGCTTTTGATGACCTCTTCTATTTCATTGCTTGAAATTGGTTTATGTATGTGTTGTGTATGTCCTCCTCGTTCAGTTTAGGTAGTTCATATGTCTCTAGAAATTTGTTGATGTCTTCGAGGTTTTCTGTTTTGTTGGAGTATAGATTTTCGAAATAGCTTCTAATTATGTTTTGTATTTCACTCGTGTCTGTTGTGATGTTTCCTTGTTCATTCCGAATTTTAGTAATTTGAGTTTTCTCCCTCTTTCTCTTTGTTAGTGTGGCTAAGGGTTTATCAATTTTATTTATTTTTTCAAAGAACCAACTATTTATTTTGTTAATTTTCCAATTGTTTCTTTTGTTTCGATTTCGTTGATTTCGGCTCTGATTTTAACTATTTCCTGTCTTCTACTACTTTTGGTGTTGGTCTGTTCTTCTTTTTCTAGTGCTTTGAGCTGTAGTGTTAAGTCGTTTATTTGTTGATTTCTACTTCTTTTTTTGAATGCACCCCATGAAATAAATCTTCCTCTAAGTACTGCTTTCATAGTGTCCCAGAGATTTTGATATGATGTGTCTTTGTTCTCGTTTACTTCTAAGAATTTTTTTATTTCCCTCCTGATGTCTTCTGTTATCCATTCATCATATAATAGTGTATTATTTAGTCTCCAGGTATTGGAGAAGTTTCTGTTTTTATTCTGTCATTTATTTCTAATTTCAATCCATTATGATCTGATAGAGTACATGGTAGTATCTCTATCTTCTTGTATTTGCTAACAGTAGCTTTGTGGAATAAAATATGGTCTATTTTAGAGAAGGATCCATGTGCTGCTGAGAAGAAAGTGTATTCGTTCTTTGTTGGATGGTATATTCTATATATGTCCGTTAAGTCTAAATTGCTGATTGTGTTGTTGAGATCTATAGTTTCTTTATTCAATTTTTGTTTGGACGATCTATCCAGTGGTGAGAGAGGTGTGTTAAAATCGCCTAGTATTATTGTGTTGTGGTCTATTTGAATTCTGTAATTGAGAAGGATTTGTTTGACGTACGTGGATGAGCCAATGTTCGGGGCATAGATATTTATGATTGTTAAGTCTTGCTGATTTATGCTTCCCTTAAGCAGCATGTAATGTCCTTCTTTATCCCTTCTGATTAGTTTTGGTTTGAAGTCCACATTATCTGAGATGAGGATGGATACTCCAGCTTTTTTGCTGTGTCCGTGTGCATGGTATGTTTTTCCCCATCCTTTCACCTTTAGTCTATGGGTGTCTCTTTCTATGAGGTGAGTCTCTTGTAGGCAGCATATTGTTGGATTTTTCTTTTTAATCCAATCTGCCAGTCTGTGTCTTTTGATTGATGAATTCAGGCCATTAACATTCAGAGTTATTATTGTGATATGATTTGTATTCCCAGTCAATTGACTCATATTTGGTTTTGACATGATTTGGTTTCTCCTTTATTTGGCTATTCCTTTAGGCTAGTGCCTCCTGTTGCTGATTTGCATCGTTGTTTTTCATCTCTTCCTCATGGAATATTTTGCTGAGAATGTTCTGTAATGCTGGCTTTCTTTTTGTAAATTCCTTTAGCTTTTGTTTATCATGGAAGGCTCTTATTTCATCGTCAAATTTGAAGGTAAGTTTTGCTGGGTATAAGATTCTTGGTTGGCATCCGTTTTCTTTCAGAGCTTGACAAATGTTGTTCCAGGCCCTTCTAGCTTTTAGGGTCTGGATTGAAAAATCTGCTGATATTCTTATTGGTTTCCCTCTGAATGTAATTTGATTCTTTTCTCTCGCGGCCTTTAAAATTCTGTCTTCATTTTGTATGTTAGGTATTTTCATAATAATGTGCCTTGGTGTGGGTCTGTTGTAATTTTGTATGTTTGGAGTTCTATAAGCCTCTTGTACTTGGTTTTCCATTTCATTCTTCAGATTTGGGAAATTTTCTGTTATTATTTCATTGAATAGATTGTTCATTCCTTTGGTTTGTTTCTCTAAGCCTTCCTCAATCCCAATAATTCTTAAATTTGGCCTTTTCATGATATCCCATAATTCTTGTAGATTCTGTTCATGATTTCTTACCATCTTTTCTGTTTGGCCGACTTTGCTTTCAAGATTAAATAATTTGTCTTCAATGTCTGAGGTTCTGTCTTCCAGGTGTTCTATCCTATTGGTTATGCTTTCTATGGAGTTTTTAACTTGGTTTATTGTTTCCTTCATTTCAAGTATTTCAGTTTGTTTTTTTTTTCAGTATCTCTAACTCTTTATTGAAACGATCTCTTGCTTCCCGTATTTGGTCTTTTAACTGTTGATTGGTGCGATCATTTAATGCCTGCATTTGCTCTTTCATCTCCTCCTTCAATGCCTGCATTTACTCTTTCATCTCCTCATTAGCTTCCCTGATCGTTTTAATTACGTACATTCTGAACTCCCTTTCTGACATTTCTTCTGCTGTGCTGTCATTGGGTTTTATTGATGTAGTATCTAGGTTTGTTTGGGACATTTTCTTCCCTTGTTTTCTCATATTGGTCAGTTGTCAGTGGGACCCTGAGATATTGCAGTTTTCCGCTACTGGCTTATAGTGTCCCGGTAGATTTCCAGTGTATCACCTCCCAGCCTTCAGTAGCCTGAGGTCTTGGAGGAATCTGATAAAGCAGCTCATCCGAAGAAAACTGCCCCTAGCCCCCTACTGGTTCCACGGTTTGGAACTGGCTCTGTGCGGAAATGCTCTCACTGTGGGCCTGCGCCGTGCAGCTGGCCGTGTGGGAGGAGCCCACTGCCGGAGTGTGGAAGGCTACCTTGGGAAGACTCTAGCTGCCCTGCCCGGCTCCAATAAGCCACCTCTATCTGGGCCTGCCACCCGGGCCGAGCTTTACCCAGTGGGCAGACTCACCTGTGGCTCTATTTCAGTCCGAGTCTCTCAATGCCTCCCCTTCTTAACTCCTGGGTTCTGGAGCGACTAGGGGTGCAGTCTCCCTCTAGGCCGCCATCTTGGATCGCCCCGTGAAGAGAGCCTGCAGCCAGAGTGGGCAGAGCCGCCTGAAGAGGTCTCTGGCTGCCCTGCCCTAATCCCAGAGGGTGCTTGCTGATCGCGGCTCTCCGCTGGTTCGTTGCCGGAGTACGCTGCGCTGCAGGGGCTCCGGGACTCGGAGCTTGTTCTGGTCAGAAAGGCTCTCACTAGCGGGCCAGTTCCGTTCCAAGAACCTGGAGAAGCTGGCTGTGTGGGCGGGGCCCACCGCCGGAGTGCGCAGGGCTGCCTGTGAATGACTCTAGCTGCCCTGCCCGGCTCCGATAAGCCACCTCTATCTGGGCCTGCCACCCGGGCCGAGCTTTACCCAGTGGGCAGACTCACCCGTGGCTCTATTTCAGTCCGAGTCTCTCAATGCCTCCCCTTCTTAACTCCAGGGTTCTGGAGCGACTAGGGGTGCAGTCTCCCTCTAGGCCGCCATCTTGGATCGCCCCGTGAAGAGAGCCTGCAGCCGGAGTGGGCAGAGCCGCCTGAAGAGGTCTCTGGCTGCCCTGCCCTAATCCCAGAGGCTGTTTGCGGATCGTGGCTCTCCGCTGGTTCGTTGCCGGAGTACGCTGCGCTGCAGGGGCTCCGGGACTCGAAGCTTGTTCTGGTCAGAAAGACTCTCACTAGCGGGCCAGTTCCGTTCCGAGAACCTGGAGAAGCTCAAGAACCATTTCTTATTTATCCTTGCCCCTTAACACATAAAAAATATCCTTTCAGTGGTGGTCAAATATTTTCTGGATTTAATTTTATTTGTATCCATTCTATGCATGCAAACAATGTTCAATTTCACTAATGAAATTAACTATTAGATATGGCCAAAAGTCAATTTGAGAGACCTAGAGGGAAAAAAATTACATTATTAGACCCTCCTAATATCAATATCCAAGCAAATTTAGCAAATGGAGAAAAAAACATTTAGATTTGAAAGGAGTAAGAATCTCCATTCTCAGATGGCATGATCTTCAATATAGAAAATCTTAAGCAATTCATTTTAAAAAATGAGAACTACAGCTGGGTGCAATGGCACACTCCTATAATCACAGTGACTTGGGAGGCTGAGACAGGAGGATTCCAAGTTTGAGACCAGCCTCAACAACTTTGCAAGACCCTAAGCAACTTATCGAGACCCTGTCTCAAAATAAAAAATAAAAATGACTGACTCAGAAGTTAAGTGACTGAGTTCAATCCCCGATTAAAGAGAGAGAGAGACAAAGACAGAGAAAGAGAGATGACAGACTGAGACTGAGACTACATACTATTCCTCAGTATTTAGCCCAAAGAATTAAAGTCATCATACTATAGTGATACATGTACATCCATGTTCAAAGCAGCACAATTTATAGTAGCCAAATTATGGAATCAGCTTAGGTGTTCATCAACAGATGAATGAATAAAGTGTGGTTTATATACCACAAATTATGTAATTTGCAGGAAAATGGATGGAACTAGAGACCACTATGTGACGGGAAATAAGCCAACTCAGAAGGTCAAAAGTCATGTTTTCTCCCATATATGGAAGCTAGAGAGGAAGGAAAAGATAGTGGAGGTGGGAGGAACAGGGATCTCATGAAGATGAAAACTGGCTAAATTATATTGCTACATCATGTGCATGTGTGAATATCTAACAACAAATTCCATCATTATGTATAACTATAATGTACCAATTAAAAATGTGGAAAGAAAAAATTGAGAACTAAAAATCAAGGTTGCAAGATACAAGATCAATACACAAAAATCAAATATTTAAGCAATCCAAAATTAGAAGTGGGGGAAAAGTATCACACATCATAGCATCAAGAAGAATAAAGTACTTATGAATAAATTAAATGAAAGAAGTGCAAGACTTTAGCAAGACAAAATGGCAATGCATATAATCCTAAAGACTTCAGAAACTGAGGCAGGAAGATCACAAGTTCAAGGACAGCATGAGCAATTTAACAAGACCCTGTCTCAAAGTTAAAAGGGTTGTGGATGTAGTTCACTGGTAGAGCTCCCTGGGTTCAATGCTCTGATACTTCAAAATGAAAGAATAAAAAGTATAAGACTTATAGAGTAAAAATTACAAATAATAGTTTAAAATTAAAGAAGACCTAAATAAATAGAAATATACTCTATGTGCACATAAAACAAAATAAAATGGACTGGGGATGTAGGTCAGTGATAAAACACCCCTGGATTCAATCCCCCAAAAAAGTAAAAAATGAAAAGATAACCCACTAAATGAGAGAAACTTTTATTTCAAAAAACCTGAGATTTACATCTAGAATATATTAAAGAACTAAAATTCAATAAGAGACAAATAGTCCAATTAAATGGACAAAGGATTTGAATAGTATTTCTCCAAAGATGACATACAAATGACCAAAAACACATGAAAAGATGCTCAACATGAGCCATCAAGTAAATGCAAATCGAAACCTGAAGGTGATACAATTTCATACCCAGTAGGATGGCAATAATTAAAAAGATGAACAATAACAAGTATTGACTAGGATATAGACAAATTGGAATCTTCATGCATTGCTGATGTTAATATAAAATGGTATAGCCACTCTGTAAAAGTTAAACATTAAATGACCATGTGACCCTGCAATTCTACCCTGAGATATATACTCAAAAAAGTGAAACATATTCACATGTATGTTTGTGTTGTACACGAATGTTCATAGCAGTATTATTTTCAATAGCCAAAAAATGAAAATGCAAATGCCCATCAATTAATGACTGGATAAACAAGTTGCAGTATACCCATACAATGAAATATTATTCATCAATAGACATGAATGAAGTACTAAAATGCTACAACATGGATATACCTTGCAAACATGCTAAATGGAAGAAGTCACAAAAGTCACATATGATTTCATTTATAAAAAATTATAAAATAAACAAATTCATAGAGAAAGTGATTTAGTAGTTGCTATGCCTAGGAGGAGGAGGGAATGGAAGAGTGACTGCTAACATCTGTTGATTTAGTTTTTAGAACAATGAAGATGTTCAAAAATTAAAAGACAGTCATGGTTGCACGACACTGACTTTTTAAAAAGTCACTGATTATATTTTAAAGGGTGGATTTTAGGGTATATTATACCTCATTAAAGCCATTATAAAAAATACAAGCCAATAAAAAAGAAAAACAGCTAACTACTGGTAAAATTATTGCAATTATAAGTATGTAACAATTTTTTTAAACATGAAAGCAGTCAACAAACATTACCCCACTTCAATTTCTTTCCATTGTGCGCTATGTAGGGTATTAGGATCAAATTTTTTAGTTTTTCAACAGGTGTTACCAAAATTTATTTAAAACCTGGGGCAGGGTAGGAAGTGGTGGTTGTCCTTATGTTTAAAGACTACTCTATTCAACTCACTGTTTACTATTTACTAAAAGGTCACAGACTATACTTACATGTTTGCTTTTGTTTGGCAGAGATGCAAACAATTTCTGTCAACTATAAATGCTATCTCCACATGTTATGGCTCATTATCCTATATGACATTACTTGCTCTTATATCAATACTAGCAATTTTTATTTAACACTTCTTTATTAAATTATCTATAAATGCTCATCTCTTCAAATGCTTTTTGAAGTAGTCCTACCAACTTCTAGATTCTAATAAACAAAATACAATATTAGACACTTTTCATTTTTGTATGAGTTATATTTATATTTCATGTAAATAATAATTTAATAAACTTTTAAAACTGGAGGACCATAATCTAGTAAACTTTAAAAAAATTTTTTTTAGTTGTAGATGGACACAATACCTTTATTTATTTTTATGTGGAAGATGGAACCCAGTGCTTCACACATGCTAGGCAAACACTCTACCACTGAGCTACAACCCCAGCCCCATTAGTAAACTTTGTATTTTGCTTAATAAGGACATTGAATTTTTGCTTTTAGTTCAAATTCATTTCCTTTTTATATTCCAAGTTTTCCTTTTTTATTCCAAGTTACCCTTACATGATCTGCTACTCAATAAAGAGAAACTTATTCAAATAGGGTAACAGAAGATTTTTCCAGGTAACTGTTTACTATCAAGAAGCAATATCAATAAATCCTTGGGAAATGGATCCATGGTCTTTATACTTTTGTCAAGGACCAGTTGCTCTGGACTGAAGAATCCTAATTCATTTAATGTTGATCTAAGCTCCTGTTGACATAAGGAATTGACTTCCTTATGAGCTTTGTCCTTAACAAGCTCTAAAATGTGAACAGTACTAGAAAAATCATTCAACTATCTGCATTTAATCATTTGGAAGGTCTACGCCCTTTGTATACTTATAGCTAGTTGTGACTGTCTTTTATATTTATCAAGCATTGTTATGTGAAGGGACAGATTTCAATGGTTTCTGTAGGAAAGAAATAAAAAAAAAATCTCATAATAAATCAAATTTTCTGGATTCAGTTTTGATTTTGCTTCCAAATTTTTAAATTTCTCTTCATTAGTACTTGATGGAAACAGTTCTACCAGGTATTTCTTGAGTTATTCTTAAGACTCAGTATCTATGGGTCAACAACTTCTGGAATAAAACCACTTTTCCTCCTAAGTATTTTGCAAATGTGTAAATTTTTAAATGTATTCATCCTGAAAAAAACATCTAAAATATTATTCAAAGTTTGAATTACACCAAACTAATGGTAAGCTGTTTCATTTTGTTTAGTTTTTGCTATTGTTTGGGTAAGTGTCCCTCCAGAGGCCCAGGTGTTAAAAGTTTTGTTCCCAGTGTGTAGTACTATTGGTAAACAATGGAGTCTTTAAGAGGTGGGGCCTAGTTGAAAGTTTGTTCCTGGCTCCTAGTTTGTGTTTGTTTCTCTCTCTCTCTCTCTCTCCCCCCCTCCATCCCTCCCTCCCTCCCTCCCCGCCTCTCTCACTGCTTTCTGGACATAAAATGAAACCTCTGAAACTATGAACCAAAATAAACCTCTACCATTTTAAGTTGATGATGTCAGATATTTTGTTACAGTAATAGAAAGCTAACAATTTTATTCTAGTAAATTATAAACAGTTACATAATCTTCCTATGCTTTCCACCTACTGATTTGATGTCATTTTCAGAAGGCAATATGCCATAATAAGTCTGAGCAATCATCTTCTGCCTTTCTTGGGTCAGAGGAACCCTTTGTCACCATGTTGCCAGATCTGGCTTTATATGTATGTTTTCTTTGATCAGCTCCAAATGCAACTAATATTCACCACCTAATCAGTTTTTTCTATACACTATC
Source organism: Sciurus carolinensis (assembly GCF_902686445.1). Classification (NCBI taxonomy): domain Eukaryota; kingdom Metazoa; phylum Chordata; class Mammalia; order Rodentia; family Sciuridae; genus Sciurus; species Sciurus carolinensis. Next base: position 51,832,156 of record NC_062229.1, on the reverse strand, counting down.
CCAAATAGTGCTGATTCATGATAAGAGGCTAGAGATGTGGAACTGAGACACTAAAAAGTCAAACACGCAACCATTTTTAATTGAAAAGATGAGAGGGGCAGGGCCTCTGGGCCCATGGCTGTTATCCCAGTGGCTCAGGAGGCTGAGACAGCTTCAAAGACAGCCTAGCAACTCAGCCAGGCACTAAGCAACTTAGCAACACTGTTTCAAAAAAAAAAAAAAAAAAAAATGTAAAAAGGCCTGGGGATCTGGCTCAGTGGTTAAGCACCCTGAGTTCAATCTCTGGTACCAAAAAAAATTCTTAAAAAGCTAGAGGAGGAATGTCCCTTCTCTTTGCCCTTTCCACTTCCTCCCAACATTGATCCCTCAACTCTCATATTCCCCATGTCCAGAATAGAAAGTAGGATTGAGTCAGAGCTTGAGCAAGAGGTTGAGGCAGAAAAGAAACTTTGAAAATCTAATTGTTTTCTGGTTATTTTTCCTCAGTGCCATCCCCAGTCCATATTCCTTTGATTACAATTAACAGAGATGCAATCCACTCATTTAAAAAAAGGGGGTAAAGAGCAGGAGGAGGAAGACACTATTACCTTGCAGATTCAAAGTGAGATGTGGCAGAAATAAATGCCTCAAGTACCTATTCTGGAGCCTAAGGAGGTCTCTTTATTTCCTTTTTCTTTAAGTATCAATGTCATCTCTCAAACCAGCTACCCTGTGACTACAGGGAGCTCACAACTCATACCTTCACAGCTTATGAGTAAAGAAAAAAGAGTCTCCTTTCCAGAGTCAGGTTCAAAAATTCCATGGAGAACTCTAGTTGACCCAGTTTGTGTTACAGGCTATCCCTGAACCAATTATTATGTCCAGAGAGATGATGTATTAGAATTGGTCAATCTTGATGACCACCTGAGGATAAGACTATCTAGATACTGAACAAACCCATTTTATTCACAACTAGATAAGGTCAGAGGATAGATTTTATATTTTATATAACATGCAACACAATGTTGAGAAGACATTATAATATTAAATGCCATAATAAATACCTTAAAAGCCTTTATCTGCTCCATTACTGAAGCGCACATAATAATTGTAGGATTATCTTTTGGTTCTTCTTCAGGTTTCTCTTCTATCAGAGATCGTTTCCTTGCTGCCTTTCTTTTTTCTTGTAATTCTTTCTTTTGTTTCATTTGGAAAAATTTCAATGTCTTAAAAATCTCCCGGGAAAATTCTTCTACATCAGCTTCCATGCTTTCCCCATTGAGGTCCAAAAACCCTCCATCCATCCACCTGAATTGAAAAAGAAAAAGTAGTATTAAACTTAGGTTTTTGGACCATGAGAGGCCTTAGAGAGTCTTTGGGTTAGAAACCTCTTCTTTTTACTGGGGATGGATTTGTAGCTCAATTTGTAGAGCATTTGCCTAGCACATGTGAACACTGTGTTTGATCCTCAGCACCACATAATAAATAAATAAATAAATAAATAAAGGTATTGTGTCTGTCTACAACTAAATATATTTTTAAAAATTAATTTTTACTGGTACATTATCATTATACATAACAGTGGGATTCACTATGATATATTCATACATGCACATAGCATAATTTGGTCTGCTTCATTTCCCATACCTTCCTTCTTCACCTCCTCTTCCCAATCTCCTTTTACTACTCTACTGATCTCTCTTCAATTTTCATAAAGTTCCTTTTCTTTCCTTTTTTCTCTCTAGCTTCAACATGGGAGAATACATACAACCTTTGACTTTCTGAGTCTAAAATCTCATTTAGTATGATGTTGTCCAGTTCCAACCATTTTCCTGAAAATGACAATATCATTCTTCTTTATGGTTGAGTAAAACTCAATTGCATATATATGTCACATTTTCTTTATTCATCCATTGATAGATACCTAGGCTGGTCCATTCACACTTGGCTATTGTGAATCATTCTGCCACAAACAGGGATATGCATGTATTACTACGGTATACTGACAAATTCTTTTGGATAAATATCGAGGGGTGCTACAACGGCTCATATGGTGGTTCCATTCCTAGTCTTTTGAGGCATCTCCAAATGATCTCCACAGTGGTTGTACTTATAATACCACCAACAATAGTTCCTTTTCCCCCACAACCTCACCAGTACTTATTATTTGTATTCTTGATGATTGCTATTCTTACTGAAGTGAGATGAAATCTCACTTTGCATTCCTTGATTGAGGAGATGTTGAATTTTCTTTCATATATTTGTTGGCTGTTTGTATATTTTCTTTTGAGAAATAGTCATTGTTTAGTTCATTTACACATTTATTGATTGGGTTATATAAGCACATTTTATGTATGTTAAGTTTTTTCAGTTCTTTATGTGTTTTGGATATGAATTCTCTGTCAGAAGGTGGCTGGCAAAGATTTTCTCTTATTCTGTATGCTCTTTCTTCATACTCTCAATTGCTTCCTTTGCTGTGCAGAGTCTTTTAATTTGATACCATGTCATTTATTAATTATTGGTTTTATTTCCTAAGCATCAGGGGTCTTATTGAATAAGTTGATGCCTGCACCTATATGTCAGAGTGTTGACCCCCTCTGGCAGTCACATAGTTTCTTGTCTTATTCCCAGGTCTTTGATCCACTTTTAGTTGACTTTTGTGTAAGGTAAGAGGGATCAAGTTTCATTCTTCCATGTATAAATATTCATTTTTCCTAGCACCATTTGTTATAGTTTGTCTTTTCTCCAACATGTTTTTGACACTTTTGTCAAGGATCAGATGACTATCCATGCAGGTTTTTCTCTGTAGCTTCTAGTCTATTCCATTATCTATATGTCTGTTTTTATGCCAGTACCATACAGTTTTTCTAACTCTGAAGTACAATTTGAAGTCAGGAATTGGGATACCTCAGGCACTGTTCTTGTTGGGACTAATGACACTTTAACTAACTCAGGCTGACTCCTTACTTCCTGGCGGGTGAGCAAGATCAAGGCCTCAAAGGCAGTTTCAAAAGTTAACAATAAATCGGACAACTGTCAGGGATTGGTTAACCACAGTTCCACAAACGTGATCAGCTCAGTGCTTGCCATATAGTCCTATGGGACTCTCGCCTGCATGACACCCCACCACCACCTTGCTGACCTTTAAGCTGATTGGTTCCCTACATAAAAGCTGTGTCACTTCCTCAATAAACGAGTTCCTGCTGTGATCTTCCTCCCCCGGAGGGCTGGGTGCAGGTGGTCAGTGGGCCCTACCTTTTCCAGTCTGGCCTTGTTAGGGAATGCTCCCTTCCTTCGTCACTGATCGAGAAGAGCAAGGGGGCTAAAGACCCCAACATGTTCTTATTGTTTTTATTGTTCAGAATTGTTTTGGCTATCTGTAAGTTTATTCTTCCATATAAATTTCAGGACTATTTCTTAAAGGTCTGTGAAAAATGTCATTGGTATCTTACTAGAGATTGCATTGAATCTGTCACTTTTGGTAATATGGCCATTTTAACAATATTAATTTTGCCTATTCTAGAACACAGGAGATCTTTCCATTTTCTAGTGTCTTCTTCAATTTCTTCAGTGTTTTGTAATTTTCATGTAGAGGACTTTCACCTCCTTAATAAGATTTATTTCTAGATTTTTAAACTTTTTGAAGATATTGTGAATGGAATTGTTTTACTAATTTATTTTTCAGCAGGTTTATTATTAGAGTATATAAAAGTTATTGATTTTTGTATGTTAACTTTATATCCTGCCACTTTGTTGTATTTATCAATTCTAAAAGTCTTCTGGTAGAACTTTTTGGGTCTTGTAAGTAGGCTCATTTCATCTGCAAAGAGTGCTAATTTGACTTCTTTCTTTCCTATTTGTACCCTTTTTATTTCCTTCTTTTATGTAATTTTTCTGATTGAAATTTTAAATATTATATTAAGTAGTACCATATTGACCCCTCATTTTTGTAAATGAAATATATGACAGCAAAAGCAGTTACTAGTTTTTCTCAATGACACAGGTAGAGCTGACGGTACAGAGAACTAAAATCATCCTTTTAACTACACTGCATGTGATAAAATATGCATTAGATTACAAATGGGCAACTAACTGTAGAGAAAAATGGAGTCTTGTTTAAGAGTGCTTTCAAAAAGTGAAATCAGGGCAAGGAGTAAACAACTCGTATGAGAAACTTAGTGGTCTGGCAGTGCCCCCGTTCAAGGACAGATAAACTCTCTGTCTGAGAACATTGAAAAAAAAAAACTTAAAGACATCTGGTTTCTGCTCTCAAGGCCTGGCTCCTGGCCATATCCAGGTCTGGACACCAAACGTACTGATGGCACTGAGCCCAGTGGCTCCAGACAATAACTTTAAATGTTTACTCCAGTGTATTTAAGAGAGATGTGAAGCACTCAAAGGTGACAAGACTGCTTTCTTTGGTTATGTATGCTGCGAAATGCCCGTGATGTCTCTCCGGTGCTGAGTTGGTATGCTACCTGGGATGGTTTTCCTTTTGTATATACTTTATATGTCTTAATAAATACTATCTTTTCCTATACAACTTGTGGTGGTACATTTAGCAGATCGACCCATATAAATTATAAGTCTGTGCACAGCAACAGGAAATATGTTCCCAGACACTAACACTACCCAAATAAAATACAGATTTATCCCATTCATTTAATTTTTGATGTAAATATAAGTCAAGTTAGTTAATTTTATAATAAAGTGAATTGACTCTGGACAACCCAAATGATACTTCAGAAATTATATTGATTAAGTTAGGTGACACATTAGCGTCACTGATGCTCCTCTTATACGATACTTGATTCTCATTAAAATGAATAAGTCCTACTTTTAAACATTTAACCAAAATAAAAAAAAACAACTTATATTTTACATATTCTTATACATCATTTGCTTAATTTTCATTACATTACCAGAAATTACCGTTTTTCTGTTCGTTGCCATTTCAAAACAAAATTAAAAAACTTCTGATAGGGCTCAATGTTAACTTTTAATTTATCCAGTTCAGGATATTTTGTCAATTCCCATTTGAAAAGTTCCTCTTCCTTATTAATAAACTGAACTGCTTCTTCAGATTCCTGAATGCGTTTCTGTAGCTGTCTTACATCTGTCACATACTGAAAGCAAATAAAATTTTGCCTTAAAAAACATCCAGGTTGGGGCTGAGGATTCAGCTCAGTTGGTAGAGTGCTTGCCTCGCATGCACAAGGCCCTGAGTTCAATCCCCAGCTACCCAGCACCACAAAAAAAAAAAAAAAAAAAAAAAAAAAAAAAAAAAAAATCCCCAGTGATGTTATAAAAATGAGATGATATATTGCAAAGACTATATCCTTATATTTATATAGAAATTTAAAAATATTAACTTCATAACATTATATGATAGAGAACAAAATATATGATTACATGTACTCTACAAATAAAAAAGTTGTCATAAAAAAATCACATACATAGTACTAATTCTAGGCCTAAGAGTGAAGTAAGTCTTTGCAATAGTAAGCATATTTTTCCATGTTTTAAAATTTATGTTAGTATCCTTATTAATTTATGGGTAAGCCACACTAATGCCATAAATACTAAATCAAACCTGTTGCATGCGTTCTAGCTCGGCAAATTCTGTAAACTCCTCCATGCGGCGTGATTCCTTTTCTATTTCCAAAATCAGTTTCTCTCTCTTGGCTAGTAGTTCGTTTTCTCTTGTATGTTTAGCATTCTCAATGAGCTTTTTAAGAGATAATTCAATGATATTAATTACTATAGTACCAATAAAGTTTTCAAATAAAAAATCTAAATACCTTGCGTTGTTAACAAAAACCATCAGAGAAAAATAAAAAATATTGTCTATGATGACTGATAAAGAAATGCAAAGAATAAACCACACCAAAAAAATTTCTAGATCTCCAAAGTGACTAACAATTCTTATTAGGTATTTAACAGATTCTCAGATAATAATAAAAAGCTACCCTTTATTGAGAAAGTACAAGTCTTATATCAAAAGCAATTAAATACCTTATCTACATTACCACAGGTATTATTATTTTTAATTCAGAAATGAAGAAAATGAGGCATATCCAAGATCACAAAATCATAAAAGTCAAAATTTAGATTTGAACCCTGTTTCATCTGATTGAAGTCCATGCTTTCTATTACTATTCCATTTACCTCCCAACTTAGTTATGCTGATTTGTATTAAGAATTTTTCAAATTTTGAACTACATTCAGTCTGATACAAAATGCTAAATCTGCTTTTGTCTCTATGATATTAAGTTATTAACATCTGAGTTTCATTTTTCTTATCTATGAAATGGGAGAAACAGGAGAACCTGGGATTTTTTACAAATATTTGATGGGTTAATAAAAGGAAAACATTTCGTTCAGCACTTACTACCATCAATTTATGTAATAGTCTGACTTTTTTAATGTCAGCTCCCTTTCTTACCAAACCCTGTGAGTTAAACCTCAAAGTGTATCCTGAGTCTTCAGGGACATAAATGTGGTCAGACTCAAATTTACAATGAAATATCCAGTTTTTAAAAGTAGGTGGCAAGTAGGTATGAAAATTAAATGTGTACATGTGCTGAAAATGTCAGAATATAAACATACATACAGAAAAATACATTTACCTCATCATTTTCATTAAAGACAGGACTGATTTTTCTAGGCCACATGAGGACAGTTGCATTTAAAGCTAAGTCTTCTTGAGGATATAGAAAATTATCTAAAAAGTAACTCATTTGGCGTTTAGATTCCTGAAAAAGAAACTCTAGATAAAATATACCATATGGAAAATCTGAGGCATTATGAAAATCCAACAACCTCTAATATTCTTTCAAATTTCAATGTGACTCAAATTAGTTATCAATATTTTATGCAATTCTCAAATCACAAGGGTATTTCAATAGGTATTATATTAATTTGGATCAGGTCATGCAATTGTATTTTTATAGAGGCAGTAAAGTAAAGCTTTTCAAGATTTTTACGTGCAGATGGCAAAATAAAAAGGTACATCAGCAATGCGAAGAAAGAGCCTACAGAGTGGGAGAAAATCTTTGCCAATCATACTTCAGATAGAGCGCTAATCTCCAGAATCTATAAAGAACTCAAAAAACTCTACACCAAGAATGCAAATAATCCAACTGACAAATGGGCTAAGGAAATGAATAGACACTTCACAGAAGAAGATATACAAGCAATCAACAAACATATGGAAAAATGTTCAACATCTCTAGTAATAAGAGAAATGCAAATCAAAACCACCCTAAGATTCCATCTCACCCCAATTAGAATGGCGATTATCAAGAATACAAGCAACAACAGGTGTTGGCGAGGATGTGGGGAGAAAGGTACACTCTTACATTGCTGGTGGGGCTGCAAATTAGTGCAGCCACTCTGGAAAGCAGTGTGGAGATTCCTTAGAAAACTTGGAATGGAACCACCATTTGACCCAGCTATCCCACTCCTTGGCCTATACCCAAAGGACTTAAAATCAGCATATTACAGAGATACAGCCACATCAATGTTCATAGCTGCTCAGTTCACAATAGCCAGATTGTGGAACCAACCTAGATGTCCTTCAATTGATGAATGGATAAAGAAAATGTGGTATATATATACAATGGAATATTACTCAGCCATAAAGAATGATAAAATTATGGCATTTGCAGGCAAATGGATGAAACTGGAGAATATCATGCTAAGTGAGATAAGCCAGTCTCAAAAAACCAAAGGAAGAATGATATCGCTAATAAGTGGATGATGACACATAATGGGGGGTGGGAAGGGTTAGTGTTGGGGTCGGAGTTGGGTTTAGGGAGGGGGGCAGGAATGGAGGAAGGAAGGACTGTATAGATGGAGGGGAAGGGTGGGAGGGGAGAGGGGAAGGGAAAAAATGGCAGAATGAATCAAACAACATTACCCTATGTAAATTTATGATTACACAAATGGTATGCCTTTATGCCATGTACAGACAGAGAAACAACATGTATCCCATTTGTTTAAAATAAATTAAAAAAAAAAAAAAGGTACTCTTCACCCTCCTTGCATATGACTAAAAAAGGTGGTGTTCAAATACTCAGCAACTCTTGAAATTTTCTAAAGGATCTTAAAATCATTTTATTCCTAGATTTAAATTTTTTTGAGTCTTTTGTGAAAAAGATTTTATTATCTATAGTTTTATTTTGCATTTCCAGTGATATTGCCATTTATTTATTTATTTATTTATTATTTATTTATTTATTTATTTATTTATTTTTGGCTACTTAACATTACAGCAATAGTCCAGGAGTTTAGGGGTGAATATCAAAGTGAAAAAAAACTTAACAGATTAATCTGAGTAGAGAAAAAGAATATTTTTTTTATCTCCTATTACTTTTTTTTTTTTTTTTGGTACTGGGGATTGAGCTCAGGGGCACTCAACCTCTGAGTCACACTCCCAGCCCTATTTTGTATTGTATTTAGAGACAGGGTCTCTCTGAGTTGCTTAGGACCTCGCTAAGTTGCTAAAGCTGGCTTTGAACTCCTGATCCTCCTGTCTCAGCCTCCCAAGCCACTGGGATTACAGGCATGTTCTACCAAGTCTAGTCCCTATTGCATTCATTGATCCATATGTTGTATCATAGTGCTGTGATATTTAAAAATTGAAATTCAGATTTAAAGGCTAATTTAAGTTTTAGATTTTATGTTATAGAAATATATATATAATACATACAGAGATATAACTTAATAAAAATTGATTCATACAGTTAATTACATTAATACATTAAAAGAGGAAAAAGTATGAGAACATGCAAGCATCTCTACAGATACAAAAGAAAGTGTTAAATAAAATTCAATATCTCCTCATAATAATGTTTAAAAAGCCAGTAGTGTATCAACAACAGAAGGGAACTCAATAATTTAATAAAAGTATTTACAGAAAAATGTACAGTAAATGCCACATTTAATAGTAAAACCTTGAAAGCTTTCTCTTTGAAGATGAAATAAAGACAAGAATGCCTGCCATCATCTACTGCTATTTAACACTGCACTACTAGAGGTTCCATCCAGCCCAATATAAGCAAAGAAAATAAAGTTTTAGAAATGTGTAATATTTGAGCCAAGCACAGGAGTGCATGCCTGTAATCCCACTGGCTCAGGAGGCTGAGACAGGAGGATCATGAGTTCAAAGCGAGCCCCAGTAACTTAGCAAGGCCCTAAGCAACTCAGTGAGACCCTGTGTCTAAATAAAATACAAAAAAGGACTGGGGATGTGGCTCAGTGGATTCAATCCCTAGTACCAAAAAAAAAAAAAAAAAAAAAAAGTGTAATATTAGATGAAGACAGAAATAAAACTATTTATAAGCTACATGATGGGTATATATAGACATTCTAGAATAGTCTTCAGATAAACTATTAAAATAAAAAATAAAAATATATTAAATTTTTTTGATAAGAAAAATTTAAAAGTTAACCTCGAGGGTGATGAATATTAGTATATAAAATAAATTTTATATTATAGTCTAATGTATAAAATAAATATTCATAAGTCTACAGTGATATAAATGAATGACTGAATAAATTTTAAAATGGAAGGACACAGACAGATCTCATATGTAGGAAAAGTCCAATAAATTATATAGATATTCCATCTTAAAGGAGGGAGAACATAACTTCCTACTTCTTAAATATGGGCTGTACATAGTGACTTCTTTCCAAAGAGTACAAAATGGGCTGCACGTAGTAGTGCATGCCTATACTTCTAGTGACTCAGAGGGCAGAGGCAGGAGAATCACAAGTTTGAGAGCAGCCTCAGCAACTTGAATGAAAAATTAAAAACTTTTAAAAAGGGCTGGGGATATAGCTCATTTGTAAAGCACCCCTGGGTTCAATCTCAAGTATCCCCCACAAAAGAGAGAGAGAGAGAGAGAGAGAGAATAAAATAGAATGGGGTAAAAGGAAGATTAGAGAAACTTGACAAACACTAGTTTCACCAGGTATCAAGACCAACATCAACAGTGATGTCATATTATTAATATATTCCCTTGATATAATAAGATGAAAATGGTACTTTATTCTGTTCTGTGATCCTCCTCCAAAAACACCCCCATGCATTAGTCTCATCATGAGAAAAACATTAATAGAGGGCCACTCTATAATATACCTAACCACTACTCTTCAAAACTATCAAGCCATCAAAAACAAACAAAAAAGCCTAAGAAACTATCATAGCCCCAGAAGACTATGGAGAAATGACTAGATGAAATACGGTACACCATAGATGAGGTGCATTCTGAAATAAAAAAAGGACATTAGGTAAAACCTAAGGAAATCTAAATAAACCATTTAATAATCATGTGTCAATATTGGTTTATTAATTATAACATATGTACCATATTAATGTTAACAATGGGGAAACCGAGTGTGCGCAGAGGAAAACTATTCAGAGAACTCTACTATATAATAAATTTTTCTGTAAATCTAGAACTGTTCTAAAAAGTCTGTTCCTTATTTTAATAAATTGTGTTTCTCTATTCAAACAACGAATAGAAGATGAAAAACTTTAAAGATACCATCTATATGTAAAAGATATTTAATACTTGAAATTATCTAAAAAAAGATGTGTACAACTTCTACAGAGAAAACTATTTAAAAGTTGAGAGATGTTAAAGAGAAGATAAATAAATATAAGCTCTATCATGAATCAGATTTCATCTTGTAAATGTGTCACTTCTCTCCATCACCCATTTAATACATTTCTAAGCAAAATGCCAACAGATTTATCTGGAACATGAAGAGTTGATTTAAAATGTATATGAAAATGTACATGAAAATGCTAAGAACCAGAAACTAGCAAGAAACTTGATTATGAAAAACAGGGTAAGAGGGTACACACTACGCTGGGTATCATGACTTACTGTTGCTATTACTATTTACTTCTTGTAATTAAATGAATATGGTACTGGGAAAAGACAGACAAAAAGATTAATAGAAGTGAACAGAATACCTCAAAACAAATCTTCACATATATGGATACTTGATACATGACAGAGTAATGGGGGATGTCTCCTTCAATAAACAAAATTGTCTATCTATATGGAAAAATATTAAAATTGTGTCTTAAGCCAGGTATGGTGGCATATTCCTGCAATTCCAGCTACTCTAGAGGCTAAGGCAGAAGGATCAAAAATTCTAGACCAACCTGGACAACATGGCTAGAACCTCTGCCTCAAAACAGAGAGAGAGAAAGAGAGAGAGGAGAAAAAGAAGGAGGGGAGGGAGGAGTGGGAGAAGATAAATGGAAGAAAGGAATTGGGCTTTACACCACTCACAAAATAAAATTTTGAAATACCAAAAATCAAACCTGAATGGCAAAACTAAATAGCTTATCAAAAATAATATAAGAAAAAAATCTGATGATCCCAGGTACAAAAAGATTTCTTAAAAGCTCGAGCTATATGGACTGGGGAGATAGCTCAGTTGGTAGAGTGCTTGCCTCACAAGCACAAGGCCCTGGGTTCAATCCCCAGCACTGAAAATAAAAAAATTTTAAAAAAAAGCTCTAGTTATAAAAGTCTGCTCCATCTAATTGTACTGAAATTAAGACCTTCTATAAAAAACACCATTAAAAAATTAAAACAAAATAAAGAGTGAAGAAAGAATACTTATCAATAATATATTAAAAACTACTACACTGAATTGTATATACTAAGAAAAGGTTAAGATGTTAATTTATGCTATGTATATACGTATGTGTTACTACAAATTAGTAAATGAGACATACAAACATTCAACTCAAAAGAAAAATGGGCAAAAGATATGTATTAGTATTTCACACAAAAACTTTAAATGGCCAACAAGCTTAGGGCAAGTGTTAAAATTCACTTGTCTTCAGGAAAATGCACATTAAAAACACAATAAAATCCACAGCTAAGTACAGTGGAACAAGCCTACAAGGCCAGTGACTCAGGAGACTAAGTCAGAAGGATCACAAGTTTGAGGCCAGCCTCAGGGACTTACAAAACCCTGCCTCAAAAAAAAAAAATTTAAAGGGCTGGAGATGTAGATCAGTGGTAAAGCACCTCTGGTTCGATCTCCAGAATTTAAAAAATAAATAAATAAAGTAAAGGTGAAGAAAAGCATAACTATGACATCTGGGAGAAATACATGAATATATACAGCAGGATACATGTATAGAAATGTTTTCAGCCACATTGCTGTTAATAGCAAAAGTAAAAACAATATCCAGAATAGTAATTTGATATAATATGAAATGGAATACTAGACAAATGTAAATTAACTAAAGTTAAGAGGAAAAATGACATTAACATAGTACTGATAAGATGCAAAAGAATAAGAAAAGAATGATTCCCTTTAAGTAAAGATCAAATTCAGATAAAAATTAATGATATTGATTAAAAATGCATATTTAGATGGTGAAACTAGAGAGAAGAAGTGATTACTATCAACATCAGGACCATGCTCACAACCAGAAAAGGATAAGGGATTGTGATGAATATCTATGTGTTGGTTCTATTTCTTTCCCTGGGTAGTGACTGTTGACTATTTACTTTATAATGTTCTAAACTGAATAATTTATGTTTTATGTGACTTTCAGTATGTCTGTTTTGTTTAAAAGTTTGTAAACAAAGAATGAAAGTAAAATATAGGTGAATAGGTATATAATCTTATATCAGGTAAGGCATAAGCATACTATTCAATATAGAAACTATAAAAAAAATTTTTTTTAAATTATTGTGGTTAAGAATATACATACAATTGGTGAAACTAAAGAAAATCAAACACAGGATTATTATAAAAATCAAGTGTAAGCCTCTAAATACTGGAGGAGGAGAGGGAAAAAAGGGGCTATGCTCAGAAAGTCACACACACACTTTCTGGGGTTATCCTATTTCTTGACCTGGTTGGTGGCAACATAGATGCTTACTTCAAAATCATTTTTAACTATGTTTGACATACTCTCAATATGTATATCATATTTCACAATGAAAAAAACTATTTAAAATATATAAATATAAAGTTCTTACCTGGATTCTTAAGGCCAACTCTTGAATTCCTACAGTTCGGGCTTTTTCTACATAAGATATTAGTTCCATCATCTCTTCTGTTGTTTCAGGGACTTTTAAAGCATGTTCTTTAATTGCTTCAAATTCACTGCAAATACTGACATGATACTCTGCTTTACTATTCTTATGGTAATTAATGTTATATTCAATAAATGTGTATTATTATGATTAGCATAAAATGTGACCTGAATATACTAAAAATAATTGGTTAATTCATTAAGATATCACATAATAGTTAAGCTTAACTTGTCTGATATAACTCAGTATACATGTCAATAAAATCCATAAAATAATATAATATTTTCATGTGAAATTATGGCATATTTAATTTTTTTCTAGTAATTTCTTCAACTCTCTTGACTACCCAAATAAACATACCTTGGATCAAGCAGTCACAAATTTAAATTCTGACTCAGTTTCTACTAGCATTGTGAACTTCAGCTAATCTCTAAGGTTCAGTTTCCATATTTTTAAAATAAAGCTATTAATTTTCATCTTGATGGATATTGGTATAATGCAATAACAAATGTAAAGAGTCTAAAATATACTCTCATTTATCAGTAACTATAATCATTAGTTTAGCTATTGTTATTAGTGTCTTTTGTGAAACATGACCATATAGGAATTAAATATATCAAATCCTTATTTATATTTTCAATGTTACAATTCTCTTTTAATATCCTGTGTATGCAAGTCCTAGATACCCTATAGCTACTGAACTACTGAACTAAACAACATTTTATAGAATTGTCACCTCTCATCCTGTGCTTTAAAATACCTGTATTGTCATGTCATTACCAGACAAATAAGGGGGGGAAAGCCCATGCAAAAAAACAAACAAACAAACAAACAGGATAAAGGTGATATGATTTTAAAAATAAATTTTAGTTCATGCAATTATTTCATATATATTATGTGGGGGAATTAACTTGTTCCTTTAATAAACAATTGAGTGCCTACAAGGTACTAAGCAAAGTTCTAAGCACTAGAGAGACAGCAGCAAATACAACCAAGTCCCTGCTCTAATAAAGCTTATATTTGAACTAAGTCTCCTTATGTTGAAAGCACATAAATATACACAATATTAAGTAATAAAAAAGTGTTATCTAGAAAAATAAAGCAAGGAAAAGGGGGAAAGAATTATAGAGTGGAGGGAAGGAACCTATTTTATATAGAGTAGCTAAGGAAGGCCTCTCTCAAGGAAAGAAAAAAAAAACTGTAAATATCAGGAAAAGAGCTTTCAGGAAGAAAGATCAGTAAAGACAAAGGCCCTGAGAAAGCAGTAAATTTGGCATACTTTAGGAATAATAAACAGACCAAGGGAAAGGACCTGGTATGAAGTTGGACAGGTTAGCAAGAGTCTGATCATGCAGAACTTTATAGTTAATTCTTGATTATCAAAAACAGAAGGGAGGGGGATAAACTTTGCAGGCAGGAGGAAAAGAAGAAGAAGGTGGAGCCCAAAGGAGAGGGCAGGCTCTCCAGCTCCATGTGGCCGCCGCCGCCGCCAGACTTGGCGGGGGCAGAGGGTGGCGGCCCCAGGGACAAGGCGTAGCAGGACGGATTGCCCAATACAGCGGCAGGGGCCGGGCCGGGATAAATACCCGCCCAGCACCAATCTGCAGGGGAGAGCCGCAGCCTGGGTCCACACAGCACCATCTGCCCGGCCTGCACTGGGTGCTGCGCCCCAGAGCCCCCTCCGAGGCCGGTACTCAGCTGGCATCTCTAAACCTCAGTTTTGTTGTGTATATCCAGGGGTTGAATACGATCCACGGTGGCAAGTTCACGAGGTTCACCCAGGACGCAGGATTTAAAAGAGGAGATAGTGAGAGACTTGGGACCAAATCAAAGCCACCGGGTGAGTCCCTCCTATTGGGGAGGCGTCCTGGATGGGGCGGTAGTCCCTGAAGGCAGGGAACTTTGTGAAGTAGAGCTGACGGCGAGATGCCCCTCCCCGCACTGGAGCGGTAAACACAGACAACTGGGACCATCATAGAGGTGGCTGCTCAGCACAGCACTTGGACTCGGAGCAATCACTGGGGCTCCAGGTGGCTGCCTAAGGAGGAGCTGTGTGGAGAGCTGTTTAGACTCAGAACGACCGCTTCTGAACACCAAGGGGCTGCCCGGAGGAAGAGGAGGAACGTGGCGGGTCCCTTGGTCTAGGAGTGACTGCATCAGAGCTCCGGGTGGCTGCTCAGAGGAGGAGGCGAGTAGTGAGTTGTTTGGACTCAAAGCCACCACTCCTGAACACCGGGGACCGGCTCGGAGGAGGAGCGCAGTGGGTCTCTTGGTCTCGGAGCTATTGCTCCTGAACACCCGGGGGGCTACCCTGAGGAGGAGGAGGAACAGGTCGGGTCACTAGGACTCGGAGTGACTGCCTAGGGCTACGGGCGGTTGGCGGGAGGAGGAGACACGAAGTGAGTTGCTTGGACTCCTAGTGAACGCGTTGGAACACCGGGCGGCTGTCCGGAGGAGGTGTGTGGCGGGTCTCTGGGACTCGGAGCTATTGTACGGGGCTCCAAGTGGCGGCTCAGAGGAGGGGCCTCATAGCCAGGTGATTAGGTGCAGAGCAGGGTCCCAGGCTTCCACCAAGAAGACGCACAGAGACACGCTTAGGGGCGAAGTGAAGATTCCAGGACTGGGGGCAGATTCTCTGAGGAGAGGCAGCCTAAGGAGATTCGTCTGCAAAGGGTGAGGCTCCCAGGCCCAGAAGGTAGGTCGGGGCCCCTGGGAACATTGCAGAGGAAGGCAGCCCAGACCAGGCGGTAGTTGTAGATTGAGGGGAATCTCTAGGAGGGGAACTGACCAGCGAGACCTCCCCACCGGGTGAGTCTTCCCTGCCGGGTGAGGTTTTCCCACAAGGACGGTAAAACCAGAGACACAGGCACAAACAGGCCATGCCTCAGCCCACAGCCTAGTTCCCCATTGGATGACCATTGGTCAACAAGTGGAGGCACCTCTGCCCACTAGCAGGGAATATACCCCACCTGAGGATCACCACCCCCAGAGAGGCAGCTTCCTTGTGGAGCACCGCATTATCAACTTCCTCCAAGACTTCAGGCTACTGAAGGATAAGAGGGGATATACTAGCAATCTTAAAGGGACATTATAAGTCAATAGAGGAAATCTGCAATATCTTAATGATCCACTGATTCCTGAACAATATGAGAAAACAAGGAAAGAAAATGCCACAAACAAATCTAGATGTTACATCAATAAAATCCAATGACAGCATGGCAGAAGAAATGACAGAAAGGGAGTTCAGAATGTACATAATTAAAATGATCAGGGAAGCAAACGATGAGATCAAAGAGCAAATGCAGGCATTGAATGATGAGATGAAACAGCAAATGCAGGCATTGAATGATCACACCAATCGACAGTTAACAGAGCAAATACAGGAAACAAAAGACCATTTAAATAAAGAGAGATGTTGAAAAAAAGAAAACAGACATCCTTGAAATGAAGGAAAAAATAAACCAAATTAAGAACTCCATAGAAAGCATAACCAATAGGATAGAACACCTGGAAGACAGAACCTCTGATATTGAAGAAAAAATATTTAACCTTGAAAACAAAGTTGAAAAACAGAGAAGATGGTAAGAAATCATGAACAGAATCTCCAAGCACTATGGGATATCATGAAAAGGCCAAATTTGAGAATTATTGGGATTGAGGAAGGCTTAGAGAAACAAACCAAAGGAATGAACAATCCATTCAATGAAATAATATCAGAAAATTTTCCAAATCTGAAGAATGAAATGGAAAACCAAGTACAAGAGGCTTATGGGACTCCAAATACACAAAATTACAACAGACCCACACCAAGGCACATTATAATGAAAATACCTAACATTCAAAATAAAGACAGAATTTTAAAGGCGGTGAGAGAAAAGAACCAAATTACATTCAGGGGGAAACCAATACGGATATCAGCAGATTTTTCAATCCAGACCCTAAAAGCTAGAAGGGCCTGGAACAACATTTGTCAAGCTCTGAAAGAAAATGGATGCCAACCAAGAATCTTATACCCAGCAAAACTTACCTTCAAATTTGATGATGAAATAAAATCATTCCATGATAAACAAAAGCTAAAAGAATTTACAAAAAGAAAGCCAGCATTACAGAACATTCTCAGCAAAATATTCCATGAGGAAGAGATAAAAAAACAGAAGCAAATCAGCAAAGGGAGGAATTATCCTAAAGGAACTGTCAAATAAAGGAGGAACCAAGTTGTGTCAAATAAATAAATAAATAAATAAATAAAATAAATGAACCACATGACCTGGAATACAAATCATATCTCAATAATAACCCTGGGGACTTTTCAAGATGGCGGACTAGAGGGCGGCTGCATTTCATGTTGCTCCAGGACGCAAGATTCAAAAGAGGAGATAGTGAGAGACTTGGGACCAACTCAAAGCCGCTGGGTGAGTCTCTCCCATTGGGGAGGCATCCCGGATGGGGCAATAGCCCCGGAACGCAGGGAACTTTGTGAAGTAGAGTTGCTCGGTGAGACGCCCCTCCCCCCACTGGAGCGCTAAACACGGACAACTGGGATCATCGTAGAGGAGACGGCTCAACACGGAGCTTGGACTTGGAGCAACCACTGGGACTCCGGGCAGCTGCCTGAGGAGGAGCTGCGTGGCGAGCTGTTTAGACCCAGAACCACTGCTTCTGAACACTGGGGGTTGCCCGGAGAAAGAGGAGAAGCGTGGTGGGTTGCTTGGTCTAGGAGTGACTGCATCAGAGCCACAGGCGGTTGCCAGAGGAGGAGCTGCGTAGCGAGCTGTTTGAACTCAGAACGACCGCTCCTGAACACCGGGGGGTTGCCCAGAGGAAGAGGAGAAGTGCGGCGGGTTGCTTGGTCTAGGAGTGACTGCATCAGAGCCACAAGGCGTTGCCAGAGGAGGAGGCGAGTGGTGAGTTGATTGGACTAAAAGCAACCGATCCTGAACACCGGTGGACTGCCTGGAGGAGGAGCGTGGTGGGTCAGTTGGTCTCGGAGTCACCTCTCCTGAACACCCGGGGGGCTACCCCGAGGAGGAGGAGGAGGAACAGGGCGGGTCACTTGGACTTGGAGTGACCGCCTAGGGCTACGGGTGGTTGGCGGGAGGAGGAGACTAGAAGTGAATTGCTTGGACTCCTAGTGACTGCTTCGGAAACCCGGCCGCTGTCCGGAGGAGGAGGTGTGTGGCGGGTCTCTGGGACTCGGAGCTATTGTACGGGGCTCCAGGTGGCGGCTCAGAGGAGGGGCTGCATAGCCAGGCGATTAGGTGCAGAGCAGGGTACCAGGAGCTAGGTGGCTTCTTGCTGGAAGAGCCGCACCTAGACATGCCTAGGGGCAGAGGGAAGTTTCCAGGACTGCGGGCAGATTCTCTGAGGAGAGGCAGCCTAAGGAGATTCGTCTGCAAAGGGTGAGGCTCCCAGGCCCAGGAAGTAGGTCCAGGCCCCTGGGAACGTTGCAGAGGAAGACAGCCCAGCCCAGGCGGTAGTTGTAGATTGAGGGGAATCTCTAGGAGGGGAACTGACCAGCGAGACCTCCCCACCGGGTGAGTCTTCCCTGCCGGGTGAGGTTTTCCCACAGGGATGGTAAAACCAGAGACACAGGCACAAACAGGACTTGCCTCAGCCCGCAGCCTAGTTCCCCATTGGATGACCATTGGTCAACAAGTGGAGGCACCTCTGCCCACTAGCAGGGAATATACCCCACCTGAGGGTCACCACCCCCAGAGAGGCAGCTTCTTCGTGGAGCACCGCATTATCAACTTCCTCCAAGACTGCAGGCTACTGAAGGATAAGAGGGGATATACTAGCAATCTTCAGGGACATTATAAGTTGATAGAGGGAAGCTGCAATAGCTTAATGACCCACTGATTCCTGAACAATATGAGAAAACAAGGGAAGAAAATGCCACAAACAAATCTAGATCTTACATCAATAAAATCCAATGACAGCATAGCAGAAGAAATGACAGAAAGGGAGTTCAGAATGTACATAATTAAAATGATTAGGGAAGCAAACGATGAGATGAAAGAGCAAATGCAGGCATTGAATGATCACACCAATCGACAGTTAACAGAGCAAATTCAGGAAGCAAAAGATCATTTCAATAAAGATCATTTCAATATAGAGATATTGAAAAAAACCCAAACAGAAATCCTTGAAATGAAGGAAACAATAAACCAAATTAAGAACTCCATAGAAAGCATAACCAATAGGATAGAACACCTGGAAGACAGAACTTCAGATATTGAAGACAAAATATTTAACCTCGAAAACAAAGTTGAACAAACAGAGAAGATGGTAAGAAATCATGAACAGAATCTCCAAGAACTATGGGATATCATGAAAAGGCCAAATTTAAGAATTATTGGGATTGAGGAAGGCTTAGAGAAACAAACCAAAGGAATGAACAATCTATTCAATGAAATAATATCAGAAAATTTCCCAAATCTGAAGAATGAAATGGAAAATCAAGCTCAAGAGGCTTGTAGGACTCCAAATACACAAAATTACAACAGACCCACACCAAGGCACATTATAATGAAAATACCGAACATACAAAATAAACACAGAATTTTAAAGGCTGTGAGAGAAAAGAACCAAATTACATTCAGGGGAAAACCAATACGGATATCAGCAGATTTTTCAATCCAGACCCTAAAAGCTAGAAGGGCCTGGAACAACATTTGTCAAGCTCTGAAAGAAAATGGATGCCAACCAAGAATCTTATACCCAGCAAAACTTACCTTCAAATTTGATGATGAAATAAAATCATTCCATGATAAACAAAAGTAAAAGAATTTACAAAAAGAAAGCCAGCATTACAGAACATTCTCAGCAAAATATTTCATGAGGAAGAGATAAAAAACAAAGAAGCATATCAGCAAAGGGAGGAATTACCCTAAAGGAACTGTCAAATAAAGGAGGAACCAAGATGTGTCTAAAAATAAATAAATAAATAAATAAAATTTTAAATATGAACCAAATGACCTGGAATACAAATCATATCTCAATAAAAACCCTGAATGTTAATGGCCTGAATTCATCAATCAAAAGACATAGACTGGCGGATTGGATTAAAAAGAAAGATCCAACAATATGTTGCCTGCAAGAGACTCACCTCATAGAAAGAGATACCCATAGACTAAAGGTGAAAGGATGGGGAAAAACATACCATGCACATGGACTCAGCAAAAAAGCTGCAGTATCCATCCTCATTTCAGATAATGTGGACTTCAAGCCAATGTTAGTCAGAAGGGATAAAGAAGGACATTTCATACTGCTTAAGGGAAGCATAAATCAGCAAGATACAACAATCATAAACATCTATGCCCCAAACAGTGGCTCATCCATGTATGTCAAACAAATCCTTCTCAATTTTAGAAATCAAATAGACCATAACGCAATAATACTAGGTGATTCTAACACGCCTCTCTCACCACTGGACAGATCTTCCAAACAAAAATTGAACAAAGAAACCATAGATCTCAATAACACAATCAATAATTTAGACTTAACAGACATTTATAGAATATACCATCCAACCAAGAGCGAATACACTTTCTTCTCAGCAGCACATGGATCCTTCTCTAAAATAGACCATATATTATGCCACAGAGCTAATGTCAGCAAATACAAGAAGATAGAGACACTACCTTGTATTCTATCAGATCATAATGGATTGAAGTTAGAAATAAATGAAAGAGTAAAAAACAGAAACTACTCTAACACCTGGAGATTAAACAATATGCTATTATATGATGAATGGAGAACAGAAGATACTAGGATGGAAATTAAAAAATTCCTAGAGGTAAACGAGAACAAAGAAACATCATATCAAAATCTCTGGGACACTATGAAAGCAGTACTTAGAGGAAGATTTATTTCATGGAGCGCATTTAATAAAAGAAGTAAAACTCAACAAATAAACGACCTAACACTACAGCTCAAAGTCCTAGAAAAAGAAGAACAGACCAACACCAAAAGTAGTAGAAAACAGGAAATTGTCAAACTCAGAGCTGAAATCAACGAAATTGAAACAAAAGAAACAATACAAAAAATTGACAAAATAAATGGTTGGTTCTTCGAAAAAATAAACAAAACTGATAAACCTTTAGCCACACTAACAAAGAGAAGACGAGAGAAAACCCAAATCACTAAAATTCGGAATGAACAAGGAAATATCACAACAGACACGACTGAAATACAAAACATAATTAGAAGTTATTTTGAAAATCTATACTCCAACAAAATAGAAAATTTCGAAGACATCAACAGGTTTCTACAGACATATGAATTGCCTAAACTGAATGAGGAGGACATACACAATTTAAATAGACCAATTTCAAGTAATGAAATAGAAGAAGTCATCAAAAGCCTACCAACAAAGAAAAGTTCAGGACCAGATGGGTTCTCAGCCGAGTTCTACAAAACCTTTAAAGAAGAGCTCATTCCAATACTTCTCAAAGTATTCCATGAAATAGAAGGGGAGGGAACCCTCCCAAACTCATTCTATGAAGCCAATATTACCCTGATACCTAAACCAGACAGAGACACATCAAGGAAAAAAAATTTCAGACCAAT
Source organism: Sciurus carolinensis (assembly GCF_902686445.1). Lineage (NCBI taxonomy): Eukaryota > Metazoa > Chordata > Mammalia > Rodentia > Sciuridae > Sciurus > Sciurus carolinensis. The sequence continues at coordinate 51,810,521 of NC_062229.1, read as the reverse complement.
ATCCTTAATGAACATCGACACAAAAATTCTCAACAAAATTTTAGCAAATTGCATACAAAAACATATTAAAAAGATAGTGCACCATGATCAAGTGGGTTTCATCCCAGGGATGCAAGGTTGGTTCAACATCAGGAAATCAATAAATGTCATTCACCATATCAATAGACTTAAAGTCAAGAATCACATGATTATTTCGATAGATGCAGAAAAGCATTTGATAAAATACAGCACCCCTTCATGCTCAAAACACTAGAAAAAATAGGGATAGTGGGAATATTCTTTAACATTGTAAAGGCCATCTGTGCTAAGCCCATGGCTAATATCATTCTAAATGGTGAAAAACTGAAAGCATTCCCCCTAAAAACTGGAACAAGGCAGGGATGCCCTCTTTCACCACTCCTTTTCAATATCGTCCTTGAAACTCTAGCCAGAGCAATTAGACAGACCAAAGAAATTAAAGGGATACAAATAGGAAAAGAAGAACTCAAACTATCTCTATTTGCTGATGATATGATTGTATACTTAGAGGAACCAGGAAATTCCACCAGAAAACTTTTAGATCGGGGCTGGGGAGATAGCTCAGTCGGTAGAGTACTTGCCTTGTAAGCACAAGGCCCTGGGTTCAATCCCCAGCACCCAAAAAAAAAAAAAAAAAAAAAAAAAAAAAAAACTTTTAGATCTCATTAGTGAATTCAATAAAGTAGCAGGATATAAGATCAATGCACATAAATCTAAGGCATTTTTATACATAAGCGATGAATCTTCAGAAAGAGAAATTAGGAAAACTACCCCATTCACAATAGCTTCAAAAAAAATAAAATACTTGGGAATCAATCTCACAAAAGAGGTGAAAGACCTCTACAATGAGAACTACAGAACACTAAAGAAAGAAATTAAAGAAAACCTTAGAAGATGGAAAGATCTCCCATGTTCTTGGATAGGAAGAATTAATATTGTCAAAATGGCCATACTACTAAAAGTTCTATACAGATTCAATGCAATTCCAATTAAAATCCCAATGATGTACCTTACAGAAATAGAGCAAGCAATTATGAAATTCATCTGGAAGAATAAGAAACCCAGAATAGCTAAAGCAATCCTTGGCAGAAAGAGTGAAGCAGGGGGTATCGCAATACCAGATCTTCAACTCTACTACAAAGCAATAGTAACAAAAATGGCATGGTATTGGTACCAAAATAGAAAGGTGGATCAATGGTACAGAATAGAGGACACGGACACAAACCCAAATAAATACAATTTTCTCATACTAGGCAAAGGGGCCAAAAATATGCAATGGAGAAAAGATAGCCTCTTCAACAAATGGTGCTGGGAGAATTGGAAATCCATATGCAACAGAATGAAACTTAACCCATATCTCTCACCATGCACGAAACTAAACTCAAAATGGATTAAGGACCTCGGAATCAGACCAGAGACCTTGCATCTTATAGAAGAAAAAGGAGGTCCAGAGCTTCAACATGTCGACTTAGGACCAGAGTTCCTCAACAGGACTCCCATATCACAAGAAATAAAAGCAAGAATTAATAACTGGGATAGAGTCAAACTAAAAAGCTTTCTCTCAGCAAAGGAAACTATCAGCAATGCGAAGAAAGAGCCTACAGAGTGGGAGAAAATCTTTGCCAATCATACTTCAGATAGAGCGCTAATCTCCAGAATCTATAAAGAACTCAAAAAACTCTACACCAAGAATGCAAATAATCCAATCGACAAATGGGCTAAGGAAATGAATAGACACTTTACAGAAGAAGATCTACAAGCAATCAACAAACATGGAAAAATGTTCAACATCTCTAGTAATAAGAGAAATGCAAATCAAAACCACCCTAAGATTCCATCTCACCCCAATTAGAATGGCGATTATCAAGAATACAAGCAACAACAGGTGTTGGCGAGGATGTGGGGAAACAGGTACACTCATACATTGCTGGTGGGACTGCAAATTAGTGCAGCCACTCTGGAAAGCAGTATGGAGACTCCTTAGAAAACTTGGAATGGAACCACCATTTGACCCAGCTATCCCACTCCTCGGCCTATACCCAAAGGACTTAAAATCAGCATATTACAGAGATACAGCCACATCAATGTTCATAACTGCTCAGTTCACAATAGCCATATTGTGGAACCAACCTAGATGTCCTTCAATTGATGAATGGATAAAGAAAATGTGGTATATATATACAATGGAATATTACTCAGCCATAAGGAATGATAAAATTATGGCATTTGCAAGCAAATGGACGAAATTGGAGAATATCATGTTAAGTAAGATAAGCCAATCTCAAAAAACCAAAGGACGAATGATATCGCTAATAAGTGGATGATGACACATAATGGGGGGTGGGAAGGGTTAGTGTTAGGGTTAGAGTTAGGGTTAGGGAGCGGGCCAAGAATGGAGGAAGGAAGGACTGTATAGAGGGAAAGAGGGGTGGGAGGTATGGGGGGGAAGGGAAAAAATAACAAAATGAATCAAACAACATTACCCTATGTAAATTTATGATTACACAAATGGTATGCCTTTACGCCATGTACAAACAGAGAAACAACATGTATCCCATTTTTTTACAATAAAAAAAAAAAAACAGAAGGGATGTCTCAGTGTGAATAATGCAAAAAGATAGATAATCTCTTGAGGAAATTTTCTTCTTCATAGAGCAGAATCTGTCCCTTGGATAGAGATATTTCAGTGAAAGAACAGGAAGCAAACAATGTGGTAAGATCGAGGCAGCCCAAGCAAATTGCACTTAACCTAGTGGCAACACTTTTCCTCTATCTCAAGCCTGGAATTTATACAGGAAGGAGTTAAAGAATGAACTAGGTGGAGGAAACTGGAAGACTTTTCAGCTGCCCTTTAATCATGGGTTTGTAAATTATAGTCATTTTATTGGAAATAACATTTTCCAGAAAAAATACAAATACTATAAAAATAAAAAATGTAAAAAGGTTATATTAAACATACAATCATTTCTGGATTAATCGTGCCATCAACATTGCTCTTAATGAAATTGTAAAACTCTCAAGAAAAGGATAAGGTCTAATACTTAACCATCTTTGGTATCTTTTTGTGTGGTATGTATGCTTTTGTATTAAGTATACCTGATAAACATTTCACTTTCTGACATTTATTCATTCATTTTAAAATATTTATTGGGTGCCTATTTTATGTTAGTCATAAAGCTTTATGTTTTACAAATGTTTTCTATTATCATAATAGTAATTCTAGGTGTACTTCATAGATGACACAGCAGGAAACTGAGGCTCAGGGAAATTAAGTAACTTGCCTACATAACAGAATTAGTTAATTGCAGAGCCAGGATACAAATTCAAGTCTGATTCCAAAACACACTTTTTTCACACTGCTTCTGGAAAGATAAATATAATAGCTAACATCTATAAGGTACCATGTGTCAGGTGTTGAGCTAGGTCTTATACATAAATTAGTTTTAACCTTTACAAACTCAAATTTTGGGAGGAGGGCAGAGAGGAAACAAATGACTTAAAGGAATTTTGATGATGAGTTGCTTGACCACTGGTGAACAAACCACAGGACACATTTCTCATCTAAAGAGGAAAGTCATTTCTTAGTTCCATTTACCATTGCAGTGGCATAGTCTTAAATTTTTCAAGAAAAGTAAGAAATCTGGTGTGTGGGTGTAAGAGTGTGTGTGTGTGTGTGTGTGTGTGTGTGTGTGTGTGTGTGCATGGACATGTGAGCTTTGTGTGTGATCTGAATTTTGAAATGTTAATAGCAAATGGAAAATTTGTTTAAACAAAATTTTAAAATGTGAGAAAAATAAAACATTAACTGTATGACATACACAGCTAACAGGTCACTGGTTTATGAATCCAATTTTATAGCTACCCAACAAAGTAGTTATCACTATCTCCATTTCACAAAAAAGACAAGTAAGTTATGTGATACAAATAAATATTGGGGTAAGGAATGATTATAGATCTCAGTATCACAGAAAATCTATCCTCTTTTTATTGTCATGCTTCCTGTATCCAAATAATGATTTCTTTCCATTTCTTTTCTTTTTTTTTTTCTTCAATCCTGAGTTGCCTTAAAATCAGTCTCAAAAAGAACCAAACAAAAAGAACCCATTCCAATTGAACTACAGAGGAAGCTCCTTAGGAAGGCAGCTATGGAGAAGTTCTAAGTACTTATTTGTGTTCATCTTTTCTTTTTAAATGAGAATTATTTTAGCAAAATATTTCTTTTGACCCTATTATTCTGAGTATGGCAATTAATTCTACTTACCTTTCATTTTCTTTTCTATGTTTTGAGGCTATGTCATTTAATAATATGTTTGCAAAGGCTTTTGCTTTATTTGTCAAGCCCGTCTTCAAATCTTCACAATCCAAACGCACCATAGGGTAATGCATCCACTGAGGCAACAGCATTATTTCTGAGGCAAGGTTGAAAAATGATTCTATAAACTTAAAAAAAAAGTTTTTAAAGAAAAAAATGGTTAGAATTTCCTAATTCAAAAGTGATTTTATAGTATTGTACCATGGAGAAATTCTTAATCATATAAATACAAACTCATTTATTTTTCACTTAATGAATAAAATTTTTCCTTTTGTTACATAAATCTTTTTCTTTTCTTTTGGTTCTGGGAACTGAACCCAGGGCCTCAGAGACACTAGGCACATGCTCTGCCACAAAGCTATAGCTGCAGCCAACATAAATCTTTTTTTTTTTAATATTTTTTAGTTGTAGGTAGACACAGTATCTTTATTTTATTTATTTATCCTAGGGTAATGCTAAGGATCAGACTCAGTGCCTCACATGTGCTAAGTGAGCACTCCACCACTGAGCTACAACCCCAATCCCCATAAATCTTTTTTTAATTCATATTTTCACTAAGGAATTTGTCAATCGACTAATAAATAAATATCCAGTACAGTGCCATTTACAGCATAAGAATCTGGACATTTCACTAGGTGAAATTTCTCTCAATAATTATTTTAAAAAACTATGCCCAGGGCTGGGGTTGTAGCTCAGTGGGAGAGCACTTGCTTAGCACATGTGAGGCACTGGATTCAATCTTCAGCATCACATAAAAATAAATAAATGGAGGTATTATGTCCATTTACAACTAAAAATAATTTTTAAAAAAATATGCCAAGAGCCATTCATTTCTATTTAGAAAGAGACCTATATCATGTGACAATTTATGTAGCTGACATATATTTGCTTTATCATTACTGATGCCTCACTAAAGATTCTAGCTCACTATTTAGGAAAAGAAATGTAAGAAACTTTTTGATTTGGGTCAAAATAATCTAAAAGGAGAGAAAATTGACATATTCTACTATTACCAAACATTCAAGATACTGGTATCAACTTTTTGTTGTTGTTGTTGTTGTTACCAGGGATTGAACTCAGGGGCACTCAACTATTGAGCTACATCCTCAGCCCTATTTTGTATTTTACAGACAGGGTCTCACTGAGTTACTTAATGCCTTGCTTCTGCTGAGGCTGATTTTTAACTCGTAATCTTCCTACCTCAGCCTCCAGAGCCACTAGGATTACAGGCATGTGCCACTGCGCCTGGTTTGGTATCAACTTCTTAATACCCAAATACTGGGATAATTTTTTTTTCTTTTTTTTTTTTTAAGTACTGGGAATTGAACTCAGGGGCACTCTAGTACTGAGCTTCACTCCCAGTTCTTTTTATTTTATTTTTATTTTTGGGAAAGGGTCTCACCAAATTGCCAAGGTTGACCTCAAACCTGCAATCCTCCTGCCTCAGATCCTGAGTTACTGGGATAACAAAACTGGCAGGGCATAACTGCAAGTTCAAGGCCAGCCTCAGAAATTTAGGGAGCCCCTAACTCAAAATAAAAAATAAAAAGGGGTAGGGATGTAGCTCAGTGGTAGAGCACCCAAGATTCAATCCCTAGTATTCAAAAAAAGAAAAAAAAAAAAAAAGACATAAAATGTAACTACAGATAAAGAGGGACACTTCAAAGTGACAAAAGAGTCAATCCACAAGAAAGATATATAACATTTACATACACATTTACACCTAACAACAAAGAACTAAAATTCATGTAACAATAACCGAGAGAAATGAAGCAAAAATAAACAATTGTACAATAGTTGAAAAGTGCAATACCGCACTTTCAATAAAGGATAGAACAACTAGGCACAAGCTCACAAGGGAAACAGAAAACTTGACCAAAACCATTAACGACTAGAGTAACAGACATAAGAAACCCTTTACCCAACAAAAACAATGTACACTCTTCTCATTTACACAGAAAACATTCTCCAGCATATACCATATACTAGGAATAAAAAAAACTCAGTAAACTTGAAAGGATAAAACAGTACAAAGTATCTTCTCTAACAAAAGTGAAAGGAGGTTAGAAATCAACAACAAATACTAATGTGTAGAAATTAAACACAGTCTTAAGTAACTAATTGGTAAAAATAAATCAAAAGGGAAATCAGGATATACTTTGAGATTAATGTAAATGAAGACAACTAGTATATAAAAATTTATGGGCTTCAACTGAAGCAGTATTTACAGGGAAAAATAGTTATAAATTCCTGTGTTAGGAAGAAAGTTCTCAAATGACAACCTGAACATCCACCATAAGTCCCAGGTAAAATTATAGAAAACAAAAAATAAATATGGACAATAAAGGAAATAAGAGATCAGAGTGAAAATTAAATAGAATATTCAAAAAAAGAAGAAAAAAATTTTAAAAAGTCATTCTTTAAAAAGAACAACAAAATCAACAAACCTTTAACTACAGTAAAATAAAAGATGATGCAAATTACTGTAATGAGAAACAAAAGAGGAATGTGATCAGATTAATCTAAGAGGGCAACAGTGGAACTGGAAACTACTTCTACTCCTAAACCCCTGCCTACAGAAGAGGAGAAAACAGAATCTAATTAGGAGGTTGCTAACCCAGAACAGTATATAAAATATCTATAGAATAGATGGGCACTCTGGTTTTTTAAAAATGATAAAAGTAAAATTGGCAAGCAAACCTTCAACTGATCTCTAAGTTTGATACTGTTGAAGACTTTTGGGTTCTACACAACCATAACCAGTTGTCTAGTAATTTAATATCTCTCTGTGACTACTCACTTTTTAAGGATAGTATTGAGCCTATGTGGGAAGATGAGACAAACAAATGGAGTTAAAGATGGTTCATTACATTAAACAAACAGCTGAGATGAAGTGACATCGATCCCTTACGGCTAAAGACACTGCTGTGTCTTATTGGAAAATCTTTTGATGACTACAGTGATGATATATATGGAGCTATTGTTAATGTTAGAGCTAAAGATGATGATATGGACTACTGAACGTGAAAAGAGAAGCTGTTACACATATAGGGAGAGTATACAAGAAAGGTTAGGGCTTCCTCCAAAGGCAGCGACTGGTTGAGTCCCATGCAGACACAGCTACTAAGACAGCGCCACTACTAAAAAATAGGTTTGTTGTTTAAGACACCTTCCGAGTAATCTCATGGGAGACTGCCATCAAGCAATCCAGATTTGGAAACTGAACCAAAGTCTCTTCAAAAGCAGAATGGACTGCATTTAAATTTGATTCAATCTAAATGTTGCTAACATGTAAGAGAAGTCCCGTTTGCCTTTGGTACTTCTGTGTTCATTTTTTGAAAATTTTTATTAGTGTATCCACTATCCCAATCAAAGAATTACAGTCCATATTATCCCCAGAATTCCTATATGTGTTCCTGGCCCACTCTTTATAAGCTTAGTTGAATTACCATTACAAACACATTTTACTCATTCATACTATACAAAAGAACTTACATCTCTATACCTTAATAGGAAAAAAAACCCTTAGTTTACGTTCCATGGTATGCAGGGACATATTTTGCTGGTTTGAAAGAGTATGATATATACAGTTTTTTAGCAATTTTATTTTATTTTTTTTTAACAGTATTATCTTTGCTGTACTCTCGCTGATGGCTTCTAGATTTTGTTTCCCTACTTGATAACATTAGTGATTCTGATTTCAGTTTCTGATTTGTTTGCTTTTGTTTTTTCCTAATGTAGCATAGGTGAAGGATGCAGGAATATGACACAAAGGTGGAATAAACATTAATTTTGTGCAAAAGAAGAAAAATAAAGAGGACATCCTGACAGAAATAAAAAGGATTATAAAGGAACATTATGAACAATTGTATGCAATAAAATACATAACATTACATGAAATATGTAAATTTATACATAGACACAATCTACTGAAACTGATTATCTGAATAGATCTATAACAAGTGAAGAAATTGAATTAATAACCCAAAAACTACCTACAAGAAAAATCCAAACCCTTCATCAAACATTTAAAAAAGAATACCAATTATTCTTCCAAAAGTTTTTGAAAAGTTTGGAGACCAGTGTTACTTTGAAATAAAAAGAAGACAAACTACAATATCACAAGAACAGAAAGTACAGTACAGTATCTCTTGTGAAAATGGACACAAAAATCCTCAACAAAATATCATAAACCAAATCTAGCAATATCTGAAAATAATTGTACAGCATGACACAGTGAAACTTATTCCAGGAATACAAAGTTGTTTTCATCAATTAATGTACTACATTCTATTAATAGGATCTGATCATATATATAGAAAGTCTTAAGCTATCCACTAATAAAAGAACTACTCAAACTAATATACAAGCCAAGCGAGGCTACAGGATACAAGATTAATATGTGAAAATTAATGAATAACCTGAAAATAAAATACCATCAAAAAATGAAATACTTTGGAATTAATTTAACAAAATACAAGGAAAACTTTCATTCTGAAAATGGTAAAATATTATTAAAAAAACTGAAGAATATCTAAACAAATGAAAAGATATTCCATAGTCATGAATTGAAAGACAATGTTGTTAAGATGACTACTCCTCAAATTGATCTACATATAGATTCAATGCAATCCCCATCAGAATTTCAATTGACTTATTTGAAGAAATTGAGAAGTGATTCTAAAATTCATTTGGAATTAGAAGGGACTCTTAATAACCAAAATAATCTTTAGAAAAGAAAACAAAGTAGTAAGACTTATAATTTCTGAGTTCAAAATTTATTAAAAAGCAGAAACAATCAAGACTGTATTGGCAAGACAGAACATAGATCAGTAGAACAGAACTGGAAGGCCAGAAATAAAACCTTGTGTGTATGGTCAATTGAATTTTGACAAGGGTACAAAACTATAGACATATTAATAGGAACTATTATGTTTAAGGCTGTATATTGTTTACATTAGGTGCTGTTAATATTGGTCTTGTCCTTTCTTAAAGGCAAGGTAATGAAAGCTTTCAGGGACACTCTAAGACTACAGGGTAAAAACTATACTGCATCAGATCTATACCACTAGATGAGAAAATACACAAACAACATGAAAAAACAAGGGGACAAAGCGCCTCAAACAAACCAAGATGTTCCAACAATAGACTCCTCAGACAACACACTAGAAGAAACATCAGAGAAGCAGTTTAGAAAATATATAATTAGACTAATCTTTGAAATAAAGGATGGTATTGGAGAGAAAATACAGGAAGTGAAAGATCACTTCAATAAATAAGCAGAGATTATAAAAAGTAATGAAGCAGAAATCTTCTAAATGAAGGAAACAATAAACCAAATTAAAAGTTGAATGGAAAGTATCACCAACAGACTAGACCACTTGGAAGACAGAACCTCGGAACAATGAAGACAAAATCTATACTCTTGAAAATAAAGTCAACTGCACAGAGAAGATGGTAAGAAACCATAAACAGAATTTCCAAGGAATATGGGATAACATGAAAAGACCAAATTTAAGATTTATTGGAATAAACAAAGGCATGGAGATACAAACCAAAGGAATGCACAATCTTTTCAATGACATAATATCAGAAAACTTCCCAAATCTAAAGAATGAAATGGAAAATCAACTACAAGAGGCTTACAAGACCCCAAATGTACAAAATTACAGCAGACCCACACCAAAGCATGTTATAATGAGAATGACTAACACAGAGAATAAGGATAGAATTTTAAAGGCTATGAGAGAAAAAAATCAATTTCATATAGGGGGAAACCAATTCGGATCTCAGTTGATTTCTCAATCCAGACCCTCAAGGCCAGGAGGTCCTGGAATAACATATATCAAGCTCTAAAAGAAAGTGGATGCCAACCAAGAATTTTATATTCAGTAAAATGAAGCTTCAGATGTGAAGATGAAATAAAAACCTTCCATGATAAACAAAAGTTAAAAACTTCACAATTAGAAAGCCTGTACTACTGAACATTCTCAACAAAATATTCCATGAGAATGAAGCAAAAGAAACAAAAACAAAAACAACACCAGCAAAGGGAGGAATTACACTAAAGGAAAGGTCAATCAAAGGAGAAACTAAGCAAGTTAAAAATCAAAAATAAACCAAAATGACCAGGAATACAAATCATATCTCAATAATAACCCTGAATGTTAATGGCCTAAACTCATCAATCAAAAGACATAGACTGGCAGAATGGACTTTTTAAAAAGACCCAACAATATGCAATCTTCAAGAGACATCATCTTTTTTTTTTTTTTTTTTTTTTTTTCGGTGCTAGGGATCAAACCCAGGGCCTTGTGCTTGCAAGAAGAGACATCATCTTAAAGGAAAAGACATGCATAGACTGAAGGTGAACGGTTGGGAAAAAACATATCACTCACATAGACTGTGTAAACAAGCAAGGGTTTCCATCCTCTTATCAGAAAAAGTGGACTTCAAAGTTGGTCAGAAGAGATAAAGAAGGACATTTCATTCTGCTTAAGGGAATCATACATTGACAAGACATAACAATTGTAAATATATATGCCCCAAACAATGGAGAACCTACATACATAAAATCAACCCTTCTCACTTTCAAGAATCAAATAGACAACAACACAATAATAGTGGGTGACTTTAACACACCTCTCTCATCATTGGATAGATCTTTAAGACAAAAACTAAACAAAGAAATTACAGAATCAAATGATATAATCAATGATTCAGACTTAATGGACATATATAGAGTATTTCATCCATCATCGAGCCAATATACTTTCTTCTCAGCAGCACATGAATCCTTCTCTAAAATAGACCATATTTGTATGCCACAAAGCAACTCTCAGCAAATACAAAAATATAGAAATCCTACCCTGTATTCTATTAGACCATAATGGAATGAAACTAGAAATCAACAATAAAATAAAAAATAAAAACTACTCCAACACCTGGAGACTGAATAGCATGCTATTGAATGGCGAATGGATAACAAAAGAAATAAGGGAGGAAATAAAAAAAAATACTTAGTGGTAAATAAGAATACCAATGCAACATATCAAAATCTCTGGGATGCTACAAAGGCAATATTAAGAGGAAAATTCATTGCATTAAGATCATATATTAAAAGAATAAAAAGTCAACAACTAAATGACCTAACATTACATCTCAAACCCCTAGGAAAAAAAGAATAAATCAACACCCAAAAGCAGTAGAAGACAGAAAATAATTAAATCAGAACTGAAATCAATGAAATTGAAACAAAAGAAACAACTCAAAATACTGACAAAACAGAAAGTTGGTTCTTTGAAAAAATAAATTAAATTATAAACCCTTAGCTACATTAATGGAGAGAGAAAATTCAAATTACTAATATTCATGATGAAAAAGGAAATATCATGATGAACACTTCTGAAATACAGAAGATAATTAGAAACTATTTTGAAAATTTATATACAAATAAAATAGAAAATCTCAAAGATATTGACAAATTTCTAGAGACATATGATCTATCCAAACTAAAGTAGGAAGACATACATAACTTAAACAGATCAATTCCAAGTAATGAAATAGAAGATGCCATCAAAAGTCTCTCAACCAAGAAAAGTCCAGGACCAGATGGATTCTCAGCCAAGTTCTTCAAGATCTTCAAAGAACAATTAACACCAATACTCCTTAAATTATTCCATGAAATAGACAAGGAGAGAACCCTTCCAAACTCATTCTATAAGGCCAGTACCATCCTGATACCAAAACCAAAAACACATCAAGGAAAGAAAACTTCAGACCAATATCACTGATGAACACAGATGCAAAAATTCTCAATAAAATTCTGGCAAATTGCATACAAAAACATACTTAAAAGATAGTGCACTACTATCAAATGGGTTTCATCCCAGGAATGAAAGTATGGTTCAACATATGGAAATCAATAAACATAATACAACTTAAAGACAAGAATCATCTGATTACCTCAATAAACATGGAGAAAGCATTTAACAAAATACAGTGCCTCTGCATGTTTAAAACACTAGAAAAACTAGGGATAGTAAGAACATACCTCAACACTGTAAAAGCTATCTAGTCTAAGCCCATGGCCAACATCATTCTAAAACTGGAACAAAACAAGGATGCCCTCTTTCATCACTTCTATTCAACATCATCCTTGAAACTCTAGCCAGAGCAATCAGACAGACAAAAGAAATTAAAGGGATATGAATAGGAAAAGAAGAACTCACACTATCACTATTTGCTGAGGACATGATTCTATATGTAGAAGATCCAAAAAATGCCACCAGAACTTCTAGAGCTCATAAATTAATTTGGTAAGGTAGCAGGATATAAAATCAATACCCATAAATCAAATGCATTTCTATACATAAGCGATGAATCCACTGCAAGAGAAATTAGGAAAACTATCCTGTTATAGCCTCAAAAAAAAAAAAAAAAAAAAAAAAAAAAAACACTTGGTAATCAATCTAACAAAAGAGATGAAAGACCTCTACAATGAAAACCACAGAACACTAAAGAAAGAAATTGAAGAAGACCTTAGAAGATGGAAAGACCTCCCAAGCTCTTGGATAGGCAGAATTAATATTGTCAAAATGACCATACTACCAAAAGTATTATACAGATTTAATGCAATTCCTGTTAAAATTCAAATGACAAAAAAAATGACATTCTTCATATAACTAGAAAAAGCAATCATTAAATTCATTTGTAAAAATAAGAGACCCAGAATAGCCAAAGGAATCATTAGCAAGAAGAGTGAAACAGGAGGCATCACAATACCAGACCTTCAACTATACTACACAGCAACAGTAACAAAAATGGCATGATATTGGCAACAAAAAAGACATGTAGACCAATGGTACAAAACAGAAGACAGAAACAAACCCACATAAATATAAATATCTCATACTAGACAAAGATGCCAGAAACATACATTGGAGAAAAGATAGTCTATTCAATAAATGGTGCTAGGAAAACTGGAAATCCGTATGCAGCAAAATGAAATTAAACTCCTATCTCTCACCCTGCACAAAAATCAACTCAAAATGGATCAAGACCTAGGAATGTGACCTGAGACCCTTCACCAAATATAAGAAAAAGTAAGCCCAAATCTTCATCATATTTGCTTAGGACCTGACTTCCTTAATAAGACTCTTAAAGTGTAAGAAATAATATTAAGAATCAATAAATGGAATGGATTCAAACTAAAAAGTAGCAAAGGAAACAATCAATGTGAAGAGAGAGCCTACAGAATGGGAGAAAATCTTTACCACATACACCTCAGATAGAGCACTAATCTCTAAGATATATAAAGAACTCAAAAAACTTAACACACACACATAAAAATCAATAAATAGGCTAAGGAACTGAACAAACACTTCACAAAAGAAGAAATACAATTGATCAACAAACATGAAAAAATGTTCATCATCTCTAGCAATTAAAGAAATACAAATCAAAACAGATTTTATCTCACTCCTGTCAGAATGGCAATTATCAATAATAAAAGTAGTAATAAGTGTTGTCGAGGACATGGGGAAAAGGTACACTCATACATTGCTGATGGGGTTGTAAACTGGTGCAGCCACTCTGGAAAGCAGTATGGAGATTCCTCAGAAAACTTGGAACAGAGCCACCATTTGACCCAGCTATCACTCTCCTCAGTTTATACCCAAAGAACTTAAAATCAGCATACTACAGTGAGGTAGCGACATCAATGTTTATAGCAGCTCAATTCACAATAGCTAAACTATGGAACCAACCTAGATGCCCTTCAACAGATGAATGGATAAAGAAACTGTGGCATGTATACACAATGGAATATTACTCAGCCTTAAAGAAGAATGAAATTATGGCATTTGCAGGTAAATGGATGGAACAAAAGGATATCATGCTAAGTGAAATAAGCCAGTCCCAAAAAAAACAAAGGCTGAATGTTTTCTTTGATAAGCAGATGCTCTATATTGGGGGTGGGGAGAATGAAGGAACTTTGGATTGTGCAGGGAGGAGTGAGGGAAGGGGTAGGGCAGTAGGGATGGGAAGGATGGTAGAATGAGACAGACATTATTACCCTATATACATGTATTATTATACTATTGGTGTATCTCAGCAGCATGTACAGCCAAAGAAATGAGAAGTTATGCTCCTTTTGTGTACAATGTATCAAAATGTATTCTATCATGTACAACCAATTAGAACAAAAAAAAAGTCTTAGCTCATTACATACCTAAAAATTACTGCAACAGGTCAAAATGGATCAAAGATAGGAATGTAAAAGCCAAAACGATAAAATTCTTCAAAGAAAACATAGGTGTAAATCTTCATAACCTCATGAACCTTGAAAGCATTATACTAAAGAATCCAGGCACAAAACACAATGTAATTTTACAAAATTATGTCCACAACAAATGTATAAACATATAAAGACAGAAAATATGTCCCAACTTGGGGTTGAGATGGGGAATAATAGCTACTGGGCATGCGGCTTTTTTTTAAATGTTTTTAAGTTACATTGTAATGATAATTGTAAATATACTTAAAATATTGAATTATACTTTAAGAGGGTGAATTGCATAATGTGTGAATTATACCATAGTAAAGCTGTTTTTAAAAATGAAATATAGGGAGTATTTATATCAGAAAAATACTTCAGATTAAGGATATTTTTCTGGAATATGAGGGGCATTTCAAAATAATAAATGGAGTTCATCAACAAAATTTAATCCTAAATGTATATGTATCCAGAAATAGAACTTCAGCAGTCTATGGGGAACTGAATCCTAAGTGAACTTGAAGCATGATTCTGTCCTCATTTGAGCTTCATATGAAACTTTAGCCTCAGTTGACAGGTTGACTGCAACCTGATGAGAGACCTCAAAACACTGTCACCTAGTTAAGTCAAGCTATAATTTTTTTTTTCAGTGCCAGGGATTGAACCTAGGGCCTTGTGCTTACAAAGCAAGGGCTCTACCAACTAATCTATATCTCCAGGTCTCAAATTGGATTCTTGACCCACGAATACTTGAGATAATAAAGTTTGTTATTTTTAAGCCACTAAATTCCAGAAGTAATTTGGGTTTATCTTAGGTAAGCAACATTGAGTTAACATCTAAATATCAATAAACAAAATTCAAACCATACTAAGGTTTGGATATGAGGTGTACCCCAAAAGCTCACATGTGAGACAATGCAAGAAGGTTCAGAGGAGAAATGATTGAAGGCTCTTAACCTAATCAATGATTCAATCCCCTGATAGGGATTAACAGTGGGAACTGAAGTGGTAGGGTATGGTTGGAGGAGATTAGAATTGAGGTGTTGCTTTTAGGTATATATTTTGTATCTGGAGAGTGGAGACTCTCCCTCCCTCTGTCTCTCTGTCTCTGCTTCCTGATGATGTAAGTTGCTTCCCTCTGCCATGCTCTTTTGCCATGATGTTCTGCCTCACCTCGAGACCTGAGGAATGAAGCTGGTCTTCTATAGACTAAGACCTCTGAAACTGTGAGCCCTCAAATAAACTCTTCCTCCTCTATAATTGTGCTGGTTAGAGCCTTTTAGTCACAGCAGCGAAATAGCTGACTAAAACAAACCATTAACAGTAACAAGGAGAAAAACCATATGATCTTTTCAATATATGCAGAAAAGGTATATGACAAAATTCAGCACACTCCCATGATTCAAAACCAACCAATGAACCTACCTCCCTCATGGCAAATCTGGAATAGAAGGGAATTTCATCTACCTGATGAAGAGCATTTACCAAAAAATCTATACCTAAGATACTTGATGGTAAAAATCTGAGTATGTTTCCACAAGATCACAAACAAGACAAGGATACCCTCTCTCACTGCTACTATTCAACATTACTGGCAATCCTACCCAGTGCCAATAAAGCAACCTAAGAAACAAAAGATATTCATATAGGAAAGGGAAAATAAAAAAGGTTGTATGGTGTGTATATATATATATATATATATATATATATATATATATATAAAATCCTAAGGAAACTTTTAAAAAGCTGTTGTAGGATCAATATGCCAAAAGTGTTTGTATATACTAGCAGTGAAAATGAAAACTTTTATTTAAAACAATGTCATTTATAAGATATTTGATGAATGAAAACTATAAAATGTTGTTGAGAGACATTAAAGAAAGTCCAAATAAATTAAAATACATACTACATCTGTGTATTGAAGGATTCAATTTTAAGATGGCAATTCTTTGATTTAACAAATTCAAAGCAATCATATCTGAAATCTAGCTAGCTTCTTTAGAAACTGACGGGTTACTTTAAAATTTTTATGAAAATGCAAATAACCTAGAATAGTCAAATAATTTTGAAAAAGAACAAAGTTGGAGAATTTACACTATGTAATTTTAAAACTTACCATTAAACTTCAGAAATCAAGACAGTGGTACTATAATTAAAACAGATGTATAGTAGAATGAATTGGACATAACTTTCCTGTGTTCACATATGAATACATGACCAGTGTAACTCTACATTATGTACAACCACAAGAATGGGAAGTTATACTCCATGTACACATGATGGTCAAAACATACTCTACTGTCAGGTATAACTAAAAACAACAAGAACAACAAAAGCTCAAAATGCAGGGGAGGATGAGAAGTTGCATGTTTTCACAGAAGAAATTGGGACTGTTTTCTTGTAGCTAGTGGCCAAAGCAACTACAATGACAGTTGTTCCTCCTTATCTGTGAGGCATACATTCCAAGATATTCCTTGGATGCCTGAAACTGCAGGTAACACTGAGTTCCACAGACATTTTTCCCCATATTTACAATAAAGTTTAATTTATAAATTAGGTACATTAAGGGATTTAAAACAACAAATAATAATAATAATAATAAAATGGAATAATTGTAAAAAGCAGATATATAAATCAATGGAAAAGAATAGACTAAGTAAAAGACTCACAAATATAGTCAGTTGATTTTCAGCAAAGATGCCAAGATAGTTTAATGGGGAGAAGATAATATTTTCAATAAACAATGCTGGAATAGCTGGATATCCATGTAGAAACAACAACAACAACAACAAAATCAAACCATGGACCATATCCTATTCCACATGAAAAAGTTAATTTATGATTGATCATAGACCTAAATGTAAAAACTATAACTATAAAATCCCTACAAGAAAACACAGAAGCAAATCTTTATGATCACGGGTTAGGAAAAGATTTCTTAGGACACAAAAAGCATGATTCTTAAAGAAAAAACTTGATAAGATGAAATTCATTTTAATTTAAAATATTTGATCCTTAAAAGACAGAATTGCAAAAATGAAGAGTCAAGTCATAAGCTAGAAGAAAATACTTGCAAAATACATTTCAGATTGAAAAACTTTGACCCAGCATAGATAAAACAACCTTTAAAACTCAACAATAATAATTATTATAATACCACCCAATAATATAGATCCACTATAAGTTCAACAATAAAATTTAAAAACCCAATTTAAAATGTGGAAACTTAGAATACATTATTTTTTAAAAGGTACACAGGTGAAAAGTAACTTATTAAAGATACTCAACAGCCTTAGTCACCAGGAAAATGTTAGATTACAATCACAATGAGATCCCAACGTGCACATAATAAAATGACTAAAGTTAAAGGTTGGAAAGGATGTAAAAGAATTGGAACTCTGTGCTGGTAAGACTGTAAATGGTGTAATTGCTTTGAAAAAATACTTAGCAGTTTCTTTAAAAGTTAAAGATACACTACCCATACCACCCAGCAATCCAACTCCCAGAAGAGAACTAAAAGCATAAAGTTCACACAAAGACTTATACACAAAATAAGATAGTAACTTTATTCATAATAACCAAAATCTGGGAATAACCCAGATGTCCATCAAAAGGTAAATGGCTAAACAAATTATATATCCATACAGTGAAATACTACTCAGTCAAAACAAACAAACAAGGATTCAGATAACAAATTTCAAAAAAATATTCCAATAAAAGCAACCAGATACAAAAGAGAATATATGTATCATTCTATTTATATGAAACTTTAGAAAAGAAAGATATAAACTAATAGCTGTTGCCTGAGGTCTGGATAGAAAAAATGACCAGGATATAGTAGGAGGAAACTTTCTGAGGTAGTGAAAATGTTATATATCTTGGCTCTGGTAATGGTTACATGGGTGTGTAAATTTCTCAATATTCATGTAACTGTACAATCAAAACAAATACATTTTATTGTAAGTAAACTTAACCTCAATAAAGTTGATTTTTTAAAAATTATTCATTCTTGAAATTAATGAAGGCTAGAAAAGGGTAAATTGATCAATAAATGTGTAATTAGGTGAATACAGTAAAATGCTAAAAATCTAGGAGATATTCCCTATAAAATTCCATCAACTTCTTTATATGTTTAAGATTTCTTAACAAAATATTAGAATAATTAAAATTTATAAATTGTACATTAAAAATAGAGGCCTGGGGTGTAGTAGCTCAGTGGTTGAGTGCTTGCCCAGCATATGGAAGGTTCCAGGTTCAATCCCTAATACCACAAAAGAAGAAAAAAAAAAAAAGCAAAAATACAACCTAAACAGTCAGTAGAGAGATGATGAAGAAATAAAGAAAAATAAGCTCAGTTTTAACCAACAGAATAAGGTCCATTGAGGAGGTAAGAATCTTTTCTGTGCAGTTTTTTCCCCCACATTGCTGCTAGAATTATCTAAAGCTCAAATCCAAGTGTATTACTTCCATGGCTAAAAACCTTCAGAACAAAGTCCAAATTCTTTTTTTTTTTTTTGAAAGATGCTGTTTTTTTTTTTCAGTTGTCCATGGGCCTTTATTTGTTTATTTATATATATGTGGTGCTGAGAATCGAATCCTGTGCATCACACATGCTAGATAAGCACTCTATCACTGAGCCACAACCCCAGACCAAGTCTGAAGTCTTGATCAAGAATTTCCCATGTGACTCCAATCTACATTTCCAACCTCCTCATACTCTAAATCTGCCACATACAGTATTCCTGTTGCCCATTCTTCAGCTATTTTTATTTATTTGTGTTCTTTAAAAACCTTTGAACACTTTAAGTCTTTGTTCATGCTTTATTCTCTTCCTTCTGCATCTATAAATGTCTACTTCAATGCCTAGCTCACTTTTCATTTCTTTCATGAATCCTTCAATTCCCAAAGCAAAAGCAATCATTCTGTCTTCTGTATTTCCAACACATTTTGACTATCTCTTCTTTCCAGAATGTATCTCATGTCATACTACTTCTTTCTATATAGAGATTTCAAGTCAAATTTAAGCCCCTGAAGATAGTATTTATGTATTATTTATTTCTGAATCACCAAAATCTTAGTAGGTATCTGAATGTGATAGGGAATTTTTTGTTAAAGCAATGGATGAGTAAATGTATGACTAAAAAAAAAATCACTAAGTAAACCAATGGTTTACCAAAATGGTGTTTTGAATAAAAATTCTATTTAACTTAATTAAAACAGAATAATTTAGAGAGAAATTCAGAGCATTAATGAAAAATGGAATTACTACTTACCTCTGTGTATTCATCAAAAGTATGATCTTCTGCCTGAAAATCCTGTATCATCTTAACTGCAGTACCATCAAGGAGCCAATTATATTTTTCAACTGCAAATTAATAAGGTAATTAAAATCTTGATAATACTCTTTTTTTAAAGTTAATGTGCTTCTTTGTACTTCTTTATATGACCATAAAATAGGGCAGACTACTCAAATATTATTAATAATCAACTAGTGAATATACATGGATTACTGAATTTAAAAGAATGGATAGAATAAAATAAAAGACTTAATAAGCAAATGAAGTTAAGTATATTTTTGAATAAGGGTAACAGAATATTTGAGACTTTTAAAATAACTTAGAGATGCAAATGATTAGTAAGAGATTTTGGTTAACAGACTGCCGAATAACAATTATCCATCCTGATCTCAAACACACTTGGGGAGAAAACTACACACCAATAAAATTTTCCCCAAGGCTTTTCAAAACTATTTTCAGTAATTACCTTGGTTTTTATCCTTCATTTAACTTCCTTATTTAAATGTCTACCCTTTCTACCCTTTGATTTTATCACCCTTCTCCTGCTAACATTCATCATTTAGACTGGCAATAAAATTCAAATTTGGGAGGTTTGATCATTGACTCTGTCAAAAGCAATAACTATGCTCAGTTCTGACTCTTCCTGCTCTTTCATAACAACACTAGATAACCAAATACCCAATCAAATTCTAATTAAAATAAAGTGTTAAAAAAGACATAATATTAAATATTTCGGTTGGGGTTGTAGCTCAGTGGTAGAGCACTTGCCTTGCATGCGTGAGGAACTGGGTTCAATTCTCAGCACTGCATACAAATAGTAAATAAAATAAAAATAAAAATAAATATTAAGTATTTCAAATATACCATATGTCTCGTAATGTTTCCTTGCACCTTGTAAGTTCTGATGTATTGCCACCTTCAGTGTATTAAGAGCCCACTGTGACACATGTTCAGGAAGTTCTGTGTCAAGATTTACAGGTGTTGAAGTTCCTGATAGCCAAGAGGGTACTGTTTGGATATTCTAATAAAAACACAAATAAAAATGTATGTAATAAACATCTAACTGTGCAATTAATCTATATGGATATTTTATTGTATATTTTTTAAAAATTCTTTTTAGATTTCCATGTCCAAGAAAAAAGAACTCAGTGCAAAGTAATAATTTAAAAGTGACAATAGCATTTAGTTCAACATAAAAATTTAAGTTGGGTTAGTTTTCTATCATTACACAAATATTTATTAATTATAATGTCAAAGTGATTATACAGCAAGTTCTAGAAAGAACACATATGAATTAGATCTTGTTCTTAAGAAGTGCATAATTCGGTCAGGTGTGGCAGCACACACCTGTAATCCCAGGGATTTAGGAGGCTGAAGCAGGAGGATCCCAAGTTTGAAGTCAGCCTCAGCAATTTAGCAAGGTCCTGTCTCAAAATAAAAAGGGTTTGGTAAAATGTCCCTGGGTAAAATTTCCAGTGCCAAAACAAAAACAAAAAAACACCTCACAATTTAGTAGGGTAAATGTGCCATGCACAAAAATTCAGTTCATCACTATAAGAAAAAACTCAAACAAGGATATGTCATTTTCAACCAGGAGACATTTTCAAAGAGAAAGCGCTTTCTAACTGAAAATAACTTGTGAGGGAATGGGGTTGTAGCTCAGTGGTAGAGCACTTGCCTAGCACATATAAGGCATTGAGTTTGATCCTCAGAACCACATAAAAATAAAGAAAATAAAGGCACTGTGTCCATCTACTACTAAAAATATTAAAATATAAATAAATAAAATAACTTATGGGAAGAAAATAAAGCAGTTAAAGCATTTTATGTGTATAAACACTTGATAGAGATTCAACTCAAATAATTTAAAATTCCTAAACAGAGTTATATAAAGAAACCTGATAGGTAAGGATGATGTAATACCTGCAGAGTTTCAGCTATTCGTTCTACCACACTCAAAACAACATCTTGCAAATCTTGAAAGGTAGGATAAAATTCCATTTTATCATCATCAAATGTCAATTCCATCTTAAATATTGGCAACCTTTGTTGATCTTCTGAGTCAAAGAGTTTTACAAATGCCTCTACAGTTCTTATTAAGAGATCCTTTAGCTGCATGACATCATAGATTACTATTAATTTAGAAAGTACAAAAATCAACTTTTAAAATTATTAAATTCTTTTACATAATTAAATCACTCTATTGATTCATTTAGTCTTAGAATTATCATTCAGAAAATATATTTTTAATAAATACAGTCTAATACAGAATAAATAGAACAATATATGCAAACCACACTTTTTAAACAGAATCTGAAAATGGCAACACAGAATTTTCCAAATCTTTTAGTAAGTCTGTCCCTGGCACACAATACATTTTAGAAGACCAAACAACATGATGAAGACTGCATAAGGTAGGCCTGACCCTTGAAGGTGAGTGGGTGGTATGCAATTAGAAGTGATGTGCTAGAGCTCCTGTTGTCAATCCTGTTGTCACAAAAGTCAATTATTAAATATTCAAGAATTGTGAGAACCACTTGCTAAACACTAAGCAACTAGAAATTATGGTGAGAATATTTACACCACAGAAATCATCAAACACCAGAACTCAGGTGATTATTTACTCTGAAGAGTTAGATTTCTAGCACACCATTAAATGAAGGTAAAGCCACTGGAACTTAGATATATACACAATATATTTCTAAGTATGAAAAGTGCAATCTTATATTGAACCAATTATTGGAAATGTAGACCAACAAACAAACAAAAATAAATGATCTTCAAAATGCTCATTTCTTTACTCCTTACCAAATAATCAGTCCTTTTAAGAGAGTAAAGGTGGAAAGGAAACCATATATAATATACAGATATTAAACATGTATATTATCCATTTAAAGATATAAGACAAAATTCATGGAATCTTTGGCGATGTTTACCAAAAGGGAATGTTCTTAGTCAAAACCGTTTTTCTAGAATTGCTAGTCCACAATAGTGAAAACTTGAGGAGTCTATAAATATAATTGCATGAAGTTAATATTCTCTGTCATTCAAAGATGATAAACAGTTGGGTACAGGGGCACATGCCTGTAATCATAATAGCAGCTCAGGAAGCTGAGGCAGAAGAATTTCGAGTTCAAAGCCAGCCTCAGCAAAAGCAAGGCACTAAACAACTCAGTGAGACCCAGTCTCTAAATAAAATACAAAATAGGACTGGGGATGTGGCTCAGTGGTGGAGTGCACCTGAGTTAAAAAATAAAAAATAAAAAATAAAAAAATAAAATAAAATCTCAAACAACTTGGAATTTTATAACTTCAAATATTTATTTACTAGGAAACTCCTTTGGTAAACATACTCCAATAAAACTAGACATAATTAGCTTTTAGCCATAAAGCTAAAATCACTCATAATATTGACACATACTTCTAGACTTTCCTCTCATTTTTATTTAAAGTTATTTATTTTTTGCAATTCTGGGGATGGAACCCAGAGTCTCACACTTACTAGCAAGCATTCTACCACTGAACTGTATCCCTAGTACACTCTCATTTTATATTGCTTCAGAAATTATTTTTTGATAAATTTAAACGAAATTATAATAAAATATTTTCTTAATTTATTTTAAAATAATTACTTAGCACTATGTTTTAATTAATTTTAGAATGTTATCTAAAATACTGAACTAATTTTAACAATGTTATCATTTAAGATACATAAAGTGTATTTACCTGATTTGACATAAGTGTGGAAACACAGCTATAAAATGCATCCAACTTATCAGACTTAATGCCTTCTAGTGACTCCTTCTTAGTAAAGAGACTTATAACTTGTGGATACCATGTATTCATTATCTTCTCTTCTGCCTTTTTAGCTTGAATGGATAGGTCAGTTTTTAGTGATTCACAATCAATTGGACCTTTAGCTCTATTTTTGAGGAAAAAAAAGTCTTTGAAGCAAAAGACTGGTTTTCATACGCAATTATTGAAATAAGACAACTGTTTTTAGTTCTAAAATCTAAAGAAGTATTTCAAAGATTTTTGAGTGAGTTTAAAAATTATACAGTCAAAAATGTCAAGCAAGGAGACATTCACAATGTTAATTAATAAATACAGGATTTTACCTAATTCCTGTTACATCCAGCAAAACTGTATTAGCAAATGTTGTATAACCAAGGTCCAGTAATATTTTCATAGTTGGATGAATAATGTGCAAATTAGATGCTATTTGATTTCTTGCCTGCACATAGTTGCAATGCCAAGGATTGGAATAATCTAGTCCTCTGGAAAAGCAAAACACCATATCAAATATGATTAAAACAATACATTCTAGTGTTTGCTTCAGTAGCACAGATACTAAAATTGGAACAACACAGACAACATTAGCATGGCTCCTGATCAAGGATGACATGCAAATTTGTGAAGTGTTCCATATATATATATATTTTAAAATACACCCTAAATGTTAGGAAATGTTTATAGCATGGAGAAAAGGGGATTGAGAAGAGGGAATTGCGGTCAGCAATGGAAACCTTAGAAGATACACATTTAATAAAAACACACCACAATCTCAAAAGTGCATTATCTGGTGACAAGAGAGATAATTTGTGAATAAGGTAGACTTACAGGTCAGGCTTGAGTGTCCTAATTTCCACTGTTCTTTGACTCAGTTATCAAAGATAAAGATGAAAGAATAGAGTCTTTAGGATTAGGAATGAAAGATTGAAAAAGCTGTCTGGCATACACCAGAATTTACTTGAAGACAAGATGAACAAAACATTCAAAAATGTACTCCTAATTATGTAAGAAGAACTAGATAAGCAAAGCATAGAGGATACCTTTGGGGGTTTTGAGATGTGTTTCAAAATACCTTTGAGCTTCACAACTGTAAGATCAGTTAATTTTCAAACTGTAAAAAATTAGATGCAACACTGCTTTTAAAATAATTTACTCACACAGGGGATTCAGGTAAAGGGCCTCCTTCATCTTCAAGCCATGTAACTGGTGGTTTCACAAGAACACTCTGTACTAAAATATATGTATGTATTAATATTTCTTGAAAATCCTTGCAAGAACTATTCATATCAAAATATCTCATTTATGATATGGGATGGTAGTTTACTGTGCATTAAAATGAGGAAAAAAAAAACTTCAGAACAAAATCAAGCCCTTAATACTATTTAGCCATACTTTGGAGTGTATTCAGTTATGGGAAAGCTCTTAATTCTCAGTTCTTTGCATTGTCTACTCAAAGTTCCCTGGTATGGCCACTTAAGAAAATTTATTGCATGATGGTTACCAGGGCTGGAGGGAAAACGGGCTGGGGAGATGATGGTTCAATGATACAACATTCCAGTTATATAGGAGGAATAAGTCAAGAGATCTATTGTACAATATGGTAACTGCAGTGAAAGACAATGTACTGTACTCTTGAAAACTGCTAACAAAGTAGGGTTTTTTTTGTTTGTTTGTTTGTTTGTTTGCGGTGTTGGGGATTGAACCCAGGGCCTTGTGCTTGCAAGGCAAGCACTCTACCAACTGAGCTATATCCCCAGCAACAAGGTAAATTTTAAGTATTTTTACCACATACACAAAAAAATAAGTACATGAGGCAATGCATAATGTTAATCAGCTCAATTTAGCCATTATACAATGTATACATATTTCAAAACATGTTGTAGATGATAAACGAATACAATTTTTTTAATTATGAAAAAATATTCTAGGGCTGAGGTTGTAATGCAGTGGTACAACACTTGTCTATCATATGTGAGGCACTGGGTTCCATCCTCAGCACCACATAAAATAAATAAATGAAATGAAGGTGTCCATCTACAACAAAAATATTTTTAAAAAAAGAAAAAATATTCCAATAATAATCATAAAGGTTATGTTCCTAATAAATCCCCCAAATACATTAATATGTTCTGAAAACCCTGTAAACAGGAAAGCTAAAGCCAAAAGACAAAGTAAAAAAATCAAAATACTACAAGGATTAGCTAACAAACATAGAAATTACAAAAACTGCCTTTATGGGCTCAGAATAAAATTTTAAGTAAAACTCATATCTGAACTTGATAATAGTTAAAAATATACAGTATTCACTATTCATTTTGCTTCTACTTTTGATTCAACACCAGAGGCAAAGGCCTCTGTTGTGTTACTTACCCATATATCTCTTCATGCTTTTTTCAAAGTCACTTGACACTTCATTTATGAGACTTTCAAGGAGTTTTTCTCTTTTTTTCCCTTCCTTTAAAGACTCAGGTATCAGCGTTAACATGTTATTCAGCCATTCCTGCTGAATAGGTACTACAGGACTACTTTTTACACACTGCTTCATATAAATGTAGTTGAACTGAGAACATAATAAGAAAAATTAAATGTTCTGCATGCTGTGACATTTCAGTGTGATTCCTGAGTTCACGCTTACTAAAACAATATTCTTTTCAGAATAAAAATATTCTCATTCATGCATGGTGGCATATGTCTATAATCTCAGCTGCTTGGGAGGCTAAGACAGAAGGATTGCAAATTCAAGGACAACCCAGATAATTTAGCCAGACTATTCAAAAATTAAAATGAAAAGGGCTGGAGCTGAAGCACAGTGGCAGAGCACTTGCTTAGCATTGCAAGATCCTGAGTTTAATCGCTAGTACTGAAAAAAAGTGTCAACAATAACATGTTTTCTATTTAGAATAAAAAACATTTTTTTCAAAAAAAGTGCTATAAATGTTTTATCTTTTTATTTTTGATGAGCTCTTGTCATATTAATATTCTTAGTATATTCTTCATTTTCTCAAGGCAAAAAAACTCCTTTAACTAACTTACTATTCCTTCATTCAACAAATGTTCAAACACTATTCTGAATATTAAAGTATTAAACATAAAAAGTGTGGAAAAAAACATAACAGTTGCCGATGCTCTCTTGAATATTATATTCTGATACAAGAGTAGTATAGTCTAATTTCACAAATTCTTCCATAAGAATTAGGAGTCAACAAAAAATAGACATGAATAAATGAAAGACAACATTTGATCTAAATAAAGGTATTTAACATCCTGAAAACTATCAACTTTGTGTCCCAAAGTTAACACAATTCCAATAAAAATATCTATACACATTTTAATGAAACTAGACAACTTTATCATAAAGTTCTTGTGGGAAAATAAACGTATAAGAACAGCCAAGAAAATCCTGAGAA
Organism: Sciurus carolinensis; assembly: GCF_902686445.1. Lineage (NCBI taxonomy): Eukaryota > Metazoa > Chordata > Mammalia > Rodentia > Sciuridae > Sciurus > Sciurus carolinensis. Next base: position 51,783,419 of record NC_062229.1, on the reverse strand, counting down.
ATAAGATCTACCATGGAGGACTGGCCCTGGGAGACATCAAAATATACTATAAGGTCTATGTGATTAGAACAGTATGATAAAGGTGTATGAATAGACAGGCCAGTGGAAAAAGAACACAAAGTCCAAAAACAAACCATTATATCAAAAAATGTAGCATAGAATAATCATGGCATTTCAAAGCACAGGTGCAAAGATCAAGGTTTGAATAAATAGTTCTGGGACAAATCAGTAGTCATTTGGAAAAAAATAAATTAGTCCATACCTTCTACCATACAAAGAATAAACTTCAAACAGATCAGAAATTTAAGTTCTACATTGAAACTACACAAGGACTACAAGGAAAAAAAACATGAATCAAGTCTATAACTTGAACATAGGGAAAAACTCCCTAACTGTGATTCAAATTTCAGATACACCCAAGGAAAAAAGTGATAAATTTTGTCATATGAGCCCAATACCTCATACATGCCAGGCAAACATGAATGAATCCACATCCCCAGTTTTGTGGTTAGGTAAATTTTGACTATATTAAAATGTTTGCAAGGCAAAAATGTCATAATGGAAAAGTCAAAAAAAGACTGATATATTCCAGGAGAAAATATTTGCAATACACGCCTCAGATAAAGTCCAACAAGTTCTTGAAAATTTAGGCGAACCTTGAACTCAGTGTATTAAGTTAATTAAGATAATTATAAAAACACAAATACAGGGTAGGGGTATAGCTCAATGGTAGAGCACATGCTTATTAGTATCGGCAATTGCCAAAACCAAATGTAGACAAATACTGTAGAATTCCACTTACATGAGATATCCAAAGCTATCGAGTTCATAGAAAAAAGAAGGGTAATAGCAAAAGCTGAGGAAAGGAGGAAATGGGAAGTTGTTATTTAATAAACACAGAGTTTTGGTTTTGCAAGATGAAAATGTTCTGGAGACTGGCTGCCCAACAATGTAAAAATGCTTACCACTACTGAACTATATGCTTAAAATGGTTAACATATTACATTTTAAGTTATGTGTATTTTACCACAATTGGTAAAGGGAAAATAAGTCCAAACACAATTAAAATTGGTAAAACATATGAACCAACATTTCAGAACAAAAATATTTTAAAGATGAAAGTCATCTAGCCAAATCTATAGGAATAGAGGAAGGTTTCCTGGGGATGATGACTGAGCTGGATTAGGGACAACCAGAAGAAAGCATGGATGGAAAGAAGACCTGCTGGGCAAAAGCAGCAAGTGAGAAATGTCCTGCTTCCTCAAGCAAGTCCATGATGGTGGAGTATAAAGTATTATACAGAGAGTGATGAGAAGAGGTTGGCAAATAGGCAAGGATCACATTACAAAAGGTCTTGCATGCCACATTAAGCTTTAATTCTCTAGGATGTGGGAAGACAGTGATGGTTGCTGTCCTTAAAACAAAAGATGAAGTTCTGATCTAAGGATAACAAATGAATAGGATTAATTTGAGAAATAGTCACAGTCATGTGGGGACAAATTACATGGCAAGTGGGTAATTGAAGAGGGGAAAGAAGTTAATACTCAGACATTTTAAGCATGAGTGACTAGACAGTGATAATAGCAAAGAGAGCAGTCTCAGGAAGGAAGGTTCATTTTTTTCCACATGCTGAATCTGAGGTATTTTTACATAAAATTATCTGGGAATCAGCAACATATAAAAGGTAGCTAAAACCAGAAATAGAATCATCCAGGAAGATTCAAGGAAAGAGAACAGCAGCTACAGGCAGACAAGGAAGAGGAACATGAAGATGACAGAGAAATAACAAGAGTCAGAAAAGCAAATACAAGGGAATATTTGAAAATAAAGAAATGGTCAGCTGAAACTGGGCACATGCTTTTAATCCTAGCAACTAGGGAGGCTGACACAGGAGGATCAAAAGTTCAAGGATAGCCTCAGCACTTAGCAAGACTGTCTCAAAACAAAAAATAAAAAGGACTGAGATGTAACTCAGTGCTAAAGTACCCCTGGGTGGGCCCAGATTGTGATTCAGTGGTACAGTGCTTGCCTGACATGTGTGAGGCACTAGGTTCATTTCTCAGCACCACATGTAAATAAATGAATAAAATAAAAGTTCATCAACAACTAAAAAAAATAAAAAAATAAAAAAGTGCCCCTGAATTCAATCCCCAGTACAAAAAAAGAAAAAAAAGTCAATTGGAATTGTCTGTTATTTTTTATTTCAGTTATTCTAATAGGTATGTAGAGAGAATTCATTGTGGTTTTAAATTGCATTATCCTAATGGTTAATGATATTGAATTATCTTTCTTTTTTAAAAATATATTTTTAATTGTAGATGGACACAGTATTGTTATTTATTTTATTTGTATTTGGTGCTGAGGATCAAACCCAGTGCCTCACACACGCTAGGCAAGCACTCTGCCACTGAGCTACACAGCCCCAAGCCTGATATTGAATTATCTTTCATGTGCTTATTTGCCACCAATACATCCTTTATGGTGAAATGTCTGTTCACATCTTTTACCCATTTTTCAATTAGTTGGCTCATTTTTATACTGTCGAATTTCAGGAGTTCTTTACATATTCCAGATACTAATTCTTTGTTGAATATGTGATATTTCTCCCAGTGAGTAGCTTATTTTTCATCCTCTTAATGGCCTTTCACTGAGCAAGAGTTTTCAATTTTGATGGAATCTAATTTATTGGAGTTTTTTATGGGTCACACTTTTAAGGTCATACCCAAGAACTCTGCCTAGTCTGATATTTTTTTGTCTAAAAGTTTTATAATTTTATGTGTCTCCTATGTTTTCTTCTCAAAGTTTTCTTTTTCCTGGTACAGAGGATTGAACCCAGGGTCTCAGACATGCTAGATAATTGCTCTATGACTAAGCTACATCCCTAGATGCTAAATGTTTCTAAAGATTTTTTAAAAAATTGGTACCAAGAATTGAACCCAGAGGTGCTCAGCTGCTGAGTCACAGCCCCAGCCCCTTTTTATTTTTAAAGACTGGGTCTTGCTAAGTTGATTAAGGCCTTTCTAAGTTGCCAAGGCTGGCTTTGAACTCAAGATCCTCCTGCTTCAGCCTCCCGAGTCACTGAGATTACAGTCATGCCCCACCGCACCTGGCCGTGTGTGTGTGCGTGCGTGTGTGTGTGTTTTGCTGGGGATCAAGGGCACTGGGGATAAAACCAGGGTTTTGTGCATGCTATGCAAGCACTCCACCACTGAATTACAGTCCCGAACTGTATAGTCTATCTTTTACATTTAAACCTTTGGTTAAATTTTGATAAAGTGTGAGGTTTAGGCTAAGGTTTTTGTTTTGTTTTTATGGATGTCCAACTGCTCCACTACATTTGTTGAAAAAGCTTTCCTTCCTCTATTGAATGATTTTGTCAAAAATCAGTTGGGTGTACTTGTGTGGGTTTATTTCTGGGTCATCCTTCTGTTTCACTGATCCAACTATTTCAACTATGTGTCCAACTATTTCAAAGTAAAAAGAGTTTTTTGTTAAATCCAGTGAAGGTCTAATGAGAGAAGTATTGAAAAAATACCCTTTGGATTTAGCAATTTGTGATCATTTGTGACATTAATGATGAAGTAGTAGAATTCCTAGAAGCCAGACTGCCAAAGGAGCTGATTCAGGAGTGAATGACGGCTTTCATGCCAGTATTTTTTTACTATAAGATTCTAGAAAGCACGAACTGTAGAGGAATAATAAGAATGCTAAATATATATACATAAACACACCTTACAATTCACCCAGCTTCATGTTTTGGGGTTATGGTGTATATATCAGTTTTTTACCTAGTAAAGAGGCACATCCAAAGTCTCCAGAAAAGTTGGGAGATAGGGGAAGGCAGGGGAAGGGCATTTAAAGAACAAAACCTTGACTAACTAAAAAAAGAAAGGTAATTCCATGTATCCTCAACCCACAGTAAGGTGCTATCCTTAGTCCTTATCCTCAAAGGAAACCTTCTGTGAGGGGCTGGCATTTAGCTCAGTTGGTAGAGTGCTTGCCTTGTAAGCACAAGGCCCTGGGTTCAACCCCCAGCACTACAAAAAAAAAAAAAAAAAAAAAAAAAAAGCAAACTTTCCACAACTTATAAGCTTGCAGCCCTATCTGGGAACCTGTAGCATAATTTCCTTTTATATATAACCAGCTAATAAGTCTCTGTATCCTTTGCTATTAAAGGATATTTACATGCTGTCATCTTTCTGTTAATCACATTACAGTCCCATGTCATCATCCAAGTAGTCAGTCATTTTTAAAAGAATCTCTAGCACCTAGTATGAAGTTAGCATATAATAGATTTTCAATGAGTATTTGTTGAGTGGATAAACAGCCATCATATCAATATCAGTACAATCAATTGTTGCCCTAATTTTAAAATGAAGATGCATTTCCTTTAAAATTGCCACTCTGAATATTTTTTCAATTGTTTGGAATAAGAGCTAATATTTACACAACTAACTCTCAAATAATAAATGACAACCTAACTAAACTCTTAAGACCCACATTGTCCATGACATATTTGTTGCCTTGGGCAGAAAAAAACAAAAATCTCAGTTTCTAAATTTCTTTCTTTTCTAGAATGAGGCAAAACAAGGGGTCTTAGAAGAAATGACTTTGTAATAATTTCTTTGAATATTTTCAAAACAAGAAATAAATAATTGAACTCACTCCTTTTCTTTTAGTTTCACTGGTCATCTGTAAAAAACATAAGATAATTAATTTAAGAAGAAAATTTTTAATTTTTAAAAATCAAAAATATTTTAAATTTATCTATTCTTTAAAATTATTTATATTGAGGTTGACTTAATTAATATTAGTATAGTATAAGGATAAGTCTTTTAAAAGAAAATAACTTACAGTTGGAGGATAATCAGGCTCTGGTAATGGAGGTACTCGTTTATCCAATGTTCTGTCTAGATTTTTTTTGGCTTCATCAATTCTGAAATTATAATTAGAAAAACATATGACTCTAGAAGTTAACTTGGCATAAACTATTAAAAACAATAAAAGTTTAACATTTTTTCAATTCTACTAAAAGAAAAGATATTCAAGCACTCTTTATATGGCTGAATCTTCTATGAGAAATAATCCTATGAGTCCGAAAATTTTATATTATTCAAGAATAAGGCAAAAGGGTGAGAGTAAAAATAAAATCATTTTTTTAAATTTTAACTTACTATTTAAAAATCAATCCTGATGCAGAGGGTGTCATCTCTGTTGAAATGTATTCTGTCAGAGAAGCCTTCCCTTAAATATCATATAAAAAAGCACCTCTTTCACTCTCTGTCTTATCTTCTTTTATCTTTTCTTCATAGCACTTGCCAACATTTAATATATACTGTAGACTCTGGTGCTGGGGATTGAACCCAGGGCCTTGTGCATGCAAGGCAAGCGTTCTACCAACTGAGTTACATCCCCAGTCCTTGCAGACTCTTTTATTCATTGCCATTATCCCCAGTAAAAATAGTACCTGGCACACAGTATATGCTCAGTTTTACCTTAAAAACTATTTATGGATTTTTATTATACATAAAATGTAATTTCCTCTTTAAATTAATTTGTATCATATTGTATAATCTATTCATCTGTCAATAAGTATCTATTTATGCAAATTGTATGCTAGGTGCTATTAAAATATAGCAGTGATAAATCTCCAGGAATTTATAAACTGAGTAAGAGAACAGGAAGAGAGTGCCTTATGGACACTCTGGTGATTCAGAGGAAAGATGAGTTCATTTCCACCTGATACACACATCAGCATTTGCAATGAGCCTTATGAAAGAGAGGATTTAAGGTGGAGATGTGGTTGTACTGGGATCTGAAAACACCAAACCTGAAAAACAGGAAGGCAAAGGAAGGATCAAAGGAAAAGGGGGAAAATGGAAGTTGTCCAATCTGTCCAAAGTTTACAGGATGAGATGGAAATATGTCTGGAGAAGTGGACTGAAATATCTACCTAATGGTCTCAAACAGCAACTTTTTAATTTAATCAACAATGGGAATGACTAAGAGCTTTTGAGCAAGGACCATTTTAAGACAAACCTAACCATTTATATAGGCCAGATACATTTTAAAAGATGACCAAAGAAGACATACAAGGAAAAGAGATCTCAGAAAGATTGGAGGATGCCAAGTGTGACAGGAATCATTAAAAACAACTGAAGCCATGCTCAGTGGCACACGCCTGTAATCCCAGTGGCTCAGGAACCTGTGGCAGGAGGATTGTGAGTTCAAAACCAGCCTCAGCAAAATTGAGGCACTATGTAACTCAGTGAGGCCCCATTTCTAAATAAAGAACAAAATAGGACTGGGAATGTGACTCAGTGATCAGGTGCCCCTGAGTGTAATCCCAGGTAACAAAAAAAAAAAGCCAACAACTAACACTCCTTGGTTTATACCCAAAGGACTAAAAATCAGCATACTACAGTGACAGGGCCACATCATTGTTTATAGCAGTTCAATTTGCAATAGCTAAACTGTGGAACCAACCTTAGGTGCCCTTCAATAAATGAATGAATAAAAAAATGTGGTATATTCAATGGACTACTACTCAACTTTAAAGAAGAATGAAATTATGGCAGTTGCCAATAAATGGAAGGAATTGGCGAGTACCATGCTAAGCAAAATAAGCCAATCTCAAAATACCAAAAGCCAAATGTTTTCTCTGATATGCAGATGCTAATTCACAATGAGGGAGAAGGGAGTAGTGCTAAGGAAGAAAAGAGTTACTTTAGATTAGGTAGAGGGGAATGAAGGGAGGGAAGGGGTCGTGGGGATAGGAAGGACAGTAGAATGAAACAGATGTTATTACCTTATGGACATATATGACTGCATGACCAATGTGATTCTACATGTACAATCAGAAAAATGAGAAATTATACCCCATTTATGTATGATATATCAAAGTGTACAAATGCATTTTACTATCATGTATAACTAATTAGAACAAATTTAAAAATTAAAAAAGAAAACTGAGCCCAGCATGGTGGCGCACCTCTGTCATCCCAGCAGTTCAGGAAATGGGAGACTGAGGCAGGAGGATTGTAAATTCAAAGCCAGCCTCAGCAACTTAGCGAAGCCCTAAGCTACTTAGTAAGACCCTGTCTCAAAATAAAAAAAGGATTAGGGATGTGGGTCGTGGTTAAGTGCCCCTGGGTTTAATCCCCAGTACCAAACAAAACAAAACAACAATTGAAAGACAAAGGAGATACCATTAGAAAGGTAAGAAAATACCCAAAAGGAATTTCACAGAAAGTGTGGTCATGGGAACCATAACCTGGTATACTCTGCATAAAGACAAGGGCCATGTCTGTTTTGCTCATGTTCTATCCACACCACTTAGATAGTATTCATCAAGGTGCATGAGCTCAATAAATACTTGTTGAATGAATGACCAAAATAGTGGATGTGGAAAAAATATCAAATGTCTAGTTCAGTACTTTGCTTGACATATGAATATTCCTAACAATATCAAGCTATAACCATGGTAACCCAGGGCAAGGGGTCAGTGGGGGGATGGTAGTCATCATCACTTTCTGAGATAACCAATTTATCATCAGTTAGTTCATTTTCTTAGGAACAAATTTCTTATATTGAGTTGAGGCTTTGTACTTCTATTCTCTGCAGTTACGTACAAAGGGTTCGATTCTTCCAAGTTATCCTTCCAAAAATTTGATACCTTCCCAGTTGCTCCAACTACTCCTGTTGATAAGAGTTAATGTTTATGGTGAGCTTATTATATCCTAGACATTGACTTAAGATCTTTATAGGTATGGGTTTCATTTAACCCTAATACCAATCCTAAGTAAGCACTGTTCTTTTTCTCTATCTCATCGTTAGGTACATAAGGATAAATAGTTATTTAACTTGCCAAATTCACATGACTGCGGAGATGGGATATGAATTCAGGCCTGATTTGCGAGTCTACATTCTCACCAATTAAGAGAATAAGTTTCCTTCAAATTAGGAGATTTCAAAATTCCTCTCTCCTTTGTATCTGTTCTGATTTATCAATGTCCCTCTTAAAGTGTGATCCCAGAATTCCCAGATGTTGTCTGACAAGTACAGAGTGAAATTTTTCCCTTCCATATTCTAGACATTGTACATGTATTAAAGCAGGCTAAGACTGCATTTGCTTTTTTGAGTACACTTATCTCCCCTATTGAATCTTACTGAGCCTGTACTAAACTCAGACTCCTAAGACATTTTAAAAATAAAGTAGAAGATGTTTCTGGAATATCTTCTTTTTGTTTTTTGTTTGTTTTGTTTTGTTTTTGGTACTGGGGATTCAACCCAGAAGCACTTGGCCACTGAGCCACATCTCCAGCCCTTTTTATTTTTTTATTTTGAGACAAGGTCTACACTAAGTTGCTTAGGATCTCACTAAATTGCTGAGGCTGGCTTCGAACTTTCCATCCTCCTAACTCAGCCTCTTGAGTCTCTGGGATTATAGGTGTGTACCACCACACCTGGCCCTCCTCTTCTTTTCTTTGTTAATCTTCAAGACCCAGGTGAGACTTCCCCTCCTCCATCTTTTCACCCTGAACAGCCTAGATTTCAGCAATTGCTACTTTCAAGGAATTTTACTTATACATTGGTATGCTAATTGCCACTCCTCATAGGCAGGCTTGCACTGTAGTTATCCCAACATAAAACTTCCTTGACCTTTCTATATGCAAATACCACCCTTTAATAAAGCACCAATTTCTGGAACATGTTTTCTCCTACTAGCTATGAATAGGAAGGACATAAGAATGAGCCTTTTACTCCCTGTTTTGCTTTGTGTATTAACAACTTAAAAGCAATAAACAAAAACTGGATTTCAAAAGACTACGTGGGAGACTGTGTGTGGTGAAGAAGAGAAACACTGATTTAAATCAAGAAAGGAGAGGGTTTCAAGATGGCAGACTAGGGGGCGGCTGCATTTCACGTTGCTCCAGGACACAAGATTCAAAAGAGGAGATAGTGAGAGACTTGGGACCAACTCAAAGCCGCTGGGTGAGTCTCTCCCATTGGGGAGGTGTCCCAGATGGGGCGGTAGCCCCGGAACGCAGGGAACTTTGTGAAGTAGAGTTGCTCGGCGAGACGCCCCTCCCCCCACTGGAGCGCTAAACACGGACAACTGGGATCATCGTAGAGGAGGTGGCTCAGCACAGCACTTGGACTCGGAGCAACCACTGGGGCTCTGGGCGGCTGCCTGAGGAGGAGCTGCGTGGCGAGCTGTTTGGACCCAGAACGACCGCTTCTGAACACTGGGGGGCTGCCCGGAGTAAGAGGAGAAGTGCAGCGGGTCGCTTGGTCTAGGAGTGACTGCATCAGAGCCACAGGCAGTTGCCAGAGGAGGAGCTGCGTGGCGAGCTGTTTGAACTCAGAACCACCGCTCCTGAACATCGGTGGCCTGCCTGGAGGAGGAGTGCGGCGGGTGACTTGGTCTAGGAGTAACTGCATCAGAGCCACGGGCAGTTGCCAGAGGAGGAGCTGCGTGGCGAGCTGTTTGAACTCAGAACGACCGCTCCTGAACACCGGGGGGTTGCCCGGAGGAAGAGGAGAAGTGCGGCGGGTCGCTTGGTCTAGGAGTGACTGCATCAGAGCCACAGGCGGTTGCCAGAGGAGGAGGCGAGTGGTGAGTTCATTGCACTCAAAGCGACCGCTCCTGAACACCGGTGGCCTGCCTGGAGGAGGAGCGTGGTGGGTCACTTGGTCTCGGAGTCACCTCTCCTGAACACCCGGGGGGCTACCCCGAGGAGGAGGAGGAGGAACAGGGCAGGTCACTTGGACTTGGAGTGACTGCCTAGGGCTACGGGTGGTTGGCGGGAGGAGGAGACGCGAAGTGAGTTGATTGGACTCCTAGTGACTGCGTCGGAAACCGGGCTGCTGTCCGGAGGAGGAGGTGTGTGGCAGGTCTCTGGGTATCAGAGCTATTGTACGGGGCTCCAGGTGGAGGCTCAGAGGAGGGGCTGCATAGCCAGGTGATTAGGTGCAGAGCAGGGTACCAGGAGCTAGGTGGCTTCTTGCTGGAAGAGCCGCACAGAGAGACGCCTAGGGGTGGAGTAAAGTTTCCAGGAATGCGGGTAGAGTCTCTGGGAGAGGCAGCTTAAGGAGACTCGCCTGCGAAGGGTGAGGCTCCCAGGCCCAGGAGGTAGGTCCGGGTCCCTGGGAACGTTGCAGAGGAAGACAGCCCAGCCCAGGCGGTAGTTGTAGATTGAGGGGAACCTCTAGGAGGGGAACTGATCAGCAAGACGTCCCCACCGAGTGAGTCTTCCCTGCCGGTGAGGTTTTCCCACAGGGACGGTAAAACCAGAGACACAGGCACAAACAGGACTTGCCTCAGCCCGCAGCCTAGTTTCCCATTGGATGACCATTGGTCAACAAGTGGAGGCACCTCTGCCCACTAGCAGGGAATATACGCCACCTGAGGATCACCAACCCTAGAGAGGCAGCTTCTTCGTGGAGCTTCGCATTATCAACTTCCTCCAAGACTTCAGGCTACTGAAGGATAAGAGGGGATATACTAGCAATCTTCAGGGACATTATAAGTTGATAGAGGAAAGCTGCAATATCTTAATGACCCACTGATTCCTGAACAATATGAGAAAACAAGGGAAGAAAATGCCCCAAACAAATCTAGATGTTACATCAATAAAATCCAACGACAGCATGGCAGAAGAAATGACAGAAAGGGAGTTCAGAATGTACATAATTAAAATGATTAGGGAAGCAAACGATGAGATGAAAGAGCAAATGCAGGCATTGAATGATGAGATGAAAGAGCAAATGCAGGCATTAAATGATGAGATGAAAGAGCAAATGCAGGCATTAAATGATAGCACCAATCCACAGTTAAAAGAGCAAATACAGGAAGCAAAAGATCATTTCAATAAAGAGTTAGAGATATTGAAAAAAAACCAAACAGAAATCCTTGAAATGAAGGAAACAATAAACCAAATTAAGAACTCCATAGAAAGCATAACCAATAGGATAGAACACCTGGAAACAGAACTTCAGATATTGAAGACAAAATATTTAACCTCGAAAGCAAAGTTGAACAGAGAAGATGGTAAGAATCATGAACAAAATCTCCAAGAACTATGGGATATCATGAAAAGGCCAAATTTGAGAATTATTGGGATTGAGGAAGGCTTAGAGAAACAAACCAAAGGAATGAACAATCTATTCAATGAAATAATATCAGAAAATTTCCCAAATCTGAAGAATGAAATGGAAAATCAAGCTCAAGAGGCTTGTAGGACTCCAAATACACAAAATTACAACAGACCCACACCAAGGCACATTATAATGAAAATACCGAACATACAAAATAAACACAGAATTTTAAAGGCTGTGAGAGAAAAGAACCAAATTACATTCAGGGGAAAACCAATATGGATATCAGCAGATTTTTCAATCCAGACCCTAAAAGCTAGAAGGGCCTGGAACAACATTTGTCAAGCTCTGAAAGAAAATGGATGCCAACCAAGAATCTTATACCCAGCAAAACTTACCTTCAAATTTGATGATGAAATAAAATCATTCCATGATAAACAAAAGCTAAAAGAATTTACAAAAAGAAAGCCAGCATTACAGAACATTCTCAGCAAAATATTTCATGAGGAAGAGATAAAAAACAAAGAAGCATATCAGCAAAGGGAGGAATTACCCTAAAGGAACTGTCAAATAAAGGAGGAACCAAGATGTGTCTAAAAATAAATAAATAAATAAATAAAATTTTAAATATGAACCAAATGACCTAGAATACAAATCATATCTCAATAATAACCCTGAATGTTAATGGCCTGAATTCATCAATCAAAAGACATAGACTGGCGGATTGGATTAAAAAGAAAGATCCAACAATATGTTGCCTGCAAGAGATTCACCTCATAGAAAGAGATACCCATAGACTAAAGGTGAAAGGATGGGGAAAAACATACCATGCACATGGACTCAGCAAAAAAGCTGCAGTATCCATCCTCATTTCAGATAAGGTGGACTTCAAGCCAATGTTAGTCAGAAGGGACAAAGGAGGACATTTCATACTGCTTAAGGGAAGCATAAATCAGCAAGATATAACAATCATAAACGTCTATACCCCAAACAGTGGCTCATCCATGTGTGTTAAACAAATCCTTCTCAATTTTAGAAACCAAATAGACCATAACACAATAATACTAGGTGATTTTAACATGCCTCTCTCACCACTGGACAGATCTTCCAAACAAAAATTGAACAAAGAAACCATAGATCTCAATAACACAATCAATAATTTAGACTTAACAGACATTTATAGAATATACCATCCAACCAAGAGCAAATACACTTTCTTCTCAGCAGCACATGGATCCTTCTCTAAAATAGACCATATATTATGCCACAAAGCTAATGTCAGCAAATACAAGAAGATAGAGACACTACCTTGTATTCTATCAGATCATAATGGATTGAAGTTAGAAATAAATGAAAGAGTAAAAAACAGAAATTACTCCAACACCTGGAGATTAAACAATATGCTATTATATGATGAATGGAGAACAGAAGATATTAGGAAGGAAGTTAAAAAATTCTTAGAGGTAAACAAGAACAAAGAAACATCATATCAAAATCTCTGGGACACTATGAAAGCAGTACTTAGAGGAAGATTTATTTCATGGAGCGCATTTAATAAAAGAAGTAAAACTCAACAAATAAACGACCTAACACTACAGCTCAAAGTCCTAGAAAAAGAAGAACAGACCAACACCAAATGAGTTGAAGACAGGAAATAGTCAAACTCAGAGCTGAAATCAACGAAATTGAAACAAAAGAAACAATACAAAAAATTGACAAAATAAATGGTTGGTTCTTCGAAAAAATAAACAAAACTGATAAACCTTTAGCCACACTAACAAAGAGAAGACGAGAGAAAACCCAAATCACTAAAATTCGGAATGAACAAGGAAATATCACAACAGACACGACTGAAATACAAAACATAATTAGAAGTTATTTTGAAAATCTATACTCCAACAAAATAGAAAATTTCGAAGACATCAACAGGTTTCTACAGACATATGAATTGCCTAAACTGAACGAGGAGGACATATACAATTTAAATAGACCAATTTCAAGTAATGAAATAGAAGAAGTCATCAATAGCCTACCAACAAAGAAAAGTCCAGGACCAGATGGGTTCTCAGCCGAGTTCTACAAAACCTTTAAAGAAGAGCTCATTCCAATACTTCTCAAAGTATTCCATGAAATAGAAGGGGAGGGAACCCTCCCAAACTCATTCTATGAAGCCAATATCACCCTGATACCTAAACCAGACAGAGACACATCGAGGAAAGAAAATTTCAGACCAATATCCTTAATGAACATCGACGCAAAAATTCTCAACAAAATTTTAGCAAATTGCATACAAAAACATATTAAAAAGATAGTGCACCATGATCAAGTGGGTTTCATCCCAGGGATGCAAGGTTGGTTCAACATCAGGAAATCAATAAATGTCATTCACCATATCAATAGACTTAAAGTCAAGAATCACATGATTATTTCGATAGATGCAGAAAAAGCATTTGATAAAATACAGCATCCCTTCATGCTCAAAACACTAGAAAAAATAGGGATAGTGGGAACATTCCTTAACATTGTAAAGGCCATCTGTGCTAAGCCCATGGCTAATATCATTCTAAATGGTGAAAAACTGAAAGCATTCCCCCTAAAAACTGGAACAAGGCAGGGATGCCCTCTTTCACCACTCCTTTTCAATATCGTCCTTGAAACTCTAGCCAGAGCAATTAGACAGACCAAAGAAATTAAAGGGATACAAATAGGAAAAGAAGAACTCAAACTATCCCTATTTGCTGATGATATGATTGTATACTTAGAGGAACCAGGAAATTCCACCAGAAAACTTTTAGATCTCATAAGTGAATTCAGTAAAGTAGCGGGATATAAGATCAATGCACATAAATCTAAGGCATTTTTATACATAAGTGATGAATCTTTCAGGAAAACTACCCCATTCACAATAGCTTTGAAAAAAATAAAATACTTGGGAATCAATCTCACAAAAGAGGTGAAAGACCTCTACAATGAGAACACAGAGCACTAAAGAAAGAAATTAAAGAAAACCTCAGAAGATGGAAAGATCTCCCATGTTCTTGGATAGGAAGAATTAATATTGTCAAAATGGCCATACTACCAAAAGTGCTATACAGATTCAATGCAATTCCAATTAAAATCCCAATGATGTACCTTGCAGAAATAGAGCAAGCAATTATGAAATTCATCTGGAAGAATAAAAAACCTAGAATAGCTAAAGCAATCCTCAGTAGCAAGAGCGAAGCAGGGGGTATTGCAATACCAGATCTTCAACTCTACTACAAAGCAATAGTAACAAAAACGGCATGGTATTGGTACCAAAATAGACAGGTAGATCAATGGTACAGAATAGAGGACATGGACACAAACCCAAATAAATACAATTTTCTCATACTAGACAAAGGTTCCAACAATATGCAATGGAGAAAAGATAGCCTCTTCAACAAATGGTGCTGGGAAAACTGGAAAACTATATGCAATAGAATGAAACTAAACCCCTATCTCTCACCCTACACAAAACTCAACTCAAAATGGATCAAGGACCTCGGAATCAGACCAGAGACCCTGCATCTAATAGAAGAAAAAGTAGGTCCAAATCTTCAACTTGTTGGCTCAGGATCAGATTTCCTTAACAGGACTCCCATAGCACAAGAAATAAAAGCAAGAATAAACAACTGGGATAGATTCAAACTAAAAAGCTTTCTCTCAGCAAAGGAAACTATCAGAAATGTGAAGAGAGAGCCTACAGAGTGGGAGAATATCTTTGCCAACCATACCTCAGATAGAGCGCTAATTTCCAGAATCTGTAAAGAACTCAAAAACTCTACACGAAGAATACAAATAATCCAATCAACAAATGGGCTAAGGAAATGAACAGACACTTCACAGAAGAAGATGTACAAGTAATCACCAGATATATGAAAAAATGTTCAACATCCCTAGTAATAAGGGAAATGCAAATCAAAACTACCCTAAGATTTCATCTCACCCCAATTAGAATGGCGATTATCAAGAATACAAGCAACAACACGTGTTGGCGAGGATGTGGTGAAAAAGGAACACTCATACATTGCTGGTGGGGTTGCAAATTAGTGCAACCACTCTGGAAAGCAGTGTGGAGATTCCTCAGAAAGCTTGGAATGGAAACACCATTTGACCCAGCTATCCCACTCCTTGGCCTATACCCAAAGGACTTAAAATCAGCATACTACAGAGATACAGCCACATCAATGTTCATTGCTGCTCAATTCACCATAGCCAGATTGTGGAACCAACCTAGATGCCCTTCAGTTGATGAATGGATAAAGAAACTGTGGCATATTTATACAATGGAATATTACTCCGCAATGAAGAATGATAAAATTATGGCATTTGTAGGCAAATGGTCGAAATTGGAGAATATCATGCTAAGTGAGATAAGCCAATCTCAAAAAACTAAAGGATGAATGATCTCGCTGATAAGCGGATGAGGACATATAATGGGGGGTGGGACGGGCTAGCATTAGGTTTAGGGTTAGGTTTAGAGTTAGGCTAAGGAGAGCAGTAAGAATGAAGGAAAGAAGGACTGTGTAGAGGGAAAAGAGGGGTGTGAGGGGTGGGAGGGGTGGGAGGGGTGGGGGGGAGGGGAAAAATATAATAAACATCATTACCCTATGTAAACGTAAAAAAAATAAATAAATAAATAAAAAAAAAATCCCAATGATGTACCTTACAGAAATAGAGCAAGCAATTATGAAATTCATCTGGAAGAATAAGAAACCCAGAATAGCTAAAGCAATCTTTGGCAGAAAGAGTGAAGCAGGGGGTATCGCAATACCAGATCTTCAACTCTACTACAAAGCAATAGTAACAAAAACGGCATGGTATTGGTACCAAAATAGAAAGGTGGATCAATGGTACAGAATAGAGGACATGGACACAAACCCAAATAAATACAATTTTCTCATACTAGGCAAAGGGGCCAAAAATATGCAATGGAGAAAAGATAGCCTCTTCAACAAATGGTGCTGGGAGAATTGGAAATCCATATGCAACAGAATGAAACTTAACCCATATCTCTCACCATGCACGAAACTAAACTCAAAATGGATTAAGGATCTCAGAATCAGACCAGAGACCTTGCATCTTATAGAAGAAAAAGGAGGTCCAGAGCTTCAACATGTCGACTTAGGACCAGAGTTCCTCAACAGGACTCCCATAGCACAAGAAATAAAAGCAAGAATTAATAACTGGGATAGATTCAAACTAAAAAGCTTTCTCTCAGCAAAGGAAACTATCAGCAATGCGAAGAAAGAGCCTACAGAGTGGGAGAAAATCTTTGCCAATCATACTTCAGATAGAGCGCTAATCTCCAGAATCTATAAAGAACTCAAAAAACTCTACACCAAGAATGCAAATAATCCAATCGACAAATGGGCTAAGGAAATGAATAGACACTTTACAGAAGAAGATCTACAAGCAATCAACAAACATATGGAAAAATGTTCAACATCTCTAGTAATAAGAGAAATGCAAATCAAAACCACCCTAAGATTCCATCTCACCCCAATTAGAATGGCGATTATCAAGAATACAAGCAACAACACGTGTTGGCGAGGATGTGGGGAGAAAGGTACACTCTTACATTGCTGGTGGGGCTGCAAATTAGTGCAGCCACTCTGGAAAGCAGTGTGGAAACTCCTTAGAAAACTTGGAATGGAACCACCATTTGACCCAGCTATCCCACTCCTTGGCCTATACCCAAAGGACTTAAAATCAGCATATTACAGAGATACAGCCACATCAATGTTCATAGCTGCTCAGTTCATAATAGCCAGATTGTGGAACCAACCTAGATGTCCTTCAATTGATGAATGGATAAAGAAAATGTGGTATATATATACAATGGAATATTACTCCACCATAAAGAATGATAAAATTATGGCATTTGCAGGCAAATGGATGAAATTGGAGAATATCATGCTAAGTGAGATAAGCCAATTTCAAAAAATCAAAGGACGAATGATCTTGCTGATAAGCGGATGATGACACATAATGGGGGGTGGGAAGGGTTAGTGTTAGGGTTAGAGTTAGGGTTAGGGAGGGTGGCAAGAATGGAGGAAGGAAGGACTGTATAGAGGGAAAAGAGGGGTGGGAGGGGTGGGGGGAAGGGAAAAATAAAAACAAAGAAAAAAAATAAAAAAAATAAATAAATCAAGAAAGGAAGTAATAGCCAAGGAAGAAGGAAGGCTCATTCTCAGAACTTGAGAAAGCTACAAAATGATGTTGACTCATCCAGGAACTGGTTCAAGCCAGGGGCCCAATTCTGCTCAGGATTCCTTATGTTCTATCTCACCCCTGGAACTCTATCCGTAGACCTCATTTCACCTTTGAAACAAGCCTGCATTCCAATTGTCTAATAGGTAGAGGTAGTGGGGAGAAAGAGAGTCCCAAACCCTGTGGCCATCCAGAAAGACATGTTTCCAGAATAAAAACTTTCAGTTCTAAATGGTTTCTTCCCAAAGAAACACATGAAAATTCTAATTCCAGCATTAAATATGACATTATACTTCAGTTAATTTTGAGGCAGTATTTTTGAGTAAGCAGCCAAATAAAAGTGGTACTATTTACAAATCTGTATAAAGCACAATAAGGATCTTTCTTTTAAAATTCATTAATTCACACATTCATTCACCAATAATAGCATGCCAGACACAGTGCTTTGTGTTGAAATTTCTCTCCTTAAGCATGTGAGAGTTTAGTGGAAGATAAATACTGCTAGGAAAAAACCAGCCATGCTCTGTTATTCTCTTCTCTGTTGCATTTCCTTCTGCTTTATCAGTCATATTTAGTTGCCCTTTTCCCACACAGCATCTAACTGTAATCCCTAATACCTCAGCCCTAGGATTTCACTCTGGATTTCCCTCAACCCTCTGCCTATTCCTCCTTCTTCCTCCTTTGGCTCCTCCTCCCCCACCCCAACCCTAGTAATTTCAATTATTCTCCTATCTCTAAAAAAATCATGTAAATGCTGGAGATCCCCAAATTTCTATCTTCAGCCTAGACTCCTCTTATATATCCAACTTCCTAATATCATTTGCCCTTAAGTTACATAGGTACTTAGACTCCAAAAGAGAGTTAATGTTTTTTAACCCCCTATCTCCTGGACCTTCAATTCTCTATAAATGACACTGCCATCCACCGAGGTACCAAAGCAAATCTAATAGCAAGTCCTACTGATTGTGGCTCCAAAACAAAGACTTGAAAATCTTCTCTCCTCCACTGTCTCCAGCCTTATCCAAACCACTGCATGGTCTCATCTATTCTACTGCAAAAGCATCTGACCTGGTCTTTCCTTCCACTCTAGCCCTCTTCCTCACCACCCCAGTCTATTCTTAATAACCAGAATATCTTTTAAATGTAAATCAGATTTCACATTACATATGTGTAGAATATTTCAACTAAAAAAGTTCTGAATTAATAAATTCATAGCATCTATCACCATCTATCATGACCTATAAAACCCTATGCAATCTGCCCTACTCTCTTCTCTGTCCTCACACTACTCTTCCCCAGATTTGTGATACTCCAGTGACACTGGCTTTATCAACTGCTGGAACAGACTAAAAACATTCATATTTCAGGGTTTTTGTGGTTGCTGTCACCTTTCTTAGAGTGCTTTGCTACTGCTTATTTAAGTGACAGGTTTCTTCCCATTTTTTACATTTCTACTTAAATATCATCTCCAGAGGCCTTTCCTGTAGTGTTCCTGTCACTGTTTATTCCTCCCTATTCCTCTATCTTACTTTTTCATAGCATCTATCACCATCTAAAAGACTAATATAAATTTTTTTTCCTTTACTCATTTACTGTCTCCTCCCACTAGTATAAAAACTTCTTAAAAGCACGCTTCTTTTTTTAAAAAATTTTTTCTTAGTTGTAGTTGGACATAGTAACTTAATTTTTTTTCTATGTAGTGCTGAGGATCAAACCCAGTGCCTCACAAATGCTAGGTAGGCGCTCTACCACTGAGCCACAATCCCAGTCCCACACAGCTCTTTCCTTGGTGTTCTCTATGATCTTCCTAGAAACAAGTAGTGTCTGTCTAACAGCAAGTACTTAATATTTCTAAACACCCCTTCATATCTCTAAATTGAGGTTAGAAGAAATAAAAACAGGTATAAAGGAAGGACAAATAAATATAATATTAATTTAAAGTTCTGCATACCTTTCCAGGCCTGTCATTCCTAAATTTCTGGGAATTCCACAAATCCTTTTTTTTTAACCTTATTAAAAATACTAAGTTTATTTCACATGTATTTTTTGTCTCCCCACCATTTCCATGTCTGACCACCACTACTACTAGGTCCTATCATAACATTCCACATGTACTTAAAAACCAAGCAAAGGGTGGAGTTCCATCTTTAAAACTAAACAGGCATTTTAGACAACACATTCTTGGCAATGGAACCTGGACAACATTTGTCAAACACGGTAGGGAAAGTTCTCACTTTGCATTATAAAAAGGACAGCCAGATATCAACTATTACAGAAATGAAATAAGATGGAAATTTTTAACAAACCGTTTAAACTATTTTCTTAAAGAGACTTCCTCTACTGCCAGAGATCTTGAATAGTCTCCTGACCAGTCATCCCGAAGCAATTCTTCACATAATTGACAAACTTGGCTTCCACTTTGGAAAGAGAACCACCTTTCTCTATACTTGCTTGCATTTTTGCTTTAATGTCTTCTACACATCTAGGTCCTTTTGGTGTTTTAGGAGTTTTTTCCTGTTTTTTGAAGGATTCTTGACCTTTTGATCTTCGTGTTGATGGTTTTGAGTCTTTTCCATTCTGGTTTGATTTTTGTGCATGTTTGGCTTGAGTATCTCGTACAGATTTCTTCACTGGAGTTTTGCTTCAGTTTTCTCATCATCAAAATCATCATCTTCTTCTTCTTCATCATCTTCATCATCATCTTCATCAGCAGCAAGTTTTACTTTTTTCTGGGGAAACTTGCTACTACCTCCAGGGGCAGATCGATTTCCAGATACACTTAAGAGTTTTACATCCTCCTCCTCTTCATCTTCTGATTCTGCATCTTCCTCCGCAGCTACTAAGTGCTGCCCACCCACTAGTATGCACAGGCCCCGAACCACACTTCAACCTTAGGACCACAGGTGGTGTGATTTCAAAGACCCCAAGGGAAATTGTTGGCTGTATAGACATTTTCAGTGTTGCCAATGTTACTTTAATTGGACTGCCTTCATAATTCATTGCCTCTGCTTCGACAACGTGCAATTCATCCTTTGTCCCTAAATGACCATTCTTAAGGATAACTGGGGTTCATTTTCATCATTATCCACCTTAAAGTGATAATATTTGTCAGCCTTTAGTTCACAACCAAAAAGATAGTTCTGGGACCTCAGGGGGCTCATGTCCACATCCATCAAATCTTCCATGGGGTGGTAGCATGCATGTAGGTGGGAGAGATGATGGACAGAAAATAGGCTGCTGCCCTAGAGAAGAGATGTGCAGGATGGAATCATGCCAGGGCCACGAATCTTAAAAACTTACCTACTTATGAAAATTATCTTGTGCAGTGTTAATCAGTCCACTAATAAACAGATTAAGAGAATATGACATTTTAAGAAACCTATAACATTGGGGACTTTCCAACATTATCTAGGGATCAGAAAATGGAGGCCACATCAGCTAAGAGTGCTGAGAATGACCAGACTGATGTCACCCTTATATAACTTCACATACCCATCCCTCACCAATTTACCTTTAAAAGAACAGTCAGGAACACTGAAAGTGCATTTCTCATTCTTGAGCTGGTTGGTCCTCATTCTCCCTTGAATGTGTATTCCTTGCTTTCCTAAATAAATCTCTGGGCCTCTACAGACACATATAGAAGTTCTTCTCTATTACATACATCAAGGACCCCATTAATACAGAGTAAAGTCTGCCCTTTCTGGAAACTCCTTTGTACCCTTTTCCAGAGAGATCTCTTCTCTGGTGATGCAATGATTAAAGAGAAATATGTAAAAGGGGATAAAGAAACATGAGGGGGATGTGGAGGCTTTCTAAAGGAGGGGATCCATAAATAAGCATTGAAGAATTAGTGTAAGTATTCAGTCAGGCAGTGCAGTGAAGGAAATTGCAGAGTCCATCTTTAAACTGTAAAAAATATGGTATACTCATAGAACTGCAAGTAGTTCAATATGACAAAATGAGATAATGAAAAGCTTTGGATGGAGAACAGTCTTAACTCCTAGAGAACTTCCTTCTAAGTCTTCTAAAACATTTTAAGAGTCTTAGGAATGAAAGGTAAAAGATCTCTAACAATACATGTACTAGTATTATTTAATATACCCTGTAAATTTAGATTTAAATGAATAAATAATTGATGACCTAATAAAAAAATAAAAATCTAAAGAAGTTATATGATTAAGTGATCTATTTAACTGTAAGAAAAGTAACATTAGCCAATATTTAAATTATTAAACTGACAACACTGAAGGAGGTGGAAACTTAAACCCCTTGGGGGAAAAAGGAAACTGAGCACTCAGACCTTTCACAACTTCCCTTATCTGTCAAATTCCCATGCCTGCCAAAAGTAAGCCCACCAAAAGTATCCAACAAATTCCTCTCATGGTGTGGTCCTGCTAAACCCTATAAAACTCAGACACTTATTGTAGCCAGTCCCCATTTTCCTCTTGAAAATGTGCCCCTCCACTGCTTAATAAAGCATTGCTAATCCATTGAGGTCTCTGTTTCTTTTTCTTTTTGTATTCTCTTTCATTTGCTTTCAAACATGATCATTGACAGTGTTACAATAAAACCCAATCAATTGTATAATTGTTTATAAGAGAAGCTAACCAAGAAGGAAAGAGAATCCAGAAAGAGAAGCAGGAATTCACCAGAAAGAAATTAGATCCATGTCTTTTTCTTCTTTTTTTCCCCAGAGCAACAGAGTAAGGTACCTTGGAAATTCTCAGTAACTATTGAATTGAACTGTATCACCATTATCACAGCCTTTGGTTACTGGTACCTAAATTAATTGCCACTAAATTGGCGGAGGGGAGCAAGATGTTGGACTGCTTTCTTTTGTATAGAAAAAAAATTTTAATTGCAAGTAGTTCAAAGATATTTTACTTTCTTAAATATTTTTTTTCAAATGCAACGCTATTTGTAGAAGCCCAATTATTTGTTTACCTACTTGAGAAGTAGGATAGTGTGGTGATTCAAGCATGTGAACTCTAGAACCAGACCACCTGGATCTAAACCCCAGCTCTGTGACCATGGGCAAATTACTAACTTCTCAGTACCTCAGTTTATTATCTAAAAAGTAGAAATAATAGGGCCTACCTTATAGGGTTGTTGTGAGAAATATAAGTGAAAATAATAATATCTGAAAAAGTAAGCACTATATAATGTTAGCTATCATTATGATTACTTTTTAACTGTTTTCCTATTGATAGTATCTTACAGTGAACAACCTACAATGCTGAAAACTTTAGAATAGGAACACTAATCACTTCACTTGTATTTCAAGCAAGAATTAATTACTAATACGCTACTTACACTAACTGATTGATTGTCTTCTGCTGCTCCTTGGATCTTCTGTAGTTTAGCAGCTTACTTTGTTGTGGTGTATCAACCCCTATGTCTTCTGGGGGATGAACAATAGGGGGTAATTTCAAGTTCAGAGCCTCCTTTTCGGCTTCAATGGAAGTTCTGTTTGGATCTGACATCGTGGTCCCCTAAAAATTAAAATATACTCTGAAGAGAAAAATTCTATATAGTCATTATTGCAAAAGCAAGTTTCAATATATTCATAACATATCAAGACCAAAATAAAATTCTATACCTTTTTTAGATCTCCCTCCCAAATATGAGAAAGAGGGAGAGAGAGGCAGAGTGGGGATGAAGAAGAGTGAGAGGGAGAGAAAAACAAAAGAGACTTCTCTGGACAAAGTAAAGTAAGGAGAGGTGAACCTCCGGAATCTCACAGGCTCCAAGTCCAGTAGCTGGTGAACGGCAATCCTCAACCGAGTGTTAACAACGCTGTCGCCATGGAAACCCCGTGTCCGCTGCCAGAAGGGCTGAACGAAGTTGCCTGGAGAGCCTGTTGTGAGGCCCGACAGATTTAGATCGCCTGTCACAACACTAATTAATTACTCAGGTAAATGGAGGGTGAGTCAGATTACCTAGCTGCCTTCTCTCGGAAGAGGTTCAGGAAATCAGGATCTTCAAATTATGAAAAACTGCGTGACGGGAAATTTTAATCCACTAGAAAATAAATAGGTTTATGTAAATACTTACTCTCAGAGGAGAATCAAGTCTTCGAGTGTCCCCATAGTTTCGGGCACAGTGGCGCATGCCTGTAATCCCAGGGACTGGGGAGGCTGAGGCAGAAGGATCGCAAATTTGAGGCCGACCTCAGCAATTTACCCGGACCCTACCTAAAAAAATTTTAAAAAGGGTAGGGAGGAGGTGGCACTTTAATCAGTGGTAGAAAATCAAGTATACCCATTTTGACTTGGTTGTATATATTACAACTAATCAGCAATATAATTTATCTTGTTTCTATATTTGCTGTTTGTTTATAAAACAATTTCAGGAACTTTTGCCAAAATCAAACAGGTAAGGTGTGTTACTTTGTGAGTATGCTTGAAAAGCAAAATGTGAAATGTTGCATTTGGAAGCTGTGCAATATATACTCCACCTAACAACAGCATACATGAATACTGTATGCCTAAATAAAACAAGGGGACAAATAAGTCTTGGTCATGTATGATGGCATAGTCATTTAACAAACATTTGAGCACTTTCCCTGTGCCAGTCGCCAGGTCAACAATGTTTTTTTGGTTTTGTTTTTTAAATGATAATATAGCCTATCCTGCTGAGGCTCAGACCCTGAGAAAGAAATTCAGAATCCCAGAAGGTGAAGGAAGATGCCTTTGAGAGAGTAGTCATGCTTTATTTGGAGGCAGCAGTAGCCCCAGGCTGACTTCAGCCCCCTTGAGTCTTTCCATAGGCCTTTTTTATATGCAGGTCAGACAAAGAAGGGGCATTGCCAACAGGTTACATAAGTGAATGCATGCTGACAAGCAAATATTTATGGCCTTTGGGTACATATGCTAAATCAGGGTGTCTATGACTTTGGCTACATACTAAAACAGCCTACCAGAAGCCTTGGTGAGGGAACCTAACTATAGTCACCTTGGGCCTTTCCAAAATAGCCCTACACTATTGTGTCTGACACACAGTATAAGTGCTCCTGAAAATGTCATTTAAGTGAGTGAATGAACAAATAGAATGTCCCAGTAGTTTTTTTGTTTGTGGCTTGTGTTTGTTTGGGTACTAGGAATTGAACCCAGGAGTGCTTTAGTACTGAGCTGTGTCCCCAGCCCGTTCTATTTTTTTATTTTGAGATAAAATTTCACTAAATTGCTTAGGCCTCGCTAAGTTGCTGAGGCTAGTCTCACACTTGTGATCCTCCTGCCTCAGCCTCCTAAGTTGCAGGATCACAGGCGTATGCCACCATGCCCAGTTCATCCTGGTTGTTAGTAAAAGCACACTATTATTCTGTAGAAAACAAAATACTTTTATGTGATGGTCTTTTGAGTGTTAATTTGATTAGGTTTAACTGTAAGGACTAAAGGGAAGGCAGCAATTTTTGTAAGATAGACACACTTTCTCTCAGTTATTCAATCAAACACTAATTTAGTGCCGCAATAAAAAAATTTTGCAGATATAATTCAAATTCCCAGTCAATTGATATTAACCTAGGGAGGTTATTTTTGATGGGTTTGTCTCAATCAGTAGAATTCCTTTTTAAAAGGCTTAGTCATACCCTGAGTTGGACTCCAAACAGCAGTTAGGTCTATAATTGCTTTCTGCTCTCTGAATCTTCTCTTCCTGACAGCCTGTCCTACAGCTATATCTTCCTTTACCAGCCCCCACAATTGCATAAGAAATTCCTTATAGTAAACCCATATATATGTGTGTGTATGTGTATGTACATATGTAAATATGTAAAAATAAATATATATGTACATATACATATAAAATGCACTCTCTGTATATATATATATATATATATATATATATATTTACATACATACACACACACATACACATAAAAAATCTCTTACTGGTTGCTTCCCTCATTGAATCCTGACTAGTACAATATACATTTTTTAACAGCTTTATTGAATTGTGTGTGTGTGTGTGTGTGTGTGTGGTGCTGGGAATTGAACCCAGGGCCTTGTGCATGCTAGGCAAGCACTCTACCAACTGAGCTATATCCCCTTAACAGTTTTATTTAGGTATAATTTACATACCATTAAATTCATCATTTTTAAGAACACAATTCAATGATTTTTTAAAGCAAATTTGAGGAATTGAGTTTCCATTACCACAATCCAAACTTCCATCACTACAAAAAGTTTCCCTGGGCAGTGAATCCCCTACTCCTATCTCCAGCTTCAAGTAACCACTGAACTGCTGTTGGTCTCCATAAATTTGCAATTTCTGGACATTTCATATAAATGAAATCATACATTATGTGGTATTTTGTATGTTTGGCTTCCTTCACTTAATGATAATGAATTTGAGGTTCACGTATGTGTATTAATGAAATTCATTATTTTTATAGCTGAACAGTATTCCATCATATGCATATATCATTTTTATCCATTCATCAGTTGATGGACATGTGGATTTTTTTCCAGTTTTGAGCTATTATGAATACTGCTGCCATGAACATATATCTACACATCTTTGTTTTTTGCAGTGCTGGGAATCAAATCCAGGGCCTCATGCACACTAAACAAGCACTCTATCACTGAACTACATCCCCAGACCTGTTTACAAGTTTTTGGATGAACATACATTTTCATCTCTCATAGAGTGAAATCTGGAATGGAATTGCTAGGTGGATTGGTCAGTCTGTTAAGCCTTTTAAGAAATGGTTAAACTGTTTTCCAAAGTGTCTGAAATATTTTACATTCCTACCAGCAATGTATAACTGTTCTAGTTTCTCTACATCCTTGCCAATACCTAGTATTGTCTTTTTGATTGTGGTTATTCAACTGGGCAGACAGTGGTACAGCACTGTGGTTTTACTTTGCATTTACCTAATGACTACTGTTATTGACTCTTTTCATGTGCTTATCAGCCATGGACACACTTTTTTTTTCTTTCCAGTGCTGTGGATCACCCTAGAGCACCATGTATGCTAGACAAATGCTCTCCCACTGAGCTACACCCCCAGCCCATGATATGTCTTTTTGATGAAATGTCTATTCAAATCTTTTATGTGTTCTTTTTAGATATATATGACAGTAGAATGTATTTTTGTCCATTTTTAAATTGGATTATTTAACTTTTTCATCATTAACTTTTTTTCCCCATGTGTTGATGACCTGTTTTTTTTTTTTAATTCATTGTACACAAATGGGGTACAACTTTCATTTCTCTGGTTGTACATAAAGTAGAATTACCATTTGTGTAATCATACATGTATATAGGGTAATGATGTTTGTCGCATTCTATTATCTTTCCTTCCCTCTGCCCCCTCCCCACCCTTCATTTTCCTCTGCACAATCCATCCTTCATCCATTCTTGCCTTACCCCCTCCTGCACCCCTGTTATGTATCATCATCCATTTATCAGAGAAATCATTCAGCCTTTGGAGTTTTGGGATTGGCTTATTTCACTTAGTATGATATTCTCCAATTCCATTCATTTACCTGCGGATGCCATAATTTTATTCTTATTTATGGCTGAGTAATATTCCATTGTGTATATATACCACAGTTTCTTTATCCATTCGCCAATTGAAGGGCATCTAGGTTGGTTCCACAATCTACCTATTTTGAACTGAGCTGCTACAAACATTGATGTGGCTGCATCACTGCAGTATGCTGATTTTAAGTCCTTGAGTATAGACCAAGGAGTGGGATAGCTGGGTCAAATGGTGGTTTCATTCCAAGTTTTCTAAGGAATTTTCATACTGCTTTCCAGAGTGGCTGCACTAATTTGCAACCCCACCAGCAATGTATAAGGGTACCTTTTTCCCCACATCCTCGCCAACACCTATTGTTGCTTGTATTCTTGATAATAACCATTCTAATTGGGGTGAGATGGAATCTTAGGGTTGTTTTGATTTGCATTTCTCTGGAGATATTGAACATTTTTTTTATAAATCTATTGATTGTTTGTAGATCTTCAATGAAACTGAAACAAAAGAAACAATTCAAAAAATTGACAAAACAAAAAATTGTTTCCTTAAAAAAGAAAGTTGATAAACCCTTAGCCACACTAACAAAGAGAAGGAGAAAGAAAACTCAAATTACTAAAATTCATGATGAAAAAGGAAGTATCACGACAGACATTATTGAAATACAAAACATAATTAAAAGCTATGTTGAAAATCTATACTCCAACAAAATAGAAAATCTTGAAGACATCAACAGGTTTCTAAAGATGTGTGATCCACCCAAACTTTACCTGGAGGACATACACAATTTAAAAAGATCAGTTTCAAGTAATGAAATAGAAGAAGCCATTAAAAGCCTACCAACCAAGAAAAGTCCAAGACCAGATAGATTCTCAGCCAAGTTCTACAAGACCTTCAAAGAAGAACTCATTTCAATACTCCTTCAAGTATTTCATGAAATAGAAGAGGACGGAACCCTTCCAAACTCATTCTATGACACTAGTATCACCCTGATACCAAAACCAGATAAAGACACATCAAGAAAAGAAAACTTCAGACCAATATCCTTGTTGAACATAGAGGCAAAAATTCTTAACAAAATTTTAGGAAATCGCATACAAAAACATATTAAAAAGATAGTGCACCACAATCAAGTGGGTTTCATCCCAGGGATGCAAGGTTGGTTTAACATCCAGAAATCAATAAATGTAATTCACCACATCGACAGACTTAAAGTTAAGAATCATATGATAATCTCAATACATAAAAAAAGCATTTGATAAAATACAGCACCCTTTCATGCTCAAAACTCTAGGAAAAATAGGGATAGTAGGAACACACCTCAACATTATTTTCATGTGATCCTGAGGATCAAACCCAGGGCCTCACGTGTGCTAGGCTAGTACTCTACCCATGAGCCACACCCCAACCCAGGGGTTTAATCAGATAATTTATAAATATATTCTACTGATTGTATTATCTGATTTCTTTTTCCAGAACTAGGGATTGAACCCAAAGTCTTGTGCATACTAAACTAGCACTCCATCACTGAGCTTCACTCCCAACCCTGTCTTAACCCCTTTTCCCCCCCCCCCATACCGGGGTACTGAGGATTGAACCCAGGGGCATACTAGCACTCAGCTACAGTCCTTTTAAAAATTTTGAGACAGGGTCTTGCTAAATTGCCCAGTCTAGCCTTGAACTTGTAATCCTCCTGCTTCAGCCTTCCAAGTTGCTGGGATCAAAGGTATGTGCTACTACACCTGGAACATAAAAAAGGTACACTCATACTAATCCTTTTCTTGATGGTATCTTTTGAAAAGCAAAAGTTTTTAAATTTGACAAAGCCCAGTGTATCTAATTTTTCTTTTACAATTTGTGATAGTGAGGACATCCATGAAAGGCAGAAAATCATGATGTTTTTCTTGTTTTCTTCTAATTTTGTTTGCTTAGGTCTATGATCCATTTAGAGTTAATTTTTGTGTGTGGTGATCGTAAATGGTGTAATTCTAAAAATGTTTTGGTAGTTGTAGATGGACAGCCTGCCTTAATTTTATGTTTATTTTTATGTGGTGCTAAGGATCAAACCCAGTGGCTCACACATCCTAGGCAAGTGGTCTGCCACTGAGCTACAGCCCCAGCCCCAATAAATGGTATAATTTTTGCATAGGGTTAATTCTACATGTAGATCTAAGTCTGTTTTTGCATCTGAATATATAATTGTTGCAGTACCAATTACTGAAAAGGTGTCCTTTTCCCAGTTGAGTTTCCTTGGCACCTTTGTTTTAAAAATCACTTCACTAGCTGGGCATGGTATTGTATACCTGTAGTCTTAGCTACTCAGGAGATTGCTGGAGAATCACTGGATCCCACTAGCTCAAGACCAGCCAGGGCAACTTTGTGCAACCGTCTCAAATTTTAAAAAAATTCATCACTTGACTATAATGCAATGCAAAGGTTTACTTCTAGACTCTCAATTGTTTCACTGATCTACATGCCTATCTATAAATCAGTATCACAATGTCTTAATTACTATAACTTTACTATGAACAGTTAAGAGTTTTAAAACTGGGTAGTGTTACTCTTCCAACTTTGTTCTTCTCTTATAAAAATAAGTTTTGGTTATTCTAGGCCCTTGGTATTCCCAAATAAATTTTAGAATCATTTTTTAATTTCTACAAAATTAAAAAATCAGCTAGGAATTTTATAGATTATTTATAGATTATTTGCTTTGAATAAAAGAAATTAACTATGTAAACGCATTAATTTGCAGCTGAAAATCCTTCCCTAAAAGCTCTCATTCTAAGCCTGAAGGTTAAAAATACTGTGTATGAGGGAACAGCTACATTCCGTAACAGCTGATTATTTAAAAAGAATTTATGGATATGGTATCAAAATGTGATTCTCTAGTAATTTATCAAGTTTCTTCTTTATAATGTGAATTTTGAAGATGCTAGAAAACTTATAAGACCAAATGGTATGCTTAATATTATATATTCTTGGTTTCAGAATTTAAAATGGGAGTGCAAGCCAAACATGGTGATATATACTTGTAGTCCCAGCTACTTGGGAGGCTGAGGCAGAAATGATCACTTATGCCCAGGAGTTTAAGACAAACCTGGGCTGCATAGCAAAACCTGATATCAAAATAAAAAATAGATGGAAGTGCAGGGGAATGAAATAGCTTCATATACTGAAGAGTAATTTATGGAGTTAAGCTTGTATAGATCTTACATAGGTTCTTTGAATAGATCTTACATAGGTTCTTTGAATTTATCTTCAAACTAATTTTTTTTTTAATATTGTGGTGCTGGGAATTGAACCCAGGGCCTTGTGCTTGCAAGGCAAGCACTGTACCAACTGAGCTATATCCCCAGCCCTCAAACTAATTTTTGATTGCTGATATATCAAATTAATTATATGTGCTAATTAATATTAGTGTATTACATAATGTACTGTTACATAGCATATGAAATTAAAACCACAAAGAAATAAAAAAGATGACCCCTTAAAAAGAGATGAAAGAGATGAAATTAATGAGTTCTGAAAATATGGGGAAATTCTCTGAAGTGGTATTATCAAGTCTCAAAACTTCTGAATGCTATCACTTGAAACTAAAATATCATGTTGACTTTAAGCAAAAAATGGTACGTGTATATTAATGATCTTTGTGGTTAACTGCCAATGTCATTAATCAAAGTGAAGGTATAAAGTAAGTAGTCTTCACAAATATTGGACTCTTGGTTCTGAAGTTAACAAGAATAACTCCATCAATCAGAACTGGTAAAAGTTAGCTTGTTTCTGGACATAGACTGAGAATGGGTAAATAAAATTTCCAGTAGCCCTTTGTCTTTTCATTGTCAGTAAAAACATATAGTGACTCAGTCTTCCAATTTTGAGGATCAGTTATATAATTACAACTAACATGAGGCTAGAATTTAACCTCATAAATTATAGCTTCAAACATACTAATTATTAAGCATTATTTTTGAGGTCTGTGGGTTCAAAATAAACTTTTTTTTTTTTTTTTTTTTTTTTTTTTTTTTTTTTTTTGGTGCTGGGGATCGAACCCAGGGCCTTATGCTTATAGGGCAAGCACTCTACCAACTGAGCTATCTCCCCAGCCCCTTCAAACTAAACTTTTAATGTAAGGTTTTGTTTTTGTTTTTTTTTTTAATGGTAAGTTTTGACAGCTCCAAAACACCTCTGTAAAAAATTACAAAGTTTTAAAAAGAGAAAGGTGAAGAGTGAAGTGAAAAGAGAAAGGACTGAACCATGGGTATACTACATTCCTATCTGTGAAAAAAACTAGAAGGAAGAATATATGTATGCACAGAAGTCAGGAGTCAAAGGATATTTGTTTCATTATGGGTATTTTTTACTCTTTCCAAAAAGTTGAAATATTAAAAAAAAAACTAAAATAAGCATGATATTTTTGTGGTATGTCTCAAAACAAGGAAGGATTAAGACTGTCATAGAATTAAATCAGATCGGCGTGCCTAATCATATTTTCTAATGGAACTTGTATCTTGCATAAATAAGCTGATTTAAAATTGACTAAACTCTGCAAAGTTGCTTGAAGAAAAATATTGGGGATAAGAAAAATAAGTGACATTTCAAAATTCAGAATTGCTAATATGGGTCCTATAAACTAGAGACTTATCTGCTTTTTGCCTTGAGTAAGTCTGAGACAGGAGTCTCCTGTGTTTCTCCTTTGCTAGCAAATAAAACTTTTTTCTAAAAATTTTGTCCTCATTTTTAGATTGGCAACAGAGGCAAGACCTGAACCCCCAGTACCATAAGCAAGGACTAACTCACCTGCAGATGCATGTTATGGCTCAGAACTTTAAAGACCAACAAAGACTGTATCAGTGCCACATGTCTGTAATCCCAGCAACTTGGGAGGTTGAGACATAAGGATGGAATATTCAGGGGCAGCCTCAGCAACTTAGCAAGGCCCTAAGCAACTTAGTGAAACCCTGTCTCAAAAAAAAAAAAAAAAAAGTGCTAGGGATGTAGTTCACTGATAGAGTACCCTGGAAAAAGAACACCAACAATCCTAAATTCAAATCTGGTCTGGTCTTTCAGGTCTTTAGAAAGATATACTTTCAAAATAGAAAAATTGAACACACCCTATTTAGTAGCTTGACTTAAAATGCTATGTGGGCCTCCAATTGGACACTTGCCCTAGACCTCTCAAATGTTAAGAGAACGTCTTCTCAGGCCTGACCCTTCCATATCCAGATTCATATCAAACTGCCTGTGGATATGAGGCATAACCTCCTGGAACCTAATAAATATCTAAAATTTAATATGGTCTAGACAGTCTCTTGATTTTCTTCTGTAAATATACTCCAATTCCAATTTTTCCCATCCCTGTAAATGTCCTACCATTTGTTCAGCTGCTCTGTTTACTCCTGCCCTGCTAATAATCCACTCTATTCTGAAATCAGAATTGTCTTTTTAAAACACATATGAAAGTTTACTCTGATTAAAATATTCCCATGGGAGAATGGATAAACAAAATGTGGTATAATCAAGCAACAGAACACTTTTCAGTCATTAAAAGGGAATAAAACACTAATAACTATTACAATACAGATCACTTTGAAAATATTCTAAGTGAAGCCATGCATGGTGGTGCAACCCTGTATCTGTTATTCAGAAGGCTAAGGCAGAGGAATTACAAGTTCAAGACCAGCCTGGACAATATAGTGTGGCTCTGTCTCAAAATAAAAAATAAAAAGGGCTAGGGAGGGCTGGAGAGATAGCTCAGCTGGTAGAGTGCTTGCCTCGCAAGCACAAGGCCCTGAGTTCGATCCCCAGTACTGCAAAAAATAATAATAATAATAATAAAAAGGGCTAGGGATGTAGCTCAGTGGTAAAGTACTCCTAGGCTTAATCTCCAGAATGGGGTGTGGGGGCTTGGGGGACCATCATAAGAGCCAGGCCTACCAGGGCACACCTGTAAACGCAATGACTTGGGAGGCTGAAGTCAGCCTCAGCAATTTATTGAGATTCTCAGCAATTTAGCAAGACCTTGTCTCAAAATTTAAAAAAAGAACTGAGGATGTAGCTCAGTGGTAAAGGGTTCCTGTTTCAATCCCCAGTGGCAAGAAAGAAGAAAACATTCTAAGAGAAGCCCACTGAGTCCCCTTACTGTATGATTCTATGTGAATGTCAGAATAGGTAAATCCCAGAAACACAAAGTAGAGTGGTAGTTACCAGTGACTGGGGTAAGCAGGAATGGGGACTGACTGCTGGTGGTGTGGTATCTCTTTTAGGGATGATAAAAAGGTTCTGGAGTTGGCTAGCATGATGGTTGCACAAATTTGAATGTGTGTTCTAAAAGTCACTGAATTATATATTTGAAAATAGTGAATTTTATGTTTATGCATTATGCCTCAATTTAAAAAGTATCAGGAAGAAAATCTTAACAAAAAGTTGTTTTTAATTATACAATGCCTTCCTGGATATGTGTTTAAATTTTTCTTTTTCTTTTCTTTTTGGTGGTGCTGGGAAATGGAACCCAGGATCTCTGGCATGCTATCACTGGGCTACATGCCCAGCCCTTCCCGGGTTATTAAGGCTTTATGAAAATTGTGAACCAAAACTACATGGAAGTCAGTGAGAATTAGAATACCATCCCACAATTAAGCAACAATGCGCTTTCCTCCTTTGAGAAAAGTGAAAGTTAAAATTACTTTCCAAAACTGCAAGTCAAACTACCAACGCTTTTTCTTTTCATTAACACACACACACACACACACACACACACACGCACACACACCATTAAAGCCTCACTTTCTCTGTATAAAGAAATAAACAGAAAATGCAGACCTTCTATACTGAGGCTTACAATGCTTACTCAATGTAGTGGGTAATTTTCCCACCGACCACTCTCTTCCCTGGGCTCACTGCTCAAGTTAGACTGAACTTCTTTCTGGTCCCCAAACCAAGATCATTTTACTTCAAGGGCTTTAAGAAATGGAATAAAATCAGTTAAGGAAAACAAAAAGATTATTTTTTAGGTGTAAGTCCCATTATTATTCTTTAAATCACTCAATTGGGAGTCCTAAATTTTTATTTGCTAAGTTTTGCAACTCTAAAATAGAAAAGGTTATCCTCCTTACCAACTAAAAACGAATAGCTTTCCGCAGTTCATCACTACTATTTGTTTCTATGTGGCTTTGTGACACTCTCTCAGCTTCACATCTCTAAGCTACGGATAAAGCCTTCCTCACAAAAACTGTGAGGCTTAAACACAGAGTATGTAGCGTTTTTAGCATAGTCAGCGTTCACTAGGTGGGACTTAATGTATATTGGTCATTAACAGGGACTCGGGCGCCTAGGCGCTGGTCCCGCCAGAGTTGAACCCACCACACCTCAGAAAAAGGCATGCAGGGTCGACAATACCAGGGAGAGGAAATAAGCAACGCTTTTCACGCCTTCAGTGAGCCTTGCAATCCCGGTGGGCTACCCCCATGCTCTCACCGGGTTCAGCCCAGAGAGTGTAAGGAAAACGCGGCCAAATAACCCGCTCAGGGCACGCCTCCTTTCGCAAAGCGGAGCGTGTGACGCCATCCAACAACTTCCGGTTTGGCGTACCTGCCCCTCCGCTCCCAGCATGCACTTTCAACAAAATTTGGAGTTCGATATTTCTCTCTGGCACATATATATTTCCTTCAGCTCCATAAAAATAACTCTGATTGGATATAAAAATTAATAGGCTAGTCATTAGAGACAAGCGTCATTATGGAAAGGAGCAGATAAGCAGGCGCAGCGAAACTGCGGGGCGAGAACTTTGTGTGCCTTCTCCTCGCCGGCCGGAAGTCGCTGGGTCTGAATGGGTTCCGCAGCCGGCGGCTCTAACTTCCCTGTCTTCACTTGACACCCGGCGGCTGCTTGGCTGTTGGTCTTGTCAGCCTCTGGGTTGCCAGGTTCATGTGGAGGCTCCCAGGCGCCCGCGCCGTGCTTCGTGGGGTCCGGACGGCGGTGGAGCAGCGCAGCCGGACTGAGGCGGCTACTGAAACGGCTGCAGGCGCGATGGAGCGCGCTGTAGTGCGTTGTGTGCCCTCGGAGCCCAAGCTGAGCTTGTCGTTTGCGCTAGCTGACGGCAGCCACAAAAACATGCAGCGTGACCAGAGCGAGCCGCTGGGTCGGGCCCTCAACCGCATTGCTACCAACGCCCTCAAGGGCCACGCTAAGGCAGCCGCAGCTAAAAAAAGCAGGAAGAACCGGCCCAACGCGAGCGGCGGCGCGGCCTGTGCAGTGTCTGGGTCGGAGACGGCTGCAGCCTGCGAGCCCGTGGTGAAGCTGTACTACCGAGAGGAGGCAGTGGCTGAGGATGTGCTCAACGTGGACGCCTGGCAGGACGGCGCGGTGTTGCAGATCGGTGATGTCAAGTACAAGGTGGAGCGCAACCCGCCCGCCTTCACCGAGTTTCAGTTACCGCGCTACATCATGGCCGGCTTCCCCGTGTGCCCCAAGCTCAACCTTGAGTTTGGGGATCCGTCCGGCTCTCTTTTCCGCTGGTACAAGGAAACCAAGCCTGGCGCGGCGGAGCCTGAGGGTGGTGGCCCGTCGTCATTGTCTCCCTCTTCGCCATCTTCTAGTTGGACCGAGACTGGTGTGAATGAGCGCGTCTACACCCCCTCCAATGCTGACATCGGACTACGGCTTAAACTTCACTGCACTCCAGGCAATGGGCAGCGGTTTGGGCCAAGCAGGGAGTTGGAAAGTGTGTGTCCAGTGGAGGCCGGGCCTGGTACTTGCACTTTTGACCATCGGCACCTCTACACCAAGAAAGTGGCAGAGGACGCTCTCATCCGCACTGTCTCCTACAACATTCTGGCAGACACGTACGCCCAGACTGAGTTCTCGCGGACTGTCCTGTACCCATACTGTGCCCCCTATGCCCTGGAGCTCGACTACCGCCAGAACCTTATCCAGAAGGAACTCACAGGCTACAATGCCGACCTCATCTGTTTGCAGGAGGTTGACCGCGCGGTGTTTTCGGACAGCTTGGTACCCGCACTCGAGGCATTCGGGCTGGAGGGCGTGTTTCGAATCAAGCAGCACGAAGGCCTGGCCACTTTCTACCGGAAGTCAAAGTTCAGCCTTCTTAGCCAGCATGACATTTCTTTCCAAGAAGCCCTGGAGTCTGACCCACTTCACAAAGAACTGCTGGAGAAACTAGTTTTGTACCCATTGGCACAGGAAAAAGTGCTCCAGAGATCTTCTGTCCTTCAGGTGAAGGAACTCTGTCTTTTCTCATACTTACCCATTTTTAGGGGCCTGGAAGGCGGGGTAGAGGGAAGGCAGCAGAGGTTATAATTGAAATCATCCAAATTTTATTGAAATGTATGTTTGCTCCTGTACCAAGTTTAACCTTTATTTATTCAGCATTTTTTGAGCACTTTAGTATCCCTGCTGCAGGTTGCCTTCAACAAGACAAGGATTTTCTTGTGTGCCTCACAATCTAAGGGGAGACATGTTAAATACAAGAATAATAGCAATGCTTATTTTTTTTACTTCTTGTCAAGCACTGTTCTGACATATTTTGAAGTACTTTAAGTGCTTGGTGATATGCTTCATAACTATTAACTAGTAGTCTTTATCATTGGAGCATTTAATCTTCACAGTAATCCCTTTATTCCCATTTTACTGATGTCATTCTCATTTTATAAATGGTCAAACAGACTTACCCATATTCACACAAACGTGAAGCCAGGATTCTCAACTATATACATATAACCATCATCACTGAGCTGAGTGTTAACTGCTACTTAACTTAAAGCTATCTTTGTTTTTAGAAATCTGTTCAGTTGTTCAGAATTTTGAGATCATTGGTTTTGTTGAAAGTAAAAAGAGTAGCTACCTTTTTGTTTTTTGAGCACCATGCTGTTTTATGCACCTCTTTGTAAATTTATTGAATTGAATTCACACAGTAGTCCTCCAGGAGATGACACAGTCTCTTTTTACCATTATGAAACAAGCTTAGAAGTGTCTCTGTCCGTGTTATACTGCTACGTTAAGAGTATTCGAACATACATCCACCTGACTCCAAAGCCAGCACTTGCCCACTAGAAAACAAGTCTCCAACCTTAATGTTGTCATCCATAATTATCATATTAGCTTTATATGTTGGATTATTAAAATACATAACACTGAATTCTATTCATATATATCCTAAAACTTACATTTCACAATTGACATCAGTTTATCAATGGAAGGATATGGAATAAAATGTCCATCATATAGTCTTAGATTTTTAAAAAAAAATCTTAAGGAGATTGACAGACACCAGTTGAACTCTTGGCACTCTCCATTTATTTTAGGTTTCAGTTCTTCAGTCTACAAAGGACTCTTCTAAAAAGATATGTGTTGCTAATACCCATCTCTACTGGCATCCAAAAGGTATGTTTTGTTTTTTATGACTCAAACATGATGATGTTACTAAAGCTGTTTTACACATATATCTCGTCACCCAAATGCAATAGTTTCTTTTTCTCTTTTTAAAGACTACTTTTAAAAGTACTTACATAATGTCTTTTATGTTTATAGGTGGGTACATTCGTCTCATTCAAATGGCAGTAGCTTTGGCTCACATTAGACATGTCTCATGTGATCTGTATCCTGGCATACCAGTTATATTTTGTGGGGACTTTAATAGTACACCATCAACAGGAATGTATCATTTTGTCATCACTGGCAGCATTCCAGAGGATCATGAAGATTGGGCTTCCAATGGGGAAGAAGAAAGATGCAACATGTCTCTAACACATTTCTTCAAACTGAAAAGCGCTTGTGGTGAACCTGCTTACACAAATTATGTTGGTGGCTTTCATGGGTGTCTAGATTACATTTTCATTGACTTACATACTTTAGAGGTTGAACAGGTGATTCCATTACCTAGTCATGAAGAAGTTACCACCCACCAGGCCTTACCTAGTGTTTCCCATCCCTCTGATCACATAGCACTTGTATGTGATCTAAAATGGAAATAGATTTGTTTAATGGAATTTAAGTGTAAAAAGGAAATTGATTACTTTGTAGAAAATTTGATATGAATCAAAGCTTGTATGTAACTTTGAAAGGGGAAATCTAGACACTACGGTAAAACTTTCTGTTCATTCCCTACTAGTTATGTTCCAAATATCTTTGTTTCAAGACTATTTATGTTTGCATCATATGGACCCCTTTTTCCCCCTACACTTGGAGGAAAAGCAAATATGTTTATGGAGAAGGAAGTTCAAATATTGTGTACATTTTTATAAATTATTTTTAATCTAGTAATTAAGAATTTTTTAAGTACCATTTGAATGATCTTTTTTTTTCATGACACATTTCAGATTGAATCATGTTTATATAATTAGATGAAAAAATGCATACAGGTTAAGGTGAAAGACCTAAATTCTGACACATAGAATAACATAAAGGTCTACCTCTACCTCAGTTTGGTCAGCAGTTTATTACAATTTCAGAGTTTTAACAAAAGATTAAAATTGTTATTGTTGATTGCTTCTCTGTTTTTTTCTTCTTCTCCCCGCCAACCCCACCAGTACTAGGGCTCGAACTCAGAGGCTCCCGCAATAGGCAAGTGCTGTCACTGAGCTACATCCCCAGCTCTTTATTTTGAGACAGTCTAAGTTGCCCAGGCTGGCCTTGAACTTGGGCTGCTCCTGCCTGAGCCTCCCAAGTAACTAGGATTGTAGGCATGCAGCACTGCAACCAACTTCCATTTTTCAGCTAACAAAGTGTCTTCATTCTCTTTAGTATTTTTGTTGTTAATGTATGGTAATAATGGACATAATTTATACTCTCATTCACACAGCAGCTCATTTTAATTTCTAGGATGTAAGCACAATGTAGTATTCAAAGTGAATAGCAACGTTTAATCCCATTTTCTTTCCATGGCAAGAGCCCATGGAAGACCTAAGACTACAGGGTATTTGACCATACGATATTAGAGAATAGAGCACAATACGTTATTTTTGAGAAAATGCCTACTGATATGAACTTGAAACTTTGGATAACTCAGCATTTCTATGCCAGAAGCATTTTCAAAATTGTCAGTTTTATAAATAAGGAAAAAGAGAAGTAGTTTAGCTTTTGAGCATATCTGAAATAAACTATTATTTTCATACATGAGCATTATAATTTGAGTTCCAGAAAATACTGCTTATATAATTTATCTTAAAAGATTTAACTAGGAGGCCAAATTCTTCAAGATTAGAGATTACAAGCAATTGTATTGATTCATGCAGCTTAGAGTGATAACCAACTAACTCATTTATCACCATACCTTATTTGTAATGCTTAAGCTGTTGCTTTTTTGATGTTTAAGATAACTATAATGTTCTCTCATATTTCTGCATTTAATTTCTAGCTTAGGTATTAAAAGCCTACTCACCTCAAAAAGAGCTCTGATTTTCCAGCCATGAAAACCTTTGTTTCAAATTTTTAATCTCTGAACCTAATACCATAAGAACTCTCCTTTTTTGATAATGTACTCTGTGTTCACATTCTGCTCACTATCGGATGTATTAACTCTTAGTTTAGTAAGTTTGAGAATGAGTTTTACCTGCACTTTTGATCAAACCTAGAAGTATTTAAAGTACTTGAAGGGAAAGATTAAGGTGGCAGTTTCTTGTGATCTTATCTAGAAAGAGCTATAAATGAAAAAAAAAAAAATCAATGCTACCAACTTGTGCCTTCCTCAAAACCATTTTCAAGAGCATTTTAACAGCAGTTTATAAATACACAAATAAAGCTAGAATCTGATTCCATTGTAAAATACTTTTTCTTCCTTTTAAAAATTTGGTTTTGGTCTGCTTCCAAATACACATGTTCACAGAGCCGTATAGTAACTTAAGAGAAAACAAGTTTCTCAAGCAAAATTGTAAGAAAAAAAATTGTGATGTGAT
Source organism: Sciurus carolinensis (assembly GCF_902686445.1). Taxonomy (NCBI): domain Eukaryota; kingdom Metazoa; phylum Chordata; class Mammalia; order Rodentia; family Sciuridae; genus Sciurus; species Sciurus carolinensis. The sequence goes on along the minus strand of NC_062229.1, from coordinate 51,743,699 downwards.
ATAATTACCCAAGCCCATGAAAAGAGCACACAAGTTCTATATTATATAAGTCCTAGCTAAATTGAAATCTAGTCAGAAAAACTCTCAGGTACTTACCCAATAGTCCATATCTTAAATCCCTAAATTTGGTATTTCCTGACTAAATAGCATAATCAGATTATATACAGGAATTTCAAGATATTAGGACAAAGGAATGTTATTTTCAAGTGCTATATATACTGTAGTGTATAGCTTTTTATAACTTTTTATGGCAAATCATTTTATGATATCATAAGTTCTTACAGGAATTAACATTTCAAAATTTTATAGCTGTAAATGAGTACAAGTATTTTAAGACATGTTCTGTTAAAATGGACTTGCACAGTTGCTACTATAGCAAATATGTACATTAATATTCATAATTCATTAGCAAACAAATTATTTCTAGCTACAATTTTTTTTTAATTTTGAATACTAAAATCAGTTGTTTCAAATTTCCTTTTATTTTTCTGATAGAACTAAACTATGATCTCATCAGAATGTACTAGTTTCATACTGGAGATAGATATCTGAAGAGCAAAATACAAGGGAGAAAAGATGGGAACACTACTGTGAGATCTCCTTTGTCAAAATAGTCATTTTTATATCTCATGTTTTAGCTTGAAATATAGGCAAAGGTTCCCTATTAAACTAATCTGATTGAGTCAAATCCAAAATCCATATATAATGAAAAATGACCGTGTTAATTTAACATAAGACCCACATGACAACTCATTAGGAAAAATCCCCTGAAACAATTCAAAAACATTTAAATATTTTGAAACTTCAGATACTTTGCCTAAGATAGTATTCAAAGGAAACACTGTTTAGATTTCATTTTGGGGAAGGAAAGAATTTTAAGAGCTTTAACTCATATGAGTAACTCATATGGGTTCTTTGGTGCTTTTTTATAAGGACATATTGATAGTTGATTTCATAGTAGTACCACTACATTCTGAGATGATACCAAAGCATTTTTTAAATGAAATTCACATAGAATTAACCATTTTAATGTGTATAGTTCAGTTGCATTCAATACATTCACAATGTTGTACAACATTGTTGTACCACCATTTAGTTCCAAACATTTCATCACCTCAAAAGGAAAATATGTACCCATCAAGCAGTCAATTCCCAAGCACCTGGCAACTACTAATCTGCTATAGATTTACCTATTTTTTATTTATTTGTTTATTTATTTGGGGGGTAGGTACCAGGGATTGAACTCAGGGGCACTCAACCACTGAGTCACATCCCAGCCCTATTTTATATTTTATTCAGTGACAGGGTCTAACTGAGTTACTTAGTGCCTCGATTTTGCTGTGGCTGGCTTTGAACTCTTGATCCTCCTATCTCAGCCTCCCAAGCCCCTGGGGATTACAAGCATGAGCCACTGCACCTGATGTATGATATTTGGTATTTCATTAAATGGAATCCATGTGATCTTTTGTATCTGGCCTTTTTCACTTAGCATGTTTTCAGGGTTCATCATTATAGTTTGATCCCCTTATGGCTGAAATCAAGTCCATGTGAATATACTACATTTTGCTTACCTAAATGGACACTTGTATGGCTTATGTCTTTTGGCTATTTTGACTAGTGCTGCTATAAACATTTGGTTTGAATTTGTTTTCAGTTCTTCTGAGTATCTAAGAGTGGATTGCTTGGTCACGTCTCTTTTAACATTTTTTGGTTGTAGATGGACACAATACCTTTATATTATTTAGTTCTTTTTTTATGTGGTGCTGAGGATTGAACCCAGGGCCTCACACGTGCTAGGCAAGCGCTCTACCACTGAGTCACAACCCCAGCCCTGATTCTTTTCTTGTTGCACGATTTTACATTCCCTCAGTGATGTACAAGGGTCCCATTTTTTCCACATCCTCACCAATTAGCCATCCTAGCAGATGTGAAGTGATATCTCTACGAATGCATTTTTAACATTAGTTGAATTAATGTTGCAGTCATGAACTAGATTATTCACAATGGTTTACCCAACCTCCTATTTTCCCAGAGGGCATTTTCAGTTCCTACTCATTTTATAAGCTTGTGTCAAGTGGGAAAGGTCAGTCTCCTGGCTTCCTTTGAAGAGATTTGAGAAGACAAAAATTGGAAAAATACCAAAGCCTGGGGTGTAAATAAATTAGAATTTAAAAACCTAGGATAATAAAAAGTTAAGTTTTAAAATGTGGATCTACTTCAGTTATTTGTCTCAGAGAATGAACTTGTTTAGTAACATTGGCTTAATGATGCCCCCCCCTTTTAAATCCCAATTTAGGTACACAGAATACTAGATTGCAAGAATGTCTAAATACTGCTGGATACAGTGGCACATGCCTGTAATCCCAGTGACTCAGAAGGCTGAGGCAGGAGGATCACAAGTTTGAGACAAACTTAGCAACACAGGGAGACTCTGACTCAAAATTAAAAAGGCTGGGGATGTAGCTCAATGGTAAAGCACCACTGGGATTGATCCCTAATATAAAAAAAAAAAAAAAAAGCCTAATTCCTAAGAAACTGAGATGACTGTGGCTGAATATAACTCAGCAAGCTATAATGTATAATCATGAAAAGGACCAAACTATTAAAAATCATTTCTGAAAACCCCTAAATTCAAGATAAGATTTAAATGTGTCTTATATTATTTTTGAGATGGGAACTCCCAATCCTATTTCACCTTCCTGAGTAGATGGGGAGTACAAGCAATGCGCCACCATGCCCGGCTCTAAAACTAAATTTTTAAAAGAATATGATATTCAAAATTAAAATACCAAAAAAATTTTCCCAAATGGCTACTTTAATGTAATGAATTGTATTGAAACCAGCTGCTAAAATTTTATGTATAAATTATAAACATTAAACCTATCAGTTCACCTGGTTGATGTAGATTGTTACAATAGACAGCAAACTCTGGGTTGTCAAAATCCATTCATATAGGTTTTTACTCATAATTTTAGATTTCCTTGAAAAACTTCCCTAAAAACAAACTAAATTCATTGCCATCTGCCCATTTTGTGCTGATGCTGTCAAAACATTTGCATAGTTCTTTTTGCCCAGAAACTCATCTTAATAATTTCATTCTGAAGTGTTGCCAATGGACATTTCCTTAGTGTGCTGAAGCATTCCTTGGTTGTATTTTTGCTATTTTGTCCTATTTATATTCTTTCTATATTCAACTTGATTCACAGAGAAATTAATTGGATTTATTTGACTTTCTTATATTGGATGAATATGCACTTTTACAAGAATTTATCACATCTTTATTTCCCTTCTGGAATAGTTTAGAAATAATGGCATTATACCACCCTTCACATCCTTTTAATTAGAGATCTTAGAAAAAATCTGACTTTTTGCATGCTGCCTTGTGTCCTTGAATAACTCCATGATCATTTTGCTCTTCTATCCTAAATTGATGTTTTTGTCTTGAAGGGCTTTTGGTCATTGCATGTCAATTTAGTACGTAGCCCCCAAAAGAAACCCTATACTCTCTAGCAGTCACTCCCCTTTCTCCCTATCTCCTAGCAACCACTTACCTCGTTTGTCTCTATGAATGTCTATTCTGGACCTTTCATAGAATTGGAATCAATTATGTAGTTTTTTTGTGACTGGCTTCTTTTTATTTAAGATCTTAAGGTGCTTCCAGGTTGTAGCATGTATCAGTATTCATTTTTATGAATATTCTACTTCATGTAAACCACATTTATCATTTGTCATTTGACAAGACATTTGGATTGTTTACCTTCTCTATGAGTAATGCTGCTACAAATATTTGTGTATAAGTTTTTGAGTAGAAAAATGTTCATGTGGGATGTTTAACCTTTTGAGTAACCAGTTATTACCAAAAGTAACTATACTATTTTACATTCCCACCAGCAGTACACATGGGTTCTAATTTCTCTACATCCTCTTCAATTCTTATTTTGTTAATTTTTAAATAAATTTTATTATTAATACCTTAATATAATAAATAAAACATGCTCTTCTGGGTGCAGTAGTACTTAACTATAATCCCAACTACTATTGAGGAGGCTAAGGCAGGAGGATCACAAATTCAAGGCCAGCCTGGACAATTTAGCAAGATCCTATCTCAAAATAAAAAAGGGTTGGGGATGTAGCTCAGTGGTAAAGCCCCTCTGAGACCAATCCCCAGGACTGGGGGGAAAAAAAGGAAAATATGCTCATTTTTTAAATGGAAATCACAATCTTAACAATGTAAAAACTTGCATTTGCTATACCTGAACTCCCTAAACCCATTCTAATAGTGTATGTGTCCAGGCCATTTCTTTGAATATCTATAAATAAAAATATGCATCTAAGTACATATAGGATCATCTATATGTCTCCAGTGCAAAATGGTCTTTAAAAAATATATTGTATTTTATCTTCCCATGTCAATAGACAGTAACTATTTTTCAAATTGTGTATGCCACAATAAATTTAACTACAACACTTTTGTCTTATTTTTGCCATTGTAAGCAGTGTTTTTGAACACATCTCTTGCCCAATTGTTTGGTGTATCTGTAAAATAGCAGTATAGGAGTACAATTGTTAAGCCAGAGTTGTTCTTTTTGATTTTAAGTATCTTACTATGAAGTGGCATCTCATTTTAGATTTCCCTGATGGGGATGTGTTCCAAGACCCCCAGTCTCAGTGGATGCCTGAAATAGCAAATAATAACCAAACCCTATGTATGTTATTTTTTCCTATACATACCTATGATAAAATTTAATTTATAAATTAAACACAGTAAGAGATTAACAATTAGTAAAACAAATTTTATGAGAACCTATTATAATAAAAGTTACTTAAAACTTATGGTTTCTGAAATTTTCCATTTAAGGTTTTTGGAATGCACTTGAATACATACTGAAACCATAGAAAACAACACCATGGATAAGGTAAAGAAGGGACAACTACTATACATTCCTATTTAGTTGAATGGCAATCAGTGCAGCCTAAAAAGAACCATGTGACCAGGCAGGTCAGTCCACCCCCTCCCTCCCCACAAACACAGTATTGCTGCATTATAGTTGTACATAATGGTGAGATCTGTTGTTACACATTCATATATGCATACAATATAACTATAATTTGACCAATATCATTCCCCAGTATTTCCCCTTTCCCTTCCCTACTCGAGTCACTTTCTTCTACTGTTCTTTCAATTTCCATTTTCATGAGATTCCTGTCCCCAATCCCACCACCTTTCTTTACCTTTTTCCTCTAGCTTCCACGTATGAGAACATTTATGACCCTTGCAGACAGGTCAGTTCTTAACCAGTTCTCTGCATGCAGAAGGCAGGGATAAGCCTCCCACCACCACCTACAATGTACTTGGGAGCATACCATTAGAACAGTGTAGCACCTGGTGACAAGACCAAGAGGGAACGTAATTTCACTATCCTTAAACACATAAATGACCAAGGAATCATTCACTAGTATAGCTACTGTGTTTCTTGCCTTAGTCCAGATAATTGCTTATGCTATTCACTTATAGCAATCTTTGTTCTTAAAAATATTTTATATGGCTTGTGGAAATATAAAGGACATTTGTCTAAAAGTAACAGTAAGAATCAAAAACAGCCAACTACCATCTTCCCATACTGGTAATTTAAAATAGGCCCTTGAATACAATGTCACAATACATATACCAGAAGAAATGTATCAAAAATATGATTAAGCTGGGTGCAGTAGTGCACACCTATAATTCTAGCAGCTCCGGAGGAGACAGATCCTCCTGAGACAGGAGGATCTCGAGTTCTAAGCTAGCCTCAGCAAAGGTGAGGCACTAAGCAACTCAGTGAGATCCTCTCTCTAAATAAAATACAAAACAGGGCCGGGGATGTGGCTCAGTGGCTGAGGGCACTGAGTTCAATCCCAGGTACCCCCACTTCCGCCCCGCAAAAAAAGATTTAAAAGTTTAGTAACAAGTAAATTTTAGAGCCACATCCTAATGAAGTCCATTTTTATAGTAACATGACCTTTAAAGTAAAATGTTTAGATTATCTCAATGACATTAAGAATGTAAAGCTAATACCTCATTCCAAACATTTTCTTAAAAACAACTAGCTGATTAAATGTTGTCTGGGAAGAGTTCTTGGCATGGCAGCTAGTACTATCCCAATACTAACTCTGTTGATCCCTGGGAAAAATGAACTACTGGTAATGTGATTATTTCCAATAGCATTCTCAGAATTGAACCATCTGAAATAAGTAATCAGTGAAGATTCTAGAACTGCTTCAATAATTTCCCCTATATCAGATCTTCAGACATTGTACTAGCAAATACCATTTGTTCTTATTACTCAACCTTTCATATTAATTCTATCCAAGTTGGTAGCCAGTATTTACATTATGAAAACATCAACCATGCCATGAAGTAAAACACTTATTTTCACCAAGTCCAAAGTCATTTTCAAAGTGCCATCACAAAGAACCAGAAATCCATATTAAAGAAAGTAAAATTAATACATGTAATTTTGTACATATGCTGAAATAAACTCAAGTATCTACAAAACTAAGGTAATATATTTCACAGGGTCCCCCCACAATCAGGTTTTATTTTCAACAAAGAATATGTAAGATAAAGGGGTGAGATCCATGGAAATTGAAATCTTTAGCAAAATATTGACATTATACAACAGAAAAGCAATTGATAAGCTAGACAAAAGACAATGGGAAATATTATTGACCAAAACAATTAAAGCTTGCTAGATAGGGGCAGAGAACAGATAATGGTACCATCTTCAACCCTGATGCTAATGAGCCTTTAAAAGAAATTATAATTCCTCTTCAGTTTCTCTGTTAACATATGTGACCACTATTTGACAGAATACTTTTTAATTTGGGGTATAATTAACTGGTCTTTATAAGGGAGGTCACTGAGACATCTTATTGACTGACCAACACTAAGTTTTAACATTTGAGTGAACAATAAAATCATTGAATCTTGAGAGTGTTATTTAATAAGATTACTGAACAATAAATTAGGACAGTGATAGTGATTTCTTAAAGTCTATATAAAACAGGGAAAGTCATTCTAGCATCATCTCATGATGTATTCTCCCAAAGTATTTGATCACTTCTCTTTGAAAAACAATAAAAACTTCGCAGTTTGGCTTTAATACTTTATAAAGATTTAAGAAAAAGTAATTTCTAGAAGCAAAAGTTACCACGTTAATGGTTTCTGAAATTTTTCATTTTAGATTTTTGGAATGCATTTGAATAGGTACTGAAACCAGTTACCGAGTTAATGCTTTAAAAACAAAACAAAGCAGTCTTGCAAGTATTTTCAGCCCATTTAGTAAAAATCAAGAAATTTAAAATTTTTAATGTAATGCAGTCATTTCCAATGGTAGTAATAGCTGTCCTGTATCACAAATAAGAGTAGATGGATTCTCTATAGAGTCCATCAAAGTAACTTTAGCTTAATTGAGTTAGCTTTTTAAAATTAATATAATGATGATTTAACTATTAGCTAAATACTGAACTTACTGAAGATTTATTTATACCCCATATATATGAGAACTCCCTTATTTGCAAAGAAGGGAGAATTAATCCAGTGGTCTAGGAAAATTGTAATCACATCAAGTGACACAAACTAGTTAAACATATACTGTGTCCCAGAACCTCTTTTTGATGATCATAAACTACTTATGTACATTTTCCTTATATTTGAGCCATTGTTTTTTTAATTCATAAATTTACAAGTTTTACAAGCATATACTTGGTTTTAGAAATAAATTTTTGATCCATAAATGTCTGAATCTATTCAGGCCACTAAGAACCATAAAAAAGAGGTCTGGGGATGTAGCTCTGTGGTAGACTGCTTGCTTATTAGCATGCTCAAAGCCTTGGGTTCCATCCTCAGCAAGTACCACAATAAAATGAAACCAAAAAAAAAAAAAAAAACCATAAAAAAGCAAGATTTATAATACATAAAACATTAGAATATAATCGTAAGTCACTCAAAGCTAACAGGTTGTAGTCCTTAATTACCTAATATATATAGGTCATGGGGTATACTTTTATTGCCTTAGTCACTAAAGAACAAGTCACATGCAGTTCGCAGTTGAAGTTTAAAATCTGTAAAGTCAAAAAGAAGTGACTGTAGAATTTGCTCTTCTTTGCAGTACAGTAGCATCACTTAAGTCTATGTATTCTGCCATGCAAACAGCACTTGAGAAAAAAAATTTTAACTAGTGTTAGCTCTGAAACAAATATGCATACATGCTTTTTTATTTTTTTTTATTTTATTTTAGTTGTCAATGGACCTTTATTTTATTTACATGTGGTGCTGAGAATCGAACCCAGTGCCCCACATATGCTAGGCAAGTGCTCTACCCCTGAGCCACAACCCCAGCCCCATAATACATGCTTTCGGAGCAATTCGTTTTATTTTTTTGTTCTTGATCCAACTTTTTAAATTTACTGCATCAAATGGGATTTTACAAAACTAAATCTTTTTTTCTTTCTTTCTTTTTGGTACTGGGGATTTATCCCAGAGGTGCTTTACATCCCCAACCCTTTTTCATATTTTAATTTGAGACAGGATTTTACCAAGTTGCTTATGGACTTGCTAAGTTCCTGAGGCTGGCCTCAAATCTGCGATCCTTCTGCCTCAGCTTCCCGAGTTGTTGGGATTACAGGTGTGCACTGCTGTCTGCTGAAATTTAAAGTTTGATGTTGTGCCCCACTCCGTTATAATAACTCACGATAAGTCTACCTCCAACTTAAATAATTAGTAAACCCACTGGGATTTGTATTTATTGACCAGAGTTTATAAAATAAACAAATCAAATTTGCTGTAAGAAAATCTATGTCAAATATAAAGACTCAAGAAGAACACACAACTATCTATTTTATCATTTTATTAGGAATAATTTCAAATGGGTTATGAAGAAAACTTATTCATTGTGTTTGACGAGTTTTCAAAAAAAACTCTTAATGAAAGATATGTTTACCAATAAACAGAACATCAGCAGAACTATCATATACTGGGCAAAGAGTCAGGCTGATACCAAAAGCAACATGCAACATAAAAAAGAAACAATATAAAGGAAGACAATCTGCTGAGTATTAAAAGCCATCTCAATATGAACTCTTTGCAACCAGCACAGAATTAGCTATAAATCCAAACCACACCAAGGTTAAGTTTGGCTGATGGAAATCAGGAGTCAATAATAGGGAAGAAATATTAAGTTTCTCAGTGCAAGAGAGTTGAATAGTGTTTTGGAGCATTTCCCTGGCTGGTACAAGCAGTATTAGAAAATCCTTTTGGCAAGGGATAGAAATAAATACAAATGGAATGCTACATGTTTAAATCAGCAGACTGTCCCAGGAATGATATAGGTATCAGTAAAGTAGCAAGGGGGTGACTTTAAAACATTATTCGTTGTGGGCTCAAAAAACATTCAAAACTGATTTATTTAAAGGTGTCACAATAGCTATGTCCAGGCATTTAGGTTTAAAGGAAATAAAAATTTAAAAAGGATACTTTTTTCCCCAAGGAGAATTTCTTCAAAACCAAGCATACTGCTAAGGAGCAACAATATACTTGGTAAACAATAATTGGCAACAAAATAAGTTTAAATGCTGTAATATTCTGCCCAAACCAGTCCCAGATACAGTTTAATAACCAAGATGCAAACTAATTTTGTTGTAACAAGCCTAGACCAATTCTATCAAAATGTGTCCTTGGTTAGATATCCGGCTTCATTTAACGTTTTGAAAGCTCATTTGACAGCCAGTCAAGTCCCTCATACAGACCAGTTCCTTGTGTAGCACAAGTGGCTTGAACATACCACTGTGAAGAAAGGACAAGAAAATACTGATTAACAAGATTGTGTATAACCAGTGTTTAAACCTTCTTAATCAAAATACTAAGTATTCCCCCTTCAAATGCCCAAGGTTACTACTAAGTCAGCAGTTACTTGTCAGCAGTAACTGTGAAAAAAGGAAACAAAAATATACAAAAACATTGGAAAATATGAGGAAATATGTTAAATGACTACATCTCAAACATAATTTGATATCCAATGATTTTCTAACTATAAAGATTACTCAAAATTACCTATGCTTTATGATTCAGAATTTTCTCACACCTCTTGCTTCTCACAACCCCCCCCCCCCCATATTTAAAGCTACATCTACCTATTCATTAGATTTAGTCAATTTTCCACCATTTAAACTGAAGGGAATATTCATGGGGAAAATAGTAACTAACAAACTACTCAACTAAAAGGGCTGACTTTTGTATAATCAAAAGACTATATTATCATATCTGTGTGTATATGTTGTATTGGGATTTGAACCCAGATTCTCACATATTAGGCAAGCATTCTACTACTGAGCTAACATTCCCAGCTTTTTACTTATTTATTTTTGAGAAAGGGTCTCACTAAATTGCTGAGACTGGCCTTGAACTTGAAATTCTCCTGCCTCAGCCTCCCAAGTAGCTGGGATTATAGGCATGCACTATCATGCCTGGCTTACTTTACCATAATTTTTATAAATGATGTGCTCATTACCTGCTCAAAGAGGTTAACTATCAATGTTTAAATTGAGTATTAGCTGAAATAGTAACTCTAGAAGTCAGGAAGTCAGTATTAACCTCCAAATACTTACTGTTCTGTTACGAAGAGACTGAAGGCCTAATTTATCTGTCATTTCACTGATAGCCATAGCATTTGGCAAATCCTGTTTGTTTGCAAAAAGCAGCAGAACCGCATCTTGCAGCTCATCTTCCTCAAGCTGGAAATCAAAGGTATGGTAGTAACAAAAACTGAGATCCAATTATTATAACAAAGTGTCCAAAACACTGTCTTACTATATATATTTTTTCAACATTAAATAGCATTAAACAACAACCAAATTTCTCTAGGTAAATTTCAGATACTTTTACAACTTAAATCTCATATCCTTCAGTTTTTAAATCTAGATTAAATAATCATATGCCTTCAAGTAAAGTAAAACTATTGTTCAAGCCAATCATCCTATACCCTAATTAAGGTAAATCACCTTCATGAATTTCTATAGAGAATGAGGACTGCCAAAGTCAAGAAATACATATGGGATACAGTGTTTAAAGCATAATCTTATAGTACATAATAGCAGAAGTATTTAGATGATGATCCTTTTGGATTTTCATCCTTTCCAGACAATGGGGTCTCACAACACTGAGACAATAGAATCACTAGGACATTAGTGGTATCATAAAAAGCACAAGAAAAGCACCAAGAATAGAAGCTGGTAAGAATAAGTATTGTATAATAAATACAACATGAATGAACCTTGAAAAATTATGCTAGGTGAAAGAAGTTAGTCACAAAAGACCACATATGATATTGATTCCATTTATAGGAATATAAAGAATAAAGAGCCAAATAGATTAGTGACTGTCAGGGGCCAGGGATGTGGGGTAGGGAAAGGAAGGTAATGGGGAATGACTGCTAATGGTTCCAGGATTTATTTTTGAAGTGACAGAAATGTTCTAATATTAGATTCTGGTGATGGTTAATAAAACTTTGTATACTAAAAACCACTGACTCACACCTTTTCTTGGATACTAGGGATCCAACCCAGAGCCTTGAACATGCTGAGTGCTATACCACTGAGCTGCATCCCCAGCCCTGGTTTACACATTTTATTTTATCTTTAGTTATCAGTATCAGGGATTCAATCCAGGGAGAATTAACCACTGAGCCACATCCTCAGCCCTTTTTTATATTTTATTTAGAGAGAGCACTGAGTTGCTTAGGGGCTCACTAAAATGCTGAAACTGGCTTTGAACTCATAATCCTCCTGCCTTAGCCTCCCAAGCCACTGGGATTATGAGTGTGTGCCACTACACCCAGCTTGACTGCACATTTTATTTATTTATTTCTATTTTTTTTTTGGTACCAGGGATTGAACCCAGGGGCACTTAACCACCAAGCCACATCCCCAGTCCTTTTTGTATTTTATTTAGGTCTTACTAGGCTGCTAAGTGCCTTGATAAACTGCTAACCGCTGGCTTTGAACTTGCAATCCTCCTGCCTCAGCCTCCCGATTTGCTGGGATTATAGGAGTGCACCACTGAGTCCAGTCTGCATATTTTAAATGAATGATATTTGTGGTTTATGAATCCATAGCTCTTCTCAAAAAAAGAGTAGAAGTTGGTGAAATCTGACTCTATATAGGCAAGAAGTCATCAGTGACTCAGTTATACACATAACAAAAAAATTGTTTTTATATACTACTCAACTCACAGAAGCAATGAATGAGAATCAGGGTTTCATTTCAGTAAATGTTTCATGGCTATACATATGAAACCATAATAAGGTTCCTCAACAATTTTTCTCTCTTCAGGATTTTTTTTCAGTATTTTTAGTTGTAGATGAACATGCTATCTTTACTTACAAAATATTTCTGAATCATAAGCACAGCAGAGAAAACTGAACCTAAGTCCAGTGTGGTGGCAATTCCTATAATTCCAACAACTAGGGAGGCTGAGACAGGAGAATTTCAAGTTCAGTGCCAGCCTTAGGGCAACTTAGTGAGGTCCTGTCTCAACATTAAATTAAAAAGGTTTAGAATACAGCTCAGTGGTAGAATGCCTCTGGGTTTAATCCCCAGTACTATAAAATAGTACTGGGAAAATTGAACCTGAGGACCCTGGGAACAAGGGATTCAAACCAGAATTCTCAGGTTAAAACTGAAAAACTACAGACTTTATATTTATAAAATAAAGAACTGGACTAAATCAAACATCCTCAACCAGAAAATATGCATCAAAATCAATCATGGAGTATTCTAGGCAGTTTTTCTTTTTTGTTTGTGCTACAGGGAATTGAACCCAGGGGCCTTGTACATACCAGCCAAGTACTCTACCACTAAGCCCCATGCATAAGCCCCATGCATCTTCTTCTCAACTTACTGAGGTAGCTAATCTTCTGTGTTTTTTAAAAAAGCTCTACAGGAGCTGGGCACAATGGCATACATGGTAATCCCAGTGACTCAGAAGGCAGAGGCAGGAGGATTACAAGTTCAAGGACAGCCTTAGCAACTTAGAGAGACTCTGTCTCAATATAAAAAATAAGGAGGACTGGGAACACGGCTCAGTGGTAAAGCGACCCTGTGTTAAACCCCAGTACCCAAAATATAAATGAATAAGCAAGCAAGTTCCAAAGGGAGCCATGGATGCAAGTCCAGTGACAAAGCACATAATTCCAATGTGCAATCCCTAGCACCAAATAAATAGCTTTATAGGAGATTTTTGTGTGTGTGCATTCTTAAGAACCTGTGAATAATAGTTTCTGAAGTTACTTTCTACCTCTTAAAAATATGTACCAACCACTAACACAACCACTCTCACCCAGAAAAACAAGCCTTGAAAATGATAAAATTTTAAATACATACTTACCATTTTCTGTAGTACCTGGGCTCCTTCCTGAATTCTTTCACGATCATTGCTATCTACCACAAAAATAAGACCCTAGGAAAAATATTTCAATAAATTATAAAATAAAACTTAAGGCATAGAGAGTAAATATGAAACACACTGGCAAAATGTTATCAAGGTTAGACATGGAAGAAAATGTTCTCTTATTGAAAATCTAACAAAACAAAGAGCTTTAATACTAAAAATTAAAGAGCACCACCATTTGTGACTTTAACTTATGTAATTCCAAGCCTAAAAGAAAAATATTAATCTTAACCAATGATAATTTTTCTCAACTATACTGAGAATACTTTTCATTCCTTTTTTCTTCCCTAGCATATGTAAGCACAAGTAAGTAAAGAGCAAAACAAACACATAATGTGAGGACAAAAGGGAGAAGAATAAACTAAGGATCCCAAAGAATTATGAATTTACTAAGAAATGGCTTACTCACAAAAAGGCATGCCACAAAATATAAAAAGAAAAGCGACAAGAGTGAAGGGAGAGTTTGCACATGCTTCATCGTAGAAAGAAAAAAGAGCTTTGTTCCAGAATGTTGCCTGCGAACTCTATCACGAGAAGGCTCAAACAAAATACAACATGAGGATTGGGGATGTAGCACAGTAACTCAGTGGTGAACTATCTGCCTAGCACACACAAGTATTCTATCCTTGGGTTCTATCCACAGTACTGCCAAAGGGAAAAAAAAATCTTTAAAACTATCTCATCATCAGATTTAATCTGGAAAGAAAACAAAAAAAAAACCATGAAAATTTCAAGGTTTACTTGATCAAATAAGAAATTCTTATTTTTTTTTTTTTAATATTTTATTTAGAGACAGGGTCTCACACTAAGTTGCTTAGGGCCTCACTCAATTGCTGAGGCTGGCTTTAAACTTTCAGTCCTCCTGTTTCAGGTTTTGGAGTCACCAGGATTACAGGTATGCACAACCGTGCCCAGCTCAAATAAGAAATTCTTAACAAAAAGGAAGGTAGTTGATTTTTTTTTTTTTTAAGTACTCCAGTATGATCTACCATTGACCTACATTCCCACCTGTTTATATATTTTGAGATGGTCTCAGTAGTGACAATCTTTAAAGATAAACAGTGGATTGCAATGCAAGTTCAAGGCTTGCCTCAGCAATTTAGAAAGGCCCTTAAGCAGCTTAGAAGATCCTGCCTCAAAATAAAAAATACAAAGGGCTGGGGATGTGGCACAGTAAAGCACCTTTGGGTTCAATCCCCAGTACCTCCAAATAAAACAACTTTCAAATGGGAAAGTATGAAATTCTCAGCTAGAAAAGCAGGGACAGATTAATTTAATAGCTTTGGTAAAATCTATTCTTATTTTGCTAATGTGATTGAGTGCTTTAAATATTTTTCTTTCTACAACCCTACCCTCTAAAGTTATTTTATTTAATTTACATTTTTTTGTAATGGGGATTGAACCTAGGGGTACTCTACCACTGAACTACACCCCAGTCCTTTTCACTTTTGATTAATACAGGATCTTGCTAAATTGCTGAGGCAAGCCTCAAACTTATGTTGCCTCAGTCTCCTAAAATGCTAGGATAACAAACATACACCACCACTCTGTCCCCTGAAGTATTTTTGATCCTGTATAACAAACTGTCTTATGCTTTTGCTTATTTAGCAAATTTCAAATCCATGTTCTTTACTGGAAGGAAACTATTACTCTATTTTGGAAACTATTACTTTAATCATAATATCCTCTGAAAAAACTTTTGGTGCTTTTTGAGCCAATGGCAGCATGATGAAAAGAAATCTCAGCAGTACTTGTTATTTATACTACTTATGCCTTGAATATAACTCCTCTTCTAGAAAATAAAAACATTAACTTTATAAGCCTGTTAAAGAGTAAATGCAGTCAGAGGTTCGTAGGATCCTCCATGAGATATTAAGAACTGTGTACTGTGCTTGTCTTTACCAGAGATGCTTAGAAAACCTACGTCTCCTCATTCTACTTCCTTATCTCAAAAGCAATTATTCCTTTTGTTAGAATATACCTTCTATGCCCTCTAGAAGAGGTAAGTCCTTTAAAAGGGATCCAATTCTATCTTCACTACTATTCCATTTTAATTATTTTAAAATGTGAATAATGATGGTGAAAACCTGAAATACCAATGACTCAGGGGGCCAAGGCAAGAGTATTGCAAGTTGGAGGACAACCTCTGCAACATAATGAGGCCATGTTTCAAAAGTAAAAATAAAATGGGGTGGAGAAATAGTTCACTGGTAGAGTACCCCAGGTTCAATCCCCAGTGAAACACACCACACACACACGCACACACACACACACACACACACACACACAGAAATGCTGTAGGTTCAAAAGTTAAATCAAGAGTGAAAATTATTTTATGAATAAATTCTAAATTATTCTCTTCCTAGATAGTCTAGAATCAAGAGTGTAGAAAAACTTAGGATTCTAAAAATAAGCCCAGTTATTATAAGATTACTTTAAAAAACCAAATATTTATTTAGAACAGCAAAATAATTATCTAATGAAGAAAGATGAATTTAATAGAAAAAACCCTGTGTTCTAGGTCGTAATGTAAGTTAGAAACACAATTAAATGGCTAAACATTTCTTTTAAATTTTATAGCTAGAAAAAATGATCAGGAATGCTAAAAATGCAAGCTAAGAGCTTAACTGTGATTACATCAGGTGACACCTAAGACTTTCTCCAGCAGACATGAATTCCCTAGGAAGAAATACTTGGGATTTTAATTCTGGGGTAGTCCAAAGGCCAGGAACAGGTCTAATCTCAAATGTAAAACTCAAACGTTCTTACAAAGCATTGCAATAAATCCAGGGATAAAACCATGGTTACCATTGGGTCAAAGATCAGAAAGGTTTTACACGATATTTAACTTTACTTCAAAAATATGCTCCCTACCAGGTTCAGCAGTGGTACCTGTAATCCAAGCAACTAGAGAGGTTGAGGCAGGAAGACCACAAATTCAAAGGCAACCTGAGCAACTTATCCAGAGACCCTGTCTCAAAAAAAAATTTTTTTTTTTCAAAATTTTTTAAAAAGGGATAGGGATGTCCAATTACAAAGTGCCCCTGGGTTTGATCCTCAGTACCTTTACCCACCATCCCCCAAAACAAAAACAAAACTACTAAATGAAACAACTTAAGACCCACTTTAAAATAATCCAGGGGACTGGGACTCATTAAAGATGAATATCAGTTAAACAATATTGACTATATCCCAACAACTAAAGTTGTACAATAAATATGTGGGAGTTTATTATGGTACCCTATTTTTGTGTATGTTTGAAAATTTTCCCAAAATAAAGTTTTTTAAAGCATGTACCACTGTATCAAAATATCTGTGCTAACCAAATCTATTTAATGAACATTCACATTCTTGTTTTTAAATAAGAAACCTTCTATTTAAATCAGGTTTATTCCAACTTCTCACCTAGGGTATTCACTGCCTTCTGGTCCTTCTATTTAAACCAGGTTTGTTCCAACCTCTCACCTAGGGTATCCACTGCCTTCTGGTGGCATACTTCACTTGTATGAAATATTTTAAATGTTGGAGAGCAAGTCTGCTATCATTTGGACGTGGGGTGTCCCCAAAAGCTCACATGTGAGACAATGCAGGAAGGTTCAAAGGAGAAATGATTGGGTTGTAAGAGTCTTAACCCAATCAGTGAATTAATCCCTGATGGGATGAACTGTTAAGTGGTAGGGTGTGGCTGGAGGAGACTGGAATTGGAGTGTGGCTTTGGGGTATATATTTTGTATCTGGAGAGTACAGACTAACTCTCTTTCTCTGCTTCCTGATGATGCAAGCTGCTTCCCTCTGCCATGCTCTTCCGCCATGATGTTCTGCCTCACCTGGAGCCCCAAGGGATGGAGTCAGCCTTCTATGGACTAAGACCTCTGAAACTTGAGCCCTCAAATAAACTTCCTCCTCTACAGTAGTACTGGTTGGGTCATTTAGTCACAGCAGCAAAAAAGCTCACTAAAACAAAGTCTAACATTACAATCTTAAAACCTATCAGTGCTTTTAATATCACATATTATCAACTTCGGTAGTAAATAAACTAGTGAATAACCCTTTATGAGTAAAAGAGACAACAAAATTGGGACTAGATTAAACAAAAACTCTCCAATCTTGTTGTCATTTCAAGTTTCAATTTCCTTATATATGAGATTTAGACTCACTGAGAAGAAAGTTTGCTCCTAG
The DNA here is from genome assembly GCF_902686445.1 of Sciurus carolinensis. Lineage (NCBI taxonomy): Eukaryota > Metazoa > Chordata > Mammalia > Rodentia > Sciuridae > Sciurus > Sciurus carolinensis. The sequence continues at coordinate 51,726,037 of NC_062229.1, read as the reverse complement.
GGATTATATTCCAAATTTTGGACTGTTGCAACTCAGGGAGGGAGAGCTGCTACTGACATCTATCTAATGACAAGGAAGAGAGCCTTACTTACAGTCCCGGAATATTAGTAAGACTGCTGTTGTAAAATCCAAAATCAGCATCACCAGAGAACTTGTTAGAAATACAAGAACCCGAGGCTTTAGCCAGGCTCTATAAAACCAATCTGTATTTTTGACAAATATCCAGGTAATTCATATGCACGTTCAAGTTTTAGAAACACTAACGATGCTTACTTTACTTGCTCAGAGATTCTGGTTCAAGTGGCATTTTGCTATGATTGGGGTTTCTGGATTTTGAGATCACCTCAAGTCTCATGTGCAGCCAAATTTGAGAACTCCTAATCTACAGGATCACTGAAGTCTCTTCCATGCCAGTATTATATATACTACATAATAATAATGAAATTATCTTACAAGTCAACCCAGCATTTATCTTAATGTATTTTAAATAAAGTAAATATGTACCTGGGTTACATGAAGGTCTATCATTGTCTTAAATTCATTAGAAACCACTATGATAGAAAGTTACACATACTTTACTTTCTAAACTACGATGAGAGACTTAATTCATTCTTTTTTTGTGTGTGTGAGAAAAAGGAAAAAGAAGTTTTATTGCTTTGCTAGAAAAGCTTCCTGTCCCAGAGGCTGTGATTCTACCCATCAGCAGGAATAGGGGGTTTTTAAAGAGGTGATTCAAAAGCCACATTCCACATGTTCTCTGTTGGAGTTCTAACTCACTTGTTAATTTGGGAGACAGGTCATTTCTGAGATCTTTTGTACCAATCCCACCTCATCTTTCAAAATCTTACTAGGTTGGCTATGTAACTCTTTCACAACAGGGAATTTAGTTTTCAAAGGCATGAGTTAAAGAGTCCACTAAAGAATATGGGAGTAGTTATAAGGTCAACTCATATAGTAAACACCAACCTCCAAGTAAAATTCAGAACATGAAACCATTAAAAAAAAAAAAAGTTTAAAAAAACTTTTATAATATTCTTACCTGGGTATTTTGGAAGTAATGCCTCCAGAGAGGCCTAATTTTATCTTGACCACCAACATCCCATACTGTGAAACAAATGTTCTTATATTCTACTGTTTCCACATTAAAACCTACAAGGAAAAAACAAAAATGCTGTGCATAATGCATCATTAAGAAAATACACTCCTTTACTGTGGAATATCTTAGCTATTCTACTAAGAAAATCATAAAGTTTTAACAAAAACACAGATTCTGCTTTTCTTCCCATTCCAAGATATAAGGTAAGGTCAACAGTAAACTTTCTTACCAATGGTAGGAATGGTGGTGACTATCTCCCCTAACTTCAGTTTATAAAGAATGGTCGTCTTGCCAGCAGCATCCAATCCAACTAGAAGAAGACATTACAGATTTAAAATCTAGATCAAAAGTATACAAAAAAATAATTTTACAATAACTTATTAGTTTGAAAGTAAAAGTTGATTGCTCAAGGTACCAGTCTGAGTTAGAAACAAAAATTATCTCATTTCTGATTCCCAAAGGCAATATACTAGAAGCCTTTCCATTTTCTATCTAGACCAAGCAAGACAGCATATAGTAGAAAAAGGCAAAGAATATGTGGCTGACTCAGAATCTAATCTTTTGTTGTCACAAACTTGATAGGCAAGCACTCTGCAGTGAGTCATATACTCTACCCTAGGTTAAATGGTTTCTTTTTATTTTTATTTTTTGTGGTACTGGGGATTGAACCCAGGGGTGTTATACCACTAAACCACATCCCCAGTCCCTTTTATTTTGAGACAGGGCCTCACTAAATTGCTGAAGCTGGCTTCAAACTTAAAATCCTCCAAACTCATTCTCCCAAGTAGCTGGGATTACAGGTACATATCTCAGAACCTATCATTTTATATAGATATAGTTATAGATATATAGATATAGATATAGATAGATAGTTTTTAGTCGTCAGTGAACACAATACCTTATTTTTTATGTGGTGCTAAGGATCAAACTCAGGGCCTCACCCATGCTAGGTGAGCATTCCACCACTGAGCCATAACCCCAGTCCCTCTATCACCATTTTTTAAAATGAAAATTAGAAGACAAGGCCAGGCTCATTCCACCTCATCCTTCCTATTCTATACCCTACAAAGGGTAACTTTAAGATTTCCCTGCAGGCTCTGACCTCTTAAGTCTTCTTATACTTGAGCCCTCTAATCAAACCCTGTTCCCCCTTTTATACTAGATCACAGGTTTATTCTTTCCAAAATTCTGACACATACTAGTCACAATGAGCTATCCACCCCAAGTCTTCATTCTTGGACATAAGAACTACTACACAAAGTTTTATTTTGAATACGGAACAGTATCAAAAAGATCAGGGAGCTTGGGATATAACTCAATGGTAGAATGGTACCTACCATGTGGAAGGTGCTGGGTTTGATCCCCAGCACCACAAAAAATAAATAAGAAAACAATTGGAAATATTAGCAAAATCAAGTCGCTACCTTAAAGTCTGGCATCTTCAGTAAAACACAAAAAAGGGGAGGTGTAAACAACAACCAGATCTTCTAATACTTCTACAAAGCTGTATCTCTTGAGAGAAAAAGATATTTTTAAACTAAAAAAAAAAAAAATCACCTTAAAACCCAAACACAGGGCTGGGGATATAGCTCAGTTGGTAGAGTGCTTGCCTTGCAAGCACAAGGCCCTGGGTTTGATCCCCAGCACCACACACACACACAAAAATGTACAAACACAATTAAACCAAGTCAGAAGTGAAACTGAGATGCTGATTAAGAAAAAGAAAAATGAAAAAACAAAACCACTTGAGTCATGTTCTGAGAACTGAACAATCCTCACTGGAGGTCCAGCTGGGGAAGTTGAGGCAGGAGGAAGACTGCTAAGTTCAAGGTCAGCCTAAGCAACTTAACAAGACCCAGTTTTTATTAAAATAAATAAAAAGGGCTGGGGATGTAGCTCAATGGTAGAGCACCCCTGGGTTCAATCTCCAGTAACACACCAAGGAAATAAAAAGAAAATAAAAATAAGATGTAAGTCCCAAAATACTAAGAATGTATAAGGACACAGGTATTCCAATTTTTCTTCTAATAAGCTTTATATCTGCTTGTAGGTCTTTTTTTTCCTCCTCCTTCACTGCTGGAGATTGAACCCAGGGCTTCAGGCATGCTACTGAAGCACTTTACCATAGAGTTATACTCCCTGCCCCAGTATATATTTAGTAGTTTCTTCTACTTCTCTGTTGCACAGTGTTTTCTTTTAATTATAGATATACACAATACCTTTATTTATTTTAATTGTAGAGATACACAATACCTTTATTTATTTATTTTATGTGCTGCTAAGAATCGAATCCAGTGACTCACTAGGCAAGCACTCTACCCCTGAACTACAACCACAGCCCTGGCAGAGTATTTTTTTTAACTTGATTAGCATGTACTGCTTTCACTTAAAAAAATTTTTCCTTTTATCAAAATGTTGAGCTGTTTACATTTCCTGATACATTATTTTGAAGATGACTGCTTTACAGCCTTGAATAAAAACTTTTATTTTTAAGGGAAGCATTTACAAAATAATGCCATCAGAGAGACCTTTTAAGCACTCACAAATTATTTTTTAAATAAAAACTACAAGGGGTTAGGGCTGTGGCTCTGTGGCAGAAAGCTTGCCTCATATTCATGAAGCCCTGGTTTTGATTCTCAGCACCCTAAACAAGCAAATAAACTATAAGACAAAAGGGCTGGGGATGTAGCTCAGTGGTACAGCACACCAGCATGCATGAAGCCCAGGGTCTGATCTACAGCACCACAAAAAAATCCCTCCCAAATTACAAGGGTTTAATGGCTTACAGACACATAAAAGAAATATTTTCAGTTGTATGCAAAATAATGGTGCTATATAAATACAAACCAACAGTTTAAAAAAAAGGCATTTCCATTGTGAGCTTTAAGATGCACAAATTGTATGTACACGTCATCATCACTTAAAACTCATTATACAGTTCTTTACATAAGAACATGTTCACCTAACAATTTCATGCCACTTTAGTCATTTCTTAAGTATGTATTTACTTAATGTTTCAATATTTAACAATAGATTTTTCCACAAAATAAAACTATAACCAATTCTCAAATAACCGAGAGAAGAGTAATCTGTACAGTTCAGCAAATCTTCCCTCCCTTCCACTACTATAAACAGGTCCATGTATTGGAAGATATGCTGAAATCACTACTTGTTCTCCTTAACTAGACCTGTACTTTGATCAAAGTGTTAATATTCCAAGCAAAACTACCACAGTATTCTTTGCTAATCATTAAAAAGTGTGTCTACCAATTTATGGCAGTGAGAAATCTTATTTTTTAAGTTAAAGAAGCTGGATGCAATCATATCAACTTTGACAGGGAAAAAAGTACAAGAAGAAAAAAGCTATAAAAATATATTTTCAGATGGAGAAAAATGATTTTTCATGTTTTTCTTTCTCTTTAAAATTTTGTTTTCTTCTTAATTTCATTTTCCATTTCAAATTTTCTAAAATAAGTTTAAAATACACCATAATGTTAAAATAATCATTTAAAATTGAGTGTTTACTGTGTTCCAAGCACAATAGTAGGTCCTTATTTTTGACATTTGACTCCTCACATTAAACTTCCATTTTTCATATTAGGCCTCGTAGGTTCAGAAATGTCCCCAGAATCACAGAAGTAAAAGAAAAGGTGTTCAAAACCCTATGTATTCTGGAGAATTAGAACCCTTAAACGTCACTAGTGGGAATGTAAATGATAACAGCTACTTTGGAAAAGAGTTTGTTCCCCCAAAATGTTAAACAATTATCATATGGCCCCCAAATTCCACTCCTATGCATTTACCCAAGAGAATTAAAATATGTGCCCAACAAAACAAACGCCATATGTTCATAATGTCATAATGGCATTATTTGAGACCAGTTAAGTACAAAGGTCCAAATTTCCATCAACTAAAGAAAGAATAAATAGGGGGCTGGGGAGATAGCTCAGTCGGTAGAGTGCTTGCTTTGTAAGCACAAGGACCTGGGTTCGATCCCCAGCACCCCAAAAAAAAAAAGAAAAAAGAAAAAGAAAAGAAAGAATAAATAAAATGTTATATTTATACAATGGAATTACTATTAGGCCATTTTTTAAAGGCATTAAGTAAAATATATGCTATAACAAGAACTTTGAAAACATCATTCCAAGTGAAAAAAGCCACACAAAAGGCTACCTATTACATGATTCCACTGTATGAAATGTTCAGAATAGACAAACACAAAAATAAAGTAGGTTAGAGACTGCCAGAGGATGGGAAAAGAGGACAATGGGAGTGATTGCTAAAGGGTATAGATTTCTTTTTGGAATGATGAAAAATTCTGGAATTAGTAGTGATGGCTACAAATTACAAATACACTAAAAATCAGGAATTCTTCATACACCAGGGGTAAAGGATAAATTTTATGGTATATATGACTATCTCAATTTAAACAAACTAAAAAAACAAACAAAAAAACCTAATCCTGATGCCCGAGTTCTCAAGTAGTATTTATATATACTGCCATTCTGTTTTTAACTTTTCTAGAGGATGTATTATACCTTAATATTTTATCTAATTCAGGTTTGATCATCCAAAGAGAAACTGAGATTACCAGGTACAAAAAAAAAAAAAAAAATAGTGAGTGTAAGTCTTGCTTCTACGTAACCGTCAGGAACATTTACATTTTTATCAAGGTAATTAGAAGCAAATCATAAAAGTTACTGTTAGCCACTCTTTGTAGTAATGCAGGTGCATCTTTCTAAGTATGGCTATATCAACTTCTAGGGGCATAAAACTTTATTTTTGACCTTTCTATTATTTCCTATATTCTCATAACTAATAAGACGAGGGTCTTATTTTATCTTGTGGTGCTGGGAATCAAACCCAGGGCCTCACACATGCTAGGCAAGTGCTCTATCACTGAGCTACCTCCTCAGATCCCTTTCCAAAAAAAAAAAAAAAAAAAAGGCTAGCAATTATATTTTCAACTAATAAAAGACATGAGAAAATGCTTGCAATAATGTAAGTTAAAAGGAGAACAAAAAACTATCACAACTATAGAGTTGTGAAATGATATAGCTACTTTGGAACTTCTAAAATTTGAAAGTAAAGACGATAAATAATAGTGAAATGGTAATTACAAGTAATTATTACTTTATTCTTTCACATATTCTCTAAATTTCACAAACAGGACATATTTTTAATCAGGGCAAAAAACTGCATAATATGGATTTGCAAAATGTTGAAAAAATATGAAACACCACGCTTTAGTTTGAAGACCCACGTAAATATTGCTAATATTTCTTAAATTTGGCAAATAGAAGATCCTTCCTCTTAAACCTCTCTGGTCCCAAAAAAACATTCAAGGCAATACAGACTACACTGATATTAGCAAATTTTTAGAAAGCAATACTTTTTCATCTTTTCAACACGCAATAACTCAAAAGTTCAAAGTAAAAGAGGTAAGAATTAATAACTATCCTCTGAAGAATCCATGAGCATATTTAGATATAAACAAAATCCAAAGATTTCCTTACTAAAATTATATTTTATCATGGATTGAGATATGGAGACCTAACAAAATAAGGTAATGTGAAAGCTACTGCTTTCTAACTCTAGCTCTATGAGAACTCTAGGATGAAAACTGGCTGTCCCTTCAACTTAAACTTAGTAGCATTCACATGAGTAATTAGCCCTTATAAATACTACATAGTTTCTGTCCATCAAGTGTCCAGAAGACTTTAAATTTGACAGTGCTGGTTTTTTATTTCTAATTACAATTAACCAAGAACCCCATCTTCTGACACTTTTTTCATAACTTGAACTTCTGGGACAGCAGTAAAGGCAGGAATTAAATTTACATCTTTTCCACTGTAGCTGGCAAAACAGACACATTAGCTAACTGCTAACTTTCAAAACATTCTGTCACCTATTATTTATGCTGTCAATCACTCATAAAGCTTCTACTTAACAGTTCAGGAACATTTACATTTAGAAAAATCTAAGACTATCAAACTTGCAAACCCACTTTCCTTGTTCTTGAACATATCCCTGTCTGTACTTCCTCTAATAAGTTACCATAAAAGTTGGTCTTGTGACAAGTGTTTTCAATCAAGTAAAACTGATTATTCCTAAACTAAAAGTGCAAAATAATAGCAAACCTGAGTAATATATGACATAAAAAATGTAATTCCAAAACATGACTTCTTTGGGGCTGGGGTTGTGGCTCAGTGGTAGAGCGCTCGCCTAGCGTACGTAAGGCCCCCTGGGTTCTGTCCTCAGCACCACATAAACATGAAATAAAAGTATTGTGTCCACCTATAATCAAAAAAAAAAAAAAAAAAAATGACTTCTATCCCCTCTTAACCCTCTTCTATTTTCTTCTGATCATTATCTGGAAAAGAGGGGAAAGCAAATATAAGAAAGTGTTTAGCCCAGCACGGTAGCACACTCCTGTAATTCCAGTGGATTGAGAATTCAAAGCCAGCCTCAGCAACATAGTGAGGCTCTAAGCAACTCAGCAAGACCCAGTCTTTAAATAAAATACAAAAAAAAACTGGGAATGTGGTTCAATGGTTAAGTGCCCCTGGATTCAATCTCCAGTACCAAAAACAACAAAGAAAGTGTTTATAGCATACTTCTAACCTTCTTCCCATTCTGACACTTTTAACTATCACAAAACAACAAGAAAAGGGAAAATAGCAACTGATTTATAATAAATCTTAAGTAAAACAACCAATATACTACATTTTCAGAAACACAATTATAAGTCCAGGTTAACCTCTAAAAAACAGGCTGGAACTCTCATTTATCATAGTCCAAAGTTCTCCCATTGACTTCAGATTCTTCTTCAGACTGTCAATTTTCAGCCACTTAAATATGCCAGCCCTTCTAAAATAAGTCTTGTCCTCTTCATAAAGGAGATATAAGAAACTTCAATACTAACATCTTTGTGAATGAATCATGAACAATTGTTTTATGAACTGTAAAGAACCTGAACTAAGAGGAAAACAAAACAACCAAATGTGTAAACTAACTCTTCATATACCTTAAAATATTAAACTTCTCACAGAAGCAGAGCTGGAAAATAGGTCTCACTCCACTCTCTAGAAAACAAACTAATAAGCCAACAAGCTTCACACTTGAAAGGCTACTTTTAACACTATTCAGGTCCATTATTCGGTTGTGAAGTAGAGAGACTACTCACAGTACTAGGGAGGAGGGGTTACTTACATCACCCAAGTGACAATCCTTCCCCCTTGGCTGTACAAAAAAAGGCCTCTGAAAAAGCAGTATTCAAAATTTTAATTTTCTAAAATATTTTTTTAAAAAGAACTTTGTAGTTACTATTTGACAAGGTTATCCTAAAATTACGTGTCATGATGTTCGGTTCAGGTACTAAAAATTACCAGGATTTAAAAGTAGTTTCTCAAAGTTTTCTGCGTGAAGCCTTAGGCCAGCTGGACAAATATTAGTTTGAAAAATCAAAGATAATAACCAAATACATTTAGAGTTCTTGAAAGCCAAAAGAAACAGTTACATGATAAACTCGGTTTGCATGGAATGAACTCATTAATATGAGGGAAATAATGAAACCGAATCCAGCGCAAGCCAAAGTTTAGCAAAATATGCTCTAAAGGATTCCGGACTCTCCACAAACCGAGGGTGCCTCTCTCCACCGCACTGGGCCTGGTCACTTCCTGCCCCGGGCGGCTCCAAGCCGTCGGTAGCCGCTCGCTCACATACCAATGGTGTATGCAGACCGTGTACACGACGGGGAAAGGGGGAGGACGGCGGAGACGCTCTGCCTCCCTCTCAACCGCTGCCCACACCCAGTTAGAGGGAAAGAAGATCGCACTCTCAGAATGGGCCTTACCAGCGCTCGCTTCCACCAAATCTCCACACAATCTAGTCGGGTTTTCAATCAAATCAAGAAAAGTCAAGCCCAGAATGAGAAAAACCTTACCCAGGTTTTAAACATGCCTCTTCAGGCGGCCGATCTGGGATGACCGCTCACCTTTCGCCGTTGTTCCCCTTGAAGAATTTCTCCCGACCCCCGACCCGCCACCCCTCCCCCACCACGGCTGGCGGAGAAAAAAAAAAAAAACAGGCCTAGAGACCGCCCCAAGCTTCAAGACCTGGTCTCCCCTCCCGATCCGTACAGGCGCCTGCCGCGGGTCCCTTACTCACCCATCAAAATACGCATCTGCTTCTTGCCAAAGAGGCGGGAGAACAGAGAAGAGATGGTGAGGCCCATGGCGGTGGTGGCACTTGGCGATGGGCAGAAAAAGGGGTCGGAGCGTCCCTGGGCCTCCTGATTTCACACTCCCGACAAACAACACAAGGGAAGAGAAAGAGCTGAAGCAGAAAGGGAGCGGCAGGGACCGCTCGTTGGCCTGAGTGACGGATGAAGCTTCGGGACACGAATTAGCGGGTCGAGGTCCTGCTTGGCGACTGGCGCGGCAGCTCGGGCTCTGACTTTAACTCTCCGGCTGTGCCACGTCACACGGCGGCCGCGGCGACTCTAGCAGCGGCCCGGCCCCTCCAACGCGGACAGATTCGCGTCACCGTCGCCCCATCCCCCTGCGCTTCCGGTACTGCCAGCGTCTCTGCGCCTGCGCACGTAGGAGATTGGCCATAGCTTTGCTGACGTGCGTCTCTTGCCGCCGCCACCTCCTGGACGTGGCTCCAGGAGCGGGGCGAGGTCGGAGGCACATGCGCAGTGGTAGAAGGGCAAAGTCCCATGATGCCTCGCTTTGTCACTTCCAATCAGACTCAACTCAAGATGCTTCCGCCCGTAAAAATGTATTGTAGGGTTGTATCTTTGCTTCCGGGAAGGCGAGAAGAGCATTGTGGGTTAGATAGTGAACCTCCGGGCGTCTTCCTTTTTCACGTTACGCTTTGGGGATTCCCAGATTCCACGAACGTACATCGAAATCTTGCCTAGAGGAGAGGCGAAGATGAACCCTGCCTTTCAGACGGATAAGTGGTTAATAGCAGATCTGCGGGTGGAGAAACGGCAATCTAGTAAGGTGGTAGGACACACCAGGTCCTGTGTGAAGACTAGCTCTCCAAGACTTTTCCATCAGCTGTTGCTCTTTTAACAGAAGGAAGTCAACGAGGTTTCTTGTACCTTTCCTCTCCTAGGAAACGCATGAAAGATTTATTCCTTTATGTTCAGGAAATGTAAAGCCTCTTTATTTTAAAAATGTTTGTGATCTTATGTTTTTCTGATTACAAAATAAGTGTAAAAAAGGAACGTTAAATAAAATCAAGTTCTTCATGAATTTCACCTCCTTCACCACTCTATTGAAGTTTAGAAGTAATAGTGCCCCAGTTCTGACTCTTTCAGTAGTTAAACTATGTTCATACACCCTTAGCTCTCTTTGACTTCTTAGCTAAATAGATCTCCCTGTTACTCAGGTTCAAAGCATCATAAACTCCCTTCGTAGTTAAGATTTCATATTTAATGATGTTTTTCACAATTCGCTCCCCCTACCCCACTTGTCTAAAATCACTAAGAAGGTGGAGAACTACTCTGTTTTTTGTATTCCTTGGACTTGGCACACCGCGGACACTCAGTAAATATAGTTGAGTTATAGGATGACCAAATAAACTATGACATATTCATACTATGGAATACTATCACGAGTTAGAATGACATAAAACTATATATAGCAGTCTAATGAAAAGAGCTCCAAGGTACAGTTGGGGAGGGCGAGAATCGTGAGTACCGTTAAGGTGATATAAAAATGGGAGGAGGGGCAGGAAATGCAGAACACACACCTGAAACACTCCGCAGGTAGTGAGGAAATAGTGGTAGTAAAAAGAGAGCTGATCTGTGCTTTTTTAAAAAACTGCTTTATTGAGACATAATTTATAGCAATAAGATTCACCAATTTTAAATGTACAATTTGATAAATTTTAACAAATGTATTCAGTAGTGTAGCTACTGTCATTATCATACATACATTTTTGTTACCCCAGAAAGTTCCCTCTTAGCACCCTCTTTTCACCACCAGCCCGGCAGACCATTGTTGTCACTATAGTTTTATCTTCCAAGATTTCATAATGGAATTATATATAGTTTTTTGTGTCTTTCTTCTAGCATGATTTTGAGATTCATGTACGTAATTACATACATCAGTAGTTTTGGGGGTATTTTTGTGGTATGGGGTAATGAACACAGAGCCTTGACATACCAGCCAAGTGCTCTACCACTGACCTACACCCCCAATCCTCAGTTATTTTTAATTGCTAAGTAATAATTCATTCTTCATGCATTCACTAGTTAATGGACTTTGGGTTGTTTACTTAAAGTTTGGAGCTATTATGAATAAAGCTGCAATATTTGAGCATATGTTTTTCTTTTTTTCCCCCTACTTTTGGATACTGGGGATTGAACACAGAGATACTTTACCAATGAGCTACATCCCCAGATTCCCCTGCCTTCTTTTGAAAGTGAGACAGGGCCTCAATAAGCTGCCCAGGCTTGCCTTGAATTTGCAATCCTCCTGCCTCAGCCTCTCAAAGCTGGAATTACAGGCATGCACTATCACATCCCACTCCTGTGTTTTTGTTTCTGCATTAATTTTACAAGATCAATTTATTTGTGCTTTACTTGTGTAATTTAAAATATAATATTCAGATTTAAATTGACAGTTTCACATATATTCTTCCAGATTTTCCTCTCTGAAATAGTATTGTCTTTTTATAAACACTAAGGGATTTTATACTGATAAACAACTCCTTTTTCTATTTAATATGCTGCAAACATAATAGTTCTTAATATCAATGCTTAAAATTTTAACTTGTTCTTTTTATGGGCTGCACTTCATTGTGTGCATATAAAATAATTTATTTAACCTATGTCAAATTATAAAATGTACATGCTCTTTGATTCAAAATTTCACCTTTATGATAAGGAACCAGGTGCAGTGGTGCATGCCTGTAATCCCAGCAATTTTAAAGGCCGAGGCAACAGGATAGCAAATTCAAGGCCAGGCTCTGCAATTCACTGAGTCCTTGTCTAAAAATAAAAATAAGCTAGGCATGGTGGCTCATGCCTATATCCCAGCGATTCAAGAGGTAGAGGCAGGAGGATTGCAAGTTTGAAGCCAGCCTTAGCAATTTAGCAAGAATCTTAGCAACTAAGCAAGACCCTGTCTCACAATAAAAAAGAACGGGTTGTAGCTCAGTGGTAGAGCACTCCTGAGTTCACTTCCTAGTGCTGCCAAAAAAAAAGTTTTCCTAATAGTACTGTCCTATGTAGGTCTGTAGTTGTTTGTTGCAACTAACACTTATGCAGGATGGGATTGAATTAATAAACCTGCAAAGTTTCAAAGAGAATAAGCTAGTTTGTGTTGTTGAAGCCTTCCTGAGGAAAACTCCTTTTTGGTAGAACTACCCTTCAGAGACTGTTGTTTCTTAGTAGTGTCCCTGACACTCTTTTTTTTTTTTTTTTTTTTTTTTTTTTTTTTTGGGTGCTGGGGATCGAACCCAGGGCCTTGTGCTTGCAAGGCAAGCACTCTACCGACTGAGCCATCTCCCCAGCCCCTCTGAGCACTCTTTAAAGCAAAAACTTCTTAGGTAGATCAAAGGTAAAGCCATTTTAGAGACAACAATGTGTTACTAATTTTTTTCAATTTCTAAATTTCCAGTAATAATATTTTTATTCTTTTTTTTAAGTTTTAGTCAGAACTTTATTGCAAAGGTACTTTGTTTTATGAGATGAAGAAATATACTTTTCCTCATCTCTAGCATTACTTATTTTTTTTAGACATCAAAGATTTATTTTTTTAATTTATTTTTATTGTAAACAAATGGGATATATGTTGTTTCTGTTTGTACATGGAGTAACAGCATACCATTTTCATAATCATACATTTACATAGGGTAATGATGTTTGATTCATTCTGTTATTTTTTCCTTCCCCCCCACCCCTCCCACCCCTCTTTTCCCTCTATACAGTCCCTCCTTCCTCCATTCTTGCCCCCCTACCACCCCCCATTATGTGTCATCATCGACTTATCAGTGAGATCATTCCTCTTTTGGAATTTTGAGATTGGCTTATCTCACTTAGCATGATATTCTCCAATTTCATCCATTTGCCTGCAAATGCCATAATTTTATTATTCTTTATAGCTGAGTAATATTCCGTTGTATATGTATACCACAATTTCTTTATCCATTCATCAACTGAAGGACATCTAGGTTGGCTCCACAATCTGGCCATTGTGAATTGAGCAGCTCTGAACATTGATGTGGCTGTATCTCTGTACTTGCTGATTTTAAGTCCTTTGGGTATAGGCCAAGGAGTGGGATAGCTGGGTCAAATGGTGGTTCCATTCCAAGTTTTCTAAGGAATCTCCACACTGCTTTCCAGAGTGGCTGCACTAATTTGCAGCCCCACCAGCAATGTATGAGTGTACCTTTTCCCCCACATCCTCTCCAACACCTGTTGTTGCTTGTATTCTTGATAATCGCCATTCTAATTGGGGTGAGATGGAATCTCAGTGTAGTTTTGATTTGCATTTCCCTTATTACTGAAGATGTTGAACATTTTTGCATATGTTTGCTGATTGCTTGTAGATCTTCTTCTGCAAAGCGTCTGTTTATATCGTTAGCCCATTTGTTGATTGGGTTATTTGTATTCTTCGTGTAGAGTTTCTTAAGTTCTTTATATATTTTGGAACTTAGTGCTCTATCTGAATTATGAGTGGCAAAGATATTCTCCCACTCTGTAGGCTTTCTCTTCGCATTGCTGATAGTTTCCTTTGCTGAGAGAAAGCTATTTAGTTTGAATCTATCCCAGTTATTGATTCTTGCTTTTATTTCTTGTGCTATGGGAATCCTGTTAAGGAAGTCTGATCCTAAGCCAACAAGGTGAAGATTTGGACCTACTTTTTCTTCTATAAGATGCAGGATCTCTGGTCTGATTTCAAGGTCCTTGATCCATTGTGAGTTGATTTTTGTGCAGGGTGAGAGATAGGGATTTAGTTTCATTCTGTTGCATATGAATTTCCAGTTTTCCCAGCACCATTTGTTGAAGAGGCTATCTTTTCTCCATTGCATATTTTTGGCACCTTTGTCTAGTATGAGAAAATTGTATTTATTTGGGTTTGTGTCCGCGTCCTCTATTCTGTACCATTGATCTACCTGTCTATTTTGGTGCCAATACCATGCTGTTTTTGTTACTACTGCTTTGTAGTATAGTTGAAGTTCTGCTATTGCGATACCCCATTTCATTCTTCCTGCTAAGGATTGCTTTAGCTATTCTGGGTTTCTTATTCTTCCATATGAATTTCATGATTGCTTGCTCTATTTCTGTAAGGTACATCATTGGGATTTTAATTGGAATTGCATTGAATCTGTGTAGCACTTTTGGTAGTATGGCCATTTTGACAATATTAATTCTGCCTATCCAAGAACATGGGAGATCTTTCCATCTTCTAAGGTCTTCCTCAATTTCTTTCTTCAATTTTCTGTAGTTTTCATTGTAGAGATCTTTTACCTCTTTGGTTAGATTGATTCCCAAGTATTTTATTTTTTTTTTGAGGCTATTGCAAATGGAGTTGTTTTCCTCATTTCCCTTTCAGATGTTTCATCGCTTGCATATAAAAATGCTTTAGATTTATGCGTGTTGATTTTATAGCCTGCTATTTTGCTGAATTCATTGATGAGGTCTAGAAGTTTTCTGGAGGAGTTTTTTGGATCCTCTAAATATAGAATCATGTCATCATCAAATAGTGACAGCTTAAGTTCCTCTTTTCCTATTCGTATCCCTTTAATTTCTTTAGTCTGCCTAATTGCTCTGGCTAGAGTTTCAAGGACAATGTTGAATAGAAGTGATGAAAGAGAACATCCCTGTCTTGTTCCCATTTTTAAAGAGAATGGTTTCAGTTTTTCTCCATTTAGAATAATGTTGGTCATAGGCTTAGCATAAATAGCCTTTACAATGTTCAGGTATGTTCCTACTATCCCTATTTTTTCTAGTGTTTTGAGCATGAAGGGATGTTGTATTTTGAAGAATGCTTTTTCTGCGTCAATTGATATAATCATATGATTCTTACCCTTAAGTCTATTGACATGATGGATTACGTTTATTGATTTACGGATGTTAAACCATCCTTGCATTCCAGGGATGAACCCCACTTGATCGTGGTGCATGATTTTCTTAATATGCTTTTGGATACGGTTTGCCAATATTTTGTTAAGCATCTTTGCATCTATATTCATCAAGGATATTGGTCTAAAATTTTCTTTCCTTGATGTGTCTTTTCCTGGTTTGGGTATGAGGGTGATATTAGCTTCATAGAATGAGTTTGGTGGGGTACCCTCCTTTTCTATTTCCTGGAATACTTTGAGAACTATTGGAATGAATTCTTCTTTGAAGGTCTTGTAGAACTCGGCTGAGAATCTGTCTGGTCTTGGGCTTTTCTTTGATGGTATGTTTTTAATGGCTTCTTCTATTTCATTGTTTGATATTGATCTGTTTAAATTGTGTATGTCCTCCTGGTTCAGTTTGGGAGGAGCGTATGTCTCTAGAAATTTGTCAATGTCTTCGGTAGTTTCTATTTTGTTGGAATACAGATAACATATGCTCTATTTTCGAGAAGGTTCCATGTGCTGCTGAGAAGAAAGTGAATCCGCTTGTTGATGGATGGAATATTCTATATATGTCTATTAAGTCTAGGTTATTGATTGTGTTATTGAGTTCTATGGTTTCTTTGGTTGGTTTTTGTTTGGAAGATCTATCTAGTGGTGACAGCAGTGCGTTAAAGTCACCCAGAATTATTGTGTTGTGGTCTATTTGATTTCTGAAATTGAGAAGGATTTGTTTGATGTACAGGGATGCACCTTTGTTTGGGGCATAAATATTTACTATTGTTATGTCTTCCTGATTTATGGTTCCCTTAAGCAGTATGAAATGTCCTTCTTTATCCCTTCTGACTAACTGGCTTGAAATCCACTTTATCTGATATAGGATGGAAACCCCCACTTTTTTACTGGGTCCATGTGCATGGTAGGTTTTTTCCCATCCTTTCACCTTTAGTCTGTGGATGTCTTTTTCTATGAGATGAGTCTCTTGCAGGCAGCATATTGTTGGGTCTTTCTTTTTAATCCATTCTGCCAGTCTATGTCTTTTGATTGATGAGTTTAGGCCATTAATGTACAGGGTTATTATTGAGATATGGTTTGTATTCCCAGTCATTTGGGCTTATTTTGGATTTTTCAGTTGGCTTGGTTTCTCCTTTGAGTGGTTTTTCTCTAAGGTAGTTCCTCCCTTTGCTGACCTCCATTGTTGTTTTTCATTTCTTCCTCATGGAATATTTTGTTGAGAACATTCTGTAGCACAGGCTTTCTATTGGTAAATTTTTTTAACTTTTATCATGGAAGGATTTTATTTCATCTTCAAATCTGAAGGTTAGTTTTGCTGTGTAAAGGATTCTTGGTTGGCAACCATGTTCTTTCAGAGCTTGAAATATGCTGTTCCAAGCCCTTCTAGCTTTTAGAGTCTGGGTTGAGAAGTTGACTGCTATCCGTATTGGTCTCCCCCTACATATAATCTGATGCTTTTCTCTTGTGGCCTTCAAAATCCTATCTTTATTTTGAATGTTAGGCATTTTCATTATAATGTGCCTTGGTGTGGATCTGTTGCGATTTTGTGCATTTGGTGTTCTGTGAGCCTCTTGTATTTGATTTTCCATTTCATTCTTCAGGTTTGGGAAATTTTCTGATATTATTTCATTGTTCATTCGTTTGGTTTTTATCTCTGTGCCTTCCTCAATCCCGATAATTCTTAAATTTGATCTTTTCAGGATGTCCCATAGTTCTTGGAGATTCTGTTCATGATTTCTCACCATCTTCTCTGTTTGGGCCACTTTATTTTAAAGATTCAATATTTTGTCTTCATAGTCTGAGGTTCTGTCTTCCAAGTGGTCTAATATGTTGGTGATGCTTTCCATTGAGTTTTTTATTTGGTTTATTGTTTCCTTCATTTCAAGGATTTCCATTTGGTTTTTTTTTTGAGAATCTCTACCTCTTTGTTGAAATGATCTTTTGTTTCCTGCATTTGCTCTTTCAGCTTATTGGTATAATCATTCATTGACTGCATTTGCTCTCTTATCTCATGCTTTGCTTCATGAATCTTTTTTTTTTTTTTTTTGGGGTGCTGGGGATCGAACCTAGGGCCTTGTGCTTACAAGGCAAGCACTCTACCGACTGAGCTATCTCCCCAGCCCTGTGAATCATCTTAATCATGTATAATCTGAAGTCCTTTTCTGACATTTCTTCTACCATACTGTCATTGGATTCTATTAATATAGAATCTAGATTTGTTTGGATAATTTTCTTCCCTTGTTTTTTCATGTTGTTCATGTATCTTCCCCTCTAGCAGTGCAGATCTGGGGTATTGCAGATTTCCCCCTCTAGGCTTATAGTGGCCCTATGTTTCCAAAACCTTTTCTTTAAGGGGAGATCCATATGAGCAGTGCCCAATTCAGACACTATGCAATCCTAGACCAAATAGCCCCTATGAGGACAATAACAAAATTGTCATAATAAACAGAATGAGTTCAAATATTATCTTCAGTAAAACAAACAGATTTGCAATAAGGTCTGCAGTTTCTAATGGAGGACAAAGAGGATGCAGAGGGATGTAGAATGTGGCTGTTAATGGGATAAGAAAGGAATATACCAAAGTTCTAGATTAAAGAAAGGGTGAAAGTGTAATCAAAAGAAATTGGATATTAGCATGCAAAAAAGGGAGAAAGAGACTCTGAGGGAAGAGGTAAGCAAAAGGAAAAAAGAGCAAGAAAAGTAAAGAAATAAAAACTTAAAATTTTTCAATAAGGAGACAAAAGAAAATATACAGTATAACGGTCATATAGTAATAAAACTTCCCAGTCTTTAGTAGCCTGATGCAGGAGAGGTACCTGACATTCAGCTTCTAGTCTCCAGCAGGTGTCTCAGGATGGAATTTGCCCCACCTAAAGATCAGAGCTATGGCTTCCAGGCTTATCCAAGATGGCCGCTCTGGCTTCGAAATGTGTTGGCAAATGGAGAGCTGCAGCTTGGGGTGTGGACGTGGTCAACTGGAGGTCCTGCAGGCAGGGTGCGGTTGGTCAGGCAGGGGTCCTGGAGTTCAGGTGTGTTTGGTGTGGTTGTGGGATCCTGGAGGCTGGGTGCAGTCGGTCTGGGGTCCTGGTGATAGGGCGCAGTCAGTTGGTCTGGGGGTCCTGGTAGCAGAGAGCAGTCAGTCGATGTAAGGGTCCCAGAGGCAGGGAGTGATCAGTCGGGCTGAGGGATCCTGGAGACAGGGCTCAGTCAGTCTGGCCAGGGGTCCTATGGGGCTTGGCTGTTGTCTCAAAATGGCAGCAGTCACCTGTAATCAAACCTGCAGGTATGGATTGTAGGGGCTGCTCTTTTCTCCTAGATCTGCAGGGAAAGTTGGGAACTCTCAGTAGTAGCTGAAGCCACAGTCTGGGTCAAAGATCTTCCAATATTTTTATTCTTAAGATTAAATTAAATATACAGCATTTAAGGAATACAGGTGAAATGCTGGGGAAAACTAAATTCAAGACTTAAAGTCTAAAAGAAATGTTCCTTAATTTCTAATGTGAAGCAAAATACTATTTAATTTTTTAATAACTTAAAGCCTCTGAACCATACACAGTGGCAGAGCCTATAATTCCAGTGAAAAGCAGAAGATAGTTTGTTATATGTGATCAAAAATATTTTAAGGGGCCATGTGTGGTGGCAACATGCCTGTAGTCCTAGCAACATGGGAGGCTAAGGCAGGAGGATTGCAAGTTCAAGACCAACCTGGGCAACTTAGCAAGACCTGTCTCAACATAAAAGTTGGAGATGTAGCTCGATGGTAGAGTGCCCCTGGGTTTAACCCCCAGTATAGAAAAACAAAAACAAAAACTATGGCATTAGCAGAGAGATCTTACACATTCTCCTGGAATTTAACTTAAGTGCAATTGAAAACTCTGTCTCCCTTGAGAAGAACAGAAATACCCTCCTAGACAATGAATATACAACTGGAGTTGATTAGCAATTAGATAACATGAAAATGCATTCTGGAAACTGCTAGTTAAGACCTTCTTGTATCTTTTGTGTGTTTGTGTATTGTGCACACACACAGCACACACCAAGATCTGGAATTGAACCATTTTTAATACCTTTTAGCTAGGTTTTGAGTTTTATAAGAATTTCTTAAAACAATATTCACTTGGGACAAGGGATGTAGCTCAGTGGTAGTGTGCTTGCCTAGCATGAACATGACCCTGAGTTCAGTTCCCAGCACCATAAACACACACACACATACACATTCACCTGTTTCAAAGGACCTTTTCAAATTGACTCCTTGAATTTCTGAAGACATATTATATGAAATCTCCCTATAATTTCTAACAAATCTTAATAGATGTTTTCCAAACAAAATAAATGACGAAATTATCTTGTCCATATCTAGCCTCCAAAACCTAAACAACAACAACAACAAAAATGACAGCTTTTCACTTAAGAATATGTTTCAGCTAGGGAGAGAGCTCAGTCGGTACAGTGCTTGCCTTGCAAGCACAAGGCTCTGGGTTCAATCCCCAGCACCGCAAAAAAAAAAAAAAAAAAAAAAAAAATACCCCAAGAATATGCTACACATCAAGTATCTAACGTAGGTTATAAAATGGAATGCTAATGGCAGACTGGAATATCTCTATTATTATACTGATAAGGCTAATCAGAACCAGAGAAGTTATAAACTGCCCAAAGTCACACAGCTAAAGGTAGTGGAACTGGGATAAGAAACCATTTGTTGCTATGTATGGAAGCACTTGCATATAAAGCACTTGCATATAAATACTCGAGGCTGAAGTGACAGAAAGTTTGAGGCCTGTCTCAAAATAAAACATTAAAAAAATGAGGTGGGAATGTAGCTCAATGGAAGAGTACCCCTGTGTTCAATCCCCAAAATGGGGGCAGGGTCCATTTCTTCTGATATTAACACCTTCAATCACTAAACAGTACTATCTTATTTTTAGAAATAAGGAAATTGAACTCCATAAGAAAAAAAAATGTTACCGTTTATTCCTTTCCATGAACCAAGTCCTGTATGTCATTAAATCTTAACAGATTTCAAGGTGTTATGAGGTTACCCAAATTCTAAGGCATGTGTTTATAAACACATTACATTAGATATTGTTTTCCTCATCTGATTATTTTCAATCATAAGTGCATATATTTATGTTCCAGTCCCTTGGGCTTGATGTAAATATTTTTGCTGTTTACATCCCTTTAGAATGCAAGCTCACTAAAAAAAAAAAAAAAAAAAAAAAAAAAAAAAAAAACACCTTATTACTCCTTTGAAATTTTCAAAGTATTTGAAGAGGATATGTTCTACACATATTTTGGGGGGTATTTTTTAATTTGTTCCAATGAGTTATACATGACAGTGAAATGAAATGCATCTTGACACACTGTACACAAATGGAGCACAACTTCTCCTTCCTCTGGCTGTACATGGTGCATTCACACACGTAGTGTAATCACATATGTATATAGGGTAATAATGTTCATCTCATTCCACTGTCCTTCACACCGCCACACCTCCCCACGCTCCCCTCTGCACAATCCAAAAGTTCCTTCATTCTTCCCTACCCTGCCCCACAACTATCCGCTTATCAGAGAAAACCATTTGGCCTTTGGTTTTTTGGGACTTACTTATTTCACTTAGCATGATATTCTCCAGTTCCATCCATTTACCTGCAAATGCCATAATTTCATTCTTTAAGACTGAGTAATAGTCCATTATGTATATGTACCACATTTCTTTATCCATTCATCTGTTGAAGGACATCTACATTGGTTCCACGGTCTAGCTATTGTGAATTGAGCTGCTAAAAAACATTGATGTGGCTGCATCACTTTAGTATGCTGATTTTAAGTCTTCTGGGTATAAACCGAGGAGTGGGATAGCTGGGTCAAATGGTGGTTCCATTCCGAGTTTTCTGAAGAATCTCCATACTGCTTTCCAGAGTGGTTGCACCAATCTGCAGTCCCACCAGCAATGTATGAGTATACCTTTTCCCCCATATCCTTGACAACACTTATCATGGTATGTATTATTGATAATTGCTATTCTGACTGGAGTGAGATGAAATCTTAAGAGTAGTTTTGATTTGCATTTCTCTAATTTCTAGAGATGATGAACATTTTTTTTTTTTTTTGTGGTGCTGGGGATCGAACCCAGGGCTTTGCGCTTGCAAGGCAAGCACTCTACCGACTGAGCTATCTCCCCAGCCCAATGATGAACATTTTTCATATGTTTGTTATCAATCATATTTATTCTGTGAAGTGTCTGTTCAATTCCTTAACCCATTTATTGACTGGATTATTGTTTTGGTGTTAAGTTTTTTGAGTTCTTTATATATACTGGAGATCAGTGCTCTAAGGTGTGTGGTAAAGATTTTCTCCCAATCTGTAGGCTCTCTCTTCACATTATCATTTCCTTTGCTGAGGAGTTTTTAGTTTGAATCCATCCCATTTATTGATTCTTAATACTATTTCTTGTGCTGTAGGAGTCTTATTAAGTAAGTTAGGTCCTAAGCAGACATGATGATGATTTGGGCCTACTTTTTCTTCTATTAGGCACAGAATGCCAAAGTTCTGATCCACTTCGAGTTGATTTTTGTGCAAGGCAAGAAATAGAGGTTTAATTTCATTTTGTTATATATGGATTTCCAGTTTTCCCAGCACTATTTGTTGAAGAGGCTATTTTTTCTCCAATGTGTTTTTGGCACCTTTGTCTGAGATATTCATATTTATGTGGTTTTGTCTTCTATTCTGTATCTTTGGTCTATATGTCTATTTTGGTGCCAATACTATGCCCTTTTTGTTACTATTGCTCTGTACTATAAAGTCTGGTATTGTGATGCCTCCTGCTTCACTCTTCTTGCTAACAATTGCTTTGACTATTTTGGGTCTCTTATTTTTCCAAATGAATTTCATGATTGCTTTTTTCTAGTTTTATGAAGAACGTCATTGGGATTTTAATAGGAATTGCATTAAATCTGTATAATGTTTTTGGTAGTATGGCCATTTTAAGAATATTAATTCTGCCTATCCCAGAGCATGAGAGATCTTTCCATCTTCTAAGGTCTTAAATTTTTTTCTTTAGTGTTCAGTAGTTTTCATTGTAGAGGTCTTTCACCTCTTTTGTTAAGATTGATTCTGAAGTATTTTATTTTTGTTGAGGCTATTGTGAATGGGGTAGTTTTCCTAATTTCTCTTGCAGTGGATTCATCACTGATGTATAGAAATGCATTTGATTTATGGGTATTGATTTCATATCCTGATGCTTTGCTGATAGTTAATATTTAATACCAATAATAAATGGTTATTGAGCACTAATATGCCAGACATCCTGTATAACAGGCATTATCCATTTAATCCTCTCAATTTAATCCATGTTAATCATTTTGCTCTTCATCTGAATCAGTTGTTTCTAGTCCACTTATTAATGGCACAACAGTATAATTTTATACCTCATTTCCTCCTTAACCTTACTCCATTTTGATCTCATTCTCTGACTTTAACTCATCACTCATCTTGCTTTAAGTTCACATTCTCTGAACACTTATTTATCAGCAACAGTACCAAGTATCAATGCTTCTACAAAGAATCTTGCCGACCCACTTTCCCTTCAGGAAGGAGCAGTGTGTGAGTTCCCAGAATCTTTGGATAGTTTAGTACAGCATGTTACTTCTCAATAACTCAAAGCCTTTGCTATGAAATTAAGACCTTTCCTTAGTTATAGTGCATTTTATTAAGTCTCTGCTTTAAAAAAAATGTTTTACTAGTCCTTGTGATTTTGTGGGAGGGTCCATATAGATTTATCATCTTTCCTAGGAATCAGGGTCTTATTTGCTTTTAAATAATTTTTGTAAACATTACTGACTTGGAAGAGTAAAGTCAGCCCAAGTTTACAAAGTCAACATTCATCTATGTCCTCAGCTTAAAATACTCCCTCTGCTCTATTTGCTTTGTAAATGTGGCATAAATGTTATGTTTAAGTTTTAAAGCATTTCATCATTTCTTGCAGGAAATTTTTTTTTATTATTGTACACAAATGGGATACATGTTGTTTCTCTATTTGTACATGGCGTAAAGGCATACCATTTGTGTAATCATAAATTTACATAGGGTAATGTTTGATACATTCTGTTATTTTTTTCCCTTCCCCCCACCCCTCCCACCCCAGGAAATTTTTTTAAGAACAAGGAATGTGACAGGTACAGTGGCGTATACTTGTAATCCCAGTGACAATGTCTGTTCACATCAGTCACTTGTCAAGGGGCTGGGATTGTAGTTCGGTGGTAGAGTACTTGCCTAGCATGTGCATGGCCCTTAGTTCTATTTCTAGCACACACAAAAATGCAAAATAGATTTTTTTCAGTTATATAAAAGTTGAAAAAGTTGTGAGCATCTCTGCAATACAAAAAATGTTAAAGGCATCTGGAAAACGCCTGTAATTCCAGTAACTCAGGAGACTGAGGCAGGAGGATGGCAAGTTCAAGTCCAGCCTCAGCAATTTAGTGAGGCCCTAAGCAACTCAGGGAGAACTTTTCTCAAAATAAAAAGGGCTGGGGATGAACTCAGTGGTAGAATGATCATGGGTCCAATCCCCACTACCACAAAAAACATAAATAAATGAGTAGATAAATGAATAAGTAAACCACACGTCATTTTTGTCAGATTGGATTCAAAGTATAAACAAATATTATGCTACCAATAAGAAAACATTTTAATTATGAGACAAGAATAGGTTATGAGGGGTGGGGTTGTAGCTCAGTGGTAAGAGCACTTGCCTAGCAGGTGTGAGGCACTGGGTTCCATCCTCAACATCACATAAAAATAAAAATAAATAGGTTATGAGTAAAAGTATGGAAAAGATATAAACTGGGCATGGTGGTGCATGCTTGTAATCCCACCAATTTAGGAGGTGGAGGCAGGATAATCACAAGTTTGAGGCCAGCCTTGGCTATTTAGCAAGACCATCAGCATCTTAGCAAGAGCCTGTCTCAAAATAAAAGAAAATGAAAAGAACTGGAGATTTAGTTTAGTGGGATAGCACCCCTGGGTTTAATCCCTAGTGCCAAAAATAAAAAAAATAAAAAGATATACTAACGATAGTCAAAAGAAAACTAAAGAGTTATATTAATATCAGTAATTGTGGAGTAAACAATATACTCCATAATTATAATTATAGTTGAGATTTCAAATAGCACTCTTAATAATTAATAGAACAAGTAGAAAATAAATGAGGGCATGAACATATCAGCCAATTTGACATACCTGATATTTATAAAACATTTCACCTACTAACAGTAAAATACACATTGTTTTAAAATATACCTGGAATATTTACCAATATAAACCATATTCTGGATCATAAAACAAATCTTAAATCTGAAGGAATTAAATCATACTAAGTGTGTATTTGGATCACATTGAAATGAAATTAGAAAGCAATAACAAATTTTTGGCAATCCATAGATCAAAAAAAATTTTTTAAGGGTTTGGGATATAGCTCAGTGGTAGAGGACTTGCCTAGCTTGAATGAAAATAAATATAGAACATACTTCGATTTTGGTGATGCCACTAAAGTAATACTTAGGGGAACATTTATAGCACTAAAAACCCATATGACAAGAGTCTTATCAATAATCACAACTCTTTCATTGAGTTGCAAGGGAGGTGGGAATGAGAGAGAGAGATATTAAAACCAAAGTAACCAGGAAAAAGGAAAGACAAATACAGAAATCTATGAAATAGAAAACAGAAAAATACTGAAAATCTGCCAGGAACAGGGGTGCCTGCCTATAATCCCAGCTACTTGGGAAGCTGAGGCAGGAGGATCACAAGTTTGAGGACAGCCTGGATAATTCAATGAGATCCTGTCTCAAAATTTAAAAAATTAGAAGAGCTAGGAATGTAGCATTCCTTGGTTCAATTCCCAGTACCAATAAAATCAATATGACCAAAATGTAACTCTTTGAGATCAATAAAATTTGTAAGCCTCCAATATCAGAAATGAGAGATTTCATCACTACAGGATCTATAGATATTATAAAACAAAAAGGATACATTATGGATAATTTTATTCCCATAAATTTGTTAACTTACATGAAATATACAAATATCTTGAAAGACAAACTAGCAAAACTCTCTCAAGAAGATATGGGGCTGGGGAGATAGCTCAGCTGGTAGAGTGCTTGCCTTGCAAGCACAAGGCCCTGAGTTCGATTCCCGGTACCGCAAAAAAAAAAAAAAAAAAAAAAAAAAAAAAAGATATGGACTGGGCTGGGGTTGTAGCTCAGGGGCAGAGTGCTTGACTAGCATGTGTGAGGCACTGGGTTCAATCCTCAGCACCACATAAAAATAAAGGAAGATATTGTATCCATCTACAACTAAAAACTATATTTAAAAGAAGATATGGACAATTTTAATAACCTTCTAATTCATTTAAAAGATTGAAATATTTTTAATACTTTTCTTTCCTCAAAGAAAACTCCCGGCAAGCCAGATGCTTGTGATCCACAAAGATCACAAGTTCCATCCAGGTCAGCCTTGGCAACTTAAATAAAAATGAAAATAAAATAAAAATAAATATGAAAAGAGCTGGAATGTAATTCAATGGCAGAGAGCCCCTAGGTCCAATCTCCAGTACCACAAAAACAAAACAAAAAAATTCATTGTGTTCTACAACCAGAGCCTTTGACTATAAATATACTTACCTTTCATTAAATGAAAACAATCATTTCAGTAATATCCTACTGAAGTATAAAAATGCAATCACTTAATAATAAGTATAGCAACTTTGAAATATAAACTTACTATTTTCCAAAAAGTATTTTCAGTTAATCTAGAAGCAATTTATACTATAATGTACTCATACTGGCTGACGTGAAAAAACGTGAGGGACAGGCAAAAACATGAAGGCTCCATGAAGTTTGGCTTTTAATGGCTAAGTGGAAAGAGTATTATAGATGACAAAGAATGGGGAGACAAAAATAAACAGAAGCAGCCAAGTGCAGTGGTGAAACCAGTAAAACAGAATGGGACCTATGGTTATTAGTTTACAATGATCTTTAAAAAATTTTTTTTTTTTGTAGTTGAAGATGGACAATTTGACTTTATTTGTTTCTAAGAATTGAACCCAGTGCCTCACAAATGCTAGGCAAGTGCTCTACCACCAAGTTACTGCTACAGCTAGACAATCATCTTTTTTTAACAGCTGGATTTAAAAAATTTTTTTTTTTAGTTAGCAATGGACCTTTATTTTATTTATTTATATGCAGTGCTGAGAACTGAACCCAGTGCTTCACATGTGCTAGGCAAGCACTCGGCCACTGAGCCATAACTCCAGCCCCAGACAATGATCTTAATTTGGAAAAAGGTCTGCCTTTCAAGTAATAGACAGTAAAGAAAGGCTGGGATTCAGAAGTCAGGAAGTAACACTAGAGAAAAGAGGAAACTCTACCATCTTTTTTTCTTCAATCTCAGTACAATGTTATAAATGTGAAATAAACATCATAAGCTGGTCTGGTGGTCCATCATACCTGTAATCCTAGCAACTGGGGAGGCTGAAGGAGGATGATTGAAAGTTTGAGGCCAGCCTCAGCAACTTAATGAGGCCCTAAGCAACTTAGTGAGACCCTGTCTCAAAAAATAAAAGTCATAAAGTTATTGCATTAACCAAGTACCAGTTTAAAATTTATTTATCCAAAAATTGGATAGATGTGGTATAAATTTTAGTAATCATAATTCTATTTCTTATACAAAATTGTTTCATCTTTTTAAAAATAGAGAAATGTAATTGGAAAAAATTCTAGGAACTTTTTAACAAATGCTAATTTGCACTTATATATTAATAAATACCACAATTTGACCAACTTTTAGATGGCATATAAGTAATACATCTTGGACATATGAAGAGTCATTTATGATAATTCAGCCATTATCATAAGTTAATGTATTTTGTTGTTTAAAAATATTTATCCATAATTAGAAAAGCCTCTTCAGCTACCTATTTTTGGAAAACTAATATTAAATAATTAATATATAAATTTTGCCCTAAGTTATGCTAAAAAGGAGAAAATTAATAAAATCCAGCTGTGTGAAAACAAATGAATTAAATTATGAGAAAGAGAAAACAAAGACAAGTTTTAATGGCATCTCTGCCAACCTTTTACAAGCCAAGCAGACAGGCCTCTGAATGAGACCTATCTTGCTTAGACCTTGATCTTGGATTTCTAGTCTCCAGAATTATGAGAAAGTAACATTTCTGTTGTTTGGGCCAGAAAAAATATATTAATGGCATCTCTTTTATTGAAATATTTTGCAATGTATTTTGAAGGCCATTTATTGTCAGTAATTTCAAAAAGAAATAACTTCCAATATGTTTTCAACAAACAAGTTAAAATTCAAAGAATAATATATTTGCTACTTTTAACATTCTATTTTCTTTTCTTCTTTTTCTTTTTGGCAGCATGGGGAATCAAACTCAGGGCCTTATGTATGCCAAACCAGTACTCTACCACTGAGCTATATTATACTTTTATTTTTTTAAAGGAAGAGGAAGAAATAAATATAATTTATTTAAAGTTTTAGATAAAGGTTAAAGTGTTTTCTTAAAAAAAGGTAGCAAATAAAACCTAGATAATTAAGTTCGAAAAAAAAATTTTTTTTTTAAAGATAGGGTCTTGCTACATTGCCCAGGGTGGTCTCAAACCAGTGGGCTCAAGAAATTCTTCCACCTCAATCTCACAGGTAGCTGGGACCACAGGAATGTGCCACTAGGACTAGCTAAAATATTTTTATCTGAATATTTTGTAAAATCAATGCAACGTTATAGAAGGGATATAAAAATCTCTTAATCTGTTACTAAATTGAACTGTTCACTTGTTCATAGTTAAGTACATAGAGAAAGGTTTTCATTTGAATTTTTTTCTTTTCCTTTTTCTTTTTTGTGGGGATGGGGGGGCACCAGGGATTAAACCCAGGGCACTTAATTACTGAGCCACATCACCAGCACCCATTTTGTTTTTTGAGACAAGCTCTCACCAAGTTTCTTAGGACCTGGCTAAGTTGCTGAGGTTGGCTTTGAACTTGAGGTCCTCCTGCCTCAGCCTCCCAAGTCACTGGATTACAGGCATGTGCTCTGGTGCCTGGTATTCATTTGAATTTCTTAAAAACTGACAAAAAAAAAAAGGAATCTGATAATGCATAAGTTCCATTAACTATGCTTTGCTTTTCCAGGCATTCCAAACTTACTAAGAAATAACACAAGACATCCAGGTGCTTTAAAATCCAAGGCCTTTAATTCAGTTTTTGGTAATGACCATAAATGCCTTCACAAAACCTCTTTTGGACTGTAAGTAGAAGGCACTAGGCATTACTTAATACCCTTAAAGCAGTGATTCCTTCTGATGCTGGTGGAGAGAAAACATTAAATGGTGGGGCTTAGATATTAACAAAGTCTTCTTAAAAAAAAAAAAAAAAAAAAAAAAAAGACAACTCTGAAAATCACACAAAAAAATTACCAGTCTTTCTCAGGTTTCCAATGCAACTTTAAGTTATTCTTACAAGTACATAATTTGAAATTAAGAGATAAACTGGGTGAGTATAATGTTTTCAAGCATGTGTTAAGTTTAGTTACATACAGTAAATGAGGACACCATTATCATGCTAATTGGCATCTTTTGCTACTCTTTTAGCTGTGCAAAATAAACTTGAAATGACACATCCTGTAGTGGTATAATTTAAAAGATCCTTGATATGACACTAATGACTCAAATTCTGGTCACAAACTGTATATAAATTGTAAGATTATTAAAATACACCTTTTTGAAAAATAAGATGACCATTTATACCTAAATAAAATTTCCCAAAAAGTTATGAAATACTTTAGCATAAAAAGTAGTCGCCCCTTTTCTGAAAGGTCAACTGTTGTTTCACAAAATAACCCCTATGATCCAAGGCAAATGAGTTCTTCCAAATGCCATACTCTATGACTTAGAGGTATGCTTCAAGATACTGCATCCATGAGGAAAGGGCACATCTGGGTATCAAACCACAGTAGACTACAGTTACAAACACAAGGAACCTTTCTTAGGTCAGGAATGCCCTTTAGAATTATAGCAACAGAGAACAAGAGATAGCTTCTGAAGCCATTTCTTTTACAAATACATACAACTATATTTGGTTGTTGAGAGGGTAATTAAGACAGCTATTTACATATGTGCTACATCATGTGTGCCTTTTTTAAATAGTGGCTTCTGCAGGATACTCCCATTCAAACACAAACCAAACAATCTTACTATACCAAATCACATTCTTCTTTTTTGGCAAGGTAGTATAAACAAAAGAGAAATAACAACAAAAACAAAAACACAGTAACCATAACAATGATTCAAGGCAAAAGTTCCCATGTCAAATAATAGGAAGCATGTTCAGAGAAACATTAGTTTTGGGGAAACAACACTACCCAACAAATAACGCTGGAAATCAATTTTACAATCACTCAAGTAACTATCACATAAAAGGTTTATGAATGCCTTTGCCGTAAGAGTACTTCAGTTTTTTAAAAAGCTGATTATGAGATTCATAATTAGAATGTTTTTGAAAAACATCCAAGCTTATTAATTTACACAGACCCAATGAATAAAGGGTACAAGAAAATAAACTCTTTCATAATTAATACTAGATGCTTTCTTGTCTCTGGAGAAAGCGGTAAGATTACATTTTGAAAATGGTGAAGAAAAGAGTGAAATAAAAACTTATTTGACAAATGAAAAAAAACCACCTGCCTACTAAAAAACATCTTTAAGCAATGATTACTCAATATAATCCTTCATAAAATTATATTTCATAATCAAACAAGAAAAAGCCTCAAGAATAGCAGCTGGACTTTGTGAAACATGAAGGACAACAGAAGGCACTACATAAGCATCAATTACATCTAACTATAGTAGGAGAGTTCAGTCTTTTCCTTCTTAAGAAGATAGCCAGTGTGAATGTTATTTTTATACCCCCTGAGTTTTAACATGATTGGGCAAAGCAGCACCAATTTAAAAAAATATCTGCAATGCCAGCACTGCAGTTTGGAATCACTTATACAGATGGCCCATCAGGTCTCTCATAAGAGCACTTTAGAACATGATTAAAAATATAGAAATGCCTTTCAGTGTTTCAGTATTAAAGTGGAACCACCACAGATATCCATTTTTAAAAATAATGCACTAAAAAGTTCTGTTTATACAATACAGTCTTTCCACCCTATATCTAGCGTTCACAGCTATTTTCCACCCTGCTGCCAATGAGAGATCTCCTTTGTGCGTCTGGTTGAAATGTCAGTATGCTTCATGGTGCATAATCCTTTTTGGCTGGAAAATCCTGGAAAATATCACGTCATGCCCGTTTTGAGCAGTATGCCTTGCAGGTCCTCTGGCAATGCTAAGATAATTGCATCTATGTGTGTCCGTAACTTTTCCAAAGTGTCAGGTTTCACAGGTAAATGCTCTCGATCAGCCTGCAACTACAAAAGGAACATTTGGCAGCAGGTAAATGGATCTGTATCAATACATATGTTCTCTATAAAACAGTCTTAGGAGTCTAACAACTTGGAAATTTTCAGTCTTTTTTGTTTCCTTTTTCTTGTAATTTTTAATTTTTTGGTACTAGGGTACTTTACCACTGAGCTACACCCCCAGTCCTTTTTCATTTTTTATTTTGAGACAGGGTCTCAATAAGTTGCTTAGGGCCTCACTAAGTTGCTGAGGCTGGCCTTGAACTTCAGATTCTCCTGTCTCAGCCTCCCAAGTGGCAGGGATTACAGGTGCACACCACCACACCTTGGTTGGAAACTGTGTTTAACAAGAACTTATAGAAACTAAAAAAGCAAAGAACATGCCATTTTAAAAATACACAGTTGAGGGACTGAGGATATAGCTCAGTTTGCAGAGTGCTTGCCTGTCAAGCAAAAGGCCCTGGGTTCAATCCCCAGCACTGCAAAAAAAAAAAAAAAACCACGGCTGAGTCCAATAAAAGGCTTCTATATAAATTCATAGATAAAGTCTAGATATACTATATGATATTAAATATAAGTGGAAATGTTTTTAAGGAGTTCATTAGATTCCATGTAAAAATCCATGTATAGCATCGCTATAATCTCCATGAGTGACCAAATATTTTTGTTCAGATCTACCATGAACTGACCAATCTCAAATCCTCTTGTTTTAAGTTACATCTGTGATACATCATGGATCATTAGCTCAAAATAAGAGGAAAATATCTTCACAGATAGGTCAATTTCATATTCAGCTGCTTTGGCTACATACCAGCTTATTTTTCAGCTTCAGTACAAGGTCTACTATTTCTACTTCTGTGTGTTTCTGGATCCAGAGAAGTAGGTCCTAGAACAATAAGCAAATCCCACATCAGTATATACTCAATATTCAAATCTCTTCAATATTCAAGGCTAATGCAAAAGAAGAATAAGAAGAAAAAGAACAGGGCATTTAACTCTGATATAACATTACAGTACAAGAATAACTCTCATAATATTCTAGAAATTGTTCATTAGGTAAGTTTTGACATTAGCTAGAAAAATTTTATACTATTTGGAAGTAACACAAAATGAAAGAAAAGTCCTTTCTAATGTGGCCCTTTTAAGTCAAGCAAAAAAAAACCAAAATTGTGGCTGGACACAGTGGCACACACCTGAAATCCCAGCAATTTGGGAGGCGGAGGAAGGAGGATGACAAGATCCACGGCCGCCTCAGCAAGTTAGTGAGACCCTGTCTCAAAATAAAAATTTTAAAAGGACAGGAAATGTAGCTCAATGGTAAAGCACTCCTGGGCTTAGTCTCCAGTACCAAAAAAAGAAAAATTATATCTCAATGCAATACTAAATTCCATTCCCATACTAATGAATAATTTGTAAGAAATATTGATGAACAAATTAAGAAAATTGAACATGAATGTAATACTGGATGTAAACTTTGTTATCTTCAAATAAACTCTCCTTGAACTTACTTTGTTGTTTCCTTCATTCTTTTTCTCAAAGTCAGAATCACTGGGAGTTTATGATTAGATGATAACACTGGGGCTAGCTTGCCTCAATGTTTAAAGCTAAATACAAATGAAAAATAAGACTATCCTTTATATTTTCACAAATAGTTCAATTTAAAATAGCCTGGTGATAAGTTATACAGTATGAAAAATCAGTCCAAGCACATGAAAAAATTGTTAATACTAAGTGAGAAGGATAAGTAAATCATATTGGAAAATAGTTGAAGGTAAATGGCTTGGA
Source organism: Sciurus carolinensis (assembly GCF_902686445.1). Classification (NCBI taxonomy): domain Eukaryota; kingdom Metazoa; phylum Chordata; class Mammalia; order Rodentia; family Sciuridae; genus Sciurus; species Sciurus carolinensis. The sequence continues at coordinate 51,693,584 of NC_062229.1, read as the reverse complement.
TTCGAATCCTGACTCCCTCCAGTGATGTGCTGGTAAATATTGAGCAACTCCAGAAAAAATCTATAGCATTTGCCAACTGTCTACAATTTCAAACTACCAAACACAAAGTCATTAAATGCTGAACTAGGAAAAGATGTGCACAATTAGCTCTTAGGGACCAATGCAAGTGGATTCCAGAACACTGCTGACTCCACTACTTAGTGGTGATATGAAACTGAGACAAGTTACTCAAGTTCTAAGCCAAAGGAACAGATTCTAACATGCCTACCTTGATGAATTGTGAAGATAAGAAAAAGAGTATCCATATAAATCATCTACCCACAGTCCCTGTCACAAAGCACATAATCTAGAAAAGTCAGATATCACTGCTATTTATCAAGAAGCAGACCTGGGCATTATCTTCAACCTCTAAAGAGAATTTTATCTTTACTTTCAAGAGTTGTTAGTCATCACACAAACACACTGTTTTCTACCTCTTCACAAAGAGCTTCGAGATGAAGTGCCTCCAGTTTTTGGGTCATTTCTTTCCTCCGGGTCTTGAACCAGCCATCAAAATTTGGAGACTTCAGAAAATGCCTGTAAATATAAACACAAAAAGCAAAGTTTGACTATGACTTATTTCCTCTCCTTAATACCTTTTTCACCTATAATTCAGAAAACCATGCCAAATATTAAAATTTTCTAAAAATAATGTAAATTTAAGACCAGTTTTTGTTTTGTTTTTAAATAAAGCTCCACAGGTGATGGGAAAAGACTAACCGGTAAAGTCCAATCCAATCGCCTTTTATTCTAGAGGTTAGCTGAGGTCCTGTCTTCTCAAGTGTTTTCATAAATTCTTCTGGAAGGAACTGTCTTAATTGGGGTGGACTCTAGAAAACAAGACATACTATATTAAGAAATTAGAAATGGATATATTCAGAGAAGTTAAGTATAATTACAAAACTTAAACAGAAATTTATTTTAATATATTCATACCTTCCAAGGAGAAATACTTTTCTGCAAAGGCATCAAGCTTGCCACATACCTTTCCTAAAACCAAAAAATAAAATAAGTTAATGAAAGTTAGGCATTCTTACCTAGAGGTCTTTTTTCTGCAGGGGTAGGGTAGCAGTTAACAGGAATTGAACCCAGGAGGCACTCTACATAGAGCAACATCATCCCCAGTCTTTATTATTGTGGTGGGAACAGGTTCTTGCCAAGTTTTTCAGGCTTGCCTCAAACTTGTGATCTCCTACCTCAGCCTCCCTACTTGCTGTGATTATAGGCATGTGCCACCATGCCAGATCCCAGAGCTCTTAAACTTTAAAAAATGGGTTTTTCAATGTAATATTATGATACATACTTTAGGGTTTTCATTCATAGTTCCTGAGTTGTAACTCCCTTCCCGAGGCAGGCCACAGAAACTAGAATTTCTCTCTTCCCAAGGTAGGTCGCAGAGACGCTAATCATCTTCCTATCCAGGAACTGCTGACCATAAAGAAATTCTCTGATCTACCTTGTCTGATAGATGATAAGACCCCCATTTCAAAAGGGGTCCTGCCCCACACCCACAAGGAAGGAATGCTGAAGAGTCTGAATAGACACACCAGCTGGTTTTCTCCATCCAGTCTCTTAGCATCAGATCATACCTTTTTTGTCCAATCACATTTTAACATAATTATCTATACTTAATCATGCCAATGCAATGAAGCCTCCATAACTTCCCTATAGTTGAATACATGAAGTTCCCAAGATTGGTGTACCTGGAGAGGACATGGAATCTCCACACCTGTTGTCCCATACCTTACCTTATGCATTTCTTTATCTGTACCATTTATAATACCCTTTAGAATAAACCAGTAAATGTGAAGGGTTTCCCTAAGTTCTGTGAGCCATTCAAGCAAATTAACTGAACCCCAAGGAGGGAATTTTAGGAACCCCCATTTCTAGTTAGTCAGTAGGAAGCACAGGTAAACAACCTGGGGTTTGTGACTGAAATCTGAATTAAGGGGTGCAATCCTGAGAAGTGAGTCCTCAACCTGTGGGTCTGATGCTATTTCCATATACACAATATCAGAATTAAAACAGAGGATACCTCACTGATATCTGCAGCAGAATTGCTTGCTTGCTTGCTGGTGGGTAGAAAACTCACACCACTTAGAGTCACAGAAGTGATCTGTGTTGTGAGCCTATAAGAGACTGAATCAGTTTTTTTCTACTCACCAAGTTTTTCATATGCTCTTTCAATGAATATCAACTCCATCACTGCCCAGAACAGATAGAGCTAAATTTAGATTGAGTTGGGAATCACATTTTCAACAAAAATGTTACTAAATCTTTGACAATCCAAGAGATTATATTTTTTGCTTTGCTTTGTTTTTTTTTTTTTTTTTAGATAGGTGTCTCACTATGTTGTCTAAGTTGGTCTCAAATTCATGGATTCAAGTGATTCTCCACTTTAGCTTCCAAAGTAGCTAGAACTTACAGATATGTGTCATTGTGCCCAGCTCATATTTCAGTGATAATAGTTAACTTTATTGAGTAAGTACGTGCCAGAAAATGTATTTAACATTCTACATGCATGATCTCTTATAATCTTTGCAACCATGCTATGTAGGTACTACTGGGAAACCAAAGCTTCAAAAAGCTAAATAATCTCACTCTATCTTTGAGCTATGATCCCAGCCAGTATATAAAGAGTACAAAAGTAATTGACATCCACACACCAAGAAATAATATTTTTTCCCAAAATGAACAAAGATCTTCAGATTGCCCCCATATAACGTTTAGATAGAGTATATTAACTAGGCAAAATTTATGATGTAGTCTCCAGATCAGGACCACATCGTGATACTTTCTATATATTTATGACATTTCATTTAGAATAATTCTTAGAATAAGCATATCATTTAGTCACTTATTCCAAAAATAGTGGAGTACTACCATATGCCAGACTGAGGAAATGATAATAATAAGACAGACATGGTCCCTGTCATCCTGAAGGATAGTTTTATGAATATGATATCAAACTGCGTTTAAAAAACAATAGCAGAGAAAGAAACCCCAAGGTAAACTTCTTTTAAGGTACAAAATATAATAATCAGTAGCATTTCACATCCAGCTAGCTGAGTGGATGTGCCTAGGCTATGCTCCCTCTTTGGACTGACCCATGCAGAGGCACAGCCCTCAGCTCTGCATCAATTCCTAACCAAGCAGCTGTAGCTGCCCTCCAGGGTCATTTCAGAGCAGTCTCCAGGCTGCAGAAGAACCTGAAGAGTTAAGGAATAGAACTGCACTTTAGCAATAATGGAAATGGGAGCAATGCTCCAGCTTCAGTTTCTGTTTACAATGATGACATGGAAAAAATACTGCCAGGTGCCCAGCATGAACCTGGGATGCAGTAGCTCCAAGAATTCTCACTGTGACAGCCATCTCACTCACAGGCACCTCTAGATACATACAGAGCTTCTGAAACAGACACCTTTAATGTTAGAGAAAACAACAGTTCTCAGTTCAAGAAAGATGATATTAAGGAAGTTGAAAGTATCTTAAAGAAAAACTCAGATTGGATAAAGAATTGATCATCTAAAAAATATATTCCCCCAAGGAGTTCCTCCTTAAATACCAGAAATACACATATCCTCTCAGTATGAGAAACATTAGCACTGTGCAGAAAGGGGTATCTTCTTTTGCAGAATTTCTAAAGATTTTTCTTCATCTCTGTTGCTCTTTCCTCCACTGGTCACTGGACTGGGATCTATGTTAGAAGGCATATGACAGCCTCTGCCAGCACCTTTTGATAAATAATTGGATCCAACTTTGTTCATACATGGTGGATTTATAGTTGAGCTTCTGAGAGCTAACCGAAGACCTAACAAGATCCTTGCTCCACCTGTAAAGGCTGTATCCCTAATATAGTAGATTGAAAGAACAGACACTAAAATCATGCTTATAATAACCTAAGGAATCAATCAATAAGTGTGTCAGACTGATTCACAGCTAATATAACAATTCAGTGATGAATTTTCTTTGGATACTAGGGATAAATAAATACCTAGTATAAATAATTATAGTAGTCATGATGTATATAGTATTTTTAAAATTACCTATAACTTTAATTTACTTAAAATACTTTGTTTAAAAAGAATGAATAACTCTGACATTAAAATCACTACATTAAGAGATTTATCCAAAATATTGAGGTCTTATATTCATCAATTGTAGAAAATACTGTTTAATTTACATGGTTGTAGGGTATCCACTAAAGACTACACTTAACTATACTAAGTTATTAATAACAGAAATAAAGGTATAGAAATAGAAGTCAAAATACAGCTACAAACTCCACTGTAGCAGGGTGTGGTGGCGCATGACTGTAATTTGAGCTACTGGGAAGAGTAAGGCAAGAGAATCGCAAGTTTGAGGCCAGCCTTGGCAACTGAGCAAGACCCATCTTAAAATAAAAAATAAAAAGGGCTGGGTATAGGGGGCTGGGATTGTGGCTCAGTGGTAGAGCACTTGCCTAGCATGTGTGAGTCAATGGGTTCGATTCTCAGCACCACATATAAGTAAATAAATAAAATAAAGGTCTATCAACATCTAAAAAAGAAATTTAAAAAAAAAGGGGGGGGCTGAATATGTAATTCAGTGGTAGAGCGCCCCTGGGTTCAGTACCAGGGTAGGGGGCAGAAAAAACATCCACTATATAGTTCATACACTAAACTGATTTTGTGATTGTAGTATGAAAATTCAACTTCTGATTATTAAGTAATCATTTAGATGATCAGTTTATGTCAAAGGCACCTATTTGGTATCTTTTTTTTTTTTTTTTTCCCCTGTATCAAGGGCTGAATCCAGGAGTACTCTACCTCTGTGCTTTGTCCCTGGCCTTTTGTTTGTTTGTTTTTTTTTTTAATTTTGACAAGGTCTCTGCCCAGATTGGCCCCAAACTCCTGATCCTCCTGTGTATGTACCTTTGTGCCCATCTTTTTGGTATCTTTTACTCTTCATCACTCTGGGTTGTTGGAATTTAATCTTATCACTCACATTCAACTTTTGTGTGCTCTTAAAATTAGTTTTATTTTAAGCAAAACTGTGTCCTCTTTGGAAGAATGGAAATAGAAAAAAATTAATTTTTGCCAAATTAAAAACAATTCAGATCAATGACCTCATTTAAGAGTCACAGCAAACATGAAAAGTATTTAGGGAAGGTAGAATAAGCCATATATTACAGACATGGAAATTGTAGAAAAAGAGGAATGAACTGGCTTATCAAAGTTGCACAGTTAATAACAGAACAAAAAATCCAAGCCTCTTGCAAAGGGCTCTATGTTAAATTATTGAACACATTAACAGGCAAAACATACAACTTAAGGCTTGGAAGATAGGAAAATAGTTCATATACCTTTAACAAATCATTAAATTAAGCAAAGACATATTTGTTAACTTACTAATGGAATGATGAAACTTTGCGTCAGTTCCAAAAAATATCGTCGGAGAATCACACTTTGAGCCTCAGAAGGACGTTTCTGTTGCACACCCTTAAAAGAGGAAATAATGAGAACCCATATTCTAGTGTCTAGAAATATAAAACAATGATTAATTATCAAGTTCGACTGTTTTGTAAATATACATTTATATCAACATCAAAAATCTAGAACTTAATCTTGAAGTAATTTAATTTGAAGTTAATTATGTCATCCTATGAAATTAATCTTTTGACAAAAGTTGGAAGAGTAGAGGAGGGGAGATGGGGAAAGAGTGAGCCATTGGTTCTAAATTACAATTAGGAGCAAGAAGTTCTGGAGTGCTACACTGCACAGTAGGGTGATTATAGATAATGATTATGTACTGATATCTCAAAAAGTCAGAAAAAAGAACTTTGAATGTTTTTACCATAAAGAAACAATAAAAATTTGAGGAGATAGGTATGTTTGACCTGATTTAAGCATTACACAATGTATACAAGTATCAAAACATCACACGGGACTCCAATAACATGTAGTTTTATGTTTTTGCTTCAATTAAAAAATTTTATTTAAACAAACAGAATCTTTAAAGCAAAATTTAAGAGACTACAGCTTAGGGAACATCATTTATCCTATACTTAAAAACATCAGTTCATGCTGTGCACAATGGTGCACACCTGAATTCCAGCTACTTGGAAGGCTGAGGCAGGAGGCCTGCATGTTTAAGATAGTCTCAGTAACTTATACAGATCCTGTCTCAAAAAAACAAACAAACAAACAAACAAAGCAGGGCTAGGGATGTAGTTCTGTGGTAGAGCACCCCTGGGTTTGATCTCAAGTAACACACACACACACACACAAAACAGTTCATAGTGAAGAAATCTTTATTTTATATTTTCTATATTAATGCTAGTTACATTTTTACCATTAGATACTAAACTACCTCATGGTAGAATCTATGACTTTTTTTTACTATAACTCCCAAGTTTCTAGAAAGATTGGCACTCATTAGTAGATACAGTTTCAATATTCAAGCTATTACTTTAGTCTCTAGACTTTAATAAAACTTTTGTTTTAAAGTGAGATTCACTGGGCATGGTGGCACATACCTGTAATCCTATCATCTCTGGAGGATGAGGTAGGAGGGTTCCAAGTTTGGGCTAACCTCAGCAACTTAGCAAGATCATGACTCAAAATTTAAAAAAAAAAAAAAAAAAAAACAAAAAACTGGAGATGTAGCTCGGTGGTAGAGCACCTGTGGCTTCAATCCCCAGTACGAAAATAAATAAGAAAAGAGACTCCATTTCACAAAGCACATATTGCCTAAATAGATATTATATACCAGAACAAAGACACTTAATAATATGAACAAGTAATTACCTTCTGTAATTGTTTTATGATCTCTTCATCTCTATTTAGATATGGCTTGTAGGAAGTATAAACTCCTAAATAGTGAAGAAAAGAAGGTAAAGAAAAATTCAACTACCAGAGAAGTATATATTTAAAAATTAATAAAAGTCAATACCAGTCTCTTCCTGCTCAGTGGCCTGAGGTGATCTGTGAAAATGGTTCACTATTCTCTTAACCCAGAAAATCCCACAAAATCATGCAAATCAAGAGGTTCAAATCTTCATGTGCACTTTAAGAACACCTGTAAAACTGCCTAGGCCATCAAGGGTATGCATAAGTGAAAAGTTACCAAGTATTTGAAAGAAGTCACTTTAAAGAAGGAATATGTGCCCAATATGTGCCATTCTAGTATTATAATGGTGGAGTTGGTTGGTATTACAGGCCAAGTGGGGCTGAACAGTGGGTCAGTAGCCTAGAATTTTTGAATTTAGAATTGAAATTAGAATAAAATTAAGTTCTTAAAAAGTTAAATTTTAATTAAATTTCATTTATTTAAAGAGTTAAATTTTTTAATTTAGAATTTTTGCTACACGTGCTTAAAAGTGCAGAGAGTAATGCTGAACTCAGATGTAGATTCTCTGATTATTAACCATACCAAGGTGAACAAAGCACACAAGATGCGCCATCAACTCAGAGAACTCATGGTTGGATCAATCTGTAGGTGAGCTCCCCTACTACAGTGAAATCATCCTCATTGAAAAGGAAAAAAGTATTCCTAAACCAGAAGAGAAGATTGCATAAAAGAAAAAGATATTCCAGAAGAAATTGAAGAAATAAAAACTTATGGCCTGGGAATAAATTCAGCAAGAAATAAATGCAAATAAAAGTAAGAAGAAGGAGGAATAAAAAAAAAAAAAGAAGAAGTCAATACCAGGTTTAGAATCCAGAGTCTTTAGGTTCTTCAATTTTTTCACTTTAACTTGCTTAGGAATTTCACCTGAAGGAAATAGGATAAGCATCCTTATTAATGATTATAATCATATATATCACAAAACTAGAATTTTATATGATTAATAATCTATTGCCTGTTTCTTAGAGGTGTTGTAAATAAAGTGTTCTTAACATCAATTAATACTGAAGAGTTCATTCCTAGTATATTAAAACTGGAAAAGGGGAATGGTGGATTATTAACACTATAAAACAATTCAGGAAAACTGTACTAAATATATGTATTTTATCTTTTAATATGTAGTTACCATTACTTAAAATTGTTCCCTTTTTGTTACTCAATCTGTAATTTAAAATGCATGTGCAAATTACGTGAAACTGGAAAATAATGTTCCAAATAGGAATAAGATACCGTTTAAGAGCAAATGGAAGGGTGGGGCTGTTGCTCAATGGTGGAGTACATACTTAGCAGGCACAAGGCCCTGGGTACTATCCCCAGCATCACCATCAACAACAACAACAAAAAAAAGTAAATAGGAAAGAAATAAACTCCAAAGTGACCACGAAGACATAATATTCCAAAGTTTTATTTTCTAGGCTTTCTCCTAAGTCTGTCTTTGGACTACAGATACTTACACTGCCACCAAGTGGTGAGTGTATGTGCAACAATCACAGGTCTAAGCCACAGATGACAGACTGAGAAGACTGCTATGTTGAAGAGTCCAGTACAGATAAAGGTCCTGGTCTTGTGGTCAAGGGAAGCCACAACCTAAACAACCCTTATAACAGGCAGAAAAAAATGCCTCCAGAATTACACTTAAAAGTGTCATGAACATATATGCTTTAAAAAACATTTTTTTCTATTTTCGGCCCTCCCTCTCTTTGTAGAAGAGCAAAAAAACCTAAGAACTGAAAAAAAATCTAAAGACTGTCTAATTCAAGCATCTAAAATTAGATACTAGCTTCTTTTAAATAATTACATAGATCAAACTGCTAAATGTGGTATATATGGGGCTGGGATTGTAGCAACAAGGAACATTTTCACTTGCGATCTTAGATTGTCAAAAAAAATTTAAGAGTACACACTATGGTAAAACAGATATTTTAATAATCTTTTTACCTTGAAAAAATTTCAGTCTTACTTTCTGAAAAATAATTCAGTCTATACGCCAATTTTGTCAGTTGCCCAGATGATAACTTTAAACAGACACATTAAAAAAATCACAGATAAGCATTATTTTTTCATTAATCCAGTAAATAATGCCAGGACACGTAATACAGTAATAAAACAACTGAATCCTGATACCAAGAGGCTCACAGTCTAATAGCAAAATAAGACAAATAAAGATAACAATACAGAGAAATACATGCTAGGGTAGAATTACAAACAGAAGACCATGGAAGAAGAGTTTCCTGGAAAAAGGAGTGAGAAACTTATTGAGGATTCCTAGAGGAAATGACATGTAAGCAGTCTAATAAGAGAAATAAAAAGATACTTATGGGTAAATGGGGGGAAAAAACCTTGCAGGTAGAGTTAAATCCAGAGCATGAAGAACATGTTGCTTGTGGCAAATGGTTAGGAGAGTTAATAGTCATCATTTACTGAATATTTATGCTGTGCCATCCCTGCTCTGGGAAAACTGCACAAATTATTGCATTTAATTTTCACAATAAAAGTGTGTTTATGATACCTATTTTAAATATGAAGAAAATAAGGCATGAGCCAGGTGCAGTGGTACAAGCCTATAATCCCAGTGGCTCAGGAGGAACACAAGTTCAAAGCCGCCTTAGCAACGGTGAGGCACTAAGCAACTCAGTGAGACTCTGTCTCTAAATAAAATACAAAATAGGGTTGGGAATGTGACTCAGTGGTTGAAAATAGTGAGTTCAATCCCTGGTACCCACCCCCACAAAAAAAGAAACTAACCATGAACAAAACTGATATTCACCTGATATTCACCAATATCAACTGTTTACTGTTGTCATCTATTCTGACTGATCAGTGCCCCATTCAGGCAGGTTGTTAGCTCTACCACAACTAGACATAGAAAAAACATATCCAGGGATATATAGATAACATGCCTAAGAAAAGGTATTAAGTAGGGCAATCCAACATCAGAGCTGTCATGCTTAACCATGACACCAAAACAGCGAGAATGAAGAGCTTGCTACAATGGGCAGATGATTGAGAAGTACTGTCAAACCAAGAGAAACTTTATAAAGAGGTCTGTCATCCAAGGTAAATGAGAGATTGAAAGCATAGGCCAGTGAGGAATAGTAAGTGAGGACAGTAGAATAACATCATCGAACCTGCATTCTAACACACACACTGCCAAAGGTGGTGATAGTGTATGCCACCATCACAGGACTAAGCCAGGGCTGTTATGCAGCACACAGGATTCTGAAGTGAAAGAGAGAAAACTAGAGGATATCATGTATGCATGGTAGAGCACGGCTCCTAAGTGAAAGAGAACCTAAAGCAAGGAAGGTGCAGCAAGGAAAGATGAGAGGGAGCTACTGGAGCACCACTGAGATAAAACCTACAGACTTGTGGAACAGATTGAGAGAAAACAAAGAATCCAGAAAACCTCAGGTTTCTAAAATGTTTTTGATTCCCTAGCCCACAGTTTTTATCAATTTAGTTCATCTATTCCCATATATTAATTCTTTTTTTTTTTTTGGGAAATATTAATTTTTTTTTATTGTGAACAAATGGGATACATGTTCTTTCTCTGTTTGTACATAGAGTAAAGGCATACCATTTGTGTAATCATACATTTACATAGGGTGATGTTGGTTGATTCATTCTGTTATTTTTTCCCCTTCCCACCACCCCTCCCATCCCTCTTTTCCCTCTATACAGTCCTTCCTTCCCCCATTCTTGCCCCCCTCCCTAACCCTCACTCTAACCCTAAAACTAACCCCTCCCACGTCCCATTATGTATCATCATCCACTTATCAGTGAGATCATTCTTCCTTTGGTTTTTTGAGATTGGCTTATCTCACTTAGCATGATATTCTCCAATTTTGTCCATTTGCTTGCAAATGCCATACTTTTATCATTCTTTATGGCTGAGTAATATTCCATTGTATATATATGCCACAGTTTCTTTATCCATTCATCAACTGAAGGGCATCTAGTTTGGTTCCACAATCTGGCTATGGTGAATTGAGCAGCAATGAACATTGATGTGGCTGTATCTCTGTAGTATGCTGATTTTAAGTCCTTTGGGTATAGGCCAAGGAGTGGGATAGCTGGGTCAAATGGTAGTTCCATTCCAAGTTTTCTAAGGAATCTCCATACTGCCTTCCAGAGTGGTTGCACTAATTTACAGCCCCACTAGCAATGTATGAGTGTACCTTTTTCCCCACATCCTCGCCAACACCTGTTGTTGCTTGTGTTCTTGATAATCGCCATTCTGATTGGGGTGAGATGGAATCTTAGGGTGGTTTTGATTTGCATTTCTTTTATTACTAGAGATGTTGAACATTTTTCCATATGTTTGTTGATTGTTTGTAGGTCTTCTTCTGTGAAGTGTCTGTTCATTTCCTTAGACCATTTGTCGATTGGGTTATTTGTAGTCTTGGTGTTGAGTTTTTTGAGTTCTTTATAGATTCTGGAGATTAGTGCTCTATCTGAAGTATGATTGGCAAAGATTTTCTCCCACTCTGTAGGCTCTTTCTTCACATTGCTGATAGTTTCCTTTGCTGAGAGAAAGCTTTTCAGTTTGAATCTATCCCAGTTGTTGATTCTTGCTTTTATTTCTTCTGCTATGGGAGTCCTGTTGAGAAAGTCTGGTCCTAAGCCGACATGTTGAAGATCTGGACCTACTTTTTCTTCTATAAGATGCAGGGTCTCTGGTCTGATTCCGAGGTCCTTAATCCATTTTGAGTTTAGTTTTGTGCACGGCGAGAGATATGGGTTTATTTTCATTTTGTTGCATATGGATTTCCAATTTTCCCAGCACCATTTATTGAAGAGGCTATCTTTTCTCCATTGCATATTTTTGGAACCTTTGTTTAGTATGAGGAAATTATATTTATTTGGGTTTGTGTCCATGTCCTCTATTCTGTACCATTGATGTACCTGTCTATTTTGGTACCAATACCATGCCGTTTTTGTTACTATTGCTTTGTAGTAGAGTTGAAGATCTGGTATTGCAATACCCCCTGCTTCATTTTTCCTGTGAAGGACTGCTTTAGCAATTCTGGGTTTCTTATTCTTCCAGATGAATTTCATGATTGCTTGTTCTACTTCTGTAAGGTACATCGTTGGGATTTTAACTGGAATTGCATTGAATCTGTATAGCACTTTTGGTAGTATGGCCATTTTGACAATATTAATTCTGCCTATCCAGGAACATGGGAGATCTTTCCATCTTCTAAGGTGTTCTTTAATTTCTTTCTTTAGTGTTCTGTAGTTCTCATTATAGAGGTCTTTCACCTCTTTTGTGAGATTGATTCCCAAGTATTTTATTTTTTTCGAGGCTATTGTGAATGGAGTAGTTTTCCTACTTTCTCTTTCTGAAGATTCATCACTTATGTATAAAAATGCATTGGATTTATGAGCACTGATCTTGTATCCTGCTACTTTACTGAATTCACTTATGAGTTCTAAGAGTTTTCTGGTGGAATTTCCTGGTTCCTCTAAGTATATAATCATATCATCAGCAAATAGGGATAGTTTGAGTTCTTCTTTTCCTATTCGTATCCCTTTAATTTCTTTGGTCTGTCTAATTGCTCTGGCTAGAGTTTCAAGGACGATATTGAATAGGAGTGGTGAGAGAGGGCATCCCTGCCTTGTTCCAGATTTTAGCCGGAATGCTTTCAGTTTTTCGCCATTTAGAATAATATTAGCCATAGGCTTAGCATAGATGGCCTTTACAATGTTAAGGAATGTTCCCACTATCCCTATTTTTTCTAGTGTTTTGAGCATGAAGAGGTGCTGTATTTTATCAAATGCTTTTTCTCCATCTATTGAAATAATCATGTGATTCTTGACTTTAAGTCTGTTGATATGGTGAATTACATTTATTGATTTCCTGATGTTGAACCAACCTTGCATCCCTGGGATGAAACCCACTTGATCATGATGCACTATCTTTTTAATACATTTTTGTATGCGACTTGCTAAAATTTTGTTGAGAATTTTTGCGTCAATGTTCGTTAAGGATATTGGTCTGAAATTTTCTTTCCTCGATGTGTCTCTGTCTGGTTTAGGTATCAGGGTGATATTGGCTTCATAGAATGAGTTTGGGAGGGTTCCCTCCTCTTCTATTTCATGGAATACTTTGAAAAGTATTGGAATGACCTCTTCTTTAAAGGTTTTGTAGAACTCGGCTGAGAACCCATCAGGTCCTGGACTTTTCTTTGTTGGTAGGCTTTTGATGACTTCTTCTATTTCATTACTTGAAATTGGTCTATTTAAATTGTGTATGTCCTCGAAATTTTCTATTTTGTTGGAATATAGATTTTCAAAATAGCTTCTAATTATGTTTTGTATTTCAGTCGTGTCTGTTGTGATATTTCCTTGTTCATTCCGAATTTTGGTAATTTGGGTTTTCTCTCGTCTTCTCTTTGTTAGTGTGGCTAAAGGTTTATCAGTTTTGTTTATTTTTTCGAAGAACCAACTATTTATTTTGTCAATTTTTTGTATTGTTTCTTTCGTTTCAATTTCGTTGATTTCAGCTCTGAGTTTAACTATTTCCTGTCTTCTACTACTTTTGGTGTTGGTCTGTTCTTCTTTTTGTAGGGCTTTGAGCTGTAGTGTTAGGTCGTTTATTTTTTGAGTTTTACTTCTTTTATTAAATGCGCTCCATGAAATAAATGTTCCTCTAAGTACCGCTTTCATAGTGTCCCAGAGATTTTGATATGATGTTTCTTTGTTCTCGTTTACCTCTAAGAATTTTTTAATTTCCTTCCTAATATCTTCTGTTATCCATTCCTCATATAATAGCATATTGTTTAATCTCCAGGTGTTGGAGTAATTTCTGTTTTTTACTCTTTCATTTATTTCTAGTTTCAATCCATTATGGTCTGATAAAATACAAGGAAGTGTCTCTATCTTCTTGTATTTGCTAACATTAGCTTTGTGGCATAATATATGGTCTGTTTTAGAGAAGGATCCATGTGCTGCTGAGAAGAAAGTGTATTCACTCTTGGTTGGATGGTATATTCTATAAATGTCTGTTAAGTCTAAATTATTGATTGTGTTATTGAGATCTATGGTTTCTTTGTTCAATTTTTGTTTGGAAGATCTGTCCAGTGGTGAGAGAGGCGTGTTAAAATCACCTAGTATTATTGTATTGTGGTCTATTTGGTTTCTGAGATTGAGAAGGATTTGTTTAACATACATGGATGAGCCACTGTTTGGGGCATAGATATTTATGATTGTTATGTCTTGCTGATTTATGGTTCCCTTAAGCATTATGAAATGTCCTTCTTTATCCCTTCTGATTAACTTTGGCTTGAAGTCCACTTTATCTGAAATGAGGATGGATACCCCAGCTTTTTTGCTGGGTCCATGTGCATGGTAAGTTTTTTCCCATCCTTTCACCTTTAGTCTTTGGGTATCTCTTTCTAAGAGATGAGTCTCTTGCAGGCAACATATTGTTGGATCTTTCTTTTTTATCCAATCTGCCAGTCTATGTCTTTTGATTGATGAATTCAGGCCGTTAATATTCAGGGTTATTATTGAGATAAGATTTGTATTCCCGGTCATTTGACTCATTTTATTCATTTATTTGCTTATTTTTGACACGACTTGGTTCCTCTTTATTTGAGAGTTCCTTTAGGATATCTCCTCCCTTTGCTGATTTGCTTCTTTGTTTTCAATATCTTCTTCATGGAATATTTTGCTGAGAATGTTCTGTAATGCTGGCTTTCTTTTTGTATATTCTTTTAGACTTTGTTTATCATGGAAGGATTTTATTTCGTCGTCAAATCTGAAGGTAAGTTTTGCTGGGTATAAGATTCTTGGTTGGCATCCATTTTCTTTTAGGGCTTGAAAAATGTTATTCCAGGCCCTTCTAGCTTTTAAGGTCTAGATTGAAAAATCTGCTGATATCCGTATTGGTTTCCCCCTGAATGTAATTTGGTTCTTTTCTCTCACAGGCTTTAAGATTCTGTCTTTAATTTGTATGTTAGGTATTTTCGTTATAATGTGCCTTGGTGTGGGTCTGTTGTAATTTTGTGTATTTGGAGTCCTATAAGCCTCTTGAACTTGATTTTCCATTTCGTTCTTTAGATTTGGGAAATTTTCTGAAATTATCTCATTGAATAGGTTGTTCATTCCTTTGGTTTGTTTCTCTAAGCCTTCCTCAATCCCAATAATTCTCAAATTTGGCCTTTTCATGATATCCCATAGTTCTTGGAGATTCTGTTCATGATTTCTTACCATCTTCTCTGTTTGTTCGACTTTGTTTTCGAGGTTAAATATTTTGTCTTCAATATCTGAGGTTCTGTTTCCAGGTGTTCTATCCTATTGGTTGTGCTTTCTATGGAGTTCTTAATTTGGTTTATTGTTTCCTTCATTTCAAGGATTTCTGTTTGGTTTTTTTTTCAATATCTCTAACTCTTTATTGAAATGGTCTTTTGCTTCCTGTATTTGCTCTTTTAACTGTCTATTGGTGCGTTCATTCAATGCCTGCATTTGCTCTTTCATTTCATCGTTTGCTTCCCTTATCATGTTGATTATGTACATTCTGAACTCCCTTTCTGACATTTCTTCTGCCATGCTGTCATTGGATTTTATTGATATAACATCCAGATTTGTTTGAGGCATTTTCTTCCCTTGTTTTCTCATGTCGTTTAGGTGTCAGTGGATTCAGAGATGTTGCAGATTTCCTCTATTGACTTATAATGTCCCTGAAGATTGCTAGTGTATCCCCTCTTATCCTTCAGTAGCCTGAAGTCTTAGAGGAAGTTGATACTTCAGTGTTCCCCTAGGTAGCTGCCTCTCTAGGGGTGGTGGTCTTCAGGTGGGGTATATTCCCTGGTAGAGGGCAGAGATGCCTCTACTTGTTGACCAATGGTCATCCAAAGGGGAACTAGACTGCGGGCTGAGGCAATGCCTGTTTGGGCCTGTGTCTCTGGTTTTACCGTCTTTGTGGGAAAACCTCACTCGGCGGGGAAGACCCACCCGGTGGGGAGGTCTCGCTAGTCCGTTCCCCTCCTAGAGGTTCCCCTCAGTCCACAACTACCGCCTGGGCAGGGCAGCCTTCCCAGGCAACGTTTCCAGGGGCCTGGACCTACCTCCTGGGCTTGGGAGCCCTGCCCTTCGCAGACGAGTCTCCTTAGGTGGCCCCTCCTGAGAGAAGCTGCCCACAGTCCTGGAACCTTCGCACCACCCCTCAGCTGGTCTCTGTGTAGCTCTTTCAAGAAAAGGTGCTTAGATCCCCGGCTCGGACCGTGCTTTGCACCTAATCGCCTGGCTATGCGACTCCTCCTCTGAGCAGTCACTTGGAGCCTCGTACATATGCTCCAAGCCCCAGTGACCTGTCACTCGTCTCTTCCTCCAGGCAGCCACCCGGTGTTCTGTGTGGGCGCTTGGAGACCAAGCCACTCACTGCGCACCTCCACCTCCTCAGGACAGCCCCCTCCCCTTTGTTCTGGCGGTTGCTGAATCCAAATAGCTCGCCGCCCAACTCTCTCTGGCAGCCCCCGGAGCCCTGGCAGATTGCTCCAAAAAACCAAAAAACCAAGCGGTGTGCTGCTCGGCCTCCTCTGCAAGGTTCCCCACTTTCCGAGTTCACTGTTCCAGCGGGGGGAGGTGTGTCTTGCTGCCTGGGCAGGGCAGCCTTCCCAGGGGCCCAGACCTACCTCCTGGGCCTGGGAGCCTCACCCTTCGTAGACGAGTCTCCTTAGGTTGTCCCTTCTTAGAGAAGCTGCCCGCAGTCCTGAAACCTTCACTTCGCCCCTCAGCTTGTCTCTGTGTAGTTCATTCAAGAAAAGGTGCCTAGGTCCCTGGACCGGACCGTGCTATGCACCTAATCGCCTGGCTATGCGACCCGCCCTCTGACCAGTCACTTGGAGCCTCGTACATATGCTCCAAGCCCCAGTGACCCGTCGCTCGTCTCTTCCTCCAGGCAGCCACCTGGTGCTCTGTGTGGGCGCTTGGAGACCAAGCCACTCACTGCGTACCTCCACCTCCTCTGGACAGCCCCCTCCCCGTTGCTCAGGCGGTTGCTGGATCCAAACAACTCGCCGCCCCACTCTTTCTCTGGCAGCCGCTGGAGCCCTGGCAGATCGCTCCAAAACCAAGCGGTGTGTCGCGTAACCTCCTTTGCAAAGTTCCCCGCTTTCCGAGTTCACTGCTCCAGCGGGGGAGGTGTGTCTTGCCGGTCCCAGGGGCCCGGACCTCTCTCCTGGGCTTGGGAGCCTCACCCTTCGCAGACGAGTCTCCTTAGGTTAGAGAAGCTGCCCGCAGTCCTGGAAATTTCAATCGGCCGTTTTCTCGCTCTGCTTTTTCGCTGCGTTTTTTCGATCAGCTTCGCTGTCAGTGTTTACCACTCCGGCGGGGGAGGGGCGTCTCGCCGAGTCACTCTACTGCACAAAGTTCTCTGCGTTTTGGGGCTACTGCCCCATCCGGGACGCATCCCCTATGGGAGAAACTCACCCGGCGGCTTTGAGTTGGTCCTAAGTCACTATCTCCTCTTTTGAATCTTGAGTCCTGGAGCAACATGAAATGCAGCCGCCCTCTAGTCCGACATCTTCCCCATATATTAATTCTTTTGAGAATATCTCTTGTCTAGAATCTTAGGGATGTGCTTTACATAATTCAGCATCAGACTCCCGGGCCTTCATAAGTTCATATCCGTTAATACATATTTAATAGATAACTAAAATGCCATCTCTCTGACTCAGGCACCAAGAATCCAAAGAATGTCCAAGAGTCAAAACCACAATGGTTTGAATAAGTACTTACATGTTTATATTGTTTCCTTTTACTCTAACCCAAAGGACCAGCAAATCCTCTCTCAATCAACCATATTTAGCACAACATATTACAGGCTCAATATCATTAGGGAAAAGCAAATTAAAACCACCATCTCTTGGGGCTGGGGTTGTGGCTCAGTGATAGAGTGCTTGCCTGGCATGTGTGATGCACTGGGTTCGATCTCAGCACCACATATGAATAAATAAATAAATAAATAAAAATAAAGATCCACTGACAACTAAAAAAATATTTAAACAAACAAACAAAAAACTCCCAGTGTCTCACACATTAGATGGTCATAATGAAAAAGACAGTACTGAATGTTAGCAAGGATGTAAAGAACTGGGAACCTCAAGAGTTGAAGAGCTGAGAAGAGCTGAAGATAAGGCTCAGTGGTAGAGCACTTGCCTAGCATGCACAAGGTCCTGAATTCAACCTCAGTATCAAAAAAGAAAGGAAGGAAGGAAGGAAGGAAGGAAAAAAAAATGGGAAACCTCATACATTTTGTTAAGAATGTAAGTACTGGAACACTTTGGAAAACAGTATGGTGATTTCTTCAATACATTTATCAGTTCTTGCTATTGAAATAATGATTTTGTATAAAAGTTCCCTACCTATATCCCCAAGACAGCCTTTATTTCAATGGGAAGAAAAGATAAATAGTAGCCTAGTATATTACAATTAATCAAATAGTCTAGATTAACAGAACCAAACCATGAAAATAAATATGAAGATTAAGATTTTTTTTTTAAATTCTCCTATCTTCTTATACCGAAGATTCTAGTATACTCTAATTGCTGCTCTCTGAACTATCACTAGTATACAGGACACCAATAGAATCGTAGGGGACCATGACCTTTACAGAGTGCCATGCAAGAGGTAACTGTATTCAATCAAAGAACATGAGGCTTACAGAAGCTTTTCTAATATCACATAGCCCTGATTGCCAAGGTGAAGCCCTTTTCTCTTTCCCCTATCTCATAAGGTTTCTAAGGATTTCAGATTAAGACTGAGTCCAATATTTATAAATAACATGATTTAAGATGTTATCTCTGACTCTAATGCATTAATCTATATGTACAATAAAGGGGATAGCTTAAGAAATATTATTAAATAATATATTAAATGTACCTGTGTATACCAAAAGGAGTAATTTTCAAAAGTAGCATATAATAAAGTTATTAAATAATAACTTTAGATTTCTTATGTTCCAATTATTTCAGTGAAAGTTCAGAGAGTCAAAGGATCCTACATTTTCACATAGGAGCTAGGTCACAAAACACCAGTGTCATGGCAGTGGATTGTGCAGGGCCTGCTGCTAACCACCCCCAACCTCTCTCCATCCTCTGAGTGTGCAGCACAAAAGGCAATGGAGTCCTTGACATGCTGCAACACCCATGTCGGCCCTGCCCTTGGACTGTGTAGCATAAAGGGCACTGGAAGGAACCTGTGCCAAACAAGTTCCACATTCTGTACTAGCTTAGTAATATGCCAGCAATGTCAGCACCTGCCCTGCTCTTGGACTGCACAACCCAGATAAGTCTGGAGTAAATCTTTGCCAGGAGAGCCAAGTTCTGCCCTATCTCATTCTGGCACGCGGGGCAGCTGAAAGGTAATCCACCTGACTATAGTCATAAACCACTCATGCTGGTTGCCTGGCAAGCATCACAGAGGAAACAAGGAGGAGAAAAATCCCCAGCCTCTGCTCTCTATAAGATGCCTAAAATGACACAAACCAAAGCTCTGATCAGCACAGGTTGCAAATATCTGCCATTGTCTGCACAACTCAACACTAAACTGGAAAGGAAATTTTTATTTTTTATTAATATTTTCATTATTGCCAGTTTTTATTTGTATATATATATTTTTTTCTTTCACTTTTCTTTTTCTACTTTTTTTTCTGATACTGGGAATTGAACTCAGATGTGCTCTACCACTGAGCTGTACTTTTCATTTTTATTTATTTATTCTTTTAGTTGTAGATAAACCCAATACTTTTATTAATTTTTATGTGGTGTTAAGGATTGAACCCAGTGCCTCACGTGTGCTAGGCAAATGCTCTACCAATGAGCTACACACCCAGCCCCTTCATTTTTGAGATAGTGCCTTGCCAAGTTTCCAACAAGCCTTGAAACTGCAATCCTCCTGCCTCCGCCTCCCAAATAGCTGGGAATACAGGCATACACCACTCCTGTTTGTTTGTTTGTTTGTTTTAGTTGTAGACGGACACAAGAACTCTGTTTTATTTATCTATTTTTATGTGAAGCTGAGGATCAAACCCAGGGCCTCACACAAACTATGCAAGCGCTCTTCCATTGAGTCACAACCCCAGCCCGCACCCCTGCTCTTAGTAATTTTTTCTTTTCTTCCTTTTTTCTTTCCTTTTCACACTATTTTCTTCTATTCTTTTACTTTTCTACTGCATCACCCCTTTTCCTTTTCTCTTTTACAAGTTGTAATTTTTATTTTCTCTTCTCCTTTTAAAAATTAATTTTATTTTTACTATTTTTTAACACTTTGGTTTATTTTACATTGGTTTCCCCTTTCTTTTCTGTTGCTGTTATTTTTGTTTTTACTTTTTTTTTTTTGGTACCAGGGTTGAACCCAGGGGTTCATAACACTGAGCCACATCCTCAGTCCTTCTTTTATTTTAAAACAGGATCTCTTAAGTTGCTTAGGGCCTTGCCAAGTTGCTGAGGCTGGCCTTAACTTGCAATTCTCCTTACTCCTTTGAGCTGTTGGGATTACAGGCATGTGCCACCATGTCCAGTTACTTTACTTTATTTATCTGGTTTGTTTTTAATATATTGTTGTTATTATTCTCTGTTTTCTCCTTTCTATGCCATGGTTGGGACAGAATCTGGTACATCAATCATACTAGTTGTCCTATTGCTGAGTTCCACTCTCAGCCCAGCTCAGAAAAAGTGCACCTTACTCCAGCTGGAACCTAGGCCCACTTGTACTCTGGTGCATAATTCACCTGAAAGAATAGGGACATAAAAACACCAGTCATTAGCCCAGCTCCAATCAGACACATCAGGGTGCAGTTGCTGAAGTTCTGCTTCTGGACCCCTATGACAACAGCAGTGAGAAATAGCACAACAGTTGTGGACACTGCATCTATGAGGGACTTCAGCACAAGTTGCTTCCACACCCTATGAGACTATATGTGCTGACAAGGCTGGGGAATAACCACTGAGGGTGTACCTCATACCCATTGTTATCTACACCATACCTGTTCTAACTACCAGAGGGACCACTGTTGTGGGTTCCCTCAGATCAACACAGCACACACGGTGTCAAAACCCATTAATCACACCTAATGAAGTCACAGGGAGATTACATTATAGAGACCAACTGAAATTAAAGTCAACACTACACAACAAACCAATATCCAAGGGCACATCATCAACAGAAGGTTGCTTACTAAGAAGGCCCTCACATAAAAGTGGAAGAGATATTCACCCCAACAGCTGTGCAAATCTCAACACAGAAACACAGTAATATATAATATATATTATATATATATATATATTATATATATATTACTGTGACACCTCCTAATGTTCATAGCTCTCCAGTAACTGATTCCAAAGATGTTTAAGTGGATGAAATGCCAGACACAGAAGTCAAAAGAATCATTTTTATAAAAAGCTCAATGAATTCCAAGAGGATGCAGGATATGATGGAGTAATTATCAAGATAGAGATTTTTAAAAAGAATCAAACAGAAATCTTGGAAATAAAAAGCTCAATAAGTCAGATAAAAAATTCAGTAGAAATCATCACCAGTAGACTAGATCAAGAGGTACAGAGTATATCAGACCTTGAAGTTAATACCTTTAGGAATTATCACATTCAGACAGTCAAAAAAAAGGAAAAAAATAAGGAAGAATGAAGAAAGCACAAAAGAACTCTGGACACCATTGTAAGACCATACCTATGTGGAATAGATAAAAGGAGAAGACTACAAGCTGAAAGTATAGAAAACCTATTCAGCACCAGGCATGATGGCACTTGTCTGTAATCCCAATTACTTGGAAGCTTAGGCAGAAAGATCCCAAGCTCAGGACCAGTCTGGGTAACCTAGTGAAATGCTGTCTCAAAGTAAAAAGTACTGACTGAATAGCTCCGTGATATTCACCTAGCATGCAATAAGCCCTTGGTTCAATCTCCAGTACTGCAGAGAGAGAGAGAGAAGAGAAATAAGAAAACTTATTTAATGATGTAATAGCAAGAAAATTTCCAAATCTTGGAAAAGACATGGACATACAGGTATAAGAGGCATTCAGAACCCCAAATAGACAAAACCAGAAAATAAAATCTCCATGACATATTATAAAGTCTCAAAAGTATAGCACAAAGAAAGAATATTAACAGTTGCAAGAGGCTGGGTATGATGGTACATGCCTGTATTCCCAGTGACTCAGAAGGCTGATGAAGGAGAATCACAAATTTGAAGTCAGCCTCAGGCAACTTAGCAAGATCCTGTATCAAAAGAAAAAATAAAAGAGCCAGGGTTTTAGCTCAGTGGTAATGTGCCCCTGGGCTCAATCTCCAGTACAACCAAAACAAAACAACAACAAAAAAGAAAAATTGCAAAGGGGGCTGGGGTTGTGACTCAGTGGTAGAGTGTTTGCCTAGCATACATGAGGCACTGGGTTTGATCCCCAGCACCACATTAAAAAAAAAAAAAAAAGAAGAAGAAGAAGAAGAAGAAGAAAAGAAAGAAACCTAAATAAACAAATAAGGTATTAAAAAAAATTGCAAGGGAGAAGCACCAAGTCACAATTAAAGGTAAACCCCTCAGCATAACAGAAGATTTCTCAGAATAATCTCAAAAGGGCTGGGGAGATAGCTCAGCTGCTAGAGTGACCTGAGTTCAATCCCCAGTACCGCAAAAAAAAAAAAAAAAAAATCTCTAAAGCCCAGGAGAGCAGAGCATGGAAAGATTATCTCAAGTCCTGAAAGCAAATCACTACCAGTCTAGTTTTAATACCCAACGAAGGTATCCTTCAGAACCTAGAAGAAATAAAGACCTGCCATGCTAAGCATAAACTAAGGGAATTCATGACCAATGCTAACCAGCATCATAGAAGATACTTGTTGATTTGACTAAAAACAAAACCCAATAATATGATGCAAGAAACTCACCTCACTGTCAAAGATACAGACTGAAAGTGAAGGGATGGAAAATGTTATTCTAAGTAAATGGAATCCAAAAGCAAACAGGAGTAACTATACTTACATAAGAGAGACTTTAAGCCAAAATCAGAAGAAACAAAGAAGGTCATTACACATTGATAAAGGTAACAATTTATCAAGAAGATATTATTGTAAATATAACTGCACTGAATATAACAGTACCCAATTTTATAAAACAAATATTACTAGATATAAAGGGAGATATCAGGCTCCAATACAATAACAGTGGGTGGCTTGAACACCCTATTCTTACCAAAAGATAGAGCAGTAGGACAAAAAATATCAACAATGAAACATGAGAGTTAAACAACAGATCAAATAGTCTTAACAGACATACACAGAATATTCCACCCAACAGCTGGAGAACACATATTCTCTTCATCAGCACATGGATCTTTTCCAAAACACATAATATATTAGGCCATAAAGCAAGTCTTAATAAATTCAAAAAGCTGAAATAATTTTATCAAATTATAATAGAATGAAACTAGAAATCAACAGCAAGAGAAAACTACAGAAATTATATACTCTTGAACAAACAGTGGGGCACTGAAAAAATTGGGGGGAGGATTACAATATTCATAGACTCAAATGAAAATAAACTCAACATACTGGAACCTATGGGTTACGGTAAAAGTCATAGTAAGAAGTTTATAGCTATGAATACCTAGATTAAAAAAAACAGATCTTAAATAAATAATCTAATAATGTATCTTAAGGTCTCAGAAATATAAGAACAAACTAAACCCAAAATCGGAAGAAGGAAAGAAATAACAAAGATCAGGGTAGAAATAAATGGAATACAGACTAAAAAAAAAAATAATAATAATATAAAGGATCAATGCAACAACTGGTTCTTTGAAACAACAAAATTAACAAACCCTACACTAAACTAACCAAAAAGAGAGATAAAACACAAATAAATAAAATAAGAGATGAAAAAGGGGATATTACAAAAGATACCACCAAAATTCATAGCATCGTTAGGTAATACTTTGAAAAACTATACACCAATGAACTGGAAAATTTAGAAATGGATTTCTGGACACAAACAACTTACCAATTTTTAACCAAGAGAATATAAAAAACATAAATATATCATTAACAAGCGGTAATAATGAGGCAGTAATAAAGTCCCTCAACAAAGAAAAGTCAAGAACTGGACATGTTACTGCTGAATTTTAACAGATTTTAAAGAACCAACCCAAGTTCCTCAAACTATGTTATTAAAAAAAAAAAAAACTATAGACAAATGATGCAGGGAAAACTAAATATCAACATGTAGAGGACTGAAACTAGATCCCTATTTTTCACCCTGTTAAAAAGAAAAGAAAAAATCAGCTCAAAATGGATCAAAGACCTTGTGCATGATCTATAACTCTGAAACTAGTAGAGGAAGACACAGGGAAACATTTTTAACATGTAGGCACAGGCAATGATTTCCTGAACAGGACTTCAGTAGTTCGGGAAACAAAAGCAAGAATTGACAAATAGAATTAGATCAAATTAAAAAGCTTCTGCACAGGAAAGGAAACAATCAACAGAGTAAAGAGACAATTTACAGAATAGGAGAAAGTCTTGCCAGCTATTCATCTCACAGAGGATTAATATCCAGAATACATTAAGAATTCAAACAGTTTCAACAACAAAAGTATAAGTAATCCAATCAAAAAGAGCAAAAGTTCTTAACAATTTCTCAAAAGAAGTACAAATGGCATATGAAGATGAAAATACATACATATATTTCATATGTATGTATATGAAAATTTTCAATATCTTTAACCACAAGGAAATGCAAATCAAAATTATACTGAGATTCCATCTCACCCTAGTCAGAATGGCTATAACCAATAATAATAATAATAATAATGACAAAATAACAATGACAACAAATGCTGGTAAGGATATGGAGAAATAGGACCCCTTACAAGCTGTGGGAAGTCACTAAGGAAAACAGTATGGAGGCTCCTCATATACAAACAAACAAAAAATCTAAAAACAGAAATACCATATGATCCAGCCATATCACTCTTGGGTACTTTTCCAAAAGCAAAGAGGTCGACCTACAAAAGAGATATCTGCATACTCATGTTTATTGCAGCACTATTCACAATAGTTAGGCTATGGAATCAGTCTAGGTGCCCATCAACAGATAAAAGAATAAAGAATTTTAGGTACATATACACAACAGAGAATTATTCAGCCACAATGAATGAAACCATGTTATTTTCAGGAAGATGGATGGAACTGGAATACATCACATTAACTGAAATAAGTCAGACACAGAAAGACAAGTACTGCATATTTTCTCTTATACATCCAAAAGAAAATTAAAAAAAAAAAAAAAAAAAAAAAAAAAAAAAGGACCCAAAAGTAGAAGAGTGACTTTTAGAGAAGGTAAAGACAGCTGTGGGGAGGAATGAGAGAGAGGTAGAAAAGAGAAGATAAAAGGGAAGGCAGACATGATCAAAGTATGGCATACACAGTCATGGAAATATCACAGTAAAACCCATTCATTTGCATGATTAACATTCATTAATAATTATAATTTTTAAAAATCCCCCCCCAAAAGAATCCACATATTTTAATGGGAATTTATACTCTTCCCCAAAGGCTTTTATGTAGGTTGCCTCAAAGAAAGCTCCAACAATGTAAGCAATCAAGGAATGAAAACAAAAGGGAAGAAATAAACCTGTTCAGCCACATTACACACTAAGAATAGAATACCACATTTATACTTTACCTGCAGGCTTAAGGTCTCCTATTCGAATAATGTGTGGCCAATGCTGGAGTGTTTTAGCAAAAAAAGGGTTGGTTACTCCTAATATGACAGAGGGCCTATATAAAAATAAAACAAAACAAAATTTGAAAAGGTAAGAAAAAGATGAATGTTAAACCTATGAAGCATAATTTATAATTTCCTTTGAGTGAACAATATATAGATTATCTTTTCCTTTACTTAATTTATTAAATATCAATTATGTCCAGGCAACATATTTAGTACTACAAATAAAGATGAAAAGCACACAGAAAACAGGGCATATATACCCAAAGGTGATGCCAAAAATTATGACACTGAAGGTAATATAAAATGCACAATAATCACAAAGAAGGCCTGTGGTCTGCTAGAGTATTAAAGGACAGACTCACCAAAGAGATGACATTTACACGAAGACATGAAAGATGAATAGTTTTCTGTCAAGTGGATAATGGAGGTTAAGGGTAATGCAGGAGAACAAACAGTAAATGCCATGCAATGAGATGAGATGGTAGTCTATTCATAGAACTACACATAGTTCAGCATTCATGGAACACAAAGTGGGAAGGATGAGTAGCCAGAAATGAGAGCAGACAGGCAGGTACCAAGTTTATATCTAAGAAATTTAACGGGCTGGGAGATAGCTCAGTCAGTAGAGTGCTTGCCTTGCAAGCACAAGGTCCTGGGTTTGATCCCCAGCACCGCAAAAAAAAAAAAAAAAAAAAAAAATAAAAAAAGAAATTTAGATGTTATCTTATATGCCGAGAAGTTATTAGAGAACCAAGAGGAGACAAGTCATATGAATGAAAAAAAAAGAGCTGCCCTACAAAGAAGGGAAGGGAATAGGAGGAAAGCAACAGTGGATATGAGAAAGACTAGAGACAGTAAGACTGGTAAGGGAGCAATAGAAAGAATAAATGTTATGAAAGAAATTTTAGGATGCCGAACTGAAAGAATTTGGTTAAAATTTGACAGAGGGCACATTGAGGAGAAATTTATGACAATTTGAGTTTCTGATAACTAAGTAAAAACTATTGCCATTTACACAAAAAGTAACAGGTATGAGATTAGGGTAGAAAAGAGCGAGTAAAAAAGAATTGAGTTTGAACATGTTTACTTTCAGATGAAATTAAGACATGCAAGTGGCAATGTGCTTACACAACAAAACCCTGAATATAGGACTGGGGTTGTGGCTCAGTGGTAGAGCGCTCGCCTAGCATGCATGAGGCCCTGGATTTGATCCCCAGCGCTACGTTAATAAACAAAATAAACATATTGTGCCCATCTACAGCTAAAAATAAAAAAAATTTTTTACAAGCCTGGGTACATAGGTCTGAACCCCACAGATCTGGGGTAGGAAGATATGTTTCAGTCATTAATAGAGGGTTTTGTTTTTCTGTTTGTTTTTTAAACGGGTTTCTAAATGCAGACTTTTATTATTTTTTTTTATAGACTGCATTTTGATTCACTGTACACAAATGGGGAACAACTTTTCTATGGTTGTACACAATGTAGATTCAAACCATTTGTGTAATGATACATGTACATAGGGTAATGATATCTGTCTCATTCCACCATCTTTCATCCCCCCGCCTCCTCCCTCTCTCATTTCCCTCTACCTAATCCAAAGTTCCTCCATTCTTCTCTTATCCCCCACCTCCCCACCCCCACTATGTACGTATCATCATCCACTTATCAGAGAAAACATTTGGTCTTTGGTTTTGGGGACTGGTTTATTTCACTTAGCCCGATATTTTCCAATTCCATTCATTTACTTGACATAATTGTATTCTTCTTTATGACTGAATAATATTCCATTGTGTATATAGTTTCTTTATCCATTCATCTATTGAAGGGCATCTAGGTTGGTTCCAAAAATCTAGCTATTGTGAATTGAGCTGCTAAAAACACTGATGTGGCTGCCTCACTGTAGTATGATGATTTTAAGTCCTTTGGGTATAAACTGAGGAGTGGGATAACTGGGTCAATAGGTGGGTCCATTCCAAGTTTTCTGAGGAACTCCATATTGCTTTCCAGAGTGGCTGCACCAATTGTTTGCTTTTGGTACTGAGATTGAACCCAGGGGCACTTAACCACTAAGCCACAACCCAGCCCTCTTTATTTTTTGAGACAGGGTCCTGCTAAGTTGCTCGGGACCTCATTAAACTGCTGAAGCTGGCTTTGAACTTGCAATCCTCCTATCTCTTAAGTTACTGGGATTACAAGTGTGTGCCACCACAACTGGCAGTAGAGGGTCTTTTCTCTTTCTTTCTTTGCTTTCTATTTTCTTTTTTTTCCCCCATTACAGCGGATTGAACCCAGAGCGTTGAAAACATTAGGCAAGCCCTCCACCACCAAGCTACACTCCCAGTTCCTCATATAATGTTTTATCAGAGGTCATGGGTACTGGCAAGACTACACAGAAAGAATTATCAGAATGAAATCAAGACCAGAACACAACACTGGAGAACATCAACACTTAGGAAAAAGTCTGTAAAACAGACTGAAATGTACCCGAAAGCCAGAAAAGAGTGGGATCAAGAACTAAAATATTTCTAAGAAAGAAAAGGTAGAAAAAAAAATAGTGCAATAATGTATCATCTGGGTCAGGAAGTGAGAAATGACTTGATGAATATGGCAAAAAATA
The DNA here is from genome assembly GCF_902686445.1 of Sciurus carolinensis. NCBI lineage: Eukaryota > Metazoa > Chordata > Mammalia > Rodentia > Sciuridae > Sciurus > Sciurus carolinensis. Next base: position 51,665,293 of record NC_062229.1, on the reverse strand, counting down.
AATTCATGAATGCAGAGAAGTCGACCTGCAATCGACTGAGAAGTAACAAGAAAATCAAGAAGTGTAGACATTAAACAGAGATTTTTGTTGTTGTTTTAGAAACTCAGCTGTGAAAAGACAATAAGCAATAGAACAGCAGCTGAAAGAAAAAGGGAAAATTATTCTTTCCTTCCTACATATTGGAAAGATTTTTCATAATGACAGCAGGAACAAAAGTACAGTCTAATGACAATACAGATTCCATTAATTGCCCAAATAAGTTAGTTACACTTGAAATATTATTTATTACCAGCAGCTAGCTCCTCAAACCTTTCTTAATAAAAATCACTCTGCCTATAATTAAACATTTAAGTTAAAAATTTATTACCAAAAATACTTCTACATAATTTTGGTTATAAAGTTAATATCTGATGAATAAAAGTTATTCTGTTTACTCACGGAGCTTGAGTACGAGTAGTATATTCTTTGAATTCACTATCATGAATAGTGAAATAAGGTCGGAAATCACTGAAGTACTTTAGTGGAGAAATACAGCTGTGGAACAAGAAGAACATGTAAAACAATGGACAAAAATTAAAGGTCCTACTCTATAACTAGAAACATCTGTATAAACCGTATATACCCACTGGGATAACTTATTTATTTTGATAAAATAACAAATTCATTTTAGGGAACTAAAAAAACAAATGGAAATATGCAATGTGGAAAGGTATAATGAAAAAACATTGATTTTGGTGCAGAAAATAGTGTGAAATTCTGTCTCTCCCATTCACTAGCTATGTGTCTTTGATTAAACCCTTACCATTCGCATGCTAATAGTTTTCAAGATCTAACTTCAGGTATGTGAATGAACATGCTTGTTGCTCATAACAACAAAGACAGAGTTCTAGCCCTCATGGAACTGGAATCAATTTTCTTGTTCATAAAATTGTGGTATAATAAATACTACCTTCTGACAGAATTACTGTGTAAGTAGTAATGTATCGGGAAACATACAGATGGGAAAGTGCAGCAAATATCACCATCAGGAAGGAATACTCACTTAACAAGGGCCAGTACGGTTTCTGATGACTCTGATGGTGATGGTGCCATGACCACAAGGGGCTCCCCCAATAGCACCAGCTCCCAAAGCATCTGACTATGAAGGAAAACTGGGCAGAAACACCTGGAAGGTGTTTATAGAGAAGAAATATTTTGTTATTTATCCAATCCTGTTTTTTAAATCCCTAGATAATCATTCAAAAAACTTGACATTAATCTAAATTCTTCCTGGTATTTGTATCTTGATGTGATATACTAATTGAAAACATGGCAATGTATAATCAAAAGCTTTATTTATTTATTTAGTAGTGCTGGGATTAAATCCAGGGCCTTGAGCATACACTACCATTGAGCTACTACCCTGGCTCCCTCACTTTTCTTATAAGTGTCAGGGTCTCACTGTGTTACCCAGACTGACCTCAAACTTATGATCCTCTGCATTAGCCTACCAAGTAGCTGGGACTATATGCATGCACCACACACTAGCTTCTAAGTTCTTTTATACACATGAAAATATATATCAATTTGACTCATGTCAATTTTTTAAAATTAAATACATTATTGACAAATTAAATAGCTGATAAACAAAAGCATATAAACTGTTTTACTATATGATATCTGTATTTTATTAATATTCTATTTTATTAATATTAATAATTTGAATTTCTGATCTAAATACTTTGAAGGAAATTTTAAAAATTAATTTTCTAAGGGGGCATTTATTGTATATACTTAATTTATGAGCTAGTGCTAGGCTCAGTGGTAGAGCATGTGCTTACTATCATGCCTGAGGCCCTGGTTCAATCCGCAGTACCACAAAAATATGAAGAAGAAAAAAGCCAATGCCTTTTTCACTTATTTTTATGATCATATTCAATAGTAGGAAAAGGGGAGAACAGAGTAAGAAATTTCATTTGTAACTGTGAACCATCAATTCAGATAATTCACTACCTTCAGACCAATAAAAAAGGCAGTACGTGTGTGTATGCTTTTTTTTTTTTTTTTTTTTTTAACTTTTTTTGTACTAGGGACTGAGTCCAGGGGTGCTTTATCACTGAATTACATCCCCAGTACTTTTTATTTTGAGACAGTCTCACAAAGTTGCTGAAGCTGGCCTCAAACTTGTTATTCTTTTGCCTGTCTCCCAAGCTGCTCACTTGGCTCAATTCTTTTGATAGTAAAAATAATAGGGGGCTATTCAATCAGAGAAAATAAATACAAACATGAAAATGGAGAAAACTAGAATAAACCCTGTCACAGTGCTCTGTAACTGAGGATATCAGTATAACTTAGTGGTTATCAATATATATAGGTACAGAAATAAATATGTATATAAGATACATATTATGTGTGTCTATGTGCATTTATTCCCTACCCCCCACCCAACACACCCTAGTTCTATCCACTAAGAAGGTCTAAAAGCAATGATATCCCATACCTATTGTCTACTTTGACAATGGGTAGAAAGTCAAAATCTCTTCATTCTCAAGATACAAGGAGATATGAGAGGGGAAAGTCATAAAAATATGCCTAGGAACCAATGGTCACGTAAGATAAGTGCTCCTTACTGACTCTAAGCCAAGAAAATGTCAGTTTCTTTCAACTAGTTTAGAAAACTGCTCATTTCCAATCTCAACTATAAAAGTTAATATAGGACTGTTTCTGTGGTTAACAGAAGAGAGATGAAACCAAACACATGGTCTTCAGAATCAACAGTAGCCTAACAAGTCTTGTACAAGTAAAAGGAGGCACACGGGTCCCTAAATTCAATTGCAATCTCTGCCACTCAGCCTCATAAGCCTTTCCAGATCAGATGTCTGTTCTTTGCTTTCAAACTTAGTCTTGGTATAATTATAGTGCTTCAATATAATTGGTATATATTTAAATTCTCATTCAGATTCATATATATATATATAATTAAGTTCTACACACACAAAATAGAATATTGTTATAGACAAAATGCTAATCTAATCATCAGATATTAAATGCTTCACGTAGTACTATCACTGTGTGAGATTATTTTTCAAAGTTTAGTTTTCTAAATACTTTGAGAAGTATTAAAAAAACAACAAACTGGGTTGGGGATATATCTCAGTGATAGAGTACTTGCCTAGCATATACAAGGTCCTGGACTCAATCCCTAATCTTGCCAAAGCAGCAGCAGCAACAGCTGCAGCAACAACAACAACAACAACAGTAACAACAAACATCCTAGTTTGAAAACATTAACAAGTAAGATATTCAAGAGACACTAATCAAAGGTGTTAGTGAGGGGGGTAATTATTATCATAGCACAGATATCAGTAATTTTTTAAACATACAAAAAATAAAGACAATAATGTAAAATCCCCATATACATATCACCTAGAACTAACAATTAGTATTTGCTGTTTTTACATCATTTATTTTTTTCTTACTGACGTGTTTTAAAATAAAGCACAAACCTCATGACATTTCACCTGAAAATACTTCAAAATGCATCTCCAAAAATAGTGTATATTCTAACATCACTAAAAAAGTGTACTTTCTTTTTTTGTTGTTTTGTTTTTTTGCGGTGCTGGGGATTGAACCCAGGGCCTTGTGTATGCAAGGCAAGCACTCTACCAACTAAGCTATATCCCCAGCCCCGCCCCCCAAAAAAGTGTATTTTCTAACATCATTCCAAAACCATTCATACCAAAGAAAAAACAATCTGCTTTTACCATATAATAGCCAGCCCATATCCAAATTTCTCTGTCAAAGCTTATTAAAATGCAGGCAGCCAGGGATGAACCATTAACCATTAATTGAAAAAAAAATTTCCTTTTTGTACTAGGAATTAAACCCAGGGTGTTTTACCACTGAGCTATATCCTTTTTATTTTGAGGCAGGGTCTCACTAAGTTGCTTGGGTCTTGCCAAGTTGCTAAGGCTGGCCTCAAACTTGTCATCCTCCTGCCTTAGCCTACCAAATCACTGGGATTACAGGTATGTGCCACCACAACTAGAGAACACTGATTTTGCTTTCTTTTTTTAAGGCTGGTAAACACTGATTTTTATCATGTAAAACTTTATGAGTGGGCTGGGGTTGTGGCTCAGTGGTAGAGTGCTTGCCTAGCAGGTGTGAGGTACTGGGTTCAATCCTCAGAACCATATATAAATAAATTAAAGGCACTGTGTTCATCTACAACTAAAAATATTTTTAAAAAACATTGAGTGTTTTCTTTCAATTTTTTACATATCCTATATAAGAACATTCATTTTTCTCAACAAACAATATCACAAAGCAAGAGAAAAAAATGCAGTTAACAAGTTTTTTCTTTACCTGAAAAGATCCACCTCATGAACAGTAGGTAAAATAACAGATATGTGTGTGTCTACCTAAGAGATAAAAGAGAAAAATAATAGAGAAGATATCACTAAAAGCTGCAGAAACTGATTTTGGAAATATGCTTATCTCATGATCAATAAGCCAGGTTTCCCTGTCTACCTTTTTAAAATTCCCTTCTGCTAGAAGCAATCAGAGAGAATGGGTCTTATCAATCTCCCATAGAATAGCAGAAGACAGAAAACATAGATACTATGGATAAAGAATTCAATAATCAGATGTTAGATTAGTTCACAAACTGTATGAAATAATATCATTGATATTAGTTGATATATGTAACAGAAAAAAAACAGTTTTCATACTGCTCTCAATTTTCACTCAGTTCAATGAACAAAGGGAATGCTAACACACCAGTTAAAACATTTCAAAACAAAAATTCAACCCCACCCATGAACAGATGTTGCTTTTGGAAAATTGGAATGGAATCATAACTATAAAATCTTTGTGTGTGTTTGTGTGTGTGTGTGTATGTGCTTGTATTACTGAGGACCAAACCCAGGAACGCTCCTTTTCAAAATTTTTTATTTTGAGACACAGTCTCCCAACGTTGCTGAGGGTAGCCTTAACTTGCAAAACTCCTGCCTCAGTCTCCTGATTCACTGGGATTATAGGCAAGCACCACTGTACCTGGCACCACAGAATCCTTTTGACTGAGTCTCTTAAAATCAGATGTCTACTGACCACTCTTCTAAAATAACTGCTTTTGCCAGAATTAAGCCTTTTTTTTTTTTTAACTTTTGTAGTTCTAGGTAGACACAAAACCTTCATTTTATTTATTTATGTGTGGTGCTGAGGATCAAACCCAGTGCCTAACACATGCTAGGTGAGTGCTCTACCACTGAGTCTGTGACTCAGCCCCAAATAAAGCCTTTTTTGAAAAAAAAAAAAATTTATATTCCCCTTGTCCTCTCAATCAAAGTTCTGGGTTCTCCAGTGTCTCCTGGAGAAATACCAGGGGCAAAAGAAAACTAAGAAACATTAGAAAGTTTATTATGAGTTCACTTAAAAATTATTCAATGGAAAATTTTAGTAACATGCAGAAATATATAATAAACAAACTGCATTTGCTAGTATAAAAACTCTGTGATCATTTCACCATAGCATCATACTACCTGCTGAGTTAACTGTACTATTTGAGTTGTCCCAGGCTTGTCATAACATGTGGGAATCCGTACCTAAAAAAGAAAAAGATTATTTTTGGTCATAAAAAAACAAGAATGAGAAGTACCCTATCTTGCTGCTAAAATGTATACTCAGCAATGTCTAAAAAGCTATAAAAACTAAGTATTTATATCAGATTTTAAAACAGGCTATGTTAATTTTAGCCACAGCAGAAAGTAAGTGAACCAAGGACTCCATAACTACATGCACAAAGAAATCACTAACCCACTGAGAAGCAAAACTGTTGAAAAACAGAAAAAGGACATCAACCTCTTACTGTTTCCTGTTTATTATCCCAATCTTTGCTTCACTGATATACACCCAAACACACCCTCTTAATCTTGCCAAGTTTTTGGATAAATCCCACAGGAAAAAATGAGAACTCTTAACCCAGAACTATCAGTGTTACTTTTCATGATTTCCCATGGAAAAATAGAATACACATAAAAAAATAAGAACATCTAAAAAGAGAACATTTAAAAAAAAAATAAGTCAACTTGTTGGTGAATTGCAAAGCCTGAAAATAAAATGCTAATTAATTTTTTAAAAAATCACCTTAACAGAGAATAACCAGGGATAGACATGTTTGGTCTGACATTACATGTTAAGATCATTTAGGACTGAGAACCAATGGGTTTCCTAATTTCTCTTAATTTTTTTAGTAATTCATACTCAATTCAAAAAGTGAACTGTTTCTGCTTACTACTCATCACTGGAGGCAGTGGTGGAAACATGAGTTATAGAATTCTAGGAAGTAACATTTATGTTCACATAAATTACATAGGAATGAGACTTTCTGAAAACTCCATAGGATGCAATGGAACTAGAACTGCATGGTTGTGAGACTAATGATTCTGTGAAGCAGAATGAATTATGGTTTCTCTGTAATGCTTCACATCAATAAACAAGCGAAAACAATGATGCTATTAAATGTTATAAGGAAGTTAAGAAGCAAAATCCATGTGTGAACTTCCTACAAAGTTCTTTAAAAAGGAGACAAATGAGCTAAAAGCTATTACCTTCATCACCACCCCCATGATGGGCAGGTGTAATGTTTTCCCTGGCACTGGAGCAGGCCATCGATCAACATCATTACAAGCTGAAAAATATTTTCAAACAAAATGTTTTCTTAGTGTTAAGTAGAAATATTAAAGTATTAAAATGGGGTGTTAAAAATTAGAACTCTACTTTCTATAAAGCAGGAAAAATATACTGGGAAGAATGAAGATAAAATAAAAGTGTAAGTGACGAAAACATCTTAACATTTCACTCAGAAACATGTTTTAGGTTCAATCCCCAGCACTGCAAAAAAAAAAAAAAAAAAAAAAAAAACATCCTCTAGGTTATAAAATTAGTTTATATATATATATATAAATATATATATTTATATATATATATATTAGTTTATATATATATATTTTTTTTATTTTGAAACAGGGTCTGATTAAGTTGCTTAGGGCCTCACTAAATTGTTCAGGCTGACCCTGAACTTGCAATCCTCCTGCTTCAGTCTCCAGAATTGTTGGGATTACAGTTCTGCATCACTGGGCCTGGTTAATAATTTTTTGAAAGCAACAAATTAATAGATTTAAAGGGAGTTCTCCTGTTCATTTATTTTTTATGGTACTGGAGACTGAATACTGGGGTACTGAGCTACATCCCAGGACCCGCTTCCCCCCCCCTTTTTTTTTTTTAAGACAGGGTCTAGCTAAATTGCTGAGGCTAGCCTCAAACTAGCAATTCTGCTTCAGTCTCTACAGCTGCTGGGATTACAGATGTGCACCTGACTCCTATTCACTTATTACTAAAATTAGCTACGAATACACACCACCTTAAAAAGAGGCTTCCATCTGTATTAAGTTACTAGTTCAATAATACTGAGAACTGTCAACTCAAAATTCATTTATTACTATCCTAAAAATAGATGTTGACTGTGTTGTTAGAGGAGATAACAATAGATGCCATTTTTGCTGTTTGTTGAAAAAAATGCGAAACAAATAATTTTATTTCTCTACCCTACCAAATAACCCTTAAATTCTTCTGATTTTTTAAAGGTCAACTTCATTTCTATCATGTATTTCCAGTAAAGTTTTTTAGACTCCTTTGTAAAGGTACATAACTCTTATAATGGTTAGCTTACCTGCTTCCAAATAAGGTTCATTCTTTTCAAAATACTCTGGTGCTATCTGTTTGAGCACGGTGTGAAAAAAATGAATGTAAGGTAGTTTGCTGATCAAAACCAAAGACTGGAGGGGGAAAAAGAAACAATGTTTCTTTTAAATATCTAATGATTATAATTTGTGTTTGCCATTCATGTCTTGCATTTGGAACAATTACTAACAAGTAAAATCCATCAGTAAGTATGCATTTTGAAATAAAAAGGCTTTTATAGCAGATAGCTAAAAGGAAACAAAACTATAGCTATAGAATACATAAAGTTTAACCTTACTATCACACTTGAAAAGCATAAAGGAATAATTCCAATGTGTCTGTACTTTAGGAAAATTTCTTATAAACAGACTGTCATGGATAATTTCCAAAGCCTAGCTACTATTGTCCATAGCATAGTGACAATAGGAATTAGTCACATAAATTGTCCTATTAAAGAAAGAACAAACTGTGATGCTTTCCCCAGAGACCTATGACTGTTGTGTTCTATAGTTTGTCACAGCCATCTAGTTAGAAATTGTGGCTCCCCAGTTTGATTACTTCAGATTTGGATTATGCTGATTTCTTTTAATTGAAATTTTTCTAGAAAAACACTCTAGCTTTCCATCCAGCATTGATTGGTGATCAGGACAAATTTTGATTACAAATGGAAAAGATGTAACCTGCTAGCTGGGATTAAACAGCTAATTAACTGAATTGTTTTTTTCTCTTTTAAGGAAGAAAAAGACTAAGTATACAATAGAAACAGTGGTGGTTAAGAAGTTGCTAAAATTTACTTACTGGCTCTTCAAAAAAAAGATACACAAGCTTTTATTAGTTGTAACAACATTACAATCTGTTTGTTCTTTCCCATATTCTAAAATGTCAAAATTAGGTAGACTCTTCCATATATTAACAAACTTACACTCAGAAGCCCAGCACAAAGATAACAAAACTCAATAGCAGTTAAAAATCTAGGGATAGGTATCCATAATCTAAAAAACACAGATAAAGTATAAACTCCAGTATGTTTAAAGATAAAATATCAAAAAATTGAAGATCATTAAATGTATTTATTTCTATTTTTCTAATCACAGTACAGAAATATTTTTTTACTAGTGTATATGAAAATTACCTTCTGAAAGTAGCCTCTTTTAAGGGTTTTATCTCGAACTTGCCGAAAATACACATATCCATAAAAATAAGCAGGATCTTTCTAAGAAAGAAGTGAACAAAAAATAAATAGCAGTCCTTTAACATTAACGATAGCTTCCTTTATAAACCCAAATCGAGACTACTCATACCACTCCATCCCCACATTTACACAAATAATTATTAATGACAGAAAACTACCTCAGGATTCTAATTTACTTCTATAATTCCCAAGAGCATTATAATGTTTCCAGAACATATTATAACTTGTAATTTTATAAGGTCTCTTTTATTCACATGCTCAATTGTTTTTGTTTTTGTTTTTTAAAATTGTTTTGGTAGTTGTAGATGGATGCATGCCTTTATTGTATTTGTTTATTTTTATGTGGTGCTAAGGATCAAACCCACTGCTTCACACTTGCTAGGCAAGCACTAGCTGCCTACTGAGCTACAGTCCTGGCCCCACATGCTCAATTCTTATCAATTAGATTCAGTTAAATTCAGCTATATAATAAAGTTAATAAAGCAAAAGCAAATTTCTGAAAGCTATCAGAGGTAATGAAATAAATCAGTTCTATAGTAATAAGACCTTAAGTTTCTTCTCACACGGACATTTTTCTATGACTACTTTTCCAACCTTTAAGTAAACTGGTAAATCTTTGTCAAATTGATCCAGGAGACAATGCAGTGACACCCTCCTCCCAGAAGACTGTCGAAATCTAAAACAAAACTGGGTATCTCCAAGACAACCTAATAAAAACAAAAATGAAAGAAATTAAGGATAGCATAGTGTAATATTTATCCAGTTTCATCAACTTTTGAGCTAAAGGAATCATATGAACCATTTTTTAAAATATTTTTAGTTGTAGATGGACGTAATACCTTTATTTTATTATTTTTATGTGGTGCTGAGGACCGAACCCAGTGCCTCACAAGTGCTAGGCAAGCACTCTACCAATGAGCTACAGCCCCAGTCCTTGTATGAATCATTTTAACCAGTTCTGTCATGTTTTTTTTTTTTTGTTTGTTTTTTGTTTTTTTAAAAAAGGGGATCCTAAAACTTCATGTGTCTCAGGCTGGGGTTGTAGCTCAATGGTACAGTGCTTGCCTAGCATATGTGAGGCACTGGTTCAATTCTCAGCACTGCATATAAATAAATAAATAAAGGACCATCGAAAACTAAAAATTAAAAATAATAAAAAATAAAAACGTCACATGCCTCAAAAGATAACTTAAACCATCTCTGTTGGTTAGAGGCAAAGTCATAAGTAAATGTACTTATTTTCCCTTTTTTTCCTCGTTTGGTGGTATTTGGCATTAAACCCAGGTGTGCTCTACCACTGAGCTACATCCCCAGCCCTTTCTATTTTTTGAGACAAGACTGAATTCATGATGCTCCTGCTTCAGACTCCCTCACAGCTGAAATTACATGCATATGCCACCACACCCAGTTAAAGCATGTCTTAACTCCAAAGTCTTTAATTTTTCTTTAATTTTTCTGTTCCATTTCCCCCTCCGTGTAATTAAAAAATTTTGGAAACTGTTGCTATTGAGCAAAAGAAGCCAAATACAAAAGAATATTGTTCAAATCCGTCTATATAAAAAAAAATTTAAAGCAGATAAAACTATAGCGATTAGAAGTACATGATTGGATGATAAAAGTATAAAAAAAAAAGCAAGAAATTTATAACAATTAGGATAGTGGTTACATTTGAAGGATGAAGGGGAATAATGTTGGAGGTAGTATAAAGAGGCTTCTGAAATTTTAGCCAAGTTCTGTTCCTTGATCTTGGATGTGTTTCATATTTCACAATAAAATCTCTTCCCCACCCACACACATCTCACCCAGTACTGATCGAACTCAGGGCTTCACATATACCAGGCAAGTACCCTACCACTGAACTCATTCTCAGCCCAAGCAGTATTTTAAAAAAGACACAGAAGACTCAGGAAGAGTTCAAATAATATGACTTACTACTTTAACCATCTGAATTAAAAATGAATTTTTAAAACTTTAATCATTTCAGCAAAACTCTTTAAATGCTAACTTCAAACTGTCAGGTATTAATTATTTCAAAAACTATGAATACTCTAAAAATTAGCCTATTAAAAAAAAAAAAACCACATGAAGTTACTTGTCACTCAAACTTTCCCAGTTACTATATTTAGAACTAGTAACACTGTAATAAATGTGAAATGTGCTCAATATACTCCACCCATGGGGTGATGGAACTGTTCTAAGGTTGATTATGACAAGAGTTGCACATTTCTGTGAATATACTAAAAACTGAATTATTTGGGGCTGCAGCTATAGCTTAGTGATAAAGTACTTGCCTAGCATGCACAAAACCCTGGTTTGATAAACAGTCAACTGAAATTCACTGAATTGTAAACTTTATACAGGTAAATTTAGGTTATGTGAATTATATCTCAATAAAGCTATTAATTTTTAATTCACTTCACTACCAATTGGAGCAAAAATTGAAACTTTTCTTCATTCAAATACAAAAGTTCCTCTGAAAAAGACCCCACAGATCACAGAGCTCCAGATATCACTGGTCTCCATGCCATACTGTGCAATCCAGCCAGTTCTTTTGATCATGGCTCCTCCTGCATGAGCAGGTGATAAGGCAGAAAGAGATCTCCCATTTTAAAACTATCATAGGCACAGAGTATTCTCTAAGTTTTCTTTCCATCTGCTACTCAAACTGAGAATACAAAGCAAATGTAAACAGAGGGCATCTTCCTATACAAAAAAAAAAAAAAAATCCCAAGATATGAGAAAAAAAAAGATTAAATATTTTACCTGAAGGTTAATACACAACTTAAAAATATTATTTCTACGTTATCACAACACAATTACAGAGTGGGTTAGAATGTGCAAGACTAATAAGGTAAAATTTCAAGAGCCAGCCCCATTCCTGGGCCCTCAGCTTTATTGTAGTCACTCTCCCTGTGCTTACGATGGCTGAGTTGGAATTGCTGAGAAATGGTACTTTAGATCAGAGATTCTCAAAGTGTAACTGATGGACCGAAGCCAGTCAACAAATTTTCATTAATTATCCAAGACCAAATAAATAAGCAAGTTGAGAATAAACATTTGACAAGCTTTATAGCAATCTGACATTGCTATAATAAATTTAGACTTTTATTTTGCATTTCTTTGTGTTTTTCATTTAGTTTCATTAGATTATTATTACATAATTATCTATTATTAAATAATTCATTTAAATTGCTAAAGTATTGGTTCACAACAGATTAGACATTTTAAAAACCCTAACTGGTCTTTCAACATAGATGTGTAAAGTACGTAATAATGTCACTGCTGTTTACAGAGAAGAAATTACTAGGCAAATATTATCTGCCTGTCATGTCTATCCAGAGCAAGAACTGATTTTTCCCTCAGATTCATTAATGTTTCAAATTCTCTCTACTAACGTTGAGTCTTTTCTCTGGACATGTTATATAATATAATGCCTACTGTACTTGGGTACTCAATATAGCTCAGGAACACCTAAATCCAAATGAGGTGAATGATAAATAACAAAGCAGAAAAAAATCTGACAAGTATGTATCAGAGGGAAAACACATTTAAACTTACATTCCTAAATATAAAAGCCACTCAAATGGAATAAGAAACTGAAACCTAAAAACAAACCAAAGTTTTTTCTAAAGTCATGAGGATTTAAAGTATATGTGCATTTGTGTGTCACAGAGAAGACGGGGTATGAGACTGGCCCACCATTCCACTAAGAATTCCAAAAGCACTTAATCTATATAGCTTTCATATACTCTAAAATGTTGTTTAATTTTTCTTCTGCATACCCACAGAAACCAAACCTTGATTTACGATTCTTTCTTAAAGTCTGCTCCACTGTGTCCTTCCATAGCACTATAAAAGCTTTTTGGGAAAAATTAAATCCATTTCAAAGTTGGCACATAATTTCAGCTTCCATTTAATAGACACAGAAGACAAACAAACTGAAAAATCACAACTGGGATTGATAATCTCAAATACATACAAAATACATAGTCTCCTACTGTCTAGTTAATGTTCATCAGTTCAGATTGCAAGGTGCCTGCTTTCAAAATCTTTATCAATTTCACTTGTAACAATGACACTTTGGGTAAAATGAACCATTTGATGTGCAGATTATTTAAAAAGGCATTAAAAAGCATCTATGGAGTCAGACATGGTAGTGCATGCTTATAATCCCAGTGACTCAGGAAGCTGAAGTAGAAGAATCCTAAGTTTAAGGCCAGCCTCAGCAATTTATTGAGACCCTCAGCAACTTACCAAGACCCTGTCTCAAAATATAAAAGATAGATAGATAGATAGATAGATAGATAGATAGATAGATAGAAAATAGATAGATAGATAGGGCTGGGAATGTAGCTCAATGGTAAAGTATTCGTGGGTTCAATTTCCAGTACCAGAAAAAACTGTGGGTACCTAAAATACCTAAAATATTGAAAAAAATTTTTTGATTTACATAGATCTACACTTGTGTTTAACTTCCAAAAAGAAAATGATACATGTGGAGGCTAACTATAAAACTAGATATTGAAACGGCTACTCAAACACCAAAGTAAGAGCTAACTTCTATGATTACTGGGGGTGAGGGGAGGTTTCTCCTCCACTTTCTTGGGTTTAGTAGCTAGAACCTGTGTATTAAATTGACCAAAACAGATTAACACAAGAAAAGATTTTATTTCACATGCACATGAACACTTGGTAGATAGAGCTGCTAAAATATGTAATATACGCAAAGGGGATAAACCGCAGAGAAATGATGAGACTTGGGGCTTGGCTTCTAGGGACAGTAAATTACAGAATAGTAAATACATGTGAAAAAAAAAAAAAAAAAACTAATGGAAGATAAGGTTATTTTAGTAAGGCCTGTACCATTCTTCAAGGAAGAGAAAAGAGTCTTTTTCTTTTTTCTTTATTTTATTTTTATTTACTATTTATTTTTTGCAGTACTGGGGATTGAACCCAGAGCCTTGCACATGCTAGACAAGCATTCTACCACTGAGCAACATCTCCAGCCCTGTTTTTCAGTTTATTCTGAGACAGGGTTTTGCTAAATTGCCCAGGCTGGCCTCCAACTTGTGATCCTCCTGACTCAGCCTCCCAACTACCTAGGATTATGAGAATTTGCAACCATGCCCAGCTGAGATAAAAGTCTACAGTGATTCAGAATCCTTCTACCCTTCCCAGTATGAGAAAGGGGCAAGGGAAACAAATAAATTTGTGTCCTTCTTTTAGGCACACAATGAGAGGGGAGAAGGATCTTTTTGCATCTGCTATTTCCCAACTGCCTTCAGCTCGAAATAATCTAAAGACCACACTGCATGGGAAGAGGGGGGGTCTCTGATCCCCTTCATCCTCATGTATAAATATGAAAAAAGAGAGCTGTGAAAACCAGCTGTGGTCTGAAAGAGAAGAATGTAACACAATCTGCTGGATTCCAGTCTCAGAAACTTAATTCATCCTGTAAACCATACAACTTAGTTGGGAATCCTAGAAATTCAGTCCAGCACTCACTACAGGCAGAACTATATGTGTAGATTTTATAAGGAAAATGTTGACTTAAGGATAAATCTTAGAAGACCTCTATGTCATTATTTCATTAATATGCAAAAATTACTAAAAATTCTAATAATTACAGGTCAGAACAAAAGACCTACTATACTCTCTCAAAGGCAAATAAATATCTATTTTACTGAAATATCTATCACTTTTCTTCCACATATTTCACTAAGGTTGCAAGTTCTAAATGTATAGGGGAAAAACCTATAGAAGAATTTATACAGAAAGGAGAAAAATGCTTAAAAAATTTAAGTGTTAAATCTCCCAAATCAGATTTACTGAACTAAATTAACAGGATATTAGAAGTAACCACAAAAGGAAAGGGAAGAGGAGTGACTCTGCTTTATAGCGTTCTAGCTGTGTGTGGCCTGAGAAAGTAGAATGTTCTGGTCACTGTAAACCTAAAAAGTTGTTTTGAAAGTAAAATACAGCAGGTAACCTGAAAGATGTCAACAATTAGGACCACACAAAGGGAGACTTTGAAAGAAAGTAGCAAAACCACGCACAATAATAAGCAAATACACCAAATACTATTTCAAGAGCTTGACATGATACATTAATCCATATAAAAATAAATGATTGCCATGTTTCATAACTGGATTTTCCTTGTTGTTTTCTTTAACTCACTGTTTTTACAGTTACTAGCAAGCTCCTAAATGCTGAACTCAAAGTAAACTACATACTCTAAGTCTCCAATCACACCAATGTTGTTAATTTTCAATCTCACTATTTTAACAGTTTATTGTTCCCTGATGTATTATTACCTCAGCACATTGTAACAGTTACTTTAAGAAATGAAACAACTAATACTAACAAAGACATGATTAGACATCATTAAACCAGTTATCAAAATCACTGATTTGTTAGGCTGAAATTGAGTTTTCATACTAATATGCTATTTCAATTAACTTTCATAGATTGAGTATAACCAATATTCTTAGTATATAATTCAATAGAACACCATATGAAAAATAGTTACCTGAATTTGAATCTGGAAAAGACAAATAGCAAATATTGGTTTTCTGAAAAAGAAAACAAAAGCTATATATGCTGACTATAAAACAAACAGAAATCTAACAGTAGACTATACAGAGCAATATTTCTACTTACTTCTTTATCAGTAAGTTTGGAATGTTGAGGATAAATTACCTGGAAGAAAATAATTAAATTTTGTTAGACATAAACATTAAAGGGTACTTCTTAAATTCTAGTTGACTATGGTCAAAGAGCTGTAGGAAATACTTGAGAGCTAGGTGCGGTGGCACACACATGCAGTCCCAGCTACTCAGGAGGCTGAGGGAGGAGGATCACTTGAGTCAGGAGTTCAAGGCCAGCCTGGCAAACTTTGAGAGATCCTGTTCCAAAATTTAAAAAACATAAAATAAAAAGTGCTGAGTATATAACTCAATAGCTCAGTGACAGAGAGCCCTGGATTCATCCAAAAAAAGAAAAAGAGAATAAAGAATGAAAGGAAGAAAAGGAAAGTCAGAGAGAAGAAAAAAAAAAAAAAAAAGGAAAGGCAGAAGAAAAGGAAACACAATAAAACAGGGAGAGAAGAAAAAAGAAAAAAAATCTATGACAGGCACAATGGCTCACAATAGTAATCCCAGTAACTTGGGAGGCTGAAGCAGGAGGATCCCAGGTTCAAGGATGGCTTTGGCAATGTACCCTGTAAGGAAGGAAACCTAACCTATCTTTCTACGGGGATCAACTTTTAAGAAATAATTTCTGATTGATTACAAGAAGTAATATACATCATTAATTACATATTAAGAGAAAAATTAAAAGAAAAAAACAATTACCTGTAGTTTAAAAAACCTTAAAAGACCTTCTTCCACCATAAACCCTACCCTAATTCCCCTCAATTCCCTTAAATAATCATTACACATTTCCCTAGACTGGTTAGTTTAGTACCTTCAGAGATCACAGCACCTTTTGAGAACTCCTGCCTCTTAGGCCCTGTAAAAGAAGCAGGACTAAGGAAGAGCAGCTACTGCCAGAACAAACAGTATCCAATGCCAGACCCAAATGGCATCTGTTCTATAGACCAATCCACTGTCATATTATGACCATCCTGATCTTCTCAGTGGATGAGCAATAAACTTATCAAAGTGACAAAAAATGGGTACTCAATACTTCTTGACTAGTTGACTGCCCTATACATTCCTACAGTACAGAAGGCATATTTTGGCACTGTCAGTAATGACTCTTCCTCATGTTATCAATTTTCACAAGTCAGTGATTTTTCAAACAGGACACTAGAGGTTTGGTGCTAAGGAGCAATCTGAGGTTCAATGTTAGGCCCACGATACAAACATAAATATAAAATTTATTCTTCCCTGAAAACAGGCAATGACTCAGAAGTTGGAAACTTTTCAATTCCCAGTAAACAGTCTGTAGTTCAGTTCTGGTTATTTGGTGGAAAGAAACTTTAAATTCATTTGCAGTCAAAATCTATAGACTTCATACTTATGATTTACTATTATTCTTACTCTTATAAAGTCCTTCCTTCATCTTTTATCAGTAAAATTCTTGCTTTCTAAATAATCAATTAAATTTAAAAATTTTAATAGTTACGTGTATTTTAAGTGTACTGAGAAAAAAAAAACTAACCCTCAAAAAAATCAAGATAGCCTAGATACAAATGTGTAAGGCATAGCAAAATAAAAGAAGCAGGGATGAAGAGTCCAGTTAAAGAAAAATATTAAATAGTAGTACAAATAATACAATAGGGAATTGAAATTTGGAAAACTATGAATTTAATATTAGCATATTTTTTCTAATATTTTGTGGGCTTTTTCTTATTTAATTCTGAGCAATATCTCAAACTGGGGCTCTTTTTTTCCTTCAAATTGCAAATGTTCCCAACACTATTTGCTCCAAACAAAAATTCTGTTTTCCAATTGAGGCTGAAGGTTGAGCTCAGTGGTAGAGTGCTTGTCTAGTTTGTACAAGGCCACAGGTACCACAAAATAGCAGTACCACAAAACAGCAGTACCACAAAACAAAAATTTTTTTAAAATAATTAAAACTTTCTGGTAGGCACAGTAGCACCTGCCTGTAATCCTAGTTACTTGGGAGGCTGAGGCAAGAGGATCACAAGTTCAAGCTTAGCCTCAGCAACCTGACAAGACCCTGACTCTAAATAAAAATAAAAATGTCTAAAGATATAGCTCAGTGGGAAAGCACATCATGGTTCAAACCCATGTGCAGAGCAGGGAGCTGGAAATATTTGCCATTGATGTGTGTTGCTCTGTTATTTTTCTCTCTCAATAACTATTTCCACCTGCTATTCACATATTATATTTAATAATGATATTTTATATCATTTTAATTAGACCTCTACAGTGAAAGAGCAGAAAGATGAAGACAAACCAAATACTATCCTTTGGTTCAGGCATGCCTAGGGTCTTTACAATAATATGAATAAATTCTATTTTCTTATGTCAGTTCGAGCTAAGTTTTTATCACTTTTAACAGAAAGAAGCATGGTTGACTTCTTTCCTTGAGGGCAAAAGGTACTGTTAGGCTTTAATTTTCTAGACTTTAAATGTTCTTTGCCTTGGATGGGCATTTAGGGGCAGTCTGATTCTTTTCCCTTTTGGCTGTAGTCCTTCTGGGTCCCTAATAGAGACATTTGCTAAGGGTTAATTGTATCCTTCATAAACTCCTATGCCATTCTTAATTTCTAACTATGTAAGTGCGGAACTATTCAGTCATTTTTGTCAAAAACAGTTATGCATCACAATAAAACAGTCTAACACATCTCATTTAACCATTCCCACACTAAATGACTCTTAAAAGGAAAAGACTTTCTGTCATAACCCACTAATATAACAACAAGTGCCCAGGGGCACTTCACCAGTGAGCCACAGCTCCAGCCCTTTTTATTTTTTATTTTGAGACAGGGTCTAAGTTGCTAAGGCTGGCCTCAAACTTGCAGTCCTCCTGCCTCACCCACTTGAGTTGCTGGGATTACAGGTATGTGCCATTGTGCCTGATTTAACATCAAGTTCTTTTTAAAATTTTTTTTAGTTGTAGATGGGCACAATACATATATTTATTTTTTTTTTAATGTTATGCTGAGGATCAAACCCAGTACCTCACACTTGCTAGGCAAGCACTGTACCACTGAGCCACAACCCCCGCTCTCAAATTCCTTTAGCAATCTTAGAATCATTTCTCTGATTCTAAAATAAATATAGCTTTATAAAATATCTTCTTCCTGCATTTCCCAAGTGCTATGGATCCAACCCAGGGCCTCATATACTAGGTAAGCTCCCTAACACTAAGCCATACATCCAGTCCTAGAATATCTTCTTGAGGTTAATTTTTTAAAAATACCGTTCAGAAATCAATAGGAAATTCTCCCCCAACATAAATGCCTTGATAAATAGTTACTGTTTTCTTCTGAGAAATATATTCTTCCAATCCCCTAAAAAGAACCTCACAAAGAATTCCCCTCTGAGGTGGCATAAAATTGTGGTTCTAAACTGAGAATAAAAATAGTTTAAGATTAGATTTTTCTCAGGCAATCTGGGGATACATTTGGATTCAAATTCTGAAATGTCTAGTCCATTTGGATGGCACTATATACTGAATTGTCTCCCCAAAATTCTGATATTGAAAGCCCTGATCCCCATTGTGATGAAACCTGGAAATGCCGCCTCTTAGAGGTAATTAGGACATGAGAACACAGACTATATAAGGAGAACACAGACTATATAAGGTTAGGGCCCTTATAATAAGAAATATGAGAAAGATCTCTTTTTATTCCACCATGTAAGGACATAGAAGATGGCTGTCTAAAGAGGGGTCTTAGCAGAAACAGAATTGACTGACACCTTGTTCCTGGACTTCCCAGTCATATGAAACACAATATAAGATCAATCTCTCTCTCTCTCTCTTTAGTGCTGGGGATCAAAACCAGGGCCTCAACTACCCTAGCCCAACATCTATCTTTCTTTAAAAAGATACCTAATAGAATTGACTATGGTTTGGATATAGTTTGAGTGTGTCCACTAAAGGTTCATGTGCAGGAAACTAGGTCCCAGTGTGAGGGTGTTAAGGTGGTGGAAAATATCAGAGGTAGGGTAATTAGGTCATGGGAGCCCTACCCTGAGAAGAGATTAATGCTGGTCTCCAGGAGCAGATTAGTTCCTTGGAGAGGAGGTTGTTATAAAAAGAGCAGCCTAGGGTTAGAAATGTAGTTCAGTGATACAGCACTAGCCTAGTATGTGTAACATCCTGGTTTAAGTCCCAGCACTGCAATCAAACAAACAAAAAATGAGCAGAATGGCTCCCTGATCTCACTATGGTCACTCGCTTTTTATCTTACTATGTGATCTGCCCTTATATGTGCTTCTACCATGATGCCATCTACCCCTTGTCATACAGCTAGAAAACCCTCACAAGATTGAGCAGACACCAATGTCATGTTGTTGAACCTACCAAACTGTAGGCTACATCAACCCAGTGTCAGATATTTTGTTACAGTATCAGAAAACAGACTAATAGAATTCTGTGTACATGACTGGTGCTAAATAAATTATTACAGCCTATCCAAACAGCCTCAGTGCATCTTAAAATAGGTACCCATCAAAAATTTAATGACACACTAAAATTGATCCTTTATTACTTATAAAGGACTCTACAGTTAGGCAGGAATTCATTAAATGAATAATAGGGATATACTTCAAATAAACTAGACCAGCAGTGGTGCACACCTGTAATCCCAGTGACTCAGGAGATTGAGGAAGAAAGATCTCAAGTTCAAGGCCAGCCTCAGCAACTTAGTGAGACTGTCTACAAAAAAAAAAAAAAATTCCACATGTACAACCATAGAAATGAAATTATGTACCCCATTGGTGTACAATGAATCAAAATGCAGTCGTTAAAAAATAAATAAATAAAAATTAAAAGGGTTGGGGATGTAACTCAGAGGAAAAGCACTCCTGGGTTCAATTCCTAGTACCAAAAAAAGAAAGAACATAAAAAGAGAAAAGTGTGCTTGAATGTCCTATAATATCAAGTTAACTATGCAGTATAGAAATACTGAAATCCATTTGTTCGCCTAATTCTAGCATAAAACTAGATAAGGAGGGGTTGGAGTTGTAGCTCAGTGGCAGAGTTGCTTACCCTAGCATGAGGGAGGCACTGGGTTCAAATCTCAGCATCACATATATATAAATAAATAAAATAAAGGTCCATCAACAATTTAAGAAGTATTTTAAACAAAAAACTAGATAAGGATAATGGTTACCCTTGGGGAGGGGGAAGTGAGTGATCATGACTGAAAGAGAACATAAGGGAAATTTGGGAGACAGTAGTTAATACTGTTTCTTGATCTACATGGTAGTTATATGGGTACTCTAGCTTTATGAAAATTCACCAAATTACAGACTTAGGATTTGTGTGTTTTTCTCTGTTATAGTTCAATAGAAAAGTTTGTTTATTTATTTTTTTAAAGAGGAAAAATGGGGCTGGGGTTGTGGCTCAGTTGTAGAGCACTTTCCTAACATGTGTAAGGCACTGGGTTCGATTCTCAGCACTGCATATAAATGAGTGAATAAAATAAAGGTCCAGGCCTGGTGCGGTGGCACACATCTATAATTCCAGCTACTGGGGAGACTGAGGCAGAAGGATGGAGAGTTCAAAGCCAGCCTCAGCAAAAGCGAGGCACTAAGCAACTCAGTGAGACCCTGTCTCTAGAAAAACACAAAATAGGGCTGGGGATGTGGCTCAGTGGTTGAGTGCCCCTGAATTCAATCCCCAATAACACCCCCCCCAAAATAAAGGTTCATCAACTAAAAAATATATATAATATTAAATATATGTATATTTATATATTTTTTTAAATAATTTTTTTTTAAGTGGAAAAATGTCCTGACATTACATTACCAAAACAGGCTGGGCCTCAGACTCCAGCTCACTAAAGATCTAAGCTAAGCTATACTACTGGAAAACTAATCACTTCAAACATGGAATGAGGGCTGGGGATGTAGCTCAGCTGGTAGAGTGCTTGCCTTGCAAGCACAAGGCCCTGGGTTCAATCCTCAGGACCATCACCAAAAAAAAAAAAAAAAAAAAAAAAAAAAAAAATGAAAAGAATACTTAAGAAAGAACTTCTCTCAAAACAGGGTAAAATTTAGATGCAATTTGTCCATGTTTCACATCATTCACTCTTACAGTAAATAGAAAAGGCATAAAGCATTTGTGTAAATGTTAACTGGAAAAGAGGATGTCTCAGATAATCTCCAAGCTGGGATTATATAATTTCATAACAGAATCATTGGTTATTAAGACCAAAGAAGCCTTTGTAAAATCTGGGGGGTGTAAGTGGCTCAGGAGGTCACACGAGGCTTTATCTTCCAAATCAAAGAATTATATCATGCTACTTATGAAGCATTATGAGGCTGTGAGGAAATTTAAAGGTTATTAGAGCACTTTCCTAACATGTGTAAGGCACTGGGTTCGATTCTCAGCACTGCATATAAATGAGTGAATAAAATAAAGGTCCAGGCCTGGTGCAGTGGCACACATCTATAATTCCAGCTACTGGGGAGACTGAGGCAATCTCCTACCATAAAGGTCCAATTTTCCTGATGATATAAAACTCCATGAAGTGGGCAATGATCAAGGCTACATCTCTAGAACACACCTATATTAGGTATATGGCAGTTTCCCAATAAATATCTGCTGAATAGAGGACTCAGTGAGACACGATAGCAACATACCCATTTCAATTAAAACAGTAAACTTGCTGAGGATCAAATAGATGGTCACTCAGATTAAGAGGGAAAGAAACACATGATGGCCTTTATCCTCTTCAAAAGAATAAACAAAGCACTGATATGTAATTCTTCTCTATTGTAAGCTTTAATTTAGTTTGCTTTTGATGATTAAATCTAAGTCATTTGGAAAAAAAGAAAAAGACTCAAAAGAAACATTGCTAAGATAAAAAATGTGGAGACACTCCAGGCTCCACCTTGTTAGGGGATAAGGGAGGAACAGGCAGTGATTCAAAAAAGTAGGAGAGGGAGAGTCAATTCTGCTAGCTGCTCTTTCAAATATGACATAAGTTTCTCTTTACTACAGGCCAAAGCTGGAACACTCCATCTATATACAAGGCTATTTTATGACCCAAAATATTGAAAAGTATTTATCTTTAGAGACTGGGGGTGTAGTCCAGAGGTAGAGTATGTGTTTTGCATACAAGAGACCCTGGTTCAATCCCCAACACCAAAGGAGAAAAAGGGGGGGAAAAAAAACAGGAAAAAAAAAAAAAAAAAAACAACAGGGCAAGGGATATAACATAGTGGTAGAGTGCTTGCCTGGCATGCATGAGACCCTGGGTTCAATTCCCCGTACAGTAGTCAAAAAAAAAAAAAGGAAGGGAAAGACCAAAAATCAGAATAAAATCTATAAATAAATTTTGATTATACACTATCCTGTTTTATTATGGATAATTTAAGTGGTCTAAAATTCTTTTCAACAAGAAGTAGACTGCAAACTGTATGTACATATAGATAAGCTATATCACAAATTCTCAGCAAAATGAAATCTAATAAACTTGGTTCCAGGAAAGGCTTTTAATATTGATGACATACATGCAAAATTGTGTATCTTGAAATAAAAATCATTTGACCATGCTTGTATATCAAAATAGATTCTACTATCATTTATAACTAAAAAGAAATTTTTTAAAAATTTAAAAACTGGGCTGGGGATATAGCTGGGTTGGTAGAGTGTTTGCCTCGCAAGCACAAGGCCCTGGGTTCAAATCCTCAGCACTGCAAACAAAAAAAAAAAAAAGAAATTTAAAAATTATTTGAAGGCAAAATAATGGGAGTGGGTAAATAGCCAAGAGAGAGTTTCACACTGATTATTCAACTATAAAATAGACTAACAAATTGAGCAGGCATTCAACGATAGTCATCAGTTCTTACATGCATTATTTCTTTATCTTCAACAATACTCTCAGCATATTATTTTCTTATAAATAAGAAAAATGAGAGAGAGCTGAAGAAACTGGCTAATATCGAACAACTAGAAAATGTTCAAATCCCAAAACTTGGGCTCTTTTCACTAGGTTGAAATTTGATCCAAGAAGTTGATAAGTCATAGCCTTCAAGAGAAAGAGCCATCCCAATGATGTCTTAATTCTTACAAAATCTAAGGACCAGGATGGGTCAGGCAGCAATCTCAAATTATGGAAACATCAACCTACTGTGAAGTGCCATAAATTCCTAAAACATAAAGAACCTGAAAGATGGTGAACATCTCCAACCTGTGGATGTAGCAAGCAAATAACCCCCTACATTGTGTAAATAATAATAACTAAATATTAAAAGTCGATGAAGAGTCTCTAATGATCCAGCAAATTGTTTATGAAAACGTTTATCAAGTATATATGTTTGGAGGACTGCTGCCCAACCCATACACTGAAAGTGTCCCCTCCTCCTACTGCAGAGGTAAGCCTAGGTAGCCACTATTGCTACTAAAACCCTGTCTCCTGACCACAATTGACTGAACAAAAGGGGGTACTGACCTCTGCTGAGTCAGCTGGATATTCTAGTATTTGCATTATGTCATATCCTGATTCCAAAAGTAAAGTATAGATTTTGGCTAAAAATTAATACCAAAGTACCCAAAGTCAGGTGTAAGTTATAAGGGAGTAGCTACTGAGGCTCTTACAGAGAAAACTGGCCTCAGGATGGAATATGGTACAGACATTCAAAGAGGAGCAGAGACAATAGACCATATAGCTCTAGAGACACAGGAAAAGCCTAGAACTTTCAAAATCCAAAGAGGTTCATCCTTGCTTCCTGCACTTGGGTTCTGAGACTGCCTAGAAGTTTCACAATCTCCCTTCACTTTTAAATATATTTGAGATTTTTGTCCCTACCAATCAAATTAATCCTTGACGAGTGTAAAATTTTATAAAGAGAAAAAAGCATTAACATAAATGCCAAATATTAATAGAAGTTTCTTCTTAGTAATGGGATTAAGAGGAAAATTTTCCAGTATTTATGATTTTCTTTTTTGGTCAAGTTTTCAACAATGAGCATGTTATTCTCATTCAAGGAAAAAAAAATACATTCTTTAATAAACTAGACAGTTCCGGATTCAGATAATTCGGCCCTTACTATAATTAGATAATTTCAAAGCTAGAAGTGACAGTCTATAAAACCTAGGAAATTTCAAACCTTATTTCAGAGGACAAGGATTTTGAGATGCTACCACTGCAGGGGAAAAGGCAAGTACATCTCCTATAGTCAACAGTTTTCAGTCTTTTCTCACCTTAAAAGATCTCCTTAACATCTCCCTTACCGGGGGCTGGGGAGATAGCTCAGTTGGTAGAGTGCTTGCCTTGCAAGCATAAGGCCCTGGGTTCGATCCCCAGCACCCCAAAAAAAAAAAAAAAAAACAAACATCTCCCTTACCTAGGACAGGGCCTTCCACAGACTTTTTTTTTTTTTTTTTTTCTTTTTTCCCAATCCTGCGGTGCTGCACAGGCTAGGCAAGCACCCTATGACATGGGCTATAACATCAGCACTTCCACAGACATTTAATGCAAGGTGAACCACTCTGCCACCCAGACAGGTCTTCAGCCAATCTTATCTGAGTGGAAACCTGCTCCAAACCATGCCTGAGTACCTTCCTCTCATGTTTGGAAGATTCCAAGCATAAAAGACTCACTCTCTTCAATTATGTAGGTAAAAAGAGCAATTTCCCCACCATAAAGAGAGAAGTCAGTCTGTGGGAAGCATGAAGCATGAAAAAGACCCACAAAAGAGAAAAAAAGAACAGGAATTTTTTTTTTTTTTTTTTTTCCTGGCTCTGGGCTCTAGTCATTTTCTGAAGCTCCACTTTAATAGCTTATAACACTTGTGTTCTTTACTCCAAGTTCCCCTTTTCTGTTTGAACTGCCTTACAGTTTCTGTTGTCCACAACCAAATACACACATACAGGCCCAATTTTACTGTTATCCTATTATAAAAAGGAGGAATTGTGAGGCTCAGAAAAGCTAAGTAACTTGCCCAAAGCCATATAGATCTTGGCCCAGCTCTAGAGAATAGGTTCTTGAGCACTATTCCCTACCATTTTAGTAGGGATTTAAGCTCGGTTAAGTGGCACTGTTTATACAGTTGTTTAAGAAATCTACCAGTATATGCTGTCAGGACAAATTAGTCACCTCAGTCTCTCTCAGGCCAATATTCAATGATTATGATAACACAGGTGGGTTCCAAGATATTACTTTCCAAATTTTGTTTACATCTGTTCTTTAATCAATCTTCTTCTTGGTTATACATTATAGAATGTGGGGCTGTAGCTACTCTATGTCACTTTTCCAACACAAATCTATACTTTTAAATTTCATTACAGTCACCCCTTTTATCCATTTTCAACATGGATATGGCTTTAATACAAAAGTGAAACATTTTTTAAACTAGTTTTTATACTAGTTACTAATTTGTGTTCATTTGTTTGGGTGTTTTTTTTTTTTTTTTTTTTTTGGGGGGGGGTCAGTACTGGGGATTGAAACCAGAGGCCCTTTAACACTGAGCTACATCCCCAGTACTCTTTGAGACAGGGTCTTGTTAAACTGCTTAGGTCCTCACTAAGTTGCTGAGGATGGTCTCAAGCATCCCAGGTCACTGGGATTACAGACATGCACCAAGGCGTCCATCCATTTTCATTTTAAAAGGGACAAGATACAATATTCCACATTTCTCTCTTATAAACAAAGTAAAATTGTGTTGTATCTCATTTAATGTGCTAATCTTTCTTTGGATACTTTATTAGGAAATCTTTCCCACCCTCATCTTATACCTTCTAAAATCAGTTGATACTTAATCTGGGGTCAATGGAATAGAAGGTTCATGAATAAATTCAAACAGTCCATAGAAGCATATACATAATTTTGTCTTAAAAAGACATTTTGTAATGGAGAGTTCATGGTATTCATCATTTTTTTTTTTTTTTTTAAAGATCCAGGACACAAAAGAAGTTAAGAACTACTGACCTAAAAGAAACCTTGTACAGTTTGGGGAAATTAAATTAAAAATAAATTCTTTAATAATTCACATTTTTGCAGAACCTCAACTCTGATAAGCATTTTGTTTATTTCATTAAATAAAAAAAAGCAAAATCATACTCATGTTGCAAAGAATGTCCCAAATGATGAGAATCCAAAAGGATCACTTTTAGCTATTTAAAAATGCAATGAACTACAACCACACAATTCTATGCTTTCCAGTTTAATTCTATTTTACTATACCTATAACTTCAGGTTAACATGTCAATGTAAACATAACACAGCATTACCAATGTCTTGCTCATATATTCACTCATTCTGTCAATAAGTATTTACTGAATGCCACTGTGTCTGGTCCTGAATTAATTCTTGAATTTTCTCAATCTACAAGTTAAAGTATATCATTATATTTGTTGTTCAATAACTAGCATATTGCCTAGATCTTAGCAAAAACTCAATGTTTATTGAACTGTGTAACGATAAAACATCAAAAAGACAGATTACACACAAAAGCAGTAGTTTTGCATTAAGAACAACCTCCCTGGCCAATTTTCTCAGTCCATTTAGCTCACCAAAGTCACAGTGATATTAAAAACCGTCATTACCACCAAAAGAAAGAAAACAACAAAAAAATTCTTCCCGATAACTTTTTTTGGGAGGGGCAGAAAGACAAGCAATCGTTTGGTACAAAAAAAAGACCCTAAGCACTATCAAAAATGACTGAGATTTGATGGTCTTTCAATAAGGTGACATGAAGACAGAAAATTTTAAATTTACAAGCAAATTATTTTCCCTCTATTCATCCTGACATCACTCCTCAGGCCAACTATTCCAGAAGCAGTATTAAGAAATAACAGAAATGAGTAAAAGAAGGAAAAGAATAAAATGCATGCTGAGATAAGCATTTCGGCTCAGGCCGACTGAAATGCACTAAGAGTTACTGAAACTGACTAAAACAATCTATAAGCCTAAAAATTTGGTTGTTCAAGTTTAGCTATTATAGTTCACCACACATCAGAAGTATTGTTTCTTCCTCATGCAAGTCTCAAACATCCTGACTGCAGCCTTCTCTAGGAGTTGCTAACCCTTTCAGTTACTCCTGTGACTTTTTTACTTGGTTTTGTTGTTGCTGTTTTCTAAGACAAGCATTTAGGAGGGGCCTATAGCGCACGTTTCAACCCTAGCTACAGCCCAAGATCCTCCCCCAAGAACGGCAGATGGACCGCAGCCCGGTCCAACCCGAGGAGGGGCTGCGGGCCACGCCCGGATGAGCGGCAGCTGTGGTCCTGGCCGGCCAGCCCGCAGGCCATAGGCTCTGCAGGAGCCAGCCGCGCCGGCGCGGGGGCGAAGCGTGGAGACAGGGTGCGGCCGGGCCTCACCTCCACCGCCTGGCCCAGCTCCAGGTCGAAGCCCACCACACACACGCAGTGCAGCCATGCCGAGAAACCGTCCCAGCGCAGCAGGCCCCGGCCGCGGCCATCGTCCTCTTCATCGTCCTCCAGCGTGGCTCCCGCCGCCACAAGGGCCGGCGCCTCGCACCCCTCGGCCGCCGCCACAGCCTCGTCCAACGGCCCGCGGGAGCCGGGCCCCAATCCAGCAGGGCCCCGCAGAGCCATCCGCCGCCCCTTTGCTGTTCGCGCCGCCTCCACCGCGGACGGCGCCGCAGAGCGCGCTCTGCTCAGCGCACGCGCAGCGGCCGCTACTGCAGCCGCCTGGGACCCGCTTGGTGGGGGCGGGGCCACAGGCCACGTGACCCTGGGAGCCCAGTTCCGCGTGGGTCTTCCAGAGCCAGCGCGGACTTGGAGATGTCGCTTTGCTGCCTCTCTTGGACTCTGGCCTCGTCTTAAAGCTCCTTAAGAGTGAAACCATGGCTTGTGAATCTTTGCCACCCTCGTTCTCGGTCCAACGACCATCAATGAATTATTCTTGGAATGACAGCCTTGATAATTACAGTAAGGTACTATTAATTATTTAAATGGTGTTAACAATGGCAAACATTTATTAAACTCTGTGTGCCAGTTGATATGACAAGTTCCAATACAAATATTTACACATATTACTTACCCGCCCCCTTACTGAGGATTGAACCCACTTGCACTCACAAACACTGAACTACATCCCCAGCTCTTTTTATTTTTTATTTTGAGATAAGGCTTCACTAAGGATCCTCCTGCCTTAGCCTCCCCAGTAGTGGGATTACATACCTAGGCACTGCGCCTAGCCACATATTACTTTTGAATCCTCACATCATCATAAGTTGGTAGGCATTATTTATTTCTCTTTACAGATAAGGAAATTCAGGGTTTGAGAGGTTACATGTCTGACCCAACAAGTATGACAACTCCAATGACTGCTTACTGTTCACTTGGGTAAGGCAGTCTGCTGATTGAGAGAGCTGTACCTTCCCTCAGCTGTTCCCTCTCCACTGAGGTCTTGGCCTACAATTTCTCCACTGAGGCCTCTCGCACCTTTCTTGCCCTACAGTTTAAAGACTTTCCCAGCAACTTGTGAATCATGCTGTCCATGGATGGGGACGAGTGCTAGTCTCAGGCTTCTTTGTATTTTTGGAGATCAGCACTAGGCTACTCCCTGGAGGCACTTGTTCTGTTGCATTGTTACTGATTATTGCTATAGCATGATACTACTGACTAGGATTTATTCAGCACTTACTATGCTGGCAATAAACAGGATAGTGAAAGTAAAAAGAAAATAAAAGAATGCCCCAAGAGAAAAATGGGTAGAAAACAATTGATGACAACATTCAATACACATATTTTTTTAAAATAGCATAATGTTTGTACTTTCATACTCATTATCCTAATACTCCCAACTGCCCCAAAAGTCCATTCCTATTTACCTATTAGAAAATTGAAGCTCCGAGTGAAGAATATGTCACACTAGTAGGTGGCAAGGTAACAAAACAAATTTAAACCCAGGATTTTCTGGTTCATTCTGATCTCATAAACATTTTTGCTGCACCACCCAATTAACTCTACTCCACTGGACAAACACTGCCCTTTCCACATCCTTAGATTTTTTATTTGGAGTAAGTGTTGGCATCTTTATTTTCAAAGAGATGGTCAAGTGTTCTTGGGCATCAGTATTGATATCTGCTAGAGACTTACTTTAGGATAAAAGATGAACTAGGGACACCATTTAATTTAGAGACCAAGTCTTTGACCCAATCAACCTGCCAGTCTACTCCACAGAACCACTTTCTGTAAGAGAGAAAAAAATATATTCTGCCTTCAAGAAAGGTTCTAAACATAGTATTAGAAGAAAACAGTGGACTTTGTGTAAGAAAGAGGATTGGACAAGAAGTCAAAACGGTCTTTATTCTGGTGCCAGCCCCATTCACAATCATGATAGGCAAGCAACTCCAAGACCAGTTTCTGTATTGCTAAATGAGAATGACCATTACTAATTCACTTCATTAACTGTTGGGAAGAGTCAAACTTCCTAACACACACATTTTATTGGATACTACTTCAGTATTAATGATTAATGACCTCTAAAGACCAATTGTTCTCCAGAGCTGGTTCTTTGACATTTGGACACAAACTACCACTCTCTGAAGTGCTGCTTTATAATATTGGGTTAAAGGTAATCTTATCACATCATAGTACCCTTAAAACTACATACTAAAAGGATCAGATATTTTACGAGAAGTCAAGCATACCTAGAATATAGGGAATTTTTTAAATTTTTTGTAGTTTTAGATGAATAGAATGCCTTTACTTTATTTGTTTATTTTTTATGTGATGCTGAGGATCGAACCCAGTGCCTCACACTTGCCAGGCAAGTGCTCTACCACTGAGCTATAGCCCCAGCCCCAGGGAATTTTTTAATGGGAAAACTGAAGCTCTGAAACCTTCAGTCTGTTTTGGAAAACATGCACACTCTATTACTTAAATCTTCATACACAGAATCCATAACAACCAAGAAAGACCAAAAGTAACCCATAATGTTGATATTCTACCTTAGAGTCTATTTTAACAGTTTCTAAGGTTAATACTTGTATGGAACCTGGGAGTTAAAAAGAGTAACACCTTTCCTCATAAGGTTTGTCATTAGAATCTTTGAAAGGATCTTGGATCAGGTCATCTCTTCATACTTCCTATTCTATCCATTAATATTCTGAAGTTCAGTCAGCCAGCCTCTTTTCTTATACACTGATTAAAGTTAAGTCACTACCTTTCAGAGCTGCTATTTTCAGATATTCATAAGGTCTAGAAATTTCTTCCTTTTAAGGAGACGAGATCAGCCACTTTGTAATGTACACCCATCAGTCTAACTTGTGCTTGCTGAAATTACACAGAACAATCCAACTCTTCTACATGATAGCCCTGCGAATGTTCCAAAATTATTATCCCACACCCCCATGTTTTCTAGTTTCCAGGGTAAACTACCCCAGATCCTCCAACTGTTCCTCAAAGGATGTAGTTTCTAGGCCATTCATCATCCTGTTATCCAACTTGGGCATACTCCAACTTGTTAGCATCGCTCTTAAAATACAGAGGAAACACCATCCTCCAGGTGTGACCTGGCCACTGCAGAATATACCATGGGACTATTACTTTCCTTGTCCCAACCACTAACCTTCTATTAATGCCAGTTCAGATTAGATCATATTTGCTTGTTTTGGCAGTTAGGTTGCATTGCTGGCTTAGGTTGTGTTTACTGACAACTAAAACCCTAAGACTTTTTTTCATGTGAGGAGCACTAAAGTCAGGGTAGGCTGCTTTAGCCAAGAGCATGACTGGATTCATGGCTCTACTGCTCTTCTAATATTACCAAGAACACTGAACACAGGATTAAAAACATTCCAGACTTCTCTATCACCCCTAACCAACTCCTGGCATTTCAGTAATTTTCATAGGAGAGAAGGGGCGGGGAGGAAGGGAGGGAGGAAGGGATTGCAATGTTAGATTTCTGGGCTCAGTTTTGCCAAAAAGACCTACACGGAGAGTACATACCTTAGCAATCCATCTGATTGGACAGCAAAGGGATTTCCCTCTTGCTTCTGAGCCAAATGTGGCCAAGTCTCCTGGGCATAACTACAATGCCGTGGCAAGAAAATACATAGAGAAATACACAAAGGTCAGTACTAATGTATTATCTCTGAAAGACAAAATACTCTAATGCAGATTTTGAAGGTAAGATCAAATCAAAGACTATAAAACTATAAGGTGCTTCCTAAGCAATGTTCATGAAATCTTTAAAAAATGGGAAGAGCTTTGTATTTTTTCATCTTCACATTTTAAACATGTATACAGTGCCTGGCACATGGTAGTTATTTAGTAAATATCTACTGAGTGAAAAAATACACACACACACACACACATCCATGTTTATATATTCAAATATATATTACATATATCACTGCTCTTTTGTTCTACAGATTTTCCCTTTCTTAGTCAGTTGTAAAGTGAATATTAAATCTTTTTGTATGTGTGTGTGGTACTGAAGATTTAATAGAGAGGTGTTGTACCTTTGAGCTATATCCCCAGCCCTGTTTCTCTAAGATATCACTAAGTTGCCAAGACTGGCCTCCAACTTGTGATCCTCCTGCTTCAGCCTCCCAAAGAGCTGGAATTAGAGATGTGCATTATCACAACTGGCTTTAATTTTCTCAAATGTAGTGCCCCCTTAACTTATGAAAAGTAAATACACTAACACTTTACTTATTTGAAGGTTACTTTTCCAGCTGTCTGACACAGTGCCAGGAAGTGAATTTCATAGGCCTAATAGCAGCTGAAATGCAAAGTAGAAAAGGTAAGCAGTAAACTTCATGCTCTTTAAGTAGAGAGCTGCAAGACCTTCACTCATACATTATTTTGTCTGAATTTACTTACAATTCTAACAAATTTGTTTGTCTATTTTCCCAAAATAAGCAGAAGAGCAAAGAGACTGAGAATGAAAAATGAAACAAAAGAAAACAAAAGGTTTGCAGGTTATATAATAAATGGAAAAGAAAAAATGCAGGAAGCAGAAAGAGTCAGAAAGATACACAGTAAACCATTAGGAGTAGTTGCCTTAGTTGCCTCATGGGGAATAGAAGTGTTGGAAATACAAGAACTGATGAATAAAATAGGAATTTTGCTTTTTATTTCACCAACTTCCATATTATTTTAGTTAGGGCATATATTGCTTTTGTAATTAAAATATTAAGAGATACTAAGCTAATGCACCAATAAAAATGTGGAAAGAAAGAAATGTCGAGAATATAAAAGAATTATTTGTAATATTGAAAAATTGGAAACCATCGAATTGTTCAACAATAGAGACTGGGTGTGATGGTGTAATCCTAGTGATTCAGGAGGCTGAAGCAGGAGGATCACAAGTTTGACGCCAGCCTCAGCAATTTAGCAAGACCTCAGCAAATTAGTGAGACCCTGTCTCAAAATAAAAAATAAAAAGAGGACTGGGAATGTAGCTTAGGACCCCTGCTTTCAACCCCAGGACCAAAAATTAAATAGATAAATAAATGTTCAGTAATAGGACATTGATTGAAAAATAGATATTCATTTAGAAGACTATTATGCAGTCACTAAAAATGTCACAGATGGATATTTTGTATAGAAAATGCTTAAATTATATATACCAATATGTGCCTGTATATATGTGTATGTATATATGTATGTATTTGTACTTATTTAAGGTACCGGGAATTGAACCCAGAGATGTTCTAACATGAGCTACATCCTCATCCCTTTTTTCTTTTTTGTCTTTTTTCTTTTTCCCAAGTGGTGGGGATTGAACCCAGGGCCTCACATGTTAAGCAAGAACTCTGCCATTGAACTATGCCCTTAACCCCTTATTTTTTATTTTGAGACAGTCTTGCGAAATTATGGAGACTGGCCTTGAACTTGTGATTCTCCTGTCTTGACCTCTTGAATAACTGGGATTACAAGCATGCACCATCAAAGCATATATTTTAAACTGAAAAAAGTAGGTTATAAACAATATGAGAAACAGTTCTGTTTTTATAGTCTGTATACAAAAAAAAAGCCACTGGAGTAGGAAAAAATATCGTGATGTGGAGGGAAATTTTTGCTTGGAATTAAGCATTTCTTTTACTTTATCTGTGTAACATCTTTGAAATTAAAGACTTGTTTTTATAACAAGAAAAAACCCTCAGCTAAAACAGAAAGAAAATAAATTTTAATGTTTTCACTAATATTTTGTGGCAGAAACTGTTAGTCCACTGTGATAATTAACTTCATGAATCAACTTGGCTGGGCCATGAAGTGCACAGATATTTGGTTAAACATTATTCTGGGTGTGTCTGCAAGTCATTTTGGATGAGATTAACATTAGAAAATAAGTACACTGAATAAAGCAGATTGCCATTCCCAGTGTGGGTGGGCCTGAATGAAACAAAAAAGACTTGAGTAAGGGAGAATTTGCTCTCTGCCTGATCACCTTTCAGCTTCGACATTGGTCATCAGCCTTCTGACTCAGACTTGGTCTGGAACTTGTACCATTGACTCTCCTGGTTCTCAGGCCTTTGGACTCAGAGTGGAACTCTGCCTTAGACTTTGCTGGGTCTCCAGTTTGCCAACTATAGTCCAGCCTCATTAACTGTGTGAGCCAATTCCTTATTTTATGTGTTTGCATATGGATATTATTATTAGTTCTGTTTCTCTGGAGAACCCAGACTAATACAGATTTTGAATCTGAGAGTAAGGTGCTACTACAACAAATATCTAACAATATAGAAGTAGCTTTGGAATTGGATAATGGGTAGAGGGGTTGGGGAAATTTTGAGGTACATATTAGAAATATAGGAGTTAAGGATGATGATTTGTGAGGTCTTAAAAAAGAGCTAAATATTTGAGGAGATTTCTAAGCAAAGTGTTGAGGCCGTGCCTTAGTACTTCCTCACTGCTTATAGTAAAAGGCATGAAGGAAAAAATCAATTGAAAGAGGAATTGTTAAGCAAAAAGAAACCAGGACTTAAAGATTTGGAAAATTCCCAGCCTATTTGTAATTTAAAAATATAAGAGTGGGCTGGGGAGATAGCTCAGTTGGTAGAGTGCTTGCCTTGCAAGCACAAGGCCCTGGGTTCAATCCCCAGCACCGCAAAAAAAAATAATAAGAAGAAGAAGAAGAAGAAAGCTTGTTTTGAAGAGAACACTGAACATGACCAAACAATCATTTGATAAGGAGATTAGTACACATACAAAACACGGACCTAATCAGCCATCCTTTAACTGAAGGGGATACAGACAGGGCAAAATTCAGGAAGACCTTTGGACTTCTTAGACCCTATATGGGGGAAATATTATTACTGTAATATAATCATTATCACCAAGCTAAAGAATATTATCTCACAAAGAAATAAATAATTCTTATTGAAAAATAATCTTCAAAAAATTAGATAGTTGAATTCATTCAAATATTTATTTAACTTATGAAATATACAGTGCTAGCCAGGCATAGTGGCTCACACCTGTAATCCCAGCTACTTGGAAGACTAAGTCAGGAGGATCTCAAGTTCGTGGACAACCTGTGCAACTTAGTGAGATTCTGTCTCAAAACAAAATAGTTGGGGTTGTAGCTTAGTGATGAGTGCCCTGGGTTAAATGCCCAGCACTGCCAAAAAAGGAAAAAGAAAGAAGAAAGAAAGTGCTGAATTGCAAGGAATAAGATGAATAAGACATGTTTTCCTTTATTCATATTTTTATTGGTGCATTATAATCACACATAATAGTGGGATTCATTGTTAAATATTCATACATGCACAAAATATGAGATATATATACATACATACATACGCATACATATATAGAGAGTGAGAGAGTATATTCCTAGGACCTTATAATTTAGCAGAGCAGATAAAAGAGAAACCTTGGGGCTGGGGCTATAACTCGGTGGCAGAGCACTTGCCTAGCATGTATGAGGCACTGGGTTCCATCCTCAGCACCACATAAAAATAAACAAATAAAATAAAGATATTCTGTCCATCTACAACTACAAAAAAATTTTAAAAAAATAGAAATCTATGTATGCAGATAGGTATTACATAATCCTCTGAGAATTAGGGAATAAAAGAAATAATATTTAGAAAAGATTAAACATCTGATAGTATTATTAGTGCTATTAGAGTTTTTGGAGATATATTGATTTTCTCAACACATGATAAAGGAATTTGTAGCTCGGATAACCAATACCTTAGTTCTCATATCAAGTCAGTGCAAAATTTCCTTAGATATCAGACCTCATAGATACAATCCAACATTCTTTCTCAATATCCCACTCTACCTCTGTTAGGAGAAAAGCAAACTATCAATAAGTTCTCAAACTATGATTTTTCTTCAGCACAAACTATAAAGGAAAGAGAATCTCAAAGATCACACTAAAATAAGATTTATTCTCCTTTTATCATTTAAAACAACCAAGGCTTCATCTCAGTTATCTGAGTTTGGCTTCAGCTTTCTGTCATGGTTTTTTCTCTCATTGATTTTTGTTTATTAGTCTAACTTTGAATGTGTGGCAACACTACCTGAGAAAAATCCCAAACAACTTGTTTTGAACATGTTTATTCTATTCTCTATTCTAGGAAAACTAATAGAATCTCTGCAAACTAAAAGAATTACCTAAATGAAACTTAATCCAGGAAGTCTTCCTTGGCTGATTTCCCAGCATAGCAGTGCCAGCCTGAACAAAAGACTAGGATACTGCAAATTCTAATTCAATCGTGAGTAAGAGCTTTGTCTAGGAAGAATAAAGGAAGTACAAAGATGCCAAACTAAGACTGCTCTTCCTGGACACTGTCCTGTTAAGAATTTACAAAGAGGATTAGTTCTCATTATAAATAACAGATATGAAATATGTATTTTTACATTGTCAATGAGATGGCAACGCCTATGAATGATTTAAGATGGTGGATTATAAGCATACTATAGTGATGCAGCCACATCAATGTTTGTAGCAGATCAGTTCACAATAGCTGAACTCTGGAACCAACCTAGATTCCCGTCAACAGAAGAGTGGATAAAGAAAATGTGGTATGTACACAATGGAATGTTGCTCAGCAATAAAGAAGAACAAAAGTATGGCATTTGCTGGTGAATAGATGGAACTGGAAACTATCATGCTAAGTGAAATAAGCAAATCCCCCAAATCAAAGACCAAATGTTCTCTATGATAGATGAATGCTAACACACAATAAGAGTGTGGGGAGGGAAGAATAGAAGTTCATTGGATTAGACAAAAGGGGAAGGAAGGGAAGGGAGTGGGGACAGGAATAGGAAAGACAGTAGAATGAATTAGACATAACATTCCTGTGTTCATATATGAATACACAACCATTGTAACTACATATCACGTGCAAACACAAGAAAGAGAACTTATGTCAAAATATGTAAAAATACATCTTATAAAAAAAGATGGTGGATTAAAAACTTGATTTCAAGAATGAAGTCAGGGAACTGGAGTTGTGGCTCAGTGGTAGAGTGCAGTTCAATTCTCGGCACCACATATAAACAAATAAATAAAATTAAGGTCCATCGACAACTCACTCTCTCTCTCTCTCTCTCTCTCTCTCTCTCTCTCTCTCTCTCCTCTCTCTCTCTCTCTCTCTCTCTCTCTATATATATATATATATATATATGAAAAAAAAGAATGAAGTCAGAAGAGTCACATTCCATGATTTAAAAACTTACTACAAAGCTACAATAATCAAAACAGTGCAGGACTGGCATAAAGACAGATAGCCAATGCAATAGAACAGAGAGTCCAGAAATAAACCATCACATATATGGTCGAATGATTTTTAATAAAAGTGAAAAGACTATTCAATGGAGAAAGGACAGACTTTTCAACAAATTGTACTGGGAAAACTGAATATCAACATGCAAAATAATGAAGTTGCATCTTACAACATCAATATCTGACAACATATTCAAAAAATAATTAAAAATGGGTCAAAGACCTAAGCATTAAAATTAAAATTACAAAGCTCTTAGAAGAAAACTTGAAGACATTGGATGTGGCAATTATTTCTTGGATATAACCAAAAGCACAGATAACAAAGGAAAAAATAAACTGGACTTAATCAAAACAACAGAGTGAAAAAGCAACCCACAGAATGGGAGAAAATATTAGCCAACATTCATTTGATAAGGTAATAATAGCTAGAATATATAAAGAATTCCTACAACTTAACATAAAAACAACCCAATTCAAAAATAGATAAAGGACTTGAATAGAATTAATTCAAGAAAATAAACAGATAGTCAAATCAGCACATGAAAAGATGCTCAACATCACTAATCATTAGAGAATGCAAATCAAAACCATGATTACATATCATTTCATGTCTATTAGGGTAGCTATCATGAAGAAAGAGAGAAGGAAGTCAGGAGCAAGTAAGGGAGGGATGGAGGGAGCAAGGAAGTATATAATTTTGACCAGGATGTGGACAAATTGAAACACTTGTACATTGTTGGTGGTAATGTAAAATGGTGCTGCTGCTATAGAAAATAGTATGGAGGTTCCTCAAAAAATTAAACATATTGGGGCTGTGGCAGAGCACTTGCCTAGTATGATTCCACCATGCCTACATCATGAAAGCTCCATAAAACTCCAAGAGGACAGGGTTCAGAGAGCTTCCAGGTTGGTGAATACGTCAGGGTGCTCCAAGAGGGTATGAAAGCTCCACTCCCCACTTCTATGCCTGTTTACCTTATCCATTTCTTACACTTAGCTGTTCCTGAGTCATATTCTTCATAATAGACTTTGTAATAGCAAATAAAGTGTTTCCCTGATTGCCATGATCCATTCTAGCAAATTGTCAAACCTGAAGAGAAAATAATGGGAACCCTCAAGTTATAGCTGGTTGATCAGAAGTACAAATGGCAATCAGAACTTGAGACTGGCATCAGAAGTTGGAGCAGTCTTGGGATCTGAGTCTTTAACTTGTAGAATATGATGCTGAATCCAGATAGATAGGCCAGAAGTCAATTGAATTGTTTGATACCCAGTTGGTATCTGGAGAGTTCAAGAATTGGTTGGTGTGAGAGAAAAAAACTCACATATTTGGTGTCAGAAATAATGTAAGTAAAAAAAAATTGGAGTCTGCTATAACAACATATCACTGACAAGGTGTTTTAAATGACAGAAACTTATTTTCTCATCATTCTGCAGATTAGAAGTTCAAGACCAGTTAACTTTCTGGTGAGGGCTTTTTTTCCCCTGGTTTGTAAACAGCTGGTTTCTAGCTGTGTCTTCTCGTGACATTTCTTAAGTGTGAAGAGAGAGAAAGAGAGAGGTCTGGTGTCTTGACCCCCGGCCTTTTTTTAACCTTTTATTTTATTTATTTATTTTTATGTGGTGTTGAGGATCAAACCCAGTGCCTCATACATGTGAGGCAAGTGCTCCACCACTGAGCTACAACCCCAGCCCTCTTGTCCTCTTCTTATAAGGACATCAATCCTATTGGATTAGGGGCACACTCTTATTACCTCATTTGGCCTTAATTGCCTCCCTAAAGGCCTTATCACAAAATACAGTCACCTTGGGGATTAGTGCTTCAACATAAGAATTTAGAGAGGATTAAATTTAGTCCATATCCAACAGGGAAGGCCTCTTAGAGGAATGGACATTTTCATTGAGACCTAAAGAATCTATAGGAGCTTGTTATGGGATGAGCCAGAGAAAGTTCACTCCATAGAGAAGAAATATGTGCATAGGTGTAATGCATATTTGCTATACTATTTGAGAATAGTAAGTTATACTGCAGATGAAAATTTTACAACAAGGGAGATAGGTGAAACTCATAAATGTATTAAGCACGGATGAGTAATTAGTGGGTAGAGCGTGTATATGTTAAATGTAGATAGAAACAAAAGGGTTATAATTAATATTCATGAGGCATAAATATACATGAAGCACCTAGGCACTTTATTCATAACAAATTAAATATATAGAAGACAGTTGATGTCCAAGATAGACTAAATATACATGAGTCCTTAATATTTATAAGGTTTTAACCATTCATTAGTAATAACTATTCTGGTTCGTGTCCTCTGACCAAAACATGTAAACTTATGGTCCAAATAAAACCCATACTTGTACAGTTAGGGATGTAGTTCAGTAGTTTAATGCTCGTCTAGCATGTGTGAGGCCTTGTGTTCAATCCCCAGCATCACAAAAACAAACAAAAGGCATAATCGTTCAGCAGGTCCATTGGCAAGTTACAACCTAGAGGTTGTGTTCACTTGTGCCTCCTGAGTCCTTCTGGTAGAACAAGTATCTGTAAATGATCCCAGGTAATCTTCTCACTGTGACCCCTTTGTTTGAACCTCAATTCTGGTCCATCAGCAGAGTAGACTGATGCAACACAGAAATTCAAATATTGCATTTCAGTAGTATGATCCTTCATCTTTCATCATAATATTTTAAATTATCCCATTTCTTTCCCCATTGCTTTTCATTATGTGTTTTAAGTTGATTTAGTTAACTGTGTATGTGTGATTCAAGCGTTTTAATTTGGTCTGTTAGCTTCCTTTTCTTCAATATTTGGGATAGCCTGTCTGATAATGTAATGAAGTCTACCATTGCATTAATTTCCTACATACACAGAGAAAGGCCTTAAAATAGGAAAATCTTAATGTGTTCTAGAATTGCACTGCTCAATATGTTAGCCAGTAAACATGTGTGGCTATTTTTTGGGGGGGAGGGGTGGTACCGGGAATTGAACTCAGGGGCATTCGACCCCTGAGCCATATCCCCAGCCCAATTTTGTATTTTATTTAGAGAGAGGGTCTCATTGAGTTGTTTAGTGCCATGCTGTTGCTGAGGCTGGCTTTGAATTTGGAATCCTCCTGCCTCAACCTCCGAGCCACTGGGATTACAGGTGTGCGTCACCATGCCCAGCTGTGTGGCTATTTAAATTTAAAATAAAATTAGAAATTCAATTTTTCAGGTACACTGGCCATGTTTTACATGCTCAATAGCTACGTGGAATTGGTGGACACCAATGGACATCTGGACAGTGTAGAAGAATATTCTCATCATCATGGAACATTCTATCTGATGGCGATGTTCTAGAAACTTAGAGGTCAGTGTGGTTTGAGAGTAATGCTGACGACAGTGGCAAGAGTTTGGAGAGGAATGCTGTGTTGATGTCACATGGGGGCTTGTGCACCATGGGAAAGAGTTTGAATTTTAGTCTAAGTATATGAAACCCATAATCTTGATTTGTATTTTAAGAAGATTCCTGCTAGATATTGACAGAAGAACAGGTTGGAAAATGTGCAGAAGAGAGTTAACATAGTAGGCGTGATCATTATCCTTTGAAAGCCCAGCTTTCAGGTTGGTCCTTGGCTGGTACTTAGATTTTGGGAGGGTTCCTACCACCCAACTGATAAGAATGATTCATTGTATGTAAATTGTACAGTGTACCTTATGATTGTCTTAGTCTTTGTGGGCTGGTATAAGAAAATACCATAAACCGAGAGGCTTGTAAGCAACAGAAATTTCTCACAATTCTTGAAGCTGGGAAGTTGAAGATCAAAGCATAGGCAGATTCTGTATCAGTTAAGGGTCTGGCTCTATTGTTCACAGATGGCACCTTCTTGCTGTGTCCTCGCATGGTGGAAGGAATGAAGGGTCTCTCTTGGGCCTGTTTTATAAGGACACTAATCCCATTCATGAGGACTCTGCCACTATGACCTTAATCACCTCCCAAAGGCCCCACCTCCTAATACCACCGCCTCCTGAGTTAGGCTTTCAACATATGAATTTTGGGAGGACAAAAACATTCAAGTCATAGCAATTTGGAACCATCTGCTTTCCTTTGAGGAATCTGGAATTTTGCTAGGCAGTAATTAAGAAACTAGCTCCCAATAAAATTCCAGGTTAGCTTCCCTAGTTAGCAGCATTTCACTTAATGTTGTCACAATGCAATGTTGGGGGAATTAAGTACATCTTGTTGACTCCAGTGGGAGAGGACCCTTGAAAGTTTGGGCCTGATTTCCTCTGGACTTTGCCCCACATGCCTTTTCCTTTTGTTGATTTTGTTGATTTTTTGCTGTAATAAATCATAGCTGCATGATTATGTTCTGAGCCCTGTGAGTCTTCCTTATAAATCATTGAAACTGCGCTTGGTCTTGGGGATCCCTGATACTGAG
Organism: Sciurus carolinensis; assembly: GCF_902686445.1. Taxonomy (NCBI): domain Eukaryota; kingdom Metazoa; phylum Chordata; class Mammalia; order Rodentia; family Sciuridae; genus Sciurus; species Sciurus carolinensis. The sequence goes on along the minus strand of NC_062229.1, from coordinate 51,623,652 downwards.
GGGGAGGAGATAACAATAAAATGGGAAGATCATTTACTAGGCAATTTTAATCATTCATGTAAGAGATAATGATGACTTGGACTAGAATGGTAGCAATTAAGATCAAGAGAAACAAATAGATAAATATTTCCAAACTATTCTCTTTGTTGTAAAAATACAACACAGAAATAGAATGGGAATCCCACCTGATATGGTGATGGGAAATTTGTTTTTTTCTCTCCATCCCCACCCCTTTCAGTGTGTTAACTTTGATTCATTGTACTAAGTATTTACACACCTGCTTATTTATCTTCAAAAGGTGACATCAGCTACATGTAACTCACCTTCATTATCCATGACCACACAAACCTATGTTTCCCCCACCCTTAAGCTGCTCTCATTTCTATCCCTTCCATCTCTTCTTTATCTTTGCTGGTCCACTGTTGTATCTCTTATGGTCTGTATTAATGTATCAATTTAGAAAGTCAGTCTTTTTAATCAGATTCTTCTATCATTAACCATTCTCAATAAGACGTAATCTTCCTTGACTATCAATCTGTTCCTATTGTTGTCACATTAAATTCCTTTACCCCAGTTTCAAGATTCTCCCAAAACCTAATCCCATCTATCTAGCTTAATTTCCCATCTTTGTCCTACCTGGCACTTATCCTCCTCTCCCCAGGACTCCACTGACACAATGTGCACATTCCTACCCCAAGGTTTTAGTTATGTACCACCACCACCAACCCCCGCCCCCCCGCCCTCGCTAATTTTTTCTCTCCTCGTCTCTTTCCAACTCATTCAAGCCCCATTTTATTCATAAAAGCCTTCCCTGACTGGTCTTTCCTTGACTGTACTTTGTTAATCCCTCTCAACCAAAACATTTAGAGTAGATACCAAACAATTTAGGATTCATGTATGTATCAATTAGGACTCTTGATTGCAAGGGACAGAAAACTCATGTGAATTTATTAAATAATAAAAGGAAACAATGACTCATATCTTAAAATTTCAGAGAATATCTTCCTTTACTGCAGTTCTATCCAAAGTCTCCAACATCAATATTTTTTTCTTATTTCTCCTCCAACTCCTCCTCCCCCTCCTTTTTTCTCCCTTTCCTTCTTTTTGGGGATTGAACCTAGGATCTTGCACATACTAGGTAAGCACTCTACAACTGAGCTACATTCCCAACCCCCATTGTTGGAATTTGATTGCTGTTTCTGGGTTCTTCCTTTCCTTGAGTTGTTTTATTCTAAGAGAAGCTCTATGTGATTTCTCCTCTCTTCTCCCCTATCCAACCTTAAAGTTTCAACTTTATAAACATCCAGGTTCAAATCCAATGGAAAAATAGCACTTCCTCCTGGAAATTTTCAAGCAACTCATGAAATTCAATCTTTCAAATTGAGCCTGTCATCCTTAGATAAACACTGTGGTAATAGGAATTCTGGGAGGTGACCTGTTAGATCTGGGTCACATGCTCCAACATGGTATTAGTCAGTTTTTTGTTGCTGTAGCAAACACCTAAGATAAATTAACTTATAAGGAGGAAAGGTTTATTTTGGCTCACAGTTGCAGAGGTTTCAGTTCATTTGGTCCTACTGCCTTTGCGCCTGTGATGAGGGAGCACATTATGGTGGAGAGTGTGTGCCAGAAGGTGATGCTATCTTCAAGGTGGTTGGGAAGTAAAAGGAGAGAAAAAGAGAAGGGGTAGGATCCCAGTGTCCCCTATAAAGGGCACACCTGCAATGATCTAACTTCTTTTCCACCACTCCCAATAGGGTCATCAGCTAGGGACCAAGCCTTCCACACATGAGCTTTTGGGGGAAAGTTTAGATTCAAACCATAACAAATCCTAAACCTAGAAGTCAAGCGCCACTGACTCAAATGAACTCAGAAGGGAGTAAGGAGGTTCCAAAGGAAAACTGAGATAGGAGTATTTGGACACTGGAAGGCAAAAACAACCTATAACCACCATAATTCATGCAGTCTTACAAATTGCTTCATGACATGCAGAAATTTCACCCGTTGTATTTTTATTTTTAATTTGAACAATTTCATTAATCTTTATTTTAATTCAATCTTTTAAAATCAAGTTAAATTTGGCACTGGTTTCATCTGCTTGATTAATACAATGACCATTTTTCAAGTACCACTCACCCTTGAAGCATACATGAATCCTGGAAATTATAGAATCCAGGAAAATTGGACCAAGAAGCTTGACCTTTTGTTCATCATTATGACTTGGGGATATTCACTGACCTCATTTTCCATTTTAATATGAGCAGCTCTGCAGAGGTCATCCTCTCCCCCTCCCTCCCTCTCTCTCTCTCTCTCTCTCTCTCTCTCTCTCTCTCTCTCTCTCTCTCTCTCTCTCTCTCCCCTCCTCCCTCCCTCCCTCCCTGTTCTGGTTTTGGGAGTTGAACCCCAGAGTGGGTGCTTTACCACTGAGCTATATCCTACATCCCCAGTCTTTCTTTTTTTTTCTTTTTTTTTTTTTAATTGAGACAGTCTTGTTGAGTTGTTGAGGTTAGCCTCAAACTTGCAATCCTGCCTCAGTCTCCCAAATTGCTGGAATTATAGGTGTGTGCCATGATGGCTGACTTAAGGTCATCTACTCTCTGTAGATTCACTGGGACTTTTATTGTCAGTTCCAAAGCAAATTTTCTTAGTGTGAGGGGCCCAGGCACCCATACACATCTTCAGTGGTTTTGCACCTCCCAGGACAGATAGGAGGATCAGGACTGACATCTATATATGTCATTTACTTATATAAACTTTTATAGTAACTACTGCACTTTTACATTGGTTAGGTTTTTTCCCAAGTTAAACTGTTTCATAATTTATGCCTTTGTGTGCCTCACTATGCTGATATCCAATAAATACTTGTTGATAGATACAAAAAAAAAAGAATGCATAGTTTTTGCCTAAAGGAATTTACGACTTCCCGAAGAAGCAAAACAAAAAGGGGAAGGCCCAGATATGGTCACAAATCAAGGAAGAAAATGCAAAATGAGAATTAAAAGGAAGGAAGCACTACAGAAGATTTTAAAGGATGAGATTGTACCTTGCTGAAAGTTCAGAAGGCTATATAAAGATGGACACTTTAAAGAATACCCTTGGGACTGGGACTGTAGCTCAGTGGCAGAGTGCTCGCCTATCATGTGTGAGGCACTAGGTTCGGTCCTTAGCACCACATGAAAATAAACAAGTAAAATAAAGGCATTCTGTCCATCTACAACCACAAGTTTTTTTAAAAAGAATACCTTTGAAGCCTTTAGCCTCGTCTAGAGGAAAAAAAGAGAATTTCTTTGCTTCCTCTAATTTTTTTTGAAAGCAATATTTATTAAATCTAAAACTATACTATTAGGGGTAGATGCAGAAGTCTGAAATACATTCTGTTGTCTCTCCCTTTTGAATACTCTTCATTAAGATTAGGACTTCATTTAATTTCCAAGAAGTATCGTTTTATTAATTTAACATCTATTAATACAAAGTTCAATCATGTAATTTAATTTCTTAACTAGAGGCTATGCAGTGAGTTTTGCTCTTCTGTTACCCATTCTTCTCTGCTCTCATGTCAGCAGTAGGAGCACTCAGCAATGGTAATGGTAATCTGTAGTGACAAAGAGGTTGACCAGTTTAGGCATCAAGCACTTGTTTCAGCTTGTCCGGCTTTTTATTTATTTATTTATTTATTTTTTTGCTGTGCTGGGAATTGAACCCAGGGCCTTATGCTTGCATGGCAAGCACTCTACCAACTGAGCTATATCTGCAGCCCTGTCCCTGCCATCATAATGATATAATAAAGTCAAATTTATCTATGCAACATCACAGACTTATAAATACCATTACTGTCATGATACCCTTCCTCTTTCCAGGAACTTTTCCAAGAAGGCTGACAATAAAACTGACGGTTCTAATGTGAGATACTGGTGACGAAGATCACAGTGACTTAAAGAAAGCATCAGACTTAAAAAAAAAATATTAAGAAAATATGAGGAAGCAGAGAAATAAACATTCAATTACTGATTTATTTTTAATTTGTACATTAGTGATGGATAACTAATCAAAAGTGAAATGCTAGAATGCTGCTAGCATATTTTTGAAAAAGAAGCATGAGGACAGCATTTAGCATGATCTCTTGCAAAAACAGTACTATATAACAATAGGATCATAACTATAGTTATAGTATATACTATTTCAAATAACTCTCTGCAGGACAGGCTGAGGAAGTGGGGTCAGAGTTGGAAGGAGAATTCAATACCAAGAAAAGCAGTATTAAGAACAGGACCTGCATTTCAGGAGCCAGGAGTTCTCTCATGGTTCTTTGGAGATTTATGTATCAAGTGTTAGTTGAAAAATGGTTTGTAGAGTCCTTCAAGAGTATTCAGTAGATGCAGGGTGAGGGCTAGGAATCTGAGTTTTTAACAAACACTCTAGATTATTCAAATGGGGATGATCTAAGGATTCTTCCTTGAGAAACATTGCACCTTTAGAGCAGTCACTCCTTTATATTTTTGACATACAAGGTAGAATGTGGAAAGCTCTCTAGTTGGAGAAGGTAGCTAGGTGACTTGGCCAGAAAATTGTTTTAGAAAGTAGACACATTATATGTTTATTTGATTTCATGAAGGGCTCCTGAGGGAGACTGAAACAGCCTTTGATTAAATGCAGTACTTCTTAAGCTTTGAGGTATACACAAATCACCAGGGATCTTGTTAAAATGCAGATTCTAATTCAGTGGGACTTCCTGAGTCCTGAGAATTCTGTATTTCTAACAAGCTCTCAAGTGATGCTAATGCTGCTGGACTCCACCCCTAGATAAATAGGACATTAGACTGAAAGTGAAATATATTACAAAGAGAAATATGATCAGAAATGGAAAACCAAGACACGAAGCATAGCCAAGGTCTGAAATAGACTTAATCCAAAGGTTAAACAATTATGAATCATGAAAGGGAAAATAGCTGGATTAGAATTCCATGCAACCCAGATTGGTTAAAAGTAAATCACCGAATTCTCAGTCTTTTTCCACGCTCATTCTGCCCTCCCACCATGGAGCATGTTTGAGGCCTACATGAAAAGAGGGAATCATACACAGACCAGGTTCTATCAGCCTATACTAGAAAATGTCTGTCAAAATTTCTTAAAGTAACTCATTGTTTTTTCTAATTAACAAATTCACTTCCCACCCTAGAAAATGCAACTTTTGGACACAAGACAACTGAAAATCCCCACAGAAGACCCCAACTGAAGATCTTATCTTCCTCTGCTGAAAATCCTAAATAATTCCTCACTGTTAGGAACAAACTCCAGAATTCTGAACTTTGAATTCAATTTCCACTTTCTGTTCTATTGCTGTTTCCAGCCCTCTCTCTTACCAAAAACTCGTTTTCTCACACTTTTAAACTTCTGCTCCAAGTACAAAGACTGGCATAGCCTTTTTCTAATATGTTCTCCAAAGTCTATCTTAAACACCATAATAATGGTGCAAAAACAAACTTTATGTTCGGAGACCTTACTGTTCGCTAGACAATGTTCTCTCACTGAATTCTCACTCCAACTCTGGAAGATAGGAATTATGATTGTCTGTTTTTTCATTTAACAAATATTTGTTGATCCCTTAATGTGTTCTGAAAACTACTCTAGGCACCGAAAAACTAAAGAGGTATGTCCCTTCCTTCAACAGGCTTACATTCCAGCTCTAAGAAACAAATAATAAATGAATAAGTAAGCTAAATATACATGTATGATTACACTACTGCTGTGACTCAGCACCATGTATAGCCAGAGGGATGAGAAGTTGTGCTCCATTTGTGTACAATGTGTCAAAATGCATTCTGTCATGTATAACCAATTAGAACAAATTTTAAAAATAAAAAAAAATATGACAGTGATAAGTGCTATCAAGAAATATGAGGATGTGTTAAAGGTAATATTTCAAACAAATACCTGAATGGAGACCACCATTAGTCTTTGAGGAAAGCTGGAGGCACACAAAACAGCAAAACATGTTTGGCAAGGGTAGAGTGACTGAAGAGGAGATGGTTACATCAGAGAAGTGGGGGAGATGGGGGACAAATCACACAGGAAGGTTTATTGGCTCACAAGGAATTTTGCTTTTTCATCTAAATTAGACAAAAAGCCATTATCTATTTTAAAAGAGTCCAAGCTATTGTCTTGAAAATTGATCACAGGAAAACAAGAATAATTAGGGAGACTTGTTAGGGGCTACTGTAAAGATCCAGGTTAAGACATGATGGATGTTTGACCCAAAGCCAAAGCACAGAGGTCAGGAGAAGTGGTTAGATTTTGGATTTATTTTGAAGGTTCAACAGGCAGAATGTGATGACTTGAGGGCAAGAGAATGAGAAGAGCAAAAGACAACTGAGCTTTTTAGCCTCTACAACTGGAAGGATAGAGTTGCTATTTGTTTCTATCTTACAGATAAAGAATTTGAGACTTAAGGAGGTTAAGTAACTCCTCAAAGGCAATTGTCTAGTTGTCTGTTACAGTTTTATCTGAAAAGACTGAGTGGCAGTTCCCCTTCTCCCGTCTCCTCAAGAAAAGTGCATTGACTGGAGTCCTGCCCTTCCTTTGACTCAACAGGGAATTAATAGGCCTTTGTTCTCCAAGAACTCTTTGCTAATATAAAGACAAGAATAAACTGCACTGAGACTGGGGAAGAATTGTGGGATTTGGAGTTTTCCAAGTGTCTGCTTCCCGTAGAGCATCCTGCAAAGGACAGGACTCAGGCCTGGATGCCTGCAGGAGGCCTGGGACACATGTGACTAAGCACTGAGACTCCAGAAGCAACAGTAAAGAGTGCTGGGCTGCCTCACTGCCAAGAGTGGAGAAGACCTCTGGGAACAGCTATCCTTGGTTAAACATAGGAGAATCAACTATCACCCCATTCCAGTTTCACTCCTGGAGGTACAGGGTGAGTAATTCCAGAAATAACTCTTACCCACCTGATGAATTGGATGCCCTAGGTCATATTTTATTTGAAATAAATAAATAGTTAAACAAAATAAAGAAATATGACAGGATGTTCACCATGGCATTGACAATTAAAGGAAAACCTTGGGAACCAGACAGGGTGGCAAAGGCCTGTAATCACAGCTACTTGGGAGACTGAGGCAGGAGAATCTTAAGCTCGAGGCCAGTCTTGACAACTTAATAAGACTCGGTCACGCAAAAAAATAAAAGTAAAAATAAAAAAGGTCTTGGAATGTAGCTCAGTGGTAGAGCACCCCTGGGTACAATCCCTAGTATGGCAAGGAAAAACGAAACACCTTGGGAATAATCTAAATGTTAAATGTTCAATGATGTAGGAAAGGTTGATTAAATTGTGTTTATATAGAGTGTAATACCATGTACCCATTTAGAAAGCTAGAGTAGATGTTTATTTATAGGTGTGTGCTACGCAGTATGTAGCAGAAGGATCAGTGTATGTAGAGTATGATTTTATGTATGTTAAACCGTGTGCATAAATATACATACACAAATATGAAGGAACAGTTGGAAGCAAGTTCACAAAATGTTAACAGTGTTTATCTGTGGCTAATGAGGTTTATGTAATTTATTTCCTGCTTTTCTGTATTAACTTTTTTAAAATGAGCATGTCAATTATGTAATCAGAAAAAACAATAATTTTAGAAAAATAACTTCTTAGGATTTTGCAATTTTACCTTTAATTATGCTATAAAACTTTTAAATGTTCATTAGATATATTTTGCACCTTAGAAATTTTTTATTAAAGCTCCTTTTTCATCAATTTAACATTGAAAAAGTTAAGTACATTAAGTGGTATCTCTTTATGCTTGAGTTCTTTCCACTAAGCACTCAAGTAAGTTTACACTCAGCTCCATTTACTCTTTTTTTTTTTTTTTTTTTTTTTTTTGTACCAGGGATTCAACCCAGGGGCGCTTAAACACTGAGCCACATCCCCAGCCCTTTTTCTAATTTTTAATTTTGAGACAGAGTCTCACTAAGTTTCTGAGGCTACCTCTGAACTTATGATCCTCCTGTCTCAGCCTTTCCAAGAATTACAAGCATATGCCACCATACCAGGCTCATTTACTCATTTTTTACATCACTTTCCTTGAACTTTAGTGCTGACAAAAATTAAGTGGCTACTTTTTAAAAGTCACAGCTATTTCCACAAATAAGATGCTATAAACTTCATTATAGTAATTTTTTACTGAGGTAGAAATAGTTTTGAAACAATCAAAAATTCTGTTCAAAGTCTGGCATTTTACCACATTTATTGCTGTGGTTCCTTCCCAGCTTCATTACAAAACTACGACTTATAAGTAACTTTTTCTTTAATCCTTGATATCCTAATGCTATGGACACTGCATTATCTGTATAGTATTATTTCTGAATACATAGTTTTGGGTAAGTAGAAATCAAGTGAACTGATTGAACACTGTGTCTTGCAATATTGGGTACAAGACCATACTTCAAGGTTAAAGATGAAAATCACTCTATTATTTGGAAAACAATTTCAAAGAATTAGATGGCTATGGACAATGAAATCAAGAACAATGACATCCTCTCCAGTACTCAATAAAGGAAATTAAGATTCCTGCCACACCTATTATATATTTAATAAGGGGGAAGGATTTGTTTTGTTTTGTTCACAAAGAGCAGGAAGAGGAAAAAAAAAAAAGAGGAAGTATCAGATCATGAAGCTGATGCAAATTGACTGGAAAATAGGTGAAGTAAACAGAAGCAAAATTTAATTATTTTTTTTTAAAAATTGGTTATAGAGCAATGGTCTTAGAGCCTAAAAAATTAGCTGTGATGAAATAAGCTTATCAAAAGTTTAGTCTCTACATTTAATTAACTGCCAGGTTTGGATGATGTGTTGAATCCTCAGCAAAATTGGAAGATATTAAAAGGTAATCTTTGAGTTATTCTCACAACCTCTACTTGGTTCTAACCTAATCTTATCCAGTTCTTATTTAAATCTTATTTCCAAGTGGCTTTTCTGTTACAAGTGCAAGATAAATCTAAAACTCCAAATTTTATTTAGATTTTATTCTGCTCATGGAATTATTCACATTTTAATAAGGGATGCACGCATGCAAAAACCTTCAAAAACTTGTCTCCTTCTTCAGTCTGACCCACTCCCTCTTGGTTCTGCCCAGAACAGTGTTTCTAGTTGCCTACTGTACGCATCTATCTAAAAGTTCCACAGACCACTCAAACTCACAACATCGCCCAAAAAAACTTTCTTCTCTTCCTGGTTCCTGCATCTTCCCTTTCCTTTGTTTTTCATATTCTAAAAAGTATATCTCCTTTAACCCTCCAAGTCCATTTGTTCTTCTCTGTTCACATTGATAAGGCTTTAGTCCAATCACAAATCATTTTTCATATGAACCTGTAAGAGTTTCTAAGTGGTCTTTCTGCCTCCAATCCATCTTCCATTTGGCCATCATTCTGAAATTTACAGTTGATTTATGTTGGTTGCTTGTTTTAAAATTCTTTAATGGGTCCTCATTGCCTTCAGGATAAAACAACAGATGGAAGTAGATGGCACAGAAGGTCCTTTGTGAACTGTTTCCAGTCTACTTTTCTAATCTCTCTCTACTTCATTTTTTAACTGTGCACCCCAGCCATGCTGAACTATCTGCTCTTTTTCAAGTAAGTCATGTCCTCCTACTTCTGGCAGTATGGTCAAGTTATTCCTTCAGCCTGAAATGACTCCCCATTCTCCACCTGCAAGCTCCCAGTCATCTCTGAAGACTCAACACATGTTCCTTTAATTTTTTTTTTTTTTTACTTTCCTTTTTTTTTCTGAAGACTTTCCTCACCAATGTAGGCAGAGATTTACATAGACATGCTTTCTATAGAATCTGCAATATACCTTTTTGATTATCTATGCTTCATAACATATTATCCCCAAACTTAGTAGCTTAACAAAAATATAAATATTTATTATCTCTCAGTTTCTACAGGTAAGGAAGTTGGGAGCTACGTGACTGGACAGCTCTGGTTAGGAGTTCTCATGGGGATCAGTATGATGTCAGTCAGGAGTACAGTTACTTGAAGGCTTGAATGAGCTAGCAGATCCACTTCCCAGGACTTGCTCGCATGGCTGGCAAATTGGTGCTGGGTGTTGGTGAAAGCCTCGTCTCCTTCCCTTGTGAACCTCTCCACAGAGCTTCTTGAGAGTCATCATGAAATGACTGCTGGCCTCCTCCATATCAAGCAACCCAAGAGACCAAAGCAGAAGCTGCAAGTCCTTTACAACTTACTCCTCCAAGTTACCAACCTTAGCCTCTGCCATACTTATTTCATATAGACTAATTCTGATTCATCATGAAAGAAGATTACATTAAGGACATGAAAACCAAAAAGTGAGGATCCCTGGGGGCCATCCTGGAGACTGTCACATACAGAGTAACTCAGTTATACATCAGATCTTACTAACTAGGGACTATAAAATAAAATTATACTTAATTAAATTTTTTGGATAAATGATAATTATATATATGTATGGGGTTCAATGTGATAGATACGCTATAGAATGATTACATCTGTCATTTCACATGCTTAACATTATTTTCTAGTGTGAACATTTAAAATCTATTCTTAGCAATTTTGAAATATATGTTACATTATTATTAACTGCAGTCATCATATAGTGCAATCAATTTCAAAAACTTATTCCTTCTGTCTCACTGAAATTTTATACCTATTGACTAAGTCTCTGGTAACCACCATTCTACTCTTCACTACTATGAGTTTGACTTTTTAAGATTCCACATATAGGTGCCTGGTTTATTCTACTTAGCATAATGAATGTCCTTCAGGTTCATTCATGTTGTTGCAAATGGAAGCATTTTTTTCTTTTTTAAGGTTGAGTAGTATTCCATTCTGTGAATGTGTGTGTGTGTGTGTGTGTGTGCGCGCACGCGTGTGTATGTGTGTGTGTTGATAGATAGATAGAGAAATAAAATGTTTTATATATAAAAAGATAGATAGATAGATAGATAGATAGATAGATAGAGAAAGAAAATGTTTTATATATAAAACACTTAGATTGGACACTTAGATTGATTCCCTATCTTGACTCTTGTGAATAATACACTGCAATGAACATGGGAGTGCCAATATCTCTTTGACATATTGATTTCAAATCCTTCAAATGTGTTCCCAGAAGTGGGATTGCTGGATAATATGTAGTTTTTTTTTCAGTCTTTTGAGGACCCTCCATACAGTTTTCTATAGTAGCTATCTGAATTCACATTCTCACCAACAGTGTTGCAAGGGTCCTTTTTTCCATATCCTTAGCAACACTTATCTTTCACCTTTTTGATGAGAGCTGCAAAGTGGTATCTCACTCGGATTTTAATTTGCATTTCTATGATGATTAGAGATGTTGAACATTTTTTCATATACTTGGTAGCCATTCGTATGTCTTCTTTTGTGAAAAACATCTATTTAGGTCCTTTGCTCACTTTTACATTGGACTATTTGTTTTCTTGTTACAGAGTTATTATGGTTTGGATCTGAAATGTATCCCCAAAAAACTTATGTGTTCTCAGTGCAGCAAGGTTCAGAGGCAGGGCATTTAGACAGTGATTGGATCATAAGAGTCTGATCTCTTCAGTGGATTAATCCATTTGGTGGATTAATCTGCTGATAGCTGACTGAACTTTTGGGAGTTGGGACCTAGTTAGAGGAAGAAGGTCACTTGGGCATGACCTGGAAGGATTTCTATTTTCCCGTCACCTCACTCTGTTTTCAGACTCCCAAGAGATGAGCAGCTTTTGTCTCCTATGACCTTCTACTAAGATGCCTTAGAGCTGACTGACTGTGCACTGAATCCTCTGCGACCTTAAACCAAAATAAATCTTTCCTCCTCTAATTTGTTCCTTTCAGGTAATTCAGTCTCAGTGATGAAAAGCTAACTAACCTAAGAGATGTTTAAGTTCCTTACCCACCCCCCTCTCACTCTCTCTCTTATTGTGGTATTAGGGATTGAACCCAGTGATACTTTACCAACGAGCTACATTCCCAGCCCAGTTTACTCTTTGTTTTGAGACAGTCTCACTAAGTTTTCCAGGCTGGTCTTGAACTTGCAATTCTCCTGCCACCACCTCCCAAGTAGCTAGGATTATACGCATGCATGACCATGCCTGGCGATAGTTTTTATATTAAGATTATATTTACACTTACTGTTCAAATTACAATGGCTTAACTTCCCATGGCTCATATCCCAGAAATAGCAACCTCTTCCTCTCCCCACATTGCTGATAACATCCCAGGGTATAGATCTTGTGTTTTCTGGAGCAGTCCCTTCTATTCTGTCGCCAACCTTCTTGATCTGTTGCAGCTCTGTTATCTCTCACCTTTGTGGTATGCAGATCCACTGGGCACCACTGTACTGATGACTGTCACCATTGCTCCCATCACTTACTTTGGGAAGTGCTTGAAGTTCCCACAAGAAACTGAAACAAATCAAAGCACAACTGAATCCAGGCTGTGACTTTTAACAAGTCTTTAGACTTTTATTTATAGGAAGTAGGGCAACTTGCACGGCCATTAGCAGTGGCTTCTCTCAGAGGCTCACAATCTAAACCCTCCCTCAGAATGGCATAAACTTAGGTCCTCTAAAAGTTCTACAACCACCAGATGGTGTCCTCTTGATTTATGTCCTACAGAAGACTAAGTACAACACAGTCTGTATCTCTCCAATTCCCAAGGTCTGGGATTTTCAGTCTTTAATACCACAGGTGGAACTCAACAGTCCATGCCACAGAGTATTGGGCTGAGTGCCTCTTCTCCAGCACTGTCTGAAAAAAACAAGTCTGCACCATCTGTCAACATTCCTCTCTATTCCACTTCCACAACCCTCACAAGTAATTGCCCAAAGAAGGAACAAATCCTTTTAATTCCACAAAAATATCCAGTAATACACAAGCACAGGTCATTTAAATCCAACCTTAGAGAAAGACATAGAGACAGAAAACTACTAAAAAATATTCTATTAGCCTGAAGCATCTACCTTAATTAAGCTTTACCTTAATTTTTTAGACCTTCACCTTGAGCTAGACTTGGGTGATTGCTTTGTATTTACATAACCCAAGAGGCTACTTCAGGGTATTTCCCAGGACTAAATAAGAACCAGTACCAAAAGGAATTGATCCTTTGGTTTTAGAAGTTAGTGTTTCAAACTGCTTTACTCATCAAGGTTAAAAAATAAAATCCTGACTTGGCCCAACTCAGTTATGTTATCAACTGCTTTAATTACTTGCTGGAAAGCATATCTCTTTTTCGTTAAAGAGCTTGGAGGTCAGATAGCAAAAATAGAAGGTGGAAGAGATATTAAAGGAATAAGTGGTGCCTACTGGTAGAAAATAATGTTAAAATTGTCATGTGAGAACAGTAGACTGTGGTGAAATGATGAGAGATTTTGGATTCAAACGGATGTAGGTCCACATTATGGTGGGACACTTCCTGCAAGATAGGATGACTTGGGCTTAACTTCTCTGAGCCTTTGTTTCTTCACATGTAAAGTGATGGCAATGATTTTACTTCATAGGGTTGAAGACTAAATGAGAAAATGTATAATCAAACTGTGGCAGATAGGCAGTCCAGCTATGCTCCAGGTGTAACACAGAAGCTGGGAATAAAGTGGTGAACAGATGAAAATTAGCTGTTATCGACTGGGCGTTGTGGCATATACCTATAGTCCCAGTTACTTGTGAGGCTGAGGTGAAAGAATCACTTGAGCCCAGGAGTTCAAGACCAACCTGAGCAATATGAGACTCCATCTTAAAAAAAAAAAAAAAAATTAAAGAGCCACTCTCCAGTCCAGAAGGAGAGACAAGCATTAAACAAAGATCTAATTACAATTATGATGAATACTATAATGAGGCCTAGAGTATCATAACACGAGGTCTGACCTAATTTAAGATGGCAGGGAATGTGGTCTTGAGGAAATGATACAAAAGCTGAGGAATCTGATTTACAGGAGAATATATCAAGTTTCAGTTGAAGCATTCTGGACTCACCAAAGGTGCTCAATAAGTGGGAGCTTCTATTATTATAATTTATCCCAATAAACATTGATTGTCTACTGTGTACACTCCACTACTATGCATATCGAAGGTTCAGTAAAAATGTGAACTTGAGCAAATAGCTTAAAACCTATGAGCCTTAGTATGCCCATCTATAAAACAAGGATATTAATAGTATCTATGTGAGCTAGGCACAGTGACAACTAAGGAGGCTGAGAAGGGATGATTAATTACTTAAGCCCAGGGTTTTGAGGCCAGCCTGGGCAACACAGTGAGATCTGTCACACGCATGCGTGCATGCGTGCGCACGCACACACACACACACACACACACACACGCATACACACAAGTACATATTTAGTCTTTTTTAAAAGAATCAAAGAGATAATTTAAGTGAAAAGTTTAACATAGTGCCTGGCATAGGGAGAATATAATATATGTTAGTAATATTATTATTGTTCCCTAATCAGGACTGGCTGCATAATGTGCAGAACTCAGTACAAAATGAAAATGTAGAGTTCCTTGTTTTAAAAAAATCATTAATGTGGAGCTTTGATTGTGGTTCAGTGGTAGAGCACTTGCCTAGCATGTGTAAGGCACTGGGTTTGATTCTCAGCACCACATAAAAATAAATAAATAAAACAAAGGTATTGTGTTCACCTACAACTAAAAATTTTTTAAAAAAATCATTAAGAATTTCAAAATGGCAATAAAAGAATATTAAACCAAAGGAAGCCCCTGAGTAACTACACAATTACCATACGCATGAAAACAGCTATATTAGTCAGTACTTTTTTTTTTTTTTTTTTAGCAGTGCTGTGAATCTAACCCAAGGCATTATACATGATAGGCAGATCGTCTATCACTGAGTCACACTCCCAATCTCAGTTTTCTGTAACTGTAACAATCATGCCTGAGATACTCAACTTAAAAGATGAAAGATTTATTTTGGCTCATAGTTTTGGAGGTTTCAGTTCATGACCAATTATCCCTATTGCTTTGGACTCGTTGAGCACAGCACATCATGGCAGGAATGTACAGTAGAGAGGGCCTATTCACTCACGGCTAGGTGCAAAAGAGAGGAAGAGGAATGAATAGGGTTCTAATATTCTTTTAAGATCATATCCCCAGGGGCTGGGCTTATGGCTCAGTGGTAGAGTGCTTGCCTGGCATGTATGAGGCCCCTCAGCACCACATATAAATAAACAAAGAAATTAAATAAAGGTTCATTGACAACTAAAAAATACCTTTAAAAAAAGAGCATATCTCCAGTGACTGGAAGTCCTTTCACTAGGCCCCACCTCTTAAAGTTATCATCATCTTCCAATAGTGCCACATGATGGAGACCAAGCCTTTAAGACATGGACCTTTGGAGGAATTTACCCAAACCATAGCAACAACCCTGTCATTAATTATGTCTTATACACATATGTGTATTTATATAGCTTACCTATTCAAAGAGGTTGAATTTTTCTTTGGAGCAACATTCAGACTCAATCTGTTGAATTTAGTATATAACGATAAAATATATAAATATTTGATATATCACTAGATGATTGGTAGGTATACTTTTCTCAATATTCTATCAAGAAAAATTTAAATAGACAAATTGTAAGAATTTTATAGTAAGTCATGTATAGACACAACCTAGATTCCACCTCTACTATTTTATAATATTTGCCTTATTATTCATACATGGATATTACTTTATCCATCCCATTAGTCAATCTATATTGTTTTTTTTGTTGTTGTTGTTTGTTTGTTTTGGTACCAGGGATTGAATTCAGAGAGTACTCGACAACTGAGTCACTTCCTCAGCCCTATTTTGTGTTTTATTTAGAGACAGGGTCTCAGTGAGTTGCTTAGTGTCTTTCTTTTGCTGAGGCTAGTTTTGAACTGATGATCCTCCTGTCTCAGCCTCCCAAGCTGCTGGGATTATAGGCATGAACCACCACAGCCCATATTGTTTTTGATGCATTTCAAAGTAAATTCCAGATATCAAAATCACTAACTACATCTCCATTTGTTTAGTTTTTTCCCTTTTAATGTAAATTTGTCATACAGAGGAATACACAAATCTTAAGAGTGCATACACCTTTGTAACCAAAATCTCTATAAAGCTGTTGAGCATTGCTGTCACCCTAAAAAGTTCCTTCATAAAGTACATTCCTAATAAATCCTCACTCCAGGTCCAAAGAAAAAAACTGTTCTTTGTGTGTGTGTGTGGTGTGTGCTTACATTTTTCAAAAGGAAAGGAAACTTGATAAGTACTTAGCTCTAAAGCTTTCTTACAAGGGCACATAGAGAAATCCTGTAGCCTGTAAAATAGGACAGATAATTCTAGGATATTTGGCTGAAATCATCAAATATTTGTTGAGTCAAGCAGTAAAACTAGTGAAATCACTTGAATGACCTTTTGATGTTTTATTCTTTAGTAAAAGTAACACCACTCTAGAAAATATAATATGAAAAAATCCAGAGGACATTAAAAATCACCCTTCCTGGAAAGATAATATTTTGATGAAAAAATAGTGATCAATGTATGAAAAAAAATGGGGGGGGGGGGCAGTACCAAGGATTGAACTCAGGGACATTCGACCACTTAGCCACATCTCCAGCACTATTTTGTATTTTATTTAGAGACAGACTCTCACTCAGTAGCTTAGTGCCTTGTTTTGCTGAGGCTGGCTTTGAACTTGAGATCCTCCTACCTCAACCTCCCAAGCTGCTGGGATTATAGGTGTGTGACACCACACCTGGCTATGTATGAAATTTGACATAAAAGGGATCACATAAATATGTTATTGTGTAACCTGATTTTATCACTTAGCAATATATTAGAGATATTTTTCCTCAATAAATATGGGTCGGAGCTATACCACTCCTTGGTATCTATCCAAAAGAACTGAAATTAGCATATTGTATATGAATACCCATATTTATAGCAGCACAATTCACAATAGCCAAATTATGAAACCAGGCTAGGTGTCTGTCAACAGACAAATAAATTAAGAAAATGTGCCATAAAGAAGAACAAAATTATATCATTTGCAGAAAAATGAGTGAAACCTTACATCATTATGTTAAGTGAAATAAGTCAGACTCAGAAAATCAAGGGTCATTTATTTTCTCTCATATATGGGTGCTACAGAGAAAAAAAGGGGGTGATCTCATGAAATTAGAAGGGAGACCAATAGACTTAGAGAGAAGGTCAGGGGGAGGGGAAAAAGGAGGTACTGGAGAATGAAATTGAGCAAATTGTGTTATGTGCGTGTACAACTATGTCACAATTAATCCAACTATTATTTTTAATTATTTAAATTTTTTTTTGTAGTTTTAGATGGACAGAATGCCTTTATTTTATTTATTTTTATGTGGTGCTAAGGTTCAAACCCAGTGCCTCTCACATGTTAGGAAAGTACTCTGCCACTGAGCTACAGCCCCTATTATGTTTAATTATAATGCACAAATTAAAACAATTAAAGAAAATCAATTGACCTTAAAAATAAGTGTTTTGAAATAATCATTTTAATGGGTAACCTAGATGACTATACCCTTCTTTAATTAACCTACCTATAAATATTTAGACTGTTTCCAAAATTTCAATATTATCAGCAACATGGCAATGAACATCCTTTTACATGTATCTTTTTCAGAAGTTTGTGATTATTTCCTTTGGATAAATTGCTAAGGGTACTCAAATCATGGTTTATTGTGCCAAAATCCCTTCCAAAAAATTAAGCACTAGCTTACATCCACTGATTGACTATGTTTTACATTCTTCAGAATAAAAAATAAATGTTCGTTTCATCTTTTTCCTTTAGGCTAGAAAAGAAAGAAACCTGTATGGCTAATAAGCGTGTATTAAAACCAACAAGCAAAGATGTATGTTGTAAGATATGCCCCTTAAAACACTGCAAATCAATCCAGTAGAACTTAATTTGAATTAACCAATTATTAATCACCTACCATATGAAAAGATGGGGCTAGCTGCTAGGAGTAGAAAGGTGAGAAGCCACAGAACCAATTTCAAAATATTCCTAGCCTAATAGGACAATTTCCCTAGCTATAGTGATTTATTCTCACTTAAGCCTACATGGTAAGAATGAAACTCAAGTAATTGTTCCTAAAGGAACAATGACTCCTAGATTATTTTTGGTACAAATTTCAAAAGATATAAATGAAAAGAAGTCTCCCTCCCATTCTTGTTGTCCAGATCCCTACTTCCACTCTTAGGTCCCCTCTTCAGAAGTTATCATTGTTGTTGATTTCCTTTATATAGTCCCAGAAAATACTCTGTATATATGTACACAGGCAGGTACTAAGCAGACAGAAACACTGACTGTCCATTCATCGCTTACTCATTCATACAATCTTTTAATATAATAGCATTATACTTACATATGACTTTGCAGATCACTCTTAAAATATACATTAGAGATTTATCTGTATCCATTCATACAGTTTCCTTCCTTCCTCCCTTTCTCTCTCCCTCTTTTCTTCCCTCTCTCTATCTTTCTTTCTTGGGGTCTTGCTATGTTATCCATATTGGTCTTGAACTCCTGAACTCGATCAATTGTTCTGCCTCAGTCTCCCAAGTAGATAGAACTACAGATGTGTGCCACTGCTCCTGACTTCATTAATTTTTTTCCTTGGAGTTCGTTTCATATTCATTCTTATATATCTGCTTCATTTTTTCTTACTATCCTCACAATATTGCAATATGCCATATTCGTGCAATATGAATATGAACATTCCATGAATATTTTTAACCATTACTCTGTGGTTGATTGGTCCCAAAATTTTGCTAGTATAAATGCTGCTATGATTATCCTTCTAGACTGAAATATTTTTGTAATAAGAAATGACTATGAAGTTAGTAATGTTTGACTTCAAGCTTGTAAGTAGTTGGTGGAGAAAAATTGGGGTTATAAATGAGTATTAAAAAATACAAGGCATTAACTATAGACACTGTGTCCGAAATACATCTCCCAAACAATCGTTAAAACAAAAGTATAAAAGCCAAAGGAAATCTCCACCCATTTAGTCAGACTCCTCAAGAAGAGTAAATAGATAGGTCTTATCCAGTGTCTTACGGGCCCATAGTGAAGCTCTGTCACAAAAATAGCAATAATTCATCAGAGTACATGCCTTGGCACTAAGAACTTCCCCTAGAGTTTGGATCTAGCAGTAAGGCACACAAATGTTCATTTGTCACATAATAATTCATCAAAAGACCTGTGGACATGCAAGTGGAGGAGCATATTTCCTTTTGCCCTGCCCATTGACATTTTTTTCAACTTCATTTTGAAATAATTACAAACTTAGAGAAAACCTTCAAGAATAGCACAAAGAACTCTCACATACCCTGTATCCAAATTCACTATTTTAAAAGCATTTTGCCCATTCCCTCTCCAACTCTCTAAATACATACACATTTTTCTTCTGAATTTCTTGAGAGTACGTTGCATATATTATGCCCCTTTATCCTTTAATACTTCAGTGTGTACTTCCTTAAAACCAAGATTTGGGATGAGAAATTGACCTGGCCACTATCCTCTACTCTTTTATAGAATCATGGAATGGTTTCTCATTGTTAAGGGGCTCAGGAGAAGATTGATTTTCCTGAATTCATACTCAGTAAATAAATGATGAACAGATATTTAATGTTTTTTGCCTGCCCAAATACCCTCTCCACTATCCCCTCTGGCAACAGCTTTAGGAAATCATTCCTTTTGCATTGGATACAGAGTTAGTGGAACTGTCCTTCAAAGTACCTTGTTCTCTTGGCCATGAAACAGGCGTGTGACTCAGCCTAGGTCAATCAGCTTCTCTAGGTCATTTGGAATCTTGAAGAAAGGGACTTAAAGATTGAAAAAAGAGAGGAAAAAAAAAAAAAAGATTGAAAAAAGATAAGCCGATTGCCCCTAAAGTTGATGTCCTGAAGAATCTGATCCATGGCTCTTATCTCTCCTCAACTCCTTCATCCTTCCTGAGATGTGTTTCTTCAGCATTTCTTTCCATCTTCTGAGCTACCCCATGTCTTTCAGATAATTTTCAAACACTTAGATTGGCCAGGGTCGGTTTTTGTGTTTTGGAAACATAGGACTTTGCTCAATAACAACTGACTTAAAAACTTTCTGCTTTCAAAAAAACTTTTCCAAATGGAACTTTGATTTGGATTACACCGTCAAAAGTTAGCCCTGGATATACCCTTCCCCCATACTTCCTGTGGCACTGCTTCACAGGCTTAGGGTTCTGCTGCTCAGTCTAATGATACTCTTATTTTCACACTCACCAAAGTGACCATTACTGAAAAAGCAGAGCAACCCTTCTGTGAGTTGTAACACTTAGAAATGTCTTCAGCAAAAGGGCACCATCTTAGTGGTTATTTTAACTCCATTGCCCCCAAACTGCTCCATCTGGAAGCTAGCATGATGAAATACAATCTAACTTGAGCTGGACAGCCCAGGGCGGACTCCCAATTAACTCAGAGTCACTGCCAGGAGGAAGTGAAGACACTGCTCGTTGTCTTTCTTAACAATCTGTTCCTGACCTACTGAGACAATTTTTAGCGGGAACTTACACATGATTTCTCAAAAACGACATTTAGACAGCGCAATCTGAATTTAAATCCTGGAACAAAAATCTCCATAAAATATGATCATGGGCTGGGGATTGTAGTTCAGTGTGAGAATGATTCTCTGTCATATGTGAGATCTTAAATTCAATCCCCAGTACCTCAAAGAAAAAAAGAAGAAAAAAAAGCATGATCATCTGTGAAGGGGTCTACAAGCACTTTTTGAAAACAGCTTTTTTCTTTTCTTCCTTAAAAAAAAAATTTATTGTGGGCTAGGGTTGTAGCTCAGTGGTACAGAACTTGCCTAGCACATGTGAGGCATTGGGTCCAATCCTCGGCACCACATAAAAAATATATAAAGTAAATAAATAAATAAATAAAGGTATTGTGTTCATCTACAACATATATGCATATATATATATATATATATATATATATATGTAATTATTGTGCAGAGAGGTTGAGCCTCTCAGACACCTGAGAACCAGACTTCAACTTTATCTCTGCATAACTAAAAATTCAGTCATTTAATAATATACTGAGGACTAGGTGCAGCTTAGTAGTAGAGTGCTTGCTTAGTATGTGCAAGGCCCTGGGTTTGATTTCCAGCACCACAAAAAAATAAAAACACAAAGCTAGGCTTGGTGGCTCATGCCTGTAATCCAAGTAACTCAGGAGGCTGATGCAGAAGGATCACAAATTCAAGGCCAGCCTTGGCAATTTAGTGAGGCCCTTAGCAAAACCCTGTCCCTGTATTTCTCTTTCTTTCATTCATTCTCTCTCTCTTCCTGCCCCGCTTCCTTCCTTCTTTTTTCAGTGCTAGGGAATGAACCCAGGAGTGCTTAACCACTGAGCAACAGGGCCTTGCTAAGTTGCACAGGCTGGCTTTGAACTTGCAATCTTCCTGCCTCGGCCTGGAAAGTGGCTAAAATTATACCATGCCTGGAGCCCTGTATCAAAACAAAAAGGCTGGGGATGTGGTTCCTGGGTTCAATCCCTAACATACACAAAAAAGAAATTTTATATATACATTAATATATAATATAATATAATATATTACTGTAATTATATTACATAAACAAATAAATCCCCAATACAAAAAATAATGTCATGTGATTATATATATATAAACACACACACACACACACACACACGCACACATATGTATATCACATAAACAAGCAAAAAAATAAATAAATATTAGCCCATCATGTGCTAGGAAGTGTGCTAGGTGCTAGAGGAACAACAGAAAGCAGAAATAGGTTCTTCATTCTCACAACACCTACAGTCCAGAGGGGACACAAATGTCAATCAAGATGTTATACTAATATCTTATTAGAAATTGTTACTATTGGGCTGGAGCAGTGGCTCAGTGGCAGAATACTTGCCTAGAACATTTGAGGCACTGGGTTCAATCCTTAGCACTGCATACAAAAATAAGCAAATAAAATGAAGGCATGCTATCCATCTTCAACTACAAAAAAATTAAAAAAAAGAAATTGTTACTATGAAAGACAAATACAAAAATCTGTGTGGGAGATTAAGAGTAAACTATTTTTCTAAAACAAATAGTTCCCATAATTCCCTGTAAATTTCTTAAAAGAACTGGAAGACAATCCCTTACCTACATTAATCTGTAAGTGTCTGTAATTACACCAGCCTAGCCCAAGTCCAAAACACAGAAGATCTAGTCCCCCTTTCAGAGCCAACCCTACAGGTTCTGCCTTTTAATTTTTCAATGTATTTCATCATTATTGTTTTCAAAGTCAAATAGGAGAGAAAAATATTTTAGGGAAAATACTCTAAAGAAAAAAAAGACTACCATTTCAAAGCCAAATACAAATAAGAAGGAAAATTTGTTATTTATTGCTGCCATAACAAATTACCACAAATTTAGTCAGTTATAAACAACACCAATTTATTATTTTACAGTGCTATAGGTTAGAAGTCTGAATGGGTCTCAGAAGGCTAAAATCAGGGTGTCAGCAGGACTGGGTTCCATTCTGGAAGCTCTATGGGAAGGCTACTTTCCTTGTATGTTTCCAGCTTCCATAGGCTGCTTTCATCCCTTGGCTCATGGTTCCCCTTCTTCCATCTTCAAAGTCAGCTACTTGAGGTTGAGTCCTCATGTCACTTCTTTCTGACCTATTCTCTGTGCCCCCTTCTACTTTTAAGGACTCATGTGATTGACAGTAGGTCTACCCAGATAATCCAGCTCCCCTGCTCAAGTTCTGTACCCTTAATCATATCGGCATTGTCTCCTTTGCCATGTAATGTAATATATTCACAGTCCCAGGGATTAGGACATGGACATCTTCAAGAAGCCATTACTCTGCCTGCCACAGAGGGCATGATAAATATTCAGGTTAAGGGAGAAAAGAAAGAAAGATGCATCATACTATACAGGCAAAGCAAGTGGTACAAGGTGATATCATTTTTGTGTATGGTATCAAACTGCTTACAGTGATTTTTCCCTAGGCAGTGGAATTATGAGTAATTTTTCCTTTTATTCTTTAAGCTTCTCTGTTTTCTACATTAAAAATAAAATAGTTTTTTAAAAAACATATATTGTGGTTATGTAAGAGAATGTTCCCATTGATAAATGTATACTGATCTATTTCTGAATGAAGTGTCTGCATTTACCATCAAAGAACTAGAAAACACATACATTGATAGTTAAGGCAAATATGACAAAATGGTAGCAACTTCGAATAAAGAAATTGTATATGTGTGTGTTCACTGTAATTTTATTTCAATATTTCTGTATATTTGAAATTTTTATTATAATAAGTTTGGGAAAATCTTTACAAATGCAAAATTTTAGTGGACAGAGATTCTATATTGATGCTACATTATTCATTTTCAGAAATAACTTCAGAGTCTTAAGTTAGAATGAGAAGATAAGTTACAGAAATCAAAGCAAGCTGGGTACAATGGCACATGCCTGTAATCCCAGAAACTAAGGAGGTTGAGGTAGGAGGGATTGCAAGTTTGAGGCCCACCTTAGAAACTTAACAAGACCCTCAGCAACTTAACATGACCTTACCTCAAAATTAAAACAAAAACAAAAACAAAAACTTTTACACAGTTGGTAGGATTGTAAATTAGCATGAGTACTATAGAAATCAGTATGGAGGTTCCTCAAAAGACTAGGCATGGAACCACCATATGACCTAGCCATACCACTCCTCAGTACTTATCCTTAAGAATTAAAGTCATCATAGTACAGTGATACATGCACACCCCTGTTTATGACAGTGCAATTCACAGAAGCCAAACTATGGAACCGGCCTATGTGTCATCAAAGGATGAATGGATAAAGAAAATGTGGTATATATAAACAATGGAGTTTTATTCGGCCATAAAGAAAAATGAAATCATGTCATTTGCAGGAAAAAGGATGGAACTTGAGAACATTATGTTAAGAGAAATAAACCAAACTCAAAAGGTCAAGGGTCATATATTTTCTCTCCTATATGAAAGTTAGGCAAAAGGAAGAAAGTTAGGGGAAGGAGAATCTCATGAAAATCAAATCAGTAGAGGAAAGGTACCAGGAAATGATATTGACCAAATTATATTGTTATACTGTGTGCACATATGAATATGTAACAACAAATTCCATCATTATGTATAACTATAATGCACTAATAAAAAATGGAAAAAATAAAATAAATTTAAACAACAAAAAAATAAAAGGGATTAGGAATGAAGATGTAGCTCAGTAGTAAAGCACCCCTGGGTTCAATCCCTAGGACAAAAAAAAAAAAAATCAATGTAAGTTTTTTTCTGTTATCGCTTGTCCCACTGATCCTGAGTTACCATTTAATTAGACACTGTGAAATGGGGGAAATGGGCCTGTCTGATTTCACTTAAAGGGTCTAATTTCTCTAGGGTTACTGCTTCACCATCAATAGCCCACTAATTTCTCCTACAGAATTTCCCACATTGTGTTGGTCAACATGCTAGACTTGCACAGAAAAGAATGCTGGGGCCTTGAAGTGGTCTATTTGAGACAGGACCAGCTATATAATTTAAAGAGCCCAGTGTGAGTGAAAATGAAAGTTATTGTTAAAAAAATTATCGATAATTTTAAAACAGTGCAACACTTCCATGTATGGACACTGATGCTGACCATTATCTGTGAGAGTGCTATATAGTAGCAAACATGCTTTATCTGAAACAAAAGCTCTTATAGAACTTATTTAAAAGGAACACAAATAATTACATTTAAAAATGATTACTCCAACGTCATAGTTTTACAAAATGAAGAAAACACTTTAAAATTCTTTTTAAAAATCACTAGATGAACAAAACTACCACATATAAACGGGGCCTCTTATATTTTAACTGGTAACTAACTTGTTTAGAAACAAACCCTGATCTGTCAATAAAAATTCAGAAATAAAATGCCTGGTGTGGCTTTCTGACCAAGCCCTTTTATTCTTAAGCATTTGCTACATTCCAAGTAACATTCTTAAATTAGAAAAAGCAAGAGGACACTTTCAGTTATCAAAGGAGACCTATATAAGAGTGACAAAAATAAACATGATTTCTTTCCTTCTTTTCTCCCCAATACAGGCCTTTTGCTGTCAGTATAAATTATCGCTTTTAAAAATAATGCTTTTAATGTTGACTTTCTTATTTCTATTAAATAATGTGATATTTTTAAAAGGGCATGCACCACGTGGCTTAGAAAATACATCTGGAAAGATACAGTTGACAAACTTAACAGCACTAGACTGGGTATTTGTGGTTGGACTAGAGAGGTTTTTAATTCCTTTTGATTATTTGAATATATGCAAGCAGCATGCATTCCTATCAATCAAAAAAAATCAATAAAGGTATTTCTTAGAAAGAAAAAAAATCCCAGCATGTATTTGGGTCTAGTAAGATAATTTAGGGTCAGTCACATTAAAAACCCTAACCTTTGAGCCTTCACCTCAATTTCCTTAACTATAAAATAAGGTTAATACTTAGCACACAGAGATGTTACAAGAAAATGCTTGCCACATGATAAATACACATTCAATAAAGTTCCTTTCTCTGAGTCTCAGTATCCTTCCCATAAAATGAGGAAGAGGGGCTAGTTGTCTGTGATCTTTTCTAGAATTAATATTCTGATTCCCTCTTTTTATATTCACAGAAAAGATTCCTAAATGAAAAATGAATGTCTTTACTTGTCTTCAAGGTAATTATTTTTCTTTTATTTCCTGAAGAACCAGGAAGCCAAAAACAGATGAGCAGTGCTTCTGGAATGTCTGAGCAACTCCACCCTGGGCACCTGGGAACTGACAGGGTATTTCCACTCATTAGAATCTCCCAGATGAGGGGAGCCTTCCTTAGTGGGAAAAGAACCAACTTCACTTTTAATAAGCAAGTATGTGTCATTAAAAATATTACGTACCCTTAGCTTTGGTCTTGAAGTTCTACTACTTTACTCTTTTAATTATCTGCTTACCTACACAGTATTTCCATCCACATCTGTGCTTAAGCAGTTATGCAAACATTCCATAATTTATTCTATCGAATATCATTAGTTAAAGTCCAATTAGACTATTATCAGTTAAGGAGGGGTGCAGACTCAGTTTACAGAGTTGTTTCTTATACATCCAAAATGCTAATAATCACCATGTTTGAGGATACTAGGATAATAAGCTTGAAATTAACTGCTTTTCTAAGATCAAAAGTAGCCTGGATCACAGCAGCGGTAATACTTATCAGTCTATAAAAGGATAAAAATTTTAAAAGGGAGAGAGCAAGCTACAACATCAGGAAATATTGCTGTTCCAATTTCTCAAAACATGACATGTTTTTTATTTAATTAAAATTTTGTATGGATACAGAACCACGGAGAGGAACGCCCACATGGCTTAGAATTCAAAATATCTCATGTATGAGATTTCTTAATTTAAGCCTTTTCTGTGCCTGCCAAATAACAGTGGGTGAAGAACGCCTTCAATGCCATTTTGGCATTTCTAGCCACCCTGTGTGTAAGTTTAGTAGGATTCTTTACCCTGCCAGGTTATAGCAGTTCCAAATTTTCTTATAGAAGAAAGCCTATTATGGTTGTTTGAAATTAATTTTAAGAGATATTGTAGAACTAAACACAAGGACACAGTTTTTATTTTTATGACCAAGTTATACAAATTAGAGACAAAAAAACAACTTGTTCCTTACTATATGTGGAAGACTGGGAAATTCTATTAGCAATAATAATAAAAACTTAACATTCTCAGAGTCTCTAGTATTTTCTAGACATTATAGTTAGCATTTTGTCTTGCATCAGCTTATTGCTTTCCAACAAGATTCTGTGAGGTATTATCTACTCTTTTTATCCAAAGGAGGAAACTGAGACTTCGAGACACTAAGTAATTTACCATTTACAGTGTTGGTAAATGGTCACACCATATCTGATTCTGAAATTTGAACTTTTATTACTGCATTTTTACCTTCTAGAAGGAAGATTAAAAGTTCTGAAGTCTGTTGCATTCTCTTACAGGTTTTTCAACAACTGAAGCCACATTTTTGTGTGGGAGGGGACTGGGGATTGAACCCAGGGTAACTTAACCACTAAGTCCCATCCCCAGCTCTTTTTAAAAATTTAATTAATTAATTAATTAATTAATTATTTTTTGAGGCAGAGTCTTGCTAAATTGCTAAGGCTAACTTTGAACTTGAGATCCTCCTGCTTCAGCCTGCTGAGTCACTGGGATTACAGGTGTGCACCACAATGCCTGGCTGAAGACACACTTCTGACTCATTCTCACACCTTCCCTTTCCCCTTATGTGCCATTAATACAGACCTTCTTGTAATTCCCTTCAAAGTCCTGTTCTCTCAAGTCTATGGGTTTTTGTGGATAATATTTTCTTGGCTTAAAATACCTTTATCTCACTAATATCAGACTAATTGACCTACTCCTACTCTTTTTTTTTTTTTTTTTTGTAGTGGGAATTTAACCCAAGGGCCCTTTACCACTGAGCGACATGACCTACATATCCAGCATTTTTTTTTTTTTTTTTGAGACAGGGTCTCACTAAGTTGTTTAGGGCCTCACTAAATTGCTGAGGCTAGTCTTAAACTTGGGAACCTCCTAACTCAGCCTCCCAAGTTGCAAGTTGCTACAATTACAGGCGTGTGACACTGTGCCTGCCTCAATACCCCCCCTTTTTTTTTCAAGTATCACAGTGTTCATTGATAGATTTAATACTCTTAATTTACTCCATTACAGCAAGGATCCTACAGTGTCAACATCTAAACTGTGAGTAATTTGAGGGAGTCTTTTTTCCTTCATTGTTGTAGTTCCAGGTCCTGTATCTGTTCCCCAGAAGGCAGTCAATTCAATATTTATCAAATGAATTAAAGAATGCATAAATGACTTATAAATTCATGCACAGAACTTTTAGGGATGTGTGGAGAAGCTTTCTTTGTTCCATTTAAGCTCAAAATCATCAGAAAAATTTTCATCCTCTTATAAAACTTATAAAACTTTCCAACATGTCCTTATTATTCTCTAGAACAAAGTACCTAGGACTGAGTAGTAATGAAATCAAAGTTTTGAGAGGAAACTTAATTCACTGCTTCTGCTGGCAGATGGGGTCTGCACAAGTTCTGCAGCCTGTGAAGTGTTCCACCTTTTAATAGTAGACCATGCCTTTCAGCACTGCAGCAGATCCCAGTAGTTCACTGTTAAGTGCTAATTTCTTCTTCTTTTAGGGTTCTTGGGTTCTTTTTCTTGAGGGGGGGTACCGGGGATTAAATTCAGGGGCACTTGACCACTAAGTCACATTCCCAGTTCTATTTTTGTATTTTATTTAGAGACAGGGTCTCACTGATGGCTGATAGCCTTGTTTTGCTGAGGCTGGCTTTGAACTCGAGATCCTCCTACCTCAGCCTTCTGCTGGAATTAGGAGTGTGCAACACCATGCCTGACTTTTTTAGGATTCTTGTCACATGAATTTGAAGAATGAAATTCACAAACCAGGATGAGTGAGTATAAACCTGGGATTTATTGAAGAATAGAAATAGGAACCGAACTCAACTCTTACAAAGTAAGAGGGAACCTAGTAGATTTTCTCTGTTCTATATGCTAGTCTAAGGTTTTATATAGCACTTGAATCACTGCTATTGGTCTAAACTTATGCAAATTAGGATTTGGAAGAAGTACCAATGCTACTGGTTCAAATTTATGCTAATTAGGGTTTGGTAATGTACTAATGCTATGGTCCAAATTTATGCTAATTAGGGTTTGGAAATATACTGACACTATTGGTCAACTCTTGAATTCCAACTTCCATTCAGGACTGCCCCATTCTATTTTCTCACCAAGATCAGGAAGTAGGAGGTTAAGGTCCTCTGATGGTCTATGCTTGCAGATTCTGGGCTGCAGTGCTGTGTGGAGTGGGCTTCTGCAGTGGGCATCCACACTGTGCCCAGGCCTGGCTGCTGAAGGGTGACAGGTTGACATGTCTTGGCTCATCTTGGTGGTTTGCTGCCCCTTAGGCCTACCATGCCTGTGTGGTGGGCTCCATGCAGCTGCTGGCTATGCTTGCTGCTGGTGCTCCAACCCACTCCAACCCACTCCAGCTGCCACTCTGCCATTCCACTGCTCCGCTGCTGCTTCTTGGCAGGGACCAGTAGGTCAGCTGCATGACTTGGCAGTTGGGGAACCATATCATTCTCCCCTCTGAAGACCTCTTCAGAGGGGATTTTTAGGGGAAACGATCAATGACTGTTCTGGCTACTACTTTTAGGGGAAACGATCAATGACTGTTCTGGCTACTTCTGGCTGAAAGGGGGCACTGAAGTGGGGAACGGCAGTCAGGGTCTTCCTACAGAGGCCTAAGTGCCCTGAGTAGAAGGAAAGCTTGGTTTTGGATTCCAGGTATAAGGTCATTTGGAGCTTGTGAACCTTGCACATCAGTGCAATCCAGAGGTCCATGGTGGTGGTTGGTAGATGACAGGACTAGGCATACATAGGACAGAGATCTTAACAACAATAAACAAGTAAACAACTAGCACAAAAGCAATCAATTATTAGCCAATCCCTGGAAATCATGAAGACAAGTAACTGATTAAAGCTTAAGGTGGGGTCTAACACTAACTCAAATATTTGCCAAATTGATGAAGTCTTTCTTTCTTTCTTTCTTGTTTTAAATATTTTTTGGTTGTCAATGGATTTTTAATTTTATTTATTTATATATAGTGCTGAGGATCAAACCCAGGGCTTCACATATGCTGGGCAAGAGCTTTACCACTGAGCCACAACTCCAGCCCAGATGAAGTCTTTCTTTTCCACATTTTTTTATTGGTGCATTATAGTTGTACATACTGATGGAATTTGTTGTTAAATATTTGTACACGCACACAATATACCAATTTAATTTAGCCAATATCACTTCCTGATGAAGAATCTTAAAAGAAGTATGTCTTGGGACTGAGGGTGTAGCTGGGAAACAAGCATCAGCCTAGCAAGCATGGTGGCCCTGGGTTTGGTCCCCAGCCCATTAAAAAAAAAAAAGAGCAAAGTACAAAAGTACCTAAGGTATTAAGCCTATTATCTCCAGACTCATTTTGTGCCATTTCTACTAATCATTAGTAATTTTTTCATTGATGCATCAAATATTATTTAGACCCTGTGCCAGGCACATTGGTGTGCAGCTTTAAACAGTCTCATTTCTTTTCTTGCTACTTCTCTTACTGGAAACTTAGGAAAGCATTCAGCAAATACCTTATTTATTGCGGTTCTCCTATCTTCCTTCATTCAGTTGGGTTACCTTTCCCAGAACGTGTTCCTAATCCCTTTAGCACCCACTGCTTGCTTCTATCTCAGCTCTGATTACATCAAAGTGAAGTTATCTCTATTTGTATTTGTCACCGTCCCCGCCCCTCATCTCTAACCAACAACACCTGCTATGCTCTCAGAGGGAAAGGATTGAGGTTTTGTTTACCTACGTCACCAGCACCCAGCACAAAACCTAGGTTGGGGCTAAAATCCTACAAATAGGTATTCTAATAAATAATAACTACTGTTTATTGAGCAACATGGTTTAACATCTTGAAGTCTGTCTACAACAAATGAGTTAAGTATTATTATACTTAAGTATTAAGTTAAGTATTATTATACTTATAAAAGAGCAATAGAGGCTTGAAAACGTTGAGAAACTTCCCCAAGGTTACACTGCGGTGGAACCTATAGTTACAGGAATCCAAATGAAGCAAACATTGATGCTAAATGATAGAGTCTTCCTATTTTTTCTTGAAGTTTTCATTTAGTTTTTGCCAAGTCTTCTTCTTTAGACTAATAACTCCTTATCTACCTTAAGACTGTGAATAAGGCAATACTCCATTTTTTCACATTGGCAATTAGTCGACCCCCCTCTGAAAGCAACAAGAAAAACTGTCTCACTCTTTCGCGGTAGAATCCACGAAAGAGTCCTGGGGAACACAGTAGGTGCAATAAGAAGGAGAGTCATTCGAAATTAAAGATGGGAACTAAAAAAGACCTTTTCTTCCGTACGAAACACAACGAAGAATTCAGGAAAAGGTCCATCTCATGTTCTTAAATCCTGAGACTTGTGGAATTTGGGGGTTCACCCCTAAGGCGACTGAGGGTGACTGTGTTGCCCACAACTAAGATGGCTGCTGATGAATATTACCATTAACTGACTCTGTCCTCTTTGCTAGTTAGTATTTTCAGTGATAGATGCACTGAAGAAATTTAGTAAAAGTTGTTACCTTCTTACTAAGAAGGTAAAACAGAAAGTAGGTACAGTTCACTTATGAAATTTTCAACCACTCAAATTCTTCCTTGCCCTCAACCAAAATGGTCGTCAAGGTTTTCCGTAGGTTTGAAGCCTTCAGCCCTTAACTAAGATGGCACCCAGAGTTTAGTTAAAAATTAGTTTGCCCTCTTTTTGCCCTCGACCAACATGGCTTCCGCAGCGTCGTTCACGTGACATCCCCGGACTACGGCACGAGAGAGGGGGTAGGAGGGCCCTTGAAAAGGGTGCGCGTTCCCGTGGCGGTGCACCGGGTAGGTTTCAGTCAGAGTCACTATGGCGGCCGGCGCTGGCAAGGTAAGCTGAGGCGGCGGCGACCGGAGGAAGGCAGGACCGGTCGTGGCGTTCTTGCTCCAAATCTCCGCAGCCTTCTTGCGGAGAGAACCGCCCAGGTCGTGGTCAGCGGCGGGACTGGCGGGGTCTGGCTGAGGGGGGCGAGGGCTGAGACCAGCGGGCACCGGCTCCTGACGGCCGTTCGTTTTGATGTTTTTCTCACCAGGTCGGAAAGTTTCCTGCCTCGTCGGGTACAGCCTGAGCTTGCCCCACTGGCCGCGAGTGGTGGAGGCTGTGGCGGACCCAACCCGGGGCCTCCAGGCCTCTCCCTCAATCTCCGGGCCAGTCTCCCTCCCCCACCTCCTCGTCCTCCGGGAGCTGCGGCTGCGGTCCCTGAGATGCGACCCTCCCGGGGGCAACCCTAAGGGGAAGCGGCCCATGTGCTGAGCGGCAGCTGGGAGCCCAGGCGTCCAAGAACCAACTTCCCGCCGGCCCGGTCGCTCAAGCCTCCCTGGGGTAGCGCCTCGCTCGGTCCGCACCGGCCTGCTGTGCCGGGTCCCCGCCCTGGTCGCGGGGACGTCCGCCAGGTGCCGGGGAGTCCCAACTCGACTGCTACCCGAGCCCTTGCCGGCCTCCACCCCTCGCGCTGAGGACCGCCGCCTCGGCTCGTGCCTGGCCGGGACCCCTGCCCACTCCCGGGCGGCCTCCGCGCAGCAGTGGCAATGCAGACTGTCCGGCTAGCCCTCTAGACCCCCTCGCCCGTCGCCTTCGCCTCTCCACCCCCGAGGCTCTTGAGCACCGGCGGTGGCTGCCCAGAGGTGCTTGGCTACACTTCTCTTTGGCCTCAGAGGACCTTCCTGGCCACACCGTACCGACCCTTCCTTCATGCTGCAGTGCTGCAACGTTTCCGCCACCGAGGGGGAGAAGCGGCCGCGATCTCAAACAAAACACAAGAATTGGTGTGTGACTCATCTGCTTGGATACCTCCAGTCCCCAAACTGTCTTCCAGGAGTTTTCTTGGCCGAAGCTGCCCGATGTTTGAGCCTTTTCTTCCCAGGGAAGATGAACTGAAAGATGCCAGTTGGGGACTTTTTGTGATCTGGGCGCTGCTGTGTTTTAAAGGAGGTGATGGGACTTGGCGCTTGCTTGTCTTCCCACCCAAGTGAAGAGATGTTG
Organism: Sciurus carolinensis; assembly: GCF_902686445.1. Taxonomy (NCBI): domain Eukaryota; kingdom Metazoa; phylum Chordata; class Mammalia; order Rodentia; family Sciuridae; genus Sciurus; species Sciurus carolinensis. The sequence goes on along the minus strand of NC_062229.1, from coordinate 51,590,829 downwards.
ATGTTCACTGGTTATGCTTAGACAATGTGCAGTTTGTTTTAATTTAAAATTTTGGGGGGGATAGGGGCATAGGCTTGTGAAGAGCATTCCGAATCTGGAGGAACTCCTCGTTGTCCCTGGTAGGAGAGACACCCCCAGTCTGTCCTCGATGCCGTCTGCCTTGGCCATCTTCACTTGCCGCCCGAACTCGCACCCTTTTCAGGAGCGTCATGTCTACCTGGATGAGCCCATCAAGATTGGCCGCTCAGTGGCACGCTGTCGACCAGCACAGAATAATGCCACCTTTGATTGCAAAGTGCTGTCAAGGAACCATGCTCTGGTCTGGTTTGATCACAAGACAGGCAAGGTAATTTCACCACATTGTCTAACAATCTTTTCCTTTCTCTTTGCTCTAAGAGCCATAATGTATGCAGGATTCCAGGGTTTGCATCCCCAGGACACTGTCAGCAAGGCCATGGAACCAATTTTTTTGTGTGCCTGATTCTAGTGGAAATTTAATTGAGGTGGTTGAATGAAAACAGAGAAGATATTGTAATTAAATGCCTCAGGAGGGCGATGGCATCTTGATAACATGGTCATTCCCAGTGAAATCCCAAACCCTAATTCGTTTGGAAAACTAGATAGTGAAATTTGGCATCTTGCTTTCAGTCTTTTTAGAAAGGTGAATCTGCACTTCAGTGCTTGATTAAGCAAGCAGCAGTTCCCAAAGCAATTCGGGAAATTTGGCCGGTATTACTCTGGGGCTCAAGTGTCCCTGTGGTGAAATGTAGTTAACACAGCTTTTAGTTGAGTTCAGATAAGGGCCGCTCTAGTAAGGATAATTGCATGTGTAAACTTAATGTTTTTCAGAGGTCTGATACACATTTACTTTTGAAGGAATAATTTGCAATAATCAAAGCAACTTTATTAAGTGTGAACAACTGTAAATTTTTGTTTTCAGAGTTTTGTTTACAAGTTGGGTAAGAACATATACCTATTACTTTTGAAAATCACTTTTTAATGTTCCCTGCAGCACTTATTAAATACATAATGCTTTCTTACAGGGTGATATAGTAAAACATTAGTGTTAGGAAATTTGCTTATTTTCTGAAATTATTTCAAATGCTATCATTTATAGCATTACTTAAATATAATAGAATGAATTTGGTGCTTTTCATTTTAAGTGTAACCATTTTGGCATTTTTATGTTGGCACTGTAATTAATGTATGTGTATGCTTTTAATTTAAGAAGTCAAAAGAGTAAGATCCTTTCACTTTTTAAAGACTCTTTTATCTTGTGTGGGTGGTGTATACCAGAATTCATCTTTGTGCCTAAACCTAAAGTTTTTATTTGAACTACTGAATCAATTCCAACTTAAAGTAAGTTATGTAAGACTATTAGGAATATCTCAGGTTTCATCTCCTGACTTTTTGCCCCGTCTTTGAGTTAAATGATTAAGTCTTTTTTAAAAGAATGTAAGTCTTCAAGAGTAGTTTTTTGAAATGAAAGAAACATGAACCTCAAAAGGAAGAGAGAAAATACTTCTGTAGCTACTGACTTAGAGAGTTATTATATAAATTATCTTTTAAATAGAGGAGGAAGAGATTGCCCAAGTGCTGTGTGCTTGCATAATACCTATAACCTACTCTGTGTAGGATGAAAACTGAAAAATTATGTTAATTTTTTTGTATTAACACCAAACTGCTCATTTACCTGTGAAACAGACTCCTTTTTCCCCCTGGAAGCTAAAGTTTGGGTGCTTCAAACAAAGACTTCGTAGATTTTGTAATCCTTTAAAATGAGTGTTCTTGGAGCTCATCTTTCCAGCTATTGAACTGAAGTATCAGTTTACTAGTGTCTTAATTGAACCGGCTTTTACATTTTTGCCTTTTTATGTCCCTGGACAACAGTTTGGTTCAACCTAATCATGATGATAACAGGTTTGCTCACAGTGTATACTGCTAAATATACTATTAAATATACTTTCTTTGATTCAACAATCAAAGGACACTAAAATTTTTCTTTTTTTAAGTAGTGTTGCATGCACAGTGCTTTCCATGGCTACACCAAAACCCTCATAGTAGGTTAATTTGAGATGACTATGAATAGATCAATAGGGACTGGGGAATAGATTGTTCAGTGGTAGAGCACTAGCTTAGCATGCTTGAGACCATGAGTTCATTTCCCCAGCACCACAAAAACAAACAAACAAACAAAAACCCAAATATTTTGGGATGACTTAAGAATATATCAGTATTGAGTAGTTATGAATTTAGACACCATGTTAAAATTTTAAATGGAATTAGTTATTTTGAAAAACTTTTTATCTTTTGGCTGGGAATGTAGCTTAGAAGTAGAGTGCTTGCCTATCATGTGCAAGGCCTGGGCTTGATCCCCAGTAACACACACACACACAGAAAAACCTTATCTTTGAAGGATAGACTTGCTTTTATTTCTATCATTTTCCCTGTTTCTTTCTTTTGGCTTATTAGCTAAAATAGCATTCAGAATATGAGGCAATTAATGTGTAGATAGAACTATTAACTATTGTACCACATAGTCTAGTTAAAATAATAACCTGTCAGATCTTGCCATGCTTTCAAGTTGTTTTAGGAATTTAAAAGTTTTGGTTTGGATAGATAGGTTTTTATTGATCATCTGTTATGTGCCAGACACTGGGAGATATTGAAGAAAACCACACCTGTTTGACCAAACATCATTTACTGTTTTGGATATGAAATTTGTAGTTTGGAGATTTCTGCTATAATCAGCTAATTACAAAATTCCCCAGGCCTAATATATATCCCCAGTAAATTCCTTTATATAACACAAGAATCTTCTCCTATAGGTATCATTTCAAAGAAGTTTGTTGTTAAACAAACATTTTAAACATTTCTTCTAAGCTCCCCCCAACCCCAACTGGTCCCAGGATCTTGGAGTATTAAGCAGAAGCCTACCACTGAGCTTTATCTCCAGCCCCCCAACCCCCCTCCTATTGTTTTGAGGATTGAGATAATTATGTAAATCACTTAGCACCCTGTGCCTGGCTCTTATTAAGGGCTCAGTACTTAGCAAGGAGGGTGTTTGTGGGAGAACAGGGAATCCTCTTGACAGAATAGCACTTTGCAATTTGCTGTTGTGCTGTGGAGTCTTAGGAAGGTAATGAAAAATTATTTTTCGTTAATGTAATACATGTAGAAATAATTTTAAAAACAGAAACTAATAAAGTTGATAACTTTGTCTAAATAGACATTTTGCCTGGTGGGGTGGGAAATTGGATTAATGTGCCCTTTGGTTGACTTTCAATTTGTGGGTAACTTGGGAGGTCTATTAAAAGCTGCAAGAAATAATAAACCCTTGAAACTTTTTTGATTATTCAAATAACATTCATTATAGAAAACTGACAAAATGTAGGCAGATGGAAATCTAGGTGACACTTTTTAAAGCTAAATTCATGGAACGTTTCATTGTATTTAAACCTGCATGTTGGAGGATGACAGGTTTGCCACAAAGTGGTGATTTTAATAATTTTTCCCAAATCATCGTCTCAGGGATTAACAATTGTCCTGTTTGGATGCTGGCTCTGTGTATCATCCTTCACTCCATTTTGGAGTTCAAACTCTTTAAGTTGGGCAACAAAACAATTATTCGTCCTTCAGTTGACTCAGAAGTACTCATGATCAAGCAAATCTACTTATAGGGTAGTTACACAGAAGGAGATGGTGAATAGACTTGGGATTTGGATGACCTCTTTTGATTTGAGCACTTTGGGCACTAGTGACAGGCTAGTGGTTGACAAGGTAGTCTACCACAGTCTCATTATAATTTACTTTGTAGTACTGGCCATTCTCACTTTGTATATGTTTGAGCACCTGTTCTGTCATGATCTGTTTTAGGGAAGGATGGTGGTGAGGGGGGAGGAAATGGCAACTCCTAAGAAGTGATTATTCCTTCTTTCTAGGAGCTTATTATATATTATATTGAGTGATTATTCCTTCTTTCTAGGAGCCTATTATATATTATATTTCTAGGAGCTTATTATATATTATATTGAGAGGGTGATTGTTCACCTTGAAAACAGTTGATTGAGATGTTAATATATATGTTTAAACCATAAGTAAGTGATGGAGTGGATAAATAAAAGTAAAGATTTTTTCAGTTGTTTTTGTTTTCAGGGGATGTGGTTGGAATAAAACAAAAGGAGAAAATTTTGAATCAGCTTGGCATCTTCCCATTGCTGAGGAAACTGATTTTATTGCATTGGAGTGTTCTTTTGGAGAGATGTGGGTAAACATCCATTCTATATGATGTTGTTTTTATGTTTGTGCCTTTATAATTAACTATCAGACCCTGGAGGAGAGGGACTCTACCTTATGTGTCTGTTTCCTACTATTTTGTATAAAGTAGATGTTGAGTAAATAAAGTTGAGTAGTGTGGTGCCGGGTTGCACAGTGCCTTCATTACCAAGCTAAGAATGTGGACCCTTTGTTTTATTTAGTAGAGGCCGAGGAGAGTTCTGAGTAGAGCACTGATACTAAAACCACCATTTAAGAAAGAATGGTCAAGTACAGTATGTACAGAGTGATCTGGAACAAGGAAAAATGAGTGTTTAACCAACACTTGTGCACTATGTACCAGGCCCTGTTAATGTTTTACATGTGCCAGGAGCAGTGATACAGGCCTGTAATCCCCACAACTTGGGAGGCTGAGGCAGGAAGATCACAAGTGAGGAACCAGCCTCAGCAACTTAGCAAGACCTATCTCAAAAGAAAAACTTAAAAAGGGAGGTGGATATAGCTTAGTGATAGAGCACTCCTGAGTTCAGTTCCAGGAATCCAAACAAAACAAGACAAAAAGATTCAACTAAGTGCTTTACCTGTTAACTTATTTATTTAATCTTCAATTCTCTGAGGCAGGTGCTTACTTTTCCCACACGAATATGAGGAAATTGAGGCACAGAGAAATTAGGTTAGGTTAACTTGCCCAAGTTCACATAGCTAGTAAATGGTAGAACTGAGATTTGAGCCCAGATATTTTTATTCTTGATTCTAGAGCCCAAGTTCATAACAAAGGTCATTCTAAAGCTTTGTAATATTTTAGCTAAGATGTGATTTTGTAAGGGCAGTTGGAATAAAAAGATTAATTGACAAAGAGTGTTAAATTGCCCATTAGAACTTCAGCAAAGAGAGAAACTGTAGGATCTAAAGATTTTATTGACCTTACTACTCTGTGTGTGTGTGTGTGTGACTGCAGATTGAACCCAGGGTTTTGCTTATGCTAGGCAAAGTGGCCACTCAGTTAAAAACCCCAGTCCTTACACCTTAGAATTTTTAATAAAGGGCAGACTATAGATAGTCAGTCAAAGAAAGGAGCTTTGGGTGGGAGAAATTTCTTAAGCAAAGGCAAGAAGGAGGAATGATAAGGCATGTTCCAATGACATTGCAAGAAGTCTTTGCAAAAGAAGAAACAAAGATTGTTTCTTTCCTTTATCTTTACATGTCTAAACATGACATGCCAGGTAAGCACTCCACCACTGAGCTACAACACCAGCCCTGTTGGTTTTTTGAGACAGGCTTTCACTAAGTTGCATAGGACCTCACTAAGTTGCTGTGGTTGACTTCAAACTCATATCGTCCTGCGTCAGCATCCCTAGCCGCTGGGATTACAGGCATGTACAACCATGCTTGGCCTGACTGTTTTTGAGACTGGCCTCAAACTTGCAGTCCTTCTGCCTCAGCTTCTGGAGTTGCTGGGATCACAGGCATGCACCACTGTGCCCTCAGTGTTACTTTTTACAATAGTGGAAAATGGATGAACTATTTTCTTTGTTATTTCAAGTTGTTAAAAGTGTGGGTGGTGGGCTGAGGATGTAGCTCAATGGTAGAATGCTTGCCTAGTATTCTCAGGCCTGGGGTTTAATCCCTAGTTCTATTAAAAAAAAAAAAAATGTATGAGTGTTGTGTGGCGCATACCTGTAATCCCAGCTATTTAGGAGACTGAGGCAGGAAGATCACAAGTTCAAGGCCTACCTGGGCAAGTTAGCAAGACCCTGTCACAAAACAAAATGGGCAGGAGAGATAGCTCAATGACAGAGCACTTGCCTAGTGTGTGCAAGGCCCTGAATTCCATCCCTGCCACTGGGTGGGGGAAAATATACATATGTAGAATTTTATGGGTGCATACACTTAAGCCTTTTTTCCCCCCCATTTACTTATTTGACTTTACTCCTTAGGTTAAATTCACTCTAGCTTTTCAGGCTCTTATTTGGTTTTCTTAAGTGGTATTTATGTTAGAGATTAGTATCCATTCTCTTTGGTAAATAGAGAGGAGAGTGTCTGTCATTTTGGGTTTAAGTGAAAAGATTGTGAGATTGATTCTTAATGTATGTTGGTTACTTGATGCTTATTTGAATCAAGAAAAAGGTTGGCATTTATTAGCTGCTGAAATGTTGTCAGTACTCTCTCCTTTCCTGGGTACTGCACTTCTGTTACTGGTACTTCAGGTAGACAATTAACACCCCTGCTCAGAAATCTTGGTTGTTTCCTATTAATTTTTAACATTAAAATCTGGTTCTCATTTCCTTTTTTTTCCTCTCAGCTTTATCTTTTATTACAGTTTTTCCTTTATCCCAAATTCTGTACCAATTCTCTGCTTGTGCTTACTATTTCTACAAATGCCATTTGCTGTTTTCCCTTCCAGAATGGCCTCTCTCCTTCATTCCTTGAGGCTTTGTTCCAATGTGAAACTTTTCTTTTCTCCCACTAACTGGAGAATTAATTGCTTCTTTCTTTATATTCCTATAGAATTTTATATATAATTTCATTATAGGACATAGACAACAAAATAACCATGATGCTAATGTACTTTTCCCTGAGGCAAACACTTGAGAACAAAGGAGTGAGTACTATAAAAAATTTGAATGAAGGAAATATGAACAATGGAGCAGTTGTATTTCTACAAGCCCCTAGAAGGTCAGAAGGTCATTCAAGTTCTCAATTTGACATCATGGACTCAATTACCAATATATAGTCTTTGTATAAATCATTTCTTATTGAGAATAGTAATGTTCAAGACACTTTGCTAAGTGTTTTGGGGTATAGGTAATCATGTGGTTTATATTAGTATTGAGCATATATATATATATATATATATATATATATAAAATACAGAATAATACTTTTTTGGGGGAAGTTTTAAAGTATTCAAGATGTTTCTTATTTTATTTGATCTCTTTAACACTCTTAGAAAGTAAGAACACTATGGTCTGACTCTTTTTATCCAAAAAGAGTTTGATGTTTAGAGGTTATTTGCACAAGTTCATTTAGTAGTAATTAAAGATGTTAAAACTGGAATCTAGATTCTTCTCCCCAAAATAAAAACCAAGTACTGGACATTTATTCTGAACTCTCTCCTCCTGTACTGGGGATTGAACCCAGGGATACTTTATCACAAAACTACCTTCCTAGTCCTTTTTATTTTTTATTTTGAGACAGGTTGATAGGGGCAGGGAGTAATGGGGAGAGTGATTGTTAATTTTATGTGTCAACTTGGCTAGGCTGTGATATCTAGTTTTTGGTTAAATACCAGTCTAGATGTTGCTGTGAAGGTATTTCTTAGATGTGATTAACATTTATAGCAGTAAACTTTGAGTAAAGTATATTTCCTCTGTAATGTGAGCAACCTCTTCTAATCAGTTGAATCCCTTAGGAGAAAAGACTGAGACCCCCTCACCTCTGCCCCCCCAAAAGGAATTCTGTCTCTAGGGAACCATTGGTTAAGACTGCAGTAGCAGCTCTTCCCTGACTCTCCAGCCTGACAATGTGGATTTCATACTTGCCAGGTTCCATAGTCACATGAACCAATTTCTTTAATCTATGTGTGTGTGTGCACATACACATACTATTGGTTCTTCTTTTCCAGAACCTGACTGATACAAAGAAAGAGTGCTAAATGGGTACAGGTTTCTTTTTAGGGTGATGAAAATGGAAAATCAACTATGGATAGTTGTGTAACTCTAAATTGTTTATTTTATTTACACACTCATAAATATATTTATTTACATTTGTTTTGTAATACTGGTGTTTGAGCCTGGGTCCTTGCACATGCTAGGCAAATGCCCTCCACTGAGCTACATCCTTGGCCCTTTTTTTTTTTTCTTTGATATTTTCCATTGTCCCTAGCACAAAATCATTCTGTGCGATTTTTTTTTTTTTTAAATTGTAAACAAATGGGATACATGTTGTTTCTCTGTTATGGAACGCTTCACGAATTTGCGTGTCATCCTTGCGCAGGGGCCATGCTAATCTTCTCTGTAATCGTTCCAATTTTAGTATATGTGCTGCCGAAGCAAGCACATCCTTGGCCCTTTTTAAAAATTTTCTTTTGAGGCAGAATCTCTCTAAATTGCCCAGGCTAGTCTTGAATTTGTGAATCTCCTTCCTCAGGCTACCAAATAGCTGGAATTACAGGTGTGTGCCACAATACCGGGCTTGAGTTATATACTTTAACTAGGAAATTGTATGATAGGCAAATTATATCTCAAGAAAGCCCTTATAAAATAAGGAACATTTGATGGAGTAATTTAGTGAAAGCAGATTATGGCAAAGGAATGGAAGAGAATGAGCAAGTGTTGATATGTGGATTAATTCAGCATCTTTTGCAGTATAATTTGATTTTTGTCTCTGTTCTTGTGATTGTCTTTCTCTTGGACCTTTAACAAATTTAGTAGATGGAGTATTTCCAATTTAAATATATTTGTAATTTGCTACAATTTTGGTATTATTCAGAAGTTGTAATGCTAGAGTGTTAATGTGGGCATTGAAAAATGATTGAAAAGATGAGTTTAAAATTCTGTTCTGAACTTAGGGAGTGTAAGATAGTAATTTTACTCACCAATGAATTTTTGAGGCATGCAGCCTTATAGAGGATGGTAAAATATTATTAGAATGAATGATGCTGTTGTTTTTTGAGGGGAAGGTTAAGGGGCAAGGGGAATTGAACCCAGGAGCACTTTACTACTGACTACATCCTCAGCCCTTTTTATTTTGAGACAGTGTCTTAATAAGTTGCTTAGAGTCTCGCTGAGTTGCTGAGGCTGGCTTCAAACTTGTGATCCTCCTGCTTTAGTCTCCCAAATTGCTGGTATTATTGGTGTGTGCCACTGCACCTAGTGAATGATGCTGTTTTTGTTTTTGTGGTGTTGTGGATTGAACCCAGGGCCTTGTGCATGTGAGGCAAGCACTCTACCAACTGAGCTATATCCCCAGCCTGGTGATGCTGTTTTGATTAGTAGAAAGTATTCATTTAACTTGTAGTTGAACTTAAACTGGGACCATTATACATTCTAGTCTAATATTTGTGTCTAAATCTTGCAGTGCTATGTAGTGTCCAGTAGGGAGCCCTGTAAAAATATAATTATAATTAAAATAAATTGAACAATACAAGTATCTGAATCATTGTTTCCATGGATCTAGAAGTGATGTGTTTCTTCCCCCAGGAATGGGGGCAGAAAGTGTGGGAGGAATGAAGAAAGCTTCACAGAGAAAGTTGTTTTTAAGCCACTGTTTGAAAAGTAGGGTTTTGCTAGCTGGATTAAAAAGAGCAGTCATTCTAGCCTGAGGCAGTAGCATGAGTTTAAGGCAGAAAAGCCTGAAAGAGAATGATCTGGGAAATGCAAACCCAGAAGTTAACAGAGTTGGGGAGGGGAAATAGAACTGATGTTAAGTGTCTGAGGTACCTGAACATGGCCTGATTGGGGGCAGAGTAGTTAAATTTTTTGGAGTTGGTCTATCTGAGTTGGAATCGTGGCTCTATTTCTTGCCAGATGAGTGATCTTGGGGAGTCTTTGTGCTTCATTTTCCCCTCATCTGTTAAAAATAGTCTAGGGCTGGGAATATAACTCAGCCATAGAGTCCTTACCTGGCATGCTCAAGGTCCTGGGTTCAATTCCCAACCCCTCAAAAAACAAACTAAAAGTGAAAGAAGTAGAATTCAGCTCACAAGGCTGTTGTAAAGTTTTAATAAGAATTCATGTAAAGCACTTAACAGGATATCTGGAACATGATAGGTACTTAATAACTTGTGGTATTATAATTTTTCTTTGTTTTAATTGTTTGCACAAAATATTTATATGCTTATTTTCTGTAAGAGTACTTTTACATTGTTAAAAATTTTCTTCTTTGAATATCTGTCTTTAGAGTCTCCTAAACTGAGTAAATTCTTTTGCATGAAACTTTTGAATGTGTTAAAGAAAGTCTTTTAATAATACCTGTTATTCAGTACTCATAGTTTATATGGTTTCACTCTAAAAGCAGGAAAAATCAGTAACATGCTTGGTCTCTTACTTGAAGGTATGAAATTAGAAGAGTTCAGTAAACTAAAAGACAAGAATCTAGTCAGGAAACATGTAACAAAGACTGTAATGCCATATCAGGCAAGGAGTATTAATAATGAAGGCATTAAGATGTTACTTCATGTGCTGGGGCTGTAGCACAGTGGTGGAGCTCTTGCCTAGCACGTGTGAGGTGCTGAGTTCGAACCTCAGCACCACATAAAAATAAATGAATAAAATGGGGGTATTGTGTCCATATACGATAAAAAAAAAAGATGTTACTTCAGTCTTCAAGGAGTTTATAGTTTAATTGGGAAACTAAAGCAAACTGCCATTAAAAGTTAGGGAAGAATTAAGTTCTAAATTGAACTAAGAGCACTATGTGATCAAGATAGGAATAGTTTATTTGTCTAGAAAGGGGCACTGGAATTAGAACCTGAAAGTTGAAAATAGATAATAACAGATACCTTTGGTATATAAAAGCCTTGCATTAAAAAACATAAAAGCAGAGTGATGATCAGAAGGCAATTGAGTCTAGAAGAGCCACACATCAGTTGCAATTTTAGTTGTATATCATAGATGCTATCTGTAGCTGATTTAAGAAGTAGAGCAGTATATTGAAAGGACACAATTCTTCAAAGGGTAGGGATCTAGATTTGGAAACTAGATGCTAGATCCATAGCTAAAATTATGTCACAGAAGTGGTCTGGTGTAGAGATGGCTACTGCATTCCTTGACCATTAGGTAACGCTATTATAATGTAACATTTAGAATGGGATGATTCCTTTGGCACTGTAGTCATTGATACTTCTAGAAAGTGTGCATTGTTGCTTCTACTCTGCCACCAATCATGTTTCTTTGTGGCACTAACTCTTCATGTAGTGTCAGAGGCTGAGATGTTTGATTGGCTGAGCCTAGGTTATATGTCCTGACTTAGTGTTAGTCAGCTGCCACTGTAACAAAGACCTGAGATAAATTAATATATAAGGAAGGAAAGTTTTATTTTTGACTCACGGTTTCAGAGGTTTCAGTCTATGGTCACTTGGCCCTGTTGCCTTTGGGCCTGTACTGTCCAGAGAGCATATTATGGCAGAGCATATGGCAGAGGAAGCTGCTTACCTCAAGGAGGCTAGGAAGCAAAAAGAGAGACAAGAGGAATCAGGTCCCAATATTTCCTTCAAAGGGCATGCTCCCAGTGATTTAACTTTGACTAGGTCCTAACCTCTTAAAGGTTCCATCATCTCCTAATAGTGCCACAGACTGTCAACCAAACCTTTAACACATGGGCATTTGGAGACATTTAAGATCCAAACTATAACACTACTACTGTAGAACTACTATATGATCCAGCTATCTCACTATTGATTATATATCCAAAGGAACGGAAATATGTGTTTTGAGGAGAGATCTGCTTTTGCAGGTTTATTGGAGCACTCTTCAGTTGTCCTCATTTGTAAAAGTAGTCTGGCACTGGGAATACAGACAGTAAGTACATGACATTTCAGTTTCTAGTTGGGAGTAGGCTTTGCTTCCCACCAGGTTGGTTAATTATTCAGTCATATCCAAGGAGTTCAGATTCTGGCATCTAGGAAGATGACCATTTTTTTCTTCAAGCAGAGTTTGTGTGTTATGGAACCCTGCAACTGGATTGACCAGCTGGGTTAGGTTAAATAAATTTGTTTCATTTTGAGAAGGTTGTAGAGGGATGTGGTTAGTGGAGCAATAGGACAAAAACCTTTAGGAAACTAAGACACAAATTTTGGGGTAAGAATCTTGGAGTTGCAACTATGGGGAAAGCTATGCTTCCCTGTAATCCATCTAGGTAATCCTAATAACTTAACCTAGTATGTTTTAAGGTGAGTTGTGAAATACCCATCTGATTTAGCATGCTGACTTCCTATAGGATGATTAGAAAATGAGAAATATTGGATTCATAGATATAGTGAGTTGAATAGGTAAGACTTGAAGACATTACAAAATATGATGTCTTATTTTCAATATTATTTCTTTCTTGGCATATTAAAAGATTACACTTATATACATTGTTTTGAGGTGTATTTTTGGTCAATTACTTTAAACTTTATAATAAATTCATTTGAATACCATTTTTGATATTGTTAGAAGTATAGACTTAATACTTTGAATGAAAACTGAGAAGTTGCCTGGCATGATGACTTGTATTAAAGGCAGGTATGAAGTGATAGGACCTACTTCAGAATATCAATATGAAATGTATTTTCTTAAATTTTTTTTTTGTGGTGCTGGGGATTTGAACCCAGGTCCTTGTGCTTGCAAGGCAAGCACTCTACCGACTGAGCTATCTTCCCAGCCCATGAAATGTATTTTGAAACAAAATTTACATAGTAGTTCTGGTCTTGCAATTTTAGATTGATACTGAGATTTGTTCATAATTCTAAGTATGTAGAGGCAGAATTTTCAGATGAGCATCAGGTATGTTTATTGGCATTATACTTGATTTTTTTTTTTATTGATACATAGTAATTGTACATCTGTATGGGGTACATTGTGACATTTCAATACAAGTAATACACGTATACAGTGTGTAATGATTGGATCAGGGTAATTGGCATATCCATCACTTCAGACATTTATCATTTCTTTGTATTGCAGGAATATCCAAAATTCTCTTAATTAGGTATTCTGAAATATTTGATTAATTGTTGTCAACCATATGTATTCTACTGTGGTATATAGGACATTTAAAAGTCATTCTTCCTATGCATCTGTACCCCTGTACTTACTAATCATCCTCTCTCTCTCTCTCTCTCTCTCTACCTCCCTACATCTTTCCCAGCCTCTGGGACTTCTTTGAGATTAGCATTTTAGCTCCCACATGTAAACAAGAACACATAGTGTTCGTCTTTCTGTGCCTGACTTCTTTCCCTTAACATGATGATGTCCTCTTGTTCCATCCATGTTGCTGCAAATGACAGCCTGTCATTCTTTTTTTCTGTTTGAATAATTCTCCTCTGTGTGTGTATATCAATCACATTTTCTTTACCCATTCATCCATTAGTGGACATCTAGCAACCTATTGTCGATTGTGAATAGTGCAGCAATAAGCTTGTGAATGTAGATTTCCTTGACACACTGATTTCAGTTCTATTGGATATATATGCAGTAGTGGGGTATCTGGATCATAGTATTTTTATTTTTTTGAGGAACCTCCTTGTTCGTTTCCATTCCTACCAGCAATGTGAGTTCCTCTTTTTCCCCATTCTTACCTGTATTGTTTTTTGTTATTTTGCTTTTGTTATCTGTGCTTTTGGGTTCATATTAAATTTTTTTCTGCCCAGACTAATGTCCTGAAGCATTTCCCCTATGTTTTCTTCTTGTAGTTTCATAACTTTGAGTCTTAGATTTAAGTTTTTGATCCATTTTGAGTTGATTATACTTGGTATTAGTAGTTCTTTTTTCTACCTCTCCCTTGTTTGAGAATTGTGTCCAATCACAGAATTCTCATTTGTGTGATTTGGCCGTAGCTATTTTGAAAGATAGAACAACATAGGCAAACTATTCTAATAGTGTGTGAGAAAGTGATTAAAAACCATTTTAAGTGGTGGTATTGCTAAAATTAGTCATTATTGCCTCTTCCTTTTACAAATCTTTATTATTATTGCTTTATCACATAGCAGTATGAATGTTCAGGTGCACTAAGGAAATTACATACTTTATTAATATTGAAAAATATTTTCTTGATTGGCTGCTGTATCGTAGGACTGCTATTCTGTGTTTCATACACAAATATGCGCTTGCATGCTCACACACAAACACATACAAAGTGTTTATTTTTTATATATAAGTCCTGTTGCAAAAATATTATTCCCCAAATCAAATATTTGTAGTGTTGATAATCTGAATGTTAGGGCTGGTGAAGAAAAAGCTTGTTTCAAGTTTAGCCACTTTCACATGATTTACTGGAAGAGATTATTCTTTCTTCTTTTGGAAATGAATGCCATAGCTCTGTTTTATGACTGTGTAGTACTCTGATAATAGTAGCAATTAATTCTGTTCTCTAATTCATCTAACCCGTCAACTTTTATGTGTGTGTTATGCTGGGCCTCACACATGCTAAGTACATGCTTTACCTCTAAGCTATATTCTCAAACATTACTTTTGAATTTCCTGGTTGTCTGCATAAAACTGGGTAAATCTGAGTTATGTGTGGTCCTGAGCCAATCAGGCACACAACATAAAAATTTTATATCATTTAACATTATTATTCTTGTTATAGTTCCCATTTTCTGTTGCTATCTTATGCAAGGTTTTTTTTTTTTTTTTAAATAGCTCTTTTTTTTTTTTTTTTTTTAGTTGACAATGAACCCATATGCAAGGTTTTATACTAATTCATACCTTGTGGGTTTTTATCATTGATTCTTAAGTATGGATGTGTTTCAGACAAGTTCTGAATTTTGGTTATTCTGAATCAGAATAATATACATATTTTTAGTTGTAGGTGGACATGATACCTTTATTTTTATGTGGTGTTGAGGATCGAACTCAGGGCTTCACGTGTGCTAGGCAGGCACTCTACCACTGAGCTACAGCCCCAGCCCCTGTGTTGATTTCTTTTGAATGTTAAACCAACTTAGCATTCTTTGAATCAATTTCATTTGCTTATCATATATTACTTTTTTTAATATAGAGACATACTCTTTTAAAAATTATTTATGTATTTTTTAGATATTGATAGACCTTTATTTTATTCATTTATGTATATATGGTGCTGAGAATCAAACCCAGTGCCTCACACATGCTAGGCAAGCGTTCCACCACTGAACCACAACCCAGCCCACATGTATTACTTTTTGATGTGTTGTTGAAATTGATTTGCTTGTATTAGGGATTTTTTCATATCTGTTCATGAAGGATTAGTCTTAAATGCTTGTGAGAATTCATCAAATGAAACTACATGGAACTGTTTTGTGGAAAGTTTCAAATTTTAAGTTAAATTTCTTTAATAGATACAGGGTTTTTCAGGTTATTTCTTCTTGTGTTCATATTGGTGTTTTGTGTCTTTCAAGGAATTTGCCTTCTTTCCTTTTTTTTTTTGTAATACCAGGAATTGAACCCAGGGTTATTCTACCACTGAACCACAAACTCCAGCCTGTGTTTTTGGGTTTGTTTGTTTGTTTGTTTGTTTTTGAGATAGGACCTTGCTAAGTTGCTGAGGCTGGCCTCAAAGTTGTGAACCTCCTTTCTCATCCTTCTAAGTCACTGGGATTCCAGACATGTTCCATCATGCTTGCCTATTTTATCTTAATTATTGATTTTATTGGCATAAAATTCATATTCTTTTAGTGTTTATAGAATCTCAATGTCACTTTTTTGTTCCAAATATTTGTAATTGTATCTTTTCATCTTTATATACATGGTTGCCACCATACCCCAATTATATAATTATTTTGACAGAATTTAATGCTAAACTTGAATATAAACCTAATAGCTCAGCAGTTTTATGCCTAGGTATATACTCTAGGATGTGTGTGTGTGTTACTGGGATCTAACCTAGAACTTTGAAAAAATTTTTATATCAGCATCAGGAGACATATCCAAGCATGTTTGTAGTAGATTTTCATAGTAGTAATAAAATAAAATAATCTAAAATGTTCATTGACAGGAATATGTAAATTTGTTAATTTACACAATGTATAGGAGTGAACATGAATGAATACTAGCTGCATGTGTATCATTGTAGATCATTTTAGAAATGTTGAATGAAAAGAATAAGTTACAAAGGAATATTTATACTATAATGCTATTTTATATATATTTTAAAATCATAGTACTTATCTATCTTTTTCTACATATTTATAGTAATAGAATGATAAATGTATTTTCCTGTGGGGAAGGCAAAAAGTTAATATAAAAATAACAATTATACATGTTATATGTTTTAAATTATTGCTAAATATGTACTTACTTGTCATATCTGAAAATACTTGAAGCAGGCACTTGTTATTTATAGCTTAGAAGCAGAAAAATTTTAACTTACCAAAGTCACACTGCTAATAGTAACAGTCTTTATAATCAACTCCAAGTGGTCATCTCAAGTCTGTACTTTTAACAAGTAAACCCTACTGCTTGCCCTGATGGAGAATAGAAAGGGACTTTTCAAGCTGAGTGTTGGGTGAATAAATTGTTTTAATGATTTCTGATTTTTTTTTTCTTTTTTTGAGGCACTGAGTCTCCCATTTTTACTGCCATTTAAATTCTTTTTAAAAAAATTTTAAAATTTTTAGTTGTAGATGGACACAATACCTTTTACATTATTTATTTTATTTATTTACGTGGTGCTGAGAATTGAACCCAGTGCCTCATGCGTGCAAGGCAGGCAGGCGGTCTACCACTGAGCCACAATCCCAGCCCCATTTAAATTTTTTTTTATTATCTTTTTCATCTTTTGGATAGTGTGCATTTATAAACAAAGCTTTACTTTTTATACTTTTCATACTTTAATATTATGACCTTATATTTAAACAGTTAAAATGTTTTGTTACTGTGACTGAGCTTTCTGGTATCATTTACTTAAAAAATAAGAGAAGTCAGTGTTTTTATGTGGTCAAAGTATTTATTTTTATTTTTATCTCCAGTACTGGGAATTGAACCCAGGACTTTACGCATGCTAGGCGAGCACTCTACAGAAAACACTTTTCTTTTAAGATAGGTCTTACTAAGTTGTTGAGGCTGGCCTTGAACTGGAGATCTTCCTGTCTCTGCCTGAGAGCTGGGATTACAGGTGTACACAATTGCACCCAACTCTTTTTTATCTTTTAAAAACTTTACTAAAAAAAAAAAATTTACTAAAAAATTTATTTGCAAAATGAATATGTAACTTTTTTATGTGTTTTTTTTATTTAGTCTTAGTGCTTTAGAACAAGAATTGTATGAGTGTTTAGGAGAATTACAAACATTGAGGTTCACTTTGTACTGTTAGTTTAATGTTAAAATTTCTATTCGTATCACTTTATATGGTTTTTAATGAATATATAATTATAGGATAAAATGATAGCAAGATTCAGCAATCATAAGCATGTACTTGGTTTTAGAAAATTTGAGGTACATCTCTTAATCTATATAAAATTTAAAACTCATTTTATGATAGGTTAGGAATTATACCAGTCATAATGATGTAATAGTTTCCCTGAAATTCTGAGGAATTTAGTCATTGTATTTTTTGTTCAGGTAAGAATTTACACCTTTTGCATCCAAATCTTTAAAAAAAATTTTTTTGTACTAGGTATGGAACCCAGGGTCTTGAGAGTGCTAAAGCAACCACTCCACCACTGAGCTACATCATCAGCCTTTTTTTAACAAAATATTTTATTTTCGAGACAGGATCTCATTTAAGTTGCCCAGGCTGACCTCAAACTTGTGATCCTGCCACAGCTGTGAATAGGTGTGTGCCACCACACCCATTCCAAATCAGTTTTGGATGGAAGATTTTCCAAAGTGTTCAAGCACTTCCTTATTATCATAAAAAGAATAAAGGGTATAATTTAATCTTTTCTTAGTGACCAAGTTGTATTTACTAATAGAATTATACACATAGGGGCATGAGAGATTTTATATATATATATATATTTTTTTTTCCCCCAGCTTTAAAAGACTTTAGATTATTGTGTTTTAAAATTATCAATATATGTGTTTATGTTTTTGTTCTTCTGGATTATTGTTTTTCCTGTCAGTCATTCCTATGTTCCTATATTCCTATTTATGAACAAAATAACTAAACATATGTATCTTTTTAAAAAAAATTTTTGTAGTTGTAGATGGACAGCATGCCTTTATTTTATTTATTTTTGTATGTGGTGCTAAGGATCGAACCCAGTGCTTTTTTTTGTTTGTTTTTTAATAAGGATGTAAATTTTTTTTTATTCTTTTTTTTTATTGTAAACAAATGGGATACATGTTATTTCTCTGTTTGTACATGGAGTAAAGGCATACCATTTGTGTAATCAAATTTACATAGGGTAATGTTGTTTGATTCATTCTGTTATTTTTTCCCTCCCCCCCACCCCTCTTTTCCCTCTATACAGTCCTTCCTTCCTCCATTCTTGCCCCCCTCCCTAACCCTAACCCTAACCTTAACCCTAACCCCTCCTCCCCCTTTATGTGTCATCATCTGCTTATCAGCGAGATCATTCGTCCTTTGGTTTTTTGAGATTGGCTTATCTCACTTAGCATGATATTCTCCAGTTTCATCCATTTGCCTGCAAATGCCATAATTTTATCATTCTTTATGGCTGAGTAATATTCCATTGTATGTATATACTACAGTTTCTTTATCCATTCATCAGTTGAAGGACATCTAGGTTGGTTCCACAATCTTGCCATTGTGAATTGAGCAGCTATGAACATTGATGTGGCTGCATCTCTGTAGTATGCTGATTTTAAGTCCTTTGGGTATAGGCCAAGGAGTAGGATAGCTGGGTCAAATGGTGGTTCCATTCCAAGTTTTCTAAGGAATCTCCACATTGCTTTCCAGAGTGGCTGCACTAATTTGCAGCCCCACCAGCAATGTATGAGTGTACCTTTTTCCCCACATCCTTGCCAACACCTGTTGTTGCTTGTATTCTTGATAATCGCCATTCTAATTGGGGTGAGATGGAATCTTAGGGTGGTTTTGATTTGCATTTCTCTTATTACTAGAGATGTGGAACATTTTTTCATATGTTTTTTGATTGCTTGTAGATCTTCTTCTGTGAAGTGTCTGTTCATTTCCTTAGCCCATTTGTTGATTGGGTTATTTGTATTCTTGGTGTAGAGTTTTTTGAGTTCTTTATAGATTCTGGAGATTAGTGCTCTATCTGAAGTATGATTGGCAAAGATTTTCTCCCACTCTGTAGGCTCTTTGTTTGCATTGCTGATAGTTTCCTTTGCTGAGAGAAAGCTTTTTAGTGTGAATCTATCCCAGTTATTGATTCTTGCTTTTATTTCTTGCGCTATGGGAGTCCTGTTGAGGAAGTCTGGTCCTAAGCCTACATGTTGAAGATCTGGACCTACCTTTTCTTCTATAATCTGCAGGGTCTCTGGTCTGATTCTGAGGTCCTTAATCCATTTTGAGTTGAGTGTCGTGCATGGTGAGAGATATGGAACCCAGTGCTTTTCATATGCTAGGCAAGTGCTCTGCCACTGAGCCCCAGCCCCAGCCCTTAAACATTTATATCTAAATACAAAATTACATTAAAGCTTCTTCTCAGAAAGGACTTTTGTCACTTTGACTTGCATTTCATTGACTAAAGTGTGATATGTGATCATCCCTGTTGGAATTGATCTGAGAAGTATAATTAATACTCATGTAGGAAAAAGCAGTAGAATAATTGAATAAGGTAATGCATTCTCTCACATTCAGCTTTGTTCCCAACTTCTCAAGCAAAAGTTATGTAGCATTGGTAGCTATCAAGGATGCATTTGAGCCAGGCATGGTGATACTTGCCTAAAATCTCAGCAACTCAGGAGGCTTAGGCAGGAGAATCACAAGTTCAAAGCCAGCCTCAGCAACCTAGCAAGCTCCTGTCTCAAAAACAAAAAGCTGCGAGACTGAGGATATAGCTCAGTGGTAAAATGCCCTGGGTTCAATCCCCAGTGCGCCCTCCTCCCCCCCGCTGCCCCCGCACCAAAGAAAGAGCATTTGACCACAAAGTTGTTTTCCCAGTCCCTTATGAACATTCTAATAGCTCTAAGGTAAATGGTGTATATCTCTCTTAAAAATGAAAAAAATTTAAGATATGATGAAATTATAATTTGAACTAGTTTTTTTCTTATTATGAGAGAAGACTGATTGATACATTACTTAGTATCTTTTATGATTAACTCTGATAGCCAATATTGAATTATAAGATTAATCATAAGTGTTATTGTTTTCACATCTCTTCACTCTACTTTATCTTAAATATTCATCTGCTTTGTCTTGGGCTGAATCCATATCAATCACATTTTAAGTAAAAACTTGCATATTAGTTCATGGGATGAGATGTTATTTAAAATAGAAAGTTTCATGAATTGTGGAGCATTTGCCTATTGAATGTCTTTGTGGCATGTTTGCCAACTGACAAGGATCCAAGGGTAGAAAGAAGTGATTTCTGCTTTTAGGGATTCTGCGTAAGCAGACATGTATACAGATAATTATAATTCAGTGAAGTAATTGTTAACCGAGCTACTTTTTAAATAAACTGCAGTTGAAATATTGAGGATGGAATTACCAATGATAAGACAGTGAAGCAGGAAGGATTGGAATGACTTCTCTAGAAGTGAAAACTGAAACAAGTCTTGAAAGAAGAGTAGTCTTTTGGCATGGAAGTTAGGGGAAACACATGCTAGACAGCACTAATAAAAATCTTGAGTGATAGCATGAAAGAGTAAAAAATAAGTGACTTGAGCTGGGTGTGATGGTGTCCAGCATCTGGGGAGGCTGAGGCAGGAGGATCACAATTCAAAGTCAGCCTCAGCAACTTAGTGAGGCCCAGTCTCAAAATAAAAAAAAAGTTGGGGATGTGGTGAAGTGGCAAAGTGTCCTAGGCCTGAGTTCAATCCTGATTTTGTGTGACATCATATGGGAGGGGGACAAGAGATGAGGCAGAAAAGGTAGATTAGGACTCTGATGTGAAGGACTTTAATGTTAGGCTGCATTTTCCTTTACGAACAAGTGGTCAGGAGTTCCAAAAGGTTTTAAGTGTAGATAGTCCCCAGTTTATGATGTTCCACTTAGGATATTTTTTTCTTTTTTGGTGTGCTGCAGACTGAACCCAGGGCCTTGTGCATGCTAAGCACATGTTCTATCCTTGAGCTACATCTCTAACCCCTGATTTTTTGACTTTGTAATGGTGTAAAGGCAATATACCATCCAGTAGAAGCCATTCTTTTATATTGATCTTTCTTTGGACAGTGACGACAGTTCCCAGTCAGCCATGAGGTTAAATAACCAGTACTCTACATTGTATTGTGTTGCTAAGCTATGATGTTAAGTAGGTTGTTTTTTAAATGCGTTTTCAAGTTAAAATATTTTCAAAGTACAGTGGGTTTATGTATACATAACCCCATCCTAAGTTGAGGAGCTTTAAATAGATCTGTGGTTAGATCTTTGTTTTTAGAACAGCTGTCTTGGTGATAATTTGGAAGACAAATGTGCCCAGAGGCAAGGGGTCTGGGTAAAGTGATACAGTTAAAAACAAACAAACAAACAAAGTTAGAAATAAGTTCCTGGAGTGCAAACAGCTCATCTTAGTGGAAATAGATTTGGGAGTTATCAACTTGCATAGTGAAGGCTACAGATAATACACTCTCAGGGAAGTTTGTAGATGTCTAGAAAAGTGGAACCTGGGGAAAATCTTGAGCATGACCAGCTTTGAACAGCTAATAGGGAAAAAGAAAACAGACTTGACAGGAAATGAGAAGTCCAAAGACCAGAAAAAATTGGATTAGGAAAGGAAGAATTTTTGAGAAGGGATTCGTTGATAGGATTCAAATGTGCCTTTGTAAGAGCTGAAAGTAGGCCTTGGATTTGGTCAGTAGGGGTCAGTGGCTTGGGGCCTGTTCAGTAGAGTGGTAGGTGTGGAGCAGTAAGCTAGTGAGTGTGACTGCTGTGAGTGTGCTTTTGTGAGACGGTACCAAGAATAATTAAGCATTTCAATATGAAAGATATGTTTGTACATTTAAGGATGATAATTTGGTTTTCCCCTAGTTTAAATTGTTGCTACTCCTAGAGAGCCTGTGGTGGTTCCCCACATGCATGAAGGGTGAAATGTGGCATGAGAAAAGCCATATAGACCAGGCACTCCTTGTCCCTATGAATTCCTCAATAAATTTACATGTTAGTTGAAATCTTATTGAGTTAAATATAATTTGTGCAAATGGGACATGAGTTACAGATGTCAAAAATTTACAGAAATGTTAAAACTTTCTAAATCAGCATAAATTAGAAATTTAGTAGTCATAGGTGATATTCTAATTTTTTATGTTATGAGTTTTTAAAACCAGGAATTTATCTTTGGATTACTTTTGGTAGAATGAGAGGTTTTCTCAGGATTGTTTAATATGAAGATGACTGATTATGAGTTTTTCGTTTTTTGTTTTTGTTTTGTTTTGTTTTGGTACCTAGAATTGAACCCAGGGGCACTTAACTACTGAGCCATATCCCCAGTTCTTTTTTTAATATATAGTTCATATATATTTGCATATATATATATTTTATTTAGAGACAGGGTCTTGCAGAGTTACTTACCTCCTTGCTAAGTTGCTGAGACTAGCTTTGAACTTGCAATCCTCCTGCCTCAGCCTCCTGAGCCACTGGGATTACAGGCATTTATCAGCTGATTATGGTTTTACTTTTATAAATTTTAGCCAAGATCTTATAGAATCCAACAAAAGGATTAAATGTTTTAGTGTCCATCCTGACAAATACCTCACTTTTAAAGAAAGGTTACAAAAACTTACAAAGCAAGGTGAAGGATAAAGGAAAGTGAAAGAAATACTGGACTGGAGTTGTGACTCAGTGGTAGAGCGCTTTGCCTAATGTGTGAGGCACTGGGTTCAATTCTTAGCACCACATATAAATAAATAAATAAATGTCCATCAACAACTAAAAAAAAAATACATGTAAATTTTTTAAAAAGTGAAATACTTTGGTGAAAGTATTAATCTGTTTGCAGTAGAGAGATGTTTTATTATCAAATTTAACTATATCAACTTAACTTTAATACTTTTACCATTTATTTTCTATTCATGTAATTTTTTTTTTTTTTTTTTTTTTTGGGTGCTGGGGATTGAACCCAGGGCCTTGTGCTTACAAGGCAAGCACTCTACCGACTGAGCTATCTCCCCAGCCCCTATTCATGTAATTTTATAATAGTATTTGACTTTTGTATACCTGTTTTTGTGGTAGGTGATGAATATGTGACCCCTCACCAAAATATACATTCAACATTAAGAAAAAAATGAAGATATCAAGCAATTATCAATTAAAGACATGAATAATAATTCCCCTTAATATATACTATGTAAAATGAGGACATATATGTGGAAATAAATTTATAACCCAGGTATCTATAAATTAGTTACTTTTAAGTAGAGAAAAAATATAAAAAATCCACTCTAATTAGTAGAAAAACATAATGAAGTTACTTTTGAACAAAGGAGTCAAAATATTTTCAGTTTTAGAGAAGTATATCCATGATATAAAGATAGAAAGATGTACTGAAATACTAATTTTTAAGTACAATTTATGAGTTCTAAGATGGAAAACTCATTTTGGGCAGGGGTGGGAAAGGAGGAGATTGCTGGGGTTGTAGCTTAGTGGTAGAGTACTTACCTAGCACGTGCGAGGCACTGGGTTCAATAAAAATAAACAAATTAAAATAAATAAAATAAAGGTATTGTGTCTATCTACAACTAAAAAATATATATATAAAGAATATATTTATATTTTAAAAAATGGGCTGGAATGTAGCTCCAGTGGTAGAGTGCATGTGGGTTCACTGCAAAATAAATGAATAAAAAGATTTTTAAAAGTAAAAACAAATTACATCATTTTATTAACTGTATGTTGTAATTTTTTTTATTTTTTCTAATTGTTGTACATGACAGTAGAATACATTTATACATTTTGATAGATCATACATAAATGGAGTGTAATCTCTCATTTCTTTGATTATACATATTGTAGGATAGCATTGGTCCTGCAGTAATACATGTACATGAGGTAGTAACATCTGTTTCCCTCTACTATTTGTTGTGTTTTGAGCCTTAGCATTCTATACTTGCATAATGTTTATCTATTGTAAAGCATGTATGTCAAAACTCAAAATCTGCATTGTCACTTCCTTCTTGTAAATCTTGCTGTTACTAAGTTAACATGCCTGAAATAAGAGTGTAAGTTTCTTCAAGTTGTAAAAAACAGTTTGAAAACAGAAAAAAAAGTTAAGGTATGAACAACTTTCTGTGTTACTACTGCTCTTTTAAAATTCATTTCAATATTTTCAATATAATTTTCTAAAAACCATTAAGTGAACTTTTGTTGTTAGCAGAAAGCTCTAAAAATGCCTAAACTTTTGGGCATAACATCTAAATTGGCTCAAGACTACTCAAGGGCAGGGGTGATAGCTCAGTTGGTAGAGTGCTTGCCTCGCAAGCACTAAGGCCGTGAGTTCAATCCCCAGCACTGCAAAAAAAAAAAAGACTACTCAAAACTTGTAATTTTAGTGAATAGTAGAGATCTCATAATGTACATCTTTTACCAAGCTTTAGAATTCAGATTGATTTGTATAAAGACATATCTGGTAATGATATCAAATTTTCTTTTATATCATAGATTCAAATGAAGTCTTAAATAGGTCAATCTGAAGCAGTATTCCAAGGTGAGGAGTATAACAGGATACTTTAGTGACTTCTTATTATTCTTTTCAAGGAAATTGAACATGGACTGTAGCTTTAATTGAATGTCTGTTGCCTGCAGTTATCTTCTTTAAAAAGAAAAGTGAAATTAACCAATTAGTAACATTTGTTATTGTTCTCACAATAGAGTACTTAGATTTAAAGAGCAAAATTTTGTAATAATCATGTTGATAAAAATTTTTAAATAGAACCTTCTTAGTGATTTTTTTATATATAATGGATGATATTGACCTTACTATTTAAACTTTTATATGTATGTATTAATGTTTCAAAATAAAATCAAGTATCTTTTTTTCTTCTCCATATAAATTTATAAGTAAATTAGCTGAGTTAGTTATTGTTAGAAATTATCCTTATCAGGGCTCAGTAGTAAGAGTGCTTGCCAAAAAAGAAAGAAATTAGTCTTCTGTCTGTTAAAGTATTTATTACTGTTTTTTCTTATCTATTCCTTTCTTAATTCCTTTAAGAATTATTTTTCTTAATTCCTTTGAGTTGAAGGCCCATCTTATTTGCTTTTGTTTTCATCATTCTTAGTTAATATTTAATAGATTTTGACAGTTAGGTTTTATATTTCTTCTTTAGATCTCTTAGGTATTGACTCATCTGTTCTTTTTAAGCTATATCTTCATCTAGAGGGGGTTTTATGATATTTAGATTGTGTTCCTTAAATTGACCCTGATGAATTTTTTCATCACATGTGGTGATGTTTGGAATGGAATCCAGCACATGTTAGGTAAGCACTATACCACTGAGCTAAATCCCCAACTTGACCTCTATCATGATGAATTCTAAGTGTACAATATATAGTTATTTGTGTCATCAAATAGAAGTGCATGCATTCATTTATATTTTTCAATATACTGACAGTATAAAAAAATACTAAAGAAGAACTGTGAATGTAGCTCAGTGGTAGAACATCTGCTTAGCATGTGCAAGGCCCTAGATTTGATCTCCAGTGTCTCTATCTCAAAAAAACAAAACAAAACAAAAAACAAAAACAAAATGGTGGTAGAGGCCAAGGATGCTACTAAGCCTCCTACGATGAACAGGATCATTTCCTCCAAATGCCAGTGTGGTAAGTAAGTGGTGAAAAACCCTGTTCTAGATCAATCTTAAGATTTTTTTCCCCTCATGGTATTCCCAGTATTACTGTGTGCTCTAGATATGTGCTTGTACTATATTTTTAATTTTTGTTGTTGTTTTGTTTTTTGGTACCAGGGATTGAACCCAGGGATGCTTACCCTCTGAGCCACATCCCTATCCCTTTTTATTTTTTATTTTGAGACAGGGTCTCATTAAGTTGCTTAGGGCCTCACCAAGTTGATAAGGCTGGCTTTGAACTTTGATCCTGCAGCCTCAGTCTCCCAAGCCACAGGGATTCCAGAAGTGTGCCACCATGTCTGGCTACTCTGTTTTATGCTGTTCTCTAATTGGTTCCATGGTTCAGTGCACATGAGTCTCAATCCCAGTTGTTCTACATACCCACTTGTATTATGTTGGCCATGTTATTTAGTAGTCTGGATGGGAGTGTCCCTATCTGTGAAATGAGATAATATTTAACTTAAGGAGTGTTTCAGTGATTAAAATTAATTCAAATTAGAAAGGAAATTTATTTATATATTTAAACATTTAATAACAAGCATATTATGTAGTTTCTTATATTCCTGTTAGTTTGGTATTTTGAAGGAAATTCTTATTAGATCTCAGGTATCTGACTTTTTAATCCATTAAAATTCCATTTTACATGTGAATTTATAAAACATATACAGTATTTTATAGATTTCAAAGTGCAGTTCATTCTTTTAGCTAACTTTAGTGCATGCTTCCCAAGTGCTAACCACAGTTTTAGGTAAACAAAAGTTCCTATCCCCTGTCCTCATGGAGCTGACATTCTAGTGTGCACTGTGCCATCATCCATCTTTCATCTCCTCAACCTATCTAGGACAAATAAGAGTGCTTCTGATTTATTCATACCAAATCCATCATAGTTCATTTGTCTTATAAATCTACTATGGGGCTGGGGTCGTGGCTCAGTGGTTGAGGGTTTGCCTAGCATGTGTGAGGTACTAGGTTCGATTCTCAGCACCACATAAAAAATGAATAAAGATATTGTGTCCATCTACAACTAAAAATATTTTTAAAAATCTGTGTAAAAGCAATACTTTCATATGTCTGTAAAGTATTCTGGTTAAATTTCCCTTTTGCCCTCAATTACTAGCATGTGGTAAAATCTGTCCATATCATCCAATTTTTATAAATTTAGATCATATACTACTTAACCATGGGTTTTTTATTTGTTTTTTGAGTACTGGGGATTGACCTCAGGGGCACTCAACCACTGAGCCACATCCCCAGCCCTTTTTTTGTATTTTTTTTAGATATTTAGAGACAAGTTCCACTGAGTTGCTTAAGGCCTCATCCGTGCTAAGGCTGACTTTGAACGCGTGACCCTCCTGCCTCAGCCTCCCTAACTGTTGGGATTACAGGCGTGTGCCACCACACCTGGCTCTTAACCTTGTTCTTTTATCACAGGTAAACCTTTAAGTGAAGGTTTACTTAAATTATAATTTAAAATTTTTAGGGAACCTTTTACTTGAGTCATTTGGTGATTTAGTATTGGTGACTTTGTTTTCTCCCCTACTCTGAAACTCTCTTTTCCATATCTCTCAGTAGGTTTTTCTTTCCATATATGTATGTATGTATTTTTATATATGTATGTATGTACATATATTTTAGTTGTAGGTGGACACAATAACTTTAATTTTACTTTTATGTGGAGCTGAGGATTGAACCCAGGGCCTCATGCGTGCTAGGCGAGCGTGCTACCACTAAGCTACAACCCCAGGTTTTTTCCTTTTCTTTTCTTTCTTTCTTATTTTGTGTGTGTGTGTGTACTTGTGTATGTGTAAGTGATGCTTGGTCTCCAACTCAGGGCCACAGGCATGCTAAACACATATTGTACAACTGAGCTGTATCTCCCAGCCCCCTCAGTTGTACATTTAAATAGTACTCTTCAAATTTCTGTTTGCCAAACTCAGTACTTTCCATGTTCTTAATTTCCTGGAAGTATTGATCTCTCCATTTTTATCTTCAGTACTTTACCACTGAATCACATCCCCTGTTATTTTTAGTTTTTATTTTGAGACAGGATCTCACTCAGTTGCTCAGGGCCTTGCTAAGTTGCTGAGGCTGGCCTTGAACTTGTGATCTAGATGCTGGCAACCACTAATCTATTTTCTATATCTGTAGATTTACCTGTCTGGACATTTTACGTAGATGGAATCAGGTAATATATGGTCTTTTGTGTCTACCTTCTTTTACTTAGCATAGCATTTTCAAAGTTCCTCTAAGTTGTAGCATGTATGAGTACTTTATTCCTTTTATTGGCCAATAATATTCCGTTACAGACATATATCCCATATTTTATTTATTCAGATAGCAGCTGATGGACATTAGGGTTGTTTCTGTTTTCTACTTTTGGCTTTTATGAATAATTTTTCTATTTTCATATAAATTTTTGTGGAAACATGTGTTTTCAGTTCTCTTGAGTATATACCTAGAAGTAGAATTGCTAGATCCTGTGGTTACTCCATGTTTAACATTTGGAGGAACTGCCAAACTATTTTTTAGAGTGGCTGTACTATTTTATATTTTACCAATAAATTATGGTTTGATTTTTCTACTTCTGGTCAATCAATATTTGTTATTGTCAATCCCTTATTTTAAGGTGAATATGATTTTGATTTGTATTTGCCTAATGACTAATAATGTCCTTTTTATCCATTTGTATATTTTTAAATGATTTGCACATACTTTTTAGCATTCTGTGGAATCTTTTTTTTTTTTTAACACTAAGGGTTTTTAAAAGGTTTTTTAAAATTGTAGGTGGACACCTTTGTTTTTACTTTTTTATGTTAATGTGGGGCTGAGGATTGAACCCAGTGCTTCACATGAGCTAGGCAAGCATTCTATCACTGAGCCATAACTCCAGCCCCAGTGTATCTTTTTTTTATACCAATGAACCATCATTTATTTATAATTTCTTATTGGATATTTTAGGATTGCTTTAAATTTTTTCATTATTACAAATAACATTATAATGAACATTTTTGCAATGCTGTTTTAAAAAGTAAACTATATTTTTAAAAATATTTTAGATTTAGAGAAAAATCGCAAAGATAATACAGAGAATTCCTATATACCCTGTATTATTAGCATCTTACATTAGAATGGAATCCATGGGATGTTTAAATAGCATCTTTTTTTTATTGTGGTAAAATATACATCACATAAAATTTACTGTTTGTAACATTTTAAATGTACAATTAAGTGGCATTAAGTACATTTGCACTATTGTGCAATCATCACCTCCATTTCTAGAACTTTTTCATAATCTCAAATAGAAACTCTGTACTCATTAAATAACAACTCTCCCTCCCCCTCTCCTCAAGTAACTTTTCTACTTTCAGTCTCTTGACTTTTCTTATTCTAGGTCCCTCATATAAGTAGAATGATAGTTTATTACAGTTGTACTGAAATAAAATAGATGCTATAGTAGAGTGGTATAGAGCTGGAAAGCCAGGAGCGGGGAATTAGGGATTGTAGCCATAGAGATCACTGCATGGATTCGTATCGTGATTCTACCCCTTATCATCTGGGTGACATTTTGCAAAAAATTTAGCCTTTCTGAGTCTTAGTTGTTTGTTTTTTTTTTTTTTTT
The DNA here is from genome assembly GCF_902686445.1 of Sciurus carolinensis. Classification (NCBI taxonomy): domain Eukaryota; kingdom Metazoa; phylum Chordata; class Mammalia; order Rodentia; family Sciuridae; genus Sciurus; species Sciurus carolinensis. The sequence goes on along the minus strand of NC_062229.1, from coordinate 51,561,387 downwards.
TTTTAGTAATTATTTTATTTACTTATTTTTATGTGGTGCTAAGGATTGAACCCAGTTCCTCACATATGCTAAGCAAATGCTCTCCCATTGAACTACAGTCCCAGCCCATTTCTGAGCCTTAGTTCTTGTTTATAAAGTAGGGATAGATTTGTCCTAATGGTATCTCTTAATGCACAAAAGTTTTTAATTTTGATGAAGTCTCGTTTACATTTATAAATTTTAAAGATTAATTATTATTTAAATTTATTTTGTCACTTGTGATTTTGTTGTCATTTCTAGGAAGCCATTGCTTAATCCAGGGTCATGAAAGTTTATTTTAACAATTTTTTTAAAATAATAAGTTTTATTTATTTATCGTTGCTGCGGATCGAACCCAGTGTCTCACATGTACTAGGCAAGTACTCTACCACTGAGCTACAACCCCAGCTCCATATTTTAACCATTTTTGAGAACTCCCTTTCTTGACTTTCCCATCTGAATTGAAAACATCTACCAATATAACTATCAAAGTTTTTTATAGGATGGTTTTTTTCTTTTTTTTTTAAGTGTCCTGCTCTTTTTTTTTTTTTTTTTTGAAAAAAGGTCAAAATAGTGGTTTTCAAACTGTATAGTCTCCCAGGGTGCTTCATATTCCTCACATGGTTTTTGTACATTTGTAGTAAACTTCTAGGAGACTTGACATCATGTGGTTTAAAGATTGTAGAATTAAAACAGTCTAGTATAGTGAATAAGAGCATGGATCCTGGGACCCACCTGCCTGGGTGTCAGTTCTGGCTATGTCACATCCTAACTGTATGATTTCAAGCAAGTTGTGGTTCTCTCTAGGCCTTCATTTCCTCCCTCAGGATTGTTTCCAGGATTAAAGAGGCTATCTCTATGAAGCACTTAGAATATCTGTGCTGTGAAGTGGCTTAGAATAGTGTAAATATATGTATACAACGTCAAATACAATTTAGAGTATCTGTGATGTGCTTTGAATAGTTTGGCAATAGTGACCATTGTGTGTTAGTTCTTATATCCTTTAACTCAGTAATGTCATTCTTAGTGACTTAATCTGAGAACAATATTAAAAATGCTGCATAGGGCTGGGGTTGTAGCTCAGTGGTGGAGCACTTACCTAGCACGTGTAAGGCACTGGGTTCGATCCTAAGCACTGCATATAAATAAATAAAATAAAGTTATTGTGTCCATCTACAACTAAAAATATTTTTTAAATGCTGCATAAACATGTACCTATAATGATTTTAACCAAGAGACTGATTGCAAAGTCTATCATATAGTTAGTTGATCTGTGATTAAGCAGGTTAATGAAATGTGTGAAATATTGTATGACCACTAAGTCATATTGTCAAAAAATATTTAATGCTGTGGGAGAATATAAGTACAATGGAACAATGTAAGTGAAAAAGTCAAATATACCACTATATATAGAATATGCCCCTGAATTCTTTAAAAATACAAGGCAATTGGAATGTTAGTTGTGTAATGTGTTTGCGGAACTATGTTAAACTGTTACAACAAGGATAACTGTGCAAAGGAGACAGTAATGTGCAGAGAGAGCCTACAGAGTGGGAGAAAATCTTTATACATTCATATCAGATATAGCACTAATCTCCAGGGTATATAAAGACCTTAAAAATTTAACACCAAGAAAACAACCTAGTCAATAAATGGGCTAAGGAACTGATCAGATCCTTCATAGAAGAAGATATATGATTGATCAACAAATACATGAAAAAATGTTCAGCACCTCTACTAATTAGAGAAATGCAAATCAAACTACTCTAAGATATCATCTCACTCCAGTCAGAATGACAATGATCAAGAATACAAGCAACACTAAATGTTAGCTTGGTGTAGCCACTCTGGAAAGCAGTATGGAGATTTCTTAGAAATTTGGAATGGAACCATCATTTGACCCAGCTATCCCACTCCTCAGTTTATACTTAAAAATACTTAAAATCTGCATACTACGGTGATGCAGCCACATCAATGTTAATAGCAACTCAGTTCATAAAACTAAGCTATGGAACGAATAGATGAATGAATCAAGAAACTGTGGCATATATACACAATGGAATATTACTTAGCCTTAAAAGAGAATAAAATTATGGCATTTGCAGGTAAATGGATAGAGTTGGAGAATATCATGCTAAGCAAATAAACCAATTCCAAAAAACCAAAGGCCACAGAATGTATTCTGCTGTCATGTACAACTAATTAGAACAAATACAAATTTAAAAACAACAACAACAAGGATAACTGTGGTTATCCTTGAAAACCTGGAAGGATTACTTGAAGTTTCTTCTCTACTTTATTGTTTTCTCCTGATTTCAATATTAAGTATTTTATATTTAGAAAAGCAAATTATTTTTGGAAAGGATCAAATGAGGTGAAAAACGTCATAATGTGAATAGGAAACCAAAGTCTTGAAACTAGTTCTACTATTAAGTAGTTATGAAACTTGAATGAACTTCTCTCTTCCATGGGGAACACAGTTTGCTCATCTACAACATGAGGAATTGGACTGTAATGAGAAAGGCATGGCAGTTAGAGCAGTAAAGAGCTGAAAAGTGAGAAGTGGGGAGTTAGTACAGCAGTGGAGATCATTGCTTGTGTTCATATTCTGGTTCTACCTATTATTGCTAGTGGCATTTGACAAGGAATTTAGCCTCTCTATGCCATAGTTTTCTTGTTTATCAAGTGGGGATAATTATTATATCTCATGATACTTGTGAGAGTTAAATGAGTTAATATATGTAAAGTACTTAATATAGGACCTCACCACTAGGACCCAGTAAATGTTAATTGTTTTAACTGGTGTATAAGATCCTTCCTAATGAAGTTATTTATTATGAAGAATATTTTTAGTGAAGTGGATGGTTCTTAAATTTGACACTTGAAAATTTCAGCTAATTTTCTATTTAGATATTTTCAAAATTGTGGAGGGTGTCAGTTTGTGAAGCACAATATTTTGAACTTTGGGCTTGTCCCTTTCTTCTAGCTTTGCTTACTTGTTTTGTGTTCTTGTACAGGCAGCTTATTTGGGGCCTTGAGCTATCTCATTGATTAAGGTATTTTGAAGACCTTTTTTAGCACAAAAAAATCTCATGTTTGATTTTCTTCAGCATATGTTTTAATTTTATTAATTATTTATTCGCTGCACTGGGAATTGAAACCAAGTAACAGGGACCTATGTCCCCAGCCCTTTTTATTTTATTGTTTTTTGAGACAGGGTCTCCCTAAGTTAATAATGCTGGGCTTAAATTTGCAATTCTCCTGCCTCAACCTCATGAGTAGCTGAGATAACAAGTGTGTACCACTGGCCCCATCTTTAAATTTAGAAAATGGCATAAAGCCCAAGATAACAATATACTCAGTTGACCAGCCCATTATAGGAAAAGCTAATGTTATAACCTAAACTCAACTAGAAATTGGTAAAGCATGACTTCCAGCTTAATTCAATTGATGCATAGATGTTACTTAATTTAATCCCAACAAAATAATGTATCCAAATGCTGATAAAAAAATAAATCAGCCAGCCATGGTGGCACATGCCTATAATCCCAGCAGCTCAGGAATCTGAGGCAAGAAGGAGCACCGGTTCAAAGCCAGCCTCAACAAATTAGTGAGGCCCTAAGCAACTCAGTTGAGACCCTGTCTCTAAATAAAATACAAAAAAAGGGCTGGGGATGTGACTCAGTGGTTAAGTGCCTTTAAGTTCAATACCCAGTACCAAAATAAAATAAATAAGTAAATAAATAAATGGGGGCTGGAGTTGGTAGCTCAGTGGTAGAGCACTTGCCTGGCTTGTGAGAGGGCCTGGGTTCAATATTCAGCACCACACATAAATAAATAAATAAATAAATAAAATAAATAAATAAATAAGATCCATTGACAACTTAAAAAATAGAACCCTGCTGTTAAATAAATAAATGTGAAAATCACCTTCAGAATCAGCAACTATAATGAAATTTGGTTTTGGAACCCTAAACAAAGACTACAGAAACAAATTACTTCCATATTATATCATTGTCTTTCACTGACTATATGAAATAATTAAGTTCTTCAGTGAAGAGTGATTCAGCTGTTGGATTGCTTTGGAAATTCTTGAGCAAGTCACACTGTGGTATCCAATTTGTAGTGGCAATCTTAGTGAAAATGGTTATATTTCTTTCTCTAGAGGAGTAAGAATGGAAATTATATTTCAGTACATTTATTCTTATATCTTTAGAAACTCTTTCTTTCACAACATGGTGTAACTGCAGTGGCAGCCTGCTACAAGGGTCATTATTTCTTTTAGAATATAAATTAGCACAGCAACATTGCCAAGAAACAAAGAAGTTTGCCATAGTTAAGGGCTACAATTTGTTACTTAGATTATTGAAGATATTCTCTACTAATTGTAATAACTTGTTTTTAAAACATACAAGCTAAGCATCATCACAGGAGAGAGACATTGTGTCTGATGGCTTGACAGTTACTATAGCCAGTGGATATTGTGACCTAGTGACAGAGGGGAGGGCTCTTACTTGCCTTTGGATTGGGTTAATCCAGGGGTGAGTTGTTTATATGAGTGTACAGGCATGAGGAAATTCCCACTCTACATGGCAGTTATCTTACTGTCTTCCCAGAAGTTTAACTCATTTTCTCTAAATTCCCCACATATGTGCTCTTTGTATCTACTTTTAGTTGTGTTCCATTAATTACAAGGTATTTATATTTCTCTCTGAATGCAGGATTTTTGAGCTTTTCCTTTAGACATTTTGAGCTTTTTGTTTGTTTTGTTTTTTTCTCTATTAAAATTTTTTCATATCTTAATCTGTAAGAGATTGATAACATGTGGATGCAAATTGGGAAGCTGTGGGTGGGACATTGGGAATTGCTCAATCACTGGACCTTTGGAACCCATTAAATTTTTTTTTTTTTTGCAACTTTTAAACTTTAAATTTTATAGACTAGTTTAACCATTTGATTCACAAACTTGTTTGTTTTATGGGTTTTATTCTTCTTAATAGAGTTAAGAACATAAACTTTCTTAAAGTTGACCATGAATGATCCATTGAAAACATAGTAATAAATTTATAATCTACTTTCAAATGATTTAGTTAAACTCTATCCACTGTTACGCACCATGGATTTAGTGCACATGTGATAGCCTAGTTCTTCTAAAGGTAGTCTGGGATCAACTGTTGCAAACTGGGCACCATTCTTTTCTCAATGTCAGTTTCCTTTATTCTATAACACTAGCAGGATTGCTCTTTACCATTTTATCTTTAAGAAGTATAATGGATTCACTCTTTTTACTTTTTGAATTTCCAAGTTGTGTATTTGATAACTGAGTCCAAGATTCCTCCTTGATAGTGGAAGTCTGCAGCTCCAAGAGTGTGGTCCCCTTTCCACACAGAGAACATTCATTCTTTCTACCCTTAGCCTGCTGTTCTCTCAGCAAATGCTCCCATTTTGTAGTGGTTTTATTCTCACAGCTGAAAATACAAGGTATTTCCACAAAGCTGCCACACTGTAGACTTAAAATATAAAATCAGTCAGAGATCATCTTTTTCATTATATTTTCAAGCCAAAATATATCCCCAGCTTCTAGGGGATCTGAGCTCCAACGGTGCCACTGCCCCTGTAGAAATTCTTGGCATTATATGTATTGATCTACTTTTCCTTTAGTACAACCTCTTCTTCATCCTGTAACCTCTACAATAATTTATGGTACAGAATATCTTTAGATAAAGCTAAAACTACAAGCCCTGTAGGGCTGTGACAAGGTATACTATGGGATTTATCCCAGGCTCAACACCCCTACGGTAATCTTTCTGATGTAATACAAGAGACAGACAATAACTAATTTTTTGTTTATACAGCTGATTCACCTTTAATTCTATTTGTGAACAGTGTATCATTCTGAAGTATTGGAGCCAGTATTCCCTGCTGAGCATTGTTGTGACAAGAGGGCTGCCTCTCTTCTTAATTTTAAATTCTTATCATTTGCAATGTTCTAGGATGCCACCCAGCACTGTACTAGCTGGCTTTGGGGTGAGTCCATCACACAGGGTAAAATGGAGTAAGCATCTCCCTTTCCAGAGCAGACAGCAGTGTCAGTGATCATGTCACACTCTGCACTTGGCTGCAGGACAACAACAGACTTTTTTCTTCCATTGGTGCTGGGGATTGAATCCAAGGCCTTTCATATTCTAGGCAAACACTCTATCACTGAGTTGTATACCTAACTCTTTTTATTTTATTTTGAGACAGGGTCTTCTTAAACTGCCTAGACTGTCCTTGAACTTGTGATCCTCCTGCCTCACCTATGAAGTAGCTGTGATTATAGGCATGTGTCACTCAGACATTTTTTTTTTTTTTTCACATAAGGGAGTTTATTAAGCAAACAGAGTGTCTCCCTGCAGGGTAAGAGAGAAAATGAGAGGAAAAGAGAAAGGGTGCGCGCTAGAGAGAGTGGAAAGCGAGGAGGAGAAAGAAAGCAAGTCAGGGGGAGAGAAAAGCAAGAGAAAAGATGGCGGTGAAGCTATCTTTAAGAATCCCACCAGGCTAACAGGGGACCAATAATGGAGAAGGATATTTGCAAGCTGACTGATGAACCAATAGCTAGCTAGGATGTTCACAGACTGACAGTAGTTGGGAGGCAGGGAAAAATGGCTGCACCGGAGAGGGTGGAGAGAGCAGCTTTCAGACTGACAAGCTAGGTTGACTCACATTTTTAAGGGTGTGTAATATTCACAGGCTGTAATTTCATATCCATTCTTTTCCTATTGAATGTGTACCTGGTTTCTGCTTTTTAAACTATTATTAATCTTATGTTGCTGAATATATTAATACTTAGATCATTACACATAGTTTTTATTTCTTTAGTATGAATCTTGAGAGTATATGAAAGGGCAGGTTTTTATTTTTATTTTTCCCCCTTTCCCTTCTTTCCTCCCAAGGGCAGAGGTTTTTGTTTTTTCTTCAGATTGTTAATTTAAAAAAAAAAATTATTTATTCTTTTTAGTTATATATGACAGTATAAAGTATTTTGACATATCATACATACTTGGGGTATAACTTTCTATTCTTGTGGTTGTAAATAATGTAGTGTTACACTGGTTGTGTATTCATATAGGAACATAGGAAAGTTAGGTCCAGTTCATTCTACTGTCTTGTCCATTCCCATCCCCCCTCCCTTGCCCCATTTCCCCCATTCCAAGCCAGTGAACCTCCCCACCTCCCCTTGAAAGTCAGCATCCACATATGAGAGGGAACATCTGGCCTTTGATTTTTTTGGAATTTGCTTATTTCACTTAGCATGATAGTCTCCATTTCCATTCATTTACTGACAAATGCCATGATTTCATTTTTTTTACAGTAATATTCCATTGTACATATGTACCATATTTTCTTTATCCATTCATCTGTTGAAGAGCACCAAGTTGGTTCCATAGTTTTGCTATTGTGAATTGAGCTGCTATAAACACTGATGTGGCCAAGGGGTAGGTTTTTAAAGATCCCTTAGTATATAATGATAAACTGCTTTTCATACAAGTTGTACCAATTTACATTCCTATTACTGTCAGTTTGTGAAAAGTTTCTCTTACAGCAGTCATGGAAGCACTAAATATATATTATTTAAAATGCTTTTTGATTTTATTAGTAACAGATTGAATCCCTTAAATTTATATATTTTAAGATCAATTAAAATGTATATACGTATAGTTAGATATTTTTATCTTTTTTTCTGTTCATTGAATAAAAAAAAGCTTTATTGAGATATAATTTACATACCATAAAATCCATCCCTTATAAGTTAAGTGTTTAATGTCAGATTTTTAGTAATTTATTTGGGGGAGACTGTGGGGATTGAACCTAGGGCTTCGTGCATATTAAGCACATGGTCTACCACTAAGCTATACCCTAGTCCTGATTTTTAGTAATTCCGTACAGCTCTACAGCCATCATTATAATCCAACTGTAAAACATTTCTACTACCTTGAAAAGTTTCTTTATGCCTGTTTGCAGTCAATCCCAGGTCACCCAGCCTCAGACAACCACCTATCTGCTTTTTGTCAACATAGATTTGCATTTTTTAGAAATTTTAAATAAGTGATATCATACAGTATGTAATTTTTTTGTGTCTGACTTCTTTCACTGTGTTTTCAAGATTCATTCATGTTGTAGAATATACCAATAGTTAATTTATTTTTAATTGCAGATGTATCCTGTTTTGTTTATTCAGTGGTTTATGGACATTTCTTCAATTTTTGGTTACATGAACACTACTACTAGGAACATTTATATGTAATTCTTTGTCTTTCATTTCTTTTGGGTAGATACCTAGGAATGGAATTGATTGAAATTTATTAAGGTTTGCAGCATTACTTAGCCACAAAATGTTTCTTTTGGGATCTGGGGTTGTGGCTTAATGGCAGAATGCTTGCCTTGTGCCCATGAGGCACGGGATTTGATCCTCAGCACCTCATAAAAATAAATAAATATTGTGTCCATCTAAACTAAAAAATAATTTAAAAAAAGAATAAATGATTGAACTGTACTTGAGAAGAAATATACAGTTGAATGATAAAAAAAATTATAGTGGAACGATTGGAGCAGGCAAATGAAAAGTTCTAAAGCATGCAGTGTAACTATATAAATAATGGAAACCACTTTAGAATTTATTGATAAATGAACAAGTACCAGAACCTAAAACCAGGTAAAGTCCAAAAAAAGTGAATGTGCATCCAAATAAACACTGACAACTTTGGTTCCATGAAAAATGACAGAAATAGAAGTGGAACATGATTTGCACTCTTTGTGACAGAAAAATGAATGAAAAAAAAATCAATATCACATTAAATGTCCTTTCCAATATAAAGGTGACCATCAAGATTACTATAGCCAGGCATGTTGGCTCATGCCTATAATCTCAGCTATTTGGCAATTTAGAAGCTATCTTAGCAATTTAGCAAGACCTTTTCTCAAAATAAAAAGGACTGGGGATATAGCTTAGTGGAAAAGTGCCCCTGGATTCAATCCTCAGTACTGGAAGAGAGGGGATTATTTTAAATCATCAGACAAAGGAATCAAGGAAATCATTTGAGATTTGTATTCAAGGATCTAGGAGGTAGATCAGTGGGAGACTACTTGCCTAGCATGAATGAAGCCCTGGGTTTAATTCCCGGTCCTGCAAAAAATAAAATAAATAAACACACACACACACATTTATGTATATATAGCTATATATAGTCAGTGTAGTAAGTAAATAAACATTCATTCTTGCAGTAATAGAAATATTTTACTGTTCTATTAAACTAGCAAAATCAGAATATCTAGTGTTACGATGGTAACATGAACTTTGTTGGATTCATGATTCTGAGGGAACTTCATTTTAGTTTTCTTGAATGTAATTAAAATGGTTTAGTAGTAAATTAGTAAGGGAGGTACTAAACCAAAAGGTAAGAAAAGTTAGAAAATTTCCCATGTGCCGAAATCAAGTCTGGTCATGCCTTCCTCTCCACTCTTTCTCTTTGACTCACCCAAGTTCTGGAGGTGCTAACCCAGCATGACTTCTTTCTGGCTCAGAGAACTGCATGTTTGCGCTGTGGTCTGAATCCTGCTTTTCTATCTTTGACTAAATCATGAATCCAGTTGTTCTGTAATCCAGTGACTCATATCTTGGGAGTTTGCTCCACCCTACTCCCAGAAAATGCTATTAACTTTTCTATTTCAAATAATTCTTTGTGTCCTTTCTGCTCTTTACTGATTTTGCTATAGGCACTCATCTGAAAATATATTTCCTGTTGATATTTTAAAAGTTGTTTGTGGAATTCTGTGTGGGTGCGGCCAAACACTCGTGAGTTACTCCTACTTAGTTATACAGTCATCAGAGTAAGTGATTTTTAGTTTGACCAAGTATCTACCAAAAAGTGATAAAGAAGCTAAAAGCAAGAAATGGAAATTGATCCTTGCTCTGTTTTCCCCAGTATCATTTTTTTCTCAACATCAAAGATTCTTTCCATTTCTTATAATTTTTTTTTTGCATTAGTAATGTTTTTGCCTGATTACTAGCATTGAAATGTCCTATATTAAATATGTTTCCTTTTTACACAGGACTGTATTACTTTTATACTGTTAATACTTGAGTTTAGGGGCTGGGGTTATGGTTCAGTGGTGGAGCGCTTGCCTAGCACGTGTAAGGCCCTGGGTTCCATCCTTAGCACCATATAAAAATAAGTAAAATAAAGGTATTGTGTCAATCTACAGCTTAAAAATATTTTTAAATATACTTGAGTTTATGTGAAGTCATAGGTGATGAGGTAATGTGTGAAGATCAGGAAATCAGGAATGATAAAAAGTGCTGTTTTGGGGGTTTTTTTGGTACTGGGAATTGAACCCAAGGGTGCTTAATCACTGAGCCACATCCTCAACTGGGGCCCCCTTTTTTCTTGAGACAAGTTCTTGCTAAGTTGCTTAGGGTCTTACTTGCTAATTTGTGGAAACTGGTCTTGAATCCTTCTACTTCAGCCTCCTGCACTTCTGGGATTTCAGGCCACTGCAATGGGCTTCATTTATTTACTTGATAATTTTTAATTTATTGAAAATATATTACCAGTTTGGCATAATAGCCAGGCATGGTGGCACACACCAGTAATCCCAGTGGCTCAGTAGGCTGAGGCAAGAGGATTGAGAGTTCGAAGCCAAAAGCAAGGTGTCTCAGCAAAAGCAAGGTGCTAAGCAACTCAGTGAGACTCTGTCTCTAAATAAAATACAAAATAGGACTGTGGATGTGGCTCAATGGTTGAGTGCCTAAGTCTAATCCCTCGTCCTCCTCCCTGCAAAAAATTTTAGTATAATAATTTTCTTTACTGTGAACACTCTTCTATAACTGTAAATGATCTATTGCAGGTAATGGTATATCTTTTAGGTACCTGTAGTCTTTTCTACCCAGATTAACTTGACTACTTTAGGACCCCAAGATGTCCCTATAGATTCTACTAATTTTTGAAAAGTTAATAACAATAGAATTAGGAGGAAGTCCAAGCTGTTATGTGGTGTGAATTTGATCTCTTCTGATCTCTGTCAATTTATTCAGGTCACCTTTGGTTTCTCTTTGTATCCTGACTAGTAGAGTTATAGCCCTTGGTTGTTTTCCTGGCTTTTTTGGTAGTATTTTTCCTGCCTTTTTTTCTTTGTAATTTTCTGATTTTTGTATCTGAAATCCCTTCAAGCATTTTCTCCACTGATTTCTCCTTAAATTTAATGTTCTTAGAAGTTCAGTTGCTATTTTCTCTGTAAGTGTGCTTTTTGAATCATTTCATTAGGGTAATTTTATTGACCACTCGTATAATATGCTTTCAGAATATTGAGTCTTATGTCTGAGTTTTCTGTCTGTCTACATTTACTCTCTGGATGTCCTATAGAAAATCCAAAAGTAGCTAGGTATAGTGGTACACACCTGTAATCTGAGTGACTCAGGAAGCTGAGGCAGGAGTATTGTAAGTTCCAGACCAGCCCCAGCAATTTAGCAAGACTCTGTCTCAAAAAAAAAAAAAATAAAATAAACAATAAAAAGAACTGGGGATGTAGCTCAGTGGTAAAGTGCTCATGTGTTCAGTCTCCAGTACCAAGATGGGTGGGTGGTGGAAAATCTAAAAGTAAATATCCAAAACTGAAATTCTTCATTCATTAGCCATTCCCCCTCCTTTATTTCTAAGCATACATAATGGCATTATTGCTGCCCAGTATCCCAAGCTAGAAACTTCTCTTTTCAACACTGAGCACATAGGATTTGTCACTAAACCCATTTTACCACTTATAACTGTCCTAGTTAGAAACTTACTTATTTTAGTCTTGTACCCATAGAGCCATTTTCACCCTAAACAAAATATCAGTTTTATCTTAGTACTTACCTGCCTAAACCCTATATTGGTAAAGGTTGTAATACTTTATGTCTTAAAAGGCTGGGTGACCTCTTCACTCATCTTTTCATTCTCAGCCTTACTACTTTGCTTGATAGCCCTTCTCTCTTCCCCTATTAGCCCCACACACTGTGCTGTTTGCTCTTGCTGTTTAGCCCTTTCCCCACTCATCCTGACTCACTCTCCCTCAGCCTTCAAGGCTCACTCAGCAGGAGACAAGCTCTTTTAGAAAGCCTACTCTAAATCCTGAAGATTGAGCCAAGTGCCTGTCCTCTCTACTGGATAATTCTTGTTAGTGTATAAGACAGTATACTTTTTCTCTTATTAAAAAAAAAAAAAATTATCAGCTGAGTGCAGCAGCACATTTCTGTAGTCCCAGCTACTTGGAATGCAGGAGATCTGCTTGAGCCTAGGAGTTTTGGGGCCAGCCTGAGCAACAGATGAGACTCCATCTCTTAAAAAACAAAAACAAAAACAACTCTTGATCCCACTTTCCCTTCTACCTATTATTATTGGTTTTTTGCTTCGCTTTAAAACAAAATTTAAAAAATTTGTCTGTATATGTTGACTCTTATTCTTTGTTCATTTTTGCTTGAATCATTCTGGTTAGGCTGTCATCCTCTACTATTGTTTTCTTTCTCTCCCCACTCCCCAGGGGTGCTCTGCCACTGAACTAATCCCCAGTGCGAGGCAACACTCCACCACTGAGTCACCATCCCAGTCCTTTTTATTTTTTATTTTGAGACAGGGTCTTGTGAAGTTGCTAAGTGTCTCATTGAACTGCTGAGGTTGGCCTTGAACTTGAAATCCTGAAGCCTCAGTCTCCTGGGATTATAGGCATGGGCCACCATGCCTGGCTTCCATTATTATTTCCTTTTCCACTACTTTTCTTATCAAAGTCATCAGTGGCTTCCATGTTGCTATTTCCAGTGAGAAGTTCTTGTTCCTTACCTTACTTAATCTATCAGCATTATTCAACAATTGTTCTTTCACATTCTTGGAAGATATCCTTCACATCGCTTCTAGGACATAGCACTTTCTCCAGGTTGTCTTCCTATGTCACTGACCATTCTTTGCATTTACCTTTGTGTGGTCTTCATCTCCTTGACCTCTAAATTTTGAACTGTTTCAGCGCTTGGTCCTTGGCCTTCTTGCCTATTTGTTCTTGCTCCCTTGGTGATTTTATCTTGTCGCTTGACTTTAAATTCTTTAGATTCTGATGGCTACCAAATTAATACTTCAAGCCCCAACTTCCTCTCCTAAACTCTAGGTTCATATATCCAGCTGCCTTTCAAAATGTATTTTTAAAATTATGGTAAAAACAAATGTAAAATTTATCATTTTAACCATTTTTAAGTGTACGATTCAGTGGTATTTAATTTCTTTTAGTGTTGCTTTATAGTTTTTATTATATAAACCTTTTCCTGGTAATTTTTAAGTATTTTATATTTTTGATGCTATTGTAAATACATTTTTTTTTAATATTCTTTCTATTATTTATTTACCTTGCAGTACTGGGGATTGAGTTAGGGGTACTTTATCAGTGAACTACAATATCCCTACCCCTGTTTATTTTGAGACATGGCCTTACAACTAAACTGTCCAGGCTAGCCTCAAACTTTTGATCCTTCTGCCCTAGCTTCCCAAGTAGCTGGGATTATAAGCATGCACTCCCACGACCAGCTTACTGTTCTTAGATTGTTCATTGTTAATATATAAATTCCAACTGATTTTTTAAAAAAAATTTAACCTTTATTTTTTTCTGTTTTAAAAAAAATATTGTTTTAGTTATAGATGGACACAATGTCTTTATTTAAAAACATTTTTTTTAATGTGGTGCTAAGGATTGAACACAGTGCCTCACAGTTGGAAGGCAAGTGCTTTACCACTGACATACCCCATTAACCTTTATTCTTCATTAATTTGTTTTTTATGGGGTGCCTGGGGATCAAACCCAGTGCCTCACCAGTGCTAGGCAAGTGTTCTACCACTAAGTTACAGTCCCAGCCCTCCAACTGATTTTTGTGTGATGAGTTTGTACCCTACTTTGCTGAGCTTATTTATTAGTCCTAACAATATTTGTCGACTCTTCAGGGTTTTATACACGAGACCTTGTTGTCTGAGAAAAAATAATTTTACTTCTTTTCCAATTTGGATGCCTTTCCTTCCTTCCTTCCTTCTTTCCTTCCTTCCTTCCTTCCTTCCTTCCTTCCTTCCTTCCTTCCTTCCTTCCTAGTTGCTCTGGTGAGAACTATGTTCAATAGAAGTAGTGAAAGTGTACTTCCTTGCCTTGTTCCTTATCTTTTTCATCATTGAGTATATTATTTACTATGAGATTTTCATATATGGCTTTTATAATATTGAGGTAGTATCCTTCTCTTCCTAATCTGTTGGGTATTTTTTTTATCATGAAAAAGTGTTTAATTTTTGTTAAAGAATTTTTCTGCATCAATTGAGAGGATCTGTGATTTTTTTTTCCCCTTTCACTCTGTTGCTGTGGTGTATTACATCAGCCAGTTTTTTATGTTGTACCATCCTTACATTCCAGGATTAAATCCCACTTGGTTGAGTGTATAATTCTATTATTATGCTACTGAATTCATTTTGCTAGTAGTTTTTGAGGATTTTGCATCAGCATTCTTTAGTTTTCTCGTAGTATTTTTGTTTATCTTTGGTATCAGGGTAAGACTGGCCTCATTGACTGAGGTAGGAAATTTCTCTCGAGCTTTTTGGAAAGTTTGAGGATCAGTGTCCTTCTTCCTTCTTGACATTCCCATCTGATGTTCAACAGTCATCTCACATTTAATATGTTCGAAGATGAACTACTATCATTTTCTGTACCCCAATTAAAATACTTCCCATCTTCTACTGTCTTGTTGAGGCAACTACATCCTTCTGAGTTGCTTGGGCCCAAAACTTGAGCATCCTTCCTGACTTCTTTCTTTCATGTCATACATCCAATCTCAGAAAATGTTGTTCTAAACAATTATAATTTTCTCTGTACTGCGTTGCACAAAAGGTTAATGTCATGCCTTTTCAGTTTTATAGCATTGTTTTATTTTTAAGGGCAATGATCCTGAAGACCAGAGTTATACCAAATCCCTTGGTTTAAATTATCCTTAAGTAAAAAAAAACTCTCGTGGATTATTAAAGCAATTCCTTTCAGAAGTGGGTCCGGTAATCTGAAAGAACAAATGAGCAACTGAACTGTAAAAACTCATCAAAAGTCAGTGATTTTATCCTGATGTCAGTGGTTTGACTTCTGAACTCTTCCTCACATGTGTGAAGTGATCACAGTTTACTAACCCCTTTGAATGTATTCACCTGTTATCTCTTTCATCTCCCTTGATGTTTGTCTCTTTTCTGGTTTTGTGTGCATTTCCCTCATTTTATAGTAATATTTGTCTCCCTGTATTTTTTGTCCCCACTTTTTCATCTTTCTTACATTTTTTTAAAAAATTTATTTTAGTAGTCAGCGAACCTTTATTTTATTTATTTATATGTGGTGCTGAGCATCGAACCCAGTGCCTCACATGTGCTATGCAGGTACTCCACCACTGAGCCACAACCCCAGCCCTCTTACCTTCTTTTCCACTAACTTACCATAATGTAGAATTGAAGAGTTATTCAGCTTATTGAATAAAACATTATAGTCTTTTTTTTTTTTTTTTTTTTTTTCAGTATATGCTGGGCAAATGCTCTACCACTGTGTTACATCCCCTTCCTTTTAAAATTTGAGACAGGGTCTTACTAGATAGATTGCCAAGATTGTTCTCCTACATGGGATTCTCCTGCCTTGGTCTCCTATAGCTGGGATTACAGTTATGAACCATCATATCTGACTTTATGTCCTTCTTAACGTACAGTTTAACTCTTTAATATTTCTTTTTGTGGAAATAAGCCACATGGACTGTTTTCCCTAATGGTGTCACATATTTACTATGTTAATATATGACATATATGTCATTGTTTTGAATTAGAGATGAGGTGTTCCCCAAAAATTCATGTATAAGACAATACTAGACCATTCAGAGGTGAAACAATTGGATTATGAGAGCTTTAACCTAATCTGTGCATTGATTCACTGATAGGGATTAAATGGGTGATAACTGTAGGCAAGTAGGGTGTGGCTGAAGGAGGTAGGTCAATGGGGGCATGCCTTTGGAGTATATATTTTGTCCCTGGTGAGGATTACTCTCTCTGCTTCCTGATTGTCACGTTCTGAGCTGCTTTCCTCCTCCACAGCCTTCACCTAGGGCAAGAGCAATGGAGTCAACTCTCTGTGGACTGAGACCTCTGAAACCATGAGCCCCAGATAAACTGTACTTATCACTAATGATTATGAAATGTTTCACAGATGATAATACAGTTTAGATGAGTATTAATTTCCAGTTTTAACTGCTGTTAACCTAGCTTCAGTGAAGATGCTTGTAAGTTTGCCAAGATACATGAGTATTTCAATAGGAATTTTAGATTCCTGGAAATGAAATTACTGAGTCAAAGGGAATAAGCATTTAAAATGTTAATAGATATTACTGAAACATTTAAAAAAAATTCAGTTTACACTCTTATGCCTAGTATATGAGAGTGTGATGTCTCCACATTCTGGCCAGAACCAAGTAACACTTGTCTTAATCTTTGCCAGTCCTATATTCAAACCACTTTAATTGCCCATCCTCCTGAGGTTTAAGTCTTGAGAGTTTTGGAGTCACCTATTTGTCCCTTCTTGTACATATTTTTTTTATCTTTATGGAAATTGTAAATAATATAGGAAAATATAATTGGAAAGTCCCTGTCCTAACTATAATAGTTTATAGGATATCCCAAGCAGCATTTTGGATTTTTAACAGATTGAGTTATGGCTTTCTGTCAGCATTATTCTACAGCCCTCTCTTTCAGGAGCAGAAGTACAAGGAGGGCCCTGATTTAGAAATGGACTTAAGATGTTTTCTAAATACTACCTTGCCTTAATTTATTCATAGGCTGATTCACACTGTTAATTGATCTGTAGATTGCTAATCTAACTATAACATCTAAGCATATTTAACATATACACAGTAGATGAGTGTAATTTCCTTTTTTTTTTTTTTTTTGATATAACTGTGTTTAGGGATGCTCTGATCCATACCACAGTGTTTCATATGAAACAAAGGCTTGGCTGCCTTTCTTCTATGCACAAGTTGTAGTTATTTATGGTAATGTTCATGTATAGTGAAGCAATGGTAAACTTTTTAATACCTGTATGTGTTAGATTTTAGCAGTTCCTGATCTGTATATCTATCAGCCATTTACTGTTTAAATAATTTGCCAAAGAACTTTTTTTAAGGAACCTTAACCAACAGTCTTAAATCAGTTGCCTAAATGAAGAGAGTCAGTGTGATTACATATTTATGCAAATTGTCAGTTTAATAATGGCTACTATTAACAGTTTCTATGCTAAATCCTTTACATCATTTAACCTTTACACAAAAACTCTGAAGTAGATACTGATAGTATCTTCAATTTAAATATAACTGAAAGGAGGCTCAGAGAGGTTAAGTAACTTGCTCGTGGTCACACAGTAAGTTAGATAGTAATAGAGCAGGAATTAGAACCTTTATTATGTTCTGTGCTCCATATAGCTTGTTTGGATCTGATAGTTTGGCCTAATCTGTGTTAAATCAAAACTTCATAGCTACCATTCTAGAGTATAAATTATTGCTTCTGCATTTAAAAAAACTGTGACTTGTGCCTACTGAAACTTTTCCGATAGGGAATGAATGTTTATAGATGGGAAAAGATGGAATTATAGTGTTGTTCAAAGTGTGATTTGGAAATAGAGATTCGAAAATTAGCCACTAGTCAGAATAAAGCTTTGAATGAGATTTAGTTGAGGGAATGTGTTTATTTAATGAGAAATGTTATCTGAAAAAGACGTTTTATTTCTTACAATCTTTAAATTGAACTTCAGAAAAAATAGGAGTCTTTTAACGGAGTGTGACCAAGTGGAAGCAAAGACTTCTCCAGTTAAAGAACATTAGCAAACATCCAGACAGGGCTTGTTTAGGGAGCTGCTAGTAGTTAGTTAGGCAGGGGTGAAATGGATGATTATAGGAAGAGCAGAAGATCATCATTTAGTAGGGTGATTAGGGTTGTTTTGAAAGATTTTGAAATTTATCACAGCTCTTGGATTTGATTTTGAAATCAGCAGAGGATCAACACACCTTTTATGAAGTGAAACAATGTGATCAGGTTTGTATTTTAGGAAATGAATTCAGCATCAATGAGGAGGGTGGAGTGTGGAATCATCTTGACAATAATTAGGGGCCTGGGAAAGGAAATGGTAGTATGAAATTGAGATTGTACTGAACCAGAATTCATAGAAATTGGTGACATAGTAGATGCTCTATGAGGTTTCCAATTTTCTTTTTCTTTTTTCTTTTTTGTGTGTGTGGTGGGGGAGGGGTACCAGGAGTTGAACCTGGGGTGCTCTACTAGCAAGCTACATCCCCAACCCCCTTTTTTATTTTATTTTATTTTAGACAGTCTTGTTAAGTTGTCAAGGCTGGCCTTGAACTTGGGATTCTTCCTCAGCCTCCCAAGTCACTGGGATTATGTGCCACCTTGCCCAGCTAATATTCGTTATTACTGAAAGCACAATGGCCCCACCTCGCCCCAGTTTTGCTTTCTGTGGTTTTAGTTACTCAAGGTCAACCATAGTCCAAAAATATTAAAAGGAAAATTCCAGAAATAAGCAATGTTTTGAATTGTGTGCCATTCTGAGTAGTATGATGAAATCTTCTACAGCCCTGCAGAGTGTAATGAAATCTCCCCCAGCTCTGCTCTGTCCCATCAAGGATGTCAATCATCCCTTTGTTTAACATACCCACACTGTGTACACTGCCACCCATTGTTAGTCATTTAGTGACCTGAATTATCTGATTTACTGTTGTGGTGTTGTAGTACTTATGTTTAAGTAACTCTTATTTTACTTAATAATTACTTCAGAGCATAAGAGTAGTGATGTTGGCAATAATGATATGTCAAAGAGAAACCATACTTTCTTCAAGTGAAAAGGCAAAAGCAAAGAAAATCATATGTTTAGGTTGCTAAGAATCTATAATAAGAAAGAATCTTCTCTCTGAAATTGCCAAAGTAGGAAGAAGTTCATGCTGGTTTTGCCATTGCACCTCAAACTACAAAAGTTAAGGCCATGGTGCATGATAAGGGCTTAGTTAAAATGGAAAAGCATTAAATTTGTGGGTAGAAAATATGAACAGAAAGCTTGTTCCAGTTGGCAGTAACTTTCAGTATTATCTGAAGTTTCAGGTATCCACCAGGAGTCCTAAAACTTACCCTGCATGAATAAGGGGTGCTGTTTTATTTATTAATACTATTATGCTTTTGCTGTGAATGGTTTATGACAGTCACATATTCATGTTTATAACTGTTGATTGAATTTCTGACCAGAAATACTGAGAAAATGGTAGGTAAATGACAGGTTGCATCTAGAGTGGAGATATTACACTTGTGATGTATTTATTTAAAATACTTCTTCTTAAGACCCATAATGCCCAAAGTAATTCTGAGCCAAAAAAAGAAAGAAAGCAAGCAATACTAGAGGCATCACAATACTACTTCAAATTATACTACCAAATGATAACAACAAAAACTGAATGGTACTGGCATAAGAATAGTCACAGACCAATGGTACAGAATAAAAAACAAAGACGTACCCATTCATCTGCAGTCATCCAATCCTTAACAAACATGCCAAATGTGTACAACATTTTCTGTGGAGAAAAAAAAGAGCATTTTTAACAAATGGTGCTGGGAAAACTGGTTATCCATATGTAGAAGAATTAAACTAGACCCTTATCTCTCACCCTGCACAAAAATCAACTTAAAATGGATCAAAGACCTCAGAGTTAGACCAGAAATGATGCAAATCCTTGAAGAAAATGTAGGGTCAACCTCCAGCATATAGGCACAGGCAACAACTTTCTCTGTAGGACCCCTAACGCTCAGGAAAAAAATGCCAAGAGTTAATAAATGGGATGGCATCAAATTAAAAAGCTTCCGCACAGTGAAGGAAACAGGGATGTTAAGAGAAAACCTACAGAATGGGAGAAAATCTTTTGCTAGCTACTCTTCTGATGTAAGATTAATATCTAGAATATGTAAAGAACAGGCAAATGAATTAAAGACACTTTCTCCAAAGAAGAAATACAAATGCCAACAAATACATGAAAAAAGTCTCTCCAAGGAATTTCTGGTAGTTATGAGGAGTCTAAGAGGCTGTTTGCTATCCCTATTTTTTCAATAATTTGGGGTCATATCCTTTAATTCATGGCCCTGTCTATTCGTTAGACTTGGCATACTGCTTAAGTGTCATGATGTTCTGAAGTTTAGGTGAGGTAATGTATGTAAGGCATTCTGCATAGGCTCTGGCATAAATAAATACTAGTTCCCTTCTAATCTCCCATGGACATGGAAACTAGAAAACCCAATTTTTTATTAGGATTGTGTATTAAATAAGTGACACCAGATAGTATATGAATTTCTGAAAAAAAATTTTAAGTTTACCTTTACTGATGGTTTGACATTAAAGTTCTGATTGCTGTCTTATTATTTTCACCATTGTGACTATAGATAGGTCACTTGCCTTAATTTGTCAGCCTCAATTTACTGATCTGTAAAATCAGTGAAATCATTCCCGTTTAATAGAGTGTTGAGATAAACAGTAGTAGTAGATATAAAATTACCAGACAAACAGTGCTGAATGGTTGAGATCAAAAAGTTTAAAATGTTCCTATCTCCCCATTACTAGTTTTGGAGTATCTTTGGCATGTTACTTAAGCTCTTTGAGTCCTAATTTCTTTATCTGCAATATGGGGATAATAAAGTGCCTCAGAAGATTGTCATAAAAATTAAGTAAAAAAACATGTGCTAAGTAGTTTATCCACGCACAAGGTAAGCACTCAAAAACTGGTGGTGATTATTACAAATTGTGAAATTCTTTTGTCACTATTGAAAAATTAACATTCTTTCTTTGGTTTGCTCTATGGTTAAAACTTCTGTGTAGCTGAATTCTGGATATAATTGTTGTTACCTCTCAAGGTATTAAATCAATCTTTTTAAAAGAAAACAACAACTTCTCCAATGTTGGGGCTTATGTTTAAGCCATAAATGGAGGAAGAACTATTACTAAATTTCAGTTCAGATTTTTTAAAAGAATTTATGATTGTTTACTGGAAGCATTACTTAACCTGAGAAGCATTGGATATCATGAGGGATATCGGGAATAGATTGTGTTCGAACATTTGAATCATGTGGCAGTAGAAAATTCAGAGCTTCTGCACTATACACTATCCTGTAAGGGATTTATTTTCCTTAGTCCAAAGAGTCAATTCTCATCTCAGTCAAAGTGATTGTTTCATAAATTACATTATTATTATTTCCATTTTTTACTTCTGGTCCTCATTAACTGTTTCCTTTTCTTCCTTTTCTTTTTCAAAGCAGAATTATTATAATTTTTTAAAGAACTTACCCATTGATATATTAATTATCAAAACTTTGAAGAGATAAATCACTGAGGAATTAATTATCATTAAAAATGAAGACACAAATATAAAGACCAGGGTATTTTAAACAGTAAAATTATATTTTAATTTGAGTGGTTGTGCCTAAATAACGGAAAAGATCATCATGATTATTTTCATTACCTTATAAAGCATTGTTAAAGTATGAATGTTCTTTGCCGGGCGGGGGGACAGATATACTGTTTGTATTTTTAAACATTTCCACTGAATTTGTTGGCCAAATAAATTGTTTTATATGTAGGCCGTTTTTTTCCCTAAATATCTGTTTTCCTATGTGTTGCTGACTTTGCCAATCTTTAATGGAAATTTATTAAACAGTATGTAAAGTTTTAAACGTAATGATCTTATTCTTTGTACCTCATAAGTGTCATCACAATGATTTCCTTTTGTGGCAAGCAAAGCCGATATTCTGTGGGTGAAGTTTTTTAACTCAGAATGGTGGTGCAATTACTTTATTGCTGTTTTAACTGATCTCCAGATGTTTAAACTAACATTTTGTGAAGAGAATACTGACCTATAAATTGTAATCAGAATATTGTGCATTTAAAATACCACAGTATCTTGTTTTGCCCCTAATATGCTAAAATACATGAAACTTGCATAAATGTACAATTATTTCAGATACTGGAATTTACATATTTTGAAGTAATTAGAGAACTCTTGAAGTTGAACAGATTTGAGTTTGGAAAATAATTAGCTAAGTTGGAGTCCAAAAAGAAAGGTAAATGTACCTTACTATGAGTATATACTATCAGAGGGAAAAAATAATCAAAATTTGCTTGTTGATCCATCAGTTTTGTGATGAGGGAAATAGGTTACTCTGCTCCAAATTAGAATTTTGTGGGGGCTTTCAATAGCCTCACCTCTCAGAATTGTAATGTTCTGATCATGTGTTTGTTTTTTATCTTGCTGATATTCAGAAATCAAATTTACTTTGTTCTGAATTCTCAGTGAAGAATTATCACAATTTAAAAGCACATTTGCTGGGTGTGGTGGCACATGCCTATAATCCCAGGACTTGGAGGGATCACAAGTTCAAAGCCAACTCAGCAATTTAGCAAGGCCCTAAGCAACTTAGTGAGACCCTTTCGCTAAAAATAGGAAGTCCTTTAGATGTGACTCAGTGGTTAAGCACCCTGGGTTTAATTTCTGGTACCAAAAACAACAACAACAACAACAACAAAAAGAAAGCATATTTAAGAAGGATATAATGATGTTGTATGTTTTATAATGTTCCAGTTACATTTTTAAAACTTTCTCTGGGGGCTGGGGAGATAACTCAGTTGATAGAGTGCTTGCCTTGTAAGCATAAGGCCCTGGGTTCGATCCCCAGCACCCCAAAGGGGGGAAAAAAAAAACTTTCTCTTTCCCACCTTCTCTACTTTTGTCCTTCATAATCTTATCTCTGCTTGTATGTAGAGAGATATAAATAGTTTTTCTTTCTCCTTTTTCCCCTGTGGACTGGCCCCACAAGATTTATTGTACAATGAAATTTATTGAACAGTGTCTGAACTGTCACTTGGAAAATGGGAAAAAATTTTGGCAAATTCATATTTACAAGATGTTTGGGTGAGAAGTTGACAAGTTTCATTCTAGTATACATGTGTGATTTCATTTTGGCGAAAAACATTTCAGCAGTTTTCTATATATTTTCCCATAGCCTATGAATAAAACTTGATATTCCCACCTGTCACCTTTCGGTGGCACAATTTAAAAGTTCTAACTTCTGAAATGTATGGTGCTTTGCTATCCAGGAAGCTGGAAAGGTTATGTAAATAAATAAATTCATATTGAACATGCCTATAAAGACTAATATGGGTACTCCAAAAAATAACTAAATTATTTGTGGCAAAAATGAACAAGTCATGGGTCTCCCTATTTCTAGTGACTCCCACTGCAGTTCTTCCTACACACAGCTGCTAGATCACCAGAGCTGTTAGAATAATTTCCCTAAAACAATATTTTCATCAAATCCTTCATTAGTGCCTTTTGTTTGAAGAATCTCAACTCCTTAGCCCAATGTCAAGACCCTCTCTTCATAAAGTCATTCTGTTTCTAATTTCTCCACTTGTTCCTTTAGTTTTTGTTACTCTCTGGTACTGTCATAGTTGGTGACCTAACAGAGATTTCTTTAACTGCCTGGAGTCAGTAAGAAAAGGTACAGGGTTGCAGGGGAATTCCTTTTATTTGAATTCCTTTGTCTGATGCCAGGTAAGCCACTTCAGGCTACAGGTGGATGGCGGGTGTAAAACGATGACCATTTTCTGTACTGTCTACTCAGGAACCAAAAATGGGTTTATTAATCCAGTTTTCTCCAGGTCCTATTGCTCACCCTGGGACCAGCAAGTCACATCATGAACATGGGCCATTATCCCTGTGGCTGCTGCAAAATTGAGGAATGGGAGATTGTAACCACTATGCAAAGCACCAAAATTCTGAAATTCTTCAAAACTTAGCAGTCTTTCTTCATCAGGCATTCTCCTGGATGCTGCAAATGCTTGACTAGACTCCAGAGTTCTGAAATAATTGCTTCAGCCATGTTTTGAGGAAGGAACCAATTTCTGGAGCTTCCCTACTCTACCATTTTCCATGATGTCAACCCCATTAATCATCCTTCAATCTATAAATCTTTACTTGGACCAAATAAAACAAGTTCCAAATCGATAATAGCTACCATTTATTGACTGCCTGCTATATGCAGGTATTTGACATGCTTTATTTCTGATCCTCAACATTATTTACTACCATTTAAGTATTTACTATCTTTCTATTTTACAGATTGAGGAATTGAGGTTCAGACATATTAAGCAGACTGCCATGGTCTCACAGTTATTGCAGACTTGACACAATTATTCCTACAAAACTTTCACACTGCCTTCCTTCCTTACTTAGACTAAACACTCTCTGGTCTCTGATTCCAAACCTCTGATGAAATCCCACTTCACTTATGAAGTTTTCTTGAAGCAATTAGAATAGGTAGAGCTAATTTCAATTCTAACTATCATTAGTGTAAATCATTTAATCTATAAACATTTATTTGACATCCATCTTGAAGAAACCACACATCCATAAAATCTGTATTCAGGGCAACCCTAAACTAAGAATAAATGAAAAGTATGAATTAAATGCCAAAATCCTGAGAAACTGATGAGAAATATAGTTAGGCATAATCAGTTGCTAAGATTATGAGCGAGGGTGGTAATTGGAATGAAAAGGCGAGGAGGAGAAGGAACAGGTATTACAGTACATTTATGCATTCTGGTAATCTCAGAAGATGAAGAGAGATAAGAAAAGGAAAAATAATTAAAGAAATAATTGTTGAAAAGAATTTTAAGGTTTTATCTTTTATATTTAAGTCTAGGATTCATTTTGAGTTAATTTTTTATATGTGGTATGAACTGGGGTCCAACTTATCTGTAATTTCTTTATCTTTAATATGGGGATAATTATTTTGCATGTGTCTACCTACTTGTCCCAGCACCATTTTTGAACTAGACTGTCCTTTCCTAATTGAATTGGCATGACATCTTTGTTGAAATTCACTTGGCTGTAGATGTATGTATTTATTTATTTCAGTTATCTTCCATTGGTGTACATGTCTATCCTTAAACCACCCTGTTTTGTTAGTGTAGATCTGCAATAAATTTTGGATTAAAAAAAATATGTCCTCCAATTTTTGTTATTTTTCAAGATTGTTTTGCATGCTCAAGGTCTATTGGAATTTTGTTAGAGATCATATTGAGAAGCGACTTGCGGAGGTGCACACCTCTAATCCTAGCTACTCAGGAGGCTGAGAGTGGAGGATCACAAGTTTGAACCCAGTCTCGGCAACATAGTGAGATCCTATCTCAGGAAAACAAAGCAAAAGAGATTGTGTTGAATCTGTAGATTGTTTTGGGTACTACTAACACCTTAACAATATTAAGTCTTTCAGTCCATAAACATGAGACATCTTTATTTAGGTTGTCTTTAATTTTTTTTAATAGTTTTCTGTGTTCTTAATTTACAGGTCTTTTATATCCTTGGTTAAATTTATTTATAGGTATTTGATTCTTTTAGATACTATTATAAATGGAAGTGCTTTCTTAATTTCATTTTTGGATTGTTCATTACTGGGCATTTAGGAACAACTGCTGAACTGTGGGTATAGCTCAATGATAGAGCACTTGCCTAGCATGTACAAGGTCTTGAGTTCGATCCCCAGCACCACAAAACAAACAAACAAAATCCTCAGTAATTTAAAAAAACAAGTGCTTTTCATGTGTTGATTATGTAAGCTGCAACTCTGTTGAATTTATTAGCTCTAATATTGTTCTTGTGGTTTCTGTGGGATTTTCTATATATAGGATCGTGTCATATTCGTGAATATATACATAGTTTACTTCTTCTTTTCCAATTTCTTTTTTTTTTTTTTTTTGAGGTGCTGGGGATTGAACCCAGGGCCTTGTGCTTACGAGGCAAGCACTCTACCAACTGAGCTATACCCCCAGCCCCCTTCTTTTCCAATTTTGATATCTTTTGTATCTTGCCTCTGGCTAGAACTTCCAGTACATTGTTAAATAACAGTGGTAAAATCAGACATCCTCATCTTGATCTTAAGGGGAAAGCTTTCACTCTTTTAGCATTGTGTAATAGGTTAACTGTGGTTTTTCATAAATGCTCTTTTTCATGATGAGCAAGTTCCCTTCTAATCCTAACTTTCTGAGTGTTTTATCATAAAAGAATATTACATTCTGTCAGATGCCTTTTCTGCATAAATTGAGATGATTGTGTGGGTTTTCTCTCTTTCTACTAATGTGGTGTATTACATTGGTAGGCTTTATTAAGTTGAAACACCTGGGATAAATCCCACTTTCCCAGCAGTGCCAGCCACTTTTCCAGCTTTGGTGCTTTCTAAAGGTGGAAAAACAAGGGCTAAAGATGTAGCTCGGTGGTAGAACATCTGCCTACTATCCGTGCAAGACCCTGGATTTGACCCAGCTCTGGGAAAATAAAAGGGTTACTGAGTTAGGTAAAACAAAGATAAGAAAGTTGTTCAGCCCTTCATGTCACCTCCAGACATCATTATTTGTGATTAAGGTCTGCTCTGCTCCTTCTGGAACCAGGTACCTAGGGTCTCACACTAGGAATGCATGCTGCTGTCTTCAAGACTTCTTTTGTGCTGGAGAGAGGGATGGGACAAGGGTAAGTCATGCCCAAAACCTTCCTACCATTTTTAAGTTGCCATTTTCTTGATTCAATATTTGCTTGTTTGCTGTAAGCCTTTGATGTTTTCCAGAGTTCTAACAAAGTGGATTCTGATGGTTTTCTTGATTTTTCAGTGTTTCTGTCTAGTCACAGGAACTTGGAGCTGCCTATACCATTTTGCTGATGATACTTCCTTTCATTTCTTTTTAATTTTAAAAAATTTCCTCCTTTTTTCCCCTTACATTCTCTTCTGACATTTTTTGTTATGTTTAGCCATGCTTATGTTCCTCCTACTTTGTGTTCATTTATGAAATGTTCTTTTCCTTTTATTTCTATTCCTTTTTTTGAGGGTTCTCACTAGAATTTTATAGTTATGATTGATACTGTTCTTTTGTTTCTTAAATTATTTCCTAATAGCTTTTAGCTTGTTTTGAAATGGGCTACAATTTTGATCTGTTCCAAGGTCTTTCAGTTTCTGTAAAGATGTTAATTTGCTGCTTATTCTCTTTTTTCTTAAAATAACTGTATGAGATGTGACCTTGATAACTTTTTCTTGCTCACTTTTATGTGAAATTGGTTTTCTGTACTTTAAAAGGGGGTCAAGCGGGGCTGGGGATATAGCTCAGTTGATAGAGTGCTTGCCTTGCAAGCACAAGGCCTTGGGTTCAAATCCCCAGCACCCCAAAAAAAAGGTGGGGGTCATGGGTCAGGATAACTTTTCTAATTCACAGAGCTCCCTCTTCGGTTGTTTTTATAAAATGTTCAAAAATATGGTGGCCTCCTTTTTCCTCCTTCACTTTTATCTGGACCTTTACTTTCTTCGTCTTCTGTTCCTGTCTGCTCAATTTTGGTTCTTCTTGACAGCTTTTCCTCATTGTATAGCCCTATCTTGGGAGCCAGTTTTGAGTTCCTTCAGGTTGTTTTTAAGATTCCATAGGACTGGGGATGTAGCTGAGTGGTAGAGCTTGGCTCACCATGTGTAAGTCCCTGGGTTCAGTCCCAGGCTCTGGAGGCAGGCAGAGGAGGAGTTATCTGACTCAAACTATTTCAACTTAACCTTTTTGGGCTTAACCTTGCACTAACTTGTTATTGATTGAGCTAGACCTTTTTGACTTTCAGCTTCTCCTCTCAGACTGGCCTCTGTACCATCCAGTGAATACCTAATACCTAGTTTGGTGTTCTTCTCAATTTCCTCAAATACCCCCATTGCCTCTGTGTGAGTCCTCCTGCATAGATACTGATACTGTGTAGCTCTGTGGTTCTTGGGAGTTTTCCCTGCTCACTTGTATTTTGGAATTTGTGTGTATACGTATGACCTACTCTTTTTGTAAATGTTGTCCTTGGGATATTGGTTTTATCTCAGATTGTTTTAGATGGTGATTAAAGGAGATTAAAAATCTGTTGCAGTCTGCCTTTACACAGAATCCATTTTGTGTTCATGTTTTGAAAACTCTTAGAGTTCATGGTGACCTGTGGCATTTGTACAGTGTTTGCTTGTGCTTTGTTCCAAAGTGTTAGCCCACCTGTTGGTGTTTGAATATTACACAGTCTATCAACATAGAAAAGGGTTAGAAAGAAGTGATATATTGTTATAACAGAGATGAAAAGTATTTGTAGATGATAGCTAAATTGAAACTAATGCAGAATGCATGTATGTTTGGTATCTACAGCAAAAACTTTCTCTGAAGACCAGAGAGCAAATTATGCAATCTGAGTAATGCTGTGTCGGTGTCATTGAAATTAATCAGCAAATGACTGAGGAAAAATGACTGTGGGACAGAGGGATTGCTTTTAATTATGGATCACCATCTGATTTGGGGGAACTTAAAGTTCATTCAGGGGAAAGCAAGAACTTAACTGAAGAATTAAAGACTGAAAACAATGGAAAGTACTGTTGAAATTTGGCTGCAAACCACAAAGGATTTTATAAAAAGTTTAGGGTTCCTTACACACCTGCTCAACATCAAAGTGGCTAGGCAAACACTAGAGCTATTAGGGCATTCCTTAGGCTGCTGGGAAAGAAAGATAGTTACGACTTCAACAGATTTAATTTTTTTTTTTTTTTTTTTTTAGTATGTTCAAAACTGATTTCTTTTAAGGGGAAGGAGGTGCCTTATAAAGGTTTCTTGGCAAATAGAACACTTCTGGTTTGAAAGTGACAAAAGACCAACTAACATACCTACATCCTGGTAATGTATTGTTAAGTGTAGTCCCTTTCCAGTCCCGTGTAAACAAGCTGACATCTTTATTCCTTTAAGAGCCTAAACTAATAATAAATAGAATAACTTCTGTACAGTTTAATTTAATATTAACATTGTTTTATAGAAGGTACAAAATCATTATTTTTAATATCATAAAAACTAAAGGCAGATATTTCTTTTTTTAAAAAAATTTTTAGTTGTAGATACACACAATACCTTTATTTTTACTTATTTATGTGGTGCTGAGGATCAAACCCAGTGCCTCATGCATGCGAGGCAAGTGCTATACCACTGAACTACAACCCCAGGCCCAAGGACAGAGATTTCTACAGGGAGCTAAACTTAATGCATCTAGCTGTACACAAATTCAGAGCATCAAGTACATAAGTGGAAGTTAGTGTGATTGAGAGGGATAAGGGAGAAAAAGAGTAGGAGTGATTTGAGTTTAGAGAAGGAACCAGAAGCCAGATCATGTAGGACTCTATAGGCTGGAGTGGTCAAAACTTTGGATTTTATTCTAAGGTATTTGGAAGTCATCAGGTTGAGAAGAGAGGAAGATTGAGCAAATAATGCTAATGATATGTTCAGGCTTGAATGGAGGCCCAGGTACTATGATGTGCTTTGGACAGTAATGGATGTCAGAATAAAAAGAACCTGGGTTAATACTGATTTATATTTTTTTTAAATTGAAAAGTTGTTGCTCTTTTGGAGTTACATAGGAGCAAAAAGCCTGTGTGTGTGTGTGTGTGTGTGTGTATGTGTGTGTGTGTGTATTTTTTCAACGAAGTTTTGCCAAGCAGTAGCGAACCATATTTTGTATACTTTATTCTGTTCCCTCTCATCTTTTTTAAAGCTAGTTGCAATCCTCTAAATTGATTTAACCCACTACTTGAAGTTTGAAGTTTAAATCTAGTGTAATCCCCTTATTTGACTTGTCCAGGCACACGTTACTGAAAATAACTAAACCAGAATCCTATAATTGCCACATTTCCCAAGAATATATTTATTAAAAAAAAAACAAAAAAACAAACAAACAAACAAACAAACAAAAACTCCATATACAGTAAGTGCCAGTGCAGAAAAAAAAAATGTGAGGATAATTGTTTCTACTTGAAAGTTTTGTACATGTTTATCTCCCTGGTGTGAAATGTTAAGGCCTGTAAATTTCAAATGGACTTGTAAAATATAAACACAATTTTCTTTACTATTGGCCTGTAATTAAATCTATAAAGCATAACCAAGTAACAGTTGGTCTAGTTGAATTATGAACAGAGATTAAGTCATTTATAGACATCCTGATAGCCTTTAAATTGTTAGGCAAGAATTAATAAAATGAAATGTCATTTTCACATTTTCTGCCAAATTACTTAGTCTTTGTTGTGTTTCATTTTGGAAGAGTATTTGTGGTAAGAGTGAAGGATAAATGAAATAATGAAGGTCAGTTTGAAGTAGTAGGGGAAGTGGTCCCTTTATTTCTGTTTTCTGAATCCTTGCTCATGTGTTCCCTAACTTTGTAACTTTTGGAAAGATATTTAACATGCCTATGACTCTCACTTTTCTTGTTTATAAATGAAAGTGCACATACATATATTTAAGGTTAAATTAGGGCCTAATGGCATAAAGTATATTTTAATATATATTAAGTTTCTTCTTTGCATCCTTTCTTGGGAAGGAACTTCAGTGAAAATAGTGTTGCTAGAATAAGTAGGACTGTAGAGTGTTGAAAAATACCAAAAGAAAGGTGGTACATCTCTTCTTTGTTGGTCGTTCTTTTCCTAAAAAGTTGTGTATTCCCAGGTTTTGTTAATTTCTTTTAGATTTGCTAGGTGATAGGATTCCTGTCCTTCCTGCTATCTCCCCTCCCACTTTACTGGGGATTGAACACAGGGCACTTTACCTCTGAACTATATCCTCAAACCTTTTTATTTTTTTATTTTGAGACATAGTCTAAGTTACTCAGGCTGGCCTCAAACTTGAAATTCTCTTGCCTCAGGCTCACCAGTAGTTGGAATCACAGGTTTCACCACTGTGCATGGCTTACTCCTTCCCTTTTTCTTTTTTTTTTTTTTTTTTAAGTTTTTTTTTAGATGTTGTTGGACCTTTATTTTATTATTTATATGTGGTGCTAAGAATCAAACCCAGTACCTCATACATGCTAGGCAAGTGCTGTATCACTGAGCCACAACCCCAGCTCTCCTCCTTCCCTTTTTAAAAAAGGGAAGATTACCCAAGTGATGAAGGGCAAGTTTGGGAGGCCAGGAAGTAGAACTTTCATAGATGATTCCAGTATTTTCTTTCTAGTGTTCAAATCTGCTTTATCACAAAGAATTTTATGAGGCTGCACCAGTCTTGATAGCAAGGTATGTTAGCTAATTGATAGCTATTAATTATAGGTGTTACCAAAAACCAGTTGCCCTTGCCTGTGCAGTAAATTCTGCTTCTTTTGATTCAGTCCAGGTATCCTAGGAAAAAGATTGCAAAGTCAGGTTGCAATGGAAAGATAGAATTTTGTCTAGCTGACCTTGTTTTTTTTTTCTCCTCCTATTGTAAATAACACATTTTTAAAAGTGTACAGTTTGGTGAGTTTTCATATATTTACAGAGTTTTGCAGCCTTCACCGCTCCTTTTAGATAATTTTCTTCACTTTGCCAAAAATCCTTTTACCCATGAGTACCAAATCTCCCTGCCACCATTATTCCTTGCAATCACTAGTGTACTTTTTATCTTTATGAATATACATATTCTGGATGTTTCATACACTTGGACTAATAAATGGTCATCTGTGATTGACTTCTTTTATTTCCATAATGTTTTCAGGGTTCAGACACGTCATAGTATATATCAGTACTTCATTCCTTTGTAATGCCAAGTGGTAATCTATTATATGGATATACCACATTTAACCATTCTTTAGTTGGTGAGCATTGACTTGTTTCTACTTTTTTGGCTCTTATGAATAATGCTTCTATGAGCATTCCTGTACAAATTTTTGTGAAGACGTGTTCTCATTTCTGTTGGATAAATACCTAGGAGTGGAATGGTTGGGTCATGGACATTTTTTGTGGTAACACCATTTTGTGTAGCTGAAATGAGTTTGAATCGATGAGGAGAAATCCACTTGAAGCAGTTGGTAAAGTTGGGAGTGCTTTTTTTTTAAAGTAGGTTTGGAATTATTACTATTAATATTCGACTTTTTTTTTTTCCAGTTTTATCTCCAAGACACTAAAAGTAGTAATGGTACCTTTATAAATAGCCAGAGATTGAGTCGAGGCTCTGAAGAAAGTCCACCATGTGAAATTCTTTCTGGTGACATTATCCAGTTTGGGGTAGACGTGACGGAGAACACACGGAAAGGTACGGGTATGGATCGATTTTTCCTGTTATTTATCTCTTTAAGATTGTTTATTTTGTTTCTTTTTGAAGCCACCACGTTGTTTTCCGAGGTGCTGGGGATTCGAACCCGGGTCCATGTGTGTTTCTTTGTTTTGTCAGTGTTAACAAAATTCTACATTCTTTTACATGCTTATAAAAGCTCTTTAAAAACAGCATTATATCTACACAGTAAAAAGTCAAATCTCCTTCCCTGTTGCTTTTCTAAAATTTTAAATTCTGAAATGTTAATTAGTAATTTATATTCTTTTTTTTTTTTTTTTTTTTTTTGCAGTGCTGGGGATTGAACTCAGGGCCTTGTGCTTGCAAGGCAAACACTCTACCAACTGAGCTATATCCCCAGCCCAGTAATTTATATTCTTAATCACATTATGAAAACAGAATATTATGTGTCAGTTAGAAAGCAGTAACAGCATACCCAACTAAGACAACTGAAACCATGAGGTATTTATTATTAATTTATTGAGACTTAATGAAAAGTCTGGAGGCAGATAGGTCCCTCATTTGTTCAGTTGACTCATTGATATCAGGGTTTTGGGATCTTATGTCCTTCTGTACTGCTGTTCTTAACATCTTGGTTTCTCATTCTTTTTCTTTATCTCATGGTCAAAGGGTGATGTCTACAGCCCCAGTTATCATTTTCCTCATGATATTATCCCAAGCAAAAAGCATGAGGTGGGGACAAATTCCCTTCTTCTATGACTCTGTGTTGAAAGAACAATATTTCACAGAAATATTTTTCCTTATGTCCCACTGACCACAGTTAAGGTCACATATATAAATACCCATAGCTACAAAGATGCCTGGGAAGTTGTTTACCCGACAAAGGAGAGCAAGGAAATCCATGACTTACATAAATGAGTTTTGATTTATCTTCTCAGGTTGCCTGGTGTTGTTGTCCCTCCCCCATCCTCACCCTTAATCAGTTTTGTTAGCAAGAAAAAGAAGAGGAAAAGGCTGTTTACGGCAGGCAGTTAATAGTACCTATCACAACTATAAAGAAAAAATTTCATGTCTTAGAATCTTTGAAACTAGAAGACTAGAAGTTCTCTAGCTAAATAAATGTAGATTGGTCTTTGTTTTCATAATTCTGAAGCTTCATGAAGTTGTATGGCTGAATCATAAAACTAAATGGATAGAAACCAAAAGTGTGCAGTTCTACTGTATTATTTTAATATGAAAAATGGAACAATATGGCAAGTTTCTCCTTTCTGAACAACTGATCTGGTAATGTACTAAATCTTTAGATTCTGACATTTTGCACAGTAGGAGTAGGACTGGTTGTTGGTGGTGTTAGTGATGAACATGCAGATGTTAGTGTGTGTGCATTCACATCCATATTTCTGTATATACTTTCACTGGTGTTACAATAGTAGTAGTGTTTTTACTGGGTTTTGTTTGTCTCCTCAGGAAGTTAGTTTTTGATATTTGAGTTTATGCAGGATCAGTCTTAGAGAATTTTCATTTACAGTTACAAAACATAAAATAAAGATTTAATTTTGGTACAAAATATTAACTACTCCCTACTAAGAGAACTTATGTATGACCACACCAGGAACAGCTGCATTGGATAGTACTGTATCTGGTGTGACTATAATACACCTCTGGTACCAAGTCATTCAACAAATGGTAAAGAGCCCAGCTGTGAGTAACCCACAAAGAAGTGAAGAATTTGATTACACTGCCTTTTTCTTCAAGGAACGTCTGTCACCTTAGCTTATATTTCCCAAAGAGACTTATTAGGTGTTAATTGATGAAAGAATGAAGTAATCCCAGATTGTGGAACCAATCTAGATGCCCCTCAGTTGATGAATGGATAAAGAAACTGTGGTATATATATATATACCATGGAATATTACTCAGCCATAAAGAGTAATAAAATGACGGCATTCACAGGCAAATGGATGCAGTTGGAGAATATCATGGTGAGTGAGATAAGCCAATCTCAAAAAACCAAAGGACGAATGATCTCACTGATAAGCGGATGATGACACATATAGGGGGTGGGAAGGGGGCAAGAATGGAGGAAGGAGGGACTCTATAGAGGGATAAAAGGGGTGGGAGGGGTGGGGGGGAGAAAAAAAATAACAGAATGAATCAAAAACTATTACCCTAGCTAAATGTATGATTACACAAATGGTATGCCTCTACTTCATGTACAGAGAAACAAGATGTATCCTATTTGTTTACAATAAAAATGAATTAAAAAAATAAAGAATGAAGTAATCAAATACATTTAGGCAATGTTTACTTAACCTAAAGTAAGCAGAGCATTTAATATGCTAACATATGTGCAGATTTTTAGAGGTGTGACCTTATAGAATGCAGCTCTTTCCAAACTCCTTTCTATTCTTCTTTCCTACTTATGTCTGTTTAGAAAATGCTATAGAAAAGCCAAGGACAACCCTGAGATTTAGGGTTACTATTAGTGTAATGTTATTTTGGCAACATTAGATTCTTGCAGGCTTCTTGGAAAACTTTATTTATTTACTTATTTATTTATTGTGGTTCTGGGGACTCAAACTCAGGGCTTCTCATATACTAGCAAAGGGTCTACTACTGACCCCTAGCCTGTGTCAGCTTTAAGGAAATTAAGAAAGAAAGATCTGTTCATTGAAAATGTTGAAGGTTTTTTTATACTTACTGGTTTAAAAAAATCAACATGTTATTCAGAGGATTGTGGGATACAGGTATGTCACAATTGAGTATTAATCTGTTTATGGCAGAAAAAAGTGTAGATTTTTCTATACTATATAGTACTATGATTAATTTTATACGACTTAAAGCATTCTCCTGAACTATATAATACTACTGGATCCCGAGATCAATTAAGAAATCAAAAGGAGCGTTTTAAACTTTATAGAAAGCAATAAAGACTTTTATTTCATAACATAGAAATCCTTTAGTCAGATAAAATTTATAATCTTAAATTCCTTCAGTCTTAAAGAAAGACAAAATAATTAGGGAATTTGGCACTTAGAGGAAATTGAAAAAAATTAAAAAGCTTTGAAGAATAAATAATAAAACAGAAATAATTGACACAAACAGAAAACTCTAGAAGAAATAAATCCAATTGCTGGTTCTTTTAAAACAAACAAACAAACAAACAAAGTAGGTAATTCATAAACCTTAACACCTTGGTTAAATTCAAATACCAGCAAAAATATGCAAGGTAAGGAATGAGAAAGGAGAAATAAACCCAGCTACAAGATATAGTAAAAGAATTATAAGAGAATATTATATGTCTACCTATAGCAAAGAAAAATAAAACCTAGAATACACCAATGTTATCCTAGTAAAATTATCCCAAGTGTAAAACCTATATAAATCAATTTGTTTGAAAGAGACTGAAAGCTATTAATGATTCACCATTGAAAAGACATCAGAGAGATTCACAGTTCAATTTATTCTTATTTATAAAAACATAAATTCAATATTGTATAAGTAATCTCAAACATAAAGGTGAAAAGCTCTCAAAATCCTTTAAAGAAGTTAGCATATCATTAATGCCAAAATCTAATTAAGATATAGCACAAAAAAGAAAACCATAAGTAATTTCACTTGTGGTAATAGATGAAAATTTTAATGAAGGTACTAGTCAATTAAATGCAGAAATAAAATTAGAATAAATAACAAAGTCGTTTATTCTAAGAATGCAGTAATTCAGTGTTAGAATATCTGTCAACATAATCTGCTTAACTAAAGCTGGAAAACCATTTAACCATATAACCAGTATTTGTATAACTGAATAACCCATAGATGTTGAAAAGGCATTTTGTTAAATTCATTGGTTATATAAATTAATAGGATGAAGAGAAGACTAATAAAAATCCAAAGTAAAATAGGATAAAAAATCTTTAAAAATATATGCACTAAATTTATATGTATCAATGAAGATCTCAGAGTAACTCAAGCAAATTACAGGTTGTATGTGGTAAATGTATAAATGATGCAGAACAATACTGTGTAGTTCTTTGAATACGTTTATAGTAAGAATGAAAAATTATATGTATGGGTGATTTAAAAAAATGGGGACTCAGGATATAGTTTAGTTGAAGAGCTCTTGTTGAAGAGCTCTTGTCTAGCATGTGCAAGTTTGTGTGGTTTTTGGAAAGAATTTTTTTTGGTATCAGTGTGTATAGTACTAAAAACAATGTAAGTATAATTTTTAAATTGTCCATTGTATATCACTTAAAAGAATAAATTAGAATTATATTAATTGCAGAGATTTCTATAAGATATTATTAAATAAGGGAAGAATAAATTGTTTTTAATTTTATTTTTAGGGTCTCACCAATTCCTATAAACAGCATATATATGAATGTATTTGCATATGATTGTAATATGAACATAGCATGTAAGAATGCATACTAGGTCATTAATGTGCATATTCTAGAATGACTAATGTGAGTAGAAGGGAGGTGTGGAGGAGATAGCCACAATAAAAGGGGAGAGACTAACAATTACAATAAAAAATCTTAGTATGTGTAATACTTATGTATTTATTCAAGATAATTTGTGTGTGTGTAAAATAAATTTCAGATAATATGTTCAATATGTAAGTATTATATATGTATGTATATCAGAATTTTGTTTAAAAGGTGATATAACCTCTTGAACATATCAGTTCATATTAGTGTCTTTTCCAAAACAATCTAGTCTTGATGTTTAACTTTCCATCCATTGTGGCTACAGGGAGAAGAGTCACTGGTCAGACATGTACATATAATCTACCCTATAGATATAAAATATCATTGTAAACAAATAGGCTTACATTCTAATAGATTTGGGGAAAGAAGGAGAGAAAGCTGTGAATTAGTCACCCAAATACTGTTCCAAACCACAAATTGCTCAGGTAGACTTTGAGTTTTATGGCTCACACACCATTACAGTGCCCTTTGTTGCAAATTTTGGACCAGTTTGTTCTATAAACCTCACATATAACTCTAATCAGCTCATCATCCTAGGTCCATTTCACAGATATTTGTTTCTCAATTAAAGTCTTATGAGCAAAAGGTAAGAGCAAGGTCATTGATATCTTATTTTGGCTTTGCTCCAACTACACAGAATTACATTTACTTCCCAGAATAGACCTGACCTTTTTTGACCTTCAAGTATTTGCACTTGCTTTTTCCTATGCCTAGAAACCTTTCTTAATCTCACAAGGATAGATGAGGTGCCCCCCCATGCCCCTGTTATACCCCATACTCTTCCCTTGTAAGTATTTGCCTCCCTTACTAAACTGGAAGATGTGCAAGAACAGCTAATTTATCTCCCTTCCTTGCAGAATCTCCACACTGAGCCTGGCACATATTTCTTGAATAAATTTCAAAATGTCCCATGAATTTTCATCTACCATTTTACTGAAGTTCTTTCTACCATTTTATCTTAACCAAGATTTTGACAGTCTTCTTCCTAATCCTCAGAGGCTAAACGTGAGGACAGGGTATCCGCAATCTTTTTATCACTCACAGCCTTTTTTATTCTGCCATCTTTCCTTAACCAGCATAAACTTTAATTTCTTCATCCCAAAAAATGAAAATCATGATCTTATTATCTATCTTACTGGGTTGTGGTACAGTGTTTAATTTTCACATTGTGACACAGCGTTCAATTTGAACATTTAAAGTGTGTATTGTAAAGTGCTCAGCTCAGGACCCAATACTGATTTTACTCAAGCCCTTGCAAATCATTTGTATAGTTATTGTTTGTCATTAAATTTGCACCTCTTTCTTAGTCACTTCAACTCTAGGGTTCTCTGTCTGTCCTTTGGAACCCATCATTGACTTGTTCAAAGGTATTCTTAATTTTCAGGTTCCAGCTGCTAGGGGAAATTACAAAACTAATGGAGCACAGACTGCACTAAATTTACCATGTTGGCTAAGGGAACTTTTCTGTTTGGTTTTTTTGATTGTTTGTACTGGGAATTGAACCCAGATGCACTTAATCACTGAGCCACATCCCCAGCCCTTTTTATGTATTTTACTTAGAGACAGGGTCTCATTAAGTTACTTAGGGCCTTGCTAAGTTTCTGAGGCTGGCTTTGAACTCATGATCATCCTACCTCAGCCTCCTGAGCTGGTAGGATTAGAGGTGTGCACCACCATACCTAGCCCAAGGGAAACTTTTCTGGTGGCATGAATTCTCATTCTGCTAACAGCAGAACTTTGTAGAACTTTGTACAACTGCAGATGCCTGGACTCCATCCTTGTGTCCTAAGGAGGAACACTGCCCAGGGTGGAACCTGTGATTCTGTTGTCCAGTTGGTTTTAAGAATCTTGCTCAAATAGATTTCTTTTTTTTTTTGGCGGTACTGGGGATTGAACTCAGGGCCTTGTGCTTGCAAGGCAAGCACTCTACCAGCTGAGCTATCTCCCCAGCCCTCAAATAGATTCTTAACATCGACTGTTTTGAATGCTTTCCCCTGTCCTCAAGTCCTAATTTCCCTCATTACCTTGTCTGCTGTGAAACCTTTCTTGGTGGCTCAGAACCTGTACTCCCGATGTCTACTTACTGTTTTCTCTTGAATGTCCTCCTATTGTCGTATAGTAACTTTGTACAAAACTTAATTTCCTCTTCAAACCAGAGTATTCTACTGACTTCCCAATGTCTTTTATTATTCCTTCATTCGCCCACTCTAGCTCAAACTCTTGGCATCTTTTCTGAATCCTGTCTTACTTACCTCTAACAGCCTTGTTATCTCAATCATTTCCCTCCTTTCCCTACAACTTCCGTTTTTTTCTGTTGCCACCCCAGAGTGTTACAGGGTCTTCCCACTTCTGGCCACCATACTCTGCCCACCTGGTCTAGGATATTCTTCTTTCACAACTTTATTTATGTCTTCTTTCCTGCTTTGAGAAGCTATGCCACAAATAAAGTCTGAAACGCTTACTTGTACACTTGAGGCCCTTAAAAATGTACTCATTTCAATCTTTTGATTTTTTTTTTCCCATCACTCCCCTTAAATATGCTAAGCAGGGTTATTTAGAAGATGGTATGCGGAAAAGATTCTTTTAAATCTTAGCACTGCCTTTAATCAAAGGTCTGATCTCAGGGAAATTACCTTGGCCTCTTTTTCCCTAGTCACCTCATCTATAAAACAGCATAAAAATAACTATTGACATGGTTCATTATAAGTCATTAACACGTATGTTTTCTTTGAGGGTTGGCACTAGAGGACCTTGAAATGTAGTTTCTTTTTTAGATGTTGATAGATCTTTATTTTATTCATTTTTTTACATGTGGCATTGAGAATTGAACCCAGTGCCTCACACATGCTAGGCAAGCACTCTACCACTGAGCCACAACCCTAGCCTGAAATGTAGTTTCTTTACATCCTATCTCCAGTTTCTTCCAACTACTCTCCTTACATGTATACTCTCCCACTTCTTTTTCTTTGTTCAGGGCATTTTCTCTGCCTTTCCTTCCATTTCCAGCTTTTGAATTTTATTCTATTTTAATTTTTTTCCTTTTTTACTCTTTCTTTGCCCTTGCCCATTCCAAATGCCCATGGTAGTTGGTACTTCTTATAACCTATATGGTCCTCCCTCATCACCTGCTTTCATTTTATATTAGGCATTATTAGTTTATTCTTACTATATTGAAATCTCCACACAGTCAGGGATCTAGCTGTCATAATCATCTTGGTTTTTACCATTATTCCCAGAATATTGCTTTGTAGCCAGCAGACTCTTAGTGGTTTTTTTTTGTTTTTGTTTTTGTTTTTGTTTTTTCCATTTCTTGGTAAACCAAAGTTTTACTCCCAGAGTTTAGTTTCAAAGGTTAAATTGGACTGTTTATCAGCAGGTCAAGTAAATCCCTCAGTGAATACTTATTGAGTAAATAGGTGAAACCAGAGATACACTACTCCCCATGGACAAAAAATAGATCAACGCACAATACCACTCTATGGTATCCTCAGAGAAATAAAGTAGTAAACGAATCCCTATATTTAGAGAAAGGACTCCTTCTCCCAACTGGATAGAACCAAAATTC
This sequence comes from Sciurus carolinensis, assembly GCF_902686445.1. Lineage (NCBI taxonomy): Eukaryota > Metazoa > Chordata > Mammalia > Rodentia > Sciuridae > Sciurus > Sciurus carolinensis. Next base: position 51,521,115 of record NC_062229.1, on the reverse strand, counting down.
TTTGGAGAAATAGTTGACTCTGAGTCTAGAAGGTTTTTCATATCATAAAGCAATGAAGCCATCTAAGAATCCTGGACTCATCAAAAGGGCTTCTAGAAATTATCACAAGTGAGTCCCTGCTTGTCAAAGATGGATAATTGGAGCATCAAACAATAATAACAGCAGTGATTTGAAATATATCAAATATGTTCAAATCAAGGTGCTTGCAATGGTACTAAAAAGGAAAATAAAAGGGTTTTATTACCTTTGGAAAAACTTAGGAAAACACTTTATCATTCTGAAAACAGGTAAATAAAGAGAAAGGATAAAGCAGTTAGCCTCCTTTCCTATAAGAAGTATACCTGAGGCTTCTGGGTTTGTAACTCAGTGGTGGGTTGCTTGCCTAGCGTGCATGAGGCCCTGGGTTATATCCCCAGCACTAGTAAAAGAAAAATAAGAATTTTACCTGAGGTAAACAAGTAGTTGAAGAAGGAAAACCTTCTGATAGCTGCACTACACCTCATAAGTGAAGACAGAATGAGAGAAAAAAAATCTATGACTTAGAAGCTCTATACAGCAAAAAAAAAAGTCATGATTGAAAGTTTTAACTATTTATCTTATAGTCTAAAGGCAGTTTATGCAAATAATTCCCCAGTCTAGAAATGTTTATGCCTCTGATACAGGTCTTGATTTTTTTTTTAAATGTTCCTCAGGTTTTTATGGTCTTATTCATCATCCTTCCTATTGCTACCTATCATTTTAAGAAATCTTTCAAACTATTCCTAAGTATAAAGTAGTATTGGCCTTCTTACTCCATATAGGATTGAAGATAGGGCCAGACTACAACATAACCTCTGAGTTTCTGTATTCCATGGAGTCCAGGGATTCTTAACAGTTTTAAACTTACCAAAGTGAACATGAGTCATCAAAATGGTGTTTGTGTAAAGAGGCAGTAAAAAAAGCTGGGTGTATACACAAAGTAAATATGTTAACTCACGAGCAAAATTGGTGGTATGTATAATAAAATAACATAGGGGAAAAAACAGACAAGTGGCAGTTAGCACTTGTATTATTCTGATATTTAATAGCCTCATAACTATAATAGGCAAGTACAGATTGTGCATCCAGAGACCTTGTTTTCTCAGTTCAGACACACTGTTTTTCATGTTTTTAACATTTCTGAAATCTGCATATGTCTTATAACTACACATGTATATTTAATATGGCACTGTTCTAGTGGCCCTTTACCCTCTTGGGAAGCTATTTAAATACTTTGCTGTTGAAAATCAAAAAGATAGCTAACATTTCTATGTGTCTGTAGATCTAGTTGACATGAGATCTTTTCAAAGGCAGAATTGGATAGACTAGGTTGTCAGCTTAGCCAAACATGGTCTTTCTTTTAACTGCCTCTGACACGGCAGCATTCCTGTTCTGCCCAGCCAGTATTAGCCCTTGGTTTACCTCATAGATTTATGCATCAGTCTATTTGCTGAACTTCAGGGTGATCTATCTGAGCAACAGAATTCCTGATGTAATATATCATTTATCAGTTCTGGCACTATAGTTTTATTTGTAACTAGTTCCTGTATTAAAAAAATTGCAATAACCATTTAAATATATTGATAAAATGTAGTTTTTATTGGATCTTCATCTTATATTGTACTCATATATATATTGTAAGCTATTTATAGTAAATCTCTGGTGAAACCATAAAGCTGGGATAAATCCATCCCTTCCCTGTCTTCTGTCAGGGAGAGGAAGAGGCTAGTAGTTCTTATAAATGATGATAAGCCCTATGGTCCTCAAAGTAAGAAACATCTTTATCCCTAAGTAATGGGAACTATAAGCATTAATATGTTCTTTGACATAGTAAGCATTTATTAAATATCTACTTTGTACCAAATGACTCTGCTAAGGACAAAGGTTTAAAAAGTGAAAAGCAGCAAATCTTTGCTGCCTTCAAAGAGTTGAATCTAATTGGTGAGATGGCAGATGTATAAATGATAAATATTTACAATGCAGTGTGCTTAAGTGTTACAAAAAGCAAATATAGGAGACTGGGTCTTCGGTGAAAGAATTAGAAAGTGTGAGCCTTGAGAATAAGTAATATTTGGTCATTTAGGCAAGGGAACAAAGGACATCACTGTCAGGAGGGATAGTTTGTCTAAAAGCCATGGGGTTATGAAAGTAAAGTATGTGGAGAGTGCAGGCAGCTTTGCTTTACTACAGGACGTCTATGATAGCAGGATAGAGGATGAAGCCAGAAAGGAAGGAGTGATACAGCTCATGACTGTGGTTGCTGTCTTAGGCAGGTGGGCATACACCTGTAATCCCAGCTAGTCAGGAGGATGAGGCAGGAGGACTCAAGTTCAAGATCAGCATCAGCACCTTAGCTAGGCCCTGCCTCAAAATAAAATATAAAGGGCTGGGGATATAGCTCTGTGGTAGAGCACCTCTCGGTTCAGTTCCCAGTGCTACAAAGGAAAGAAAAAGTGCTCCAAAGTCTGTGGTCTCCTTTTTCAAGTGGTATTGTTTTAAAAAACAGAAGACTGAGGCAGGAGGATAGCAAGTTCAGGCCAGCCTGAGCAACTTTGCAAGACTCTATTTCAAAATAAAAAATACATAGGTTTGAGAATATAGCTTAGTGGTAGAGTACCCTAAGTTTAATCCTCCGTAGTGAAAAAAATAAATAAATGTATGAAAAAGGAAAAGACTGTCCAATAGATTATTTGGGGAGCCAGGTACCAGGGATTGAACTCCCAGGGACCCTTGACCACTGAGCTACATCCCCAGCCCTATTTTATATTTTTTATTTTAGAGACATGGTCTCACTGAGTTGCTTAGTGCCTCACTTTTTACTGAGGCTGGTATTGAACTCAAGATCCTCCTGCCTCAGCCTCCCCAGTGGCTGGGAGATGATTTTTGATCTGTGTTTAGCATTTGTTGTATAATCAGTTAATGAAGATCAATATTGAATAAACTGCACTGAATTCCTTAAGTTGAAGGTACATTTCTAGATGGTAGTCATATTACTTCATGTTTGTAATATTGTCTTGATGTTGTCATCCAATAAGTTATCCTCAAATGCATTAGCTCTGTTCTTTTTTTTTTCTTTTTTTAATTGTAAACAAATGGGATACATGTTGTTTCTCTGTTTGTACATGGCGTAAAGGCATACCATTTTTGTAATCATAAATTTACATAGGGTAATGTTGTTTGATTCATTCTGTTATTTTTTCCCTTCCCTCCCACCCCTCCCACCCCTCTTTTCCCTCTATAGAGTCCTTCCTTCCTCCATTCTTGCCCCTCTCCCTAACCCTAACTCTAACCCTAACACTAACCCCTCCCACCCCCCATTATGTGTCGTCATCATCCACTTATTAGCGATATCATTCGTCCTTTGGTTTTTTGAGATTGACTTATCTCACTTAGCATGATATTCTCCAATTTCATCCATTTGCCTGCAAATGCCATAATTTTATCATTCTTTATGGCTGAGTAATATTCCATTGTATGTATCTACCACAGTTTCTTTATCCATTCATCAATTGAAGGACATCTAGGTTGGTTCCACAATCTGGCTATTGTGAACTGAGCAGCTATGAACATTGATGTGGCTGTATCTCTGTAATATGCTGATTTTCAGTCCTTTGGGTATAGGCCAAGGAGTGGGATAGCTGGGTCAAATGGTGGTTCCATTCCAAGTTTTCTAAGGAGTCTCCACACTGCTAGTTTGCAGCCCCACCAGCAATGTATGAGTGTACCTTTCTCCCCACATCCTCGCCAACACCTGTTGTTGCTTGTGTTCTTGATAATTGCCATTCTAATTGGGGTGAGATGGAATCTTAGGGTGGTTTTGATTTGCATTTCTCTTATTACTAGAGATGTTGAACATTTTTCCATATGTTTGTTGATTGCTTGTAGATCTTCTGTGAAGTGTCTATTCATTTCCTTAGCCCATTTGTCGATTGGATTATTTGCATTCTTGGTGTAGAGTTTTTTGAGTTCTTTATAGATTCTGGAGATTAGTGCTCTGTCTGAAATATGATTGGCAAAGATTTTCTCCCACTCTGTAGGCTCTTTGTTTGCATTGCTGATAGTTTCCTTTGCTGAGAGAAAGCTTTTTAGTTTGAATCTATCCCAGTTATTGATTCTTGCTTTTATTTCTTGTGCTGTGGGAGTTCTGTTGAGGAAGTCTGGTCCTAAGCCGACATGTTGAAACTCTGGACCTACTTTTTCTTCTATAAGATGCAAGGTCTCTGGTCTGATTCCAAGGTCCTTAATCGATTTTGAGTTTAGTTTCGTGCATGGTGAGAGATATGGGTTTAGTTTCATTCTGTTGCATATGGATTTCCAATTCTCCCAGCACCATTTGTTGAAGAGGCTATCTTTTCTCCATTGCATATTTTTGGCCCCTTTGTCTAGTATGAGAAAATTGTATTTATTTGGGTTTGTGTCCGTGTCCTCTATTCTGTACCATGGATCCACCTTTCTATTTTGGTACCAATACCATGCCGTTTTTGTTACTATTGCTTTGTAGTAGAGTTGAAGATCTGGTATTGCGATACCCCCTGCTTCACTCTTTCTGCCAAGGATTGCTTTAGCTATTGTGGTTTTTTATTCTTCCAGATGAATTTCATAATTTCTTGCTCTATTTCTGTAAGGTACATCATTGGGATTTTAATTGGAATTGCCTTGAATCTGTATAGCACTTTTGGTAGTATGGCCATTTTGACAATATTAATTCTTCCTATCCAAGAACATGGGAGATCTTTCCATCTTCTAAGGTTTTCTTGAATTTCTTTCTTTAGTGTTCTGTAGTTCTCATTGTAGAGGTCTTTCACCTCTTTTGTGAGATTGATTCCCAAGTATTTTATTTTTTTCGATGCTATTGTGAATGGGGTAGTTTTCCTAATTTTCCTTTCTGAAGATTCATCACTTATGTATAAAAATGCCTTAGATTTATGTGCATTGATCTTATATCCCGCTACCTTACTGAATTCACTTTATGAGATCTAAAAGTTTTCTGGTGGAATTTCCTGGTTCCTCTAAGTATATAATCATATCATCAGCAAATAGGGATAGTTTGAGTTCTTCTTTTCCTATTTGTATCCCTTTAATTTCTTTGGTCTGTCTAATTGCTCTGGCTAGAGTTTCAAGGACGATATTGAAAAGGAGTGGTGAAAGAGGGCATCCCTGCCTTGTTCCAGTTTTTAGGGGGAATGCTTTCAATTTTTCACCATTTAGAATGATATTAGCCATGGGCTTAGCGTAGATGGCCTTTACAATGTTAAGGAATATTCCCACTATCCCTATTTTTTCTAGTGTTTTGAGCATGAAGGGATGCTGTATTTTATAAAATGCTTTTTCTGCATCTATTGAAATAATCATGTGATTCTTGACTTTAAGTCTATTGATATGGTGAATGACATTTATTGATTTCCTGATGTTGAACCAACCTTGCATTCCTGGGATGAAACCCACTTGATCATGGTGCACTATCTTTTTAATATGTTTTTGTATGCGATTTGCTAAAATTTTGTTGAGAATTTTTGCGTCGATGTTCATTAAGGATATTGGTCTGAAATTTTCTTTCCTCGATGTGTCTCTGTCTGGTTTAGGTATCAGGGTAATATTGGCTTCATAGAATGAGTTTGGGAGGGTTCCCTCCTCTTCTATTTTATGGAATACTTTGAGAAGTATTGGAATGAGCTCTTCTTTAAAGGTTTTGTAGAACTCGGCTGAGAACCCATCTGGTCCTGGACTTTTCTTTGTTGGTAGGCTTTTGATGACTTCTTCTATTTCATTACTTGAAATTGATCTATTTAAATTGTGTATGTCCTCCTCGTTCAGTTTAGGCAATTTATATGTCTCTAGAAACCTGTTGATGTCTTCGAAATTTTCTATTTTGTTGGAGTATAGATTTTCAAAATAACTTCTAATTATGTTTTGTATTTCAGTCGTGTCTGTTGTGATATTTCCTTGTTCATTCCGAATTTTAGTGATTTGGGTTTTCTCTCGTCTTCTCTTTGTTAGTGTGGCTAAAGGTTTATCAATTTTGTTTATTTTTTCGAAGAACCAACTATTTATTTTGTCAATTTTTTGTATTGTTTCTTTTGTTTCAATTTTGTTGATTTCAGTGTTTGTTTATTTTTTAATTGTAATTCTAGATGGACAAGCCTACCTGATTCTGTTTATTTTTATGTGGTGTTAAGGATCGAATCCAGGGCCTTACACATGTTAGGCAAGAGCTCTGCCACTGAGCTACAGCCCAGCCCCAGCTCTGTTCTTTAAAATCAGTTATATTGAAGTATAATTTATTTACACATCAATTTTATGTATACAATTCAGTGAAGTTTGGCAAATGTATACAGTCAACATAACTGTCACTCCTCTATTTATGTAGTATATTTTTACCAGCCCACATTAGTTTTTAACCAGAGTCTGATGAACTAGATAATTAATTAGACCCTGGAAAGTGCAGTATCTGGGGAATAGGAAAATTTTTAAAAAAATAGTCTTTAAATTAAAAAAACATTTTTTCCCCTATAAAATCTACATGCAAAGAAGCTCTGTACAAGTGCTGTTGGGGTGGGTTTATATTTCGAAGTCTTCAGTAGGAAAAGGAGAAATTAAAAAACAATGATGTGAAGTTGCCCACAGAATGGTATGATGTTATAAAAAGATGCTGGAGGTAGAGGAAGAAACAACTATCAAGAAAACAAAACAATTGGTCTTGGTGGTGCACACCTGTAATCTCAGTGATTTGGGAGACTGGAGCCAGGAGGACTATAAGTTGGAATCCAACTTGGCAATTTAGGGAAACCTGTCTCAAAATAAAAAGAACTGGAGATGTAACTCCATGGTAGAATACCTTTGAGTTCAATCCCCAGTACCACACCAAAAAATAAATAAGTAAAATTTTTAAACTGAACTGAAAAACCTCCTCTGTGAGTTTAGCAAGCACCTCTTATATGTTTACTCCCATAGAATTGTGGCAGTACTTTCACGTGTCCGAGGTCATGTAATCAGCCAAACCAAGTGAATCTGACAGGATTGGCTACCTGCTTGCATAAGAAATAGGGGAATGAAAGAGAAATTCTTTTTTCATCCGTTACCTATTTCTTATGTGGACAGCTGAACCTGGCCAGCTGGAATCCAGGCAGGTTCCCTTGCCTTGACTGCCGGTAACAGTCTTGGTTTTCTTGCCCATAAAATGAAGGATAAAATGGCGTGTTCTTAACTATATTGTGTAGAATTTTAGCATTGTGTGAGGTGTGGTCAAGGACAGGAGAATTAGGAATAAAGATTATGTTTTAAAGGAGAGTAAAACCAAGTTTGATGTTGGTAGATGGGGCAAAAGTGTCTTTTCCCTCTTGAGTTGCATTTACATATATTCATCTGACCATTTATTTATTTATGGAATTGGAAGATAGGATACTTTTTGTAATAATTCTATCTGTAATTCTTCCTTAAAATTGTGGTTCATTATGGACAGGGATATTTCTCCTGGGTAATAAATATTGTCATTAAATCTCCAGATTTATTTTTCCCAGAAGTTATTGCTTTTAAGAATAAAATATACATTTAGATATGAGAGGTACAAAGTTTTATATTTTTAAACAATTATTTCATGTTATTTGTTTGTTTCAACCAGTTACCCATGGGTGTATTGTTTCCACAATAAAACTTTTTCTACCAGATGGTATGGAAGCCCGGCTCCGCTCAGAGTGAGTATAATTTAGTGCTGTGAAGTTTTTGGATTAATTACTTTGGATAATAATATTAGATGATGATATAATGCTAATACTTCAGGATTATTGTATAATTTTGTAAATATCATCATTACAAAATTGACATAATGCTTTTTGAAGTATACTTGCTTTTTCCATTACTTGCAATTCGAGTAAATAATAATGTATGAGGCAAAGGTTATTTTGTTTCCAAATGTAACTTTACAGTTTATATGCGGAAGGATAATTAGTTACTTTTCACAATGTTTAGAATGTGTTAGTTTTTGGTGAATGATAACATCTTCCTTTGATTTTCATTTAAGAAAAAGCTTCTTAAACTGTGATTGCCTCTGAAGTTAACAGCAGTGTCATCATCTTATAGGATCTTGATGATGATAATATAGTTAGTAGCTTATTTTGCTGGGAGTTTTTAGAAGTTTTTTCCCAGTGTTATATTTCTGTCTTCTCTAAAGCAACGTAAAGGTTCCTCATAAAATGTAAATTTTAAAATGTAAATATAAGTTCACTTTGATCTTGTGCTTTTCAGATTAACATTATGCAGTGTTGAAGGAAATTAAGCAATATTTAAACTTAAAATTTTTTTAATTGGGGAAAAACCTTGAATATGGTAGAAGCTTTTTTCTATGCTCAATATTTTCTGTCCATGGAAGACTGTTTCTGGCCAGCCGTTTCTGTTTCTGAGGTGGTACATGCTTATAATCCCAGCAGTTTGGGAAACTGAGACAGGGGAATCACAAATTCAAGGACAATCTGGGCAATTTAGCAAGATCCTGTCTCAAAAAAAAAAAGGGGTGGGTGGGATGGGGATAAATATCAGTGATAAAGTGCCCCTGGGTTCAATCCAGTGCCCCTGTCCCCTGCAAAAACTGTTTCTATCATAACCTATTTTTTTATTAGCAGTTTGGTTTGGGTTACATCACAATGCCTAGAGTTTAAGAATATTGAGTTGGGAAAATGAAGCAGAGGCCTTCCCATTATTGTGATAGTCTGTGCTTTCTTTCATTAGTATCACATTCTTTTTTTTTTTTTTTTTTTTTTTTTTTTTTGGGTGCTGGGGATCGAACCCAGGGCCTTGTGCTTGCAAGGCAAGCGCTCTACCGACTGAGCTATCTCCCCAGTCCCAGTATCACATTCTTTGTGCATCAGTAGAAGCTACCTTTTTTTTTTTAAGATAGTTGAAACAAAACAAAAAAAAATTGTAAGCATTTTTACTTTAAAGCATTATTTCCTATTTTAAATTAATGGATTAAAATTACAGTGCATTTTAGGAAATTTAATGTAACAGCTTTTATTATGGGTCCAGAGTTTTGGTTTTAGAAATAGTCAACAAATGATATATGGCTTTTTAAAGAATTTGATATTTGTATTTGATAAAGACATTTTTCTTTCATAGAGTTGAAAACTTTGGGCAGATGCATAAGGAGTTAATCTTTTCTCAGGATCCAGCTAATAGAGCATATGAAGTTTTTTCAAAGTCTGATTTCATGACTTGTGTCCCTATCCTTTTTGTTTCCCCAGACCTTTTAACCTCCGTCCCTGTCTTCTCATTGTTTGACTTTCCTTATGTTTTAAATATTAGCACCATTCAAAATTTTGCTATAAATTTCATTTTATATAATTGGACTGACTTTCTGAAGAAAATGAATTTTTTAAAATAATTTATTTATTTTGATTCATTGTAAACAAATGGGGTACAACTTGTTTCTCTGGTTGTGCATGAAGTAGAGTCATACCATTTGTGTAATCATACATGTACATAGGGTAATGATGTTTGTCTCATTCTGTTATTTTTTCCTTCCCCCCACCCCTCTTTTTCCTCTATTCAATCCATCCTTCCTCCATTCTTGCCTACATCCCCATTATGTATCATTATCCGCTTATCAGAGAGATCATTTGTCCTTTGGTTTTTTGGGATTGACTTATCTCACTTAGCATGATATTCTCCAACTTCATCCATTTGCAGAAAATGAGTTTTGAATAGACAATTCTCTAGAGCTGGGAGAAGAATGGAATAGTCTTTAGAAGTGGATAGTCTAGTTCAAAGCCTGACATGACTTGTTTTGTGATTTAGTTGGGCCTCATTTTTCTCATTTGATACGTGAAGATGATAATAGTGCCTACGGAGCAAGAATTAGGGGGATTATGAGGATTGTGTACTTTTAAAAAGCTTAGTGTATTACCTGGCATATAATAAATCCACAATAAACATTACCTGTTTCTGTTATTATAATCTAATTTTTTGTTAGCAATACATATGGTTTGAGGTATACTAGAATGCCTAAAGTTTAAGTCCACTGTGTAAATACCATTTAGTGCTTTTAAGGTCTTCATTAGGTGATTCTCAGAAGGCTAACTTTTTTCTTTCTTCATTTTTGTTATATTACACAAATAATTTTCAAATGATAAGAGATGGAGAAGTGCTGGGCCAGTGGCACCAGCATTGTTATCCCAGCAACTCAGGAAGCTGAGGCAGGAGGATCTCAAGTTCAAAGCCAGCCTCAGCCACTTATCAAGACCCTAAGCATCTTAGTGGAACCCTGTCTCAGAAAATAAATGAATAAACAAAAGCCTGTGGATGTAGCTCAGTGATAAAGTATGACAGGGTTCAACCCCAGTACAAAAAAGAAATGAGAAAGAAAGGAAGAGAAATAACTTATGATCCCATTATCCAAACATTAAATAACAGTTTTCATTTTCTACATTCCCTTTTTCTACTTTTTGTATGCATGTAGATTTTTAAAGAACTCCAAGTACACCATATCCAAGGTAGTTAAGATACAAATATCATTTATCGAATGTGTGTTGGATGTTTAACCTTTTTTTTTTGTTTGTTTGTGATGCTAGGATTTTCTAGCCTTTCATTTGTTAACCAGATATTCATGGGAACAGAAGAATTTGAACTTGGGTCACTGGGAAAACTGATTTTAAAAATTCTTGTTAATATTTTTTGCTTCCATTTAGACATTATTAAGTGGTTTTCTATATGCACATATCTGAAGAGAAAAGGATATATATATATATTCAAAATTATTATCTCTGGATACTGGCATGATAATTTTTTTTCTTCATGATTTCACATATTTTCATAATATGTATCACTTATATAATCAAGAAAAATACATGTGTTTGAAATGCCTGTTGTAGTTTTATAGAGTGAAAGTAAAAAACTTAAATTTTACATAACTTTTTTAAACCTTCACTAGGCACCAGCTTTGTTAGATCCTGTGGGGATGCACAGGTGAATTGATAATAGTTCCTGAGACGCAGGTGTGTAATCAAAGAAGTATGGTAAAGGAGTATGTATGTTCAGCAAAGTCTATATAGGATATCATGGGTACTCAGAAGGGAGGTGGATGCTGGTACTTAATATTCTATTTTATAAATCATGCCATATCAGTTTCTTAGTTTGTTACACATGATTAGCCAGAGGAATCAGAACTTTTCCTAGTCAGGTTTTAAGCTGGCTCTTACTCTGGAGTGGCTTCTAAGATGTGGAGTGATTAGCAACCAGTAGGTGGGTGGCAGCCTTGCTCTGTGTCCCATTACCCACTCTCATCTCACATACAGTATGTTATTAAGCATTGTAAAACAGGGAGTGGTCATAATGATTGATTGCTGCTGTATATTAGGCACTGTTATAAGTTCTTTATTTATGTTAACACATTTAATACTCAAAATAACCATATGGGATTGGTTTTATAATTACCTCCATTTTATGGACAAGGAAGCTAAGACCTATCTTGATAGGCAATGTGCCTTTCAGCTAGTAAGTAGACCCAGAATTTGAACCTATATAGTACAGTTTCGGAGCCTACATGTTTACCTGGTACTATATTACCTGTCAATAATTTTTTATCAGGCCAAAAATGAAACTAGTACCAATTAATGCCATGTTTTTATTTATTTTTCCATTTTGTGTGTATGTGGGGTGGGGTGGAGGGTAGTACCTGGGGATTGAATCCAGGGGCATTTTACCACTAAGTTATATTCCCAGTCTTTTTTTGGGGGGGTGGGGGGTGGGGGGCTGGGGACAGGGTTTCGCTAAGTTGCTGAAGCTGACCTCAAGCTTGCAATTGTCTTACCTTAGCCTTCAGAGTCACTGGGTTTACAGGCATGTACCATTGTGTCTGACTTAATGCTTTGTTTTAAAATAATATTCTGCGTTCCATTTCTTACATACATGTAAGTGGCTAGGCAGAGAATAGTGCTACTGTTATGATCATTTATAGTTGTTCTTTACTGGAACAAGTTTTCATATTACAGCTTTTCTTTTTGGTTGAACTTTACTTTTTAAAACTTTCCATATAGGAGTGTTTTAATTTTAAAATAAGTTCTATGTTACACAATTCAAAATGGATGATTTAGGGCTGGGGAGATAACTCAGTCGGTAGAGTGCTTGCCTTGCAAGCACAAGGCCCTGGGTTCGATCCCCAGCACCGCAAAAAAAAAAAAAAAAGGATGATTTAAATAGCACTTTTTTTTTTTTATATATAAAAATGAAGGAATTCACCATAGCCCTCAATAAGTAGTGAATTCTCAAAGAACATTTAATACATTTCGATTTTGCAAATTTGTTTTTAGAAATACATTAATGTTTTAAAAGGAAATTTTAATATGTATTTTATTTTCTAAGGATTTCATCCATTTTGAAGGATTGAAAGTTTCACATTCTTTTAATTATATGAGAGCAAATGTATCAATTTTGTGGTTTAAGATATTCTAGGACTGTCATGCTCTGTTTCCTCTTTTGTCAGGAAATTAGATAAAAATTCTAAATTTTACTTTTCAGTGTCATCCATGCTCCATTACCAAGTCCTGTTGACAAAGTAAGTTGCTAATGATTATTTTTTTCTAAACTGATGCATTTGGATTGCTTTTAAAATGTTTGTTTTTAATATGCTCTACCTAGAAATTTCTGTTCTACAATAAAACATATAGATTGCTTGTAACTATACAGTTAATGTAATCTTCTGATCTTCAGTATCTGAAGAATTTAGGATGAATGTTTCTTTGGAAAAAACCCTTGTAATTTCTAGTGAACTATCGACTGTGCAGACTAAGAGTGCCTGTTTTGCTCTTAACCAAAAATAAGAAATGTTAGCTTTTTATTCTGAATCAGTTTTGTCTAGATATTTGTTGAAGTGTCCTACCCAGTTAGTTTACTCAACATTAATCCCTATAGGGAAGTAGCACAAAAATATGAATTTATTCCTTTATTATCATTGAAGGTTAGTTTTAACAAAATCTGATCAGAAACTGCATTAATTGCTTGCTAGAAAAACATTCTTTTTTCTATTAAGAAATAATGCTATCATTGGTAAAGAGCATTAAAAAAGCAAACAAAAAACCCCAAATAAAACATCTTTTTAATCATTTAACATAAATGTGGATATTGTTTTCTTAGTGCAATAAACTACTGAGGGGAAATATTTTGCATTTTTTCTTCCATTTGGATGAAGAGCAAATGCCTACGTGAGACCGATGTTGTCTCTTAGATTCTTTTTTAGAAATAAAAAAGGTTAATCAACTTCTGCAATTCCAAAAAATTATTTCAGAAGTAAATAATGGTCTTGCTGATCTAGGACTAACTTTATAAAATAATGCCAACTCTTTTAGTCATCATATTAATAAAAATATACTTTCTGTGCTTAATGATTAATATCATTAATCAGTTAACACAGTGCTTATTAGTGTTGAGGATGTGGGTAAATATTATAGCAACCATTTAGGTGCTCTTCTTTTTTTTTTTTTAAAGCCTTGGTTTTGTATTCCGCAACCTTGTCAGGCTGTGCAGTGGTGCTCGTCTGTAATCCCAGCAAGTCCGGAGGCGGAGATACAAAGATCACAAGTTTGAGGCCAGGTTTAGTAACTTAGTGAGACCCTGTCTCTAAATTTAAAAAAGGCCTGGGGATAAAGCTCAGTAGAAAATTATCTCTGGGTTCAATCCCCAGTACCACCATTAAAAAAAAAAAAAAAAAAAAGTGTATATGTTCCATAGCCTTGAAAAACCCCTTCTAGAAAGTACCTCTTCTAATACTCTTGAATTCTAAGCAGTTTGACTGATTTGTAGTGTTTAAACACCTTTATTAGAGTTGGGGATTAGCTCAGTAATAGAGTGCTTGCCTGACATACAAGAGGCTCTGGGTTCAATCCCAGTACAACAAAAACAAAACTAAGACTAAACACCATTATTTTCTGTCTTTTCCAGAAAACCTATTTATAGTTAAAAGAAAAAAAAAAAAAAAGGCAAAACTGTTTTCATTATCTCTGACCATTGACCACTGTTAGATTTCATGTTGCCCTCCCTACCCCAAATAGCATTTTGAAGGTGGTTACTTCTAAATGAATCGTGAGTTGTTGTCATATTAAAGAACTATTTAATGATGAATTTTAAGGGAAAGTATGTGGATCTATTGATTTAAGAGGTATATCTAGATTAAGAAAATACTAGATGGCCTTCGTACTATAAATTTGTGATTCAGCTTATCAAGAAATGTTTTCATGAATAGCACTTTTTGTACCACCATGCTTGTACATTTTAGACTAGTGAGCATTTAATACCATTTAGAAATTCTGGACATAGGGCAGAAATATTTTGAGCACTAAGGTGCTTAATTAATTTGAAAAAGAAATTTATGTGCGTATTTAAATAAATATACATTTTCAAGGGATTGGTCTTTTTTATTATGTTTTTTTCTTTTTTTTTTTTTTTTGGTGTGTCTTTAATGTCTTTTAGGAAGTGTTTTCTGTGACTATTGATACTCACTTCTTTTTCTAGGTTGCTGCTAACACTCCAAGTATGTATTCTCAGGAATTATTCCAGCTTTCTCAGTATCTACAGGTAAAAGTAAATTTTGAGAATTCTTAGTCTTTAGAAGTAGCATTAAACAACTTAGATTTTATTTTGCCAGTTTGCAGATACAGGATAAAAAAGTGTTGGCTGGATACAAGTACCAAGGAATTATCTTTTCAAAGAAGAACAAAGGATTAAAAATAGGTCTTATGAAGAAAAAAAAAGTTAATTGTTAAACTTAGAGAACAGACGTTCCTGTATAAGAGAAAAAAATTTTTTCTTCAATATGAAGAAATTCCAAATTTTTATTTTATCTATAGAGGACTTTTAAATAAAATTAGACCTTGATAATAATATTGTTGTATTTTGGGATGCTTAATAATGTTAATACCACGTAATTATTTAACACTGTTGTACCTAAGTTCCATTCTAGCACTTTAGATACTTGGAATGGTCTCCTGAAGCAGTTAATGCCATATTTAAAGAGTAATTCAAATCTCTAAAAAGCCAGCTAGTAGTTGTTTTGTTTTGTTCTTTTAACCTGGTTTATGTAGATTTGGGCAGGACTATGGTGAGAGAACATAGTTAAGGAAAACCCTGATTAGGAGGTTAGAGGTTGAAGTATTTATCTTGATTCTGCTACTCAGTTAATTGTTTCTTTTGGTGAGTTATTTTACCTTTGTAGGCCTTCAGTTGTCTTTTGTTTAAAATTATAGAATCAAACGAGTGATTCTGGGTTCCTTCATTTATAAGACTCAATCACTGAGACCAGTTCCACATCAATTAAGAATGTACACATCTGTGAAAATGAACAGAAAATAATGAATGCATTTGTTAGATCTTGTCTTCCATCAGGCATAATGTACTAGTGCATAGAAAATAGTTTTGCACATCTGCAGTCTAACCAGATTTCCTAGATTCCATCCCTGACTTTAATTTCTCATCTGCTGGGAAAGTTGTTTAAAACTTTTGAACCTCGTTTTCTGCAGCTTGGAAATGAGTAGAACAATATTGCCTTGCCAAATTGTGAAGAATATGTGAATTAATTCACCTAAAGCACTTAGAACAGTGCCTGGCACATAGAATGTATGCCATAAATACCAAATAAAAATTAATCCCAAAAGTTAAAAAAAAAAAAAAAAGAATATATACCATAAATGTCAGTAGTCATTTACCATTCAGTAGGAAGGCACCTGAATTTGATGTAGCTGTCCTTATTAGAGGTAGAAGAAAACTTTGAGATTAATTTGGTGTACACTTCATTTTTTATGAGAAATATATAAATATATTTATATTTTCCCAAAGCTATACACTGTTGTTATTAGCCACCATGGGCTGAAACTCTCATGCCCTTACTCAACCTTTTAAACTTTTGTTTGTTCTTTGAACATCCACTTCGAATTGTTTAAATCACACCGCACAGTCTTTTCTGTATACATCCTTGTTGAACTACTAGAGTTCTAATATAAATTGTGGACCTTTTGGAATAGATGCATTTTATGCCATAGAATTAAAAATATCATTCCTGGAAATACTACATTTCTGTTAAAATGTGGTTCATAGAATTAAGAAACTAATGGAATTAAAGGGTAAGTGGAAAAATTACACCATCTAGTGGAGGTAAATTTTTAAACGGTGGTTGGTTGTTGGTTTTATTTTTTAGTAAAACATTTTGCATCTTTAAACTTTCCTGGATATTATGAATGTTTTAGGAGCTTAAACATGGCAAATAGTCTCTTTTAAATGTAAACTGTTTTAATATGCATTCTGAGTTGGTATGACTTTTAAAACAAAGTACTTATAACTCTAATTAGGCCAGATTTTCCCTAATCATTATTTATCAAGGATATGAAGAGCAATAAATTCATGCTTTAAACCTCAAATACTATGTTTAAAGCATATACTTTTCTATTGAGGTGGCTCAAAACCAGTAGGATAGTACCTGTTCTTTGTATAATGACAGGAAAAGAACACCTAAATGTGCCAAAGTGGAAACTAAATGCTGAGCATTTCACCTTGACTTCTTGTGAAGGAGGCCCACCTTATTAACAGCTATCAAATGTTAACAAGTCACCTAGGGATCAGACTTTGCTTACCAATATCTTTCTTTGTAAAATATTCCTTTTGAGCTGCTAAATGTAACTCCTTGACCTCCTAATTGCATGTAACGAGTGTTTGATCGATTCAATTCATTTTGGGCACATTAATTTCTGCTAAGTGACATGTAGTCAGGGAAAAGACCAGAACACCTGAAAATGCAAGAGTATGAGAGTAAAGTGGCCTCTTTCTTTAAACACACACACACACACACACGCACACACACACACACACACACACACGCACACACACACATTTAATAACATGTTTAAGAGGGAAAATGTAAAAGCTATTACTATTTTAGACATCATATTGTGCAGTTAAGCCATGGCAAAGTAATCTTCTGATCAGATTAATTTTTCTTAGTTTGGAATCAGTTTGTTCTGAGGTATATGCATGTTTCATGTGCGTGTGTGTTTGTGTGTGTAATGCAAACCTAAAAGACTTGTTAGCTTTTTCAAGTCTGTGTTTTTTACAAATCATTTTCCAAATTAGAAAAAATAAAACAAAAATAAGTAAGTGATGTGTTCTGTTGACGGGGAGGTTGCAACTGGAGTACTTCTAACTTAGATAGAGCTCAGCAGATAAAGCTGAAATATATGGCATATATATGTTTAAAAGGATTTTTAAAAAGGATTATCAAGTTTTAAATACTTTGAAATATATCAAGAGGAATATAAGAATATATTCAAGAGTACTGAAGATTGATTATTCTTCAAAGGAATCATACCGAGTTTATTAGAATATCTTTTGTGATTTTTATAATATTAGGAGGCCTTACATCGGGAACAGATGTTGGAACAGAAGTTAGCCACACTTCAGCGGCTACTAGCCATCACCCAAGAGGCTTCAGATACCAGTTGGCAGGTATTCCAGTGGCCTTTATGTTCAAGAAGCATTTAAACAACTTAATATTTCTTAGGTGTTGGATGAACTAAAACAAAAATTTTATAGTAAACTAAGGCAAAGAGGGGGCTGGGGTTGTAGGGCTTGCGTAGCACATGTGAGGCACTGGGCTTGATCTTCTGCACCATGTAAAAATAAATAAATAAAACAAAGGTGTAAATCTACAACTAAAAATCAGGGATCAGACTTTGCTTACCAATATCTTTCTTTGTAAAATATTCCTTTGGAGCTGCTAAATGTAATTCCTTGACCTCTTAGTTGCATGGAACCAGTATTTGGTGGATTCAGTTCATTTTGGGCACATTAATTTCTGCTAAGTGACATGTAGTCAGGGAAAAGACCTGAACGCCTGGTCTTTTTTTTTTTTAAAAGGCAAAGGGGGCTGCCCATGTTGCTTAGTAGTAGAGTGCTTACCTAGTATGTATGAGACCCTGGGTTCAATCCCCAGTACCACCAAAAAAGTGGGGAGAGTTACTTTCTAACTAAAGAACAGGTATTGTGCGAGGAACGGCAGCACATGCTTGGAATCTCAGTGACTTAGGAGCCTGAGCCAGGAAGATCAAAAATTCAGTGTTAAAGTTAGCAAGACTCTGTCTCAAAATAAAAATAGTTCTGGCCGAGCATGGTGGTGCAGACCTGTAATCCTAGTGATTTGGGAGACTGAGGCAGGAGGATTGAAAGTTTGAGGTCAGCCTCAGCCACTTAGGCTCTAAATAACTTCACAAGACCCTGTCTCAAAATAAAATATAAAAAAGGCTGGGGCTGGGGATTTAGCTCAGTTGGTAGAGTGCTTGCCTCATAAGCACAAGGCCCTGGGTTCAAACCCCAGCACCGCAAAAAAAAAAAAAGGACTGAGACTGTGGCTCAGTAGTTAAGCACCCCAGGTTCAATCCCTGATACCAAAAAAAAAAAAAAAAGGCTAGGGATGTGGCTTAGTGGCTGAGGTATCCTGGGTTCAATCCCCAGTACCAAAAATACATAAATTAAAAATTTTTTTTAAATGAAAAGGACTGGGGGTGTAGCTCAGTGCTAGAGAACACACCTGGGTTCAATCTCTAGTACAGTGCAGGGGTGGGAGGGGAGCAAACTGAGGTGTTGAAAAGTTAGGACTAACAGTGGATGTGGACAGTTTTATAATTTTGTTTATTTTGATGACTGTAGAACCTTTTTGATATACAGGTTGTTTTGTAATTACTCTGGGATTTTATTTATATTTAATTTTTCTTCAACAGGCTTTAATAGATGAAGATAGACTCTTATCACGGTTAGAAGTTATGGGAAACCAATTACAGGCATGCTCCAAAGTAGGTACTTAATCTATTAAATAAAGAAAAATGCATGTTTTTTTAAAATACAGCTTTAACTTCATTTTTTTGTTATTTTGAGTATATGCTAAAACTTTTGTACATTTTCAGTATTCTTTTGTCATGAGAAATATCAAACTTACCTGAAAGTAGAAAGAATTGTATAATGAATGTCAGTGTACAACTCTGTCTTTTTTCTATTGCAAAACATTTTTCTAACTCCCCTCACACTCCATAAATTAGAAGTTTGCTCTAGAGATTTGGATTAATTTAGGGTTTCTTTTGTGTGTATTGTTTCTTGCCAAAACATGATGGAAAATAATGTGTTCTTTTACCAGAAGATAATACATTTGCCTCAAAATACTTGGTGTTTTTGAAGGTAATTATTTTTTTCTAAAAAGTAAATATATGGTGACTTGCAGAGAATATGACAAATGTAAGAGTAATTAATTTTACATATTTGAGAAAAATTCTCAATTGCCTTTGTTTTTTTTTTTTTTCTATTGGAAGCAGAAATTAACATATTTGTCAAGGCATAATTTACTGATGCAACTTTCAAATATAGCTTCAGTTAATACAGGGCCAGCATTGTTTGTGTTTGGAGGTACTTTAACACAGAATTTAAAAAGCATCATAATGTGTTTAGTTTTTTCAAATGGTAAAAACTTTTTAAAAAATAACTTTGCTATAATTGTAAATTTTTTTAATTCTAGAATCAGACAGAAGATAGTTTACGGAAGGAACTAATAGCATTACAGGAAGATAAACACAACTATGAGACAACAGCCAAAGAGTCCCTGAGGCGGGTTCTTCAGGAGAAAATTGAAGTGGTTAGAAAACTTTCAGAAGTTGAGGTATTTCACTTTTAAAAATATCAAGTAGTAGTATGGTTTTTTTTTTTTTGTTTTTTTGTTTTTTTTAACTTTAAAAATTCCAGGCCCTTTTAAATTTAGGTATTATTGTGTAGTTAGGAAATATTTTCAGTCTGTGAATGAGGAAGAATAGGTATGCTATTGACAGGAGTTCTCAACATACATGTGAGTTCCCGTGCTTATGGTCCTAAGTCAGTGGCTAAGGAAATAAAAGCCTAACCAGCTGGGTGCAGTTGAACACACCTGTAATCCCAGCAATTTGGGAGGCTGAGACAGGAGGATGGCAAATTCAAAGCCAGTCTCAGCAATTTAGTGAGGCCCTGTCTCTAAGTAAAATATATAAAAAAGGTTGGGGATGTGGCTCATTGGTTCAGTCCCTGGATTCAGTCCCTGATTCAGACAAACAAAAAACCTAACCAGAGAATCTTACCGTTTGCATGCTGATGAGGATTCAGCCTCCATATAATGGACCTTGATATGTTTTAGGGATTTGATTTCCTGGTATAAGATTTTGTTTTTTTCTTGGTCACTGTAAGACCAAGAACTTACATACATGTTCCTACTTTACACATCCTCTAGAGAGGAAAATTGAGTTTTGTACTTTGGAAGTTCAAAGAGAAAATTTCCAAGCCACTTCCTGGGTCTTTTAGGAGCAATCAAAATGTGATTCTCAGGGCTAAGAGTGCAGCTCACTGATAGAGCTCTAGGTTCAAAAAAAAAGAAAAAAGTGTCTATATAGAATACATATATCCTTTTTTTTCTCATTACATTAGGGAAAAAAAAAAAACTCAATTCATAATATGGGTCTTACTATTCCGTGTTATAATTAACACAGAAATTATCTCTCAGTTTGGTTAAAATGTCCATCGTAAACTAAATAGTAACATACCCTTAGCATAGGAGTAATTTCTGTAATGACCTTATCCCAGAGTGCCTAATTCATTGTTACTTAATTCCTTTAATAAGCAATGGAAGTTGCTATCTTCTCATATTTTTATTAATTCCTGCATATTACTAAACTTACTTAAAGAATTTACAGGCTTAGCTGGATGCAGTGGCAGATGCCTGTAATCCTAGTGGCTCCGGAGGCTGAGGCAGGAGGATTCTGAGTTCAGAACCAGCCTCAGCAACTTACAGAGACCCTAAGAAACTCAGTGAGATCCTGTCTCTAAATAAAATACAAAAAATGGGCTGGGGATGTGGCTCAGTGGTTTAGCACCTCTGGGTTAAATCCCCAGTATAGCTAAAAAGGTGTAATTAAAGTGTCCCCTCTTCCCCCAACATTTGCTTTTAATTCTTAGTTGTTTATTGTTTTAATATGTACCTGCAGTAAAAATTAAAATCCTTGTGTTATTTAACTCAGCTTTATATAAAGTTCAGGAAATATGTTGATTTGGAATAACCCGTTATATTTTTTACAAATTGAATTTAGAAGGAATGCTAAATAATAAATGTACATTTATTCAAAAGAAATTGCCTGTGAATTTGAATTGCAGCGAAGTCTGAGTAATACTGAAGATGAATGTACCCACCTGAAAGAAATGAATGAGCGGACTCAGGAAGAATTAAGAGAATTAGCCAATAAATATAATGGAGCAGTTAATGAGATTAAAGATTTATCTGATAAATTAAAGGTATGTACTTATTCAGTCTGAAAGCATGTTAAGCTAATAGTCTGTACCACACTGAATAGCTTGAAAGTTTAGATATTGATGAATAGTTGTAAAATAAGATGCTTCTATTCTATTTAGCTCAATCGCTATGACCATAGGTAATCAAAAGCCTGTAAAAACTAATGTATTTCCTCAGGATGAACATGAGTCAGTGCCTCACAATTGGCATCTTTTGATATACAAGAGGAAGTAAATGAAAATCAACAAAACCTAAGATATTCAGGGTTTTGTTTTGTTTTGTTTAACCTGAAACTACTTTTTTCTATCCTATTCCAAAGGTAGGGCCCAGCTATTTAGTACTGGAACAAGCCCAGACAAATCTTAGAATAGCCTGCTTGACCCCTGCTAACCTTCAGGAATGCAGTTGATTCTGCTTCCACTGCCATTCCCTATAGCTGTGGGACATTTAGGAGAAGGATAGATCAGATCATAGAGTAATGTCTAATTGGTCCTTTGAAATCTAATATCTGAACCAGGCACTTGGGAGTTTGAGGCAAGAGGATATCAAGTTTGAAGCCAGTCTGGGCAACTTAACAAAACACCATCTCAAACATAAAAATAAAAAAGACTGGAGATGTAACTCCGTGGTGAAGTTCCCGGGGTTCAATCCCCAGTACTGTAAAATGAATGAATGAATTCTTTATAACTAAGTTAGTGAAGACCCATATTAATATAATTCAAACCATGAATGGAGTGCCAGGAAGATATGAATTTATTAGAGAAGACCAACACATAACCTCTCTTCTGTGTGGTTGTTTAACCTATAATCATTTTATTTTTATTCCATTACTCTTTCTATAGATTGAACCCAAGACCTTGTGTGTGCATGTTAAGCAAGCACTCTCCTACTGATCTACATTACTTCCCACTTTAAAATGTGGTGTTTTGGGGCTGGGGATGTAGCTCAGTGGTAGATCACCTGCCTAGCATGTGTGAGCTCCTGGGTCCAATCCCTAGCACCACCAAAAAAAGTTAAAAAAAGGGGCTGGGGAGATAGCTCGGTCGGTAGAGTGAAAATAAGAGTTTTTCATTTTGACCCTTTATCTCTACATCTAAGGAGACTGCTTGCTTGCTACAAGGTTTTCTCTTAAGTGCTATTACGAAGGAGTGAACCCAATGCAGATCACTTTTGACATTAGGTCTTTGTCTATCGTCTTTGCTGGTTTAGAAAAATTGGCATTATAAATACATTCTATAATTTCATGTACATTCCTTAGAAGTTGAATAAAGGCAGTCCTGGCTTAGGCCTCTTAAAACAACATCAGATTTGAATCTTCTTCTTCCTTCCACAGGTAGCAGAGGGAAGACAAGAGGAGATCCAACAGAAGGGACAAGCTGAGAAGAAAGAATTACAACATAAAATAGACGAAATGGAAGAAAAAGAACAGGAGCTCCAGGCAAAAATAGAAGCTTTGCAAGCTGATAATGACTTCACCAATGAAAGGCTAACAGCTTTACAAGGTAAGTTAGCTAACATAGACATTCTTTTGATTTGATTTTTTTTTTTTTCTTTTTGTCTGTGAAATATCTTTTTCTTGGACTTTTATTTACAGTACGGTTAGAACATCTTCAGGAGAAAACTCTTAAAGAATGCAGCAGCTTAGGTAGGTGTCATCCAAATTTCTTGTTTAAAGCTAAATTTTATCATTATTAAACTTTTGACTTTGTTTACTATTTCATATTAGGTTCTTGTTTTCTGTAAGCAATCTTTTACATATTAGGTATAAAATAGCTACACTCTTAGAAAATTTCCTTTTAAAATATACTGGATTGCCACCAGTGGGCACCATTGTTTAGTCCTTGAGATAATGAAATTTCTGCATCTGAGAAGTTTTACTTAAATCCATGAACAGTAGGATCCTTTTTCTTTTGAGGTTCATTGGAAGGCCACCAAGCCTGAATTAATGGAAAATAGCATATTGAACCCTTCTTATAAAAATAAAGTGTTCTGTACAGTCTTAATGTGAATAGGAATACAAAATGCCATGATTACACTTGAGACCAAGTGTAATACTTAAAATATTACTTTCTCTGATCAGGCAATGATGTACTGTCTTAATCCTAGGGATACAAGTTGATGACTTCTTACCTAAAATAAATGGGAGCACAGAAAAAGGTAGTGTAAAAAACTTAAATATTTTTCTTTCATGATAACCTTTTACTGTTTAAGCAGAATAGGAAATTCAGGGTTTCGAGGTTTTAACTGTTTGGAATGCAGAGCATACTGTTCACACATTATTAAATTCTGTCTTTTAAAATTAGGCTTCCCTTTATTTTCTAAGACTTGATGCCATGATCTGTTAGTAGATATCCTTTGTTATATGGAAATTTCAATTAAATAATAAAAAATTATAAAGTTCAGCATTAGCATTGACTTATATTTTTTCCCACTTCAATTTTTAGAGAACTAGACTACCATTTTGTTCCATTGAGCTCTGCCTCTGATTAACCATTTTTAATGTGTGAGTTATATGAAAGCCTGTTTTGCCTTGGACTTGTAGAAACTGCTTTCTTTTTCTGTCTCTTTTATTGGTTAGAAGGAATGAGGTCAGTCATTTCTGCCATCAGAAAAAAATCCTTTATCAGTTCTTGGTTTTCGACCCTTTTTTCTAGGTAGCATAGGTGTTCTTTTGCCCAAAACTCAAAGCCACTAGGTATTGTTTTTTTTCTTTTACAGGGAGTACTTTTTGCCCAAAGGCCTCTATAATCCTTTAGCTTTGAAGATCCCTGTTTACCTTTTACACTTCCCTTTTCATCCAATGTTGACTGAATGCCAGCTATGCCAGATTCTGCAGTATATGCTTAGAGTACCAAAAGAATAAACTATTTTCTTGTGTATACTGATCTATGTGCCTCTCATCTCAATTTTTATACAGAAATTACTGGAAGATATCAAGGCTCATACCTGAACTTCCTATTTAAACTCCATTAAAGATTGTTTCCATATATCAGGGGATATCTTTATAGTTTTGAGCAACAAATTCTGGTAAAGTTAGGAGGTGGTTTGTTTTTGTTTTGTTTGACTGGTTTTTAACCAAGATCTGACAAAATAGGTTCGGGTGATCATGTATATGTGCGTTGCAAGGTCAAGACCTAATATTACATTTATAATGAATTTTGGAACTCTCAATTAAGAAAAAATTTCTTTGACCGTTGCTATTTGACTGTTCTCTTTATTTTTTTAAAATGCATTAATTTTAAAAATTCCAATTCGAATGAGTTTCAGTTTGAGAATTTTTAAAGGTGTAGTTTATATTCATTGCAGAAAAACTACTTGTTACTTTTTATTAAATACACTTAGCATACTGATATAAATGAATTAATCCTTATCTTCTAAAATTTTGTCTTCCTTAAATGGTTTTGTATTTTCTGAAATTATTTTGTTTGTTTTTCTTTCTGGTGTGTACACTTTTTAATCAATTCATCACTTTCTTGACTTGAATATTGTATTTGTTCATAGTGTTAGTGTTAACCTAAACTGAGAACCTCCTCTTTCTTCAATTAAGAGAATCCTTTTATATATACAGAACCATCTTTTTACTATTTAGATTTGTCAAATTACTGCATGAAATTTTTGCCAGTTCCAACTGATTTGGGAATAGTAGACTGTTTTTATATTGTAGAATATTTTAGACTCCTTTATTTAAGATTAAATAAGAGATTTTAAATATTTAAAGGTAACTTCTTGCTATAATTATTTTTTCCTTATTGGCATATTTGCTTTTGGTGGTGATAAATTGAGTAGTATGGAAAGTGACTAATAGGATATTTTTAAAGAAGATAAGTAGTAAATTTCCAAATATACACAAAAACTTCATCACACCAGACTTACATAGTAACTTTTGAGATAGGTCTCTAATAACATTCTGAATCACTTGTGATTTAATAACAAACCAATTACCAAGCATTCCAATATTACTAAGGTCTAGAACCATATTATGAGTTTTTAACTAAAATTATTCTTTTAATAAAACACCAAGAAGGTTTGTAAGAGAATATTTCAAAGATGTCTGAATGTTAAAATTAATATTTCTTGTAGCAAACTCCACTTTTGAAATTAAGTATAATATAGCTGTTAAAAGCAAAGGTTTTGTGCTATTTTTCATATTTTATTTAATGAGCATAATTTGAACATATCTTAGAGAGTGTTAAATACTATCTAAAAGAAATATAATAAGAGCCACAAGTATAATTTAAAATTTTCTGGTTGCCACATTAAAAATATAAAAAGCAGGTAAAACAAATTTTAATAATATAATTTGTTTAACCCACAATACCCAAAATGTTATTTTAAACCATTCACATTACTTTTTATTACTATTTGAATTCATTGTCTCTTTGTTTTATACTTAAAATCTTAATCTCAATTTAAACTAGCCACATTTGAAAGGCTCAATAGCATGTCTGGCTAGCGGCTATAGTAATGGATGACATAGGCATAAAAAATTAAAATCCATAGGAAACTCACATGTATAAATAGAATTCATTTTAAATAGAGTGGTTTTCTACTTTACATTTCCATATTTGTCTTTTTTACATGTCTACATTATTTAGTATCATAGAGACCCAGTAAATATCTCTCCAATAAATATCTCTTTCCTTTTGGATTATCAGTGGCACACATTTTTGTAGCTTTGGCAGAGTGATCTCCCAAAGGCCTGAACTCAAGTAATAGAATGTTGAAAGTGTCATAATCTAAAAGCTTTGCGTATACTATCTATAACACAATTTTCTTAAATGTTAGGAGATGCCTTTGTAGGAGGGATACATATGTATCTATCTTTTTATATTAATTTTAGAATTTATCTAAACAAGTATAAGAAACATTTTAGTATCAGGTTCAGATGTTAAAATCAGAGCCAATAAAAGGTTGATGTTTACCTTGGTTGGTTATGGTTAGGATAACCTACTTTTTAGTAAATGTCATATGAGTCCTTTGACATTGGTCTGAATTTTAACTTCAGATAAGTTTCATAAAATCCTTTAGTTAGGTTAAAGTTTGGTTCCAAATGAGTTTTGATATTTAACACAATGTTATATAGTTTTGAGTTTTGAAAGTTTCATAGCTTAGATAGAATTTATGTAAAACAGCTTTTTATCTTTGTAGTTACTATTTTACTGAGGGCTTCTTTTTGCTTTAGTTGACACTGATAAATTGTTTAAAATTTTTAAATTTCAAATTTCTGTAACACTATGTTTACAGTGTATATCTCTGTATTATGTTGTAACCAAATAATGCATTAATCTTTCTAAAGCATGAAGTATATCAATCTTTTTCTTCATGTTTTTGTCATACTGATGATGACTGTAAAGTGAAGGACTTGTAACTAGATAAAGAATAATAAATTTGAGAGTAGAGGTAAGGAAGGCAAATAATAGGATGAGGCATCATCATGCAGAGTTGATAATTAAAGAGGTAGGGTAGGCTGAGATGGAAGAGAGAAAGGAGGGTTTTACAGTAAGAGTGGTGCTGACTTGTGTACTTTTTTGCAGGTTTTAGTGCTTTCACACCTTTCAGATAGTCATCATGTTGAAATATAATTTTTAATATTTAAGTTTTCATGGAGAAAGAGGCATTTAACTTTATTTGTGTGTGTGTGTGTGTGTGTGTGTGTGCGCGCGCGCGCGCACGCATGTGCTGCTGGGGATTGCAAGTGCTCTACCACTGAGCTACATCCCTACCCCTTCTAAAATTTTACTTTGAAACAGTATCTTGCTAAGTTACCCAGGCTGGCCTTGAGCTTTTGATCCTCCTGTCTCAGCCTCCTGAGTAGCTGTGGTTACAGGAGAAAGGTGTATTTTGAAAGTAAGAGAAGCTCTTTAAGGCAATATGTTTGGGTATTTTTTTGTTGTTTTGGTTTGGTGTTTTGTTTTGGATTTTTTTTGTTTGAGCTCTGGATAAAAACTGCACCTTTAAAAGCTCACTATTCAGGGTATAAATTAATGGTTATATAATCATGATTTTCAGTCACTTAATTCCAAAATACGTTTTAATATTAAAATGTATATTCAACTTTTATTAGCCATACTCAGAGTTGATACATTTGAGTTTTCCTGCCTTTGCTGTTAGTTTTCAAAGGCAGCAACAAACTATATCCTTAAAGGTGTTTCTTTCTTCATTAGAGCACTTGCTTTCAAAGAGTGGCGGGGACTGCACTTTTATTCATCAATTCATAGAATGCCAGAGTGAGTACAGAGTATTTTTCACATTGATTTTTAATAAAGTCAGAGACTGAAATTGAAAAGTGAGCAGAATAATGAGGATCTTGATGTGTTTATTATGGCAGAAGTATGCAAAGAGCCATCTTCAGACAGCAGTGAACCTTTCAGACTGTTTGTTTCTGTTTTTTGAGAAATATATTCCTATTGTTTCAACCTTCACAGAGCCTTTCACATTAGTTACACACAAAGATGAAATTTGTAACCTGTTAATTAACAATTAACAATCATTACTGTGCAGGAAATAAAATGAACTGTCAAGCACCTCAGCTTTCTATGTGAATACTTAGGAGATGGTAATCACAAGCTGTTTTAAGTTGTAGTTCAATCACAGATTTGAATTTTGAGGTTCTTAAAGTTCTTAAATGAAGATGAAGCCTTAAAAAGTTATTCAGTTTGGGAACTGAATTCTGAAGATGGCCCTAAGCAGGAGCTTTCTATTTCCAGGAAAGGAGTAGCAATAGATTGTCCCACAGTCTGATGTCAACTACTTCCTGTTGGGAAGCTGTATAGGCTACCTTTAAGAATATTTTAAAGATAGGCTGTCTTTCAAGGTTATTGACACCCCTTCTGAATTCCGAACAAAAATCATGTGAATTCCTTTTTACCTGAAAATTATTTAGTTGCTAAAATCTATAGCAATCAAAAAGGTGATATTCTCAGCTGGACGTGGGATTATAGCTGTAATCCCAGCTACTTGGGCAATTAGGCAGGAGGATCAAAAATTCAAGGCCAGCCTCAGCATCTGAGCAAGCTCCTGTCTCAAAATAAAAACTTTTAGAAAGGACTAGGGCAGGGAAGGGTGGTGTTCTTTTGTTAGTGACAAGTAGATTGCCATGTATAGTAAAGGATTGCTGATGATGTATATGCTTTTTCCTCTTGTGCAAACACTCTCAAGCCCTTTTTTCCCTGTTCTATTTGAAGTGAATGGTTTTCCAAATTTTTATGCATATATATCCACAACTTTAGGAGGACTTGAGAATTATGAGAGTCACACCTGGTATTTACAGCAGACACCAGTTCAACAGATCAAATGTTATACTCCTTAGAGATATTTAAGGAAATGTGAAATTTCATTAAATATTTTTAGAACTTCTGATTTTGTCAGTCTTAGATACTATAATATTAAATGTAAGTTTAATACTACTTTGAGGCAATTTACTTAATGAATATGGCATTTTTTTTGTCCTTTAAAAACATAAAAATTAGTGCATCTTTTTGTTATCTTCTTATTATGAACTCTTTCTTTTATGGAAAACCAGTACAGTGGTAATTGGTATCCAGGAAGCCAAGAAGAGAGTATGCAATCTAAAATATTAAGTTTTTTAGAAGGAAAACTATACTTTTATTACTTATGATGATTCTTTGATGTTATTTTTATTTTGAATTTTTTTTTTTTTTTTTTTTTTTTTTGAGGGATAGTATCATCATCCTTTATTTTGAACAAGGAGAAACTGAGAAACAGCCAGTGACTCAGGAGGCTGAGGCAGGAGCAGCACAAGTTCAAACCAGCCTCAGCAACTTAGTGAGGCCCTAAGCAACTTAACAAGACCCTATCTCTAAATTAAACATAAAAGGGGCTGGGGAAGTGGCTCAGTGGTTAAGTGCCCTGGTTATTTTGAACTTTTAAAGTTTATATTGAGTCCAAGAAAATAAGAAGAGAGAATTATCGCAAGAATGTTTTACTAAGTTGCAATTTTAGAAATCCTTGTTTCACTTTAGTGACAAGAGAAGGTCACTAGCCTTTATTTTTATCGCTTGCTTATTTAAAAAACAAAAAGCTTTTTAACCTCTAATTTGTTATCAAACATTTCATTCAAAGTAATATTATAAAATATCTGTAGTTTTAATACTGAACAATGTTTATTTTAAATAAAGCAAAAGATGTTTGAGATTTTTATTGCTTTGTAGTTATGGGGGAAAATGGACCAAATAAACATAAGAGAGAGCACATAAGTTATGTAAATATAACAAATCCTCTCAATAGGAGTATTTGACAGCTAATAAAATTATAGGAACTTTGTAATTGGGAATGAGAAAATATCAGACATGTGATGTGGTACATAGAAGAAAAAAATCAGCATATGAAATCTCATGTGGACCAAAGATGAGAAAAAATAAAATGCAAGCATTCCTAGGTATCTGAATCTATTGAGTCTCTGAGTGCCAATAGTGAAAGTTTAGACTGTAAGCTAATATAACTAGGGAGAAGCCTATTATTGAAATGTTTGGTTTGAGTTTTAAGTAACAAGTAGCAATAGTTTGGTTATTGTTGATCCCAGTTGTATCTAAAATTTTTCTAAATTTGTTTAGTTCCTTAAATCTATGCAGTCAGAATTGGAATAGTACAGGTTACTTCTTGCTCAATTTATTGTCAGAAGGAACATTTTCATTATTTTATGACAAGGTGCCATTATAGAAATTGTTGTCTTTAATGAGTATTATTACAAGCAAGGCAAATTCAGCTAACATCTTACTCAAGTGAACTTAGCCTCAACACTTTTAAAACAATTTTGGAGGGACTGGGATTATGGTCAGTGGTAGAGCAATTGCTTCACACATGTGAGACACTGAGTTCAATCCTTATTAGCACCATATAAAATGAATAAATAAAATAAAGGTATTTTGTCCATCTACAACTTAAAAAACAAATTTAAAAAAAATAATAAAACAATTTTGGAGTATTTATTGACAAGCCTACACAGACTTTTTTTCTTTCTTTTTTTGACTGCTATTTTCACTGATAAGCATCTTAAACTGGTTTATGATCTTTTTTCTTGATACCAAGGATTGAACTCAGGGGCATATAACCACTGAGCCACATACCCAGTCTTTTTTTGTATTTTATTCAGAGACAGGGTCTCACCGAGTTTCTTAGGGCCTTGCTAAATTGCTGGAGCTGACTTTAAACTCATGATCCTCTTCACTCAGCCTTCTGAGCCACTGGGATTATAGTTGTGTTCCATCATGCCTGGCCTGGTTTATGGTCTTGATCATAAAGTATATGCTCATTATACTGTAGTACTTAATATTCTCAGTTCCTTCCAGTCTTTTAAAAAACAA
The DNA here is from genome assembly GCF_902686445.1 of Sciurus carolinensis. Lineage (NCBI taxonomy): Eukaryota > Metazoa > Chordata > Mammalia > Rodentia > Sciuridae > Sciurus > Sciurus carolinensis. The sequence goes on along the minus strand of NC_062229.1, from coordinate 51,490,455 downwards.
GCATTAAATACTTTGCCTTCATTATTTACTAGTGCTTATATAGAATAAATTCATCTTGTGCTTTAAAATTTAGAAAGCAGATAAGTCACTTCCTTTGGTTTTTCTGTGTTTTCTGTTTTTGTTTTTGTTTTGTTTTGTGTACCAGGGATTGAACCCAAGGACATGAACCCAAAGGCACTTAACTACTGAGCCACATCCCCAGTTCTTTTTATTTTTTTATTTTGAGACAGTACCTCACTAGGTTGCTTATAACCTCACTAAGTTGCTGAGACTGGCTTTGAACCTGCAATCTTCTGGTCTCAGCCTCCTGAGCTGCTGGGATTATAGATACTCACCACACCTGGCTTCCTTTGGATTCTTTATATCTATCTTTGTTATATTGATATATTTTTTTAGCTTATATGTATAAGAGAGCATAATTGTTCTTCATAAGAGAACAAATTGATTTTGTGGAAAATAAATGAGTTGGAACACATTTCAACTTGTTTTCGTTTTATGATAAAAAAGACTATTTTTAAAAATGTTCCTTTTGACTAAAAGCTCTTAATCATAGGCAAAGAGATTATAATTTGAACCTTTTGTGTATAATTAATTCCCTAACCATAAAGTAAATATTCTGTATTAAAAAGAGCTTCAGGGGGCTGGGGAGACGGCTCAGTTGGTAGAGTGCTTGCCTTGTAAGCACAAGGTCCTGGGTTCAATCCCCAGCACCACAAAAAAAAAAAAAAAGAGCTTCACAGCATAAAATCTAGAATTAAAAAGTAACTTAAGTAAAACTTGCTCAAAAGCTTTTAGCAATATTTTCTTCTTCTAGGATTCAGAACATAAGTTTGATTTAGTCAGAACTCCATGATAAACGTTCCCTGCACATTTTAATTATTTCAGGTTTACTATATAAACTTAATGGGTACCTTGAAACTTTTATGTTTTGCTAACAATGCTGAGTCAAGAAATTGTGCACCTCTCAATCTGTTTCTTACATGTCCATGAACTCTTGCACTAGATTGACTTGCAAGCTGAGCAAAAAGATGATGGGCGAAAGGTAGAGAATCTAAGGATGTGGAAATCTGCCATCCCTTCATAGACATAGTAAAAGTCAACTTTCTCTGAACTGTTGCCTGCCACTTTGATTTTTCTTCCTGCTTTCTGTCCTGATAAGGGCAGACACATTTCCGCTGGGCACCAAAAAAACTTTCCTCTGAAGTCTACCCTTTAGAGACAAACTTTCCCCTCCCCCAGGAGTATCTTCCTCTTGTGATAGTAGATTTAGCAATCCCCAGAAGTGAACCTCATGTCTTTGTATTCTTAATCCATGTTTACCATTTTTGTTATTATTAGGTAAAAATTTAATTATCTTACTGTTTCATATCTTTCTGGACTTTCCCCTGATTTTCAAAAAATTCTCTCCTTGCTCCCCATCCCCATTTTGAAATTGTAGTCACTATCTCTGTATGCTTCTTTTCTTCTCTCCTTCCTGTTAGGGTTTTGCTCACTTTGAAATTACCTTATATAGAGGAATGCATTGAATCAATGTTGCTGTGTGACTGAATGTTTACTTTTCATGCCTCGATGAAGTTAGCCTCTCTAAACAATCTCAGGATTTTTCTGATTACATATTGTCCCTGAAAAAGATTGTTAAACTTTCATTTTTTTAAAGAAAATTTATTTCTCTAAACCAAAACAGGTAATTTATGGCAAAAAAAAAAAAAAAGGAAGGCATTTGATGTGGTTCCCTGCTCATAGTAGGTTAGTTATATCCTTGGTATAGGAAAACTGAAGTGTGAACTAGATGGAGCTAATTTGTTATTTCTTTGTCCTTAGTTTGTCCAGTCTAGGATACATTAGAGAATTGTATTAACTAATTTTATTCTGTTGCAGAAATGTATAACCTTGTGAAGGTCTGCATTATTGTAATTGTAACATACAACCTTTCTTTTGAGGTCCTAAAGCTGTATTTCTCCTTGTGAATTGCTACTCTCTGAAGGGAGAGAAGTTGCTGCCTTGCCGTTGAACACTAATTGTAATTTTCTACTTTTGTTGTATCATGATGTTGGTTCTAATATCAGTTTATTTACCATATTTGTCTTTTTTTAAGGATTTTTTTTGTAGTTATAGATGGACAGAATGCCTTTATTTTGTTTATTTTTATGTGATGCTAAGGATCGAACCTAGTGCCTCACACATGCTAGGCAAGTGTTCTTCCACTGAGCTACAACCCAGCCCCCATATTTGTCTTTGAATGACCTTTTTAGTAACTTCTGCTCATTTTCATTTATGATTAAAATTGGATTAGAGGCATTTTAATGTGGATCTTGATTTGGTCTCTCCCTGGCAGTAATCTAGGCAAATTAACGTCTTTAAACCTCAATTCTCTCATTTACAAAATGGGATGGGAATACTACATCAGAGATTATTATGAAAATTAACTGAGATGGTATTTACTAAGTTCTCTGTAATGCCTGGCATATAGAAATACTTGTTAGCTAGTAGGTAGAAAACATGTGGGTAAGTAGGATCATGGAGAGGTGTTAATAGAAGCATTTTTTGTCAAAATAACTTGTTTTCCTCCTTTTTTACTCTCCATCATCTAACAGTAAAGACAGTTGATCTGTTTTCCCTGCAACCCTCACCACTGCCAGTACCAGAGGACTTCACCAGTGAGCTGTATCTCTAGCCCATTATTTAATTTTTAAAAAAATTTTGACACATCACCTCACTGCATTGCCCAGGCTGGCCTCAAACTTGCAGTCCTCCTGTGTCAGCTTCCCACATCACTGGGATTACAGGCTTGTGCCAATACAGGCATGTGCTTGGCTATCTAACTTTTTGTTGTTCATGTTAAAATAATATTTTTCTCATGATCTAGAGATTATCTCATTTTTAAAATTACCAATATGCATACCTTCTTAAAAATTTAGTCTCAAGCATGTTATTTTGATGTTCTAGTTATAACATTATTGCTTGAAACCCAACTGTGATATTTAGAAATATTTTCAAGTTGGCAGTTACAGCAGCAGATGATCTAGGCCTTTTATATTTACCTACTCTTGTATTCCCTCAAATTGTTTGGGATCCCTAGGTAACTAACATCAGCATCACACAGGCTGTACTGTTTGAATTTATATCTTGCTTTAGCATTTCAGTTAGTTGTAGCTGTCATGTGAGGAAAATGGGTCTTTAGCTTTAAGAATTCACTCTAATCTTGGCACACCTATGCTCTCTTTGAGTACATTGTTTGCCTTGTTCTTCATTTTTATTTTGTGCAGGTAACATAGGACATAATTTCTTTCAACTAAGAAATAAGCTTGGTTCTCTTCTGATTAATTTTTAACAAGATTTAACAGTTTTTGCAACTTAATCACATGTTCTCTGATTAAACTAAATGCTTAGCTGATGGTTCTCAAGTTTAGTCAAACCATTAGTTTTACTCCTTGATAGGTTCCCTATGGAAATGCCTTAGCATATTGTATCAGGTTCAAATTCAAGGATGTTTCTGTCAGCAATATTCACAATAATTCAAAAATGGAAACAACCCCGAAACACCTTCATTAGTCAGATGGATAAATATACTGCAGTCTGTTGGGTGAGAGAAGCCTTACAAATAAGGATACTTGTTGTAGTATTCCATTTATCTGAAATTCAAAACTACTAAAATTATGTTATTTAGTCATGCATATTTGCTCTGAGAATTGTGAGAAAGTAAATACCATAAAAATCAGGATAGTGGTTAAGGAAGATTTGACTGGAAAGGAGAATGTGGAAACCTTTGGAGCTTGGTAAGAAGATTGTGTTTCACAGCTTGGACAGTGGTCACACAGAAATTTGCTTTATAAAAATTTATCTATCTATACTTTTGTGTTTCTTTTTGTATGGTTTTTTTGTTTGTTTGTTTTTGTTTTTGTTTTTGTTTTTTACAGGAAGTACCCACGGTTTTTAAATAGGAGAAAATGAATAATTAGTTCTCTGGAGTGATCTTCACAGAAGGAAATTTTTTGAAAAGAGAAAGCCCTCTGCACTCTCTTTCAATCAAGCTGAGTCAAATAGCTCTTTCAAGCCTCCTGTAGCTATCATTACACAAAAGTTCTCTTTGTGAGACAAAGGCAGAAATCTGGTTCTCAGCTGTTTGGATTGTATATGTTACCATAGTGCTTTTTTAGTACTCCTAAAGCCTTGCGGTCTCTGCTCCACGTTGAGACTCAATGATTAGAGACTTTTCTTTAATGATATATATTTTTAAATGATAGGTATTTTAGAATTCTTTAATTATAGGCTATTAGTGATACATTGAACTTGATAATAACCTTAAATAATTTAATAGTGATAATAGTAGCAGGTAATTATTATTTAGCACTTATTCGCCAGTACTGTTCAAAACTTTTTCATATATAAAATTATTTAATATTCAAGTAATTTCTCAAAGTTTAATTAATTTAAAAATAGATGCCTAGTTGGGTATGGTGGCACATGCCTATAATCCTAGCAGCTCGGGAAGGTGAGGCAGGAGGATTGCAAGTTCTAAGCCAGACTTAGCAACTTAGCTAAGGCCCTGTCTCAAAATAAAATATTAAAAAGGACAGGGCCATAAAGAAAAATAAAATTACGGCATTTGCAGGTAAATGGGTGGAGTTGGACTGAATGTTTTCTTTGATAAGTGAATGTTGATACATAACGGGGGAGGGTGAGGCAAGAATGGAGGAACTTTGGATTGTATAGAGGGAAATGAGGGGGGGAGGAAAGATAATGGAATGAGACAAACATCATTACCCTATGTACATGTATGATTACACAAATGGTGTGACTCTACAGCATGTACAACCAGAGAAACGAAAAGTTGCACCCATTTGTGTACAATGAATTGAAAAAATATTTTAAATTTGAACATATCATATGAACATTAGTATATATTTCATATTTTTAACACAAGTTCTAGTATTTTCCAAAATTAGAGGACCCAGAAAACATTTTCTTAAACTGAATATAAGCATTATTTTGTTTTAAAAAAAGGGGGAGAAGGCTGGGAATTTGCTCAGTGGTTAAGGTCCTTGTGTTTAATTCCTGATACCAAAAAAAAAGCTCAATCTATGCATTCAATAAATATTAATTAGACATCTACAATATATGTACAAGTATTATTTTAGCTATTGGAGCTTTAAAAGTGAATGGGAGGACTGAAGTTGTGACTCAGTGGTAGAGCACTTGCCTAGCATGTGTGAGGCACTGGATTCGATTCTCAGCACCACATATAAATAAATGAATAAAATAAAGGTCCATCAATACCTTAAAAAAATAAATAAATAAATGAGTCAACCAGGCACCATGGCTCACACCTGTAATCCCACCAACTCTGGAGGCTAAGGCAATAAGATTGATTATGAATTTGATTGTGAATTGAGCATTTATGAGACCTTGCTTCAGCGTAAAATAAAAAGGATGTAACTCAGTGGTAAAGCACCTTCAAGTTCATTCACCAGTAAAAAAATAAATAAATAAAATAAATAAACAAAACAGTAAGTGAGGCATAGAAAGCTTTGCATTAATGGAGTTTACATTCTCTTCAAGGGACCAAAGTTAAAAAGCTAATAATATGTTAGGTAGTGGTAAGCCCACTAAAGAAAAATAAAATAATTTTTTTCTTAGTTAATAATTTTGTGACATTCTAACTGCAGCCTAGCTTTTCATTTTCTCTCAATGAAAATAAAAGAATTTAAGGTGATAGGAAACAGCAAAGGTAGTATGTAACTGAACAGAAATGAGATTAAGCTGTGTAAATTTTATGTGTCTCTAAAGAATGTGTGTGCATGCCTGTAATCTTAGTTGCTCTGGAGGCTGAGGCAGGACGATCTCAAACTTAGCAAGACAGTGTCTAAAAATAAAATGTATAAAAGGACTGGGGATGTAGCTCAGGGGAGGATGTTTACCTAGCATGCACAAGGCCTTCAGTCCAATCCCCAGTACCACACACAAAGAAAGAAAGAAACCATGTGATAACCTAAGAGTGAGATCATAGAGTTTTAGAACACCACAAACACCTTTTTAAAATAAAAGACCAGATAGTAAATATTTAGGTTTTGCAGGCTACAGGGTTTTTGTTGAACTACTAAACTCTGCCATCGTAATATGTAAATGAATGAACTTGCCATGTTTCCACAAATCTTTATTTACTAAATGGGTAGCAGGTTGGATTTGGCTTGTGGGACTGTAATTAGCCGTCCTCTGGGCAGAGCATATGAAGTTTGTACATTATGGTAAGGACTTCAGGTTTTGTTTTAAAGGTTGGCGAAAGTTTTGAGCAATAAATTACAGTTTTCTGATGTGTTTTTATAAGCTGATCCTTAGATCTTTAGTATACTATAGAACAACTAGAAGAGTTTTCAAAGTCTGTGTTTATACTGTTTTATTATTATGTTTGAGAGTTAGTAATTTGTTACTATTATGTGCCAGATCTGTGTTGGGAATTAAGTTATTGATAATATACCTCCCTACTTTGACTAAACCCTAAATTCCTAGATTTATCACATTTGTCTTTGTAATCCTTGGGAAGTTACTAGTACCATGCCTGTTGCAAACTAAATATTTAAAGGGATTAGTACACTTCCTCAGGGAAAGGTAGACATAATATAATGAGTAGTTGCAGTATACCTTCATATAGATATGAATATGTGGAGAGGAGAGATAGCAAAACCGTTTAGATGATAAGAGAAGCGAAAATCAGTTTTAGACATGGTGAAAATAAGCCTCTATGGGGTTTTGGAAGAGGATATTTGGATAGTAGTTGGGCATGTAGGGTTCTGGAACCTTAGTGCTAGATTTGGCATCAACATTTAGAAATTATTCAAATGTAGCAAGTAGTCAGAGCCATTAGAAAGGAGTTTGTTTTGTTCTGACAGAACTTTTGAAGATTAACACACATTTAGATTATAATCAGGGAGAAGAAAGTCAATGAAAGGCAGAGAAGAAAGTAATGAGAAAGCACATAGGAGGAGGAGGAGTAGCCTGAAATTTAAAGGAGTAAAGTTTGAAAAAAGAGTTAAGAAACTTTAGATTAAATTTGGTCAGTGGGCCCATCTATAACAAAAAACTATTCAGGATATAAGGTCATGAGGACAAAGAGAAAAGACTGCAGTAGAAAATAGATGTCAACACAAATTTGGAAGATATAAAACAGATAATTTACTAATAAGAGATACAGGTTTCTAAACTTTATTTTTTTTAATGGCCTAAAGAATGGTGAAGAAAAAGGGGGAAAAAAGTTAAACCTATGGCTTAGTTATCAGTGGTACTAGTACCTCCAAGGAAGGGCAGGAGTACATGGTGATACTTAAATCAAGGTTGAAAATTTATACAAGGAATGGTTTGAGCCTCATTTTCCTTACCCCACTATGTGCAGACAGGCAAGATTCCTTGCACAAAAAGACCTGAAATTTGCTGTCTGGAACTGAAACAGAGAATCTGTAGATTGGGGTACTTCAAATGTTGCTGAGGGTAGGATGGCATGAGCACCTTAGTGGGGGGAAAAAGTGGGAGAAATAAATGAAACCCTCTGCAGGAAATCAGAATGCTCAGGACCAAGTTTATGCTCCTCAGAAAGGTAGTTAGAAGATTCTACTCCAGAGAAACTCATCAAAGACCAAATGTTTCTAAACTATATCTTTTCCAAGGACATTTAAAGATTTCCCCATAAATTGCCACCGTGTCACCACCGTGTCACCTAACAGGTAGTAAGCCTACTCATGCATATTGAAATATTGAACTGTGTCAGTTTTTTTTTTTTTCCCCGGTGATGGTGCCGGGGATTGAACCCAGGACCTTGTGCATACAAGGCAAGCATTCTACCAACTGAGCTGTATTCCCACCCCTGGGTCAGCTTTTTATTGCTTCACCCTTCAATATAAAGAGATAGCCAAGATGACCAGACTCTTGAGGAAATTCTCTATTGAGGAAAACAGAGATAAAAAACAAACAAACAAAATGTGACTAGGGAAGAAACCGGAAACAAGAATCAGAAAAAAAACTCTTTTAAAAAAATTAATTTCAGAAAGATAAATGTTTCATGGACGAAACAAGATAAAAATATTATGTATGTATGTATACATTTGTGTGGTAATGGGGATGGAACCCAGGGCCCTTTTGTATGCTGGGCAAGAGATCTGCTAGGCACTGAGCTACATTTCTACCCCTTTTTAATTTTATTTTGAGACAGATTCTCACTAAGTTGCCCAGGCTAGCCTCATGCTTGGCATACTCCTGCTTCAGCCTCTAACATAGCTGGAATTAAAGGTGTGTGCCACCACACCTGGCTGAGGTGATGTAATTTTTTTGAAGGAACAAGTACAAGTTAAATTTTTAAAAAGTAAAAATGTAACCAGATACAGTGGCACATTACTATGATTCTAGTAACTTGGGAGGCTGAGGCAGGAGAATCATAAGTTCAAAGCCAGGCTCAGCAACTTAGTGAGACCCTGTCTCAAAATGAACAATAAAAAGACTAGGAATAGGATGTAGCTCAGTAGTAAAGCGCCTCTGAGTTCAAAACCTAGTGCCAAAAAGAAGGAGGAGAAGGAGAGGGAGGGGGAGGAAGAAGATAAAGGAGAAAAATTGTGATATTAGATTTTTTTTAATCACAAGGGTTATGTAGGAGAAAATAGAGGCAATATTCCAGAAAATAAATAAAATGACAAACTTTTTTTTCTTTAAAAAAAAGGGGAGAAGTATAAGAAAATTCACCATAATTGAAAGTTACAGCTTGTAAACTAAAAAGATGCCCTGAATGCCTAGCACAATGTATTTTTAGAGATCATAAACTAAGCCTGCCACAAAAAGTCATACACTTTATTATTCTATTTATATGAAATATCCAGGATAGGTAAATCCATAGAAATGGAAAGCAGATGGGTCACTTCCAGGGCCTGGAGAGGTGCAGTGAAGAATACGTGATTAATGAGTATGGGACTTCTTTTGAATGATAAAAATGTTTTAGATCTAAACAGAGATGGTGGTTGCACAGCTTCATGAATGTACTAAATGCTACTGAATTGATCCTTTAAAATGGTCATGGTAGGCGAATTTCATCTCAATTAAGGGGGGGGGAAAAGGCCATATACTGAGTAATTAGATATTTAGAGCACCCAGGATAGAGGGAAAATTGAGAAAACTCCCAGAGAAAAACAAAGGCTCTCATTAATCATAATAAGCCTAATTATAATTTAGTAGCAAGTAAGCTCTGGGATCCCTTTTTTCCCCTTCTCCCCCTTCCCTCCTCTCTAAAACCTGAAATCTTTTTTTTTTTTTTTTTTTTTTTTTTTTTTTTTTTTTCCAAAACCTGATATCTTGGGGAGGAAGGGAAAAAAATAACAGAATGAATCAAACAACATTACCCTATGTAAATTTATGATTATACAAATGGTATGCCTTTACTCCATGTACAAACAGAGAAACAACATGTATCCCATTTGTTTACAATAATAAAAAAAAGGAAAAAAAATGTTTAAGTTTAAATAAAGCAAAACAGACTTGTAATTAGAAAAAAAAAACCTGATATCTTTAAAAAATTTTTTTAATTGTTTTTGTTGTAGATAGATACAATACCTTTTTATTTATTTATTTATTTATTTGGTGCTGAGGATTGAACCCAGTACCTCACACATGCTAATAAGCAAACACTCTACCACTGAGCTACAATACAGCCCCAAAACCTGAAATCTTAATAGCTTAATTTGACAAACATTTCTTACTCATGGTACGTGTGCATGACGGGGACAACACACATTTTCACTCAGGGATCTAGATTGATGGAACTTGCCATCTTATAATGTTACTGTCTTCATGTTTTCAGAGTTCCTATAGTAGAAGGTGAGAGGGGGTAGAATAGTCCCATTCTCTCTTAAGTGCTTTAGCCCAGGCTAGCATGCATTCTAGACTTTCCTCAGTTTTAAGGAGTTGAGACATAAAGTCCTCCTAGGTACTCAGAAAGAACAGTTGGAAGCAGGTAAACTGAACACAAGAAGTCTCTACTATGCATGCATGCTAAAGAATAGGACTCAACCTATCATCAGACTCACCTTCCAGGTAGAAGCTAGAAGACAATATTGTGTAAGAAAGGAAATAAAAGACTTCCAAAAGTCTAAAGAAAATTTTTTCTTATAGAATTATGTCTCATCAAACTGTCAATCAAATAAATGTGAGGCTGGAACATTAATAACATTTGAGGAACAAAGTCACAAAAACTTTTACACTCTGTCCACCTCTTTTCAGGAAATTATTAGATGTGTTACGAAAAACAAGGATAAAACAGGAAAGAAAGATTTAGAATCTAGGAAGTGGGAATTTTGTACAGAATACAACACAGGCTAGAGCAGTAAGATTAAGAGATTGAGCAGGATACAGTGCACATACCTATAATCCCAGCTACTCGGAGGCTGAAGAGGAGGATCCCAAGTTCCACACGAGCCTTGGCAATATAGAGAGACCCTGTTTCAAAATAAAAAGTAGAAACTGCTGGGCATATAGCTCAGTGGTAGAGCTTAGCTCCTGGGTTCAATTTCCAGCAACCCCCCCACACACACACACACAGATTACAAGATTGAGAGAAAGTAGAGATGGATAGATAATGTGATAAAGTACCTGGATATTTGACAGTATCTAGGAATTTTATTGTTTTACTAAAACTTGGATATATTTTTAAAAATCAGTAAAACAAAAAGAATAGTGATTATAGACTAGCAAAATATAATTCTTTTGAGGATAATAGTAAAATGATTCTGTATAAGATTGTCAGTAAGTAATGTCTCAAATGGAAGAGTTTTAAAATCAGTTTTATTATTTAGTAATATAAATGTAAATAACAAAAAAATAACTAAAAGTTAAAAGTTGTTTCTTGTAGGAAGGAAGTGAATTTCAGGAATAGAATAGAGTAGAACAGAGGACAGGTGGGACAGTGTTTTTTGTGTTTTTTTAAAAATATTTCTAGTTGTAGATGGACACAATGTATTTTGTTTATTTAGATTTTTTTTTTTAATGTAGTGTTGGGGGTCGAACCCAGTGCCTTCTAGGCAGGTGCTGTACCACTGAGCCACAACTCCAGCCCCTAGGATAGTGTTTTAGTCAGCTCTTTTGCTGCTGTGATTGAAGGACACAATCATAGAGGAGAAAAGATTTATTTAAGGGCCCATGGTTTCATAGATACTTAGTCCATAGAAGACTGGCTCCACTCCTCAGGGCTTGAGGTGAGGCTGAACATCATGGTGGGAGAGTATGGCAGATGGAAGCTGCTCAGATGGTGATCAGGAAGCAGAGTGAGACTCCACTTTGCCAGATACAAATATATACCCCATAGCCATGCCCTCAATGAAATCACCTCCTCCAGCCACACCCCACCTGCCTCCAGTTACCACTCAGTTAATTTCATCGGGGATTAATTCTCTGATTATGTTAAGGCTGTAACCCAATCATTTCTCCTCCAAACTGTATTGTCTCTCACGAGAGCTTTTGGGGGGACACCACATCTAAACCATAACAGACAGCCTACATTTTACTTGTAGGACTTTTTAAATTATCTAACTCTTTTACTTTGAATTCTTGTTTTTAAGAAAACAGGGACAAATAGTCGGTAAGAAATGAAAGTTATGTGAAGTAGCTATGGTCTATAGCAGACAAAAGTTTGTAGTGGTTTCAGTGACTGAATGGTAGGTATGGACTGAGTTGCAGTTGGTTGAATAGTAAAAGACTAGAACAGTTATTTCACGTACTGCAAAAGTTGATTGAAGATGCTGGGTTCAGTAGCACACATCTGTAATCCCAGTGACTTGAGAGGCTAAAGCAGGTGGGTCACAAGTTTGAGGCCAGATTTGGCATCTCAAAATACAAAATAAAAAGGACTGGAGGTAGCCAGCACAGTGCTGCTCACCTGTAATCCCAACAACTCAGGAGACTGAGACAGGAGAATTGCAAGTTTAAGGCTAGCAATTTAGCAAGACCCTGTCTCAAAATACAAAATAAAAAGGGCTACGGATATTACTCAGAGGTGAAGCAACCCTGAGTTTAACCCCCAGTACTACTTTTTTTAAAAAAAGAGTAAATTAGTAAATTGAAGGAGATCAGCTGGCATATGGAATTTTAAAAAGGGATATTCAAAATAGTTATTCTCTTCAGTAAAATGTAGAATATGAAAGTATGACTTTAAATAAATTTAAAAAGAAGATATATTATACCTTTACTGAGAATCCTCCATAAAACAAAACTTTTTTATTTAAGTTGTAAAATTTTTCATTTTCCTGAAGTATGTTCTGTATAAGCATCTCTGCTGAATTGTATCAGCAAGGAAAAGTAAAGTATTAGTATAATTTTTATTCCTTGTCTTAAGTAAAATAGAACTCTTATTTCAGCTCAGTATCCTTGATTTAAAGAAGGTTGCATTGTTTCCTCTGATTTCTTCATAAAAATATCTAGACTTAACTTTTTTTTTTTTTAGGATTTTAAATATTTATTTTAGAGAATAGTATAGTTAGACTGGACTTGATTTCAACTAGGAATAAACCAATAATTAAATCCTGTTTCAAGTGGAAAATATAACCTGTCTAGAACCTTTTAAAAATATATCAGTATTATACAAAAACAAACTGATTTATTGCCATCAATAGCAGTTTATTATCTACTAATAACGAGTAGAGGTTAATTTTTTAACCTTCAGAAGCTATGGAAGCAAGGTATTTTTGTGTAGGCCATTTCATAGATTTTAAATGTTCTCACACAAAAAATTGTAAGTACGTGAGGTAAATACATACAGTATTTCAATTTAGTCAATTCACAATGTTTCAATTTAGTCAGTTCACAATGACTTACTTATTAAATAAGGTGAAATCTAATGAAAATAAAATGCAATTGTCTCCCTACCCACAGTTTTCTGCTTTAACCTGATTGTTCTATCATAGTTTAAATTCTCTTAGTTCCCCTTCCAGGTTCTCGTTTTTGTTCAAGCTTGGTCATAGGAGTAATGTTATCATCTTTAAATTTGGTCATGGAATGTGTTACCCTGCCTTGCTCAGGGAAATGCGGCTCCGTTTGGGCTTGGATAGTAACATTTATTTTCTTTGGCAGAGAAGCTGATCGTAGAGGGGCATCTAACCAAAGTGGTAGAAGAAACAAAGCTTTCAAAAGGTTCGTTTCTAGTTTTTCTATGGTTTTTTAGAGTTCTTCGAGATAATGAAGATAGATAATTCTAAAATTTCAAGGTCATAGTACTTTAACCATCAGTTATTTCTTGCAGCTTACAAAATGGCAATCTAGTAACAATATCAGATATCATGTAAAATAGTTGGATTTCTGTTTTAAGAAAGATATCTTGGTTGGGAAGTTTCTTTTAAAGTGGACATGTATGTGTGTTGTTTTTGTTTTTTGAAAGTTAATGCTTGTTATAGATTTCTTCAGGCATTAAAATTGTGTTGTGATCTGTCTCACTTCCAGTATTATTTTCAACTTTGATCTCAAAATTTTAATCAAACACAATGTAAATCTTACATGTTAGGGGAAATGCTTGCAGTTTCACTTGAAGGTTATAGTGCCTTTAAAATTCCATATATTTCCTTTTTTGTTGATTTTTGACATCTCAGTTTGATTTAAACAAAAGTAGTGACTTTTGTCTGTGCAGAATTGTCTTATATTTTGTATTGAATAGTCCAGCAATTGCCCAGAGTAGTTGTTGTATTAATTTTTTCCATTATAGTTGTCAGGCTTACAGAAGAAAAGTGAGTTTTAAAGCATCATTTTGTCAAGTTACTTTTCTGCATAAGGAAATTAGGCAAATAAATCTGTGTGGGATGTACTCATTGTCATAGTAGAACTTCCGTCAGACTTTGCCAGTGTAAAATTTAAAACTAGCAATCCTTTTGGTCAGTTAAAACAATGAATGATAAAAATTTGATACTTAATTTTACTATATTTTGTCATGTTAAAATAAGTGGATTCGTTGGCTTTTTAAAATATCCAAACAGATGTTGTTATTTCAGATATCTGGTAGCTTCTATTCTGAAATTCCTTTCACCACAGATACCTTATATGGAGAAAGAATGCATAGAATATGCATCACTAATATTGTTCTGACAAACAGGCATTGAGTTTCAGAATAACGAACTATTTTTAGTACAAATGGCAATTTATTTCATCTTATTAAAGGGAGATGAGAGCATACTTTAAAATAGCTTTTTACTTCACCACCTAAATACCTATTCAGATTAGTTGGTTGAGTAGCCTGCACTTTGAAGTGGAAGTAAAGCTTGGGGGAGGGGAGGAATCAGTGCTTCTTTAAAGAAAAGTGCCTTGCTGTTTTAGTGCTTCTATTTAATGCATTCTAAATTTCAGTATGTTTGCTTCAAATTTTGTGCCATTATTGAAAAATCTTTGTGCAGTATTGCTGATTTTCTTATGAAATCTGTGTGTAAAATATGCATTGATAGTTTTAAAGAATATGTTTTTGATTCAGCAATTCCACTTCTGGGGTTTTATTTTAAGGAACAAATTGGACAAATGTGTAAGGATATTTGTTTCAGTGTTGTTTTTTGTTTTGCTTTTGGTGCTGGAGATTGAACTCAGGGTGCTCTACTACTAAGCTACTTCCCTAGCCCTTTTCATTTTTTTAAAAATTTTATGAGAGGCTCTCTAAATTGCTGGAGCTGGCCTTTGAACTTACCATCCTCCTGCCTCAGCCACCTGAGTAGCTGGGACTACCAATGACTTGCTCATTGTTATTTTAAAAGGAAAGAAAGGAAACCATAAGAGTCTAATAATAAGGACATTTATTAAATAAATTATGGCAAGTAAGTCCATGCCAGTGAATAAAATTAATCTTTTAAAAATGAAAATATAGGCAGACTTTGTAGCTTGCCTGGCATGTGTGACGCACTGGGTTCAGTTCTCAGCACCACATATAAATAAGTAAAATAAAGGTCCATTGACAACTAAAAAATATTAAAAAAAAAAAAGAAGAAAGAAAATATAAAGATAAATTTTATATACACAGGTATTTTTCTGTCAGTAGTCAACATTTTATTAGCACTTCTCACAGTGCTTTAATCTTTAGAGCAAACTGGATAACTAAAATATATTTTAAATGTTTTCAGTCTGCCTATAAAGCTCTTTTTTAAAAAAATTTGGTTAAATTGTCTCTTTTTTTGAAATGGTTTCTTTGGTGATATTTTTGGTGAAATTTCTTTTTTGCATTGAAAATATCAGTTGCTAGAAATTGACAATTACAAACTGTTACAGTCTTAGTATTTTCCTCTAGAGGTTTCACCTAATGTAGTGTATAATCATAAGTTGTATATGTTTTCTGTTTAAGGGCTAACTCAGTGTAGTCATTACAGTAGCTTTGGAGTAAAAGTAGAAAGAATACACAAAGATAATTTTACCATTAAAAAACTATATGCTTTCAGGCAACTTACTGTGCCTCTTTAAACTTCCATTTCCTCATTTGTAAAATGAAATTTCACTTGTCAGATTGTTGTGGGAATTTGATGAAATCTGCTTATTAAGCAGGAAACACTATTTTCAGTTTTAACAAATGTTAATTCTTTACCCTTCTTTATATTTAACTTTGTTTTCTTTCCAAGTAATGGTTTCAGTGGTACAGGAAATGGTATATGACCAGTAAATTTGTTTTGCCCATCTGTGTTTATATCTACTCAAAGATATCTTTCTTTAGGATTCCCAGTTTGAAAACAGTTTTGGTATCGATTTGGTAGCTTTCTTCCATTTTCTGTATATTGTTGGTATATATCTTATTATCAGTATTGCAGAGATAATCAGTAATGGCTGTGGGTTGTGGGATGGGGAGTGTTACAAGGAATTGAACTTGGGTGCTCTATTCCTGAGCTATATCCTCAGCCCTTTTTAATTTTTATTTTGAGTTGCTGAGTTGCCAGTCTGGCCTCAAACTTTGATCCTCTTGCCTAAACCTCCCAGGTCTCTGAGATTGTAGGCATGTTCTACCATACCTGGTGATTTTTTTTTTTTTTTTTTTTAATACTAGAAAGTTAGGTGCCACCTCATAACTGAAGAATAGATATTTTGAAAATAAGTAAATGCTCTAACTGAAGAATAGATGTTTTGAAAATAAGTAGAAGTCTAACATTCATTTGTTTGATCCTGTGTTTCATTCTTGAATAGAGTTGGTTTGCCTTTATTTAATAACTGTAGTATCAGGCCACAACAATTATTGAATGTCATTTGACTTGCTAAAAACTTGCATTCTTATTCCAAAGTAGATATGTGCCTTCAATCAAGTTCCTTCCTTCCTTCCTTCATCTCTTTCAGCACTGCTCTGTGCATGGAAAATATAACAGTTAATGAAACAGAGAAAAATCTGTGCTCTACATTTTAGTGAGATTTTTTTTATTTTATTTTTTTATTTAATTTATTTTTATTGTAAACAAATGGGATACATGTTGTTTCTGTTCGTACATTAGTGAGATCTTGATGGAAGATTTGGTGCTCCACATTTAAGACAATTTTATATCACAAGCTAATATTCTAAATATAGGACAAAAGTTCCTTCTAAGCCAAAAGAATACTTTTGAAAATATACACTTGCTGTCCTTCAAAGTCAAAATCATAAAATTGCCAAAGATTTTAAAATCAGGGAATAGCCATTTTCCCATCTATTCTTCCAGAATGTTTCTTTTTCTACCCATTTATAGAGATTGGGTGTATAAGCCTATTTTATTTGAGAATGTAACTTTGTGATCAAAACTAGAACATTCAGAAATGTCTGTCAATGGCACACCATAAATGTAACAGAGGTCACAGATTAGGTTCCCATGGGCCTTGATGATCAGTAATTTCACTTCTAATCTAACTTCCCTGTCTCTCAGCAGTTGACTTTTTGACTACAAATGGCAAAAGAGAAAAGAAGCAAAGGTTTTCACAAATTAAACCACAAATTCTAGGGGTATCTTAATATGAAATATCCTTAACAAGTTACATTTTAATATATTAAGTATTTTGACAGTAATGGTGGTTTTAGATGTATTTCTAATTTCTTTCAAAATGAAGAATATCTCTTAATTAGAAAACAATGTATATTCACTACAAAAATGAAATAATATATGACTATATAAAATTAATAAGTGTTCACTATGAACCCTTCTGCATGGGGTTATGTTATACATTCTACTCTTTTACTTAATAGTAATAGCGTATTTGAATATTTTCCATTTCATGGTATACACATTTTATTTTCCCATAATGAACAATACTATATTGAGTATTAATAAACCTTACATATACCATACATAGACTATTGTTTCCTTAGAGTACTAGAGATGAGTTTGCGTGTTTAAAATTTTGATATATTTCCACAAATAGTATAAACACTTAATATTATAAGAAATAATCATATGCTTAGTGAATGTATAATCCCACTAGGGAAATAAGATATATACACACAGATTCAGGCATGGTAGCTCATGCCTATAATCCCAGCAACTCAGGAAACTGAGCAGGAGGATTGCAAGTTTGAGGCCAGCCTCAGCAACTTTCAAAAGACCCTTTCTCAAAAATAAAAGAAAAAGTATGATTAATTGTAAATAAATAAATATGACAGAAAATTAGTAACAAAAAGGAACAGCATCCTGGAGAAATGAAAACTATCTTAGAGATAATGGGGGCTTCAGCTTTATCTCACAGAATGAATAGGCCAAATAAAGAGGATGGCTATTGAGTGTAGGAAAATACTTACTCAAGCAAAAAATTATAAACTATTATGAACTGGTATGCCTAACCCTATAAAGAAACTGGCATCACTCAAGCCAAAGTCCTGTGGGAATTAATTGAGGGACTAATGGCTAAATTCTGCAATGTAAAGTTTGGCTGAGGGCTTGTGGAGAATGAGGAGATGCTAGAGGATTTGGGGCAGAAAAATTGCCTTCTCTGTAAATGCTGTCCTAAAGAATAGCATAGTATATGTGGATATGCCATTACAGGTGAGAATCTGGAGCCTAATTAATTGCCAGTCATCTTTAATAAACTGTTGGCCTTTAATTAGGATTTTTGAGAGCAATTATTTGAAAACTAGACCTATAGTGTCTTCATTGGACCTCGCAGAGTATCCCTTGCAAATAAGTTCTAAACTTTTTAAAAAGTTTTTCCTCAGTGTGAATCATGGTTATGTTTTCTAAAGAAATAGATTGTTATTTTCTTATTCTAAAGGATATTTTATAACAAATATGATTCTTTTAGGTTTTATTATGTGAGTATAAATATTACTAAGGCAGCCTTCTAGCTAGTGTTTTTATATAATAAAGACTTTTCCTTTCATCCTCTTCATACAGTGTCCACATTGTACTGGGAATTTTGCTATATTTGTTGCAGCTCTCTGAATACTTCAACAAAGCTTGCTTCATTATTTTTTCCAGTTGGCAAGTGAACAACAGCCTTGAACAAAAAAGCCCCAGCCCTCTGCATAGTAGACACAATCCACATTATAATTTAAAGTGAGCTACGTGTAATAACCAGCATTCCATTTTGGACTAGGGTGGTGACAAAGTAAGATTCAGTGATCTCAGTTAATTTTAAAATCTCTTCATAATAGTAGATTTTGAGCATTCATACCCTGAAGCTATTTCTTTGATATAAGGTATTTAATTATAACAAGATTTTTACTTTTATGTTTTTCTTGATAGAAAACCAGGCAAGAGCAAAGGAATCTGACTTATCAGATACTCTGAGTCCAAGCAAGGAGAAAAGCAGTGACGACACTACAGGTGAGTTTTAACCTACTGTTTACAAATCTCCAGTTGTTAATAGCAGGTTAGGTACACAGGTGGATGGAGATTTCCAACTTTGTGTTTAGGGAAGAAGTAGTGCTTTCATTGTCAAGTCACTCCCTTAACTCTTAGATATTTCGTTAAAAACTTTTTTGAACTATCTAAATACAGTAGCTGTGTAAATGTGGTTACTTGTTTTGATAATAATAGATTGCTGATAATTCTGAGTGCTCTCTATAATTATCTCTTTTTTCACCTTTCTTTAGACGCCCAGATGGATGAGCAAGACCTAAATGAACCTCTTGCTAAAGTGTCCCTTTTAAAAGGTACTTTAATAGTTTTTATAACATTATAAACCAGGGCATCAGATTCACCTTTCACCAGAAAAATCTGTGCCATATATTGTGTGAAGTTTTAAGTTTTAGTTAAGAGTTTAAAATAGATTCTGTAAAGTAGCAGGAACTAAAATCTAAAGTGTTGATGTTGGTGCCCAGTACTTTAAAAAATTATATTTAACATTTAGAATAATTTGGATCAATTAAGATGATGACGGGCAAAACAGTAAGTGGTAGAACATGAAGTACAACTAAGTGTGTTTCTTACCAGAACTTAGCACTTTTAACATAATAATGATAAGGTAAAAACCTTAACGTTCTAGAATCACCTGTTTGCTGTTTTCCTATGATAGCAGTACAAGTTTCCTAATTTCCCTGGTTCTTGGGGCACTCGTCAAGAAATTTTGGATTGAGAAATTTGAGATATGGCTAAAATAAGCATTGCATGTAATTAACTCTTTTACTTGTCTCACCTCTAAAAAGGAAGTACATTTATTTCTTGATATTTGTTTAGATAAAATGGTAGGAAATAAATCAATATTTATGAAAGTGTCTTTAAAGTACATTGGAGTGCCTTATTGATAAACCTGTGATTGTCAGCACTTAATTCCCTTTTATATTGCCTTATTATACACAAGAAAAATTGACATATAATATCAGCCCAGTGTGTTAAGCATGTCGCAAGTGGTAGACTGACAAGAAGAAACTGGGACCAGAGCAACAGTAATAACCTGAGGAAGTTTCTTTTTGAAGAAGTACCTATTGTTTTGGCTGGGGTATTAAGAGATATCATAGTCAGACCCTGACCTTTAACATTATATTTGAAAGGAGACCTAATTTTACCCTACAGGACCCAGCTGCTGGCCTAGTTGTATTAGTTTGGACCGCCTTCCTTTCTTTTATTCCCCATGGATACTGAAAATTATAAGACTTCCTGTACTATTACCTTTGATTGAATTCCACAACCAGGGAACTTCCTGAAGTCTGCTGGCCCAGGCAGCCAATTGTTCCTAAGTTTGATCATGGTTTCCAACACATTTACTGATCGATACTCTTAGGGGACCTTTGATGTTAATGAGGCATGCTTTTTTCCTAGTGTCATGGTAATAAATATGTTAATGTTTGTACAAGTCCAGAAATCTCATCCCAGAAATGCAGTACTGTTATTGTATAAAATGTTGTTTCTGATACCGAAAAAATATATCAGAACCTGTGGGCATTTGTGGAAACATGGAAAAGCAAGAAGGGAAATGAATGAATAATAAACATCCCGCATACAAAAGGAGCAATTTTTATGGTCTTTTTTTTCTTTATTTTAAGTTGTCGATGGACCTTTATTTTATTTACTTTTATGTGGTGCCTCACACATGCTAGGCAAGCACTCTACCACTGAGCCACAACCCCAGCCCTTTTATGGTCTTTTGTACTACAAAAATTTCCCAGAAATCTTTTTTGCAGCCAAGTACAGTTTAGTTTGTAAGTAGCATTTAGTGCTTTTGTCACTTTTATTTTTGTCAGTCTATTCTACATTTAATTTTAATCCCATTGCCTACCATAATGCCAGTTATTCATTTAAACTTAGTTATTTGATGAATTAATTAATAATAAGCCTCTTACATCTAAGTTATAAAGCCTCAAAAGCGTTAGGAAAGTAACACATTCTAGCCACAGTGCTGTCAATCCTGACTTTGCCATTTATTTGCAGTATGTCATTGGGCAAATTGCTTAACCACTCTGTGCTTTAGCATTTATTTTCCTCATTTATTAGATTGGGAAAAACTGACTTTGTAGAATTATTGTGAGGAGTACATGCAACAATATACATGGACCATATACTATATTGGTAACATAACATGTCAACCACCATAATGAAACACATGATAGTGGTGGTAATGGTTGATAGAACCAGACCTATCTGTTGAAGAACTGAGTAACTCTTCATGAACAGAATAAAATTGTGGGGTTTTAAAATATTTCCTACTTTATCTTTTAGGGAAAAGCAGTTATTGGCAGTGGATATTTCCAATAAATAATGCATTTACTTATCCAGATGATGTCAGGAAAAAATTATTTTTTAATCTGTGAGTGTCACAGGAAAGCTAAAATCTGTTAAAATGACAGATGCAGACTCCCCACAATGTAGCCTTAGGAGTGGTAGAGTGGGGGTGGGCAGGGAGAGAAAACTGTGAAAGAGAATTTGAGATTTGAATATGCATGATATATGTGGAAGGAAGGTGGGTATGCACATACTGCTAGTAATTCTTTCAGGGCCATCAATGAAGATGGGTCAGAATTTCCTTAACCTTGCTTTAACTAAAGTGACAGAACCCTCAAATTTTTCCTTGTTATTTCTATATGATGACCAACTTTTGTTAATGAAATAATATCTTTATCAATACCTATTGAGAGATTTTGCAGATTGATTTTAAGAATAGACCCAAGTTGAGTTAGTCAGTGATCAGATATAAAGAAAAATCATCCAATTAGAAACAGGCATATTTTAGAAGAGTTTCTAAGAAATAAGCACCGTAACTCTAAATGGTGATTATGTTTTTCTTTTGTAAGAGTTTTATAAAAATAATGTATTTACTGATACATATTATAAACATTTGGGTTACGTTTGATTGTGTGTGGGTGTGCTTTATAATCTTTCCAATCTTTTCTTCAGTGTCCTGACATAATTTTCTCCTAAGGGAAGGTTATAAATTTTTAGACCTCACTGTTAACTTTTAAAGCTATAGAAAGGAATTACATGTAAGGGGCCCATTTGTTTTCCTCATCAAAATGCTTTACCCAACTTCCTGTGCTATTATTTTCATATTTAATTATTTCTCTTTTTAAAAAACCATCAAAGCTTTATTGAAAATTATCATATAATATTCTTCATGTTATTTATTCATCTAGGATTGGGAAAATAATCTAGAGTAGACTAAGCATTCTTAATGAGATGTAAATAAAATTATAATAGCAGTAGCACCTTTTTCCTGATATATTTATTTCAATCAGTTTATGCCTTTCTTCCCCCTAGTACTGGAGAACGAACCCAATGGTACTCTTCAACTGAACTACATCACCAGCCCTTTTTATTATTTTTAAGACAGGATCTCACTAAATTGTGCAGGCTGGCTTTGAATTTGTAATCCTCCTGCCTCAGCCTCCCAAGAAGCTTATAGGGATTATAGGCATGCCCAGCAACTATTTATTACTCTTTTGAAAGAGTAATAAAGAGTGGATCAAATCACAGTTTTCTGTATAATTGAAACCACCAACCTCCCTGTGGGGGGAAAAAAAAATTTTTATGGAATTCAGGATGGGCATAATAGCATATGCCTGTAATCCCAACTATTTGGGAAGCTGAGCAGGGGATTACAAATGCAAGGCTGGCCTGAGCAACTTAGACCCTGTCTTTAAAATAAAAGGAAAAGGGCTTGAGATGTATTTTAGTAGTTGAGCATTTCTTAAAAATAGTACTAACATTTACAAATATATGTTTAGAGTGGGAATAACACCTGTCTCAGGAGTCAAGTGTACAAATGCAACCATGTGGTAGAACATAAGCTCTGTGGGACAAATACAGTGAAGATAAGACTTTGGCAGACAGAAGACAATGTCCAGGTTTGGGACTTCTTTGCATGAAATTGGATGGTGGTATCAGGAGGAATTTTTAGAGAAAGTAGACCAATGAGGATGATAAAGAAGCCAACAAAAGATCCAACTGATGGATCTTTGATACAGGAATTTAAGCAGAAATGAGTGGGGCTTCTTCTTAGATGGTAGCATTATAATTGGTAATTTCTAATTATGAGAGGCCTCTGCCAAAGTTAAAGTTTGCAGTTAGGCTACCACCTGAGATTATCTCCTATGACTGCCTATATCCATGATGGGAAAAGGTTGTAAAGGTGGTTCTTAGAAGCCAAGCCTGGGACTGGGGTTGTGGCTCAGTGGTAGAACGCTTGCCTAGCATGTGTGAAGCACTGGGTTCGATCCTCAGCACCACATAAAATAAATAAATAAAGGTCCATTAACAACTTAAAAATAAATAAATAAATAAAGCCAAGCCTGGAACTGCCAGACTTTCTAAAGGGAGAAGCAATGGTATTGTTTCCTGCCTCAGCTAGATGACTGCAAACAGGAAAAATCGGGGAGGGGAGGAAGAGATGCGGCTACCTATTTACACACATACCTCCAATATTTACATGTATGTATATTTACATATTATCACACAAATCTATATTAATTTCTATATCTATATGTGTATAATTGAATATAATTATATAATCTTATAATGAGAAAACTGGATCCCTTTATCTACAATGTATTTCTTTTTTTGACAGGGTAGGAGGGTTACTGGGGATTTACCCAAGGTGCTTAACCTCTGAGCCACATCCCCAGTCCTTTTTTATTGTGAGACAGGGTCTTACTGAGTTGCTCAGGGCCTCACTGAGATGCTGAGGCTGGCTTTGAACTTGAGAACCTCCTACCTCAGCCTGCCTCCTACCTCTTGAGCCTGCTGGGATTACAAACATGTATCACCACACCTGGCTCTACAAAATAGTTTTTTTTGTTTGTTTTTTTGGTGGAGATTGAACCCAAGGCCTTGTGCAAAATAGTCCTTTGATCGTTTTTAGAACACATAGAAAATAGATTTAGTGGGTACAGAGGCACAAGCCCATAATCCCAGTGACTCAGGAGGTTGAAGCAGGAAGATCACAAGTCCAAGGCTAACCTCAGCAACTTAGAAAGGCTCTAAGCAACTTAGCGAGACACTGTTGCAAAATAAAAATAATAAGAAGGACTGGGAATGTAACTGAGCGGTCAAGTGTCCTTGAGTTCAGTTCCCAGTACCAAAAATAAATAAATAAGTAAATTCTGAATTATTGGACAATGTTTCTTTGGAAAAGAAACCCATATGTAGTTTTGCTTGTGCTGTTTTTTCATGGTTATCAAGTTAGAGCGGTAATCCTTGACATGGGACCTTTACCCACTGGGGGACATTTGGCAAAATCTGAAGACATTTTTATTTGTTATGACTCAGGGAGACTACTGACATCTGGGTAGAGACCAGGGAAACTACTAAATGTTCTGCAATGCACAGGGCAGCCGCCACAATAAAGTATTATTCAACCCAAATGTTCTGTAGCACTAAGGTTGAAAACTAAGCTTGGAAATGATTTTTAAGTGGGTATTTTTCCCACTTGTCAAACCACTTGAAAGTACGATACAGGCATCATGACCCTTGACTCTTAAATTTTCTGAAAATTAGGGCACTGCCCTATGTGATCATAAATCCAGAGATGGAGACCAGGAACATGCAGACTTCAACAGACTGTATGGAAAAAGCTGTCAAAGAGAATTTGTAGCTGATGTGACAGTGTCTCTACCACTAAAAAAATTCTGCCTATATTCCTCACCCTGACCAAAAGAGTTTTTGAAGGATAAATTGATTGACTAGTCTAAATGAGCCCAGAATCAAAATTTTTGACAGGGAAAATAAGATGTGATCTATGAGTATGAAAAAACATGCATATAAGTAACATCCGAGACCTACTATAATTTAATTGTGAAAAAATATTCTCAGATGTTTTGAAGGACCAAAGTTGTTATGGCTGAAGTACTTGTAAACTAAAGTCATACTCAAATAGAATGCAGTAGAAGAATGTGGCTTACTTAATTTGTTTATCTGTCAGTGTTCTGTAGCAGAAAGATTTAATGGAATGAAAGATGAGCCGTGAAACCAGAGATGAAAGAGGTTAAGGAAAGGTGGCATTTTTGAGATATAATGTTGGATTTAATTTATTTCAATAAATTCACTTATATAATTAATAGTTCAACAAATATTTATCTGTTATGTGTGTAGAGTTGGGGAAATGGTGATGACAAAGTAGGCTCAGTAGAACTCCCGGCCCCAGTTTTTACTTTGTTACATAACTTACATAAAATCGGTCTTTCTTGTTTCTTCCTTCTTTCCTTCCCTCCTTGCTTCCTTCCTTCTTTCCTTTCCTTCTTTTTGTGTTTCTATGTTTATGTCTATTTTCTTAAAGAAGAGTTTATTTTGTTTTTTCATTTCCAGCTAAGTTCCAAATGAAATTTTTCTGACTTACCAAAATTTCAAAATTGATGAATAGCATTATGTCTATCTTATGGAATTTTCAGTCTTGTATCAGCAGTATATGAGTGAAATATATCATTTAATGTATATTAATATATATATTTTATAATTCCATTACCATGAATTACTAATATATATGTGCATAAACATTTTTGTTTGTTTATATAACTGTATTTGTATTCTTTCTCCAGGGTAAAATGACTAAAATGCTTACTATAATTTTTTTAATACTTACTATAATTTGCTTCTAAGTTTTGTTTAACTCAGCTGTGTTATTTAACTATGCATGTCTAAATATGAAAAATATTGCCAGTCTTTGATTGTAGAGATTATAGTGTGATACTAACTCTTGCTTTTAAATTAAACATGTTTCTGTCAGATGACTTGCAGGGTGTGCACTCAGAAATTGAGGCAAAACAAGAAATTCAGCATCTTCGCAAGGAATTGATCGAAGCCCAGGAACTAGCTAGAGCAAGTAAACAAAAATGCTTTGAACTTCAAGGTGAGATCAAGATTACTTTGATTTGTCAGGGGATGTGAGGAGGCAGCTCAATATGGCTGACTGGCTGGCCCCAATCTTGGAGTCCAGAGATGTGGTTCCTTGTTTCAGGTCCACAACTTTATCATATATGTATGTAATCTTAACCTTTAGTTTTAGATTTCAGGGCATTTTAGATTTTAGATTTTCAGATTAGGGATCTCAACCTTTTTTTTCCAAAAGGAAAAAACAATATAAATTTCTAAGTTTTAGTTACATATAACTTTAGATAGTACAAAGAAAAGGGAAATTTATGTTCCCTCTGATTTTTTGATGTATTCTTCAGTAAATGAGAGGAACCAAGCAAGATTATGGCATAGAATCATCTAATATCCTGACCACTTTCTTTCCTAGTAGCTCACTTATCTCTAGTGTCACAAACCATTAGAACCTATGCTGTTTCCCCAGAGCTTGTACTTATTCACAGTAATTACCTTTTTGTAGTCAATTAATATCTGTAGCATCTTAAAATGAGAAAGTGAATGACCTATGCAGTCTTCATGTTCTCTCAGATGGTCTTCCTGATCAGGAGGAAAATTCACATCCCAGGAAGAAACTAGAAACTTTTTATTATTATTCTCTGCTTCATGAAGAAATTGGTATCTTAAAGAATTGAGAACTAGTGATACAACCCAATGGTAGAGCACTTGCCTGGCAGGTTTGCAGACCTGGGTTTGATCCCCAAAGTTACCAAAAAAAAAAAAAAAAAAAAAAAAGGAAAGAAAGAAAGAAAGAAAAACAAAAGAATTGGCAGTATTCCTTTAACTTGAAATATCCAGGCAATTTTTGTGTGTGTGGGCAGAGGGTACTGGGGATCAAACTGAGAGGGTCTCAATCACTGAGCTACATCCCCCAGCTCTTTTTATCTTGAGACAGGGTCTTGCTAAGTTGCTGAGGTTGGTGTTGAACTTGGGATCCTCCTGTCTCAGCCTCCCAAGTCATTTGGAATATATGCATACACTACCATGCCTGTCCAGGCTAATATATTTAATTGCAATGAAACTATATTCAGCTGTCAGCAACAATTTAGTTCAGTGCTTACAATGTACTTGTCAGTAAATATGAAGATTTTTAAAACTTTTTTAAAAATATAAGTTAAAAATGGATGATTAACAGTTATGAAGAATGTTTCTTGTAAAGAATACCACATACTATTTTAGTGATAGGATGTCTAGAAACAGCTATTCCATGACTACCAGTGACTCAGGATGCTAAGGCAGGAGGATTGCAAATTCGAGATCAACCTCTACAACTTAGTAACTTAGTTGTCTCAAAATTTAAAAAATAATAAAAAGGGCCGGGTATATAGCTCAGCGGTAGAGTATCCCTGGGTTCAATGCCTACTACCAAAAACAATTAAAAAGAAAAATAAAATCTCTACTACTCAGTTGAATAGCTTTATTATTTACTACTGTTTTGTGTTCCTAAAATCTTTGAACTAACTACTAATATTGATAATACTTATTGCTTAAGTATTAATACTGTTTCTTTCAGTAAGCTTCAGGAGAGTTTCTTAGGCATTTCCAGCTGCTCAATTCTGAGTACTTAAATTCATGAAATTAGTTGTACTGTGTTTTTACTTTTAGCTCTTTTGGAAGAAGAAAGAAAAGCCTATAGAAATCAAGTGGAGGAATCTGCAAAACAAATACAAGTTCTTCAAGGTATGGAGCATCCCAATGCTATTTTAGGTTTTTATTGTTTGTGTTTAGCATTCAAAAGGAGTAGAAAATAGGAGTACAAAGGGTCCCCATTTGTCATGGCTTTGGTTCTTCTCTAGAACCTGACAGAACTGGGCTCTTGGAGCTTTTTTCCTTAAAGAAGATATGAGAGAAGATTCTCCAGTAATCCATTATTAGACACCTGGAGTAGAAAGAGCAGGGGTAAAAATTTGGATTTGATAAGACTTACCGTTTCTGGTTTATGCCGTGAGTTGCTACATAGAAAACTTTGGAAAGTAAATCTGTTCTAAGCTACACTTGTGCCTCTGCACTTTTATATTGCTGTTTTCATTTTATTTAATGCTCAAAACACACCTACATTACAGCATGGAATAGAACATTGGTTTCTGCGCTGCCTTCATTGGTAATGGCTACCCTTCAAACATACCATTTTGCTATCTCTCTGGGTTATCACAAGTCATTAAAGAAATCACCAGAAAGACCCCTGTCTACCAAATGTCTACTTCCAGCTGAAATCCCCAGTATTATGAAGCTGTGATTCTTTTGAAATAACCCAGGAGAAGTCTTTCTTTCCTGTGCCAATGTAAAATTCCTAAAGCAAAATTAATCTGCCTTCATTGTCAAAGAAGGAATCAGTGTTACTTTAAAACTTGAGCTGAAGAGGTAAAATGAGAAGAAATTAAATAGACAAAGAATCAAACTTCAGAAGAGATGGGGAGTCATCATGTGAGAACTTTGATATTTGCCCAAAAATACCCCAGAGAAAAACTAGTCTTTTGAGTCTTATTATTTTCGAAGTGGAACATTTGAGTTATTTAAAATTTTGAATTTTATTATGATCAAATTAGAATTTCTAGAGTAGGTTGTATATGTTTTAAATTGAAAACTCTTTAAATTCTTACTGAAGTTTAATACCATTATCCTTTATCTTATATAAATCTGATTTGCATCTTTATTTCCATCTTATAGCATTTATGGGCAATTTTCCATAAAGGTTCTGTGACAGTGCTGCATTTGTCTTAAAGCTATATTGCCCAGGCATCATTGACTGCCCTCTAGTGCCAGCTTGTGTATTTTGAGACTTTATCAACAAGACTTCTCTCTGACCATTGTACCTTTTCAGATTTTGAACCTGTTACCTCAATCTTTCCTACAAATTTGAAAGGTCTCTTGTCATCTTTAATGTTTATGTAGCAACCTCCCCTCACCCAGCCCTAAGTCCTCTTAAATTATTTTATTATCCTTTGGAACTTTTTTTATTCATAATTTCCTTGTTGTTATGGTAACCGAGACTAGCATGCTAGTTCTGAGCCAAATATGACTTTATACAGATTGTTTCCAGGTTGGGTCATAGGTGCACAAGACCTAATCTTTTAAAAACACACCTCTTCAGTTAGAGATAAAATTTAATAATCCAGTAAGTACATTAATTCAACCAATAATTTTTTATTGTTTGCACTGCCACATATTGGGAATAGAGCACTGAGCAAAACAAAAGCCCTGCACACATAAGGTGTAGCTTCTAGTTCAAAAGATAAACAGTAAGCAAAAAATATGTACTGTGTTATCCAATAAGAGCTTTGAAGGAAAATAAAAGAGTAAAGGACCAGAGAATGACATATGGCTATTTTTTAGGTAATTCATCAGAGAGGGCCTATTTAAGGAATTAACATTTGAAAGAAAACTGAATCTGGAGAATATCAGATGTTTAATGCTTACCATTTGACCAAGCAATTCCTACCTCTATGATTCATGCTAATAATCAGGGACTGGGGTTGTAGCTCAATGGTAGAGCACTTGCCTAGCATGCATGATGCACTGGGTTCAATTCTCAGCACTGCATATAAATAAAATAAAGGTCCATTGATAACTAAAAAAAAAATTTAAAAAAATAAAATTATGAGCATTGCATTATGAGCAGCATTGTACATAATGATTAAACATTGAAAGCCTAAAATGTCTAAAATGAAAGGATTGGTTAAATAACTTATAGTGTAATTATGTTTGTTGAAAGATTTTCAGGGCTGGGGTTGTAGCTCAGTGGTAGAGTGCTTGCCTAGCATGTGCGAGGCCCTGGTTCAATCCTCAGCACCACATATAAATAAATAAATAAAATAAAGGTTTAAAAAAAATGATTTTCATCAGCAGGAGGATATAGAACATAATATATATTTAATATTATATATATTATGATCCATTCCTATTTAATGTTTTTGTATTGCATATAAAGATATAAGAAAAAGCTGGAAAATACAAAAATGTTAGAATTAATTTTCTCTGTATAGAGAACATAAAGATCATTTTGGTCCCCCCTACTGTCTTGGTATATTTATTTTGGTATTTTCTGCATCAAATATGGATCATTCTCACAATTTAATCAGAAGCAACAGTTCTGATGGCTAGGCTGTACAGTAGCAATAATCTTCTATTGGGTTGTTATTTTATTCTTAATAAAATATTAATCATTTTCTGTGGACTAGGAAAATAATAGATATACTTTTGTAGCCCAACTGCAGAGGTTACACATTGATATTGAGAATCTCCGGGAAGAGAAAGATGGTGAAATCACAAGCACTAGAGATGAATTGCTTAGTGCCCGAGATGAAATTTTGCTGCTTCATCAGGCAGCTGCAAAGGCTGCCTCTGAGCGGGACACTGACATTACTTCTTTACAAGACGAGCTTAAGAAGGTTCGAGCTGAACTTGAGCGCTGGCGGAAAGCAGCATCTGAGTATGAGAAAGAAATCACAAGTCTGCAGAACAGTTTTCAGCTTCGATGTCAACAGTGTGAAGACCAACAGAGAGTGGAAGCAACAAGGTTGCAAGGTAGTAGATGTATTTTATTTATTCTTTACTCCTGACAGAGATAACATTATAACTTATACAGAATAACCAGGCATGTTTTTCTCTTTGATAGTGATCAATTATATAAAGCAGTTCTATAGTGGAACTATAAATATATTCTTCAAGTCTACAAGTTCTACAATAAATTACAATTTTTACAATTCTGTACTATTAATTTATTAAAAATTGTCTTTAAAAAGTGAAGTAAAAAAAAAGTACTACCAAGTTCAAGGTGATGGAACTTCCTAAAAGTATAGATGCAAAGTAACAGGAATCAAAAAATGGCCATGTAAAATTCAACATGCCTTTTTTGGGATATGAGCAGAGTATGTTCTCTAAAATATTTCCTTTTATCCTTTGAATAATAATAGAAGTTATGTTCTTATATTAATAATATGTTTTGAAACTATTTTAGGTGAACTAGAGAAGTTGAGAAAGGAATGGAATGTATTGGAAACCGAGTGCCATTCTCTAAAAAAGGAAAATGTTTTGCTATCATCAGAACTGCAGCGGCAAGAAAAAGAATTGCACAAGTATGCAAGAACTCTCTTTTTTAGCTTAAAAATATTTGTCTTACATTTTATCTAAATTAAATATAATTTTGATACTTAAATACCTTTTGGGAGCAAAATGTTCAGCCAAACTCTGGGTTTTGACTGGGTAACCATGCTAATAAATAAATATCTCATCATATTTTTCTTCCACCACCATCATCCTACATGTACTTTCCTTTTGGTGTAGTCATGGAATATAAATTCATTAAATGTCCTCTTCTCACCAAAAAAAAAAAAAAAAAAAAAAAAAAAACCAGAACAAACCAAACAAACAACAAAGGCCTATAATTAGTCATTGAACTTGCTTGAACTTGCTCTATAAATGATAATAAATTTCATATACAAATTTTTTTTTTTTTTTTTTTTTTTGCATCAGTGATTCCCTCTATTATTAAGAGTGATCAGGTGATCAATAAAGAATTTTAACTACTAAAAGATATAAATTCAGCTTCTGAATTTCAGGCAGGGTTATATAGAGAATATTAATATGTAAAATCAAAAATTCTCTAAAACCAGCTAAATCTTTCTAGTATCCGGTACCTTGCAAGTAAACTGATAAATGAAGTAGATTTATGCCAACAAATTTACTGGAGTCCTGTTTTACCACCAGCATTTGCCATATTTAAATTCAAAATTGGTTTCTTTAAAATGTGGTCATTCATGTTAATCTTTTTAAATTTTTAGTTGTACATGGACACAATACCTTTATTTTGTTTATTTAGTTTTTTTATGTAGTCCTTCATGAGTGCTAGGCAAATGTTCTACCACTGAGCCACAACCCCAGCCCTCATGTTAATTTTTTTAAATCAGTGTTTATGTTCCATTTCAGAGTTATGAAAAGTAATATATTTCTTTTTGAAGCCATTCTTAATTAATCTCAGCCCCCTCCCCCAGCACCCCAAAATGGAAATCTCTCTCTTTTTAACCTTGTGTTTTCACTCCTAGAGAGTATTAAGTTTAGCAAAAATAGAAAACAAACCTTAGCGGAAAATAATGACAGTACTACCTATATCAGAAAATAATGTTTTGGTTTTTTTTTTAATATTTTTTAAGATGTTGATGAACCTTTATTTTATTCATTTATTTATATGCAATGCTAAGAATTGAACCCAGTGTCTTACACACGCTAGGCAAGCGCTCTACCACTGAACCACAACCTCGGCCCCTAATTTTTTTTTTTTCTGTTTATAAAAACAATTATAATGTTGACTATACATTTAAAACATCAAGAACTGCTGGATTCAGCAGCATACACTTGTATTCCCACCAATTTGTGAGGCAAAGGCAAGAGGATCACAAGTTCAAGGCCAGCCTCAGCAAAATAGTGAGACCCTATCTCAAAATGTTTAAAAATAAGATAAAAAGGACTGAGGATGTAGCCCAGTGGTAAAGTAAGTAAATGAATAAGAACTAACTAACTGAAAGTACAGGATGTACTGATTTTTTTCTCTACAGTCCCTCCTTACAGTGTCATGCATTTTTTTTTTTTTTTTTTTTTTTGGCAGTACTGGGGATCGAACCCAGGACCTTGTGCTTGCAAGGCAAGCACTCTACAAACTGAGCTATCTCCCCAGCCCATGCATTTGTAATATAAGTGTCTATAAAGCACTTTTATTTTCTCTTCCAGTGTCATAACTTTTCCTTAATCTTTTCATAAACTTTTTGTGTTACTTTTCAAATGTGGGGAAATAATTAATAATAAGGAATAAAACAAATGTTTGTTTATAGCATGTAAAAATTCATAAAAGTTCTTCAAAAATATGAATAGGACATAATTAAGGCCCAGAATATAAATATACATACCTATATGTATGTATGTTGTGTGTGTAAGAGAAAACAAGAATGAGAACACATTCATACAAATTATTTGGTATAGAGGATGTGTAAAATGATGCAGATATCCAAGTTCTCCATGTTTGGAAAACTAAATCCAGTTAGTTTGATAGTCTATCAAGCAAGAACTGCCAGTGTTTAATTATTAGCGTTCATTATCTTAATATTCTTGTTTTATGATATTTTAAATAAAGTGTTGAAAAACAAATCTGCAGACTCCTTGTGAGTAGAAGCATATGGCCTAAAAATACTAGGCTTCAGTCAGGCTTCATGGCATACCTGTAGTCCCAGACTGAGGCAGAGGATCACTTGAGCCTAGGAGTTTGAAACCCAGCTCAAAAAAAGGAACAGTAGGGTATGGTGATATATGCCTGTAATCCCAGTGATTTGGGAGGCTGAGGCAAGAGGATCACAGATTCAAGGGCAGCCTCAGCAACTTAGCAAGATCCTATCTAAAAATAAAAAAATAATAGGTTCAATCCCCAATTACATTTCCCCCACCAAAAACAAAAACAAACAACAACAACAACAAAAAACTCTAAAGGAAAGCTAGCTTCTAAATACTACTTAAATGCTGGGGAGGGTTATCAAATGAATTTAGAGACTACACCAGAAATTTTTAAGAAACAAAATCAGTCTATCTTATATACTTTACATGAGTTTATTTAGATGACCAATAATCTAATTCTGGATCCTAGAAAAAGGAACCACTACAAGGTCTTATATGTCATTTAGTTCCTAGCCGTATAGCCCTGACACCATCAGGATCACCCCTAAGAATCTGTTTAGCATATAATCTGATATAATCAGGATAGAATTTATAATTTCTTGCCTCAGTTACAATATTAAATCTGATTCTGATTCTTGTGATCCATTCTGAAAGACCATACACTGTCACCTTGAAAATCTTACTTTTTTTGTTGTTGTTTGTTTGCAGTACTAGGGATTTAACCCAGGGCCTCACACATGCTAGGAACCACTCTACCACTGATGTACATCTCCAACCTTGTTTTTAAATTTTTTTTTTTGGGGGGGGGGGGTGCTGGGGATCGAACCCAGGGCCTTGTGCTTGCAAGGTAAGCACTCTACCGACTGAGCTATCTCCCCAGCCCCTTGTTTTTAATTTTGAAACAGAATCTCAGTAAATTGCCCAGGCTGTTCTTGAATTGTGATCCTCCTTGCCTCAACCTCTACAGTTGCTGGGATAATGGGTATGTGCCACGGGGCCTGGCTTGAACAAGCAATTATTATTCACACGTATCAAGCTGTTTTCCTCATGTGTAAATCATATTTTTATTTCAAATTATAAAGTAATCATATAATTTAAGCTAGAGAATAGTTTCATAAATTATTGAGTTCAGCCCTCTTGTTTGATATTCAAAGACAACTGACACTCCCCTTTTTTTATTTCTGTCTGTATAACATGGTGCCTGGCACAGGTCTAAGAACTCTAAAAATGTTTATTGAAAGAATAAAATGTTTTGCTGGAGATGTGACTCATTGGTAGAACACTTGCCTCACTGGTTTTGATCATCAGCACTGCAAATATATAAATAAATAAGAAGAAGGAAGGAAGAGAGGGAGGGAGAAGGAGAAAGAAGGAAGGAGGGAGGAAGGAGGAAGAAAGAAAGGAAGGAAAAGAAAGAATAAAATTTATTCATTAATTGACTTGCTCAACATCCCACAGTTAAATAGTAACAAGGTTAGGATCTAGATTCAGCTTCCTAGTTCTTCACCCCATGTATTTCTCCCAGTTTGATGTTGCTTCTCATTTGAGCAGGTTTATCTTTAGGGCACCCATTCTATTTGTCAGGTACTTATACATACCAGAAAGTAGTTGAAATGTATATATTCTTTTCCTAGCCCTGCCTGAATTTTTTAATGATCAATTAATGTAATTTTATAAAGCAAAATATACAATTAAAAACCTATTTTGGGGGGCTGGGGAGATAGCTCAGTCGGTAGAGTGCTTGCTTTGTAAGCACAAGGCCCTGGGTTCGATCCCCAGCACCCCCCCAAAAAAAAACAAAACCTATTTTTTAATTAATTAATTTATTTATTTATTTTGCAGTGCTCGGGATTGAACCCAGGGGGTACCACTGAGTTACATCCCCAGCCTTTTTTATTTTTTATTTTAAGAAAGGTATACACTGTGGCTCAGGAGTCTGAGCCAGGAGGATTGCAAGTTTGAGGCTAGCCTCTTCAATTTAGGAAGACCTTAAGCAAATTAGTGAGACCCTGCCTTAAAATAAAAAGGATTAGGGATGTAAAAGATGTGGCACCTCTGAGTTCAATTCCTAGTACCAAAATATGTTTTAAAAAAAGAAAGGAAGAGAAAGAAGGAGAGAGAGGGAGGGAGGGAGGGAAGGGACTCACTAATTTGTTGAGACTGGCCTCAGACTTCAGAACCTCGTGCTGCAGCCTCCCATATCACTAGGATTACAAGCATGCACCACCACTCCTGGTTTCTTCTATTTTTAAAATTTCAAGCTTTATGTATATCTGATAGGACACAATTTTGAGCTTGCAGTTTTAGTGTTTTAATGCTTTTTATTTATTGAAAACGCCTCAATCTGTTTTTTAAACTTTTCTTCCTCCTCTGAAATCCAGTCTCACCTAATGAAATATTTAAGAAATTGAACTTCTTACTGTGTCCGGTTTCTATCTGTGAATAACTTGTCAATATTTATGATGCAGTTCTCAGAAGCAGAGTTTAGAGCTTACCAGTGATCTCAGCATCCTTCAGATGAATAGAAAAGAACTTGAGAACCAAGTGGGATCCTTAAAAGAGCAGCATCTTCGGGATTCAACTGATTTAAAAGCTCTTCTCAGTAAGGCTGAAAACCAAGCAAAGGATGTACAGAAAGAGGTAAAGCGAAAAGACATTATGAGCCCAATTATGGTTGGACTTAAAGCCAAAAGCAAATCAGATATCCATGCTAGTTAGAAATAAAGGGAAGCAGAAGTCCATTACCTGTCACAAAGGTGACACTTGAAGCATCCCTGCTTGATGATTTCTAGCTATGTAGCATGGTCCATGTATACAGAATATATCAGTAGGGTTTGGTCTCAAAATTACAAATATACAAAAGTACATTTTAATTTTTCTTTACCAGTTAGTTGACCTACATGAGAAGCCCTTCATACCAGATCACTTGATCCATTATTTATCTTTCAAAGAGATTATCATATTTAACTTAGAATTCTTTTGGAAAGCAAGCTTGGGCCATACTACATGATGCTGGGGTTATGTCTGGGTGAAACTGGCCTAAAAAGTTCTTAAAATTCACCTCATACCCAGCCTGCCAAATACACTTTCTAACTTTTTACTTTCTCCTTTCCACCCTCTTTCCCCTTCTTCACAAATATGCACACTCAAATTTCAAGGCATTTGCTTAAAACCTTGATTTACGTGACTTTTTAAAAAAATTATGTTAAAAAATGCTGAGAGCTATCTTTGAAACAGAGATCCTACCTAGCTTCTTCCTGAGCAACACAGGTACCTTTCCTTTAAGTTGACAACAGTGCAGTAAGACCTGTGATCAGTCCTGCTGGCCTCATATCACTCCCTGCATTGTCTCCTGGCCAGCTCAGGGAGGGGATGCAAAAGGCTGATGAAATTCATCTGCTCATCTGGAACTACCCCAGTGGTAGACTCACTTAAAGGAAAGATGCTTTATAAATAAGAAGGAAGTTGAAGACAACTTTTTTGTCTTTAATTATGAATTTTCCCAAAATTGTTTTTTGAAGATCTGTTTAATTAATACAGTTTCTCTTTGTGCTTTGCTTTCCTTGTAGTATCCTGAATTTTGAAATGATTACTGTTCCTCTGTCTTTGTGTTTGTTCTTAAAGAAAAAAACTGTAACATTTTTTATTTTCATGTAGGCATATTGATTTTGTAATATGTCTGTCTTTACCTTGCTGAGGATATGTGTTTTAGGAGAAATATAATTTTATTTGACTGGAACACAAATTTTGTGCCAAAGTAAATATCCTAGTATTTAATACTGTAAGCACTTTGTGTCCTTCCAGTCCATATGCCATAATTCTTTGAAAATCTGGGAAGAATGCTGTGGTTGGAAGATGATTCTGTTGTGTGTTACTATGGATGCATTTAGCCATTTTGTTGCATTATTTGTTCGCCTGTTCTGGGTCACTGAGCAAAATGCTTTAACTGTTTCCACAAATGGCAGTGGCATGTTGTCACAGTGTCTAAACTGTTGATAGTCTTTGGATTGCATTAAATGCAGCACATTTAAAAATATGTCTGAGCTTGTCAATATGTTTCCTATTTTCTTGTTCACTGTTTTCCATTGTGAAATGATGTGTAGTCATCATATTCCTTTGTAATGTGAAATTGCTCTTTCTGTTTGTCCTAATGTCAATGTATTAGATACTAGCCTGTAAAATATTCTTTAATGAGGTTCTTATCTCTGTGAAATCCACTACAAATCTTTTATTAATATACATTTATTCCC
Organism: Sciurus carolinensis; assembly: GCF_902686445.1. Taxonomy (NCBI): domain Eukaryota; kingdom Metazoa; phylum Chordata; class Mammalia; order Rodentia; family Sciuridae; genus Sciurus; species Sciurus carolinensis. The sequence continues at coordinate 51,453,332 of NC_062229.1, read as the reverse complement.
TTTCAACATTTTTCCTTTATTCTCTTTTCTCTCAAAATCATACCTAATATGCATAGTATCATGCTTATGTATCTTCAACACTGTAACAGATCAAACTATTACAAGTTAAGCAAAGCCCAGATATGATTATTTTTATGAAGAGGAAACAAAGGTATTGCTGACATATGTGATATGTCCCTCTTAATCAAGATAGAGCTCATTCTTACCTCAAAGTTAGAAAGCAAAACTGGGCACAGTGATACACATCTGTAAACCCAGCAGCTTGGAGACTGAGGCAGGAGGATCCAAACTTTGAGGCCAGCCTCTGCAACTTTTTGAGACCTTATCTCAAAATAAAATAAAAAGGGCTGGGGCTGTAGGTCAACAGAAGAGCACCTCTGGGTTCAATCCCACTGCCACCCACCCCAACCCCCTGCAAAAAAAAAGTTAAAAAGCAAGATGAAGCAAAAAAATGATATCCAAGCAAGGTGTGAAACCAAGACTGCAGAAGGTGACCTTTGTTCCACTAATTAAATTTATATATGTGGCAGTTTGCATATGAATGAATATTTTACAAGGAAATAGAGAAAAATGAATTTTAATTTTCAGTATTCAGAGAAAATGATGATATATCATCTCTATATTTGATTTTAGAAAGCATCTATACATTTTAATTTAATAGGAACATCTGTAATTTAAGAATGCCTAAAACATTGAGCACACACATGTCTACTCCGAAGACTCTTGAGTTTGGTGGGTCTGGGAAGTGGCTCAGTTGTACAGTGTGTGACTGTCTTGTGTGAGGCCCTGAGTTCAGTGTTCAATCCTCAGCACTGTTTAAAAAAAAAAAAAAAGAATTTGACTTCACCATCCTGCTGTGTAGGCCAATCTTCCCTACCCACTTCCCTGCTAGAGGTGAGCAGCAGGATCTTCCTGAACTGCCTTCCTGTGGTTCTGCTTCCCAACTCCTAGAATGGAGAAATGATTAAGTGCTTTGGTGTAAAGTGCAGTCTGGATGCAAGAATGGTGGAAAAGGAAAGTAAGGGAAAATTTTGGTCAACAGAGCACTTTTTACTTATGCTTTATTAGTCACTGTTAAGAATTAGTTCATGGATCATTGAAAATTGATTATGTTCTAAGGTACAGAAACATCTAGGTACACTGACTTTGCTTTGGCAGCCTGCCAGTAACCTTCTGCCTTCAGGAACAAGTCCACAGCCCCTCACATCAACTGGAAAAAAAAAAAAAAAAAAAAGTCACAAAGCCTGTGAATTTCACTCCTGAGTTCATTCTGTGGCATACTATTCAGGCTTGTTCTGGGAACATTGTTAAGTATAAGGGAGTGTTTTGTTGTTGTTTTTATTTTTTTATATATTTTTTAGTTGTAGATGGACACAATACCTTTATTTTATTTATTTATTTTTTATGTGGTGCTGAGGCTTGAACACAGTGCCTCACATGCGCTAGACAAGGATTCCACCATTGAGCCATACCCCAGCCCAAAAGGGAGTTTCTTTCATGTCTTTCTTGCCCCTTTCTGGTGATGTCCATGTTGCCTCTGACCCTTGTTCTCTCCCATGTCTCCTAATTACACATTTTCATCCTTCTTAATATCTATCTTTATTGACCATAACGATGAGTTCTAGTCACTCAGAGAATTTGGGGGAGAAGCATCATCCTAAAGGTGTCCTTTGTTGAGGAATTTTAGAACATAGGTAGAGAGGAACTGGAAACCCTTCAGCCTCATAAGCCATATTTTGGGAAGAGGAGGAACCTTTCTGACAGTCTATATACCCATGGTGTATTTATTTTGTAGTCCTTGTCTTTCCTTCTTCCTTCTGAAACATTCAGAGAGGGCAGAGGGGGCACTAGAAACAGAGACAAAGGCATGCCCAGCAGCAGAACAGTCATCTCTTTGGGAGCACAGTTTGTATATAAGATGCAATATCTAGAAGTGGAAACAGTTTAGAATACCAGCTTTCTGGGGATATTTAAAGAGGGGGCAAACAACACTCTTCATTACATTGGTCTTACCTGTGTTCTAGGGATAGTTTGTCTGAAAGTCATATTTATCTTCATAGTACATATTTTATATAGATATGTTTATATTATAAATGTTTGAACTGTGTTCAAACTAGAAAGTGACATTTTCTCTATAGAAAAATTTCTATCAGAAACAAATTTGTTAAAATTATTTTTAATTGACGTTGACAGATTTTAAGTGGAGAAAGTTTCCAATCATGATGGGTGGGGTACTTTAGGAACATTTCTTTGTTTCATTTACCTTAAAAAATCACTTAGCTAGAATACTTTAATACCAACTGATGCTGGATAAAGACCTATTGGAAGTCGTTATTTTTTTTAACTTCAAAACTAAAATAGCTTGGCTGACATTGCATACTTACCAGAATGTAAACTCAGGCTTCCTAACATTGCCATTTAACTAGGCTATGAAATTTTTCTTCACCTGCTTTTCTTTTGCTCAGTTTGAAATTTCCCTTTTCTCCCATAACTCACTTGGTGGAAAAAGTGACCTTTTATATTAGAAACAGATGACCAAATGATGTCTTCTGTTCTTTTTTTTTAACTCCAGGGCCAGAAAATTCTTAACATAGAATCAAGTCAACATTAAGGACTTCTTACTATGAGTGCAAATGATTTTCATCCTTCTTAAAACAAAAAGGCTTGACTTTGGTGTCGAAGGTGACTAAATGGGGTCTGGTATATAAACCTGACTAGAACCATTACTTCATACCCATTTTAAGTCAAGTCTGCACACTCTTTTTTTCTTTGCCTTTAGTATGAAAAGACACAGACTGTACTCACAGAACTGAAGTTGAAGTTTGAAATGACTGAGCAGGAAAAGCAATCAATCACAGATGAGCTCAAACAATGTAAAGACAACCTGAAGCTGCTCCGAGAGAAAGGAAATAATGTAAGTCTTTGTCAACTTGGCTTAGCTTTAATTGAGAGGAAGGTGAGAGACTTGAAATTGGTTTTCATAGGACTTTATTACTGATTTGAGAAACTAAGTGGCCTTGGTTACAGATGAAATATGCTTTTCATTATGATGTTCTTTGATGAATCATTGTCCTGTTGGATTTTTTAGTAAGAATTTACCCCTTTCACTTATGCCCCTAGAAGAGCCTGAGGACTGCCTGGAGGAAAAACATTGTTTGCAATAAAACAATTTACCTAAGAACTATAAGCTTTTCTCGTATGAGACTGAAGTTCTGTCATCTGGTTTTTGTTTCTTTCCTGCTGGGATGAAGCACTAAATACATCAGGGACCCATTTAAGAAAAACTACATATTGATCCTTAGCATTTGATTGTATCAAAAAGGGGAAATTCGATATGGTTTTCATTTTATACTAATAATGTTCTCACAAGGCACATTCCTAAAAAGCTTAGTGTCTCTTTGGCATTCTGTTCGTATTAGGAAATATTTGGTGAAATTCTGTAGGGCTGAGAGGGAGAGAGAAAGTATATATGTGAGAAAGAGAAAAGCAGACAGAGGTGGGGGAATGTTTTGATATGAATTGAGTTTGACAATGTTTGTTTTTCATTTGCTCTAGAAAGGTCTTTTAAAAGATGTTATACTAAATAAATGTCATGTTGTACGTTTTGGTGATCATTACCTTTGTGGGCCCTAACTGATGGATGTTCAGTGTGGTTGGTTGTGCTCTTATTTCAAACTCTGTCATGGCTTGGACACTGCAGTGGATGTGAGCCACGTATTTCCATGGAGGAAGGCACCTCGCTTAACTTAACAGCACAAGTACAAAAGAGTGATGTTGCATGGCCATCCGGTTACGCAGTTGTACACAGAATGCTCATGAGTTGTGTCCAACTGTCCTTCGCTTAAGCACGTTAGATTTTAAACAGTAAAGGATTGTTGCTTTGGTAGAAGCCTTTTAGAAATTGATAAATTGGATGTGAAGGCTTTCTGCTAGCAAAAATGGATTGCATTTGGTTTTGTTTTGTTTTGTTTTGTTTTAAATGTAGATTATAGAATTCTTCTAAAATCAGATCATAATAATTTGATTAGTTCTTTTTTATATTCATATCCTTCTGAGGATGAAATTTTAGTCCACTTCCTGCTAAATTAATGTATGAAGACATCTAACGTAATCAGAATGGACCTCCCTGTATATTTAGAATCTTTTCAAAAGTAATCTTGCTATTACTATTTTTATAGTTGTAAAAAGAAAATTACCTTAGGGATGAATCTCCCTTTTTTGTGATATTGAACTTATGGTTTAATACATTTAAAAATTCAATTATATTCTAGTATCATAACTGAAAACCCTAAGACTCAGCTGCCTTTTCTTTGTGTACCAAGCGTTTTCTCATACGTTGTGTCACATCTTTTGCCTGATTTAAGAAGTACACAGCATTTATTTTTAAGCTTGAAAGCAGTAAACTAGAATTTGGGTTGGAAAAAAGCAAAAGGTTTTTGATAGAGGAATAAATAAAATAAACATTAGCCTTTGCAAAGGGAACATATTATCAAGTAATGGATTTCAGATATGGAGCAAAATTAATATACTGTCAAACAGAGCATCACTTGGTGAAGTCCCTGCTCTGACTTGTTAATGTGCTAGGTTTCATTTGAGTATTAGGTACACCCACCCTGATCGTTGTCTCCGGCTGTTCCTTTTGAAGTTGATAGTTTGCCAGCATACACACCACAATCCATCATTCTGGATTGTGTTAGATGTCTTTAAATTGTTTGAATCAGCGCAAAACCTGAGTGGTATATTTCTATTACCGCAGTCTTTCCTTCCTCCCACCCTCCTGGGGTCTAAATCATCTTATCTGATTTTTTCATAGCATAAAATGATTTTAATATCCCTTCCCTTCTTTAGCCTTCCATATTACAACCCGTCCCAGCCGTATTCATCGGCCTATTCCTGGCTTTCCTGTTTTGGTGTTTCGGTCCATTGTGGTAGAGAAAGGTACAAGCACTACTGTTGAGTCCTTGTCTGTTTGTCCCCGTCACCTATTTGTGCCATATTTGTAATATAGTGCATGGCAAAACCACACAGATACTTTGTTACCTGAAGCAAACCCTTCATTTAGTATGCCATGTATTTGTGTCATACCAATGAATGAACAATCAACTAATCACATAACATTTTGTCTTGTTTCCTTTGTAGTAATGCTAACCATGAATTAATTCCAACCTAACCAGTTGTTAATATGCTTCCTTTAACTGAGTCTTTATCTTTAGCAAACTGGAGTAAACAGTGAATTTCTACATTAGTACCCGCTTCCCAATTATGTGTTTAATCAGATTTGAATGAGAAATGAAGAGTTTGCATCTTTGAAGTTTTCAGCCAACTTTCCTCCCCCTTCTTCCTTCTCCTTTCCCTTTCATAGCATAGTTTCTCTGTTTCAACCCTTTGCCTGTTTGCACTTCAGCTATGAAGATGAAAGAGAATGAGATTGGCATAATGAACCATTGGCTCACAATGTCAAACCCCAATACAAATTTACTTGTAGGGATTTAAGCCCTATACCATATTTTTTTTCTGAGTCCTGATCTGCAAATCAGAGTATTTCTTTGAAAACCAACTTCCTCAACAAGACTCTTGGAACAATAAAGGTACCAATCAAAGCAAGTTATATTATAAAGGCTTCTGAAAGTTAACAGGAAATAGTCTATCCTTGCTTGCCTCTAACTGGCATGCATATTAGTAGAACATATGAAATGGATCACATGATTTTATTACCCTGGACAAGGTCTTTATCAGAAGTATCAGACAGGCAGTGTCCCTAACGGCACTTACCCATCTTGAACCTCTCTGATTTTGTCTTTAGTTTCAAGTTAGAGGATCAAAGCCTAGACCATTTTTTTCCTATCACTTAACTACCAGGCATTGTATAAAACTATCCCAATACCTGATCTAGTTTTCATCAAGAAACAAACATTTTAGGAAGAAACATACTGCAGGCATCAGTTATACATACATCAGTTATATTGGAATCTGTGGGTACCAGAGTAAATAAAGCAGGCCAAGCCCAAAGGATTTTTAGAAGTCACTACTCCATTTCAACTACAACAAAGTTGAAAACTGCCCAGGACTTTCCTGGGAAGTATTAGGCTTCCAAATAATGACCCTGCTATTATATAGCTCTCCCTATACTTGCACTCCTTCTCTCTTTTTTCTTTCTTTTTACTCTTTATTCTTAAAATGCAAAGATAAGATTTTTCCAGTATTCTGTTAAGTATTCAGGACTCTGTGGAACCAAGGGGTTAATAGGAATTAAAAGAGAGGGGAGAATGTGATATTGACTCTTGGTTTCTTTCCATACAGAAACCCTGGCCCTGGATGCCCATGTTGGCTGCCCTGGTTGCGGTGACAGCCATCGTGCTGTATGTGCCAGGTCTGGCCAGAGCTTCTCCATGAGAGCGTTTCTTGAGTCCGTACACCGTCCTCCCTCTAGAAGCTGGCATCACACTCATGCTGGGGACAAACAGAACCATTTTCTTCTTTTTTACCTCTTAAAACAGCAGAAGTGCAAGAATACAACTGTAGGGTCATTGCTTTAAATTATATAAAATGTATCTGTCTATAGAGAGAATATAAAATTGTGACTTTATTCTACTGTAAGCAATAATTTGCTTGCAATTTTTCATGTAATTTTTAAATAAGTATGTTGAGATTCTGAATATTATGGTGGCCTAACGTAGGCTTCTTGGTACACCAAATTATTTATACCATTAAATTTATGGGTATTTTATTCTGAATTCTGATGGCCAGATAATTCATTTTTCTGATTCGATAACTACCCAAATCGGACAACCAATACATACATGGGAAGAGAGGCCCTGTGTGCTCAGTGCCTATCAGTTTGAAATATATGCACATATATATATATTTTTTACATATTTACGCCATTTTTACTTGTTATGAAACCACTGAGCTATTGGGAACAAGACTTAGAGACAACTCTTTGTGTGGGTTTTTTTTTTTTGTTGTTGTTGTTGTTTTTTGTTTTTTGGTTTTTTGTTTTTTTTTTTTTTTAAGGAAAAATACATTTGGAAAATATTCCATTTTAGCGATAATTTGGTGAATATGTGCACGCTCATTCAGCCTTAATGTGACTTGAAGATGTGGAGGACATCAACTTTGAAAAGCTTTCCATGAGAGTGTGTGTTTTCTTGAGCAACCTGAAGTATTTCTGGGCGCGAAACATAGTAATTACACAATTTCAGTGCAGTCAACCAAACTGTTGAATCAATTGGAATGTAATTTTATTAAACCTCATGTATTTAAAGAGATATTTTCTTTACAAGCCAAGTTACTTTCTCATATACAACATTTTAGGAAGCATGATTTTTTTTTTTCTATCATCTATTCCTCCAAGCATGTTTCATTGAAGAAAGAATTATATCTCTTTAGATAAACTTTTATTGACCTAATTTGGTTATGATGTTTCAGAGCTAATTCATGTTCAAGGTGAGCTGTTACTTAACAACAGGTTTCCTGGTTGGTTATGCAAGTGGTTATTTTCTTTTTATTGTTATTAATTGGAACTTTCTGTTAATTAGGAGCACTATTCCCAAAATTGATAGTGTTCCATGCACATTTGAAGCACCTAAACACTGCTTGATACTATAAATTTAAAACACAGAAGTCAAAGTTTAGCTATGGTTTTGTGCAGCACCATAGTTATGTCAATAAAGTTTATTTAGATCATAGAATATCCTAAAGTATCACATAGTTAAAATTTTCAGTCAATAAAGACTGGGAGGGAATGTCAGTGAATTGGCTTGAATGTTCTTTGTGAGTACACAGGTCTAGCCAAATATTGAAATAGGAGTTTAGGATATAATTTGCCTTGTGATGTTTGGCAGTTATTGTTTATACTTAAAGGTTATATTTTAAGCTATTTGGGACTGCTGTTGGGAGGATCACTAGATTTATGGAGGAATTAGTCACAAATGACTTGTAGAAAATACTGTCATATAGTTCATTTCATCATTTTTCTGTTGCAGGAAGCCACTCCACCACAGAATGCTAATATGCCAGTGGTACCCAGTACCTCTTGTATATAGGTTATTGCAAATATTGTTCTGAAATGCTTAACTTCAGAATTACATTTTTTAAAGTAAATAATTGTTTGAAATCTATTTTGTAAAGATAAAAGTACAATAGAATTTCTGGAGTACAGATTAAACTATTTGCACTAACACACGTGATGTGCATGATTTAATAAAATAACTTTACTCTCCCTATGCATGTTTGAGTTGGACATCATTGAAATTTTTAGTGCTGATTCTACTATTCAGTTGTTAATAATCTTTGCTTGAAATGACTCTTTAGACAAACATAACATATGTTTGGTGTTATTCAGGGTTTAAAAGAAAACACAGAGCTATTTCCTCCAATTTTTATTAGCCTTTTATTTAACTTACTGTTCTAATTTTTTTCCCTTTTAATATGTTTATTGTTAAAATGTGACTCATTTGCCAGACAAGTCTCATTACCTATAAGGTCTAGTATCAATATTTACTTTATTCAAATTGAATAAATGGGTCTTTGTAGTTACTTCCAGTTTTTTTCCTCAAGAATATAAATGAGCCTATTCATAAGCAATACCTTCAGTTTTGTTCAGTCTACTTCTAGGTTAAAGAGTAGAATTATTCCCCCATAGTGATAGTCATTAAGAAATTTTAAGCATCTACCTTATAATGATACATTTAAGAATTATTCAAAGGTGCTATATGACAGGGTTAGAAAATGAAAAGAACATGGTGTTTAAAGCTAACCAGATATATATTGATATCTTGACTCTGCCTTTTATTGGCTTTGTTACCTTGGGCAAATCATTTTCTGAGTTTCCATATCCTCATCTATAAAATGGGGAAAATAATACTTATATTTGTGGTGGTAGTGTGAAAATTAAAAAGATTATGTATGTGAAGTACCATTCAAGTGATAAATAAGTGTTTATGAGAATGTGATACTGAAAAATTATTGCAAATATTAAAGTTTTAGGTTAACCAGTACATCTATTTTAAATGAATTGATTGACTCACCTGTTCAGAATTTTTATGTGTGTGAGTGAGATATGATTGTAACATTATAAATCTCAAGAAAGCATTATCACCTGACTTAGTTCTTCCCTTTCATTGTTATCTCTTTTAGAAATAATATACTTAGTTTGGTAATGAACCAATTGCCCATTACAGTTTGGAATTCCTAACGTAGTATCATTCAGAGCCATTTTGAGTCACATGTGAAAACCAGTCACATTGCTGTATAATCAGAGGCTTTCAGACAAAAATTGTATTGCATAGTTTGATCTCTCATTTTAATCACTAGACTTGAACCCCAGTGACCTTTGTTTTTTTCCATTGATTTTATATCTACAGTCAAAAGGATGGGAATCTACTACCAAAGAGAAAAATCTGCATACAAATCAACTTAATTAAAAATGCAGCTTTAAAGGAGGCCTTAGTGTAGTATACAACTGTAATCCCAGTGGTTTGGGAGACTGTGGCAGGAGGATCACAAATTTAAGGCCAGCATTAGCAATTTAGCAAGGCCTAAGCAAATTAGTGAGACCCCATCTTAAAAAATAAAAAGGGCTGGAGATTTAGTTCAGTGATAAAAGCACCCCAGGGTTCAATCCCCAATACCCATCCCACCAAAAAAATAATAATAATAATAATAAACTTTAGTGCCAGGCGTGGTGAACACATTTGTAATCCCAGTAACTCAGGAGCCTGAAGCAGAAGGATCACAAATTCAGGGCCAGTCTCTACAACTAAGCAAGACCCTATCTCAAAATTAAAAGGAAGCGGGGCATAGTGAGGCACGCCTGTGATCCCAGCAGCTTGGGAGGCTGAGGCAGGAGGATCATGAGTTCAAAGCCAGCCTCAGCAACAGTGAGGCGCTAAGCAACTCAGTGAGACCCTGTCTCTAAATAAAATACAAAATAGGACTGGGGATGTGGCTCAGTGGTTGAGGCCCCTGAGTTCAATCCCCAGTACCAAAATAAATAAATAAAGATAAAAATAAAAAGGAGTGGGGATGTAGCTGGTAGAGTGCTTGCCTAGCTTGTAAAAGCCCAGAAATCAATCTCTAGTACAAAAAAGAAGAAAATGCAGCCTTGCTCCAAAAAATTCACTGTTGGGTGCAGTGGCACACACTTATAATCCCAGCAACTCAGGAGGATCACAAGTCCAAGACCAGTCTAGGAACTTAGTTCCAAAAAAGGGGGGACAGGGAGCTAATTCATACTGTATTAAGTAAAAGAAACATTACTGATGTAAAATAGCCTGGGTTGTTTAAAGGGGAAAAATGTAGACATGCAGAATATGTTTATAGGAGGAATTCTTGAAAAGATTTATACTCAGACAATAGTAGTGGTGGTCTTTGCTTGATTGTTGTTATTCTTCCCATTAATGATGTCCAATTTTTTTAAAAGTTTTTTTAGATGTTGAGAGGCCTTTATTTTATTCATTTATTTATATGTGGGACTGAGAATCAAACTCAGTGCCTCACACATGGCAAGCGCTCTACCACTGAGCCACAACCCCAGTCCCCAATTTATTTTTAGTAGTAAATATATGCTGCTTTTGTCATTAAAAAATAAAAAAAAACCTTTGGTTTCGCTTTAAATTGCAAACAAAAAGACTCAAAATTGATTTTTATAGTTAAATATGAGTAACTTGTACATGTCTTTAAAGGAGCTAATGTTCATTTGCACTTGAATTCTAGTTGTCATCCAACAGTTTCATAATTTTAAATATGCTTTATGCATTTATACATAGAATTATAATGCTCAAGGAACCCTTAGCTATCCAGTCTCACCTTTTTGCTCATCAGGGAAAAGATCCAGTGAGTTTTTGACTTGGAATCATAATAATAATTTATTTATAAATTGAGAACCAAGGTGTTCATTTCTTTTTCTGTTACTCTACATTGTGTCTCCAGGTTTCAAAGGCTTTATAATCATTCATTTAACAAATACTTATTGAATGTCTGATATAAGACACTGTTCCAGATCCTGGCAGTGCTCAGTCCCTATCTTAATAGAACTTTTAATGTGGAGAGAAAATACAGGCAAGGAAGCTGACATAGTACAGTGCAACAGAAGAGACAGGAGTCCTGGAACCATAGAGAAAGGGTGCATTTCCTCTTACCTTCAACCACCCTGTCATCCAAGCCCTGGAAATCCTGCTGCAGAGCCAAAGGTGAGTTGTACTTCTAGATAGATGGCCCAAGGAGCAGAGCTGATTTCTGAAGTACTTGACTTTGAAAACCTTTAAGATCTGATTAGGAAGTATTTTTAAGGCTTTGGGAGTACTGTCCTAGAGTTTTGCCATCTTAAATTGTTTTTACTGTACCTTGCAACTAACAGGCAAATAGTAAAGGATTTTTTTTTTTTTTTTTTTTTTTTTTTTTTTTTTTAAGCAGAGGAAAAATGTTTAGCCAGTCTCTTTGAAAGGAGTCTTCTGCCAGACACAGTGGTGCATGCCTGTAATCCCAGCAACTCGGGAGACTAAGGCAGGAGGATCAAAAGTTCAAGGCCAGCCTGGGAACTTAGCAAGACCCTGTTTCAAAATAAAAAGGACTGGGGATGTAGCTCAGGGGTAAAATGCCCCTGGGTTCAGTCCCTATTACTGCAAAAAAGGAAAAAGAAAGGAGTCTCTTATTGATTGGTTGGGGCATGAATTAGATGGATACAATAATAAATTCCTTGCAGATGGAGGCATGTGTTCATCAGTCATATCTTATGGCTTGTTTTTATAGTGCGTGCTCATTCATTAGATCATGCAGTGACATATTTCCTCCTAAAGATTTAGCATGTTTCAGCCCAGATCTTTGATTTGTTACTCTGTCATGCAAGGACACTGAGATAAAGCCCATAAGTCCTTAAAAAAAGACAAGAATATTGAGAATAAATAGACAAAAGGACCAGGGGAGAGATGGGGGAGCAAGTAGAGAAGCTTTTGTTGGTTATGCTCCTGCTGTGCACAGCTGCTCTTCACCTCATCATTGCATTTTCTCCTCTTGAGCTGACTGGTGTGTATTTGGTAGCCAGACTTCATTTAGCAGAAATTCATATTTTTACTTTGTGAAATTGCATCCTTCAGTTTTTATCATCCAAAAATTTTGTGTATTTAGTTGTCACATCATTTCATTCCACACAAATTTGAAACAGGCATGACACTTAAATTAGTATTCATTTGCATGTTAAATAGGATCCTTCCCATTGGACTGAGAATCTTTCCTCATGGCAGATTCTATAGGCAGACAAGAAAAGAGTTCCCAGAACACTGAAAACCTCTACCATTTTCTCTTCTTTAATTCCAGATTCCTTCCATAAATTACATCACTATCTATAAATTGTTGCATAGTTATACCATTTTAAAAAATATTTTAAGTTATTGATGGATATTTATTTATTTATTTATTTATTTATATGTGGTCCTGAGAATTGAACTCAATGCCTCACACATGCCAGGCAAGAACTCTACCACTGAGCCACAACCCCAGCCCCTAGTTATACCATTTTGATCTGGGTTGAAGAATTTTTTTGGTACTAGGGATTAAACCAGGGGCGCTTAACCACAGCCCTTTTTTCATATTTTATTTAAACACAGGATCTAACTAAGTTGCTAAGTGCCTTGCTAAGTCGCTGAGGCTTCTTTGAACTCCCGATCCTCCTGCCTCAGCCTCCCAAGTTGCTGGGATTACAAGTGTGCGCCACCATCATTTGAAAACTTTCTGGATAATTAGCCTGTGCTTATTTAGCCTCCCCCCTCAGTCTCCTTTCTGCATTGCATAGCTAATCTTAAAAGAAGTAATTAGGGTTTTTGTTTTGTTTTGTTTGTGGTGCTGGGAATCAAATTGAGGGCCTGTCCCATACTGAGCAAGTGTTGTAAGACAGCCTCAGCCCAGTTTTGAATATTTCAAACCAAATTTTAATTTTCTTAAAAGCAGCATGTATATAACTGATCAGTTTTTTTTTTTTTTTCCCCTGCAAACTAAATTGGGCATTCTAATCTAGCACTTAATGTTGCTAATAAAATCACATTTAGAGCTGGGGCTGTAGCTCAGTGGTAGAGCATTTGCCTTGCACATGTGAGGCACTGGGTTCGATCCTCAGCACCGCATTAAGAAGATAAAGATGTTGTATCCATCTAGAATTTTTAAAATGTTTAAAAAAAAAAAAAATCCAGGGCTGAGTATATAGTTCAGTGGTAGAATATATACAAAGCTCTGGGTTCCATCCCCAGTATAGGAAAAAATATTTTTTTTTCTAATTTTTGCTAGACATGGTAGCACATATCTGTAATCCTGGCCACCCAGGAGGCCAAGGCAGGAGGATCACAAATTCAAGGTCAATCTGGGCAATTTAATAAGACCCTGTCTCAAAATAAAAAAGGCAGGGAATGTAACTCTGTGGTAGAGTGCCCCTGGGTTCAATCCCCAGTGTGTATATATAGGGAAAAAACAAACAAACAAGAAACCTGTATTCTGAGTAAATAAAAATGATGAGCCTCATTTCTCAAAACTGGGAAGGAGTAAATGGGGGTTCATTATACTATCTGTTCTACTTGCATGTGTAATAAAATTTTTTAAATTTTTTAAAATTTTTTATTTATTTTTTAATTAAAATGTTTTTTATTTTTACAGACACATTTTGATTCATTGTACACAGATGGGGTACAACTTTTCTATGGTCGTACACAATGTAGATTCACACCATTCATGTAATCATACGTATATATAGGGTAATACTGTCCGTTTCAGTCTACTGTTTTTCCATCCCTACCCCCTTCCACCCCTTTTTCCTCTACACCATCCAAAGTTCCTTCATTCTTTTCTTCCCCCATTACCTCCCCTTGTTATATATTGTCACGCTCTTATCAGAGAAAACATTCGGCCTTTGGTTTTTTGGGGTTGGCCTATTTCACTTGGCATGATATTTTCCAACTTCATCCATTTATCAGCAAATGCCATAATTTTATTCTTCTTTATGGCTGAGTAATATTCCATTGTGTACATATACCACAGTTTCTTTATCCATTCGTCAATTGAAGGGCATCTAGGTTGGTTCCACAATCTAGCTATTGTGAATTGAGCTGCTATGAACATTGATATGGCTGTATCACTGTAGTATGCTGATTTTAAGTCCTTTGAGTATAGACCAAGGAGTGGGCTAGCTGGGTCAAATGGTGGATCCATTCCCAGATTTCTGAGAAATCTCCATACTGCTTTCCAGAGTGGCTGCACCAATTTGCAACTCCACCAGCAATGTACCAAGTGTGCCTTTTTCCCCACATCCACTCCGACACTTACTATTGCTTGTGTTCTTGATAATAGCCATTCTAATTGGAGTTAGATGAAATCTTAGGGTGGTTTTAATTTGCATTTCTGTAATTACTAGGGATGATGGGCACTTTTTCATGTATTTGTTGATCACCTGTATATCTTCTGTGAAATGTCTGCCCATTTCCTTAGCCCATTTATTGATTGGGTTCTTTGTATTTTGGGTGTAAAGTTTTTTAAGTTCTTTATAAACTTTGGAGATGAGTGCTCTGTCTCAAGTGTGTTCGGAAAAGATTTTCTCCCACTCTGTAGGCTCTCTTTTCACATTATTATTTCCTGTGCTGGGAAAAAATTTTTAGTTTGAATCTATCCCATTTATTCTTGCTTTTATTTCTTGCGGTATTGGGGTCTTGTTAAGGAAATCTGGTCCTAAGCCAACACGATGGAGATTTGGGCCTACTTTTCCTTCTATTTGGTGCAGGGTATCAAGTCTAATTCCTAGATCCTTGATCCATTTTGAGTTGAGTTTTGTACAGGGTGAGAGATAGGGGTTTAATTTCATTTTACTGCACATGGATTTCCAGTTTTCCCAGCACCATTTGGAACTCTGTGGTAGAGTGCCCCTGGGTTCAATCCCCAGTGTATATATATAGGGGGGAAAAAAACCTGTATTCTGAGTAAATAAAGAAGATTAGCATCATTTCTCAAAACTGGGAAAGAGTAAATAAGGGTTCATTATACTATTTGTTCTACTTTCATATGTAGTAGAATTTTTTATTTGTTTTTTTGGGTGCTAGGGTTCAAAACCAGGCCTCATGTGTGCCAAATCCTCAATCTACCATTGAACTATGTTTTTAGCTCCTGATATATGTTTGAAATTTCCCACAATCCCTCCACCTTCCTCTCCTTCCCTCCTCCCTTCCTTTGTTAGGGATTGAATATAGTCTCGTGCATGCTAAGCATGTACTTCACTGCTGAGCTACATCCCCAGTCCCACAATTATTTCCTTTTGGTTTTTATGGTACTGGGGATTGAATCCAGGTCCTCATTCATACTAGGCAAGAGCTCTACCACTGAGCTACATCTGAAGCCTTTTTAAATTTTTTTCTGTGGTGCTGAAGATCAAAACCAATACCTCACATGAGCCAGGCAAGTGCTCTACCACTGAGCCACAACCCCAGCCCCTGAAGCCTTTTTTTAAAGTTTTGTTTTGAGACACCTTCCTAAGTTGCCCAGGCTGACCTTGAACTTGTGATCCTCTTGCCTTAGTCTCCCAGGTAGGTGGGAGTACAGGCATACACCACCATCCCCTTTTTGGTTTTTAAAAATGTAAACAATCATCATACTCAAATGAAGTGACTTTAGTAGCATTTTCATTAAGGCCAAAAACTAGACATAATACCATTCTCATTCCAGCTCCTCGACATTGAACTAACTAATGCTGTATGACGAAAAAAATGCAACATAGGAATTGGAAAGGAAGATATAATATTAAATCTTACAATAATGTATATAAAAAACTCAGTTGGGCACAGTGGCAAAAACCTGTATTCCTAGTGATTTTGGGGGGCCAAGGCGGAGGATTACAAGATTAAGGCCATCCTCAGCAAATTACTGAGAGCCTGTCTCAAAATAAAAAGGGTCAGGAATATAGCACAGTGATAGAGCACCCCTGGGTCAATCCCCAATACAGGGGGGAAGGAGAGGGTCTTCCAACAAAGGAAAACCCAGAATCTAATGGCATAACTGCTGAATTCTACCAAACATATAAAGAACTAGTGCAAATTCTTCTCTTAACTCTTGTAAAAGATAAGAACTAGCAAGTTCCAGGGAAAAAAATTCAGATGTTCAATATTAAATGTCAAATATTAAATCATTCAGGGAAATGCAAACTAAATCTCACTAAAATATCATTTCATACCCTTCACATTGGAAAAAATTGACAGTCATATACTTTTAGCAAAGTATAGAAAAACAGGAAAATTCAGTGATATCCCATTTCTGTGTTCCTCTTGATGCTTCAACCACACCTTCCACAAAAATTTCTTTTTAGACAGATGCAGCAGCACCCTAAAGGCATAATTTAACTTTATAGTCACTAGGCCAATTAAAATCATCCAAAATCAACTCCAGACTTGACTTTAACCCTAAGTGCCATTCTGAAAGATGGAGGATGTAGAGTTTATTGGATCCTATGGTCTTGATTATAAGGGAGGGGAATTTCCCCAAATATTTTACACAGTTGAAAAATATAACATTGAAAATGCATAACACTTTGATCAGCTCCTGTACTAGGTGTACCTATTAAAGAAACATGCACCAGGAAACAAAGATTCCCATTCATTGAAACATTCTTCGTGATAGCAAAACTTACATATAGGGCTAGGGTTGTAGCTCAGTGCCAGAGTGCTTGCCTAGCATGCAATAAAGTTGAAATAATATTGAATGAAAAACAAAAACCACTCTACTTTGTCTATGTAGAGAAAATATAAATAGTAGCTGTATAATTACCAGCTTCCCAAATTCACTTACGGAATGGTGGTGGAAGGGAAATGAAATTTAGTGGAATGAAGGAGAAAGGGAGGAGACATCAGCTGAATCTGAAATGGATATTTATTTACATATTTATTTAGCAGTACCAGTAATTGAAACTGCTAGAAATGCGCACTACATGAACTACATCCCCAAGTCTATTTATTTTTTAAAAGGCACACATTGGAACTGGGCATAGTAGCACACACTTGTAATCCCAGCTATTTGGGAGACTGAGGCAGGAAAATCGAAAATTCAAGGTCAGCCTGGACAACTTAATGAGACCCTGTCTCAAAAGTTTTTTAAAGGGCTGGGGAGATAGCTCAGTTGGTAGAGTGCTCGCCTCACAAGCACTAAGGCCCTGAGTTCAATCCCCAGCACCGCAAAAAAAAAAAAAAAAAAAGTTTTTTAAAGACTGGGAATGTAGCTCAGTGGTAGATTTTAAAATTTTATTTAGTTGTAAATGGACACAAATGCCTTTATTTTATTTATTTTTTATGTGGTGATGAGGATCAAACCCAGTGCCTCCCACATGCTAGGCAAGTGCTCTACCACTGAGGTATAACCCCAGCTCAGATAGTTATTTTTATTTATTTATTTATTTATGTTTAGTTATTTATATTTTTGAAAGTTAGTACAGTGGGGCTAGGAATGTAGCTCAGTGGTAGCGCTCTTAACCTAGATGGTTTAATTCTCAGCACCAGAAAAAAATAAAAGGTAATATGGTACTCCATAATAAAATGCAAAATTTCTACAGTGAACCATATGAATATTCAACTAAGTGGAATAAGTAAAAGCTGTAAATTACCATATGTCAATTCAAGTCAGGATTTTCTGCCAAATGAATTTTGAACCAAACCAAAAAACTTAGTTTTCAGGAACATCTGAGTTTGATCCCTAGCACCAACCCAATGAACCAACAAAAAAAACAGACTAATTCTATGAAAGCCCCAGTACAATACCCCTATTTTTCTTAGGTCACTAGACCACTAGAGACCGCACTAATGACTGGACATTTGGGTGCTTTTGATTGGTTAAAGTTTTTTGGGTTTTTTGTTTTTGTTTTTGTTTTTGTTTTTTTGGGTGCCCATACTCAGGTTTGAACCCAGGGACTTGAGCATGCTAGGCAAGCACTCTATCATTGAACTACAACCCCACTCCTGGCTAAAACAAATCATTATGCAACTGCCTCACTTTCATCTCCCTTCTGCAACAGGGAGCACACAACACATGACAGCATTTCATAGTGTAAAGTGTTCCCTTCCACTAGAGTTGTCTTCTTGTATCTCAGCTGCAGTGGTCCTAGTTCTGCTCTCTACCACCCAAAACTCAATCGCATTCATGATCCTCTTCAATCACTAGAATACACCTCTCTAAGCTGGTACAGGGTCCATCTGAGCTTGACTCTCATGGTCCCTGTCATGTGGTAAGGTTGTCCTCGATGTCGAGTACCAAGTATTCTGTCAGAGTTTTTAAGAATAGCTTCCTAAAGGATCTGAACTGCAAAGAGTGCAGTGGGATTGATCCATTCAAAATACTTTCACGTCTATGCATCCTGAAGGAGCATTAAATGTTTGAGCATCAAAGTTATATTGAAGGTTCACATTGACTCAGAATCAAATGATTTCCCCAGGGATCAGCCTGAGAAAGGAGTGACAAGAGGAAGGTAGGAACCGGTCAGGTATGAAAGAATGGTTTCATGCAGACTAGAGCTAGGCCTACAGGGAAAGCAGGATTTAGAGAAGACACAGGGAAGGGGAAGCCTCAGGTGGGAGAAGTTGTTAAGGAGAGAGGGAGCTATCTGGGTGTGCACCCTCAACATGTGAGGGCTGCCCCACTCTAGAGGATACACAATCTTGTTTGTAAGGAGCTGGCATTAGCAGAATCAGTTGTGATACCACAGGGCATTTCTGCAGGACCTTTCTTTTTTTTTGGTACTGGGGATCGAACCCAGGGCCTCCAAGCACTCTACCGACTGAGCTATCTCCCCAGCCCTACAGGACCTTTCTGTTTCTGAACCTTTGTCTCCCACTGCAGGAGTCCTGTGGTATGGTTTCTTTTTCTATTTAACTAAATAATGGGACTGTGTACTCAACTGAGCCACCCTGTGCTCTGGGAGGCACATAGAGAAAATCAGAAACTTTGACCCTGCGGGAAGGTACTCAAGTTTCCCCTTATGTTTTGTTTTTTGGGGTTTGTTTGTTTATTTGTTTTGGGGGGAGTACTGGGGATTGAACTCAGGGACACTTTTTATTTTGAGACGGAATCTCACTAAATTGCTTAGGGCCTCAGCCTCCCAAGTTGCTAGGATTACAGGCGTGCGCCCCCGCACCTGGCTCACCTTGTGTATTATCTCCTGCAGTCCCTTGCAAAGATTCAGTTCTGCAGTTCCATTTATTACATTATTCTGATTAGATCTCTCTTATGACAGGATGTTTTCCATACCAGGAAGTTTAAGAGGGTCTAGAGTGAGACATAGGAAGAAGGGTTGGGTGATCACAATTTTTTTTTCCAGTTCCTGCATTGGTTTAGCACAAGAAAGGGAACTGGATCCTTTGCTTAACTTCTCTGAGCACTAAGCTGAGCACCTTAGCTAATTCAGTGCAGATAGACTTCCTCTTCTTTGTAACTTTATTTTGATATGACTTCATATTTACAGAGAAGTTGCAATAACACAAATAACTCACATTTGCCCTTTACCCAGAATTACCAACTGTTTACATTTGCCCCATTTGTCTTATCCCTATGTATGTGTAAACACACACACACATAACACACAATTGTTTTTTCTGAGCTGTTTACCTTTGCTACCATAGACTTTAGTGTGTGTTCCCTAAGAACAAAGGCTGCTCTTGTGTTTTTACTTACCAGGAGTTCTGGTTTCTTGCCCTAATGTGGTGTTTACTGGCAATGAAAAGGTGGGGGAAGGGATCTTATGTATCTGAAGTAATTAGTCAAAAAGTTGTCACAGAATTCCTTTCCTCCTAACTAGACCTTGCCTGAACAGAAACCCACACTGAGAAGTATAAAACTGGGTATCTGTGGAAAAGACTGCCTGTTGTTTCTGTATGAAATGCAAGCCTTGGCTTCAGAGCCAAACATAGTTCAGGGAAGGTAGCATCAATTAAGCCAGCCAATGGCAGACTTTGAATCATTTTTGAAGCAACAGCAGAATCCAGAAGGAAAGAAGTGATACTGTTGAACTTTTGGAAGAAGCTTCCTGTTCCACCTCCACCCTTGCTGCCTGAGTTTACAGTTGCAGTTCTAACATCATACCTAAAAGTGATCTCTCTGCTATTATCTGAGGCAGGGGTCCCTAAATTTTCCAACTTTTAACCAAGTTCCCAAAGACCAGGATTCAGATGCACCCAGAAGCATCATGGACAACTGCTCTCATTAGGGTCCCCCTTATTTTTTTAAACTGTAGATGGACACAATACCTTTCTTTTATTTATTTATTTTTATGTTGGTGCTGAGGATTGAACCCAGTGCCTACATGTGCCGGGCAATTGCTCTACCACTGAGCTACAACCCCAGCCCCAGGATCCCTTTTTGGAGATGGCCTGATGGGTGGGTAGATAGGTAGAACAACTTCTTTCTTTTTCCAAATATGAAATTAGTACATGCTTTCTGCAGGGAAAAAAATCCTAATTATATTTAAATATGAAGGAGGGATGCAGCTCTGGTCCTGATCCTCCTTCAGATCTGGCTCCGCCATTACTAGGCTGAGTAAAGGAACTAAGTTTAGTTTAGTTTTGTTTGTACCAGGAATTGAATCCAGGGGCACTCAACCACTGAACCACATCTTCAGCACTTTTTATTTTTATTTTATTTTGAGCAGAGTCTCACTGAATTACATAGGACCTCATCAAGGTACTGAGGCTGGCCTCCTCGAACTTGCAATCCTTTTGTCTCAGTCTCCAGAGCCACTGGGATTACAGGCATGCACTACTGTACCCCATGGGAACTAAGTTTTTTTGTTTTGTTTTGTTTTTTAGTTGTAAATGGACACAATACCTTTATTTTATTCATTTATTTTTATGTGGTGCTGAGGACCGAAACCAGTGCCTCACATGTGCTAGGCAAATGCTCCACCACTGAGCTACAACACCAGCATGGGAATTAAGTTTTCTAAGACTCAGTTTCCTCATGTATAAAACAGGATAATAATAGTGCCCAATTAAATAAACTAATGCATGTCAAGACCTGGCACCATGCAATTGCTAACAAATGTTAGTTCTAGATGACAAAAAAGAATTCATGCCAAACCACTGTGGCAGCCTACTATTTTCTCTTAACTGTTGTTTATTCATTCAGCCGTTTTTGTTTTTTGTTTTCAGTACTAAGTATTAAAGTCGGGGCACTCTGCCACTGAGCTACATCCCTGGTCCTGTTTTTGGTTTTTGGATCAACGTCTTGCTAAATTGCCCAGCCTGTCCTTGAACTTGTGATCCTTCTGCCTCAACCTTCTGAGTGGCTGCAATTACAGGAATGCACCACCATGCCTGGCTCAAACATTTTTTGATCACCCACTACATGCCAGACATAGTACTAAGATCTGGCATTTAAACAAAAAAATCTGGGACTGGGGGTTACAACTCAGTGGTAGAGTGCCTGCCTAGCACACATGAGGCCGTGGGTTGGGTTCTCAGCACAACATTAAAAAAAAAAAATAGAGGTATTATGTGTATATATATATATATATACACACACATATATATACATATATAAAATATATATTTATATATGTATATATATAAGTGTTATAAGTGTATATATATATATACACTATATGTATATATATAAAATATATATAAATTTTTTTTTTTTTTAATTCTTGCCCTCATGAACTTAAATTGTATGGAAGTCAGACATAGTAACACATACCGGTAATCCCAGTTTCTTCCAAGACTGAGGCAGGAGGATTACAAATTTGAAGCCAGCCTCTACAACTCAACCCTTTCTTAAAATTTAGAAAAGGGAAAGGGATGTAACTCAGTAGTAAATCACTCCTGGGGTCGATCTCCAATACCCCTGCAAAATCGTATGGAGAGAGAGATAACAAACTTGTATATGTTATAAAGTATATCATGGGCTCATAAGTACTCTGAGGAAACTTCAACATGGTATGGCAATCGGCGGATTGCTATTTTATATTAAATGGTCACAGCACCTTTGAAAAGGTAGTGTTTGAGCAGAAGTCTGAAGAAGATGAGGGAGCTGTGTGAATATTGTTGGGGGAAAACATCTGAAAGTGGGACTAGCATATACCAGGACCCTGAGGCAGGAGAATTCCCAGTGTGTTTAAGGACAATGGAAAAGACCACTGTGGCCATGGTAGAATTAAGTGAGGAAGAGGGCATCAGGAGCAGACATCAGGGAGGTAAAGGGAACCAAATTTTTAGGGCCCTATAGGCTCTTGTAAGAATTATAGCTGTTCCTCTGAGTTGAGATAGGGACCCAGAGGAGGGCTGAAGGAGGCAATGATACAACCTTACCCTCCTTAGATCTCAGTACTTGTGCAGCCTAGTGGAAAGTTGCCCATCTCCTTGGGCTCAACCAGCGCCCCAGCCCTGTGAGCCCCTCCCCACCCAGAGTATCACTTGATCCACAGCCTGCCTGACATGATGCAGCTCCCTGCCACCACGCCCTGTTTTTTAGATGGAACTTAGATCCCGGCAACATACCCAGATGTTTCCAGGCTAGATGGTACTATGCTTGGCCATAACAGCTAAAAAGTTCTTGTCACAAGCCAGGCCCCTCAGCTCAGGAGCTTGTTTAATCCTCATAGCCATCCTGCCAGGCAGCCACTGTCATTCTCTTCTTTGTAGCTGGAGCAATGATGGATTGATTCATGCAAGTCTCAATGCTAGCAGGCTGAGAAACCAGACTCCACCCAGTCTGTCAGACACCCAAGGACGGGGGCAGAGATGAACAAAGGGGGACCCCACAGTGCCTGGCACACCACAGTCACCCAGACAGCAAGATAGAAGACTGTATGAAACTGCATTCTTTGTCTCTCCCTAAGCCTCACTTTGTTGAGAAAATGTCTGAGAAAGCATTTTGCAAACTGGAAAACATTATATGAGTGTGGTTATGAAGATGATCAGGAGTCTGAAACCTTGAATTCTGGCTGGGCCCTTGATTTTACTCATGACTGCTTCCTCCTGGGCATTGGCATGTCAACCCCAAACACCTGAACTTCCCCAGACCTCAGCACAGCCCCAGTTTCTCCTTTGCTTTGCTCCAAACAAAGCAGGTCTTTTATAAGCAAGCAGCAGGCGTGTGGTGGCCTTACTTCTGGGAGCATGCTTTCACCTCCTTCCAGTTCATTGTTTTCATACAAAATTCCAGACACATGGGACAGGCAAACAGAAGTCTCATTCATAGCCAGTGGTCTCCCAGGCTGTTGTGTCCACAGCTCCTTCCCCTTCCCTCTCATTTTCAGGCATCTGTTGAAGTTGGGACCCACATAAGGCCACATTGGGAGACAGAGGGCAAAGGAGATTTTGTATATAGCTGATGGGAGCAGGGCAGAGTGGCCCCAGTGGAAAGAGCCCTGGCTTTGCCTGCCTGTAAACTAGACTGCACTCCAGGTTGGTTCTGGTGATCAGTATGGAAGTGACCTTGGGCAAGTCCTTACCCCTTCTCTTCTGAAAAATGTGATTATTAGAATCCTTCCCGGTTTGGGGAGATAGCTCAGTTGGTAGAGTGCTTGTGCTTGCCTTGCAAGCATAAGTCCCTGAGTTCGATCCCCAGTACCGCAAAAAAAAAAAAAAAGAATCCTTCCCAAGACAGTGTTCCAGACAGCCACTACCTGTTCATCAGAGGCAGCACATGCTTATGAAACCATTTGTATCCTGTGGGCCAAGAGAATGAATGCCTTTTTCCCTGTTTAGTTAAGTTGACATACAACTGAGCATGAGGGCTCCTGGTGGTACTGCAAATTGTATCCTGGCTTATTTGAAAAAAAAAAAAAAAAAAAAAAAAAAAAAAAAAAAAAAAGGTCCTTATACAAGACACACCTTTCTCATTTTCTGCTGCTTTCCAGCTTTCCAAATCCTGGCCCCACAACTCCCTGATTTTTGTCACTTGCAAGTAGTAAAACTACAAACTGCACTGTGTGTACATTTTTAAAAGGCTCAATCATTGACTTCCTTAGCCCCACACCTTCTGGTCAACACAGGGCACAGCACTAGGGCTCCAGACAGGCCTGGGCAGCAAGGGGAGGTGCTTATGACAGGGCCTGGGGGTGGGAAAGGTGTCGGTCATGAAATCCAAATTTGTGATGTGTTGCCGTCCTTAGTTGAACATTAATGTGGCTCTCATGAACTGGAGGAGGTGTGGGTGACTGATCTGAGGAGATTTGCTGGGCAATTAAAGGGAACAAAAACAGAAATGCACACTTTCACCCCAAATGGGCTGTTCATAGGATGGTGGTATTCTCTGGAGTATGGAATTTGGGAGGTTTAGTCTGTATACCTCTGTGTCTAAACTTTATGGAATACAATATGTATCAATTCTAGATCACATTTCTTAAATCTAAGATGCCATTTATTAAAATGCATAACATTATCTTAGGTACTACCATGCAGGATCCTGCTACCAATTACACTATACATTTCATCTGTCAGCAAGATACATCCAAGTTTTTTGTTAGTTTGTTTTGCAGTACTGGGGATGGAACCCTATCGTACTTACCACTTAGCTACATCACCAGCCCTTTTTATTTTCTGAGAACAGGGTCTTGCTAAATTTCTGAGGCTGGCCTCAAACTTGTAATCCTCCTGCCTCAGCTTCCTGAGTCACGAATTACAGGCATGTGTCACCACACCTGACCACATCCAGATTTTGAGACGTTAAACTGGGGGGCTGTGGGGGGCAGCACAGCCGTACATTTTAGAATTGATGAAATGATGCAATTTTTTTTTAGTTGTAGATATACATAATACCTTTATTTTATTTATTTATTTTTCTGTGGTGCTGAGGATAGAACCCAGTGCCTCACATGTGCTAGGCAAGCCCCAGCCCAAATGATGCAATTTTTACAATTAAAAGATATTTTTCCATTTTTGGAAAAACAAAAATCACTTAAGTTGCTTTTGCCTCTTACCCTCCTGCTCACAGTGATTTCCTAAAAAAAAAAAAAAACTGAGGGAGCAGCCTCTGGAGATGACTTAATTTATTTTTAACATTTATGTGCCAGTCTCGTGTCAGGCCCTGTGCTTTCTCATCTCTGAGTCTATCAAGACCTATGAAAACTAGTGGGAAGGGAGATAATTCTCCAAATAAGGAAAGTGAAGGTTAGATTCATGTTCCTGATCACACAGTTGAGTAAATAAGGGAAAGGAGATTCAAACTCAGTCACTGTCCCCTCCCATCTCACCCCAGCTTTGGATCTAAAAGTGTTTGGAGAAAGGGGGCGATTAGATATTCAGCCCTTGCCTGATGCCTCAGAAAGCAGTGGAACCAGGGGTTCACCCCATCCTACAAACCCCACTCCTATCTGGTTCAGGAAAGCTGACTTCCTCTTCACACTCGCTTCTGCCAATGTGAGTGAGTCAGCCTCAAAAATGACCTCACGGTCCTCAGTGGGATGCTTGGCTGCCTGGTTTGTGTCACTGAGCCCTGGGCCCCAGCACCTCTGGCATGGGTTTATGAGCATTTTCTCTGCCCCATTCCTCAAATGTGGCTAACTTTGAAAAAGTTACCCTTCCCTTTGCCCTCTGCCTCTCAACCTTCTGTGGCCAGGCTCGATCTGCCCTCCAGCTGTTAGAAATGACTAGTGATGATGGGAGAGCTGTTTTTCTCCTGCCAATCTCTGGGTAGACTGCCATCCATGAAGAGCTGGGAGCTTAGCCTGGATGTTCCTAGTATCTGAAAAAGCAGGTTGGACGATGGGGGACGTTGCTTGCCAGACAGTGGGCAGCTCTGGGTCTGTGCTATAGCAAAGTGTAATTTTCAGAAGGGGTCTCATACAAGTGTTTTATCAGCAAAATGACAAGGCTAGTTTAAGAGATTTGAGAAAGTGAGTATTGGCTTGCCATAACAAATTACCACCCGCTGAGTGGTTTAAAACAACAGAAATGCATCCTCTCACAGTTCAGGAGGCCAGAAGTCTGAAACCGAGGTGTTAGAAAGGTTGCATCCAGGGGCTGGGGAGATAGCTCAGTTGGTAGAGTGCTTGCCTTGCAAGCACAAGGCCCTGGGTTCGATCTCTAGCACCCCAAAAAAAAAAAAAAAAAAAAGGTTGCATCCTTCTCCTTGTCTCTCTCCTGGCTTCTGGTGGTGGCTGGCAGTCCATGGTATTCCTTAGCCTGCAGATGCATCACTCTAGTCTGCTCCTGGAGTATATGACCTTCCTCCTTGTGAGTCTCTGTAGGCTCTGGATCTCCTTTTCCTTATAAGGACATCAATCATTGGATTTAGGGCCATCCTAATCCAGCATGACCTCATCTTAACTTGATTATATCTACAAAGTCCCTATTTCCAAATAAGGTCACATTACTGAAGGTGAGGACTTTACCATGTCTTTTTGGGTGACAAAATTGAACTTTTAACTCCTCCCTTACAAACTCATTTCTCACTCATTACTCAGTATCACAGACCCTAGGGCAATTTAGGGTGCTGGAAAGAGCAGAGCCACAGGTAATTTTGGTGTCAGCTTTGTTCTCTCTGGCATTCCAAGATGCCTGTTAATAAGGCTCAGTGGAAGACAAGGTGTGTCAATCAGGGAAGTCTGCACCGCACAGGATGTAAAGAGGGAAGCTTGAAGTCACCTTCCACATTCAGCTCCTAGCTCACTCCCCACTGGGTATGACTCCTGACCTGGCTGGGCCTCAGTTACCTCATCTGTGAAATGGGAGTATTCATAATACATACTCCATCGTATAATACTTAAAACAGCACATGGAAGCTCTAAATGTTCACGATTTATGATTATTATGATCATCCTGATTACTCTCACTGAAAAATTTCCAGCCCCCTAAAAGCACAGAAAGACCAGTTTCTGATTAAGTTGAAGGAAACCTCTCTGCTTTTCACCTGTCCTAGTGATTTGTAGGAAAGGTTCAGCCCAGTGCCCTGGTCCTGCTTCCAAACATGCCCTGCTTTTGTGAATGAGTTCTCTTAGCTGCTGGTTCCAGGTCTGATTTAAAAGATGATTTCTCCAGTCTTGTTTTTAATACAGTCTCTTAGAGTCATGCAACTGGCAGTTTCCTTTCTGAATATCCATAGCTTTTGGACCCAGAGGCATAGGCTGGAGAACAGCAGCCTCCCCACACACACCCCCCAGGCCAGCATGGCAGGTTAGAGGCCTATGCAGGGATCAGGTCTAGCGCTCCCATTCCAAACTGGGTAGAACAAGACCTGTCAGCACTTTCTCTGTGTCTAACCTATTGGTCCTTTGTGGAGTGAGAGGCTCTTGTCATCTGTATCCAGACTGTTCCTCCTTTCTCAGATGGACAACACAGCCAGGCCAAGCCAAAAGAATTGCAGTTGTGACTGCTGCCACCATCACTATTGTTTTTGTTACTGTCTGTGGATGGAAGGCATGGACTGGTGGGACCACTGCAACCCCTCCCCACCTGGGCTTGACCCAGAGTTCATCTGAGAGTTCTCAAAGTTGGAAGGGGCAGACCTGGGCTCCCTCGGGCCCTTCTCCAACACACCCTCCCTACCCCTAAAGTCTTCCCTTTGTAGTCCTGGGAGAGAGCAAGGGTTCTTCCTGGGTGGTTTTTTGTTGTTATTGTTTTATTTTTGTTTTTGTTTGTAGGTACTGATTTCTACCAAAGACAAAATTATATAGACATAAAGACCATAAAGCCTAGGACTGGTGCTGGGGTGGGATTGGCAGCACATGAGCAAATGGTTCAAGGGAAATGTTTTCAAACTGGTTGATAATGGCAGCTGCATTACCATGTACATTTACTAAGACTCACAGAACATTACATTTACTATGCACGAATTGTATGGTGTGTTAAATTATTCTTCAGTAAAACTGTTTAAAATGTACATATATAAACTGAATTCTCTCTCTCTTTCTCTGTCTCTGTCTCTGTCTCTCTCTCTCTCTCTCTCTCTCTCTGTACCAGGGATTGAACTCAGGGGTGCTTAACCACTGAACCACATCCCCAGCCCTTTTATTGTTTATTTAGAGACAGGGTCTCACTAAATTGCTTAGGGCCTTGCTAAATTGCTGAGGCTGGCTTATGAATTTACAATCCTTCTGCCTCAGCCTCCTGTTGCTGCTGGGATTACAGGCGTGCACCATTGCACCTGCTCTGAATTCTCTTAAAACCACAATTGATGAGGGATTGCCATCTTCAAGGTATGTTCTAGGAGGCCCTCCATTAGTGATACATAACTTGGTGAAGTTGAATTGGAAGCTGTGGGTTTTGTGTGACCAAGGTCAGGTTCATACCCTCTCGGGCCTCAGTTTCCCCATTGATGACATCCTGATGCTCTTGGAGGAGGTGAGGGATGCCAGGGTGCTGGAGATGTGACTCCCATGCCAAAGTTGCTAAAGCCCTCAGGTCATGCTGTGCAAATGGTGAGCTTTGCCTTTGCCTGAGGAGCACCTCTGCCTTCCTGTCTTTGTGCAGAGAATTTCCTCCTTCCAGCCCCACAGAGCAAACATGCAGCCAGGAACAATCGGAAAATCCAGGGTTGGCCTAGCCTTGTTTCCCCCCAATCCTGGCCCTTTGACCCAGACCAGGGAAGCAGCCAAGACACTATCCTGGAGAAAACCCCCATCATGGATCGAATGGCCTGAGGCATTTACACTTTGCCAGCTTTCTTTCCTCCCCCAAAAGCCCTGACAGGGAGCCTTAGCCCATATCACAGAGAAGAAAGTGGAGGTGCACAGGGAGAAACCTATCCCAGGCAGCACAGTGTCAATGCACTTTCCCTAGAAACCCTCCCTGGGAACAGGCCAGGCTCCTTGCTCAGGTGGCAGCTGAGCAAACTGCCTTCCTCTCCTGCCTTTTTCATTCTTGTCAGAATTGCTGGACAACTGAAATGCCTGCTCCTCCAGGAAGCCCTCCCTCAAACCTCTCCCCACTCACCCAGCACTCATCTAGCCAGGATCCTTTTCAGGAACTATGAGGAGCTCCCCCTGGAGCATGAAAGGAATGAGGACTTGAGTGTCAAAAGAAAACCTGGTGCCACAGTCTGAATGTTCATGTTCCCCTAAAATCCAGGGGTTGAAATCCTAATGTCTAAAGTAACCATGTTAGGAGGTGGAGCCTTTGAGAGGTATATGGCCATAAGTTTAGAGCCCTGATAAATGGAATTACTGCCCTTGTAAAGGAGGCCCCGTAGACCTAGCTATCCCCTTCCATGTGAGGACACAGGGAGATTGTATATATGTGTGTATGTATGTATTTTGTGGTACTCAGGATCCATCCCGGCCCCACCACAATGAGAAGGACCATGAGGCATTGTTGATGAGGAATTTCAGAATCTTTCTGCAGCTTGACCTGGGACTCCCCAGCCTCCAGAACTGTGAGAATATACATTTCTATTGCTTATAAAACCACTGAGTCTGGAACCTTGTTATAGCAAACTGAACAGGCTAAAACACCTGACTTCTCCAAAGGCAGTGGGGAGCCACTGCAGGATTCTGAGCAGGGGTAGGATAAGCAGATGTGGCTTAAAGGAGCCACAGATGTGGGCTGGGGAGATAGCTCAGTTCGTAGAGTGCTTGCCTTGCAAGCACAAGGTCCTGGGTTTGATCCCCAGAACCACAAAACAAAAAAAAAGAGCCACAGATGTGACTAGCTATTTGGCAGAGGATGGTCAGATCAGAGTGGTGCTGGGAGGTAGAGGACCAGTGAGGAGTGTGCAGTCTGAACCCCTCCCTGTGGGGCATGCCAGCAGGAGGTGGAGCACCAACCCCACTTTCACCTGTTCCCTGCCCCTCCTTCCTCACACTGTTCCTGTTCCCTGGCCTACTCCCTGGGGCCCAGAATTGCCAACTTTCCTGATAAACCTCTGGGGAGCGCCCACTTCCTGACCTGCTGTGCCTCCTAGAAACTGGTTTCTTCCTGAGGTGGTAGTGGAGGGCTGAGTGGTGGAAATGCAGGACAGTGGCCCTGGGGCAGCTAGGGCAGGGGAGGGGCTCAGCCCCAGGGTGGGCTGGGAGCAGGCCCAGGTCCAGGGAGAGTCCTGAAACAGCTACTCCTGGCTGACTCAGACTCTCCTGCCCTTCTTATCAGGCTAACAGTGATAAGGGGCTGGTTCCTGGATGCGGATGCTAGGCCGTGTTTCGGGCAGCCAGGAAGTGACTTGTGGGGTTTGCTGTGGCTTAAGGAGTGGGTCTGACTCACAGGGGCGATGGGCTGGGTGTGACAGGGTGGGGGTGGGGGGAAGGGGAGAGCTAGCAAACACCAGGCCCTGGGCTGTTCAGCACCAAAAGACCAGCCAGAGGGAGGTCCCTTTGGGAGTATTCAGCCTCCACACCCTCCTGACAGCCAGTCACAGACAGGATTTCTCACCCTGCTAGCTTAAAATGGGAGGGGTGGCCCAAGGCGGCTCCTCTTTATTTACTCTTCAAACAGAAAATATTTTCAGAATATCATTCCCAAAATGTATTGACTGTTTGCCAAATGCCAAACATTAAGCGCTTTTTGCCTATGCCACCTCCTTTAATTTTCACCCCAGTGACAACGACCCTGGGGGCTGGTTCATTGCAGATAAGGAAACTGAACTCAGGGAGTGGAAGGGTTCACTTCAGATTCAGGATTCAAGCCCAGATCAAAATTCATAGACAACTGCCTTAAAAAAAAAAAAAGAAAGAAAGAAAGAAAGAAAAAAAACATGAAAAACATTAGGGTAAGCAAGGGTGGACTTCAGGAGTTCTGTTGTTGTTATCATTATTATTATTATTACTATTATGTGTATGTGTGCTGCTGGGATTGGAATCCAGAGGCCGTCTATCACTGAGCCACACCCCTAGTCCTTTTTATTTTGAGAGAGGGTCTCACTAAATTGCCCAGGCTGACCTCCAACTTGCGATCCTCCTGCCTCCACCTCCTGAATCTCTGGGAGTACAGGCATGCACTACCATGCTCATAGGCTTCAGGAATTGTGTGAATCCCTCAGGAGCCTTCCATGGTCTCTCAAAGGACCCTAAGCAAACCACTGTCGCGTCCCAGGGATTCCACCAAGATGAAGATGATTCTTTCCCAGCCACAGTTCCCTCATCAGGGTGATGAACAAAGACCAGATTAGGTGTTTTCCATGAGCCAGATATTCAGTGAGTAATTTAAATTCATAAATGAGCAGTTGGGTGACCCTGCATCCGTCTGGTTCAGGCTTCCAGGCTCTTGAAGGGGAGGAGGGTGGGTGTGGTACTTGAAGATGAGATAAAAGCCCAGGAAATTCCCAGCCCAGTTGGGGAGAGCAACCCTATTAGTCAAGACAGAAAAGCAATTCTGAAAAAGGAAAGGTTCTGACTAATGTCACTGAACCCATCTGTCGTCCTCAGGACTCCACCCTCTCAGCTTTTATCAATCAGGGCAGACATTGTTCCCTAGATGACAATCAAGATGTCCTTTGGATTCCCAGGTTTATACCCTGCCAGCCTGCTGGCCCCAGTGGATAATCTCTAGGAGAAAAGTCCCCGAAAAAATTCTAATTGACTTATTTTGCAGCACATGCTATCCAGTCACTGTGGTCTGGGGAAGGGGTTTTCTAATTGGTCAAGCCAGTCTTTCACACCCATCCTTGTTCTTGATCTCACTGTGAGGTAGAGACAGCAGCCAACCTACATGGAATAAACGGGAAGTGGAAGAGGAAGAGGTAGAGACAGGCAAAAGACTTGAGACCCCATCCAGGGTTTAGCTCCTCACCCATACTGTTTTTCCACACCCAGGCTCTACTGGCCATTCCTGTCAGGTAAAGGATGCTAGAGGGTTATCACTAGAAAAGAGACCCTCAAGTTTCTTAATTTAGGTAATGGATTTTTTTTTTTTTTTTTTTTTTGTGTGCTTGGTATTGAACCCAGAGATGCTTAACCATGGAGCCACATCCACAGCCCTTTTTAATTTTGTTTTATATTTTTAATTCTGAGACAAGGTCTAAGTTGCTTAGTGCCTGGATAAATTGCTGAGGCTGGCCTCCAACTATGATCCTCCTGCCTCAGCCTTGCAAGTTGCTGGGTTTACAGAAGTGCAGTACCACGCCCGGTTTGGTAAGGAATTTTTAATCTTGGGGGATAGATAATTCTTTGTCCTGTGCATTGTAAAATGTTCAGCGCCATCCTTGGCCTCTATTCACTATAACTTAGTAGCATCTTCACTCTTCTTCATTGTGACAATCAAAAATGTCTCCATATCTTGCTAAATGTCCCTGGGGGACAAAACCACTTCTGGTTGTCAAGTGCCATGGTGCACACCCACTACTTGGGAGGGTGACGCAGGAGGATCACAAGTTCCTGGACAGCCTGGACAACTTACTGAGACCCTCTCTCAAAAGTAAAAAACAAATAAACAAAAAACACCCCTGGATTCAATCCCCCTAAAACAGCCCTGAATGAGAGCTACTGTTTTAGGTTATTCCAGCAGATTTTGAGGTGAGGATCTCAGGAGCATGAGTGGAGGAGTGGGAAAGTGAGGATGAGGGAAGGCCGATGATACAAGGGGAGGGCAGCTTGTCACTGTGGGCAGTGGGGGCCAGATCCCTCAGAGGAAACCTGGGAAATAGTACAGAACATGAATGTCACAGTTATCCCAGCTGACACACAAAGGAGCTGGGGTACTTACACACCATGAGGACCACTGACATGGAGAAGCATCTATCCAGGATATGTCGGGTCTGCTGTGTGGCACAGATGGGCTATGGCAACTCGGAGGAAGCAGATGCTATCAATTGAAAGTTTGGTAGCGGACATTGAAGTGGTCAGGAGCAAGAGGTGATGTAGACTACACTCAACCACAACAGAGCTTCCCAATTCTTCCTCCTTTGCTTTTCCTTTGTTAGTTTCTGTAACCACACAAGGATCTGGCTCTGAGGACAGTCTGTGGGCCCGCCATGCCCTCTGACTCCTTCCAAGGACTTCCTTCCTCCAAGGCCTCCTCCCACCACTCCAGCCCCACTGACCTACGTTAGAATCCTGACCCTGCTGTGTCCAAGCTGTGTGACCACAGGCCTGTTTATTTTTCCTGTGTAAAATAGGGCTGATGACACCTGACACATGCTTTAGGGCTTTAGGGGATAGTGTGGTTGGAATATTTGCATCCCCTCCAAAATTCATGTTGAACTTATAATCTTCAATGCAGCAGTATTAAGAGGTATGACTTTTAGAAGGTGATGAGGCCATGAAGGCTCTGTCCCTTTAGATGGCATCAGTGCCTTACAAAAGGGCTGGAGGAAACTATCAAGGCCCTTTTGATCTGCCTTCTACCATGTGAGGATGCAACACAAGGAGCCATACTGCAAGCAGAGAGCACCCCTTGTCAGACACTGACCCTGCTGGTGCCTGAGTCTTGCACTTTCTGGCCCCCAGAACTGTGAGAAACTAAATTTCCCTAGGCACAGTGGTGCACATCTGTAATCCCAGTCACTCAGGAGATAGGCAGGAGGATTGAGACGATCCTCAGCACCCTAGACCCGCAAGTAATTTAGTGAGACCCTGTCTCAAAATTAAAAATAAAAGGGATTAGGGATGTATCTAGTGGTGGAGTGCCACTGGACTCCATCCCTAGTTCTGCAAAGAAAAGCAATTTTCTTTTGACAAGCTGGGGATGTATCTCAGTTTAGAGTGCTTGCCTAGCATGCACAAGGCCCTGGATTCAATCCCTAGCACTGCAAAAAATAATAAATAAATAAACAAACAAACAAATAAAAGATAAATAGCCTAGGGTAAGGTATTCTGTTATAGCAGCAAAAATGGTCTAAGGGTTTATGAGGCCCTGTGTGAAACCCATCGAGTTCCAAGCCGAGCGCACAGCTCCCCCAAGGACTGCTGAGGCACTGCACCTTAGAGACATGTGGGAGGGGGCCTCCTCTGCAACCCCCGAAGGCTGCTGCTCCTGTCTGGTGCACTGGAGTATGTGGACACCTTGACCCCCGATCCCCTGAGGCCATCCCTCCATCTTTGGAACACACTAGTAATTCATTGATAACAGGAAACTATGAGGGACCCTGTGAGTAGCCAGTACAGCTCCTTTCTTTTCTGGAGGATGCCCATCCCAGAACTGGATCTGTCGGAACTGGAAGGCATGGGTCTGTCAGATACACCCACCTACAAGATCAAGGACAGCAGCATTGGCAAAATGACCAGGCAAGCAACAGGAGCAGAACCAGAGAAAAACCCAGAAGGTGATACCCTCCTAGAGTACAGCACCTTCAACTTCTGGAGAGCTCCCATTGCCAGCATCCACTCCTTCCAGTTGGACTTGCTCTAGGCTAAGACTTACCTCTCCTACCACCTTGCCCTCACTGTCTTCTCTTTCAAGCCCCTTCCTTCTCATTCCTTTCCCAAATTAATCTTGTTCTCTTCTCTCTATTGTGTTGGTGGTGCTGATGAATCTGCCAGTTGTTTGTTTGTTTATTTATTTATCTACCCACCTACCTACCTACCTACCTACTCCATTTCTCTCAAAAGTGCTCAAACTAAAGTAAAGGGTTAAAGCAGTGGAGTACTGGATCACAGAAATTCCACCCCCAACCCCTGGATTATTAACCCCATAAAATAGGCTTTATGGAGGCATCAGGGAATAAAGTAGTGCAAAATAGACAGTTTTGATCTCATTTTTAATCAGCTTCAAAGATTGCTCAAACCCTCTGGCAGAGGGCTTACTTGGCATGTGTAAGGACTTGGGTTTGATCCCTAGCACCACAAAAAAGAGAGAGATTGCTTAAACCTTTGTAGTTTCCTGTAGTTACCAATAAAGTTAAGTATTTTTTCCAGGGTTAGTGAAAACCTTCTAATTTTTAATTTAAGATGACTTACCACAACAGAATGATCCAAAATGCTAAAATGATCATCTTTTTTAATCCTACTCCTTATAATACTTTTTTTTCCCCTAGAGAAATTGGGGGTTAAGGTATAAAACAAGAGAAAATAATATATTTTGGAAAATGAAAATATGGGAAAGCACTGAATCACTTCAGAAATAGTTGAAGCTCTTTCCTTCCAAAGAGTATTATTTTCTTTCTTTTCTTTAGTACTGGGGATCCAACCCAGGGAACTTTTACCACTGAACTATATCCCCAGCCCATTTTAATTTTGAGTTGGGATCTGTGCTGGCATTGAACTTGTGATCCTTTTGTCAACCTCCCTAGTCCAAAAGGGTGTTCTTGAGCCTACTCACTTACAACTTTGCTTCTAACTACGGATTGAAAATTCTAAAAAAATCAGATTTTAAACCTTAAGAAGAAACCTTGCTATTAGGATAATTTGTAAGGTTCTGATTCAGTCTTCTAAAAAGTATGGGGTTTGGTCTTCAGTATTTAGTTTTGTCCCTTCCTCATTTGCAGTATATGATACTACTAATCATTGAGCCTCAGGCACAGTTCTAAAACTACCTTAAGACCATGAAATGAACAATTACATTCTGCCCTTACACCTTGTTCCCACTCCTTCCAAAATTATTGCTGATTTGTGCTGCCAATTACTCATTTATTTAATAAAGACATTCAGTGCTCCCCCCCCCCCAAAAAAAGAACCCTGTGATATATAACACAGAACATATCAATGGTGATACAATTAACTAACTTCACTCTCCCTCCTCTCATTAGTGACTGCAACATCCTAGGAAAAAATTTTCTCCCTAGGTACTCATACTAGAGCTCAAAACCAGGGCAGATGCCTCCTCCCAGGCAGGGCAGGTGACCATTAGTAGGAAAGCTGTCAGTGGACACATGAGCACTAGACAGGATTTCAGGAGCCCTACATGCTGCTGTTGGCTGATGGCAGTGCCCAAGGCAGTTGTCCTGGCCTTAACCTTATTATCTTCACCCACTGATTCTTCATCTGAGCCCCAAGGAGTTGATGGTACAGCCCAAGTTCCCTTGGGTAGGCCTTGTTCAATTACTTATCACTGTGTGATTTGTCCTTCACCTCTCTGGGCTCTTCACCTTCTGAAAACTTGAGACAACTGGAAGGTTTTTGCCGGAGCCAAACAAGAAAATCGCAAAATCAGACACTTGATAAGCGCCTGCAGTAACATGCATTATGTAACTGAATCCTGATCATATGGTGCAGCTTCTACCCTTATCCCTATTTTACAGAAATGTTACATGAGGTTCTGATAAGGTTAACAATCCAGGTCTCCAAAGGAATCCTTGCCTTCCCGTCTCCTCCCATGAACCTAAAAGGTGAGTCTCTTCCCCCTATGAACATATCCCACCCTGTCCAGCACCAGTACCAGCACAGTGCCTGACCAGGTCAATGAGTTCCCATTCCAAACAGCTGTCACTAGCTGTTAGGCACTATGCTGAGCACTGTGTTGGACCTTGTCTCCAAATCCTCCCAGAATTGCTACTAAGTGAGTAGGATTAACACCCTTATTCTAGAGAAGAGGAAACTGAGGCTCAGTAAGGCAAGCTGTCATCACATGCTAGTAAATGACTGATAGAACTTGAACCCAGAACTACATGAGTAACCAGGCAGCATGAATGGACAAGCCCGGGACCCAAGCAGGGCACCACTGAAGAGATGCTGGTGGTCTCAGAGTGTAGAAGCCACCCTCTGTCAGGACAGAGACCTGGTAATTGTCCCTGCCCAGAGAGCACACAGTAGCTAGTCTGGGCTCATGTTCTCCTCTTCTTGGGCCCTGGCCAGAGTGTATTTCCCAGACCCCCTTGCTGTGTGAGGTGACCACATGACTACACATTTGCCAGCAGAAAGTGCGTCTGGGCAAAGCTTTCCAGTAGGACTGGGAATAGTTTTAACTTAATAATTTTAATTTAATAGTTAGTTTTTATGAATTGATTTTTGCCTTGGGGAGATTATAAATCATGGAACTTGGTTACAAGTTAGAATTATCTGGGGAACTTTGATAAAATACTGATGCCTGGGCTCCACCTCCACCTCCAGAGATCCAGATTCAGTTGTTGTAGGATAGGACTGGGCAAAAGAGTTTTTTGTTTCTAATGTGCAGTCAGGGCTAAACCACCGATGTAATTAATCATGTCTCAGGGTCATTTGAACTTGTAGTTCCCTCTGCCTGGAAGACTATGACCAGG
Organism: Sciurus carolinensis; assembly: GCF_902686445.1. NCBI lineage: Eukaryota > Metazoa > Chordata > Mammalia > Rodentia > Sciuridae > Sciurus > Sciurus carolinensis. Next base: position 51,416,330 of record NC_062229.1, on the reverse strand, counting down.
TCCTCCCATGGCCTGCTGTTTCTTGTCCTTCAGGTGTTGTGTGAATTTCTTAGGGCTGCCATAACAAATCACCAGAAATGTAGTTTCACGATTCTGGCGACCAGGACTCCACAATCAAGGTGTGGGCAGAGTTGTTGCCTTTTGGGGGTGCTGAGGAAGATCTGTTCCCTGTTTCTCTCCTCCATTCTGGTGGCCACAGGCAACCCTCAGCCTTTCTATCTCTGCCTGTCTTCATGTGGTCTTCTATTCTGTCTCTTTAGTAGTATATTTACTATTGGATTCAGAGCCTATATTCATCTAGGAAGATCTCATCTTGAGATCAGTTTTTTGTTTATTTGCTTTGTTGTTCTTGTTGCAGTGTGAGAATTGAACCCAGGGCCTCACACATGCCAGGTAAGTGCTCTACCACTGAGCTATGTCACCAGCCAAAAATTTGGGGTATATCAATACCCAATTCAAATCACTACACATCTTGCTGGGCCTGATGGTGCACACCTATAATCCCAGCAGCGCAGGAGAATCACGGGAGGATCCTGAGTTCAAAGTCAACCTCAGCAACTTATGGAGACCCTAAGCAACTCATTGAGACCCTGTCTCTAAATACAATACAAAAAAGGGCTGGAGATGTTGCTCAGTGGTTAAGCACACTGGGGTTCAATCCCGGTACCAAAAAACAAACAAACAAATAAAAAAAAAAAAATCACTACACATCTACACATTTCAAATGTCACATCTCAGAGAAACCTTCCCTGACCCTTTTCTAGAACAGACCCCACTATCACTATTATCAGTGTTTTATATTCTTCCTAGCATTGATTGGTTCCTGGATTTAAATTATTTACTTATTTGATGCCTTTTTTTTTTTTTTGATGAAGTGTTTTTTTAAATTTGTCTCTCCCTCTTCCCACAGCAAAATATAACCTCCTGACAGCAGGAATCATATTCATCTTGATCTCTGCTGTATGCTCATATAGTATTGAGCTCATAATGAGCATCCAATAAATACGTGTTAAATGAATATACAAAGTATCTGTCTAGGAAGCTCAGAACCACACCTATCTTGACCAAGTGAGGGGTAAACTCAGGTCTGTTAGGCTTCCAACCTCACTCCTGGCCTCCTATTACTCTTATTTTCATTTCATCTCTTATTTTCCTATTTTTCAATCTATTTTATCTTGCTATATTATGTTCAGATACATTTCCAGGTTGCTCTGAATAATTTGTAAACTCATTCATTCAGACATTCAGCATAGGCCACTATACTGTTTTAGGCCTAGAGATACATCAGTGAGGCCCCGGTGGTGGTGCATGCCTATAGTCTCAGCAACTCTGGAGGCTGAGACAGGAGGATTGCGAATTGAAAGCCAGCCTCAGCAATTTAGTAAAACTCTAAACAACTTAGCAAGATCCTGTCTCAAACTAAATAATGAAAAAGGCTTGGGGATGTGGCTCTATGGTAAAGCACCCCTGGGCTCAATCCCCTGTACCAAGAAAAAAAATCTTACGATGGTTGAAATTGGATGAGGGAATATAGTAGTTAATTTTTTCTACTACTGTATTTTTTTTTTTTTTTGGTACAGGGTATTGAACCCAAAGATACTCAACCAAGCCCTATTTTGTATTTTATTTAGAGACAGGGTCTCAATGAGTTGCTTAGCGCCTCACGGTTGCTGAGGCTGACTTTGAACTGGAGATTCTCCTGCCTCAGCCTCCTGATCTGCTGGGGTTACAGGTGTGCGACTGGTTGTTTTAAATTTTTCATAATAAATTTGTTTCCTTTTTTGTCCTTTTAATAGTGATAAAATATCCATAACATAAAATTGACCATTTTACTCTTCATTGTTATTGTTATTTGTTTGTGGTGCTGGGGATGGAACCCAGGGCCTCAGGCATGAGAGGTAAGCATTCTATCTCTAGCTACTCCCCCAGCCCCATTTTAGCCTTTTTTGAGGATACAGTTCCATGGTATTCACATTGCTATGCAACCATCACCACTATTCATCTCCAGAACTTTTTTTTTTAAATATTTTTTTAGCAAAACAACCAAAGTTGTGCACAGAACATGGTATTATCTGGGGTGATTTGAGGCAGAGGTGGGAGTGGGCAGAAAGAAAAGCCATACAAAATTTGCAAAACAAACAAACAAAAAACCCATAAACTGGGGAAGGATTAACCCTAAAGATTGATGGGATACCACCACCAGAGTGGCTAAAGACACCCCACTCTCTTGGATCTTAAGGTTTTCATACCTGGAGGGAGCGGTCCCCTGAGGTCATCCTGTCTAGCCCCCTGACTCCAGGCAGGACTCAACCCCACCCAGGTCCAGGTGTGGGGCTGACTCACCCCCCAGTTATTCACTGGCAAATTAAGCTATTTTCTCCTCATCCTGTCTTCCAGGAAAACCAAGCTTTTGGGAAACCTGGGGGCTAAAGCTTGCCTCTTTCTATCTGGGGCTTGATGAGGGGTGGTTGAAGGCAAGGGGTGAGGGGTTGGCTCACCCTGACCTCATCACTCCTTGCAGCCAGGGGAGAAGTGAGCCGCTCCCACTCCTAGCCTTCCCAAATCTGCTGCTCTGATTCGTGCACTGTTCCAAATGCCATAAAAATTGAGTGGACCCAAGGACACCCTCCGGGAAGGGACTTGTCTGCCTTCATTTGGAAAGGAAAACAGCACAAACCTGGGCTTGAGAACCTGAGCTGCCATGCCCTGTTGTGTGACCCTGATGTCAGTTACTTAAACTATCTTGAGTACAGTTCCATCAGTGAAATGGGAGTAAGAATGGTGCCTAATATACAGGATCACGTTGAGGATTAATTGAGATGCTTGACTCCTCTGCATAATTCCTGGGACATGGTTTTTGTCCAGTAAATATTAACTACCTGGAAAGTGAAAATATTAAAGACAGAAGACCTATCCCTTAGGTGATGGGCCACTTACCACCAGTTTGATGAGATTGGTCGAGCCCCAGCCCAGGCTCTGGGATAGGGGACAGTGTGGAGATGTCTGAGGGCTAGCACAGCTAGTAGGCAAGGGTACGACCTTGAAGCCAGATGGCCTGGGTTGGATCCCAGCTCCACCTGTCATTATCCGTATGATGTTGGACAAATCACTTAATAACCTTCTGTGTACCTCTGTTTCCTCCTCTGTATAATGGGGAAAATAACACCAGTCTCGCAGGGAGAGCATGAGAATTAAATAAATTCCACACGAGATGCTTAGAACATTGCTCTGCAATGGCCTATATCTGTGCTGGCTGTCATCATCTGTACCATTGTGTCTGTCCAGAGTCCTCTTCATCCCTCCCCAGTCAATAACAATGACAGGGCTGGGGAGATAGCTCAACTGGTAGAGTGCTTGCCTCGCAAGCACAAGGCCCTGAGTTCAATCCCCAGTACCACAAAAAATAAAAAATAAAAAAATAACAATGACAATAATAATACCAGCAACCACTGGTCAGTATCTTCTCCCTCATATATTTTATCAATGAACTCACAACAGCATCCTCATTTTACAGATGGGGAAATGGACACTCAGGAATGCTGGGTGAGGCACCCAAGGTGACTCTGGTGGAGTCAGGACTTGAACTGAGGTCCCTCCAGAGCCCACACTCTTACCCTTTTACTCTATATTACTACATAACACCTCATAAAACAGTGAAAACTAGAGATAGTGGCCAGGCAAGACTGTTCATGGCCCATTGTACTGCAGGTGTTCAGGGGAGACTGAGTACTCAGGACCCTGAGAAGCTGGAAGGGCCCTGGGGAGGAGGTGGTCTGGCCTCTGGACCTTGAGGACCAGGCAGGATTTGGACAGGTGCACTTGGGAAGGGTGTGGTTTCAGGTGGGGGCAAAGGTGTGGAGGCGGGATGGGCAGGGCCTGGGTAAGGCCTTGGTTGGAGGCAGTGTCTGGGGTAAGGTCAGGGGCAGGGAAGAGGGCTGGCCAGCTTCCAAGTGGAATTCAGGCACAGAGCAGAAGGCTGAGGCCCAGGCCAGGACCTGAGTATTTTCTTTTCCTGTGAGCCTGGGGACCCTTCTCCTCAGGAGGAAATTGTAGCTAGAAATGTCCCTGTCCCTCAACATCCCAGAATTTGGAGATCCAAAGAAATAGTAGGTCCCCCGCATCAGACTCAGCCTAAAGCAGGGACCAGGAAGACCGGGTGGAGGCCCACAGTCCTGTATTATTTGGTTTGTTCTGCTCTCATGGTGAACACACCCAGACCCAATCCACCCTTCCCTCCTTCTTCCCACTGCAGGATGTGGAGTGGGACCCACTCCTGATGCGGACTCACTGACCTCTAAAACTAAATTCACACCCTACCACCAGAAGTAAAAGTTTTAGGATTGGAAATATAGCTCAGCTGTAGAGCACTTACCTTACTATGAGTGTGTGAGGTCGCAGGTTTAATCCTCGCACTGAAAAAAAAAATCTGAGATTCCTCTCTTCCTGCCTCTAAGATGCATATTTTGAAAGGATTTCTCTGATTAGCCCACCCTCAACCCCTTACTTCCTGTCCTGTCCTTCGGTCTTCAGTAGGAAGCTTGAAGTCTTGTTTGAACTCATCATACCTTTTGCAAAGTGTTTTCTTTTTAATTTTTTTTAAGATGTTAATAGACCTTTATTTTATTCATTTGTTTATATGTGGTGCTGAGAATCTAACCCAGTGCCTCACACAAGCTTGGCAAGTGCTCCACCACTGAGCCACAACCCCAGCTCCTTGCAAAGTGTTTTTACAAATATTTTTCCCTGGGGGAGTGGTTACTGGGGATTGAACCCAGGGGCACTCTACTACTGAACCACATCCCTAACCCTTTTTATTTTATCTTTTGAGCAAGGTCTCAAAAGTTGCTGAGGCTGGCCTCAAACTTGAAATTCTCCTGCCTCAGCTTCCTGAGTAGCTAGGATTACAGGTGTGTGCCACCATGCCCAGCATGTTCTACATGTTCTTTATGAAAGAGACGTTATCCCATTTTTTAAGTGGGCAAACTGAGAATCAGAAACTCCCCAACAAAGCTGGCACTTTGCAGAAGTGGCACCTAAACTCCGGTCTCCAAGCCTTTTTAACCTGGAGCTGTATCCAAGAAAAAGAAGTCAGGTTCCATTTGAGGGGATTATACAGATGCTGCCAACCTCAGCAGTGAGGGGACTCGGGAAAAAAGGTCAACCTGGGGTCTGATGAGTCAGGAGGAATGGGGACGTTCCCCACATCACCCTCAGTTCTGCTGACACAGGTCTGATGTGGGCCTGGCGTTCTTCTGGGGTTGGGTGGGGCTGTTACAACTTGAGAAATTATAGTTAACAAAATAAATAAAATAAAAGATGGTCCTGCCGGTTTAGCAGGAGGTGAATGGAAACAGAAAACAAAATTGGGGTTAGGGGTGAGGAAGAGGAGTGGGCTTCACAGTAGAATCCAGCACAAACAGGCCCCAGTCTGGAAGGAATCAGGCCCTATGTTGCCAGTTACCACACATATTGATAGCACCCTCGTAAGGGACATGCATGCAGCCTTATAAGGGAAGCCATAAAGGGATCATAAAGAGGAAGCTGTTTAATTCTGCTTTCTTGGTTTCCTTGATTGAGGTTACATTATTATTATGGAATGAAATGCAAGTCCTGAAAATGAGCTTGTACCTTTTGTAACCAGGCTGTTAATAATCTGGCTGACAATAATTGGGCACTCTGTGAGACAGGCCTGGTGCTGCCCCTTCACATAGACATGGCACAGAGATCAAGAGAAGGATCTTTGAACCGGCACCAAGTGCTCCCACACCAGTCCAACAGAGAGAAAGGGGAACCAAAACCTTAATCAAGAAGGCTTATCATCGGGCTATTTGTCCCATTTTAGTCCTCACTAAAATTTGGGACACCCCTATTTTTTTAAATGAACTTTTTATTTTGGAATCGTCATAGATTTATAAACTGTTGTCAAGTTAGTATAATGAGTTCCTCCTCAGTGTTCCCCATTATTGACATGTAACCACAGTATATTTGTCAGAACTAAGACATGAACATTGGCACCTTGCCGTTAACTGAATTCTGGACTCGATTTGTATTTCACCTGTTTTTTTCTCTTAATGTTCTAATGTGGTATGTGTTTTGGTTTTTTGTTTTTGTTTTTTCCTTTTTCTCTTTCTTTCTGTACTGGTGTTTGAAACCAAGGGCTCTCTACCACTGAATCACATTTTTAATTTTGAGACACAGCCTTGCTAAATTGCCTAGGCTGGCCTGAAACTTTTGGTCCTCCTTCCTCAACTTCCTGAGTAATGGGAATTACAGGCGTGTGCCACCATACCTGGCCAGAAAAGAATCTTTATTTTTAAAATACTAACATAATTACCTTTTTAAAAAATTCCCATAGTTTGAAATGCAAAAGATACCAAAAAGAAGTCTGTCTCACTTCTTCCCCAATGTTACCACTTTCTTGTGAATCATTCCAGAGGCATTTTAATGCGCAGACAAGCAATTAGGTATATTTTGCTCCACCTTTTTTACACACCTGGCAGCACCTGTTTTGCACCCAGTCACAGGGTTGCTTACACTAGGGAGACCCTGGAAGCAACCCAATTGTCCCACTCTGAGAAATGGTTAAGTAAATTACATTCTGTATAGCAAAGGCCTGGCCACAGCCACCAGCAGTTACACAAATAAATAGAATCTGGCCATGTGGAAAAGTAAGGTGTCAATGAAAATAAAATCAAGGGCAATGTACATTATTTCAATTGTGCGCGAGTTAACTGTTAGGAGAATAAAGTGCGAGTTAACTGTTAGGAGAATAAAGTGTAGAAGAGGTCACGGGAAACTGTAAATTATTGATACAATGGAAGGCTTGTGAGTATGTTTTGTTACATATACAAGGAAAATAAAAAGATGGGACTTGAACTTTTGGGAACGCAAACATCAGAATCCTGAAGCTGGCCACAGGTGAATGGTAAGACCACTTTACTTTTTTCCTGGTCAGGGAGGGAAGGGCTGTTTGAACTTCTAGAATCTGTCTCCTGGATTGACAGTGTTTGCAGTTAATTGCTTTGTGGAATTAAGAATAAACACCCCACCCAGGGCAGGAACAGGATGTAGATGCTTCAGACATGAGTGTCAGGCTCGAGGCCACACATTTGTGGGTGCTCCATGTCCTAGCACGACTCACAGCCTGCAGGATGAAGATTGCCCCTCAGCCTGACATCTGTTCATGCACCTATCCATCCCTCCATTGTCTGTCCATCCACCATCCATCCACTCACTCATTTGTTTCCTGTGTTCACTCAGCATTTATCATGTGGCTGACCTTACACCAGGGCCAGGGTTACAGCTGTGATTGAGAAGGACACAGCCCCTCCTCAGAGGTTATAAGGTCTCTGTGGAACTTCCCCAGTGGGGGAGCACTTGTGTGTCCTTGCAGTGTCCTGAGATCTCCATGTACTCCCCCACACCAGGGAACAAGGAGGCTTTGTGTAGGAGGGAGCAGCCAAGTCGAGCTGGGAGTTATCAGGCTTGGATTGCTGAAGAGAGGGAAGGGGGCAAGAAAACACCCATGCACTGTGTGGTGGACAGCTTTTCATTGCTGTGACCAAATTACCTGACAAGAACAACTTAGAAGAGGAAAAGTTGATTTGGGCTCAGTTTCAGAGGTTTGGTTCGTGGTCTGCTGAGTGCAAGCTGTGCCCAAGCTGAAGCAGAATGTCATGGTGGAAGGGTATGGCAGAGAAAAGCAGCTCAGAACATGACAGTCAGAAAACAGAGAGAGAGATAGAAAGAGAGAGGGTGCACCAGGAGTCAGGGACAAAATATAATCCCCAAGGGCACACACCCAGTGACCTACTTCCTCCAGCCACGCCCAACCTGCCTACAATTACCATCCAGTAGTCCATTCAAATTATTAATCCATCAAATGAATAATCCACTGATTATGTCATAGCGCTCATAATCTAATCATTTCACCTCTGCACATTCCTGCATTGTCACATGAGCTTTTCAGGGGTCGCCTCATATCCATACCATAACAGACTGGTACTAGCATCCATTCAAAGCCCATTCTCAGTCTAGGCCCTACTGGTGGCTCTTGGAAGTCACAATTTCATTTCATCTCTACAGTAGCTATATGGGACAGATACTGCCATGTTCATTGTAAAGATGAGGATGCCAAAGGATGCCAGGGTCACACAGCCTGTAAATAGCAAAGGCAGGTCTTAGACCAGGAGGACTGGTTTCAGAATCTGTGGGGTTTTGTTTTTTGTTTTTTGTTTTTTTTTCCAGGGGGAGGGGGACTGGGGATTAAACCCAGGGGCACTTAACCACAACCACTGAGCCACATCCCCAGCCCTTGCCCTTATTTATATTTTATTTAGCGACAGGGTCTTACTGAATTGCTCAGGGCCTCGCTAAATTGCTGAGACTGGCTTTGAACTCATAATCCTCCTGCCTCAGCCTTCCGAGCTGCTGGGATTACAGGTATGCACCACTGCGCCTGGGCCCAGCCCTTTTTATTTCTTATTTTGAAACAGGGTCCCACTAAGTTGTTTAGGGCCTCGCTAAATTACTGAGGCTGGCCTCAAACTTGCAATCCTCCTACTTCAGCCTCCGGAGGTGCTGGGATTACAGGCATGCACCACCACGCTGGGTTAGAGTCTGTGATTTTAGCCTTTATGGTATTCTTCCTGACACTTGGAACTCTTTTTCCCAGCCTCAGACAGCCTCCTCATTCTTTACTCAACAGAGAATCCTCACTAGTGGCAGCCACTGCTGCCCTCTTCACCTCTGCCCATGCTCTTCCTTGTACCTGAAGCCCACACCCATCTCGTTTGTTATTTCCACAATCCCACAGTGCTGGAGACTCGAACCCGGGCCTCCAGCATGAGAGCCAGGCACTCTACGAGGCGCGCTATATGGCCTGCACTCCCACACCCATCTCTGCACTACGTTAACTTTATTTGAAGTCCATTTAAAACACAGATCTGGGGGTCGGGGGAAGTGCTGGGGAGTGATATTGGTCAAATTATAGTGTTATATTGTATGCATGTATGGAATATATAACAACAGAACCCATCATTATGTAAAACTAATATATGAATAAAAAATTACGGGATCCAGGTACAGTGGTGGTAATCCCAGCGGTTCAGGAGGTTGAGGCAGAAAGATCACGACTTCACATGTGGTCAAGGTCTGTCCCAAATCTCAAGCTTTGAATAACAGGGCACATTCTGTTAGCTGGGTTCCCTCAGGGTTTGGAGCAGAGGAAGGACTGGTAAGGCGCTGGGATGCAGGATGGGTAGGTAGGTGAGTTCAGTATGCCAGAGTTCTGGCCTCCTGTCCAAAACAACCCTGTTCCCATGGGCCCCAGGCCTCTGCAGTTTTCTTGAAATGGGAAACAACCTTTGTCTCTAGCAGCCACTGTGTGAGGCCTCAGGTTTCAGCTGCCGCAGAGTAGCTAGCTTTTCCCTGTCTCAGGGGACTTCTCCCCCCTTTCCATCCTGACAATCTGAGCATTATTCATGCCTGAAATATCTCAGAAAACCACAACAGCCCTGCCCCCCACTCAGGACTACACAGCCTCCATGGTCCATGTTCTTTTAAAAGGCATTTTCCTCCCTGTCCTCCACTGCTTGACCCACCCTGGGTCCTTTACGGTCCTTCTGCTTCCCTGGACAAAGTAGGGATTGCTACTGGTGTCCCCAGCTACTCAGTCCCAACCAGGAATTCGCCCACTGATACCCTTTTCCTCTCAGTGCCAGGGGCTGGGCAGCTAAGCCTTCCTCTCAGCCACCTGTGGTGAAGGCCTCACCTGGCCCTGCTGTTACCATTTCCACCCCAGCCTACCCAAGACAACACTAACATCTGGGAGAAAGTAAATGATATTGGTTAAAAGCCTCTCCACTGAAAAAGGAACACTTTTACACTGTTGGTGGGATTGTGAATTAGTGCAACCACTATGGAAATCAATATGGAGCTTTCTTGAAAGACTAGGCATGGAACCACCATATTACCTCAGTATTTATCCTAAAAAATTAAAGTCATCATATTATAGTGGGTGATACATGCATACCCATGTTTATAGTAGCACAGTTCACAATGACCAAACTATGGAACCAGCCTAGGTGTCCATCAATGGATGAATGGATAAAGAAAATGTGGTACATATACTCAACAGAATTTTATTCAGCCTTAAAGAAGAATGAAATTATGTTATTTGCAGGAAAATGAATGAAACTTGAGAACATTATGTTAAGTGAAATGAACCAAACCCAGAAGGTCAAAGGTCATATGTTTCCCCTCATATGTGGAAGCTAGAGAGGAAAAAGGAGTGGGGGCGTGGGAGGTCTCATGAAAATCCAAGGGAGATTAGTAAAGAAAAAGGGCTAAAAGGAGGGAGGATGAAAGGGAAAGCAAAAATACTAGGAAATGATATTGGTCAAATTATATTGCTATCTATTGTACATATGTGCAATAGCAAGTCCCACCATTACATGTAATTATAATGTGCCAATTTTGAAAAGTGGAAAATCTGGGTGCAGTGGCTCACACCTCTAATCCCAGCAACTCAAGAGGCTGAAGCAGGAGGACTATAAACTCAAGGCTAGCCTTGGCAATGTACCTAGGCCCTATGCAACTTAGCAAGACCCTGTCTCAGAATAAAAATTAGAAAGGGCTGGCAATATGGCTCAATGGTAAAACACCCCTGAGTTCAATCCCCAGTACTGATTAAAGAAAGGATATTGTCTTTTTTTTTTTTCTTTTTTCTTTTTCAGTATTACGGATTGAACCCAGGGCCTTGTGCATGCTAGGCAATTGCTCTACCACTGAGCTATATCCCTAGCCCTAAGACAGTATTGAATTGCCAACAATTATTGATCACTTTATCAGTGCCAAGCACTGAGCTTCGCCCTTTAAGTGTCTTGACTCATTTAATTCTGTGACAGCCAGTGCTGTGAGGTAGGGACCGTTACCACCTCCATTTTACAGACTCAGAAGCTGACTCAGAGCTAGGGCTCCAGGCCAAGGACCTCCTCCCAGGAACCCATCCTGGGCCAGCCTGAATTGCTTTCAGTTCCTCACCCTGCTGTGCTGGCTCACCGCCTGACTGCTCTCTCTGGCACAGGGTGGTTGAATCCATTTGGTCATACAGTCAGTTAGAGGTTGAACCCCTGGATTCCAGAGATCCCTCCAGGCTCAGAGCCTGCACACTGCAGTTGGCAGAAGAATGCCCCTCAAGATGTCCCTATTCCCCGGGTGTGGTGGGGTATATCTGTAATCCCAGCTACTTGGGAGGTTGAGACAGGAGGATCACAAATTTGAGGCCAGCCTGGACAATTTCATGAGACCCTGTCTCAAATTAAAAATAAAAAGGTGCCTAACCTATGTTCAATCCCCAGCACCACAATAAATAAACAGATAAATAAGTAAATGAGACTGGGGATACAGCTGTGTGAGAGCTCTGGGTTCCATCCCCAGTTCTGCAAATAAATAAATAAATATTTTAAAAAGGGTTGGGGATGTAGCTCAGTGGTAGAGTGCCCCTGGGTTCCCTCCCCAGTGCTGGAGTGAGAAGATATTAATATTAAAACAATAAATATGCAAAGGGAAAGGAACAATGCTGACCAGAGGGAGCAGCAAGCAGGAAGGTCAGGATCTAAGAGAAAGCTCTTATTTGAGGAACGGAAAGCAATTCAGTCTCACCAAAGGACAGGGCGTGAGGGTGAAATGACAGAAGCTAGGTGGTGCAGTAGTTAGGAGGGTGGACCCTAGAGCGATGGGTGCTTGGGTTTGAGGCCCAGCCTTGCTACCTCCTAGCTGTGTGACTTGGGACAAGTAACTTGATCTCTCTGTGCTCCTTTCCTCCATTGCCTAGTGGGATAACAAGATTTTGTGAGATTTAAATGCATGAACATCTCTAGGAACAGTGGTGCAAAGTGAGGGCTTGCTAAATCTGTTATTTGTGCCTCCTTCCTTATATGAATAAGTAAGGGGTTGGACATACCCCTGGTGCCTGGGTGACTGCCATCCAGAGGAGAGATGGAAATGAGGCTTGTTGCTGGAGTTCTAGGGACAGCCCAGAGAGGTGAGTACGTTTATTAGTCTCATTTTACAGATGAAAATCCTGACAGAGAGGTTCAGTTAACTGTCCTTAAGACCAGGTCTCATCAAATGGGACTAGCTAGCTGCCAAATCACAGGTTCCTTCTCCTTAAACATTTTCTATGTGGTGTTGGCAAATTTTTTTCCTGACTTCCTTGCCCTCTCAAGTCTGGATATTCTAATTCCTTATCATTGTTCACTCCTTGTTCTTAGGTTATAAAGAACAACATGTAGCAGTTGGCTGGACCTGGATTTGTGTCTCTACTTCATGCTGTACAAGCTGTGCATCATTAGCCCATTGTCCTCGACTCTCTGGACTTTGGTTCCTCCAACCATGGCTATGGTGGTAGCAAAACCTGATCCTGGGCTTTTACTTTTATTTTTATTTTATTTATTTAATTATTATTATTATTTAATTTTGTGATGTTGGGAACCAAACCCCAGTTGTAAAGATGCTAGGTAAATGCTCTACTGTTGGTAAATGCTCCCCAGCCCTGTTCTTATGAGGACCAACTGACTTAACACGTGTAAAATGCTTCCAACAATAAGTCCTTTAGAAGCACTCAGTAAATGGCATTATCAGGTTATATGTGTAGTCGTCCTTGAAGTGAATAGGGGCAACATTTCCAAAATAAGTAAATAAATAATACAACTCTGAACACTGCAGTTTCACCAACCTGAAATTTCACGGTTTGCTGTTTAATTTTGAAGTTTTCATCCACATCCACGTAGGCAGAAGCATCCTGGCGGGGGTGGGCTGGGGTGGGGTGGGGGCAGGTGCTTCCTGTGTCTCACCATGGTCTTTATGTCAGGGCATATCAGGGTAGACTTCCCACCAAGGACATCTAGAAATGGTCCAGAAAGACAAGTCTGAAATTTAGAGTTGCTCCCAGGCTTTGAAGTGGAACTTGAATAACTATGATTGAAACATTTGGGAAATTAGATGACAAGAATTATAGCAGAAAACTAGAAACTATTTTTTAAAAGGATGAAATGGAATCTCAGAACTAAAAAATATAATACTCATACTAAAATTTATAGTTACTAAGATCACGGACTGAGCCACATGGCCCAGGTTTAGGACCTAGTTCCAATCTACTATTTACAATGCCAGGCTTTGTTTCCTTCTTTTCTTTCTTTCTTTCTTTCTTTTTTTTTTTTTTTTTTTTTCTCTTATTGAGGCAAAATTCACATAACATACAATGATCTATTTGTAAGTGTAGAATTTAGTGGTATTAAGAATATTTGCAGGCTGGGGTTGTGGCTCAGTATTAGAGCGCTTGCCTAGCATGTGTGAGGTACCACATAAAAATGAATAAATAAAATAAAGGTATTGTGTCCATCTATAACTAAAAAAAGAAGAGGAATATTTGCAATGCTGTTGCAATCTCAGCTCTCTGTAGCTTTAAAAATTTTCATCACCCCACAAATCACCCTGAACTCTCCACCTCATCCCCGACTCAGTAAACTCGAACCTGCTCTCCATCTCTTCATATTTGCCTATTATGGATATATCATAGAAAATAAATCGTATAGAGCAGGGTACACTGACACATTCCAGTAATCCGAGCTATTCAGGAGGCTGAAACAAGAAGATCACAAGTTCAAAGCCAACCACAACTTAGCAAGATTCTCAGCAACTTAGTGAGACCCTGTCTCAAAATAAAAAATAACATAAAATAAAATGGGCTGGGAATGTAGTTCAGTGGTAAAGCACCTGTGCGATTCAATCCCTAGTTCTGGAAAAAGAAAAAAAGTGATTTTTTGTGTCTGGTTTCTTTCACTTAAAATAATGTTTTTGAGGTTCATTTAAGTTGTAGCATATCTCAGTATTTTATTTCTTTTATGGCTGAATAATATTTCATTATCTGACTGAACCACATTTTGTTTATCCATTCATCCATCAGTAAACATCTGAGTCATTTCTGCCTTTGGGCTAGTATGGATAATGTTGCTGTAAACATTTGAGTAGGCACTCGGGAGTGTTGCTAAATGGTAGACCATGTGCTTAGCATGTGCAAGGCCCTGGGTTTGACCCCCCAGCACCAAAAAGAAAAAAGAAAAAAAAAATACACAGCTCTCTATGGCCACATATGTCTTCATTTCTCTTGGGCTTATATGAAAGCATGGAGTATTTGTTTCTTAAGGCCTTACTGCAGTTTCCATGTCTGTAAAATAGGGCTGGTGGTGATCTTAATTTACAGGCTTACATGAGACAATGTTAAGTGTTTAGCTTGATAAATGGTTGCTGTAGATCACAGTTGTTACTCAGGTTGTATTTGTTGACATGTCTGTCTCTCTAGTTACATTGCAGGTTCTTAAGAGGACAGGAATTTTCTTCCTTCCTTCCTTTCCCTTTTTCTTTTTGCAGTACTGGAGATTTTAACCTAAGGCACTCCACCACTGAGCATCCCCAGCCCATTTGAATGTTTATTTTGAGACAGGGTCTTACTAAATTGCCCAGATTGACCTTGAACTTGGAATCCTCCTGCCTTCACCTTCCAAGTTGCTGGGATTACAGTGTACACCACAGTGCTCCGGGTGGTGGGAGCTCTATGATACATGGCTATACCACTAGTGCCTGGCATCCTACCTGGCATGGAGCAGAACCTCCGTTATTTTGCATTCTGGAAAACCATTTGGTCCAGTGGACTCCATCTCATCCAAACCAACTTGGGATCACATGACTGGTCAGCTGTCCAAGCCAACGAAGATACTGCAATCAACATGGGGAAACTACGCATCATCCCAAAAAGTGTAGGGGAAGAAAACAAACTTCTCACATTGCGCCCTCACCTCATTGAGCTGGACCATCCACATTCCAAACGTCTTCTTGTTGCTTTATCACTGAGCTTCTGTGGCCAAGAGTTTTTCCCAGTTCAGCCTCTAGGGAAACCAAGGAAATAATCTCTGTTAACTAGATCTCCTCCCCTGCCCTTTCCATTAAAGACCTGCAGAGGATTCACCTCCAGCTATTTTGGAAGGGCCTGTCAATCTCCTATCAGGGGCTGATTCTGGTCTGACTTGAGAATGTATTTACTGGCCAAAGTTGGCTCCAAAGTAAACATGTCATCACACCCCTTGCAGCCTGTAAACTCCACAGGGAGAAGAGCAAGAGAGGTGAGGAAACTTTATCTGACTCCATTTCAGCAAGATCCCACTTCATTTGCTCTTGAGGGGGAACATGGGGAAAAGAAAGAAACAAGAGATTTTTTTTTTTTGGTAGTGGGGATTGAAACCCATTGAGCTATATTCCCAACTCTTCTATTTATGTATTTATTTTTAACTTTTTAGATGTTGATGGCCATTTTATTTTATTCATTTATTTATATGTGGTGCTGAGAATCTAACCCAGTTTGTTTGTTGGCCTGGTTTCTTTTATTTAGCACACTTATTTTGAGTTTTATCTATGTGGTTGTTGTGTAGCAGTAGGTAATTCCTTTCCATTACTAAACACTATTCCATTATATGGGTGCAACAATTTGTTCATCCATTCATTTTGTTTTGTTTTATTTTGTTTTTTGGTATTGGGGATTGAACTCAGGGGTGCTCTACCACTGAACTAGATCTCCAATCCTTTTCGTTTTCTTTTTTTTTTGGCGGTACTGGGGATTGAACCCAGGGCCTTGTGCTTTCGAAGCAAGCACTCTACCAACTGAGCTATATCCGCAGCCCTACATCTCCAACCCTTTTTATATTGAGGTAGGGTCTCACTAAATTGCTGAGGCTGACCCTTGACCTGCAATCCTCCTGTGTCAGCCACTGGAGTCGCTGGGATTATAGGCGTGTGCCACCACACTGAGCTGATAAATGAATTTTCTTTTCTTTTTCAGATTTTCTGTTAATAAAAACATAACATTCCTCTTTCTTTTCAAAATAAAGGATTTATTTCATGCACAGAATGTAACCTGGCCTTTTAACTTCTTTTGACTTGCCCTTTCCACAGCTGTCCAAGCCAGTTGGTGTCAACAGGGCTATTAAAAGGCATGCATCTCATGTGATGCACTAAAGATCACTAAGTCTTGGTGGCCGCCTGCAACCCTGACCAAAAACTAAGCCCACATGACTCAAAACCTGAGGAACCTGTCACCCAGTTGGATTCTAGCTTGGTGGCATCTAGTGTTAGCTTCCCCCGGAGGGTGCTATTTATCCCATCACAGGTTGTGACAGGTTGCCCCATGTGGAAACCTAAGTTAAGTGGCACCATGTTTCCATTTACTCCAGTGCCATTTTGGCTCCCTTTTGGGTTGGCACCAGCTCTATGCGTGTATTATCATATATTAGTGCCAATTTATCTTAAATAATATGTAGGACTAGGAATGTGGCTCAGTGGTAAAGCATCCCTGGGTTCAATCCCTAGTACCAAAAAAAAAGTTAAATAATGTGTATTCAAGTTGGATTATAAATTCATGTTATAAACGGGATGCAGTGGCGCATGCCTGAAATCCCAGCAACTCAGGAGGCTGAGGCAGGAGGATCTCAAGTTCAAAGTCAGCCTCAGCAATTTAGTGAAACCCAAAGCAATTCGGCAAGGCAAGACCTTGTCTCTATTAAAATATAAAACAGGGGCTGGGGATGTGGCTCGGTGGTTAAGTACCCCTGGGTTCAATTCCTGATACCAAAAAAAAAAAAAAAAGAAAAAAGAAAAGAAAAAGAAAAAAGATAAATTCCCACTGTTCTGTAACTCACTGCCCACCTTCCATCCTTTTTTTTTTTTTTTTTTTTTGGTAGTGGGGATTGAATCCAGGAGGGCTTTACCACTGAGCTACATCCTCAGTCCTTTTTATTTTTTTTTATTTTTTATTGTAAGGCAGAGTCTTACTAAATTGCTAAGGCTGGCCCTTGAACTTGCAATCCTCCTATCTCAGCTGTAATTACAGGCATGTACCACCATGCCAAGCTTCCCCACCTAACAATAAATATTGAGATGAGCCTGAAGAGAGAGATTTGTCTTTTTTTTTTTTTTTTTCAGTACTGGGGATTGAACCCAGGACTTTGTGTATGGTAGGTAAATGCACTACCACTAAGCTACATTGCCAACCCTTTTTAAATTTTATTCTGAGACAGGGTCTTGCTTAGTTGCAGAGGCTGACCTTGAATTTGTGATTCCCCTGCCTCACCTTCCAGGTATCTGGGATTATAGGCGCACACCATTGGGCTGGGTCCATCACATTCTTTAAAAAAGTGCCAGGGTAGTCCATCTGCTGGATGTCTGTAAGGCAGTACTTACAAAACTTGAATAAGCACATGAATTACCATTGGGGGGGCGGTGGGGTTGTTAGACTCCAGCTTCTGATTCAAAAGGTAGGGTGGTACCTGACCAGGTGCTCACTCTCAGGTGATGTTCATGCTGCTGGTGGGACTGTGCTTTGAGAAGGAAAAATATAATGCATTTAATCAGTCCACTAGCAAGAGACACTAGGTTGTCATAAATAGTGCTGCTGGGCACAGTGGTGCAATCCATAATGCCAGCCACTTGGGAGGCTGAGGCAGAAGGATCGCAAGTTTAAGGCCACCTCAGCATCTCAGAGAGACCCTGTCTCAAATTTAAAAAATAGGGCTGGGGAGATAGCTCAGTCGGTAGAGTGCTTGCCTTGCATGCACAAGGCCCTGGGTTCGATCCCCAGCACCGCAAAAAAAAAAAAAAAAAAAAAAAAAAAAAAGGACTGGAGATGTAACTGAGCTATAGACTGCCCCTGGGTTTAAACCCCAGTTCTGACAACAAGCCAACCAAAAACAGTGCTTCAATAAACATCCTTAAAGATAGATTTTGGAGCACTAGAGACCAGGCTTTGAAGTCAGAAGGCATAGCATTGTGTTCTGACCATCAGTAACTGTGTGACCTTGAGTAAGTCACTTTACCTTTTTTTTTTTTTTTTTTTTTTTTTTTGTGGTGCTGGGGCTTGAACCCAGGGCCTTGTGTTTGTGAGGGCAAGCACTCTACCAACTGAGCTATATCCCCAACCCCTACTTTTTTTTTTTGTACTGGGGACTGAACCCAAGTGTACTTAACCACTGAGGCACATCCCCAGCCTCCCCCTTAAAAAACTTTTTTTTCGGTAGTTGTAGATGGACAGCATGCCTTTATTTTATTTTTATGTGGTGCTAAGGATGGAACCCAGTGTCTCACATGTGGTAGACAAGCGCTCTGCCACTGAGCCAGTCCTCCCCAACACTTTTTATTGTTTTATTTTGAGACAGGGTCTAACCAACTTGCTGAGGTTGGCTTTGAAATTGTGCTCCTCCTGCCTCAGCTTCCCCAGACGGTGGGATCACAGGTGTGTGCCACCATGCTGGGCCACTTCATCTTTTTGAGTTGCCAGTTGGTCTCTGTTTCATGGCAGCTGAGAAAGTGGTCACAATCACCTCTACATTTTTAGATTGCAGAGATAAATATAAACAGCCTCTGTGCCTGAAAACTCTTAGAACAATACTAGTGATCCTGGCTTGCAGAGGAGTAGATGAGATAAGGTTGGAAAGGGCTTTGTCAGCCATAAAGGTAACCACAAAGGGAAAGTGCTGTTCCAGTTGGAAGCAGTAGTCAGGCTTTGCCAGGTGATCAGTGGCTAGACAGTTTTCTTTAGCGGAAAAGTACTCTGTGGCATTTGTCTGCAGTTAAAACAAAAAAAAAAGGAGACTCATACATAAATCTACAGAAGTGAAAGCCAGACTGGGTGGAGGAAGAGGGCCTCAGTCATTTGCAATTTTTTTTTTTTTTTGCTATTCCAGCAAGAGTGGGGCGGGGTTGGGTACTGGGATTCCACCTCGGGCTGGGAAGGACCCGTGGGAGGTGCGAGGAAGTCAAGGACTTAAGCAGGCTGTATGTCCTAACCCTGCTGAAAACACAACACACAGCTTTCTAGGCAAGCTGGGTGTCCTGAGGGACTGAAGAATTCAGCAGTTCAGAACTGGCTTCTGGAGTTGGTTAGACCATGGTTTGAATCCACATTCTGACACCTAATACTCACAGGACCTTGAGTAAATGATTTGGCATTTTTGAGCCTCAGTTTCCCTACCTGTAACATGGAGATGATACAGTGATACTGCCATTTACCGGTGACGAGTTCTGCTCCCTCTAATGTTGAAGTTTGAACACTAGAGAAGCACGCCAAGGCAAGCATATTAAGCAGGTTTTATTTAAAAGTAGTAATAATACAGACTTCTCCTGGGAAGGAAGAAGGGAGCCATGGCTGATGTTCTAGAATCCTAAGAAAGTGAGCGCACCCTACATCTTTTATAGGTTAAGGTCTCTTTTGTTCTCCACTTCTCTCCCCCCTTATCTCTCCTTCCTGCCTGTGACTAGGCCTGGTTTTGCAGGTGAGATGCATAAAGTAAGAAGCAGATGGGCAGGGGGAGGGCCAAAGTGATTCAGGTAGGACCCAGCAGGGCATTAATTAGCAGCTCCTTGCCTGTAGTCCTTGACAAGCACAGGTAAATTTGGTAATCAATGGGCTCTGGAGATCCTTGGCATTCCATTCTCCCAGGGGCAGTCTCCGACTTCCAGAGGCAGATGGCTTTCATGGCCTCCATTTCCTCGATTTGACCTGTCCCCTATTTCTACACTAACTGCCTGTCCCCAATTCTGGCTTCAACAGTATAATGCTCACAGTGCTCTTGAGAAGCTTAAAAAGATAACTCATGGCCAGGCACAGTGGTGCACACCTGTAATTCCAGCAACTCAGGAGTCTGAGGCAGGAGGATTGCAAGTTTGAGGCCAGTCTTGGCAACTTAGAGAGACCCTGTCTCAAAATAAAAATAAGAAGTTCTGGGCATGTTCCCTAGTGGTAAAGCTCCTTTGGGTTCAATCCCCAGTACTGGGGAAAAAAAAAAAAAAATGGGTGGTGGTGGTGGTGGTGGTGGTAAAGGCTCTCGTGTACATTGCTTTACTCATTTTGAAAATCTGAAGCCTGCCTTCAGATTGGTGGGTTGGAGGTGGAAAAGTTGGGGTGAGGGTCTGACCTTTAAGCAGCCTGTCTGTCAGTAGCTCCACCTTATCTTAGGGCAGGGCTAATGGAGTCTCCAGGACCTTAAAAAATACAGTGGTCCACTTTATGCTTTGAATGTAGTCCTTGCTGCTTTGCCACTGCAACTTATTTTTAATTTTTTTAAAATATATATTTTTAGTTGTTGATGGACCTTTAATTTATTTATATGTGGTGCTGAGAATCAAACCCAGTACCTCACATATGCTAGGCAGGTGCTCCACTACTGAGCCATAACCCCAGCCCTGAAACTTATTTTTTAAATGGATTTGTTTCTTTCTCTTCCTCTCTTCCTGCTCCTCCCTAATCTCCCCAATCCCTAATCTCAAGGGAAACAGAAATCTCAGGGGAACCTTTCTTCCCATCCCTTGTCCCTGAGTACACAGGCACCTTAGGGATGGTAACTGAAGACCTCAGAAATGACTATCTGCCAAATTAACAAGTGAATTATAACTCCAGACAGAACACATGGAAGGTAGCCTTTAAGTCACCTCTTTAAAAGCCCCCTGTTCCTGCTGATGGGCAGAATCACAGCCTTTGGGACATGAGTCCCCCGTGTTTCTCCTTGCTAGCAAAGCAATAAACCTTTTTCCTTTTTCTCAAAATCAAGTCCTCCTTAGTTATTGGATTGGCAGCGGGGACAATAAATAACGCTTCAGGGAAGGTGGACCCTCCTAGCACCCCTCCACCTTCTTCCCACTAGAGGAGTTTTCCCCTAGCACCACACCCAATTTGTTGCAGGACCTTCACAGTTGGGATCACGGTTTGGGGTGGGAGGGGAGCCCTCTTACCCCTCCAGGGAGTTGCTCAGGCAACCAGCTCCTTTCCCTCTGGGCAGTGGAGGTCGAGTGAATATTCTCAAATATATTTTGCTTTTCTTTCTTGCTGACAGGGTGTGGACACTGGTGTAAGATTACAACTGAGAAGGTCCTTGCCTGGGACAAGAGGCCTGGGGCCCTGTCCTGGAGAGCACATAAATTCTTTTTTTTTTTTTTTTTTTTTTTGGTAGATGGACAGCACACCTTTATTTTTATTTTATTTGTTTATTTTTATGTGGTGCTAAGGATCAAACCCAGTGCCTCACATGTGCTAGGCAAGCACCCTGCCACTGAGCTGAGCTACAGCCCCAGACCACATAAATTCTTAAATTCTTCGTTTCCTTCTCCTTCTTTTTCTCCTCTGCTCTTCCTCCTCCTCCTCTTTTTTTTTTTTTTTCTTTTTTCATTACTGAGGATGAACCCAGGGGTGCTCTACCCACTTGGCTACATTCCTAGCCTTTTATTTTGAGACAGGGTCTCACTAAGTTGTTGAGGCTGGCCTAGAACTTGTGATCCTCCTGCCTCCATACTCAGCCATAAATTTATTTTGCAAGGTCTATTTCTCCATCTCTGTTTCCTTTGGAAAGTGAACTTCTACATCTGGAACTTGAGGTTGGGGGTGTAGCTCAGGCATAGAGCACTTGTCTAGCATACAGGAGACCCTGGGCCCAGCACCACAATGTAACTCTCTGCAACATTCAGTTGGTACTCTTTGGATGTTCATTCCCTAAGGTATAGTAATTACCATTATAATAGCAGTTTAGGCTCTTAGGAGGACACTTCCAAGCTAAATTCTATAGACATTTTTTTTCTTTGACTAAAAACTCCCAGGATATGGGCTGGGGTCTTAGCTTACCATATAAAAATAAAATAAAGGTATTGTGTCTACCTGCAACTAAAACAAACAAAAAAACCCTCCCAGTATGTGTAATATTAATGTGGGTTACAGTAAGGAAACAAAGTCAGAGGCAGCTCCAGGTCCCTGCTCTAAATCATGACTTTTGTCTTTCTCCACATCCATCCTCAGCCACTCTGTGACCTTAGGCATAGGAGCACCACTTCCAGCCTCAGTTTCCTTACCTGTAGAATGCAGATAATTGTAATACCTCTTCGGAGTTCTATGAAAATTAAATGAGATAATGCCAGTACTCAAGAAATGGAAGTTTCTATTATCATGATTTTTTAAAAATTTTTTTAAGGGCTGGGGAAATATCTCAGCTGGTAGAGTGCTTACCTCACAAGCACAAGGACCTGAGTTCAATCCCCAGTACCGCAAAAAAAAAAAAAAAAAAAAAAAAAAAAAAAAAAATTTATTTTTGGTACTGGGGATTGAACCCAGGGATGCTTTACCACTGAGCTACATCCCTAACCCTTTTTATTTTTTATTTTGAGACAGGGTCTCACTAAGTTGCTTAGGGACATGCTATCTTACTATATTTTATTGTTATGAATGTCTTGACATAATGCCTTAGTCCTGAATAAACCCAGGCAGATGTCACCTAATACTGAATTAAATATATTATTATTATTACTGTTATTATTATTATGGAACCAGAGATGGAATTCAGGGTTACTTAACCAACTGGGTCATATTCCCAGCCCTTTTTATTTTTTATTTTGAGACAGGGTCTCACTAAATTGCTAAGGTTGGCTGTGAATTTGTAATCCTCCTGCCGCAGCCTCCAGAGTCACTGGGATTACAGGCACCACGCCTGTATAAACATATTATTATAATTAATTTTATCCATTTATATTTACCTTAATGACTTAAAAAAGGAAAACTTAGCATATTAGCAACTGCCAATTGGGCTGAGTTGATCATATAAGTTCCTCTCACCTGGCAGGGAGAGGTCCCTAAGGGAGTAAGACATTGACTGACATGTTTTGAAGGATGAGTTGAGTGGAAGCCTTGGTCCTGGAAGGCCAAGGTTACCAGCTCTGCCTCTGGTGAACTGCTGCTCAGGGGGTCCATTGTGTGGACAAAGGCAAGTCTCAGGCTGAGCAACAGCACCAGGGCCCTTGGGCAGAGTATAGCTTTGGAAGTTAGACCCAGGTTCAAGTCCACTGTTGTCTTTCCCAACTGACCTCCAGCAAATCTCTTAATCACTAATGAAGACAACAAACAAACAGTTATTGAATTCCTAGAATGGGTCAGGGCCAGGGAACATATATTTTTCTCAGGCTGCTGTGAGCGTTTCCCAAGAGTGAGGCAATCTGAGAAAAGTACCTCAACCAGGCACCAGACTCACAGCAGTAATCCAGTGGACTCTGCAGGCTGCGGCAGGAGAATCTCAGGTTCAAGGCCAGCCTGGGCAATTGAGTGAGCCCCAGTCTCAAAAAAAAAAAAAAAAAAAAAAAGGGGGGGGGGGGACTTGCGATTGCTCTTCCACTGAGTTAGAGGTAAAGCACCCCTGGGTTCATTCCCCAGTACCCTCCCTGTACTCACAGGAAAGAAAAAAAACACTTCAGTGTTGTAAGCAAATGACAGAATGTTTATACTGTACCCACAAATCAATGGCCTTACCTGAGCAACCCTCAGGTCTGGAAGGCCTTGCTCTCCATTCTGCTAAACCCCTCTTCGTCCAGAAGCGTACCTGTCTTGAACCTCTCCCCGAAAGAAAGCTGGGTTAGGTGCCCCTTCTTTGGTTCCAAGACACCCTGGGCCTTTCTCATAGACCTGGTTTCAAGTTCTGATTGTGCTATAGTGGCCTAGGCAAGTCACTTAACCTTTCAAGTAACTCTTGTCAAACAGGTCCCCACAGCAAGAAAATTGCGTAGCACAGGTACACAGTAAGTGCTCAAAAAAATCAACTATTACTCTTTTTAAAAATTATTTTTTGGATATTGATATCCTTGGCAGTTTTGGTAGACTTTATTTTATTCATTTATTTATATGCAGTGCTGAGAATTTTACCCAGTGTCTCACATATGCTATGCTACCACTGAACCACAATCCCAAACCCAGCTATCACTTTTAAAATTATTCAGGCTCTTAATAGCAGAGAGCTGACTTGGGTCTCCACTGTATACAGCACTTACCTCGGAACCTGGATAAGTATTTAGTAGGTGCTTGATGTATGGTGTAGACAGAATAATAGCTCCCAAAGATGTTCGCATCCTGATTCTCAGAACCTATGACTGCTACTTTACATGGCAAAGGATATGAAAGCTTCAAATGAGATTAAGGTTTCTAATCAGTTGATTTTAAAATAGGGGGATCCAGGGTGGCACATGTTTGTAATTCTAGTACTGGGGAGGCTGAAGCAGGAGGATTAGAAGTTCAAGACCAGCCTCGGCAGTTTAGTGAGGACCTAAGCAACTTAGTGGAGCCCTCTCTCAAAATAAAAAACAAAAAGGGTTGGAGATGTAGCTCAGGTTCAATCCCCAGTAGAAGTTAAAAAAAAAAAAAAAAAAAAAAAGGGAAATCATCCTGGCCTAAACAACTGGCCCTATGTAATACAAAGTGTCTTTAAAAGAGTTGCAGGTGTGCAGGGCATGGTGTCACATGCTTAGATCTATCAGTGGTAGAGTGCTTGCCTAGCACATACCAGGCCCTGGGTCCAACCCCACTACTGCCAAAAGGAAAAAAAAAAAATATTAATATTATTAATCTGGATCTGGAATGAATACCTTTTTAAAAATTAATTTAAGTGAAAAAATGGAAATATACAAAATGCAAAAATTACTATCTTGAGATTTAAAAAGGAATTATAAGAAGATGTTGTGATGGAGAACCAGAGAGATGACAGTAAGAGACTCTGCTTGACTTACTTCTTTTTCTATTTCTTTTTTTTTTTTTTTTTTTTTTTTTTACTTTTTTTGGTGGTACTGGGGATTGATCCCAAGGGCACTCTTCCACTGAACTTCATTCCCAGTCCTTTTTATTTTTAATTTTTGAGACAGGGTCTTGCTAAGTTGACCAGGCTGGCCCAGAATGTGTGACCCTCCTGCCTCAGCCTCCTGAGTTGCTGGGGGTTTACAAGCACTCACCACCACTCCAAGCTCTGACTCTGTAGGCTTTGAAGATGATGAAGGGAAGGGTCATAGGTCAAGGCATGCAGGCAGCTTCCAGAAGCTAGAAAAGGCAAGAAAAGATATTTTCCCCCCAGAGACTCCAGAAAGGAATGCATCTTGCCAATACCTTGCTTTTAGCTCAGTGAAACCCGTGTAGGAAATCCACAGAACTTCATGATAAAAATTTGTGTTTTTTAACACTAAGCTTTGATTATTTGTTACATCAGCAATAGGCAACTAATGTTCATGGAAACATTATGGTTCATACTACTAGTAAGCTATTTGTGACAGTTGAACATTAGCCTCTGAATTCCTTGAGGTTATGGAAAACAAATAAGGTAAATTTGTCTTATTTGCTGCTGCTCTGCAGGCCTGGCACACGGCAGGAGCTTAACAAAAACCGTCATTGAATGCCTTCGCTGCGCGCCTCTCCCCACGTCACGGTCCCTGCCGATTCTGGCTCGCTAACCTGCTTCGCATGACTATGGGCCTGGCCAGAGACTTTCTCCTTAAGTAGTGACATCCTGCCAGAATGGTGGGAATAGAGTGGCGGGACACTTTGGAGACACCGGGGAGCAATGCCTGCTTCAGGCGGTAGGGGGCGAGCGTGGCCCAGGAGCTCCCCCATAGGCCCCTATAGGGCCGGGCCGGGGCGGTGCTTTGAGGGCGGAGCGGCTCAGCGCGCAGGCGCAGGGCCAGGCTCCTCGCGCTCTTGGAGGCGAGCGACCACAGAGCAGCTTCGGCCACGGATACGGTAGCAGCGAGTTCGAACCCCGCTCCCGCTCCGCTTCTATTCTCGCTCCCCTGGCCCTTGGACCTTCCGACGTCAGTCCCCAGCAGCTCGTTGCGCTTTGCGTTTTCCCCGCCGCCAGGATGCCGGTGACCGAGAAGGACCTGGCGGAGGACGCGCCGTGGAAGAAAATCCAGCAGAACACGTTCACACGCTGGTGCAATGAGCACCTCAAGTGCGTGAACAAACGCATCGGGAACCTGCAGACAGACCTGAGCGACGGGTTGCGGCTAATCGCGCTGCTCGAGGTGCTCAGCCAGAAGCGCATGTACCGCAAGTACCATCAGCGGCCCACCTTCCGCCAGATGCAGCTCGAGAACGTGTCCGTGGCGCTGGAGTTTCTGGACCGTGAGAGCATCAAGCTCGTGTCCATCGGTGAGTACTCTGGTCGGGCCCAGGCGCCGGAAGGTGTACAGTCCAGTCCCAGCGCGTGCATCCCCTGTGAAAGGCGAGGGCTCCCCAAAGCATGCCCCCACCACGATCCACCGCCGGGGCTGGGTGTGGGCGCGGAGACAAGGGGAAATCGTACTTGGGTGTGGGGACGTAGGGACCTAGACCGTCTCCCTGGTGCTATTCCTGGACTGGGACCTTACGTGATTGCTCCCCGCCGTGCGCCCCAGCAGTGTTCCTGGGAGCTGGCTGTGGTTTGAGTGTTAAGAGTTGGGGTCGCAGGTGGAGATTTCTCTGTGCCTGTAGCGTCCCTGGGAGAGATAGGAACTGGAAACCCTTGTCTGCGGTCCTCGGGGGCGGGGGGCGCTAGAATCCGAAGTTCTGGGGAGCTCTTGTCTTCTGCGCCCAGGTTGGTGCGGTCAGTGGCCACCTAATGGGCGTTGGCCTGGAGCCTGGGCGGGGAGACCCGGGGAGGGACTCTACGTTTGGGACCTCCCCGCCTAGGTGGAGAAAAGGACCTGGTACCCTCGTCAGCTGTTGCCAGAATGGGTGTGGGCCTAGAGCTTGTAAGGGAACCGCGGGGGGTGTGTCCTTCTTACTCCTTCTGCTCCCAAATCAACTGTGGCGGGTCTCCTCAGGTTGAGATAATTTAGGGATGGATGGAATATAACAGCTTGTCTTGAAGAAGTCCCAGCTAGTGCTGGCTGTGTGTCTACAGCCCTCTAAGTTACTCCGTCCTTATACACCCAATGAACTGAGGTGTGGACCCGTTTTACAGATGAGGGGGTTCACAGGGTTAATTGACTTGCCCAAGGTCAAGCAAGTAGGGCCCATCTGAGAATTAAAGGAAGTGGGTGACAGTTGGAAGGAGGCATTGTTTTTCTTTCCCTACCAGGGTCTTCTACCAGGGTCTTCCTGAGACAGGGAAGGAAGTGGTGTCTGTTATTCTGATGGACTGGGGAGCAAGAATGAGGTCTCCTTTATGGCCTGGGGTAGTTGGGTACTTCCAAGAGGGTCACAGGACTGCTGAGGATGTGTGTATGTGTTTGTGTTCACATGTGTGTACAGGGAATGTATGTATACACACAGCATGTGTGTAGTGTTTATGAGTACAGAGAATATGAGTACAGAGAGGATGATTTTGTGTGTGCACAGCATGGGTACGCACAGTACGCTTGCAGAGAATGTGTGTACATTGTATGTGTGTATCTTGCCAGGGAGGAACTGACCTGGGTTTGGGGTCTCTTTCTGAGGAAACCTAGGCCATTACAGTGACTCCACTGACGAAGGGAGGTAGGTGTGGCTGCTGGGACTTTCTTCAGTGAAAAAGGGGTTCCCTCTAGGCTGAGCCTCCTCCCAGCTTGCCCTTCCTTCCCCCACACCTGTCCTGGCAGGTAGGGCTGCTTCCTACTTCCTGGACCCAGTCAGCTGCTCCCAGCCGGCCTCTTTGCTGGTCTCTCCTCCCCTCCCAAGGATGGCTTTCTCTACAGAAGGCAGCTGTGTGGGGTGCTTTTGTCTTCTTTTGGGGAGGCCATCTCTTGAATTGGGGAGGAAAAATCCCTCTGGATTCTAGAATTCTTTCCTTTTCAATAACTCACCTTTCCTCCAAGGAATCTCAAAGGTGATTCAAGTTGGCTGATCTCAACTTGAATCTATTCTTTGTTTTAAAAAAATGTATTTATTTAATTAACTGAACAAAGAAACTTAAAGTAAACCAGGAGTATCCAAACATGACATAAAATCTCTTAAAAAAAACAAACAAACAAAAAAAAACACCAGAATATCCTGTACTGCTTAATTTACCAACTGTTTATACAGGCAGCAGCTGCTTCCAGTGTGGCTCGTGGATGTCATTCTAGACTTTGGTCCCTTACATTTTTCTGCTCCATCCTCCTGATTTTCATTCCTAAACCCATTCAGGCCTTAGACCTCTGTAGTTCTAAATTCCTGGAGGCTTCCCTTCCTCTGAGGTGGGCCTGTTAGCTGTGGGTAGCAGCTTCTTCTTCTTCTTCTTCTTCTCCTTTTTTAAAATATTTTTTAGTTGTCAATAGATCTTTTATTTATTTATTTATTTATTTATTTATTTATTTATATGTGGTGCTGAGGGTCAAACCCAGGGCCTCACACATGCCAGGCAAGTTCTTTCCCACTGAGCCGCAACCGCAACTCCAGCCCTGTGTCTTCTTTCTTATGTAGACTTCTTCCCACCACAAGTTACATTGTTTTATTTTTCCTTTTTAATTATTTCTTGGATCATATTCCCCAAAGTGACATTCCTGGGTCAAAGGGTGTGACCACATTTATGACTCCAGCCTAGTTAGTTGCTCTCCAGAAAGCTCTCTCACAGCAAACAGGTTTTCCAGCCTCTGGAAACCAGAGGAAATCTTGCCAGGTGCTAGGACTGCTGTGGGGGGTAAAGCCTGAGGCCTCATCCCTCTGGTCCTGGGGCTGTTGTGGGTAATGGCCCTTTCAAAGCTAGGGGTAGGCTGGGGGTGGTGGTGTTACCTCCTGCTTAGAGTTCAGTTCACTCTTTCACTTCTTGCTTTTATGTTACCTTGTTCAGACAGTGGCACTAGCTCCATTTGGGGGCACCCACTAGGTGTTCAGTGTGTTCTGTTGACCATTTGCATTGAATACCCCTGAGAATAATTGACTGATAGCAAATATTGCTCTTTCAGCTAGTGATCTGCCAGTCACTGGGAGGGTAAAGGGCTTGGCTCTGTCTTGCTTGCCATGTGGTAGGTATGTAGAGAATGGTTGCTATTATTATTGCATGGTTATTATTAATATTATTTTCTTTTTTTTTTTTTTTTTTTTTTTTTTTTTTTTGGTGCTGGGGATCGAACCCACGGCTTTGTGCTTACAAGGCAAGCACTCTACTGACTGAGCTATCTCCCCAGCCCTTATTTTCTTATTTAAAGATGGGAAACAGGAGTGAAGTAACTTGTGGTGACCCAACTAGGAGGTAAATAGTGACTAGAACTCAGATCTGCAAAACTGTTGAATTTGAACCTTAACTGATTCTTTCCAATGTCAGAGAAGAGTAAAATACAGCTCCTTTCCCCACCGGTGTAACACCAGGGTTTGCAGGTCTGGGGCATTATTGTGGCAGCTGGATACCCACACTTAAACCTCTCTAGCCTTGACAAAACAGGGATGTTGGGGCCTTGGAGGAGTGACAGAATTACCCTCTGGATTATGATGAGGGTCCCAGAAGTTGAATGTCCTCTCATGACAGTAGGCGAGTGGACCTGCTTTGCTCTTTGTGTTAAGGTTGAATCCTCTGATGGATGTCCAATCTGTCTCCACTGGTGGTAATTTGTTGTTGAGATTTCCTGCATCTCAGTAGATCATGTTTTACTCCATAATCAGGGAAGGTATTATTGAAGGAATACCAGGTTTTGTGTGCTTTGGATAGCTCCCAACCATATGCATTGTGGGAACAATCAGTATGGTGTACACGTGCCCATACTGATTGAGACATAAGATGGTCAGGCAGCTGCCAGAGGACTGTGGCTTTTTTTGCCTAGTACTCACTGAAAGACAACCGTGGCTATTTACTCACATTGTGGTTTGTTGAAAGGTAGGTCCACCCTAGGCACCATCCCAAAGTTGAAGAGTTTCTTCGGTTTCTTTTTTTCCCCCTCTACATTTTAAAAATTGATGCATTATAGTTGTACATACTGTTGGAATTTGTTGTTACATATCTATACATGCACATAATATACACTATGACAGTAAAATTTGGCCAATATCACTCCCCAGCACTTCCCCCCTCCCTTCTTTAGTTTCTTGCGTCCTGGGCAGTTCATAGTGAGGCCTCAGCATATTTAGTTCCAGTTGTTTGCCAGGAGCTGGCAATTTCATTACTTGTTTTCCAAAAAACTTTCTGACTAGACAGCCCAGGCAACTTGGAGGAAAAGGGGTCTCCTGGATCGATTGAGACTGCCTAGAAGTTTGGGAAGTGTGTTGTGGTTTGGCTCCTTAATTGATTCATAATTAATTAGTTTTTGTGGTTTTGGGTACTGTACCACTAAGCTACATTCCCAGCCCCTTTTATTTTTTTAATAAAATATTTTTTATTTTACAGACACATTTGATTCATTGTGCACAAATGGGGTACAACTTTTCATTTCTATGGTTGTACACAATGTAGATTCACATCATTCATGTAATCATACATATATATATATATATATATATATATATATATATAGGGTAATACTGTCTGTTTCATTCTATTTTTTCCATCCCCACCCCCTCCTACCCCTTTTTCCTCTATGAGATCCAAAGTTCCTTCATTTTTCTCTTCCCCCCATCACCCTCCCCCCTTTGTTATTTATTGTCTTGCACTTATCAGAGAAAACATGGGGCCTTTGGTTTTTTGGGTTTGGTCTGTTTCACTTACCATGATATTTCCCAACTTCATCCATTTACCAGCAAATGCCATAACCCCTTTTATTTTTAAGTCAGGGCCTCTCTAAGTTGCTGAGGCTGGCCTTGAACTTGCAGTCCTACCGCTTCAGCCTCTGGGCTTACTGGCATGTACCACAACATCTGGCAGGTTTGGTCCTTTAAAGAAAGGAATTCTTTCCTTTTCTGAGGATGTGGACCAACCCTAATGTTTACTTAGTTACCTGTACCAAGCTAGTGCTGGAGCAGGTGTTGTGTGTTCCCAAGACTTTGGTCACTGGGCAGTTTTTTTCAGGGTGGTGGGTCACCACTTCAGTTTCTTTTCCTTTCTTTTGTCCTATCACTGTCAAACTAATGTACAAATTACTCTTAAGTTCTGCTCTTTCCTAAAGGGTTATGATCTCAGAGGGTGCTTTAAAAGTAACAGAGTAGCACACTTTGTCAAATTTAACAAGTTCTGGGCCATTTGCAACAAGGTAGCACATTAGTGTGCTGTGTGGCTTGTGTAGGGTTAACAGCAAGAAGTCTTGGTTCAAATCTCACTTGCTGCTTAACTGGCTATTAAGAAACTTCCGTGCCTTGGTTTTCTTATCGACAAAATGGGGATAATAGCTATCTCTGTAAAAGGTTGTAAAGATTAAACAAGTTAATATTTTTAAAAGTGCTTTGAATAGTCCAGGGTACATAATAACTGCTATGTAAGTCCTTGCTAACTAAATCGGGTACCATCAATAATACTCTCAACAGTCCTGCTGGAGGGGTTTGCATATTGAATGGGCATTTAAAGTCGGCACTACTCTGGGGAGACAAGCTTGATCGGCTAATGTTGATCCTACTTGCAAAAAACAGAGTTATGAATTGCCTGGAGGGTGCTCCTTCTTGGAAGGGGATGACCCCTGGTGTGTTATGGCTGCCTCCTGGGCCCATTCACACCAGCTTTGTTTCTGAGCTGGACGGGAGCTCTAGGCGGCTGGTCATTCCAACCTCCCACCCGGTTCAGGAATCTCTGGGCCAAATCACTTCCAGATGGTGGTTGGGCCTCTGTGGAGCTCCTCTAGCAACGGCAGAGCCAGCGTGCCAGTCAGCAGCTGCCTTCGTTCTTGGAGAGTCTGTGTGGAAGGAGGGCTTTGATTGGGAGCCAAGTTACTTTCCTGAGCACTCCACCCACGGGTCCTGTTTCTGTGCTATAATGCAGCGTTACAGAGTGGACTGCTGGTTTAGTTGAGATGACTTCCTTCTTTCTTGGGGCATCAGATGCTAGAGCCTGGAACTTTAAGGCCTTTCCCTGCTCAAGGGCCAGGGTCCTAGACATCCTACTTTATATACAGACAACAGGTCAGTGCATACTAGGCTGTACTAGATAGAGCCCAATAATTCACAGCATGGACCTGAAGCTAGAAGGCCTGGAATCTGCCTGGAAGTTGCCCCCAACAGCTGAGCTTCTGTGGTCCACTGTCTTAACCTTTCTGAACCTGTGTTCCCATCTGTAAAAATGGAAGAGTCATAGTTTTTAATCTTCATTGCTGAGAGCATTATATTTGATTTGGTTAAGGTTGTTTTTTTTTTTTTTTTTTTTTTTTTTTTTTTTGCGGTGCTAGGGATTGAACCCAGGGCCTTGTGCTTGCAAGGCAAGCACTCTACCGACTGAACTATCTCCCCGGCCCAACCCAGGGCCTTATGCATGCAAGGCAAGCACTTTACCAGTTAACTGAGCTCTATCCCCAGTCCTAGGTTAAGTTTTACTACAGTGCTGGCATTGTCATTGTTAATGTTGTTTTTGAACCCAAGTCCAGGACTTTGTCTTGTCTTCCATCTGTTCTCTGGCCTGCCCTAATGTTTTTGGAGTCCTGCTGCTGTCATCTGCTATGTTAACTCTCCTCCCCCCCTCACCCAGCTTGGGACTTCTGATGAAGATGCCTCCTAAGAACTTTTTTTTTTTTATCCTTTCCTCATTTGCCAAATGAATGAAAGACCAACTCTGAACCAAGCCCAGTTCTAGGTGTTAGGACCACAGAATAATGAGAAGTATGCCCCCTGCCTGCCTCATGCACTGTTCAGTGGGGAGAAGAGACAGGTAGCCAGAGAGTATCTTATGGAAGAGATCTTCTCAAACCTCCAGGCATGTACACATCACCTGAGACTGTTAAAAATATAGGTCTGATTTGAGTACATAAAGACTGAGATTCTCCCAAATGCTGCAGTCTCTGGACCATGCTGTGGGATATAGACGCAAGCCCTCTCAAAAAGAGGAATACCTGCTCCCAGGCTGGAGTGGGTAATCTGGAAGGCTCCATGCAGGAAGTAGGCTTTAAGCTGAGAGAACTAAAGCTTGGCTAGAATTGGGCACATAAAGAGGCAGCCAGGTGAGTATAGAAGAATTTATCAGGTCGAAGGTCACAGTACTTGAATCAGAGAGGCAGTGGGCAGGTAGACAGGGCTGGTCCACAGCAGACTGTCTGAGGCTGAAGGATGCCAAGTGGGTCTTAGGGCAGAATGGGTGAACCCAACTGAAATGAATAATCTAATCTAGGGTCTCCCAACTGTTCATATGTTTCTTATCAGTGAAAAGTTTTAAATGCGCTCCCTTTCCCTATGTGTACATTTATAAGCTATATATGTGTTCCACTATTAATCAGTCTGTATGTTAAGTATTTGTAAAAGCTTAGTTTCCTTTTTTTTTTTTTTTGTGCTGGGGATTGAACCCAGGGCCTTGTGCTTGTAAGGCAAGCACTCTACCAACTGAGCTATATCCCCAGCCCCTTAGTTTCCTTTTAGAGAAATAATCCAAGTATAAGATCTTGTTTTCCCGGTTCTAATGAATTATGTTGTGTGATCTTAGCATGCCCCTGAGGGCCTGTGTTTCTGTACTTAGTGTATTTAGTTTTTGTTTGTTTGTTTTTTTGCTTTTACAGTGCTGGGGATCCAATATAGGGCCACACCCCCAGCCCTTAAGTTTTCCTTGATGCCTGCCTATCTGCCTGCCTGCCCTCCTATCCATCCATCCATCCATCCATTTATCTATCTTCCCCAGTCATTTAATTTTTTTTTATTTCTAGATAGAGTCTTGCTAGGTTGCAGGATAGATTCTCCTGCCTCAGCCTCCTGAGGGGCTGGGATTATAGGTGTGTGCCATTATTGTGGCAGGCTCTGTTTTCCTCTCTCTCTTATATTTTTCTGCATTTGATTTTCATCTTTGATTATCCTTAGGAGTTTGATCTGTAGTTATAGCTCCTTCCCCCAATAAGTTTGAATAGATCCAATGGAACAAACCATTTCAATCTAAATGGGAGCTATTTCCTGCTATTATAGTGATTCCAATTGCCTTTCATGACATTCTACTAGAAGCCATCTTATATTACTGTTGTAAATCTAGTTATTCATTAAATGTTCTCAGTGATCACTTAATAGTCTTAAGTTATTGTGTAATAAACAACAGTACTTTCTTATTCAGGAACTTTGAAGTGATCATGGATTTTTTTTTTTTTTTTAAGATGCCCAGCTGACTTTTGTGGGGGTCCTGGGGATCGAACCCAGGTGTGCTTTACCACTGAGCTATATTCCCAGCCCTTTTTTTTTTTTTTTTTTTTTTTTTTGGTGCTGGGGATCGAACCCAGGGCCCTGGGCTTGCAAGGCAAGCACTCTACCGACTGAGCTATCTCCCCCAGCCCTTTTTATTTTTTATTTTGAGACAAGGTCTCACTAAGTTTCTGAGGTTGGCCTCAAACTTGTGATCCTTTTCTCAGATTGCGGTGTGAGCCACCATGCCTGGCAATATCTAGTATTTTTGAATGTCTACTTTCTGCTGAGCATTGCCCCGAGTGACTTTTGTTACTAATCATAATGTGAGTGCCGTAGAGCTTCATATAGTCCCATTTTTTTCAGATGAGAAAACCAAGGCTCCAGCTTGCCTTGCCCCATAGGCCAGGCATCATACCTGCCTGCATCATGCTGTAATGTATTTTCTTGTTGAGAGTTGGGTTCAGCACTTTGTGAAGTAAGATAGATAATGTAGTGAGAGGATGTTGGAGAGACTGTTTTGTACTGCTTCTCTTTTGTTTGTTTGGTTCATTTCTTGTTTTGTTTTGCTCCAAACTTTACTCATTTGTGCTTGATTACTGTGACAGTGAAATTTCCTTCTATAAGACAAAACTTTCTTGGGTCCATTTACCTGGGAGTTTTGACTGGGTCCTTTCCTGCTCTCTCTGGAGACATTTCTCTAGTTCTTTTCCTGCCTTTGTTTGGTTCCCAGAGGCAGTGATGTCACTGCAGGTCTGGGCAGCAGGGACCAGCTAAAGGTTGCTTCGAGGGGGCTGGGCAGGGCCTGGAAGCCAGAGGTGAGGAAGGAGAGGCCCCTTGGAATTCCTCCTGCTGCATCCTACAGGGCTCACAGGGCAGGTGTGCTTGTGGGTATGTGTGTGGGGGGAGGGGGTTGTTGAGAGCCAGCTATGCCAGGACGTCCTGGGTGACAGTGGACATTGGCCCACTTGTGCTGTCAGAAATGACCACACCCACATCCCTTCCTCTGTAGCCTTAAACATTAACTGGTGGGAGAGTGTGCTGGGTTGTTTGCTGGTGAGCTGAGGTGCTTTTCTTTCCAGGCCTGGCACCTGGTGATCAATCTGGCAGCCCTGTCCTGTGGGCAGCCTGCTTTCACTGTAAGCAAGTGGCTTTCCACTTATCTCCAGGCAGCCTCCTGGGCAGGCCCCCTGCTGTGTACCACACTGGGAAGCTGTGAGGCTGCAAGGCTGCCCTGCTCCAGAGCTGAGCTGATGTCCCCTGAGGGCTTCTCTCCTGAGAGAGAAGCTGGTTCTATGTCCTGTCCCATTCAGTGCTAAGCCTCCCCTGCAGCTTGGGGCTGGCTTGTTGAAAGGTCTGGGCCTTAACACAACACTCCTGTTCTCCCTCTCTGAAGGCTCTTTATGCTGGCATGAATTCTTTTTCTCATGGAGATCTGAAAGCCCTTTTGACTAAATGGGTCACCTTTCTGGGTATTTTCATAAGGCCGGTCAGCTTTTGCCATGCCAGACAACTTTTCTGGAATTTCCTTTCAGATAGAAAAGCAACCAATGAGGTTGGAATTATTTGGAACACAGGATGGAATTTTGGCATTCACACTATATAGGGAAATGGGTGGGGATTTGTGGTGGGGACTATGTAAATTTGCTGTGCACATAAATTCAGATTTGAAGATGAAAAGAGGCTAACAGCAGTCAGCTTTCCTTGGAGAGACAGAAACAGTGTTACTTTCCACCTTCTGCTGAGTGGGACTGAGGAGAGGCAGGCTTCCATGGTGGCTGGGTTGGGAGGGGTTTCTGAACCTAAAATCAATGTCCTTGATCTCCTCTGTGATCCCCACGCCCCCTCAAGAAAACAGTCCAGTTCTTACAATGCTGGTACTGCACTTCTGTGAATCACCCTTACTTCCCGCACCTCCCTGGAGTGACTTATCAGATTCCAGGGAAACAACAATGATTTGGCATTCTGCAGCCTGTGAGGCACAGACTGGGCCTGGAGCTTCTTGCCCAAGAACAAAACAAATGTCTCCTTGGTGGTCAAGCAACCAGGGAAGGGTAAGGGTGGAAAGGCCTTATCTCCCAGGGGACCTCAGGGGTTGAGAGACTAAAAGTCCTTTGTGACTTTGCAGTTCTGTTAATTGAACAGAGTTTTGGGTTTTGTTGACAAGAGTCCTTTTCAGAAGAGGCAGAGGTGTGCACTGGAAGACGGGGATGTGCTGCTGGTGGGACAGGAGGCCCTTCAGTGGAGCTTCTGGAAACCCAGGGGCAGAAAGAACACTCAGCGTGCGTTCTGAGTGAAGGAGCCTTGGCAGAGCTTGACTTGAAGCACCTGTGTGGTCACATTCCTCTTCTCCACTGAAGGAGGCTGCGAGCTGGCACCAGGGGGTGCCTCTGTCAGGGTGCATTTTACAGGAAGCATCCAGGTGTCACATTCCACTTCCTGCAGATCTACCTCTCTCAGCCATATCAGCTGTCCCATTTGCTTGACTCTCTTGTTTGACATCCATGGGGAGTTGCTCTGGAGTTGGAAGCCCAGTAGAGTTGGAGGCTAAGTTGGAGGCAGGTGGAAACAGAGGCCCCCTCCTGGATATCCACAGCCTTCTTTCAAAGCCTGATTGGTCTCCTAATCTGCCTGTCTTATTTTTCTGTGGATCATTGCTTTTTGGGGGGGCAGGGGGCCGGGGGGGGGGGGGCCCTGGGGCTGTGTCTCTTGCTCACTCCTGTCACTCTGAGCTTGGCACTTAGTAGGAATTTAATAAATAACTTATTGAATAAACGAAGTTTCCAGTATAATGGGTTGAATAACAAGTCTGGAACATTGACTTGTTTGCAATTTGTTTGTTTTCAGAAAATGCAAAACAGTGGGCCTTTGCAGCCTGTAGTGAGGTGAAAATAATGTGTGGTGGACTACTGGGTCTGGTATCCTATAGACCACCTCAAGTTTTGAACTGTAATACTGAACTTAAAGAACTCAGCACTTCATAGTCATACCCTGAACATCTATGACTTGCTTCACCTGTTAGAGAACAAGGCCTTCTCCAAGTTGCCATGTGAAGCTCAGTAAAGGAGTTTAAGAGGAAGACATTGAGAGTCACAATAATGTAGGAATAGTGTCTAATAGAAACAGTGCACGTGCCAGGCACTGTGGTGCATGCCCGTAATCCCAGCTGCTTGGGAGGCTGAGGCAGGAGGATTGCATGTTCAAAGCCAACCTCAGTAACTTATCAAGGCCCTAAGCAACTCAGTGAGGCCCTGTCTCTAAAATACAAAAAAGGGCTGGGGATGTGGCTCACTGGTTAAGTGCCCCTGGGTTCAATCCCCAGGAGCCCCCCCACCAAAAAAAAGAAATAGTGCACATGTATTGAGTACCTACCAAATATCAGGCATTGTGATGAAACATTTCTCAATAATAACTAAAGGAAACCCCATTGCAACTCTGAGGTGCAGTTATTATTGTAATCCCCGTTATACAGGTGAGTAAACTGAGGCACACCCATTTTGGTTAGTGAGTTTGTGTCTGGCTGTTACTCAATCCTCTGATATTTTAATCTTCTGTCCTACTGCTTTTCCTAAGAAAAGCCGTCAGCTCAGAATGCTTTTGAAATTCACTTTTAAAATTCACTTTTGAGTGTTCAGCATCTCTAGTAATTAGAGAAATGCAAATTAAAACCACTCTAAGATTTCATCTTACTCCAATTAGAATGGCTATTATCAAGAACACAAGCAATAATAAGTGTTGGCGTGGATGTGGGGAAAAAGGCACACTCATATGTTGCTGGTGGAGTTGCAAATTGATGTAGCCACTCTGAAAAGCAGTATGGAGATTCCTCAGAAAACTTGGAATGGACCCACCATTTGACCCAGTTATCTCACTCCTCAGTTTATATCCAAAGAACTTAAAATTAGCATACTACAGTGATGCAGCCACATCAATGTTTATAGCAACTCAGTTCATAATAGCTAGATAGTGGAACCAATCTAGATGCCCTTCAACAGATGAATGGATAAAGAAACTGGTATATATACAAAATGGAATATTAATTCAGACATAAAGAAGAATAAAATTATGGCATTTGCAGGTTAATGGATGAAGTTGGAGAATATCATGCTAAGTGAAGTAAACTAATCCAAAAAACCAAAGGCCGAATGTTTTCTCTGATAAGTGGATAATGGTGGGGGGTGGGTGAGAGAAGAATGGAGGAACTTTGGATTGTGTAGAGGGAAATGACGGGGGGAGGGGGGTATGAAACATGGTGGAATGAGAGACATCATTACCCTATGGACTTGTATGATTACATTAATGGTGTGAATCTACATTATGTACAACCATAGAAACAAAAAGTTGTACCCCATTTGTGTACAATGAATCAAAATGCAGACTGTAAAAATTAAAAAAAAAATTCACTTTTGAA
This sequence comes from Sciurus carolinensis, assembly GCF_902686445.1. Classification (NCBI taxonomy): domain Eukaryota; kingdom Metazoa; phylum Chordata; class Mammalia; order Rodentia; family Sciuridae; genus Sciurus; species Sciurus carolinensis. The sequence continues at coordinate 51,377,934 of NC_062229.1, read as the reverse complement.
AATGTCTTTTTGGACATTAAAAATTTACATTTGTGATTTTTTTTTTTTTTTTTTTTTTGTACTGGGGATTGAATCCAGGAGCGCTTAACCAGGGACCCATATCCCTGTCCCTTTTTATTTAATTTTAATTTTAATTTATTTTTTAAAATTTTGAGACAGGGTCTTGCCTAGTTGATTAGGGCCTTGCTAAGTTGCTGAGGCTGACCTCAAACTTGGAATCCTCCTGCCTGAGTCTCCTGAACCACTGGGATTACAGGGATGCACTACTGTGTCTGCTTGCATTTGTAAATTCTTAACTTTGCAAAAAATTACAAGAATATAGAAAAACATTTAAATAAAGAGTACTGTGCTTTGTGAAGAATTTCGGCAAGTCTTTTTCTACTTCCAGGGAGTTTTGTTTATAGCCGACTTTTGATTGGAATGGGAAAGAGGGAAATGCACTTTCTCAGGAAAAATAAAGATTGTGGACTGGAAGGGTCTTATGAAATCATTTTGATCATACTCATGGTTGTAACAAGATTCGCCCTTGAGTTATTGCTGAGCTTTGCCAGCATTAAAATTTAAGGTCTTATTTGAGTCTCATTATGGTTTGGAAGTCTCCTTTGGTCCAGGATTATGTTCTGGTCAACCATGGAACAGGCAGGGTTGTTGCAGAGTTTTTAGGACCAACTTTTATAGGGACTGCCAGGGTCTGTTATTATGTTGTAACTATCGTTACCTTGTCTCAGGGTTAGTCCAGCTTAGAAACTCATTTAGTTTTTAGTTGCTGAGCTCCATCTGCAGTTTAAACATGTTTCAAAAATGCCCCTAACAGAATGGTTCACTCTTAGGTGTCTGGAACTTGTAGAAGTCTGAAAATTAGGGCTGGGTTTGTGGCTCAGTGGTAGAGTGCTTGCCTAGCATGTGTGAGGCACTGGTTTTGATTCTCAGCACCACATATTAAAAAAAAAAAAAGAATAAAATAAAGGTCTATCAACATCTAAAAAATATTTTTAAAAATGTCTGAAAATTATATGCAGCCCTGAGTATCTCATGATTTTGGTCATTTAGAGGTACCATTTCCTAGTAGTCTTCAGCTTATTAGATCCTTGAAATTATCCTGTCTCAGCTGTATTTGAGGCAAAGGAGATGGAAGGAGAACATTTGTAGATACAGATTGAGCCTCTTCCTGAGTTCTTAGGCATATGGGTCACATAGACCCACCACTTTCTAGCTGGGAGTCTTGGGGAAGTTGGCTTGATCTCTTTGAGATTCATTATTTCCCCTCCTGGTGTTGTTAGAGATTACATGATACAGTCCCAATTCAGCATTTGCACCTTGAGGATCATAAGTGCCCCATGAATGGTCATTATGCCCACCCCCTACCTTTCTTCCTTACCCTCCACCCCATCGCTGGACCTGTGATGGCCCCTGCAGACTAGAGGAAGATGTGACCTGATTAGGAAGAGGAGAGGTGGTTGGAAATATTTCCAGAAATTGGTCAAAGATGGCTTATACCTAAAAGACTCTTTTCAAAAGAAGAGGGTCACCTGAGTTTTTGGAATTTTAAAAGTTTGAATGACTATGGGTAGGAAGCCTAGGCTAGTGGCATTTTTCTGGTCTTCTGGCCAACCTGACTTTAGGGGTAAAAAGCATGCCAACTATTCTTGATGTTTTCCTCTACTTTCCTTCTTGCTTGTTTGGCTAATGGACCTTTACAAAAACAAAAATCAAAACCAAAATACCTTCTTTGCTCACCCTCCTCCTCTCTTCTTCTTCTTCTTCTTCTTCTTCTTCTTCTTCTTCTTCTTCTTCTTCTTCTTCTTTTTTTTTTCTTTTTTTCCAGTGCTGGGGATTGGAATGTACCCTTTCTTTAATTCTTCCCCTTTGTCTCTTGGAATGTCCTTCCCTCCCATTACTTTCCTGGTTTTGCCCTTTCTGGATACCCCTTGCAGAGATAGGGTCTGCTGAAAGCAGGTTTAATTATAACAACCTGGTCCTGTTTTATTTGCTCTTAGATCTGAGTCTCAGGCTCTGCCCCCTTGTAGCTGGCTGACCCCATGAAACTGCTTCCCTCCAGGAGTTTATCTTCTATATGCAAAATGTGACAATAAAATACTCTCTCTTTTTTTTTTTTTTTTTTTTTTAAATGGTAGTCCATCCCTACTATTCTTTTTTTTTTTTTTTCTCTTTTAGTTGTAGGTGGACATAATACCTTTATTTTATTTTTAGATGGTGCTGAGGATTGAACCCAGGGCTCCATGCAAGCTAGGGCGAGTGCTCTACCACTGAGCCACAACCCCAGCCCAATATAATGCTCTTACTGGTGGACTGGCATGTAGTCTTAGGAGTGAAACTGAAGGGAGGCCAAAGCCAGAGGATCACCTGAACTCTTGGAGTGAATTTAAGACCAGCCTGGGCAACATAGAGTGTGTGTGTCTATGTATATGTGTGTGTCTGTCTCTCACAGACGCACACACACATAGCTCTCCCTTACAGAATGCTGAGGTATAAAAGAGAATGTGCATCTGAAGCTTTTGGAGCTGTGCCTGGCTCATAGTAATTGCTCAGTAAATACCAGCTGCTGCTATTGTGTTCTTAGTGTCAGTGTTACTGCTGTGAGGCCCCACACCTCCCACTTATTCTTGGAAAAAATAAGTCTTCATGTTAATGCATGAGGGCAGCTCCTGCTTCTCTTTTCAGGGTTTCTGGAGGGGGATGGAGAGTGGGGTGCTGGAGAGACATGGGGTCTTCTCTGGTGTTGAGCCAGGCCCAGGGTGAGGCTATGCTGACTACTTTGTGTTTTTGCCCTGTAGTAAAGGGAGGTATGTCAGCTGTTCCCACCCTGGTAACCTGGCTCGGCCCTGCCTTGGCCCTGGGGGCTACTTTCTGTTCTTCTAATCCTGCCCCTTTGACATCTGGGATCCTGATGGGGCTGTCTGTACCACCTGCCAAAGGTCTTTGCTGCCCTGGGTGTGGCCTTAACTCTAGCACTATCCAACCTTGTGTCCTAGACCTGGCAACTTTATTTTTACAGTAGTGTTTGGAAACTACCCTGTTCATCAAGGTTTCTGGGCCAGGGGATCAGAGGAGGCTGGTAACAGGGAATTCTGTGACTTCTGAGACAAGAATGAATGAATGTAGGAGGTCAAGGGGGTGGTTCTCAGGTCTTTTAAGGAACTATGGTAGTGCTTGCTCTGTCAGGTTGAAAGGATCTGTCAGAGTCTTGCATAAACCACCCGCTTCCTCCATTTCTCCCCTTGACACACAAGCTGCCTGCTGATTCCGTGGTTGGGCCCTATTTCTAATACTGCAGCATTACCTTTAGTTTTATGTCATCTGTCATGGGGACAGGGAACACCCTACACCTTTCCCAGAGGTAGAGTTGGTGAAAGTTTTACTCATCTGAGTGAGTGACTAATGCACATCTTTAGTTTTAACAATGGGAAGAAATTAGTCAGCCCAGGTGCTTTTTCCATGTGATAGGGCAAAAATTTAAATGCTTGTACAATGGCTTTTGTTTCTCTGGCTGTAAAAGTTGACTCTCAGTTAACTGTTATCAATAAGATCAGCAGGTGTTAACCCACTCCCCTTTGGCAGACCAGTTTCTGGCCCTGGGAAAAGTCCAGGGCATGCTGGATTTGGTAAAATTGAGGGTCCCAGGTGATGACAGGACTCATTCTTATTTCCACACTTACTTCTGCCATCACAAGGACCTCCATCTCTGAATCTTTTCCCCCATCTGTAAAATGGGAGAACCGGACTAGGTCTGTGTTTCCCAAATTTCATTCATAAAGGAATCATCTCTCATATTTTGCCATATCCTATGGCTGTCTCTATTTCATTTTTCACTTAATATTTTTTCCCCTACAGTTGACTCACTTTTTACAACGGACGTATTTGAAAAGGAGACTTTGTGTCACTATCATAATGGAAAAGCAGTGTCACTAAGTACATGGAAGGTAACCATAAATAAACCCAAACAGTGTCATTATATCAACTAGCAGGCTTGCCTGTTCTCAGCATGAAGCCTCCTGTCTTTTGGTTAAAAGGGGAAATTAGCAAGAGAGGGGTTGAAGGTAACCTAGTCCCATGCTAAACCTTCCTCCTTGACTTTTTAGGATCCAGAAAGAATTGGGTTTGGAAAGAGAATCATATCTCTCTGATGCAAAGTGACTGGTAGAGCTGGGGACAGGGCAAAACTTTAAACACCAAGTAAGTCCTTGGGGTAGTAATGGGCAGTGGTCCCTCCTTATTGACCATTAGACCTTCCATGGTTTCAGGTACCTGCAGTCAAGTACAGTTTGAAAATACTAATTGCAAAGCTGCAGAAATAAACGATACATAAATTTAAAATTGTGCACAGTTCTGAGCAGTGTGACGAAATCTTGCACCACCTTCCAGGGCGGGAATCAGTCCTTTGTCCAACACATTCACTTCCCATTAGACATGCAGCATTATAGTGCTTGTGTTCAAGTAATCCATATTTCACTTAATAACAATCCCTAAGTGCAAGACTAGCAATGCTGACGATTTGAACATGTCAGAGAGAAACTGTAAAGTACTTCCTTTAAATGAAAAGGTGAACATTCTTGACTAAATAAGGCAAGAAAAAAATTTGTATGCTGAAATTGCTAGATCTATCATGAAATTGTGAAGGAGAAAGAATTCGTTTTTAGTTTTACTGAAGCACCTCAAACTGCAAAAATTACTAGCATTGTGTGATAAGTGCTTAGTTAAGATGGAAAGGCATTAAATTATAGGGCTCAGTACTACCTGTGGGTTGAGGCATCCATTGGGGGTCTGGAATGGATCCCCCATGGACAATGAGGGACTATTGACTAGATACTTTGAGTACTTGTGCAGATTTTAACATGTGCTGGGGATGTTGAGGGGCCAGGAGAATAGAGGGGGCTTTGGGACTTGGTCACTAACCTCAGGTCACTGGTTAAGAGGAGAGGAATAGTCACAGGAATAGGAAGAGCAGAGCAGGCTGCAGGGGGTTACGTAACAGAGTTATGAAATAACGAACCTTATTTATCCCCCTAAAAGCTGATTTGAGTTTTGGGCTTTTAGAGTCTTTGTCAATTGTAACTAGATAGGCTAAAACAAGATGTCCTGATATACTCCTTGGCAACGCTGATTCCTTTCCCCATTAGTATGTATTGTGATTTCTGCAAAGCAAGATGTATACTAGGAATGGATCTCTGAAATGCCCATGCTATTAATCTCAAAGAACGAATGTTGTTCTTTTGAAGTAATGGATATGAGACTGAATGATTTTTTTTTTTTTAAATCCATCTGGTAATTTAGGGCTCCACTTGCTACTTTGGCACTTCCAGAAGGGAAGTATTGGTTGAGAATGAGAATTTGGGAGTCAGGCAGTTGAGGTGGTAATCATAGTTTCTACCTGAACAAGTAGGTGTGAAAATTTAATGAGCTATAGTTTATAAAGTGCTTGGCACATGGGAAGTAGGACGTACTCATAGGCAGTCCCACAGTTATCCTGTTGAAGGGGTCAGGTTTATACTCTGGGCTGGTAGTGCATGAGACAAAGGAAATGTCAGATTTGGGGTTTCGTTAGATCATGCTGACTGGCATCAGGACATTCAGGAGGAAGATGGAGTTTGGGGCCAATGGTGCTATACCTGTTTTAGTCAGCTTTGTATTCTGTGATCAAAATACCTGACAAGAACAACTTAAAGGAGGGAAAGTCTATTTCAGCTCATGGTTCCATAGAGGTTGAGTCCATGGTGGGCTGATTCCATTGCTCTGGACCCAAGGTGGGGAAGGACATCATGGCGGAAGTGCATGGTGGAGGAGCGCTATGTCATTCTTGGCAGCCAGAAAGTAGAGATAGGGAAGAAGGGGCCTCAGGGAAAATGAGTCCTTTTAGGGCAGGCCCACAATGACCCACCTCCTCTAGCCACACTCCATCTGCCAACAGTTACCACCAAGTCAGTCCATTCAAACTGATGGACTGAGTAGGTTTCGGCCCTCACAATCTAATCAATCAATCTCTGAACATTCCTGCACTGACATAGGAGCTTTGTGGGGACATCTCAGATCTAAACCATAACAACCCCAAAGATATCATATGTGGATTGAATCGGGATGTAATGGAAAGCAAGAGGAGCCCTCAAGGAGGGCGTGGAACAGTTAGAATTCTTTCATCTATAAGAAATAGACGAAAAACCTCCTCACTGATTCCTGTTGAAGGAAGTTGACTGGCTCATGTCAGCAAGTCCAGACAGCATGGATTGTATGTTTCTGGAATCCAGTGGTTCACTGATGTCATTAGGATTACAGGTACATTGGGTCTCAGCTCTGTCATTTTGATTAATCCTTCAGCTGTTTCTTCTTTGATTTTCCATAGCAGGGAGTTCCTATAAGGTTGAGAGATAGTTCCCGAAAAGTTCAAAGAACTACCCTGGAAGACTGAAGCAAAGGTTACCTTACCTCTCATTCGCCCAAGTTGAATCACATGGTTATCAGTGAACCAATACCTAGTCTGCGGAATGAATTACCCTCAGATCAGTCAGGCCCTAGAATGTGTGTGTGTGTGTGTGTGTGTGTGTGTGTGTGTGTGGTGTGTGTGTGTTTTACTTGTTATTATTATTTTTTTCTGGTACCAGGGATTGAACTCAGGGGCACTCTACCACTGAGTTACATCCCCAGTGTAACTTTTTCATTTTTTATTTAGAATCATGGTCTTGCTAAGTTGCTGAGGCTGGCCTCAAACTTGTGATCCTCCTGCCTCCTTCTCCCGAGTCACTGGGATTACAGGTGTGCACCATCATTACACCTGTACACCTGTAGTGTTATATTTCACCATTTGGTGATAATTTCTCTGCCCTTAAATATTTATTTACTTATTTATTCTAAGTATGGGGGATTGAACCCAAAGCTTTGTACATGCTAGTCAAGTACTCTACCATTGACCTATATCCCTGTCCCTTTTTTATTTTATTTTGAGACAGGATCCCACTAAAATGCTCAGAACTTGCCTTGAATTTGGGATCCTCCTCCCTCAGTTTCCTGAGTAGCTGAGATTGCAGGTGTGTGCTGGAAAACATCATTTAAAACAAGATCTTTAAATGGTACTCCAATCATAAGGGGTATAGTCTTTTAAAATAAATCATATTATTAAAAATGGAATAAGAACTACTAAAAAGGAATCAAGTGGGATGTGATAGAACATGCCTACAATCCCAGTGACTCAGAAGGCAGAGGCAGAAGGATCTCAAGTTTGAGGCCAGCCTCAGCAACTTAGTGAGACCCTGTCTCAAAATAAAAAAAATAAAAAGGTTTGGGGATATACTCAGTGGAAGAGTACATCTGGGTTAGGTGCACAGTATCAAAAATAAATAATAAAATAAAAAAATAAAAATGAATCAATTAGAACTCTGCTTAGTTTGGGTTTTTCTAACAGCAGGGCTAGAAGCAGGGAACTGCACCCAAATGGAGGTGTTTTATTTTGGGAGGTGACCCTAGGAACCAGAAGAGAGCAGGTAGTGTTGAGTGAGGCAAGGAAGTAGGAAAAACAAATATTAGGATAAATTTTCAAGGTCACAGCTGTGGGTAGCCAGGGATTAGTTCTTCTGGGACCCCTGAGAAGTATCAAGGCTCCTCTAGAATTGTCCTTCTGAAGAATGATAGGAAGCTGGAGACCCATCATCTCCTGTTCACCAGCAATCAAGCATTCATTGCATGGAGTTTCCAGGCTGAGCACCCATGCATGTGGTCCTGCTGGTGCAGAAAGGGAAAAGAAAAGCATATGCTTGAGTTGGTTGGTGGTCCTAGGAAGGCGATCTGAGCTGGCACAGAACTGTCGCTATAGCTATGGCTGAAATTCAATGTGGGTCAGCAGTGGATACGGGCAGTAGAGGAATTTCTACATACATAATCCTGGACCATTTTACAAACATCACGTAGAGTGGAGAAAGTAATCCACAGAGAATAACAATAAGGTGCAGTGATACTGTTTTATAATTTTACATGTGTAATAAAAATACAGATATATTCACAGGAATGTTATCAAACTTGAGATGGTGGTTGCCGGTGTGTGTAGATAGGGAGAGGGTGTGGAGTCACAGAGGGGGTGTGCAGAGATTTTTGATTCTTAGCAACATTTTGTTTCTTCAGTCACATGATGGTTAATACTGTATTATCTCCTCCTTGCTTGGTGTGCATTGGGCTGGGTGTAGTGACGCACACCTGTAGTCCCAGCTACTTGGGATGTTAAGGTGGGAGGATTGCTTGAGCCCAGGAGTTTAGGGCCAGTCTGGGCATCACAGTGAGACCCAGTCTCAAAAAAAAAAAAAAAAAAAAAAAAAAAAGTTTCAATGCAATGCATTAGACAGCTTGACCAGGGGAAGGGAAAAAAAATACCTTGCATTTATTATTTTGTTTGTTTTAAAGACGAGTTTGGGCCCAGCTTATAAGAAAGAAAACAGATCCTCCTCAGGATGTCAGGATGATATTAAGACAGAAGACAATCATGCTTAGCAGGATATCTTCCCCCCACCCCCAATGTGTTGAAACACCTGAGCTCATTACCTTAGAATGTAAGGCCCTCCTGGTGCTTGTGAACATGGCAGGCTTGGGGTTCTCAAAGACATGGAGAATTTTGCCTCCAGGAGCTTTCAGTCAGTGGCTTTTTGTCAGAGGGCAGGAGATGTTTCTCAAGGAAATATTTCAAGGGACTGCTGAAATATTTCAAGGGAGTACTGAAATATTTGCATTGTCTCCAGAAGTAGTTCAAAGTCCAGACTACATGCTAGTTTAACAGGGGAATGAATGTTATAAGAGAATTGGATTCTAGGAACACCTTTGCACTGTGGCCAAATTCAAACTGGTTGATTTTGTGGCTTGGTGGTCTCCAAATAATGGGCTGTGGTTTGGTCTCCCAGGCATCTGAGTTTGTGAGCTCAAATGTGTTTATTTATTTTTGGAACTGGGGATTGAATTCAGTGGTGCTTTATCACTGAACTAAGTCTCATTAAATTTTTGAGGCTGACTTTGAACTTGTGATCCTCCTGCTTCAGCCTCCACTGATTTGCTTTTTTGCTTCTATAAGTCACTTTGCATTTTAAAGAATTTTATATGAATGGAGTCACAAAGTATGTACTCCTCTCTTAACCCAGCACAATTCTGAGACTCATCCTTGTTATATGTATTAGTAGTTCTGTTCCTTTTTTAGTGTTGAACAGTATTCCATTGTATGACATTTTGTTTACACGTTTTTCTGTTGATATACTTGGGCTACTTCTTCATAAGGTTATTATAAACATTTTTGTGCCAGTTCATGTATGGACATTCATTTTTTTTGAGTGGAATATCTGGAGTGTGTGGTAGAGCTATATGTTTATCTTCTAAAGAAATTGCCAAAGTACTTTCCAAAGTGTATCATTTTACATTTCTGTTGGTAGTATATGAGAGTTCCAGTTCTTGAACAGTCAAACCACAGGAATTGTGTGTGTGTATTTTTAAGATAGCACTTTTTAAGCCAGCTGGTTAAAGTGGCTCTGACTTTAGTCACTTTTTATTTGTCTGTCCTCCATTACAAAGGCTTTTGATCTTACTGTCCATTGTTTCTGTAAATGACTACAGGAAAACATTCCTGTAGTCCTAACACATGGCTAACTATTAGAGAGGTGGGCCATTTTTGCAAACAAAACACATTCACAGCTGTGTTTAAGGTTTGGTAGGTCAACTCATACCTGTTGGGTGCCAGGGACTGTGTGGAGTTGGTGCTTTACATCACGTGTCCCACTTAACTCCAGCACTTCTCTGAGGTGGGCATTATCTCCATTTTTACACCTGGGGAAAAGGAGGCACCAGGAGATATAGTAATTTACCTCAAAGCCAGGAAACAGCAGAGACAGACTTTAACTGTAAGTGTATCAGTTAGGATGCAAATGGTTCCAAGTCATAAGAAACCCAGCTAATCCTTATTCATCCCAAAAGGGAGCTTGTTGATTCCAGCAACTAAAAAGTCTAGAAGGTTGGACAGTTTGACCTCGGAGGTTCCAGGTCACCAGAGAGCCCTGGCCCTTTTCTCTATGATTCTGTTGTCCCTGCATCAACAGGCTTGTGTAACAGTTCCAGACCCCATAGCCACACCCTGTACTTCCTATAGGAATAAGGCAGGCCCTGGTCCTGTCAGTCCCAAGAAAACCCTGAGGTTCATTGTGATTAGTCTAGCCTGTGTACCTGCCGACTCTTCAACCAATCACTAGCCACCGCGTTTGTTGGGGTTGGCTCCCATGTCCTACCCACAATCTGACATTGAAGAGGATGGAAGAATTGCTTTCCAAAGTGTTTGTATCATTCCCCCCCCCCCCCCATTACTGCTACACTAGCTTGCCATTTTTTCTTTAGAAACCTCCTTAATTTGATGAAACACTAATGTCACTGGCTGTATAATTCTTGCATGGTGACTTGGGGTAAACACCTTGTTCACACCCACAAAATGAGATTACCTCTTTACCCCACAGGCAGATCAAAGTGGGGGGGGGCATACGCATACACATGTAAATTGTAGAGTGCTTGAGGTTTCTTTTAAGCTGTCTATGTAATTAAAAGGTGTTACTTAGATGTGGATATGAAATAAAATCTGACTTAAAGTTTAAGTGGCATCATTTCCATTCCTTTTAAAATACTAGAAAACTTCATTGGTGAACTTCAGTCTTGCAGACTTGAAGTCCCATCTGGAGAGAAATGGTGGCTTAGTGAAAACAGCACTCACCCCCGCCTGCTTCTTAGGAGGAAGAGTTGAAAGACAGAATGAATGTGCGAGGAATAGGGGATTTGATTGCCTTCCAGGGTTTGTGTTGAAGGAGAGGAAAATGTAGCTCAGCCACAGTGACTCTCCCCAATTAAAAACTAAAAAAAGATCATGGTTATGGGCTTGGACTTCTGACAAGCCAGCAGCCTCAGTCATTTTGAGTGTTATTCCAGATTGGAAGATTGTGTTAGGAGGAGAGTGGAAGCTTCGAGAATTCCTAGTTGAACAGTTAGAATGGCTCAACACAGTCCCAATGTAGAGGAGACTACCTTGTTCACTGGACAGATGAATTGGCTACATACTCCGTGGCAACAATGGGAAAGGATTTATTGGGACCAACCTTCTATGGAGATGGACTTTCTAATGAAACCATCCTGTTCTCACTGGTGAGCTCACCAAGGCCCTTATTCCACAAAGCCTAATTGTTTTGGACCCACAAATGTAAGCTGCTTAATTAATTGACTTAAGTCTTAAAACAGATTTGCTTTTCTTTATAAATAAATCCAAGGACTTAAATGCTTCTGACTCAGATGAAAGAGAATCCTGGAGCACAGAATAAGAAGAACCCGGAGTCGGAATTCCTGCTTCTTTAAAAAAATGTTTTTTTGTTCTGTTTAGATATACATGACAGCAGAGTGTATTTTGACATATTATGCATACCTGGAGTATAACTTGGGATCCCATTCTTGTGGCTGTATATGATGTGGAGTTTCACTGGTGGTGCGTTTATATATGAACATAGGAAAGTTATGACCAATTCATTCTACTGTCTTTCCTTTTCTCTCCCCTCTTCCTTCCCTTCATTCCCCTTATTCAGTCTTTTTTTTTTTTTTTTTTTTTTTTTTTTTTTTTGGGTGCTGGGGATCGAACCCAGGGCCTTGTGCTTATAAGGCAAGCACTCTACCAACTGAGCTATCTCCCCAGCCCCCCCTTATTCAGTCTTATTCTGACTGCTGTCCATCAGCTTTGTCTTTGGGCTCCCTTTCCCCATCTGTCAACTTCAAGGACTGAAGCAAGTAGGAAGCACCCATGCTGACCTTCCTCCCTCCACAGCCGGTTGGTCATGATGCTCCCCATGGAGCCCAGCTTTGGCTTTAGAATCCTTTTCACTGTGGTACTCCTGGTGGTTGATTGAGCCTGGAGATGAAATCCATTTTTTGATGAAACTGCATGAATTTTAGCTCCCTTTTGCCTGTGTTTTTTTGAATCCCTCCTTGGGAAGTGCCTGTGGGGCACATTGTGCTTGGAAGGCTGCTGGTGTGACCTTCAGCTTTCACAGGGACTGCAGTGCGCCCCTTGCCTTTGTGGATGGTATAGCTCTCCTTCACACCCCTGCACCTTGCTCTTGCCTCTGCTAGACCACTCATGTTTTTCTTGTAGTTCAAGAACCAACTCAGACGTCTCTTCCCTTGTAAAGTCCTCTTCCAGTCCCCCACGTAGAATTAGTTATTTCTTTTCTCATGTTCCCACAGGACTGAACATACAAATTATAACCATAAAATGACCCTGATAGTGTTTATGACTATGGCTCTCTGCAGACCAGTCTCTGAGCATTTTTTTTTTTTTTGTACCAGGAATTGAACTCAGCTACATCCCCAGCCCTTTTTATGGTTCATTTTGAAATAGGGTCTCAACTAAGTTACTTAGGGCCTTGCCAAGTTGCTGAGGCTGACTTTGAACTTATGATCCTCCTGCCTCTGCCTCCTGAGCTGCTGGGATTATAGACATGTGCCATCATGCCTGGTATCTTTGAACTTTTTGACTTTCTTTTATCACTATCATTCTTTTTCAGGATGCCAGTATTATTTTCTGAATATTTTTTCTTTACATTTACTTGTTTTTCTATTCCTTTATTTCAAAAGGAACTGTAGAATAATACGGTTATAAAAAGAAAAACCACTACTACTTGCCAGGAAGAACAGGCAACTATTCTTTAAAAGACAAATAAAATCATTGAAAACAACAGTGTTTGTAGATTCTTAAGTTTATTGACGACTCTGAGCCGGAGGCTTGTTCTTACTGTTACAAAGAGAGATTAGTGTGTGAGCTGCCAATGTCCTTTTAGCACCAAATTAAGACTGGCTTTCTTCCTGGCAGAATTTGAGTCTTTATGAATAGATGGGTTTTAAAGATATGCCTGCTCTTACCTGCAGTCATGTGCTTTGTCTGTCCTGCCTGTGATGCTCAGAGGGGCCCAACCATGGAACAGAGAGGTCTCTGTAGATGTTATTGAGCAGCTTGATGTGGTAATCCTAACCCAGAGTGCCTGTGTTGACTGTCAAAGTAAGAACTGTGTAAGGATCATCAGAATGGTTGAGTTGGAAGTCAGACATGGGTGGCTTTGGTTGTTAATTGCCTTTTACTATTTAGGGTTTCATAGTTGGAAAAAAAAAAAACATAGAAATGAGATTCTAGGCTAAGTATAGTGGTACATACCTGTAATCCCAGCAGTTTTGTAGATTGAGGCAGGAGGATCACAAGTTCAAGGCCAGCCTCAGCAATTTAGCAAAGCCCCAAGCAACTTAGCAAGAACCTGTCTCAAAATTAAAAAATTGGAAAAAATAGTTCAGTGGTTAAGCACCCCTGAGTTCAATCCCTGGTACAAAAAAAAAAAAAAAAAAAAAAAAAAAAAAAAAAGAAAGGAAAAGAAAAATAAGTAAATAAAAGAGCCAAAGAGCCAGGTATGTAGGTGCACACCTATAATCCCAGCGGCTCAGGAGGCTGAGGCAGGATTGCAATTTCAAAGCCTACCTCAGGAAAAGTGAGGCGCCTAGCAACTCAGTGAGACCCTATCTCCAAATAAAATACAAAATAGGTCTGGGGTTGTAGCTCAGTGGTCAAGTGCCCCTGCATTCAATCCCCCGTACAAAAAAAGAAAAAGAAATGTGATTCTACTTTTTTTTTTTTTTTTTTTTTTTTGTGGTGCTGGGGATCGAACCCAGGGCCTTGTGCTTGCAAGGCAAGCACTCTACCGACTGAGCTATCTCCCCAGCCCGATTCTACTCTTTTTTTTAGAAAAATATTTTTAGTTATAGATGGACACAATACCTTTCTTTTATTTGTTTAGTTTTTATGTGGTGCTGAGGATGGAACCCAATGCCTCACATGTTCGAGGCAATCGCTCTGCCACTGAGCCATAACCACAGCCCATGATTCTACTCTTGAGCAAATTCTTTGTGCGTGCATGCATGTGTGTGTGTGCCTGCTTGTGTGTGTGAGTGCCTGCTTGTGTGTGTGTGTGTGTGTGCCTGCTTGTGTGTGTGTGTGTGTGTGTGTGTGTGTGTGTGTGTGGTGGTACTGGAATTGAACCCAGCAAGGGTGCTATATCACTAAGCTACATCTCCACACCTTCCTTCTTTTTTTTTTTTTTTTTTTTTAAAGTTTTGGGACAGGGTCTCACTAATTGGCTGAGACTGGCCTCAGTCTTGGAATCCTCCTGAGTTGCTGGAATTACAGATGTGTGCCACTGGGCCTGACTTGAGCAAATTCAGAATGGGAAGTGGTATCTTGGTTCTTCTGAAGCTCACATCCAGGGGCTGTCAGGTGATGCATCCATTCCATTCCATAGCTGGGAAAAGTGATGTTCACAGTTGACCAGGGGCTGGTCTGACTGGGGGAACTTGGTTTCTCACTCCATACCTTGGTCCTAGCTGGTGCATTTCCTACCAGATTTGACTTTGCTGTGATTCAAGATGCTGGGTAACAAACCAGAATTACAGTGATGAGACCCAACAGATCTAGCTTCTGGACTCTGAAAGTGGAAACCTGTTGGGAGTTCTTTTCTTTCCAAAGAATGTCAAAGTGCTCTGATTTTTCTTGGAAGGATACCAGTCACTTTATTGCCCAATTAAACCCACCCACCCTTCCTTCCTTCCTTTCTTTCTTTTCTTCTCAAAATGGTACCATGGTTTGTTGGTGGGTGGGGAGTTTTAGGACTTGGCCTCAGTTGTTCAATACTCTTAGAGCCTGCTCCCAACAAGGAGGTGAAACCTCATACTGGGAAGAGATGCTCAGAAGCAAGCCACATTCTAGGGGCTGTGTCTGACTTCTTGGACTCTCTCTTGGGCAGGATTAGCATTTGTTGATGCTGCTTTGGGAGAGCAGACTAGAGAGCAGTTGGGCAGGAACTGAAGCTGCAGGAACCCCGTGGAGCTGGCCTCTGGCCAGCAGCATGATAGCTGTTTACATCTCTTATGGCACCCTTGGCCTTCTCATTAAGTAGGTGGGGAGGTGGGAACCTTTTGGTCTATGCCTGCAAGTCCTGATAGAAATGGGGTACTTAATGGGAGTGGGTCTGAGGGTGTGAGTCTTTAGAGTGTATCTGATTTTTTTTCTCTATTATTTTCTAAATCATCTTTTTCTTTCTTTTTTTTTCTTTTTCATAGATCACAAAACAGATCACAAAAAGTTTGATTATTGTAGAAACTTAAGAGCATTATTAGGGTACTAACCATGTGGTTGAATGCTTATCCTGTGTGTACTAGGCAGCCCATTAAACGTCATTTTAGTTAATGCTCGCACAAGGTCTGAGAAATGGTGCTAATCCCCACTTCACAGATAAGAAAAGAGAGCTATGGTTAAGGTCACCCAGCTGGTAAGCAGGTGACTGAGGCTGGAAGAGCTGCAGACCTGGATTGACTCCACAGTCCAGAGCTCTGTGGTGTCTCTGTGGTCTGTGGACAGAGAGATTTAACTTGATTCTTTTTTGCTTTCAGTATCATTTTACGTTATTACAATAAGCTTGTATTATTTGTTCTCATTAAAAAAGAAGTGTGAGTAGGCATTTCCAGCAGTGAATCATCAGGTGTATGCATCCATCTCAGCCAACTAAGCCCTGGTGTGCTAGATTAGTCTGTGAGCCAAAGGATACACTGTCAGGGCCCCTGGGCTTTCTGATACCTCTGGACCCAGCGGGCTTCTTGCTTTTTTTGAAGTGCTTGCTTTTCCTGAACTGACCTTCTTTCCCAAAAAATACCACCAAGAGGGTGAACCCATGAGCTTTAAGCCACCTATCCCCAATTTTTTTTTCCAAGTGATAGGCAACATATCCACCCCCTTTGCTTTGGTATCTCAGGCAGGGGAATTAAAATACTTGACTTGAATCTGCCTTGAGCCAAATAGCCCTGGAGTCAGCCTTGGGATCAGTAGTCCCTTGATTTAGCAAACAGAGGTTAAAACAGCTATGTGATTGCTCTGGGTCATCTGGGCTCTGTTCTTTTGAAATTCTTTAAGAGGACCTCACAAATCCTTCCTGGAACCCTGCTTGGCTCTTCTTTGTGGACTTCCCTCAGGAGGCCTTCTTGACTGTGGCCATCTGGGTGGTCCTAGCCATACAACTTAACTGAAGAACAACTCCCAAAAGGGTCCTTGGCCAGCTGACTTGCCTGAGTGCCTGCCCTTATTGCTTTCTTTTTAGAGAAATCGGAGTCTCATTAGAGAGTTCAGAGGTTTTAGCATTCCTGAGATTCTTTGTGTGGTGGTTTGGTAAACCATTTCATGTCTTCCATTTCCCCGTTGACCCCATTCTTCCCCTTGCCCTTGAAGGGATCGTCTTAGGTATACTGGCCAGTTTTGCTTTCTCAGTGGAGCTGCCTATGTTTGGTACATGAGAGGTTTCTGCAATCTAGGCTGAAATTTTCCAGAATCCTGAACTATTCCTGGTTCATACCAGTTTGGTTTCCTCAAATCGGTCTAAAGGTTCCTGCAGTGGACTTTTTTTTTTCATCATTGGGTACTTTTTTTTTTTTTTTTTTTTTTAAAGAATTTAGCCTTTATTTTTTATTAATTTGTTTTTTTATGTGGTGCCAAGGATCGAACCCAGTGCCTCAACAATTCTAGGCAAGCTCTCTACCACTGAGCTACAACCCCAGCCCTCATTGGGTACAGTTCCTTCTTTCTTTCTTTCTTTTGGTACCAGGGATTGAACTCAGGGGGTCTCAACCACTAAGCCAAATCCCCAACCCTTTTTAATATTTTATCCAGAGACAGGTTTTGCTGAGTTGTTTAGGGCCTAAGTCGCTGAGGCTGACTTTGAACTCAAAATCCTCCTGCCTCAGCCTTCTAAGCCACTGGGCTTACAGGCATGTGCCTCTGTGCCCCGCTGTGAAAACAGTAATTAAACTCAAACTATATAGACTAGATAGGTAGTTGTTTTGGAAATTTGTTAGGCATCTTTTTTTTTTTTTTAAGTTGCACTTCAGAGGATGGAACCCAGGTGCATTCTACCACTGAGCTACATCCCCAGCCCTTTTAATTTATTTCATTTTGAAATAGGGTCTCCCCAAATTGCCCAGGTTGACCTTGAACTTGAAATCCTCCTGACTCAGCCTCTCTAGTAGCTGGGATTACAGGTATGCTTCACTGTAACTGGCTTAGGCATTGATCTTTTGAGTATGAGTAAGAAAAATCCCACTAACTTAAATTTAAAAAAATATATATCTTTAATTACAAGAGTTTTCTGATTTTTTTTTTAAGTGGTAGAAACCCATTTGAAATTTCCTTAAAGGAAAAAGAGGGAACCACTCACCCCAGAAACTGAGAAATATCAGTATGACTCTTGGTCACCAGGGTATGAGTTCTCTCCTCATCTCTACAGTGTCTGTGATAGACTTGGGATCTAGGTGGTGACAGAGTGGTTTCTGGCATTTCTGGGCCTTTAGGCCTCCCAGATCCAGGCACAACCAAGGAAAAAATGAGGGAAAGAAAGAAAAAAAAGCACAAAAATCTTTCCTTTAACTCCCGTATAAGTCCTAGGATTCCCAGTTGGACCCCTTGAATCACATGCCTTGCTCTGAACTTAGGAGGAGCTTTCACATGCACCCCTATACTGGGCATTGGAAACAACCACTAATCCCTACAAGGAACCTGGGTTCACAGACCTGCAAGCAATTCTGCAGCAGAGCCTTAAGGAGACGTGAAATCTAAGATAGAAAAGCCATCCAGTAGGCCTCTGGTTCTTGATCTCTGTTTCTTTCCCTTCTCTCTGTAGCTGAGTCCTGCTAGCACTGTACACAACATGACTTCCCTAAGCTCCTACTGTTTATGTTTCACTCCATCCAGCCCTGTGTGGAGACCTCTGGGGAAAATCTGAGTTTATGTTGCAGGTTCCACCCAGTTCAGTCAGCTGTAGACAGAGAGGGGCTGAAGTGGGACCTTTTAGACAATTCTGGGCGGGTGTAGTCTACTCTTAGTGATGTTGGGCAGTATAGTGTACACCTGCAATCCCAGCTTCTTGGGAGACTGAGGCAGGAGGATCACAAGTTTAAGTCCAGCTTGGGTAATTTAGCAAGACCCTGTCTCCAACAACAACAAAAAAATGGGAGTTGGGGTAGGGTGGGGCTGGGACTGTAGATCAGTGGTAGAGTGCTTGCCTAGCATTCATGAAGCCCTGGATTAAAAAAAAAAAAAAAGTTGGGATGTAGGCAGATGACCCATAAGGATAGATAGGTAGGTGTGTCTTGTCTGGCTGAGAACCATTCTCTTAAGTCCAAAATGTTGATAATAAATAGTATCAAGGGCCTCTCTCCAAACTAGGAAAATGTCAAATGCAGTTCTAGCTGGACTACGTGGACGGCTGCTTCCTGCTGGGAAGCGATGCCCAGATCAGCACCTCGGGACCTCTCTCTGCTGGCCTCTCTGCTCCAGTGTGGGCCTTTCCTTCCTGCAGAGGAGACATCGTCTGAGAGGCATGAATGGGAATTTCCTCCTTCTAGGCCCAAGTCAGCATGACCTGGGTTGCTTCGCCTGGAAAAACTGAATCAAAGAGTATGCTCAGGCCAAGGATTCCCCCAAACACTAATCAACCCTGATTGCTTCCAGTGTGTTGCCTTTGGCTCTGTGGAGAGTTTTGTCCATCATGGCTCGTGTCTGACTTCTGTTGCCCAGAAGATGAGAAATGAGTTTGTAGGGATGAACCTGGGAGAAGGATGTGTCCTTTCACCATCCTGACCTCTATTAGGTGTGAAAAACCCTGATTACCAAATTCATGGTCAGTGACTGGCCTCGCCTCTGGCATTAACACTTGCAAGTGTGTCAGGAAAAGCTTCCATAAAAATCCTAACCACAGTCAGCATTGAAAATGAGTTTTCTCTCACGTCTTTGTTTTTCCAACTGAGTTACATCGCCGAGTATGAGTAGAGACACCATCTGAGGGCAGTAACTCAAGACTGTGAACCTGAAACTGGATCTTGGATAAACTGAATGAAGTTTATTATTCTCTCAAGTTCACAGAAGTCCAGTCACAGAAGTGCTGTTTAAAATAGAAGTAAAAGGGGCTGGGGAAGTAGCTCACTGTTAGATTGCTTGCCTAGCAGGTGTGAGGCCCTCCCTGGGTTCAGTCCTCAGCCTTGCCTCACCACCGCCCAAACAAACTTGAGTTGGCTTTAGTAGACTGTCTTAGAGAATCTCAACATCAGGATGCTTTCTGGTTCAGCCCCAAGTTTACAGATTAAAAGATAAAAAAGCTGGACAGCACCTACTCAAGGTGACACAGGGGTTGTGGTGGCTGGACTAATATCTAGGTCCCCTTGGTCACAGGTCACAAGGATTTGGCTTGTCTTAGTCCTACTTGTAACTGTAGTACTTCCTCTTGTTAAGAAGGATAAGGCAGGGGATGGGGAATATAGCTCAGTTGGTAGAGTGCTTGCCTCATATAGACAAGGCCCTGGTTCAGTCCCCAACACCACATTGAAAAAAAAAAAAAAAAAAAAAGAAGGATATAGGATTAAAAAAAACAAAACAAAACAGCTTTATTGAGATTCATACACCATAAAACCCACCCCTTTATAATATATAATTTCTAACTTATTCACAGAACTGTACAACTGTCACCACTATGTAATTTCAGAATACTTTTATCTCTTTAAAAAAAAATCCCCTGTGTCCTCTAGCCGTCATTCCCCCTTGCTCCTTCCCCTCAGGCGTTGGCAGCCACTGATGTCCCGGTGTCTCTGTGGATTTGCCTGTCCTGGGCATTTCATGTAGTGGAATCATACAGCATGTGCTGTGGTGTGACTGACTGCTTCCACTTAGCAGAATGTTTCCAAGGTTCATTCATGTTCTCTGTATACTTCGTTCCTTTTTATGACCAAAATATTGGAATGTATAGGATTTGAATTTGGAAATAAAGCTCTAAAGTTTTCCATTGCCTGGTAAGTTTTCTTTCTTTCTTTCTTCTTTTTTTTCTTTTAATGGAATGCCTAGTCCCCTCTTGATGATTAAATGTGAGTCTTTTTCAGCCTCCTGGTACCTAAGTCATTTTTTTTAGCTTTTCTTAAGTATTTTGACACCTGGGAGAAAAGTTGATTTCTAGAAGAAAGTGTGTTCTTTCTTGTACTGCCAAGAAAATTAATACAGGTATTAATTCATTACAACTGTTCAGGGTTGTATTTGTATTCCTTTGTATTTGTTTTCCAAATACAAAATTTCATTTTTTTTTTTTTTCCGGTGGTGCTGGGGATTAAACACAGTACCTTGTGCATGCGAGGCAAGCATTCTACCAACTGAGCTATATCCCCAGCCCCCAAAATTTCATTTTTGTGTAATGATTTTTTTTCTCTTATCCTAAATTCTTGGAAACCTTCAATCCTACAGGTTCTATATATAAAGAAAAGTTACAGCACTGTCATAAAACGTTCCCCTGAGGAAAAAAAAAATAACAGAATGAATCAAAAACTATTACCCTAGGTAAATGTATGATTACACAAATGTTATGCCTTTACTTCATGTACAAACAGAGAAACAAGATATATCCCATTTGTTTACAATAAAATAAATTTAAAAAAATTAAACTTGATCTCTAAGGTGTCTTTCAGATATAAAACTGTGATTTTCTACATTAAAACAAAAACAAAACGTTCCCCTGTACTCTGCAATCATTAGTGTTTTGTCACATTTGCTTGCTCTGTCACTCTCTCTAAAAGTACATTGCACACTTTTTTTGAAAGGGTGAAGTACTGGGGATTGAACCCAGGAGTACTTTGCTACAGAGCTACATTCCCCCATGCTTTAAAAAATCTTTTTTAAAAATTTAAGACAGCCTTGCTAAGTTGGCGAGGCTGGCCTCAAACTTTCCATCCTCATTCTCCCAAGTTGCAGGGATTGCAGGTGTGTGTGTGTCTATGCCCAACTCCAAATCACACTTTTTTCCCCCCTGAGGATTTAACCCATGGCCTCACACATGCTAGGCAAGTGCTCCAGCACTGAGCTATATTCGCAGCCTACACACTTAGTTTTTACTGAATCATCACTTGGCATTACCTATTTTACAGGTGGTCCTTTACCTTACCATACTTTAGTAGGTGTTTAAGAAGGACGTTCTCTTAAGCACAGTGTCACCACATGCCAAGTGGGTTAGTAAGTAATATCATGTATGAAGTTTCTTTAAAGGCACTCAAGTGTCTTTTATGGTCATTTAAAAATTTTTACTTTTTTTGGGGGGGCTGGTCAGGAATCAAGGAAGGATTACTCAGTTGGATTTGGTTTCAACATTACTTCAGCCTCTTCTTTACAACAGTTTTACTACCTTTTCTTTTTTTCCTGGTACTGGGAATTGAACCCAGTAGCCCTCTACCACTGAGCTATATCCCCAGCCCTTTTTAAAAACTTGAGGGGATCTCACTAAATTGCCCAGACCAGTCTCCAACTTGTGATCCTTCTGCCTCGGCCTCCTGGGTAGCAGGGATTATAGGCATGTGTCAATGTGCCCACCTTTGACATTAAATTTTTTTTTTTTTTTTTTTTTTTTTTTTTTTTTTTAAGCCTGGGTATTGAAACTAGGGATGCTTTGCCACTGAGCTATATCCCCAGAGGTTTTTTTTTTTTTGGGTGTTGGGGATCGAACCCAGGGCCTTGTGCTTGCAAGGCAAGCACTCTACCGACTGAGCTACCTCCCCAGCTCCATCCCCAGAGGTTTTTATTTTTTATTTTGGACAGGGTCTCGCTAAGTCAGGGCCTCACCAAATTGCTGAGGCTGACCATGAAATTGTGGTCCTCCTGCTCAGCCTCTTGAGACTATAGGGATTATAGGCTTGTGCCACTGTGCCTGGCTGATATTTTGAGGTCAGGCCAATTGTCTTGTAGAACCAGTGCATCTCAAACCTTAGGTACACACATGAGGATCACTACTAACTGGGGTCTTAACATTAAAATGCACATTCTGATTTAGGAGGACAGTGGGGGCCTGAGAGCTAGCATTTCTGGGAAGTTTCCAGGCAAGGCCGGTGCTGCAGATTTGCTGCCCACACTTGGAATAGCGAGGCTATAGAATGTTCCACGTTCTAGATCTGTCTGTTTCATCATGGTTAAACTCAGGTTAAATATTTTTGTCAAAGGCCCTTCCAGAGGTCATAGGTACTTCCCATGGCAGCGCACCAGTAAGCACATCATTTCAATTTGTCCTATCATTAGTGGTGATGCTAAGTGTGATCATGTGGTCCAAATGGAGTCTGCGGCTCTCCATGGAAATGGTACCTTTCTCCTAGTATAATTATTAAGTAATCTGTAATTATAATTAATAAGTAATCTTTGAGATGGCATGATTATCCTGTTCCCCAACAATTTATTTTCACCCATTAATGAACTTTTGGGGGGAAAACAGCATCATGCAATTATAATCTCCTTCTGGCAACATATGCCTGTTTTTTAATAAGCAATTAACTGTGTGTAATTTTCCAAAAATGTAGCTAGTAGTTGATTGGCTTCCATTTGTACTGTAAGCATTGACTTTCACAACTTCCCAAATTTTGATGTTAGAATCTTTTTATGTGTAATTCTGTCAGAAGGACCTGCAACAGGGAGTAATATGGTGTATTTTAAAAAATCAATTAAAACATTTTTGAGACCCTCTTGAGGTTGCTTGCTAGGACTATAATTGGTACCCTTAAGTAGCCCAAAGGCTTCAAAAAATCACTCTTCTAAACTGGATAGACAGTTCTTACAGGTTATTCTTTTTGATTGAAATAGAGTTGCATGGCCAAGAATGGAGTATTTATTTTTAATTTTAGTTTATTTTATAGTTGTAGATGGACACAACACCTTTATTTTATTTATTTATCTTTATGTGGTGCTAGGGATTGAACCTAGTGCCTCACATGTGCTAAGCAAGCGCTCTACCACTGAGCCACAACCCTAGTCCCAGGATGCAGTATTTAAGTACTTGAAGCACAGGTGTCTCAGGTGGGTTTTTTGCTCCAGGGTTCTGACTCCCAGCTACTAAGAAGCTGTAAAGCAAGATTTCCAAGTGAGGGCCCTTTACCTGTGAAGCTGGGGTGCTTGACTGTCTTGTAAATTGATTCAGAACCTGGAGCTGCTCTTGTGCTTTGCTGATCTGAAAGCAGAAAGATTAGGATAGGGAATGGTCAGGATCTCTGAAAGTTCTGACTCTCAATCCTGGCCTCTCCTCTCATCAGCAGTGTGGCCTTGGGCAAGTTTCTGAGCCCTATTTACCTTGTCTGTGAAATCAGAATAATAATGGGTCTTGGCCTCCTAGGAGTATTGGAAGTATGAGGTGACTTTGTGAAATGCTTAACACAAGGCCTAATTCGATGAATGCACAAGCCACATTGAAGTTCTAAGTTTTTTGTTTGTTTGTTTTCATTTCTTTTTTTTGTTGTTGTTGTTGCTAGGGATTTGCTAAATGTGTTCTTCCACTGAGCTACACCTCAAGCCCCAATTCCTCGGTTCTTCTTCTTTTTTTTTTTTAATAATTTTTAGTTGTAGATGGACACAAATACCTTTATTTTATTTACTTATGTGGTCCTGAGGATCGAACCCAGGGCCTCACACATGCCAGGCAAGCGCTCCACCGCTGAGCTACGGCCCCAGCCCCAATTCCTTGGTTCTTAAAAAAGGGTTTTTAACTTAAAACTTGTAACTATTTACATATTTGCTGTTTTTTTTTTTTAAAAGCACCCATGCTGTTGATTTTTTTTATTTATTGCTATTCAACAAATGAATGTTAACCCATATTATCAGATCTGTGTATAAAATTTTGGTTTACTAATTTAAGAAATGAAAACTTCAAATTTTATACATTTATACTATTATATGCAGGATATAGGTCAGAAAAGGGAGGTAGATGAATAGAATATTGTTGATCATTTTCAACAACATTATTATTCAGGAAATAAACCTCATTGATGAGCTTTCATCACAAAAGTATCACCTGAGGTTCTGTTCTGCACCAGGCTCTTTTCCAGTCCAGGATATGCATCCTTGCCCCACTGAATTTACTCCTAGTGATTAGTAATTCATGTTTTCATGTCAGGTCAAGCCATTTTCTCTGACAATCAATGTGTTTGTTGATTGGAGGCCCATGGATTTTCTCACATAAATCACACTGAAAGTGCATCATATAATTTCTAGTTTTGGCATTCTAAAGTGAAGTAAGGATACTTGTGAAATAGTGAGAATGCAGAATCTTTTGAATTTTTGTTCCATTCCTCCTACTACTTCAGTTTCTTACAGTGATTTCACTTACACATTATTCAGCAGCCCTTAAGTTTTCCTTTAAAGATGACTTAGTGTCCGTTTTCACACTATGTGTGTAAGTGTGTGTACACACATCTATAAGTTTGTTTATTCATTTATTTGTGAAGTGCTGGGGATTGAACTCGGGGCTTTGAGCTTGCTAAGGATGTGCCCTACCACTGCTCTAACATCCCCAGCCCTATTTATTTTTTTGTTAGAGCGTTTCTAGAAAAGTGTGACAGTTTAGGAAATCATACAAGCCAAAGGAAGGGTTAAAGATTCACATGTGTTCCCACCAGGGCTGTCGGAGAAAAAACAGTTAAATTTGAATCTCAAATAAACAATGAATAACTTTCTAATGTAAGTACGTCCCACATATGACGGGCAATCCTTGTATCCTACAAGTCATTACATGGGATATACTATACTAACAATTATTTGTTTACCTAAATTCATATGTGACTGAACATCTTTAGCTGTTATTTGTAAAATCTGGTCAACTCTAGGTATCACCAATGGCTCACGGATGCCCCCAGTTTATGCTTTTGCTACAGGGTGATGTTTGCAGCTGCAAAAGGTCCCCAGAGCAAGATTGAACCGTGGAGGCACCTCCTCACTGTGGCTTTGGGCGCTGGGGTGGGGGCCAGATTAGCAATTAGCTAAACATGACCTCACACAGGAGGAATGTGCTCTTGCTAGGTATTAGCAGAGGTTTAGGCTCCAGGGAGCCATTGTCAGGAGCTTGTCAGTGATGTCATCAGCTGGAAAAGCCAGCTTCCAGGCCTCAGGAAAAAGCTCCAAAGCCAGAGCTCCAGTTTTGGTAATAAATGGGAATGGAGTTTCACAGGTGGGGTGTAGAGGAATTTATTACGACAGGAAGCCTGATGGAGCCTCTTGCCTGTGTGCAGCCCCCAGCCAGGTTTCTGAGTTCTGATGAACAACCAGAAGCTTCTAACTCAGCCTGTGATTACACTGTTGGCCCAAGGCCCTGGAAAAATTGGCTTGTTTTCAGTGAACACTCCAGGAGTTGCAAAGGGGGTGTCAGGACTGTTTTGCAGTCCTGAGTAGGGACTTAAAACTGGGGAGAGGGGAGGCCAATGTGGAAATTGTTCATTAGGCTGTTCCAGGGTAGTTCTAGAAAATTCATTTTGTGCTGGGTGACCAATCTGGGTCCTTGCCTTCTCTCTAATCTTACCCTTGACTGGGGAAGCCCTTTTCCCCTGCCAGGTGGGATAGTCCTCTGTATTTAGACACTTGAAAAAGTTTTGTTTACCTTGTGAGTTGAAAGAAATAGAACAAACTCTTAAGATTTCCTATTCATTTAACTTGTTTGTTTGTTTGTTTCTGGAAGCTGGGGTTCAAACCCAGGACCTTATGCCTGTGAGGTAAGTGCTTTATCACTGAGCCACACCCTAGCCCTTTCCCAATTTTTAAAAGGTAATTAGTTGTGCACAAGTGGACTGTGAGACTAGAGGGGGAACCTGACCTAAACCATGTGCTGTGTATGGTAACTGCAGCCTCTTAATTTTATTTGAAATCTTTTAAAAAACATTCTGAAAAAAGAGGGATTCCAGAGTGTGGAGATTCCAGCGTATGGACTGGGTTTTTCAGTTCAGGTTTTCTGGACTTGTTGGAGGTTCCACTTAGGGAATGAACCTAGGCAGTTCTATTGGGCTGAGTGCTAACTGCCTGCCCAGCTTCCCAGGGAGGACCTGGTGCTGGTCTTGGGCAAGCGAGGGCCCTGAGCTTGGTTCTGAAGCTCTGGCCCCTTCACATCTATCAGATTAGACTGCGGAAGCATTGACCCTAAGTCACCAGGTTGCCTGAGACAGCCTTGCCCAGGGCCCCTTTTCTTATGTTGTCCAGGGTCACTGGCGTGTGTCCCTGGAGAAATAGCATAGCCTTTCCAAGCCTCTGTTTTGGTGTCTATAAAATGAGGTAGTACATATGTTCATTGTGGATGAACTGCTTTAGTCAGGGTATTTAGGCCAAAGCCGGAAGGAACCCTGTGGGTGATTGATGTTGGCAGGTGAATGACGAATGACGTTTTAGGGAAAATCTCTATGTTGTGGCTGATCACAGTTTTGCCTTTGTGTGTACCTTGTCCTGGCTTGGCCATTCGGTGCTTGGGGACCTCTTAATCTCAGTCCCTTAAGTAAAATAGGTGAACTGTGGAATAGAGCCAAGAACCAAGGGAGGTCTCCTCCAATGAGTGCTTGCCTCTCATTCCCTAATACCAGTCTACTCCCCTGTGTGAGTAGAACAGTGGTTCTTTAGGAAAGGTGGCTATTCTTTAGGAAAGAATTAGGAACATAGGGTCCTTCTAGCCTTCTCTTCACCATTATGGCATATTTATTCCAAGGGACTAGCAGAATCATCCTTTTCTTTGGTAGAATGTGGTTTCCTTGCTTTGAGAGGTGGCTCTAGTGTGCACCAAAGGAGAGAGCTATCAGGGGCACCACTAAGTCTTTGCTTTCAGTCCTTGCTTTTCTTCCCCCTTCCTTGCTTACCTCTTTGGATCTTCCTGGGGCCCATTCATATAGGAAGACTTGAGTGGTGACTTGGTCTTGAGTGGTGATTTTGGTGGGATTTGTGTGAGGTCTACTTGCAAACAGTGGTTCTAAATATTGGTTCCACTGTAGAACCAGCTGGAAAGCTTTTTAAGAAAAAATTACTGATTATTGCCCCACCTCCAAGAGATGATGATTTTGTGTTCTTTTGGGGAGGGGCATTTTTTTTTTTAATTGCTGCTAGGTAGCCAAGGATGAAACTCAAGTGACTTTAGTGAAAAAATAGTATTGAAGCTTGAGAAGAAAGCTGGACAACCCATATCTGAGATAGCATTAGCACCAAGTGACCATGACCTGTTGGAGAACTGGTCTGAATGGATAGGGTGAGGGGAGAGACTCATTTTATCACATTGCACTTGGAATAAAATTTAGATGGATGTGTGGGGCATGGTGACACATACCTGTAACCCCGGTGACATGGGAGGCCGAGGCAGGAACACTGCAAATTCAAAGTCAGCCTCAGCAATTTAGGAAGACCTTTAAGCCACTTAGCTAGACCCTGTCTCAAAAAATATAAATAAAAAAATAAAAAAGGGAATGTAGCTCAGTGGTAGAGTGCCCTTGGGTTCAATCCCCAGTATTCTCCTCCACAAACCCCCCCCCCCCAAAATATCAAAAACAAAAACATGGAAAAGAAAAAGAAAAAACAACAAAACAAGCAAAAAACCCAGAAAAATTTGAAGTATTTTATAATTAGGAAAAAATTGTTGATCAGGAAAAAAGACATACCATGTCTATCCACACCAACATATGAGGTAACTGGAGTTCCTTCAGATTAAGAACTTCTTTGAAGCAGACTGCCTAGGTCCAAAACCAGTCTTGTATCTTGCTTTATAGTGACCCCAGAGGTGGCTGATTTCTCTTCCTTCTCTTAGGGCGGGTCTGATAACAGTGTCCCAGACATTTGGCTCCTGGCCTGGTGAGTAAGACAGCTTAGTAAGAGGGGAAACATGGCCTTGGGTCAGAAGGACCAGGCTGATGAATAGCCCCATTTTCTTATCTATTCAGAGAAGCCCAGAAACCATAAAAACTTCAGCTTCCAGACTGGTTTGTGTGCAGTGGCCGTGACATCGGTGTGGATGGCAGGTTGTCATCTGTGGAGCCAGAGCAGTAGCACACAACTTTTAGCTCTTGGCTGGCTGGTGTCCGTGCTGTACACTGATCTGGCACAGGTGACTTTGGTGTTGTGGTCAGGCTTGGGAGGAAGTATAATAGGGTAAGTGGCACACTCAGAGGCTGTTATAGAGTATAGCTATTTGGTAAAGGTCATGCCCTGCCTGGTCCTGCGATCGACCATGTAACAGCTAGCACTGGAGCCCACGGTCACCCTGGTGCCTCTACACTTCTGTCCCCTGCCAAGTCTACTTGTATGCCTTCTCCATTCCATGTGTTTAGGGGGATATTAGTATCCACTAGGCAGTTGCTATTTATGTCCCCTGCCCTACCCCTGGTACTGGGCATTGAACCCAGGACCTTTTACATGCTAGGCAAGTGCTCTTTCATTGAGCTACATCCCCAGCCCTCTTTAATTTTATTTTGAGACACAGTCTTGCTAAATTGCCCAGGCTGGCCTCTAACTTGTGATCTTCCTGCCTCAGCCTTCTGAGTAGCTGGTATTGGTAGGTGTGTGCTCTTGTGCCCAGCTCCCATTTATTTCTTTTGTCACTGTGCTAAGTGCAATCCATTGCTACAAGGTGAGGACATTGTTAGCCTGTTTTATAATGAGGGAAATGGAGGTTTTGGGAGAGTGAGATCATGTGGTGATGGAATCTGATGATAACTCAGGTAGCCTAACCTCTCTGTGCCGTATGTCCATCGGCACTTTAGATTTTCCACATTCTTCTAGATTCCAGCCCTTTAAAAATGTAATAAAACAAACCAGGCACTGTGCACACCTGTTATCCCAGCTATTTGGAAGGCTGAGGCTGGAAGACCTCAAGTTTAAGACCAGTGTAAGGGAGACCCTTTCTCAAAATAAAAAATAAAAAGGGCTGGAGATGTAGCTCAGTGGTAGAGCATTTGCCTAGCATGTGCAAGGCCCTGCCTTCAATCACAGCATCACCAAAAACAGAAAAAAAAAAAAAAAAACAAAACAGATTTTTAGTTAAAGGTACTAATTTCAGAAAGAGATTTATTATTATTTAGAAAGTGGTCTTTGGCTATAGTTAGAGGATGTTCATTTCACAGAGGGTAGTCTCACCAATTTATAAAGGTCTTTGGCTGGGGGACATGACCTCATCTTCAAGTTCAGTATCTTGGAATAAAGAAGAGAAGACAGAGTATATGCACAAGTTGCTGTGGTATGTTTTATAGGACATGGCTCATTACAGAGCCTCCAGAAGGGGTGTCATGGAAGGCCTGGGGGTCAGGGTGGGGTTGTGAACAGTGGGGGTTAAAGGGTGAGTTCAGGAGTCAGGACATTCTGGGCTGCAGAACTGCTTGGGCTTGGGAAGCGTAAGTGTGGGAATGCTCCTATATCATCTGCTGCCTGGCCTGGCCACAGTGCCTGGTGCTTGCAGAGTATTGGAGGATCAGTTGTGATGTTGGCTGGGTGCAAAGAACCTCAAAACCCATATAAAAGGGCTTTGATGTGTTGATGTAGAACAGCCACTTGTGGCTGGTTAAATTTATATTAATTACAGTTAAATAAGATTTAAAATTCAGCTCCTCGTTTAGCCACATTTCAAGTATCAGATAGCCACTGTATTGGAGAGTGTACATATAAAACATCTCCATCATCACAGAAAGTTCTGTTGACCAGTGGTGCGATTTGACAAGAGCGTCATACTGCAGAGATGGGCAGACTGTGGCTCGAGGGCTAAATCTGGCCCTCGCCTGTTTTTGTAAAGCGTTATTGAAACACAGGTGACACCCATTCATTTACAGATTACTTATGGTCATTTTTCTCATTATAGAGGTAGATTTAAATAGTTGCAGAGAAACTATGTGGCTCACAAAGCCTAAAATAATTACTATCTGGCCCTTTACAGGAAAAGTTTACAACCCTCTCTTTAGACCTTCGAGTGCAGTGTCTAAAGTTTCAAGTTCGGAATAGCATGAGTGTACCTATGGCTTAGGAAGGTAACTCAGGTGGAGGTGGGTGGGCCAGATTGGTGGGGAGACCCCTTCAGAGTGACCTCCAATGGTCCCTATGAGAATGACTGAGGTCTTGCCTTGGCATGAATGTTCCTACTAATCCTTGGTCCTTTTTATAAAACAGCCATCCTTGGATTCTCTTCACTTTGTGGTTGCAAGTTATTAATTGAAGTTAGGATTCTTAACTATGTGTCTTGGATTCCTTATGTCTAGAGACTGCACTCTGCATAAAATTACATGTGGGGTTACAAAGGAAACCAGTAATGTTGAAATGCAATTATTGGAAATAAAATTTGAATATAGTAAAGTGCATCTGTATTAAAATGTTTAATAACAAAATCTAGGAGTGAGTCTAATTACTGCCATAATTTTGGTGTAGCAGTAGCCATAGAGGATTTCAAAGTCTGTGACGTGATAGCCAAAGATCTGATTTTATTAGTGACAAAACCATAGGTGCTGCTAATCACACCCTTGTTATATGGTCTCCATTCGTAATGAAAAGAAATGCTGAATTTTATTAGGGGTTACCAAAAATGAAGATTTGACTTTTTTTTTTTTGGTATTCAAGTTCATATGTGCTCCTTCTGCTGCAAGAATGCCTGACTAAACATGTCTCTGGAAGCTAGGGAGCTGTTTTGGATGGTGGTTTCTCTTGCTAAGTGTCCCAGACACTTAGAGTCCTAGTAGATCTTGTGGGAAGTTCCACTTTTATATGGCCAGACATTCTCTTCAGTCATAAAGCACAGAACCAAAGGTAAGGGAACGTGTCAGAGGAGGTTGAATCTTTTTTTTTTTTTTTTTTGTACCAGGGATTGAACCCAGGGATGCTTAACCACTGAGCCACATACCCAGCCTTTTTTATTTTTATTTTTTAATTTTGAGACAGGGTCTCACTAAGTTGCTTAGGGCCTCACTAAGTTGCTAAGGCTGTCCTCGAAATTGTGATCTTCCTGCCTCAGCCTCCCAAGTTGCTGGGATTACAGGTGTGCACCACTGCACCAGGCTGGAAACTGAATCTTAACTGATGACTGAGAAGGCAGGAGGGTAAAAGATGGGAGGGAAGGGCTTACTGGCATACCTCAGAAAGGGAACAGCTTGTGCCAAGACTGGAAAGACGTGCAATTGGTGTTCTCCCAGTGGCTGGAGCATAGGGGAGCAGACTGTGGGGTACCAGGCAAGCTGGGCAGGCAGACAGAGAAGAACCTAGAGGACCTTGTGATTTTGTCATGGATACTGGAATGTTTGAAGACCTTGGGCACCGAGCTGGGCATATCACATACAATAAAACACACCACTTTCACACTCTCTACCCACAACCCAAGGAAAAAGTGTTTACATGTGTTGCGTACAAAATAATTTGAAAGTTAAAAAAGAAAACGATTTTTACTTACATTTGCTTATATTTGTATTTTGTTGTTTGACTGTGTCAAACTCATTTATTTTATACTTGACTATAATTCCTCAGAAATGTGAGAAAATAAACCTATAACTCATTTTCATTTTTTTTGTACTAGGAATTGAACTCAGGGGCACTTAACCACTGTGCCGCATTCGCAGCCCTATTTTGTGTTTTTATCTAGAGACAAGGTCTCATTTTCAAATGTAATAAAATTTCGGTAAATAATCACATTAGTAATTAGTGAAGGCATTCATTTGCAGGCGTTTAATTCAACATTTAGTAGTTTGAATTTCTGTCAGTTTTCTTATATTTTATGCCCACTCTAACCTGTCTACCTCTACCTAGCATGCAGATTAGTTTGTAGGTCCCTGAGAAGCTGTACCCGAGGGATGTAAGGTGGCCCTGCTGGGGTTAGTTTGGGAAGAGTTTAGTTCCATTGGCTTAGACAGGGCGGCCATTGAAGTGAGCTTGAGGTCAGCTGAACTGGGGAACAGCTTAGAGATGGGGTAGCATCAGGATTGGGGTAAAGAATAGTTTTGGTGGGAGAGGGCAGACAGGGATGAATCCAGTCGGGATTTTATAGCTGTTTTGATGTTTGGTTGAGGGGGTGGCTGGTTTTCTTCTGGTGGTTGCTTGTTGGCCACTGGTTGCATGGTTAGGTTGGTTAGTTGATTGGTGGTGGTTGTTGAATAGTTGGTGGTTTGGTTGGACTGGTTTGTAATTGGTTGGTTGACTAGTTAGTGCATTGTTGGTTAGGTAGTAGATGGTAGCAGGTCCCCACTCCTTTTCCTTTTCTTCTTTCTACCGTGAGACAGGCACAATACTAGGTACTAGAATCATAGTAATACTAAAGGCAGAATCTGGGTTCTGTCCCCATCATACTTACATTACAGTTGACTACATCTTGGTTTTGGTTCCAGAAGTTTAGAGAGTGGATTTCATCAGCACCCAAGCTACGTGACTTACTGCTGTAATTGTGCTCATGGGTTTTTAAAAATTTTTTTTTATTTTTTAATTTGTTCTATTTAGTTATACATGATAGCAGAATGCATTTTTATTCCTTGTACACAAATGGAGTACCACTTTTCATTTCTCTGGTTGTGCATGATGTAGAATCACACCATTTGTGACTCATGGGTTTTTAACCCCTAAGTAGCACCAGGGATGCTACTTGGCCGTATTTCAGTTATTATGAAAACAGTTCTTACTTTCACTAAGTTCCGTCCCCTTTCCCACCTAGGATTTTTTAAGCTAAGTGGCAGTTGGGTGGAGCTTCTGGAGATTTTTCCCAGTCACATAATTTGTCATTATGGTTACCTCCAACAGGGCAACTCTTTCTACGGACAAACAGTGGTCCAAATTACTGGGTTCTATCTCTGCCACTTCCCATTTAGCAATATGTTATCTGTGGATAAAGATTTTGACTTTAAAAGTTTTAAAGCAAACCAGGAAGGAGGAGGCTGGTTTTGGCCTGAATTCCGCTAAATCATTGCCTGTTGTTTAAGATGTACAGTTGGCACTGGAGCAATAAGAAGACTCTCAAAGTGGTTTTAAGTGAGTTGGTTATCACGGAGTTTCATATACACTGAGGTTAACGGGTGTGTGCAAGGGTATGCTTCCCTTTAGCACCCATAGTCAGGAATGATGCTTTGAGAGCTCAATTTTTTCTGTCCTTCATCTCCAAAACTTGTTGATTCTGAAGAACAAAGTTCTCATTTCTGAAGTACTGTCACAGAAACAGTTGTAGATTAAACTGTACTTCTTTGGTTCCTGAATTCCTACTTTTGTGTTTATTTATTGCCTGTCTTTCTCACCCCATACCTAATATTTTTATGAAGTATAATCTCCCAGATTCTGAATTTGTTTGGGAGAAGAGTGGGGAGGATCTGAAAAAGAGTTTCAGATGGAATTCCCCAAAGTATCTTCTATATAATATTAGTCCCCTATGAGATAGGACTTTAAAAAATTCCCCTAGTCCAGTAACATCTTGGAAATTCCACATTATGTTCTAGTCCTTCCTTGAAGATTGTCAGTTTACATTTGCATATTAAAGGCTCTGAGAAGTCCTGCAGTAGTTTAAAAATTGTCCAGAGCCAGGCATGGCAGCATGCCTCTCTGACTGAGGTGGGAGGATCGCTTATCACTTGAGCTCAGAAGTTGGTGGCCAGCCTGGGCAGCACAGTGAAACTTAAAAAAAAAAAAAAAAAGGCGTTCAGTCTAGTGTTTCCACAGAAATCCCTTTGTCTGGAAAAGCCAGCAAACATCTAGTGCAGTCTTTCCTAAGGCATAGTACTCAAGTTGATACTTAGGCTTTAGTGTTACACAACCGACATTTAACAGTTGTAACTGGTATTTTTGTATTTAAAAAGTGCAGCTCATTTATCAAACCTGTGATTTCACAGGCATAATTGCTTAAGATAGGGAAAAAAGAAAATATAAGTTGATTGAAGGAAAACACTAGTGATAGCTCAGGTGGTGAGAGGGCAGGGTTTATGTGTGGTCTGGGGATGCTGCACAGTGCTCCTTAGAGCCAAATTCAGGCAAAGCAACTCTTTTTTTTTTTTTTTTTTTTTTTTTTTTTGGTGCTGGGGATCGAACCCAGGGCCTTGTGCTTGCAAAGCAAGCACTCTACCAACTGAGCTATCTCCCCAACCCCCAGGCAAAGCAACTCTGAGTTGTAGGCTCCAGGGTGTGTTCTCTGGGAGCTGGGAGGGAGCATCTGACTTGAGCACGGATTATAGGAAGAGCTGGTAACAAAGAGACTTGGCAGTGGACTGTGGTCTTCGGCCACAGTGGCAGCTGATGGCTGGGGCCATGTCTTGGCTATTCACCGTGTGTCACTCACCCGCCCTGTGCTGGGACAGTGCACCTCAGGAATGTTAGAATGTGCTTCCCTTTTAGCGAGGCTGACCTGCTGTGTATTTGGTCTGTTTATCTTACTGCCACGACCTCCTGACATGGGACAGAGTTCAGGGGCACAGTGATAAATCTATTTTAGGAGGATGATGTAACCCTCAGCATTTCCCCCTTCTTGGCTTTTCAGTTTTGGAAGCATTTGTAACACCTTCAACATGTATGGGCCTCTTCCTGTGTGTGCCTTTTCCAGGCTCCAGGGTAGATTGGCCAAGAACAGATTCTGGAATTGATGACCTGGGTTCAAATTCCTGCTCCACTGCTTATGAGCTATGTGACTTTGGGTTTAATTTACTCATTCATCAGTTGTTTAAATCTGGAAAATGGAGCTAACAATGGTATTTCATAAAGCAGTTGTGAGAATTCAGTGGGGTGTTTGCTCTGGACTAGGTTGGGCCTCTGCATCATGACTAGGTGCTCTCAGGGTGCCAGGAAGGGGTCCTGAAGGTATCGGGAAGGTGTGGGGTTGATTTTGTTGTTGTTACTATTGGCTTGAAAAGCACCACTAAAGGCAACCAGATGACTTTATCCTCTTGCAATGTAATCTTCAGCATCTTCCAGTACTGTGGCAGACTGGAAACGGCAAAGGCCATCTCCTGAGGTTTGGAGCCTGCTTGTCCAGGAGGGGTGTGTCTGGTGAGGAATGGGAAGCATTTAGATAGTCGCTCGAGAAGGCTGAACAAAGGAGTTCCTCAGAAAGACAACCAGGCAAACCTGAGGAGTTCCTTGTGAAGAGTTCATTGTGGAGAGGTGACATCACACAAAGTGAAAGGCATATGAAGTATACAAGGTGAGGGGCCCTCTCCCTCCTACTCTTTGATACCTGCTTCTCCACCCAGAAGCAACTGCATAGTCAGCGAACCATTTATCTCTTCAAGAAAGATTCTGTACATCCATGAGCCCAGTTATGTAATTCTCCCAGTACCCTTTACTCAAATGCAAAGCAAGCACATTGCTTTTTATCTTTTGATAAAGCCTGTTGATTTTCCCGCATTAGTGCCTAAAGATCTCAACAAGCAACTTTGTTAAAATGAGGAACTCCTTAATATAGACATTATTTCCTGGCATGGTGGCACATGCCTCTAATCGACCCAGCGAGTCAGGAGGTCAAGGCAGGAGAATTGCAGTTTTAAGCAGGCCTCTGCAACTTAGCCATTTCCAATCGGTCTTATAATTAAAATAAAATAAAAAGGACTGGGAGTGTAGCTCAGTGGTAAAGTGACCCTGGGATCATACCACAGTATTAAAAAATATATGTATCTTTTTTTTATGGGTGATAAGAGTTAAAATTTATTATCAAAGGAATGTATATAATTTAACATTTAAAAATTCAAATAATACAGATGATAGTAACAACAAATGAGATTCCATCTTCTGACACCACCTCCTGGGTCTTCTTCCTAGAGAGAGCCAGGGAGGACAGTGGTGTAGGTGCTTCTAGGCCCTTCTGTTTAGATGCAGAGCCAGGCTTTTTTAAAAACAGGATTGCGTGATCCATACTTCTCTGCAGATTGTCCTCTTCCCTTACTAAATACATCATGGATGCCTGTCACAATTGGAAGAAACACATCTTTCTCATTCTTTCCACCACAGCCTGTTATTCTCTTGCTTAGATGTAAAATTTGTTTACCACTTATTGTCAGAGGGGCATTTAAGTTGTTTTCTGTTTTTTTTTTTTTTTTTCTTCCCTGCATTTTATTGTTGTAATGAACTGTTTTAATGGCTGAAAAGATCACTTTCATACCAAAACCTCCCCCATCTCCCGTTAGAAAAAGAAATCACATTATGGAACTTTCTTGAATACTTTGTGCTTCAAATTGAATTTATTGACCTTGCATTTAATTTTCTGTCAGCAGTGGCCTGGCCCGGCCCCTACAGACTGCTCAGGAATCTGCTGGAGGAGTCGGGGTGGCCTGCAGATTTTAGCAAACTGCCAGTTCATTCAGCAGCTCACCGAGCAGAGAACATCTTGATTCTATCAGCTTTAATCCCAGGGCCCTTGTGGGCCTGGCTCTTGTACTTGTTAGCAGATGGAATGCTTGTTGGTCTTGGAAGGCTGAGTTCTGGGGCATTGGGCTTTGAATAGTCTTGAACCAGAATAGAATAGAAAGGCATTGAGGGTCCAGTCCCCCCCCCCCCCCCCAATTGTAATGGGGCATTATTAGTTCCTAAACTTTATATTATTATAGTGGTAATAATAGTAGTCTCTGTTGATAGTGTGGAACCACCACAGGCAGGTACTACCTCCATTACTACCTAATGTTACAGCAACTGGATGAAGTGAGCCCTGCTCTTACTCTCATTGTTCAGATGAGGAGACCAAGCACAGGCCACAGTCCCCCTCACAGTCCCACAGCTTCTGTGTCCTGCATGGAGGGGGATGAACCAGGCTTCTCTGACCCCCCAGGTGCCAGGATGTCTGGGTTTTCAGCTGCCTCACCACCGACTGATCTAATGTCCCCGACCCTGGGTTACTTTATTTTAGCAAGTGACCCACTCTTAAGTGGATTTTCTGCCTCTTGTGCCCCCACCATGCTCTTTACTCATGGTTATTGGAGAAGTGGAGTTCCATCTGCAAATGGGGCTGAGAATTCTTTGGGGCTAGCTCCGTCGTGACTGGGCAGGATGTGTGTTTAGAGGCCTTCGCACTCATTGTGGGCTGAGGTACAAATTTGGGGGTATACATTCTAGCTGTCAACTGAACCAACGTCCTGGTGTAAGGAGGAGAACATCCAAAGGTGTCCATGAAGGGAGACCTTGGAAAGTGTCCCCTTATCTGTCCTCTGAGAACTTCTTTCCTTCAACTTCATCCTCTTTCTGGGGTGATGGTAAGAGCCAGTGGTTATGAATTATTTGGAATTTCCCGCGGCTTGATTCCTATTCAAGACTGTAAGTTGGGAGTTTTGTTCCTTTTATGACTTCACAATCTTTGGGCAGGCTGCCATCGTTGTAACATGAGGTGAGTTACAGGGGGAAATGCAAACTGATTTCTCCCCATTCAAACCAGGGAAGTCACCTTGATCTGGTTTTGTAACAATGTTCAGCTTTTACAAGTTTGTAGTTGAAGGATGAATACCTGTCCTATTCATTATTGTAATTTTTATTTTATTTAACTTTTAATAATGAAAAAAGAAACTGTAGCCTAGTATGGGACACAAAAAGTCAAAGGGGTTTTTTTTTTTTTAATTTTTTTTTCACCCTTGAATAAGGTCTTCAATATCTTGTTCTATGGAGACATCAGTTGTCATGGGTAATAATGTTGTCATCTCTTCGTGGAGTATTTTAGAGCCAAGTAATCAACTTTCTTATTTAAAAGTGTAATCTGTATGTATCACAGGGCCTGGAGTTTGGTAGGCAGTTGGGAAATTTTCATTGGATGTAAGATAGGAAGAGAACAAATTGGGCTTTCAAATAGATGAGGTTCCTAATTTCTCTTTTCCAGAGAAGAGCCAGGCTGACAGCTCTGGGCTCACAGGACAGAACTGCATCTTCTCCTAAGGAGTTGGCCAAGGATGGGCCCTGTGCCCAGCAGTGAGGCATTCACGGGGACCTCCTGGATGGTGGGACAAGTCCATAATCATTAGAGTCCCAAGGGTGTAGTAGATCTTGGTTGAGACAAAGAGACTAAAATCACCTGACTCCCAATTG
The DNA here is from genome assembly GCF_902686445.1 of Sciurus carolinensis. Taxonomy (NCBI): domain Eukaryota; kingdom Metazoa; phylum Chordata; class Mammalia; order Rodentia; family Sciuridae; genus Sciurus; species Sciurus carolinensis. The sequence goes on along the minus strand of NC_062229.1, from coordinate 51,340,073 downwards.
CACCTCCCGTGTCTTGAGCAGTCACTGTACATGATGCCCTTCTGCCATGTTTTCTTCTGGAGCCTTTCAGGGATAAAGGGAATAATCAGGACAGGTAGAAGTTCAGAGGCCCTTCCTGGAGGTCAGAGACACCTGGTTCACCTCCCAAGGACAAAAATTTACTAGTGTGGGACTTTTATTCAGTGTCCTCATCTGCAAAATGAGAGTAATAACTTCTAGATTCATCTCGTTGAACTTCTGTGATCTATTGTAGGTTCAGAGAAATGGCAAGAGTTTGGGCTCTGGTAACAAAATCTACTTTTCTTCATTGTCACTTTTGGCAGTTGGCTTCGTCTCTGTGGATCTCTGTTGCTTCACCTGTAAAATGGGATTAACCATGAGAGCCACTAGGATCATTGTGAGGGTTTCAGCAGGGGATGCATGGCGCATAGGGCCTGGCTCAGGGGAAGGTCTGGAAGAGAGAGCTGTTCCCCTATTTTTGTTGCCAATGACATAGGAGAAGAGGTTCTTAGGAGTCTTTCCCAGGTGTGGTTTATCCTGCCCTCATTCCTTTCCTCAAGGGCTTCTCTGAGGGTTGCATGTGCACGGGGCCTCTGGGTGGGCCTGGCTTGTCTCCCAGAGAAGGAACTGCTTGTCAGGTGAGGTGGCCTCTGCATGTGACAAACTGAGTTGGAGTCAAAAGGTCAGGAGGATCTCCATTCACAGCCAGCATTTGTTATTTCAGCTGGACACGTTCTCATAGCAGTGGTAGCTGGAAGCTGTGAGCCAGGGCCTGATGGTCGACATGCAGAGGTCTCAGGGGCTCCAGTTGGGGTTTAACCTGAGCTTCCCAGAGTCTGGACACTGAGCTCCTCAACTTACTGCTTATGCTTAGGAGTCCTTGGGGGCCTTGTCCTGTTAGTCACTGAGTGACTAACAGTTTGTGTGGGGATCTATAACTTTGCGGTAAAAACCTAGTTTAGAATGCATTGCTTTGACCATTTTGGAGTGTCATTTCTTCTTTCTTTAAATTTTTCTAACAAGGTTATAATCTTTAATTATTTGAGGATTTCCCAATAATAGTAAATGAAAGGGTCCTATAATCTGGACCCTTTAATAAACCCATCTCATCTTTGAGTCCTGTATGTTTGTTTTTGAAGTGGGTATTGAGGATTGAACCCAGGGGCACTCTGTCCCTGAGCTACAACCCAGCCCTTTTTATTTGAGGCAGAGTCTCATGAGGCTGGCCTCAAACTTGAGATCCTCCTGCCTCAACCTTTTGAGTTGCTGGAATTACAGGTGTGTACCACTAATCCCAGATCTCAGGGTCACTTTATTGTTAGATATAAACTAATTTCTAAAAGTTTTCAAAAGTGGAATGGAAAAGAAAATCACGGGGTGATAAAAATGGATGTTTTGGCCTGGGGATATAGCTCAGTTGGTAGAATGCTTGCCTTGCAAGCAAAAGGCCCTGGGTTCAATCCCTAGCACTGCAAAAAAAAAAAAAGGATGTTTTAAAATTATTTTTTAAAAATTTATCTTTTTTTTTTTTTTGGGGGGGGGGCTGGGGTTTGAAACCAGGGCCTCACACATACTAGGTACTCTACTCCTAAGCTACATTCCCAGTCCCGAAATAGAACTTTTAAATAAAGTGATACTTCTTAACCATAAAATAGGGTGTTTGCAAAGTAGTTCATCATCAATCAGTGCTCTGAAAGTTCACCAAACTCTCTGTGCCAAAATAAAAATCAGGTATTTATGAAACGGTTGGTTCCAACCATTTCAGGCAAAATTTGTCCAGCAAGTGAGAAACGGAAGGGATAGTTTACAAAATAGGAAATTTGAAGTGTGAGGTGATGTATAAGGAATGTTTTATGGGCCTATAGTAGAAATTTCAAATTAGAGATTTGGGAATGTTTACCCAATTCTGTTGCAGAAAAATCCTGGCCACCCCTTCTCTATGCCTTGCCAGGACAGACATTAACAATCTGTAAGATAATCTTTCCTGAGCTTCCACTATACATACCTTGTTTGTGGCAGGTGTTGGTAATCCATTTTAGCAGTCTTTCTTGCTGAGTCCAGATGTGGCCTCAAAACCCAGCAAAAGACTTCTCACACCATATGCCAACACCATGGAGTATTTTATCATGAAAAATTACTAACATAAAAGACATTCTGAATGAATAAACTTATTAACTGAATCCTGACATGGTGATGGGTAATAATCAAGTCCAAAGGCTCTTTTGCAATCTGTGAACAGTTCATGAGCAGGAAAGAGAATCAGAAATCCAGCTGGCCCCAGTTTCCTGGTCTATCCTTATTTTATTGTGGTCTGCGTTTTCTCTTAATGATTGAAATAAGCCCATGTGACTTAGATCTTCCAAAGCCCAGAATGCCCTCCTGTTGTAGTTCAACTACCATAACAAAGAAGTTAAAAAAAAAAAAAAAAAAAAAGAAAGAAAAGAAAAAGAAAAAGAACAGTGGAAAGAATGTGAAAACTTGGTATTTTCCATGCTCAGGTTGGCACCTGATTTTGGGCCCCAGGTTTCTTCCCCTGCCTTGCCAGGCCTCTCCCTAGGCAGGTCACAGTGAGGTGACTGTGGCTGGTAGTGGTGGAGAGTGTGTGGAGAACACCTACCCATGACCCATGGCCCCAAAGTGAGGGTATGCTTCACTTCTGCTCACTGTCCATTGGTGACATAGCCACACCACTGAGAGGCTGGGAAGAGCTGTCTTGCTGAAAGCTGCATTCCTGGGGAGAAGGGGAAAAACCATTTTCCCCAGATACACTTGAGTCACCAGGGCCACACGTCACCTGGTTGTAAGAATCTGCCTCATTTCATACTGCCCCTCTATTGGTTTGCCAAGGGTAAGAGAGAAGAGGGGAGAGAAGCTGGTCTGATCCACTTCATCCTGCTGAGGGATCTTGGGAGTACTAAGCCAAAGTGCACAGTCCATCATCTGCTATGTGAATGGGCTGTTACACCCTTGGAAATGTGACCCCTGGGCAACTGACTGAGGTGGAGCCTTCTTAAGCTAGTCTCAGGGATAGGCTAGGATTCCAGGCATCCATACTAGATGTTCACTGAGGAGAGTGGTTGACTGTCTCTTTTAAGTCCAGGCCACCTTCTTGTTTAGACTAACACTGAGAGCTGCAATTCAAGCCCCGCCCCGCCTGGGTAGTCTGAAAAAAGACAGACTGGAGAGAAACTGCAGAGCTGATGTGGCATGTCAGTGGGCACTGGGTCTTTCTGCCCAGGGTTCGGACCAGGTGATCGGAGCTGCAGTGTGGGGTTACCTTGGAGCAGCCCTGTACAGGTTGCTGCTGCTGCTGCGTGCTCACCCAGGCAGCTAAGGCCGACAGGAAGCCCCAGTGCAAAGTTGCAGGGCTCTACCTTGAATTGCTAAACTTTCACTTTTTCCTCCTCCCTTTGATAAAAGTATGTGGAAATCAGTGACGATAAGAATATTAGTATGCAAGGGACATTATAAGTCGATAGAGGAAATCTGCAATATCTTAATGACCCACTGATTCCTGAACAATATGAGAAAACAAGGGAAGAAAATGCCCCAAACAAATCTAGATGTTACATCAATAGAATCCAACAACAGCATGGCAGAAGAAATGACAGAAAGGGAGTTCAGAATGTACATAATTAAAATGATTAGGGAAGCAAACGATGAGATGAAAGAGCAAATGCAGGCATTGAATGATGAGATGAAAGAGCAAATGCAGGCATTGAATGACCGCACCAATCGACAGTTAACAGAGCAAATTCAGGAAGCAAAAGATCATTTCAATAAAGAGTTAGAGATATTGAAAAAAAAACAAACAAATAGAAATCCTTGAAATGAAGGAAACAATAAACCAAATTAAGAACTCCATAGAAAGCATAACCAATAGGATAGAACAGCTGGAAGACAGAACTTCAGATATTGAAGACAAAATATTTAACCTCGAAAACAAAGTTGAACAAACAGAGAAGATGGTGAGAAATCATGAACAGAATCTGCAAGAACTATGGGATATCATGAAAAGGCCAAATTTGAGAATTATTGGGATTGAGGAAGGCTTAGAGAAACAAACCAAAGGAATGAACAATCTATTCAATGAAATAATATCAGAAAATTTCCCAAATCTGAAGAATGAAATGGAAAATCAAGTTCAAGAGGCTTATAGGACTCCAAATACACAAAATTACAACAGACCCACACCAAGGCACATTATTATGAAAATACCTAACATACAAAATAAAGACAGAATTTTAAAGGCTGTGAGAGAAAAGAACCAAATTACATTCAGGGGGAAACCAATACGGATATCAGCAGAGTTTTCAATCCAGACCCTAAAAGCTAGAAGGGTCTGGAACAACATTTTTCAAGCTCTGAAAGAAAATGGATGCCAACCAAGAATCTTATACCCAGCAAAGCTTACCTTCAAATTTGACGATGAAATAAAATCTTTCCATGATAAACAAAAGCTAAAAGAATTTACAAAAAGAAAGCCAGCATTACAGAACATTCTTGGCAAAATATTTCATGAGGAAGAAATAAAAAACAAAGAAGCAAATCAGCAAAGGGAGGAATTATCCTAAAGGAACTGTCAAATAAAGGAGGAACCAAGATGTGTCAAAAAAGAAATAAATAATAAATAAAATTTTAAATATGAACCAAATGACTGGGAATACAGATCATATCTCAATAATAACCCTGAATGTTAATGGCCTGAATTCATCAATCAAAAGACATGGACTGGCAGATTGGATTAAAAAGAAAGATCCAACAATATGTTGCCTGCAAGAGACTCACCTCATAGAAAAAGATACCCATAGACGAAAGGTGAAAGGATGGGGAAAAACATACCATGCACATGGACTCAGCAAAAAAGCTGCAGTATCCATCCTCATTTCAGATAATGTGGACTTCAAGCCAATGTTAGTCAGAAGGGATAAGGAAGGACATTTCATACTGCTTAAGGGAATCATAAATCAGCAAGATATAACAATCATAAATATCTATGCCCCGAACATTGGCTCATCCATGTATGTTAAACAAATTCTTCTCAATTTTAGAAACCAAATAGACCATAATACAATAATACTAGGTGATTTTAACACGCCTCTCTCACCACCGGACAGATATTCCAAACAAAAATTAAAAAGAAAACCATAGATCTCAATAACACAATCAATAATTTAGACTTAACAGACATTTATAGAATATACCATCCAACCAAAAGCGAATACACTTTCTTCTCAGCAGCACATGGATCCTTCTCTAAAATAGACCACATATTATGCCACAAAGCTAATGTCAGCAAATACAAGAAGATAGAGACACTACCTTGTATTCTATCAGATCATAATGGATTGAAGTTAGAAATAAATGAAAGAGTAAAAAACAGAAACTACTCCAACACCTGGATATTAAACAATATGCTATTATATGATGAATGGATAACAAAAGATATTAGGAAGGAAATTAAAAAATTCTTAGAGGTAAATGAGAACAAAGAAACATCATATCAAAATCTCTGGGACACTATGAAAGCAGTACTTAGAGGAAGATTTATTTCATGGAGCGCATTTAATAAAAGAAGTAAAACTCAAAAAATAAACGACCTAACACTACAGCTCAAAGCCCTAGAAAAAGAAGACCAGACCAACACCAAAAGTAGTAGAAGACAGGAAATAGTCAAACTCAGAGCTGAAATCAACAAAATTGAAACAAAAGAAACAATACAAAAAATTGACAAAATAAATAGTTGGTTCTTCGAAAAAATAAACAAAATTGATAAACCTTTAGCCACACTAACAAAGAGAAGACGAGAGAAAACCCAAATCACTAAAATTCGGAATGAATAAGGAAATATCACAACAGACACGACTGAAATACAAAACATAATTAGAAGCTATTTTGAAAATCTATACTCCAACAAAATAGAAAATTTCGAAGACATCAATAGGTTTCTAGAGACATATGAATTGCCTAAACTGAACGAGGAGGACATACACAATTTAAATAGACCAGTTTCAAGTAATGAAATAGAAGAAGTCATCAAAAGCCTACCAACAAAGAAAAGTCCAGGACCAGATGGGTTCTCAGCCGAGTTCTACAAAACCTTTAAAGAAGAGCTCATTCCAATACTTCTCAAAGTATTCCATAAAATAGAAGAGGAGGGAACCCTCCCAAACTCATTCTATGAAGCCAATATTACCCTGATACCTAAACCAGACAGAGACACATCGAGGAAAGAAAATTTCAGACCAATATCCTTAATGAACATCGACGCAAAAATTCTCAACAAAATTTTAGCAAATCGCATACAAAAACATATTAAAAAGATAGTGCACCATGATCAAGTGGGTTTCATCCCAGGGATGCAAGGTTGGTTCAACATCAGGAAATCAATAAATGTCATTCACCATATCAATAGACTTAAAGTCAAGAATCACATGATTATTTCGATAGATACAGAAAAAGCATTTGATAAAATACAGCACCCCTTCATGTTCAAAACACTAGAAAAAATAGGGATAGTGGGAACATTCCTTAACATTGTAAAGGCCATCTACGCTAAGCCCATGGCTAATATCATTCTAAATGGTGAAAAACTGAAAGCATTCCCTCTAAAAACTGGAACAAGGCAGGGATGCCCTCTTTCACCACTTCTATTCAATATCGTCCTTGAAACTCCAGCCAGAGCAATTAGACAGACCAAAGAAATTAAAGGGATACAAATAGGAAAAGAAGAACTCAAACTATCCCTATTTGCTGATGATATGATTGTATACTTAGAGGAACCAGGAAATTCCACCAGAAAACTGTTAGATCTCATAAGTGAATTCAGTAAAGTAGCGGGATATAAGATCAATGCACATAAATCTAAGGCATTTCTATACATAAGCGATGAATCTTCAGAAAGAGAAATTAGGAAAACTACCCCATTCACAATAGCTTCGAAAAAATAAAATACTTGGGAATCAATCTCACAAAAGAGGTGAAAGACCTCTACAATGAGAACTACAGAACACTAAAGAAAGAAATTAAAGAAAACCTTAGAAGATGGAAAGATCTCCCATGTTCTTGGATAGGAAGAATTAATATTGTCAAAATGGCCATACTACCAAAAGTGCTATACAGATTCAATGCAATTCCAATTAAAATCCCAATGATGTACCTTACAGAAATAGAGCAAGAAATTATGAAATTCATCTGGAAGAATAAAAAACCCAGAATAGCTAAAGCAATCCTTGGCAGAAAGAGTGAAGCAGGGGGTATCGCAATACCAGATCTTCAACTCTACTACAAAGCAATAGTAACAAAAACGGCATGGTATTGGTACCAAAATAGAAAGGTGGATCAATGGTACAGAATAGAGGACACGGACACAAACCCAAATAAATACAATTTTCTCATACTAGACAAAGGAGCTAAAAATATGCAATGGAGAAAAGATAGCCTCTTCAACAAATGGTGCTCGGAGAATTGGAAATCCATATGCAACAGAATGAAACTAAACCCATATCTCTCACCATGCACAAAACTAAACTCAAAATGGATTAAGGATCTCGGAATCAGACCAGAGACCTTGCATCTTACAGAAGAAAAAGTAGGTCCAGAGCTTCAACATGTCGGCTTAGGACCAGACTTCCTCAACAGGACTCCCATAGCCACAAGAAATAAAAGCAAGAATCAATAACTGGGATAGATTCAAACTAAAAAGCTTTCTCTCAGCAAAGGAAACTATCAGCAATGCGAAGAAAGAGCCTACAGAGTGGGAGCAAATCTTTGCCAATCATACTTCAGACAGAGCACTAATCTCCAGAATCTATAAAGAACTCAAAAAACTCTACACCAAGAATGCAAGTAATCCAATTGACAAATGGGCTAAGGAAATGAATAGACACTTCACAGAAGAAGATCTACAAGCAATCAACAAACATATGGAAAAATGTTCAACATCTCTAGTAATAAGAGAAATGCAAATCAAAACCACCCTAAGATTCCATCTCACCCCAATTAGAATGGCGATTATGAAGAATACAAGCAACAACAGGTGTTGGCGAGGATGTGGGGAGAAAGGTACACTCATACATTGCTGGTGGGGCTGCAAATTAGTGCAGCCACTCTGGAAAGTAGTATGGAGACTCCTTAGAAAACTTGGAATGGAACCACCATTTGACCCAGCTATCCCACTCCTTGGCCTATACCCAAAGGATTTAAAATCAGCATATTACAGAGATACAGCCACATCAATGTTCATAGCTGCTCAGTTCACAATAGCCAGATTGTGGAACCAACCTAGATGTCCTTCAATTGATGAATGGATAAAGAAACTGTGGTATATATATACAATGGAATATTACTCAGCCATAAAGAATGATAAAATTATGGCATTTGCAGGCAAATGGATGAAACTGGAGAATATCATGCTAAGTGAGATAAGCCAATCTCAAAAAACCAAAAGAAGAATGGTATCGCTAATAAGTGGATGAGGACACATAATGTGGGGTGGGAAGAGTTAGTGTTAGATTTAGAGTTAGTTTAGGGAAGGGGGCAAGAATGGAGGAAGGAAGGACTGTATAGAGGGAAAAGAGGGGTGGGAGGGGTGGGGGGAAGGGAAAAAAATAACAGAATGAATCAAACATTACCCTATGTAAATTTATGATTACACAAATGGTATGCATTGACGCCATGTACAAATAGAGAAACAACACGTATCCCATTTGTGTACAATAATAAAAAAAATAAATAAATAAAAAATTAAAAAAAGAATATTAGTATGCAATATTATTAGCACGGTGTGGAGAGCTGAGTGCTGGTGATGTTTCTGCATTTGGTCCTCCCAGCAATCCTACACTCATGTTTCAGCATTATCTCAGTTTACAGGTGAAGAGAGAGTGGGTGATGGAGCTGAGCCCACCACCTACAGTCTGTACCTTTTCTGACCTCTCCCTGGCTTCTGTCCTGTCACATGCTGTGTTACAGGCGGGAGTGGGGGTTGGAGTTTGTGTGTGCAGAGATGGCCACAGCCTGGAGCAGTTTAGATTTCTGTCTGAAGAGACTGTATATGTTTTTTTTGTTTGTTTGTTTTTTTTTTGAGACTGATGTCTTGCTGTGTTTTCCAGGCTGGACCACTCAAGCTGCTTCAGCTTCCCAAGTAGCTAGGACTAGGGTGCACACTGCCATACCCTTTTCCTTTTTTTGCATCTACTTTACAACATGCAGCACTGCCTCTCCTAAGGCACTGGAAGTGAGAGAATGCCAGGGAGCTGAGGGAGTTGGTAGCAAAACTGACTGGGTTCTTGACTTTGTGAGGGCCAAACCTTTGGGCAGAGGAGGCAGATGTGCCACACAGGTGATTCTTTGACCACAGTTGTAGGCGGTGCACTGAAAGAGAAGGGCGTACACCCTGAGGCGGGCTTTACAGGGAAACTGTTTTAGTTTTGTGGAGTTGGATGATGCAGAAGGGGCATTAGCCAACCCAGGAAAAAAAGGAGGTGGGAAGGGAATTCCAGACCAGGTGGGCTGAGACCAAGGATGGAGGGTGAACTTGGGTCACCATGAAGCCAGGTAGTCCAGGGAGAGCTGAACATCCAGCCCAAAGGGGCTGCTCAAAATGCTACACTCTCTTTCAGGAAGGTGTGATAAATTGTCAGGAATTCAGTTCCTGGACTTTTTCTGGGTGCCTCTTGGTCGGGGCTTGGGCCATCTTGGTCTCTTTTTACCATTCAACTGAGAAGCATCCTCCTTGCGTAGACTTCACATTTCCCAGGTTTACTGCAATGTGATGGATCTGCATCCCCTTGGGACAGGAGAACTTGGCCTACCTAATGAATTGCTTGTCTTAGAAGAATTGAAAATTGAACATTTCAATCATGTAAATTCATAGCACACTTCTTTTGATTTTGATAACACTTGAGTTATGGATTCTGGCTTTCTGACTCTAGGGAAGAGCATTTGGCACAGCAGGTGCTCAAATATTGGTGAATGAGCCAGGAAAGGAAAGAGGTAACAATTATTAAGTATCGACTATGTGTAGTGCATTGTGCTCAACTCTTGGTATTCTCTGATCTACCTACTCTTTACAACAACCCCATGAAATTGTTCACATTTCTACTTAATAGATGGGAGAGGAAGGGTCATTCAAAGTGAAAAACCTAGTCGAGTTGCTGCTGGTTGTGGAGTCTGTTCTTGCAACCATTCTGCTATGCTGCCTCTCAGAGGGTGATGGAATGAGAGGACAGGGAGCAGAGCACATGATATCCTGTTCCCAAAAGATGAAGTCATAGTGTGGAGCATGACCTTGGTGACATGTCTGAACTGCATAGTCTATTACTCCTTGATTCCTACAGTTACTCTTTGGCTGTTTCTGACCTTGCTGTTAGCTGTGTTGTGACCAAAGGATAACCTGTTGTCTTTTTCTTCATGGGTTACCACCCACCCCTTTCACCTTGGTTAATTGTTGACAGTGACTGAGAAGGAATGGGCTTCCAGGAACCCTGGATAGTGCAGTGTTGGATGTGATGGATATACAAGTGGTTGCATGGATTGGCCCCTCCCATGGGAATGGACAGCGGAAAGGCCACTGTCTCCCTGATTCTGGGGAACTGGTCCACTAAGTAGACCTTTCCAAGATACTTTTGCAGAGTGAGTAAAAATAGCTGCCTTTCACCTGTAAATACCCCCATTGCATGTATGGAATGCATTTTAACGAGGACTAGAGAACTGATGTACAGAAATGATATAAAATTCCATCCCAGCATTTGCAGTAGCTCAACAGAATTTTCTAGTTATTAAAAAAAAAAAAAAAAAGCTTCTGTCCTCACTTAAAAGCAACACTAGATAGTTTAACATAGTTCGAGAAAGGCTGTGTGATTTGAGGGTCAGTGTTGTCCGGAACCAGGAATGGTTATATAGGAATTGCAATTGGAGTTTGGGAGGAGAAATGTATGGCTAGATTCCAGTGCATTGAAATCTGCCCCCACCAGGAGATAGGGCAGGCATGCTGGGTACTTGTTTATCTTATTTCTGAAAGAGGCAACTCTCAGTGTAGAGAGGCTTTTGGCCAATCTGGCCTCTCTCTTCCTTTACATTTCTTTTTTTTTCTTTAATTTTTATTTTAATAGATGGACATGATACTTTTACTTATTTATTTTATGTGGAGCTGAGTATCAAACCCAGTGCCTCACATGCGCGAGGCAAGCGCTCTACCACTGCATTACAGCCCTAGCCCCTCCTTTTACATTTCTGCTCCATGTTTACAGTCAGTATAAACATTGCAGAGCACACTCGGGTCTGAAAATTCTGTAATCCATGGTAATAGACACTGATTCTGTGATGCTGCGTAGCTTTTTGTTTTCAAGGCCTGGGGAGTCTCCTGTTTCTTGTGGATGGGAACTGGGGAGGCCTTTTGGGTAAGTTGCCATCTTTTTATTGTTCCAAAAGTGTGGTCAGGCATTTGAACCTTCACCTGTCAAAATCACTTTGAGAACAAGGACTGTTTTCCCTCCAGTTTCCTAGAACAGCAGAATGAAGGTATCATTTATCCCAGCGAGACCATAACGGGGGCTTTCCTGTTTGGACACCCACTTTGAATTCATTGGAAACAGAATCCTGGGCATTATATTTTTCATAAATTTGGCTCAGACTTTGACTAAGTCATATTTCCCCCCCAAATCTTTTTGATTTAAAAAAGATTCTTGTCTTTTTCCTTTAGAGCAGCATGTGTAAGCTGGATAAAAGTACAACAAAACAGCCAACTGGCTTTGTGTTTTGAGTTACGCATTAAATCTTCAGGTTTGCTTTTGAAAAAACGTTCAACACGAAACTCAGGGAGATTTTGAGTTTTGTACACTGGTGACCCGTAGCTTAGTTCATCCAAATTCCTTAGGGTGCAAGAGACTGATGCCACTCTCTGCCAGACCACCACTGTTATTCTGACTATTGTAAATGCGCATACATATGCCTCACTCCCCCACTTTCTCTTTCTCACCCTCCCACTTTTTTTTGTTGTTGTTGTTTTGTTTTTTTAAAATACTAGGGATTAAACCTAGGGACACTTAACCACTAAGCTCCATTCACAGCCTTTTTCATTTTTTATTTTGAGGCAGTGTCTCATCAAGTGGTTAGGGCCTCACTAAATTGCTGAGGGCCTCAAACTTGTGATCCTTCTGCCTCAGCCTCCCCAGTCAAGAATTACAGATATACGCCACTTCACCTGACTGCCCACATTTTTGAATGTTGTTCTTCAAACCTTTAGCTTGAATAAAGGAAACTGGAATGGAAATTTGACTAGGAAATTCTGATAATCAATAGGTAGTTAAGTTAGTAATGAAAAGCATTTCAAAGACAACCTGTAATAGGTTGTCCAAAATTTTTAGTCATGGTCAAGGACTGCCAGTTGGAGAAATGTCTGGTCCTGGGGATGAATTAATTGCTCAGATGTCAAGTTCTGTGCAGGATCCAGGGTTTTGTGCTGACCACTGCTCCTATATTGACTGGAGGACCTTTGAAGCAGGACTGGCCTCATGTTCACACGACCTGTGTGTTCAGAGGGCTCTCCACTTGATTTAATGCTGTTACAATTCTCCATGTCTTAAAATTCTCCATGCTTTTGGGGTAAGGGGCCCTACATTTCCTTTTTTTACTGGGTACTATGAATTATGTAGATAGTCGTGCTTCAAAGTTGTTATTTGCACAATTGGTTACATAGAAAGTCCTTGGACACCTTAACTTGGAGTGAAGAGTGCTTGAATTTAGTTTGTCTTACCAGCCAGTTCATGATAATCTTTATTTGTCCAGTGTACATGGTCAGGTTTTATTATGACTGAATCTGCAACTGTGAAATTAATTCCTGGTTCCTGTGGGTTTGGGTGTGGGCTTTTAGAGGATCTTTTGTTGTAAGAGATCCAACAATAAGCAGGTTAATTTTTAGAAAGCCCTCAGCCTTTCAGTTTTGAGTGGAAGACCATGTACTCCTTAGCGGCATGTGAGTATTTTTTCATGTGGTTGTAGTTGGGATTCATCATGTGCAATCTGGTGCATATCTAACCCAGGTGGCTTGTGGCGGGGCACAGGGATGACTCAAAGATGAAGAAGGATTGGTTACTCTCTGCCAGACATTCCTGGGGCCTGAGGGTAGAAGTTGGGGAAATGGATAGAGGGTCCTGTGTTGAGGGAAAGGACACTGGCGTTTATACACATGCTGCTGGGGATGTAACACCACCAACCTTGGGGTTTGGTGCCTGAATGATAAGCCAGGTTTTGTCCTGTAGGAGGATGGGGTGAAGGGTGTTTCCATCAAAAGGATATAGAATACCAAGGGGCCCTGGGGGGCTCAGAATAAGATGTCCTAGGGGAATAGGCCATCTTTGAGCCTGAGAATGGGTTATAGTGGGTGGGTGGGGGGTGACAAGGATAAAACTGACTGGAACTTGTGTAGGTTCTGAAGGTGCTGCATGTTTAAGGAGTTGACTATGGAAGTAGGGACAGAAAGTCGGGACTAGAAAAATGGTGCTGGGTTATGTGAACAGCAACTTAGTTTTTTCATGGTTGTCAAAGATGCTGTGGAAGGGAAGAAGGCTGCATGTTTATTGGGAAGGTCTAGAGAAGGATTTGCCAGGAGATTTGGGCAGGGAGAGATGACACACTGTGCAAACTGTACCAGGGGTTTCAAGGAAGAGTCCAAGATGGTTCTAATGTTTTCAACTTGGAGTCCCTGTGGAACGGGATAGTAACTATGGAGGATGTTTGGGGGAAGGGAGAGAAGAAACCAAGGGAGAGGGAGATAGTGATTGTAAAGATAATGTTTATAATGCCTGAGCTTTTTAAAGAAATTTAAAAATTCCTTTGTATAGGGGATTGAATCGGGGGTTGCTGTACCACTAAGATACACCCCCAGCTCAGTGGCAGGGTCTTATTAAGTTGCTCAGGTTGGCCTCGAACTTGTGATCCTTCTGCCTCAGTATCCTGAGTAGCTGAGATTTCAGGCATGCACTGCTGTGCTCAGCAGTGTTTGAGTTTTGATGGGTGTAGATGAAAATTGGAAAAAGGACAGAGAGGTGGAAGGGCTCACCAAAGTATAGCGTATTTTGTTAAGCAGAGGGAAGACTTGAAAGGGGCTATGACTTTGGCTTACCACTTACTCTGGCTTTGCCCAGTTGTGTCATTTTAACTATTTATGAGTTCTTCTTTTGAAAAAGTGACTTGTCAACTTTTGTCAAAAATGATACTATCTAGCGTTGGAGAGATTTAAGGGGAAGCTGTCTTCTTAAACCTGTAGATAGGAGTATAAACAGAAACAGTTTTTATAAGGAAAGAATGACTAGACCATAATTATTAGTGAAAGCTGATTGTAGGACTGGGGATGCACCTCATTGGAGGAGCACTTACCTAACGTGTGTGAGGCCCTGGGTTCCATCCCCGGCACTGCAAAGCAGTCAACCATATATATAATATAAATTCAGGGCAGCAAACACTGTGACATTAGTATATACAAGCATACACACATATAGTCTAGTGGACTGTGCCACCAGGTTAGCAGGTGATTTTCATTGTGATGTCGCCACTTCTTTTTATTGTCTATATTTCTTTTTCTTTTCTTTTCTTTTCTTTTCTTTTCTTTTCTTTTCTTTTCTTTTCTTTTCTTTTCTTTTCTTTTCTTTTCTTTTCTTTTCTTTTTTTGATGGTGCTAGGGATTGAACACAGGGCCTTATGCCTGCTAAGCAAGTACTCTTTCAATTCAGCTTTATCCCCAGCCCCTTTGTCTGTATTTCTGAAATGATTTTTTTGTAAGTTGTAAAAACTTTTTATGAAAAATTTTAAGCGTACACATAAGGTATTATAAGTATAGTGCATTCTCATGATCCAGTGGTACCAGTGAACAACACTTTGGAATCATTTCCTCTGTTCCCATCCTCAAGTATTTTGATGCAAATCCTAGCATTTCACCCCTTGACTCTCAAATATCTCAGGGGCAGGAACTTCATTCGCTTTTTTATAGGGGGCATGATTTGCACTTATGTCACCCAGGAGAATGGTCACACCTATGCCTGTCTCCACAGATAGCAAAGCCATTGTGGATGGGAACCTGAAGCTCATCTTGGGTCTGGTGTGGACGCTGATTCTGCACTATTCCATCTCCATGCCCGTGTGGGAAGATGAAGGGGATGACGATGCCAAGAAGCAGACACCAAAGCAGAGGCTTCTGGGGTGGATTCAGAACAAGATTCCCTACTTGCCCATCACCAATTTCAACCAGAACTGGCAGGATGGCAAAGCCCTGGGAGCCCTGGTAGACAGTTGCGCTCCAGGTAAGTGTCCTGTCTGCCTAAATCATCTCTTGGGTTGGGAGTCATTGGACCCTAAACCTCTGGGTTTAGGGAAGGCAACCTTTGCTGTGATTGGTATGTGTCTCCTGATTTTAGCCCATTGTATGACAAATAATGAAACTAAAAATGACTCTGTTCACACTTCCGGTGGCAGATGTTCTAGGTATGTCCATAGATACGTTGGAGCATTGAATCTAGTCATCTAAATCCCCAGCAAAGGCCACAGTGCTTATACTTGGAGCAGACTGTGGATTTAGCTTCCAGACTCCAAAGTCCTGTGTCTTCCCACATTGGTGCCTGGTTTCTCAATGGCTTTGGCAGAAATATGTGGCCCTCTTAGGTGGCTTGGCATGAAAATCTAAAAACTTCCATGGAGTGGAAACTTCTTGTTTTTATTAACCACTGGTTTGACTATATATGGCTTCTTTCACCCCTTTCTTTCTGTATTGCTGTGGATTAGTGCTTGATCAGGATCCAGTTGGAGTCTTTTCCACCCTTGATGGGCTCTTTTCTGAGTGGTTCAGTGTTCACCAAGATTATAATTATCCTCACTAGGAGGGTTTAGATTGATGGGTAGAGTTTACTGCTATACACTCAATAGAAAAACCAGAGCCAGTGTTTACATGCACCCCCTAAAATTGTTTTTAATAAAATCTGCTCTGATAATTATATTTTCCATTTACTGAGTGATCTGTATATGCTAGGCACATTAGGGTTTGGTTTTGTTATGTTTCTTTGTTTTTTTGCAGTCACCAGGGGTAGCCCAGGGGTATTCTACCAGTCTGAGGTATATTTCCAGTCCTTTTTATTTTCATTTTGAGGCAGGGCCTCACAAAGTTGCTCAGGCAGACTTCAGACTTGTGGTCCTCCTGCCTCAGCTTCCTGAGTTGCTGGGATTACTGGTGTGCCCTACCACGTCCAAGTCACAGTAGTATCTAATAAGGTAGTGGTCCTGAATACACTCTAAGGAGTACTTGCTACTGTCATTTGAGTGAAAGAGGAGGGCTGATTTAAGCTGCATTCTTCCTTGAGAACCCATAACTTGGTATCATCCAGGAAGAACTTGAATCACAGCATTAGTTCATCTCCTAGTGCCTTCTTACATTAATCTAAAAACAGAATTTAGAATGCCTCTTCCCAATTTAAATCTGAGGATTTTTACTCTAGTTCTGTACTACTTGTGCTTACAAAGACGTTTAAAATAAATATATGACTGTGTCTTCAAGCAAGCAGATTTTTGAATCACACAGACCCTAGTTCAGGCTTTTTCAGCTGTTTCCAGGAATAGAATCAAAAGAATTTCTCCTTGCAAAAGTCATGAAACCCACATAATTTTATAGGCCTTGTTTGTCATAGGACTTGAAGGAATGGGGAGTCCCTATCTTAATGCAAGAACATAGCAGCCTAAAGGAGAAACCTCTACTAACGTAGAAGAGTTTCCACACTGGCACATTCCTATCTGTGATCCTCAAAATATATAATGCACTGCGATTTTTGGAGGAAATTGTTCTCTTGAGTTCAGAGAGTAAATGGGTTTTGTTTTAGGCATGTGGCTTCTTTTGGTCAGGTAATGCTAAAAACATCTTTTGTGTTAACAGGTCTGTGCCCAGACTGGGAGTCCTGGGATCCACGAAAGCCTGTGGATAATGCCCGAGAAGCCATGCAGCAGGCGGACGACTGGTTGGGTGTCCCACAGGTATAAACACACATGCTGTGTCCTACGAGGCAGGTTCATTTCCGCCACTCTGGATACTTTTCTGATTCAGAGGGTCAGTCTGACCTTGGCATTCAGCCTTGCAAGAACATTGCCTCCGGCTCGCTCCTGCCTGCCTCAGTTTACCCATAGTAATAGGTTCTCATGGATTTAGGTGCTTTTAGAACACCCAAAAATCTTACATCATTCTTCTGTTACTTGCTGTCAAACTTTGTTTTTCTTTGTGTGTGTGTATGTGTATACAATGATAATCCATATTTATTACTATGTAAGCATACTACACAGAAAAAAAATTGTTAATCTGAAAGAGGTGAAGAATCCTTTGTTGCAGACCCTGGGAGGGCTGGCTGGGCAGAAAGAGCTCAGGTGTTGGAAGGTGTTCTTCTTTCATCACCACTTTGAGAGCAACTCAGGACTGTGGGTGCCTCATGGACCTCACCAGCCAGGAGCATCCCGTGTCCATGTGTGTCCTCGGCCACATGCGCAGCCAGCGTGGCCTGCAGAGTACAGCTTGGGCCAGCGACAGACACCAGCCCAGCCTCAGTGTCCCTAGAGCTAAGTGCCATCTGGACTTCCTTCTCACTGTCTCCACATTTTTTCTTTTTTTGCTCCAAATATTTCAAAGGCAGTCTTTAAGCCCCAGATAACAAATGTGGACCTTAACTATTAGGTCAAACCATAAGAACTTGCCAGTATTCAATCATCTTTTACCTATATAAGAAAAGTAATTTTATTCTGATATTTTAGGGGGGAAAGTCATAGGACTTAGAACATTGTAAACAAGGATAATTCACCATTAATGGGAATTGTGGAAGAATTTGTATTGCCCATATCCTGTCACATACATAACAAAAGAAATTGAAAAAAAGACTAAGATACCATCTGTGACAGCCACATTGCTTAGTTGGTATCCATTCTTCATAGCAGGGAGGAAATCCAGTGTTCCTTTCTAAAAAAACTACGACTTCTAGTTAAACAATCATGACTACCATGGTCAAAGCCCTGATTAAAGAGAAGTCGTAGGTAGTCAGTGTTGTGGGACTGAGGACCTCACTGTAGGCTCCACTAAGATCTGAGTTGCTGTTCAGTGCTGAGTTCAGTGTATTTTGTAACAGGATTCCTTGGGAGAAAAACTTGTCTATTTCCTTGGGTTGGTTTTGAAATCATATCTGTGCTACATGACCCATTTCTTGGCTCATTCATCCTCAGGAAGTGGTGTGGTATGTTTTTCATCTCCTCTTAAACCTAAAACCCTCTCCTTTTGACGTTCATGTGATGTTAGCGCTGTGAAGTTGTTAAAGGAGATGCTGGGGAGAAATGTCAAACCTGTACATATCAACTTTGCATGGAATGTATTGCAGGCCACTGTTCAAACCCAAAGAGCTATTTTGTTCTTGCAGACTAATCATCAGAATGTTTTCCTTTGTTGCTTTTTATGTCAGGAGGGGGAAGTTGGATACATCTGTTTATTGTGTTTGGTTAACCTGGGTCAGGAGACTTAACCTCCCCTTTGTTTAAGGAGGTGCGGCCTACCTGCTCAGCACTATTTTTGGGGACAGAGAGCATTTGGCATGCTGTTAGGCCTGGGTCAGTGTTGGAACTGAGACTGTTGACACCTTCATGGTGGTTACCCGTCAAGTGTGGGTCTAATCTTGGCTCTTAAGCTGAGTGTCAGGAGAAATTCACCCACTCCCCATTTTATTTTTTAATGACTCTTGATAGATTAAGACCACATAGAATATGTCCCTGTATTTTCTCTTACTGATTTTGTTTATTTATTTATTTATTTTGCGGTGCTGGGGATCAAACTCAGGGCCTTGTGCTTGTGAGGCAAGCACTCTACCAACTGAGCTATCTCCCCAGCCCGATTTTGTTTATTTTTATTAGTAGAGTTAATGAAGATGTAGACAGTGAATAAGAGGCTGGTTTATCTATGTGCTTCCTTTTTCGGGGCGGGGGGCAGTGCTGGGGATTAAACCCAGGGCCTTGTGCTTGCAAGGTAAGCACACTACCAACTGAGCTATATCCCCAGCCCTCTATGTGCTTTTTTAAATGGTATTTTCTAATCCTGTGGGTGTCTTTCTTTCTTCTTCCTCCTGTCTTGCCATAGTGGATTGCTTTATCCTTTTGGGAAAGTTTGATGGGGGAGTCTTTTATTTTTGGGAGGGAGGAATGAATCTCTGGAAATTATGTGGAGAATTTACTGGAAAAGATCCCCCAGCTTCAACCTCTAAGCGGTTAAAAACACTGATCTTGGTATTTTGGTTTAATGTAGTTCACTTCAATGAGAAACTGACTCAATTTCTTAACATTTGTAGCATTCAGTTTAAGAGCCATTTGCGCAATTTGCAGTTGCAAAGTGAGATGTTCTGGGTATTTATCTGCCATGTTGTTTTTCTAGGTCATCACTCCTGAAGAAATTATTCACCCGGATGTGGATGAGCATTCGGTCATGACTTACCTGTCTCAGTTCCCCAAAGCCAAACTCAAGCCAGGAGCTCCTCTTAAACCCAAACTCAACCCTAAGAAAGCCAGGGCCTATGGCAGAGGTAAGAGCTTTTCCTTTTGGCTGTGAGGCTTGTCCTCTGGTTTTGGAGATTGTTTTGTGGTTTTACTAGGAATGTTCTCAGAATCGAGATAACAGGACAGGATTAATCCTTCCAGTTACCCCAAGCCATTTTTGTCACTTTTTTTTTTTTTTTTTAAAAAACTTTATTTCTGACCATCTTATGATAGGGAATGAAGAGCTTGCTGCTTTGTGATATTAATGCAGTGACCCTGGGACAAAGAAGGGGCCACTGCTCCCATTTTCAGAAGAGGAATCAGACAGAGCCTGTCCATAAGGGGTGGGGATAGGTCTTGCCTTTAGTCACCTGTCAGTGATGTGGGGCAGGCAAAAGCCTGGGTCATCTGGCTTCTGATTCATTTCTCCCGTTATGCAAAAGTGGCCTCTGGTTTCCAGATGGGGTGGGAGCTATTGTTAACCCCTGGCAGAAACTTCCTTATTGAGACATCCTGTTTATGACTCTGAGGCATCTTTAGAACATAGTGCTGCTCGGAACATAAGACTGGGACCAAGCATTTCAAGGCATTTGGTGTCCTGCTTGGCACCTGACTTCAAGCACATTAACTTTGAAAAGTTTGTATTTGCAGAGTTTGATTTCTGGTAATGATCAGCACAGTGAGAAACAGTGAGTTCTTTTTCTATGGGGAAGAGAAGTGTGTTTTATTAATTTTCATAATTGCTTTTGGGATAATGTTTATACATTAAGTTGTTACCATTCTAACTGAATGGTTTTCTTTTGGCTTTGTGTTTACATTTGTGTGTGTGCGTGTGTGTGTGCACACGTGCGCACTTGTTAAATGACTTAAAAGTAAAGCTGGGTGTAGTGGAGCATTCCTATAATCCCAGCAATTGGGGAAGCTAAGGCAGGAGGATCACGAGTTTTATGCAGATCTTCGTGACTCAGCGAGAACTTGTCTCAAAATAAAAAGTTAAAAGGGCTGGGGTTGCAGCTCAGTGGTAGAGCACCCCTTGGTTCAGTCCCTAGGGCCATAAAAAGGTAGCAGGTATAGTGACAGTTCACATCTCAACTCATCTGTAAGCTACTCCTCAAAATAGGATAGCCTCTTATGAAACCACAGTATTCATTATCACATATGAGAAAACTGACCATAATTTCACATCTTCTGATATCTGGTTTTATTCAAATTATTCTGAAAATTTTCTATTACAATAGAAAAGACCAAGATTTGATTAGAGTTCATGTGCTACATTTGTTTGTTACTCCTCTTTAGACTCTTTAAAGATAGACTGATTCCCCCAAACTTTTTTTTTTTTTTTTCCCAGTAGCATTGACTTTCTGGAGAGTCCCTGGCGTGTGTCTCACAGGATGTCCTGTATACACATTCCCTTTGAGTAATGTTGTTTTCCCTGTAGGCATCAGCTCATCCTTAAGATGACACATTTTAGGCCAGAGGTGTTGACCAGGTGCTGTCCTCATCTTCAATGGCTGGGTCCTCTCATTGGTCTTTTTTGGCACGTTTTAGACTCACGGAGAGCCTGGTAGTGCTAATGAGGACGCGCTTGCTGCTCGAGGTTCTCTCTGGCCTTGCAGTGGGGTCTGTGCAGTGGTTCGTGTTTGTAGGAGCTGGGGACTTTTTTGGAAGCCCTCTTCCCATTTGCATGCTCACGTTTGCTTTTTCTGAACTGTAACCGAAGCTGTGACTGGAGTGAGGAGCCCCTGAGTTGGAAGATTGTGCTTCCTTCTAATGGCAAAAAAGCCACAAAAACAAATCCCTGGTCAACAAAATTGACCAAACACATTGACTTTAATCAAGGTATAAAATGCTTGTGTGTAATAACCTTATCACTGGCTGTCCCGTTTCCCCATTGTTAAATGTGACACGGCTTCCTTTCACAGTGCTGTTTTCTAGAATGTGACAACTCACTCCAGTTCAGGAATGTGGCTGGTCATTGCCATTTCCTCCTTCTGTCTCTTTGTAAGTGTTAGAGACAGGAGGAGGAAACAAATCTTAATTTCTTTCATATTTATATATGTGTAGCTTTTTGTATTCTAAAAATCATGGTAGAGTGTACGTAACAGAAAATTCACCACTTTGACCATTTTTAAGTGTATAGTTCTGTGGCATTAAGTATATTCACAATGGCATGTGACCATCATCGTTATCAATTTCCAGAACTCTTCAACTTCCCAAACAAAAAATATCACACTCACTAAAATATCGCATCTCCATTCTCTCCTCCTGGTAACTTCTCTTTTACTTTCTGTCTTAGGTACCTCATAGAAATGGAGTCATATAATATCTGTGCTTTTGTGTCTGGCTTACTTCTCTTAGCATGTATGTTCAGTGTTCACATCATCACGTATCAGAATTTCATTCCTTTTTATGGCTGAATATTATTCTATCATATGCATGTGCCACATTTTGTTTATGTATGTGTCTGTTGATAGATGTTTGAGTTGTTTCCACTTCTCAGCTATTGTCAATAATAATGCTGTGAACGGGGATGTGTAAGTATCTGAGTCCTTGCTTTTAATTCCACAGTGGAATTACTGGGCCACCTGGCAATTCTGTGTTTAACTTCTTTTCCCTTTTAAAGTAGGACAGCAAAAGGGTCATTTTAGGTGACATGGCCTTAGTGTGAGGCCTCACAGGTGGGGCCATGAGACATTATCCTTGTCCCATGGTAAAATGAAAGCCAGGGCCAGTTTTGTGCTTGCTCCTATGTGGCTACTTGCTTTGTTTCACTACCTGAGCCCAGGAATAAAGAATATTCCATCTAGTTTATAAAAGGGTGGAGGTGTGCTTTATTTTCTCTTTTGGGTGTTGAATAGATTCTTATGGCCAGCCAGTTAGCACTTGCAGATCCAGTCAGTGAGCTCTGACTTGCCTAGTTTGGGTTGTGGGTGAAGTGAAGCTGGAGCCACAAAAGGGTTTTTGTACGGTGGGCTCCTTGCCGGCTTAGGTTTGTTGAAAGCATCCGTCCATGAGCTCAGCAGAAACCTTTTCCAAAACTTATGTTCTATATGAAGCATTTACTGCACGGCAAACCTTAAATACCCTTCCATCTGAGCAATCAAAGGGACCAGCTGTTTCTCGGCTTGGTGAGCATAGTTCCACAGGAGTTTACAGAGTGTGGGGCTGTGGTTCAACCTCCCAACCAGCCATGGTTAGCCAGGGGCCACAAGCCCAACCAAGCCTTTGACAAGATGCAGTAAGTTGTTGTTCAGGCTGTTGGAGTCAGATGAAGTAGATGTTTATCAATGTTGTAGGTGCATGTTTAAATTTACTTGTTAAATGTCACCCAATCATGTAAATTTTAAGCAAAGTAAAAAACCCATAGTAAACATAAAGTTAAAGCCACTTCCCATTCTTTTCCTTCTACTAAAGTTTGAGGCATTTTTTTCTAGTCTTTTTTTTTCAGTACCAAATGAGTCCTGTCTTTTCTTCACTTTGTATTTTTTACCAACAGTATGGGTACTTTACCCAGAGTATTGTAACAAATGACCCAGTGTCTTTAACAGATTGATGTGAAGGATAAAGAAACATGAAACTTATTTGGTTCTAAACTGTCTGTTAGAAAACGTCATGAAATTTATAAGATAATTGGAAACTTGAATTCCGACTGAATATTTGAAGATATTAAGGATTTATTGTTAATTTTTGGATGTGATATTGAGGATTTATTTATTCATTTATCTATCTATCTATCTATCTATCTATTTTATTTATTTGTAGTGAATAGGGATTGAACCCAGGATCTCACGAATGCTAGGCAAGTGCTAGTGCCACATTCCCAGCCCTGGTATTGAGGATTTACTAAAAATATCTTTTAAAGACCCAGTAAATGTTTATAGTTGAAAAATGTGAGGTCTGCAGTTGGTGTTAAAAATGACTCAGAAGGAGGAAAGAGGTCAGAGTGAAAGTGAGAGAGAACTAGATGGAGTTGATGGTTGTTGAAACAAGATGGTGGGTACACAGGGCTCATTAGAGAGCTCTCTACAGCTGTGTGGGTTTGGAATTCTCTATAATAAAACTTTTTTTTTAAAAGTAAAATTTAAATTATTGTTTCTGGGTAGGTGAAGCAGGACTTCTAGTTCTTCCTGCTAAGTACCACTAAATACCCTGGGTATCAAATGTTAAGATGAATAGACAGTTGGATGGAAATTTCAGAGCTGAAAAATACAATAAATGAAATAAAAACTCATATGATCAATAGCAGAATGGAAGGACAGAGTAAAGAACCAGAGACCTGGAAGATGGAACAAAAGATATTACCCAGTCTGAAAAAGAGAAAGCACAGAGCCTCAGGAACTTGTGGAATTATCACAGATCATCTAATGTTCATGTTAGAGGAGACCCAGGAGAATAAAAAGAGAGTAATGCTAAAAAACAGTTCAAAGAAATAATGTTTAAAGACTTCTTAGTTTGGCAAAATGCATAAACCTATAGACTCAAGAAGTTGATCAAACCCCAAACAGGGTAAATACTCCCCACCAAAAAACCAAACAAGAAACATCTCAGAAAACTGAATATAATATGTTTGTTTGTTTATTTTTTTGGTACTGGGAATTGATCTAGGGGTGCCCTACCATTGAGCCACGTCTCCAGTCCTTTTTATTTTTAATTTATAGACAAGGTCTTGCTGAATTGTTTAGGACTTTGCTAAGTTGCCCAGGCTGTCCTTGAACTTGTGATCCTCCTGCCTCAGTTTTCCAGGTTGTCAGATGATGGGTGTGTGTCACCACGCCAGCAAGACGTAAATTTAAAAGCAGTAAGAGAGAAGTGGCACCTTACCCAAAGGGGAAGAATAGGTAGAATAACAGTTTTCTTATTCAAAACCATGGAAGCCAGAGTGATATAACACAACCTTTTCCAAGTATTAAAAGAGAAGAATTGTCAAGCCAGAATCCTATATCCAGGGAAAATATCCTTTAGGAATGAAGAGAAATCACTACATTCTGAGACAAAGGAAAACTGAAAGAATTTGTCACTAACATTCCTACCCAGAAAGATGGCCTTTTAAAGGAAATTCTTTGACTAGAAAGGAAATTGAAACTAAAGACAAAATCTTGGAATAATAAGGAGTAGAACATGGTGAGTGAAAACGTGTTCTTCTGTAGTAGACTTCCCCCAACAACCACAGACTACCAAATTTCAACCAGAATGAAGTAGATAACCCGAATTGGTCCTATAACCATTAAGGAAATGTAATTTGTAAAATTTAAAAGCTTCCAAAAGTTTTGTTGGAGGCCCAGATAGTTTTGTTTCTACCAAACATTTAGAGAAGCATTTAAACCAATTTCACACAGTCTCTTCCAGATAATATGAGGAAAGAAGACATATCAGTTCATTTTATGAAACCAATAATAAAATCTAAGATGATACCAAAAAAGAAAACTGCAGACCAGTGTCTCTCAGATAGATGTAAAAAGTCCTTCCCAAAATATTAGCATATAAAATGAATTACATATCATGACCAAGTGGGATTTATTCCTCACATGCAAGTCTGGCTCACTGTTGGAAGAATCTGTCAATAGGATCTGCCATATTTAAGTCATAGGCTGACAAAGAAAAATTACATGGTCATATAAATTTGTAGAAAAAGCATCCGACAAACTTCAACATCCACCCATGAGAACTCAAAAGAGGAACAAGGAACTTCATCAGTTTAATCGAGTACCTACCTCAAGAAATCCACAGTTAACATCATAATTAGTGGTGAAAGCCTGAATGTGTTCCCCTAAGACTGTTATTGAACATAAAGGTGGAAGCTTCCAACAGTTAAGTTAGGCAAGAAAAGACCATAAAAGACATATAGGGGCAGGGTTGTGGCTCAGTGGTAGAGCACTTGTCTAGCATGTGTGAGGCACTGGGTTTGATCCTCAGCACCACATGAAAACAAATAAATACATAAGTAAATGATTAAAAAAAAAAAAAAGCACAGCATTATTTTAAAAAATAAAAAGACATACATATTGGAAAGTCAGAAATAAAAGTGTCCCTATTTTCAGATGAATGTCTCATTGTCTTTGTTGAAAAACCCAAAGAATCTTAAATACAAAAACAAAACCCAAAGTGGAAAAAACCCACCTTGGATAAGTAAACTCAGAGAGGTCACAGGGTGCAAGAACTGTGTACCAAACTCAGTTCTGTGTCAGTACAGGAGAGTGAACATATGGACCCCAGCATTAAAAATAGCAAACCACTTAAAATTACTCAAAAGGAAAAATGAGAAATTGGTTTAAATTCAATAAAGCATGTATAGGGCTTGTATAGTAGAAACTGTAAAAGTTGTGATGAAGAAGAAAGATCTAAGTAGCGAGACATACTGTTTTGCATGGATTATAAATGTCAGACAGTGAAGTTGTCAGTTCTTCCCCATATTGTCAGGTCAGCATAATTGCTATTAAGATCCCAGCAGTGGTAGCATGTTTGAGGCCCTGGTTCAATCCCTGACACAGCAAAAAAATTTAAAATGAGGGGGGCGGGGGAAGAAAATAAGAATAACAAAAACTTAGCAAGCCTTTCTGTAGATAGAGGCAGGATTCTTATTTTAAAAGGTGTATCGAGTAACTGGGTGGTATAGCATGTGCCTAGCCTGCTTGAGGCCCTAGGTTCAATTCCCAGAACTACCACAAACAAACCCCACCACTCTTCTTCCTAAGATCTCTTTCTTCCACATTTATCAAAACAAGCCCCCCAAACAATCCCAAGTCAGGCCATGTTGCCTATTTCACTCTGTGCCACCCAGTGACCTTAGGCAGATACTCTCCAGAGTGGCTTGCTCTTCTTATCATTGTCAAGGGTCATTTGTGAGATGAAGAACTTGGGATCTGGGTTTTACTTCAACAGTGTTTTGAAACGAAACTTTTTTTTGCGGTAGTGGGGATCGAACTCAGGGCCTTGTGCTTGCGATGCAAGCACTCTACCAGCTGAGCTATCTCTCCAGCCCCGAAACAAAACTTTTTACAGCTAGGAGAATGTGAACGCAAGCTAAAATGTTTGCGAACCACATATCCAGCAAAGCACTTGCGTGT
Organism: Sciurus carolinensis; assembly: GCF_902686445.1. Taxonomy (NCBI): domain Eukaryota; kingdom Metazoa; phylum Chordata; class Mammalia; order Rodentia; family Sciuridae; genus Sciurus; species Sciurus carolinensis. The sequence goes on along the minus strand of NC_062229.1, from coordinate 51,313,479 downwards.
AGAACATCTAAGGAACTTGGAAAACTCAGTAGTTGAAAAATGAACAGCGACAACCACCACCCAGAACTCATCAAACCATTCAGTTAGAAAATGGGCAAAAGGGGCTGGAGTTGTGGCTCAGTGGTAGAGCACTTGCCTCACATGCATGGGACACTGGATTCGATCCTCAGCACCACACAAATAAATAAAATAAAGGTATTGTGTCCATCTACAACTAAAAAAAAAAAAAAAGAAAATGGGCAAAAGACAGGAACATTTTCTCTGTAGAGAATATACAATTCCTAGTGGCATCTGAAAAACTGCTCAATATTGTTAGATATCAGAAAATGAGAATCAATACCAGTACCCTCTCAGGGGCTAGAATAAAAACTAGTGATAACACCAAATGTTGGTGAGGATGCAGAGAAACTGGATCTGGATCACTCCTGCTTTGCTGGTGGAAATGTAAAGTGGCGTAGCCACACTGAAACACAACTTGGCAGTATCTTTCCAATCAAAACAACTGAAATCCCAGCTGCTCAGGAGGCTGAGGCAGGATTGTCACAAGTTCCAGGCCAGCCTCAGAAACTTAGGCTGAAAGGAACCTAGCAAGACCCTGTCTCAAAAAAAAAAAAAAAAAAAAAAAAAAAGGAGGCTGGAATGTGGCTCAGTGGTTAAGTACCCCTGGTACCATAAAACCAAAACAATACAACTGAACACGCAACTGTGATACAGTCCAGCAGTTACACTCCTTGGCATTTATCCAAGAAGTACGAAAGCTCATTATATAAGAAACCTTTTTCTTTCTGTACTGTCACAACTATGGGAGAAAGCTGTTTTGTTTACTCTCAGTACTTGACTTCTGGTTACCAAACTGATTTTTTTCTCATCTTGACCATTATTCCAATTCATTATTCAGCAACTGCGTGTCTTGTAATCCAGTTTGATTCTGTCACTGTCTGGAGGCAGCACAGGCACCTCAGGTTATGGGCTCAGTCCTTAACTGTCCCCATTGCAGACATTGGTCACAAGGGATGGATCCTTAAGTTCACTCACAACTTCTTTCTGACTTGGCTGTGACCACTTCCTCAGGTTGGATCAGCTGCTGTTGGGGCTCACAGAACTCAGGAAGCACTTACCTTTACGGACATCATAACCAGATAAAAATGGACACCCGATGAGGAGGTCTAAAGAGTTAGGTTCAAAAGGGTCCTAAGTACAGGAGGTTCTGTCCCTGCGGAGGTGGGGATGGGCCATCCTCTTGGCACGTGAATGTGTTCACCAACCTGAAGCTTACTGAACCTCTCATCTCAGGGATTTTTATGGAGCTGTGATCAATAATAATCTCTAGCTCCTCCTCCTCTTAAAAGGATGAAGGTAGGGCAGGGCTGAAAGTTCTAGGCTTCTAATGTCAGGTCTTTCTGGAGTCTAGCTCCCAGGTAGGAACCCACCAAAAGTAGCCTCATTACAACAAAAGATGCTCTTACCTAGGAAATTCCCAAAAGGTTTTAGTAGTCTTGTGTCAGGGACTGGGTTGAAGACCAAACATTGGAGCAGAAGGTACTCCTACACCTTTGCACCTGGGAGTTTTAGGAGCTCTGCGTCAGCAGCCAGGGGGAGATATTTACACATATTTACACATACAATTATTATTATTTCACATTTATGTTCTCACAAACCTATATCTGAAAACTGTTTATAGCAGCTTTGTAAGTAATAGCTAGAAACAGCCCATATATCCTGAATGATCAAACGATCCCCCCACATGGAATATTACTCAGCAATGAAAAATAAGTATTGTTATAAGCAGCAACCTAGATGAATCTACAGAGAATTCCTAATGTAACATACTTGAAGTGGTGAAATGGTAGAGATAGAGATGAAGATTAGTGGTTGTCAGGGGTAAGAAGAGGGTGGAGTGGGAGGGAAGTGGGTAAGACTGAAGAGATCAACATGAAGGATCCCTGTGGTGATATAGTATTCTGTGTCTTGATTCTGTCAGTGTCAATACCCTGGTTGTGATACAATACCTGGTTGTAGTGTACAGTATTATACTGTAAGTTTTGCATAATGTTAACCATGGTGGGGGGAACTGGGTAAAGGGTATTGTATCTTACCCCTGCATATGAATCTATTTCAAATTAATTCATTTGGTTATTTTAAAATAAAAAAATTGAATTGAAAAATGATTGAATATGATTTTTAAAAAACTTAATCAAGGGCTGGGGATATAACTCAGTTGGTAGAGTGCTTGCCTTGTAAGCCTAAGGCCCTAGGTTCAATCCCCAGCCCCTCAAAAAAAAAAAAAAAAAAAAAAAAAGAGGAGGTAAAGGAGCAGTAGAGCAACTACCCACTGGTCCTTCTACCTCTGTGGCACAAAGAGCCATCAACACTACCACATTCTGGTGGCAGTTATCAGGGCCCAGGACACCAAAGCAACTCCACCTCTGGGACTGTCCTCCCTAATCAGGGCTGGGCATGGGGGCTCCTGCCTGTAATCCCAGTAGGCTGGGAGACTGAGGCAGAAAGATCTTGAGTTCAGAGCCAGCCTCAGCAAAAGCAAGGCGCTAAGCAACTCAGTGAGACCCTATCTCTAAAAAAAATATAAAATAGACTGGAGATGTCGCTTGGTGGTTGAGTGCTCCTGAGTTCAATCCCTGGTGTTCCTCACCCCACAAATAAAAACAAAAAACACCAAAAAACAAAAACAATCCATACAGAATGGTGTTTGATGAAAAAATGAGCCTTCTACCCCCAACCCTCCCACATTGCTTCCCATAAGGCAAGCTCTGCCACTAGTTACCAAACACATTGTGTTTCACTGTTGTACGGACTCTTACCTGAATTGCCCTATTTCAGAATTGGGTGTTGCTTATTTAACACGGGCAAAAATAAGGCTTTGGACCTGTCTAATTATCCTGACCATGACAATCTGTCTGTCTCACATGGGATCTGCAGGGTGTGGTCCCACCTCTGTTCCCTGAGAGAGGCAAAGCAGTTGATGACCTGGCCCAGCTTATAACATGCTTGTGTAAATTCTTGACAGGAATTGAGCCCACTGGAAACATGGTGAAGCAGCCAGCCAAATTTACTGTGGACACCATTAGCGCTGGACAGGGAGATGTGATGGTGTTTATTGAGGACCCAGAAGGGAACAAAGAAGAGGTATGTTCTCTCCTGTCCAGAATCCCCTGGGCATCTTCAACAGGTTCAGGTTCTGTGCCTCTGTTTTCTACATTTTAGCTCACAATGAAAATGTTCCTTATCAAAAGGATACTGAAACTCACAGTGGTTAAAGCAACTTTCCTGAGAGCTATGCTTTGAAATGTAATAGAAATTGATTCCCAAGAGCACAGTGTTTATCAAATAAAGGATGCTTTGGATTTGGTAAAGGCCTTGTTAATTGAGGTGTTAGATACTGGTGATTCTTGCTCTCTTCACTTTCTTCCCACACTGACCTGTCTTCGGGTCCTTTTGTAGGACCTTTACTCATGCTATTCTTGCTGTTTACATATTTTCTTAGGACTATATTTTATTGGTAGCATTTAGCACAATCTGAAATTCTAAGCTTACTTATATACTGTCTGTTTTTCCCTCTGGGCCAGAGACATGCCCAACTTGCTTATTATTTTATCTGGCATTTCATAAGCTCTTAATAACTTCTGATCCGATAAAGGTTTGCGTTACTTGCTTCATGTTCTCCCTCACCTGGAGAGTGCCAACCCTGAGATGATGAGTCTTGCATTGGCGCCGTCTGGTCTTATTGCTGTGACTTTGGGCTGCCTCTCTCCTGGCACCTTCTGCAGGAATGGTGGGACAGGAAATAGCAAGCACCTCCAGGATTCCTGAGCTGCCCGCTTGCTGCAGGACCTGGCTGGCGCAACATGCTCTTTACTTACTCCTGGCACCTTCTCTAACTAATTTTCATCTTCCCTTCCAGGCACAGGTGACTCCTGACAGTGACAAGAACAAGACATACTCTGTGGAATATCTGCCCAAGGTCACCGGACTACACAAAGTAAGAATAGGCACCATGGCTCTAGCTCGGGCTGCTCTTTGGGCTTTTTTTTGATATATGCACAAGAGATCTTAGGAAGTGGAGTGTTTTTTGGGTGGTGGTACTAGGTTTGATCCCAGGACCTCTCACATGCTGGGCAGGCACTCCACTGAGCTTCACCCACCCCCAGCACAGAAAGAGTGGCTTTCTTGAGCTAACTTAGGTTTTTTGTTTTGTTTTGTTTTGTTTTTTTTAAGATGTTGATAGACCTTTATTTTATTCATTTATTTATATGTGGTGCTGAGAATTGAACCCAGTGCCTCACGCATACTAGGCAAGCACTCTACCACTAAGCCACAACCCCAGCCCCTAACTTCAGGTTTTTGAAATATCCATGCTCATTGTAGAAAAATTTGAAATCCCTGTGAATCTATCTTGAGATATTAGCCATTGTTGAAACCCCACAGGCGAGTTCTATGTAATGTCATAAGATCTAACTCTACCTCATGGGGCTATTGAATGCCTGGAGTGTGGATGCTACAGTGACTAAGCGATGGGCCCTTAGTGCTTTCTCGAAGTTCCCTTGGAGGTAATCTGAAGGATCTGTCTACACTGAGGGATTGAGGAGCCCAGCTAACTATAGCAGAGGAAGTGGCCCATTCAACACTGGGGAAATGACTGGGATGGAGCCCCCAGGCTCTTCCCCTCAGCACCTAGAGTTCTGTCTGAGATGGTATCCACGTGGCCTGGAGGGCAGGACCTTAGGCAGCCTGTGTTGTAGGAGAGTTGGATGATGAAGGAGTGTGCCCTTTGTTGAAAGAAAGCTCTCAACAGCACGCCACGGCCAATCCCTGTGTACCAGGCCCATATTGAGACATAGATGCTACTCACTACCTTGGGCTTTTGTGAATTCACCTGGAACTCTGACCTTAGGTTCTTCTTATACTCTTAGAGCGTCATGAATTTGGAAAAAAAGAAGTATTACAGGGAAGCATTTATGATGTCATTCTTTCATTCCAGCCAGTATGGGTTCACATGAAACCCAACCCAAATCTCTTGAACAATTTCAATAATGAGAACTATGACTCAAGTTGCAGATGGAAATTATTGTATTTTGTCTCAAATCCATGTATCTAAGAATGATCTTGTTCCCTTGAAAAACACTTTGACACTGGATTTGGAATCTTACAGTGCATTAAATTCTGGAGGAATAGTCGCCTGTTCTGCAGCCCTCTTTACATGTCTAGAGATTCATGTATAAGTGGTTATTAAGGACTGGGGTTGTGGCTCAGTGGTAGAACACTTGCCTAGCATGTGCGAGGCACTGGGTTTGATTCTCAGCACTGCATATAAATAAAGAAAAATAATAAAAGTCCATCAACAACTAAAAAAATAATTAAAAAATAAGTGGTTATTAATTTCCTATTAGAAAGGCTAATTGCAGCTGGTTTGTGTGTGTGTATTTTGCTAAAGGCATGACATCCCAGACATAGCCTGAGGCCAATGGGGTCGGTGTGGTCCCCACTGAAGCTGCTTTACTTGCTCCTGGTTTCAGCTCTTTTTGTGTGTACACTCTTGAGAAGGTGGAAAGAAGGTCATCCGTGCATGAGACTTGCTAGTTGTCTTTGAGGCATGGAGAAGAAATTAAAGGAATTGTAGCTCACCTATTTGTCATTTGCAGGTCACAGTCCTCTTTGCAGGACAGCACATCTCCAAAAGCCCATTTGAAGTGAATGTTGACAAAGCCCAGGGAGACCCCAGTAAAGTCACTGCAAAAGGCCCAGGGTTGGAAGCTTCAGGAAACATTGCCAATAAGCCCACCTACTTTGACATCTATACGGCAGGTAATGTGCCATTTCTCCATGGATTGGACTTTTGGGCTTTCTTCCAAAGCCTGAATTACAATCCTCAGGAACTTGAAGGCTTGAGATACCCTACCTCTTGTCTTTGAGATGGAACAAACAACAAAAATAACTTTTTCAAAAGTGTGAGTTGTGTTTTTCAAAACAAGCTTTTCTTTTTGAAAGACTTATCCTCAGATTTCACTTTGATTAATAATTGTTTTCTTTATGAGTGTCTGACTTCACCAAATTTTCCAAAGACACTAAAGTTTAACAGTCATCTACGAGACCAAATTCTGTGCAAGGTCTTATAGGAGGACAAGGAATAAATAAGACATTGTCTTGAATTTGTTGGTTTTCTTTTCAATGTAGAAAACAGAAATCAGAAAAATGTGAAAAAGGATAAGTTCAGTACTAGCCCCCACCCCAAGATAACGTCTGTGAACACCTTGGTGTGACCTTCCCAAGTACCTCTCTGCCCCTTTTGTTTGCACTTTGCACTGGTCAATAGTGAGCTTTCTGAGAGGGGGAACTTGGACTTATGAAATGCTTGCTCTTTCACAGGAGCTGGCGTGGGTGACATTGGTGTTGAGGTGGAAGATCCCCAAGGGAAGAACACCGTGGAGTTGCTTGTGGAAGACAAAGGAAACCAGGTGTATCGATGTGTATATAAACCGCTGCAACCTGGCCCCCATGTGATCAAGGTCTCCTTTGCTGGGGACACCATTCCCAAGAGTCCCTTTGTGGTGCAGGTTGGGGAAGGTGAGTGCCAGGGTGGCCAAGTACATCTGCTTCTGGCATAGATGCTGACAGTGTATGCTTGGCCTCTGAGGCCTTGAAAGTGATTGAGGCCTGACTCTGAGCTGTCCTCTCTTCTCCTTCTGCCAGATCCACTTCAGTGGGAAATGACTTCTTTTCCTCAGTATGTTAATACTAATACAGTTTTCTGTCACTGTAACAAAACACCTGAGATAATAAAATTAATAGGAGGAAAAGTTTACATAGAGGAAAGGGTCACTGTTTCAAAGGTTGCAATCTCTGATTGCTTGATCCTGTTGTCTTTGGGCCTGTGGTGACACAATATATCATGGTAGGAGTGTGTGGCAGAGGAGCTGCTCCCCTCATGGTAACTGGGAAGCAGAGAGAGACAGTAGGGGACTGGGATCCCAGTATCCCCTTCAGGGACACATCCCCAGTAACTCCCACTAGGTCCCACCTCTTAAAGGTTTCACCATCTCCCAATAGTGCCACAGGTTGGGGACCAAACTTATGGACCACATTGGGGGACATTTTAGATCCAATCCATAGCACAGATTGAGCATCCCTAATCCAAAAATATGAAATCTGAAATGCTTCAAAACCCAAACAGTTTTAAAAACTGACATGATACTCAAAATAGTTTCAGATTTTTGGAGCTGTTTGGATTTTCTGATTAGGAGTGTTCAACCAGTAAAGTCAATGCAGACTTCCCACAAACAAACAAAACAACAACAGAACCCCCCTGAAATCTGAAATGGTTTTGGTCCCAAGTATTTTGGAGAAGGGATGCTCAATCTGTATCTTTTACAAGCCACACATAGACCAAAGTATTAGCTCATTTAATGGGTTAACTCCTCAAAACACTCCTACAGAGGAGTTGGCACCTATGACTGAGTTGGCAGCGGCAGGTGCCCTGCAGCCTCCATCACTTGACATTGACTGACTGCCAGGCACTTAACATGACTGCATCTAATTGCCCACCAGCCCATGTACTACAGGTGTTGTTACTAGTGCCAGTTTGCAGGTGGAGACACTGAGGCGTGGCTTATACGAGGTATCAGCACTGTGAGGTATCACTAAGAGTAGCTGTGTGGCCTCTGTGAACCTGCCGTTAACCACTCTGCTAAACTTCCTATGCAACCAGGAGCACATATTTTCCTCTAATGTTAGACTTTCTCCTTCTGACTTGGTTGCTCTTTTTTTTGTTTTCCAACTCTGCTGCCTTTTCTAACCAATACTTGCCTTTCCCTGTTCTGTCCTCCGCATCTGCGTCTGCAGACTTGGCTTCCTCTTCCGAATCCTGCCTCTGGGCCAGCCTGGACCCCGAAGCTGTTGGCTTCCTAGTTGCGAAAACTGGGCCAGAGGCTTTTGCTTGGTAAGGGCTGGTTGGGTGGGGTGTCTGTGCCAGTTCTTTGTGCTTCTTGTGAATATCAGCTGAGTCTGTGCTGTTAGTGTGAGTTTGTTTCAGGAAATTCCTGTGTAGGCGTTATTATAAATTGTGCAGCCAGACCCTAAACTTATTCTCTAATTGCATTTAAACATACCTAAGGCTCTGCAGGAGGCAGAAGATCTGATGGTTTCCTTCAAACTCTGCAACAACACTTATTGTTTACATGAATGGAGCAGTTACCCTTTTGATGTTGAGGCTTCTGCACATATTCAGAATTTCCATGAGTATATGTTTTAAGACACATTTAAACCTTCTGAGGAAGTCCTGTCATCCTGTTGTGACTTACTTCTGGTGTGACCATCTTTTCTCCCTTTGATAAAGAAAAAAACAAAAACTTGCAACATGTTCAAACAAAACTTTTTTTGATATAAGGCATGAAAGAATTTGGAACAGTGTTCGTAACTCAACTAGTGTTTCCCAAACTACTCTTACTCATGGACTATTCTTCGTATTTCTGGCACATCCATTTCACCCATCACTTATATTATGCAGCATTTAATCAATAGACTTTCTCTTTGGATTTTTCTACCCTCCACTATAGTGATTTTATATGAAAAGAATCTTAGCCAGGTATGGTATATCAAACCTATAAATCTACTTATACGGGAGGCTGACAGGAGAATCACCAGTTTGAATACAATCTGGGTAACTTAGCAAAACCCTATCTCAGAATAAAATAATGTAGTTCAGTATTAGAGCACAGTACATTGTACCACCTCCTGCCCAGTTACCACCCAGTTAATCCCTATCAGGGGATTAATGCACTGATCAGGTTAAGGTTCTCATAACCCAATCATTTCACCTCTAAACTTTCTTGCATTGTCTCACACATGAGCTTTGGGGGGACACATATCTGAATCATAACAGTGCTACCATAAACTTCCACCTACAGTTTCTCTAACTCCAAGTGTGCCTCTTCAGGGAGCAGGGTTTTGCCTACTAACCAGCTGAGGATATTGCAGGGAGGAGGAGCCAGATGAGGACTCATCTTCCTTCCACCCAGCAGAGAGTCTCTTCTTCTGGAGCCTGTGAACCCTAGTGTATAGAGAGTGCTGTCACATGTGCAATGTGAGATTTGGAAAAGAAAAGCCACTTAATAGATAACAGGACATTGCCCTCATTCATTTCCCATATCTATTTGATGAGAAGGTTGCCCCTGCTGGGCAAAGATGACCTAGGGCACAAAGGTGTCTTGTCAAACTTCTCACTAACTCATGGAGTAGTAGTTTTATGGACTTCTCATGTAAGAAATGTTAGAAGCTACCTTAGTCCTTAACTTTTAGGTAGACCCAGAAATCAAGTCAGGAGTGTGGCATTTACTGCTGATTCTTGCTTTTGTGGCTTTTCATTGCCAAGGGCCTTGTAACAGCCAGCACTGAAAGGTCTGCTGAACTGGTCTCTTTTGGCTCTCTGTTGTTTTGTCTGGCTGTTCATGTGGTGGACAACAGCAATGATTAGACCTTTAGAAATGGCTGACCCAGGGTTTGGAACACAGATATTTTCAAGCACTATATTTTCTAAGTCAACTTGAAAAAGTCTAGCCTTCCCAATTACTGGGCCCTTGAGAATGGCAATGAGGTTTGAATAATGTCCAGCATTCAGTCCTAACCTCCCCCTACCCTGTGAAAGGCTAAATGCCAGGACTCAGGAGCACAGTGCAGATTTGCTGCATTCTCCTGTTTTTATTGCCAAAGTAACTTTCCCCAGCCTTCTGTGGTGTGGTTGGACAAGGTTACGCTGTGTCCTTCTTTGCTGGTTAGAGTGCTCCCTGAATGGCACCCCTGGTTTTGGGCAACTGCTGCATATTCTTTGTGCAAAGCAAACATTTTTTTGGTGGGTGGCTCCAAGTTACCTTGGCTTTTTCATCTGTGCCTAAAGACTGAAAGGTAGAACTGTTGTCCAAACTGTGCTTGCAGCCTGCAGTCCAAATGCCTGCCGGGCCAGTGGCCGAGGCCTGCAGCCCAAAGGTGTCCGCATCCGGGAGACTGCAGACTTCAAGGTTGACACCAAAGCTGCTGGAAGTGGAGAGCTCAGTGTGACCGTGAAGGGTCCTAGTAAGTGCTCCTTTCTTTCTCCATCTCAGGTGTGGTTTTGTCTAATTTTTCAATCATGGTATTTTGGATTTCACCCCACGTCCAGATTGATTTATCCCAAAGAACCATAACAAAGATTTGAGACTTTCTGGCTTCCATGGGTAAAGGAGCAGAAATTGATTAGTATTGTCTGCCCTGGATATGGGCTAGAACTGTGGGCGACTTGATAGCCTTACATAATGTTAACACTTCTGGGAGTAGAGAAAGTGGTGAACGAGTTAGGGAAATGTTGCTGTGGGAACAACTTGAAGTGATCCATTTTTTCTTTGAGGATACCTAGCCCCTGAACAGAAGGTTCTTAACTCAAGATCACATAGCTTGTAGGCATCTGAACTGCATTTCAAACTCAGTCTCCAAGGCTGATGATTTCCCCAATACAGGTTGCATTTTATTGACTGAAATTACGTCAGTTACTACAATTAGTGCTTCTAGAAGGGGAATCATATTCTCCCAGTTGAAGTTTTCTTTGTAGATAAATACATGGAAGGCAACTTAAACCCAGCGGCCCATTCTTTACTCCCTCTTTTGGGGAGGAAGATAGGAGACGTGAGGTTGAGTATCTTCCCTGTTCACAAGTTTTCCCCTGGAACAGAAGCACTTCTGCATTTCTGGTTGCAAGTATAGTTTACTGGTGGGTTTTTCTCACCTTCTGTGATGCCATCAAATTGGGGCAGAAGGGTTTGAAGTTCCAAAAAGTTAATGTTTGATCTCAGAGCACCAAGTTTTGGAGCAGAATGTGCCCTGAGGACATCCAAGGTTCTAGACTGCCCAGATCTGGAGTCAAGCTATGCTGCGGCTACCCTCCCTCCCAGCTTGTTGCAACAGGAGTCAGGGAGACATGTTTTCCTGACCTTGGAGACTTGCTTGACTCAACGGCTTTCCTGGCCAAACCTCAGGGCTCAACATAAAACAAGTTCCTGCCTGATGGCTGGGCCTGGGGTTTGTGGTGTAGCATTTAAAACCCATCTTCTCATAGATAGCATACACAAGGGCTTTATGGCTTTCGTTGTCCAGATTTAGCAAAAAAAGGAAAAAAAAAAAAAAAAACATATCCTGGGATGCATGATTCAAACCAAATACTCATAAAGGTTCTCCCTCCCCAGTGTTTGAGGGAGGCTGGAAGGGTAACTATTGGGAAATGTTGAAATGTAACTAGATTTCTCTTTGCATAGATCCAGGAGGTTCAGCACCTCAGTGCCCTCATAGCTGAGAGAACTGTCCAAAGCCACTTTGCTATGCAATCTTCCATTTCTTTATACTTTGAAGCAGAGATGGGTCTGCTTTTAGCTTTGGAGTTCTCTCCCAGATTTTTTAGGGTCTGACACTCTGCAGTGGCCCACTTGGTTCTTAGATGGCTTGTGCCTTATGGATATCACTACCTTTCTGTTCTTATCATCATTGTGAGGCTAGGATTGCTATGGAAAGATTGTGTGCTTCCTTCCCACAGAGGGCCTGGAGGAGCTGGTGAAGCAGAAAGGCTTTCTGGATGGCGTCTATGCATTTGAGTATTACCCCAGCACCCCAGGGAAGTACAGTGTTGCCATCACTTGGGGGGGACACCACATTCCAAAGAGGTGAGTCCTGGAATGGTGATGCTGGGGATGCATCTTCTCCCGAGGTATACTCTGCTCAGGGTAGACTCACAGGCTGCTGCTTCCCAGACTGCAGGAAAGAAAGAGATCTCCTTTGTCAAAAGCTGCCCCCACCCCTGCTCCAGCCTAGCAGCACACAGACACTTGGCTTGTTCTCAAAAGCAGCAGAAAGTTGCTGTGGTTTCAGCTGCCTTACTTTAAATCAAATGCTGGTGGTTCAGGGCTAGTGGGAGGCAGGGAAGCCAGAAGGCGGTTATAGAGAGCAATGGACTGTGTGTGTACACCCTCGTATAAACCGAGATTCTCTTTTTTCAATGAATGCCTCTGTTCACAAATGCCACGGAGGCACAGTCTGCTATGGTTTACATTAAAACCATCTACGTGAGTGCTGTCAGGGACCAAGGGACACTGTCTACAGCTTTGCTTTGTGGGCAGTGAAATTTCCACTCTGCACTCAAGTGTTTTCCAGCTCTCCTGGGGGCAGCTTTACATTCTGAATAGTTTAGTTTGCCTCGAGAAATATTCGAACATTACAGTAGGCCCCCTTATCCATGAGGGTTATGTCCTAAAACTCCCAGTGGATCTCTGAAATGCAGGTCATTGCCAAGCTATATATTCTTTGTTCTTTCCTAGACATACATACCTGTGATAAGTTTGATTGATAAAATAAGCATATTAACAGCAGTAATTAATAAAATAGAAATAATTATAAAAACATACTGTAATAAAAGTTATATGGATATAGTCCTTCTGAAAGTATCTTCCTGTGCTGTGCTTACTCTTTTTGTGCTAATGTGATAAGGTAAAGAGAAGGATGTAGGTTTCCTAGCATAGCATTGGCTACTGTTGACCTACTGATACGTACTTTGGATTGCATTTGACTGCATGTAATTTTTAGAAAATGATGCCAAGGATAAGTGGGGACTATTGTATAGAGTTCTTAGTGTTTAGGCAGACTTTTAAAAAACTTCCCACAACAAAGTTAAAGCATGTTTGTTTGCACATGTGATAAAACCTGTTGTGCTAGTCAGCTTTATGTCGCAGTGACCAAATTACCTGACAAGAGCAACTTAGAGGAGGAAGCTTATTTTGGGATGGTGATTTCAGAGGTTTAGTCCATGGTTCTGGGCCTGAGGTGAGGCAGAACATCATGGTAGAAGGTTATGGTGGAGGAAAACTGCTTAGCTCATTGTAGCCATGAACCAGAGAGAAGACAGTCAAGGACACAGGGACAAAATACATAATCCCCACAGCACACCCTCATTGACCTACTTTCTAACTATGCGTCACCTTCCTACAGTTACCACCCAGTAATCCATGCAAATTTAAAAAAAGAAAATATTTTTAATTTTTTAGATGTTTATAGACCTTTATTTTATTCATTTATTTATTTGTGGTGCTGAGAATTGAACCCAGTGCCTCACACATGCTAGGCAAGTGCTCTATCACTGAGTCACAACCCCAGCCCTCATTTGAATTATTAATCCATCATCTTATAGCTAATAAGGTTATAACTCTAATAATCTAATTATTTCACCTCCTGTGTTAATGCAGGAACTTTTGGGGCACACTTCATATCTAAAACATCCCACCTCTTCAACCTATTTTTCTTGTTATAGCAAAAGTAGGATATGGAGAAGACTGGGCTTTTTTTTTTTTCTCTCCAGGGCTTATGTTCTGGAGAGACCAGCAGGATATGCAAGGACTGAGGCTTGAGTGCCATCCCAGTGGCCCCTGAGCTCCCGAGGCAGCCACATTACATTATATTGTTGACATAATAATGGCTTTGGGGGGGACCTTTGTGGAGGAAGAGTTTGCCTGGAGTTTGGGACTCCTGGTGAAAGGATCAGTAAGTGGGAAGAATGTGTGTTAAGAGTTTTTAGCTGTAGTCAGTTCCTTCATCACTCTTCTTTAATGTCGCTTCTAAAAAAAGAAAAGAAAAGAAAAAATGTCGCTTCTATTCCCTTCCTTCTAGCCCCTTTGAAGTTCAAGTTGGTCCTGAAGCAGGCATGCAGAAAGTCCGTGCTTGGGGCCCTGGCCTCCATGGTGGAATTGTCGGGAGGTCAGCAGACTTTGTGGTGGAATCCATTGGCTCTGAAGTGGGGTCTCTGGGTAAGTGGAAGCAGCTGACCAGCAGCTTCTGGATGGCTGAGGATTATAGGGCATGGGGTGTCTAGTGTTAGGCTGGGTGTGGGGGCCTTGTCCAACCTCAGCACCCTTAGCTTCCTGACCTCCTAACCACTCAAGGCCTTCTCTGGGTGCTACTATACAAATCCAGTTCTCTTTTTCCTCTTGTCTTTCCAGTTTCTACTGCCTCTGGTACCAGTATTTATTCATCTACTAGACATTGAGGGCAGAGGCCTTGTGTGGGTATTATGCCTAAACAGTTCTTGGAACATAGTAATCACTTAGCAAATATTGTTGACTGCCCTTAGTTTAGATGAATGAATGAATGAGTGAATTTTGCCAAAATTTAAAATTTGGAAACTAAATATTCTGTGGACCATAATATATTTTACATACACATCCAACTTTATATATGATCATTTAAGATTAGGATTCAGCAAATCTTTTCCATAAAGGGCCAGATAGCAAATATTTCGTGGACTGTTAAGGTCTTTGTCACAAATATGTGACTCTACCATTGTAACCTAAAAGCATCTGTAGAAAATATGTAAATGACTATGGTCCTGTTCCAGTAAAACTATATTTATAAAAATCAACAGCCAGATTTGGCCCTTGAATGATTTAATGACCTATTATATTATAGTTTAGTGACCATTTTAGGTAAAGCAATTAGCAAAAAAGGGAAAAATTAAAAATCATATTTAATTTTCCATACTGGAAAGAGGAATCATCTTGGTATATTCTTCTCGTCTGCAGATAGTATCTTTTGGTATATCTATCCAGACTTTTTTCACGTACGTACGTATACAAACATTGATTTGCCACGTAAACTGAGCTATCTAGGGGAAGTCTTTATATTTTTATGCATCAGATAAATATGGGGTATGCCTTCCATTTTCTGTGGCTCCCATGGAATTCCATTGTATGGATCTATCTATTGTTGGGCTCTCCAGTTATTTCCAGGATTTGCTCTATAAACAATGCTGAGTGCATATTCTCAGTTATTTCCTTTAGATAAAAACCCAGAAGAGGTTTTGTTCAGGCAACAAGTGGGTGTCACTTTAAGGCTTTTGGCACGTCTTACCATATTACCAACAGAAAATTTTGCTGGTTCACACCCAACCCCCCCCATTAGATGATGTAAGAAACAAGTATATCTAATCAACCCTTCCATCTCCAGTAAAACCTGGTGACCTTGGTTTTATGGAAAAGGAACACAAACAAATTTTATTTTTCTGGCCAATGCTTGGCTTTTGGGGAGACAGAGGAAATGAACTGGTGGTAACAGAATAGATGCTTCCTGCCATGTAACCAGGCTGGCCTTTCCACCCCATCCCCAGGATTTGCCATTGAAGGCCCTTCCCAGGCAAAGATTGAGTACGATGACCAGAATGATGGATCATGTGATGTCAAATACTGGCCCAAAGAGCCTGGAGAATATGCTGTCCACATCATGTGTGATGACGAAGATATCAAGGACAGCCCATACATGGCCTACATCCACCCTGCCACAGGAGACTACAACCCAGACCTGGTGGGCTGCCTATCCTGTTCGGTCCTGTCTTCTCTGGCCCTGGCACTCCCTTAGCTCCCAGGCCTGCAGAATTGCCATAAGCAGCATGGCAGAGAAGGACTTTTGAGATTTTAGGAAGGGAATGGGTCTAAATTTGAATTCTGCTGGTACTCTTAGCATTTCGTAATGTTGGACAAGTAATTTACCTCCCCGATTCTTGGCATCTTCCGCTATAAAATGGGGATGATGGGAGCAGGGTCTACTTTCTAGAGCTTCTGGGATAATTCAAAATCACATGCAGAAAGATAGCTGTTAGCACAATACCCGACCTGTGTAGGGGGCTCCACAGCTGCTAATTTCTTGCAATCTGGAGCATCCTATTTCAATCTTACCACTTTCTGTAGTTATCATTTCAAGGTGCTCCATAGATAAGGGTTTTTTCCCCTCAGCTCCTCTTCTCTCACATTGGATCAGGGTTTCCAAGGCCTTCCTCTCAAGCCTTTAGTAGGTTGCTAATCATCAAGTCTGAGCCAAGCCTTCAAATAGGTGACCCCATATCCCCTGTGTGCTGATTTTGACCTCTTTGGGGCAGTTCTGCAGAGGCTGAGGTCAGTTTGGGCTGGTGACTACCTTTCTTCAACTAGCTGCTAGTCCTTTGCTTCCTGGTGGCTGCAGATTTTTGGACTCTTATCTCTGTTGAAAGGTTTTGAATTTCCTCAAAGTGAGAACATTGAAACTGGGCATGGCTGAAGGTTCCTGCCCCACTTACTACAAGTTCTGTCAGAATAAGGAAGGGGACCTGGACTGGTTTGGCCCTGGTTTTAGAGTTTTCATGGAAGGTTAATGATACTATTTATCTTTAAGTTACGGCCTATTGTAGCATTTTACTTCCTGTAACCATCCTGTTACATGGATACCATAAAATCAGGCGCAAATCATTTTGTTCTCCCCTTATTTACAGGTTATAGGGCCTTATTTGGGGCATGGTACAGAAAGAGAATAATATTGTTCCTTTCCCCCAGGTCCAAGCTTATGGACCCGGTTTGGAGAGATCTGGGTGCATCGTCAACAACCCAGCTGAGTTCACCGTGGATCCTAAGAATGCTGGAAAAGCTCCCTTAAAGATATTTGCTCAGGTAAATTTTAGGAGGCCACCTGTGCAGGTAATTGTCAGGTTGAAAGTAATGGAAAGAGATGTGGCTCAGTGATAAAGCACCTCTGGGTTCAATCCCCAGTACCCTGATGCCCCCCAAAAAAGTGTTATGGCAGGTCACTCAATGTACCTGATCCTCAGTTTTCTCATCCACACATTGAGAATGATCAGAATACTATCTCATGGAGTTACATGAGGATTAAATGAGACTAACATAAAGCAGGGTGTTTTTCATGATCTTTATGATTTGTATTCTGTGGAAAGATGTGTTGATTGTTTCAGACTACTCTGTAATATCGTTCAGTTTGACTGAATCGACTTAGGTCTTGTTAGGAAGTTTGTAAACAAAATAAAAAAATGTTTAATTTAATTGGAATTGGCCAAAAGAATTAAAAACAGAAATTGAAATTTAAGAAGCATTGAGTAGCTATGGCTTTTTGGCGGCTGGGGGCAGATTTGCTCTTAATAATTAAAAATAAGTAAACAGACACGTGACACGTGCCTGTAGTCCCTGCACTTGAGTGACTGAGGAGAAAGGATCACTTGAGCCCGGGAGTTTCAATCAACCTAAGCAACATGGTGAGACCCCATCTCAAAAGCAAACAAATAAAAAAAAACTCACAAAGTAACAACAAATAAAAAACAGGCATGTAATATTTTGTCAGATGTTGTCATTGTATTGCGAGAGCTAGCATTTTGTGGTTGCTCCATCAAGTTTTTTTGGGTGAATGTATGGTGACCTGGTTTGGTGGAGACCATGTGACTATGTGAAAGACACCTCTATTCCTAGCTCTGGCTCTTTTACAGGATGGAGAAGGCCAGCCCATCGACATCCAGATGAAGAACCGAATGGACGGAACATATGCCTGCTCATATACCCCTGTTAAGGCCATCAAGCACACCATTGCCGTGGTCTGGGGTGGTGTGAATATCCCAAACAGCCCCTACAGGGTAGGTTGTGGGGCAAATCCTGGCTGATGTATGAAAAAACTTGGCTGTTCACCAGGTCTGGACTCCACATGGCGAGACCCATCCTTGGTGGACCTTGAAGCGGGGCATGGTCTAGGCTGCCCCAAAGGACTGATTTCTAACCATGTTTTGCTGGGTCCATGTGGAAGAGTATTTGATGACTTTCTTCATGTCTTCTCTAGGTCAACATTGGGCAAGGAAGCCATCCCCAGAAGGTTAAAGTGTTTGGACCAGGTGTGGAAAGAAGTGGTCTGAAGGCAAATGAGCCCACTCACTTCACAGTGGACTGTACTGAGGCTGGGGAAGGTGAGATTGTGCTTCCCTCAACCCTGTGAGTGTTGCTGTTTGAGAAAAGAAGTTTTTGTAACTTTTGGAGGGCCAGCGAACTTTGAGCCAGGAAGTAGTCCCTCTGCCTAGGTGACTGTTCACCTAATGAACACTGTGTTGGTTCCTTGGTGACTCATCCTTCCTAATCCTCCATCCCTTTTCCGAAGCCCTAACTTACCACCTTCCCTTTCTTACTTAGGTTTTCTACTGGAAACTTCCCTATTGCTCTTTTAGGGTGTTAGCTTGAGCTACAAGTGATGCAAAGGACATGTTGTTTCTTGCAAACTGGTGCTAATAAACTGGTCTCTTCTAGGTGATGTCAGTGTTGGCATTAAGTGTGATGCCCGGGTTTTAAGTGAGGATGAGGAAGACGTGGATTTTGACATTATTCACAATGCGAATGACACGTTTACAGTCAAATATGTACCGCCTGCTGCCGGGCGATACACCATCAAAGTTCTCTTTGCATCACAGGTATGTGTTGGGGCCTGGGAGGAAACAGAGGAAAGTGGGCCTGAGTTCTTTGAGGCTACCTGTTTGTGTATCTCCTTTTGGGTTTTTTAGCAATAAGGAAGGTGTCTTGAGAATTTCACTCTGATTTTCTCTGGTTCCTTAAAGTCAAAAAGGGGGAAAAAATTAAATTGTTGCCACTTTCTAAAAGAAGTCAATGGTTAAAAGCGGGTTCTAGAAAGAGACTGTTAAAAGCTATCTCAAGGAACTGGCGTTGTAGCTCAGTGGTAGAGCACTTGCCTGGTACCTGTGAGGCAATGGGTTCCATCCTCAGCAACACATATAAATAAAATAAAGGTATTGTGTCCATCTACAACTAAAAAAAAATTTTTTTAAAAGTGGTATCTCAAGATTTTGATTAAAATATAGCTTCTAGATATTCTACTTAGGCCTGTTTGAAACCTCTGTGCTTTTTTTATTTTATTTTTTTTGCGGTGAGCTGCATCCCAGCCTTTTTTATTTTTAGACAGGGTCTTGCTTAGTTGCCTAGGGCCTCATTAAGTTGTTGAGGCTGGCCTCAAACTTGCTACACTCTTGTTTGACCCTCTCCAAATCACTGAGATTTCAGGTGTGCACCACTCTATTAAAATTTTATACAGAGAGGTGTTTTGAAGTGTTAGGTTTATGGCAGTGATGATAGGGTGATCAGTACCCTGAAACGAGATTCTGAAATCCTGATAATTACATTTGCATAAAAACAGGAACCTCAGGAGAACATTCTGTGCCTAAATGTAATGGTCTTGAGTTGACTTCAGTTAACTTATTCTGCCTTTATCCTGATAGTCTGTAACTTTCTTTTTGAAGAATAATAATCTATTTCTATTTATTTCCTTGTAGTTCCCAAACATTAATTCTAAACTATCCCTGGAGGATATTTCCTTCCCCTGTCTTCATAATTGTTCTCAGTTTTGGTTTTATTCTGGGTTGTAGTTTTTCATCCTCAGTACCTAACACCCAGTGTTAAAGGATCAGAGTCTTCAGTTCTGTTGATATTGTCAGGATCCAGGCGTTAGCAAGGACCTGTCATGGTCTTATGTGATACTAGGGTATGCAGACTTCTCTGGCAGTCAGAGAAGTTGGCTTACCACCCGCTGAAGTATATGTCATGCTAAAGTTTGTCCTTTGCATCTGGGCAGAAGGCTAAGCTGGCAGTTGCTCAGGGGGCTTTCCTTCTGACACCATGTCTCTGCTACAGGAAATTCCTGCCAGCCCTTTCAGAGTCAAAGTTGACCCTTCCCATGACGCCAGCAAAGTGAAGGCAGAAGGCCCGGGCCTCAGCAGAGCAGGTAAGAAGGCATGGGTGAGGCTGTCCTGGGCCTTCTGTGGCCAGTGGCATTGGGGATGTTTGGTTGGGGCCTGGATAACTTATGTCCATAGATGGTTCTGATGTGGCAGGGGGATTGCACCTGCCTGAGCCATGGACTGGCCTAGTTATTGGCTGGCTGCCATGGTGGAATGGTACTATTGAACCTGTCAGACTGGTTCTAGAAGTGTCTGAGACCTGTCTGCCAGCCCTGTCTCCCCACTTCACGGTATGTCCTTCCAGGTGTGGAAAATGGAAAACCAACCCACTTCACTGTTTTCACCAAGGGAGCCGGGAAGGCCCCACTCAACGTGCAGTTCAACAGCCCCCTTCCTGGTGACGCCGTGAAGGATGTGGATATCATCGATAATTATGACTACTCTCACACCGTTAAATACACGCCCACTCAGCAGGTAGAGTCCTTCTTGTCCCCTTCCCTGTTGACCAGGCCCCTTTCCAGGCAGTGCTGTGCCTTGGACCTAGGAGGAGTGATTTGGTGCTTGTGGAGGTGCTTGGCTGCAGGAGGTGGCTCCTCTTGCCTTTTGTGTGACCCTCTGGGAGAGCACTGACTACAAACCCATGCAGTGCCTGAAGAAGAACCAGGAAGCCAGTCCCACATCTCCACCTCCATTTGGGGATTTGTCAGAGCAGTGCTGAGTTCTTGATGTTTAGGACCCAACACGTAACCCTTAACCACACACACACACACACACACACCCGCCTTCCCTCTCTCTCTTGCTCTCTCCCTCGCTCTCCCCCTCCCTCCTCTCCCTCCCTGCCCCCAACTTCCTAGCTGGCTCTCGGTCTTTCATTAATTAATCACAGAGAAAGAGCTGCCACACCTGTGTTTTTCCTTGCCAGCCTTTTTGGCCTAGTTTACCCTTTTATGAGATGTTTTAGTGGGGTCTTTTCTCAAAGAGCCGGTTCAGTCTTTTAGTCCCTGAACCCTAAAGCACTATTCAGGGCAGCACATTGTTCCCCTTTACAAAATGCAGAAATTCAACTGGATCTTGCCATCTAGAGTGTTTTACTCTAATTATTTTCTGTGATAAGGATCTTTAAAAACAAAACAAAACACCCCTCAGTAACAAGTTTATGTTTATTTGTTTAAAATTTTAAAAATTCAGTATTTTGTTTTTTCATGGTAAAATACACTTAACATTTGCCATCTTAACCATGTTAAAGCTACCCCTTCAGTGGTATTAAATACGTTCATTTTGTTCTGCCACCATCCATCACCCCAACTCTTTTCCTTTTATGAAACTAAAACTCGGTACCTATGATAATTATTAAAAAATTTAGTTTTGCTTCATGTTCATACCCCTAGAATCTGGACAATAAACATCCTGGCAGAAAAGACTGGATTTTCATACTCATGCCTAGTGTTGTGAACAGTTGTTCTAAGCCCCTGAAATTCCTCCATTCTGAAGGGAAGGAGTCCTTGTGTTAGAAACGCCAGTTATAAGTTAACAAGGGCAGTTTTGACTGCAGAGACTGCTCAGGAGGCATTACTCCTCCTGGCCCCACCCTGTGGAGCTAGCAAGAGTCAAGTGGGGAAGAATAAGGGAACAGGGAGGATGAGGGGATGGTAAGAGTATTCTTGCTTCGAGGAACTGTTCTCCTTATGGACTGAATCTTTTCTGAGAACTTCCCTGGCAGTGGAAGGAGTTCTCTAGGGCAGGTTCTACATGCCACATTATGAATGTGACCTTTTGTCTCCAGACTTGGTGATTCCTGTGCCTTTAAAAAATCCTAAGGAGGGGTTTCTTATTGTAGTAATAAAACTAATGCTTCTGAAGCTAGACTGTCCTTTTCACATCAGTCTGCTCAATAGATTTCTTTTTTTTTTTTTCTTTTTTTGGGTGCTAGGGATCGAACCCAGGGCCTTGTGCTTACAAAGCAGGCACTCTACTAACTGAGCTATCTCCCCAGCCCAGTCTGCTCAATAGAAAGTAGGTAGTTATTTTCTTGTTGATGGTTCTTAGGTCTGATGGAGGGCGTTACCACCATCATTACCTTGATTTCATCTTTGTTGCCAGTTCTCCACATGCCTTAGGAAAAGGGACCAGAAAGTCATGGCCATGCACACTGACCAAGGTTACAAGGTCATATATGCTTCTAAAAAACAGTTCATGACTTGCATGTTTTTTTTTTTTTGTTTTTTTTTTTTTTTTTTTTTTTTGTGTGTGTGTGTGTGTGTGTGTGTGTGTGGTACTGGGGATTAAACCAAGACTGGCCACACTAGACAAGTGCTCCACCACTGATCTGCATACCCAACCCGTGACTTGTGTTTTATAATATGCTTTCCTGTATTTTGACTGTGCTGTTAGCACATCAGGACAAAGTCAGTTTGATGTGTACCCTGGAAAGCATAGCAGAACCCATTGCCCTGTGCACCCAATTGTCAGTTCAGGTGAAAGTCAAGAGCCACCTTCATCGCATTTGAAGTATTGCTTCAGTGGGAGACTCTTTACTTCAGTCACCTCTAGGTCAAATTCATCTAGTTCTCTGATCGCAGTGGGTTTGAGAACTGTTGGCACACTCAGTAGCTTCTGGGGGCTGTTTGTTCAAATGCTGGCCATGATATGTTGAGGAGCTGGTAGAGTCTTGGTGTTAATTGTTGCCTTTCGTGTGAGTAGCTGTCAAGGGGCCCCTTGGGTCCTTCTTGTTTGGAGTATAGAGTGCGGTTTTTAGTTTCATTATTTGGGATACTTGCAATTCTGCCTATTTCTCTGTAGCAAAGAAAACGGATGATATCTCTTCTCTTGGATTGTGAGTTCTCCAGGGATAGGATATCATGTCCTACATGTGTCTTCCCATCCCTAACCCCAAGCCCTGGGTCTGGCGTCATAGGTACTCCATATGGATTAATGACTGAAAGGGTGGATCAACAATGTGATGCCTCGATGTGATACAGAGATGGCCTAGGAGCATTGTAATCGGTAGAAGAGTTGGGCTGGCACGTCCTCGTTCTGAGGAGCAGCTAAAAGCTCAAGATCAGGTACAGGAAGTTTGCCTGTGAGTTGTTGCTCTTGGATGTGGTTAAGAGGCCAGAAAGCTGCCCCCTCCATGGAGGAGGGGGGCCTACTTTGAGAGCTGATGCCCCTGGCATCATGGTGTTTTTTGATAATAATAGACTGGAACTTTCCAGAAAGGCAGCTACTTGATTTCCGTGGAGAGGCACGGGTGCCTGGGTGGGTGCTTCCACCTCAGAATAGACTGCGAGGAACCATTACCCTGCCTACCTGAAGAAACTGGCCCCTCAGGTTGATTGCTGGCTTTTGCTCCCTGACACCTGCAAGGCTGCTGATCTTCCCTGCAGGGTCCCTGAGCAATAGCTCACCTGCCTATACGTGTATGGTTGGTGGAGGTGTCTGCTTTTGTCAAGATAGAGTGGGTGGTCGGAACTCCACTTAGTGGAGTGGGTTGAAGCTTGAGGACCCTCCTTGAGGTCACACAAAGGCAGGTAATTATTAGGGACAGGTAATTATTTTCCTGAGGACTTTTGCCTCCTTTACTTTGGTTGTCTATGGCCTCAAGTGGCTTCAAATTCTTAACCCAAGCTCCCCAACCCAGAACAGTTTGAGAAGTTGGTGGCAGCAAATTCGGTACCTGCTGTGTTTGGAGCCACTAGGAATTAGGGTACCTTCAGGAAAACCCCATGAGCTCACAGAGCCTCTTGAGGTAATAATCTCTACCTTGAGTTCCCCTCTACCCCTGGTACTGGGGATTGAACCCAGGGGTACTCTACCACTGAGCTATGTCCTCAGCCCTTTTTAATTGTTTGTTTTTTGAGACATGTTAGGGGACATGGTTTCCCTAAATGGGTGAGGGTCTCACTAAGTTGCTGAGACTGGCCTTGAACTTTTGATCTCCTGCCTGAGCCTCCTGAGTCCCTGGGATCACAGGCATCCACCACCAAGCCTGGCTTGAAATGTTCTTCATGTGGTAACCTTGACTTCCTGCAGGCAGCTCTGGAGGAGAGGATGCTGTGCTGTGTCTCTCAGTTCATCCTCATCTGAGCTGCTGGGTCAGGGTCCTTGTGTTTCTGTGTTTTCCAGATAAGGGGTCAGGTCTCAGAAGCACGTAGAGGGAGAATAAAACTGTCCTGCAGTCAGCAACATCTTGGTGGAATGAGCAGGTGGTCACTGCCTAGGCAGCCCTCATTTATAGCCCTGTGATGAGGAAAAAACAATCCATTCCTTAGCTGGACCTTGGGGAATGTTATCGGTAACTGGAAATGTTATCAGTACTAGAGGTGCAAATCTTGGAGGTTTTTTTCCTTCCCCGTTGTTAGGTTATTTAAGAGTTAATTTCCTATCTGAATTTTTGTTTTGCTTTTGTGACTGGTAAGAAAACATACTTTCTTTTATGAGATGGGCTGACTTAACTGGAAGAAAACTTTTCCCTCTCTAGCACTTCAGGGAAGTGGCCAGAAAACTCATGGGGGTGAGAGAAAAGATATTTCTAGGACCCCTGGTCAGCCTTGAAGCCTAAGAGTTGGGACTCGTGGGCAAATTGAAGCTCAGGAAGAGTTGGCATGTTGGGAGTGCCACAGTGATTAAGTAGTAATTAGTCCTCCCTTAAACATTACAAGGAGACCTTTCCTGTCCTTTGGCCGACTCCCAGTCCTGTTGAATTTGACCTGTGCACATTTTACCATGAAATGTTATACCCTTGAGGTAGGGGGTCATTGGCTTTGTATGCAGTGTTAAAAAATCCTGGAAAATCAATCCTTCCCCCCTCATTGATGCAACCAATTCTTTTTCTTGGCTTTTTTCCCCTTCTTTATTACAAAAGGAATGTGAGAAAATATACATAGGCCAAAAGCTACACCCTTTTAATGCTTGATCAGCGACAGCCTTTAACAGGCCCTGCATGCCAGCGAGCCTGATGGATCCTCAGGGAGAATCATCTCTCCCTCCTGCATCCCTTACATTATGCCTGGATGATTGAGGTGATGGGGACTTGATCTATGAGATGGCAGTAATCTTTCTTGGAGCATTGGCATGGTGGACGGGTATTTGGCCAATGTGGAGGATGGAAACCAGCAGTCAGCTGGTCTGGGACCAGGAGGAGGAGAACAACAGCGGCACACATGGCCATGCTGTGTCTCTGTGACCACTGGGGACCTACCAATCACATAGCACAGTGTGCCTTTGCATTCGCAGCTTTTCTTTCCTTCTCTAGAAACAGCAGTTAAACACCGTGTGCTGGTCTAACAATTCTAGGTGAACCACTTTGCAGATCCCTTTGCAGCCTGGTAGCCCGAAACTGATTGCCAGGACATGGGAAAACTGGTTCTATTCACTTAGAGGCCCCAGCTCAGTGGCTGACCCATGGCAAGTTGCCTGCATTTGGGGTGGGGAGGTGGCATGGGAGCAGCAAGGAAGATGTGGGTGCCATGGGTCCGAGGCCCAGGGCTTATGTTTACCAGGCATGTGATGGGATCAAGTTCCTTTACTTCACTGAACTGTTGTTTCCACTCTTGGAAAAATGGGAATGATAGCAGGAACAGTCCCTTAGAACTGTTTTCAGATAGAATGAATGAAATGATTAAAAGAGCATGTAGCACCGTGCTTGGCGAGTAGTAAGCACTTATGAAGTTGTCCCTGTTGTTTTTAGCTGCTCTTATTTGATCTGGCTTCTCGCTATTCTCTACATGTGGTCAAAAGCTCAAAGAAATGTGTCTGAGATGTTCTCTAAGTCCATTGGAGTCATGCCCACTGTGTCTCTGGAAAGAATAAAGTGCCTGGAGACAGGTTTAAATACCCAGTGAGCATGTTGGTACTTAAAAGTGCACTCCTTTTTTTTTTTTCCTCATTCCAGGGCAACATGCAGGTTCTGGTAACTTACGGTGGTGATCCCATCCCTAAAAGCCCTTTCACTGTGGGCGTTGCTGCTCCACTGGATCTGAACAAGATAAAAATCAACGGGCTGGAAAACAGTAAGTGTCTGATGAGGGGAGGGTCACTGAAGATCAGGAAACCTGGCTGCGGTTAGGCTTCCTTGCAAAGATGAATTCACAGAGAAGCCAATGCTATTTTAAAAAACTTTGCTGTGAGACAGACTCGGGTTTAAACAAGGGCCATGTTGTGAAACAACAGTGACTCTGGCCTCATCTTTCTCATTTATACAGCAGGGGTGGGTGGATGAGAACACTTTACCTCACAGGAATATTGTGAAAATTAAATGAGCTAATAATTCAGAGGCTGGCAGGTAGTCAGACCTCAGTAACTACAGATGCTGCTGTGAGAAGTTTTCATTAAGACAAGAAGTGGGGCCTATTGCTTTTGTGTGAGTTTCTTACTGTGCCATCTTTCCTTGGCATCTGAATGCACAGTCAAACGTAAAAGCCAAATCCCTGGTGCTTGGTAACCACGACCACAGCACACATCCCCATCCCCAGTAGTCCCTTAGTTTGTTAAGAATCTTACTGTTGTAAACTTGTTTTGTTCAGGTTGATATGTTCCCTTTTAAAATTATTATTATGGAAAAACTGAAACAGAAAAAGAAGGAGTAGTGTGGTGTTCAACACTGATATGCTCATTACAGCTTCAGATGCTTCACACGTGCTCATAAAATCATTCTTACACAAGGAATATATAAATCCAGTTTTTGTCTAAAACAAAATTACAGCTAAGAGTTCATTCCATTTAAAAAAATTTTGTAGTTGTAGATGAACAGAATGCCTTTGTTTTATTCATTTTTTTTTTTTAATGTGGTGCTGAGGATCGAACCCAGTGCCTCACATGTGCTAGGCAGGCGCTCTGCTACTGATCTATAGCCCCAGCCCCGAGATAATTCCATTATAAGAGTCATTTCTCCCACTTCCTAGGGTTGACCGAAGTTGGCAGCTCAGTTTCCTCTCCTTCCACACCTTCTCTCTGTATCCTCACGTCTAGATGTGCCAGTAGAAAAGATCTGGCAATGTTCATTTTGCCTAAAGTTATCCTGCTATGCCTGTGCGTCTCCAGCTAGCTTGCACTCTCCCACTCAAGTACACCCCCAACCCCAACCCACTTTTTTTTTTTTTTTTTTTTTGGTGGTTCTGGATATTGAACCCAGGCCCTCCCTTAATGTTAGCCAACCTGCCCTATGGTTAGCAGTGCATCTTGGAAATCATTCACACCTACATCCTCCTCATTGATGTTAACCGCTGGACGCAGATAGGAAAGACCCCTGCAGTGCACATTCACATGGTTTCAGAGCCACCAGCACAACCAGGCTGGTGTGTAGCCCCCAGCGCAGTGTTCCTTCGTCCCCTTTGAGGGTTGCTCTAGGGTCTTGGCAGTACCCTCAGTGAGCACCTTCATTGATCTGTGACCCAAATGGACAATTTGTGAAGAAGACCAACTCCCAGTTCTGGAGGCTGCAGAGCAAGAGCTCCAGGTGTTGGCTTTTGTGGGTGATGACAGCCAGCTGTGAGCATAGGAGCAGTCACTGCCCAACCTTTCACGAATCCACATGCCACTCCTTTCCACTGGACACCAAGAGTTCTTACTCTGAGCAGCAAAAGTGCAGTGCCTCTTAGGAAAGGCTCTTTCCCTTTGGATCCTGAGGCTCGAGACGCCTTGCCTGGTCCAGCAGTGTCCATTTTGGCAGGCCCTAGGCTGTTCAAAAGTCAAGACCCTGGGTTGTGACAGGGCCCTGTGTTCCCCATGCTTTTGTTTTAAAGTGCCTTCCACATTTTTGTCAAACACTTAGGTTTCCTGTGGACTTTCTTTGCAAAGACCTTTCAAAAACCACCACAGCGTCAGTTCTCAGGATGAGATTCAGTGTTCCTGCCTTTGCCAGCACTGTGACTTCTCATAGGGTAGGGGAAGCAGCTGTAGGATTGTATTTCTTGCCAAGTATTATTAAATAAAATATGAACCTATGAGTGTGTTTTCATATCAAGTTTACACTACAAGTAAGTAAAGAACAGAGGATAGTGTCAGATTATAATTTCCTAGTCCACAAAGCAGATTGTTGGATTAGATAAATTTAGATTTGAGTTCCATCTTGGTAGCCACCTGTTAAAGCTATTTGTTAGTAATAAATATCCTTGGAGTTTTGGTGAAAATCAAAGGCAACAATGTGCTATTGTTTATGCCTGGAATATAAAATGCATATAGTAAGTGACAGTTGTTATTATCACTATTAATTAACCCTCATTCTTAGGCCAGTTGCTGTTGAGCCTGAAGTGCAGTTATGTTCATCCAGTCTTTCTGTACCTGCCATTCATTGTCAAAGAGGCTGAGACAAAACCCCATGTCCAGAGAACCGTCCTTCCCTGCTTGTGATGGTTCTTGCCTCGGGAGGTGGGCACCTCCTCACTTTGACTTGCTCCCTTCCCCAGGGGTCGAGGTTGGGAAGGATCAGGAGTTTGCCATCGACACCAAGGGAGCAGGAGGCCAGGGAAAGCTGGACGTGACGATCCTGAGCCCCTCTCGGAAGGTCGTACCGTGTCTGGTGGCGCCTGTGGTGGGTCGGGAGAGCAGCACAGCCAAGTTCATTCCTCGGGAGGAGGGGCTGTATGCCGTCGATGTGACCTACGATGGACACCCCGTGCCCGGGAGCCCCTACACAGTGGAGGCCTTGCTGCCACCCGATCCCACCAAGGTCAGCTTTTGATTTTTTTCCAGAACTTGCCCAGTTGTTGTCAAATGTGATACCATAGTCCTTCTCTCTGGTCCTGCCTGGCAAAGACTTTTGGAAACTCATTTTGTGGTGAAAGTAGTTTCTCAATGGCCAATTATGGTTCTCCTATAAATCAGCGTGAAGAGTCCCCTGGGTAGCTGGGCCAACCTCCACTCTTTCTATCTATCTGCCTGGGAAATTTTGGTGAGGGACTCCCTGGTCCTGAGTCCTTTTCCTTCACTCATGTCTTAATACTGGTACTTGCTTCAAAGTCAACCTATAAGGATGAGGCAAGACAATGAACGTGAAGGCCTCAGGCCAGCATCTGACACACAGACTAAGCTCACCCCTACAGAGGCTATGATAACATAATATAAAAAGACATTATCTAGGTCAGGCATGGTGGTGCACACCTGTGATCCCAGCAACTCAGGAGGCTGAGGCAGGAGGATCTCAAGTTCAAGGCCAGCCTCAGCAACTCAGCAAGACCCTAAGCAACTTATCGAGACGCTGTCTCAAATAAAAAATTAAAAGAGCTGGGAGTGTAGCTCAGTAGTGAAGCACCCCTGGGTTCAATCCCCAGAACCAAAAAAGAATACATTATCCTCATCACTTCTTCTAGTAGCCCTGTCTCAAAAGGTTCTGGGATTTTTCCACCCTAGTCGTCTGAATGGTGTGAATCTGTGAAATGGACTTCGTTGTTGAGTCACGGATGAATGCTTCATCCCTCCTTCCTTTTAACAAACAGATTGACTTTTTTTGTGCAAGATTTGTTGAATGAGATGTAGCATTCGTAGGTGCAGTGAGGTCTGCCCTTCTGCAAGCCCTTGATGGGGGGACCTGTGTATGCTTGTTGGATAGGATGTTTGTTCTCAGAATCCAGCCCCATGGTTCAGAAGAATAAGGGATGGCAGTTGAGGTGGGGCTGTCATCTCAATCCCAGTTCCTGTTGCTTAGGTCAAGCCTACTGCCTGTGCCTTTCAGCAGCCATTGTGTTCTTAGCCATCTCGCTATGCATAGCATTGCATCACGGCTCTAACCTGGGGGTGTGAGTGAGTGACACAGTAGGACCAGGGAGAAGGACCACTTAGCCGAGGTGCTCTTCGGTGCTGGTTGTAGTCATGGGTGTTGCAGCAGGCCTGGCTGAGTCACAGTACCACTTCCAGGCCGGGATTTAACTTTATTCTTTCTTCATATAGGTGAAGGCCCATGGTCCTGGCCTTAAAAGTGGGCTTGTGGGCAAACCCGCCGAGTTCACCATTGACACCAAAGGAGCCGGAACTGGAGGTTTGGGCCTAACCGTGGAAGGTCCTTGCGAGGCCAAAATCGAATGCTCTGACAACGGTGATGGGACCTGCTCTGTCTCTTACCTTCCCACAAAACCTGGGGAATACTATGTCAACATTCTCTTTGAAGAAGTCCATATACCTGGCTCCCCCTTCAAAGCTGACATTGAAATGCCATTCGACCCCTCTAAGGTTGTGGCCTCAGGACCAGGTCTGGAGCTCGGGAAAGTGGGTGAAGCTGGACTCCTCAGTGTTGACTGTTCGGAAGCGGGTCCTGGGGCGCTGGGCATGGAAGCCATCTCGGACTCAGGAGCAAAAGCGGAAGTCTGCATTCAGAACAACAAAGACGGCACCTACGCAGTGACCTATGTGCCACTAACAGCTGGCATGTACACACTGACCATGAAGTATGGCGGGGAGCTTGTGCCACACTTCCCTGCTCGGGTCAAGGTGGAGCCCGCTGTGGATACTAGCAGGGTCAAAGTCTTTGGGCCAGGAATAGAAGGAAAAGGTAGGTTTAATTTTTTTTTTTTTTTTTAAAGGAGAGGCTGAAATGAAATTATGTACTCCATTTGTGTACAATGAATCAAAATGCCATCTGAAAAAAATTAAGAGCTAAATAAAAATAATAATAATTAAAAAAAAAAAAAAAAAAAAAGGAGAGGCTGGAACTTAAGGGTTTCCAGAGACTCATAAAACAGGGGCTCCAAACCCAGCCAGCTACACCTACAGGAGTCAGGTGAGATGTAAGAGGACACATACCTTTGGCAAGTGTTTGTGGGGAGACCTGCATGAAGTGGGTAGCACATTACTTTCCCAGAGACTACCCTGCTGCCCGGCCCTGTTTCTGTTTCCCCATGGGGAATGGGGTCTAGCATTGTCCACAGATTTTCCAGATTTTCATAGCAAAGCCAGAAATCTTGATTTTTTTTTTTTTTTAAATATGGAAACAATTTATTTCATTGTCAATTTTTCACTGAAAAAATAGTTTAAATGTGTTGCTGGCTAATACCATACATGCTGTAGACAGCAGGTCTATCAGTACCCTTAAACTTGTCCTAGAACCTCACCTCTGTGTGTGCAGGTCAAGACTCCCTTAGAAGGGATTGTTTTGTTACAGGCCAAGACTATCCTGAAAAGGGGGAAAAGGGGTTAATACTCCTGATTTTGAGAGTCAAGGAAACCAGTTGTCTGCTGTCACTGAAGTTAGATTCAATTTTAGTGTTGAGAACCTTGGTTTTGGGGTTTGTGACTGGGTGCAAGGTGGTGTTGGGACATTCTTGTCTGTGTGGTTGCTCTGCAGATGTGTTTCGGGAAGCTACCACTGACTTCACGGTTGACTCAAGGCCCCTGACCCAGGTAGGGGGTGACCACATCAAGGCCCACATTGCCAACCCCTCGGGAGCCTCCACCGAGTGCTTTGTCACAGACAATGCTGATGGGACCTATCAGGTGGAGTACACACCCTTTGAGAAAGGTGAGATGTGCTGTCCTTGGATGTGACCCTTATTCAGAGCCATGCTGACCCCAGACCTGTCTCCTGGACCCATCTCAACAGACAAAATGACATGAGAAATGTGAAATGTCCTTTTCAGCAGACCACCTGCCCACTCAGTGCCTGGCTTGCTGGTCTTTTTGTATAACAGATGGGCTGGGGCTTAGCCTTAGCCTTACCTGAGCAGGTTATGGGG
Organism: Sciurus carolinensis; assembly: GCF_902686445.1. Taxonomy (NCBI): domain Eukaryota; kingdom Metazoa; phylum Chordata; class Mammalia; order Rodentia; family Sciuridae; genus Sciurus; species Sciurus carolinensis. The sequence continues at coordinate 51,282,267 of NC_062229.1, read as the reverse complement.
TGATATCATGGTGTGTTCCTCATTGATGCAGTTTTTATTTGATATTAATTTCTTTCCTGAATATTAGGAATTCTAAAACATTTTAATAAATCAGCATAAAAAAATTAAAGCACCGGGCTGGGGATATAGCTCAGTGGTAGAGCGCTTGCCTAGCATGTGTGGGGAACTGGGTTCGATTCTCAGCACCACATAAAAATAAATAAAATAGAGGTCCACTGGCAACTATATTAGAAAAAAAAAATTAAAGTACCATAAATCACTATCACCTGGATATATTATCCTTGTAAGTGTTCTGGTACATATATTTTCATTTGTTTTGTAGATGCATCTCTTTTCTATTTCATGGGTTTCCCATGGTGTGTTGGTTAATGGCTGGATGGAGTTATCTCAAATTAGGATAATATACTTAGAATTATTGAATTGAATGTAGATATATTGATACTTGCTTGGGGTGGCGTGCATGCATTATGCCACATAAATAGTATTAATAGTTTGTGTTTTTTAAAAAATCTATACGAATGTTGTTTTTTAAACCTGCTCTTTTCACATGACAGTATAGCACATAGACTTGAATGACAGATTAAAACCCTGAAGTACAGTATCACTCCTCCAAAATAGGTGATTTGTATGCAAATTTGAATTTCTATTTTTTTTTTAAAACAGGTCTCCATGTAGTGGAGGTGACGTATGACGATGTGCCCATCCCAAACAGTCCTTTTAAAGTAGCTGTAACTGAAGGCTGCCAGCCATCCCGGGTCCAGGCTCAAGGTCCTGGATTGAAAGAGGCCTTCACCAACAAACCTAATGTCTTCACTGTTGTTACCAGGTAGGCAGAGCCCTGGGTTCCATGTATTAAGTCTCTAAAAGGAGTAGTCCTGTGTAATTTAACTGCTTTAAAAGGTTTTATGGCTGTACTCTACTGATGTGTTATGGTCTGCCATCATTTGGTGAAATGCATTGTTGTAATGTGTTAGACATTTTCTTCTATAGAAACTATGTTGCAGAGAAAGACCAAGTATAAAGAGAACCAAAAACAATTGATAACAGTTGTAAAACTGCCGAGCAAATTAGGACTAGATGGGAACCTCTTATTTGATGATGCAGAAGTGTATAGCCATCCTCATATATAATGGAAAAGTTATAAATATTCCTATTAAAATGAACTGCAAAGGAGGCTGGGGGTGGGGAGCTCAGTGGTTAGCATGCACAATGCTCTGGGTTCAGTTCCTTGGGCAGCGGGTTTTAACCTCAAGGCATGCATCTACATCATGTTTGCAGCGTTAGCCAATGCAACTAGATAAGAAAAACAAATGAAGGGTAAACATTGAAAAGGAGAGGTCAAGGCTGTATTTATATTAGAGTGTTGAGAAATTCCCTGGGAGAGAGGTGTTAGCATGTTAGCAGAGTGAGGATGGCTCAATGAGATAGTTGCTTATGAAGGGATTTTAAATGAATTCTGGCAATAAGCAGACTAGCGTCACCTTTCACCTTTTTTCTCCACCCTTTCCTCAGAGGGGCAGGAATTGGTGGGCTTGGCATAACTGTTGAGGGACCATCAGAATCGAAGATAAACTGCAGAGACAACAAAGATGGCAGCTGCAGTGCCGAGTACATCCCCTTTGCCCCAGGGGATTATGATGTCAATATCACTTACGGAGCAGCCCACATCCCTGGTAAGCTATGCGGTGGACAGGAGTCCAAACACTAACTGATTTTGTATGAAAATAGATTTAATTTTGCCTATTTCTCTGAATAGGAAAATATTCTGATATTTGTGGTAACTGCAGAGGGGAATTTTCCTGAGGGCTATATTTCCAAGAATATACCAACTCTTAGTAGGATCAGTAGCTTGACAGACAGCATTGGCTTAGAGTTTTGACTGGAAGTGGTTGTTCATGGGTCAGAGGACCTAGTTCCTGATCAAAGGGAAAGCTGGTTCTTTATAGGGTTGGAAATCTCCACCTTCTTTTCGGCTTGGTTACTTACCTCACTTGTCTATCTTGTTTTCTTTCTTCCATTGTCAGACTTGGCAGCTGACAGAGACACACTAATTCAACTTCTTAGTTATTAATTTCTTTTCTATTTAATGATGATGTGTATACTCACTATAAAACAGGGTTTCAGCCTCAGCACTGTTGACATTTTGAACAGGATAATTTTGTTGTGGAGGATGGTCCTGTGCATTGTGAAATGATTGTCAGCACCCCTGGTGTCTACCAACTAGATGCTTCTAGCAAACTCCTACCACCCCCACGTGTGACAGCCCAAAATGTCTCTGGATATTGCCATGTGTCTTTGAGGACATAATCACCCCTGATTTCAAACCACTGCTGCAAAGATTGAAACTGTAAAGAAAATCTAAGTTTAGTAGTGGAGGATCTCCACTTTCTGTTCCAAGGAGAGGAATCCCCACAGGCTATAGTTCTGTTTGCTTAACTAACAATCACCATCTCTACCCTAAGGTCTTAAAGGGGAGGTGAGTGAGTTCTGTGGTATGCAGACCAAGTCTAAGGACTGCAAGACTGATCTTGAGCCAACTTATGTCTTGTTTCAGGAGTGTTAAGAAGAGGGCAGAGCCCCAACCTTAGGAACCCAAGAGTGGGAAGAGCCTCAGAGGCTCATATAATTCTCTCTCAATAAGCTGGCATGATCCTGAGAGGGGAAGGGGCAGGCTGAGGGGCCCACTTGTTGGCTTTCTGGATTGATTTCTAGGAAGTTGACCACACACTTCCCTGATTCTGTCCTTTCTGCTTTACCGTGTGTAAATGTGCACACACCTTCAATCATTCTCTCTCACACGGATCAGAAAGCATTGACAACTCAAATCAAGTCTACTCACATGTCCACATGAGATGTTAAAGTGACAAGTTTCTCCTCAAATTTGTGCTTGAACCTCATTTAATAGAGATTTTAAAAAATTATCAGGGGATTTTAGCCTCTACTGCCTACCCCCAAGGAGTTTATTATCTATTGTTTATGCAACTAAAACTTATAATTGCTACAAAGAAGAATGGATCTAGGTGACAAGATAAAATCATGGGAGTTTTGGAGTTTTGAGAGAATTGAGCATCAGGAAAGATGACACAGTGACTCTAGGCAGGTGGCAGTAGAGATGAGCATCTGGTTGTGGCACAAACCATGCTCCTTTTGACTCTTGGGAAAGTGCTGGGTGCCATCAGCCTTGGGATTCCCCTGCAGAAGTGGGTGAACTTCAGGCTCCAGTGACTGACCCATGAGCTTATTAGACAACAGAAAAAGACCCATTTGGGGCTTTCCTATCAGATGATAATGGTGTATGAATTTATTTTCCCCTGAAACCCAGAGCTCTGTCTCAGCCTGAAATACTTAATTGTTAGTCGTAGTCTTAGCATAAAGCTATGTAGCTAAGGTAACTCAAGAGGCGCTGAAACATTTGGTGACCTGCTAGCTTCTAATTACTTTCATGGGAATTCTGGATGGTTAAATATGAGCCCAGTTTTTCTTTTAGTGGGATTTTTTTGTTTGTGTTTTTGGCAGTGCTAGGGATAGACCCTGAGCATGCTAGGAAAGCATTCTACCAGTGAGCTACATCCCCAGCCCTCTAGTGGGGTTTTAAACAAAGTTTCCTGTCATGCTTATAATGGCTTATTGGTTTCCTGTGGTGGACCAACTGTGGTCTGTTGGTGACTGCCAAGACCAACAGGTTGACTGGGATTCAGAGTATGTCAGGAGGAAGGGCGTCCATGATTGATTGGTGATGTCTGCCTGTGGCAGGGAGCAGAGGACTGATGGGCAGACAGTACTTAGTGTCTTCCATCTTGAATAATTTTTTTACTTTTGCATGTAGCTTCATGCTTGCTGAGGCCCTGATGACTTAGAGTTTGGCCTCGGAGGTAGTCCTTGGCCATGCCCTCTTGTCATTGAAGTGCTCATGCTGTCACTATGAAATGAAGCTCCATTTTCTTTCTCTAAACTACAGCACAGAGGGCTGTGCTCATCTTTGCCAGTGTCAGCCATTATTTCATTTACCTGGAAAACTGGATGCCATTGAAACTCAGCTGTTGTTAGGAAACCAGAGTCTTGGTTCTTTGTGTGTTCTTTGTTATTTACCACCCCTAGATCTACAGAGTATAACCTTTCTAGGATGCATGACAGAGAAACTGTGGATTCCATGGCTGCTAGATATCTGGCAATTGTCAGGTATCATGGGAAACATAAGGACTCCTGCTGATGTCAAAGAGTGCATGGAGCCCCTTGTCAAGAGACTTGGCAGCTTAAAGCCTGGTGTTGCAGACACTGGGCTTTTGTTTCTGGGGAGTTTTCTGTTCTTAGGGAGTTCCATTAGGGTTCCTGACCCAGCCTTGTTCCTCTGTTTAGTGCTTTTTTGTATTCTGATCTCTCTATATTCTCCTTATTTCATTGATCTTTCAAACTGGCACTTTGGAGGAGTCAGACCCTCAGATTTGCCCATGGGGTTAACCATGCATCAGGTCCATCGAAAAAGCAGTTGGTTTCCAATTGTTCAGGGAACCAAGAAGACTGTGTGTGTTTGAGGGGTACTGACTGTGTTGGAGGGAGAGAGATGCAGGGACCATTTGTGGGAGAAGAGGTTGGATATAGTCTTCAAGGCCTGCCTGTCCTCTCTGGTCCTCTTCACTGTCCTCTCACACACAGCCTCCTCCTTCAATTCCTTCAACAACCTGTCTTTCTCCTCACCTCTAGGTTTTCTGCACATGCTGGTTCCTCTGCTGGAAGCATCTGTCTCTCTGCTTCCTCTGGGTGATAGCTGCTCCCTCTTCTATCTCAGCTTAGATGTTACTGGATAGTTTTCTTTGGTATTCTAAGTGCTCCACCTTGTGCACCTTCCCACATTTGTTATGTAGGATATTAGAGTGGCATGCTCACATCATCCTTGCCCTGCCTTCTGGGCTCCTTGAGGGCTGTTAGCCACTGTGTAGACTCCTGGCACAGTGTCTACATGTAGTAGGAGTTCCATAGTAGTTGAATAGGCACATGGATGCACACATAGTGAGGCAGGAGGAGCTGGCTGAGGCCTATTAAAATTGAGGTCCCTGGTGCGATTCTGAGTGTGCATAGGTAGGTCTCTAATTGCTACATGCTCAGAATCCCATGATCTGTTTTCCAGGCAGCCCCTTCAGAGTTCCTGTGAAGGATGTTGTGGACCCCAGCAAGGTCAAAATTGCTGGCCCTGGGCTGGGCTCTGGCGTCCGAGCCCGCATCCCACAGTCCTTCACGGTGGACAGCAGCAAGGCTGGTCTGGCCCCATTGGAAGTGAGGGTCCTGGGTCCTCGAGGTAAGTATGTGTCCTGCCTCCCTATCTGGGTGGGGACAGCCATGACTCAGAGCAGGTACTTTGCTTTCAAGTATGATCATGAACTTAAAATTACATTTCTTAAGTTATTTTATTGCTGATAATCTAACTAACTAGTAGAAAATCCTGCTTGAAAGTAGGCAGGTCTGTTATTTCTCCAAGTCTGTCCTTCCTTCCCCACTTTAATGGCATGGCCTTAAATTTCTTTTAATAATTTCACTTTTTTGAGTAGCTAGTTGAAGCAAGTAATGCTGCCTTGTATAAAATTGTTGCTGCTGCCCTAAGCAATTCAGTGAGATCCTTTTTTTAGACAAAAATATGAAAAAAGGACTGGAGATGTGGCTCAGTGGTTAAATGCCCCTGGGTTCAATTCCTGGTACCCCCTCCCCGCAAAATTGTTGCTACTGCTTCATTACCTACTTCAGCATTTGTGAGGTGCCTAAGGGGGAGGTCCAGATGTGTAGAAGGGGTGGGATTTGGATGTGATAATTCTCTTTGAGATGCCTCCACGCTCATGTGGAACATTCCAGAATCTCTGAGAATGCCAGCTCTGTGGCATTGTGTGGCTCAGTCTCCTGGAGAGGAAAGAAGGTCTCTTGGGGAATGGGGTTTTTTTTAGGGGGGCACTGGTCTAATCTGTAGTTAGCCTGGAATTCAGGATTGGTATGGCAAGCAGACTATTTGGGACCAAAGTCCCAAAGTGTGTTGAAATTTGACTTTTTTGGTAAGTGACCACATTTCCTCTTTCAGCATTTAAAATGTACCTTTATGCTGGGGCGATAGCTCAGCTGGTAGCGTGCTTGCCTCGCAAGCACAAGGCCCTGAGTTCGATCCCCAGTACTAAAAAAAAAAAAAAAAAAAAAAAATTAAAATGTACCTTTATTCTCATATACATGACATATGTCTAATTTCTTAAATAATCTGGATTTTCCTCTGTGTTGTGTTCTTGGCTTCCAGAAATAACAAATAGGGGCTTCCTCCTTTGAAGAGGAACCTTCTCCTTAATGGGGTTCAACAGGAGGTTAGGCCCTTTGAAGCTCAGGGCAGAAGTGGTCTGGGGGAAATGAGGTCATGGGACTGGATTCCGATTCCATGAAGTTATTGAACTTTAAGACATATATGTGTGTGTATAAAAGTTTTACTTAGATATCTTCCTTTATCATGGAGAACTCTCAAGTAACAGCCTTTTAATTTTAGCTGATGAGATGGATTCCCAGTCATGGCGCAGCCCCTTGAAAGCCATTTCAGAGTTCTTTAAAGGTGACCCGAAGGGTGACTTTATGGAGACAGGTTTGCATTTTCCCATTGGCTGGTGCTTTAAATTATGTAACTCAGATGCTTCTTGTTGGCCTTGCCTCTAAATTTGGCTTGTACCTGCCTCACTTGCTTTATTTAATGAGCATGCTATGCTTTGATTAGCCTACCCTGCCACTGACCGATCCATGACTCTCATGTTAAGGGTGCAACCTGTAATCTATCAACACAGTGCATGCCTTGATTATGCTTTAATGTAATCTCTAAGCATCTCCTACATGCTTCACACTGAGGGTCACCCAGTCTCATGAGAGCAGCACCCTTGCCTGCCCTGTACCTGTACCCCAGCGTGCTGGCATTATAGTGGTCTTTGCTCAAAGATGACCACAAATCTTGATTGGCCTTCCCAGTGGTTAACATTTGCTATTCAGAGTTCTGGACTATGGGGAACTTTCTCAGCTGTAGAGCAAAAATTGCCACATCCCAAGCATGCCTAACCAGCTTGAAAGGATATAGCGTCTACAACATGCACCTTCACCATACACCCTCCAGCAGCAAGCATAGGCAGTCTCCTTAATTATAATCTAGGGCACACTGAGTGTACTTTAGTCAACCAAAAGCTAAAGGTGTCTCTTGGGGTCATTTCTGCAACCATGAATTGGGGATCCTGTGATTTCTTAGGTCTATGATTATGGCCTGCTTGCCTTTGTGTTACTCATTAGTGGAAACCAATAGCTCTTGGGGATAGATATGATCCTGTTTCAGACTCAGCCAAGGGTGGAGTGAAGGGGAGACCAGGCAGTCACTCAGACCTCTCATCTTTGTCCTCAGGTCTGGTGGAGCCAGTGAATGTGGTGGATAATGGGGATGGCACTCACACAGTGACCTATACCCCATCGCAGGAGGGGCCTTACATGGTCTCAGTTAAATATGCTGATGAAGAGATCCCTCGAAGGTAAGTGCCTCACGCTTGAGGCAAGGGTCTAAGCCAGCCTCAAGCACACCCAGCTTCAGGACCGGCTAGCAGTGCCACGGTCTCCCCCACCCCCACCCATTTATCCAGTCAGCAGATTTTATCCTGGACCTGCATGTTCTACACACAGTATCATACACTAGGTGTGTTATTTGTGGTTCCATATCTGCTGTCCTGCCTTTTCTTTTATCCATCTTTAGTTTAAAAGCAAGCTGAAATTAAGAAGATGGGGAGTTTTGGAGAAACAAGGAATATATTAGTTTACCAGAAGCTTCCATTTGGTAACTCTGCAAGTGGTTTTCTGATTAAGTCAAAGGGCTTTATCACTTCATTTGAGAGTCTGGTTGACAATAAATGTTCTCAAAAAGATGTTGGATAGCAGCTTTGTTCCCTGTTTATATTAATACAAAAATGTGTAAGCTCTTCAACTTTGGAACAATTTCTAAAAAAAAAAAAAATTTTATCATGCTCCTTGAAATGGAAAACTTACCTCTAACTCCAATATATACATTTTATATGGAGATCAAAACATAACTCTAGCTATGTAGAAATACATATTTATAAATTACATTTGCATATTGCTTTACTCATAGATTGTGTACCATATAAAACATACTAAATATAGAATAAGAATATATATGATTGTCGAATGAAATAAAATATTAAAGTTCTGGTATTCTTTCCATTTGGGTGAACATTGTCTTAGCATAATAAAGGTGGATTAAGTGTGTTTAACCCCGTGTTTCCCAAACTAATTTGGGAGCCTGACTTCCCTAAATTTTTTGTATCCTATGAAATGAACTCAGGGCAAGACTGGTTGGGCATATGATGGCTACTACCTCATAATTCTAAATTTCCAATGGACTTAAGCCACTTCGATTAAACTTACTTTCTTATCTCCCTAGCAATGCTCCTGTCAGTCCTCATCTGACTATATAAGAGAGGTCAGATGTGGCTAGACTGACCTGTATCCTTACTGACCAAGGTATTTGTGTCTGTCTAAAGTCCCTTTAAGGTCAAGGTCCTTCCCACATACGATGCCAGCAAGGTGACCGCCAGTGGCCCTGGCCTCAGTTCCTATGGGGTGCCCGCCAGTCTGCCTGTGGAGTTTGCTATTGACGCCAGAGATGCTGGGGAAGGCCTGCTTGCTGTCCAGATAACGGTAACCCTGAACTGTTTTTTGGAGCCAGACCTTGTTAGTAAGATCTAGTTTTCTGGCCAAGGATAAGAACGGGGTTTCATAACCAATTTCTGACCTGATGCAAGTATTGTTAGATTTTCCAAGAGTCATTATATGTGCTTGGAGAACAAGCATGCTTACCTGAGAGGTTTGAGGTTTTAACTCCAGGTGCCATTTTGTAGTGAATCCCCTCTATTTTGGTGTTACATTTCTATGTTTTTAAAATGTTTTAAATTAGCCATTGGATCATTTGTTGATATACTGTTGTATATCACAGTAAACCCCCAAATAAGAGTGACTTCTACATGTAGGATCATCCTCTCTTGGTAAAGAAGCCATGTGGTAGGCCACCATGGTATTATGTGGCTCAACAGGGGAACCAGCTCCATCTCTCTGCTCCTCTGTGCTAGTGTGTGATTTCTGTCTTTAAGGTCTCCTCAGGACCATGAGGCTGTCAGTGCTCTGGCCATCAGATCTACATGGCAGATGGGGAAAGTGAGGCTCTTCCGGATCAATCAGCTGTCTTAAGCAGCTCCATTAAAAGACTTCCAACCCATCTCATTTGGTAGAAGTTAACCATGAGTCATGTGGCCATACCTAGTGGCAAGGGTGCTAGGACATGGAGCTTTGTATTCTGGGAGCTGTGCACCTCACCAAGAATGAGGGTTCTATTAGTAAGGGACAAAGGGAGAGTGGATGTAGCAACATGTGCAGTAGACTCTCACCTTCCCTCAGTGCATTCAGTGCATTTGAAGCTAAAACACTATTTGTTTACTTAACAGATCATCATGGTATAATCTGTGACCCTGTCCTCTTCCTACCAAAGCACAGCAGAACAAGATCGTATTAAGCCATCACTTCTGTCTCTTCACACTAGAGGCACTAATTAATGAGCAAGAAAGATTATGTCAAGGTTTTCCATGAATGGATTCTACCTGTTAATAGCAGCATCCTAAGTAGCATTTCTCTTTGATCCACAGGACCAAGAAGGAAAACCTAAAAGAGCCACTGTCCATGACAATAAAGATGGCACATATGCTGTCACCTACATCCCTGACAAGACTGGACGCTATATGATTGGGGTCACCTATGGGGGGGATGACATCCCACTTTCTCCTTACCGCATCCGGGCCATGCAGTCAGGCGATGCCAGCAAGTGCCTGGCCACAGGTGAGTGTGTGGTAACATCAGGGTCTCAGGGGGTGGGTTGGGGAGTTAGAAAGCCAGGTTCTAACCCTTCTCTGCCACTTAATAGCTGTGTTATCTGGACAAGTCGCTCAATATCTCTGAGCTTTAGTCATAGGTAGATTGAAGATCTATTCGGGGAACATACAGTTTATAGAAGCTGTTACATGGCTCAGAGTTCCACAGGATTATTGCAAAGATTAAATGAGGGTCAGACCTGAAAAATGCTGAGCACAGTGCCAGGTTCATGGGAGCTATTATATCACTTTTGAAGTGGCTACATTTGTTGAGGTCTCAACTGTGATGGTGACTCCCATGAGAAGTTGCAATTTTCTGCCTTCATGAGTAAATGGTTCAGTTATTTAAGATTCAGGAGCATTTCAGTTTAGCATCAGAGAAAAACATGAAAGGACCTAGGTTCTCCTCTCAGGAATTCTCCATGGATAATTGAGCCTCACTGTTTCTTCAGTTTCTTAGGCATGAATAGTTAGTTGACTGTCACAGGCCTTTCAACTTGTTAGAATAGCTCCTGTAGCTCAGTGTGGCTGCTAAAGCAGATTTCAAAACATGAAATGAAATAGATTTGCTTCTCTTAAAATAAGGAAACTAAATTAAACATAGGTCTACCCTGGGTATTTTTTTCCTTTCTTTTTTTAAATCTTTCATCTTACCCTGACTTTTAGGTCAAGGTTGTAAACTGTTCCTCTTGGCCTTTTATGTCTTACCAACTGCAAAAAGTGAGAAATTTTGAAATGCTGGCCACACCACCATCCCCATCCCTGTAGTGACCTCTGGCCATTGGATGTCATTGCTACCCTAAGGGCATGTTAATGTGGGATGGGGGCTTCCTTCTTACTTTCCAGACTCTGTTTCCTCCCCTTGCTCGACTAGAGTCCTGAGCAGCATACTCTCCTCAACAAGGTGGTGCCTCTTGGCCACACCTCTTGGTCTGTCATTCAGGGCCTTCTGCAGACTGGCTCCAGTCCTCTGCCACCTACTTTCTATGCAAATGTTCTTACCACTCCCTGACGCTCCTGTGATGTGCTTTTAGTTCACACTTCTCTGTACTCTCTGATTTTGGGTAGATCCTGGGTAAAGGAGTGCCATAAGTCAGAGAAAGAGAAACGAGAGACTGGCCTTTGTTTGGAGAGAGTTTGCAAGGCTCCCCTAATCAAAAAGACCCATGCTTCAGAGTTGAGCCATTTTTCCCTTTTTTTTTTTTTTTTTTTTTTTTTTTAAAGATTGCCCTCTGTCATTGTGGCAACTCTGAGATATAAATTCGTAGAACCTTTGAATAGCTGAGAGATGGGACACTTGTCAGAAGAATGATCAATTGTTTTATTTGTGACTCAGTCCCTGCTCAGCATTTCCATGGCTGGTAGAACTGTCATTTTTGGCACTGGCCCACATCTCTCTTGTTAGACTATGAGGATCTGAGAGGAGGGACTGTGTCTTGTTTCCCTTCATGTGTACCTGGCACTTAAGAGCATGCCTATTGTGTTTGCTGATGACAGTCAACCTTCATACCTCTGGACATGAGCAAATCAGGCTGTTTCTGTTGGAGCTGAAGTGGACTCAGGGCTTACAGGTGCTCTTATGAAGGATGGACAGGATACTCCTTGAGCTGCACACCCCACCCCTGCCGGGCGGCCGGGGGGGGGGGGGGAGGTCATCTTTAGTATATTCCCGTGTGGCAGCAGCTAAATGCCTAACATTTACAGCCACAAGCAGCACAATTGTAAGTGACTTCTTGGGCCTCCGGAACATGTGTCCCTGCTCATGCTTCTGTTATCTTCTCCTGAACCTTTCTCCAGGTCCTGGCATTGCCCCCACTGTGAAAACTGGAGAGGAAGTGGGCTTTGTGGTGGACGCCAAGACCGCAGGGAAAGGGAAAGTGACCTGCACAATTCTGACCCCAGATGGTACTGAGGCTGAGGCTGATGTCATTGAAAACGAAGATGGCACCTATGACATTTTCTACACAGCTGCCAAGCCCGGCACCTATGTGATCTATGTGCGCTTCGGTGGTGTCGACATTCCAAATAGCCCTTTCACTGTCATGGTAAGCAAAATTCCTTCTCCAGAATGTCCCGGTTTTAGCAAATGAGTAACAGCAGCCATTTGTTGAACCCTGACTAGGATATCCCCTTCCACACAGTCACAACCTCATAGAACCCTAGCATAATCTTCAGTATCATAGAAACCCTTTAGCTCTAAGGGTTTTGGGGAAATCTCATCAGCTACCATCGTATCATCTATCATGCAGAGAGACTTGGACAATGCCCCGGCCAAAAGAAAAAACCATCCTGAAAAATACTGTTTTTACAAAACAGTAAGGAAAACATAACAGTTTTCACTTTGCTAGTTCTTTCTGTGTCTTTCTGCCCACCTCTGTGGTTGGAGTAGAGAGAGTCCTAAGGCTCTTTTGTTTGCAGATTTGACTGTCTTATCTCAGAACTGAAAGTACCTGCAGTTGGATTTGGAAAGAGTCACATTTACATATGAGAGGGGAAACGCTTTGTCTTTTGAAGCAAGGAATATCTGAGATCGAAAGGAACCATCATGTGAACATCTGGACTAGCACATAATTAGAGTCTTTATTTTTCAGTTCTTGGTTGAAATAATCAAATCTTCCTCTGATTAGGTTCTTCCACCAGGAGTGGGGATAGAACCTTAGGAGAATTACCTCATGTAACCCTCAGGATCAAGCCTGTTGGCTCTTTTACAAATGAGGCATGCCTGGTCTAGACAGATACCAGGAGCCGTCCAGTCTCCCTCCCTGTGCCCTTTGATGCAAGGATCAGCCTCCATCCACCACAGGTTCATAGGCCCTGCCCACAGCTTGCAAAGTGCCTTGTAATTATTTCACATTGTGCAGCAAAGGAGAAGGACGTAAAGGTTCCATTCCAAACAGAAGCCCAAGGACTTTGTTCCAAACAGTCTATAATCTGTTATAGCTTTTTTTCCCTTTCCCTTGACATTTGTATATGTGTAAACATCACGCCAGAGATCTGGAAGCTCTTTTCTATCTCAAGTATGTAAACACTTGTCAGCATTGGACTTTGTCCATTTGGGAGTGTTTTTCCCCTGCAGGGAAAATAGCAGTACAGCTCGAAAGTGTGTATCCTTATTAGAGAGAAGAGTCCCAGTTGTAGTTTTAAGAATCTGTTTTTATTCCCTAGTGGGTTTTATCTTGTTAGAATTGGGCAGGATGGAAGAGCAACCTCCAGGTGGACGTCATAGCTCTGTTGGTACAATGGCCTGGGGATGAGACACCCAGACTGAGAGGGTCAGAGTGAGAAAATGAGGGTGGCAATATTGGGATGAGGGTGGCAATATTGGAGACTATCTTAGCAGGTGAGCCAGAGAGGCTGAAATTGAGGCTTTAAAACTCAGTAGGAATAAATGTCTCCTGAGCCCTTAGTACACAGGCAAGGATACTTCGTGGATATTCACTGCCCCCTGACCACTGCTGAAGGCAGAAAGGCATGATCCCCCATGGTACCTGGTTTGGCACTTTATTCTCCCATTTCATGCTTTCCCCAAACTTTTCTAGATGAATCAACTTCCACTGGGTAGATTCCCTTCCTCCCCTTATAGGATTAAGGCCAAAAGGACATGGACACCTGGCCCTGCATTGGTAGCATATATCTCAAGGAGATCAGCAGGCTGATTCAGTTAGGTTCATCACACCCATGGCCCATGAAGTCATGAATGAGCAACTTTACTGCCTGTCACTGTTGAGAAGTCCTAGATCAAAGGCCATAGCCTAGCCCTTAGAAAATCTTTCTCCTGGCCAATGTAGCCCCAACCTGAATGAGCCCTGGAAGAGCTGTTCCTAACCTAGCAGCTCACAAAGGTGCCTATGAACCAGAGCCCTTCTTGCATATACCAGAGCACTTAAAAAGAGCGAACCTGAGCACAAGGCCCCTGTAGAAGAAGCCTCCACTGCTTATTCTCTATTATGACAGAAGAAAGATGTGAGGGGCTACCTCCACATTAGATCAGTTAGATCAGAAGCATAAAGTTTTGAAATTTTTAAAAAATAAATTTATACCAGTGACTTGGAAGGCTGAGAGAGGAGGATCACAAGTTCAAGACTGGCCTCAGCAACTTATGAGACCCTGTATCAAAAAAATAAAAAGGGCTAGGGATGTAGATCATTGTTAAAGTGCCCTGACTTAAGTCCCTGGTTTAAAAAAAAAAAAAAAAAAAAAAGAATTTATAAAAACTTTACAAACAAACCCCTAAAGACATTTATCAAGTAAAAAGACCACTTCTTTCCTGATCCCATATTTCAGAGAGCACTGGTATTAAATTTTCTCTGCTTATACAACAGACACCTCAATTTTGTGCATGGGATCATAACATATGTTATTTTCAACTTGCTTTCTTTTATCAATTGCCGTAGATACTTTTCCATGTTAATGACTTGATTTCACTGCTTCTTCAGAATGGCCACTCAGTTCTCCCTTGGATAGTCTGACCACAATTTATTTGACCAAGGTATCTTTACTCATGGAGATTAGGCTGCTTCAGTCTTTCACAAATGGCTCCTAGTAGAACTTTCTGTGCACATTAGTTATCTATGGGGTCTCCTACCAGGTAGGTTGGCTTGCTAGAATTGCGATTGAGTGTTAAAGGACATATGCATTTGACAATTAAAAAGAGAACACCAACTTGCCCTCTTAAAGGGTAGTATGAATGTACCCTCCTTCCTACTGTACCAGGTGGAGTGGTGGGGAGGAGGCAGCTCCCAAGTTATAGAATCTGTTGAATTATAGTATCCCTCCAATGTGATTCCCAACTAATCTCCATTTGCCACTGACCAGGCCACGGATGGGGAAGTCACAGCCATGGAGAAGGCACCGGTAAATGCATGTCCCCCTGGATTCAGGCCCTGGGTACACCTGTGTTTTTTGTTTTGTTTTGTTTTTTTCCTTTTTGTGTTTCTGTGTTTATTCAACCTTCATTTCAGAAAAGCTGCCACCTGCTTCTCAGGATTGCTTAAGCCCTCTGGGTGTCCTGGTCATTGGTGTGTTCCCCTACTGATCAGCCCATCACGATGATCCTGCTTTTTCTATAAGATCTACCTTTGTGTCACCATCCGTGCTCCACAAATTGCCAGTCATCATGTCTGTGATCACTCTTGGTGCAGTTTGTCTTCTTGTGTAAAGAGCAAGATGGATAGCTGTCTGCAGGCCTCTTGCTGACACTCAGCTGCCACTTGCCCATTCGTTTTCTGTTCAGGGGCAAAGCCACCTGCTGCTATTCTCTGGCACATAAAATGCACCTTCCTTTCCAGGCCACAAGCAACTAAACCTCTCCAGGTGGAGCCTTTGGGGACTCAGACATTGCTGTCTCTTACTTTTCCATTTTTTCGTGGGCACTGCTGGGAATTTTACAAGCAGTGATTTCTAGCTGTTTGTCAGTGGGACTTCACCAATCCTTCAGGTTCTGCTCCGGGCGCTGGGGTGGGTTAGACATAGCACATAGGCAGCCACATCCCCAATCTTGGCCTCACTGACTTGTAGAATTCCCAGCAGCTCTGCCCCTTGTAGCTTCATTAGCTCATGCTGCTGTCCACTTGACCCAGTGACCACCGCTTCCTGTTTTTAGGTGACTGAAGAGGCCTATGTCCCAGTGAGTGACATGAATGGACTGGGATTTAAGCCTTTCGACTTGGTAATTCCATTTGCCGTCAGGAAAGGAGAAATCACAGGTAAGCCCTTAAAAAGCCACCTCACTGGGGCTGGGGATGTAGCTCAATTGGTAGAGTGCTTGCCTTGCAAGCACAAGGCCCTAAGTTCAATCCCCAGCACCAAAAAAAAAAAAAAAAAAAAAAAAAGCCGCCTCACTATTGCTTGCTTGCATTGGGAGCCCAGAAGGTGTTGGGGAGGTACCACTGTCCCATATACCTGGACTCCTTAACCAGTGCCCCCTTGGTGCTTGCTCTGGGGCTTAGTCCATACTCCTCTGAGATTGCAGAACTTTTTTTTTTTTTTGAAGTGCATCATTTGTATCCTGTATTACTTAAGAGAGCCCGTGAGTCCCTCTAGGTTAAGAACTGCTATGTGAGATACCTGCTGACTGTTAGGTTCCTGCTCTCCCTTTTCTTTCTGCCTTTTCTTATTTGCCTGCTTTTCCAAATGCAGTCTGATGTTGACACTGAGGTTGATTATACAAGAGTTACCTTCTCTCCTTGGCCCCTTTTTAATGCCAGCTTCTCTTTGAGCAAATGTTCTGTTTATCCTGCTGGTTTTGTGGTCCTCTCAAGCCCTATTCCAGTTTCTAATTTGCCAGTTGTAGAAACCCTTTACTTATGAGTTGCCTGCTGCATTTTGTGGAAGCCAAAGGGAACCAAAAAAAGCAAAATAAGTGTCTATTTTCCAGCTGTGGGATGTGGATGTTTTAGGCAGCATGAGTCTTTTTGTGTCTAAAAGCCTATGTTTTGAGGATGTCTGTGTGTTGTGCTCAGCTTCTTGGGGAAAATCACCAGTAAGCCTATTTGTTACCCTGTGTTCCTGTGTTCCACAGGAGAGGTCCACATGCCTTCTGGGAAGACAGCCACACCTGAGATTGTGGACAACAAGGACGGAACTGTCACCGTCAGATACGCCCCCACTGAGGTTGGGCTCCACGAGATGCACATCAAATATATGGGCAGCCACATCCCTGGTAAGTGGGATTCAGCAGTGTGGCCAGCAAACCCAGCAGGACTCCACAATTCAAGGACCTGAGAAGCTAGGAGGCTGACAGACATTCCAGGCAGGTTGGGGAATGCAGGTTTGGCATCCCTGTGAAACCAGAAAGCCTGGGACCCCAGCACATCCAGCCAGTTTCCCAAAGAGATGATGCAGCTCCACATCCTGGGTCACAGTGCAAGCCTTCAGACCTATGGTTGTTCATCTTTGTTGCTACATGGAGTATGGCCAGAGGTCAAACTGGGAAAGAAATATGAGGCACAGTGAGGGACTTTCCAGCCTGGCCTGCAGAATGCTGTGTGGTGTGGGGTTTGGGGCAGGGTCAGAGCGGGAGCAGAAGGGTGAGAGAGGGTGGACAGCCTTGATGGGGAAAGCCAGCTCAAGTTTCATGGCCATCAAACAGCGTAGTCTTGTTCTTTTTTTCCTTTTGTGTTTGTTCAAATATTTTAGTCTAATTTTTCAAATAGGTAGCATATTCACATGGTTTAAAAACAAAAATCACGTGGAGAACAGTTTTCTCCCCACCCATTTCTTCCATCTACCCTCTCCTTGCCTGTTAGTAATTTCTTATGTTCAGTTTCAGATTATTTTTAAGAAATAGATTAAGGCTCCCCCTTTTTAAAACATAGCATACTCTACATGTTCTTCAGTCCTTGCTCCTTTCATGTGACAATATGTGTAGCCGAACTTCACAGGTCCAGATAAGAGAGCGTCTTCACAGCCTTCCCCCATTGGGGGATGGATATATATATATATATACAATGGATGAGGCATTATATATGTGATTAGTTTCCTGTCAGAGGGCATTTTGGTTCTACCTTTAAGTTGTCACCAGTCTTGCTTCAGTAAAAAACCTTTTACATGCATCTTCTCACGCTTGCCACTGGGTACCTGTGGGATTTAGGCCTTTGAGCAGAGGTTGTGGGCACAGGTACCATCCTCTTGTGGGTTGGCTACATCTTACCAAATCATCCTTCCCAGGGGGCTGCTCCATCCACCCACTCACCAGCAGTGGAGGAGAGCACCTGCCTCCTCATAGTGTGACCAGGAGGGTGTGCTCTCATATTTTTGGATCTTTGCCAGTCTGGAGTTGAGGAAAGCAGTGTCTTAGTGTGGCTTTATTCGCATTTCTCTCATGAACCAGATTGAGCAACTGTCCATACATTTAAGTGCTGTTCGTATTTCTTTTGCTGTGAACTGAACATTTGTATCCTTGGTCTATTTTTCTATTTGGTTCCTGGCTTTTGTCATATTGATTTAGAAGTGTGATTTAAATATTAGAGAAGTTAACCCTTTATGATAGTAGTGGTAATACTTGTCTGAGTTTGGCATTTTGCTTTAGTTTATGTTGGTGTATATGCATAATATTTAAAGGACAAATGTATTATCTACATCTATTTAAATATCCTGGAGATACAGATGGTAGAGAGTAAGAAAATGTCTTTCTCACATTGCCTTTCCACTCCCTGCCTGGGTAAATATGTGCATCATTTCAGATGTTTTTCTCTGTCCCTGCTAACATGCATACAGTTGTGTTCTATTTTAGTTTTGAAAGAATGACAAGTTGGCATTAATATTATATAGCAACTTGCTTTTTCTCTTTTTAACACAGCATATTATGGATAATCTCTCAAGTTAGTACACACAAATCTCTCTTCTCTCTTCTTTTTTTAATGGCCACGAATAGATCTATTTCTCCTATATTGTTGGATACCAGGGTCTTTTCCTGATTTGCATGTGAGCACTGTGGGAATTAAAGTGCTTGCTTCGGGCTGGGAATATAGGTATTCAGGGAGGGCCACTGTGGGATCCATTCCTAGAGTCGGTCTCCCTAGATCGATAAGCCCTTTCATTTTGAATGGCACAGGCAAATAGCCTTCCAAAAAGACCTTTCCAGATCTTTCCCTCTAGTAGTGGATCATTTCCTCACACAGTGCAGATGTCAAGTTGAACTTGATTCCCCTGCTTTAACCACCTGCCCCCACCCCCAGTCTGGAGCAACCCTGGGCACAGTATCAGGAATGATATCAATTTGACCCCCTCAGAATCCTAGTGTGGTGATATGAGGCATCTGCTTTTATCTTCCACCTCTGCTCAGGAAGTGCCGAATCTGCCTGTGGATAGGTGACCTCTAACATTAAGATACCAGTCATTTGAGGTATTCACTTATCTTCTAATGAGTTGCAATTTTGTGCTTTTCTTTGGCAAATCCAGAAAGCCCTCTCCAGTTCTATGTGAACTACCCCAACAGCGGGAGCGTTTCTGCATATGGTCCAGGCCTGGTGTATGGAGTGGCTAACAAAACTGCTACCTTCACCATTGTCACCGAGGATGCAGGAGAAGGTACTGTGTGGTTTACATGATTACATGCTTCTGGCCTTCCATTTGGGAAATTAAGTGGACATGGTTCCAGGGCAGCTTTTTAAAATGAAATTATTGCCAGGTACTGTGACACATACCTGTAGTCTCAATACTTGGAAGGTTGAGGCAAAAGGATTACTTGAACCCAGGAGTTTGAGACCAGTTTGAGCAATGTAGCAAGACTTTGTCTCCAAAAAAAAAAAAGAATATATTGAGTAGTAACATTTGCATTATCTTTTCTCTCACATAGATCTATGTATTCTTTAGATCCGCTCTGTCTTCTACCTGTTCTGGAATTTCTTTTTCTGGGGATAGAACCCAGGACTTTGAGCATGCTAAGCAAGCACTCTACCACTGACCACTACTACTCTACCCCAATGTGCCAGTACAGAAATTTTTGAAGTCCTATATTCCAGTTAATATCAGAATCATATGATGAAATATTTTATGTGACTTGCCTAGAATTAAAATATGCTTTTGTTGAAGATGTTCTTGTCCTTTTTGCACATGTATCCACAGATCCCTCCTGTAAGTTACTTAGTGACTCATTCTAGTTAAAGCTCTGTGCCCATGTCCCTTGTATTCCCTAACCTGTGGTTCTAGTAGATTTCTGTGATGGTGTCCAGCCTGACTGACAGGGACAGACTGTGTCTGACCCCATCCTGTATGTGTGACTGATCTGTAGGTCTCCATGTCATTCTTGTCCCATACTTCCTGAAGAGTTAGGGGTTACTGGAGGGAATAATTCAGACAATAGGGTGTCTTCAGTGGGCTTTTCTCTCCTATAAACTGCTTCATCCTGATGTAGCCCCCTGGTCCAGCACCCATGCAGAGTGTGTCAGTATGTTGTCTCTGGTATCAGGGCTGCCCTAGGTAAGTCGTTGTCCCTGGGGACACAAGGAAGCTCTCCCTAACTGGCCTCCCTCCCTGCTTCACTCACAGGTGGTCTCGACTTGGCTATTGAGGGGCCCTCAAAGGCAGAAATCAGCTGCATTGACAACAAAGATGGAACATGCACAGTGACCTACCTGCCCACACTGCCAGGAGACTACAGCATTCTGGTCAAGTACAATGACAAGCACATCCCTGGCAGCCCCTTTACAGCCAAGATCACAGGTGAGGTTGCCTGGTTTGCTGGGGGCATTCTTGTGGTTGGTACACCTGCCCCAGAGAGCCATTCTCTGCATTAGACCAGGGGTGGCAGGCCATGTCTGTTTGAATTTAGGTTTCACAGAGAGTCTTTAAGGAGCATCCAGGGTGTAAGTCCATCTTTAAGCTGGCTAAATTCTTCCCTTCACTGATAACCCAGGGAAAAACAAAAACTCTCATTTCAAGGGCATTTCTTTTGCATCAGTATAACTTCATTATGCAAAGAGCAAACCCTCAGAGAGAGGCATGCAGAGAATACTGCATGAGTACCTAGCCCAGCCAAAGTGCAGCATCTCTACTAGGCAGGTTTTCTGCTCTCCACTTTACAGATGAGAAAACCATGATTTGGTAAGGTATTTGCTTAGCTGAGTTCATGTGTGGATATTCTGGGATTCAGAATTGATTATCCTATTCGAAAGCTCATGTTCCTAACCTCTGTTTTGCCTGCTGGGTTTGGCTCTCACTTTCAGTGGGTTATAAGAAAGATACACAAGGTGAGGTTCCTGTGCCTATGGTGCTTAGATCTGTCTGAAGCAGCCAGCAGCCCTCTGTGGACCACAAATGTTACATCCCTGAGAAATGCCAAGGCATGGCAGCGAGGGGGAGGTGCCTTCCACCTCCACTTCAAAAGTGGTCTGTGAGGATTCACATCTCCAGCTCCTGCCAGCTCCTGGTCTTCCTTTTAACCAGGCATGAGTATCAATTATTCTTTGTTGGTCCTGTGTGCTGTTTGTCAGAGCCACATTTTGTCACTTAGCTGTGTATTAATTCTTACCTGCTAATCTGTTGATGGCATTTGGAGTGAGGGCTCTAGTGCCACCACGAGTAACGTGAGCCCTGTTGGGACTGTTTCCTAGATGACAGCAGGCGATGCTCCCAGGTGAAACTGGGCTCAGCTGCTGACTTCCTGCTTGACATCAGCGAGACCGACCTCAGCACACTGACAGCCAGCATCAAGGCCCCGTCCGGCCGTGATGAGCCCTGTCTCCTGAAGAGGCTGCCCAACAACCACATTGGTGAGTGCCTTCCTGGCAGGGGCCCAGACACATGACTGGGAGATGGGCTTCTGAGGTGCTTTCCTGGAAAATTGGTGGCACACTGGAGCTTGACATGGTAGACCTGCTGGGTCACATGCATGACGAAAGTCTGTGTTCCAATATTGATACCCTTGGATGCTCTGGGTTGTTGGAAATTTAGGAAAGAAATCCTCATTTGCATTTTTGAGAAAGAAATTTAGGAAAGAAATAGTCATTTGCATTTTCTTCTCCACTTTCTCTCCTCCATCCCCTTCTCTTCTCTTCTTACACACCTCAATCTGTGTTTTGGTCCAGGCATCTCCTTCATCCCCCGGGAGGTGGGTGAACACCTGGTCAGTATCAAGAAGAATGGCAACCACGTGGCCAACAGCCCTGTGTCCATTATGGTGGTCCAATCTGAGATTGGGGATGCACGCCGAGCCAAAGTCTACGGCCGAGGTCTATCAGAGGGTCGGACTTTTGAGATGTCTGACTTCATCGTGGACACAAGAGATGCAGGTATATGACATGGTTCCAGGGGAAGCACCCAGAACTTGTAGGAACTGTCTTCTTTTTGGTCAGGCTGCTTCATCTTCATCCTACCAGCTCCCTTTTCTCTCTGAGTATCCTTCAAGCTCAGACAGGTCCTTGAAGGTCCTTTTACCTACATAATCATTTACATTTCATGACCATGGAGAGAAAACATATTGGTTTTCTAAATAAAGAAACTGAAGCTCACAGGGCTTATAGCCCCATTTGCTGCTGAGATTTGAACCTGGATCCACAACAACTCACAGTCTCCTATTCTCCTGTACTGTCCTCAGCTTGTTTTTCCCACAATGAGTCTCCTGGATTCACCCTAAGTGAAGAATGTTGGGCCAGCTGGCCTAGACGGTGTTCTGCTGACTGCTTTCATGGACATGGTAGATGTCCTTGAGGATGGAGTCCTCTGGTCAAAACCATGTTTAGCAGTTTATGTCACTGCATGACTTCTCAAAGACTTTTAAATTGCTCTCCTATCCTGGGCTCTCCAAATAAGGCTGCTATTACTTTCTGCTATCTAGAAATAGTTTGCATTTCAGGGGTCAGATGTCCCTTCTATAGTCAGTGGGCTCCCACTTGTCAGGGAGTTGCTATCAGAATGACCAGGGGCTGCTGTGTTGCAGGTTATGGTGGCATATCCTTGGCAGTAGAAGGCCCCAGCAAGGTGGACATCCAGACAGAGGACCTGGAAGATGGCACCTGCAAGGTCTCCTACTTTCCCACCGTGCCTGGGGTTTACATCGTCTCCACCAAATTTGCTGATGAGCATGTTCCTGGTATGTGTTTCCCCTCTGCCCTCTTTTGTGGTGCTTAGGATTTCTGTAAATGCTGTACCTTGGCCTCTGGTCTGCTCATGAGGCCTTTTGATCTTTCAGGAAGCCCATTTACCGTAAAGATCAGCGGTGAGGGAAGAGTGAAAGAGAGCATCACCCGGACCAGCCGGGCCCCCTCGGTGGCCACTGTTGGGAGCATCTGTGACCTGAACTTGAAAATCCCAGGTGGGCACATGGGATCAGTAGGGCAGGGTAGTGGACACCATGGAGAGCCAAGTCCAGACTTAGCTCTGAACATGCTTCCTGAGTCAGCTCTGGTGACCTTTTTAATTTCATTTCACTTTTTTTCAATGTTTATTTTCACAGATGCCCAATTAAGAAAAACAAATCTATTTACCTGCTACCTTTCTTTTCTTCCAAATGAAAATAGTTTTATTATGTTATGTGGGGGGAACATGTACATGCTTTTAGATTTACTATTTGCCAAAAGTATAATATCAGTGAGAAAACTGGTCCCACTTCTAGGTACAGATGCCAGTGTCTGGAAGGATTTAAGTGGAGTGGCCCTGCAGTGGCCTTCTAATATTTCCACTCATCTCTTTCATGCCTCAAATTACCAGGAGGGCTGTGCCGCAAACCTGGGTGGGCCACATCTAGCCCCTTGGTGGTGAAGTTTTCCTCATGGGGCCAATGAGCAGTAAATAGGCCACACAGTCTGTCTGAAATGTGGTTCTAGTTCTTTCTATAGGGATCCTCCCAAAGAAAATTCATGGTGTCAGTGAGAGTTCTGAGGCTCCTCTGCCCAGAAGCTGGCACGAACGGTGGAGTTGCACCGATTCTACAGAGAAGGAAAATCAAGAGTCTAAAATGAAGCTCAGTGTGATTTCCTCAATGGAGGGCTGGTTTTCCTATTCCTAGTATGATGTATATCTGTTTACTCTGCCTTCTCAGCTGTAGTTGGTGGGATCTTCTTGTGTAGGTGCATCAATGTAGTGTCATGTGGGAATGTGCAAACAAGCCTCATTACTGTAGGGTCAAAACAAGATCACTTTAAGCTGGGCATTGTGGTGCACACAAGAGGCTGAGGGAGAAAGATCACAAGTTTGAGGTGAGCCTGAGCAACTTAGCAAGATCCTATCTCAAAATAAAAAACAAAAAGGGCTGGGGATGTAGCTCAGTGGTAAAGTGCCTCTGGGTTCAATCTCTAGTATTATGAAAAATAAAAATAAAAAATGAGATCACATTAAAAGAACTGCATTGATTATTTTGTGATCATAAAAAATTCATATGTCCCACAGTGGATGGAGAAGGCATGGCCAGAGGGGGATTGTTGGGTGGTGCATTTCATATGCAGCCACATCTTGACTGAAGGCCCTCCAGAAATGTATTGGTGCCCATTTCTACATATTTTCCACTAGCACTGGGCACTGCCTGTCATTCTCACTTTGGCCAATCTGATGGAAAAATACAGTATCTGGTTTTCATTTTCATTTCTTGATGAGGTTTGTGTTTGCATTTGCTTTATGTTTCTGATTTTGGAAATTATTCATTTTGTTCTTTTTGCTTATTTCTTGGAGGAACTAGCAATTATCTTTGTGTAGTGTGGACACTTGTCCTTTGAAGTCTCTTGACAACTTTGTTATTCTTTTTGGTTACTTGGTAGCAGATGATTCTGGGGGGACACATAGTTCCCCTTATTACCCACATGGTCCTCTCTCATCAGTTGGGGGTGGTCCATCAGCTTCCACATGTCCTCAGGACCCAGGCTTTGCAGGGTCTCTTAGTTTGTGTTGCTATAATATTATAAACTGAAGGACAACCAACAGACTTTTACTTCTCACAGTTGGTCAAGTTTGGAAGTCTGAGATCAGGAAGTCTGATCACTATGATCAGGTCCTAGTGAGGGTACTCTTCTAGGTTATAGATGACTGTCTTCTTGTATCCTCACACAGGGGACAATGGAGAGAAGCAGATTCTCTCAGCACTCTTCTAAGGACACTAATTCCATCATGAAGGCTCTCCTTTCATGACCTCATCAAATCTTGATTTCCTCTGAAGAGTCCCACATCTTAGAACTTCCACATGGGGGGGGGTAACATTCAACATGAATTTTGGGGGGCCACAAGCATTCAGTACATAATCTGGGGTGACCTCTCCTCAACCTCCCTTCCTTCTCTGTCCTTAGGATTCAGAGTCCTGAACTCCTCAACCCAGATCCTATAGGGCCAGAGGGTGCGGTTTCATATGGGCTGTAGGTGATGGTAGTGCTTGGTGTCCCGTATGTCCCCTGCCTGCCTGTCTCCTTCACATTGGCACAGGCACAGTTGTTAGCATGATGCAAGCAGCTCACAGCATACATGTGATCTCCACCCTGTTGACCGAGGTATCCTGTGACCTCTGTGTGGTCTTCAGTTTGCTAAAAGCTTTTGCTCATGCATGGTTTTCCCTTTGCTATTGGGACTGACACGCGTTCACCTTTGTCTCTAAATGCATCTTATCTTGTTGCTTAAAAGAAATGTAAAGCTTCTTGACAATAAGGGATGAAGAACCTTACCCTTACCTACCTGGTAGAAAAGAACTGTCTAAGCACGACAGATGGCCATGTTACCTTTGTTCTGGATGTACCTGAGCTACTCTGGTTTTTATTTACATATTCTAACTGCCAGCTCAGTTCCTGGTTTGAAGCTGTCATGTGGGATTAACTCAGCTCCAGCCAGGAAGACTATAAAAGTACTTGATAGGGCAAGAAGTGTCAATAACCTAGATAACCTAGAATGCTGTCTGCACTGGTGCCCTGAAGGGCCCCGCCCACTCCATGCTGGCCCCAGGAGGGCAGGCCTCCAGCCTGACGGGGAGGGGGCCTAAGCACTCATGTCCACCAGGCCATACCCGCCTCACCTTCCGCTGCTTGCCCTGCATGTCCCGCCTGCCTCTGGCCCTTGCTCTAACGCTCCTCTTTCTCTCAACCTTTTACCTCCTTTCAGAAATCAACAGCAGTGATATGTCGGCCCATGTCACCAGCCCCTCTGGCCGTGTGACTGAGGCAGAGATTGTGCCCATGGGAAAGAACTCACACTGCGTCCGGTTTGTGCCCCAGGAGATGGGTGTTCACACAGTCAGTGTCAAGTACCGTGGACAGCATGTAACCGGCAGCCCCTTCCAGTTCACTGTCGGGCCACTTGGTGAAGGGGGTGCCCACAAGGTCCGGGCAGGAGGCCCCGGCCTGGAGAGAGGAGAAGCAGGAGTCCCAGGTGAGCATTCTAGCAGCGTAGAGGAGACTTAGAGATGAGCTTGGGGGTGATAGTACCTGCAAACCTGGCTTCAAGGGGAAGACTTCTCATGGGTGGCATTAGGGGGCATTCCTTATTCAAGTCTTCTGTGGCTAAGTAAGTCTGAGAATTGCTCACATGTCCAAAGCTAAATGGACTTTTGGGACTTCTCAGAGTCTATAACTTATTCATGTGGATCTGAGTCTAAGAGGGAGCAGAGTAGGTCTGATGTGCTATGGAACACACTTCTAAATTAATGTTCAGGGTCCTTTCCCACAGTGGCTGCTGGTAGGGAGAACTGTGGGGAAAGAAACCAACATTTTCATCCTTTTCTCGCTTAGTTTGGATGTATTCAAAAGATGCCAGGTGTTCCGTGAACTTAGTAATCACGGGGAATGCTTAGACCACAGGGACGGCCCTTGCTTGGAATCCTGCTTAGGGTTAGAGAAAGAAGAAACAGCTAGTAAGGGACTAAACCTAGCACTACAGATTTGATCAGGAAGAGGGGCTAGGGCTCTCCTAGGCTCAGTTACTAACTCAAAGGGTTTTTTCTTATTTTGCTCTCAGCTGAGTTTAGCATCTGGACCCGGGAAGCAGGTGCTGGAGGCCTCTCCATTGCTGTTGAAGGTCCCAGTAAGGCTGAGATTACATTCGATGACCATAAAAACGGGTCATGTGGTGTGTCTTATATTGCCCAAGAGCCTGGTATGTACTCAATGGTTGACTTAAACACATTTTGCCTATTCAGAGATGGTTAGGTTGCAAGAAACAGAAACCCATCTAACTCAAGTATCTAGGCCTTTGTGGGAGAGGGCACATGGGAGAGCTTTCTAGAAAGCCAGTAGCAGAAAATAGCTGGGTCTCAAAGAGGTGGGAACTCTTGATATCATTATCTTTCACAAGTCTTTCTCCATTGGCATATCTGCTTCTTGCTTTCTTTCAAATGCTTCTATCTACTCATGGCTGATAATGGGATGGCTACCCCAGGAGAGTGGCCTATGTGTCTGAGTTCCCTAGGGCAGGTTCTTCACCTTTTGTGTCCCAGGGACCCTTTAGGCATCTGATAAAGCATATGAGGTCTGTTCTTGGGATGATATTTTGAAACACAAAATATATTAGATCATAAAGGAAATTAATTATATTAAAATGTAGTTACCAAAATTAAAATAGTTATTGAAACATAGTTATTGATAGTTATCAGCTGTGCAACATAACACTGTATGTTTGTCTTTCTTAATACATTAAATCATAAGATTTAGTGATGGCATACTAATGACCTTAATTTCAAAGTAGTGATCAGTGCTAATGATATATCAAGATATCTATAAAACTTAAAATGGTAATTTCATTAAAGATGTAAGTGTGGATCCTCATGGATTCTATGTATAGATATTTGGGGGGCTCTGTGGACCTAACCCTGCCCAATTAAAGAAATAATACTGACTCTTTAATCAGCTATGGCCATGAAGCAGGCTGTATCTCTCTCTGAAGACATTTTAGCCCTAGCTAAGAAGCCAGAGGCCACTCTGGAGGCACCTTTTCAGAATCTCTGAAATGATGGGGCTTTCCTATCCCTACAGGTAACTATGAGGTGTCTATCAAGTTCAACGATGAGCACATCCCTGAAAGCCCGTACCTGGTGCCCGTCATCGCACCCTCTGACGATGCCCGCCGCCTCACTGTTATGAGCCTTCAGGTGAGACGCAAGGAAGCATCCATCTCCTTGACCACAGGGCAGCCAGTGAAACCCCTGGACTCCTGAGGCCTCTTCAATCCCCGCTTGGGAGCCAAGGCCCCTGGTCCCACTTTGACTGCAGGTGTTGCCCGTTGTGGGCAAGCATTTCCATGGCAGGGTCAGCTCCCCATGTACTCAGGACTGAAAACAGTTGGGTCAGTCAATAGCACACCTCAATGTTTGGGGACAGGTTTACTTTTAAATATTTATATAAGAGAAACAAAGGAATCCTGTTAATAATTGGTTAAGGGATAAAGAGGGACTTACAACAGACAGAAAACAAGCAGCCCAGTGATACTTAACCTACTCTTGTTTGGCTGCTTTTTTCCTCAAAGTCAATTGCAATTTATTTCATAGGATGACTTAATTTTTTTTTTTTTTTTTTTTTTTTCATTTTATTTTATTTTTTTTTTTTTTATTATAAAATTGTAAACAAATGGGATACATGTTGTTTCTCTGTCGGATGACTTAATTTATAATAAATGTTGAAGGAACCATGCTAAGAAGCTTATCACCATCACCTCAGTAAATCCTTGGAGCAGCCCATTTTTAAAATAACTATGGCAGCCAGGATCCAGTTAGCATGAAGTGGCAAAGTGAAACTTTGCCAGAAACTATGCTGTTGACTATAGCTGCCTCAGTCTCCACCCTGATATGGAGGCAAATGATTGCTTAGTCCACCCTACTGGGATACGAGGAGATGCAACAACCCCCAGCCCGCATCCCGTCTCAAACAGGTCATTTCATTCAGCTTTGCATTGGCACCTTCAGCCAAACTAAGATCCACTGGGGATGCATCTACATCTGTTGCTCAGGACACTGAAAAATAATTTGGGATGTGAATCAGAAGGAGCAGTTAAGTTGTAGAATAACACCAGACTCTATAAAGAGGATTTCTGGTTAAGGGATTTTCTGAATAACCTTCCGCTGCCCTGAGTTTTTGAAAATATTGGATTGATTAACATCCAATCTAGTATCTCACATTGGTGATACCATTGCATCTAGTTCCATAGCCTTCGTTTACATTTAAGATTCTAGTCTTACTCTGGGGGAATCAGGATAACTCCTAGTTATTCCAAATGTTAGTCTTTCAGGTAGGGACTGAGATAGAACCCAAACCAGAATCTTAATGCACAGATTGAAGAGGCCTCATCTGGAGAATACCAAGGGTACTAACTGGTCACTGTGGTGTAGATGTTTTTCTTGTGTTTCATTTAAAGGCTTCTTAACAGAAGCTTCTTTTGTGGCTGACTTAAACCTATGGAGGGAGATAAACCCAGCATTTGTTGAGGGCATAGAGCTGCCTTCATGCATCTCAAAGATTTCTTTTGGATCTTCTGAGGTGTTTATCTCCCTCTTGAGGATTTAGCGGCAAGCGGATTCAGGTAAAGTAAATGATTCTGTCCAAAATGGGCTGGTTTGAAGAAAGCTTCTTCCTGAAACCTTTGCTGTAGAATCCTCACATCACAGTTTGGTCATAAATATTTCAGTAAGTGTGCAGTGGGCTGTCTATCAAGCTTTTGCAACCAGCTGCTACGGCAAGAGGGACCTATGTGTCCTTATAGTTCCCTGTTCTTTCTGGGTCATTTGATACTGAGGGATGTGTAAATTATTTATCAGAGCCTTAGCAGAGGCCTGCACAGCCACATCTGGTGCTGGTTAGGCAAGAGAGGCACGTATTGTTTTGTCTTGCTCTTGAGACTTTGTAGAAAATTAGAGTCAGCTGGCATTTCATGGAGGAGGGAGTAGAATAGGGGTGATCTGGCCATCAAAGAATCCTTAATTTTGCGTTACATCGCCCCTCCCCAGGCTGTAAGCTCTAAATAGCACAGTCCAGTAGAACATTCTGCAACAATGAAAGTGTTCCCCATTTTCACTGTGCAGCATGGTAGTTCCTAGCCACATGTGGCTGGCTAGTGAGCACTTGACATTGAATAACTGAGAAGTGGAATTTTGAATTTTGTTTAATTTTAAGTGCTTTCAATTTAAATATATGCATTTATAGCCTACATATATGTAGGCTACGTGCATTTTATTTTACTTCATTTTTTGTGATGCTGGGGATTGAACCCAGTATCTTGTGCATGCGAGGCAAGCATTCTACCAACATGAGCTGTATCCCCAGCCCTACATGTTTTTTTAATTTATATTTATATATTAACATTTATACATATAACCACATGTGGCTAGTGACTATCCAACTGGACAGCACAGCTTTAGGGACTTGCTACTAAGATGTCCTTAGATCAGCATCCTTGGCATTAACTAGAAATTTAGAAATGTCAAATCCTAGACCCCAGCCCAGATCCACTGGATCAAAATCTGCATTTTAACCAGATTCCCTGATGATTTGCTTGCATGGGAATTGTGACCCCTGCTTTTGTTAGTATCTGAGGTATGGCTGTCTAATCGAGTTTAAACCACAAGTGCTGAATTTATAAAATTTTGCTGCTTGGGATTGGCCAGGCTTAACATACATTAAATGTTGCTATTTGGTTTTTTTTCCCTAAGTATTTAGTTCCCTGTCCTTCCAGGAGAGGCTGTAGTCCCAAACAGAGAGCATGTGGAGTAAAACTGACCACAGAAAAGCAAAACTACATTTATCCCCATTATTTTCGTTGCGTTTTATTCTTTTTGTTTGTTTTTTGGTGGGGAGATACAGGCTACTTTTAGCAGCATATTAGAATTTAACAATAAGTTGACATTTTGAAACCTTTCTGGACTGAGTGTTATACATGTATAACAGCATGTAACAGCAGCTTCCTGAGATAGATTCATTTGTTATTTTTTTTTTTTAATGTATTTTTTTGTTGTTGTTGAAGTTGGACACAATACCTTTGCTTTATTTTTATGCAGTGCTAAGGTTTGACCCCAGGTCTTCAAGCATGCTAGGCAAGTGCTCTACCACTGAGCCACAACCCCAGCCCTAGATTCATTAATTATGTCCATAAATAGTTATTTATGTAAGTAACTTGTTATTATTTATTGAGACTCAAAGAGAGTCAACAACTTAGTCATATTGCTTCCTGGATAGTAAACCTAGGTCCAGCTGATTCTTTACCACACATGGTACAGTCCTGCCTACCTGATGTGTAGCCCTTTACAGTTTTATTACAAGTTCTCTCCATTTCTACCCCTGAGAGAAAAAAGAACAGTGGCACAAAACTTTAAGGTAGGGAGTGCATGGTTTTGTCAGCTTGCTACCTTCTCTTAAAAGGGAGTTCTCACACTTGTCCAACTTGTACCAGGCCCTGGGTTTAATCCCAAATTCAGGAAAAAAAAAAAAAAAAAAAAGAAAAGAAAAAGAAAAAAAGGAGTTCTTGTTTTTTTCAACTTGGGAGATACTGTGCTTTCTGGCTTGAACAGGTGTTGTCCGAGATGATTAGACAGTAGTCTGATTGATCAGGCTGTCCCAAGCCTCCAACCCCAGGAGCTGTCTTTTCCAGCCTAAATCAAGATGGTTTGGGTATAAAACTGTGCAAATGTGTGTCTTGTTTTTCTTGTATTTTGTACTAGAAATGTACGTGACTTGCTCACACTCTGTTGTCAGATATTATATGGAAAAATATTCTGGGCCTATATGCATGAGAACTGTCATCTGGAGTCCTGGGTCAGGTCGGTGTGTGCCACTGATCAGGAGCACCGAGGGCCATAACCTGTCTAATATATTAACTTCTCAGGAATCGGGATTAAAAGTTAACCAGCCAGCATCCTTTGCTATAAGGTTGAATGGTGCAAAAGGCAAGATTGATGCAAAGGTGCATAGCCCCTCGGGAGCCGTGGAGGAATGCCATGTGTCTGAGCTGGAGCCAGGTAAGCAGGAGTCCCACAGAATGTAACTGTGCTTGTGCGTCCCAGCCAAGGACTCCCCGAGTCTTGTCATTGCCAGCGACCCTTTGCCATCACCAGACGTTGTTTGTAAATTATGATTTGGACGTGGGACAGTTTGTAAATTATGATTTGGACGTGGGACACAGAGAGACTCTTTGGCATAAAATTATTTTTCTTCTCTTCCTCCTTCCTCCTCCTTTCCTCTTTTTTCTTCCTTCTTCACAAATTCTACTTTCCTTTCTATTTTTCAGATTCCTTTTATTCAGCATTCATTGTGATTTTTCTCTCATTTCACTAAATCTTACAGATTTTTATGACACTGTTGACCTTATGACATAAGTATACTTTAAAAAATTTTTTTTTTAGTTGTCGATGGACCTTTATTTTATTCATTTATTTATATGTGGAGCCATAGCCTCAGCCCCAGTAAGTATACTTTGATCTCATTTTGCTCTGAGAAAAAGGTAGATCGATGTTCATCTGTAAAGTGAAAAAAGAGGATCTAGGTTCTTGGACCTAATGCCCTTAAGATTTCCTTGCTTGGTGCCTAGGTATATGGAATTCTCTGATAACTGTCAACTTTAAGGGGATCATTTTTCCAGTGAGCATTTATTTATTAAGTGTCAGAGACGTGGCAGGAAGATGAAGCTGGGGAATACGTGCTTCCTGCCCTCAGAGAACTGCTCAGAGCTAGCAAGAATGAGGCCAGAAACCCTTAGCACCTGATGATGACCCCAGGTGGCCACCATTGTCACAGGAGAACTGATCAGCAGCTGATGAAGCTGTCAGAGCAGGAGAGAGAAGCAGGATCAACATGGCTGTTGACAGTGATTTGCTTTGGTCTTTCAGCTCTGTTTCCAAGCCCCAAAGATCTTTACTTTTTCTTCTGCTTTATGGGTCATTCTGAGGCTGGCTTTGGTGGCAAGATGGCTGCAGCAGTACCAGATTTCCAGTCTTCACACTGCACCAACCCAGAGACATTGTGCTCTCAGAATTCTTTTGCAGAAGTCTGAGAGATACCTTTTCTCAAAGTCTTCAGCAAGACTCATCTTCCCTCTCACCGAACAGGGACACATGCCCATGACTAAGTCATTTCCTGTAGCTAAAGAAATGGCCCTGGGCCGGGGTTGCAGCTCAGTGGGAGTGTGCTTGCCAGGCATGTGCAACCCACTGGGTTCGATTCTCAGCGCCACATATAAGTAAGTAAAATAAAGGTCATTGACAACTAAAAAATATTTTTTAAAAAATCAATAGCAAAAAAAAAAATGGCCTTGTACTAATTGACTTAGCCTTGAGAAAAGAAGGATTTTCTTTATCCATTCGGGGCCCACATCAGGACATGAGGATGGGAACCCAGCTGAGAATTGCTGGGGGAAGTGCCATGCTGAAAGGGTCAGGGTGGCCAGCTCTGTGTAAATGTTGACCTCTGTGGAGAGAACCTGAGGGAAAAAAAACAGGGTTTGGATGGAACTTTGGGGGAACAGATTCTGAAGGAGATGAAGGATGCAAGGAGCCAGGGAAGAGATGAGAGGCTAATCAGACAGGAGGAGGAGGAGGGCAGATGCTTTGCATCCCAGACTGGGGAGTGTCACCTGATGCATAGGAGATGGATATTCTAGGTGCCCACTTCAGTTAACAGATGATCTTGCCACATACTGTGACCCACACATGCCGCAACAAAACCTGGCTGTTGCCTCTGGTTGTTAGCTTTGAGCTTAATTAAGGAGCATTAATGCCAGTTGGAATCATTTATTCCCCTTCAAGTAGCCTAACAGTGAAACATTGTGAGAAGTGAGCTTTTCATAGAGGAAGTGTCCTGGCAGAGGCCAGAGTGTGAAACCAATTTTGAGATTTGGATGCATTTCCCGAAGGGCTGACCAGGGATGCATAAATAGGCCCGTCTGGTTTCGAAATTCGCTGTATTATGTGCCAGGCTCCCAGTGAAACCGTGTGTCTTTTTATGATTTAAGGTTGGCCTGCAGTCCTGTGTCCTCACCTAACTCCAGAGTTTTCATCTGCCCAGTTTCACCCTGTGCCTTCTCTTGCTCTCCTAGATAAGTACGCTGTTCGCTTCATCCCCCATGAAAATGGTATCCACACGATCGATGTCAAATTCAACGGGAGCCACGTGGTTGGAAGCCCCTTCAAAGTGCGTGTCGGGGAGCCCGGCCAAGCGGGGAATCCTGCGCTGGTGTCTGCCTACGGTTCAGGGCTGGAGGGGGGCACCACAGGTAAACACCATTGCACTTCTTATCTTTAACCAGTCTGGCTCCAGGGTCAAAACCAGGTGGAAATCCTCAAGGCCCACGAAGCCATCTGCATGCTCTTCCTGGGACGATGGAGTAGCAGATACTTTGGAGGCTCCTGCTGTCCACAGTTGTTTTGGGAGACAGGGCT
This sequence comes from Sciurus carolinensis, assembly GCF_902686445.1. Classification (NCBI taxonomy): domain Eukaryota; kingdom Metazoa; phylum Chordata; class Mammalia; order Rodentia; family Sciuridae; genus Sciurus; species Sciurus carolinensis. The sequence continues at coordinate 51,248,586 of NC_062229.1, read as the reverse complement.
TGACCTGGGATAAATCCAGAGCTAGGTCTCTCTGACTGTGTTATCACATCACTACTATTTGTTGTGGCCTAGACATCTTCTTCACTAAGTTCCTTGACCCCAGGGACAGGACACTGATAGTTGGGGAACACTGCCTGGCGTCCTTAGTTTTGAGTTTCTTTGCTTGCACAGAATTCACCGGGATCATTCCTCTCCATCAGTACTTCTGGTCCCTGGACTCCCAGAAACACCCTGAAAGAGTGTAAAATCTGTCGTGGCCTATCTCATGCTCCTTTTATTCTCTAATCCTGAAAAGGTTCAAGAGTTCTGAAACTTTTTGGACCCTTTACAACATATTTGTAATGTTTGCTACATTAAAATGGGATACATCTGATCCTGGAAACATAGGCACTGAAGAAGGATTTAAGGTGAAATTCGCTTCCTTGATCTGCTCCTGCCTTCCCCGGCTCCTGGTCCAGGAGCAGACCCCTAGCAGCTCAGAGAGACCTTTACACCATCTGCCTATCTTTCATTTGTCTTCATTCTTGCTGGCTGGGTTGGTTAGCTGGCTACTTCTTTATAAATGGGCCAACACACAGTTTTGCTTTTTTTGTTTTATGGAAGTGATCTTATTGCACAGATTGGTGAACAGCTTGCTTTCTTCCCTTGACATCTTAAATACCTTTCTGTATCCAAACATATAGCTGCACTCCCCTCTCAATGGCTACAGTTAATATTCATACTGTGAACTAGAAGCCGTTTGCATGGTCAGCTAGAGATGGGCATTCATGGATATTCACTGTGTCACTGTTTCAAAAGATGCTGGGGTGGGGAATTTGTCCTCTTGGGTGTCTCTTCAGGGGAAGTCTGCAGAGGGGGACTGGTTGGCATTTGGGGTTACTCGGGGCCTTCTTGGGAAAGCAGCCTGTGCTGGTTTCTCAAGTCCCTTGCCTGTGTGCATCCCTCCTTTTAGCTCCCCTGCCCCCACCATGCTGCCCCGCTGTGAGTGGGATGGCAAAGACATGTCCTCCCTGTAGGAAAGGAGATGAGTGGCCACAGTTCTTGTCATCTAATACTGGATAGCAAGTGTGTTCCCTGTGCCTGAGGGGCCTACTCAGGTTCATGGGCTGGCATGCTGTCTGGGACTCCAGCCAAGTGGCCTCAACAAAACCACCCCAGAGTGGCATCAGTGCTGGTAGACTCCTCAGGCCATCCAGATTGGCCCCCACTGAACTGTGAGCCAGCAGCTTGCCCTTTATGAAGGGCCTTTAGTGAAGTCCATTTGACAGTTGAGGAAAGTGAATCGGAGGGGTCCAATCATCTGAGAGCCTGAGCCCTAACCCCTAAGCTGTACCTTCTCCCTAGGTGCCCACTCACCTGGAGGCACCTATCACACCTCCAGTCCACTTTGTGGGGTGACCTAAACCAGCCACCTGTCCTCTCAGCAGCCCTAGAATAATTTCCAGCAGTACAGGTATTTGGCCCTTGGCAGGCTACCCACTGAGCACTGAGGTTGGGTCCTTCTGGTTCTTAAGTACACAGCAACTCGTGGTTCCTGGTCCACAGCAGGCACAGGGTGCCCTGTGCCAGCCAGCCAGCAACCATCTGACCCCCCCTGTTGGCTCATGCCTGCAGTACCCAGCCTCTCCCACTTCCTCTTGGCAGATTGCATGCCTTCTCCAGAGCTCAGGTTACAGGCTGTGCTTTGCAAGCACTGGACGCTGCAGGGAGAAGGAGCCTGTTCTTGGAGGGAAGCTCCCAGCCAGGAGGGGAAAGTACAGAGCATGCTTGTTTCAAACCCTGTGTAAATATTGCTCTTGTCAAGGGGAAGGTGTCTTATTTTTTCTAGACCTCCCGTTCCCAAGCTTTTCCCCAAAAATTCATGTGAAGGTTACACAGCTGCAGTGTGAAGGGATAAAGAGGTATCTGCTCTGCTGCTGAAGGGTCCAGCATCCTGACCTTCGGGACAAAGCAAACCTCTCTGTTGTTATTGGGTGGGTTCGTTGTATCTCTTGGCTCAAGCTTTCAGTGGTCCATTCTGCGGATTTAGGAGCAGGGAATGAGGAGAATTTAGGGCAGGGCTCTGCTGAGGCTTGGAGGTCAGGAGAGAGGTCTCCACTCTGGAGCAACTGAGAGTGTTTCCTGATAAATGCTCCAGAAACCCAGGATACACCCTATTCCTTTTTTGCCCCCTCTACTCTCTCCCACCTTAAAGACTAAGTTGTCCCGCATTAAACATACACTGAAACTCACAGGAACTCAGCCAGGTTGTGGTAGCGGAAGACCGTCACATTGAGTGTTTGGTGGTATCAGATCCTGGTTATAGCTGGAGATGGGGGTGATAGACTTCTGTATGTGTGCTTTCTCTCTCCTGTCTTCTCTCAGAAAGGTATCTTAGCTCCAAGTTGGACAGACCATAAGCCTGTATTCCAGTTCTGCTTGTCCCCAGCTGTGTGACTCTGGATGGGTTCTTTGCCTTTCTGTACCTCTACTTCATTTTCTGTAAAGTGGAAATAAGGGAGCCCAACTAGTAAGCTTATTCTTAGCATCAAAGTAGCTAATTACCAGGGAGGCTGAGGCAGGTGGATTGCAAGTTCAAGGCCAGCCTCATCAACTTAGTGAGGCCCTAAAGCAACCCTGTCTCAAAGTGAAAAATGAAAAGGGCTGGGGATGTGGCTCTGCTATCTGAAGAGGGGAAAAAAAGGGTGGAGCTTCTTCACTCTGTAGCCAGGCCTTTTAAACTTCACTTTACAAATAGCTTTCCTTATCACCACCTTACAGCTACTTCCTGGACACGCCATCCCCTGTTGCTCACTCTCCACTTCCCCACGCAGCCCCCAACCTGGCAGCCACTGCTTAAGGGGCTTCTCAGCTGCATGGATTAGAAGCCATGACAAGGTTGAGCTAGTGGGAGGGGCTTGGGACAGGAGCCTCCAGAGCTCCCAGAAACAGCTGGGTTGTGTTTGAGGGTCACACAATAGCAGTTCCTTTGTTTTATTGATAACCAGAACAATAATTCCTTCTCTGATCCTCAGGGTATAATTAAACCAAAACATTTTCCAACTAGGGTGGGTGTCCAGGACTCTGGCAAAAATAGCCTCCTATGGGGGTGCTGTGCTAGGGATGCCCTATAGAGGGCACTATAGGGGGCATGAGGCAGATGTTCTGACACCCAAGAGTGGGACTTTTGTGGAGCTGTGGGCTTGGGCAGGTAGTGCCCCCATGACCACCAGTTGGTGCTCTCTTTTGGCCTTTTGTCACAGCCACAGCCTGGGACAGCCAAAAGGTTAGGTATCCTCAGGTTGCAGCTTGGGCACCTGTGGTAGTTCCACTGTCGGTCCAGTGACCAAGATGGACCTGGGCACCAGAGCCTTGCAGACTTGGTTCATATGCTGCTTGCCACTTTCTGGTGATGCATCATGACTGGCCAGTGGTCAAACCTCCTTTAGCTAATTTAGTGCATTCTGTGAAATAGAAACCACTGTGGAAGGGTCCCGTGCACATGCTTGTGAAACAATGCCTGGCACAGGGTCTGCAGCCCACATGGGGCCTGTGCTACTCAGCAGGAGCTCCTGTTTTGTTCCCGTTTTTGTTGCTGGTATTCATGGCTGAGGGGGTGGGCCAACAGGGCACAGTGGTTACTCCAGTTTTCAGCATAGTGTGCAGCGCCTGGTGCCTGAGGAGGAAGGGAGGGAGGGGACACTGGGCCTCCTCAGCATCTCTGAGTCCACCCAAGGAGAAAAGAAAGGTCAGAGGGGCCCACGCCTCTTCTTTCTGCCTGCAGGCCAGGCAGAGCTGGGCTGGTGACTTATGCAGCACTTTAGGCTCACACAAAATGATGACTCAGGCTCCTCACCCTCAGCCACGGCTCATGCCCGGAGGAGAGAACAGGGTGTCCAGGCATTTTGCACTTGTGGGCGAAATGTCAGCCACACTTGTGCCTCACCCTGCATTAGGAAGCTACCCACCCGCTACCCAGGGCCCAAGGTTCTCTGTGCCAGAAGTCAGAGCTGGACCAGTGGGTTCCCATGCCACCAAGGCAAGCCATCTGTGAGGGGACTTATATGTGCCCCCACCATTGCTTCAACACCCCCAGGGAAGCCCCCCCAAACTACACCCCTCGTCCCTCCAAACCATCACCATCTACAGGTGCATTCCCTTTTCCTCTCTCCCAGGCATCCAGTCCGAATTCTTCATCAACACCACCCGAGCAGGCCCGGGGACGTTGTCTGTCACTATTGAAGGCCCTTCCAAAGTTAAAATGGATTGCCAAGAAACCCCAGAGGGGTACAAAGTTATGTACACGCCCATGGCTCCTGGAAACTATCTGATCGGTGTCAAATATGGAGGACCCAACCACATCGTGGGCAGTCCATTCAAGGCCAAGGTGACAGGTAATGAACAGCCTCGGAGTTCTTCTGCCCTGTGGAGCTGGTCTTATCAGACTAACAGTAGTAGCAATTGTGTATGATTTTAGATATTAAATCTACTTTGAATCTTGAATGTAAAGAAATAGTATGACATTCCAGCGGCCAGTGTGTTCAAAATTAGCAAAAATAAGTCCACATAGTGAGGGAGCGGAGAAGTGGAGAAGGCAGGTTAGGCGGGTGTTTTTGTTTTTTGTGTTTTGTTTTTTTTTCCCCCCCTCTTAACAGAAAAGAAGAAATGTTTACATACTTAAAATGTTATGTATTTGTTTAATGTGGGCCTGAAAAAAATCTCCTTCTTTCTAATCTTTCCCTTTGAAATAATCAAAAAGTTCTTTAAATTTATGAAACTATGGGCCAGTTGGCAATAATCCTAGTGACTTGGGAGACCGAGGCGGGAGGATCACAGGTTTAAGCCCAGCCTCAGCATCTTAGTGAAGCCTTAAGCAGCTGAGTGAGACCCTGCCTTAAAATAAAAAATTAAAAAAGCTGGGGATATAGCTCAGTGGTAAAGCATCCCTGTTCAGTCCCCAGAACAAAACAAACAAACAAATTTTTTAAAATATGTCTCCTTCCAAACATTATGGGAAAAAATGTCAAACAGTAAAAACAACTTCACAAGCTGCCACCCAGAGGTAACCACCATACACATGGTAGTAAATCCCTTCCACTATGCGATGATTCACTGTTACACAAGTCATGTGGTTCGTTGCAGAAAAATTAGAAAACTCAGGAAAATCATCCTCTGTTATGTATAGAATCAATTTTGATAATGTGTATATGTTCTTTCAAACTTTTATGCTGCTTATATTATTTTATATGAATGGAAAGATGTAAATTCTGCAGGGTGGCAGAATTTGTCAGCTGAGGTCAGACTGGTCCATTTGCCCAGAAAGGTAGATCCTAGTTGTGTGGGTAGATCCTCGGGATTTAGAAGACACCGTGGTTATGGGATATGGATATAGTGGCTTTTGTATCCAGGTGTTGGGCTATAGGGGCCTTGCTGAGGTTTTAGATGGGGTACCTACCTCTCCTCTTACTGAGAATCCTCTGGTCTGACCTTGCATCCCTTTTTCCTGCTCTCCATGTCCTAGGCCAGCGTCTGGTCAGCCCAGGCTCAACCAATGAGACCTCATCCATCCTGGTGGAGTCAGTGACCAGGTCATCAACAGAGACCTGCTATAGTGCCATCCCCAAGTCATCCTCAGATGCCAGCAAGGTGACCTCCAAGGGTGCAGGGCTCTCAAAGGCCTTCATGGGCCAGAAGAGCTCCTTCCTGGTGGACTGCAGCAAAGCTGGTAAGTAGCATGTTCCTGCTGGGGTGGGGTGGGAGGGGATGGGGCCTGGACAGGCCAAGTATCCTCCTGCACTTTGACCTTCCCTGTTAAGGCCTTTTGCAGTGTTCAGTCTCCCTCCACCCCCACCACCGGTGTAACCCAGCCACGAGCAAGCAGATGTGTTTCTTGTCCTGTTCTCTTGTGCTTCATGTCTTTGCCCCTTGATTCTTTGACATGACCCCAAGGTGGGTATGAAAGGAAGTAGTATCCCTATTGCAGAGGGCAGACTGATTTAGTTATCTAGTCCCTTCTCTGCCACTAATTGCTCTAATTTCCATCTGAACTTGGGTGTCAGGAGCCAGTTGCCCTGTCCTGGAAACCTGGCTCTGCCTCTTGGCTTGTTCATTCTCAAAGCTGGGCACATGAACCCCACTCTCAAGCTCTGTAAGATTCTGCAGGTAATCACCACACCCTCCCACTAGCCAAGGGGCCCAGCATCATCACAGGAACTCAACCGGCAGTCCCAGGCCTGTCACCTTCTGTTCCCATATCCTCTTTCTCCTGCTCAGAGTGACCACCTTCCCTTTGCCCTTCAGGTTCCAACATGCTGCTGATTGGGGTCCACGGGCCCACCACACCCTGTGAGGAGGTCTCCATGAAGCATGTGGGCAACCAGCAATACAATGTCACATATGTCGTCAAGGAGAGGGGGGATTACGTTCTGGCCGTGAAGTGGGGGGAAGAACACATCCCCGGCAGCCCCTTTCATGTCACAGTGCCTTAAAATAGTTTGCATCAAATCCTGGGAGGAGTTCTTAATGGTTGCTTTCGTTGCTTGTTTGTAATTCATTTTATACCACGTCCTCCGGCCTGTCGGTGGGTCTAAATCCCATCCCAAAACACTACCATTCTAAAGTGCCTTCAGAAATAAGTCCTAGACTTAATTCTGGAGGGATACAATGGGAAATCATAAGAAATGCAAACTTGTCCAATGGGCCAAGAAGATCCAACATAGACTTGGTTTACCTCGGACCTTGGGGCCACAGGTCACTGCAGAATGACCAAGAATATGGGCAAGACTGACATTTTTAAAAAATGAAACTGGGCAACCTAAACTCCAAGTTTGCTGTTGAGCCTTTACAGGATGGGGGGTGGGTGAGGGGCAGGGAAAAAGAAGAGACCTAGTGTAGGTTGTCATTTAGCGAAGGTGATTCCTTCAAACCAGCTTGATCTAGTCCAGGGCCCATATTCCATAGGAAAAGGCTGTTAGGTGCTCCACCATGTTGACACTACTTCTCACCAATAGCCCCATTGTACTGTGGCCTCCTGACCACATTCTTGCCGGGCAGAGCGAATTGGTGGCAAATGACTTCCTAGTGCCTCTACCCTTCCTCTGGTGATTATTTCCTTGCAGAATCATAGAAGTGTGACCACGTGGCTGCCATGAATGGGTTTTAGTTTTCCAAGTCCATGTCAGTCACTTGGTGGAGGAAATTTTGCAGTGGCCAGCAGCATCCCACTTGCCAAAGATCCCTTCTCACCAACACTAGCCCTTGCTTCTAACACACGCCCCAGTCGCTTGCCAGCCTTACCAAAACCTTAAAAGTGACCTCAGATGGGTGCACATGTTAGTGCTCTCCTCATGAAGGCCTGTAAGGTGACATAACACTCACAGCCACCCCTGCCAACCTCGTGGGTCACTCAGGAAAATGTAAGTATAGACAGGAAAGAATGAAACTGTGTCAGCCTTTGACCTGAGTGTTGGGAGATTGTTGAGGGGCAGGGAAGGGCAGCAGCTTCTTTGGTGCTCCCCCTCTTTGGCAGAACAGTGACTGTATATTTGGTCATGACTACATGTCCTCTGAGGCTCTTGGAAAAGCGATAGGCAGGTGCAGATTTTTTTTTTTTTTTTTAATGGGGTATAGGGGATTTTGCATGCGTTCTGCAGGCATGAGCTGGTTTGGGGATTAAGTTAAAGCAATCAGGGACATTGCCTCATGGCAGAGCTCACATGTGTAGTTTGGTCTGAGTGGGTTGACTTTCTGATTTGCTGCTTAGTCCTGAGAAAGTGGCCACTGTCACCATGGGTGTGGCAGGGGCTCCGGAGGTATAGCAGCTGGAGGTAGGTGTTGACAGTAAAAGTCCACCTTTTAGAAACTGGAGCAGCCCGAAGCTTAATGTGAAAGGACCACAGGCCTTGTAAACTGGGACGGGGAAGCCAAACTGGAATCAAATGCCGACTGTAAATTGTATCTTATAACTTATTAAATAAAATGTTCGCTCCGTAAAGTTTCCCCTGGCATTCTTTGGTGGTGTCTTTTTTTCTGAATAAATGGTTTGAGCCTCTGACTAGCTCTCCCAATCCCTGACTGAAAAGATGCCAAAGAGCAACTCATTTTTGACAATGAACCTGATCTCTTTCTGGAGGGGAAGGTCTCTCTTCTCCTGAGAGGCGAGGCAACTAGACAGGACGCAGCCCGAAGGTGAGGGGACTTTGAGAAGAGGGTGTGTGGGCCCCAGTGCTATCACCACCTCTTGGAGAGTTTTAGATATGAAGCCCACCCAGGTAAAAGCTGTGGTGTGGGTTTTGGTAGGGGTGAGGGGCTTTTCCTGATTACACTGGGAAGCCCTTATTTTCCAGAATGTTCTCAAACAAGAACAGACTGCATATCATCCCATTGCCTTAGACATGCAAGGTTAGTATTTGGTGTCACCATCTGCCCCCTGCACATTCACTCTCTTTTTCTGCCTGGAAGAGCTTCTAATTGCTGAAGAGCTAAGATGAGCCTGGCCCCTTGCTTCCTCCTAGTACTCCTAGCAATCCTGGGGTCACCATTGACAATGCTATTGTATGCAGTTTGCACACCAAGTTTTCAGACTCAGCTTACTTGGGGTTAGAACCTGGCCTTTTTGACTCCAAGTAGGAGCTTTGCCCCTGTTGTTTGACACTGCTGTGGCTGAAAGTCCCTGCTGTGTCCCTGACCCTCCAGTGTTGGGGCAGGAGACTGGATCCTTCCTATGTTTCTTCTGACATCCAGCTGTGAATCAGAATGACGGTTTGTTTACCTCTGAGGGGTGGAGGAAAAAGATGGAGGGAAGGAACACCCTTATCTGTGGTCTGCACCATGAAGGACTGGCCTGGGCTCTTAGCCCAAGTAGGGCTGTGGGCTGTGGTTAGTCCACTGAGGCTCTGCTGTGACGTTTTGCTGGCTCTGCCTACCGAGGAACTCAGGGGCACAGCCATCGACTTCTCACCTTTCCAAAGCCTGACTGAGCATTTGGGGGAGGCAGCATTTGTAGGTTAACAGCATGGACGTTGGCATTGGTATCCCAGAGTTTAAATACTGGCTCCACAATTCACTGGCTCTGTGACCTTGGAGAAGTCACCTCACTCCTCTGAGCATGCCTCCTGAGTGGTGGTGAGGATCAAATGAAATCCCACTGGGAGCTGTAAGGGAACAGTCTCCCACTGCTGTGACCAACACCTGCTGTAGGTGATGCTCCTTGTTAGTATCAGGACTGTACCTGGTGGCCCCTACATGGGGCCAATGATGGCATTACCCTGGAGCACATTTCCACTATAAAAATTACACCAAGGGCTAGGGATATAGCTCAATTGGTAGAGTGCTTGCCTTGCAAGCACAAGGCCCTGGGTTCAATCCCCAGCACTGCAAAAAAAAAAAAAAAAAAAAAAATTACACCAAAGATATCTCAGGGCAGAGATCTGCACACCTCTTTACTGGTCAATGGCCAGAACCAGAGGGCAGCTCTTATCTGCACCTGGGCTTGGCTGCCATGGAAACCTTGGAAACACCTTGAAAACTTTGGAACTTGATCCCTGAACAGGCCAGGTGCCAGGTCCTTTCCCACTTTCACTAGTTGACTTTGCCCCATTCCTAGCAGGAACTGATAGGACTGTCACTCTTCAGCATCTGGTGGAGGTTAAGCAGATAGCAACTAGCAGTTGCTTTGCGGAGATCAATTCTCAGCACGGAAGAGGCCCTGCCTGTCATGCATGGATGCCCACCTCTTCCTCATCAGGGTTCACTTTGAGACCCAGGGCAGCCCCCACCAACTGCCGCCAGAAAGGAAATGTTTTATTACCATGTCTTTGCTTCTAATGCACTTGTAAACACATGGGGCCTTGACCACAGGTCTAGCGCTAGGACTTCAAAGAGGCTCTGGAAGCCACATTCTGATGAGTTTGGTGTAAAATGAGTTGAGTTCATAGGGACTTAATGTCCCTTGAAAATTGCTCACCCTGAAAATTAGAATAAAGGTTGATGGCAAAATGAGGGCTCGACTCTTGCCAAAGTCCTCAAGTTTGTATTCATTATTTATTTTTGGTACTAGGAATTGAACTCAGGAGTGCTCTACCACCGAGCTACATCCCCAGCCCTTTTAATGTTTTTATTTTTAGACAGCCTCGCTAAATTGTGTAGGCTTTCAAACTTGCAATCCTTCTGCCTCAGCCTCCTGCGTTGCTGGGATCACAGGTGTGCACCACCAGGCCTGGCTCAGGTTTGTCTTTAAAATGAGGAAGATCATTAATAGTGATGTATTTTAACTTTGGCACTTGGCCTCATCTCATCCAGTAGGGTCAGGAAAGGAATGAAGTCTTTTCAAATCTCTATAACTTGGCAGGAATTAGGGGATGTAATCAGATTATTTCACTAATGAAATTTTTCTCAGAAATATACCTTAGTTTTTTTTCTTTTTCTTTCTTTCTTTTTTTTTTTTTTTTTTTTTTCCTTCTCATAAATACCACATTGGAGGGAGTAAAGGCACCAGGCTTCCCTGGATTCAATTTTTCTTCTCTGGCTTTGTCCTAAGGATGCTGCCCAAACACATGGTGGGAGGGATTTTTTTTTTTTTTTTTTTTTTTTTTTTTCCCAAAAACAAAGGAATCCTTCTGTGTTCTGTGGCTTTGGGTCCCCAAGCCCACGGGGACAGCTCATGTGTGTGGAATTTAGGGGGACCCATCCCTCATATCCTTTTTCCTCAAGTGTTCTCAAAGGCAGGCCGCAGAGGGGAAATTTAGGAGCCTGACTTGTGACACATATCCCAGGGTGTTTCAAGCTTCGGACTTGCTTATCTCCCCAGGACAAAGACTCTGCGGGCCTTTTATTGCCTGCCCTTTCCCCTCTGCCCTGACCACCTTCCCAAGGCACCAGGACCCTTCCCCTGGCTTGGGGCTGCACTTGCTTCTAGGCAGCAGACATTCTTAGGGCAAAGCTGGTGCTGAACCCTAGCAGGATGTTCTCAGAGGAGAAGGAAGCCTTGGCAGAGGCACCAGGCCCTGGAAAAGTCAGGCTTCAGACAGAGCCACAAGCAGCCACTTTAACAGGAGCAGGATAACCGTGTTGAGAAGCCCTCAGCAAGTGGTGTGTCAGATGCTACAGCTCAAGTCTAGATTCCAATCCCAGCTCTGCTGTTTTCCAGCTGAGACCTCTTAGGAAATACCCTCTCTGCCTCAGTGCCCTCCTCTGAATAATGGGAACATACAGGAACCTTATTTTTTTTTTTTTTTTGGTGGGGAGGGGAGTGTGCCCAGGATTGAACTCAGGGACACTTGACCCCTGAGCCACATCCCCAGCCCTATTTTGTATTTTATTTAGAGACAGGGTTTCACTGAGTTGCTTAGCACTTGACTTTTGCTGAAGCTGGCTTTGAATTCACAATCCTCCTGCCTCAGCCTCCCAAGCCGCTGGGATTATAGGTGTGTACTACCATGCCCAGCAGGAACCTTCCTTCCTTTCTTTCTTTTTTTTTTTTTTTTTTTTTTTTTTTTTGCGGTGCTGGGGAGCGAACCCAGGGCCCTGTGCTTGCAAGGAGGAACCTTCCTTTCTAAGATCAGATCTACACCTCCCCTCCACACCCCCAGCTGACCTGGGCAAACCGTCAATCCAGAACTGACAGGAGAGTGGCTGTCTGAGTGATCCCAAAATGGAATGGAAGGGGTCCCCATTGAGGGGAAAGGTGCTGGCTAGCAGGGAAGCTATTTAGCACAGAGGGTATGAGTACAGGCCAGGGATTCCCATTTCTGGCTCTGCCGTGACCTTAGGCAGGTCACTACCCTCATAGAAAACTGTGCCTCGGTTTTCTTTCCAATGAAATGGGGTGGTGGGACTCATCCCAAAGAATATTCGGAGTATTAAACTACAAAATCTGTATAGAGAGCACATCTCAGTGTCCACTGCATATGAGGGCTCACAAAATGTTATTGGTGTAAGGTGACTATAATTGTTTGTCAGTGGCAGTGGTTGGGATGGGCCAACCACAGGACTCTGAGCTGGGATGTCAGTGGCCTGGGAGAGTGACCACAGCTGCAGGAGGGAAATTGGCTGAGTCAGATGTACTTAGGAAGGCCCCAGCGCACAACCCTTGTCTTTTTAGTTTCAGCCACCCTTTTCCCTTAGTATAGGCCTAGACCAGAGACAGACCTTCACAAGTTCATTTTCCCAAGTAAGAAAATTATCACAACTAACACAAATGGTGATGCCGCCTCAGTGACGAGTTCTGCTTCCTCAAATGTTGAAGTATCACACCAGAGAAGCACACCAAGGCAAGCATATAAAGCAGGTTTTATTTAAAGGTAGTAATACAGACTTCTCCCAGGAAAGAGAATGGGCCATGGCTGGTATTCTGGTATCCCAAGAAGTGAGAGAGCCCTGCCCCTTTTTATAGACTAAAGTCTCCTGTGTTCTCCTGCTCTCTTTCCCCCTGTCCCTCTTCTTCCTGCCTATGGGACTAGGCCCAGGAGATGCTGGCGAGATGGCCAAAAGGTGAGAAGCAGGTGGGCAGGGGGAGGGACCAAGTGGAGTGATTCAGGCAGATTAACGGGGCAGTCTCCAACTTCCCAGATTGGCTTCAATGCTAGACTCTGCCACTCATTATCCTATTTTTGTTTTTGTTTTTAACAGAGGAGCATGCCCAAGTTCACACAGGTCAATTCCTGAATTGGTCAAACCTCAGTTTAGGAAAGAGGCCATGAAGTTTACTCTGCTCCCAAACTCAGGGAAGCAATTCTACTGGGCCCTCTGCTGTCCTCGGGCCCACTGGAAGACAGCACTTTGAGGACACTTTTCTGCACCTCCCCAAATCGTCTAGCCTTTGCAGGAGTTGTCTACCATGCCTACCAGGATGATCCTGGCCTCAGGGATCCCCTTAGACTGCCTGAGAGCAGTCCTTGGGATGGGGAAGGGATGGGGTCTCTGAGGTCCCATGAAGGGGGCACCCGCCTCTACCTCTCTGTATTCGGGACGCCCAGACATACCAGCCCAGGGATGGGGGCGGCCTGTGCTCTGCCTGTCCTCTTCTACCTTTGGCTCAGTGCCTGGCACAGGGTCAAGAACAAATGAATTTTATTGAATGAATAAACAAGAACACACCCAGCAGAGAGTGGAGAGGCTTCCTGGAGTTCTAGGATCATACCCCACCCCCTGATGGTTTGACCCCAGAGTCCTGCCACCTTTGGCCCTGCAACTCCTGATACTTCCCTCCCTTCCTCACCCCACCTGTGCCTACAACAGGCCAGTGTGCCTATTCATCTTTTCCTTGAGCATATTCTGGGCACCTACTATGTGCTAGGCAGTACCCCCGACATGCCCTAGAGGTAGATAAGGTGCTGGACAAGACAGGGCCTGGAAGCACCAGCTCCATAGGGCAGGGCGTTTTGTTTGTTAGTTTGTAGCTCCTGACACAGAGTAGGCCCTCAGGAAAGGATGAGTGGAATATGTACTCTGGTCAGGAAGCCAGGACGCTAGTGGTCTGTCAGTGATCACCATGGATGCTCAACTAAGACAGTCGCACTTAGTCTATGCTTCATCTCTCCAGTTTTCCCAATCTCCCTCCCAGCCATCTCCCCACAGGGGGTCTGCAACTGTGCGTGGCTTGCTTTTCAGACTCTGGAGCCCAGTCTTTCCTCCCTGACTGCCTGGCTAACCCAGGTTCACAGTTCAGGTTTCTGTCAAAGGTCACCTCCCCTCCCCTCCACCTACCCTCCTCATACACCTTGTTAATAATGACTCTGTTCCTCCTTCTGAACTGTGAAACCTCTGCCTCTCCTCATGTGCTTTTTGGATCTGACTCAGTACCCAGCAGAGTTGAGAGCAAATGAGTTTGTCAAAGGAATAAATGATAGCCCCCCTCACCCCCAGAGTGGAAAGACAGTGGTCCTGGAGCATTGTGGGTAGCCTCCTTCTCACCGGTGCTCTTGGGAGGGCCCTGGTCAGGGAGACAGAGGGTGTGAGGATCCAACGGCTGACTTCAGGGCGTAGCTGGGCATCTGGTGAGCCCTTTTTTGCCCTACCCTCCCTTTGCCCTCTGTGCTTGTCACAGTCCACAGGAGTTTTGTGTCTATAACATACAGGCTTGGGTTTTGGTGTTGATCCCAAGGCAACCACTTAACATTGTTGAGCCTCAATTTTCTTTGTGGGGGAAAGTGATGTTAACCTGTTTGCAAATCACTGGGGCCTGCCTGGCACAGCCTGGGGCCTGGCACAGAATGGGTGACTCCCTCCTCAGACCAACAGCGGGCACTGGGACATCATAGCATTTCTCCACACATTAATTTCCCTATCTGGAAGGAGCCATGGTCGCTCTAGCAACAAAGTGATGGTTGAAGGCAACTGGTACCCGATGGGTGCTTGTTAAACTGCAGCCAGTGTTGGTGGAGAGCTGTATAACACTGTCACATCATTCTCCCAATACCAAGGGAAGTTCCCACTATCGTTCCCCTGTATACTGAGTCTACTGGGCTAGCAAGTGGCAGAACTCTGTAGGAGCTGAGCTGCAGAGTTGCCATGTATCTAGAAGTTCCTGGCAGGTGGCATTTGAGCTTCCCTTGGGTGCCTGCTGCATAGTAGATGTACATCAGCGTTTGCTGCAGAAATAGAGGCCCTGGGTCCTCATCTACCACCTGGGGACTCTGGTCATGAGGGTGAAGGACTAGACTGGAGACCCTCTGGGGAAGACCCTGCCAGACACCCTGCGGGAGGGATACATGTGTGTGTGTGTGTGTCTGTGTGTGTGTGGCCAGGCTATGCTCCTTTTTCCAGCCTGCTCTGTGCTTCTGCCTGTGGGTGGCCAGAGTCCCCTCACCAGCCCAGCCCCTCCTCTCCAATGGGGCCTTGTCAACCCAGCCCTCATTGGCTGCACGTTTCCTAGGAGACAGACACCAGTTACCCAAACACAGGCCACAGAGCTATGGGAAGAATCTTCTCTTTCTTCCCTCCCTGACCCTCCCCAGCCATGGGGGAACTGTTTACCTCCCAGAGCCAGGCTTTCTGGCAAGAGCGCATCCAAAAGGAGACTGCCACCCGGGTTGCCTGGAATATCCACTATGGTCACAAGTTCCTGAAAGAGGGGACCAGGGCCAAGAAGCAGCTCCAGCAGGCTCCATTCAAGTCAGCCCTGGAAGTTGGCCAGGTGCCTGCCACCAGCTCCCTTGTCAGCAAGGAGGTACAGGTGGGACATCCAGAGGTCCAAGGGGTCCAGAACCAGTTATCCAGTGCAGTAGGCATCCAGGTCCCTACACCCAAGGGAATCAGAATAAGGAAGGCTAGAGGAGCCACTCAGGGCCCAGCAGGCCACAGCAGGCCAGAGGACTTAACAATGAGGCAGGTCCCCTCAAGCACCCTGAAGCTGCTCTTTGAAGGTGTCTCTCATGATGGCCAAGGCCGGGCCCGTTACCTCCAGGAGCGGCATCGGCAGATACCAGAGGAGAAGTTCCGGTACAAGATCCTGTCATCTTGGGAGTATGGCTGGCATGTGGGTAAGGGCACTATTCTCTTGCCATTTCATGCCTTTGGCAAGGAGGCCCAGCCTCCTTCCCCAGTCTCTTCTTTCATTACCCTTTTCTCCTGGCACATGGAACTGGCTCACCATATCTGCCTTCTCACGTTGCACATGTGTACATCCTGGCCTCTCCACCTGGAATGCTCCTCCTGCCCCTCCCTCTACCTGGCCAGATTTCACACCATCACCTCTGAGAAGTCTTCTGAGAGCCCAGGCAGATTTTTTGAGCCCACCTTTGTGCTTCTGCAGCTATGTGAGTCTACAGAAGCACCAGACCAACTGCACCACCGTTCCTTGCTTAGTTAACTTTATGAATGCTCCCTCAGCTCCCAGACTTGGGACTGGTCCTCAGTGACTGTGTGATGAATGAACAAATGAATGAACATGGACTAGAGAATGAGGACTTCATTTGGAGTCAGAGGATATGAATTCAAACCCTGGTTCTCCCTTTTTTGGTTGTGTGATCTTCAGGCAAGAACCTTAACTTCTCTGGGCCTCAGTTCCCACGTCTATAAAATAGGAATAAGCTAGTACCTGCCTTCCTATATTATAGAGTTTTTGGAAAAATGGGGCAGGTAGGGGAGAGCACCTGGAATAGGAATTATCCTCAAAAGACCCCTGTGCAGTGGGATCAATAAATGATCCTTCATTTGAAACAAGCTGTAGAGGAAGAGTTGGAAATAATGAATGCCAGCTCTGCCTCAAAACCAGCTCTGAAGAGTGACTCCGTTTGAAATTAGGAGACTTTGATTTGACTTCCATTTCATTTATTCTTTCATTCAACAAATGTTTACTGAGTATGTGTCAGGAAGTTTTGTCCCTGAGAATATGTCAGAGAGCAAGATGGAGCAGTCCCTGAAGGCCACAAACACACACTGTAGGTCAGGCAGTGTGGTCCACGCTGCAAAGCAGTGCTTTTCAATCTTTACTATGCATGAGAATCAGTGCAGTCTTGTTAAATCAGTGCAGTTAAATCCATGCAGGTTCTGACCCAGTAAGTGGGTTGGAGAGGCCACGGAAGAAGATTCTGCATTTCTAATAAGCTCTCAGATGTTGTTGCTACTATTGGTTTGGAGACCATACTTGGAGTGTCTAAAGCTGTTAAGAGGAGTTAACTGAGGATGAAGGAATCGTGGCTAAGGGCACTGCCTTGGTAGACAATTTTCTGGGGACAGGACATAGAAACTGAGTCCTGGGTAGGATGTACTGCACAGGATTTCTGGAGGAAGGACCTGACTGCCTGCTTTCACAGAGTAAGTCTCTGTTTAGGTGTTGTGCAGCGTCTTTCTCTTCTGCTCTAGTCCCTGGTTCCATATCCACAGCCTGTGAAGCCAATGCCAGTCAAAGTTCACCAGATCTAGCAAATAAAAATGCAGGATGCCTAGTCTTATCTGAATTTCAGATAGCTGAGACTTTTTAGTGCAGGTATATCTTAAATACTGCATGATGCCTATAATAAAAATTTAGTCATGTTTATCTGCATATCTTTGCTTTTTCATACTGGGGATTGAATTTAGGGGAGCTCTGCCACATTCTAGCCCTTCTTTATTTTTTATTTTCAGGCAAGTTCTCACTATGTTCCTGAGGCTGGCCTCAAACTTATGGTCCTCCTGCCTCAGTCTCCCTAGTCACTGACTATTTGCATTTCAAATGTAACTGGGCATCCTGTATTTTACCTAGCAACCCAATCACTGGAATGCCAATACCCACACCAGAAGGACTGATCCTGGATGCTTCCTGGGTACTAAGGCAGTGTCATTTTCTAGGCAAAGACAGGGAGACTGTTTTCCTCCATAGTGGATTTGCTTAAGCCTGCAGTTGCTGCCAGAATCACTGGAACATTCTGTAAGCCTCTGGTCTCACACCCCAAACCCAAATTCAGTTCAGGAAGAGTTGGGGAACAGATAACAGACCTGTTGACTACTTCTCCCCTTCCCACCACAGTTATACTTAGGAACTACATCAACCCAGTAGATGCAAACAGACACAGAGAAGAGGAGTTGAAGGCATTGTCTGAGCCCCAACTAGATCAGCTACAAATACCCTTTCATACATATAAAGTGACAGTTTAGTGCCTGGCATATAGTAAGTGCTGAATAAATGATAGTTGGTATTATTGTTGACTCGATAAGCAGAATTTACAGATTACAGGTATTTGGGAGCCAATTTGGCCTTGGATCAGACCAGAAAGATTTTACTATGGAGCACTGGGATGAGTGGGGTACCCCTGATAATGGGAGAAATGTGATGAAGGGTTGGAAGGAGGAGAGGGGTCCAAATAGTTAACAACTGGAATGACATTAGTGTTGCCCATCAGGGCAAATCCTGGTCATGGTGCCAAAGCAGGGTCTTGGGGTTCCCATGCTATCCTAGGTATTAGCCTTTAGTTACTGGATCACAGGGAGGCCTGGGGTAGGGGTGAGGGGGCAAAAGAAGGCAGTGACTATTCCTAGTCTAACAGTTGCTACAGTATATCTCTGCTAGCCCCCAGCCCTTTGGGTGGGGTGGTGCTGGCAGGAGGATGATGACCCCCTGTCACTCAGGCCTCTACTGTGTTCCAGGGGATGCCATGAGGAACTTCACGATACCAGAGTATGCCAGGACCCAGACCATCACAAAGACATTTTACCTCAAAAGTAGCGTCTTCCATTTTCCACGGCGAACAGACCAGCTCATGTGAACTTGGCTGGGGAAGGGCCCTGAGCTGCTCCTTTCCTTTCTCCTTGATTCATCTGGATCCTCCAGGGGCCATGCTGCCAGTCAAACCTGCCCTTCGCTCTGTGTTTTGCCTAGCCCTGCCTCCTTGGTTGTATGTGGATGGGCATGAGTGTACCTCTAAGGCAGATGTACCTCTGGGATGTACAGGTGACCCACCCTGAGGGTTCTTGTCTGTGCTCGCAGACCTCCACTCCTTGCAGACCTGCCCCTACCCTACTATCATCAATAAGGCATGGGCACTGGTGCTTATTTCTTGGGGAAGCAACAGAGTCTCACTGTGCTCTGTCAGCACACCTGGGTGGGGAGGGGCTCACCATGTCCTTAAGGTGCTAAGGGGGATGTGTTTGTGAATAGCTCCCTGCTTTTTATTTCTCTACATTCTGTTGAAGGGATCCATAGCAGAGTTGCTTGATCCCGATGTATCCCATGGTTTAGTGAAGAAGTAGTTTTCATTTCTTCTTACTTCTCTCACACCCAAGAACCTGCATTAGTCAGGTTGTTATAGCCTCACTCTAACAAAAAGCTCCTAAATCCCAGTTGCTAAAACCAATAAAGATGTATTTCTTACACCATAGTCCAATTTGATGTTCAGTGGGCAACCTTCCAAATGCTGATCTGGGAAAGAGGCTTCCTTCATCTGCTGGTTTGGCCATTGCTGAGGGCCTCAGAATCCTTCCTACAGTTCTCTACATCAACTGTGGGACAAAGAAACAAGGAGTGTAGAGACACCCACACTTAACCACCTTGGCCTTCTCCTGGAACTGACAAATGCCACATTCTAATGGTGAGAATAAGTCATATGACTTCTAGGTGGGATAAACCTGGGTTGGTCCTATAACTGTGTTTCAGTCAGCTTTTTTCCTCCGTGAAAAACACCTGAGAAAAACAACTTGAAGGAGGAAAGGTTTATTTGGGGTCATAGTATCAGAACATGGTCGACTGGCTCCAAGACACAAACACTATGGTGGAAGGAAGCCGTGGAAGAAAGCCTGTCAGCAGATGGTAGCTGGAAAGCAGGAGGGGGGTGGGGAGAGAGAGAGAGAGAGAGAGAGAGAGAGAGAGAGAGAGAGAGAGAGAGAGAGAGAGAAAGAAGAAGAAGAAGAAGAAGAAGAAGAAGAAGAAGAAGAAGAAGAAGAAGAAGAAGAAGGAAAAGAAGAAGAAGAAGAAGAAGAAGAAGAAGAAGAAGAAGAAGAAGAAGAAGAAGAAGAAGAAGAAGAAGAAGAAGAAGAAGAAGAAGAAGAAGAAAAGAGGAGAGGAGAGGAGAGAAAGAAAGAAAGGAAAGAAAAAGGAAGAAAGCAAGTGGTTGGGGATGAATTATAGTCCCCAGGGACTCACTCCCAGTGGTCTACCTCCTCCAACTATGTGATTGCTTATAGTTTCCACCTCCTTCTAATAATCCATTCAAATTATGAATCCATCAAATAGATTAATCTTTTATAGTCCTCATGATCCATTCGTTTCCTAAAAGCCCCACCTCTGGACATTGTGTACAGAGGACCAAAGGCTTCAACTCATGAGGTTTTAAGAGACATTGCATGTCCAACCCATAATGCTGTGTGGTCAGGAAGAAGAGGAGAAAAGATTCCCAAACATCTAGCCCATCCCTGCTGATATGTCCTGTGACTTCCCTGAGGATGGATTTGAGGCACAGCCACCATCCTAAATTCAGTCTCCTCTTGAATTAGTTTCCTCAGGTTACTATAACCTGGGTGTCTTAAAACAATAAAATTTATTATATCACAGTTCTGGAACTGGAGGTCCCCAAATCAAAGTATCAGCAGAGCCAGGCTCCTTTTTTTTTTTTTTAACGTTGTTTTTAATTGCCAATGGATCTTTTATTTTATTTATTTATATGTGGTGCTAAGTAGCAAACCCAGGGCCTCAAACATGCCAGGCAAGCACTCTACCACTGAGTCACAACTCCAGCCCAGCCATGGTCCTTCTAAAACCTGTAGGGATGTTTCCTTGCCTCCCCTAGCCTCTGGTGATTTGCTGTCAATCTTTAGTGTTCCTTGACTTGCCGCTGCATTACTCTGACCCCTTTACTATCTCCTAAATGCTATCTGTGGTCTGTCTTCACATGGCTGTCTTATAAGGACATCCACCATGTTGAATTAGGGGCTACCCGACTGCTATATGATCTCTTTACTAATCACATCTGCAATAACCCTATTTCCAAATAAGGTCATATTCTGAGGTGCAGGTGGTTAGGACTTCAACAGCTTTTTTGGTGGGACACAGTTCAGCTAAGCCTTGATTACTGGGACCATCTTGATGGTCTTTCTGCTTTTTCTTGGAAAGTGTCCTTTTGCAGAATCCCAGACCATGTAAAGGTCCATGGAGGTCCACTGAGTGTTGATGCCCATAGCATCTCATGGCTTAAAAGGCCTCAAGGCATACCTGAGTAGGGTGACGCACTCCTATAATCTCAGGTACTCAAGAGGCTGAGGCAATAGAATTGAAAGTTCAAGGCCAGTCGGCAACTTAGTGAGATCCTGTCTCAAAATAAAATATTAAAAGGGCTGAGGGTGTTGCCCAGTGGTAGAGTGTCCCTGAGTTCAATCCCTGTAACAGGGGTTGGGGGAGGCCTTGAGCATATAGAGATCCAAATAGTCACCCCTGAGCATAGCTCTTTTCAAAACAAAAATGCTCATGGATAGATACACCTTGTTTAATCAGGGCATTGTGGTCCCCCCTCCATCCCCACTTGGTCCAAAAGCCCAACTATTCAACAATGCTGTTGCAGTGCACAAGCAGCCATAGACAATATAAAAGTGGACACGGCTGTGTTCCAATTAAACTGTATTTGAAAAAACAACAACAACAACAAAAAACCAGATTGTGGGTTACCTTTGATCCATAGGTTACAGTTTGATGTACCCTGGTTTAAATTTTTTTTAATTTTATTTATTTATTTTTATTGTAAACAAATGGGATACATGTTGTTTCTCTGTTTGTACATGGTATAAAGCATACCATTTGTGTAATCATAAATTTACATAGGGTAATGTTGTTCGATTCATTCTGTTATTTTTTTTCCCTTCCCCCCACCCCTCCCACCCCTCTTTTCCCTCTCTACAGTCCTTTCTTCCTCCATTCTTGCCCCCCTCCCTAACCCTAACTCTAACCCTAACACTAACCCCTCCCACCCCCCATTATCTGTCATCCACTTATTAGTGATATCATTCTTCCTTTGGTTTTTTGAGATTGGCTTATCTCACTTAGCATGGTATTCTCCAATTTCATCCATTTGCCTGCAAATGCCATAAGTTTATCATTCTTCATGGCTGAGTAATATTCCATTGTATATATATACCACAGTTTCTTTATCCATTCATCAATTGAAGGACATCTAGGTTGGTTCCACAATCTGGCTATTGTGAACTGAGCAGCTATGAACATTGATGTGGCTGTATCTCTGTAGTATGCTGATTTTCAGTCCTTTGGGTATAGGCCAAGGAGTGGGATAGCTGGGTCAAATGGTGGTTCCATTCCAAGTTTTCTAAGGAATCTCCATACTGCTTTCCAGAGTGGCTGCACTAATTTGCAGCCCCACCAGCAATGTATGAGTGTACCTTTCTCCCCACATCCTCGCCAACACCTGTTGTTGCTTGTATTCTTGATAATCGCCATTCTAATTGGGGTGAGATGGAATCTTAGGGTGGTTTTGATTTGCATTTCTCTTATTACTAGAGATGTTGAACATTTTTCCATATGTTTGTTGATTGCTTGTAGATCTTCTTCTGTGAAGTGTCTATTCATTTCCTTAGCCCATTTGTCGATTGGATTATTTGCATTCTTGGTGTAGAGTTTTTTGAGTTCTTTATAGATTCTGGAGATTAGCACTCTATCTGAAGTATGATTGGCAAAGATTTTCTCCCACTCTGTAGGCTCTTTGTTTGCATTGCTGATAGTTTCCTTTGCTGAGAGACAGCTTTTTAGTTTGAATCTATCCCGGTTATTGATTCTTGCTTTTATTTCTTGTGCTACAGGAGTCTTGTTGAGGAAGTCTGGTCCTAAACCGGCATGTTGAAGCTCTGGACCTACTTTTTCTTCTATAATCTGCAGGGCCTCTGATCTGATTCCAAGGTTCTTAATCCATTTTGAGTTTAGTTTCGTGCATGGTGAGAGATATGGGTTTAGTTTCATTCTGTTGCATATGGATTTCCAATTCTCCCAGCACCATTTGTTGAAGAGGCTATCTTTTCTCCATTGCATATTTTTGGCCCCTTTGTATAGTATGAGAAAATTGTATTTATTTGGGTTTGTGTCCGTGTCCTCTATTCTGTACCATTGATCCACCTTTCTATTTTGGTACCAATACCATGCCATTTTTGTTACTATTGCTTTGTAGTAGAGTTGAAGATCTGGTATTGTGATACCCCCTGCTTCACTCTTTCTGCTAAGGATTGCTTTAGCTATTCTGGGTTTCTTATTCTTCCAGATGAATTTCATAATAGCTTGCTCTATTTCTGTAAGGTACGTCATTGGGATTTTAATTGGAATTGCATTGAATCTGTATAGCACTTTTGGTAGTATGGCCATTTTGACAATATTAATTCTTCCTATCCAAGAACATGGGAGATCTTTCCATCTTCTAAGGTTTTCTTTAATTTCTTTCTTTAGTGTTCTGTAGTTCTCATTGTAGAGGTCTTTCACCTCTTTTGTGAGATTGATTCCCAAGTATTTTATTTTTTTCGATGCTATTGTGAATGGGGTAGTTTTCCTAATTATTCTTTCCAAAGATTCATCACTTATGTATAAAAATGCTTTAGATTTATGTGCATTGATCTTATATCCCGCTACTTTACTGAATTCACTTATGAGTTCTAAAAGTTTTCTGGTGGAATTTCCTGGTTCCTCTAAGTATATAATCATATCATCAGCAAATAGGGATAGTTTGAGTTCTTCTTTTCCTATTCGTATCCCTTTAATTTCTTTGGTCTGTCTAATTGCTCTGGCTGGAGTTTCAAGGACAATATTGAATAGAAGTGGTGAAAGAGGGCATCCCTGCCTTATTCCAGTTTTTAGAGGGAATGCTTTCAGTTTTTCACCATTTAGAATGATATTAGCCATGGGCTTAGCGTAGATGGCCTTTATAATGTTAAGGAATGTTCCCACTATCCCTATTTTTTCTAGTGTTTTGAGCATGAAGGGGTGCTGTATTTTATCAAATGCTTTTTCTGCATCTATTGAAATAATTATGTGATTCTTGACTTTAAGTCTATTGATATGGTGAATGACATTTATTGATTTCCTGATGTTGAACCAACCTTGCATCTCTGGAATGAAACCCACTTGATCATGGTGCACTATCTTTTTAATATGTTTTTGTATGCAATTTGCTAAAATTTTGTTAAGAATTTTTGTGTCGATGTTCATTAAGGATATTGGTCTGAAATTTTCTTTCCTCGATGTGTCTCTGTCTGGTTTAGGTATCAGGGTAATATTGGCTTCATAGAATGAGTTTGGGAGGGTTCCCTCCTCTTCTATTTTATGGAATACTTTGAGAAGTATTGGAATGAGCTCTTCTTTAAAGGTTTTGTAGAACTCGGCTGAGATCCCATCTGGTCCTGGACTTTTCTTTGTTGGTAGGCTTTTGATGACTTCTTCTATTTCATTACTTGAAATTGGTCTATTTAAATTGTGTATGTCCTCCTCGTTCAGTTTAGGCAATACATATGTCTCTAGAAACCTGTTGATGTCTTCGAAATTTTCTATTTTGTTGGAGTATAGATTTTCAAAATAGCTTCTAATTATGTTTTGTATTTCAGTCGTGTCTGTTGTGATATTTCCTTGTTCATTCCGAATTTTAGTGATTTGGGTTTTCTCTCATCTTCTCTTTGTTAGTGTGGCTAAAGGTTTATCAATTTTGTTTATTTTTTCGAAGAACCAACTATTTATTTTGTCAATTTTTTGTATTGTTTCTTTTGTTTCAATTTTGTTGATTTCAGCTCTGAGTTTGACTATTTCCTGTCTTCTACTACTTTTGGTGCTGGTCTGTTCTTCTTTTTCTAGGGCTTTGAGCTATAGTGTTAGGTTGTTTATTTGTTGAGTTTTACTTCTTTTATTAAATGCGCTCCATGAAATAAATTTTCCTCTAAGTACTGCTTTCATAGTGTCCCAGAGATTTTGATATGATGTTTCTTTGTTCTCGTTTACCTCTAAGAATTTTTTAATTTCCTTCCTGATATCTTCTGTTATCCATTCATCATATAATAGCATATTGTTTAATCTCCAGGTGTTGGAGTAGTTTCTGTTTTTTACTCTTTCCTTTGTTTCTAACTTCAATCCATTATGATGTGATAGAATACAAGGTAGTATCTCTATCTTCTTGTATTTGCTAACATTAGCTTTGTGGCATAATATATGGTCTATTTTAGAGAAGGATCCATGTGCTGCTGAGAAGAAAGTGTATTCGCTCTTGGTTGGATGGTATATTCTATAAATGTCTGTTAAGTCTAAATTATTGATTGTGTTATTGAGATCTATGGTTTCTTTGTTCAATTTTTGTTTGGAAGATCTGTCCAGTGGTGAGAGAGGCGTGTTAAAATCACCTAGTATTATTGTGTTATGGTCTATTTGGTTTCTAAAATTGAGAAGGATTTGTTTAACATACATGGATGAGCCACTGTTTGGGGCATAGATGTTTATGATTGTTATATCTTGCTGATTTATGCTTCCCTTAAGCAGTATGAAATGTCCTTCTTTATCCCTTCTGACTAACTTTGGCTTGAAGTCCACATTATCTGAAATGAGGATGGATACTGCAGCTTTTTTGCTGAGTCCATGTGCATGGTATGTTTTTCCCCATCCTTTCACCTTTAGTCTGTGGGTATCTTTTTCTATGAGGTGAGTCTCTTGCAGGCAACATATTGTTGGATCTTTCTTTTTAATCCAATCCGCCAGTCTATGTCTTTTGATTGATGAATTCAGGCCATTAACATTCAGGGTTATTATTGAGATATGATCTGTATTCCCGGTCATTTGGTTCATATTTAAAATTTTATTTATTATTTATTTCTTTTTTGACACATCTTGGTTCCTCCTTTATTTGACAGTTCCTTTAGGATAATTCCTCCCTTTGCTGATTTGCTTCTTTGTTTTTTATTTCTTCCTCATGAAATATTTTGCCGAGAATGTTCTGTAATGCTGGCTTTCTTTTTGTAAATTCTTTTAGCTTTTGTTTATCATGGAAAGATTTTATTTCATCGTCAAATTTGAAGGTAAGCTTTGCTGGGTATAAGATTCTTGGTTGGCATCCATTTTCTTTCAGAGCTTGAAAAATGTTGTTCCAGGCCCTTCTAGCTTTTAGGGTCTGGATTGAAAAATCTGCTGATATCCGTATTGGTTTCCCCCTGAATGTAATTTGGTTCTTTTCTCTCACAGCCTTTAAAATTCTGTCTTTATTTTGTATGTTAGGTATTTTCATTACAATGTGCCTTGGTGTGGGTCTGTTGTAATTTTGTGTATTTGGAGTCCTATAAGCCTCTTGGACTTGATTTTCCATTTCATTCTTCAGATTTGGGAAATTTTCTGATATTATTTCATTGAATAGATTGTTCATTCCTTTGGTTTGTTTCTCTAAGCCTTCCTCAATCCCAATAATTCTCAAATTTGGCCTTTTCATGATATCCCATAGTTCTTGGAGATTCTGTTCATGATTTCTTACCATCTTCTCTGTTTGGTCAACTTTGTTTTTAAGGTTGAATATTTTTTCTTCATATCTGAGGTTCTGTCTTCCAGGTGTTCTATCCTATTGGTTATGCTTTCTATGGAGTTCTTAATTTGGTTTATTGTTTCCTTCATTTCAAGGATTTCTGTTTGTTTTTTTTTTTTTTTCAATATCTCTAACTCTTTATTGAAATGATCTTTTACTTCCTGTATTTGCTCTTTTAACTGTCGATTGGTGCGGTCATTCAATGCCTGCATTTGCTCTTTCATCTCATCATTTGCTTCCCTGATCATTTTAATTATGTGCATTCTGAACTCCCTTTCTGTCATTTCTTCTGCCATGCTGTCATTGGATTTTATTGATGTAACATCTAGATTTGTTTGGGGCATTTTCTTCCCTTGTTTTCTCATATTGTTCAGGAATCAGTGGGTCATTAAGATATTGCAGATTTCCTCTATCGACTTATAATGTCCCTGAAGATTTCTAGTATATCCCCTCTTAGCCTTTAGTAGCCTGAAGTCTTGGAGGAAGTTGATAATGCGGTGCTCCACAAGGAAGCTGCCTCTCTAGGGGTGGTGGCCTTCAAGTGGGATATATTCCCTGCTAGTGGGCAGAGGTGTCTCCACTTGTTGACCAATGGTCATCCAAAGGGGAACTAGGCTGCGGGCTGAGGCAAGACCTGTTTGGGCCTGTGTCTCTGGTTTTACTGTCCTTGTGGGAAAACCTCACCGGGCAGGGAAGACTCACCCAGTGGGGAGGTCTCGCTGGTCAGTTCCCCTCCTAGAGGTTCCCCTCAATCTACAACTACTGCCTGGGCTGGGCTGCCTTCCTCTGCAATGTTCCCAGGGGCCTGGACCTACCTCCTGGGCCTGGGAGCCTCACCCTTCACAGACGAGTCTCCTTAGACTGCCTCTCCTCAGAGAATCTGCCAGCAGTCCTGGAACCTTCGCTCCGCCCCTAAGCATGTCTCTGTGCGCCTCTTCCACCAAGAAGCCTCCTAGGTCCTGGGACCCTGCTCTGTACCTAATCACCTGGCTATGTGGCCCCTCCTCTGAGCAGCCACCTGGAGCCCTGTATAGTCACTCCGAGTCCCAGGGACCCGTCGCACTCCTCTTCCTCCAGGCAGCCACCCGGTGTTCTGGTGTGGTCACTAGGAGTCCAAGCAACTCTCTGTGCGCCTCCTCCTCCCGCCAACCACCCGTAGCCCTGGGCAGTCACTTCGAGTCCAAGTGACCTGCCCCGTTCCTCCTCCTCCTCCGGGAAGCCCCCCAGTGTTCAGGAGCGGTTGCTTTGAGTCCAAATAACTCACCACCTGCTTCCTCCTTTGAGCAGCTGCCTGTAGCTCTGGTGCAGTCACTCCGAGTTCAAGCGACCTGCCACGCTCCTCATCCTCCTCCTCCGGGCAGGCCCCGGCGTTCAGGAGCGGTCGCTCTGAGTCCAAACAGCTCGCTGCATAGCTCCTCCTCTGGGCAGTTGCCCGGAGCCTCGGTGCTTGCTCCGAGTCCAAGCGCTGTGCTGAGCGGCCTCCTCTACAATGCTCCCAGTTGTCCGTGTTCACCGGCTGCTTTGAGTTGGTCCCAAGTCTCTCACTATCTCCTCTTTTGAATCCTGAGTCCTGGAGCAACATGAAATGCAGCCACCTTCTAGTCCGCCATCTTGAAACCCCCCTGGTTTAAATTTATAAAAATATATTTAAGTTGATTTCACTGTTTTGTTTTGTTTTTTCTTTCTCCCAATGTGACTGCTAGAAGATTTCAAGTTGAGTCATTGGCTCACAGAGTATCAGTATTGGACAGAGCTAAGCATTTTATAATTTTAAGTCTAGGGGTTAACTTACCCTGGGAGAGAAGTGGGGTGGGGTGTGGAATGTGTGAATTCCCATGACAATGAGAGAGCTCCCTAGCCTCGTTCTGCACTGTTGAGTGTGGAGCCCTAGAGCAGGCCCCCTCCTGACTGCTTCCTGCTATTATCTGGACCCCAGGTTTCTAGTTCTAGATTTTCCTTAGTACTAAGGTGAAGTTCCTTGAAAGGCCACCAGGTGATGCTATCAGCCTACACGGTCTCTGCCTGGCTCTGCCACCTGCCTTTGCTGTGTGGCTTTGGACTTCAACTTCCTCACCTGTAAAATGGAGTTAGACTATACTAGTGTGGGTCCCAGTTACTTTTCCTTTCAGGTGCCTTCCTCCATCAAAATTATTTTAAAATTAGATTTTATAATGATATCTGATATAAAGAAAAATATTAATACTGTTTATTAAAATTTTACTTTAACTAAAAGTTTATCATTTCTGTGACTCCTAAAATTACTGTCGGCCCCTACCTTACCTAATGGGTTAGTCAGTCCTGGCCTCCTCTACTGTAGTTGTGTGAGCTTGGGCAAGTTGTTCACCTCCTCTGAGCCTCAGTTTCCTCATCTGTAGAGTTCAGATGATATCAAACCCCACCTTTTAGTGGAATTCAGTGAGATAGTGTAGGCATGCCTTCTTAGAACACAGCCTAGAATCGAGGAGGTTTTGCGAATGACAGCTATTTGTTATTTTTGTGTTCTTTTCCGCTCTAACCTCTGGGAATTGAAGAACAGATCTCAAAACAAGCAGGAACCTCAAAGCAAATATTGCAGAACGATAAAGTGAAGTTTCCAGGGTATTTGATAGGCAAAGTAAAGAGTTTCATTGAGAATAGAGGTGCAACAGAAGTTTTTGCAAATGGTGAACACATCCTCCCTCCTTCCATCAGAGAACTTATGTGATGCAGGAACATGGACTTAACCACCCAACCAGAAGCTGAACAAGCTGGTGAATACATACCAAAGGAATCCATGGGAAATTTGTGTGTGCATGCACACGTGCGTGTTGCATACAAATATCCTGACTTCCTTAAATTTCTTTGATTTTATTTCAGTAGCTTCCCTGAATCCTAAATCTTGACACCATTGGTGCCATGGTCCTGTGGGTGACCTGGCTCCTTCAGGGAGACTTGAGGGATTATTCAGAATATTGACTCTTTGAGGATCATCATCAGGAGACTTGGCAGCAGACGAAGGTGTAAGCCTCTCTCAGCATATCTGATTTCTACCCACACCTGCCTGGGTCCACTGCTTTTTCTTTTTCTAGGAGGGATGAGGGCTTTGGCCTCCAAGTTTGTCACCCTTTCCTGGTTTAGCAACTACCCTTTATACTTGCTTTCTCCTACCATGAGCCAGAGTTGTCGAATTGGAGAAACCCCACTCAAGCCCTACCTGGCCACAGGGTCAGGGTGAAGTTCGCTGAGGGAAGGTTTCTGTGTTTGAGACAGGAAAGGGATGTTGATGAGGAAGAGGATATGACAAGGACTAGAAGTAGGGGTATCTTCTTTCTCAAGGCTCGCTTGCCAAAACACCTACTGTGGTGGATGATAAAGGAATAGAAACTTGGCAGGAGTCTTTCCATGGCAAAAATTCATTCTGAACAATTAAATGAGAGCAACATATACCCAAAGACTGTCCACTGTGACAGAACAAACCTGATAAAAATAGAGCTTCCATTTATTTACCAAGAACTTACTAAGGGTCCCATACGCAATGTCCATCACCTGATTTAAATGTCACCTGTGAGCTCAATTCTCTTCTCATCCCCATTTTTCACACTTAGAAATGGAAAGTGACCTATGTGCTTGGGGTTGCTCAGCTAGAAGGCAGTACAGGATATGGCCCTGAAGTGACCATGCTACCCTTCTTCCAAGGAGGGCTAGTAAAAGGATTTCTAAGTCTGGGCTTCATATTTCCTGCCTTTAGTATATCTGGATGCAAGTGAGGGGGGTGTCTATCAAAAATGCAGTGGCACAGCCTGTAATCCCAGGATGCTGAGGCAGAGGTTTGCAAGTTAGAAGCCAACCTCACTGAGCAACTTTGCAAGACTCTGTCTCAAAATAAAAATAATAATAATAATAATAATAAAAAATGGACTGGGGATATACTCCATGGTAGTGTCCCTGGGCTCAATTCCCAGTACTGCAACAAACAACCAAACCAAAACATGCAGGATCCCAGTACAATGCGCTAAGAGACTCTAGTACCTATAGCCTGCAAATTAGATATGGGTAACTGGTTTTCTGGGATTTGGGTGTACACAAAGTTTTAGATCCTTTAGACAAAGTCAAGGCTGAAAGGGTGAGTTTTCCCTGGGTACACACTGCTTTCTGGAAAACTACTAAAACTCCTTGCCCTGCTTAGGTTAGGTGACCCAAATATATGGGAGATTTGTAGCTGCATTAGGTAGTGAACAATGAGTGTTCTGTGCCTCCCGTCTGGCAAAGTTTGACAGAATAACACTGGCAGGTGCCTGTGGCTCTATAACTTGCTGTGGGGCAGGAAGAGGGGCACATCTTGCTGGGAAGGAAGCTGCAGGGTGTCGGATTTGCTGACTTCAGGTCAGAGCCATGGCTAGGCTCCTGCTTAATGTCTGGTTCTACCTTGTCCTTAGCTCCCCACTGAGCAGAGTCCCGAGTCTGTGGCCAGGGCCCTTGCCCAGTTGTGCATCTGTCAGAGCTTTCAGTGTTTCAGGGCAAAAGAATGATGCTCTCCCTCCAAGATAAGCTCATTTGCGTATTGCTTGCTTGATTATTTGGGGCCTTGGAGATTGGAAAGCTTCCTGGGATGGTGGTCCTGCCTCAGAAGAGGGTTGACAAATTTTGGCAGCCTTGCTGAGATCATTGAGGTTAATTGGACGCCTGGGGAATATGGTTTCTTTTAATCAGGTCCTTTGGATTTTATTCCCTCAGTCAGGTGTTACATAATTTCAGATATCAGTCTGCTGCAGTTCTGGATCTGGAGTGTAGCGCCGTTGGGAGGACGAGGGATCTTTAAAAGGTGGGGCCTGCCACCTTTTGACCCAGCTATCCCACTCCTGGGTTTATACTCAAAAGACTTAAAATCAGCATACAATATGATGCAGCCACATCAATGTTCATAGATGCTCAATTCACAATAGCTAGATTGTGGAATTCACCGAGATGCCCTTCAATTCATGAATGGATAAAGAAACTGTGGTATATACACACAACGGAATATTATTCAGCCATAAAGAAGAATAAAATCATGGCATTTGCTGGTAAATGGATGGAGTTGGAGAATATCATGTTAAGTAAAATAAGCCAAGCCCCAAAAAACAAAGGCCGAATGTTTTCTCTGATAAGTGGATGAGGATACATAACGGGGAGGGGAGGGGTTTGGGGTGGAGTGTGGATGTGTCCAATGAATCAAAATGCAGTCTGTAAAAATAAAAATTTTTAAAAAAGGTGGGGCCTGGGGATATAGCTCAGTTGGTAGAGTGCTTGCCTTGCAAGCATAAGGTCCTGGGGTTCGATCCCCAGCACCGCAAAAAAAAAAAAAAAAAAAAAAAAGGGGGGAACCTGGAAGGAGGAAGTTGGGTCTCGAGGGGGCGGGGCCTGCCCACGCAGGGGATGCTGGGACCCCACCATTTCCTGTCTCTCTGCGTCTGGCCGGGTGAGGTGAGAACTTTGGGACGCCTCGTGTTCTCCCTGATGTTCTGTCACACTGCAGGCTACGGAGTGAGGCCGCCACCTCACCGTGGACCGAAAGTCCTGAAACTGAGTCCAAATAAACCTTTACTTCTTTTCCTTTGATTTGACTCGACTTTCTGTCACAGCAAACACACAAGCGTATGGTCTCTCTTTCTTACGTCAGTTACACTGACCCTGACATAAGGGGGAAAAGCAAGGACCTGAACTCATAGGGCATGCCACACTTTATTTATTTTAATTACATATGGTGTTCATTTTTGCATCGTCTCCCTCTGGAGGAGCGCTAAGCTGGTCAGAGGAGCTGCTTGTGAGATGGGAAACGAGGGAATGGGGTTTCCGGTGGCATTTCTTTTTACTGCGGCTGCTTCTTTGGCACGGTGTGTGCACATTTAGCCAGCTCATGTACTACTTGAACAAAGATATACTATCAGGGAACACGAAGCAAAACATATAAAAATGGGCATCTTGGTAAAGGCAAAAGTGGTTCCATGTTGCTGTGCACATTTGCTGAAAAAATCAAGTCCCAGTCAGCCAACAGGGCCTCTGTCACAATAGGACCCCCAAGGAGCTCTAGTACTGCCTTGGTGACAAATCCAATGTGGTAAATGTTGCAATGAAGGCATAGGATGTGGGGTCTAGGGCCCTTAATCCAGTCTTTGGGACAGGGCAGGGCACACAGGATGGAGCCACGGCTTGGAGGGAGGGAGAGCATAGGATGGGCAGGGAAGGGCTGTCTTGCTGGAGCACACAGTGCAAGGTGATGTCAGATGCCAGCTAATAGAGACCTTCATGGTGTCCAAAGACTGAACTCATGCTGATGAGAGCCCCTGAAGGAGTATAGGCAGGGGATAAGAATGGGGATGAGCTGTGGTCTGAATGGTACATCAGAGGATGACATTGTTGCTTACTGCACTCGCTGACTTGAAGGAGGTCAGTTTGGAGGTAGGGAGAACAGGTGGGAGTGGCCTTATCCATCCCTGTAAGATGTGATGGTGACCTGACTTCAGACTGAAGATATGATTTTAAACCCAAGTAATGGGGTGCATTGCCAAAAACATGGGGTGCAGTTGGGGCCTTGGCATTTCTGCTCATTTCCTAGAAATGCGGACTGAAAGCTATCTGTCATTTCCCTGTAGCCTCCTGCAGAGCAGGGTTGAATACAGGACCAGTGACAAGGGGGCTCTAGCTCTGGGAGCTAAGGTCATTCTTTTGCATTACAAAGACCAAAGTTTCCTTTAGGACAGTTCATGGGAGGTATGAGCCAGAAGGGATGGCGGAAGATTCTCCTCTCAATTTGACTCAAGGCAGAATTAACTCAAGTGGAAAGTGAAAGCAGCTGGACCAGTCATATTTCTAGAGTGTGCAGAAAGTAGTTAATAACTGTTAGAAGCATTTAATTTAGAGGCAAGAAATGGTTAATAAAATGGTGCCTTTGTATTTAAGAGCGTTTGGTCTTTTTTCTTCTCTTTGGAGCAATAGATTTTTTGTTGTTCGTGAAGGCCCTTGAAGTCTGTAGTTTAAATTCAACTGGAAAGTGATCACTGACATCCAGGGCCTGAAAGAATAAAAGAGAGTTAGTCTGAGAATTAGAAGATAACTGGTATATGTTGTCATTTTGGTGATAAGCAAATTCAGGAACAGAGAGGGAAGATGAAATGCCTGAAGTCATTTCAGCAGAACTGTTGAGCATGATCCAGTGCCATTAGAAATTTTTACAGGTCTTCAAATCACAGAGTCATAGATATTGACACTCCCAGGTCCAGTGACCCGATGTGGTATCTTCAGTGGTCATTTCAAAGGATGACATCAGCACATCTTTCCAGGTCAGTAACACAGAAAGCCAAGATGGCAGTCTTACCTCCTCTTCGGACAATTCGTAGGCTTTCTGGAAGTCAAAGACACTATTCGATTTGGGAACCACAGAGTTGACTATCTCTTGCCCTCGAAGCACAATCCTAGAACAAGGGGAGGGAAGACAGTCATGTTAATCCACACTATTGATTTCTGAAATCAAACCAAGGTCTGTGTTTGACATCTGGAACTGTCTAAACAACCTGACCCTTTCAAGTGGTGCTTCAAGTCAATACGTGGTTTTAGTTTGTAACCCTAGAGGACAGTGCCTTCACCTACAAAATAGGTTCCGTGTCTGCTATGGCTCTGTGGGCACCAGGACAGTGTTCCCTGTGTGGGCAAGTTCCGTGGTGGTACAAGAGCATTTTTTTTCCCTCAGTACTGGAAATTAAACCAAGGGGCACTTTACCACCGAGCTACATCTCTAGTCCTTTTTAGTTTTTATTTTGAGACAGGGGCTGAGACAGACCTTGAACTTATAATTCTGCTACCTTGGCCTCCTGAGATGCTAAGATTACAGATGTGGACCACCGTGTCCAGTATGTTAAGAGCAGATTTTATTTAAGATCCATTGACACTATACCGTGCAGCAGTGGCTTGCATACTAAGAATATTGTTCCCCTTTCTGTCGTTTTTTACTTTTTCTGATTTGATTATGGAGAAATTCTCAGGTAGGTGCTGGTTTGTCTTAAAACCTCCCTAAGGCCCCATTTTGACAAAGAGAAGACAAATTGCCACCTGCAAGCATTCTGCAGGTAAAAGAATTAAGACAGAATTTAACACTGGGCAGTTTTCACTGGGCTTTTTTGGGGTGCATTATAGCTGTATGTACATAATGATAGGATTTGTTGTTACATATTTGTACATGAACACAATATAACGATATGATTTGGTCAATATTCAGCCATAAAGAAAAATGTAATCACGTCCTTTAAAAAATAATTTATTTCACTAATAAACTAATGGATTTTGGGACTGGGGTGGTGGCTCAGTGGTAGAGCACTTGTCTAGCATGTGTGAGGCACTGGGTTTGACTCCCAGCACCACATATAAATAAATGAATAAAATAAAGATCTATCAACATCTAAAAAAATAAATAAAAAGAAGAAACTAATGGATTTAAAGAAAAATATAAGGAAAAATCACAGTATAGGTGCTTTGTAGTGATGACACCAGTGGGAATGTGGTATTGAAATAAGTTTTGGAAGTAGAATCTAACATTATCCCAAGTGGGGTGAACCAGGTGGGACTCTATAAGATCCTGACTAAGGAAAGGAAGATGAGGCAAACTATTATTCCATGCTTCTCCATGCTTCTCCACCTAGGTTTTCCAATTTTTTTTTTGGTTCTGGGGATTGAACCCAGGGGCACTTGACCTCTGAGCCACATCCCAGCCCCATTTTGTATTTTATTTAGAGACAGGGTCTCACTGAGTTGCTTAGTGCCTTGCTTTTGCTGAGGCTGACTTTGAACCCGCAATCCTCCTGCCTCAGCCGCCTGAGCTGCTGGGATTACAGGCATGCACCACTGTGCCTGGCTTATTTTGAGACGGGTTCTGGCTAAGTTGTTTAGGGCTGACTTTGAACTTGTGATCCTTCTGCCTTAGCCTCCTGTATTGCTGGGATTATAGGCATGAGCTACCATGCCTGGTGAAAGCCTTTTTTTTTTTTTTTTTTTTTTAACTCAGCAGAGATCATAAGCAACATATTTAAGGTTCTTCTGTTTCTGATTTCTAGGGCTATGTACAGGTCTGCTTTTCATGTTGTTTTCCCAGCCTGGGCCAGGGCACAGATCGGATCTGAACATCTTTGCATGTCCACCAGTGTTTAACACATGGGAGGTATTCAATAAATATTTGAACATAAAGCAAAGGCTTGAATTGAGACCATCTTATCTAAATTCTTTTTGGCAGGAGTGGTGGGGGGTGTGCGGTACTGGGAATTAAACCCTAGGGGTCTCTACCACTGAGCTATGTGCCCAGCCCTTTTAAAACTTTTTAAAATTTGAAACAGGGTCTCACTAAACTGCTCAGGCTGGCCTTCAACTTGAGATCTTCTTGCCTCATCCTCCTAAATATCTGGGATGACAGGTGCCACTGCATCTGGCCTAAGTTCATTTTTTAAACATCATTTGTAAACCACAAAATGTATATTGTTATGGAAGCCAGAAAACTTAGAACATCAAAATAAAAAACTAATCCTGAAAAAATTATGTGTAATCCCACCATTGTTTGGCATACATGTGTATAAATTAGGGTCTTTTTAGGAAGCATCTCCCCCACCCCCTGCCTCCAGTACTGAGGACTGAACTACTCTACTACTACTGAATAGCACTCTACTACTGAGCTATATCCCTGGTCCTTTTTATTTTTTATTTAGAGACAGGATCTTACTAAGTTGCCCCAACTGGCCTCAAACTTGGGATTTTCCTGCTTTAGCCTCTTGAGTCACCAGGATTACAGGAGTGCTCCACCATATCCAGCTGAAACACCTTTTCTTAACCAGATTTACCATCCAACTTGATCTGCTATGGACACCTTTCCTTGTGATTAGTTATTCTTTGCATCATTATTTTTGATCAAGTGTTCTCATTGACAGAACACTAGGACTAGAAAGAGATGTGACTTGTCCAAGGTCCCACAAGTGGCATGTGTGATCTCCCCAGCTAGGCTGGAGGCCCTTTAAGAAGGGGAGAGGGAGGTCTGGATGCTCAGTCTAAACTTCCCACCCTGGGTTTCCACTTTTGAAAGTTGGAGCAATGAAATGTACAAAGGGAACCCTAACCTTGAAAGCCCCCAAGAGGAACAAGGGAGGCCAAAGGATGGAAATGAAAGCCAGACCTTGAGACTGAGAAGTGAGAACTTCAGGCTGTCTCCCACAGATGGCCATCTCGTGACACCTCATGCTCCCTTCAACAGCAGGCTGAGCTCTGGGAACTGTGGCCACCCGTTGGACCAGACTCTAGGGGTTTCCCTATCTGTGGTCTTTGATGTGGACAATCACTGATGTTTCATGCTTCAGGCACTCCCACTTCCCTCTACATTGAAGGAGCAAAAGTGAAAGTCCTTGAAACTTTCCCAGCCCGACTAGAAGTACAAAGGAATGCCATTACTTAAATGTATTCGCTTGCATTGAGGAATGCATAGCAGAAGCTTTAAAAATGCAAATCCTTTGCAGGAATTGCTCTCATTTTTATGGTTATACCCTGAGGAAATCAGAAATATCTGCACAAAATGAATATATAGGATGTTGATTTCAGCAATGTTTATAATAGTGAACTCTTGGTAATAATCTAATACTCTAATGATCAGTGAAGGAGACTGGGTCGCTAAGCTGCGATGTATCTTTGTGTTGGTATACGTAATAGCCAATGAATGGATTGAACACTTCCATACCCCAGGCATGCTTGCAGATTTATACATGTTAATTCATTTAATCCTTATCTTCATGGGTGATGCACTACTAATCCCCATTTTACAAGTGGAGAAATGAAGACACAGAGAGCCTGAGTCTTTTGGTCACAGATATATTAGATGGTAGAATCAGGATTTGAACCCAACCTGTCTGACGTCAAAGGCAGTGCTGTGGGGCTGGGGCGTATAGTGGTAAAGTGTTTGCCTTGTGTGCAGAGCCCTGGGTTCAATCCCCAGCACTTCCCACGCCACCTCCCCACCCCCTTGCCCCCCGCCAAAAACAATAAATAAATAAAAAACAGGCAGCGCTAATGCCCAGGGCAGAGTCATGCAGTTCATACACTGCCCGGGGTCTGTGGTTGAGGGTTCTGAAGTGGAGGTGACTTGGCTCTCCAAGCCTTGTGCTTCATCTACCTGGAGGGAGTTGGTCTTTCCAGCACACAGCAAGCACTATAGGGGCTAGCAGGCCTGCAGAGCCACCTACCTGTCATATGCGCAGTTGGTGCTCTTCTTAACTGTGGTGTCCTCTTGGTCCCCAATCAACCAGACGAAACTGGGATCAGTTCTTAAACGAATGTTTTTCCAGGCCTTCTTGGGGACGTAGCTGCAGCCAGCATTGAAGTCACCCATGAAAATGAAATTCTGAAAGGGCACATTTTGGAAGCATAACCTGGTAGTCACTGCTGCACAACACTTTTCCCAGAGATTATCAGCAATGATACCACCTCACATACCCAATCAACAAAGGGATCTGTTAGAACTGAATTGTGTTCCCATCCCAATTCGTATGTTGAGATCCTGACCCCCAGTATGTTATAATGTGACCATGATTGGAGATAGGGTGTTTAAACATGTAAATAACATCAAATGGGTTCAGATGGGTGGGCCCTAAGGTCATGGGAGAAGAGATGTCTCTGAAAAAGGATCCGAGGAGTTCTTGGAAGAGAGGGGGAACTCAACTCAGGACCTTGGTATGTGTGATGGAACAGAATTTCAGCATGAGCTAGACAAAGGCATAGACAGAGGTTTATTTAAGAAGGCAGGTACACATTCAAGGGAGAATGTGAGCTGTCTTGAGAGTGAGAAGCAGCCCTGACTTGGGCTAGTGGTTCAATATTTATAGAAGGGATGCATCAGGGGCTGGACGTGGATCCAGGGGGGAGCTGCACAATTTCACTCCAGTTTTCCCTCATTTTACAGGAGCTTGGACCAAGGTTTACAACTGTTTTCTGCATCTCAGTGACTTGACTCTGCATTTCAGTGGCTTCAGGGTGTTGCCTTTAAGATTCCATATTTCTCTCTCCTTATCCTAAATCCCTATCTCACTAATCTAATAGGATTGGCTGCCTTATAAGAAAGGGGAGTGGTGGGAATTAGCTCAGTGGTACAGCACATGCCAGCACCAGGCCAGGGTTCCCTATCTAGCATTGCAGGGAAAGAGCGAAAGGAGATTAGCATACGGATAGACACCCTGGGAAGACAGCGGAGACATGGGAAGAAGATGGCCATCTACCAACCAAGGGGAGAGGCCCTCAGGAAGAAGCAACCCTGCTTACACACCTTAATCTTGGACTTCGAGCCTCCAGAACTGTGGGGAAACAACTTTGTATTGTTTAATCCACCCAGTCTTTTTGTACTTTGCTATGACAGTCCTAAGCAGACTGCTAGTGGGCTTAAGTTTCTTTTTAAAAGAACAGGCTGCCATTTACAACTGAGTCTGAGGGGATTTTTTTTTTTAACCTTTATTTTATTTATTTATTTATTTTTTTTGTGGTGCTGAGCATTGAACTCAGTGCCTCACACATGCTAGGCAAGCACTCTAATAATGAGCCACAACCCCGACCCCATGAGTCTGAGTTTTGATGGCTATCTGGCAAGTGAGTACAAGGAGGGTGAATTTTTTGTTGTGGTTTACAGTGTTGGGGGATGGAACCCAGGGCCTTCTGCATGCTAGACAAGCAAGCACTCTACCACCGAGCTGCATCTGTAGCCCAAGTAGGGTGTTCTTAATGGGAAGGAGTCTGTTTGCTGTCACTTCTCCCTCCTGTTCTTAATCACCGTGTCTCTGTAGGTTCAGCTGCAGAAGTAGGTAGGAATAGAAGCATCTAGCTAAGATATTCCCGTGCATCTTTTGTCTGGCTCATGTTGGTGCAGGGCGTAAACATATGAATCAACCAACTTCTTTGTTTCCAAGTGGGAAAAATGTACTTGGATGGTGAACTGGCACTACTATCTCTTTCCTATTGTTTTTTGAGATTGGATACTTATTCCTGTGGAAATTCAGTCCTTTGAGGAAATGGGAGGAGTTTTAAGGGGAAGAGGTCACTGGGTGAGGGGTTCATCCCCACCCCAGGCCACCAACAGAAACTTTCTATGTTGGAAGTGTTTTTCCCTGCAGGGCTCTTGGAATAGAATTTTAACATTCCACAATGCAGAGGAAGTGTCAGATTTCCTTGTTTGTGCTATTGTTTGGAGTAGTTGCTGACTTCTGAGTTTTCTTCAGGGACATTTCATCTTGACCTCAGCAATCAGAGTTCTCCTGAGATTAATAGGCACAGTTGAGGACAGAGTGTCATCCCTAACCTGAGTGATCACCAGCTTCTACTAATGCAGGGGTGATTTGCTGAGCATTCAGTATATGGCAGGGCCAGCATTAAGTGTTTTATAAAGTTCAAATTGTGTCTTATAAAAACAAACACTAGGAGGTAGGAGGTGCCACTAAACCCAGCAGAAACAGGAGAGGGGAATTAAGTGACCTGCTCTAGGCTACACAACTGGACAGTTTAAGTGGTAAAGTCAAGAACTGAAATCCGATCTGTCTCACTAAAGCCACCTCATCATAAGTGTTTCCTCTCTTGTTCACCTCTGGGCACGGATACCTAGGGCTAATGCTCAGTAGATGATCAATATATTCTTGTTGAAGGAATGAATGATTTCATAATTTGGGGGATGAATAGATGAGTCTTTCCCTTGTCCTGCTATTTACAAATAAATAATGAAAATGCAGCCCTTGTCCGTTCCATGTTCCAGCTCTGACCAACTATGTTCATATTTCACTCATTTTGCACTTTGAGCACGGAACTGAGGAGGAGGAAGGAGGATCATAGGAGTCACATCTCGAAAGAAGAAAAGAGGAATATGGAAGAACAGCCTCTGGAGCACTTCCACATTTGCCAAGAGCTTTGACAGACCCTCATGGACACAGGTGGTCCTGTCCCTGACCTCCAGATGAGGGAATAATGGAGGCCTGGAGGCCTGGAGGCCTGGAGGCCTGGAGGGATGACAGACATAATTTGCTCCTCCATTTAATGAGCCCTTTTGAGAACCTGTCACTTGCAATGGAAACACCCCTGACTCCTCTGTGCCTCTCTTCTTATTTGCAAAGCGGGACTGATGACAGTAACTTCCTGGGATTTTTGGGAGGATTGAGTACACTGATTCTTTTGTTTTTGGGTACCAGGGGTTAAACCCAGGAGTGCTTAACCACTGAGTCACATCACCAGCCCTTTCTTATTTCATTTAGAGATAGAGTCTTGCTGAGTTGCTTAAGGCCTTGCTAAATTGCTGAGGCTGGCTTTGAACTTGCAATCCTCCTGCCTCAGCCTCTTCAGCCACTGGGATTACAAGTGTGCACCACTGCACCTGGTGAGCACACTTATTCTTGTGAAGCCTCAGCATGGTGCCTAGCACAAGTGAGTTACTCAGTAAAAACGTTGCATACATTATAAATGGTTCAGATCATGAATTTCCTAGTCCCACACGGATGGTGCCCAGGCAGATTTAGCAAGAAGGATGTTTAGGGGCTGGGGTTGTGACTCAGTGGTACTCAGTACTTGCCTAGCATGTATGAAGCACTGGGTTTGATCCTTAGCACCACATAAAATAAATAAATAAAAGGTATTGTGTCCATCTACAACTAATAAAAAAAGAATATATATATATATATATATATATATATATATTTATGAATGATGTGACAAACAGAGGTCCTCACCTCTGCTTTCCAGCGCCATTTCACATCCTTGTAGACATCAGCCAACTCATCGATCTCTTTAACGGATGTCTCCGGGGTGGTGTGCAGGGGAACAATCACGAAGTCCTTGACAGCTGGGAAAACAGGAAACAGAGGAGGTCACACACTTTCCTTGCCAAACACACTTCGACACTACTTGTGGAAATAGGTGTTTTCTTCTAGAAGGCATGGGCTGTATCTTGTGGGTCCCCAGATCCCAGAGGGTCTAGCCAGTGGCTGAGATTTTAATGATGTTGGGTCATTGGGCTGCTTGTTTTTAGCACATGAAAGACTTTTTTTCTGCTGGGTGCAGTGGTACAGGCCTGTAATCTCAGTGATTCCAGAGGCTGAGACAAGAGGGTCACAAATTCAAGGACAGCCTTCGTGAGACTTTTCAAGTCTCTGTCTCAAAAATAAAAATTAAAAAAGGAGCTGCAATGCGGCTCACTGGTAGAGCACCCTTGTGTTCAGTCCTTAGCACCGCCACCACCACCATCACCACAACAAAGCTCTTTTCTCCCACTTGCCCTTCAATGCCAAGAGAAAAGAGAAAGCTGATAGACAGTGTTCCTTGCTGGCATTATGGATATTCTCTCTCTCCCTTTTTCTTGCAAATCTGTATTTTTCTACTGGTTTATTTTTTAATTGATAAATAAAAATCGTACTTATTTAAGGTTGTATTTTCTTTTTCTTCATTTTTTCTTAAACTGGAGATTGAATCCGGGGGCACCCTAACACTGAGCTAGGTCTCCAGCTCCTTATTTATTTTGAAACAGAGTCTCGCTAAGTTGCTCAGGCTGGTCTTGAACTTGAAATTTGTTGTAGGGTAGATGCTTGCCGTAAGGCATGAGGCATTTGGGCATGAGGCAGTCCCAAAGGCCTTTCTTCACTTTGATTCCTGCAATCGTGCCAGAAAGATTTCAGATGTGTCGCTTAGAATAGCAGGCATGAGTTTATTAGAGGGGATAGGAGAAGGGAAAGGGGGACACTTTCAAGGGAGAGAGTGGGTGCTCTCAGAATGGAGAAGGACCTCCTGCCTTTCCTGTCCTCCAGATTTAGTGGGGTGCCCATGGAAGTTTCCAGAGAGTCCTGCCCAGGTCTACCTCTTTACTTTATTTATTTATTTATTTATTTATTTATTTATTTTTGTAGTTATAGGTGAACAGAATGCCTTTATTTATTTATTTTTATGTGGTGCTAAAGATTGAACCCAGTGCCTCACCACATCCTAGGCATGCGCTCTGCCACTGAACTACAGCCCCAGCCTCAACCTCTTCACTTTTGACTGACAGCAGGATGATATCAGACTTTCAAGTCCCTACTACACATGAAAACCCTAGGTCACTTTTTTTTCAAGTCCCTACTACACATGAAAACCCTAGGTCACCAGTTCTAATTGGAACCAGTTCTTACACATTTTTATGGGTAAGGGGAATTATCCTTATTCTCCCTGAGTTCTAGGTCTGGTCTGTGTAAGGGTCACAAAAATCCCCCCTGTAGGGTAACTTGTGTTCTTCTTATTGGTATTTCAGGCCTGCATTCCTCCTGCAGATAACAGATTATTTGCTAAGGAATGTAATATATCCTGTTGACTTAAGCCTGGCAGAGTTGCAGGGAAATTGCCTTTAAAAAAAAAAAAAAAAAAAAGGAAAAGAAAGAAAGTAGTTGGGCATAATGGCACATGCTTGTAATCCCAGTGGCTCAGGAGGCTGAGGCAGGAGGATCCCACTTTCAACGCCAACCTCGGCAGCTTAGGGACCCTAAGGAACTTTAGCAAGACACTATCTCAAACTAAAAAATACAAAGGACTGGGGATGTGACTCAGTGGTAAAGTGCCCCTCGGTTCAATCCCTGGTACAAAAGAAAAAAAAAAGAAAGGAAAGAAAAAGAAAAAGAAAGAAAGAAAGAAAGGAAAAAACACGTGGGGGTCAGCACAGTGGATCTAGCTTATAGAATTATTCTCTTAACCTTATATTCTCACTGCCCACCTCTATGCCCTATCAGAATTCTCCTGCCTCAGCCTCCTGAGTTGCTTGTGTTAAAGGCATGCACCACCACCACACTAGGCTATATTTTATATTTTTAAAAATATATTAAGTTTTTGGTTTCTATATTAAGGGAATTTTTTTCTAATTAAACATTTTTTTTTTAAATTGAGACCAGTTTATACTCCTTTTATAATCAAGAAAAAAAGTCCAAAAAAAGTTATTAAAAAATAAGAGAGCCTTGGTGGGTTGGGGAGATAGCTCAGTAGGTAGAGTGCTTGCCTTGTAAGCACAAGGCCCTGAGTTCAATCTCCAGCACCACAAAAAAAAATTAAAAAAAAAAAAAATAAGATAGCCTCTTGTAGAGTATCTGAAAACCTTCCCCCACCACTGGGGACTGTGGTATGACCATGAGGGTGAACATCAGAACCTCGCTTGCCTGCCTGCCTGCCAATACCACTTGTCTTTCTGAGCACCTCCTCCTGGGACCCTCCTCCTGTGACTGCATCCCCAATCCTGCCTTAAGGGTCTGTGGGTGAACTTACCACGACTCACTGGGGGAGCCAGCTCTCAGACCAGCAAGGGACTCCAGGGGGCAGACTCATGCCCCAGCCACCCTTGCTGTGCACCTCCTTGGCTTCCGCTTCATTTCCTAACCTCTCTGATCTCCCTAAACACTCCACCCCCATTTCTGAACTTCTGTTCTCTCTGTGCCTTCCACCTGGAATGTCCTTTCTCCAGCCTTCTGTGTGACTGGCTTTCTCAAGTCAGAGCCCCATGTCTTCTCCAAGGAGCCATCCCTAGTCACCCCATCTAAGGTAGGATCCCCATTCCACTATCAAGGCACCCTAATGATTTTTTCCTTCATCTTTGAACTCATTTTCTTTGTTTCTGTGTTTGGTCCAACCTGAGTGCCATGGGGGCAGACCTGTCTGTTATTTAATCCTCTTTGCTCTATTACCTAGCACAGTGCCCAGCACACTGAAGGTGATCCAAAATATTTGTTGACTGGATACAGATGAATGAATGGATGGGTGGATGGCTAGATGGATGAATGAAATAACTAACTCTTTCCATCTTTAATCCCAGGCCAAGGGAACATAGATTTCCTGGTACAAGAGCAAAAACTCCACAGAGGGAGTGCTGTCTCAGAAGAGAGGAGAGGGGTAGGGAAGGGGCCAGGGTGGAGGCTCAGGGAAAACTGGTTTGCTTAGCAGTGCACAAAGGTTCAGGACTCTCTTTGAGAAGAAATAATTATTTGGAGGTGGGAAGGCTTTCCCTCGTCATCCTAATGCAAATTGTGTGCATGACTAAAGAGAATTACTGTACTTGCTCGCTGAAGGGCATTTCCCACTCTCAATATCCTTTTCCTTCTCCCCCATTTTTGTTTTCTGAAAATGCTCCTCCCTGAACTAATTAATTAAGTTTTAATCATAAATAAAACTTCATGATTCAGGATGTTTATATTGGTGTTATTACCATTTATTTGATGGTATAGATGATCCAGGTGTACATGTAGATATAACTCTACATGTATTTGTTTGTTGTTGGGGATTGAATATAGGGCTTGAGCATTCTAAGTATGCATGCTCATACCTCTAGCCCAGCATATATTTATTTGGTCATGATCTGTATCCCCTACTAAAATAAAACTTCATGAGGGCAGGGGCCTTGTCTGTCTTGTTTGGTGCCCTCAACACAGCCTGGCACTTAATAGGTACTGAAAATATATCTTATTCTGTGTGACTGCAATCTTCAAGCCAAACTAGTTATTATCTCTCCACAGAGTACTGCATGGTGGTTAAGAGCA
This sequence comes from Sciurus carolinensis, assembly GCF_902686445.1. Lineage (NCBI taxonomy): Eukaryota > Metazoa > Chordata > Mammalia > Rodentia > Sciuridae > Sciurus > Sciurus carolinensis. The sequence goes on along the minus strand of NC_062229.1, from coordinate 51,204,122 downwards.
TGGGTTCCTGAAACGGTGGCTTGGGTTACAATCCTGGCTCATCCACTTCAATATCTGGGTGACCTAAACAAGTGACGTTTTTCAACCTCAGCTTCTTAAATGTAGAGGGAACGATCCTAGTCCCTACCGTATAGTGTGTTGCACCGGTTAAAGGAAGCCAGCACTCAGTCAGGGATCAATAGCATCGTTGTCAGAGCTTAGGGTACATATGATTTGGATTTCCTCCCCTGGCTACTAGATTGCTTCTTAGTGACTGCAAGGAGAGTGAAACTCTCAGTCAGGGTTCACCTTTGGTGGTTATCACTGGGACTTTTTGAATTTTTTGTACTGGGATTGAACCCAGGGGTACTCTACCACGGAGCTACATCCCCATTCCTTTTTATTTTTCATTTTGAGACAGGGTCTTGCTAAGTTGCTGAGACTGGCCTCGAACTTCCCTTCCAATCCTCCTGCCTCAGCCTCCCAAGTCACCAGGATTACAGGTGTGTACCACCAATATCCAGCCTACATGGGCTTTTTTTTTTTTTTCTTCAGTGCCAGGGATTGAACTCAGGGGGCCTTAACCACTGAACCACATCCCCATGCCTTTTTTTTTTTTTTACTTTAAAACAAGTCTCATTAAATTATTTAGGGCCTTGCTAAGTTGCTAAGGCTGCCTTTGAACTTGCGATCTTTCTGCCTCAGCCTCGCAAGTTGCTGAGATTACCATTCCCGGCTCACTGGGGTTTTTTAAAATGAAGGGATAGTTGTATTTGAGAGGGAATTGCAGCAAATAATTTCCTTGAGCCTAAATGCTCCAAGAAAAGTGGAATAGTCGTCACTGATCCTGGGAGATGAGATCCAGGTTGGGTGGTCTTGCATTTTAGCATTTTGAGAAGCAAACCTGGGACCATCAAAGTACCTTCAAGGGATTAGAAGCAGCAGTACATCCTCATCTCCAGCCTAGTGCCTGCCTCCCCAAAGATGCTGCACAGGCCCTGGGAACATTGTCTACGAGTGTTCTGTTCTGCTACCCTCTCAGGGGCCACTCAGTAGGTTCATGGATAAGAGGTCCTTGGGGGTCTTACCGGTGTGGGGCGACTGGAACCAAACCACAAACGGCTCCCTTGAAAACACGTCTGTGTCCCCATCCTGATAGTCATGGTAGAGATAGTTCTCCTTCACAGACACCAGCTTTTCCCTAGAAGAGAAAAAAGAAAGTGCTCTCCACCAAGTCTGTTGTTTGTCTACGTCTTTGAAGAGATAGAGATTCAGGTCCCCTTAGCCTTCAGAGCAGGCTCCAACATTGGCAGCATCTTTTGCCCAAGAACAAGGCTGAGTCAACTCTTCTCATTGCCAGAGCCCTGGGGAGTTGAAGATCTGGGCTGTGCTAGTTATCTAGGACTCCCACAAGGGAGTGTTCTGACAGACATGACTGAAGAGAAGACTACGAACGAGACTATGAAGTTCAGGAGTCAGTCATGCTGGACAACTCAGGTTTCCAGGCCTGGACCAAAACTTGACCATGAAGAATAAAGAACTGACCCAGGCAACCATGAAGCCAACCACAAATTAGGTGTTAGAAAGCTGCTCATGTTTTCCAGTTTGAAGATTTAATATTTTGTATCAGTCCCAATTTTGACAGCAGTTGTTTTTATTGTATTGAGAACTGGTTAAAAATCAAAATCTGGTTTTAAAGAAATAATATTTGATTGAATTTGTGTTCACAATTTTAAGTAGACCCTGTTCCAGACAGCGTAGATTATACTTACTTGTAGAAAAAGGCATACTGTTCTTTATATGTGTTTCTTCCAAGACGAGAGCTAATCACATAGCTGTATGTTATGCCTCTCCTCGAATTTCTAGAAAACATGAAGATTTCACACTGCATGTTAAAGAATGAACATCCCCACCCCATCCCACCTCCCAAAAGAATGAACATTTCCTGCTGCATACATCCTCCTCGTTCCATCCAATCTGCCTCCATATTCCCAATGGCATTGCGTGGAAGAACTACTGAGGATTATAGCTTTTCAGTCTGATAAGAAGGGTCACCATGGCTGGGGTTGTGGCTCAGTGGTAGAGCACTCCCCTAGCTCAATGAGGCACTGGGTTGGATTCTCAGCACCACATTTAAAAAAAAAAGGTATTCTATCCACCTACAACTAAATATATATATGTATATATATATGAAGGGCCACCATTGATTGGAACTCTGATTTGTCATACCTTTACAGCCTTTTTAAAATTAACATTTATTTATTTGTTGTACTAGGAATCAAATCCAGGGCCTTGAGCATGATAGGCAAACACTTTACTACTGAGCCAAGCTACATTCCAACCCAGCCCTTTTTTCTTTCTTTTTTTTTTTTTTTAAATATTTTTTAGATGTTGATAGACCTTTATTTTACTTATTTATTTATATGTGATGCTGAGAATTGAACCCAGTTCCTCACAAATGCTAGGCAAGCACTCTACCATGAACCCTTATTTTTTATCCTAAGAAAGTGGGTACTGTTGTTAATTCCCCCTTTTATAGCTTATAAGTACAAAACTGGGATTTGGGGTTTTTTAAAAAATATTTTTACTAGTTGTTGATGAACCTTTATTTGTTTGTATGTGGTGCTGAGACTTGAACCCAGTGCCTCACACATGCTAGGCAAGTGCTCTACCACTGAGCCACAATCCCAGCCCCCAAAACTGGGATGTGAACACAGATCTGACTCATTCCAAAACCCATGTGCCTGCACATGTGGGAACTTTGAGACCATAGATAATTCAGGCTGGCACAGAAAACCTGCTGGGGCTGCTGCACCTCCTTCCTGATGGAGTCGACCTTATCAGGTGGCCTTGTCCGTGACCAATCAATCATTCATCATATGAGAGAAAATTCTCTCCTCTGAAACGCAGGTATTTTCTACCAAGTACTGGGACTGTGATTTCAAGTCACTCTTGTTCATGTCTTGGGGATGGGGATATAGTCATGACAGCCTGTGAGCCCCACCCCTCGCCTACACAGGGGAAATCACTCTTGTGCCTTTGCCAAACCATCTGGTAACTCCACTTTGGGCAGAGCCTGACGCAGTTTCACTCCATCTATCCATGAAAAGATCTAGGACCTGTCTACAACTGTGGCAGAGCCTCAGTGTCAGAGTAGGTATTTAGGGCCAGCTTAGACTCTGCAGAAATTCCTGGGGCTTCAAAGACACGTTCAAAGCCAGACTCCACAATGGGGCCCCAGGAGCAAGGATGCTAGATTCTGCTGGACTTTCAATTCAGAACACTGGCTCAGTCCTGAATCTAGCCTGCCAAGGCCTGAGTTGCAGATTGTATGAATGACTCAGCTGTGAGGTGACTAAGGCCCCTCTTGCCTGTGGAGGACAAAAAGATAGGCTTGGGGACTGATGAGTACAGTGACAGAGTATGCTCTTAACATGCAGGAGGCCCTGGGCTCCATCTCCAGTGGGGGGTGGGGGGTTGAGAGAGGAAAAAAAAAAAAAAAAGAGGAAGAGGGGAGTGGGGAGGGGCAGTCGGAGTCCATGGCACCGCCAAGGCAGGTTAGAGAGCCATGGTGGTAGAAAGACTTGCTCTAGGTTGACTGTGGGGAGATGCTCTGAGCCCACATGTCCCCCATACTCCTGAAAACTGACCAGGGCCACTCCAAGGAAGACTGAGGGGGCTAAGAACAGAGCACTGACTTTGAGTCAGACATGACCCAGGTTAAATATAGGCTCAGCCATTTACTGTCTGGGTGACCTTGGGCAGGTCCTTCCTCTCTGTGCCTCAGTTCCCTTAGCTATAAGGAAAGCAGTGATAGTTACCCACCCCACGGGCTTCTCTGGGGAGTAAGTGAAATAGCACACATAAACAGATTAGCAGCAGCCTGGCCAGGAGTTAGGGTATCAGTGATAGCTGTTGCCTGTGGCCCTTTGGACCATCACCTGCCATTGTAACTCCTTTTCATTTAGTAATCATAGACATCACTGGTACTTACTGATCATACCTGCATGGAAGGCACTGTTCACCCACCTTATATTCCGGAATTAATTATCATCCTTAGGTAACTTTTACATTATCCCCATTTTGCATATGGGGAAAATGAGGCACAAAGAAGTAACTTGCCCAAGTTTGTGGCATAGCCAAGATCAAAACCCAGGTAGTCTGAGCCAAGAATGGGCTCCTAACCACTCTGCAGTACCTCTGTCTTTTTCTTTCAAAGATCAGATCCAGAAACAGAAGACCTGTGGAGGCTAAAAACAGTAAGCTGAGCTGCAACCCTTTATTTTCAGATAAGAAGCAAAGGCTTGGGCTGGGGTTGTGGCTCAGTGGTAGAGTGCTCACCTAGCATGTGGGAGGCCCTGGGTTTGATCCCCAGCACCACATAAAAATAAAATAAAGGTATTGTGTCCACCTAAAATTAAAACAACAACAACAAAAAGAAGGTCCAGAGAAGGGTGTGGCAAGCCAAGAGGCCCTCTGGATGCAGATGAACGTTCCCAGCTTTCTCTTACCAGGTCTATGAGTCCAAACTGACCTATCCTTGCTAAAGAACTAATTATCAAAGTCTAATAATGGCCAGATGTCCAGATGTTTCTGTTTGTTAAATCTACGTGATAGATACACAGTTTTTTATTAGAATGTTCTCTGTGCTTTTATATATGAGATATTTCATAAGAAGGGGGAGTGTAACATTATTACTAGAAAATACAGTAAACATAGAAAAATTACTCTTAAATTCCTTGTTAATTTGTACCCTGAGATGGTCACTGCCAATATTTGGTGCATATCATTTGAATCTTAACTTTTTTAAAAACAGTTGAGAGACGCTTGGCCTGGTGTTGCATGCCTGTAATCCCAGCAATTCAGAAAGCCGAGGCAGGATGATCCCAAGTTCTAGGCCAGCCCCAGCAACCTAGCAAGGTTGAACTTGAGATGGAATAAACCTTTCGTCCTTATAAATTGTTTATCTCAGGTATTTGGTACAGTGATTGCAAGCTAACTAACACAGTGAGTTGAGTCTGCAGATCATTCAGAAAGAATATAAACCATAAATATCAACTAATGTCGTGAGGATACTACTTTTTTGTTGCTATTAATTTTTTCAAAATATTTTTTAGTTGTAGATGGATACGATAACTTTATTTATTTACTTTTTTATGTGGTGCTGAGAATTGAACCCAGTGCCTCTCACGTGCCAGGCAAGTGTTCTACCACTGAGCCACAACCCCAGCCCCTGTTGCTATTATTTTTAAATTATAAAGATCAACTTGAGGGACTGGGGTTGTGGCTCAGTGGTAGAGCGCTTGCCTGGCATGTGTGAGGCACTGGGTTCAATTCTCAGCACTGCATATAAATAAATAAAATAAAGATCCATTGACAACTAAAAAATATATTGAAAAAATCAACTTGGACTGATTATAAAATATTCAGATTATACAGAAGTATGATAAAGTAACTGTCCCCCATTCCTTCCCTGACTCACTCCATAATGGCTTTTCAGTCACACCTTCCAGGAGTTATTAACAGTCTGGAGCCAACCCTTCCAGCCTCTTCTGTGCTCTCCCAAACACAAATTTGCCCTTATTCACGTAAAATGTAACATGAGGTATAAATGGGCTGCTCTACTTATAGTTCTAAACTTTGTATTTTCAATATATTTCAGCTGTCATTTCATGCTAGAATATTACTTATTTTGTAAGCAGGATTTTTTAATTTTAGTACTGGGGATTGAACCAGGGGCACTCTACTATTGAGCTCCATTCCCAGCTCTTTTTATTTAATTTTGAGCCAGTCTCACTACTGCCCAGGCTGGCCCTGAACTTGTGATCCTCTTGCCTTAGCCTCTTGTGTAGCTGGGATTTCAGGTATGTGTATTCATGTCTGGCTTGTAGTATGTGGTTTTTTTTTTTTTTTTTTTTTTAACAACTGTATGATATTGGGCTGGGAATGTAGCTCAGTTGGTAGAGTGCTTGCCTCGCAGCACAAGGCCCTGGGTTCAATCTCTAGCACCACAAACAACAACAACAAAAACTGCATGATATTGCAGCCTGAAAATACTTCATAATTGTATTGATCATTCTTCTGTTGTTAACATTCAGTCTTTGTAACAGAACTTAGCTCAGACTCTTGTTTTCGTTTCTGTCTGTCTTAACTCCTCACTTGTTCCCCCTATTTTCTTTGTCCTATTAAAACAGGTAACAGTTCTAGGACCATGGCTGAGAGAGCAGGAAGTCTGAGCAGCATGGGCCATTTGACTTTGTGGTCAGAGTAAGCACTGGCTCTCACACCAGTTTCAGTTCCCTGGTGCTTTTTAGGTACTCTTGCCCTTGACCTTGAGCTTCAGAACATCCGTCCCTTCCCCTCGTCTTTACCCATTCAGCTTCTGCATCAGCATGGGACAGATCATGTTGTTGCTGTCCTTGATTTCCATCAAGAGTATAATGTCACAGCGTTTGATGACCTGCAGAGAGAGAATTCCCAGAGGTTTGAGACCATTTATTGCAAATTATAAAACCTTTCATTGGACACTGATTGTGTTTTGAGTAGTGCATTGAATGCTTGTTAAAATAATTTCTTCCCTGAGCTAAATGAAGGACTCCTTGAATTCGGTGCTTTTATTAAGTTCACTTTGTTGTTTTTGAGATAGGGCCTCCCTATGATGCGCAGGTTGGACTCAAACTCCTGGGCTCAATCGATCTTCCTATCTCAGCCTCCCAAGTAGCTGGAACATAGGCACACAAATTGTGCCCAGCGGGTTTTTTGTTATTTTTTATCTTTATTATTTGTATGTCCATTTTAAAGATAATGAGACCGAGACCCAGGGAAAGTGAGATTAATTATCCAGCCACCCAGTTAGAAAATGGCCAAGGCAGAATTTGAACCTAAGGAGCAATCCAGAGTCCATAATCATGACTCCCTGCACATCTTACCTCTTGGCTTTGCTTGAATAATTCAAATAATAATGGTAACAAATAACTTACGAAGCACTTAGTAATTAAAAATGCAAAGCTGGATACTATAGAAATTAAGAAGTATAATTATAAGGGGTATATTTATCATGAACCTACTTAGCCTCAGAACAACCTATGAGACAACTGGTTCTTATTCTATTGAATGTAGGTAGAAAATAAGCTCAATGTGGTTGAGTGATTACCTTAAGTCACACAGCCAGGATAGGTGGGAGAGTAAGAATTTGACCTCATATGTGACTTGCAAGTCCACCATGCTAACCTGTTAAAATACAGGCCCTGCTGTCAGAGCCTTATAGTACAGTGAAAAGGACAAATGCAAACAACTAGCCACAATGTGAGGCAAATAGAATCTGTGCTATGGGAGGTATATGGGAATAATGACTTGCTTCTGCTCAGAGAATCAGGGAAGGCTCCTAGGAGGAGGTGGCATTTGAAAAGTCCCCAATGGTGAGAAGGAATTCACTGGAAAATTAATATAAGAGAGATCCTTCAGGGTGAGCAATAGCTTGAGTCCAAGGTGCAGATCAAGCTTTTATCCCTTGGTGACCTCACAGGCCTTTCTGTGTGCAGGATCCTGGTGACTCAGTGCCAAGGGATTTGATGGCCAAGGATAAAGCTCCACCAAAGTAATTTTGTCCTCTTACATGGCCATCAAAGAACATGAAACTGGAGCATTATGTCATGGGCCCTCCATTTCCACAGCATATGCTTCAGTTCTGTCTTCAGAGGGTAAAGCATGGAGAGACACCAACACCCAAGTGTCCAGACTGCCCCTGTGACCAGGGACTCAGCCTTTAGAAGCTGCCCTGGGCTAAGAACCATTCATGTATTGACCGAGGAGGAAGACTCTGTCCCAAGTCTGGATCCTTCCATCAGCAAGGCTTGAAATCCATGGTATTAGCTGCACAGGGCTTACCAGGGGCTGGGTGCCACTGGTCAAGCTATCCTACTGGTTTAGCCCCTGGCAACTGCCACAACTTTTTGGAAGAAACCTTAAAATGTATACTCTCTTTGATTCAGTTTTCCCACTTTGAAAAATGTCTTCCATTATAAGGAAATATCCACTACTTCTCTACATCTCAATTTCCTCATCTATAAATTGGGATGAAAATAGTTCATTCTTCACAGGGTTGCTGGAGGGTTAAGTACTTAGAAATCTGAACAGCACCAGCCATGTTGGAGGCACAGAGTGGATTATTATGATTATTTGTTGAGATTAAAGAGGAAAATGCATTGCAAAAAAAAAGAACTGGAAACAACCTAAGTATTCCTAAATAAGAAAGTGTTCATAGGGCATTACAAACACCAGCTTGAGCATTATGTAACATTAAAAGTCATGTTTTGGGACTGCGGATATAGCTTTGTGGTAGAGCACTTGTACCTAAGGCATGTGCAAGACCCCGAGTTCAATCACCGGTACTATAAAAAGGACATTTAGGGCTGGGGTTTGTTTGTTTTGGCTTTGAGGGGATTTTTGTTGGTTTTTAAGCTGGGAATTGAAACTCAAAATCATGTTTTAGAAGAATAGTACCATCACAGGGAGAAATTTTGGGAGAGGAGATGGTGGCCAGAATTTATTAGGACATGACAGGTGCATTTCTAACTTATTAGGCGTAAATTAAATGAGTTGTCTTATATAATGAACAAAATGCCATGAATGGCACACAGTGAAAGCTTCATAAAAGTTAGCTCTTATTACTGACTCACTAAATTTTCATGGTTACCCTTTGATGTGGTCTTGTTACTTACTATCCCTACTATGTAGTTGGTTACTCTGAAACTCAGTGAACTTTTGTGATCTGAACACCAAGGGAATATAGGATAATGGGCCATCTGCCCTTGAGCCCCTTCTTGACCACTACACTCAGTAGCCAAGGAGATCAGCATGTACTTGTGATAGCTCTTCCTCAAAGAGCAAGGTCCTATTGGGCACAGTGTCTCACGCCTATAATCCCAGCGGCTCAGAAGGCTGAGGCAAGAAGATAACAGGTTCAAGGCCAGCCTCTGCAACTTAGTGAGGGCCTAAGCAGTTTAGACTCTCTCAAAATAAAAGATAAAAAGGGCTGGGAATGTAGCTTCATGGTAAAGCACCTCTGAGTTCAATCTCTAGATCCCCAGTACCCCCAAAAAGTTCTTTTTTGTGTGACCCATTGAAATTGGTACAAAGCAAACATAGGACATGGGTTCAGACACCCTTTGCTGAGAGAGCTCAGCCTTCAGATTTCCTGTTTATAAGCCATGTGTTGCTTAATAAGCACTTCTGAGCCCCGCATCTCCAGCTGTTACTGATTTCCACTTCCCTTGGCTGGTCTCCTTGGCATCTCTGGAAATATTTCCTATAGACAAGAATCTACACTGTAATGAGCAGGGGCTCAAGAGCCCATTTTCAGAATTCTTCTGAAGGATGTAATTTTGGTCAGTCGGCCTTCAGCCATTCGTGTATGTATCCTCCCACTCCCACCCATCTCTCCATCCATTGGTTCATCCATCCAGCAAAATTTTATCATGGGTCTGCTGTGTGCCAGAGCACATGCTAGCCCTTAATTTATTCACAACTTTATCCCCAGCTCCTGCCGCAGCATCTGGCATGAGTGAAAGAAAGGAAGGAGAGAGGGAGGACCCACTCTGGAAGCAGTTAGGGCAATTCATGAAGCACACATATCTTTCATTTTTAAATCTTCCTTGTAGCATTGAAAAAATGGAAATTACTTCCCTATTTAATTTTTAAAAAATATTTTTTAGATGTTGATAGACCTTTATTTTTATTCATTTATTTTTATGAGGTGCTGAGAATCGAACCCAGTGCCTCACACATGCTAGGCAAGCACTCTACCACTGAGCCACAACCCCAGCCCCCCTATTTAATTTTTCTAAAAATAATTTTTGTTGGGCTGCAGATATAACTGAGTGATAGAACACATGCTTGGCACACGTGAGGCCCTGGGTTCACTCCCCAGTACCACAAAAAAAAATCGTGTTGTAATTTTCTAATAGTAAAAATAATGGTGCTTATTATAGAAAGTCTAGAAAATCCAGAAGACAGAGAAGATTATAAAAGTCACAAATGACCTGTCACCCCACCACTCAGACTTTCCTCATGATTTCTATGCTTATTCACAAATTTACCATCATAATGATTAGCTCATTGGTTCTAACTATAGGCTTTGAATTAAATGACCTTGGGGTTCATATCTTGACTCTATCACTCACCAGTTGTGTGACCTTGAGAAGTTCACCTAACCTCCCTGAACCCCTAGATTCCTTATCTATGAACTGGGAAAAATAATACCCTTCCCATGGAAATTAAAAGAATCCCCAAAGGATATGATGGATATAAAATTCTATCTGGTTCCTGGTACAGAGAAAGTGCTCAGTAAACAGAGGTGACATTTATTATATAATTTTAGTCTTGCCTCGCTAGCCTGACATTACATTGTAAGCATTTCTCCCCTATTATTGAATATTTAGTTTTCAAATACAATCTTGACACATGTTTTCCTTGCTTCAGTTTCAGACCAGAGGACTGGGAAAAAATTTCATCTCCTTGTGAGAAAACTCCAAGGATGAGGGCCCCAGAGCCATGTCTTGAAACTCTGAGATTTCCCTGGCTAAAGCCAAATTCCTGACTGTTTACAGGAAAGAATGAGAATTCAAAGGGCTATGTGTGGCTAGTATTGATGGAATTTGGCAGGGGTGTCATGATTGGGCCTGAGAAAAGGAGAAAGGACTGTCTGGAGGACTCTAGAAATATCATGGATGGTGTGAGGCTCATGAAACTGTATTTCACATCTCTAACCAGGGAGCAGCACAGCATGGTGGGGAAGACCCTGTATTCTAGTCCTCACCTTGCACATGTGTGCTTCACAACCCTGGGCAACTTACTTTGCCTCTCTGGGCTCCTGCTGCCTTGCCTATAAAATGAACATGACAACTAGAGTAATTGTGAGGCTGAACTTGGATACTACCTAGCAAGGGCCCAGCACATAGTATGCACTCAGAAACCATAATTATGTGCTGTGAGCCCTGGGAAGAAGACAACGCCTTCCGTGTCCACTGTCACACCCCCAGTGCCTCGGGGTATCTGCCGCATCATCTGCCTTCAGTGAGTATCTGTTGGATGAACAAGCTGTGCACTGTAGGGACACAAACTGAAGAACACAGGCAGAAGCCGGTTCACCTGGGCAGGGCTTGGAATCTGGAAAACTGCCCATGGTCGGGGAGGGCAAACCCAGATGGAGAAGGCGGCCTACCTCGTTCTCTAACTTCCAGTGAAGGTGAGGATGACAATGTGTTTATGGGGAGTTATCTCCAAAGGGACAAGTTCATACAAGGAGTAGAAAAGGCATCCCAGCTTACATTGATGAGTTATGTGGCTGCATTTGACACAGGTGTTCCCCCCACACATACACAGCAACGGGCTACGGAAACCTGGACAGTCACTTCACCACCCTGAGCTTCAGTTTTTTTCAGTTAAAGTGGGGAAAAGGCCACCTGTGTCATAATATTAAATAAGAATATAGGTCCTGGCCGATAATAGGTGCCCAGTTGACAGATCCTGGAGGCAACACTGTTGTGAATACCTGGCATTTGGGTTTAATTTTAACTGCTCTGCTAAGTGGCTCTGGTAGTGCTTTAGAACAGCCTCTGTCTACAGGATGGTGCTGCAGTGCCTAGGAGGGTAAGGCAGCCTTGACAAAGACTTTATATATTTATTATTTTTTGTGATGCTGGGGATTGAACCCAGGATCTTGTGCATGCCAAGCAGGCACTCTACCAACTGAGCTACATCCCCAGCCCAACAAAGACTTTAGACACACTTGGTGATACAGTAGCCCAAGGGAGATGCTTCATGTGGAAATGGAATCACTATAGAAGAAAAATAAAAAAGCCTGCAAGATTGTGGTGACATTTCCAGGGTGGAATAAGTGAGCTTGGTTCCCATGCTCTGTGTGGCCTTGTGTGAAGGAGTGAGGAAATAGTTTCCTTCCATGTCAGAGTTTCCCGTTGAGCCTCATGTCCTGGCTCCCACAGGCTTGGCACAGCTGTCCTGGTTAAACAATAACATCTAGAGGTCCCTGGGTGCCATCCGAGAGGCAGGGATGACCAGGGCTGAAGACCATCGAGGGAACAAGAGTATGTCAGCACCCTCTCTGCCTGACAACACAAACACCCGCCTGTGGCAGGCTCTGCTGGGGGTCTCACCCCCTGAGCTCTCAACCAGCTGGTGCTGGTGCTGTTCCATTTTATGGAACAGGCCTGGAAGCTGAGGGAGGTGAAGGGACTCCAGAGCTCTTAGAGCTGACAGGTGGGATCTGAATCTAGGGCTCTTTGCACTCCCACCACACCATGGGGCCTCTGGGTTTTTTAAGGTAATAACCACCACACCAGAGCCCTAGGAAGAGTTTTAGTCCCCCCCAGCCCCGCACCAAAAAAAAAAAAAATTGACTTGTCAGACAAAGAGTAAACTGTCTCCAGAGAAATGTGTTTTTTGACATCTGCAAATATTGGCCATGTTACCAACGACAGCATAGTCTAAGTGCAGAGGAAGAGAAGAATTAGGAGTTGGGAAGAATAGAGGAAGCATGCTTCATCGATGGTCTGGAAGACCAGGCTGGGCTGGCATCCCAGTTCCCTCCCACTCACCAGCTGTTTGTGCTACTTCACCTTTCTTTGTTCATCATCTCTGCATGGGGACTAATGATCCTTGCTTATGAGATGATGAAATGAAATCTTGTATTTACAGTGCCTGACATAATCATTCAATAACTGGTTCCAAATAATCCTCGTCAGTCAGTCCTTTTCTGGAATTTACTACAACCCAGATACCTGTATTAAGAGGCTTACGTTTACCTGCTCAGGTAGCCCTCCCACTCCTGTGGGAGCAGTTATCAGCCCTGTTTTGAGATTTGAAGACGATGGCAGGAGGCACTGAGAGCTGAAGTTGTTATTGTGACTATTGCTGTTCTTGTCAATACCAGTTCCAAGCCACCTGCTACCTTTGCCCTGAAGGCAAAGTTTAAACTCCTCCCGAGTCTCCTAAAATCTGAAGACAGAGGAGAGGGCATGAGTCTTGTCCAGGATCCCACTGATAGGAATGGGGGCTCACCTTTACAATGACATCCATGGCATTTTGGTTTTCCTTCTTGCTTTCCCCAAAGGACCGCACGTTGAAGGAGCAGAGCCTCAGGGCCAGCGCACTGTGGAAGGTGAGGAGGAGAAGCAGCAGGCTGGACAGACTCAGGGACATCCTGGCACTACTCAGGCTCCAGGCTGGGTGAGAAGACAGCAGTGCTGGGAGTGCCGGCTTCTGCCACCTCCCAGCACACTCGACTTATAAAGCCTGTGGATAACAGGAATGACTGGATTCCTCTTCGCTACTTTCACTTCTCTGAGGAACTGAAGATCATGTGTTTCAGTCCCCCCCAAAATGAAGATACTAGGCTAGCTTTTTAGGAGCCCCTGTTATTGTCACCTTGGTGAGGAAACTGGCATGCCATCTTCCACAAAGTCACTCCTATCCAGTCCAGGAGCCAGCTCTGACCTCTGGTCGTCTCTGCTGTGGTTGCATGCTATGAACCTTTTCCTGACAATTCATCAACTTCAAAGCGGTCTACCCAGAGGCACGGGGGAGGGGGGCAGTGGAGCCTTCTTCTGGGGACAATGAGGCAGCAGGCAGTGGGAAATCCTGCCGGGTTTTGTATAAATCATTGGGATTTGGTGGGCAGCTGTCTCTGGACACACCTGGGCAGTGATTCTCTAACCACCCTGATGGGCATAAATTAAGGTCAAGTTGTTTGAATGACAATTTTTGAGGCAGTTTCACTGTACACAACACATAGTGTGTTGCCAGGGATGGCAATTGGTGATCTGCTGGAAAGGGCCAGTAAAATGTCCTTGGACTTTAAGGACAAATAGCCATTGCTACCCTCTGATTCAACCTGATATTAATTAAATGTTTGTGGGAGTTCTGTGACCCCAATAAAGAAAAATTCTGCAAGAATTATAGACTTTCAGCTCAAGTAAAATGACTTTTAGAGGTTTGGGCAGGAAAATATGTAGATCTGAAAAGCAAAAGAAATATAAAATCCACTTGGGTTATATTTGCAAAGTTTGGCAAGGACAATACTGCAAGAAAAAGAGAATGAGAATAGCTCAAAGCTAGCCTTGGGTTCTCCAGACCACCCCTCTGAACTGGCAGGGCTGTGGCTATAGCTACCGGGAAAAGCATATGAAGGTCGCAAACATGACATCAGTCAGCATTCAGGAGGCCACTCACACTCAGGATATCTAAGAGATAACCCCAAATTGTACATGGAAGGAGACAGTGGTTTCCTGAGCTCTTGGTTAAGATGAATTTCTCCACTATCTGCAACCTCAAGCTCAGGCCTTGTACAAGTCTCTGGTAAGAAGTAGCTCTGGTTAACTTAACTGGATAGTTAAGTCTCACCTTCCACAAATGGGTTTCTTCCAGCCAGAGGAAGACGTAGAATTAAGTATAGAAATGCTCAAGAGACTCGGTGATAGTACAAACTTTTGTATTTAAAAATAGAATCTGGTACACCCCTGTAATCCCAACAGCTCAGGAGACTGAGGCAGGAGGATCACAAGTTTGGGGGTAGCTTTGATAACTTAGTGAGACTCTGTCTCAAAATAAAATAAAACGACTGGGGATGTAGCTCAGTGGTAGAGCACCCCTGAGTTTGATCTCCAGTGCCCACCCCTACTCACACATAAAGGTAGAATTTGTACATGTGTATTTTTTTGGTTCAAATTACTTATACATAACAGTAGAATGCATTCTGAAACATCATACATAAATGGAGTATAATTTCTCATTCATCTGGTTGTACATGATGTAGAGTTACACAAGTCAAGTAATCATATATGCACATAGGGTTATAATGTCTGATTAATTCTTCTATCATTCCTACCCCCATACCCCTTCTCCCTTCACTACCCTCTGTCTATTCCTCCCCACCTCAGCTACTTATTGTGAATTAGCATCCATTCAACCTTTGGTTCTTTGGGATTGGCTTATTTTTCTTAGCATAATATTCTCCAGTTCCATCCATTTACTGGCAAATGCCATAATTTCATTCTTCTTTAAGGCTGAGTGATATTCAATTGTGTATATATACCACAATTTCTTTATCTGTTCATCTGTTGAAGGGCACCTAAGTTGATTCCATAGCTTAGCCATTGTGAATTGAGCTGCTATAAACATTGATGTGGCTGCCTCACTGTAGTATGCTGATTTTAAGTCCTTTGGGTATAAATCGAGGAGTGGGATGACTGGGTCAAATGGTCTTTTCTGAGGATTCTCCATACTGCTTTCCAGAGTGGTTGCTCCAATTTGCAATGTATGAGTGTACCTTTTCCCCCACATGCTCGCCAACATTTATTGTTGCTTTTATTCTTGATGATTGCCATTTTGACTGGAGTGAGATGGAATCTCAGAGTAGTTTTGATTTGCATTTCTGTAATTACTAGAGCTGTTGAATATTTTTTCATGTATTTGTTGGTTGATTGTATTTCTTCTTCTGTGAAGTGTCCAGTTCCTTTGCCTATTTATTGATAGGGTTATTTGTTTTTTTGGTGTGAAATTTTTGAGTTCTTTATATATCCAGGAGACTAATGCTTTATCTGAGGTGCATGTGGTGAAGTTTTTTACCCATTCTGTAGGCTCCCTCTTCATGTTATTGATTGTTTCCTTTACTGAAAAAAAGCTTTTTTTTTAAACATCAAATTGTTTATTGATTTTTAGGTGGTGCTGAGGATCAAACCCAATGCCAGGCAAGCACTCTACCACTGAGCCACAACCACAGCCCCAAAAAGCTTTTTAGTTTGATTTCATCCCATTTATTGATTCTTTATTTTACTTCTTTCACTTACAGGAGACTTGTTAAGGAAATCAGTTCCTAAGCCGACATGGTGGAGATTTAAGCCTACTTTTTCTTCCATTAGGCACAGGGTCTCTGTTCTAGTACCTAAGTCTTTGATCCACTTTGAATTGAGTTTTGTGCAGGGTGAGAGATAGGGATTTAATTTCATTTTGCTACATATGGATTTCCAGTTTTCCCAGCACCATTTGTTGAAGAGGTATCTTTTCTCCAATGTATGTTTTTGGCACCTTTATCTAGTATGAGATAACTATATTTATGTGGGTTTGTCACTGTGTCTTCTATTCTGTACCATTGGTGTATGTATCTGTTTTCATACCAATACCATGCTGTTTTTGTTACTATGACTGTAACATAATTTAAGGTGTGGTATTGTGATGCCTCTTGCTTCATTTTTCTTGCTAAGGTTTGCTTTGGCTATTCTAGGTCTTTTATTTTTCCAATTTCATGATTACTTTTTCCTGTTCTATGAAGAATATCATTGGGATTTTAATAGGAATTTCATTAAGTCTGTATAACACTTTTGGTAGTATGGCCTTAATATTTTATTTTTTATTTTTATTTTTATTTTTTGCAGTGCTGGGGATTGAACCCAGGACCTTGTGCTTGACAGGCAAGCACTCTACCAACTGAGCTAGATCCCCAGCCCCTAGTATGGCCATTTTGACAATGTTAATTACAGGAACATGGGATAGCTTTACATCTTCTAAGGTCTTCAATTTCTTTCTTTAGTGTTCTGTAATTTTCACTTCTTTTGTTAGATTGATTCCCAAGTATTTTTTTCTTTTGAGGCTATTGTGAATGGGGTAGTTTTCCTAATTTCTCTTTCAGCAGATTCATTACTGATGTATAGGAATGCATTTGATTTATGGGTGTTAATTTTATATAATGCTACTTTGCTGAGTTCATTTTAGTTCTGGAATGTTTCTGGTGAAATTTTTTTGATCTTCTAAATATAGAATTTTGTCATTGGCAAATAATGATAGTTTGAGTTCTTCTTTTCCTATTTGTACATTTGTGTCTTAAGAACTTATAACATCTGACAAATTGACAATCTTGTAAATCCCACATAAAGTATGCAATTACGTGGATGAATTGATTAGATTTGTGACTTTTAAGTTGAAACTTTGTCAAGTTTACGTACAGGTCGGAACATTTTTAATGACTTTGGGTTAGTACTATCTTAGGAGATTAATTCATTAGACTTAGAAGTATTTAGTACTTAGTCCAACTAAGATTTTGACTTATAAAAGGAGTAAGAATTTTTGTAGGCTAAACGTACAAGTGTGGCATTTGGTTCAAGTCCTGACAGAAGCTGAGGTTGCAGCACTGTTTCATCTCACCATGGGCTCTGCAAATCATAATCACCTTCCTCGTACTACTCGGGGTTGTCTCTTGGAATTCCTGGGTGTGCGTGGCTACAATGCTGTGTTTGCAGTACAGGTGCACTTTGCCCCAAGTTCATGGCTACAGCCCCAGTCACTTGCTTCAGGGGAGAGGGCTGGAGATCCCAAGGCAAGCTTGGAGTTATTTGCCTTCCCTGTCCTTTTCTTACAGAATTTTCCTTTCCAGAGTCCACAAAGACAACCCAATTGGATTTTTCATTTCTTTTGCTTTTCAGAACTTTCTATCTTGCTGCCCAAATCTTTAAACGTCATTGTAGGGGATAGTTCGTAGCATCAAAAGCAAGCTAACCTGGGCTGGGGTGCTCAGTCAATGGACCTGAGGCTGCAGGTCCATTCCCAGTACCATAGTAAGTTACTTAATTAATAAGCTAACCGGTAGGATAAAGAGCGTCCAGTAATTGGTTTTTGAATTTGTAACTGATAATTTGAATATTAATTTGAAAAACTAAATCAACCTTTAATGACTTCTGCATATAGAAACTGTTCTTGAGGACTTAAAAAATTGACATAAACAGCCTGAAGAGGTGGACCCCATACATTCAGTGCGTGAAATTAGACTTTTAAAAAGTGCCTGGATTCTAGAGAAAATTGTGAGTCAAATTTAACTGAATCCTACTCAGTGCAGGTGCTGTATCCAGAGCTTTCTGTTTTAGGTCACCCAATACTCATCCAGGCCCGAGGATACAAAGTTCGTGCAAGACAGCTGGGATTTGAACCCAGTCCCTCTGACTCAGACCGGCCTTCTCCCACCCCGAGCTAGGTTTCCCAGAACTGTCTACACTGAGGAACCAGAGGCTGTGGGGAGGAGCTGAAAGGGGGACTTCCACTTTTGACCTGTATATTGTTTGATTTTTTTTTTTTAAACAAACACATGTACTTTAGTCATTGAAGAGAAAGAAGCAAGTACTATATGCTTTCCATACTAACAATGCCCATGCGAAAATACTTTCTGTCTCTGGGTGCTGCAGAGTTGAAGGAAGCTTCCTGCTCCCAGGAGTCCCTGAGAAGGTGAGGGTCTGAGTGGTCAGGGTAGTCCTGGGGGCCCAGGGAGAGCAGGAACCCTTCCTCCTCCCTCCAGCTGGGTCCTAGTGCTAGGACCCTGGGTTCTGAGGCAGTCCCGGCAGCTGAGAGCCTGGGAGGAAAGGCAGACACTGGCCTGACCCACGCAGACCACTCTAAACTGTCCGTCTTTCTGTCATTTAGTGGCTGTGAATGACACTTTCTGCTGCATGTACTTTCAAACATTAGTGTGCAAGATGCTCTTATCACTCCTTTCTAGAGACTTACAATGCCCATTAGTGCATCCAACGTCCTGAGATGACCTGCAATTTAAAAAAAGTTGCTTAAGTGAGTTGAATCAGGATGTTCCAAATTTATTGTCCATCTACTCCCCTTTTCTCCCCATGGTGGTACTGGAGATTGAACCTAGGACCTCACACATGCTAGCAAGTGCTCCACTACTGAGCCACATCACCAGTCCTATTGAACTCTTTTCTTCGAGATCGCTTTGACTACCTTGAGCAACACCCACCTTAAGAAACATGTCCAAGTGTGCAGGATTAATCAGACCTCTCAAAGCCTCAAGCTGTTGTCCTTGTTGGTAATCTCATGCATGTCAGGTGAGTGGGCAGAAATGAGGGCTGAGAGTTAAGACACATGACCCCAAACAGTACCAGCCATCTCCATGGACCCTGGTGACAGGGTACCTTGGCATCTGAGGAAGATGTAGAATCCAGGAGGAGCAAAAGTGTCACAGGCTGAGTCACTCAAAAGCAGCAAAGAAACAGGGCCTGCAGGAGAGTCCCTGCTACTGCAGGGATGGGCCATGTGATCCAAACAGGCGTTTCCAGTGGCTGGTGCGGCCCTCTGTCTAATGATGAATGAACCCAGCAGTAATCTCATAATGCATGCAGATTGCGCCATTGTCACGTTTCACAACCAGCTTGTGGTTTGGGGTGAGGAAGGTGCATTATTTAAGGTTGTGTAATTGTGACAACTTCACCTTTGTATGAAACAGGCTCTGGGTTTCAAGCTCACACAGCACATTCTATATGGGACTGTGCCTGAACCTCAGGAGGGCAGGCCTGACTGTGGCTCTGCCCCAATTAAGATTCTTCAGAGGCTCTTATTGCAGAAAGACTAAGCTCCTTAAGGGGGCCTCTCCTACCCATAGTTTCAAGGTCACGTGCTCTACTCCCTACTTCCTTCCCACTGCCTCCCCTCACACTGCCCAGCTTTCCGTTCCCACCTTGGGGCCTTTGCATAGCTGTCCCCTACCTGTAGTGCTCTTCCTTCCTTCTACTTCCGGGTGTTGGCTTTAAGTCGCTCCCTCAGGAGCGTCCTTGGCCCCCTCAGCTCATCAGGGTCTTCGCTCCTCTTATTCTCTTTCCTGGCACCCAGGTCTCTGCTATCTGGCATTCATCATAATGTATCATTATCTGCGAGTGTGTGTGTGTGTGTGTGTGTGTGTGTGTGTGTGTGTTTCCTTGTCCAATGTCTCGTCTCCCTCCTAGGCGACTCTAGGGGGAATGGGGGTAGGGATACCTCTATGTGTCTGTGTTAACTGGGACAGGTTGGGCATGTAGCAGATGCTCACTAAATCATTGTGGAATGTAAGATGTGATGCTCTGATTTCAGAACACAGGTTCTTGCTGGGCATGGTGGTTCATGCCTGTAATCTCAGCAACTAGGGAGACTGAGGCCAGGAGGATTGCAGTTCCAAGGCCAGCCTGGGCAATTTAGTGAGATCATTTCTAAAAAAGTAAAAAATTAAAAGGCCTGGGGAACTGGGGTTGTAGCTCAGTGGTAGAGCACTTGCCTAGGATATATTAGGCACTGGGTTTGATTTTCACCACCACATAAAAATAAAACAAATAAATAAATTAATTAAATAAAGGTTCATTGACAACTAAAAACATATTTAAAAAAAAGAAATGGCATGGGTATGTAGCCTAGTGGTAGGGCACCCCTGGATCAATCCCCATACTGGAAAAAAAAAAAAAAAAAAAGCGAGCCCAGGTCTCCACCCTCACATAGGTGCTGAGCTGAGCCGGGGAAGTCAGCTTCCCTAAGTAAGGGAAGGGACCCTGCCACACACACCACAAAAGGCAACAGCAGCAGCAGCCACAACAGCCTCTCCTTTTATGGAGCACTCAGTGCCAGCTCGGGCTGTAACTCCCTGGTTTAGGAGCAGAGTACCAAGCACGCTTCTCACCCTCCGCCCTCCTGACATCTTGGGTCCTGTGCAGCTTGGATCTGGAATGTCCCCCACAGGTTCACGTGTTAAAGGCTTAGTCCTCTGCTTGCAGCTACTTGCAGCTGTTAGTAGATGGTGGAAACTTTAGGAGGTGAGGTCTGGTGGGAGGCTTTAGGTCACTGGGGATGTGTCCTCAAAAGGAACTGTAGGATCCGTCACTTCCTCTCTCTTCTTTGCACCTCAGTGATGAGATGAGCAATTTCATTCCACTACATGCTTCTACCATGACGTGCTACTTCACCACAGGCTCCAAAGCAACACAGCTAACTGACCAGGGGCTAAACCCCTCTAAACAGTGAACCAAAATAAACATTTTCTTTTTATAAGTTGATTATATCAGGTGTTTGTTATAGTGATGGAAAACTGACTAACACAGGGCAAGACGATTCTTTGTTGTAGAGGCTGTCCTTAGTATAGGACGTGTAATGGGATTCCCGGTCACTAACCACTAGTTGCTAGTATGCCCCCCAGCTGAGACAACCAAAAATGTCTTCAGACATGGATAAATGCTGTCCCAGGAGTGCAGGAATCACTCTATGATGAGAATGTTGGTGTGGGGGTTAAAGCATATGCGGTTCTACTTATTGGCTCTTTGACTTTGGAAAAACAGCTAAACGTCTCTGGAGCCATTTCCTCACCTTTAAAATGGTGGATAATAATAGCCCCTACATGGTAGAACTTGTGAAGATTTAACCAGTTGATAATTAAAGGGCAGATTCAGCCTAGTGCTTGGCCAACTCAGTTGGGTTGATATTCTGTCTTCAGAATAAATTGTGCTATCCCCATTTTACAGATGAGGATACTGAGACTTAGTGATAAACAAATCACCCTGCCTGTTGGATGTGAAGTGACATCAGAGGCAGGCATTTGGGTTCTCAGGACTAACTCCTTTGGCCAGGCTTTTCTTTACAGGTGCAAAAGGGCCCATGTAACTTCAAACCTCATCTGACCAATTGCAGGCCCAGAGCTGGGGTGTTGCAGTGAATGGATGGATAGATCTGCCAGGACAGACACACACCCTAAGGGAGTGACACCTTAGTAATCAAGGTCAATTATTTAATATAATATTTTGTAGAAATAAAAATCAATGCAGGAATTTCAAGATGGCGGCCTAGAGGGCGGCTGCATTTCACGTTGCTCCAGGACGCAGGATTCAAAAGAGGAGATAGTGAGAGACTTGGGACCAACTCAAAGCCGCCGGGTGAGTCTCTCCCGTTGGGGAGGCGTCCCGGATGGGGCGGTAGCCCCGGAACGCAGGGAATTTGTGAAGTGGAGTTGCTCGGCGAGATGCCCCTCCCCCCACTGGAGCGGTAAACACGGACAACTGGGATCATCGTAGAGGAGGCGGCTCAGCACAGCGCTTGGACTCGGAGCAACCACTGGGGCTCTGGGCGGCTGCCTGAGGAGGAGCTGCGTGGTGAGCTGTTTAGACTCAGAGTAATCGCTTCTGAACACCGGGGGGTTGCCCGGAGGAAGAGGAGAAGCGCGGCGGGTCACTTGGTCTAGGAGTGACTGCATCAGAGCCACAGGCGGTTGCCAGAGGAGGAGCTGCGTGGCGAGCTGTTTGAACTCAGAACGACCGCTCCTGAACACCGGGGGGTTGCCCGGAGGAAGAGGAGAAGTGCGGCGGGTCGCTTGGTCTAGGAGTGACTGCATCAGAGCCACAGGCGGTTGCCAGAGGAGGAGGCGAGTGGTGAGTTGATTGCACTCAAAGCGACCGCTCCTGAACACCGGTGGCCTGCCTGGAGGAGGAGCGTGGTGGGTCACTTGGTCTCGGAGCCACCGCCCCTGAACACCCGGGGGGCTACCCCGAGAAGGAGGAGGAGGAACAGGGAGGGTCACTTGGGCTTGGAGTGACTGCCTAGGGCTACTGGAGGTTGGCGGGAGGAGGAGACGCGAAGTGAGTTGCTTGGACTCCTAGTGACTGCGTCGGAAACCGGGCTGCTGTCCGGTGGAGGAGGTGTGTGGCGGGTCTCTGGGTATCGGAGCTATTGTACAGGGCTCCAGGTGGCGGCTCAGAGGAGGGGCCGCATAGCCAGGCAATTAGGTGCAGAGTAGGGTCCCAGGAGCTAGGTGGCTTCTTGCTGGAAGAGCCGCACAGAGACACGCCTAGGGGCGGAGCGAAGTTTCCAGGACTGCGGGCAGATTATCTGGGAGAGGCAGCCTAAGGAGACTCGCCTGCGGAGGGTGAGGCTCCCAGGCCCAGGAGGTAGGTCCGGGCCCCTGGGAACGTTGCAGAGGAAGACAGCCCAGACCAGGCAGTAGTTGTAGATTGAGGGGAACCTCTAGGAGGGGAACTGACCAGCGAGACGTTCCCACCGAGTGAGTCTTCCCACAGGGACGGTTAAACCAGAGACAAAGGCACAAATAGGCCTTGCCTCAGCCCGCAGCCTAGTTCCCCTTTGGATGACCATTGGTCAACAAGTGGAGACACCTCTGCCCACTAGCAGGGAATATACGCCACCTGAGGGTCACCACCCTAGAGAGGCAGCTTCTTCATGGAGCTCCGCATTATCAACTTCCTCCAAGACTTCAGGCTACTAAAGGCTAAGAGGGGATATACTAGAAATCTTCAGGGACATTATAAGTCGATAGAGGAAATCTGCAATATCTTAATGACCCACTGATTCCTGAACAATATGAGAAAACAAGGGAAGAAAATGCCCCAAACAAATCTAGATGTTACATCAATAGAATCCAACGACAGCATGGCAGAAGAAATGACAGAAAGGGAGTTCAGAATGTACATAATTAAAATGATTAGGGAAGCAAACGATGAGATGAAAGAGCAAATGCAGGCATTGAATGATGAGATGAAAGAGCAAATGCAGGCATTGAATGATCGCACCAATAGACAGTTAACAGAGCAAATTCAGGAAGCAAAAGATCATTTCAGTAAAGAGTTAGAGATATTGAAAAAAAACCAAACAGAAATCCTTGAAATGAAGGAAACAATAAACCAAATTAAGAACTCCATAGAAAGCATAACCAATAGGATAGAACACCTGGAAGACAGAACTTCAGATATTGAAGACAAAATATTTAACCTCGAAAACAAAGTTGACCAAACAGAGAAGATGGTAAGAAATCGTGAACAGAATCTCCAAGAACTATGGGATATCATGAAAAGGCCAAATTTGAGAATTACTGGGATTGAGGAAGGCTTAGAGAAACAAACCAAAGGAATGAACAATCTATTCAATGAAATAATATCAGAAAATTTCCCAAATCTGAAGAATGAAATGGAAAATCAAGTCCAAGAGGCTTATAGGACTCCAAATACACAAAATTACAACAGACCCACACCAAGGCACATTGTAATGAAAATACCTAACATACAAAATAAAGACAGAATTTTAAAGGCTGTGAGAGAAAAGAACCAAATTACATTCAGGGGGAAACCAATACGGATATCAGCAGATTTTCAATCCAGACCCTAAAAGCTAGAAGGGCATGGAATAACATTTTTCAAGCTCTGAAAGAAAATGGATGCCAACCAAGAATCTTATACCCAGCAAAGCTTACCTTCAAATTTGACGATGAAATAAAATCTTTCCATGATAAACAAAAGCTAAAAGAATTTACAAAAAGAAAGCCAGCATTACAGAACATTCTCGGCAAAATATTTCATGAGGAAGAAATAAAAAACAAAGAAGCAAATCAGCAAAGGGAGGGATTATCCTAAAGGAACTGTCAAATAAAGGAGGAACCAAGATGTGTCAAAAAATAAATAAATAAATAAATATAATTTTAAATATGAACCAAATGACTGGGAATACAAATCATATCTCAATAATAACCCTGAATGTTAATTGCCTGAATTCATCAATCAAAAGACATAGACTGGCGGATTGGATTAAAAAGAAAGATCCAACAATATGTTGCCTGCAAGAGACTCACCTCATAGAAAGAGATACCCATAGACTAAAGGTGAAAGGATGGGGAAAAACATACCATGCACATGGACTCAGCAAAAAAGCTGGAGTATCCATCCTCATTTCAGATAATGTGGACTTCAAGCCAATGTTAGTCAGAAGGGATAAGGAAGGACATTTCATACTGCTTAAGGGAATCATAAATCAGCAAGATATAACAATCATAAACATCTATGCCCCAAACAGTGGCTCATCCATGTATGTTAAACAGATCCTTCTCAATTTTAGAAACCAAATAGACCATAACACAATAATACTAGGTGATTTTAACATGCCTCTCTCACCACTGGACAGATCTTCCAAACAAAAATTGAACAAAGAAACCATAGATCTCAATAACACAATCAATAATTTAGACTTAACAGACATTTATAGAATATACCATCCAACCAAGAGCGAATACACTTTCTTCTCAGCAGCACATGGATCCTTCTCTAAAATAGACCATATATTATGCCACAAAGCTAATGTCAGCAAATACAAGAAGATAGAGACACTACCTTGTATTCTATCAGATCATAATGGATTGAAGTTAGAAACAAAGGAAAGAGTAAAAAACAGAAACTACTCCAACACCTGGAGATTAAACAATATGCTATTATATGATGAATGGATAACAGAAGATATTAGGAAGGAAATTAAAAAATTCTTAGAGGTAAACGAGAACAAAGAAACATCATATCAAAATCTCTGGGACACTATGAAAGCAGTACTTAGAGGAAGATTTATTTCATGGAGCGCATTTAATAAAAGAAGTAAAACTCAAAAAATAAACGACCTAACACTACAGCTCAAAGCCCTAGAAAAAGAAGAACAGACCAGCACCAAAAGTAGTAGAAGACAGGAAATAGTCAAACTCAGAGCTGAAATCAACGAAATTGAAACAAAAGAAACAATACAAAAAATTGACAAAATAAATAGTTGGTTCTTCGAAAAAATAAACAAAATTGATAAACCTTTAGCCACACTAACAAAGAGAAGATGAGAGAAAACCCAAATCACTAAAATTCGGAATGAACAAGGAAATATCACAACAGACACGACTGAAATACAAAACATAATTAGAAGCTACTTTGAAAATCTATACTCCAACAAAATAGAAAATTTCGAAGACATCAACAGGTTTCTAGAGACATATGAATTGCCTAAACTAAACGAGGAGGACATACACAATTTAAATAGACCAATTTCAAGTAATGAAATAGAAGAAGTCATCAAAAGCCTACCAACAAAGAAAAGTCCAGGAACAGATGGGTTCTCAGCCGAGTTCTACAAAACCTTTAAAGAAGAGCTCATTCCAATACTTCTCAAAGTATTCCATAAAATAGAAGAGGAGGGAACCCTCCCAAACTCATTCTATGAAGCCAATATTACCCTGATACCTAAACCAGACAGAGACACATCGAGGAAAGAAAATTTCAGACCAATATCCTTAATGAACATCAACGCAAAAATTCTCAACAAAATTTTAGCAAATCGCATACAAAAACATATTAAAAAGATAGTGCACCATGATCAAGTGGGTTTCATCCCAGGGATGCAAGGTTGGTTCAACATCAGGAAATCAATAAATGTAATTCACCATATCAATAGACTTAAAGTCAAGAATCACATGATTATTTCGATAGATACAGAAAAAGCATTTGATAAAATACAGCACTCCTTCATGCTCAAAACACTAGAAAAAATAGGGATAGTGGGAACATTCCTTAACATTGTAAAGGCCATCTATGCTAAGCCCATGGCTAATATCATTCTAAATGGTGACAAACTGAAAGCATTCCCCCTAAAAACTGGAACAAGGCAGGGATGCCCTCTTTCACCACTTCTATTCAATATCGTCCTTGAAACTCTAGCCAGAGCAATTAGACAGACCAAAGAAATTAAAGGGATACGAATAGGAAAAGAAGAACTCAAACTATCCCTATTTGCTGATGATATGATTGTATACTTAGAGGAACCAGGAAATTCCACCAGAAAACTGTTAGATCTCATAAGTGAATTCAGTAAAGTAGCGGGATATAAGATCAATGCACATAAATATAAGGCATTTCTATACATGAGCGATGAATCTTCAGAAAGAGAAATTAGGAAAACTACCACATTCACAATAGCTTCGAAAAAATAAAATACTTGGGAATCAATCTCACAAAAGAGGTGAAAGACCTCTACAATGAGAACTACAGAACACTAAAGAAAGAAATTAAAGAAAACCTTAGAAGATGGAAAGATCTCCCATGTTCTTGGATAGGAAGAATTAATATTGTCAAAATGGCCATACTACCAAAAGTGCTATACAGATTCAATGCAATTCCAATTAAAATCCCAATGATGTACCTTACAGAAATAGAGTAAGCAATTATGAAATTCATCTGGAAGAATAAGAAACCCAGAATAGCTAAAGCAATCCTTGGCATAAAGAGTGAAGCAGGGGGTATCGCAATACCAGATCTTCAACTCTACTACAAAGCAATAGTAACAAAAACGGCATGGTATTGGTACCAAAATAGAAAGGTGGATCAATGGTACAGAATAGAGGACACGGACACAAACCCAAATAAATACAATTTTCTCATACTATACAAAGGGGCCAAAAATATGCAATGGAGAAAAGATAGCCTCTTCAACAAATGGTGCTGGGAGAATTGGAAATCCATATGCAACAGAATGAAACTAAACCCATATCTCTCACCATGCACGAAACTAAACTCAAAATGGATTAAGGATCTCGGAATCAGACCAGAGACCTTGCATCTTATAGAAGAAAAAGTAGGTCCAGAGCTTCAACATGTCGGCTTAGGACCAGACTTCCTCAACAGGACTCCAATAGCACAAGAAATAAAAGCAAGAATTAATAACTGGGATAGATTCAAACTAAAAAGCTTTCTCTCAGCAAAGGAAACTATCAGCAATGCGAAGAAAGAGCCTACAGAGTGGGAGAAAATCTTTGCCAATCATAGTTCAGATAGAGCGCTAATCTCCAGAATCTATAAAGAACTCAAAAAACTCTACACCAAGAATGCAAGTAATCCAATCGACAAATGGGCTAAGGAAATGAATAGACACTTCACAGAAGAAGATCTACAAGCAATCAACAAACATATGGAAAAATGTTCAACATCTCTAGTAATAAGAGAAATGCAAATCAAAACCACCCTAAGATTCCATCTCACCCCAATTAGAATGGCGATTATCAAGAATACAAGCAACAACAGGTGTTGGTGAGGATGTGGGGAGAAAGGTACACTCATACATTGCTGGTGGGGCTGCAAATTAGTGCAGCCACTCTGGAAAGCAGTATGGAGACTCCTTAGAAAACTTGGAATGGAACCACCATTTGACCCAGCTATCCCACTCCTTGGCCTATACCCAAAGGATTTAAAATCAGCATATTACAGAGATACAGCCACATCAATGTTCATAGCTGCTCAGTTCACAATAGCCAGATTGTGGAACCAACCTAGATGTCCTTCAATTGATGAATGGATAAAGAAACTGTGGTAGATATATACAATGGAATATTACTCAGCCATAAAGAATGATAAAATTATGGCATTTGCAGGCAAATGGATGAAACTGGAGAATATGCTAAGTGAGATAAGCCAATCTCAAAAAACTAAAGGAAGAATGATATCGCTAATAAGTGGATGAGGACACATAATGTGGGGTGGGAAGAGTTAGTGTTAGGCTTAGAGTTAGGTTTAGGGAGGGTGGCAAGAATGGAGGAAGGAAGGACTGTATAGAGGGAAAAGAGGGTAAGAGGGGTGGGAGGGGTGGGGGGAAGGGAAAAAATAGCAATGAATCAAACATTACCCTATGTAAATTTATGATTACACAAATGGTATGCCTTTACGCCATGTACAAACAGAGAAACAACATGTATCCCATTTGTGTACAATAATAAAAATAAATAAATAATAATTAAAAAAAAAAGAAAAAAAATCAATGCAGAAAAAAATCTACAATGAACAGGGTATATACATCTTAAATAAAGACACCATCCGACCCTGCCCTTATACTTGACCCTGTCTCATTCACCTTGCCCTGATTCTGCTTCTCAGATTTTGCAGATCTGTGAAACGCAGCCAGAGTCCAAGCTTGCTGCTGCAAATCAGAGCAGGAGCGGGGAGACAGCACCCTCTCCTGGCCAGTGAGGAACACCGCTTCTCTCTTTGGCACGGGACTCGCCTTTCTGGTCCCCTAAAGGCAGTGTCTCAGTGCTACAACACTTCTGACCCTTCATGAGACAAGCCATTGGTGTCCCACCCCATCTCTTTTCACTGACTGCACCTTTCTCTCATTGCCATCTGTGCAAACACTTGCAGGACGTGTCACTACTTTTGTAGCAATCCTGAAGCAGCCAGTTACTATCAAACCGGCATATCAAGGCTGACCACAAAAGGACGCAGTGAGGAAACACACCCCGAGTTTCGGGGGGCTCCTCATAGCAACTGTCTGGTGGGTCCAGTGCAGGTGAATACCTTATTCTCCTAAGGGCTTAATAGTTTCTTAGCTTCACTTTATTTTTTAACTTTTTATTTTGAAACAATCTGCAATAATAGTGACTGCAATAATAGCTATATTAGGCTTCACATGTGATATCTCTTTATGTGAACTAGGTCCTTTATGTCTCAACCACCTTGAGTGCTATTATCTTCATTTTATAGATGAGCCTCAGAGAGGGTAAGTTACCTGCCCCAGGTCTCACAGGAAGAGGCAGAGCCAGGATGTTCCACAGCATGGTCACCTGGTTAGCCTCCTAACCATTTCTTCTCTGCAGGTAAGAGGGGCTGCTAGGCCACCATTCCAATTGAGAACACGGAGAACAATGTATGTCCCGACCCCAAGATTCCCAGCAGATGGGATATTTCTCCCTGTATTCTGGAATTCCCCTATTTAGTACATACTTGTCAACCTAAATCATAATTGGAGAGAGATTCTCCAAAAAATAATGACATTTATTTAGGATTATCAGAGCTCTGCATTGGGAATATGTGTGCCATAGTAAACTACGGTCATATTCAAAAAGACTGAGGCAAGGGAATGTTTTTCAAGGTAAAATGAAGATATTTTGAAACAATAATCCTTGGTCACATGGCCACTAACAAAGGTGGCACCAAGTCTGAGTTGCTGACAGTTGGGTCAGCTGACATCCTTACAGAAGTATTTTTGCATGCCAGTCTATGCACCACAACTACCTTCTCCTTCTAGCTAAGCCTGCCCCATCTTACTCTACTCTGTCCCAGTGTCCATCCCACTTCTGACAATTTGGACAGGTCCCAGCCACATTAGGGTCTCTGAGAACACACAACTAATCTTTTTTTTTTTTTTTAATGGGGGGTGTGTAATGGTTAATTTGAATTGTCAACTTGATTGGATTAAGAGATGCCAATGATTAAGAGGCCTCTGGGTGTGTCAGTGTGTGTCTAGAAATGACTGGAATGTGGGATAGTGAACTGAAGTGGAGCCCCTCCCTAAGCAGGGTTGGCACCACCCAATAGGTTGACATAAAAGTTGGGAGAACAAGGAAGTAGATACAAGCTCAGCTCTTTTTGAAAGGGTTCTTGATCGCTGCTTTGATCCTCTGAGGATATTGGGCTCTCACTTCCTCACTCTTCTGAAGTGGACTCTGCCAGTGATTCTCCAGGTAGTTTCCAGAAGCCTTGGTCTCGGACTAGGGTAGCACTGTTGATCTTTCTTGTTCTGGGCTTCTGCCCCTTGAACTGCACAGCTGCTGGTTCTTTCAGCTCTCCAGCTGCAGATGGCCATTTTGGACTATTCAGCTCTGGTCATGTAGGCTAAACTAATAAATTCCCTTTATAATCATACTTCCTGTTGATTCTGTTCCTCTAGAGAACTAATACAGTGGGGGTACTGGGAATTAAACTCAGGGGCACTCGACTACTGAACCACATCCAAGCCCTATTTGTATCTTATTAGAGACAGGGTCTCACTGAATTGCTTAGCACTTCGTATTTGCTGAGGCTGGCTTTGAACTTGTGATCCTCCTGCCTCAGCCTCCCAAGTCACTGGGATTACAGGTGTGCGCCACAATGCCCAGCTACATGACTAATCTTAATTTCCCCTCTTCCTGATCCTGCTGGGTCTCCAGAACTCCTTATCCCCAGAACCTCAATCCAGGCACCAGGAAGGATAACCAGACTGTGGCCCATCATTATGAATATGTAACCCTGCTTGTACGTGACCTTAGCAGCTCAGAGAAGAGAGAACATGGGAAAAAATGAGAATGCGTTATCCATGTGATGAATTAGGTGGGTCAGAAAGCATCATGACTTAATTTGCATAAGGTAGCATGCATCTATATATGAATATGACTATATGTGAATACAAATATGAATATTAATATGCATGTTACATATATGAATATGAGTATGAATACATGAATGAATATATATGAATATGTGAATATGAATACATATGGATATTTACATGTATGAATATGAACACGAATATATTCATTATGAATATATAAATATGAATATGTATATGTATATGAATATATATATTACATATATATATCAGGGGTGTACATCCCTGTGCCCCCTTCAGGGGAAGTAGATTCCAGTGCTGTCTATTCAGTATGTGGATTGGATCACTGTGCCCTCCACTAGATGAGGGGAGGAGATCTCCATGCCCTCCTCCCATGAAGGGAGTAGGTCCCAGTCTGGGGAGTCAGTTCCTGTGTCCTACACCCCATGTGGAGTATAGCTCTCCATGTTCTCCACCAGTGAGTGGAGTAGAATGATGCATATTCCACCCAACGAGGGGAGTTAATCTCTGTACACTCCATCTGATGTGCTCCCATTTCAGTTCAACCCCCAAAGTACGAAATTGGAGAAGACATCTATACATGACTATGTATATGAATAGATATATGTGAGAGTATATGTATGAATATATATAAGAATATATATAAATATATATCAGTATACATATGAATATGTCCATATGAAGAATTATATCCCTGTGCCTTTCACTCAGTGTGGGGAATGGATTGCTGTGCCTTCTGCTAGATGAGGGGAGTTGATCTCCATGCCCTCTGTCCTATGATGGGAGTAGGTCCCCTGTTCTCATATATTTTCATATATGGGTACATATTCATATTTGTGCACACATTCATATTTTTGTATGTGTACGTGTACACATGTCCATGTCCATGTCCATGCACACATTCATGCACATATGCACATTCATGGGCATGTACATTTTCATATCAGGACACATTTAATTTCATCTACATGAACATGTCCATATGCATATTCATATTTACATGTATACATTCATATTCATATGTGTGTACATGTACATGTTCATACCATACCCATATCCATATATATTTACATATCATATGCACACATATATGCATACACACATGTGTACATGTACATATTCACATCTGTGTACATAAATATGAATATGCATTTGAATGTACATGTACATGAAATTGAATGTATGCATGAATATGTGTACATATTTATGCACATGAACAAATTTATATTTATATATTCATATACATGTTA
Organism: Sciurus carolinensis; assembly: GCF_902686445.1. Lineage (NCBI taxonomy): Eukaryota > Metazoa > Chordata > Mammalia > Rodentia > Sciuridae > Sciurus > Sciurus carolinensis. The sequence continues at coordinate 51,172,134 of NC_062229.1, read as the reverse complement.
ATACACATTTATGTACATGTACACTTTCATATTAATATACCTATACATGTACATAGTCATATTTATGTACCTGTACACTATTCATATCAATATACCAGTTCACATATACACATGCATATATATTCATATACATATTCCTGTACATATTCATTCAATTATTCATGTTTATATTCCTCTTTAGATTTATATTCCTATTCTTGGACAGGTATATTTTCATATTCATACTTATTTTATCTCTAGGGATGAAATCTGGGAATAGAGTTAGTGATGAGTCGTGTGTAGAAATATAGGTTTAGTAATACTGTAATTGATTTAGATGTAGGGACAATAATATCATTATTTGATATTAACTATTCAATAATAATTCATTTTTGGGCAAATTCAGTTAGTAGAGGAAGGCCTCCTAGGGATAAGAGTACAATGAGAATTATCTGAAATTAATAAAGGGAACTTATTTCACATACTAGATAATGACAGGGTGGTAGTTTTTTTGTTACAATTGAATAACAAATATATTGATTATAAGTATAATATAGATAATTAAATTAAAAATGTAAATGTGGGAGTAAATATAATAATTTCTGTTATTCAGCCTATATGGGCAATTGATGAATATGCTAGAATTTTTCATAGTTGGGTTTGGTTTAGTCCTCCTCAGTCCCCTAATATAATGGGTAAGATTATTAGGGAAAAGTTAACTGATGGTGCAGTTTGAAATATGATGGAGATTGGAACAGTTTTTTGTCATGTTAATAGGACTAGACCTGATATTAGTGAATTCACTAAGTAACTTCAGGCACTCATAGGTGAAATGGGCCTAATCATATATATATATATATATATATATATATATATATATATATATATATATATATATAAACACACACACACACATGTAATATATATTTTAAATACTTTTAGTTGTAGATGGACACAATACCTCCATTTTATTTATTTATTTTTATTGGTTCTGAGGATTGAACCCAGTACCTCACATGTACTAGGCAAGCACTCTACCACTGAGCCACAACCCCAGCCCTAATCCTATTTTTATTGCTAAAACTATGACAAATATTAGGGATAAAATTGGGCTGGAGATATTAAAGTTCACTGCCTATAGTTATGAAATTAATGAGTTTTGCTATTATTAAAATTTTTGATGCAGTGACTTGAATTAGAAAGTATTTCGATGTGCAACTCTGAACTATGAATTTGCTTTATTAATTAGAATAGGAACAATAGCTAATATGCTTATTTCCAGTCCTATTCAGTTTAGTAGTCAGTGGGAACTAAATAGTACGATGAGTGTTCCCAAGAATAAAGTGAAATAAATGGTAGAGGAAGGACTGGGGTTGTAGCTCGGGGCAAAGCACTTGCCTAGCATGTGTGAAGCACTGGGTTCAATCCCTAGCACCGCATAAAAATATACAAATCAAATAAAGGCATGCTGTCCATACACAACTACAAGGGGGAAAAAAGGGCATGGAAATGGTAGAGGAAGTTGAGGATTAATTAGTACAGGAAGGCTATAAACCAGCATTTTCAAGGTATGGACCCAATAGCTTATTTAAGCAGAACTTACTAATAGGACATGGTGTATAGAGTAGAACGAAGAGTTGTGGATTCTTAGGGTTAGGTTCAAATCCTATGGTTCTAGAAATAAGAGGACTCAAACCTCTATATTTATTCCATCAAAGTAACTTTTTTATCAGACATATTTCTTTAAGTTTGAGGGGGAACACATGCTATGATAATAGGTAGGGAAATATGTCATGTGCATAAGACTAATGTTAGGGGTAAAATGTTTTTTTGTAATAAGTGTATGAGTTAATTATTTTGGAATCATGGATGTGATGCTTGAATTTATAAAAATATTGAAGTCAGGATTACGGTTTTTATAACAAAACTAAATGTAAAATTTCAGGAAATGATAGGTTGAAAAGTGCTCTTATGAAAATGTAAAGGCATTTATTATAATGATATTAGTAAATTCAGCTATGAAGAAAAGGGCAAAGGAAGCTGTATCACATTCTATGTTGAATCCTGATACCAGTTCTGATTCTCCCTCTGTCAGATCAAAGGGTGCTCTATTTATTTCTGCTAATATTGAGATAAATCATATTGCTAGGGGTTGTGATGGTAATAGTCATACATATTGTTGGGTTGAGATAAGGGTTGATAAAGTCTCCATTTATTAGTAGAACAGATAATAGAATAATGGCTAGAGTAACCTCATAAGAGATTGTGCTAGCTTGTAGTGCTCTGATTAAGGCACTTTTAGAGTTACATGCTCCTCCTGATCATAAGATTGTATAAATAGCTAAACTTGATGTTGCAAGAATAAAGAGTATTCCTATATATTAATGAAGGAGTGTGGCTTGAGTAGGGGAATTCACATCATAAATGCCAGGGTAAGGGCTAGGGAGGGGGCAATAATAAATAGTGTGATATAGGATGTTAAGGGCTTAAGTGGTTCTTTAATAAATAATTTTATTGAGTCTGACAACGTTCGGGCCTTTCTGGAGTTGTATATAACCTAATATTTTTTGCTCAATTAAAGTTAAGAATGCTATAACTAGTAAAATTGGGATAATTAAGAGAAGCAGATTTGCTAGAAACATGTATGTTAAGAAGAAGAATTGAACCTCTGGTTATAGTCTTAAATCTATGGGGCTCTGCCATTTTAACAAACTTTGTTCTAGGGCAGGGTATATAATAGTATGCTAGATTTAGATTATTTCATCTATTATTTTAAGGCATGTTTATACTGGGAAAAATATCTTAATAGATAGAAATTGAACTGGATTTGTCCAGTCCGTACTCAGATTACATAGGACTTTAATCATTGAACAAACAAACCATTAATAGCAGTTACGGGACTGGGGAGATAGCTCAGTTGGTAGAGTGCTTGCCTGGCAAGCATGAGGTTCTGGGTTCGATCCCCAGCACTGCCAAAAAAAAAAAAAAAAAAAATAGCAGTTACACCATTTGGATGTCCTGCTCCAACATCGAGGTCATAAACCCTATTGTTGATAATGTACCCTTGAATAGGATTGCACTGTTATACCTAGGGTAACTTGTTCTGGTCAATTATTTGGATCAATTAATGAATTTAAATTTGGACAATTATGTCTGGATTATAATCATTTGGAGGTTAATTTATACTCCAAGGTCACCTCAACCAAAAATTTTAGCTTATTGGTAAAAATTTATTTCTTAGAGAAATTGATTTAAAATGCTTGGGATAATCAATTTAAGCTCCACAGGGTCTTCTTATCTTATTAACTTATTCCTGCCTCTTCGTGGGGAGGTCAATTTCACTGATTAAAAGTAAGAGTTAGCGGACTGGGGTTGTGACTTAGTGGTAGAGCACTCGCCTAGCATGTGTGAAGCACTGGGTTTGATTCTCAGAGCCACATATAAAATAAAAATAAATGTTCATCAACAACTAAAACAAATTAAAAAAAAAAGTCAGTCAAACCCTTGTCAAGCTGTTCATATGAGTCCTTATTTAAAGAACAAATGATTATGCTGCCTTTGCACTCTTAGGATACTGTGGCCATTGAACATGTGTCACTGGGCAGGCAGTGCTTGATACTGTTGATGCTAGAGGTGATGTTTTTGGTAAACAGGTGGGGTTAATGTTGTCATGTTCCTTTTGCTTTTTTTAATCTTTAACAATCTGTTCATGTTTTAATATTTAACTGTATAATTAATAATAGTTGAATTATTCATATTACATTATAAGGGTGTTAACTATCAATGAATTATTTGATCTGATTTAAACTTATGTAGGGAGAAATTATTTCTTGTTACTTATATTGACATTATTGCTTCTATATAGATTAGTTTAGATTTAGGAGGTCAATTAAAATACTAATATTAAGTTTAGTTAGGGTTTAGCTAAGCTTGAATGCTTTTTTAATTGGTGGAGGCTTTAAGTCAACTATGGAAATTTTAAGATTTCCTAAATCTTAAAATTTTTCAGCGCTTTTCTAAAGCACTGTCCCTCTTTAGAATGACATTTAAACTTACGTTAAGATTATTGGTTTTTTAGGTAAATTTGAAGTCAAACTAAGATTCTAACCTGGACAACCAGTTATCATCAGGCTCGTTTGACTCTTTCTTCACCATATTCTTATAAGTTATTCCTCTATTTTGCTCCATAGACATATTAGCTCCTTTAGCTCCTTGAAGTAGCTCGTCTAGTTTTGGGGCTCTTTGCTTAAATTCTTTTTGTGAAGTTTATTCTGGTTAAATCATTATGCAAAAGGTGAAAGTTTTAGTCTTTGCTTTTTTGTACTTTTATTCTTTCATCTTTCCCTTAAGGTACTGTCTCTATAACTCCAGTTGATAATTTCTATATTTTATATTTTATAAAGGTAAATGTTTTATTTAATGAAATTGTGATATTAGAGTTTTGAGGCTTGTGGGCTAGCATTAGTTCAAAATGTTAGAGTTGTGTGAAATCTTCTGGGTATATGCTGGGTGTGTTAAATTGTTAAGCTACATTTTGATTATTCCAAACATACTATGTTTTCTTTGTTATGACTTATCTCTTCTTATATCATTGGTGAAACATAATTATTAGTTTATAATTCATAATACTTAAAGAGGGTGACCGGCAGTGTGCGCATGCTTTATTGCCTTATTCAGTTAACCTCTCTAAATTTACTACTAAATCTGCCTTAGGCTTTGAGATTTCATAAGAGCTACTGCAATGTTATTCTAATAATAGAAAATGTAACCCTTTTCTTTCCACCTTATAGGCTACACCTTGACTTAATATTTTTATGTGTTGTATTTGTGCTTACTGTGAGGCCTTGTTAGGGTTTGGTGAGATGGCAATATGTAGGCTGAAACTGCAAAAGGTGGTAAGGTAGATCAGGGTTTATCGAATGTAGAACAGGCTCCTCTAGAGGGATATAAAGCACCGCCAAGTCCTGTGAGCTTAGTCAAAGCTTAACCTTATTGTATTATATTTCTAAACATGCTTTATGCCATACTTTATTAATTAGGGTTAATCAGTGGACTGTAGTGGCAGGCACAAAATTTACCAATCCTGGTATAATATAACTTAGTTAAACTTTCGTTCATATGCTTAATTTTAATCATTGCTGTGTCCTGTGGAGGTGTGGTTTAACAAGGTGTGCTACACATTATGAGTGAACTTGATAGCTGTACCTTTTGATCATATTCTGAAATATAGGGCATTCTCACTAGAATGAGGATACTTGCATGTATAAATTTAATATAAACTAATAAAAAGGCTAGGACCAAACCTTTATGTTTATGGAGTATGTGCTTGACTTTAGAGCACTACATTAACTAGTTATTAATTCATTTAATTTCTGATGAGTTTGTAGGAGCATTTCTCTCTCTCTCTCTCTTTTTTTTGTACCAAGGATTGAACTCAGGGGCACTTGACCCCTGAGCCACATACCCAGCCCAATTTTGTATTTTATTTGGAGATAGGGTCTCACTGAGTTGCTTAGCACCTCACTTTTGCTGAGGCTGGCTTTGAACTCGTGATCCTCCTGCTTCAGCCTCCTGAGCCACTGGAATTACAGGCATGCACCACTGTGCCTGGCGTGGGAACATTTCTTTTATAGTGTCAAATTAAGTATTAAATTAATATTATCATGCTAGTTGATGAGGGTACAGTAAGATTTTTGTTTTAATTTCAAATATATTACTAATAGCATACTAATGTTTAAAGTCTAAGAAAAAGTAAATTAAGCTAGGTTAGTATAAATATACCAACCTAGAGATAGAAATTAATAATTTTTAGAATCTATAAGAACTACAATCTTCAGATGTGTGGGTGGACCTGATTTGCTGGAGTAGTTGGTTATTAATAAAGTTGGGGTGCTGATCTATGTATGCAAGGATAACCGACAGTATAAGATATTCTTGTGTAATTCTTTTTTTAAAATTTTTAAGAAATTTTTTGTGGCGCTGGGGATTGAACCCAGGGCCTTATGCTTGGGAGGCAAAGCACACTACCAACTGAGCTATATACCCAGCCCCATTCTTGTGTAATTCTGTATTGAAGAATTCTTTGTCCTTTGAGCATGGTGAATACACTAGATGAGAATATTGACTAAGAAGTCTAGCTACATTGGGTTTGACTGTGTCAGGGCCTCTGAAAACCAATGGTGAGTGAAAGCATACTTAAAAAAGAAAACTACTAAAGGCATGACAGTGCAGTTATGTTGGGGCACGGGTGAGTATGTAACTATCCATCGCGGTGTCTTTTATTTAAGGGGAACGAGTGGGCGTTTTACAAGATATGACCCTGAGATAAGACCTCATGCCAGATGAATTTTCATGTTAGCTATCCCCAAGTTTAATGGGATCAGAGCAAGAAGAGGGACACTAGCAGAGCCGACTGACGATTTCACGGAGGATGGTAGATTAAGAGACCACTATTGGTAGGGGATGTCCATTTGGGTGAGGAAGGTTTATGACTGGGTGTGAAATTGTGTTATATTTTGGGGGGTCTTTTTTTAGGTTTAATAGTGTTTTTCTGTAGGGGGTATATTAGTAGTATTTGGATGTATAAGTGCTAGAGCAACAGAATACCTGAAGACCCGGGAGTTTAATGTTGTAATTTGAGGTTATTATTAGGCTTTTTAGGAGAGTTATTGATTGTTTTAGTAACAGTTTTATATGATGAGGTGGAGTTTGTAATTGAGTTTAAAAATCAGAGGACTGGAAAATACCCTAATATGTTTGAGAATTTAGATATATTGGAATAGTATTTAGTTTTAAGATTAAGAGTTAATTGATTTAATTATATGGCAGTTTTGATTAGTAAAGCTGTAGTTTTAAAATACAAAGGTATAGTTATGAATGGGGTATTTATAGGAGGGAAGGATGTTATTAGATAGGAGAAATCCTGCAAAAATACTGCCGATTACCAGACGTTTAATTGCAGTCGGGAATTGTTTTTGTTAATAGAAATTAGTGTAGATCGGCTGTCCAAGTAAGGCGAGAGATAATACATGTGTTGTTGAGGGCTGTAAGGGAGGTAGCAATGAGTGAAATTAGGGTTCAGGCTTTGGAATATGTTGTGTTTGCCGACTCAATAATTGGGTCTGTGTAGTAAAATTCAGTTAGAAAAGTAATTCCTGTGAGTGCTAACCTTCTGACAATAAGAAAGGAAGAGGTAAAGGGCAGGGTTTTGAATAGTCCTATCTTTCAAATACCTTGTTTGTCATTTAAGTAATGGATAATTGATCTAGAGCATATAAATATTATAACTTTAAGAATGCATGGTTGCAGGGGCTGGGGTTGTAGCTCAGTGGTAGAGTGCTTGCCTAGCATGTGTTAGGCACTTGGTTTGATCCTCAGCACCACATAAAAATAAAGACATTGTGTTCATCTACAACTAAAAAAAATTTAAAAAAAAGAATGCATGGGTGCAAATGTGAAGAAATGCTAGATGAAACTTGAGGTGAGGAATGCAACGATTTTTTTTTTTTTTTTGCAGTGCTAGGGATTGAACCCAGGGCCTTGTGCTTGCAAGGCAAGCACTCTACCAACTGAACTATATCCCCAGCCATGATTTTTTTTAAATATCATTTTGGGTTAATGCACAGATAGCTGCAAATAGTGTGGTGATGGCTCCCAACCATAAGGTAAGTGTTTAGATAGTTGTATTATTTTCTTTTAGGGGATAGAAGCATATTAGGAGGACAATCCCTGCTACAACTATTGTGCTAAAATGCAGATTTCATTTCTAGAGATTTCATCCCTAAATCATTTGCTCCATTTTATCATTTTGGGGTTTGAACTTTAACATTTTGGAGTGGGATCTCATCAGATGGAGGTATATTTATATTGATGCTCACATAGATACAGTTACACATTCATGCACACATTCACAATCATTCATGCATATGTATGTGTGAATATTCATATTCCTATTCATGTACTTTTAAAGATACATATATCTATGCATATTCATATACATTCAGTTTCATGCACATATAGATATGCACATTCTTATTCACGTCCGTGTACATATTCATATTCATGGACATGTACGCTTTCATATTCATATTTCTGTATGTACATGTACATGTTCATATTGTATCCATATCTACATATTTATATACTCATACACAATTTCATATTCAAGCATGTGCACTTGTACATATTCATATTCATGTACATGTATATGTCCATATTCATATTTGTACACATTTGCATAAATTTTCATGGACATGTACATATTCTTATTCATGTTCATGCACATATTCATGTCCATGCACATGTGCATATCCATGCACATGGACATTTCATATTCATGCATATAATCAATCTTGTGTACATGTACATGCCTGTATGCATATTCATATTCATGTACATGTACACCTTCATATTCACATTCACATACATGTACATGTTCATACCATACCCATATCCATATATATTATTCATATACAATTTCATATTCATACATATGTAGATGTACATATTCATATCCAGGTACATAAATATGAATATGTACGTGTATGTAAAATTGAATGTGTGCAGGTGCATGTTTATACATGTTTCATATTCATATTCCTCCACACCTTCGTATTGCTGTATTGTACATGTACATAATTATGTATGGACACATGTTCATGTACACATTTATATTTATACATGTATTCATTTTCATAGTCCTTTTAATGCATATGTACATACTCATTCATGTACATGTACATAGTCATATTTACGTACATGTACAATATTCATATTGATATCCGTAAACATTCATATGATATGCATATTCATATATTCATGCAATTATTCATGTTCATATTCCTCTTTAGATTTATATTCCTGTTCTTACACATATATATAATATCCATTTACATATTCATATACATATTCATGCATGTGCACTTTACACATTCATAGTCATGCATGTACAAGTTCATATTCATATTTGCACACATTCATATTCATGTATACATACATGTACATATTTACATACACACATGTATATATTCATATTTATACATATATTCATATTTCCATTAATGCACATGTGCATACTTGTTCATGTACATATTCATATTAATATACCTGTATCTGTACATAGTCATAATTATGTATCTGTATACTATATTCATATAGATATTCATAAAGATTCATATTAATGTATACACATGCATATTCATATTCATATACACATCCCCGTACATATTCTTGCAATTATTTATGTTCACATTCCTCTTTAGGTTCTTATTCCTATTCATGTACATGTAAATGTACATTTTCATAGGTATACTTATTCATTCATCTAGAGATTTCATCATTTGGGGGTTTTAACTGGGACATTTTGAATTGAAATGTACATTTTCATATCTGTATAAGCTTTCATATTCATATTCTTGTGCAGATTCATATTTGTACACATTGTGTATATGTACATGAATGCTTTCATATTCATGTACATTTTCATACTTGTACACATTCATATTGTTACACATTGATATGTGTATACATCTTTTTGTACATGTATATGTACATTTTCATATTCATGTATGCATACATATACATTTTCATATTCAAACACTCATATTCAGATACATGTATATTTCATATTCTTTTTCATATACCTGTATGTGTATGGTCATATTCATATTCATGTTCCTTTTCATATGCCTACTCATTTATGTATAGATCATACACACATATTCACACTTGTATATGTGTTCTCATTCATATTCATACATTTTCATATTAATATTCATGTATAAATATATCTATTCACATCCATATGCATACATATTCATATTTGGGTCACATATTCACATAAATATTCAGGTACTTATTCATATTCATGTTAACATACATATTCAAATATAGATATTCATATTCATACAAATAATGATAAATATATTCATATACATTTTTATGACTTCTCCATTATACTTTGAAGGTATAACTGAAAACTTCTGGATTTAGAACTCATCAGAAGGGCTGTTCATATACACTATAGTCATATTCAGACAGATTCATCTATAGAGATTCATCTATACAGATCTACCTATATTGATTCATCTGTGTAGCATCTGCCCCACATCTGCCCATAGTTTCATCTTTTTTAGGGCATGAACTGGCACATTCTGTCATCAAATAGAGGTTATATTCACATTGATATTCATATATATATTAATGCACCTATTCACAATCATATTCATGTACCTTTGTACATTCATATTCCTATTCATGTACATATTGGTATGTACATGTACTTATTTCTATGTTTATGTAAAAATTTCTTGTTATGTACACATTTCTATGTACATGTATCTGTACACTTTCATATCAGTATACATGTACATTTTCACATTTATACACATATTTTTATTTGTGTACACATTCATGCATATTTGCATGTGGTGTACATATTTGCATATACATGTGCATTTTCTTAATCATGTACTGTATGTGTACATTTTCATATTTGTACACATTCACATTCATGTATACTTTGATATTTGTATGCTTTTTGTACATATAAATGTACACTTTCATGTTTGCGTATGTGCACAGGTACATTTTCATATTTGACATTCATATTCACGCATATTTATGTACATGTTCACAGACATACAACTATTCATATTCATTTTTCACATGCATATTCATAGTTATGTATATTCATATTTGTGTATAGATTATACATTTTTATATTTGTATATGTGCATTTATAGTCATACATTTTCATGTTAATATTCTTGTACAAATATACATATTCACATCTATATGCATACATATTCATATCCAGGTCATATTCACATAAATATTCATGTACCTATACTCACTCATATTCATGTTAATATACATATTCAAACATAGATATATGATTAATCATGATCTGTGAGAATCCTACGTTCTTCCTTACAGAGCATCCTTCTTTGTACATGCTTGGCTTCAAGGAAGGCTACCCACCTGAGACCACCATAGCTCATTTGTGGGTCTTGGCTAAATATGGGGCTCTCAGGTTCAGCTCCTCCAAGTTACAGCTGGTCAAGGTTTAGTCTCACTACTGTTAATGATAAATACATTTGGTTTCAGGACAACCCTTTCTCTCACATTTATTTTTTGCTTGCTAAGCCTCACTGTAATTTCAATATGCTTTCATCCCAACAACACAGGGGAAACCCTATTTTACCCAGCATAGTGGTATTTTGAAAATGGTTCATATGATCCACAATATGCTGAGATGCAATTTGAATTTTAAAAGTTTTAAGGTGAAACTGTTAAATGTCCCCCAACTTTTTTCCAAATTCTAGATTGAAACAATTTTGAACCCCAGTTTTCTTCCCAGCTTTGTTTGATTTAAAATTTTATGAGGGAACCAGGCATAGTGATAAACACCTGTAATACCAGCAATTCAAGAGGCTGAGGCAGGAGGATGACAACTTTGAGGCCAGCCTGGGCAACTTATGAGACTATGTCTCAAAATAAAAAATAAAAAGACTGGTGGAACTCAGTGGTAGGGCACATGCTTAGCCTGCACGAGGTCTTGGGTTCAATTATCAGCATAAAATAAATAAATAAATAAATAAATAAAATTTGATGGGAAGTCTGGGCTTATGTTCATTTAAACTTTTTTTTTTTTAATTTCAAGGACAGAATTGGGGCAGCCATTAGAAAATTGCTTCCCGTTGGATACTGTCACATTATAAAATGGGGTCACTATTTTAACCTACTATGAATCCACTGAACTATGATATTTAGTAGTATAGATTTGTCCATTTCACCCATAAACAGATCATAACATTATTTACCCACTTTTTCTCTTTGTCTACTACAGTCAAGTTTCTGTATACAATATGCTATAATAACTTAGTTTCTTATTTTGTTTTGTTTGGGGTTTTTTGGTACAGGGGATTGAACCCAGGAGCACTTTGGCACTGAGATACATCCTCAATCCTTTTTATTTTTCATTTTGAGAGAGGGCCTCACTAAATTGCTGAGGCTGACCTGGAACTTGTGATCCTCCTGTCTCAGCCTCTGGAACCTCTGAAATTATAGGCAAGCACCACTGCACCCAACCCAGATCTACTCATGCTGGTAACTGTTGGCATCATATCCACCTTTTAAGGTCAGTATCATTTTACCTAAGGGGCTCCTAAGTTTTGATCCTGAGGCAATGCTGCTTAGCTTCCTGTAAAATGTAGAGGTCAGTTCCACCCCAGCCCATGATGCAACCCCTAGGAAGAATTTCTATTGCAGACTATAAAACTGCTCTGTAAGAACTGACATGCTGCTGCTCTCCCCAGGGGGAACAGCCTTGTCGGTTGGCCCATGTGCTATTGACAGTAAATCTCTTTTGTGAGATTCCGGTGTGTGGTGTGGTCCTTGGACTCTGTTCAGACTTTGCATGGGTCCTTTCATTGCTGTCATGACTCAGATAGGCTCTCCCATCGATTTTGCTCTCCCTTTGGGGATCTGAGCTGCTTTGGGATCTTATACTGGGTCTAAGCCCACCATCACTGCAAACTCACCTTCCACTTCACCAAATACTTGACTTCTCATCCACCACTGGCTGAGTAAGTTCCCCTGAACTCAAATGGCCTGTGGGTCCTGGGAAGTGACTGTTGAAAGTCCGGCACACCCAGGATTCCTCTTTTAGTTGGGGGCAACCCCAATCACAGCTTTCAGAGCCATGGTTGATCCCCACTGTCAATTGGCCTTACCCCAGTAAAAGATCCTACTTTACAGGTCTTGGTCAGTCTTCCGGCTCAAAGCCCTGGTGCCAGGCACCGAGAATCCCTACAAGCCGTAGGCCCAGCTACCACGTCCTGAGGTAGTGATGACTCCCAGAACAGTTAGCTCCTTCTCACTTAGTACAAGAGAACACAGAGGAATGCCTCTGCTTCTGCCTACCGACTCTCTCTTTTGCCATGGGTGCAACCCCCTCAACTATCCCCTCAGACGCCCATTTGGGTTGCCTTTTGGCAAATTTGGACTCACTCCACCTTACCCCTGACTTGAAGGCACAAAATTAGTTCATCTCTGCAATCGAATTTGGCTCCTCTATACCTTAGACAATGACTCCAAGTGGCCACTTAACAACACCCTAGATCCCAACATTTGGAGGGACCTTTTCAACTTTCATGAGCGCTTGGGGAAATGGAAAGAGATCCCCTATTACAGGGCTTCTCCTTCCTCTGTTCCAGGCTGTCCCTCTGCTCCTCTTGCTTTCCGGCCCAGGTTTAACTAGCCCTTCAGACCCCTTGACCCCAGGACCCTCCTGAAAACCCATATTTTGACCCTGCTGATGAATCCCCTCCCTACTGATCTCAACCTTCTGCTAAAAAGATCAGGAATGATTAGTAAGAAAATGCCCAGGTTCCCTTTGTTCACATACTTAGCCTTCACTAGTCTATCTAGAATCTCCCCATTTCTGTGCCTAAATATGCTTACTGTGTTCTCTTCGAGCCACAAGAGGGAGGTATTTAAAATCAACCCCTCCTGTGAGGCCCTCCAAGAAAAGGGTATTATATGCCTAACAACCAATAAATGTCCCCTCACCCTCTGGAGATTCCTTTTGGGCAAAAAATAGGTAAAAATGTACAATTTTTACTTTTGTCATCGTTTTTTATAATTAGGAGTTTATAGTGGCAGGGAGGAAAGCAGTAATGCCCTTAACTCTGAATCCTCCAAGGGTCTCTGGCATAGGGCAAACTAGGACCCTAGCACTTTGCCAAAGAAGGCCAGAAATAACTTTGACAAAGCCAAGTGGTGAGAGATGGGTTTTTCTGGACTGTATGGAAGCTCAATCTTAGGGAGACATCCCTAATGTTACTTCTAACTCAGATGGGAGCTTCTCTCTCAACAGTATTGCCAGGTTCACCACTAGCCTGCATACTGCAAAATTACAAATCATTAAGAAAAGTGCCTTTCATATTTACCAGGCTTGGCCTCAATAATCTCTACCATGAGAGGAGAAAGTCTTAAGGAATCACCTACTAAGGGAGAAAAATCAAGGGGACCCCCCCCCAACTTAAGACAGGTAAAAATAAGTTTAGGGAGGTTTTGAAGGATCCAAATAATTATACTGAGATGTTAAAGAACTTATGCCAGTTACTTGGCTTCACCTGGAAAAATTATGCTACTACTTAACCATCTAGAGCACAGGGAGTTCCTGGAAACCATCCTAACTGGGATTCAAACAATGAGTAGGATGCATAGAAAACTATTATATGAGGCCTTCAGTAAATTCCTGCTATTTTCATGGAGAGACTGAGGAAGGCAATAAGAAAACACACCCCCGAATCCTGAGGGCCACCTACTTTTAAAAGATAAATTTATCATTCAGTCAGCCCTGACATTTAGAGGAAATTACAAAAATTGGCATATGGCCTTAATCAATCCTTAGATGATCTCTAGCTTGCATCTTCCATTTTTTTTTATAATAGCGATCAAGAAGAAAAGAAAGAAAGGAAGCATAAAGGCAAGAAAAAGCACATATTAAAGATCGTTCAAAATCTCAAGTGACAGAACCTTAATGCCTTGCATCAGCCCATGCAGTTCACCCATTTTACGAGTTCAAAAGCCAACTGCTTAGTCCAAAACCTTAGAATAATTAGGCAGTACTATGTTAGGTTTAAAGATGCCTTTTTCTGTATACTCTAGACTCTCAATCACAATATTTGTTTGCCTTTGAGGAACCAGATAGTGGATCTCAACTAACCTAGACAGTGTTGCCTGAAGGATTTGGAGATAACCCTCACCTGTTTGGACAAATCCTAGCTAAGGACTTAAAAAAATTAAGAGATAAAATATCTGTAATTGTTCTCCAATATGTAGGTGACATCCTTTATGTGCCTCCACCCAGGAGGAATATCAAAAGACCATTACAGAGCTCCTAAACTTCTTAGCTGATAGGGATTATAAGATCTCAAAGAAGAAAGCTTAATTATGCCATTAACAGGATCACTTCTTAACCTGTTTGTCACTGAGAGGAAAATAATTCTAAAAATATTCACCCAAAAATACTGGATAGGCAATCATGGACAAACCAGGTCAGTAGCCATGACATATCTCTGTAAGGAGCTTAGCATAGTAGCTTTCATTCTCAAAGGTAATGGAAAATAAGATCTCATAATTTTCTTTGACATCCAAACCTGTCCTGAAAATAGAAATGGTTAAAATGCCGTAGTGTCTGCTGGAACCAGTAATCTCAGCTCCTTCCAGATCTCAGTCAAGGTTTACATTGAAATGTAAAGGGACAAAGCCTGCAGGCTCAATAGGAGACCAGTCTCAAACCAAAGGAAAAAAAAAAAAAGGGAAAAAGTGTCTTTTACCTGAACCCCAACGAATTTAATCTAAAAATTAAATTATATGATGCTTTACTAAAATAATTAATGGCAGTGTCATTTTTCTAGGACTCTTGTTTTTTTTCCTTAAATTCTATATTTTTTGAGCTCATGACAATGTTTTTTGATTAGTCCTTTTTTTATTCAATTAGGTTTTTGAGCATCTGTTACATTGCAATGGAGATTCACCTATAAAATCTACAAGCCCTTAGCTTTTGTTATGTCTATATCATGTTGTCTGTCATGTGCATCCATATATCATGTACATGATATCAAAATTGACATAAATAATGAGTGCTCATGAATTAAAACTAAAAAATGGATCCAGATACCTTTAATTTAAAAAGGTTCAATTTAAACTGGGTAGACAAATGAAGGTAAAATGTCTTTAAAATTGCTTAACTCACAAGTCTCTCTAGGTAGTCAAACTAATAAAATGTTGATGTCTATAAAATTTTTTTTTTAATTTTTTTTTTTGTTTTCAGTGGACACAACATTTCTTTTATTTTATGTGGTGCTAAGGATCGAACCCAGGGCCTCACACATGCCAGGCAAGTGCTCTACCACTAAGCCACAACCCCAGCCCCTATAAAATGTTTAATCCATTATTTCTAGGACTTTTCTTCTATAGGAAAGAGATAACAGATACTGTTCAATACACTTGCCTGCTAGCTTGGTTTTTTACTGTAAAATAAATAAAGTTGACTTGACATGTATGGGATTACCCAAATGTGTTTGTTAGAGACATCTGATTAATTTACAAAGTTAAAATGCTAACTGTTAAATATAACACCAAGTACTCTTAATTCTTTAAATTCCACGGGGTGATATAACATTGTGTTTTCTTAAACTGGGAAACAAACAGATGTGATTCTATGTACATGGGGTCCAAAATTTCAACTGTGCTTCAATTAGAGTACTGCAAATAACAAAGTATTTAATCTTATTAAAATGGAGTAATTCATCTAAATTCAGAAATTGCATAAGGGTTGTTTCTTAATATGAATAACTGATAGGAAAGAAAATAAAAAATTCCAGATATGGAAATATATTTAGTAGAAGAGAAAAGAAAATGCTTCTGGGTAAGAAAGTCTTTGTGTGATGAAATACATGAGGGTCTAAGTTAGTGCTAAGAAAGTCTGTGTGTAAGTAAAGGGAAAATTTCAATAAGTTTGTGTGTAATTAAGTTGGTTATATGTATGTGAGGCAATTAAAGTTATTTAAGGTTTTCCCTAAGGTCAAATACTAATGTACTGATATAAACCAAAATTTAATCCATATGTTAAATTGACAAGGAGTTCTTAAAAACACTAATTACTGAGGCTCTCTTCACGGGGCGATCCAAGATGGCGGCCTAGAGGGAGACTGCACCTCCAGTCGCTCCAGAACCCAGGAGTTAAGAAGGGGAGGCATTGAGAGACTTGGACTGAAATAGAGCCACAGGTGAGTCTGCCCACTGGGTAAAGCTCGGCCCGGGTGGCAGGCCCAGATAGAGGTGGCTTATCGGAGCCGGGCAGGGCAGATAGAGTCATCCACAGGCAGCCCTGCGCACTCCGGCGGTGGGCCCCGCCCACACAGCCAGCTTCTCCAGGTTCTCGGAACGGAACTGGCCCGCTAGTGAGAGCCTTTCTGACCAGAACAAGCTCCGAGTCCCGGAGCCACTGCAGCGCAACGTACTCCGGCACACAAGCAGCTTCAGGGACCAGGATAGGGCAGCCAGAGACCTCCCCAAGTAGCCTGGACCCCTGCGGTGGGAGGTGCCTTTCAAGGCTAGCTTCTCAGACCAGACCGCCCAGTGAGAGGTTTTCTACATAGAACCAGCCACAAGTCCCCGAACCAACGGAGAGCTTCGATCTGCAAGCAGCCTCTGGGATCAGGGCAGGGCAGCCAGAGACCTCTTCAGGCGACTCTGCCCACTCCGGCTGCAGGCTCTCTTCACGGGGCGATCCAAGATGGCGGCCTAGAGGGAGACTGCACCCCCAGTCGCTCCAGACCCCAGGAGTTAAGAAGGGGAGGCATTGAGAGACTCAGACTGAAATAGAGCCACAGGTGAGTCTGCCCACTGGGTAAACTCGGCCCGGGTGGCAGGCCCAGATAGAGGTGGCTTATCGGAGCCAGGCAGGGCAGCTAGAGTCTTCCCAAGGTAGCCTTCCACACTCCGGCAGTGGGCTCCTCCCACACGGCCAGCTGCACGGTGCAGGCCCACAGTGAGAGCATTTCCGCACAGAACCAGTTCCAAACCGTGGAACCAGTAGGGGGCTAGGGGCAGTTTTCTTCAGATGCGCTGCTTTATCAGATTCCTCCAAGACATCAGGCTACTGAAGGCTGGGAGGTGATACACTGGAAATCTACCGGGACACTCTAAGCCAATAGCGGAAAACTGCAATATCTCAGGGTCCCACTGACAGCTGACCAATATGAGAAAACAAGGGAAGAAAATGTCCCAAACAAACCTAGATACTACATCAATAAAACCCAATGACAGCACAGCAGAAGAAATGTCAGAAAGGGAGTTCAGAATGTACGTAATTAAAACGATCAGGGAAGCTAATGAGGAGATGAAAGAGCAAATGCAGGCATTGAAGGAGGAGATGAAAGAGCAAATGCAGGCATTAAATGATCGCACCAATCAACAGTTAAAAGACCAAATACGGGAAGCAAGAGATCATTTCAATAAAGAGTTAGAGATACTGAAAAAAAAACAAACTGAAATACTTGAAATGAAGGAACAATAAACCAAGTTAAAAACTCCATAGAAAGCATAACCAATAGGATAGAACACCTGGAAGACAGAACCTCAGACATTGAAGACAAATTATTTAACCTTGAAAGCAAAGTTGGCCAAACAGAAAAGATGGTAAGAAATCATGAACAGAATCTACAAGAATTATGGGATATCACGAAAAGGCCAAATTTAAGAATTATTGGGATTGAGGAAGGCTTAGAGAAACAAACCAAAGGAATGAACAATCTATTCAATGAAATAATAACAGAAAATTTCCCAAATCTGAAGAATGAAATGGAAAACCAAGTACAAGAGGCTTATAGAACTCCAAACATACAAAATTACAACAGACCCACACCAAAGCACATTATTATGAAAATACCTAACATACAAATAAAGACAGAATTTTAAAGGCTGTGAGAGAAAAGAACCAAATTACATTCAGGGGGAAACCAATATGGATATCAGCAGATTTTTCAATCCAGACCCTAAAAGCTAGAAGGGCCTGGAACAACATATACCAAGCCTGAAAGAAAACGGATGCCAACCAAGAATCTTATACCAAGCAAAACTTACCTTCAAATTTGACGATGAAATAAGATCCTTCCATGATAAACAAAGCTAAAGGAATTTACAAAAAGAAAGCCAGCATTACAGAACATTCTCAGCAAAATATTCCATGAGGAAGAGATGAAAAACAACGATGCAAATCAGCAACAGGAGGAACTAGCCTAAAGGAATAGCCAAATAAAGGAGAAACCAAATCATGTCAAAAACAAATATGAGTCAATTGACTGGGAATACAAATCATATCACAATAATAACCCTGAATGTCAATGGCCTGAATTCATCAATCAAAAGACACAGACTGGCAGATTGGATTAAAAAGAAAAATCCAACAATATGCTGCCTGCAAGAGACTCATCTCATAGAAAGAGACACCCATAGACTAAAGGTGAAAGGATGGGGAAAAACATACCATGCACACGGACACAGCAAAAAAGCTGGAGTATCCATCCTCATTTCAGATAATGTGGACTTCAAACCAAACTAGTCAGAAGGGATAAAGAAGGACATTACATGCTGCTTAAGGGAAGCATAAATCAGCAAGACTTAACAATCATAAATATCTATGCCCGAACATTGGCTCATCCACGTACGTCAAACAAATCCTTCTCAATTCCAGAAATCAAATAGACCACAACACAATAATACTAGGTGATTTTAACACACCTCTCTCACCACTGGATAGATCGTCCAAACAAAAATTGAATAAAGAAACTATAGATCTCAACAACACAATCAACAATTTAGACTTAACGGACATATATAGAATATACCATCCAACAAAGAACGAATACACTTTCTTCTCAGCAGCACATGGATCCTTCTCTAAAATAGACCATATTTTATGCCACAAAGCTACTGTTAGCAAATACAAGAAAATAGAGATACTACCTTGTACTCTATCAGATCATAATGGATTGAAATTAGAAATAAATGACAGAATAAAAAACAGAAACTTCTCCAATACCTGGAGATTAAATAATACACTATTATATGATGAATGGATAACAGAAGACATCAGGAGGGAAATAAAAAAATTCTTAGAAGTAAACGAGAACAAAGACACATCATATCAAAATCTCTGGGACACTATGAAAGCAGTACTTAGAGGAAGATTTATTTCATGGGGTGCATTCAAAAAAAAGAAGTAGAAATCAACAAATAAACGACTTAACACTACAGCTCAAAGCGCTAGAAAAAGAAGAGCAGACCAATACCAAAAGTAGTAGAAGACAGGAAATAGTTAAAATCAGAGCCGAAATCAACGAAATTGAAACAAAAGAAACAATTGGAAAAATTAACAAAATAAATAGTTGGTTCTTTGAAAAAATAATAAAATTGATAAACCCTTAGCCACACTAACAAAGAGAAAGAGGGAGAAAACTCAAATTACTAAAATTCGGAATGAACAAGAAAAACATCACAACAGACACGAGTGAAATACAAAACATAATTAGAAGCTATTTCGAAAATCTATACTCCAACAAAACAGAAAGCCTCAAAGACATCAACAAATTTCTAGAGACATATGAATTACCTAAACTGAACGAGGAGGACATACACAACTTAAATAAACCAATTTCAAGCAATGAAATAGAAGAGGTCATCAAAAGCCTACCAACAAAGAAAAGTCCAGGACCAGATGGGTTCTCAGCCGAGTTCTACAAAACCTTTAAAGAAGAGCTCATTCCAGTACTCCTCATGAAATAGAAGAGGAGGGAACCCTCCCAAACTCGTTCTATGAAGCCAATATCACCCTGATACCTAAACCAGACAGAGACACATCGAGAAAAGAAAATTTCAGACCAATATCCTTAATGAACATCGACGCAAAAATTCTCAACAAAATTTTAGCAAATCGCATACAAATATATATTAAAAAGATAGTGTACCACGATCAAGTGGGTTTTATCCCAGGGATGCAAGGTTGGTTCAACATTCGGAAATCAATAAATGTCATTCACCATATCAACAGACTTAAAGTTAAGAATCACATGATTATTTCAATAGACGCAGAAAAAGCATTCGATAAAATACAGCATCCCTTCATGCTCAAAACACTAGAAAAAATTGGGGTAGTGGGACCATTCCTTAACATTATAAAGGCAATCTACGCTAAGCCCATGGCTAATATCATTCTAAATGGTGACAAACTGAAAGCGTTCCCCCTAAAAACTGGAACAAGGCAGGGATGCCCTCTTTCACCGCTTCTATTCAACATTGTCCTTGAGACTCTAGCCAGAGCAATCAGACAAACCAAAGAAATTAAAGGGATACGAATAGGAAAAGAAGAACTCAAACTATCCCTATTTGCTGATGACATGATTATATATTTAGAGGAACCTGGAAATTCCACCAGAAAACTTTAGAACTCATAAGTGAATTCAGTAAAGTAGCAGGTTACAAGATCAATGCTCATAAATCCAGTGCATTTTTATACATAAGTGATGAATCTTCAGAAAGAGAAATTAGGAAAACTACCCCATTCACAGTAGCCTCAAAAAAAAATAAAATACTTGGGAATCAATCTCACAAAAGAGGTGAAAGACCTCTACAATGAGAACTACAGAACACTAAAGAAAGAAATTCAAGAAAACCTTAGAAAATGGAAAGATCTCCCATGTTCTTGGATAGGCAGAATTAATATTGTCAAAATGGCTATACTACCTAAAGTGCTATACAGATTCAATGCAATTCCAATTAAAATCCCAATGATGTACTTTGCAGAAATAGAGCAAGCAATTATGAAATTCATCTGGAAGAATAAAAAACCTAGAATAGCTAAAGCAATCCTCAGTAGCAAGAGCGAAGCAGGGGGTATTGCAATACCAGATCTTCAACTCTACTACAAAGCAATAGTAACAAAAATGGCATGGTATTGGTACCAAAATAGACAGGTAGATCAATGGTACAGAATAGAGGACATGGACACAAACCCAAATAAATACAATTTTCTCATACTAGACAAAGGTTCCAAAAATATGCAATGGAGGAAAGATAGTCTCTTCAACAAATGGTGCTGAGAAAACTAGAAAACCATATGCAATAGAATGAAATTAAACCCCTATCTCTCACCCTACACAAAACTCAACTCAAAATGGATCAAGGACCTCGGAATCAGACCAGAGACCCTGCATCTTATAGAAGAAAAAGTAGGTCCAAATCTTCAACTTGTTGGCTTAGGATCAGACTTCCTTAACAGGACTCCCATAGCACAAGAAATAAAAGCAAGAATCAACAACTGGGATAGATTCAAACTAAAAAGCTTTCTCTCAGCAAAGGAAACTATCAGCAATGTGAAGAGAGAGCCTACAGAGTGGGAGAATATCTTTGCCAACCATACCTCAGATAGAGCGCTAATTTCCAGAATCTATAAAGAACTCAAAAAACTCTACACGAAGAATACAAATAATCCAATCAACAAATGGTCTAAGGAAATGAACAGACACTTCACAGAAGAAGATGTACAACTAATCAACAGATATATGAAGAAATGTTCAACATCCCTAGTAATAAGGGAAATGCAAATCAAAACTACCCTAAGATTTCATCTCACCCCAATTAGAATGGTGATTATCAAGAATACAAGCAACAATAGGTGTTGGCGAGGATGTGGTGAAAAAGGAACACTCATACATTGCTGGTGGGTTGCAAATTAGTGCAGCCACTCTGGAAAGCAGTGTGGAGATTCCTCAGAAAGCTTGGAATGGAAACACCATTTGACCCAGCTATCCCACTCCTTGGCCTATACCCAAAGGACTTAAAATCAGCATACTACAGAGATACAGCCACATCAATGTTCATTGCTGCTCAATTCACCATAGCCAGATTGTGGAACCAACCTAGATGTCCTTCAGTTGATGAATGGATAAAGAAACTGTGGCATATTTATACAGTGGAATATTACTCCGCAATGAAGAATGATAAAATTATGGCATTTGTAGGCAAATGGACGAAATTGGAGAATATCATGCTAAGTGAGATAAGCCAATCTCAAAAAACTAAAGGACGAATGATCTCGCTGATAAGCGGATGAGGACATATAATGGGGGGTGGGAGGGGTTAGCATTAGGTTTAGGGTTAGGTTTAGGGTTAGGGATAAGGAGAGCGGTAAGAATGAAAGAAAGAAGGACTGTATAGAAGGAAAAGAGGGGTGGGAGGGGTGGGGGGGAAGGGAAAAAAAAATAAACATCATTGCCCTATGTAATCGTATGATTACACAAATGGTATGCCTTGACTCTATATACAAATAGAGAAACAACATGTATCCCATTTGTATACAATTAAAAAAAATAAATAAATATAAAAAAAAATTTTAAAAAAAACACTAATTACTCTTAACATTGTGTCAGTTAAGTTTTATTCTTTAGAACAATTAGTCTTAAAAATTAGGGTTTGGGAGCTGAAGAAATAGCTCCCTTTGGAGAGTGCTCGCCTAGCATGCACAAGGACCGCGCTTCAAATACCCGGCCGATCAATGAGAATCAAATAGATTGGCAGGACCCAACCAGAGGAGGACTAATGTTTAGCTGTTCAAATGTTAACCAATAACGTACAGGTCTTTGTGTGTGAATGCTTGGAAATCTCTTAAATAGAGGGCTTTCTCACCCCTCGGGGCTGCTCCCCACTCAGCCATTGCAATGATCTGAGAGGCTGGTTGTGGTCCAGGCTCGAGCTTGCAATAAAACCTCATTGTGTGTCTTGCATTACCATGTGTGCACTTTGACTCTCTGGGGATTAGTCAGTATCGGGGACCAGTCAATATTGGACCCTAACAGTAACTTCCAGAACTAATACAGATCCCAGTAAAATAAAAGGGTAAAATGATTGTAAGGTTATAGACATTAAAGTTAAAGCCCAGTACTCTTACTTTAAGACTGGTAAGACTGCCTTGCTGGATGTTTAAGAACAAGTTTAAAATCAAGATTAACACAAAAGGGCCAAGAAAACCAGTATTTGACTCTTGCCTTCTGAGTCAGCCTGAATCCAGGGAATGGGAGAACTTCTCTAAGGAGCTTTGCAACACTGGGCCACATGACCTCCTGATCAGGGAGATT
Source organism: Sciurus carolinensis (assembly GCF_902686445.1). NCBI lineage: Eukaryota > Metazoa > Chordata > Mammalia > Rodentia > Sciuridae > Sciurus > Sciurus carolinensis. The sequence goes on along the minus strand of NC_062229.1, from coordinate 51,148,447 downwards.
AATAAGACCACTGGAGAACCGAAAGCCAATCACTGCACCTGCTGTAAAGAAGAGGGTCATTGAAAAAGGGAGACATCCCTGATGCTTCCAAAGGCAACCACCTCATCAAGAGACCCTATCTAGCAAATGGCACTAAAGGAGCTAAGATGCTGCTCTCAAGTTCTCCATGAGTAACCCCTGTGGGCACTCAGCTGACTCTTAACAGCACATAAGAACAAGGTCAATTTGACCAGCTTGATCTTGAACACCTAACAAAACAGTTAAAACCAAAATATTCCTGGGCATTAAAAGAAGAAACAATAGTTAAATATAACTTAAGATGTACACTTGTATTAGCCCCAAGAATAAGTAAGATTGGAGGCTACAAAAGAGATTCTTAGGCAGAAGTGCCTGATAACTATCAAGAGAAACTGCCAGAGTCAGAAATTTCTGGTTCGTTTAAGGCCTACAGATCTTCTTAAACAGGACCATGCTTACTAAATTGCCTATAAAGTTCCTACAAGATCAGATACACAAGTTCACCAATTGATCAACCAACCACTTTCCCTTTAAGACTGCCAACCCCTGACAGCCAAAGCCAAGGCATAGGACTCACTATTGACACCTCTTGCTCCACGAACTCTGCTCCCACCTAAAGTCCTCCCTGATCTCCTTTTTACAGGAATGAGACTCTTCGCCCCTAACCAGCAGGAAGAAGCTACAGAAGAAAGACCATTGTCCCACCCCTCGTATCTATAAAAACAAAAAGGGAGGAATGTTGGCATCAGATCGGCCATTTTAGGTCAGAAGCCATTTTATCTATGGGGCTCCTAAATTTTGATCCTGGAGGCAATGCCCCTTAGCTTCCTGTAAAACATAGAGGTCAACCCCACCCCAGGCCATGATGAAACACCTAGGAAGAATTCCTATTGCAGGCTATAAAACTGCTCTCCCCGGGGGGGAACAGCCTGGTTGGCTGACCTGTGTGCTACTGACAATAAATCTCTTTTGTGAGATTCTGGTGTGTGGCATGGTGCTTGGACTTTGTGCAGGTCCTTTCAATAACTGTGATGTGATTATTCACAGTGAACCAACACCAGCTCTTGGTATGCACCTCATTTGCTTGAGTTTAATAATCAGGTGCAGAACTTTGCTGGAAATCAACACCATACTTCTTGGTTTCTTGGTCTGTGCATCAGTTTTTCCTTTTTTTTTTTTTTTTTGTACCAGGGATTTAAAACCCAGGGCTGTTTAACCACTGAGGCACATCCCCAGCTCTTTTTATTTTTTGAGACAGGGTCTCATTAAGTTGCTGAGGTTGGCCTCGAACCTGTGATCCTTCTGCCTCAGCCTCTGGAATTTGCTGTGATTACAGGCGTGTACCACCACGCTCAGCTCCATGAAAAGTTCAAGAGATGGTTTGACTCAGTGATTGGAAATGTAATGGCATGCAGGTGCAGACAGGTAATAGAAATCAATGAACTAGAATGATCTGTGTACAATGAGAGTTGTGGGGCCTATGGCAGTCAGTAGGGTGAGTGCCTTATCTAAAGGCATTAAATTGGGTTAAGAAAAAATGCAGCTGACAAAATACAACTTCTGCAGGTTATATTTGGTAGCAGACTGACACTTGAAACCCATTTTACTGATGGATGCATTTGAGAGGTTTTGTGACTTAATGTTACACAGTTAATAGTTGGCAAAGCTACAATCTGAACAAAATTTTGGGCTTTAAGTAGTGCTTTATTGCATCATGGCAGTGACAGAATGAGGGGCTCAGAAGGTTCTTCTCGGAAGAGGTGATTTTAAGGTTTAAGTTTAGAGAATGGAAGTGTTACTGAAAGTTCGGTCCTTGTCCCCAATGCCAATCTAATAATGAGGACATGGTTTTGAGAAAAAGGAAAAAAGTTTTGCTTTGCTAGCAAAGGAGAAACACAGGGACTCCTGTCCCAGAGGCTGAAATTCTGCCCATCAGCAGGAACAGAGGGTTTTTAAAGAGGTGATTTAAAGGCTACATTCCACATATTCTCTGTTGGAATTGTAATTCACTTGTTAATTTGGGAGAGTCATTTCTGAGATCTTCTGGTACCATCCCCAAAAACTGGATTACTTCCTTCCTACAGTGGGTATGCTCAAGGACACACAAATCTACCTAAAATGGGTAAAAAGGTAATCCTGTGTCTCCTGAAATTAGGGAGGAGCAGGGAGAGAGGAAGAGAAAGAAACATCCATATTAAAAATAAATTGCACTGAACAACAAGGGCTATATTCAAAGCATAAAGTGGGCCACTGTTAAAAAAGTATATTTTGGTAGTTTAGAAATAAATAGAAGGATTAGTGTAAACATTTGAAGGCACCTATGCTAAGCTGTACATAGGTTAAAGTCCTTCACAAGAAAAATAAATTAGAAATGTCATGACTGAGAGTTGGGTGAAGTTATGACAGAATGTAATGTATTTGAATAAACACTGGACTGCAGGAGAGAGGGCCAGATTTCAGGTCTTTGCTGGGAACAACTGTTGTGGCCTCAGATGATCTGCTTAAATTCTCTGAGAGTTTCCTCATCTCACTACCTCACTCTTCGAGAGTGGCAGTGAGAATTAGAGAAGCACGTATGATGTCTCCTGGTCCTGTGGAGTGTGGTAATGGGGATGATACTGCTTTGAAGTTCTTTAATAGAGTCATATTTTATGCTAGAAGCCATCAGGAGTCACTCTTATATGAGATTGCATGTCTCATCAGTCGGTATACTTTTACAGAAGAGGTGACAAGAAGAAACTGCAATGTTAGTCTACTTTTGGTACTGGGGACTGAACCCAGGGGTGCTCCACCACTGAGCCATATCTCCAGCCCTTTTCATTTTGAGACAGTGTCTCACTAAGTTGCTTAGGGTCTTGCTAAATTGCTGAGGCTGACCTTGAACTTGTGATCCTCCTGCTTCAGGCTCCAGCATCACTGGGATTATGGGTATGCACCATCACACCCAGCCAAGTCACTCCGAAGTTTCCCAAAGTAAAAAGTAGGAAATATTTGTGGTTTTCATTATCTATGATTATACAAGATTTGACATCCACACTGATTTTGTGTCATCTTAATTAAAGTGGAACTGTGGCCTAAGGAATTGTGTCCTTTTAGGATGATGGTTCTTAAATTGGGGTCATAGACTCCTTTGAAAATAAGAGAAAAATGAAAAAGTATCTTCCCAGAAAAGTGCAGTCCTACTTTTCCAGTTATGTCATAATCCACCATGTAGGAATCCCTGCACTAGGACATCACAACTAAATATAAGCATCTGTTTGTGACACATGGGCTATTGTGATGCTTGTCATGCAAAGTGCACATAGTAATGATTAGTAGTGTAAAGAATGATGAAAAGCATGTTGGGCAGAGGTGTTTGTATTGAGTGAAATATTGCCCTCATTTGAATAAATTTCAATCCTATAGGAGTGTCGAAGGAACATACAGTATCCTTCAGCTGGATCCACCAGATGGTAACAAGGCTTTAGCTCTCTCTCTACATTTTTTTAACCACTTGAAAGTAAACTGCTTAGGGCCTTGCTGTGATACTTTACTGTTAAGCACTTCAGGATATATTTCCTAAAAGTTGAAAGAATGAGGCCACACCAACTGTCCGTCCACCGGAGAAGTTCCACTTTATTCAGAGAAAGTGCACACTTTTATAGAGTGGAGAGAAGTCTCATAGGCCAGGGTATGGGATGGGGGTAGGTAATTGGGCAAGCTTTGTCACTAGGGGATTGAGACAGGGCGGTGGAGAGTGATTGGGTGCGGGGCTGTGCCCGTGGGAAACTGATACTCCAGAAGAGAAGCAGGATATGCGTCATATTGCTGAGGTGTGGTTCCAAGGCTTTTGCAGCTGCTTGTGGGGGGTTAGGCCTTATAAAAAGTAAAGATAGTCCCCAAGAAACACCAACCATGATCAAAATGAGTGGTATAATTTAGTGATCTAACGTCTTGGGTGAAAGCATTCAATAGAAATCAGACATATGTTGAGATTATTTATATATTTATTTATTTGGTACCAGGAAGTGAACCCAGGGGTGCTATACACTAAGCCACATCCCCAGCCCTTTTTAAATATTTTATTTAGAGACAGGGTCTCTTTGAGTTGCGTAGTGCCTTGGTTTTGCTGAGGCTGGCTTTGAACTCTTGATGCTCCTGCCTCAGCCTCCTGAGCCGCTGGGATTACAGGTGTGTGCCACTGTACCCAGTTTATATTTTTTATTTTGAGACAGGATCTTGCTAAGTTGCTTAGGACCTCGCAAAATTGCTGAGGCTGGCTTTGAACTTGCAGTCTTCCTGTTTCAGCCTCCTGAGTTGCTGGGAATATAGGCGAGCACCACTGTGGCCCACATGAGATTTTATTTTTGTAAAGAGAAAAACTGAGCATTATTTGTAGCTTGACAATAAGCCCTAAAATGATCATGCACTAAAACAAGATCTTACAGATCAACATTTTAAATTTAGTGATATTATGTTCATTTAGTAAGCTTCTTGCTTATGTGACACTTTATTTTTTCAAATCATTCTCAAGTCAGTTTTTTCAGTTGGGCCACCTGGCCCAAAGGCTGTGCTCTTAGCCACGGGGCTCCCCTATCTCCCAGCAGAAAACAAGCTTCTTGAGCTTGGGGATGTAGCTCAGTGGTAGAGCGCTTATCTAGCATGCCCTGGGCTTGATCCCCAGCACCACACAAAGACCCAAAGACAGACAGACACACATTCACACAAAAAGAGTGAAAAAAAGCTTCTTTTAGTCCTAATTTTTTTTTCAGTGACCTCAAAACAACTTTCCATACTTTGCAAGTTTTTAGTATGCAGTGAAGAAGCCATGAACACACTATTCTGGAAGAGAAAGAGCCTGGGTTATTTATTCTGAGATCCTCAGCACACAGTGCAGTGCTATGCCCCTGGTGCCTGGCACATGGGGAACACTTGGTAACTGTTAGGCAAGTGGGTCTCATAATTTTTCACACTTCAAAGAAGGAAATGCTGTGGTTCAGGACTGTTTTACCCTGTAGATGGTTTCCAGTTTCAGTCCAGAAAACTCAAATGCATGGTCTCCCTTTTCCCAGAAGCCCTTGGTTTCTATCTTTAGTCACTGTAGTAATGGTAATAACAAATCCCAAACCAATTCCTATTGCTCCAAAGGCATGGGCATCAAGGCTTTTGAGGAAAAGAACTAAAATAAAATCCAGAGGCATGTCACAGAGGGTGGGATTAGCACAAAACTTTTTGTCATATTTACATGGAACATAGAAAAACAAAGAAATGTAAAGATAACCTCTTTTTTAACATAAAATTTTTAGCCAGACATGATGATGCATGCCTGTTATCCCAGTGATCTGGGAGGCCGAAGCAGGAGGATTGCAAGTTTGAGGAACAGTCTCACAACTCAGTGAGATCCTGTCTCTAAATAAAAAGTTAAAAAAAAAAAAAAAAAAAAAAAAAGGGCTAGGAATGTGGCTCAGTGATAAAGTGCCTCTGGGTTAAATTCCCTTAGAAAACTGAGTATACAAATTATCACACGAACACCAAGGGATATATCAAGTGTGAAATCTCTACAAAACCTCATCTCAGAATACGTTATGAAATATATTCTTTTACACTAACTGTGTAGTTTTCAAATGTTTCCTTAATCTGCATTATTGTAGTTTCAAATTTAAAAATGCTATAATTTCTTTCTTGGAAGTCTTACCTTTGATAAACCCCAAATCCTAGGCAGTTGTTGGTACTGAGGATTGAACCCAGGTGTTCTTTACCACTGAGCCACATCCCCAGCCCTTTTTATTTTTAATTTTGAAAACAGGATCCTGCTAAATTGCTTAGGTCCTTGCTAAATTGCTAAGGCCAGCACTGACCTTATGAAACTTCTGCCTCAGCCTCCACAGTTGCTGGGATTACTGGCATTTGTCACCATGCTTGGCAAGGACAGTTGTTCTTGGGGAAGCTAATAAAAGAGGAAAATACTCTAAATTAGATTGAGATACAATGAAAATAACCAATTTCAGTAAGCTACTATCAAACTAAATAGGAAGAAACTAAATTCCTATCTATAAGCTACAAGATTCCCAAATGGCTGTATCATGGCCACCCTGAGAAGCTAACTGATCTGTGAACAATTCTAGGAGGATGGGGAAGGGGACTTATTCCACAGTCCCAATTTGGGGCATAATCAAATAAGCTAGGGAATATCTCTCTTCCTGGAAATCCACAATGCATAACTAGCATATTAGAGATAACAAGAAGCCCTACGGTAAAGATTGCTGGAAACGCTGGATTAAACAAAACTAAATAATCTTATCTGAGTACTCTTAGGAAAACAAGTGCCTTAGAAAAAGTGAAAGTTTTATCCTTGAGTATTGTCATCTGAAATATGGTACTAAATTTAAAATTAAAATATTAGGATTACAGAAGACAGTCTGAAAATCTAGTTCTTCCCCCACATGCTGAAGAGTAAAAGTGGACTATATTCACTATTCTGCAGTTCCTGAATGGAGACAAAAATAGCAAGGTAAATACCTTTGTTTAGCCATATGCCTTCTGGTGCTCAAAGAAAACCAGCTGGGGCTTTAGCAGCAACAGTCCCACCCGGCCCGGGCATTACCTCTTTGTGGTTTTTATTGTATGACTCTGCACAGCATGGTGATTTCTTTTTCTTTTTTCTTTTCTTTTCTTTTTTTTAAAATTTTTTTTAGTTGTAGATGAACAGCATGCCTTTATTTTATTCGTTTATTTTTATGTGATGCTAAGGATCAAACCCAGTGCTTCACATGTGCTAGGCAAACACTCTGCCTCTGAGCTACAGCCCCAGCCCAGCAGGGTGACTTCTAGGAACACACATATCACAGACTAAGTGAGCCATGAACCTGAAGTGCTCTTGAGTTTCACAGGGTCCGAGGATACCTTCCATGCAGCCTCGCTGCTCTGTTTTCCCTTGGAGTTTTCTATCACTTGTTTTCTGCAGGATACTGCCATGGTGTCTTGTCAAATTGTTCTAAAAGCTAAAAAACCACAAAAGTTTTCTTTCCTTTTTGAAAATAAGTTTAATCACATTAATATAAGAATCTCTTCTTAAAGAACACACTGCTTACTACGCTATTCTACCCTTTGCAATGCTCATACCCTTTGCTTTTCCTTTAGGTAGAAAACTGATACATGAGTAAGATGGTAAGCTTTTGTTTGGGTCAGTGTGGATTTCTGCCAGATGCTGGGATTCCCGTAGGACAGCTTCTCTACATCTCACAGGTAAGAGTTCTTAAGTTCTCTTCAGTCTTTGACACTTAAGGAAAAACATCCCCTCCAAAGAACCCTTATGGAAAGGCTGATAAATATCTACCTATGGATTGAATGCTCCAGAGTGACTTCATATGTGACTAGAGATGTGGCTTAATATTATGTACTTACAACAAATATCCAAAATCAAGTGATATATGTGACAATATTTTAAATCTCTTATCACAATGGCATATATTTTATATACAAAATATAAGAACCTAGACAAGTCACTGATTACAATTTGGAAGAGTAAAAAACTATTAACTTAAGAAAAAAAAACTAAAAGAATTTCCAGCCTGTAAGCTATTTTTTGGGTTGTAAGTTCAATTCCTTTGGAAGTTGCATTACAATTTTTCAGACAGTGAAATCCTATTTAGTAAGTCCTTTTGCATTCTGAATGATTGGATTTTCAAGTGCCTTCCCAAAATACTTAATTTACATAAATATGAGCTATGTATAAAAAGACTTACCAAGTTCCAAGGTTATATTTAAGAATAGTTTCCCTTCATAATTTGGTTTAAAATAGGTATTAATAAACTTGTCACCAAGCAAAACAAGACTGTAACATTTTAAGAACTGTTTCTTAAAAGACCAGTTCATATAAACTAAAAGCCCAAGCAAAAATTCTTACCTGTTTAGTAACAGCATTTACATCGCTTAGCAAGTCATAGCAGGCTTTACATTATTCCCCAATTCTTCTGCACAGATGTCAACTTAAAAAAGAGAAAAATCATGTTTATTCTTAAAAATCTTTAACAAGACAATTAAGGGGTTGGGAATGTAACTCAGTGGTAGAGAACTTGTCCAGTATGCACAAGGTCTTGGTACCTCAATCTCTAGTACCACCAAAAAAATCAAACACCAAACAAAAAATACCAAGAAGTCAGTAAAGGCTGAATAAATGAACTGTGTTATACGTAACATTTAATAAAGAAGATGTGATACTCAAGAAGTGAAGTAAAGTAAAATAAATAAAATAAAAAGGGCTGGGAATGTAGCTCAGTGGTAGAGTACTGGCCTAGCATACTTGAGGCCCTGGTTCAATCCCTAGTACTTAAAAAAAAAAAAAAAAAAAAAAAAGTAAAAATCCATAGAACTATAAGTGTCATAGTAGAGAGAACCTCATCATTTTCCTTCATTTTAAAAATCTACTTTATGGAATTCTGGTATTGTCCCATTATACCCACAGGAATCCATTTGAGATGATCAATTAGTTTTAAATCTAACCTAATAAGGTTCTACTGAATTACATTAGGGATTCCTATCTAAAGCAGAGGTTCTCAAATTTGAGCATGTATCAGAATCACCTAGTGGGCTTATTAAACCATACATTGCAGGAGTCCACCTCACTTTCTGATTTCATTAGTCTGGGATGGGGGTCCAGAAAATGTGCATTCCTAACAAATTTCCTAGGTGATGCTGATGCTGGTAGCACAGGGACCACATTCTGAGAACCATTCGTAGTATGCCATTATTATTTCATTTGCTCAGAAGTTCCATTTCCAGGATGGCCTTGAATAAATGAAAATGGCTTTTGCAAGAAGGCATAATTTAGCTGGGGATGCATTTGTTGGTCATCAAGAGGAGAACACTGAATGTTTCATTTTAATCTACCATCCCACTTAAAAATCTTTTCTCTACCTTTAAATATATCTGAACATGAAGCAGAGGCAAACTGTGCTTTTCAAACTATTTGAACCTTGATTTTGAAAGGTTTTCTGGTTGGAGGTAAAGTGGAACATTATGTTTTCAAGGCTTGAGAAGGCAGCTTACTTTAGTACTGATAATTATGTTAGAAAACTTATAAAATCTACTTTTGTAAAAATAGAAAAGGATCCTTACAAAAGCCAAGAAGAAAGCAGAGCTGATAATGGCTGAGAAGGAGAACAATGAACCACAAATAGCTCTCATTTGAAACCTCTTCCGAGTACCTGTACAAATTAACATATGTATGTTGGAGGCAGCCCCAAATGTAAAATCCAAAATTGAGGCTCTCCAATTGCAGAGACCCATTTTAAAAGAAAACACAATATATATATTGTGATATAACACAAAAAAGCATATTTATATTTCTTATTTGAATTATTCTGCAAGTATTTCTAAAGTCTAAATAGTCTGGAACTTATTTATACATTGACCTTGCAAATTAGCTTCAAGGGTAAATCTGATCTTTTAAACTACATTAATAAAAACCACTCTACGTAAATACTAATGTACAAGATGAACTAAGTAGAATAAATGTGGTAGGTGGGGAGAAAATTGCAACTGCAGAGGACTCATCAAACATCAAAACAGATGGGACCAAACCAAATAGGGCAAACAGGGTTGTGAGTCACTATGTAGGTAGTGTTTCCCACAGTACAGAAACTGCATATTTTATTTCACTTGTTTATTATGTTTTTATCACTAGGAAAATTAACATGTCCACTTTAGATAATGTGGAAAAATCAGTAAAAGTATAAAGAAAACCCCAAAACAATCCCATAATAATACCAACTTATAAAAAATTATTAATGCCCTGGCCCCTTTTCATAGTCTTTTTTTCTATGCAAATATTTTTTTCTATAAATGAATTTATAGAATACTGTCTCATATACTTTTACTTATCAAAAATGTTTTACTCTGTCATTAAGTTCTTAAATACATTTTTTAGAGGCTACATATTTTGCTGAACACATATACCACAATTAAATGTTTTTTGCAACTGCTGGATAATTTTTGGTATCAAGAGTACTGCATTGTACATCTTTATGCCTGAATATTCTTTCTTTTCTTTTTGTGCTGCTGAAGATGAAAGCCAGAGCCTCAAGCATGCCAGACAAGTGCTCTACACTGAGCTACATCACCAGCTTTTTAAAAAAAATTGAGACAGGATTTGCCTAAATTGCCTAGGCTGCCCTCCAATGGCAATCATTCTGTCTCCATTTCCCCAGTACTGGGATTATAGGCACGCACCACCATACCTGTCTTGTGCTTAAACCTTTCTCTCTCTCTCTTTTTTTTCTTGGTAATGGGGATTGAACCCAGGGGTGCTTTACCCCTGAGCTACATCCTTTTCCTTTTTTTGAGACAGGGGTTCACTAAATTGCCAAGGCTAGCCTTGAACTTGCAAGCCTCCTGCCTCAATCTCCAGAGTAGCTGTGGTTACAGGTGCGTGCCACTGTATCAGGCTCTACTGTGTAATTTTGGCAAGTTACTCTGTACATTGGCTTCCTCATCTATGAAGTGAACATAATTCAGAGCATTGCTGTGAAGATGAAATCAGTAATACATAAAACACCCAGAATAGTGCCTGTACACAGCAAGCTCTTAGTAACAGTTGACTTTCCAACAATCCGCCTGCTTGCTGGCCACATATGATCACTGTGTCTTGATTACTCCAAGAATCTGATGAAAGACAATCAAGTCATAACCAACTACACCTTTCTCTTTAGCACAAACATGCTCCTGAATATCTTCTGATCCTGTTGTCATATTCTTTCTGAATCATCCTGTCACTTCCCTTATTTCAGGCACTTAAGTCTTGGTTGCCTGACGGGGGCATATGTGCTGGATGTCCCACATGCATCTCAAACTCACATTCCAAATTGAACTCATCACCTTTCCCTTCCAGATTGGCTCTTTCTTATTTCCTAATCTCAGTCAGTGGCACTATGATCCACATAGTCAAGCAAATCTCAAAAGAGATCAGTCACACATTTTATACGACTATAGTTCCTTATTAAGTACATCTATTCTGAGAGTTATTACACTAGATAAGTTTTTTCCTGCCTGTCTTGCCTTTACCTTCTCGGAATTTAATCAACTTGAAGGTCAAGTCTACAACTCATTCCTTCTTTATATTCCTCTTCCACCAGTTATGGAGCACAGTGTCTAGCATATAGTACACATTCAGTAAATGTTTGCTGTATGAAGAAAGCAGTGGCAGGTAAACCCACTTCCAGAAAAACAGCAAAGTATAGCTCCTATTAATAGACCAATCGCTTCATCTACTCCAGAAAAAAGAACAGAAGATTCTTCCAACTCGGAGGAGTAAAAGGTAGGGGTAAGGGTATATAGCTCAGCGGGACAGCACTGGCCTACCATGCATTTGGAAAGCACTAGAGGAGTGGTAAGCACTGAGCGTTTGCAATCAACAGCTTCTACTACTACTATATAGCATCTCCAATGATGCACTCGGCTACCTGAGTCCTTACCACCTGCTAATTCCTCATCCCGATGTACCTGACGCCCCAGCTCCTGGACTGCAACAGCGATTTCCGTCACCCGGAGGCCTACAACGCCAAACACGAATTCCACATCCAGCATCCAGGAGAACCAGGAATAAACTCCCGGCCCCGCCCACACTTTCGCATCCGCCCACACTGCCCCACGCTCTCCGGTCTCCAAGACATCGCCTGGGTACCCAGCGGCCACCGTAGCACCTGCACCGCGGTAATGTCGCTCGGCTTTGCGAAGTTACTTTCCGGCATTTTCCACCTAAGAGTTCAAGGCACTGTCGCAGCCCACAGCCAAGCGGACATCGCCCAGCAAAACAAACCCAGAGTCCTCCGCACGCTGCTTACGGGACTGCGCCCCTAACGGACAGCAGGGCAGCCAACCACTTTATATAGTAGGACGGAAAAGGCGGGGCTGAACTAGTCCGCTGTGGGTGAGGATGTAAAGAGCCCCCTGCTCGGCTCCCCCACTCGCCGCCTACGATGTGAGGAGAGGCCAGGGCCATCAGAAGGCCGCGGCCTACCCAGGGCAGGTAAGAAGCTGCAACTCGGGAGCCTCTCCCCCTTGCCCGGCACTTCTCCACTGTCCCGAAACTTCTGCACCGGGGAAGGTGGGTGGCGCAAGCGCACGTGGGGCCGAAGGCGGGCCTGTTGTCCCGAGAAGGGGGCGTGTCGCAAGCGCGCGCTCTCGGCCCGCCTAGGCGGCGCTGGGGGCTTGGGCGGGCTGCACAAAGGTTGCAGGCACACGGGTGGCTTGAGCACGTCCAACAAAGAGCCAAGTGGTCCTTGGGTCGTATTGACATGCTGCTAAATACTCTGGCTTCATAGCTTGTGCCTTTTGCACTCTGTAAATTGTAGTAATGCGCATACTTAAATCCGCAAGCAGAGAGATACTACCAGCTTTGTAGGTGACCCACCTTCCAAGCAGGAGAAAAAATAACTAGTCCAGAGCCCTGGGACCCAGACCACGATTCAAAGTGTACTGCTGTCCCCTACCCATTCTTTGACCCTTGGGACATGAGAAATTCAACCCTTACTGCTAACCCATTACCCTCCAATACTCGGTTTCCAATTCAGAAAATGCAGCTTTTCACAATTCTTAGATAAATCCCTACCTACAACCAGTCCCTCATTCCCATAGCCTTTCAAAACACTTTACAGTAGGAAAGACGACTTGTGGTGTGCGATTTCTTATGTTTTCTTTATTAGATTGCTTCCTCGGTATCAATAAATGTCAAAATTAAATGAGTAATCTGCTTACAAAATTAGGGCCACTTAAAAGTTAAACCCAAATAAACCATAAAGTCTACAATCATGTCAAAAAGTGGATTTTTTTTTTTTTTTGATATTTTGGAGTAATGGATATGGAGAATGAGAAATTCCCAAAATAATGAGGCCTGAGAATAAGAAAAGGGAGTAAAAATGAAGGCCATGCATTGACAGCTTTCATCTCCCAAGATGAATGTTTTCCAGATGCTGGCTGCAGGCAAAGAGGATGTTTTATCATCCTCAAAATAAACAGTCTGTAGGAGGCGTTGTCTCCTCCAAAGCAAAATCCTTTTTAGGCACTGTCCACTGACCTCGACTGAAAGGCACACATTCCTGACTAAGCAAAACTGACATATGTTCACTAGACCACCCCTCAAAATAACCTATATAAATCCCGTCCTTTTCTTTGTTCAGTGGCTCATTTTCCACCAGGAAAGTGGGTCCATGGCATCATTTCATCCCCCTGAACGAAGAGCGGAGATGACTTGTGAGGTTTGCATCCTGCCCAATCTTTTTATGCTAACATGGAGTATTGTTAAACAAAAAGGTCAGTAATAGAGGGCAAAGAGCCAATAAGAGTGGGGAACAAATCATGGGTAGTGAAATGAAGAGAAGCACTGGAAGTGAAAGGATTTCTAAACCTGGAGATTTTCAAATTGTAGTCCAGGTCCTTTCAAAAGGCCTTCCAGACCTTTTTATTCCACTCCTTCTACCAACCCCAAGCAGAGGAAAATGAAATGGTTGCCTGCCTGGATAAGGGGCCCATCTAAGAGGGAGATTTTTTTTTTTTTGAAGTCTCTAGAGTTCATCTAAAGAGTAAATGCAGACTTTGTATTCTGTTCAAGAGTAGAATCTCGTTTTTAACATACAAGTGTCTTTTTTTTCTTATTAAGTATAATAAACACAAATCTAAAGATATTAAATGTCAGATGAGTTTTACAGTTATGTATACCTATTTACCACCCAAAATAAGAATATTTTAAACTGCTTATCTGTCAAGTAAAATTGACATTCCAGAAAGATGCAAAACGTTCTTTTTTTACCTCAAATAGTCCTTGGCACAGTGCCTCCTACCTCTGAGGTACATGAACCCCATCCTTATATCACGTACTATAATTTATATCAGCACCGAATGGCAGTCTCAACCCTCTCTGCATCAGAATCACTTAGAAACCTTTTTTGAAAATATGGTTGCTTGGTCCTATCCCAGAACTTCTGAATCAGCATCTTAGGACAAGTTAGGCACTTGTATGTATGCATTTGTCTTTTAATTTTTTAGGTGTAGTTGGACATAATACCTTTTTTTTTTTTTTTTTTGGGGTGCTGGGGATCGAACTCAGGGCCTTGTGCTTACAAGGCAAGCACTCTACCAACTGAGCTATCTCCCCAGCCCCACCTTTATTTATTTTTTATGTGGTGCTGAGGAGCAAACTCAGTGCCTCACACATGCTAGGCAAGTGCTCTACCACTGAGCTACAACGGCAACCCGTGTGCATGTGCCTGTGTGTGTTTGTGTTTAAGCTGCTACCGGATTTTGATTTGGTGAGAACCATTTGCTCTATACTCATGCTGGAGGCAGGAGTTTGTAATTAAATGTATGATTACCTACTACCAAGTAATACTGTAGTGGGAAATGAGGGTCAGGACACCGAGATCTGGAAGCAATACTTTATTAGTGGCACCATGGCCCAGAGGAATAATTCCCAAAGTCTGAGCCCTGAGCATAGCAAGGCTTTTACTTTTATACATAAGCAAGTTTGGGGTACATCAAGGCAAGGAAGTTGGTGCAATTCTGTGGGAGTGTGCATTCTATATATTCCTTATAGGGGTATAAACTTGTCAACAGCCTAGGGACTCTTAGTTCATACACCTTAGAGACTTTTACTGCACTAAGCTAAAGGGGAATTGTTCTGTCCCAGCTACTTTGTTTCCTGCTCTGCTACTTCGGTTATCTTTTACAGGTCCCTGTTAGCCACTGCAGTCCTCTATGGTTACATGTCAGTAAGCAGAGCTGCTGTGTGTCAGCATGCAAAACCACAACCTGTCAGCTCTTAAACTGCTAAAGTTCCCATTTTTCTCTACCACAATACCGTTGATTACTGTAGACTTACAAGTTCAAGACTGAACTTGTTTCACATTGGCAGCACAAGCTGTATAGACGGTTGTCAATTTGTGGGACCCTGTGTCTGCTTTCCTGTCAAAAGAATCACTAACAGAAATACCCTATGAAGTGCAATGAACTTTGAGTAGAAACAATTCCGTAGAATTCAGATGAAGTGGTTTTGCAACAGGAGAATTCCTTACCTGACTAGATACTGCCAGTTAGCAAAGAGAAAAGTCATTGAGATAGTTCTTGCTTTCACCTTTACCCCTTTCAGTTTAGGGTACAGCCTTCCACTATTCACTGACCTCTGATTATTCAAGAGGAGTGGTGAGTCCTGCCCCCCAAGATTAGCAGTGAAGCCAGAATTAAGGACAGGCAGTTAGTGTAGAAATAGGGAATCGCGTCAAATCAAGGAAATGAAGCCATGAAGCCATCTGCCTCTGGAAGTTGGAGACTGTCCCTGGAAGAATGGAATGTCAAGGATCTCTGGAGCCCATTGATTACCAAATTTTCCTGCCTTTATCAAGGACTGCAAGCATGGAGCTGCTAATTAATGCCCCCTGGGCCCTTACCTGCCTGAATCACCTTGGCCCTCCCCCTGCCCATGGTTTTTCACTTACTGCAAAACCAGGCCTAGTCAGTAGGCAGGAAGGAGAGTTAAGGGGGGAGAGAACTGGAGAACAAGAGACCTTAACCTATAAAAGATGTAGGGTGTGCTCACTTCTTGGGACTTTAGAACATCAGCCATGGCCCCCTTCTTCCTTCCCAGGAGAAGTCTGTATTATTACCTTTAAATAAAACCTGCTTAATATGCTTGCCTTGGCATGCTTCTCTAGTGTTCAATCTTCAACATTAGAAGGAGCGAACTCGTCACCGGTTAAACGGCAGTATCAACAGGACCAACTCCTTTTCAATCCAATTGTAGTTAAAAGACCCCAGGATCTGGAATTTATCCAAGGCCCTTTGTGTGGACTTCATAAGCATTAACCATGTTCTTTATTACTTTTTTTGGCAGTAGACTGGGATGTTTTATTTGTTTTTATTGATTTGTTTATTTATTTATTGGTCTCATTTTTAAAAATATACTTATTTTTTAAAGAAGGAATAAACCTAACTTTTTTTCTTTTTTTAAAGAAAAGACTGTAAGGCAGCTTGGGACCCGCCACGCGATCCCGCTGAACTGCCGCCCGCTCACTCGGCTAGCCAATAGCTCCCAGAAAAATGCACCACAGACACGAGGTCTCACGCAAGAGACTTTATTATGCGGACGACTAAGACGTCCGCTCAGGGTGAAAAGAAAGGAAAAAAGAGAGAGATGGCGTGTGGCTTCTCCCAGATATTGGAACCTTGCGGGCTGGAAGGAACCAATAGCAGAGGAGAATACTTGCAAGCTGACTGATGAACCAATAGCTATCTAGCATGTTAGGACATAACGTGGGAAGCAGGAAAATGGCGGCAGCGTAAGTGGGGAAATTCCTGTAATGTAAGAGGCGGGCAGAGCGCAGATTGACAGGTGGTTGGGAGGCGGAGTATCGACTTTATATTACAAAGACTAAATTATTGATAACATCCTCTCCAAAAAGCAGAGCCAGTCTTCAGAACCTGCATGCTAATTATTTGGGGGTTATAGATTTGAGATCATGAAAAGTAGCTGTTTGGCACCTCTCTTCCATCTGGGTGGAGACAACATCTAGGCAACAAGTAATTTAGTAAGAGTAGTAAATATAGTGTCTAAAGAAAATATATTATCAGAAGACTGTAGCTTAACTGCTTAGACCACCAAATTATGATAGTACATCTTAATTTCAGTAAACTAACAAGGACACTAAGAATCCTTGTGATTATTTTAAAGCATAACACTAGCCAAACCTGTGGGAAATGTCCTTACAGACAAACATTCTTTTATCAAGATGTGAACTGTGCCAGGCTTGGTAGCGCATGCCTGTAATCCCAGTGACTCAGGAGCCTGAGGCAGGAGAATTACAAGTTTGAGGCCAACTTCCACAAATTTAGTGAGACACTCAGCAACTTAGTAAAACCCTGTCTCAAAATTAAATAATCAAAAGGGCTGGGGATGTGGCTCAGTGCTTAAGTGCCCCTGGGTTCAATCCCTAGTACCAAAAATTAAAAAAAAAAAAATTATTTTGAAGTCAAGTGTATGGTTATCAAATGAAGAAATGAATTAGGGTCATTTGTGATAACATTATAAAATGACTGAGAATGAAATTGGCCGAAATATAAAAAAATTGAAATTGACTATCTTGAAAACAAAAAGCCAGCAACGAAAAAGAAAATCTGTGAGGCACACTGTTTTTAAGAGTAGCACTTGATCAATGGTCATAGCTGCTCAGTTCACAATAGCCAGATTGTGGAACCAACCTAGATGTCCTTCAATTGATGAATGGATAAAGAAAATGTGGTATATATATACAATGGAATATTACTCAGCCATAAAGAATGATAAAATTATGGCATTTGCAGGCAAATGGATGAAACTGGAGAATATCATGGTAAGTGAGATAAGCCAATCTCAAAAAACCAATGGATGCATGATATCGTTAATAAGTGGATGATGACACATAATGGGGGGTGGGAGGGGTTAGTGTTAGGTTTAGAGTTAGGGTTAGGGAGGGGGGCAAGAATGGAGGAAGGAAGGACTGTATAGAGGGAAAAGAGGGGTGGGAGGGGTGGGGGGGAAGGGGAAAAAATAACAGAATGAATCAAACAACATTACCCTATGTAAATTTATGATTACACAAATGGTATGCCTTTACGCCATGTACAAACAGAGAAACAACATGTATCCCATTTGTTTACAATAAAAAAAAAAAAAAGTATCACTTGAGGGGCTAGTTGTTGTAGCTCAGTGTTGGAGCACTTGCCTAGCCTGTGTGAGGCACTGGGTTCAATCCTCAGACCACATAAAAATAAATAAATAAAAATAAAGGTGTCTACCTACAATTAAAAAAATATTTTAAAAAAATGTGACACTTGAAACTATTCAGTAGGAAATGTGATGTAGGAAATATATCAACAGACACAGCAGGACATAATGCAATAAAATGGTTCTTTGAGTAAAACAGTTTTAACTGACTTTGTTTTCTTCTCATTAAATTTATGGACTGCAAAGTATGAAAGCTCAGGGATAGACTTGAAGCAAAACCTGTGAAAAGCAACTTTATAAAGGAGCTTCAGTGACAGTGGACAATAACTGGATAATAAAAACTCCCAGTGCCTTTTACCGGTTGACAGGCACTAAGAGTTTTTCCCAGGTGCCCTCTGATCTAGAGAGAGGTTGGATTTCTGCTCCTAGCCTGCACTGGCAAGCCCTTAACCTTTGCTCTGCATTTTAATACCAGTGAGACCAAGGACTGGAGCTGGGAGCATTATGGGAATAAGACGGAAGGAATGTTGTTTCCCTGTTTATCTTTGCTTCATCCATTAAGTATTTTTGTTTTTTAAGCAAATTTAGCATGGTTTTGATTTTTATCCCCACTTTAGGTGCCAGGGAGGGAACCCAGGGCTTTACACATGCTAGGCAAGTGCTCTACCATTGAGCTGCACCTTTGACCATACATTTGGCATAGTTTGACATTAGTAGTAAATGTCACTGACAAGGCCATTTATTTTGTGTGAAATGCACCAGGAAATGTCAGCAACTGTATGTTATGTTGTGAGGACATAAAAGATTCTTATCAAATGGCTTAGAAATCATGATATAGATAGGTGTGGTGGTACACACCTATAAACCCAGTGGCTCAGGAGGCTGAGGCAGGAGGATCCCAAGTTCAAGGCTAGACTCAGCAATTTAGCAAGCCCTCAGCAACTATGTGAGACTGTCTCAAAATTTAAAAATAAAACTAAAAATGGGCTGGAGGAGGTGCTGGGGTTGTTGCAAAGTGGTAGAGCACTTGCCTTGCATGTGGGTTTGAGTCTCAGTACCCCATATAAATAAATAAATAAATAAAATAAAAATTCATTGAGAACTAAAAAATACTTAAAAAAAAAACCAGACTGGGGATGTGGTTCAGTGGTTAAGCACCCATGGGTTCAATCCCTAGTGTCAAAAAAAAAAAAAAAAAAAAAAATCATGTTCTCTCTTTAGGCTAGAAGTCCACACTCAAGAGTGACCCTCAGGGAGGGGAGACAGATGTCATATATGAAACATGGTACCAGTACACCAGTGTTGAAATGTTTGCTGTTTTCATTTGTTTCTTCTGTTCAGCCATTCACATTCATTATGGCCCCTTCCTTCAGCTTTTTTTTTTTTTTTGGCAGTGCTGGGGATTTGAAGCCAGGGCCTTGTGCTTGCACTCTACCAACTGAGCTATATCCCCAGCCCCCTTCAGCTTTTTAAGTTGTACTTTTTTGCTGGTTGTGGTGGCACACACCTGTAATCTCAGCTACTGGGGATGCGGAGGCAGTAGGATCACAAGTTCAAGGCTAGCCCGGGCAACTTAGCCAGACCCTATCTCAAAGTAAAATTAAAAAGAACTGGGGGTGTACAGTGGCAGAGCACTTGCCTAGCATGGGTGAGGCCGTGGGTTCAATCCCCAGTACTGAAGAAAAAAAGGTGCACCTTATTGTGTTGTTTTGCTTTTCATCCATTCTCTGTGTCAGCAAAACAAAGACTCCTCCCTAGGGCAGACCCTGAGTGATTCCCAGGGGATGGAGGTGAAAGGGTACAATGCCAGGTGAAGGACATCTTCATGATCAAGTACTTATGCCCATAAACTTGTCTTTTCATCATAACCTTTGAGTTCCTTTTTGGAGCTTAGCTGTGATTTGTTGTTTCATACATTTAACATTTATGACATCTTTTAGACAAATGAAAGGAACAGAGATTAATGCATCCATACACTCAGCACCTAGCTTAAGAAACACAGCATTACAGGGGCTGGGGAGATAGCTCAGCTGGTAAAGGGCTCTGGGTTCAATCCCCAGCACCGCAAAAAAAAAAAAAAAAAAAAAAAGAAACACAGCATTACAAATACAATAAGCTTCTGGTGTGTCTCTCCCCCATTGCATCTCCTTCTCTAACCCATAGCGTTAACAGCTATCCCTTTTTTTTTTTTTTTTTTTTTGGTGGTGGTGGTGGGGCTTTACTGGGGATTGAACCCAGACACTGCATTCCAGCCCTTTTTTAATTTTTTATTTTGAGACAAGATTGCACTAAGTCCTTGGGACCTCAATAAGTTGCTGAGGCTGGCCTCAAACATGCGATCCTCCTGTCTCAGTCTCTTAGGCTGATTACAGTTGTGTGCCACCATGCCCAGCAGCTTAACCACTGTCTTGAATTTGATGTTTATAATTCCTGTATTATCCATATTTAAGATGCTGAATATTATCCTAATCTATCTTCTGTTGCTGTAACTGAATAGTTGAATCTGGACAGTTTATAAAGGAAAGAGGTTTATTTTGCTTCATGGTTTTTGAAGCTAGGAAGTTTTAAGAGTATGGTGCTGACATCTGCTTGGCTTCTGGTGAGGGTTTTATGACAGAACAAGCAGATATGTGAGGAAAAAAGATAAGAAGCCAGAACTCCTGAGATAGTGAACCCTCTCATGAGAGAAAAGGATGAATCCATTCATGGGGTCTCTACTCCCACGAGCAGACACTCCTTACTGGGCCCCACCTCCCGCACTGCTGCAGTGAGGAATTTAGGTTCCAACACATGCATTGTGGGGAACATGCTGAAGCCGTAGCAGATATTTAAATCCTCTTAAACTTTTTGGTTTGTAACCAGTGCACGCTGTACATCCTTGCATGTTTCCTTGTTTTTGCACATGTGTGAGAATTTCTCCGTAGAGATATCTGGGTCGAAGCTCATTATCAGTTTTACCAGAAAATGTCCAATTGGTCTCCAAATTTATACTTCTGTAATGGGGTCCTTTGTATGCTTTGAGTATAAACCTTGCTGCTTAGCCTCAGGCCACATATTTTAAAACTGGCATTTTTTTCCCCCTTCTTCCCTACTCCTCCTCCCTAGCAGTGGGGGAAACAGGACAAACATTTTCCTGTCCCAGGCTAGTCTATCATGTCTTTACTGCTCATAAGAATAAAGAAACCAAATATGGGAATTGGAGCAAGGGCTCTCTCAAGGACACCAGCTGGACGTTAATTAATTATGTCTACGGATAATATTTGGATCCCAGCCCTGGTGCTCCTATTTTAAAAGCCTTGTGTTCCCCCTTGGCATTTAGAATCACAGGATTTGAGACCCGAGTCTTCTGTGCTTCTCTTTCATTTCTCTCAAAACCTTGTCCTAGTTATTTGATCAGCACTTGGGATAAGGACCAAGCTTTCAGTATCACTCCCACAGTCTGTGCATGAGAACTCTCTTTTCTGTGTGGCCTCAGTTGGGAACTTTAAAGAGTTTTGCCACTCTGATGGATGTGAAATGGCTTCTCATTTCCAGTATGCAGTCTTCTTCATCTGTGAATTATCTCTATTTTTTGCCCATTTGTTTATTAAATCATTTCTTATTGTTTTATGGATGTTATTTATATATTCAGAGTACTAATTCTTCTAAAATTTTGTTTACAGTTACTTTTGAGATGCATTTTTTGTAGCTACATGTGACAATTTCCTTTGTTTTAAATTCTTTGTATCTTAAGAAAACCTTTCACCTAGGATTATGAAATCTTTTTCTGTATCAAAATGTTTTTATTTTTCATATTTAAATCTATAGTCTACATGAAATTTTTTATAATTATGGGAGGAATCTAGTTTACGGACCCCCCTTTGTATAATATATGTATCAATTACGTTTGCAGGGTAACTAACTACCCCAAAACTTAGTGACTTGAAACAGCTCCCATTTATTTAACGTACATTCCTGTGAGGCTGGGCTCAGCTGGCTCACTTCTGGGTCTGTGGGCAGTGACCAGATCGCTCTGCTGCTAGAGGTTGAGGAACTCGGGGGTTGTCCTCCTGGGCATCTGTGCCATCTGCCATGCATCCCTCATCATCCAGCTACCTGGATTTCTTCATATGATGTCAGCAGATTGCAAAAGGGAACAAGCCCCATTGTGTGAGAGCCTGTATGTCATGTGGGGTAGCATCCCCTTAGCCACAGCAGGTTTCATGACTGATCTTAGACTCAGAGTTAAGGCATTACAGATTTATGAGAAGAAGCTGGTATTGTGGCTCAGTGGTAGGGCGCTTGCCTAGCACGCGTAAAGCACTGGATTTGATCCTCAGTACCACATATAAATAAATAAAATAAAGGTATTGTGTCCATCTAAAACTAAATATATATATATATATTAGACTGAGAGAGGATGAATTGTTGACCATTTTGTAATAGTCGGTTTATCAGTTGTCCAAGCACCTTTTATAGTATATTTCATTCTTACGCCAATGAAACAATGTCATCTATCAAATTTCGGTAAAAAAAAAACAAGGAATACATATGTATATATCTATTGATGTACTTTCTATTCTTTCCATATCTAAAACTATTCTCACACTATCTTGTTTATTTGAAAAATGTCTTGATGTTGGAAACAAGTAGTTCCTCTGCTTCGTTCTTTTGAAACCATTTTGTCTTTTGTATTGGTTTAAAGAAAATAGAAGGAATAGAAATCTATAGATTAAAAGACACAAAAGAGATTAAGTTTTTTAATGGGCAGTAATGCCTAGGGATACATATTGGGTGACAAAGATATTTTTTTAAAAATAAGGAAGCAGGGGCTAGAGTTATGACTTAGTGGTAGAGCAGTTGCCTAGCATGCATGAGGCACTGGGTTCAATTCTCAGCACCGCATATAAATTAATAAAATAAAGGTCCATTGACAACTACGAAAATATTTAAAAAAAAAAACAAAAACGGAAGCAATGATAAGAGTCAGGATTATTTTTACTTGGTCACTTCTGGCTAAGGTTGTCAGGTTTAACCAAACAAAACCAGAAAACTAGGACAGCCAAATTCCCAGTTAAATTTGAATTTCAAATTAAGTGATAATTTTTTAGTATGTTCTAACATACTTGTTTATGTGAAATTCAAATTTAATTGGACCTCCTGTATTACATTTGGCAAAGCATGATTTTGTTCAAGATGGTGGTTTACCTGCCCCAACCCTCCCTGTAACTAGAGGTGGTCATGGGTCCCCGTATGGACCAAAGCAATTTAAATAGAGGTCATTGGGCAGGGCTTTGGAAAGCTGGTGGAGCCCGCAGATACCCTTCCACTTTTGTAGGCAGGGTAACTGGAGTTACGCAGCTATCTTCTACCATGAGGTGACCTGAAGATGAAGACATATGCTAAGGACAGTGAGGCAGAGGAAAGGAGGACCCAGGTCCCCCCTGAAGTCCTGGAGCTCCCACTTCTGTCAGGTTTCGTTATCAGAATTTTACCATTTCATAAGATAACAATTTCTTCTTTTACTGTATTCTGGGACACATTAAATAACATCAGGATTATTTGCTCCTTTGAGGTTAGGAAGAATTCCTGTAGAATCTATCTGGGCCTGTTTTGAAAGTGGAGAATGAAAGGGAATGTTGTTTGGTGAGTATTTCCTCTGTAATTCTTGGTTTGGTTTTCTCTTTTACCTGAAATTTTGGTAAAATACATTTTTCTAGGAAATTATTTTATTTTATGGTATGCCTTTTAAAAAAATATTTTTGTAGTTGTAGATGGACATCATGTCTTTGTCTTATTTTTATGCAGTGCTGAGGATCAAACCCAGTATCTCACATGTGCTAGGCAAGCGCTCTACCACTGAGCCACAACCCCAGCCCCTTGTTTTATTTTAATTTATTCTATTTTAGGTGGTACT
Source organism: Sciurus carolinensis (assembly GCF_902686445.1). Taxonomy (NCBI): domain Eukaryota; kingdom Metazoa; phylum Chordata; class Mammalia; order Rodentia; family Sciuridae; genus Sciurus; species Sciurus carolinensis. The sequence goes on along the minus strand of NC_062229.1, from coordinate 51,124,805 downwards.
GGGAATTGAACTCAAAGCACTCTATTGCTGAGTTATATAACCAGACCTTTTTGTTTTTGTAATTTAATTTTTTATTTTTTAAATTTTTTAAGGCTGGTCTCAAAGTTACAATCCTCCTGCCTCAGTCTCCCGAGGAGCTAGGGTTACAGACATGCACCATCACACCAAGCTAAAGGAAGGAAACTTGTAATAAAAGGAGAGATATTGTATGTTTCCGCATTAGCACCAACCCCATATCCATCTGGAAATGGAAAACAGAATGGCAATGACCAAGAACTCTTGGGGAGAGGGAAATGAGGAGCTGTTGGTTCACCAGGTATGGAGCCTTTCCCAGTTGCAGATGAGTGTTCTGGAGATGGGCCTCAGACACGTGAACAGCCTGGAGGAGACTGGGCTGCATATGACATAGAATTGGGATGCAGATCTTTGGCTTGGAGGAATGTTAGTCAGGCCTGGCTTTTAACCAGGTCTAATTGGGATAATCTCTTTTGATTAACCAAATTAACTGACTTGAGACTTTTAACTGCACATGTGAAATCACTCCACCTTTACCATACTCATTGACTAGAAGCAAAGCAGTTTCCACCTACACTCAAGGAAAGGTTGATAGGAGGAGTCCCCGCAGGTGTGGCCAGCACACATTTTGTTTTCCTCCTTCTTGTAAGAAATGTCCCATTATACGTATGCTGGAGGTTGGTCACCTGTCTTCCTCACCTGGCATTTTCTCTACAATTCTATATTCCCATTCTTGTTGCTCACTTTTCTAATTCCTGAACCCCTTTCACTGTATTTACAGTATCATCTGATTACTTTGTGCTACTTTCATATTTGCCTTATTTTCTTTGTTTGAGCTCTGCCAGATGACACGGCACTTCCCCTTCCCCATCTCTTCCTCTCCTTCCCTTGCCCTTTTTCCTCTCTCTTGACACTTGTTATGGTTTGAATGTGAGGTGTCCCCCAAAAGCTCATGTGTGAGACAATGCAAGAAGATTCAGAGAAGAAATGATTGGGTTACAAGAGCCTTTACACAGTGAATTGATCACCTGCTGAGATTAATCGAGTGATAACTGAAGGCAGGTGGGGTGTGGCTTTGGGGTATATATTTGTATCTGGCTAGTAGAGATGTCTTTCTCTGCTTTCTGATCATCATCTAGGCCACTTCCCCTGCCACACACTTCTGTCGTGATGTTTTGTGGTTTCTGGAGTTGGCTGTCTAAATTGGTTAGGGCTGGAGTTGCTAAAGTCTCTCCTACTGGTGTTGTGGAAACGACAGGATGGCACTCAGAAAGTAGGAGAAAACAAACTTTATTTTATGCCGGCAGGCCCAGACAAGATTAGTACTGCAGAATTCTGAGCCCTGATCCATAGTTTCTCACAATATTTATAGGTTATTTGATGTCATCTTAGACCCATCCTATCATTGGGGCTTTCTCTCTCTCTCTCTCTCTCTTTTTTTTTTTTAATTTCCTAATCTAAGTGGCTGAAGGCCTGTGCAGGGTCTCTAACATAAAGCATGTGTTGTGCCAAAGGCTCGAGACCCCACAAAGACCACCAGAGATCACGATCAATGCAAGCAACAAAGAGTCATTTATTAGCAAGCTCGAGCCTGGTCCTATGTGCACTCGGAAACTGGTGATGCTAAGAGGCCCGGAACCCTCGTTTAGCAGGGTTTATATAATGAAAGGCAAGCAGTTATACAGTGTTCTTTCTAATTGGTTAACATATAAAATTGTAAAGCATGTTATCTTAAGTTCTGGGTTACCCTGACCTCCGAGAGGAGGGTTGTCGTTAGCAAGGTTTGCTCTTGGGTCAGCCCCCTGGCCTTCACAGATAAGATAGGAGACGAAAATTCTTTGCCACTTTTACAAGGGGTTGAGGGCAGTTTGGGAAGCGCCTGTGTTTACACAGAGCCCTGTGTTTACACAGGTGCGGGCTCCCTCTATCTTTACACATGTTCACAGAGCAGATAAGAAGAAACAGCTCTTTTCACAGACATCTATTACATTTGAGGAGGAGTTATCAGGCTCTTAGGATAGTTATTGACAATGTAAAAGGTAGGGACCCATGGTGAATTAGGATTCTTGGAGAAAGGCTAAGAGAGGGGAGGGGAACTGACCCCTTTCCCAGGCATTGGACTCTTACCATAACATTTTTGTAATTTCATTTCACAACCAGGTCTGGTTTTGCCATCACACTGGTATGTTGGAGACCACTGATAATCCATAGTGTGAACTGTCTAAAGAGATTTGTGAAGTAAATGCATTTGATGCTCCCAATTTGCCACTTGTAAAAAGCAAGTTTAGTGATTCTATAAATGATACCTTTGAACAGTTCTGGAAAACTAAGAAATATGATGATATTGGTTGGTTGCTTCTGGCTTTACTGGACAAAGTAACAAAGGAGAATGATGAGCTCAAGAAATTCGGTTTCTCAGTTGCAGATGTGCGTAACTGATCTGAAAGGTGCTAAGTGTGCTCTGAAGGAGAATCTTCTTTCTTACAGCTCCAGGACTGAGGTTGCTGAAAACCAAACACAAACCCTCATCCTACAGTTGGCTGAATTAAGACGAAAATTTTAACTCTCACTCTCGAAAGGTGTCTGCAGTTAGAGTGAGGGTACTGCTTGGAAAAGAATAGGATCCTGTAAATTGGGATGGCCACAAGTATAAGAGGAGCCTAAAAGGGCTGGGGCCATTGAACTCCCATTTTTTTTTATAAATTCTTTTTAGGTATAGGTGGTGACAGTACCTTTATCTTATTTATTTATATGTGGTGCTGAGGATTGAACCCAGTGCCTCACACGTGCTAGGTGTGCTAGGCCAACACTCTGCCGCTGAGCCACAACCCCTGCCCAGAATTCCCATATTCTGATGAGTTTATTTTGCCAGAAGTTGTTGAGTCCCCACCCTTAGACATGACTGAGGTATCCTTATCCCCACCCTCTGTGGCATTGGCTTCTGCACCCCGCTGGAGGGAACAATCCTGCTTTGTCTATAGAAACAGTAACAATCTTCTGAGGTTTAGTTGCTCAGCATGAAAATGTTGATACTCCTCAGGACCCACCCTCACCACCCACTTTTACCTCCAGGCCTATAACTAGATCCAAATCTAAGCAGGCCTCTAGAGGTGAGGTACAGAGTGTGACCCACGAGGAGGGGAGGAGGAGGGATGTTACACTCTGAAGGAACTTCTTCAATTTTCTGATTCATAAAAGGTCTGGGGAACATGTGTGGGAATGAATTTTAAGGGTGTGGGATAATGATGGAAGGAACATAAAATTAGATCAGGCTGAACTTACTGATATTGGCTCATTAAGCAGAGATCCTAGATTTAATGTAATAGCTCGCAGTGTTAAAAAAGCTACCAATAGTTTGGATGATTAGTTGAAGTATAGATCCAAAGATGACCTGCTGTTAATGAGCTGGAAATACCTGACATCCCTTGGCTTACTGTTGATGAAGGAATTCAGAGGCTCAGAGAGATTGGAATGCTGGCATGGATCTGTCACGTAGGACCTTCTCCTCCATACTGGGAGTGTCCAAAAGATGTGCCTTTTACCAAAGTATAAGGAACAAATTTGTGAGGGGAGCACCAGTATCCCTGAAGAGCTCTGCATGCCAGACCTTACTGTGGGAGCTGCGGTCCATCAATTGGGAGACTTAAATGCAATGGGAATGATTGAATCTCGGGGAGGAAGGGGCCAAGTGGCAGCCCTCAATCACCAAAGACAGGGTGGTCATAGTTACCATAATAGACAGCAGAGGGTAAGAAATAGACAGAATGTTCGGGTGTTTCTAGAAGCCAAATAGATGGGAAACTCACCAAATTCTTACAAGCAGAATAATCCCAGAGCAAATGTACAAAAGTCTGCCCTAGATCATAACAGTGGAGAATCATGGCTTCTCAACCACTTCCCAGATTTGAGTCAATTTACAGATGCAGAACCCCTTGAATGAAGGGAAGGCCAGGTCCCCTGGAGGAAGGACCCTCATATAGTACAAAAAATCTTTCCTGTTAATCTTTCTCTCATCCTTCCCCAAAGGGACCTAAGGTCTTTTACCAGGGCAGCTGTACATTGGAGAAAAGGCAATGATCAGACCTTTCAGGGACTATTAGACACAGACTCTGAATTGACATTGATGTCGCTGTGGACCTTCTATAAAAATAGGGGCTTATGGAGGTCAGGTGATCTATGGAGTTTTGGCCAAGGTCTGATTCACAGTGGATGCAGTGGGCCCCCAAACTCATCCTGTGGTTATTTCCCCAGTTGTGGAATGTTTAATCAGGATAGTTTATTTAGCACTTGGGAAAACTCCCACATTGGTTCTCTAACATGTGGCGTGAAGGCTATTATGATGGAAAAGGCTAAATGGAAGCCTCTGGTGTTGCAGGAGACAGACTGGTCAAGAAATAGCAAGCAGCACTCAGAGAGGAGAACTCCAAACTTCACGCTGGCAGGCCAAGAGGAAAACAAAAACTCCAAATTCAGAGCCCTGATGCACAGTTTCTGACAATATTTATAGGTTGTTTGACGTCCTCTTAGACCCATCCTATCATTGGGACTTTTGCTCTTTTTAAAAATAATTCCTAATCTTTGCGACTGAAGTCCTTGTGCAGGGTCTCCAACAAAGCATGTTCTCAGAAACAGATAAGAACAGCTCCTCTCACAGTCATCTTTTACATTTCAGGAGTGAGTAGTCTTAGGGCAGTTATTGACAATCCAAAAGGTAGGGACCCATGGTGAACTAGGCTTCCTGGAGAAACGCAGAGAGAGAGAAGTGGAACTGACCCCTTCCACAGACACAGATCTCTTACCATAATGGTTTTGTAATTTCATTTGTAATTTCACAACCAGGTCTGGTTTTGCCACCACACTGGAGTTGCCTATACCTGGGAAAATAGCAAATCAAAAGCAATACTCTGTCCCAGGAGGGATTGCAGAGATTAGTGCCACCATCAGGGACTTGAAGGATGCAGCCGTGGTGATTCACACAACATCCCCATTTAACTCTCTTTGTCCAGAGTGCTTCTCCAAGACGGATGATGGGTCTTGGAATGGTTGATTATTGTAAACTTAATCAGGTGGTGACTCCAATTGCAGCTGCTATACCAGGTATGGTTTCTTGGCTTGAACAGATTAATACATTTCCTGGTACCTGGTTTGCAGCTATTGATTTGGCAAATGCTTTTCTCCCCATCCCTTTACATAAGGACCACCAGAAGCAATTTGCTTTCAGCTGGCATGGCCAGCAATATGCCTTCACTGTCCTTGCCGAGGGATATGTCAACTCTCCAGCACTGTGTCACAGCTTAGTTCACAGAGATCTTGATCACCTTCCTCTTCCACAATGTATTACACTGATCCATTATATCAGTGACATTATGTTATTGGACCAACTGAGCAAGACATAGCAACCACTCTGAATTGGTAGTGGAACATCTGCATATCAGAAGATGGCAAATAAATCCCACTAAAATTCAAGGGCCTTCAACTTCAGTAAAGTTTCTAGGAGTCCAGTGGTGTGTGACCTGCTGAGATATCCCTTCTAAGGTAAAGGATAAGTTTTTGCATTTGGCCCCTCCTGCAAATAAGAAAGAAGCACAACACCTTGTGGGCCTATTTGGATTTTGGAGGCAGGACATTCTTCACTTGGTTGTGTTACTTCAGCCCATCTACCTAGTGTCTAGAAAAGTTTCTTGTTCTGAATGGGATCTGGAACAGGAGAAGACTCTGCCACAGGTCCAGGCTGCTGTGTAGGCTGCTCTGCCACTTGGGCCATATGACCTGGCAGACCCAATGGGATTCGAGGTGTCAGTGGCAGATAGGGACACTGGAGCCTTTGGCAGGCCCCCATAAGTGAATCACAAAGGAGCCATTGGGATTTTGGAGCAAGGTCCTGATATCATCTTCAGACAAGTACTCTCCCTTTGAGAAACAGCCTGCTGCTGGGCCTTAGTGGAAACTGAATGCTTCACCATGGGGCACCATGTTGCTCTGCAACCTGAGCTTCCCATCATGATCTGGATGTTGTCTGACCCACCAAGCCATGGAGTCGGACATACACAGCAGCACTATCATCAAGTGGAAGTGGTACATACATGATTGGGGGTGGCAGGACCGAAAGGCACAAGTAGGTTGCATGAAGAAATGACCCAAATGCCCATGGTTCCTACTCCTTCTGCAGTGCCTTCTGCCCCTCAGCATGAACCTGTGGCTTCACGGGGTGTACCTTATGATCAATTAATGAAGGAAGAGAAGACTAGGGCCTGGTTTACAGACAGTTCTGCACAGTACCACCTGGAAGCGGACAGCTGCAGCACTGCTGCCCCTTTCTGGAACAATGCTGAAGGACAGTGGCGAAGGGAAATCTTCACAATGGGTGGAACTTTGGGCAAGTGCATCTGATTGTGCATTTTGCCTGGAAGGAAAAATGGCCAGATGTATGATTATGTACTGATTCAGGGGTCGTAGCCAATGGTTTGACTGACTGGTCAGGAACCTAGGAAGAATATAATTAGAAAATTGTTGACAAAGACATCTGGGGAAGAGGCATATGGATAGATCTCTCTGATTAGGCAAAGGATGTGAATCTATTTGTGTCTCATGTAAATGTCCACCAAAAAGTGACCTCAGCGGAGGAGGAATAGGACGACCCAATCTGTAGATATCAGTCAATCTCTTTCCCCAGCCACCCCTGTCATTGCCCAATGGGCTCATGAACAAAGTTGTCACAGTGGCAGGGATGGCGGTTATGCCTGAACTCAGCAGCATGGACTTCTACTCACCAAGGCCAATCTGGCTGTCACCACTGCTGAGCGCCCAGTGTGCCAGCAGCAGAGACCGACCCTAAGCTCCGGATATGGCGTCATTCCCCAGGGAGACTTACAGCCTCCAGCTTTACTTATTTTTGGTAGGGCTGACAAGTATACATCTTAAGTTACATTAAAAACAAAAGACAAAAACACTGGTTTTCCTTTTAAGTGTCCATGTAGGACTGTGCTTAGGCTATTCTTTCCTGCCAGGTGTTAGTCAAAACCAAGTTGGTCAAAACTGATCTTGTTCCTATCTACTCTTAAGAGTCAGCTGAGAGTCCTCAGAATCACTCTTGGGGATGTGTGCGAAGCCTCTTGGCTCCTTTAATTTTCCTCTACCAGTGGTGCCATCTGCCAGGATGGGTCAGGGTCTTGCTGACCATACCTGGCTTCTCTTGGAAGTCTCTCCAATGACTCTCCTCTTTGCAGAATGTGCACTGATTGTCTTCCTATTCTCTGTAGAGGGTCCTCTCAGTCTCCCCGATGGGCAGATTGGGTGACTCACCAGAGTTGCAGGGCCCAGAGAGGGGTCCTGTCATTCTCTGGATCCTGGCTGACCGTAGAGGGCAAGGGCCAAAATGTTGACTGCTTTTTCCTTGGCCCTTTTACTTCCTTGTCTTTGGTCTCCAAATTTTTGGTTTTAAACATCTGGCAGGCCAGTTTCATCACAGGTTATAACTTCTATATCTATAATTTTACAGATCCCTCTTTCATTTAACTGGGGTCAGTATTAGTACTGGAAGTCAGCATTGTATATTATCCATCCTGCAGGTGGTAGCTTATTATCTCTAACTGACCAAGTTGGTTTTATTAGAGGCAGTACCCTCTATTTGCAGGAGGTTTATATGGGAAGTGAACAAGCCATGCTGTATCAACAGGTACTTTCTCTCAACCCTTCTTGCTTTTATGTTTGCTTTTGAAAAATCTGTTGTTCAAATCACCGTATCTTTTTTTTTTTTTTTTTTTTTTGGGTGCTGGGGATCGAACCCAGGGCCTTGTGCAAATCACCATATCTTCATAGATAATCTCTTTTCCTTCTAGTTGCTTCTAAAGTGTTTTTTTTTTCTTAAAATATTTAGAATTCAGATCTTATGATGTGTAGGTGTAGTTTTTGTTTTGTTTTCGGTTATCTTAAATTTTTGACTTTCTGCATTTCACTGATAAAATTCTCAGCCTTTATTCCTTCACATACTTATCATTTTCTGTGTTTTTTCCTTGTGAAATCCCTATTAGAAATATAATAGAGAACATCATGTCTATCTTCCATGTTTTTTTCATTTTTGTCATCTCTCTGGTACATTTTAAACACGTTTTTTTGCTCTTATTCCCATGCTACAGAAATCTCTGCATCTGATTTTATTTGCCAACAACTTATTCTTTTATCTGTTTTAGATTCCACTGAGTAGTTCTTCAGTTGTCTTCAGTGTATTTATTTGATAATTCACACTAATACTGCAGTCATCTGACTTTGGTGGGTGTGTCTGATTTTGCTGTATTCTGTTGTTTCTCTTGCATGATGACTTTTTTCCGTGTGTGTGTATGTATGTGTGTGTGTGTGTGTATGTGTGTGTTAAACTTTTGAATTGTGAAATTATGTTTACCTGGACACTAATTGTGGGACTCCTGAGTGGCCTGGGTTGAAGACGACGTGGACTGGCTTGAGTATTAACATCTCACAAGACCACTTTGTCCCATAGCACAAGAAATAAAAGCAACAATCAATAACTGGGATAGATTCAAACTAAAAAGCTTTCTCTCAGCAAAGGAAACTGTCAGCAACGTGAAGAGAGAGCCTACAGAGTGGGAGAAAATCTTTGCCACTCATACTTCAGATAGAGCACTAATTTCCAGAATCTATAAAGAACTCAAAAAACTCGACACCAAGAATGCAAATAACCCAATCAACAAATGGGCTAAGGAAATGAACAGACACTTCACAGAAGATCTACAAGCAATCAACAGATATATGAAAAAATGTTCAACATCTCTAGAAATCAGAGAAATGCAAATCAAAACTACCCTAAGATTCTATCTCACCCCAATTAGAATGGCGATTATCAAGAATATAAGCAACAATAGGTGTTGGCGAGGATGTGGGGAGAAAGGTACACTCATACATTGCTGGTGGGGTTACAAATTAGTGCAGCCACTCTGGAAAGCAGTGTGGAGATTCCTCAGAAAGCTTGGAATGGAACTACCATTTGACCCAGCTATCCCACTCCTCAGCCTATACCCAAAGGACTTAAAATCAACATACTACAGAGATACAGCCACATCAATGTTCATAGCTGCTCAATTCACAATAGCCAGATTGTGGAACCAACCTAGATGCCCTTCAATTGATGAATGGATAAAGAAACCATGGAATATATATACAATGGAATATTACTCAGGCATAAAGAATAAAATAATTATGGCATTTTCAGGCAAATGGATGAAATTGGAGAATATCATGTTAAGTGAGATAAGCCAATCTCAAAAATCCAAAAGATGAATGATCTCGCCAATAAGCGGATGATGACACATAATGGGGGGTGGGAGGGGGGCAAGAATGGAGGAAGGAGGGACTGTATAGAGGGAAAAGAGGGGTGGGAGGGGTGGGAGGGGTGGGGGGGAAGGAAAAAATAACAGAATGAATCAAACACCATTACCCTATGTAAATAGTATGATTACACAAATGGTATGCCTTTACTTCATGTACAACCAGAAACAACATGTATCCCATTTGTTTACAATAAAAATAAATTAAAAAAAGAGAGATCACTTTGTGCTCCTTTCTTATCTTGAGGATACCTGGGTCATGTGTATTGTATGAATTTGAACCCTGAATCTATATTAAGAAAAGCGTTTGTTTATGACAGTTTGGGGGATGCTTTTTTCCCCTACGCAAAGCCCAAGACGAGTATGTAGTTTCTAGGTCAGATAATTACTTTGGCAGTTGTTTGTTCCGTCCATCCTTTCAAGGAGGGAATAGTTCCTTAAGGTTTCTAGCTGTCTGTATGTGCAGAGATCTCAGTCCAACCCATAGGTTTTGTCTTCCAGCCTGTATGGCAACTAAAACCTAAACTGCTTGCATACCAAGACTGGAAAATGTGTCACAGGACAACCTCACCATTCTGGTTTCCAGTTATTTATTGAGTTGTTCTCCACTGGCTGCATCCTGAGCCTCTCCATCCCCATTTTTCATTCCTGAGTGCTGGCAGGTAAGAGCACAAGGTGATGGGACTGGATGAAGAGAGGTTGTATCCACCATACCCACATGTGTCCTCTGTTCATCCTGGTTCTTCAGTGGTGCTCCTGTCATGGCTAAGACAAACACTGAGTCTGTTAACTGACCTGGATCAAGTTTTCCCCTCCACTGTGTTTAAATACTTTCTTTACTGCTCATTTCCACTAAATATGGTAGAAACACTTTACAATCTGCCTAAACTCTATGAATTCTATTGGAGAGGCACCTGGGGAAATAAAGGTGTCATTTCTGACTTGCATCTTTTCTTGGTCTGAGGAGTCAGCCACGCTGACGTGAGTCAGTGTATGGGACACCCATGCCTTTGTCCTCTAGTCCAGTGGTTCTTCAAGCCAGACCCAGACCAGGAGCAGGAGCACCAACATCACTGAGTAACTTGTTAGAAAATGCAGATTCTTGGACTCTGCCCCAGACCTGGGTATGAGGTCCAGTGGTCTTCAGGTGACTCTGGTGCCATGCTTTCACTTAAGAACCCTTGCTGTGCTCTGGTCACCCAGAATCTCCCTCAGGAGTGTTACCCTGGCATTTCTATTTATTTCCCTTACATTGAGGACTCCAAAGGTTTGACCAATAAATTGCCCAAGTTCTTCAACATGTAGTAGGAAGGCTGAACCAGAAGCCAGGAGACCTGGTTTCCAGTCTCATTCTCACCGTGAACATAGCATTTTCCCATCTGTTTTCACTGCTTTGCATGTCAGGAAGATAAAAAGAAATAATGGATGTTGCTTGGCAAGGTGTTGCACATCTTTAATCCCAGGAGGCTGAGCAGGAGGATCACGAGCTCAACCCAGCTTCAGCAACTTAGTGAGGCTCTAAGCAACTCAGTGAGACCCTGTATCTAAATTAAATACAAAAAAGGGTTGGGGATGTGGTTCAGTGGTTAATTGCCCCTGAGTTAGAAAGGAAGGAAAGAAGGATGGATGTTAACAGTTTACATGGCATGTAAAATGCAATGTGTCGTTGGTACAAACTTTTGTTCCTATAGATTCCTTAACTCAGCCATATTTGCCTAAGCAGTGCTGTATGTCAGAGTGTAGGTGGGCACTATCACTTTTAATCCAGTCATTCTATGGAATGTACAACTATAAGAAAAGAAATTGCAATAAATTTAGAAGTCATGAATAAAAAATATAATCATTGTGGAATATGGTGAATAATAAAAGCTTTCATGAAACCAAATCTTGGAAAAGCAAATGCTTTCTTTTTTCCTTCCTTTCCTTCTTTTCATTTCTAATACTTCACCTATCTATTTATTGCTTAAGAATCGCTCTGCTTTCTACTGTCATATTTAACTAAAAAGAACAACAAAGAATCTGCTATTGTGCCACTTGGGTTTGCAATACTCAATCGATCCACAGGGTGGCAGTAGCAAACCTGTGAAATCTTGGCTGGCTCTGCTTGGGTCCTGCCTGGACAACGTGAAAAAGACCATGACTTATCCAATGTTCACGGGCAAGAGCCTTCGGTAAAATACCCCGGAATTTCAGGAAGACTTTTGCAATGTTGGGGATTGAAACCCAGGGCCTTGTACATCTTGGCAAGTGCTTTACCACTGAGCTGCATCCCCAGCCCAGGATGAAGTTTTACTTTACTTGAATTATGAAGATAATTTCCCACTTGCGAAAAAGATGACATTTAAGTTACTATTTAAAGATCCTTTGATTGCTTATTTAGTTTAAGAGAAATTATTCTTGTCAATGCAGTAGAAATTGGCCTTAAAGGCATAGTACAAAATTACTTCTGTACATCATTCTCCTTTTGAAGATAAAAACTGTGTATTTTTTTTTTTTTAAAGTGGAAGCACAATTTATCAGTTCAACCCAGAGGCTTGTAACTTACTTACCATTCCTTGTGTGCTCAGCCTTGGATTTTGACATCATCATCAGTTGCCAGACACACAAGTGTTCACACTTGACCTTTCCAACTGCGATGTCAAAAGTTTTGCTGGTGGGTGGGTCTGAACAAAGCTGTCCAAGCTAAAAATGTTCCAGAGGCCAGTCACGGACAAGCTCATGACCAGCATATTCAGATGGGAAAACCAGAAAACAAGAGGCACTTATAAAGCTTTCTGGGAAATAAAGTTCTCTTCTATCCATTCAGATTATGTAAATTAGGTGTTAATGGACATTATTTCTACTCCCTATATAAAAGAACTTAGATGAGGAAATAATAAAATTTATAAGAATAGTTTTTTTAAAATATGTTTTTTTAGTTCTTGCTGGACCTTTGTTTTATTCATTTATTTATATACAATGCCAAGGATCCAACCCAGTGCCTCACACATTTGAAGCATGCGCTCTACCACTGAGCCACAACCACAGCCCAAGAATAGTTTTTAAACTAAACTTTACAGTGTTTTCTTGGCATTGTGCCGGCTGTAACAGTAACTTAGACCATGTGGGTTCCTGATGTCTCAGCAGGTCCCTCAGGGTTTGTTCCTTAGGATTTGATATTTCCTTTGCTGCTTTTCCTTGCCTCCCTTTCCAGTCATGGGACTGTTATTCTCCCTGGCAAGTAAAGAGTGACAAGATCTTTTATTACAAAGATTAAATAGGTCTATATATAATGTTTAAACATACATACCTGCTTCTGAAATTATCTTAAGAATGACTTAATAATCATTTTATCTTATTGCAGAAAGCACTATTGTAACAGTGTGGCTTGGAAGGAAAACAGCTAATTGTCAAGATGAATCATTTTGCAAGGTAGGAAAAAATATCCCTTACGTATAAAAATATCTAGCGATTGACATGTTACCAAATTTACACAAAATAGATTTCTGTATTTTGATTTTGATTTATTTTTTCCCTAGATCAAAAGAACCTCCCTAATGAGAATTGGTGTTGGGAAAATACTTTTCCTTATGAAAAAGCTGTGGTCCTTGCAAAGATCCACTCCAGCATCTCCCCCTACCCTGTCAGTCACTTCTGTCCACTGGATTCTTCCTATTGGCATGTTGCAAGAACCTTGGCTTTTACTCTGTATGAAACGGGGAGTCATTAGAAGAGTGTGAGGAGTTTCTGTGATTGACCTAGGCTTTCCTTGGCTCTCACTGGCTTTTCTAATGAGACAGACTAGAGGAGCACAAGGGCTGTGCAGTGGGCTGTCCCATTATTTCTCTGACTCCATTTGGCATTCATTGTCCACCTTGTTTCCTTGGCCCCAGTTTCACTGCTGTGCTTGCTGCCTCAGGCCCTCTGCCAGAACTTCCTCTTCTAGAAACCTGAACGCCCTCCACTCGACCTTCAGGTCTTTGCCCAAACATCACCGTCTCATTAAGACCTTCCCCACTCACACTATTCAAAATTGTCCCCTTCTGCTCTCCCACCCTCCTTTCTCTGCCTTTATTTCTGCTTTGTGCTTATCATCATCTGACACATAGGTATTTATCTGATCATGCCTGGTCTCACCATGTGCAGCTGAGCTCCAGGAGGGAGCCTGTTCACTGTTTTATCCTCACCTGGGCCTGGCTCAGAGCCAGATGTTGCAGATGTCTGAAACAAGTGCCCTCCTGGCCCTGCCATTTCCTGGCAGTGGGTTTCAGGACATCTTGAGCCAAGAACCCCATCTCGGAGCAGAGCATGCTCACACAGGACAAGCACATCATCACCTCAGTTGTGCATCCATACAGGTCCCCCTGCAGTTCAGTCTCCTATGTCAGATGCCCTTCGATGAAGGAGACTTTGTACTGCACAAAGTCAGTGCCTTGTCAGGCCAGGCACACCTCTAATGACACTTGCTTTAGGATCCAGGTCCTAACCATCCCTAAAGATGGATCATTTGCTTGATTTCCAAAAATCCCTGACTCCAGAGTTCCTTGTGTCATGAGCTACCTGTGCCTAGTGTCGGGGCTGCTCTGCCCGCTCCAGTCCTGCCACTTTAAAATTGAGCACCCCCCACTTCTGCTGCCTGCTGAGCCCTTCAAAGTCTTTGCCCCGCTCAGTTTGTTTTTTTCCTGAGACATGTGTGATGCCAAATAGAGGGCAAGCCAGCATTTGCAGCTCTGGTTAAAATGTCTCCTGGTGCACCACTGTTTGGGAAGAGCAAACTGTCATACCTATTTTTATTATAATTACTCATTCTCTCCTACCTTATTAAGCCTGCCATCTTTCAAGCATGAATACCTGGTTAAAATCCATATAACCTCTTATTATCAACCTACCTTTGTTCCCGCACAGATGATTGCCACTTACTGCTGTCCTACCAGGCTGGCTCCTTTTTGTAAATAATATAAATTTTATTTTCTCAAAATAGAAATAAATGTGATATCTTGCTGGTTTGGCAGTTGCCTTTTCTTGCTGGATTGCAAATTTTAAAATTTCTTTCTTTTGTACTGGGGATTGAATCCAGGGGCACTTTACTACTAAGCTACATCCCTAGTCCTTTTTAAAATATTTTCATTTTGAGACAGGGTCTTGCTATGTTCCCGAGAGTCTCACAAAGTTGCTGAGACTGGCCTTGAATTTGTGATCTTCCTGTCTCAGTCTCCCAAGTTGCTGGGATGGATTATAGGCATGCACCACAGTGCCCAGCTGCTGAAAACGAATTTCTTAAAATGTTCTGTGTCTCCAAATGAGTGGTACAGAACTCTCAGTTGAGAAAGGGGGAGCCTATGAATGTCACTATGACCTGCCACCACCAGGGACTAGCTCATGCACCTCCACCCCAGCCTCAGTTTCCATATCTCCTGGTGAGGCCATTACCTTACACTTTAAAAATACTGTCAATATAACTTTGAAGATGAAAGTTCTCTCCAGAGCCACTCCCTACTATCATCATTGTGACAGCAGAGATGGAATAGAAAATAGATTTTTGATACATTTTAAATGATTTCTTCCTTGTCTTTAGGGACAAAATTCAGATATCAATTATACTTTTGTTTCTACTAAAAAACTCAAAGACTCGTTGTACTTATCCTAAAACATTGTTGACAGTGTCCCAGATGAATGGCATCAAATCCTCGCATTTGGTGTTTGGATGGTACATTTATTCCCTGGGGAAAGAAGTAACAGTTTGAGATGGGGCAGGGGTGGGAGGGAGAGTGCTTCTCATCCTGAGGAGTATTTGATTTTGCAAGGATTCTGAATGAGGATCCCTATTCTTATCTTGTTTCTGAAAAATAATTATGGTTTGTTTCTGGAACTTTGGATTAAAAAAAAAAAAAAAAAAAAAGACATTTACAGCCTGGGGAGTTTGTTCTCAAAGGCACACACTAGAGTTAGGAGGTGGGGTTTGGACAGGGTGTTACTTCCTTTTTAAAGGGCAGCAGTATGATTCCTTGATTTGTCTTTGTTATCTTGATGTTTAATTTGGATTCCTGAGCAGTTGGTCAGCCCCTGCCTATCTCCACAGGGCAGGTGGCCTGGCCATGGCACACCACCTGGTCAACCCATGTGCTGGGGTAGGGGCTAGAGCTGGGAGGCCAGGCTGATTATCAAGACAGAATTAGACTGTTCCCTCTAAAATGTTTAGTACTGCTCACTATTAGAAGTAAACATTCCTATTCTTTTTTTTTTTTTTTTTTTTTGCAGTGCTAGGGATCAAACCCAGGGCTTTGTGCTTTCAAGGCAAGCACTCTACCAACTGAGCTACACCCCCAGCCCACAACATTACTCTTCTTGAAGGAGTGGGGAAACAGAAATATCATTCATGTCTAGTCTCTTATGGTAGGAACTACAAAGTAGAGTTTACTTCTTTGAACATTCCAGTTCATTTTCTAGAAAATTCTATTTGATTATTACATTTTTAAAGGATTTTATTTCCAAGTGGATATGTGTGTGCGTTTTCTTTCTTTCCTTTGCAGTACTGGGAACTGAACTCAGAGGTACTCTACCAGAAAGCCACATCCCTAGCACTTTTTATTTTTTATTTTGAGATAGGGTCTCAACTAAGTTGCCCAGGCTGGCCTCCAACTTGGGATCCTCTTGCCTCAGCCTCCCGGGTTGCTGGGATTACAGGAGTGCACCACTGCTCCTGACACAAGTATGTTTTGAGCAAGAGATTTGGAGTCACAGAGACAAATACTGAGAAAGTGATGATGTGCAACAGCACTTCTTAAGTCAAGAAGGAAGACAGAGCTGTGCCTTGATTAGGAGACTGCTTCTTGCCTATCTGTAACGGAGAGTACAAGTGGCATTTAAGTAGAAGCCTGCAGTTCCTTGGCCCCAAATAATGTGCTAACTAAAGGGAGCATTTTCCATTGTATTCATTACTACCCAAAGGGAGAATTTTAATCCTTCTGGTTTTTATGGCTAGGAAAGCAGAGCTATATTATCAGGATCATCATGACAATCATAGCTGCTATATATATTTGTACAGAGGGCAGGAGGTGGAGTATGAAATACGTCACAGAATTATATCCGATAAACAGAATAGTTACTATTACTTAAAATTTAAGCGCACAGCTAGGAAAGTAGTGACGCATACAGCCTTGCTGAACACTGGGTAAGAAAATCATGGCAAACATCAAGTCTGTTTTGGAAATGTTCTAAAATGAGATTGTGAACACAGCCATTTTAAACGTAGCTTAGTACGTGTTTGGAAAGAAACACGTTCATCAGGAACATGAAGCAAACTCTGAGCTGCAATGTCATGTGGGTGAGTTTAATTACTGGGACTAATAAATCACAGCTGCAAACGTTAGATTCTTGGCGGGATTCCTTACTCAGCTGTTTTCCCCTTGCCCAGTTACATTCCAGATTTACGGCCTGCATCTTGTCTGGAGCCAGGAGGAAGCTTGCTCTTTTCCTCTTCGTCTGTTATGCAGCTGCCCTGGGAGACCAGGCCGGGGAGTACTGCGTGGCTGACTGTCAGAGGGCTGTTATTACGTGGCGGCCGTGTATGAGCACCAGTCGGTCTTGAGTCCCAACCCCCTCGCTCTCACCAGCCGCCAGCAGGCCTTGGAGCTCATGAACCAGAACCTCGACATCTATGAACAGCAAGTGATGACTGCGGCCCAGAAGGCAAGAAATGCTCCTCCGTTATGACCCGGGCTCCTCTCATAGGACAGAATGAAGTGTGCTTTGACCCTGGAGCAGTGGTTGGGTGACCATAGGCTTCCTATGACCTCTGTGGAAATCAGCCCAGAAAGTAAGCCTGAGTTGACTTAGGTGGTTTGAGTCTTGTTAGGAATGCAGAATTTCAGGCCCTACCAGGTCAAAATCTGCATTTTAGCAAGATCCTCGCGCAATGCTTTTGTCCCTCAAGTTTGAGAAGCCCTGGACTAAGTCACAGGTTTTCCATGTGACTGTGCGCCAGAATCCTGGGGCCAGCTGTAAACAAGCGTGGGTGCCTGGGCTACTGAGAATCTGCTATAATCGGTCTGGATGGGGTGTGGTGTGGGCATTGGGATTTATTTATTTGTTTATTTATTTATTGTAATTTTTTGCAGTACTGGGGGATTGAATCTGGGGTACTTTACCTCTGAGTTATATCCCCCGCCTTACCCCCACCCTTTTTTTTTTTTTTCAATTTTTGAGACAGGGTCTCACTAAATTGCACAGGCCTTCAACTTATGATCCTTCCACCTCATGAACCTCATGAGTAGCTGGCATGAGCCAGCATGGCCCCTGGGATTTTATTTTATTTTTTTAGTCTCTCCAGGGGATTCTCCTATGCAGAAAAATTTGAAAATTATTGAGTATGATGAACTCGCACACTCTTGAGGCTTTCACAGCTTACCTGGGATAGTCAAATGTCCAAAGAACTGCCACTTGCTGCCTGCAGATTATTTGGGGCTCACTTCATCTCTTGTGCCAAACTAGGAACAGTCTGAAACTTTTGCCCAGACAGAACCAACTCCAAGACAAAGGCAGGTCAGTGCGTCTTTGTAAAGGCTTCCTGTTGGCTTTATTTCCTCTCCTGCCAGGAAGCCTAAGGATGGAGGAGAGGCGCCCCATAGGGCAGAGGGGAAATATTGGTGTCAGAAGTAAGCAGACGCCTGCTGGGGAACCCATAACTGAAGGAGCCCAGCTGCTTGAGGACCCCCTGCCCCGCCTCCAGGGGAAGTCCGCCCCTGTGCTGGCGCACACAGACGTATGTGGTGTGTATACACAGCTGGTGCTGGAAGGGAGCTTCCGATGGGTGACACGCTGCTCTTTTGTCCCAACTGACTACTTTCTCCTTGAACACCCTTGGGGCCCAGAACTCACTGTTCACAGGCCCACGTGTGCAGTGGTGGGAACTTCTGGATAGGCCTTCCTTTCAGTGAGCACTGTAATGGCCACCCTGTAACTGCCACCACAGTTCTGTCCTGGAACTCAAGAGCCCAAGTCCCTTACCACAGTGCACCTTCTGCACACTTGGAGGCTGGCTGCCATGGCCCCCTGCATCTCGCCCTGTTCATTGGGGGATGCCAATTCCAGTCCTTCTGCCAGAGATTTTCCAGGTTTCGCCTGTGTTCAGGGCTGAGTGCCACCCTCCGGGCTGGCTGAAGGGACAGGCTGCAGGACACTTGCCCCTCTCATTCCAGACCTTGACTTCTCACTGTGGATTCACAGAGCCCTTGCAGTCAACTAAAACTCCTGTGCCCTTCTTCACACAGACACCGTCTGCCACTACCTCCCGTACTTAGGAAGCTATTCACTGAGCCCGGAGCAAGACTTCACATTAATGTCATTAAATGTCATCATTCCAGCCTGAAGGGTGATTTAGGGATCTTTACTTGACCTCCCGCATATCAGTTTCCTGCACGTCATTCACACATTTGGTCATTTATGTCTCTGCTGAAGTCAGTGTGAAAAAAAAAAAAAAAAAATCCCAGCTGTGCCCACAGACCTCCTGCTGCCAGCATTCCCTGGGTGGAGGTGTTTGCTGCACTGTGCTGAATCCAGCACCTCAGTTTTACCCCCTCTTGCTTCTCCATCCTGTTCCCAGGACAATCCTGAGACATTCAGCACATGCCACCCTGAAATCCAGAGACTGTGACCAGAGAATCCCCAGCTTTCCAGTTTTAATGGAAACACGTAGCATGGTTTTGAGGAACCTGCACAGGCTACAAGACACCATTCCATTATTAGCGCTCCAAGAGCGGGGGTGGAGCTGACCACAGGATCCCTCTGGGGCTCACTGGTGCTCAGCTGCTCTGCATGGCTACGTACGTGCATTTAAAGCAGCTGCTTTGACACCTGATGGGGAGCATGTGTCAGAGTTGTCCATCAGACTTGTCTAATGGCAGAGGCTTCTAAACAAGCCTCTTGAGAAGCGTTTCTCTCTTGGCAGAGGCACTCATGAGGAAAAAAGGAGTTTACAGACGATTAGGCCAGTTAGGCTCTTGGGTTGGTGACCTTCGTTCCTCAGAAGGAATTCTTGATCTCAGCAAAGGCTATCGGAAAATGGCTGGTGGTGTTCATCAGGAGTGCTGACAGCTTGTCACATCAGACCCAAAATTTCTCCCAGCTGAGGCGTGGTTCCCAGCCTCATTTCTGGCTGGAAAGTGGTTAGGGAATGCAATTTAATTTTCATATTAATCAAATATGTATACATGAATCCATTAGGAACCATCCAGTGCTCTCAGAGTTTTGATTTTCATTAAAGAAAATATCTATAAATTTCAAAACGTTAAAAGCATGCCTTTTTTTTTTTTTTAATTTTTGGTACTGGGGATTGAACCCAGGGGTACTCTACCACTGAGCTACATTCCTAGTCATTCTTTTTATTTTGAGATAGGGTATCACTAAGTTGCAGAGGCTGGCCTCACATATGATCCTCCTGCCTTGGCCTCCCAAGTTGCTGGGATTACACAGTGTGTGCCACCATACCCAGCAAAAGCATGACTGCAAATATAAATGAACCAAGTATTTATTTAACTCATTAGCTAATGAAGGAACCAGTAACATGGTAAAGCTGGCTCAAAAGAGAATTTGAGGAATGGAAATGTGTCTATCAGCAGCCCACTGAATAGTGAAATGAATTTGCTAATAGATATAAAACTAAGTAATATCCTATAGGAGACAATATAATTATAATCTTTGGGAAGATCTTTTAAATAACAGTGGTATATTCTCTAGATAAATAATCCTTAAGTGATCCTGTTAATCATTACTCCAGTATAATTTGGAAAGACACTCATTCTTTACCTTGCTTTACTTCCAAAAGTGCAATAATTTTTCTTTATACAGTCACCAATAAGAATGCCATGGGGTGGCCAGTCTCACTGTGCTGCAGGGGTTCTACCTTGGAATAACCTTTCTGGAAAGCTATTTGGCAATGTGTGTTAAGAACTTGAAATTGGGACTGGGGGATATAGCTTAGTGGCAGAGGGCTTGCCTACCATATGCAAGGCCTTGGGTTTGACCTACAGCACCAAAAAGGAAAAGAGAAAAACCTATAATTTTTCATAAGTATTTAACCCAGAAATTTCACTTATAAAACTTCATTCTAAAGAAATATTCAAGGATTCAAAGACTTGTGTACAAATTTCATTAAGTAAATGTTTTGAGCATGCTATATGCACATGGTCACCAGAGTTTTCTTTTATCATAAAAAGTTGGAAATGATTCAAATATCCAATAACAAAGGAGAAAGCATGGTGTCCTCTTAATGAAGTCATTACAAATGATTATAAATATGCACATATATGTGTACATATACACACGTATATATATATTATATTCTCTTTTTTTAAATTTATTTTTATTGTAAACAAACGGGATACATGTTTCTGTTTGTACATGGAATAACGGCATACCATTTTCATAATCATACATTTACATAGGGTAATGATGTTTGATTCATTCTGTTATTTTTTCCTTCCCCCCCACCCCTCCCACCCCTCTTTTCCCTCTATACAGTCCCTCCTTCCTCCATTCTTGCCCCCCTCCCACCCCCCATTATGTGTCATCATCCGCTTATCAGCGAGATCATTCATCTTTTGGATTTTTGAGATTGGCTTATCTCACTTAGCATGATATTCTCCAATTTCATCCATTTGCCTGCAAATGCCATAATTTTATTATTCTTTATAGCTGAGAAATATTCCATTATATATATATACCACAGTTTCTTTATCCATTCATCAATTGAAGGGCATCTAAGTTGGTTCCACAATCTGGCTATTGTGAATTGAGCAGCTATGAACATTGATGTGGCTGTATCTCTGTAATATGCTGATTTTAAGTCCTTTGGGTATAGGCCGAGGAGTGGGATAGCTGGGTCAAATGGTGGGTCCATTCCAAGTTTTCTAAGGAATCTCCACACTGCTTTCCAGAGTGGCTGCACTAATTTGCATCCCCACCAGCAATGTATGAGTGTACCTTTCTCCCCACATCCTCGCCAACACCTATTGTTGCTTGTATTCTTGATAATTGCCATTCTAATTGGGGTGAGACGGAATCTTAGTGTAGTTTTGATTTGCATTTCTCTTATTACTAAAGATGGTGAACATTTTTCCATATGTTTGTTGATTGCTTGTAGATCTTCTTCTGTGAAGCATCTGTTTATATCCTTAGCCACACATCCGAGGCAAGCGCTCCACCACTGAGCCATGACCCCAGCCCCACACACTTTTTTGTTTTAAACCCTCTAGGTCCTCCAGTGCCTGAGTTGCATGGTCATAAAGGGAGAGATGTTCTTGGTGACCAACCTTGGGACAAAACAGCCATGTCATAGCAATGACCCAGGGTGCCCAAATGATGGGAGATAACCAGTTTAACACAAATGTAGTTTTCAGCAATAATGGAACCCTTGTTGACCGCTACTGAAAACAACCTCTACTTCGAGGCAGCTTTTGATACCCCTCTTGAGGTGGATCGCATCACTTTTGATACCCCCTTTGCTGGCAGGTTCGGTGTCTTCACCTGCTTTGACATACTGTTCTTCGACCCTGCTGTCAGACTGCTGAGAGACCCCGAGGTGAAGCATGTGGTGTACCCAGCCGCCTGGATGAACCAGCTCCCGCTCCTGGCGGCCATCGAGATTCAGAAAGCCTTTGCCACTGCCTTTGGTGTCAACGTCCTGGCAGCCAACATCCACCACCCGTCTCTGAGGATGACAGGGAGTGGCATTCACACCCCTCTGAAGTCTTTCTGGTACCATGACATGGAAAGCCCCGAAGGTCACCTTATCATCGCCCAAGTAGCCAAAAATCCACTGGGTCTTGTTGGGACAAAGAACACAACAGGTAAAACAGACCCACCCCACAGTAAGTTTTTAAAAATCGTGTCAGGTGAGCCATACTGTGAGATGGACGCTCAGAAAGTCCTCTGTGAAGCCACCAAGTGGAACGTGGATGCTCCTCCCACCTTTCACTCTGAGATGATGTATGACAACTTCACCCTGGTCCCTGTCTGGGGAAAGGAAGGCCAGCTCCAAGTCTGTTCCAACAGCCTCTGCTGCCATTTGCTGTACGACAGGCCCACCTTGACCCAGGAGCTGTATGCCCTGGGGGCCTTTGACGGCTTTCACACTGTGCACGGCACTTACTACATTCAAGTCTGCGCCCTGGTCAAGTGTGGGGGTCTGGGCTTCCACACCTGTGGGCAGGAGATCACAGAGGCCACGGGGGTATTCGAGTTTCACCTGTGGGGGAACTTCAGCACTTCCTATATCTTTCCTCTGTTCCTGACCTCGGGGATGACCCCGCAATCCCCTGACCAGCTTGGCTGGGAGAATTGCCACTATTTTCTGAGGAAGCGTGGACTGTCCTCTGGCCTGGTGACTGAGGCTCTCTATGGGCGGCTGTATGAGAAGAGCTAGGACAAGTGGGTGGGATCTGGCTGTCACACGGCAGCCCTGCCCTCCACAGGCCACAGGGCATGTGCACCAGGACCACCTCCACCTGGGGACAGCAGCCACTTCTGTGGCACCACATCCCCTGGGGGAACGAGTGGGAGAGGCAGGTTCCCTCTTCCTCCTACACAGCAGTGCTAGAGACATTTTCTGGTATTTTCTATTAATATGTCTTTTCAAGCCAGGAAAAGAAGCTCTAGCAAATTTCTCCATACACAATTGGTTTTAAGAGCTAAAGCAAAAATAAATGTCAGTTGATATTTTACACATCCACAAAGCAGTGATTCATTTTTTTCCTTGTTAAGTGACTCCCAGATGTGTAAATATTTCACAAGCCTCGATCATTCTCTAAGGTAAGAAACAAACTCTCAGAAGCAAGAGAGAGGGCTGCTGTGGGGACCTTTTCTGTTCTGGTCAGCTGAACTCCGTCCAGGTGAAATGGCAATGCCAGAGCTACCAGCAACTCAGGAACCCAGAACTGGAAACTGCTTTTAAAAATAGAAAAGTTTTCCTCTCATCTGCTTTTCTGTCAGTAAATGAATGTGTAGGCAAGACTTGGAATAACTGGAGAGAGAGTGCAGCCCTCTGGGTGGGGAATGGAAAATGTTGAGAGGCACAGCGAGGCGGGGGTGAGTAACGATTTTTGTGCACAGCACGGCTCATCCAGGGGTTCCCCGGGCCTTGATAAACTGCATGTTTGCTTTGGGAAAGCTGTTCAACTGTGCAGAACGCAGCGACGCTGGTATAATTCCATTTGTTTGCAGTCCCACAGAGGGTCTCTCCTGTGCAGGGAGGCAAGGCACCCCATACAGATAAGTATCAAGAACTGCCCCGGAAATTAGCCCACTTTAGTCAAGCATTGAGTCACTCAGCAGGCATTTTCGGAGTGCCCATGGAGCTGCAGGGCAGGGGGCTTCACAGGAATAGTTCTAGATGCAAAACTGTATTCAGTATGGTGAAGACATTTTTAGGCCATTGATTTCTGTATGATTTGTATCCAACTTTCAAAGGCATTTTTTAAAAGGATTTTTATTCTGTGCCTCATAACTTGCAGATAATATTCTAAGTACAGAATGGATGAGCAGTCTTATTTGCCTCTTAAATATTGTAGCTATTTAGTTTTATCTCCTTTTTTTGTTTTGTTTTTTAATAGAACAGTATACACTAGAGCTGGGTATGGTGGCTCAGGCCTGTAATCCCAGCAGCTCAGGAGGCTGAGGCAGGAGGATTGCAAGTTCAAAGCCAGCCTCAGCAACTTAGTGAAAATAAAAAAATTTTTAAAAAGGGCTGGGAATTGGCTCAGTTGTTGAGAGCCCCTGAGTTCAATCCCTGGTGCAACAACAACAAAAAAGTATATGTAGAAAAATACAGACTTGTATAAAGTAAAATATGAATTTCTTTCCCCAGTCTCTGGCAGTGTAGTCTTCCAGACCCTCTTCGGTTTTTGACAGTCAAGAACACGGACGTTGGAGTCAGTTCATGTGTGTGGTCTCTCCGTTCAGTCTTCATTGGGTGGGCCTTGCCAACCTATTTAAACCTTCTTGTCGTGTTTGCTCATCTGGGAATGCATACTGACTATGCCAGCTGGGAAAGAAGCAAAGCCATCCACAGCCCCTGCAAACTCCTCCCTCAAAAATGCCGGGAATGAGTCACGTTTTCAGGAAATAAGCAGCGTGACTCAGAACTCCTAAGGAAACCTTGGGATCCCTGTTCCCTGGGAAGTTCCCCTGGAACAGGGGCAGGACCTCTCCCACAGATGGCCGTCCCCCTGCCCTCCCAGTACAGACCCTGCCAGAAGAAGTGAGCTGGCAGTCCGGATGTGGTCGTCCACAATCTATTCTGCTTCCCTGCCCCAGACCCTTGGGAGACCCAAGTATTTTAAAAATGCACATCAGTGCTTTATGTCAAGATGATTCAAATCAGCCTGAGAAAAGCCAGTCCTAAATACAGACTTGGTGCAACTACTTTACCCAAGAAGCAACTTGTAAGCACTTGCCGGATCCACATTCCAGCCAGAGTTCATAAACTGTCTCTGAGTTTCTTTTTCCTTCTCCCCTCTTTCTATTTTGAGATGGCCTCCCTACACTGCTGAGGTTCTCACTAAGTTGCTGAGGATGCCCTTGAACTTGAGATTCTCCTGCCTTGGTGTCCCAAGTCACTGGGATTACGGGTGTGTGCCACCATGCTGTGTGGGCTCCTGAGTTGCTTTTTCCTTACAATTGATAATGAACTGCTCATGAAACAAATAAGGGGAAATCAAATAATGGTGGTTAATGGTAGTAGAACAGTGATTTTTTTTTTTTTTTTTTTTTAATAATTGAAAGAAGTAGTGCCAGATGGCAGAACAAAGTAAAGGACAGGGGAAAATGAATAAAGTAAGTAATTTTCAGGGGAAAAATATACTGAAATGATGACTAATGGTTGTGACATGCATTTGTGAACTGTGATCCTGAAATTCAGGAAGCAAATGGTAATCTTGACCATAACACAGAGGCAGGAAATGAAGTGTATTTTTGGTGGAATCAGACTTGGGAGGAAGAGCTCAGTCCATGTGGTTTCTGGTTAGGTGCAGCTGTGCCTGGCTCTGAATTTTCTCACAAAGGAAGTGAGAGGCACAATGAGCAGCATTATGCTGCACTTAAAATATCTGTTCCCAGGCAGGTAAAAACTGCCCTCTTCATAGACTGTCCAGTCCCAGCGCTGGCCAGCCTCTCCAGAGGGCCAGACCTGTACATAGCCCCAACTGTGTACCTGGGCCACCCCTTATCTAACTCTGGCTACAGCACCCTGCACCAGAAGCAGGCACCTGACTTCAGTCCAGCTAACGAGGGCTGGCTGGCGGCCTGTGAGGTGAGGGGCAGGGGTGAGCCGCAACCCTGATGCCCAATGAAACCCCAAACCGCTCAAATTACCACAGAGCAAACACACAGTTGCTCAACAAAGTGGGCTTACAAATGGCAAGACAGAAGTGAAGTTACAATGATCTTAAATGTCAGACTGTCAAGAAGGCCTGGAGGTGGCATGGAGGTGTGTGAGGACGGCCCTGGAGGCTGCACTATCCCTGCAGAGGGGGGCCTGCTCTCCTGGCTTCAGTCTTCTGTTCTTGCCAAGCCTCCCTTCCTGTTACATGTCCATTCCCAGATAACAGATCACCCAAGACAAGATGTGGTTTCTAGATCGTCACATGAGTCTCAAGTCTCACCCTAGAGTCCTTGACTTTTTAGTTCTTTTTTTTTTTTTTTTTTTTGTGGTGCTGGGGATTGAACCCAGGGCCTTGTGCTCACAAGGTAAGCACTCTACCAACTGAGCTATCCCCCCAGCCCCACCCTAGAGTCCTGATGCGTTAGCTGAAGAAAACCACTCTGCTAGAAGCAAAGACACCACTTTTTTCAGTTACACCCCAGATGGTGTGGATGACCAGAATTTCCCATTTTCTCTGAGGATGAAATTCATACAACGGAGCTGGAAGAACTCAAGGATTCTAAAGTGATTCCTGAATAATTAAAAAATGATAAATTATGTATAGTGTGATACACTTAAACTGTACAGTGTACAGTTTAAGACATAACTGGAGGGGTGCTAATTCTTTAAAAGTTTTTGATCCAATTACTGATATATTTGCAAATTTCAGAAACCTGAGTATGTGGAACTGGAGACTGTCATGCTAAGTGAAATAAGCCAATCCCAAAAAACCAAAGGTGGAATGTTCTCTCTGACTTACAATAGGCAGTAGGGAGGGAGGAGTGGAGAATTGGACAGGGTGGATGGGGGGAAGAAAAGGGTAGGAATGGGAAAGACAGTAGAATGAATGGGACATAACTTTCCTATGTTCACATATGAATACATGACCAGTGAAACTCTACATCATGTACAACCACAAGAATGGGAAGTTACACTTCATGTGTGTATGATGTGTCAAAATACACCCTACTGGGGCTGGGGTTGTGGCTCAGTGGTACAGCACTTGCCTAGTATGGGTGAGGCACTGGGTTTGATCTTTAGTACCACATATGTGTCCATCTACAACTAAAATAAATATTTAAAAAAATACATTCTACTATCATGTGTAACTAAAAAAACATTCGGGTATTCAGGTATGAAAAATTAAGCATTAGCTCTGTGTTAAATACTGTGCTACAAACTGTGGAGTGTGCACTCACATAAGAAAAGACCTTTTTAAAATTGATTCATTATACACAAATGGGTTGCAACTGTTGTTTCTCTGGTTGTACACTAAGTAGAGAGAAAACACCTTTATGGAGAGCTTGTTATCCAGTGTATCCCTGTCACACAGGGTTTAACTATACATAAATGTACCCAAAAACAAATTGGTGAAAGACACTGTGGCAGATTGTATTTTCTCCAAATATCTTAAACAGTATTTCCAGTCCCACTTACTCTTCTAGAACTTTGCCAGAGTCCTGATCAAGAGGCAGTCTATGCTATTTCTCCTGACCCTGAGCAGGACTTTGCCACTGCCTCAAAGTCCAGAATGCAGCAGAAGTGAGGCTGTGTGACTTCCAAAGCTAGATCACAAACAGACCCACCACTTAAGCCTGTCCCTCTAGGGCTTTTGCACCTAGAACCTGAACACTATGCTCTGAGGAAATGCAGGCTACACCTGGAAGCGCCCATAGTGAGAAACTGTGGCCCCCAACCCTCAGCCCCAGTCAGCTCCTTACTGACAGCCACCTCGTCAGGTTTCTGTGTGAACCCTTGCGGACTTGAGTCCCACCACCTCAGTGAACTGCCCCTGCCAAAGGTGAGGGGCAGGGACAAGCCTTTCCCCCTACTGCCGAACTTACAGATTTGTCATTAAAATAAGCGATTGTTGTTTTAAGTCACTAAGTTTAGTGATGGCTATGTATCAATCAGAATTGGTATCAATCAAATACATGGTTTTGGCATATCAAAGGCCAGTGAGGCTCCAACTGCAGCAAGTGAAGGGGAGGGAGGCAGCATGTCATCCAGGTCCTGTGGACTGAGGATGAGTCTGGATCTATCTGGGCAGCTACTGGAGGTGCTAGTCAGGGGAATGACAGGTCGTTTAAAATGATCCCTTTTGGGGCTGGAGTTGTGGCTCAGTGGTAGAGCACTTGCCTGGCATGTGTGAGGCCCTGGGTTCGATTCTCAGCATTACATAAAAATAAGTAAAAAAACCAATTGACAACTTAAATAAATAAAATGATTCCTCTGGATGCTGATGGGTTTTCATAAATTCCATCTCCAAGTCATAACTCATAACCAGTCAAGAGGACTCATCAAGGGGGAGTACAATGAATAGCAGCTTAAGGGAAAAATAGCATTTGTTAAAATGTATAATAAATAGCAATTTAAGGTTTAAAAAAAAAAAGACAGTAGTTCTTTGGAATTATCTGGTTTAAGCTTACTGTTTTCTAATGTAGTCCTGTGTCAGTTTTTAAAAAGATGATTAGACACATCAAAACCAAAAGAAGAAAAAACCCTACATTCATAGATAACAGAAAGGCATTTGTTTTCAGTAAAAATACACATCTTCAAAGAATAGTTGCAATCCAAATCTTTCACCAACCATCAAAAGAACAAAGAAGGTTGTGTCTTCTGAATTGAATATGCTTTTCATCTAAACTGCTGTGTATGGGGAGAGGGTGAACCATGCTGGGAGTTTGACGTATGCAAGGAAAAGTATTGGATTGAAGACAAAGATATACTTAAAAGGACAGCCAATATTTTGGCATTATAAACGAATCTTGAAAGGGTGAAGAATTTCATTCCTTTGCAATTAACATACCACAATATGACTCCTATATTATACCAGCCCCTGAAAGTTTCATTTCAGACCTACTGTTCACAAAATAGAGGGTTTAAAAATACACACATGTACCCCCCACACACAAAATTGGTGAAAGACACTGGTGGACTCTATTTTCCCCAAATGCCTGAAATAGTACTTCTAGTTCTGCTTACTCTTCTAGAATTTTGCCAGAATCTTGATTGAGAGGTAGGAATGGGCAAATATATGTTGAACATATAAAATAGGCTTGTGCCACAAAACCAATTTTTCCTGCCAAGTAACTTGTCAATTAGCTTTTTGTCACTGAGAAAATATCTGAGCTAAACAACTTACAAGGAGAAAAAATTATTTTAGCTCACAGTTTCAGAGGTTTTCAGTCTATGGTTTGCTGGCTCCATTGTTTTTGTGTTTGTGGTGAGGCAGAACTTCTTGGCAGGGAACACAAGGTGAAAGTACTCACCTCATGGTGGTTGGGAAGCAGAAAGCGGGGGAGGGGGAAGGAAGGAAGGGTGGGAGAAAGAGAGAGAGAAACAACAGGACAGAGAGGACAGGGTCATAGTCTCCCCTTTGAAGACATGCACCAAGTGACCTAAATTCTTTCTACTAGGATCCACCTCCCAATGGTGCCACAGGCTGGGAGCCAAGCCTTCAACACATAGCCTTTGAGGGACATTCCAGATCCAAACTGTAACATTCTACCGCAGGCCCCCAAAAGGCTTATGTCCATCTCAAAATGCAAAATGTATTAAGTCCATCTCCAAGAGTCCCCAAAGTCTTAACAGTTCTAGCCTTGCTCAAAAGTCCAAGTCTGGTCTCCCAGATTCAAGGCAAATTTAACTGTGAGCCCCTGTAAAAAACAAAAACAAAACCAAGTTATATACTTCCAACACACAGGATTGCACAGGGTAACCATTCCTAGTTCAAAACAAAGAAAAAGGAAAATAGCGAGGGGGAACCTGACCAAAACAAGAATGAAACCCAGCAGGGCAGACAAAGTACTGTAGTTCCATGTCCAGCATCTGGGGCACACAACGGAGGGATGTGGGCCTTCAAGAACTTTGGTAGCTCTGCCCCTATGAACTTGCTGGGTGCAGCCCATATGGCTACTTGGGCTGGCTTGCTTGCTGCCTGTGGCTTCCTTTAGCAGGTGTTCTACATTCCTGGCATCTCTCATTTTCTGGAGCCTCCATTGCGGCTTTGTCTTCACTCTTAGAGCTTCATACATCACCCTTTCAGGGACAGCTTGTAGGGGCTGCCCCAGTCACACACTGCCTGGCCCCACAAACTTCCCTTTGAAATCTCGGTTGAAGCATCCACTACCTGAGAACTCTTGCATACTGCATGTCTGTAAAACCAGCCTCAGGTGGACGATGCCAAGGTCTGCTGCAGGTGTGAGCAATAGCCAGGCCCCCTGGGACCAAGACTGCAGCAGGCTCTGAGAGTCTGAACGGCTGAACACCAGAAACGCATTCCAAGGAAGCAAATCCTGAGGCCTTGTGCAATCAGGGTTCCTCCAAATGAAAGCCTTGAAGCCTACGATGGATATGGTCTTGTTGATTCCTGAGATACACTCCAGGCATCATCTTTCCTATTGTTCCCAGTGCAGAGTACTTGGTTTTTTTTTTTTTTTTTTTTTTTTTTGGCACTGGGGATTGAACCCAGGGGTGCTTAACCAAGGAGTCACATTCCCAGCCCATTTTTGTATTTTATTTACAGACAGTCTCACTGAGTTGCTTAGCGCCTCGCTAGGTTGCTGAAGCTGGCTTTGAACTTGCTTTCCTCCTGCCTCAGCCTCCCGAGCTGCTGGTATTACAGGTGTGCACCACCTCACCGGCACTTGGCTGCTGCTGCTGCTGCTGCTGCTTTTTTTTTTTTTTTTTTCTTTTTAAGTACTGTAGGTTTATTGGTTAGAATATCCATGAAGGGAAAGGGTTGATAAAGGCTATAGTTACTTCTTTTTAATGGCACTAATCTCTTCAGCAAACGCACCCTTCTTGGCCACAATGGACTCCTTTTTTGGCTGAACTGTAAGTTTTTAAAATCTTTGCTCCTAATTCTCACTATAAATTTAGCTAAAAGCAAGCCAAAAATACTCATACCACAGCCTAAATGCCATGCTGCCTTGAAATTTCCTCTGCCAGGTTAATTGGCCCACTGCCTTTCAACTCAGCTTCTCACAAAGCCTCAGGGTATGGACAAACTGTAGACAAGTTCTATGTCCGACTATAACACGAATGGCCTCCAGCCCAATTCCCAGTGGACCCCTCATTTCCATCTGAAATTTTCACCAGTACAGTCTTTACTGTTCACATTCTCTCAGCATCCTGTCTCTTGAGCTCCCACCAGAATCACCCATTAAGCTTTGCTTACAAAGTTCTAAGCTTTCTGTAATCTGGTTGTCTGAACTTCTCCAAATTCCTCCTGCAAATCAATTCCAAAGGTTTCGGAACCACACTGTCAGATGTAATTACAGTAATGGCTCCACTCCTGGTATTCTAGTACTGATTTCCTCTGTTAGTCATCTTTCCATCATGGTGACAAAATACTTGAGGTAAACAACTTAAAAGGAGGAAAGATTTATTTTGGCTAATGGTTTTGGAGGTTCAGTCCGTGGTCAGTTGCTCTGAAGGTTTTTGGCCCTGTGGTGAGGTAGAACATCATGATAGGGAACAAGTGGCTAGGCAAAGCTGCTCAACTTAGCAAAGAGAGAGGAAGGAGCAGAGGTCCTAATGTACCCATTTCAAAGGCACATCCCCAGCAATCTAACTTCCTTTCACTAGGCCCCACCTCCTGAAGTTTCCACCATCTATCAATAGTGCCCCATATGGTGACTGAGTCTAACACATGAGACTCTAGGGGACACTATAGATCCAAACTATAACATTTCAAAAAAGTAAACATAATAAAAGTCTAAATAACATACCCAGATTTTAAGAATGGTGGCTTGGGAGTTGAGACAGGAATTGCTTCCTTCTGAATTTCTGAGACCTTGGGTACACACGTGCTTTTACTTTCCTGGGCCTAAGTTCCTAAAAGAGAGGATCTAAACTAGATGATTCCAGCTCAAATGCCCTCAGATGTACTCATTGTTTTCCCTCTGTGTTTTCTGATGGTAAATAAAGGAGGTAAACAGTATCACATGACAGAGAAGCTCTTATTACAGAATATTTTGCAAAACAAAAACAAAGATTTGATTTATTCTATGAATCATCTCTCCTCCAGGCTGGAGGCTACCCACTCTTTCCCAACTCATTCATCTGTTTAATATGTTTAGATTTTCACAATCAGTGTTGTGATTAAGCGAAGCTACTCCTTTGAAACAATGGCTTGCAATAACCATTTTATTTTGCTCTTGAACTTGGGAAGGGATCATCTACTTCCAGCTGGAGAGGCCAGGGCTGGGGAACATGTCCAACATGGTTCCTCCACTCACATGGCTGGCACACTGATGGGGCAGTGGGAGGCTCCCCTGGGCCTCTCCAGGTGCTCTTCCACCATGCTGATCTCAGTGTGGTCAGACGTCTAACAGCTCATCTCAGGGTTCCCTGAAAGAGTGTTACAAAGGATAGGAAGAGGAAACTGCCCATGCATGAAGTAAAGGCTGGGGCCACAGATAGGCGCAGTGCCACTTCTGCTTTATGCTATCAGTTAAAATTGCTGCTAAAGATTCCTAGATTCAAGAGGAAGAAACATAGACCCCATTCATCAGTAGAAAGAATGTAAAAGAATTTGTGGCTATCTTAAATCTCCCTCCAAGTTGGCTACTATATTGATAACACATTTTATTTATTGAGAGGTTAATATTCTCATGCAGAGTATCTCATTTAATCTTTTCAGTAACTCTACACATTATTTTTATTATCCCCATTTTACAGATAAGTAAACTGAGACATCCAAAGGTTACCCCAGGGACCCAAGGCTACCCAGCTAGGTTTGAACTCGGGCAGACTGTACATGAGAAATCAATGAATTAACTAAGATATTTATTTTCATAAATTCACACAATAGTTTAGAGAATGATAAAGCATATTACAAGCACTATGCAAGGAGGTAGCCATTCCATATTTCAGGAAAACACCCTTCTCAGGTGGAGATGGTTCCAGCTGCCTTTTTGCCATGCTTCAGAAAGTCCTGAGTCATGACTATGGGCTAGTAAAGGACCCCACCACAAGAATCTGTCAGTTTCTCTAGGTATAAATCTTGCAAACGGTACAAAAAAGTCTCCCAGTAGCATTTAAAAAAAAAAAAAAATGAGTACCAGGGACTAGGATATAACTGGCATGATAAAGAAAACAGTTGAAGGGAATATTTTGGAGCGAATACAAGTTACACTGGCATGCATGGCCACTATCTCCTGGGGAGAGGTGACAGATGGCACAACTAACAAAACCCAGGTCTGTGGGGAACACGTGTGCTGGCCCCTTGGATGACTATTACCTGGTTAATGAAAGGAGTCTCTCCTTGCAGCACCTGTTACCTGAGCAATGCCAGGCTGCCCCCCAGAGAGAAGCAACAGAGTGTTTGGTAGCCAAAGTGATCAGCACCAAGGTGATCTTGCCAGGCACTCAGGCACAACCTCTGTATACACAGCCCACGTGCTTGCAAGCATCACTTTTTAACCCAACATTCAGATCACACTTTTTATTTTTTTGCAGTGCTCTGGTCTGAACCCAGGGGCATACTACCACTGAGCTACATCTGAGTCCTTTTTATTTTTATTTTGAGACAGGGATCATTAAGTTGCCCAGGCTGGCCTAGAACTTGTGATCTTCTTACCTCAGCCTCCCAGATTACTGGGATTATAAGCGTAAGCCACTGTGCCCAGCTCAGGTGGTGTTTTGTGGAAGTCGGGCCCCTTTAATCCCTAGTCTAACAACCCACAGTGCTCTACACTTCCAGGAACTGAGCTCAGTCCTCCAGTCAAGGCACCCCTTAAACCTCATACCTTTAGTTTTCCCCGATCCTGTCGGGAATACAACCGCTCTCCACTCTGCTCAATGCACCCTCTACCCTCTAGGATGGCTTGGTGAGCCCTTGCTGTCCCTCCCTCTTTTCTGAACACTTTTGATCATCAGCTTATCTAGTCCTTACTAGGACCATGGAGTGCTCCCATCCACATCTGATAGACTTGATAGAGCTCAGAGAATAAGTATGTAATTTGCCAATTCGCCTGCCTGCTTCTAAAATCTGTGAATTTGATCACACAGCTTTGCTGCTCCCACCTCCAGCACAAAACATGTACTTGTCTCCAAGCCTAGTTCCCCCTCAGGCAGTGAACCCTACCAGGGCTGGGCTCAGTGCTGGGCAAGGTTCCCAATACTTAAGAAAGAACTGAAGTTTATTTTTCAAGGTTGAGGGCATCTCCAGGGCTGCATGGCCCAAGAATACTAACACAGAATTGAGTTGATGTGTCTCACACAGCTCCTACTCTAGGAAGCATAACTGACCCAGGTTTCCACTGCTGTGGTTTGAAATTCATCACTGTGCTTGCAATGAGGCCATGCCCACACAGGCTGCTTCTCATCAGTGACTGAGTGGCAGGGATATGAAGGCAGATCCACTCCTGGGAAAGAGGGCACTCACAGCCACCTTTGACTCAAGAATTCCCAGGTGCTATGTCAAGCTCTCATTAGAATCAACCTTTGAGCCAGATGTGATGGTGCATGCCTGTAATCCCAGCAGCATGGGAGGCTGAGGCAAGAGGACTGTGAGTTCAAAGCCAGCCTCAGTAACTTAGCGAGGCCCTAAGCAACTCAGGGAGACCCTGTCTCTAAATAAAATACCAAAAAAAAAAAAAAAAAAAAAAAAAAGGAATTAGTCTTTGATCTCTATCACTCTGAGGTTAGACTTGCATTGTGGTTTAACAGATTCTCAGGTTTCCAAATGGTGGTTCCACAATCCTTATCTCCTTTCACACAGGCATTTCCTCTAGTCAAATTCTTGCACTTTTAATCCTATCTTGACATCTTCTTGGAGGACCCAGACTGACACTGTAGATATTTCAATCTTTGATTAGTTGTCATTAATGACTTGGACTACTTCGATTCCCTTGGAGGCCCTGTAGATGAGGGAATAGAGTGTCACAGCAGCAAAGCCCTTTCTTTTTTCTTTTAAGTTTTAGATGTTGACAGACCTTTATTTTATTCATTTATTTATATGTGGTGCTGAGAATTGAACCCAGTGCCTCACCTAGTGCCTCACGCATGCTAGGCAAGTGCTCTACCACTGAGCCATAACCCCAGCCCAGCAAAGCCCTTTCTGAGCTGCCTTTCAAGCTGCTTTCCATGTGCCAGTCTTTCTATGCAGTCTTTCTTTCATTCTCCACAACCCTGGGATGCCTATAAAATATCTCTCATTTCACATATGGGACAATTGAGGTTCAGGGAGGTTAAATTACTTTCCCAGAGGTCTTTAAGTGGTAGTCAGAAAGTGGCAGAGGTTCAGATTCTAGGCTGTTCGTTATCTTACTTACTCCTTCCCATAAACCAATGGAGTATGTAATAAGAAGAACAGCTAACATTTGCTGTCTGCATGTTATGTGCAGAATACCTCCAATGTGTCTTTTCACTGAATTCTTACCACAGCCCGAGAGTATCGTAGTATACGGTGGCATATTGATTCACAGCCATGAAAACTGAGGCAGGGAGAAATCAAAAGATTTGCCCAGGGTCCCTCAGCCGGGAGGTGGCAGAGTCAGAATTCCTGCTGGGTGGGTCTGGCTCCACAGTCCCTGTTCTCACCTCCGACTCATCACAATGCTGTCACGGTCATTAGAAAAGGTGACTGCCATAGCTGCTGTTTATGTAGTTCTGCTTTCATATACTGCTACTCAGGAAGGAAAGGACTTTCAACCCAGGAAAACTGACTTTTCCCTGATTCCCTAGCCAGATTTGGTTCTAGTCTTGGTTTTGAATACAGCATTTTTTGCTTTCCCACAATTTAAACCCATATAAGATATAATAGCCTATGTATCCAGTATCTCAAAATTGGAACTCCAGGAAGTTATTAAGTGCCATGCTTATTTACTGTTTTTATTTATACAAGTCATATATTTTGTTATTGTTATGAACATGATACAGTTCCTCATTTAAAATGTGACTTGTATTCATAGTTAGAGATTTGGAAAAATATAAAACCAATTTTAGTGTTTTCTATAAACTCTTAGTGGCAAGATTATGGGTGGTTCACTTTACAATATTATTATACAGAGCAGCTCTGTTGCCTGAAAAATCCTGTGTTCCGCCTTTGCACTCTTCCTGTCCCTTTAGCCCTTAGCAACCACTGATTTTTTTAGTGTCTTCACAGTTTTGTCTTTTCTAGAAGACAAGTCGGAATCTTACAGTACACAGCCTTTTTGGCTTCTTTCACTTAGTAGTATGCATTTACGTTTCCTCCATGTCTTTTCATGGCTTGATAGCTCATTTCTTTTCAGCACTGAATAAAAGCCCTGTCTGGATGTACTAATTCATCTGACCATTCACTTACTAAAGGACACCTTGGTTGCTTCCAAGGTTTTGCAATTATGAACGAGATTGCTATAAACATCTATATGCAGGTTTGTGTGGACACACGTTTTCAACTCCTGGGTGAATACCAAGGAGCACAACTGCTGGATCATATAGAAAAGTTGTTTTAGTATTTTAAGAAACTACCAAACCATTTTCCAAGTGGCCAAAACATTTTGCATTCCTACCAGTAATGAATAAGTGTATTCCTCCACATCTGCACCAGCATTTGGTGGTGTCAGTATTCTGAATTTTCATTATTCTAATCGGTAGAGTGGCATCTCATTGTTTTGTGTTTCCCTGGGGACATATGCTGTGGAGCATCTTTTCATACACTTATTTGCTAACTCTATAGTGATCCTTCTTTATCCACAGGGGATATAGTCCAATGCTCCCAGTGGGTACCCGTAACTGCAGATAATACTGAACCTCATATTTTTTCTATATTGCATGAACATGCTGGAAACAGGGGCATGGAATGGTTTGGTAAGAGATTTCACCACTACTCAAAATAGTGCACAATTTGGGGCTGGGGTTGTGGCTCAGGATAGAGCACTTGCCTAACATGTGTGAGGCACTGGGTTCGATCCTTCAGCACCACATAAAAATAAATAAATAAAATAAAGGTATTGTGTCCATCTACAACTAAAAATATTTTTAAAAATAGGGCACAATTTAAAACTTATGATTTCTGAGATTTTCCATTTAATATATTTGTCCCTCAGTAAAACTGCAAATAAGGGAGAATGCTATCTATATATCTTCTTTAAGATGTCTGCTAGAGTCTAGTTCACTTTCTTAAATGGGTTGAGTTATTGAGTTTTAAGGCTTCTTCATATATGTCAAATAGCATTTCTTAGTTTCTAATATGGCTTTTTTTTTGTGAATATTTTCTCCCAGCTCATGGCTTATCTTTTCACTCTATTATCTTTCATAGAGCAGAATTTTAAAATCTGAATGCAGTCCAGCTTATCAATTCTTTTATGGATTGTGCCTTGTCATAATAAACCCAGTGTCGTGTAGATTTTCTCCTGTTATCTTCTGATTTGTGGTTCTGCATTTACATCTGTGACATGATTTTGAATCATGTTTTGTGAAGTAAGTTTTGTCATTTTTTTTTTTTTTTTGCATGTAGGTGTTCAGTTGTTCCAGCACCATTTGTTGACAAGACTACCTTTGTTCTATATTAAAGGGCTTCGTTCAAGATTAGTTGGCTATATTGTGGGCTATCTCTGGGTTCTCTGTTCCACTGATTCATTTGTCGTCTTTTCTGCTAACACCACACTCTCTGGATTCCTACAGCTTTATAGTATGTTGTGAAGCTAGGTAGTATTAGTTTTCCAACTTTGTTTTCCTTCATAATATTGGCTGTTTTGGACTTCCGCTTCTACACAAACTTAAGAATCACTTTATTAACAAAATAACTTCCTGGAATTTTGATTTGGGTTGCAATGAATCTATAAGCAAGTTGGAAGAACTGAAATATTCACAGTCTGAATTTCTGTGATCATGGACTACTGCTCCAGTTGTTTAGTTCTTTGATTTCTTTCATTGATTTTGTAGTTTACCTCATATAGTTCTTATACAGGTTAGATTTGTATTTTTTCCATTTACAGTGGATATAAATGTAAATGATTCTGTTTTTAATTTCAAATTCCACTGTTGATTGCTGGTATATGAAATTGGCTGACTTTTGTAAACTAATCCTGCATCCTATACCCCTATTTTAAACTCCTGTTGGTTCTAGAAGTTTGTCAAGCTTTCAGGTTTTCAACATGTCATCTGTAAACAAAGACAGCTTGAATTTTTGTTTCCCAATCTGCATACTTTCTCATTTCTTTACTTGTCTTACTTGCATTGTATATGACTTCCAGGATAATTCTGAAAAGCAGTGGGAGATGAGGCGGGACATTGTTGCTTTGTTTCTGATCTCAGGGCCACAGTTTTGAGGTTCTCATTGTTAATATTAGCAGTAGGATTTTGGGTTTTTTTTTGTACTGTGGGTTGAACACAGGTGCTTTACCACTAAGCTACATTACTAGTCCTTTTTGAGACAGGATCTTGCTAAATTGCTGAGTCTGGGCTTGAACTTGTGATCCTCCTGACTCAGCCTCCTGAATTGCTGGGATTACAGGTGTGCACCACCTCACCTCAGTCTAGTGGTAGAACTTTTAGATACTCTTCACTGAGTTGAAGAAATTCTCTATTCCTAGTTATTTTTTAAAATCATAAAATGGGTGCTAGATTTTGTCAAATGCTTTTCCTGCATTGATACAGTCATGTGATTTTTTTAGTCATTGATGCGATGGATTACGTTTTTGATATTTAAATATTGAACTAAACTTACATGCCTGAGATAAAACCCATTTGGTTACGGTGCATAAATCTTTTACACTGTTCAATTTGATTTGTCATTTTGCTGAGGATTACTACATCTATAATCACAAGAGGTATCATTTAGTCTGTAGTTTTCTTGCAGTATCTTTGATTTGGTTTGGGTGTTGGGGTAATGCCTGCAAACTAAAAAGTTTCTCTCACTCTACAACTTGTCTCTGAAAGAGATTGTCCAGAAACTTCTATTTCCAGAAGAAATTGTAGAGAATTAGTATAATTTCTTCCTTGAACATATGGTAGAAACCACCAGTAACATCTGTGTTTTGGAAGGTTATTACTGACAATTTCTCTAATAGATATGTGTCTATTGTGTGTGTGTGTATTGTATCTTTCAAGGAATTGGTTCATTTAATTATCTAGGTTATCAAATTTGTGGAATGAAAGTTATTCATAGAAACCCTATATTATCTCCTTAATGTCCCTGGTCTTTGAGTGAAGCCCCTTAATTTCTGGTTTATGTTATGTCTTGTTTTTTTAGGCTGGCTAAAGGATTATCGCTTTTATCAATCTTTTGAAAGAAACTGTGTTATGATTTAGATATTAGGTGTCCCACCAAAGCTCATTTTTTTTTATTGTTAACAAACGGGATACATGTTGTTTCTTTGTACATGGAGTAAAGGCATACCATTTGTGTAATCATAAATTTACATAGGGTAATGTGGTTTGATTCATTCTGTTTTTTTTTCCCTTCCCCCCTCCCCTCCCACCCCTCTATACAGTCCTTCCTTCCTCCATTCTTGCCCCCCTCCCTAACCCTAACCCTAACCCCTCCCACCCCCCATTATGTGTCATCATCCGCTTATCAGTGAGATCATTCTTCCTTTGGTTTTTTGAGATTGGCATATCTCACTTAGCATGATATTCTCCAATTTCATCCATTTGTCTGCAAATGCCATAATTTTATCATTCTTTATGGCTGAATAATATTCCATTGTATATATATACCACAGTATCTTTATCCATTCATCAACTGAAGGACATCTAGGTTGGTTCCACAGTCTGGCTATTGTGAATTGAGCAGCTATGAATATTGATGTGGCTGTATCTCTGTAGTATGCTGATTTTAAGTCCTTTGGGTATAGGCCAAGGAATGGGATAGCTGGGTCAAATGGTGGTTCCATTCCAAGCTTTCTGAGGAATCTCCACACTGCTTTCCAGAGTGGCAGCACTGATTTGCATCCCCACCAGCAATGTATGAGTGTACCTTTCTCCCCACATCCTCGCCAACACCTGTTGTTGCTTGTATTCTTGATAATCGCCATTCTAATTGGGGTGAGATGGAATCTTAGGGTAGTTTTGATTTGCATTTTTCTTACTACTAGATATTTTGAACATTTTTTCATATATCTGTTGATTGCTTGTAGATCTTCTTCTGTGAAGTGTCTGTTCATTTCCTTAGCCCATTTGTTGATTGGATTATTTGTATTCTTGGTGTAGAGTTTTTTGAGTTCTTTATACATTCTGGAAATTAGCGCTCTATCTGAAGTATGAGTGGCAAAGATTTTCTCCCACTCTGTAGGCTCTCTCTTCACATTGCTGACAGTTTCCTTTGCTGAGAGAAAGCTTTTTAGTTTGAATCTATCCCAGTTGTTGATTCTTGCTTTTATTTCTTGTGCTATGGGAGTCCTGTTAAGGAAGTCTGATCCTAAGCTGACATGTTGAAGATTTGGATCTACTTTTTCTTCTATCAGATGAAGGGTCTCTGGTCTGATTCCGAGGTCCTTGATCCATTTTGAGTTGAGTTTTATGCAGGGTGAGAGATAGGGATTTAATTTCATTCTGTTGTATATGGATTTCCAGTTTTCCCAGCACCATTTGTTGAAGAGGCTATCTTTTCTCCATTGCATATTTTTGGCCCCTTTGTCTACTATGAGAAAATTGTATTTATTTGGGTTTGTGTCCATGTCCTCTATTCTGTACCATTGATCTACCTGTCTATTTTGGTACCAATACCATGCCATTTTTGTTACTATTGCCAAAGCTAATTTTTAAGAACATGCAATAGAGTTCAGAGATTAAATGATTGGATAATGAGAGCCATAACCTAATCAGTGTATTAATCCCCAGGTAAGGATTAACTGGGTGGTAACTGTAGGGGTTTATATTGTGTATGTGGTGAGGGGAGCTCTCTATACTTCCTGATTGCCATGTCCTGAGTTGCTTTCCTCCTTCATACCCTTCCTCTGTGATGCTCTGCTTCACCTAAGGCCCAGAGCAATGGAACCAGCCTTCTATAAACTGGACCTCTGAAACTGTGAGCACCAATAAACTTTTCCTCCTCTACTCGTTTTTGTGAGGTCTTTTGGTCATGGTGGCGAAAAAAAACCAGTTTTGGGTTTCAGTGACTTTCTGTACTGAAATGGTTCTCAATTTCACTTATTTCTACTCTTTCTTTCTTTTTAGTTAAATTTAAAAAATTTTTACAGACTGCATTTTGATTCATTGTACACAAATGGGGTACAACTTTTCATTTCTATGGTTGTACCCAATGTAGATTCACACCATTCATGTAATCATATATATACATAGGGTAATGATGTCTTGTTTCATTGTACTATCTTTCTATCCCCCACCCCCTCCCATCCCATTTTCTCTACACCATCCAAAGTTCCTTCATTCTTCTCTCCCTTCCACCCCCCCCTCATTATATATTATCATTCACTTATCAGAGAAAACATTCAGCCTTTGGTTTTTTGGGCTTGGTCTATTTCACTTAACATGATATTCTCCAACTTCATCCATTTACCAGCAAATGCCATAATTTTATTCTTCTTTATGGCTAATATTCCATTGTGTATATATACCAGTTTCTTTATCCATTCATCAATTGAAGGGCATCTAGGTTGGTTCCACAATCTAGCTATTGTGAATTGAGCTGCTATGAACATTGATGTGCTGATTTTTAAGTTCTTGGGTATAAACCGAGGAGTGGGATAGCTGGGTCAAATTGTGGGTCCATTCCAAGTTTTCCGAGGAATCTCCATACTGCTTTCCAGAGTGGCTGTACCAATTTGCAACTCCACCAGCAATGTGAAAGTGTGCCTTTTTCCCCACATCCATGCTAACACTTATTATTGCTTGTGCTCTTGATAATAGCCATTCTAATTGGAGAGAGATGAAATCTTAGGGTGGTTTTAATTTGCATTTCTCTAATTACTAGGGATGATGAGCACTTTTTCATATATTTGTTGATCACCTGTATATCTTCTTCTGTGAAGGTCTGCTCATTTCCTTAGCCCATTTATTGACTGGGTTCTTTGTATTTTGGGTGTAAAGCTTTTAAAGTTCTTTATAAACTTGGAGATTAGTGCTCTGTCTGAAGTGTGTGTGGAAAGATTTTCTTGCACTCTGTAGGCTCTCTTTTCACATTGTTTCCTGTGCTGAGAAAAAACTTTTTAGTTTGAATCTATCCCATTTATTGATTCTTGCTTTTATTACTTGCACTATGGGGGTCTTGTTAAGGAAGTCTGGTCCTAAGCAAACATGATGGAGATTTGGGCCTAGTTTTCCTTCTATTTGGTGAAGGGTCTCAGGTCTAATTCCTAGATCCTTGATCCATTTTGAGTTGAGTTTTGTACAGGGTAAGAGATAGGGGTTTAATTTCATTTTACTGCATATGGATTTCCAGTTTTGCCAGCACCATTTGTTGAAGAGGCTATCTTTTCTCCATTGTAAGTTTTTGGCACCTTTGTCTAGTATGACATTAACTGTACTTATGTGGGTTATATCTCTGTGTCGTCTATCCTGTACTATTGGTCTACCTATCTATTTTGGTGCCAATACCATGCCATTTTTGTTACTATTGCTCTGTAATAGAGTTTAAGGTCTGGTATTGTGATACCTCCTGTATCACTCTTCCTGCCCAGGATTGCTTTGGCTATTCTTTTGTTTTTCCAGATGAATTTCATGATTGCCTTTTCTGTTTCTAGGAGAAATATAACAGGGATTTTAATTGGAATTGCGTTAAATCTGAATAGCACCTTTGGAAATATGGTTATTTTGATAATTCTGGCTATCCAAGAACATGGGAGATCTTTCCATCTAAGGTCTTCAATTTCTTTCTTTAATGTTCTGTAGTTGTCGTTGTAGAGATTTTTCACCTCTTTGTTTAGATTGATTCCCAAGTATTTTATTTTTTGAAGCTATTGTGAACAGAGTTGTTTTCTTCATTTCCCTTTCAGATGTTTCATTGCTTATGAATAAAAATGCTTTAGATATATGCATGTTGATTTTATATCCTGCTATTTTGCTGAATTCATTTATGAGGTCTGGAAGTTTTCTGGTTTATTTCTACTTTTATCTTCTGTGTACTCTGGCTTTACTCTTCTCTTTCTAGGTTCCTAATGTATGCATTCAGTGCCATGAAGTTCCCTCTAAGTACTGCTTTTGTGACATCCCACAAATTGTGATGAGTTTTTCATTTTCATTTAGTATATGTGTAGAGCTGGGGAGTGAACCCAGGGCCTTGTGAATGCTGAGTAAGCACTCTACCCCTGAGATATACCCCCACCACTCAATTCAAAGTATTTAAAAATTTCAGATTCCTCCTCCTTTGACACTTGTTTTATTAAGAAGTGTATTATTTAATCTTGAAGTATTTTGAGCTCTTACTGATTTCTCATTTAATTCTATTCGGGTCTGAGAGCACTGTATGCTTTCTACCCTTTTAAAATTTGTTGAGGGGAGTGAGGAGAGAGGTGGGGCAGTGGTGATGGAAAGGACAGTGGAATGAGACAGATGTTATTATCTGATATACATGTATGAAAAAATAAAAAACAAACGTAATTTCTAACATGTGGATCAATGTACTTCTTCAGGCACATGATTTTTCAGTGTGCGTTGTCACTGAGAGGATAGTCTGAAATTCTTCTTCTTTAGTGGTAGACATTAAAAGATAACTTGGGTTCTCTGGTTAATATTTAACATTTACCAACATTGATATAACTGCAAAATATTCAGGACTTTAAATTGATTAAGTGTGAAATGAAGGCATTTCAAATGGATTTGTGGTTTAAGAAGAATCTGGTTTTGTAAGCTGATTCCATCTTCATTTACAACCAAGAAAGAAGCTAAGGATGACAGGGACCAATGGATTTCAAACTCTTTGGAATTTTTTGTTATGACTTCCTGCCCATGTTATGCATGTCATGTTAGAAAAATGTGTGTGCACAGGGTCTTCTTTGGGGGCCAAGGTCTTCTCTTTGGGATCACTTGGTTATTGATGTGATCCTGCCTAGAAGCAGAGAGATGGAATAGAGTCTCTTGAGTTTTGTAACTGAAAAAAAAAAAAAAATTTTCTTTTTGTTAAGGTGTTTTGTGCCCAGAATGTGTTTTATGGGAGAATGTTCCAGGTGAGCTTCAGAAAAATGTGTATTTTGCTGTTGTGGATGTATTAGTCTGTAGATGTCTATTAAATTAGTCTATAGATGTCCATTGGTGATGATGTTGAGTTCTTCTATGCCCTGATTTTATGTCCATTACTGATAAGAGTGACATGGAAATCTCCAACTATAAAAGTGTATTCATATATTTCTTTGCAATTGTATTGGGTTTTGTGTCATTTTATTTTATTATTATTTCTTTAAAGAAGTCTTGATATGTTGCCCAGGCTGATCTCAAACTCTGAGGTTCAAGTGATCCTCCTGCCTCAGGTTGCTGAGTAGCTAGAATTATAGGCATATGCTATTGGGTCCAGCACATCACACATTTTGATCTGTTATTAGATGCATTAGCCAATGAATGAGATAGACAATTTGAATGAGGCACATGAATGAAAGGGAATGGGAATGAGGTATATTTGCGAATGAGACTTTTAAAGCTTTGTTTGTTTTAAAGCTTGGTTTTCTTCTCACTAGTGTCTGCTAGGATATACCACAAATGTGGGTTGTTAGTTTCCAAGGTTACTTCACAGTTGGGAGAGTAAGGGATGCAACTAGTGCAAATTAAAAGTACCACAGACACTGTTCTTACATTCAACAGTTTTTTTTTTTTTTTTTTAGTTGTTGATGGACCTTTATTTTGTTTACTCATATGTGGTGCTGAGGTTTGAACCCAGTGCCTGACACATACTAGGCAAGTGCTCTACCACTGAGCCATAGCCCCTGCCCAACAGTTTTTCTCTTGAGGTTGCTGACAACCATTAATGTGCAGACTTCTGTGAAAGTTGATTCTGAAATTTTTTGCCAATTTCACAAAAATTTAAGGTCCTTACTCATTTT
Organism: Sciurus carolinensis; assembly: GCF_902686445.1. Lineage (NCBI taxonomy): Eukaryota > Metazoa > Chordata > Mammalia > Rodentia > Sciuridae > Sciurus > Sciurus carolinensis. Next base: position 51,080,130 of record NC_062229.1, on the reverse strand, counting down.
CATTGACATCATGTGGCAAAATCTTTTTGACTATTTATAGTGTTTTAGGGTCCTGTTTTTCTTAGTCACTAAACTGCAGGCAGCTGAGGCCCTTTTAACCATGTCTTTAACATATACACTGGCTACTCCAGAAGCACCCTCTTCTTGAATTCTCTTCATTGACATTCTCTAGGATTTTAGCATTCCCTTTGAGATTTAAAACATCAGAACCACAAGTAACTTATCTTTTACACATGCCAAGTCCTGCTGCCTCAGTGACAGGAATTAGTGCTTAAACCAATAAATCAATACCTCTCTCTAGTCAAAAGACAAAGTTATTTTTGGGTTAACTCATTACACGCATTTGGGTTAACCTAACTCAGAAACCTCAGGTTTGCTTTGGTGAATAAGCTCACATCTCATCTACCCTTTCCTATTTTTATCAGTCTGTTACTTCAAATGTTCTACTTACTCAGTAAAATCTCGTTTCATCTTCCATCAGAAATGTGTCTCTCTAATCCTGTAGTACATAAACACACAAGCCATCTTTTTATCCTCAAGGGCCTCTCCCAAACACCAGAACCCAAACAGTTCTCAATTACTTTCATCTTTCTCTGCCTAATAATCACCAGGAATTTTTCTTGTCTGTCTTCCTGACTGAAATGTAAGCTTCCCGAGGGTAGGGACTTTATCTGGCGTTGTTATAGCTCCAGTATTTTAAAACAGTGCCTGCCACAGAGCATGTGCCTAGGAAATGTTTGTTGAAAGGATAAACAGCCTTCAAAAATGAAAATTTAGTTTAAAAAAAGTTTAGAGAAGGGTGAGGAGAACAAGGAATGATGGTGCATGCCTATAACTGCAGCAATTTGGGAGGCTGAGGCAAGAAGAAAGTTAAGTCCAAGGCCAGCCTAGGGAACTTAGTGAGACTCTCAGCAAGTTAGTGAGACACACTAATAAAAATAAAAAGAACTGGAGATGTAGCCCAGTGGTAGAGCACAACTGGGTTTAATCCCAGTGCAGTGAAAAAAGGATGAAGAGAGGAAGAATGACTATTTTCTCAAATTAACTTTTTCTACGTTTCAGTTCTAAGACAGTAGACAAAATCAAGAGGGGATAACCACAAGGAAATGATAAATAGCACAAAAGAGAGGAATTAAAGAGAGGGATGGAGAAATGATCTAGACAGAACATACAACTATATCAGTTTTTTTTTTTGGTCTTAAAAGAGTAGTTACTGACCAAACCTTACCATCTTCCTTTAGAGCAGGATCTGTTTGGAGGGAAGGCCACAGTTAAGACACCAGAGAAGGGACTGGTGTTACTTTCTTCTGGAGACTGAGGTGGACAAGAAGTTGGTCCTTTACCTTCGGAAAAAAGCAGATTCAACAACTAGCTGATCAGTCCTGCACTGCCAAGAATTACCTTTCCAACTCAAAATACATTTTTGCTACCATGCTTTACATCTGGACCACCCACAATAGAATAGCACAGAAAAGGTAGGAACAGGCATTAAAAAAAAAAAAAAAAAAAAAAAAAAAAAAAAAAAGACTACCAAGCATGCCCACAGAAACACTGAAAATAGCGACAAACTGATTGGCTCGATTCAGGGTTATGTAAATTGTGGAAACTGAATCCAAACTATTCTCCCCCAAATGGTAAAGAATACTGCCCCACCCCTTGATATTGGCTTGGCTATGTGACTTGCGATGGCCAGCAAAATCATCAGCAGAGGCGATCACACAGAGGTACAAACCATGTTGGTGTGGTCAAGCTTGCCTTCCTGTGTTCCTACCATGATCGTGAGAGCTTCTGTAAAACTTTTGTATTTCAGCCCAGGTCCAAGGATGTGCACAGATGGAGCAGACTGAAGTCTACCTTCTAATGGGTGGCAAAGCCCCACCGAAGCCCCAGCTTGAAGCAGAGTCACTCAGATAAGCCTATGTCAGCCAACCTGCAAAGGCATGAGTGAGAATGGTTATTTTAGGCAATGGAGATGTGGGGTGGTTAGATAGCAACTGAAGCATAAGTAGATTGTCACTCTTTGAGAATGCACTAAGACTCCTGCTCTACTGTTCTATGCCTAGAGCCTCAAACTTAAACACCTGCTGTGGTTAGATTTGTGTTTCTTTTAAAGGCAGTAACCTTGGAAAATGAAACAGAAGGGCACTTAAATAATTTTAGTAGTCAATTATGTGTCCCAAATTTAAAATCATCAATTTCAACCAGAAAGTTTGTGAGAGGTCATCAGGGGATTAAAAACTGACTGAAAATGATTGCTTGGATTTGAATCTAGTTTCAAAATTACAAGCCAGGTGATCTTGGGTATAAGTTAATCATCTCTCTTTCCTCATCTGTTAATTGGTGCTATTAATAGTACCTACTTCATAGAACCCTTGTGTGGATTAAGAGATAATGTATTTCAAGCATTTACTACCTTGCTTGGTACATCATAAATGCTGCATAGGCATTTTCCATTATTACTTGCGCAGACATGATTTTAAGTAGAGGTATTAAAAGTTCTTTTCACCTGCCCCTTCAATCACCTATGTGTACCCATAGGTTCTTTCTTCTATTATCTAATCTCTATATGTATTTATAACCAGTTCTTTTGTATGTGTCATGACTTTTTTTTTATGCTAAGGAATGCTAAATACTGGTAGATATTCATCACAAACTGACATTCCATCAACCGTTTTAAGAACTGCTAGTTTTGTTTTCTTCACCTAGGATATTGACACCCTTCTCTACCTGCTAAAATTCTGTTTGATGTCCAGTCTTTGTGGCCTCTTCCATGATGCCCACTGTTCCCTCCCAGAGTGATCTTATTTTCTAACCCTCCTTAGCAATTCATCTCTATCTCAATCATATTTTATTAGTTTCTACTTCTACCTTTCCTTGATAAAATTGTAAGCTTCTAAGACACATCACAATTTTTTAGACTTTCAGTCCATTCCCATGTATACAGCAGGTAAGCAATAAATATCTTTTGAATTAATATATTTCAGTTAGGTTCATCTAAGATCTAAAGCAGCTTTAATGAGAAGCCATTACACTATAAAGAAAAATAAAAACTTGTCATAGCCAGGCATGGTGGTACATGCCTATAATCCTAGTGACTTTGGAGGCTGAGGCAGGAAGATTACAAGTTCAAAACCAGACTCAGCAACTTAGTGAGGCTCTGTCTCAAAATAAAAAGGGGAGGGGATAGAGTTCAGTGGTTAAGTACTTCTGGGTTCAATCCCTGGTACAAACAACAACAAAAAACAAAAACTTGTCCTAAATGAACACTAACTGGACTGTAAGAAAATGGAAAAGTTGCTCACATGTAAAAAAGAAAGACACTTTGTTTATTGCATTAAAGATTTTATTTAAAAGGTCCAATATAAGCCAAATTAAACCCCAAATTTACAGCTACATTTTGAGATCTTCTGAACTAAATGGCACTGTTTTGAGTTGAATGTCCTATTAAAGGAGGTCTTCGCTTTTACCATCATTTCCCCAAAGTTGTTTCTGAGTAGAAGCTGGTATTATAATAATACACATCAGATATTTCAAACGTCATCTTTCATGCAGAGGTTAAAAAAAGCAACAGGCTTTCCCATTCTGTGTGAGGATAAGAAACACAGGACCTGAACGCTGTTGACACGTGAGGTGTAACTATAAAGGAACTTACTGTGGTTCTGTGTCTGCTCATTCAAGTAGTCCATGTCCTTAATCCAAATACTGGTGGCAGTTCAAATATTATCTGGGACAGTACTTTGCAATTCCCCTTATCTAGTGTGTATCAGAGAAAATGGTTGCTCAAGTTGGGGGACAGACTGTCACATGTGCAATTACAAAGCAATGGAATAGTGTTCTAGTGGGCAGGCAATCCAAGAACTACTCACAAATGTTTTCAGTAATGGCATCATTTACATAGAGTGATGCTGGATCTAAGTTCTATTATGTATGAATATAAATGAAAAAGACCCGTTACTTTATAGCTACACCTTGGATTTCATGAGATGTGGTAAATCTAAGAGTGTGTCTGATGAGTCCTTCTGGAAATCACTTCAGCAAAGGAGTCAACCTGTGAAAGAGAAGACATGGCAGAGGGAGGGAGACTCATCCTTCCAACATTCTCTCAGAGGACAGACCTGAGCCCAAGAACAGAAGTTACCGGGAGGGAGGCGTCAACTCCATCTAAGGAAGACCTTTCTAACAGTTAGAGCTGCTCAACAACTGAATGGACTGCTTGGTGAGGTAGAGTCACTGGAAGTATTCAAGGTGGAAAGATCACCCTTGTAGAAGGGACTCCTGCATTTGTTAAGAGGTTAGACTGGATGAACCTCAGGTCTCTTTCAATTCTGAGATTCTAGAAAATTCCCTCAGGGAATTCAGAAGAGAATTCCTAAAAGGAAAGAGAAAGCACACATATGTATACTTTTAGAATCCTCTTGAGTTTTCTTTTTTTCAAAAGGTACAATAGAAAATGTAGTCTACTGTCTTTAAAATGCATATTTTCCTTCCTACCACTAATAATTAGGAAGGTTCATTATGACTTCTTTATATTATAAAGAAAAGATGGAAGATTATAATCTTTGTAAATATTTTAGAAAAAAGGCTTAAAATCTAGTAGTCAATGCCCTAGAAACTTTATAGATTTTTAGATAATATGCACAGATACAAATACATTATTCATTAAATACAACTCACATCTGTGTTTTATTATACTCTAAAATATACAGGAATCTTGATGTACTGAAAGAGTGCAAGTAAATACAGTATTCAAGCAGTCACTATTTCTATGTACATGCTCATTAATTCTTCAAAAAACCCACAAAATTATCAAATAGATCAAAATACTGTTCTGTGTTTTCACACTTTATATTCAGAAAACCAGCTGATAATTTACAATGTCATAAAGTTTCCAGTTTCACAATACAAAAGGATAAAGTAAAATTGGGTATCATTTTGTTGCAATTTATGGAACTTTACCCAGACCTCTAAGACCCCTACATATGTGAAATCATTTTTACCAGGAAAGTGACAGTTAACAGTAAAATCAGAACCGCATAAAGTGTTATTTAAAAGCCCAAATATCAGCCTTTCCTCTTTTTGTTACTTGAAAGGTAGTCTTCAATTTAGCAGGCAAGTGCTTCTCCCTCCAAAGAGTAACAAGTTACAAACATGCTACTCTAAATCTGAATCTTGCCTAATACAGAAATGCCTTCCAAGAGACTTGATGTTTAATTTATGAATAACGAGGGAATATGTCCTTTGATTCTGCACTTTGTTTCAAAGCTCAAAGATCAAATAAATGATAACAAAAATCCTCGAACCCATTATGGAGGTACAAACGTAAGATCAGTGATGAATTAGTATTATCCAAAGTAGTGAGGTTGAAATTTCATTCCCCAGGACCACTTAGTTGCAATAGGGTGAAATAATCTACCTTTTGATTCCATGAACTTTTTATTCTAGGAAACACTTTACCTTTTTAAACAAAAATAGTTCCATTTTGAACCCACACCATTCAAATCTGGCCAACAGTCTCAACCCCAATTCACCTCACGTCTATTTCACAAGTATTTTCACCCGTACTGCACCCAGTCAGCTGGTTTTCAATTCTAAGATTATAAAAATTGGAATTTTAAAATTTTTATGCAAAAGAAAAAAATGCAAAAATACATCTGCTTTCTTTCATGGTTTAATACAGTATTGGAAGGCTTTCAGATGTTTTCTTTTAAAAAAATCAACATTTAAAACCAAATCTTGACTTCATTTTCAGAAATATTGAAGTTTGGTTTAGGTAACATCTCACTTCACCCACTCCAGTTTCCACAAAATGGCATTCTATTAAAAAAATCTTTAAGTTATTTGGTCCTTTGGCAATTTGCTGTGCACATAATGCCTACTGTACCAAACTTTTATTGCCTTTAAATTTAGTTGTACTTTTATTGATAAAATTTAAATCTAGTGTCCTTTTCTTTTACAACTGTGTTGCTTGTGTAAGCAGGTTAGGGTGCACAGTGTCCCAAATTATTTCTGGCACTGCAAAGCCAAATTAAAAATTCCACAAAGCAATCTGACATCAATGTGTTTTCCTCTGGTCAAGTCTATTTCAAGAATCTAGAAGTTCCTTTTGCAAAACTTGCCTTTCAAATTCTTCTTCTTAATGTCATCACATTTCTTACATTTGCTCATTGTGCGCTCTTTTCCTCTTAGATTGAATTTGAATAACAAAGTGCTCTTTTCTTGAAAAAGCACAGTTTGCAGCTTTAGTGTCAGAACTCCTTCCTTAGATCTTTTGCTTAGCCTCTCAGTAGGTCTCAGAATCAGAGTCATTGAGCTCATCGACGTCGGTGTATAAGTACTCCTGTTCCCCACCAATATTGTTGAAACTGCAGTAGGAGCTAGGTTCATTCCTCATGATAGGCAAGGTTTCAAAGCTCACTGTTTTTGAGGTGTTGGTATAACGGTTAATGGCATTGAACGTCAGGGATGACAAAGGGCTACTTGATGAGACAGGCATCATGGTGGCCAAAATGAGTGCCAGGCAATCAGCCACATCCTTATTGGGAGCACAGGCCAAAGCTGGGGTATAGCCTAGAATTAAAGATAAAATTAAAAAATTAACATTGTGAGACTTACTTCACTAAATATATGGATACAAGTCTAATGGTCTCCAACTTTGGAGATTTTAAATTATTTGGTTTATAATAAATTGTCACCAGAATGATTCATAACTTTCCAATAAGTAGAAAAACACCATAAAAATCTAGGGTGGGAGGAGACCTCACAGACTAACAGAAGAAGTAGCTGAGCCCAGAGATGTAGATTTTCTGCAGATCTCACAATACACCCATATCCAACTAAATTCACAGAAAATATTGGGCTAAAATAAGAAAGGGGGGGAAAAAAAGCCTTTTTTTTTTTTTTTTTGCAGTAAATCTTAGAATGGTGAACAGAGGCTTACTGTTAATTCAGAGTTATATAAATAAACCTTTACATGCTGAAAAATCTAAATGTATATAGATCTATAAACAAGGTACTAGGCAGGTACTCAAAAAGTATGTATTGAAAGAATGACAGCTGGTTGTCAATTTGACTTTTCTCTTGGGGGTTACAGTCCATAGAAAACAGAAGTAAACTTTAAAAAACTCTAAACCAAGACAAGTAAATTTGTTATAACTGTTCCTTCTTTTTTTTTTCTTTTTTAAAGCAGAAGACAACTGACCTTAGATGTAAGGGCCCTACAAAGGCAGGAAGAAAAATTTGCTACCTCTGTTGGTACAAAAACCAGCCTTGAGGATGCAGTAGTAAAGAAGATGGTAATAATATACTTCATGATGACCAGTTTCAATTATTCCCATTTGGAAGATTTAGTTCATACTTAAACTGTTTTAAGTCATGTGAAGTCAACAGGCATAATTTAAGCTGCAAATATTTTAAAATTTTAATTATAGCTCAATTTGTTGCACGTCTACTCTTTTCCCCTATTACTACATTTACATTTTAGCATTCACACATGTACATGCATATTTATTTCAAAAGCCACATTTGTTTTTAAAATAGCAGATTGATTTGTCACAAAATAAACCTTTGTATAACTGTACTACAGGTCAAGAAAGACAACATATGAGAAGTCCCATTTACTTATTCCCTAACATTACCCTTTTTCTCTCCCTGACCTTTGCAATTCTGATCTTCTGTGTTAACCATTTTATTGCTACCTGTGGTCATAAATACGAGTTTTTACCTTTTTTTTTTTTTTTTGGTTGTTGTTCTAATTAGTTATACATGACAGCAGAATGCATTTTGGACACATCATACATAAATGGAGTATAACTCCTCATTCGTCTGGTTGTACATGATGTAGTTACATAGGTCATGTAATTATATATGCACATAGGGTAATAATTTCAAATTCCTTCTACAATCCTTAGTTTTGACCTTTTAAAAAAAATCTAATATAAATTGCATAAGACATATTTCATTCATGCTTTATCAACCATGATAAAGAAAATACAATAATATTTTTCCCTTTATAAAATTCCCATTTTGTTGGGCTGGAGTTGTAGCTCAGTGGTAGAGTGCTAGCCTAGCACGTGTGAGGCACTTGGTTTGATCCTCAGCATCACATAAAAATAAATAAATAAAATAAAGAGGTATAGTGTAAAAAATATTCTTTAAAAAGTCCCATTTTGTCAAGGATCAAATCGAACAACTGATTACCCTGCAAGACTGGCAAGGATAGCTGAAGGAAGTACATTTTTTAAATTAAATAAACCATATTTGCTCTTATGACTAGAAGGATAGTGCTTCTTTGCTCACACTTCTTTCAAGGGCTCTTCTGAAGAGCTGAAGATGCTGGCTGCTGATGCTCTTGCTGGCAGACAGACTCACAAGCGTTTTCTAGACAGAATTTGACTAAAAACAGACTTCTGTCTTTTAAAACAGACTTCTGTGTGGTCAGCTAAAGAGAAACATAAAAGCAGCACACTCTTTGAGGACATTCTGTAAAATCTAACATTTTCTATCTCCTCCAGAAAAATCCACCTAAATATTACTACCACTTCTTAGAGTCAATAATAGGTACAGGATGTACTCGCTCCTTCATCTCATCTCTATTTAGGTTTCAGAGTCCAATTAATCATCAATTCCTGTGGTTACCTGAGCAATTTATAACTGTATCATTAGAAATAATTATAAAACAAGACTAGTATTTACTATCGCTTGTGAACTCAGGACCACAATTACTATTAAACACTATGAAGTGTGTTAGAAGACGCCCAGGTCATCACCACTTACCTTTATGTTTTATTATTTTAATTTCATAAAACGATAAAATCAGATATACAAAATCTTAAAAATGGTCAACACAGCTGCCTATTAGAAGGCATTAGTGATTGACTCAGTGTCTCATAATGTAGTCACATATCTTATATATGTTAGCATTAGTTTCCTCATTTTAATCTACATAGTAGCTGTATCTCCAAAAATGTAATTCTGATAATGCAAGATGCTTTTAAAGCTGGGTGAGTTTGATTTTGTGTTTGTAGATGACATTCCCAACTATGAATTTGAAGAACTATACATGCTATTGATTCCCAAATCTCTAGGTCCAACCTAGATCTTCCTTCGGATTCCAGATCCAAATATCTAATTGCTGTCTTAGGGTTTCCACTGAACTTTTCTTATGTCCTGAAATGAACTCAGATTTGCTCTCCTATATATTCTTGGCTCAATTAATGACATGTCTATCCACACAGCACCCCAAGCCAGATGGCCTGTGACTTTTCCCCTCAACAAATCTCTTCTCTCCTTCACCAAGAACCATTGAGCCTATATCATCATAAGCTCTTTATAAACCATTTACATCTTTTCATCCCCAATGCCTCTACCTTAATTCTGACTTCCATCTACACCTGAACTTTTAATTCATTTCCCCATTCTAGTCTTGCTCCTCTTCAGACTATCTTTCTAATGCACTGATCCCTAATTATTTGATCTAGTATTTGTACTCACCTCATTATCTCTTACTCTCTCAGCTTAAAATCTGCCCTCCTCACTTTTCACTTATCCTTTACATTCTGGTTTAGAAATCACTTTTTGGGGAAGCCTTTTCTCTGATTTTATAAGAAAAGGTTTGAAGAACCTCTGATGTATTCTCAAAGTATTTTAGGTTTACTCCAAATAGAGAATTTCAAGTGCACTGTAACAACCAGTTTACACTTTTGTCACCACTACAGGAGTAATGATGTTCTAAGCACTGCATCCTTAGAACTTAGCAGTGCTTGGCATAATCATTCATGCAACAAAATATTTACTGAGCTCTATGTCCAGACACTCTTCTAAGCACTTAGAATACATTAGTGGATACAAATGACAGATTCCTTGATCTTGTGGAGCTTATACTCATTTTACTCAACATTATAAAGTAATTCATACATAAAATGTGAGGAAATAAGCTCTATGGAAACTAAGAGGACAGAGTAGAGCAGGTTAACAAGGACCAAGAATGCTGTGATAGGGGCATGAAGCAAGTTATAGTACAAACAGGCGGTTACAATAGGTTTCATTAAGAAGATGAAATTTGAGCTAAGATTTGAAACTGGTAAAGAAGTCAAAGAATGCCTAGAGGGCAGAGTGTTTCAGAATGAGCCAGAATAAAGATTGCAATGCACACAGAACCCTGCAATGGAGTTGGTGTGGTGGAATGAACAGGAAATGAGATCAGAAAAATAAGGTATTGAATGAAGGATCTTGTAGGTCACTATAAGAACTATGAGTAATTACATGGGTATGTCTCTATGTCTTCTATTCTGTTCTACTGGTCTTTATGTCTGTTCTGGTGCCAATTCCATGCTGTTTTTCTTACTATAGCTCTGTAGTATAATTTAAGGTCTGGTATTATGATGCTTCCTGCATCGCTTTTCTCACTAAGGATTGCTTTGGGTATTTTGGGCCTCTTATTTTTCCAAATGAATTTCATGACTGATTTTTCTATTTCTATGAAAAATGTCATTGGAATTTTAATAGGAATTGTATTAAATCTGTATAGAGCTTTTGGTAGTATGGTCTTTTTGACAATATTAAATCTGCCTATCTAAGAACATAGGAGATCTTTCCATTTTCTAAGGTCTTCTTCACTTTCTTTACTGTTCTGTAGTTTTCCTTATAGAGGTCTTTCCCCTCTTTTTGAGGATATTGTGAATGGGACAGTTTTCTTGATTTCTCTTTCATTTGACTTGTCATTGGTGTATAGGAACACAACTGATTTATGGGTGTTAATCTTCTATCCTGCTACTTTGCTGAATTCGTTATCTCACACAAAGGCGCCATAAATATACATTGAAGAAAAGATAACCTCTTCAACAAATGGTGCTGGGAAAACTGGAAATTCATATGTAATAGATTGAAATTGAACTCCTATATCTCACCCTGCACAAAATTCAACTCAAAGTAGGTCAAGGATGGAGGCATTAGACCAGAGAGCCTGCACCTACTAGAACAAAAAGTAGGCCCAATGCTCCTTCATGTTGGCTTAGGAACTAACTTCTTCAATAAGACTCCTAAAGCACAAGAAGTAAAATCAAGAATCAATAAATGGGATGGTATCAAACAAAAAAGCTTCTTCACTGCAAAGGAAACAGTCAAGAACAAGAACAAAGAGCCTATAGAATGGGAGAAAATCTTTACCACCTGCTCCTCTGATAGTGCATACTCTCTAGGATATAAAAAGGACTAAAAAACTAAACAAAATAAATAAAAACAAAAAATCTAATCAATAGATGGGCTACGGAACTAAACAGACTTCACAAGAAGAAGTATGCTGTAGTAGGCTGATTTTAAGTCCTTTGGTCAAAAAAAAAATATGAAAAATGTCCAATGTTAGAGAGAAATGCAAATTAAAACTAAACTGAAATTTCATCTCACTCCAGGCATAATAGCAATTATTAAGAATACAAGTAACAATAAATGTTGGTGAGGATGTGGAAAGAAAGGTATTCTCATACATTGCTGGTGGGACTGCAAATTGCTGCAACCACTATGGAAAGCAGTATGGAGATTGCTCAGAAACCACCATTTGATCCAGTTATCCTACTCCTTGGTCTATACCCAAAGGACTTACAATGAGGCAGCCACATCCATGTTTATAGCAGCTCAACTCACAATAGCCAAGCTATGAAAACAAACTAGGTGTCCTTCAATAGGGACATGCACACAATGTAATATTACTCAGCCATAAAGAAGTATGAAATTATGGCATTTGCCAGTAAACGGATGGAACTGGAGACTATCATGTTAAGTGAAATAAGCCAGTCCCAAAAAACCAAAGGCTGAATAGATGATATGTGGATGCTAATCAACAACAAGGAGGAGTAGAGAGAAGAACAGAAGTTCATTGGATTAGACAAAGGGGAATGAAGGGAAGGGAGATGGGATGGGAATAGGAAAGACAGTAAAACGAATTGGACATAACTTTCCTTTGCTTATATATGAACACATGACCGGTGTAACTCTTCATAATGTACAACCACAAGAATGGGATCCTAATTGGAATGGATTATACTCCATGTATGTATTATATATCAAAATATCCTGTCATGTGTATATAAAAACAATAACAACAAAAGAACTATGAGTAAACCGAAATCCAGAGGAAAAATATGTTTATATATATATATATATAATATATATATATATATTATATATATATATATATATATATTTTTTTTTTTTTTGGCAGTACTAGAGATTGAACCTAGGGGCATTTTACCACTGAGTTAATTTCTAGTCCTTTTTATTTTCTATGTCGAGACAGTGTCTTGCTAAGGTGTCAAGGTTGGCCTTGAATGTGGGGTCTTAACTGCTTCAGTTTCCCAAATTACTGGGATTATAGGCATATGCTACTACACCTGGATCTACTGTTTTAAAAAGAATCCAGCAGGGCTGTGGATGTAGCTCCAGTGGTAGCACTTGCCTAGAATGCCTGAGACCCTAGGTTCAATTCCTAATACTGCAAATAAACATACCCACTCGACAATAACCCACCAATGTGGTGTAAATAGAGAAAAAATAGGCAAATTGTAGATATATTTTAGAGATGGAATCACTAGTATATGCTGATGAAGTGTACCCTGGGTATTATAGGAATCAAGGACAACTCTTATATTTTTGTGAGCAATAATGACAGGAATTTTCTTCAACTGAGATTAGTATAGCTGTGGGGAAAGCAGGTTTTGGGTAGGGGGTGGAGATTTGATATTTCAGACCTATATTTATTAGATTTGAAATATTTATTAGACATTTATGTGTTACTGTCCATTAGGCACCTGGATATGAAAATAGAAACCATGAAAGGTCTGGGCTAGTAACATAAATTTTGGAATTCTTAGCATATAGGTAGTTTTTAGACTGGCCTCTAAACTCCTCTAATATGAAGAAGTTAGGGGGCTAGGGTTGTGGTTCAGTGGTAGAGCCTGGCATGTGTGACGCACTGGGTATTGATCCTCAGCACTGCATATATATAAATAAATAAATAAATAAATAAATAAATAAATAAAAGGTCCATCCACAACTAAAAAAATATTAAGATTAAAGAAGTTAGAGAGGGCTGGATGCTGCAGTGCATGTCTGTAATTCCAGCTACTTGGGAGGCTGAGGCCCTAAACAATGTAAAAATAAAAAAGGGATGGAGATGTGGTTCAGTGGTAGAAGTGCTTCTGGGCTCTGGGTTCAATTCCCAGTCTGGGAGTGGGAGGAGAAGTCAGGAGGGGGAGCTAGGAAGAGGGAAAATTTTTGTAAAAGAAATTGAGAAAGAGTAAATAGTAATGCAAGAGGAAAACCAAGGGAGTATGAAATCCTGAAAAGTAAGTAAAGAAAGTTTACCAAAGATAAAGGGGTAATCAATTTTTCCAAAAGCTGATCTGTTAAGTGAACTGAGAACTAGGAATTGACTTAATATCATGGGGTCCATTAGTGATTTTGATGAACGATTTTGCAGTATGGCAGGAGCAAAGGCCTGACTGTAGAAAGTCAATTCTTGAGTAGTTCTGCTGCAATGGAAAAGAGAAAAAGCAGCAGCTGGCACCATCAGGGGATTAAAAGATTTTTTTTTTTCAAAAGACAATAGGACTAATTATATCTAGGAAGAGAATAAAGAATTCATATTGCAGGATACAAAAGGGAAGAACTATTAAAGTGATATTCTCTGGTAGGCAAAAGGTACAGGCTCTACTGCATGAGTAGAAAGATTGGCTTTGCATAAGAATAAGACCCTTAAGTAGGGCCCTGATAAATATTTGTTTTAAGAACAAAATCATTGGCTAATAAGATGAACAATGGTGGTAAGTATAAATGATAAATACTAACTCTGGTTTAATATATATGTAAATTCAGAAGTTCATTTCTTAGATGAACTTTTCCTGTGTCTCTTGCCCTTATTCCTTCTCCATGAAATACAATTCAACATTGATTTCAGCTTTCTTCTTTGCCCTATTTAAAAAAAAATAAAAAAATCCAAGGTTTATTTTACTTCAAATATGTACCATTAAAAGATAAAACTTAGTTGGGCACGGTGGTGCACACCTGTAATCCCAGCTACCAAACTACTCAGAAGGCTGAGACAGCAGGATGGGAAGTTTGAGTCTGGCCTAGGCAACTCAGTAAGACCATGTCTCAAAATAAAAATGGACAGGGCTGAAGCTCAGTGGTAAAACACATGCCTAGAATGTGTAAGGCCCTAGGTTCAATCCCTAATACTGCAAAAAAGATAAGAAGTTTTAGTGATGCACAGGTTAAGGGAAGAGAATTCAGAAATATAGAACCTACTTACCATTTTCGTCTACTGCAAGGACACTTGCTCCTTTCCCCAAAAGTTCTTGAACCACCATTGTTAGCCCATTTCGGGCAGCAACATGCAGAGGTCTGGGGGAAAAATTGTACAGGTACATGTATGAGCAGTGCACACAGATGCATGCCTGGCTGTAAAGAACATTACTGCCGAATGGTAAAGATCCAGAGACACAAACTTGAGACACCTAGTTCTAACAACAATGAAGATGGGGGTGCGGACTGCAGATGTGTGCAATGTATTATGTCACACCTCCCTAATGAGTACAAGCTTAGCCACAGGCACTATAAGCAGGTGCCTATCTTCATCAAACCCTTTTGTTATACTCGACTAAGACCCAAGATTTAATTAATGAAAAGGCATTAAAGTTGTTGTTTTAAGACAAGAGGCTGACAAACATACATAACAGAAATTGCAGTATCACAGACTTTGAAAACAGGTCGCAGACCCTGTGACTAATTTTTGGACCTTCAAGGGATCTGAATGACCCCAGAATGCAGAATGCAAACCGATACTCTAAGATTTTTTTCTCTTTACCAAATCTCAAAGTGGGCTTGTTCATATTATTAAGAACTTGATCTTTAACCTGCCTTTATTAATAAGTGAATATTTATAATTGAAGGAAAATAATTTTTTTTTTTGGTACCAGAGATTGAACCCAGGGGTGCTTAACCACTGAGTCACATCCCCAGCCCTTTTTACATTTTATTTAGAGACAGGGTTTCACTGAGTTGCTGAGGCTGGCTTTAAACTCCTGATCCTCCTGCCTCACCCTCCCGAGCTGCTAGGATAAACAGGCATGCGCCACTATGCCTGGCTGAATTCTACTATTTCTGAAACCTATTTAGCTTACAGACATATGAAGCTTCATTTATGCCTACTGTCGAATAAGATTTTTAGAGGGGAATTTCATAAAATACAAAAAACAGTACTGCTTTCCTTCAGAAAATCATGCAGGTAAATAGGTTGTGAAAATATACATTATTGCCAACGTTCTAATACAGCAAAAGCTTTTCCAGTAATAGGCTTTTTTTTTTTTTTGGTACTAGGGATTGAACCCAGGGGTGCTTAACCGCCAAGTCACATCTCCAGTTCTTTTTTATATTTTTTTTAGAAACAGGGTCTTGCTAAGTTGCTTAGGTCCTCACTAAATTGCTGAGGCTGGCTTTGAATTCAATATCCTCCTGCCTCAGCCTCCTGAGCCGCTGGGATTAGAAACATGTGCCACCATGTCCGGCCTATAACAGGCTTTTCAATTGTGATGATTTTGGGAATGAGTTTTTTAAGTTGAAAAAACTGTTCTTCACTTTTTAACTGCTTCTGTTACTAATGAGACCTATTTCATTGGCTTTCATTTTAATAATAATAAAAATAACAAAATTTACATTAAATACTGAAAGTACTCACGTTTGCAAGGCTGCGTTGGTTGCATTGATGAGGTTTCTGTCTGTTATCTTTTCCAGTATTAACAAGGCACTAGTTTCATGACCCTAGAATTGTGGCAAGCAACTCTTAAAAACTTGAGTACCACTAAAAATAATTTAAACACCCAACAATCCCTAACCTTAGGTCATATATACGTGTAATACTATACACATGAATTTTCCTGGCTAGACCCCCACCCCCCTTTTCTTTGCCCAAACATTTGTTAGAAGTAAGGACAAGAATAATTAAGATTTAAAGAAAGACAATGATAATAGGTTTGTCTTCCAAAATGTAAGTAAGCGTGTATACACACACATACATCTATCTTCTATCTATCTACCTATCTATCTACCTACCTACCTACCTACCTACCTACCTACCTGTCATCAATCATCTACATCTACATCCCTATACTGGGAATTAAATCCAGGGGTTCCCAATGAGCTACACTCCTAGCCCTTTTTATTTATTTTTGGACACGATCTCACTAAGCTGACCATACTGGCTTCAAGCTTGCAATCCTCCTGCTTTAGCCTCCCAAATTGCCAGGATAATGGGAGCCACCATTCTTGGCTAAGCCAATATTTCTTTTTGAGAAATGTGATGTTGGCCATCATTACAGAGGTTCATTTAAGTGAAGGGGAAAAACTTTTAATGCCCCTGTTGATAATAACAATGAAAATATGTCCTTAAAACCTGTACATACCTTGCCGCAAGCCAAATGTAGGGCGGTGTTTTTACTGTTATCTTGTAAGGTCAGATCTGCACTAGCACTGCTGACCAGCATCTCTGGGAGGAAAAAGTGCATCAGTTCTTATGTTTATGAACATGTTTCTTAGATTATCAATAACTCACTGTAGAGAAATGAAGACAGAGCAAAAAATATCCCTCACAAAAAACTTAAGTGAAAGAAAAATATTGTAATTTATAACATACATACAATAATGTGATATAATTATATGTAACAATTATATTTTTGTGTAAATCATAGACACTACCAACAGTAATTAAAATTTTGTGAGTGCTTACTAAAATGCTACTGTATGTGCTCTGGATTTGTAGTGATTTATGTAACTCCCACAACAACCCTACAGAGAGAGTGTCATTATTTTTTTCTTTCTATAAATGAAAAAACTAAGGTACAAGCTCTCTTTTCATTTTTTATTTTGAGATAGGGCCTTGCTAAAGTTGCTCAGCATGGTCCAGAACCTTCGATCCTCCTTCTTCAGTCTCTCAAGTTGCTGGAATTACAGGCATGTAGCACTGTGCCTAGCACAGCTAGTTGTGTGGTTTTTTTTTTTTTTTCTGTACCAGGAATTGAACCAAGGGGTGCTTAACCACTGAGACACATCCCCAGCCCTGTTTGTTTTTTATTTTGAAACATGGTCTTAACTAAGTTGCTTAGGGTCTCACTAAGTAGCCGAGATTGTCCTTGAACAAGTGATTATCTTGTCTTAGCCTCCTGGGTCACTGACATTCAGAGTTCTTTACCACTATGCTACGTTGCCTTGCTAAACTAACTTTTTAATCAATACCGGCAAATTAAAACATGTGTCCCCAAGTGAAAATGTGGATTGAAGCAGGTAAAGACTAAAGATTTTTGTATCTGAAGAACGGTGAGATAATTAGTGGAAGACAGGGTTGGGAACTACGTTATACATAAGCAATTTATATATTTTAGAAGAATAGAATCCTTATACAGTTTCTTTACCAACTGTATTTGTTTGTCCATTTTCTGCAGCCATCATGAGAGGGGTTTTCCCAGAAGAGTCCACAGAATTGACTTGAGCATTATGGCTGAGTAGCAGCTGTAAACACTCTACATGGTCTGTGAAGGCAGCTGCATGCAGAGGAGTTCTGTGACACAGAGAAATTGAAACACATGACTAAATCTGAATGTTCTACACACTGGAAAAAAATTATTTTTCTTTATGACAAGCAATTTCAAGAGTTTATATATTAGGCATTTCCTGAATACAAACAGGCAATAAAGCTTACTAATTTCTGCCACAGAAATTTGCACTTTCAATAATATAAGGGGCCTTAATTATAAAATTGCTAAAATAACATTACATCAGTAAAGAAAATTTCAAAGTAATAGATCCTGACCCCAAAACTACAACACATTACAACTGCTGGACTCTTCTTCCAGGTTTTATTTCTATTCAGAAAAGTATTAACCTTCTAAAAACATACTTGTTAAAAGATGGTGAAAAATCTTTATATTTTAAAAGAATTTAAAAAAATCAGCTTAAAACCAAAAATAATTAAAAGAGTCCTGTAATAATGAAAAAAAAAAAAAAAAACCAAGATTTTTCTAACAATTTATACTTGCAAATATGAAATTCAATTTTTAATTAATTATGGTTTTTCTATAAATTCTCACATATTTGGCTAGTTAATTTTTTTTCCTATATAATTTTCCTAAGTAAAAATGATAGTTGAATTCCTACCTTCCTTTTGAATCTGTGGTGTTCACAATGCTGGCACCTAATGTATCAATTAACATCTCAGCAGCACCTTCGTTGTCATTAATCCTGTGTAAAGTAACAAGGTGATCACTCTCACAGCAATGGTAAATTTTCTAAAAACAATCATACCAAATCTGATTAATTTTGGCTTCACTTACACAGCACAATGCAAAGGACTGAAAGCATTTCCTTCCATTTTCTGGAAAACTTCCTGTTCTAAAAGAAGTTCTACGCACGTCTCATGGCCTAAGTTAAACAAGAACAAGATATTAAAATCCAAAAGATACTGGTAAAAATCTCAAATAAAAAGAAGTGTCTAAAAGGAAGAAGTACAAATTCCTACTTCCATCCCATCTCCCAGTTCTTCTCTCTAGACTGTAACCACTGGTCCCTTATAGTTCCAGAAAATCTCTGGGCATATATGACTGCATGTGCATGCATATTTTCTTTTTTAAATGGAGACTTTTTTCCCTTCAACTTTCTTTTTACTTAATAAACTATAAGCCCTTCCATAGTATACAAATTGTATTATTTAAAGTTCCCAAGAACTTTACAGTATCACTGTGTATCAAAAATGATTTGATCTAATTATGGATTTTTGAGCTGATTGCTGTTTAAAAAAAACAAAAAGCCTTTGTGATATTATTAGCAAGTCTGTAATGATCTATTCTGGTTCTTTTTTCAAAGTCAAGGTTTAGTAAAGCAAACAACCCACCCACCCACTTTACTGTAGTACAGATTAGGTATCCCTTATCTGAAAAAATGCTTTACATTTCCAAGCTTTTAGATTTTGAATACTTTTAGACTATTGATTAAGTATCCCTAATCAGAAACTCCAAAGTTCAAAATGCTCTGAATTAGGATGCCCAACCTGTAATATTTGGGCAAAGGAAATTTTACTTCTTGCTGGGTATAGAGGCACATGGTTGTAATCCCAGTTACTTGGGAGGCTGAGGCAAGAGGACCTCAAATTCTAGGCTAGTGTGGGCAACTTAATGAGACCCTGTTTCAAAGAAAAAAAAATGGAGATATTAATGGTAGATAGAGCAAGCCTGGGTTCAAGCCCTAGTACCAAAAAATAAAAAACCTACTTCTTTTATCCTGTTATTCATTTGGGAATCTGCTTTAGGAATAAGTTTAGATTTCTACAGTCTATTTTCATGATTTAATATTTGGCTAGCTAGGCAATGCTGTTTTTTGTTAATTCCTCTTAATATTCTCAAATAATAGCTCAACCTAAACTATTTAAAATTGTTTTCACCAGGAAAGGTAATTTTTAGGAAACCTGTGATTGTGCTTCATCTTTTATCGGAACTTTTTTCTAATTCTGTGGCTTTCAAACAGGACAACTATGCCTTTCAGAAGGCATTTGGCAGTATCTGGAGATACTTTTGCTTATCACAACTGTAGGTAGAAGAGCAATGGGCCTTGAATGGATAAAAGTCAGAATGCTGCTAGGTATCTTGCAATGCATAGTACAGTCCCTCACAAGAATCTGGCTCAAAATGCTTAGTTTGAGACACTGATTTTAATTTCATCCCTTTGAATGTTAACTCATTACTAAGAAATAGTAATGGAAAGACATTCAATGTTGACTGAAGAGCTTCTCATTATCTTGGCATGTGGGTTCTTAAAGTACAGCCTGGGCAAACTTGGGGTGATACTGACAAGGTGTGAAAACAGATGTAGATGATGAAAATATATTTATTCTTTTAAACTAGCTAACTCTTCCAACTAAATAAAGTTTCAAAAACATTCTTCATGAAAATGTTACTTATGTTAAATTTAATGTATTTATTATTTTAAAAAATAAGTATTTCTAAACTTCTCAGTTCCAATTTCTAAAACACTATCAATAGCTATAACTCATGATTATAGATCAAATGCTTTGAGAACTACTTTTTGAGTCAAGTGCAGCCTGAAAAAGGGAACTCTGGGTCCTTTGGAAATCATTACTGGGCAATATTCAAGCTGAAAGAATAACAGAATTAGGCCTCCTGATATTTCGGAGGGCAATTCTGAGGATGTGTAGAGCTTTATAAACTTTTTAAAAGAATAAATGAGATAATCTAAGTACTCTAAGTTCCGTGATTAAAGAACTACATAAACTGAAATTTAGAACTCTAAGCGTAGTATGTACAGCCAATTCTTTTCTAAGACTTGGCCATCATTTCATTTTAATTTTGACAGAAGGGTTGTTTTCTGTTCTATTGGAGTGATTCCAATTTCTTTCCAGTCATACCACAATTACTAGTCAAAGTAAAACCATTTTACATATTCTACTTTCAGAATGTTAAATTATAAAGCAGCCTTTTGGCTATAAATATGGTATTAATTTTAGACTGTAAGGTCTCTTATTGCATATAACCAACACACATTTAATTTCTTCCAATTCAATTCAGAATCACAATTTTTCTACAGTCTGAAAATCAGGCACATCTGTTGATTTTTAAATGGCAACCAAGCATGAAGTTTGTGCAAAATTCTGTCTCTTATAACAAAATGTACTTTGGAGTTGAAGTTAAGCAGTCACAGAATAGGAATAATTTTCTACACATAGACCTGAAAAGAAATGTTACAATAGGGAACAACTCTCCAAATGACAAAGCGTACCTGAGATAAAATAACTTTTGGAAAAAAATTACTGGTATCATTGATATATTAAAAACAATAACAAACCAGTAAACAAGTCTGCTTCATTAATAGTTTTTATCTCTTATACAAACAAAATTCACATTTGGAGATATTTTCCAACTGTATTAAGTATTTTGGGTTTTCCTCATATTCACAAAATGTCAAGTCACATTAAAAAATGAATTAAATTTTAATGGCAAAATACAGTCTCTTCCTTGAGTTAGGACTAATCTTTGGCCACTACATTATAATCATTAAATACAAGCTTCAGTGAGTTGAAAGGGAAAAAGAAAAGTCAAAACCTAAAGGCTTTATAGTTTTAAAAACTGTTTTAGTTAAGAATAAAAGGCAGTAAAAAGGAAAACATACCAAGCTAAGCTTTTGGAATTCATAACAGATTTAATTATTTTAGTTTCTAGTTCTATCCATACTCAGAGTTGAAGGATGACCAACAGTAACTGTAGGACAACCTCCATTCTCCACCCCAAAAAGAGAAGAATCTAAAAATTTCTGACAGTGAAAGAAATGAAACTCTTAACTCTAGTACAAGAATTAGTATGAAAGCAGAAATAACATCTAGGAAATCCTTATGAACATTTACTTAAACCGTAATTTTAAAGATTCAGAGATTTCCTCTTTCACCATAATTCAGTAACATTGGCAGAATGTTACTGAAGCATGTTACATGAAGCAGTAGATTATAGGCCAACAGAAAACCTCAGTTCTTTGGTTAACATACTCAGCTGATTTCAGAACAGATTCTACACTTGAACTACAGCTTTGTGGACATGAGTTCACAACAAACATTAATCTCAAATATTACAAGTGAAATTCCTAACAAATTTTAAACACCTTTCTACCTGCTAAAGACTTAAGCCCAAACTTTTGATAGAACTACTGCTAACACTGCATATAATAAATCTGAATGTTTTTTAAGATGATCAAATCAAGGAAAAAAAATTAATATAGCGATAAGCTTCACTATGTAAATTATTTTAGTGACATTTTTATAAGCCAAACTCCTTTAAAAAATTTTTTTTGGTACTGCGTGTTGAACCCAGGATTACTTTGTCACTGAGCTCCCCAGTTCTTTTATAAAAATATGAGGCAGGGTCTCCCTAAGTTGCCACAGGGCTTTGCTAAATTCCTGAGGCTGACCTTGGATCTGTGATCCTCCTGTCTCAGACTTCTGAGCTGATGGGATTATAAGTGTATGTCACTGCACCTGGCACTAAACTCCATTTTTAACATTAATATCTTAAAAATAGCTTTTTGCTACCCTGAATGACCTTTTGTGGGTCTACCTATAAAAGGCATGACTGTGACTGAGTCTCTAGAAAGCTAGAAATAAGTCTGTTCTAACTATGCAGCAAAGTTAGAAAGTTTCTAACATCTGCTAGGGTTTTATTCCTTTAAAACACTGAGCATGTTAGTGGTGATAAAAGGATCTTATATTTCGATATGCTCAAGAAACATACACAGATTTCAATTTGGAGTGTGATGCATTTCACTGTTTTCCCTACATAATTTTTTTCCCAATACAAGAACATTTAGAAAGTAAAAGTACATAATAAAAATACAAACATACTATATAAAAGACATGAGAAATATTATAAAACCTACTAAAATGTAAAATATTAAAGATCTAAGAAAAACTTTAAAAGATGTCATTGCTTAACTCAAAAAACTTTGACAACTAGCATGACAAAGGACAGGAGGGAGCTATAACTAAATAGTAGATTATTCCTAGGCATCCTACTAATCTTAAATTTTAAGCTTACAAATATATTAATATCAGAATGTATTATAGTTAATTGTCTCCATTCAATATACAGTAGGCATTTAATTCAGGTTTTTATCTGTATACTTAACCATTGTAGCAAGCCCAGTGAAGTGCAGTATATCCATGATTGTCTGCTATGGCTGGGTTTGCATCCATAGATGCTGCTGACTGCAATAGGGCTCCAAGAACACCAATGTGTCCACAGGCAGCTGACAAGTGTATAGGTGTCCGACCCCTGCTATCCCGTAGTAAACACTTAGCACCATGTTGAAGTAATGCATCTACACATTCTTCATGGCCTGTAACTGCCTAAAAGAAACATAATTTGCTTGTAGTCAAACGTATTATGTTGGATGCTATATGACAACTTTAGCTAATTTAGAAGTTTTGAAGTCTGTACTCCCCATATCTTCCTGCCAACTAGGGCCACTTTTTATATTCTGAATAGTTCAGTATATTTTTATTGGAAGTGGTTTAAAAATTCAGGTAAAGTAGCAATTCTGTCAAAGTACTAGTAATATGAAAAACTTAGAACTGAGGAAGATACACTAGTAAGTCAATGAAAATAATAATTCAAAGGTGAAAAGGTTAAGATAAAATCTAAAAATAGTTAAGATAATGGAAAAATGACAAAAGATATTAATTTCATTCAAGGTTTTAGGTATTTAAACTGTTGTTACAACATTACTATTCTCTGGATTAAGTTACATATTTTAAGTATTCCAAATTAGCATTTAAAAACTTAATTTAAAAAACCTCAGCACTTAGTGTCTGGTAGAAATTTAATAAAGAAAAATAAACACAGTCTGGTTTAGTTTTAAGTAATATGAGGTCACAAGAGTTTTTTGCAAAGAAAAAAGATGACTTACCCCTCTATGCAATGCTGTCCTTCCCCATTTATCTTTGGCATCTACATTTGCTCCTTTGTTCAGTAGTGAGTACACACAGTCTGTATGCCCATTGAGCACAGACAGCATGAGAGGTGTCCTGAACAAGAGAATAGTTTTAGTGCTATCACTTAAAACTGTACTAGATAAAAACAAAAAACAAAAAACAATGTAATGTCCTGTTTTTTAAATATGCCTTGTTTGATACAACTTTAAGTATACTTATATTAAAAACTATTATTTGATGTTACTCAGTTACATTACTGTGACAGACTAACGTATGTAGAATAATACCTTAGAAGTAATTCAATAATTTAAAAATTATTAAAACTTACTGTCCATTTCCATCTTGAATATCTACTGCATTCTGTGGTTCTGCATTTCCTATTAACAATCGTAAGCATTCTGAATGACCATTTGTTGCTGTAAAGTGAAATTTTAAAATTTCAGTAAATAAATAATAAAACAGAAAATGTCCATCTTAGAGTGCATTTAGAATGTAACTTTGGGGGCTAAGGATGTAGCTCAGTGGAATTCTTGCCTAGGATCCATGGGGCCCTGGGCTTGATCCCCACTACCAAAAAAAGTCTACAATGTAACTTTGGGTTCACTGAATTCAGTACATAAGAAGGAAAACTACATGTACAAAGTGATGTCTACTTGCTTTTACTGTTAAAGCTGAACAGATATGAATTCCTGATGGTAAATCAGAGTAGGCACTTAGCTCTAAGTCAGGGAAGGTTGAACTGCCTCCAGCCAAGGGACAAAATGAAGTCAATTACATTAGAACAAGTCAATCACAATCACCCGAATGTCCTCTGACAATGATCAGTTGCAAGGTGAGCGCTACTTCCCAATTTGATCAGTGTGATGTTGAGAGGCCTAGAGGGCTTGTACGGAACACTTTTGACTCTGAATAATGGAAAACCCCCTTCTTTCCTGATCTAGGATATGACCCTGTAAAGAAATAGCAACCATCCTGCAACATAAATGCAAAGACAAGAAGAGTAACAGAGAATCTGGTGGAGCTCTGACATCACTGTGGAACCAACCAATTCTGAAATTGCATCTGCCTCTGGATTATTTTATGTGATAGACTAAACCCCTGTCACTAAAGTCACTTGCAGTTGGGTACCCTGTTATTTATAGCTGAAAGAATTCCAAATGCTATATACATATACATATTATGAATAAGAAAAATGACATATCTATAAAGAACATTTTTTCATGTCCAAATGCATAAAACAGGCAAGCAGAAGTAGCCCAAAGAAAACAGGTGGCTTTGAAACTAAGTTAAATATGCGAAATGCAGGATCTGCCCATGTATAATACAGTTTGAAATTTAAAGAAATTTATAAGCCACAAAATGATGCAGAAAGGAATGTCTTTCACTATTTCTCCTAATTAAAAAAAGATGAAAAAAACTAGTGAAAGCAAACTAGGGTCTAATATTCTATAGTACTTTCTGATAGCTGTATGAAATTTTTATAGTTATTAAGATTTGTGGCTCAAAACCACTCCTCCCACCTCCATTTGACTTGTATGCTGCACTCTGCCAACAGCTCTCTTAGTAATTAACAACAGTGCCAAATACTTAGGGATGGTTCAAAAGGATCTTGGCCCATCATTTATTTATTTGTTTTTAAATTTATTAGCATTATTTTTTGGGTACTGGGGATTGAATCCAGGGTACTTTGGAACTGAGCTATATCCTCAGCTTTTTTTTTCCTTTTTCTATTTTGAAACAGGCTGCCCTGGACTTGAAATTCTCCTACTTCAACCTCCCCAGTTGTTGGAATTACAAGCATGCTCTATCATGCCTGGATTTGTTCTTTTTTTTTTTTTTTTTTTTTAATTTTTAGAACTTTTAAATTTTAAAAATTTTTATTTATTTTTATATTTTGATTCATTATACACAAATGGGGTACAACTTTTCATTTCTATGGTTGTACACAATATAAATTGACACCATTTGTGTAATCATACATGTATTAAATGTGTTCTTAAGAATCACTCAATAAATGCAGACTTAGTGAAGTGAATCTAATCATATAAAGGCAGCCTATTATGGATAAGAAAAACACTTCAGTAAAAGATTTCCTCAATTGTATCATTCCTGGCTATTTAAAATAAACACTGCTTTATAGTAATTCCTGCAGAATTGTGAATCTGCATCTTTTAGTGATATATTGTTGGTACCAAGTAATTACAATGACTTATAAGTCTTAGCATTTTTCACATTTGAAAAATAATAAAATTACAACTCAGAGTAGTTCTTGCATAAAGTAGGTGCTCTATATAATTACTGTACAATGGTAAAAATAACTAAAAATGTTTATCAATTGTTAATGAAAGCACACACCAATCTGAAATAGTTCCCATCAGAAGGTAAAAAAATACTGTTCCGTTTCATGATAAAATATTTCACAAGGTAGATTATTACATAAATCCAATTTCTAAGGCAGATAATGATTTAAAAAAATTAGTCTTGCTGTTGGTTTTCAACTGAAAATATAATCATTTGATCATTTTAAGATTTTAAAAAATTAAGATATATACCAGGAGTATTATATACCAGAAATGGAAAAAGAACATTAGATAAATAGCACAAAATTTGTCCTACCTGCTGCGTGTATAGGTGTTCGCTTCAAAATGTAATCTTTCACTAAGATTGAGGCTCCCTGATTAATGAGTACATCCACACATTCAACATGGCCCTTAAATGCTGCAAGATCTAAGGGAGTTCTTCCACTATTATTTCTCACATCAAGATCTAACAAAGACTGTACCAACACTTCCAGTGCTTGATGGTGACCATGATAGGCCTAGAAATAAAAAAAATTAATAAAAATACATATTTAAAAAACAAAACAATAAAAATTTACAAATTTAGACTGACGTCCTACATTCTTTTCTTTCTTTCTTTCAGTAGTGCTGGCTCTGCCAATGACATATAATCCCAAGACCATAAACACTTAAGAAAAAAGTAAAGCGAGAAAACTTATCTCCACATCATTATTATATTTGAGATATACAAACTTCTATATTGAGAATTCAGAAAATTAACTGTATATTTTTTAAAGCAACACAGCAGACTACAATATTAGGGAACAGGTATTCGCCAACTAACAAAGTTTAAATTACAGGTTGATATTTTCATGAGAATACAATGCCTGGTTCATGGCACACATTCAATAGATATAAACTCAGTAAATGTTTTGATTTTAATTAAAGTCTATGATTTCAAAAAAGTGTTCTTAATCACAGTTCAGGGTTTCGCATTAACTCCCTGATAGAATTTTATCATACTTATTTCGGAGGGATAGCTGTAGTAATGAATTGAATCAGTAATTGAGTCTTTTGATTTCTCAAAGTGACTACCCCATTCCATAATGTACCACAGTTCAAAAATAAATTTTCTCTTAACACAAAAATACTTAATCAAGCTCTGGTCAATTATCTGCCTTGTGCCAGGCATTGTCCTAGTTATGTAAGAGTAAGATACAAAGATTGTCAAGTTGAACGTTCCCCCTCTCCCCACCTAGTACTAGAGGTTGAACCCAGGAGCACTCTACCACTGAGTTTCACCTCCAGTCCTTTTTCTTTTTAATTCTGAGACAGGGTCTCCCTAAGTTGCTGAGGCTGGCCTTGAACTTGCTGTAACATACTGGCTGAAGTCTCTTCTTTAAATAGTATGAT
The DNA here is from genome assembly GCF_902686445.1 of Sciurus carolinensis. Classification (NCBI taxonomy): domain Eukaryota; kingdom Metazoa; phylum Chordata; class Mammalia; order Rodentia; family Sciuridae; genus Sciurus; species Sciurus carolinensis. Next base: position 51,052,911 of record NC_062229.1, on the reverse strand, counting down.
AGAGGGCTTTCTGATAACTCATTAAAAAAAGTCATTGTGTGTACTGAACATTTATATAGGACTGGATACTCAGCAGGACATTAAGCAATAATAAGCTTTAAAAGACTTCATTTCTTATACAAAATATTAGAAAGTACCACCAAGAGATAAAGTTGCTCTGGATCTTAGTGATCTCTTTGGTGGTTCTGTGTAGGAAGTTTTATGACGTATAAGCTTGACTACCTCAAAAGTTAAAGTAACTATACACTACAGAACACTTCTGTTCTAGGATAACATGAGTTTTTTTCATCAAAACCCAATCACTGAAATTATATTACTAGAAGAATGAACTTTGAGGAACACCACTGAATGTGGAAGAAGAAAGTACAAAAAGATGAGAGAAAATAAGAGCTGTGAGGCTTTGGCCACAGGGTTGTTCCCTTCATCATGTCCTCATAAAAGATTGGGAAAAGGAATGCGTACGTCTAGTACCAGCAAAGTTAAGAATCAAGATTAGTTTCCTTAACCACAGGTTAGTATTTTTACTGTACCAATTTGCTCAAATGGGAAGTTAGAGTGAAAAATTCATATAACCAAGGTTTGAAAATGTCTTGGTTAGATATGAAATGCAAACGTGGCAGCGTTTCATTGAATCACCTTTCATTGAGTCTAATAAGTAAATTATAAAACTGCTACTGTTTCAGCTTAAAATACTACCTAGCACACTCATGTTCATAGCAGTATTTATTCAGATAGCTAAGAGATAGAAGCAATCTAAGTGTACACTGGTATATGAATATATAAACATATACACAATGGGATATTATTCAGTCTTAAATATGTAAAAAATCCTGACACATTACAACATGGATAAATTTTTTTTCATTTTTTTTTAGCTGTAGATGGACACAAAACTTTTATTTTATTTATTTATTTTTAAGTGATGCTGAGGATCAAATCCAATGCCTACAATATGCGAGGCAAGCCTCTACCACTGAGCACAACCCTAGACCAACAACATGGAAATATAGGAGGATGGTGTATATTAAGTGAAATAAACCAGTAACAAAAAAAAAAAAAAAAAATTGACTTAGACGGGGTATCTAGATAAGATTAGATAGTCAAAAATCATAGGAACAGCTAGAGGGAGGAGGAAACAGGGAGCTATTGTTTAATGAATATATACAGTGTTCAGTTTTGTAAGTTAAGTAATTTCTGGAGATTGGGTGCACATCAATGTGAATATATTTAACACTATGAACTATACACTAAGAAGGAACACTGTGCCGGGAATGGTAGCATATGCTTGTAATCCCAACAATTCCGGAAGCTGAGGGAGGGAGGAGGATTGCGAGTTCAAAGCCAGCCTTAGCAACTTACTGAGACCCTGCCTCAAAATTAAAAATAGGGGCTGGGGAGATAGCTCAGTTGGTAGAGTGCTTGCCTTTAAGCACAAGGCCCTGGGTTCAATCCCCAGCACCCCAAAAAAATAAAAATAAAAATAAAAAGGGGTGGGGATATAGCTCAATGGTTCAGCATCCCTGAGTTCAATCCCTAGTACCAAAAAAACAAAAACCACCATAAACTTTATATTTTTTCTTCTTACCACCACAAAAAATTCTTTGATGAAAAATCAAACCACACAACCCCCCCAAAACAAATAACAAAACGAAACAAAACGAAGACAAAAAACAAAACAAACCCTGCACATATGTGTGAGTGCACACACATGCAAAACAACCAACCAACAACCAGTCAGTGCATGCTTATAATCCCAGAGACCCAGGAGGCTGAAACAGGAGAATTCCAAGTTCAATGCCAGCCTTGGTACATTAGTAGCAACCTAGAAAGACCTTGTCTCAAAATAATAAGGGCTTGGAACTCAGTGGTTAATTGCCCCTGGGTTCAAGTCCCAGTACCAAACCAAATTTAACCACCACTGAAAAACAATAAGAGAGAAGGGAGAGAGAGTGAGGGAGTACCCACTATTTAATGTATAGTGTTAAACCTGCAAGCACAAAAAGAGAAACTTGCCCAGTTCTGTGTGTGTGTTGGGGAGAGGGGTTGGCTATGGAAGGGAGGTACAGACAAATGTGCAATTTCTAAGTAAATTAAATAAATAAGAGAACCCTACAGATTGATATAAGAATTGCCTAGTCTTTCTTGCCACCAATGGGTATTTTCTCCACATTGGTTTTACCTTTTCAGACTTATATACTCTTCAAGTTTGATAGAGGTAATAAGTGTTTCCAAAGACTCAAAAGTTTCTTATTTAGACCATGACAGGAATTATTATTCCCATAGTTCTGTACAATTTCATATGAATATGAAAATATTTCATATGAAATATTCATAAATTTATTTCATATTCCATAATACACTGGGGCAGAAAGCAGAAAATTCAGTGTATCAGTGTTAGAACAAGGAGAATATTCATTCAGATTAAAAACTAACAATTCATATGAAAAGAAACAAATGGATCATTGATCTTAGTAATCCCCATTAAGTCAAATATATAACCTAAAAAGAATTTTACATTATTTAACATGAGAGGTCTCACAAACAACTAGTGACAGTATCCTTTTCTCCTAATTATCAAAAAGTCCCCCACCCAACCAACTATAACATCTTTGTTTAAAAAATAAATTCTTTTTTCCTGGGGATGAAGCTCAGTGATAAAGCACTTGCCTAGCTTGTGTGAGGCCCTGTGTTCAATCCCCAGCATTGGGGAAGAAAAATAACAACCCCAAGCCCCAAAACTTTAAGTACAGAAAGGTAGACTGCGCTCTACTTAAAATTTCTTAAGGTAATTCATTCCCATATTTAATTAAAAAAAAAAAAAGCCGTTAAATTCTTTGCTAACTTTCTGTTAGTGACTGATAGCGAGAGGAAAAATTCTGAGGAATCTTTAAAAGTAGAACAGACATTATAGATCATGTCGCCAAGTGTGAATAACTTAAGTAGCACTGAACACACAACTAGTAAGAACCACAAGATCACAAAGTAAGCAAAAAACTATAGAATTTGTTTTTATTTGTGTATAACATCTGCTTAGCAAGTTAGAAGTCCTTCTACCAGGACAGCACATTTGAAAGCTCATGTCACAGGCATATTCTTTCTATATTAGAGTAAGGGGTGGGGGAGGGGAGGGAAGGAAAGGGAAGGGAGGAAGGAAGGAAGAAAAAATGGAAGGAAGGAGCAGCATTAAAAACAGTGAAGTAAAGAATTCTCTGGATTAAAAAAATTTCTTAAAAGTTTTAGCTGCTTGATAACTACTACATGGACCAAAAGCTCAGGGCACTAGTTTGAGTCAATGCAAATAGATATTAGATATTTCAGTAAAGCAGCCATCAAGTTGGCTGTGAAGGCAGTACTCACAGCCAAGTGTAAAGGGCTTATTGTTGCTCTGTTATCAGAATCACTCAGCATGTCTGTCCCAGAGGTTTCCATTAACTGAAAAAGAAGGGGCATTTTTAATGTGAGGAATGAAATTTTCAGATATACTATAGCAGTTATTCCTCCCATCCCCCTGTTCAAATCCATTTTAGAGCATATATCCACAATTCAGTAAGTTTATAGAACAGAATTATTACAAAAGTATGGTAAGGACCACAGACTAAGATCTTTGAGGAAGACTGTAAAATCAAGACTTTGGGAAAATGTTTTTCACCTTCACCAGTAAATATTTCCATTACCCCAAATACATAATTTCTACCACTATCTTTGTTCTTAGAGATATGTGAAAACATCTTCAGCTTCAATTCTAATGAGGGCAAAGAAATACAACATTCAGAATGGTAGGGGAGAATCGACTAATACTTACAACATCTAAAGGAGTTTCACTCGCAATCTGAAATAAAGGTCAAAAACAAAAATATTTAGGAAGTATTCATATATATTAAGTTTCTATTTACACAGGCCATTTTAAACTTCTGTTCTAAACCCATGTTTTGTGTATAAAAAATTATATATTTTTGAAAACAATTACAAATAGATCACAAGTCTACATATGTAGTTCTAAGATTTTAGTCCAAAGATCCATAAGCTAAGGAAATAGGTGGTATTTTTGTAGCAGCATTCTAAATGGTGTAATAAATACACTAACCTTGATTTTCTTTTATATCCACTCCCCTTCAGTTTTATTGCCCCTTGAAGGGAAGCAAAATTTAATGTAATCTGAATTATGAATCTATATAAAAAAGCTGAAGCATCTGTCACACAGGAGTATATTTTAACTCATTCCTTAGCTTTCCTCCTGGTTTGGCAAAGAGGGGTGAATGGAACATATTTTCTGTGATAGACCACAGTGGAAATGAAAATTTCTTTGGCAGAAGGAGAGTCTCCTTTATTGAGGGGTACTGTGCAAGGAAAGAACTTTTCAGAATTTCCTAAGAATAAGGAGGTAGGGAGCTTTCTTTCACATGAGACATGGTTAGTTTTTTAGAAATTTACAGAAAACATAAATGCAGCAGACAACACAGACATGGGGTGATATAAGGTAAGGCTGGAAGTAGCCCTTTCCAGAGATGTTATTATTTTTGAGATGGGGGTTTTACTATGTTGCCCAGGCTGAATCCAAACTCCTGGGCTCAAGTGCTCCTCCTGCCTGTGCTCCCTGAGTAGTTGGAACTACAGGTGTGTGGCACTGTGCCCAACTCCTCACCAGAGATTTAATTTTATCCTTTCACCTTGCTTTTTGAAAAGTTAAAGAGAACGAGCGATAACTTACTAAGAAGGCAAGAATGAATTTAAGAATTACATAGATTCTGACAATGCTAAAAAGCAAAAGAAAGTTTGTTTCTTGAATCATTTATTCTCATTTTCATTATGTAACTAGACCATTAACTCACACTATTCCTTTAATAACAATTCAGAAATCTTACCAGTTGAAGACACAGACGGTGACCATAAGCAGCTGAATAATGAACTGCATTGTATCCTTGTTTGTCCCGGATCCCTGGATTTGCATCATTTCTTAATAAGTATTCCAGGCACCTACATACAGTAACAACAAAATGAAAATCCTAAACCCTGCATTTTAACCAATGACAAAGAGATAAATTTAAAAATGACAATTTTTCTTACACTTGATTAAGCAAAAATAATAAAAATATCTACACTATAAATATGTCATTTGAATGACAGTCACTGAAGTATGAAAATACCAATCAAATGTACATATAAGAATCTACTTCTTTCAAAGTGAATAACTCCAAAGTATATCAGAAAGATTAGTATCCCTGAAAATTTTTACAACAGCCAGTTTATGGCACCATCTACTCAAACAACAGGATTAAACTCTTAGTGGTGGTAAGCATACAATGATGGCAATATTACCACTCATCAAGAACACAGAGTAAGTATAATGTCTCATCAGGAAGCGCAAGAAAAGCTGTTTAAAAAAAAAAAAAAAAAACAAAACAAATCAAACTATGTAAGAAACCAAGATCAGAACTCAATGATCTTGAATTAGAGAACCGAGAAGGGTTGAAACAGGGTGAAAGTGGTATGGGGGAAACAAGAAAGGCCTTCTCATAAGACACCCTCCTTTTCATTTCTGTGCTATTAAAATATAAGGAAAATAATTAAAAAAGGCATGTTAAGATTCATAATTTGTTATATTTTTAATAAATATTGTTAGTATAGGAAAAATAAAAGATACTGAATTTCATGAAAAGTAAGAGATTTGCTTCTAGAGATAGCTTGGCAGCATCAGGTGTGGTAGCGCACACCTGTAATCCCAGGAACTCCGGAGGCTGAGGAGGGAGGATTGAAAGTTCAAGGCCAGCCTCAGTAACTTAGCCAGATTCTGTCTCAAAATGAAAAATAGAAAAGGATGTAGTTCAGTGGTAAAATGCCCCCAGGTGTTCAATCCCCAGTACCAAAACAACAATACCAACAACAACGATGACAAGACAGTTACATGGTATCAGTGATCTTGGACAAATCATTTCACCTTTAAAGTGAGATGACTTCTGTATTAATTTGATAGATGGGAATGAGGACATTATCCATATAATCTGAAGCCCATTCATGCCCAAATTTCAAGTCTGTAATTACTCAGTGACAATTTGTCTTATATTCCAATGTGTCTACTCCAGTGTTAATTATACTTATGTTAAAAAGTTTTTAAAAAATTATAATAGCTCAATGGTAGAACACTTGCCTAGCATGTGTGAGGCACTGAGTTTGATCCTCAGCACCACATAACAATAAATAAAATAAAGGTCTTGTGTCCATCCGCAACTTGGAAAAAAAAAAAAAAAAAAAAAAAAAAAAAGAAAAAGAAAAAGAAAAAGAAAAAAACATTGATGTGTCTATTTGGGTGGCAATGGTACATGCTTATAACCCTAGCTATGTGGGAAACTTGAGTAGAAGGGTTCCAAGTTCTAGGCCAACCAAGGTAACTTAGGGAGATCCTGTGCCAATTAAACAAAAATAAAGGGTTGGGGATGTAGGTTGGGAGGAGAGCACCTGCCAAACATCTGTGAAGCCCTGGGTTCAACCCCCAGTCTGCAAAATAAATAAATAAACATAAATTTAAAAATGATACTGAGGTTATATAAAAACAAATGGAAAGAAACTAGAGGCGATTCAAGATGGTGAATTATAGGAAGGCTGCATCTTCACTTCTCTGTGGTTTGGGATTCAAACAGCAGGAGTACTGCTTCTCAGCAAGGTAGGTGTGAAAGGGAATTGACTGAAATTCAATACAGGGCAGTCAGAGTCTTTTAGAGACTGAAAAGTTTGTGTGCACTGAACAAAGAACAATAGAGTACATGGGAGCCAAGCTGGTTGCAGCAGCAGTAAGCACTGATTCCCCACAGAGAGGACGGATAACACACAGAGAGAAACAATGGACAAATTAAGCAGAAAAACCTGTGCATCAGAAAAGCAGCATAAACTTAGCTGATCCAGAGCTACACAGCCAACTGGTGTCTGAAAAGTGCACTGCATTTCCCACCTGGCAAGAATCGAGCTGAGGTGGGAGCCATCATAAAGTACCCAAGCTATGGGAGCCAGATCACAGCAAACATTGCTGTACTATCTCTGCAAGCATCTACAGTGTGGTCTAGGGTGCACCTAGTACAGTGTGAATGAAACAGGAAGAGAGAAAATAAAGGGGAATAAAGTCAGAAAAACTGAAGGGATTACAATTAGCTTTTGAGTCTGGTGGCTCACATGAACAGCTGAAGAGGACTGGGAAACTGAAGAAGTGGGCATGAATACATACATTCAGGGACTAAGCCTGGGAAGGGTGTGTTTGTGAGCAGTAGAGTATGTGGAGGATTGGCTCCCCTGCCCTGTGAGTAGAATTCTTAGAGGCTCCTGAGATCCAGACTCCTGACACAGATTGGCAAAATCAGGGACCTAGGGGTAAGTTGAGCTAATCTTTCCAGAGCAGAGCGAGTTAAGTCCCCAAGGTCTGATTAGACCTAAGCCCATTAACTGAACTTTCATCTCAATATCTGCAGAGGTGACCCCTGTGAGTGCATCAATCTGGTATGTGTGGACAAAACCCCAATCTATAGTATTTCCTATGTCATTCTACCTTATACTGGTGAGAAGGGAGGCCAACCACTTTTTCAACCAGCTTCAGTTTTAGGCCACCCCAGGTGGCAGCTCAGTAAGCAGCATGAAGAGAAAGGAGTTAACAATCCCTGCCCCCGCTCCGGCCCCTCTCAGTATATAGCCCAAGAATAGGCAAGAAGGACAGTAGGGTATAGACAGCTGACCACCTCAATGGCGACAATTCTTTCATTTTTCATTAAGAATCAATCTTTCTTTCTTCCTCTTTCTTCCTTTCTTTCTTTCGGTGTTCTTGCTGTGCTGATTGGTTTGTGAACATATATACATATATTTTTAAACCATTTTTAGCATTTTTTAAAAACAATAGTTATTTTTCCTTATCTTTTGAGGGTTAGGGTTTTTTGTCTATTTCTCTTTCTTCTTTATTCTCTAACAGTCACATTTTTTTGCTCTCTTTCCCTCTTCCTTTATAGTCATCACTTGCTATATCTTTTTTACATTGTTTTTTAATATTCTAATTTTTGTAGCCTTCCTATCACATTATTTTCTCTTAATGATCTATATTTTTACCATCTTTTAGAGCTACTTGGTTCATATAACTCCTGTCCCCTCCATTTATGTTGTTGCAGTTAGTAATACTGTGGATAACATGGTTGATTCCTGCAGTTTCCTTTAATGCCACATCTACTTCACAGTTATTTCTTGTTTTTGCTATTGGCAACTGTTGAGCCCCTATAGCTGTTTTTATGGTATTAGTGTTGCAGATGTCATAGTGGGCATTGGGTATTTATTTTAATGTTATATATTGTTTTCTTAAGTTGCTGCTCTTGTTTCTGTCCCTCTTTTCTGTGAGGTGCTGGAAATCTACAAGAACATCACAAGTTCAGAGTAGACACTCTGCTGCTGAATTAAACCCAGCCAAGGTATAGCACAATTTGCTCCACAAATTAACCATACTTAAACTTCAGTGGTACTTTAATACAAAGAACAGAATAGAAAAAACCCCCAAGTCATTCCCAAGTAGAAATTCCCACTCATGGATGTCACCCCTACAGCAAAAACAGAATAAACACAAAGGCTGTCAATACCACATCTACTAGGGTTCTCAATCTACATCTCTCTAGGAAAACATTGGCAAGAGAAGGTTGAGCCCTAAAAAAGCTTACACATAAGAGTGGAAAAGAAATCTATCACAACAGGTGCATAAAACCCAACACAGGAATATAAGAAGTATGAAGAAACAAGGTAACTCAAAATCTCCTTAAGTTCATAACTCACTTCTAAAGATACTGAAGTGGATAAAATATAAGAAAAAGATAGTAAAAATATTATAAAAATGATCAAAGAATAACAAGTGAACACGGAAAAACGAATGAATTAAGAAAGTCAATATAGGATATGAATAAGAAATTCAATAAGGAGACAGAGATACTCAAAAAGAACCAAACAGAAATTTTGGAAATGAAACACAATGAATCAAATAAAATGTCAGTTTAAAGTCCCTCTAACAGAAGTAGATCATGCTGAGGACAGAACCTCAGAGCTGCAGGACAAAGCGGCCAGTCCATAACACTGAGACAGTATTAAAGAAAAGAAGTAATCAAGACATGAACATACAAGAATTCTGGGACAACATTAAGAGACAAAATGATTTAAAAATCATTGCGATTGAGGAAGTTGTGCTATGTAAGCTAACAGCATGGACAACCTCTTCAGGGAAAAGATAACAGTAAAATATCTAAACCTTGAGAATAATATGGACATCCAGAAGCATGACATATTCAGAACCCCAAAGAGACAAGATCAAAAAAAAAAGAACTTTTCCAAGGCACATTTTAAGTAAAATGCCTAACATTGAGAACAAAGAATTTTAAAATACAGAACATCCAATGATCTTTATCTGATTTTACAAAACCCAAATTATTAAAAGACAGGTAACAAAAACTGAGCTTATAATGAATCTGACAAATGAAGTTCTACAGTTTCCATAATATTAGATAAGAAATAACTGAAGGGGAAACAAAATTATCACATGAAGATGCTCCTGGTAAAAGGGGAATTCAACATGCAGGTGAGGTCCAGAGTGGGTAGTACATTTAAAACCAACCAACCAACCTAGAGAACACACACCTAGAGAAAACACAATTAAGTTACTTGGGTGAAATGTTTTTCCTTTTAGGGGGAAGAGGTCGTAAAGAGGCAGGAATTCAAAGGCATATGTAGAATGGCTTCTCCATTTCAAAGTGGTAATAAAAATATTTAAATCATGGCACCAGGGCACCTTTGAGGAAAAGAATACCTCAAAGAAGGTTCATTGCATAATTTTTAGTAATAAGTACAATTTAAAAATTGAAGTAAATGTAAAGAAAAATTTCATATTAACAGTCCCATCTGTTTTTCTTTTCACCCTCTGGGGCTGAATTTTCTTTAGCATCACAAGGATACTTTTCCACATGGTTTCTAGGGAACCAAGCTCTTATTCATGTAACACCTACGAAGGAATCACCCAGAATTTTGTCTCCATATAAGCAGTAATGAACTCCCCTTTTTGTAGCTGTATTTGAGGTTCTTCAGGGTAAGAGCTTCTGATGATTCTGTTTCCTTTATTCAACAGGCAGTAGGCATGATTTTAATCTTCTGACTTTATAGCAAACACTTCTGACTCCCTCCTCTGCTTTTTGTTTCCACTATTCTACTGTTAAACTGTACTGGTAACAGTCTTCTCTTATTGGTCACTAATTCATTTCCTTCTGGGACCCCTGACCATGTAAACACCTGTTTGAAGTTTTTCTAACTACTTCCCATATCATAAGGGAAAACAAAAGACTTCATTTTGTTGGTAATATTGAATTTGAGCTTTAGCCTTCTCTTCAGTCCATGATTCAAAGTAAGTTTTGTTTCTGAAATTGTTTTCTTCTATATAAAAGATACAATTTTAACAGCTATGGTTGTTCCTAAAGTTAATCCCAAGGCAGACAAAGGTGGCAGCAAATGCAACTAATTCAAAGGGAACAACTGGAAGAGGATCTTTTCGGGCTGCACTCATATCAATCTTTACTATCTATGTTCCACCCAAAGAGCCAATTATACATTGAATGTACACAGTCATAACAAAAATGAAAGCAGCATGGATAAAATGCAGTGGTGCTCAAAGAAGAAACAATATGAATGAAGCATAATTTTGGTAACCACAACAGTTGTTGATCCAAGGATGATGATGGCCCATTTCCCTCACACATCTGTTTCATGTTCTGCAGTGATGTGAAAATGGTGCCTTGTATGTTTGGCAAACAAGTTAACCTGAGAATTTTCCAGTTTCTACCTCAAAGGAACATGGAGTTGAGCCAGATGCTGTGATGCATGCCTGCAACCCCAGCAACTCAGGAGGCTCAGGCAGAAGATTGCAAACTTGAGGTCACTCTCAGCAATTTAGCAAGATCCTAACCATCAGAGAGACATTGTCTCAAAAAATAAAAAGAATTGGGATGTAGCTCAGTAGTAAACACCCCTGGTATTCAATCCCCAGTACCAAAAACAAAAACTAAAAACAGGGCATTGAAGTAATTATAAATCTTAACGGTCCACTTTATCAGCATGAAGTTCACACTTACTCCAGTCATACACAACAGCCAATACAACAACACACAATTATAGCCATTGTACAACATACTGCTATAACACCAAAGTGTATGATGGGATGCCAGTGATACACTCTTTAATTCCTGGAGATTTTCAAACTTGATAAATGAGCAAAATGTATTCAATTTGGTGAAGAATGACTTCCTACTTTAAAAAGTTAAAGATTTTCTTTTGCTGTGCACATATTTCCATGTGCCACAAGTTCCTGTGTTTTCCTTAACTGTCATGCCTTCAAGTTATGGGATGTTAATGCAGATTATGCCATTTTCACCATTAACCATTTAGCACTCTTTATCTTAACTAGGAGATCCATTCAGTACCATTGTTTGCAGCCTAACATCAGTTTGGTGCTTGGCTGCTACATTTCTAGGACAGCCTGGGCTCACACTGCACAGACTTTCTCCTTTTTGGATAACCCTGTCATACATACCTCCACCCAGACAAAGCAGAAAACAAGTCCTGAGTGCCAGAGCTGGAGGTTGGGACCTGCTCTAACCCAGGCATCTCTCCACCAATGGCTTCACCACCACTTTCCCCAAGAATAGAATTTTAAAAGCTGCAATAGAAAAATGTCAGGTCGGGCTGGGGAGATAGCTCAGCTGGTAGAGTGCTTGCCTCGCAAGGACAAGGCCCTGAGTTCGATCCCCAGTACCGCAAAAAAAAAAAAAAAAAGAAAAATGTCAGGTCATATTGAGAAGAAGCCCCGAAAGAAAATAATGGTCAACCAGGATTGCTATATCCAGCAAAGTGATCCTTCAGAATTTAAGAGGAGAAGAAAACCTTCCATGACAGGTAGAGGATAAAAGAATTCATGACTACTTAAACTAGTACCACGGGAAATAATTAAGGAAATACAACACTCAGAAGAATCAAAAACAAACTCCGAACTCACAAATGGATGATCTTATTTGATGAGTAGCTAAGCAAATGAGAAACAGCCCTAAATTAAACATGATAAATAAATAAAATGGCAAAAATTAATAAAACCTCTATATAATAACAAATGGTCTCAACTCTCCAAATTTATGACACAGGCTGCCAGAATTAATCCACTATAAATTTTTTGTTTGCAAGAGACTCATCTTACAGGCAGAGATGGTCACAGGCTGAAAGTGAAAGAATGGAAATTGAAAAACCATGCAAATGGAACCTGAAAACATGTAGGAGTAACAACTCTCTAATCTGACAAAGCAGGTTTCAAGCCAAAATTAATCAGAAGAGACAAAAAAGATCACTTCATACTGGTAAAAGGAACAATCTAATAAGAATTATAATGATAGTAGATAGTTATGTCCCAAATATTGGTTCATCTAATTACATAAACAAACACTGCTTGAATAAAAGATTTAGGCTGACCTCAGTATAATAATACTACATGATTTCAACACATCTCTTATCAATAGATAGGTAATTTTGATATAAACTCAATATATTATTAAGAATTTTCAGACTTTAAAAATATATCAAATGGACTTAACAGATACGTATAAAATATTTCATCTAGCAATAGTTGAATATATTTTTTTCTCAGTTGCTCATGGAAGCTTCTCCAAAATAGATCATTTTATAGGCCACAAAACTACTCTAAGCAACTACAAAGACAATATAATTCCTTACATCTCATATGATTATAATGGAAGGAAATTAGAAATCAACACAAGAAAACCCATGGAGATTGAACAATACACTTTAAATGATGAATGGGTGACAGAAGAAATCAGGGGAGAAATTTAAAAATTCTTAGAATCAAATGAGAGTAGTGATAAAATATGCCAGAGCCTCTGGTATACTAAAAAGGCAGTTCTAAGAGGAGAGTTTACAGTTATGAGTGTCTACACATAAGGAAATCATAGAGATCTCAAATAAACAACTTAATGCATCTCAAGGTCTTGAAAATAAGAACAAACCAATTCAAAAATTAGCAGAAGGAAAGCAATAAGTAAGATCAGAGCCAAAACAAACAAACAAAAAATCAATGAACTTGAGAATAAAAAAAATACAAAGCATCAATGAAATAAAGAGCTGATTCTTTGAAAAAAGATTTAAAAAACTGATATGCCCTTAGCCAAAGAGAGAGAAGACCCAAATTTAAAAAATTAGAGATGAAAAAGGAAAAACCACTCCAGACATCACAGAAATCCAGAGGATCATTAGGAACTATTTTGAAAACTATACTTCAATGAACTGGAAAACCTAGATGAAATGAATATATTCTAGACACATATGAACTGCCAAAAGTGAATCAAGCCTAAACAGATAAATAAGTAGCAACAAAACAGATGAATAAAAAGCCCAGGGCCAGATGGATTTTTAGCTGAATTCTACTAGTGCTTTAAAGAACAACTAATGCCAATGTTCTTCAAATTACTCCATGAAATTTCAAATTCATTCTATGAAACCAAAACCAGATAAAAACACTTAAAGGAAAGAGAACTACAGGTCCATTATCCTGGATGAACTTAGATACAAAAATTCTTAATAAAATATTAGCAAATTATATTCAGCAACATATTAAGAACATTGTACATCATGACCAAGTTGGTTTTATCCCAAGGATGGATTAACACATGCAAATCAATAAATACATTTCACCACATAAATAGAATTAAGGACAAAAACCATAGTCATCTCAACAGACGCAGAGAAAACCTTCAACAAAGTCAGTACCCATTCATGATAAAAACCTTGAAGAAACTAGGAACCTACCTCAACAACATAAAGGATATATATGACAAACCCAAAACTAACATCAGGGGAATGGGGAAAAACAGGAAGCATTTCCTTTAAAATCTAGAACGAGAAGACAATGTCCATTCTCATCACTCACTCCTATTTAACAAAATACTAAAAATTCTAATCAGAGCAATTAGGAAAGAGAAATTAATAAAAAGGATAAAAATAAAAAAGGAAGAAGTAAAAGTATCACTTGTTGCAGATGATATGATCCTATAAGTAGAAGATCCAAAAATCCTCACTAGAAGACTGTTAAGAGTTAATAAATTCAGCAAAGTAGCAGGTTACAAAATCAACATATAAAAATCAACAGTTTCCTATACACCAATAATGAATTTGTTGAGAAGGGGAAAAAAAAAAAATCCCTTTCACAAGAGCCTAAAACAAAACAACAACAAAAAAAACAAACACCTCTAGGAATAAAACTAACCAAGGAGACAAAAGATCTCTATATAAAACAGTGAAGAAAGAAAGTGAAGAAGACACAAAATGGAAAGACCTCTCATGTTCTTGGATAGGCAGAATTAATAATAATACCTAAAACAGCATACAGATTCAAAGCAATCCCCATCAAAATACCAACAAGATCCTTTACAGAACTAGAAAAAAACAGTTCTCAAACAGTTCTGTTTTCATTTGGAAAAATAAAAGATACAGAGGAGCCAAAACAATGCTAAGCCAAAAAAGCAATGCTGGAGGTTTCACAACAACTGACTTCAAATTATACTACAGTGCGGTAGTAACAAAAACTTTACGGTACTGACAGTCATCTGATTGTTGACAAAGGTACCAAAAACATATGATGGAAAAAAGATAGCCTTTTAAAGAAAGGGTACAGGAAAGAGTGAGAATAAATCCTAAGCTCTCACACTGCACAAAAGTCAACTCAAACTGGATCAAGGACCTAAGAATTAGACCAAAAACTATGTAACTCCTTGAAGAAAATGGAGGGTCAACATTCCAACATATAGGAGGAGGCAACCACTTTCTCAATAGGATCCCTATAAGTTCAGGAAATAATGCCCAGAATGGGATAGTATCGAATTAAAAAGCTTCTGAACAGCAAAGGAAACAAGAATGTGAAGAGAATCTATGGAATGAGAGAGAATCTTTGCTGGTTACTCTTCTGACAGAAGATTAATACCCAGAATGTATGAAGAACTTAAAAAACTTAACACTCCCCAAAACAAATTAACTCTATTGATAAACGGGCAAATGAACTAAATAGACACTTCTCAAAAGAAGAAATACTAATGGCCAACAAATACATGAAAAAATGTTTAACATCACTAGCAATTAGGGAAATGCAAATCAAAACTACACTGCAATTTCATCTCACTCCAGTTAGAATGGTAGTCATCAAGATTATAAGCAATGATAAAATGTTAGAGAGGATGTGGAGAAACACCGTTGGCGGAACTGACTATAAATTAGTACAACCACTACAGAAATCAATATGGATGTTTCTTAAAACATTAGGAATGGAACCAAGTGACTCAGCTATATCATTCCTTGGTATTTATCCTATAATATTAAAGTCATCAAACTACAGTGATATGTGCATGCCCATGTTTATTGCAGCACAATACATAATAGTCAAACTATAGAACCAGCTTACATAGATCTCGATGAATGAATGAAAGAAAAATGGAGTTCTGTTCAGTCATAAAGAAGAATGAAATTATGACATTTGCTGGAAAATGAACAGAACTTGAGAACATTAAGAGAAATAAGCTAAACTTACAGTCAAGGGTTGAACATTTTCTTTGATATGTGGACGGTAGAGAGAAAAAAGGGAAAGGTAGGGATTGGATCTCATGAAAATTGAAGGGAGATCAGTAGAATAGAAGCAAGGGGCCAAAGGGAGGGGAAAGGAAATACTGAGAACGATACTGTCCAAATTTTTATGTCATGTGCATGTACGAAAATTTAACAATGAATTCTATTGTTATAACCATAAAATGCATCAATTAAAAACATGGGAAAAAAAGAAACTCTAAAGCAACACAAATGACAATTCAGTATCACATATATAAATTTGATTATGTAATTATATAAACTCTATGACATACTTTATATATTCATTTATATATGAGGACCATCTTTTCAATGCTAACCCTTATTTCTTTAGTGACAAATTGCCTAAAACTCCTTAGAATTAATTTTGGAATTTTTATTCATTATAATACCTTCATGTTCTTCCATTAAAGTGGAATTTTGATTATGTACAGCTAAAACTTTTTAGGAATCAAGGATGATGAATAAGGAAGATGGTTAAAATACATATTATTATGATAAAAAAACTAAGCCCAAATCTGGCTCTAAAGTAACAAGACTGGTATTTTTCAGTTTCATAAGATAGCTCTGAGGGAGTTTCAGGAACAAGAAATGTTTCAGGCCACGTCTAAGTGGTTTGTGGGCTTCCTATGTGCCCAATTCAGAGTACAGTTGCTCACTAAAATGTAGAAAAGGCATGCTGGTCTGTAGGGTAGTTTCATTACTTTACAGGAACAAACAGTTCACCAGGAGGCATTACAAAACAAAACAAAATATAATCTTTGACTATCTCTCTTTAATCATGTTTTTTGCAAATGTGAGTGAGAAAATAATTCTCCCTTAATGATATCTGAGAATAAGGCAGATTCTATCAGTAGAACAAACTATTTTAAGATAACTCACTGATATGTGAGTACTGAAGAAAAGATTTATTTAAGGAAAGCAAAACAAGTTCTTGTTTATTTTCTAAAACAGGGGAGAGCTAGGCACAGTGGCACAACCCTGTAATCCAAGCAACCTGGGAGGCTGAGGCAGGAGAATGGCAAGTTCAGGGTCAGCCTCAGCAACTCAGACCCTGTCTCAAAAATGAAAGAGAGGTGGGGATGTAGCTCAATGGTCCTGGGTTCAATCCCCAATATTCAAACAAATAAAGCCAAAATAAAAACAAAAACAAAAAAAACCTCAAAGAGGTAGGAGAGTATGTCCCAATGCATTACTTACATTTTTCAGGTTTACATCAAGTTTTCAAGTTTGAAATAATTTATTACATGCAGTTCTTAATGAATCACATTTCTTTTATTTGTAGCACTCACATTACCACAGATGATAGACCTCATGCTACAAAACAAAGCACTAAGTTGATTAATATTAATGAGATTCATTTTAATTGATAATGTTTTTAGATTTCACTAAGCAATATGAATTTTCATAACTATGTTATTAGATATGCTGGATAGACATTGTGTTTTAATAGGTGAAAAAATTACTAATATTTGGGAAAATTAAATGACTTGTCCCAAATTTTTGCTAGAATAAAGGAATAGACCTCTGTTATAACATTCGCCCATTTTTTTCATTATATGTTCCCATAAAGCTTCAGTACTGTGGTTAATAAGTAACAGATAAAAGTTAACCTGAGTGGTTTGTAAAATAAACCTTAAGTAAAAAATTACTTGATATTAAAAACTTGGACTTTGATTTTGAATTTTGGTACAAGTTTGAACTGGCTCAAGGTGTGTCCCATGGCTGGTCAGTCCTGGCTAAGGACTACTCCACTCAGACAAAGGGGACATGGCATTGTTACTCCCAGAGGACTTCCTTCCTCTCTCTCTACTCTTCCTTCCCGTAATGGTGTGTTACAGTGGCTGCAGTTACAACTAAACAGTTAATTTAAAATACAGTTATCCCTCAAAGAAACATTATAACATTCTAGCTAGTATATTAAACCCATTCAAATCTCACATGGCTTATGAGTTTTGTCAGGCTATTATCTTCATTTTACAAAGTAGGCATAGAGGTTAAATAAACTATCTAATGGTCCACAGTAAGCAGCAGAGCGAGTACAGTGTTTTCTTATAAACATATACAAAATGAGTACAAGTTTTGTTGATAGAAATTATATAAAAATCAAAATATTTTTTCTATATAACATTACTAAAAAAGAAATTTAAGGACAGATTTTGGCAATAAAATATCACATACTTAGGAATAAATCTAAGGATTATAAAACCTTTACACAAAAACAACTGCATGATTCCATTTAAGTAAAGTTTAAAAACAGACAGACAAACAATGGTGTTAAGACCTCCAAATATGATTCCATTTCATAAGACTGGCTATAGTCTGAATGTTCATATTCACTCCCCTGTTCATACACTAAAATCTCAACCTGTCATAGTTTGGGTACGTAGTTCCCCAAAACTCCTGTTAATGCAGGAATAAAAAGGGGAAATGATTAAATTACAAGAGCTATACTCAGTTCATCCTTTGAATGGGCTGACTAGGTGGTAACTGTGGGCAGGTGTGGTGTGACTGGAGGGAGGGAGTCATGCCCTCCAAACGTGCATCTTCCCTGTAGCCCCTTCCCCTTCTCCTTTCCTGTCTGCTTCCTGACCTTGCTAAAGGCTGAGTAGCTTTCCTCTGCTAGGTCCTCCCCCACAAGTGCCACCTTGCCTTGGGCCCAGAGATAAAAAGTTGGGCATCTATGGACTGAGCCTTCTGAAATCATGAGCCCCAAATTAACTTTTTGTCCTTGAAGTTTTTTTGTTGGGCATTTTGGTCACAGGGACACAAAAGTTAACAAAAACAAACCCCAAGGTGATGATATTAGGAGATGGAGCACTTAGGAGGTGATCATGTTGCCCACTTGAATGAGATTAGTGACCTTATAATAGGTCTGAGGGTCTGAGCGGGTTCTTTCACAGCCTTCCCTCACGGAGGATATAGCAAGAATATGGTGGTCAGTGAGAAAGTGGGCCCTAGCCAAACACTGAATCTACCATCACCATGACCTTGGATTTCCCAGGCTCCAGAACTGTAAGAATAAATTCTGTTGTATATAAGCCACCCACAATTGATGGTATTTTGTTACAACAACCTGAATGGACTAAGACAGAAAATTGGTACTGAGAAGTGGTGTATACAGTAACAAATACCTAAAAATATGGAAAGGGCCATGGAGCTAGAAATTAGAAGCTAGAAGCTTATACCACATATATTATATTCCATAGAAATAACCACATATAATGATATAATATAGAAAAGGCTAGAGAAAAGTATATGTCGCCAGGTATGGTGGCACACAACTGTATTCCCAGCAACTCAGGAGGCTAAGGCAGGAGGAATGCAAGTTTGAGGTCAACCTCAGCAACTTAGTGGCACTGTAAACAACTTAGTAAGACCCTGTCTCAAAATTTAAAAAAATAAAAATAAGAAAAGTAAAAGGCTGGGGATAAGTCTCAGTGGCTAAACACCCCTCAGTTTAATCCCCAGTATAAAAAAAGAAAAAGCAAAGCATATTCAAGGCTTTTAACACTGATAACATGAAATGATCTATGAACACACATATAAATATAAGTGTTAATGATGGTTATCTGAGAGTTGGCACAAGGAAGGTTTATTCCGTATGTATAATATAATCAAGAAAACATTTCCTCAACATTTCCCTTGTCTTTTGTACATTACACATAGGTATGGGGGAAACCCTCACCATTCTTGCTCAAGGCCAGTTTTACTTCTTTTCAACTGCATTTCTAATATTTAATATGCTTACTCTGTTTCTAAGAGGAATAATACTTTTTTGTTGTTGGATTCTAATGCAATGTGAAAGTAAGACACTTCAGAGGATTTGTGAAGTCACAATTTTCTACAAAGAACACAAGCATCAGGATGATGAGTGACTAACAGAATAATTAGAATGGATCAGAAACAATTTCATGTACTTTTCCAATACTTAGTGAAAGTGAGGACAGAGGGACATAAGGCATAAGAGAAGTGTAATTACTATATGTCCATCTGAATAGTAAAATACCAATGTCAGAGCACAGAAAATTCCAAAGAGCTTGGTGTGGTGGCACACGCCTGTAATCCAAGCAGTTCAGAAGGCTGAAGCCCTAAGCAATTTAGCAAGGCCCTGTCTCAAAACAAACAAACAAAAAAATATATATATATATAAAAAAAGGGTTGGGGATGTGGCTCAGTGGTTAAGCAACCCTGGGATCCATACCTGATACAACAACAACAACACCCAAAGGACGTATAAATAATTTTTCCTGGTATGATTTAAAGGCAGGAAGTAGGATGCTGACAGGAGAGTATTAGAAAATAAAATGTGGTGGTAAATGCCTATATTCCCAGCAGTTTGGGAGGCTGAGGCCCTAGGCAACTTGGTGAGACCTTGTATCAAAATAAAAAATAAGGGCTGGGAATGTGGTTCAGTGTTAAGCACCCTTCAGTTCAATGACAGACATTACTGAATAATAGTAATTATGTTTTCTGGTGCTTGGGATTGAAACCATTGCTGTTCAGCATGCACTCTACCACTGAGCTACATCCCCTCAGTTAATAGTAATTTGAAGGCATGAGAAATTTTTTTTTAGAAACAGTCCACTCATTTTGGCAGAAGTATGAATTAATTATGCCAGATTCTCTCATTACACAAACTATTCCTCAGGATTAAATCTTTATAGTTTAGAAAAATAAATCAACCCTTTCAGGTCACTAAATAAGCTTCCCCAAATAACTTATTAAAAGGGATGTCTCTGGTACCACAGAAAACTATGGTTTAAACCAGGCACAGTGGCACACACCTGTAATCCCAGCTACTCAGGAGGCTGAGGCAGGAGGATCACAAGTCTGAGGACAGCCTGGGCAGCTTAGGAAGATCTTACCTCAAAATTAAAAAATAAAAAGGACTGGGACTATAGTTCAGTAGGAGAGAACTCATGGGTGAAGCTCTGGTACTCAAAAAAAGGGGGAGCCGGGTGGGATGGCATACACTTATAATTCCAGCGGCCTGGGAGGCTCAGGCAGGAGGATCACAAGTTCAAAGCCAGCGTTAGCCAAAGCAAGGCTCTAAGAACTCAGTGACACTCTATCTCTAAAATAAAAATAAAATATAGAGCTGGGGATATGGCTCAGTGGTTGTGCCTCTGAGTTTAATCCCTGGCACCAAAAAAACAAACAAAACAAAAAACAGTGGGGTAGGGGTAGGTAGGAAAAAAAACAAAACAAAACAAAACAAAAAAACCCAATCTGGGCTCATACTTTCCAAAAGATTCCTAAAATATATCAATAAATCAGTAAATGATGACTTTAGACAGGCCCTCTGGAGTTCTGAAACTTTAAAGATATGAATCAGATGCTTCATGTTTCTTTTATACATACCATCTCATTTAGTTTCGTCTACAACTCTTGAGTGAGTTCCATTTTAATTTTGGAGATGATGAAACTTTTGCTTAGTATTAATTACCTGGCTCAGCCTCAAACACATTGAATATGGATATCCCATATTTGAGTCTTTCTGATCCTGAAAGTTCATGCTCTTTTATTGTATCAGGCTGCTATAACATACACACTGACAATGATGTTTAAATAATTAAAGTTACTAGCCTACGAGCTCACAACAGTTTATATTAGACAAGAAAACTAATGATTTAATTTACTTTAGTACTCACACACTTGAAAAAGCAGATTGGCTTAAAATCACAAATTCCCAATACTATGTATTGAAATATACTATTCTTCTATTGTAAGAATTCAGGTTTGCTTTCTGTGCTTCCTTGTTGCCATGCCCTTCTGCCATGATGTTCTGTTCACCTTGGGCCCACAGTAAAAGACTTGGCCATCTATGATCTGAGACCTCTAATACTGCAGTTAGAAGACATGTGACCCTTCAACAATCGCCAAAGATTAAAATAGCTAGACTTTGAATTACTAGGCCTTCAAGAGCCACCAAGCTTCCACCAAGTTTCCCCAAGGCCAACTTCCAGTTGTTACCCAATAGTAACAAAGCCAACCATCTTGGGGATTTTATAACAGCAGGACCCTACTTAGATATTGAACTCTACTCTGTTACTGGTGCATAACAAAGCACTCAAATATCTGAGTCCCTCGGAGTTGGGGAGAGAATCATATTTAATGCAACTGTCTATGGACAAGAACAAAGCACAATCTGTGTGTGGGGGATGTACCCTTCAGTAGAATTTAGATTATGTTGAGCTATACCTAATTACCAGTCTATGGGAATAGTGGTTAAAAAACTACAGATCATGATAAAAACTACAGATCATGATCATTATCTATATCATAATATAGATATAACCTATATTAAGAACATCTAGGGCTGGGGACATAGCTCAGCTGGTAGAGTGCTTGCCTCACAAGCATAAGGCCCTGGGTTCAATCCCCAGCACCGCAAAAATAAATAAATAAATAAGTAAATAAAAACATCTAGACAGGTGTGGTGGCACATGCTTGTAAACCCAGCAACTCCAGAGGCTGAGGTCCTAAGCAACTTAGCAAAACCCTGTCTCAAAACAAAAAATTAAAAGGACTGGGGATGTGGCTCAGGGTTTAATCCCTGGTACCAAAAACAAAACAAAGCAACAAACATCTATAATTCAAATCCTGAAATTACAAAATTAATAAACCAAAATATCTAATTTACAGTCTTTTATCACAAATTTTCTTTAAATAACTACTATCCAAAAACATACTTCAAATACTTTGACTTTTCCCCAAAATCTAGTCCATCTAACTTTTCTCGCATATATATCCAATTGTCTAAAGTGATATACTCCTGAAAATAAAAAGCACAATTTACCAATGCTGCGAAGATCAGAATTTTAGCCACAAACCCAACATAAGAAAATGTTACTTAGAGAAAAGATTTGAAATTAGTTACCGAATTTATATACTAAATGAACATCTGTCAGTGCTGGGACTGCAACTCAGTTGATAAAGTAATTTGCCTCACATGCATGAGGCCCTGGATTTAATCCCTAGAAACCCAAACCAAGCAACCAACCAATGAACTAAAAACAACAAAAAAATAGACATTTATGAATAATACCATCAAATTATGCTTTCTGAGGATAGAAAGCAAATATTAAAGGTCAAAGAAATGTCTATGTTAATTGCAACTTCCTAGAAGTATATTTATAACATCTTTCCCAGGGAGTCCTTACTTTTCCTAATGTTATTTTTACTCTTCATTGACTTTGGCAGCATGGGGTTTACCAAAGGCATTTGAAGAGCTTTTTTTCTGTCGTCAATGAGTTTACCTTCTTCCAAGAAGAAAAAACTATATTAAGGTACTGATAACTGAGTGTTGCTTATAGAAATTTATGCATCACTCATTCTTTTGTTCTCATTCATTCTTGGCCATCATTTACTTACTCTGTCATCTAATTTACCCTTTCGAATAGAAAAAACATGAAAGTGATATTAAGACTATTCTTTTGGTGAGGAGGAGAAGAAGGAAACTTTATCTTTTTCACCAAATTAGTCAATAAGGCAGGTTACTGAGCTGAATAGGTAGTAATAACTATAAAATCAAACTTATGCCAGGCATAGTGGTGCACGCCTGTAATCCCAGAGGCTCAGGAGGCTGAGGCAGGAGGATCACAAGTTCAAAGACAGACTCAGCAAAAGCAAGGTGCTGAGCAACTCAGTGAGACCCTGGATGTGGCTCAGTGGTTGAGTGCCCCTGAATTCAATACCCAGTACCACCAACCTCGCCCCTAAAAAAAAAAAAAAAAAAAAAAAAAAAAAAGTCAAACTTATTTCTTAAACTGAAGACTCAGGGAAAGGTAATCAACAACAAAAACAATACAAAAAGGAAATACAAATATGCAATAAACACAGTCATCCACATGGAAGAAGTCAGTTTATAGAAATAATCATCCTTCACTCTTACCCCATGATACTTACTTGCCATCTGTGTCTGATGTAGCTGCATAATGCAGGGGTGTGCAGCCTCTTTCATCAAGGTCATTCACACTTGCTCCTGATCCCACAAGAGCAAACAGGCACTGGTAATTGCAGTTGGCAGCAGCATAGTGCAGTGGAGATCTTGTGTGTCAAGTTAATAAAAGATAAAAGCCAGGGACATACACTAGTAAACAAGAGCATAGTTGACTTTTCTCAACACTTACAAACACTATTTACAATGGGCCTTTCACCAACTTCTAATATATACTGTCTTTTAGAGTGCAGGACATAAGACAAGGAGGAGAAAGCAAGTGGTAGAGAATCGTTTGGTATAAAAAATAAGATCAAAACATAATTTTGGTACTGGGAATTGAACCCAGGGATGCTTAACTACTCAGCCACATTCCCAGCTGTTTTTTGTATTTTATTTAGAGACAGGGTCTCACTGAGTTGCTTAGGGCCTCGCTAAGTTGCTGAGGCTGGCTTTGAGCTCACAATCCCCCTGCCTCAGTCTCCTGAGCTGCTGGGATTACAGGCGTGCAACATTGCACCCAGCTGTAAGTTGATTTTTTTAAAAACATTTTTCAGTTGTACATGGACAAAATACCTTTATTTATTTATCTTTATGTGGTGCTGAGGATTGAACCTAGTGCCTCACATGTGCTAGGCCAGTGCTCTACCACTGAGCCACAATCCCAGTCCCTGTAGTTGATTTATTCAGGGTCAATAAAGTAAAAGAGAATGTTACTAAATTTAGGAGTAAACTGTTTTAGGATTATAAAACTGATGATTCTATAATTTCATTAGAAAAACCCCCAAAATCAAGAAATATGATTGTAAACTATATTTAGCTTTCATAGTATATTTTTTTCTAATATATTTACTAGTAAAATATTATTTTGTCTTATGGAACATTATATAGTGATATCTTTAAAAATGCAATTAACCCTGAATTCCCTTAAAGCTTCTAAGCTCAGAATATGCTTCAGAAGTTCCTGCTGCTGTTATAGTGCAGAGTGCTTGAAGTGCAATAAAATTATTTTAACTAGATTATAGTACAATTATTAAAGCAAATTAACTATAAAAATATTGCATTCCAAAGCCAAACAAAATGATTATGGTTTTGTGGGTCATTAGTTTCGTCCATTAGTAGGCCATTATGGGGGTCAAATAGTTTTTTCTTTTCTTCTATTCATTTTTGAGTTCCTATTATACATAATTATTTTTACTTCTCTTCTGAACTGGTCCAATCACATGCATTGATATTTTCACATTTCCTTCTGACACACATTCTTCTCTGTCATACACTTTGAAATGCACGATTCTCAACTGTTGACACATAATTTTGTTCATAATGCTACCTCCATCTTTCAAACAAATACCACCCATTAATTTTTCCTAATGCATTTGGTGCTTCTACAGGAATATGCAATGGTAGCTTCAAATATCACAAACACAAATGCTAGTAACAGTGAAGTCTGGGGCTGAACAGTGAGAACACTGGCCGAATGACAACAAAGGATTTGGCCATTTCATAGTTGCCTTCCTGCAGATTATTCTCAGTGGGATATGTGAATGTGTGTGTGAGAGATTTACACAGAAGAGAAAGAACACTAACACACATATATTTGTAACCTGTTTCCCCCCTCTTTAATAGTACTTTGTAAACAGAAATGACAAGTAGGATCTCTCACAAAGGAAAAGATTTGGGAAAATAATTGTTATTGTATCTTAAGGTACTGTGAGTTTCTTGAAGGACTATAGGTACCATGGAGTACCAAAATTTCCATTAACAAAATTATAGGAGGAGGAAAAGTGATATCAAGAAACACTGAGGTACTTACAAGAGTAAGGCTATAGCTTTGTATCCTAGGGCTTTGGGAGTGGCTCAAGTGGAAGAAGACTGAATGAGAATAAATATTTAGAAGGTACTAATTTCAGATGGGACTCTTGATTAATCATGATCACAATGTCAAAGATACTGGATTATTAGTTAATTTTCTTTTCTTTCTTTTTGGTTCTTAACAATTCTGAGGCAAGGCCTCGCTAAGTTGCTGAGGCTATCCTTGAACTTGTGATCCTCCTGCTTTAGACTCCTGAATCATTGGAATAATAGGCATGAGCCATTGTGCCCATCTCTGAATTCTTTAGTTAATTTTCAGAAGTCAATTAAAAGGTAAAGCAAATCATTATGTAAATAAAATCAATCAGTTTCTATAGAGAAACTGTATTGTATATCCTACCTCCCAAATTTGTCCTTTTTGTTGAAATCTGCACCAGTATTCAGCAGGAGGTTTAGGCACTCCAAATTCCTATTGAGGGAAAAGTTAGAAAAAATTGTCGGCAATTTTACAGTGAAATTGGTAAGCTTAAATAAGACTTTTTAAATGAGGGTACATATGAATAAAGTAGCATGATTTATATTCTGTGAAGAATAAAACATTAGACTTCATCTTACCTAATATTTAAGAAGTTATGTATATACATATTGGTACATTGGTAGGAAATAACAAATGAATCATGTCATTGTTTAAAAGGAAAACCACATCTGTACAAGAGAGCCTAAGGAAATTTTAGCAAACAAAATGCTTATAATTAAATGTAAATGTAAGTGGCTTTCAATACTAAATTTAAAAAGATTAAAAAAGCAAAAAACCTTGAAAACACAGATAACATTCCAAGTCAGTTCTCCATTATCTTCTCCTACAGTACTAATACTTACTTAGATGTCTTAGTTAAAATTATAGGAGAAAACATTATACACATGGGTATTCCTGTAATTTAATTTTTATAATTCTGAACATCAACTTAGTATATTACAATGAAAACTGTGACTGTCAAGTAATCAGACAAATCTGTTGGTCCTCTCTCTGCAGGCCAGTTACTTGGAAATCAGCTTTTAAACGTAACATTCCCTGGTGACCACAGAAGAATAAGGGAGTCAGTCACATTCTCACAATCCATCTCTGTAATTTAGCCTGACCTTGAGGTATTCTTGGTTTAGTGCACTTATCCTTGGATCTATGGAAATTTTTAAGAAATTATCATTGGAAATAAAGTTCTTGCAAAATGTCCTTCTGACAAATGAATTAAGTAGCTTATCACATACCTAAATTTTATCAGGACCATTAGATAAGCAACATGCTTTCAGAGACTTAAGGGTTTTAAGTTGAAGTCTGTCATTCAATGGAACCAAATGCCTAGTTTCCCCCAGTAGGTTATTTTAAAACAGTTCAAGATCTCCAACCTCAAAATTTTCTTTTCCCAGTAGAGGCAAGACAAAAAGACCGCCAACATTTTTCCCTTAAGGTATGACTTTAAAAAGTACCTGAAGAATACTAGTATTATAGAGAATGTTCTCATCTGACATTTGAAGACATTTTTTACTTGAGAAATCACTTTATTCATTTCTCCATTTATCTAGGAATACACTTCCTTTTGAAGGCCTTCTCTCCCTTCTCCACTTAAAACCTATGACTTAGGTAAAAGAAGATGGTGGGGAAAGTGATTTTTGCTACCGGACTTCCTTTATTAGTGTCTGTGTGTGTTTTACTGGGGATTGAACCTAGGTACACTCTTCCACTGTTAAATCCCTAATCCCTTTTCTTTATTTTGAGACAGGAGCTCACTAAATTTCCTAGGCTGACCTTGAGCTTGCAATCCTCCTGCCTTGGTCTCTAGAGTTGTTGGGATTCCATGCATGTATCACTACACCAAGTTTCGACTTTCTTCCCCAAATCACTCCTTTTATGTTTGATTTCTTATTTTTTGGTGACACAGAAATAATAAAGAGTAACAAAAACAAGAGGAAAACTGCCAAGACCAGTTTCCTTTGTCATTGCCTTTTGCACAGGGGATCAAACCTAGGGCCTCACACATTCCAAGAAGCATGTGCTCTGCCACTGAACTACATATAAACCCAGCTTCCCGCCCCCCTTATTTTTTTTTTGGTTGTTGTTAAAGAAATAAAAATAGTATTTACATACCCTCCAGCTGCAGCTGCATGTAGACAGGTCCTGCCAAAATCATCCGGGGTATCTATATCAAATCCTGTAAGTATCAATGTCTTATCTATTATATAATATTATAGTTGTATTAAAGTAGTATATCAATAAATATCAAGAATCACAACTTTTCATCCAATCCTATGTGTTCTGAATATGTACAAATGAATGAAAATATCTTTAATAATGTACAATATCACACATAAAAAAATCACCAGTACTAGATTGGTGTTTCAGAACAAATGCTGGAGTTCTCTTTTTAAAAGGCCATAGCAGGCATGGTGTCATGAACTGTTAGTCTCCTAGTCCCAGCTACTTGGGAGACTGGGGAAGGAGGATCATTTGAGTCTAGGAGTTTTGCAAACCAGCAAGAGGCTATCTCAAACAAATGAACAAACAAACGACTCTCAGACTTCTAAAAAGGCTATAGGATACCATGGGATAATAATTCAGCAATACAAAGGAATAAAGTATTGATAATACAAAGATGACCCTTATGAACATTATGCTAAAGAAGCCAGTTGGATGATTCCACTACTATGAACTGCTCGTAAGGGGTGAATTTAAAGAAATAAAATGGTTTTTAATGATGGTTACACATCCTACAAACATACTAAAACATATTGAACTCTATACTTTAAATGGGAAATTGTAAAGTTTTTTCAAAAAGCAGTAGGAGTTTGTTACCTGTATATTATTACTGGTAAGATACTATTTAGTATTTTATTATTATTATATATTTAGTAATTGAAAACACTTAACAAGAATCATAGTTTGGAAGTAATAATTTAGAACTCTATTATCCTGGTTTTGTTTTTTTCCTTTTTCTGCAATATTAAGAATTGAATTCAGGGATGCTCTACCACTGAGCTACACTGCCAGTCCTTTTCTTAAAACACTTGATGCAGGGTCTCACTAAAGTTGCCCAGGCTAGCCTTGAACTTGTGATCCTCCTGCCTCAGCCTCTCGAGAAGCTGGTATTATGTGTGTGAGACATAGCATACAGCTTGATCCTGTTTTGTTTCAAACAGACTATGATTATAGAATTTAAACTACTAAATACTACATTTAAATAATTTCATCAACCTAGAAGATCACAGAACATTCTTGGCTCTTGAAATGGAAATCAAGACCAATAAGACATGCAAATGAATGTATTTTGCTTGCACTCATTAAGGGACAATCTAAGAAGACTGCCATCCGATGAACAGAAGCTCTAGAAATATCCCATACCCGACTCCAGCTAACAAAGGAGGGGAAATCATTAGGAAATACAACATTGCCTATAGCTGATCAGAAAACCAAGCCTTTAAGTTATGCTATGTTCATGTATCAATACATCACAATGAATTCTGCATAAATATATATATATATATATATATATAAAACTATAATGAACTAATTGAAGTAAGAATATTACTAGTACTAGTACTAGCACTACTGACTACTACTACTAATAGAAGGGAGGTCAGCAAGCATATCAGGGCTAAGTAAGAGGAGCAGGAAAGGGAAGGTACTGGGAATGAGATCAAATTATGTTATGTGCATGTATGACTATGGCACAATGAATCCTACTATTACATAAAATTAATGCACACACACACACAAGAACAGAGTCAAACATCTAAGGGGTTAATGAAGGATCTATACTTGGATCTGTTTATATGTAATTAAAAAAAGATAAAAAAGATTGTCAACATTTGGGGAAGGGAGGGAAAGAAAAAAGAAAAAGAAAAAGAAAAAAAAAGGAAGAACTGGTCTGTGAAGGTTCCATTTACCTGAAGAAAGAAGTTTCCTGCAGCAATCTGAAAAACCACTTAAGGCTGCCAAGTGAAGGGGGAACATCCCATGTATGCCACGCCTGAAGGTAACAGAATAATACACTCATTACAATACAAGAAAAGTACAATCATTTAAATAAATTACATAGAGACTACTTAAGTGAAAGAAACTAGATGAGTCAAAAACTCCCAAACTTTGGAGAATAATGTGGTCAGAGAGTGAAAGTGGGTAGAACTTACTACACAATTATATTTTTCAAGAGTAGGTTTTTTAAGCTCAGCATTACTGTCATTATGAATGCTGTTATTGTAAGGTATATACCTTACATGCAAGATGTTCATCAGCATCCCTGGGTTATATTTATTAGATGTCAGTAACACATTTGCTTAGGAAGCAAAACTCACTCCCTATTTTGCTCTACCATTTAAAATCATTCCCACAAGGCAAAATTTTCGAGAATGTTCATCATGCTAATTCTGTAAAAGAGAAAAGTGGGAAGCAAATTATGTTTGCAAGTAAGGAGGATAAAGTGTGGAACACTCACATAATAATTAAATCCCATAAAATAAAAAAAACTAGAGGGACTGGGGTTGTAGCTTTGTGGTAGAACGCTTGCCCCAAATATGTGAGGCACTGGGTTCGATCCTTAGTACCACATAAATATATAAAATAAAGGTATTGTGTTCATCTACAACTAAAAATTAAAAAGTAAGAATAAAAAAAAAAATAAAAGAACTAGATCTACTAGTAGAGATGTGACTCAGACCTAGATTTATATCTACCTGGCTAAATCAAGAGGTTGACATAAATTTCTTTTAAATGCTACAAAAAAGATATATAGTAGATATGTACAGCATGCCATTTATAAATACATAGAAGGTATAAAATTTCTTAATGAATATATAAATGTGATATACATGAATAATAAACACCAATTTAAGCACAATGTTCATTTCTGCGAGGTCCATACAAAAGATCTCATCTTTCAAGTAAAATTTCACAGGGAACCTTAATATGTAAAATAAAGTAAACTGTTCTGACTAAAGTGGGAAGCAGGGAACACACTGTAGTAGCAACCAAGAAATCCGTGAATTCTGTACAACAATCTGAAAACAATTATCTACAGATAGTATCTGGATGAAAACACAAAGTATTTTGTGTGTACAACTTTACAAAAAAAAAGAATCTTTTTTTTGGAGTGGTACTGGGGATTAATCAAGGGCACTATACCACTGAGTCACATCCCTAGCCCTTTATTTTGAGACAGGGGTTCACTAAGTAGCCCAGGCTGGCTTCAAACTCACAATCTTCCTACCTTGGCCTCCTGAGTCCCCGGGATTATAGGTATGTGCCACCGTACCTGGTGACTATTTTTTTTCAAGTCTCTTAAGTACTTCCACACTAAAAATAAAGATCTCAAAAATTAAATCTCTGATCAAAATTGCATATTAGTCATGTTTGAGAAAGAAATGTAAAATATGTAAAAAAAAATATGCTATCCTGGCTTACCAAAGAAAATTGTATATACATTTATATACCATATTGTCAATACAAAGGATAAGGAAAATTTTAGTTAGTATAATACTAAGGACAAAATCCACATTTCCATCTGAAATATTTAGAAAACTATACTTGATCCTCCTTTTTATATTTTCCTGTGATACCTATCAACAACCTCTTTAAGTATTACTTACTTTGCAGTGTCAGCACCACTTGTAATAAGAGTGTTGATCAGCAGCTCATGGCCATATCGTGCTGCTATGTGCAAAGGGGTGTTTCCATTCTTATCTTCACAGTCAATTACGGCTCCTGTTAAAAAAAAAAAAAGGGCACAGTGTTAGACACTGGACTATATAAAGATCAAGTCCAACTTAATACATGCAATGTAATACAAAATGCTTTTAAAGCACAAACTAAAGAATACAACGATTCTAACTAAATTTCATTCATACCATGTTTACTGGGTCAGGCAGTTGGAGTTACAGATTTTATGGTTGATGTAGTTTTATAAACTGAGCGTAAAATTTTAATATATTTTTAAGCCAAGCATGGTGGTACATGCTACTTGGGAGGCCAAGGCAGGAAGATCACAAGTTTGAGGTCAGTCTGGGAAATTTAGTGAAAATCTTTCTCAAAATCATAAAATAAAATAAAATAAAATAAAATAAAATAAAATAAAATAAAAATAAAAATAAAATTTAAAAAATGGCTAGGTATAGTTTAGCAACAGTGTGCTTGTTTAGCACGTGCAAGATCCTGGGTTCAATCTCCAGTACTCCTTATAAAAAACAATTAAAGATTTCAACATACTTTAAATTGATAGAAGAGGTTCAAGGGTCTAGTAAAGCTTAGAAACCATTATACTAGAACAAAATCAAGCACACTTCTTTCTTAAGAGCAAAACTTTTCAGAGCTTTAACATGCACATTCTGCACCATTAAGTAGATTGTGTATAGTGTTTAAAAATTATTTGATCATGAATCTATTCCTAGTTTTTTCTTACAAAACAACACTACCAGCTGAGTGTGGTCATCTCATCAATTTGGGAGGCTGAAGTAGGAGGACTGAAAGTCAGGCCAGCATCAGCAATTTAGCCAGACTCTGACTCAAAAAATTAAAAAAAGAGTTGCAGAAGTAGCTCAGTGGTAGAATGCCCCCGAGTTCAACACCCAGTACCAAAAACAAAAACACAAACAAAAAAACAAAAAAAAACCCCAGCAAAACATATAGTACTTATTCTATCTTGAGGACTATTAAACAGCTCCTTCGAACATGGCTTGTGAAATAATTAAACATACCTAAAAGTTTTTATTTAAAAGTTTAGCTTGCTTAATATAAAGCCAAACACAGAAATGAAAAAAGTTCATAAAAATCAACTAAAATCCTAAAAATGGCTCAAAATATTCAAAAGGCAAAAAAAATCATATATGCAACAGAGTATATATTAATATATATAATACTTATAGTGGAAAGGCAGTTTTCTATGAAGCAATGTTGATTAAAAAGATCAAAACTGCTATAAAAATTTATAAAAAGAAAATTAAAATTCTGAAAGATACACATACATAGAATTTTATACTCTAATACTTGATGCTTCAAGAGATCTGAAATCAAATATTAAAAATATATGAACTACAACAATTACTCAATACCACTCATTTTTGTGGATGTTTTTACTACATTTAAGAAATTAAAAAAACAAACAGAAATACTTTTTACCACTCTGGATAATGGTTTGTGATCTGGAGAATCTACCGTGGAGGGCAGTCATGTGCAGAGGGGTTTTCCCATCCTTACTCTGAAAGGATCAAACAAAAAACAATTTTTAAAGCACAAATGTACAAAAAAATTCCATGATTAGAGTTTATAAAAAGCTCTGTATGGTACATAAGATATAATCTTAATATTATTCTTATTCCATAGGTGAGGAAACTGGCACATAATCATGAGTGACACAATCAAGATGTGCTTCCTAAGTTTAAGACTCAAAATTTCATATAGCTCCAATGCTTTCATTCTATGAAATCCTAATCCCTATTATTTTGAAATACTGGGGATTGAACCAAGAGGTACTCCACTACTGTACTGTATATTCCCAGTCCCTTTTGCATTTTATTTTGAGGTAAGGTCTCACTATATTGTCAAGGCTGGCACTGAATTTATGACCCTCCTGTTTCAGCCTCCCAAGACACTAGGATAACAGATGTGAGCCACCATGTTTGGCATGAAGGAGGGTCCTGACTAAGGAAAAGCGAATATTGGAATTAATTCCAGGTACTACAGATCATTAAAATATATATATAATAATTTGTTTATAATTATTTATAATCAATATTGTTAGTTATTTTCTAAAATCACAATCATACACTAAACTGGCTGTGCACTTATATACTGTAGAAATTCTAGAGGCATTCCAAATAAAAAGAAAAATAATCCCTGAAGTAGGTGATAACTTTCCTTCAGAGTTGGTAATTTCTTTTTATCCCTAAAAATCTGAGGTTGGCTGGGTGCAGTGGCATATGCCTATAATCCCAGCTGCTTGGGAGACTGAGGAAGGAGGATCGCTAGTTTAATTAAAGCTAGCCTCAGCAACTTAGCAAGACCCTGTCTCAAAATGAAAAACAGAAAAGGGCTGGGGATGCGGTTAAGTGGTTAAGCACCCCTAGGTTCAATCCCTGGTACTAAAAAATAAAAAACAAAGCCTTCTGGTTAATGAAAACATACAAAGAAAACCTGTGTTGCAGCTCTAATTGTTCAGCAATACTCAGCATACTATTTATGTATATACTGAAATTGAAATGTGACAAGTGTCCTAGGTTTATACCAACACCATATAATGCAGATCTCAAAAAGTTCTCATGCCATGTGGACTATCATTAGAATATCATCATAAACACATAACCTAATTTTATTCCATAATTTTATATAAGCTTTTCATACACATGAACAAGTGATCCAAGTAATCTTTAAAAAATTTTCAATCCTGGAGGAAATGTGAAAGGGGATGAGGCAGTAAGTATGCATGCATGCATAGGCTCTGGAGTCAAAATGAGGGTAATGATCTTAGTTCTGCTACTGCCATAAGCAAAATTGTGAACAAGTTCCCTACCTCTTTGAGGTTTCACTTCCTCAACTGAAAACGAAGATAGTAACTAACATGCACACATCATAGGTCTGTTGTTCAGAGTAAATATGGTACTTTTGGGAAAACTCCATATATTACATATATTATAAATACCTATTATAATATCAAATTATCATTTTTACTTCAGGGGCACTCTACCACTGATCTACATCTTCCCCATCCCTTTTATATTTTTTCTTTTGAGACGGGGCTCATTAAGTTTCCAAAGCTGGTTTGAACTTGCAATCCTCCTGTCTCAGCCTCCTGCACTGCTGGGATTACAGATATGTGCCACTGTGCTTGGCTTTACTTGATGTTTTTAAGCATGCCAGTTTTTCTTTTCTTTCCTTTTTTTTTTTTGGGAGGGGGGAGGATGTGCTAGGGATTAAGGCCAGGGCCTTATGCATGAAAGACAGGCACTCTATCAACCAAGCTATATCCCCAGTCCTCATTTTTTTTTCTCTAATTTTTAGTTGTAGATGGACACAATACACTTATTTGTTTTTATGTGGTGCTGAGGATTGAATCCAGTGCCTCATACATGCTAGGCAAGTGTACCACCACTGAGCTACAATAGCAGCCCTCCAGTTGTTGTTCTTTCAGTCAGGAAAGAAAATAAAAACAAACACCCACCCGACAACTAAAAAACAAAAGGATTTTAATAGAATAATTCTAATTCACTGTTTGCAAATGTTCCCTATGTTGACAATTTTCAATGTTAATCTTTTACCTACAGTCTTTTTATTGGGGTGGTGGTGGGCAGTACTGGGGATTAAACCCATAGATACTTTACCACTAAGCCACATCCCTGGCCCTCTTTATTTTTTATTTTGAGACAGGGTCTTAGAAAATTGCATAGGGCTTTGCTAAATTACTAAGGCTGGCCTTGAATTTGCAATCCTATTGTCTCAGCCTCCCTAGCCACTGAGATTACAGGCATGGGATACTAGCTCTACAGTCTTTTTCTTTCTTTCTTTTTTTTTTTTTAAACAAAAAGCAAAAACCACCAAAAACTTCTAATAAAAATTAGGATGCATAGAAGATGAAAAGCGAAGATCTAACTAGTTAACATTTATACACATTGTCATCACTGTATTTCAGGCACAGTTTTAAAACACTTCATTTATGTCATTTAATCCTCACACTTCTATGAGTGAGATACCACTGATTCCATTTTATAGAAAAGTAGACTTAGGCCCTGAGATTAAAGGACTCAACCACGTCTCTTATCTAGTAAGTGATAGTAGAGTCCTTTGTTGTAAGCCTAAAGGTAGCATTTGAGTAATATTTCTACTTTTCACATACTGACCATACAAAGTATTCTAAATAAACAAGGGAAGAAGAGCTTCGGATTACCAAATAAAAAGTCAACCATAACATGTTAGGAAGGCATATTTATTTCTCTCTGTATTGGAGAAGGAACATGGAGACATTTTTACTTAACCCCTTAAATCATTTTAGACTAAAACCAGGAGTGTTAAGCAAATAAATAGAAAGACCCACCAAACATTTTAAGAGTTGATATCACTTGTGACCAAAAAACAGTAATAACAAAAAGGCCCCACATTTTATAATTTTTAAGTTTAAATTTAAAAGAAGTACTTGGTGTATTTTCTTTACCTGACTCAACTTTATTCTTAAAGAAAAATGGAGTGGGTGGGGAACGGAGGGCATATAAGTAAAGCAATCAATGCAGTAGGGATCATGATAAGCAAATTCATAAAAACCAGACCTATGCTGCCTCTTAAAGTCCACTCATTTTCTACCACTTTATAGAATAACTGACTTAAAACCTTAGAAACTAAATCATTACAAATTGAATGATTCCAATTTCTAGTAATCCACAACTTAAGCACAAAAACAATAAAATGAAGACTGGGGTAGGAGGAAAAGAAGAAATGGAGGGAGAAAAAAAGAACATGAGGGTTAGAAAATTTAACTTCAAACTAAAATTTAAATTTTTAGTTAAAAATTTAACTTTAAAATTTTAAACTAAGTGTGGTGGCGCATATCTGTAATCCCAGGAAAACTGGGAGGCAGGAGGATCACATGTTTGAGGCTAGTCTTAGCAACTAAGTGAGACCATGTCTTGAAATAAAAAAAATAAAAAGGACTGAGGATGTATCTCAGTGATAAGAGTGCTTGCCTAGCAGCCTAACATTTGTGAGGTCCTGGGTCCAATCTCTAGTACTTAAAAAAAAAAAAAAAAAAGTATGTGTGTTAAGAACAAGGCTTTTTAGTCAATCAATGACTTAATAAACACTAATTTGACAAATGCAGTTAAACACAGTTGTCAGAAATGAATATATATTCTTGCTGGTTGAAAATGTAGAGCTATCAATAATTTTCATATAATTTCAGAGTCAGAGGGAAGTCATCAACATGGTAACTGTGTTTCAGTGGAACTTGGCAATAAACAAAATGGATGACTGCACCTTAGTGGGATGTCACTCATCCTTCAGAGAGATTAAAGCAACTTTTATAAAATCTATTTCTAAATTAACATCATAGGCTGTTGCAGTCAAATCTACTTGAACAGTTATCTTAATCCCAGTGCTAAGAAATCCCCTTGTCATGTATGAAATCTAGCACTGAATTTTCAAAATCATTAAGGGCATAACTTCAAATTGGACCACTGTTCTGAGTATTTTATAACTTGACCTCTTATAGCACTGATACTCAATTTTAAATTTCAAAAGAAAATATTCACTTAAACATAATCACAGGTACTAACTTAACTATGTAGACACGAATATGAACCGAGTGACTCATTATCATTAAATTATATTAAATATTCATTCCTAAATGCCAGTGTATAAATCAAAAAGCCTAATCTTTGTACTTTAAAGATAGCACCATGTAACTGAAAAATGTATAATAGTTGGGCATGATGGAATAACCTGCAAACCCAGCAAATCAGGAGACTGAGGCAGGAGGACCACAAGTTCAAGGCTAGCCCAGGCAACTTAGCAAAACCCTATCTCAAAATTAGTAATTTAAAAAGCGCTGAGGTTTGATCCCTGGTGTCTGTGTATGTGTTTCTCTCTCTCTCTCTCTCATACACACAAACACACACACACACAAAGTATAATACCTAATGATACAGGTAAGCCTCCATTATTTCCATGATACTTAATGTTCAACATAAAGATGATTTTAACTATAGCCATTTTATCATAAACGGGTCCCACAGAGACCAAAAATTTAGTTGTAATCTTTGCTTCTGAGGAATGTTAAGATGATTTAAATTTTAAAAATATTTTGATATAATCTAATTTTTATTTAAAAAAATATTAATGGACTTTGAGGAAAAAAAGTAATTCTCCTCTATAAGGAGTTTAGCTCTTTTTCTGGGCCACATTTATCCAAAAAAGCAAGAATTGTTCAAATTATAATAAGCTGTTCAAAGTTATCAAAACATTTTAAATTAGCTTAACTATTAAAAAGGAGTTATTTGTTTGTTTGAAAACTGAAAGCCTTAAATGTTTACTCTTTTTTGTTTATTTGTTTTGGTAGTGGGGACTAAACCCACAGGCTCTTTACTACTGAGCTACTTCCCCCAGAACTTTTTGATTTTTTATTTTGAAAGAGGGTCTTGTTAAGTTGTTAAGTCTGGTCTTGAACTTGTAATCCTCTTGCCTTGGACTCCAAAGTCACTGGGATCATAGCTGTGAGCCAACATGCCCAGCTTAAATGTTTATTCTTTAAAAAGATAGCTTAGGGAGTTGGGGTTGTAGCTCAGTGGTTGAGCACTTGCATCAAAGGTGTGAGTCACTGGGTTCAGTCCTTAGCACCACATAAAATGAATAAATAAAATAAAGACAACTTAAAAAAAAAAAAAAAAGAGTAGCTTAGCTCCAAACATAATAGAAGTTTAGTGATACCTCATGTCCCTCCTTCCTTGGGTGTGATATGAATAAATTTTATCCACTAGCTGTGAGAGGGCAATGTAAACCAATGATATAATTATAGGTGGGCTTATGACGATACAGCTGTTTGAGTGGGTCAGTGCCATCATTAAAGGCTTCACTGAAGTTAGGTAAAAAATGAATTCCCTTCCTACCAGTAGTCTGAAAGACATTTTACATCATACCTAGCAAAGGAGCTAAACTTGTACTTACGTTAAACTCTCCATAAGCCACCTTTTTCTTTTTTAATATAGGGTCTCAATAAACTGCCTAGGCTGGCCTCAAACTTGCAATCCTTCCTCAGCTTCCTGAATTGCTGGGATTATAGGCAAGTGCCACCACAGGTGGTTTTCTGTAAACCACTACTCCCCCCCCCCAAAGTTTCCTTTTTTAAAAAATAACTTTAATTTACTTATTTATATATGTGGTGCTGAGGATCGAACCCAGTGCCTCACACATGCTAGGCAAGCACTCCACCACTGAGCCACAACCCCAGTCCTGTAAACCATGTTTTAAGCTTAAATATTTTCAATAATCTTAAATGATTCTATGGTTTTCTTTTCTTTATAATTCAAGATCTAGTCTGCAAGCAACCAGTGAGAGTACCTTGGAAAATTTAAAATGATTATGTACCATAAAACAGTGATGCTCAAAATCTTGGTTGCATGTGCTTTCTCACAGAATTAAATAGTGAGAGTAAATTTTATTTTGGCTCTAGAATTTTGACATATTTATAAATTACAAAAGCTTGTTACTGAAAGTGATCATGACCAAAAAGTCAAAAACCAACTATTCTTCATATGTAAAACACACTGCCACTGCTACTCAAGACTGTGAAAAATCTCAAAGAATTAAAGTGTGAATATCCATATATGTACCATCTGAATTTTGCCACTTACATTTTCTTTTATCACATTATCAATCCATCCATTCAATTCTTTGATGCTTTTTAAAGTTAATCACAGATATCACTATGTGTCACAACTACACACCTCAGTATGCATATCATTAGTCAACATTTAGGGTTTTTTTTCCTTCTGAGAAAAAATTTTCATACAACAAAGTGTACCAAATCTTAAATATATCTCCTTATGAGTTTTGATAAATGCTTGTCTCTATAATACAAAATCCTGTCAAAATAGAAAACATTACCATCATCCCATAAAGCTTCTTCATGCCCCTTTCTCAGTTGATCCTCCACCCAGAAGCAACAACTGTTCTGATTTTTTACAACTACAGATTCTGGAACCCCACAGAAATGGAATTTCATGAGTTCTAGAACCTTACATAGATGGAAACAGTGTATATACTCCTGATCTCAGTCAGCACATTTTAAAAGTTCATCCATATTCTTGAGTTTATTAGTAGCTCCTTTTTATTGCTGAATTGCTTTTGCTACACAGAGTTTTAGTGAATCAAATACCCCAAGGATTCTGCTTTTGTTTCATACCTTCATATTGACATCAGCCCCATTGCCAACTAAAAGTTCTAAGCACAATGCTCCATGTGTTGATGCAGCAGCAAAGTGCAAAGGAGTAAATCCCTTTTCATTCTTTTGATTTACATTAGCACCACAGTCTATAAGTTCATTCACGACAACATCCTGTCCATTATAGCAGGCCACATGAAGAGGCGTATTTCCATAGGCATTTGGTTCATTCATCTATTGGTAGAAAAAAAAAATGTGCAAATGTTAAAGTAGTCTTTTATTGTGAACTATTTTAGGAATTCTTGTGGTTGTAATCAAATTATTAAAGTGAAAAAAAGGAAAGATACACCAAAGAGACCTGCAAGGCTAAAGTTCTTTTAAAATAAAGAACATAACAAGTATTTTGGTGTTTAATGGATTCTGTACATACAGTTAGAGACTACAATTCACATAGGCAATGCCTATATATATACAGTGTCTACATCATGACAAAACTGAATGATTCTAAAAAGAATATTTTAGGAGAATGAAAGCAAGTATAATGTATTTTTAAAAGTCTTCAAGGTAAGGGACTTAATATGAAATTAACTCTTAAGAATTATTAAAAAATGAACAATCTGAAGACTCTGAGGTATGTTCAGTTCAGTAACATGTTATTTTCAGCTTTTCATTTTCCAGTGACAAGACTAAGGTTACTAATAGAGATCAGGATTTTTAAAAAATAAACAGAATTCTGTTCATTTTTGTTACAAACTCCTAAATACATTCCAGTTTCACATGTTGACATTTTATCAAAAGGCAGAATACTCAATAACGAGAAGCAATCTAACTCCGGTGGTTTCTCCTCCCCTTTCATTTCAAATAAATAAAATAGGGCAATAATTTAATGTTTATATAATTTTTGTGCCTAGTTTTTGTCCTTGGTTTTAGGGATATAATCTATGACATACCTGATACCGCTGGTTATGAATAGGTAATGACATTTGATCTTAGGGTAGGGGCTGATCATACCAGATTTAAACCAACAATGTGATTCAGGGTGGGGGTTTGGGTTCATCAGGTATCAGCAAACTTGGAGACTAAAATCAATCACTTGGGCAATAAATTAATCATGCCTAGTATAATGGGGCCCCCATTAAAAAACTAAAAATCATCGCATGCACTGGTGTGCACCTGTAATTCCAGCAACTCAGGAGGCTAAGATATGAGAATTGCAAGTTTGAGGCCAGCCTTGGCAACTTGGTGAGACCCTGTCTCAAAATTAAAAATATAGGGGCTGGGGTTGTGGTTTAGTGGTAGAGTGCTTTCCTAGTATGTGTGAGGCATAGAGTTCGATTTTCAGCACCACATATAAATAAATAAAATAAAGCGGTCCATCAGCAACTAAAAAATAAATATTAAAAAAATTTTTAAAAAGGCTAGGATGGGCTCAGTGGTAAAGCACTCCTTAGTTCAATCCTTAGTACCCAAAAATAACCCCAAAACAACAAAAACACCTGTGAAAATGAAGCTCAAGTGAGCATTTCTAGTTGACAATACTTTGTGCATACTGTCATATACTGATACTGGAAAAGTAACACATCCTGACTCTATGAAAAGGACACCTAAGAACACTCCTGCATTCTATTCTGTGTGTCTCCCTTCCTCTGGCTATTCTTAATTTGTATTTTCCTACTGTAATAAACCATAATCGTGAGTGTAATAGCTTTGAGTTTTTTATGTCCTTCTAGTCATTGAATAGTTTCATTTATTTATTTCCTTGTTTATTTTTAGTACTGGGGATTGAACCCAGGTGCATTCTACCACTGAGTCCATCCCAGACCTTTTTATTTATTTTGAGACAATCTCACTAAGTTGCCCAGGCTGGCCTTGAACTCATGATTTTTTTGCCTCAGTCTTCCATGTTGCAAGGATTACAGGCGTATACCACTATGCTCACCTTAAACATCAATGTTTCTAGAAGACCCCTCACCACTTGTAGCTGGTCAAAAGTGAGGGCAGACTTGTATAGAGACAACCATGTAGTCGGCCACCAGTTTGTCACAATTTTAATATTTTCTTTTTTGAGATGACTGGTAACAGAAACTGGAGGAATTAAAAAAGTAATAAAGTAGATTTTGTCACTCTCAAAACCTTCAGAAGGCACCAACTTTGCTGACACCTTAATTAGGATTTCCATACTCCAGAATTTTTAGCAATTAAATTTTTGTGGTTTTAAATCACCTAGTTCATGGTAATGTATTACAGTATTCCTAAGAAACTAAAACACCATGCAATAAGAGGTCATATGTCACTAAAAGATTCCAAGTTGGATCATTTACTCTAAAGAACACTTTGCCACCAGAATTTACAAATGTTCATTTTATTGTCAATATAATAAGCTTCTAAATTATGCTAGGATGGCTTTAAAATAGTGATTAGAAACAATGTTTCCTTATTTATTTGTATTAGTGGGTCTTTTAAGGCACTAAGTTACTCTATTGAAGCAGACATAAGAACTGTTGAGTTGAAATGAAACTTATCTACTTTGCACTCTCCAAGAGCCTCCACAATATGTTTGGGTGTTTTTGCAACTTCTGAATCTCACATTTTCAATAATTACTTGTTTTTAGCAATGTTTCCCCAGGTCCTAAATTAGAAGTCCATTCAGCTCTATAGCTCTGAATGGACTCTCTAGTGTCTAACCAGGCTATCACCTATTTTGTTAAGTTTTTTGCAGTTGAAAACTGCCTCCCTTTAGTAGATCCTTTCCTTCTCTTTCCTCCTAATTTGCTGCTTTGAAAAACGAGCAAGTCTGTCTTAACCATATTAAAAATAAGAGTAAATAGATTGGGACTAAAAAACATGTGTATAAAGGATCACCTGTGAAATCTACAGGTACTCTTAGTTGTCTCAATTTAGGAATAAGTATATTCGGATACAGCAGTATTCCTTCCTAAAAAAAGAGAATTATATATTAAAGAACACGTAAACGTGGTAAGCAAGAAGTTTCTTGTTTTCTGCCTAGCTCTTCTTGATATCACATACTGGGTTCTGCTACAGCCATTTAAAGGGACTTATCAGACTCTTTAGGTAAATAAGACTAATAATAACCTAGTCACCTAATCCAAATGTGTCTG
This sequence comes from Sciurus carolinensis, assembly GCF_902686445.1. Lineage (NCBI taxonomy): Eukaryota > Metazoa > Chordata > Mammalia > Rodentia > Sciuridae > Sciurus > Sciurus carolinensis. The sequence continues at coordinate 51,010,456 of NC_062229.1, read as the reverse complement.
ATCTGCTGGTTTACACAAAACTGGAGGAAATGGAGCTACACAGTTTGAAAGGCAATGGAAAAGAAAATCTTCTGGAAAATCACCTGTGGAATTTATTTTACCTCAACATATTTTGACTAATTACCTAGATTATAAATTAATACAATGTTTAAATAATTATAATTATAATTATTTGGTTAAAAGACAAATATTATAAGAAATCTTTTTTTGGGTACTGGGGAATGAACCCAGAGGTGCTTTATCACTGAGCCACATCCCCAACCCTTTTTTATTTGGAGTCAGGGTCTCACTAAGTTACTTAGGGCCTTCCTTAGTTGCTGAAGCTGGCCTTGAAGTTGCAATACCCCTGCTTCAGCCTCCAGAGTCCCTGGGATTACAGTTATGAGCCACCAAGCCCGGGTTCTGAAAACCTTTTAAATTTGGAAGTGTCTTCCAGTGTAATAAAATTCATAAAATGCTCCGTTATTTTATACTGCTCTATATACCTACATCAACTCCAAGGTCTAGAAGGTACTTGACTACGCTGATCATTCCACTAGAAGCTGCTGCATGAAGAGGTGTATAAGACTTCTTATCTTTGCATGTAACTTCAGCTCCATGTGCCACAAGTAATTTCACTACTTCAATATGACCTGAAGAAAAAATAGAGATAAGCATATGTAAAATATTATATTCCTGAATATCTTTAAAGAAAGACAAATATGCATATTAATCATAATGCATGATAACCACTAATCAATCTTGTGATAATTTGAAAAAGCATAGAAAAAAATAGAAGATTTGAGAATTTTATAAATATCAGTAGAGGTAATTATATATGATTCACTTCATTAATTTGTCCAGTATCAATATTACAACTGATAAATCTTTCTTTTGCTTAGATCTTCTGATCCCCTCCTACCCTCAGATTGTTTTAATACATTCTTAAGTTAGTTTTAATTTTTAACCTAGTTTGTATTTCTCAGCCTTTCTGGAATCTTGTTCTTATAAATCTGGGAGTGACTTGGATTTGTTTCTTTATTATTATTATTATTTTTCTTCATTTTTGAGATAGGGTATTGCTATGTTACCAAAGCTCAAACTCAAAGGTACAAGTGATCCTCCTACCTTAAGACTCTGGAGTGCTGGGACTACAGGGGGATGCCAAAGCACCTGGAAGGCTCATTTCTCAAGAAGGTAGGTCTTCTTTTTGATACTGGTGACTGAACCCAAGGGCACAATCCCTAGTCCTTTTTTTGAGACAGGGTTTCACTGAGTTGCCTAGACTGGCCTCCTGCCTCAGCCTCTGTAGCTGATGGGATTACAGGTGTGCACCACTCACCCAGATAAAGCCCTATTTTAAAAGGGGGTTATGTATAAGGAAACCTACAATGGTAAGGGTTAGTAAAAACATAAAGAAAGGGTTTTCCATAGCCGGTTTGGAGGTGATTCATTTCAAAGAAAAAAGGGAAGAAAAGTTCTAGAGTAAAACAAAATTTTATTACTCCACCTGGGTGGATACAGCCAAAAAAATCAATTTGTAGAAGGATATGCTAAGGAGACCAGAATTAATTTAATTTCCACAGGGTTCTCTACCCTTTCAGTCCAGGTATAGAGGATTGAACCCAGGAGTACCCTACTCCAGAGATATGCCCAAGGCCTTTTTTATTTTGAGTAAGGGCCTTGCTAATTTGCAGAGGTTGACCTCGAACTTGTGATCCTCATATCTCAGCTACCCAAGTTGCTGGGATCAGAGGTGTGTACCACCATATTTGGTTCCAGGGCTATTTTTGAGGGGCATCCATGAGACATGTATGGTATACAGATTTCCATAGAAAATAACTTAAAAAAAAATTTTAGTTGTAGATGCACACAATACCTTTATTTTATTTAGTTATTTATTTTTATGTGGTGCTGAAGATCAAACCCAGTGCTTCGCATGTGCTAGGCAAGTGCTATACCACTGAGCCACAAGCCAAGCATTAATTAACATCTTAAAAAATTATATCCATGTAAATTTGAAAATGTAATCATTAAGGTGTAGGAACTAAGAACATTCTCTACATTTAAATTTTGTTCAGAAATGGGCAAGAAAAGTAAAAAGGCTATATTAGAATTTGTTTTCAGGGAAAGGAGAAAAAAAAACATTTCACACTCATTCAAATTATGCACTCATTAAGAAGAAAAAATATAAGAAGTTGTTATTCAAGAAAAGTAATATTTATTCAGTATCTTCAATGTCAAAGTCATCATAGTAAGGGAATTTGAGGCAGAACATGGCTGGGTAAGGCTAAAAGTACTGAAAGCAATGAAAAGATCAATGGGTAAAGGGACCTTTGAGGAAGGATGATGACAGAAACAAGCACAAGTTGAGAGAGAAATGGTGATTCATTTGGGGTCAGGGATGGGGCTAAAGAACACTAATAGAGAATTCAGTAATGCATAAGCACAAGAGGTGGAGCCTAATGGAAAATTAAGAGCACCTTAACCAGTGGATTAAAGGGACTAAAAAGAAAACCTGTGAAAGATAAATCACAAGACTACATGTAATCCCTAATGTCTACTCTAATTTTTTTGAGGGATGGAACTGAGTTATAACCTCAGCCATTTTTTGAGACAGGATCTCAAAAGTTGCTTACAGCCTGCATAATTTGCTGAGATTGGTCTCAAGCTGGCGATTCTCCTCCCTCATCTTACGTAGTTGCTGAGATTATAGGCATGCACCACCACACCAGGCTTTTTACACTAACGTCAAAGGATTCTCTGGATATAATCTAGAGGTGACAATGGATTATACTTAAGGCGTGTCTTTAAAACAGATGACCCATCAACAGTTTCCTATGTTCACTGTTTAGCTCTTTAATCCAGTATGCCTAGAATAGTTTTAGAAGCCATGTGTCATCTTGTTCAGTGCTTGCAATGAAAAGAGTTATGAATCTGAATGTTTATTGTAAAAAGTTAAATGGCCAGTGCTATGGTTTGAATGTGTCCCAGCACATGAACTTAATGCCTATTGCAACAATGTTAAGATGTAATTACACCATGAAGCACTCCTCATTAATAGATTAATGCTATTCTTGTGGGAATGGGTTTGTTATAAAGGTTGAATTTAGCTTCCCTCTTCTCTCTAATCAATGTGATGCCTTGTGCCACGTTATAATGCTGCATGGCCTACACCAGATGCCTATGTCTTGATCTTGGGTTTCCAGCCTCCAGAACTGTGAGGAAATAAATTTTTGTTCATTACAAATTCCCCAGTCTCAGGTACTTATTATAGTAGCACAAAATGGACCAAGACATGTAGTGATTTCCAAGAAACACTGAATACCCTTTTCAACCGTAATAGAAAGGTCTAATATAGATAGTATATCAGTGACAATGGGGGTGGGGGCCTAAAAAAAGAATTATAACCTTTGGTAGGAAGAAAGGAAGTCCTGAGCTTCATGGCTGCAAAGGGAGGGACTTCGTCTGCTGGGCACAGTGGCACACACTTGTAATTCCAGCTATTTGGGAGGCTGAGGCAGAAGGATCACAACTTTGAGGACAGCCTGGATAACTTAGAGGGTCCCTGTCTCAAAAAATAAAGGGCTGGGGATGTAGTTCAGTGGTGGAGTACTTGCCTAGTATGCATGAGGCCCTAGGTACAATACACAGTACTGCAAAAATAAAACAAAAACCAAATGTCTATATACATGACTTTCTCCAAGAGGTAAACCCTAGTCTTACAAGACTTCCAGGATTCATAGCAGGTTATATTACCTCCATGATTAGAGATCTATTTCTATCTGCATGGTCTTAATCCTCACAGCAGAGTAGAAATGCTGTTTTTATGCATTTCAAAATATTTTAAGATAGGCTGAATTGCTTCCTTAGTTCTCCAAGTTATCTCAAGAATCAGTTTTTTTTCTTTTTCTTTTTATGAATTCATTTTTATTGTAAACAAATGGAATAAACCTTGTTTCTCTGTTTGTACATGAAGTAGAGGCATATCATTTGTATAATCATACATCTACATAGGGTAATGATGTTTGATTCATTCTGTTATCTTTTCCTCCCCCCCGCCATCCCTCTTTTCCCTCTGTACAGTCCCTCCTTCCTCCATTCTTGCTCCCCTCCCACCCCCAATTATGTGTCATCATTGGCTTATCAGCGAGATCATTCATCCTTTGGTTTTTTGAGATTGGCTTATCTCACTTAGCATGATATTCTCCAATTTCATCCTGCAAATGCCAAAATTTTATTATTCTTGAATCAATCAGTTTTTGTTAGTGCTCTTATCACACTGCTACATAAGGTACTGGGTGGTCTATCCCTGGCCCATTTTCCTCATGAGGTCTGGTTTTATTTATTTTTATTCGTTCTAATTATACAAGACAGTAGAATGCATTGACACATCATATATAAATGGAGTATAACTTCTTATTCTTCTGGTTGTACATGATGTAGAGTTACACAAGTTGTTTAGTCATACATGCACGCAGGGTAATAATGTTCAATTTATTCTACTGTCATTCCAATCATTCAATCTAGTTTTAGAGGGTAATCATAAATCAAAAATGAAGATGCACATGAAACCCAGAGCTTGGACCAATATAAGATTTCTTAATACATCTTCATATCATATTTTAATATTAGAATGAAAACACAACAAAAACTGGTTTATCATAAACACCAATCCTAAATTACACATCTGAGGCCCATAATTGAGATATTCCTCCCTTTAAAGATAAACAATTTCAAACAGCTCTTAGATATACTGGATCTAGTGGGCTCCTGTTGTAGCAAAACTTCCCTATTACCAGAATGGTTCCACCTAAGCAGCAAAATAAGATATGGTATACCTTTTAATTGTACTAGAAATGTTACAAAAATGGCAAGAAATGAAATGTACTACTTTCCTAAATATATAATGTGAAAAAGTTAAATTCAAAAAGTACATACCCATATATGCTGCCCAATGGATAGCACGCCTATCTTTCTTGTCAAAAGCATTAATATTGGCACCTCTGGACAAGAGTAGCTTGACCATCTGGAATAAAAGTAAACAGAGTTTCAAAGAAATTCAGAAGTAGAATTATTCATAAATAGTCCTCGTGATGACTACTCATCTTAATTTCTCTGGCACTGTATTTCTGGTCGAAAAGGAGCTAGACTAAATACTCAAGGCCATTTAACGTAATAGTCTTAAAATATGAAAAACAGGTTCCCTGTGGGTGTTATTGAAGTCAGGCAGTATCTCTCTAGAAAGCCTTTCTGTCCTGTTATGAACAACTAAGAATAAATCTGGAAGATCTAAAGTTGGATTATTTAACAAGAAGTTTTATTCCTATTCATAGCCCAAATGTTATTAAAATGCAAAGTGAATTCTCTTCCCAGAAATGTCTTATATTTAATTTAGGTACAAATTTAATATCTACAAAATGATTAAACTTGAAGGTTACTACATAGTCTACTTATCTCACAAAGTACCAAGAATAATAATTATACCTAATCATATTTCAATAGTTTCTTTGTTGAAGGGAATTCCAGATTTCAATTAGAACACATTTTGTGACCTTAACTACAATGAAGGCAAGGATTCATGTTGCAAAATCAGAGAAGTACAATGGAAAGAACACTACAGTCAATAGCTCTCAGCTAAGGAATCTTGGGAATGACATTCTACCACTTTCAATTTTTGTGTCTGCAAAAATGAAGGACTAGGAGCTGGACACGGTAGCACATGCCAGTAGTCCCAGCTATTCAGGTAGCTGAGACAGAAGGATCACTTAAGCCCAGAAGTTGGTAACCAGCCTGGGTAACATAGCAAGATCCCATTTAAAAAAACAAAACAAAACAAAACAAAAAAAACCTGGAAAAGTTGGTCTCAAAGGTTCTTCTAACAGTTTGGTTCTTCCCTGTCCCCCATGCATATATATAAACCTCACCCTTTGGAGGACAACTATTGTAAATGATGTTTGCTGGAAGATAACTAAATAAAATTTTCTTAAATTGATTACTTTTGATGATTTGTCATTGAAGAATTTTCTTGACCAAATAAATGCTGATACTAATTTATAAGAAAGCACATTTCAAAACTCGTTGCTACTATCCTTCTGAGAAAACAAAGAAATTGCTATTTTCCCAGATTCATATTTTCCCACAATAATAAAACATACTTTTCCTGTTATGTTAGCTGGCAGGCTGTCACTCCAGGTTGACTATAAAATGTAAGTGCACAAGCAGCACATACTAAATAAATTTCTAAATTTGAGAATGTTTTATCATGGAAAACAAAGTTTGAAGGTTTGCTATGGGCAAAATTTAACAAATATGAGCAAGATACTTTTATTTGCTTTTAGGGTGGACTTATAAAGGGCTAATGAAGGAAAATTCAGTTAGGAATAGTGGTGCTTGTCTGTAATCTCAGCTAATCAGGAGACTGAGGCAGGAGAATTCCAAGTTTTAGGTCAGGGCAACTTCATGAAATTGTCTCAAAATGAAAGTTAAAAAAAGGCAGGGATGGGGCTTAGGGATATAATGTTCCTGGATTCAATTCCCAGTACTGTGGAGGGGGAAAAATGCCACCTACCTCACCATGTCCACTGAAAGCTGCATGATGTAATGCAGTTCTTCCTGCTCGATCAGATACATTTACATTACTCAGAAGAGGTACCAAAGCTTCAGCACACTTTACAGCTTTATTAGCAGCAGCAATGTGTAAAGGGGTTTGCCAATTTTTGTCTCGAGCATTAACATCTGCAGAATGCTTCAAAAGTACTTGAACTGCTTCCTAAAATATATGAAGATAAGTTATAAAAGACGAATTAGTTAACAGTTTTAGAAATTCTTTACATATATGTATATGCATGAAGGAAATAAAATTTCCTGAGGAAATAAAAAAAATTCTGCTAGAAAATAATGTTAAGTTGGAATCTACTAAAGGAAAAAAATATTCTGAATTTATAGCTGAGACATTCCCTTTACCTATCCCTCCATTAAAGGCATAACAATCTCTATCAAAATGTATGAAATGAGTCAGGTGTGGTAGTACACACCTGTAATCACAGCTACTTAGAAGACTAAGGCAAGAGGACCTCAAGTTTGAGGCCAGCATGGGCAACTTAGCAAGACCCTGCCTCAAAATAAAATAAAATAGGACCTGGGATGTAGCTCAATGGTAGAATATCTGCCTACCATGTGCAAAGCCCTGGCTACAATCCTCAGAACCACATTCACACACACACACAAAAGTACAAAATGAAATACTGACAAGTGTTCTTCAAAAACATTCATTTTTAAATATTGTGTTTCTGTTAATAAGACACAATTTATAAACTGAACAATATTAAGGAGATTTATTACATTTCCAATGAAAACAAAAATTTGAAGCATAATATTTCTGAAAGTATTACACATGCTATATTTTAAACAATGAAAAATCACAAGGTCTAGTTCATTAAATTATTTTTCTCTAAGAAGTACATACCTCATACCACCACATTTATAAATTGGACTCATGGCAGGATTCCAAGGAATTCACTATGCTATCAACATTAAGTAATATAATCAGAAATAAACTTAGCAAAAATTTTTCCTTACAGTGTTAATCTTATCTTTGGTAGATGAATCGAAACTATGTATGAAAAAAAATACCAGATCCAAAATAGAATCTTAGTTCCGTTATTTACAAAGTGTATTATTCATGTCTTACAAAACTGACTCTTGGTGTTTTTAATCTATAAAAGTAGGGTGAGGGTAGTGTGGTGGTATTGTAAATCTTCTCAAGTTTGTTTCAAGGCACAATAAACTAATGCACATCAAGTGTTAAAGTACAAATTGCTATAATATATGAAGTATCAAGGAAGACAAAACAAAATACTATTGTCCAGAAATCACTCATAGCTTTTTAAGCCTCTGAAGTAAAAAGTAATCAAAACTGCCTGAAATATAGCAAACAGCACAAGTACTTAATAGGGTTGGCAAAAAAAACTGAAGAGATGCCCAGTAATTTATGGGCATCCTAACTGCTAAAGAAGTAAATTAGCTAATAAAAAAATCGGGGTGGTATGACTCCACAATTCCACTCCAGTTATTTACCCAATTAAAAAAGCAAAAAACAAAAACAAAAACACAACAACCGCAAAACCCAGATCCCTCTAAGAATGCTCATAGCAAGCCAAGTATGGTTATGGTGGTATATGCCTACAACCCCAGCAACTAGGGAGGATGAAGTAGGAGGATCCCAAGTTTGAGCCTAGTCTTGGCAACTTAGTGAGATCCTACCTAAAACCAAAACCAAAACCAAAAAATAAACAAACAAGAAACCCAACCAAACAAAAAATCCTCATAACAGTTTATTAAGAACCAGAAATGCAAATGTACATCAATAGAAAAAACCAAACTGAAGATATACATTTGTGCAATTCAGCAGATAAAAAGGAATGAAGCAATAATAAATGTGACATTGTTGAATCTCAAAATGTTATGTTAAAGAAATTAATACATGTATTATTCCATTTTTATGAAGTTCTATAATGGAGAAAATTATGATAAAAAAATCAAAACACTGATTGCCTCTGAGGACAAGGATTAGTGACTAAAGGGACATGAAGAAGTTTGCTGGGGGTAATGAAAATTCTTCTGTATCTTGATGGGTAATGGTTACACAGTAGTATACATTTGTCAATGCCCATGTGTATAACTTTAAAATCTGTGCGTTTTACTTTATATTTCAATTTTTTTCTTAAAAAAAGGTATATAGAAAGGGGGACATGCAAAAGAATGTTCTTGAAATTATGGAAAAAAAGGTCCAAATTTTATCAGGATTCCTATCCCCACTTCTGAGAAGGATACAGGATGACTTGGGCATAAAATTAACACTTTACTGGGGAAAAAAGTTGATAGGTACATTAGTGGATGTCTTAGAAAATAATTAAAAAATAAAATAAAGAATTTATTACTGCATAAATTGTGAGGCAAATACAGCACAGTAAATATGCTGGCCTTACTTTATTCATTCTCATTCTGGAAAATACACCATTAAAACTTCTGAAAAGTCGGGAAATATTTATGTTCTATTAGCAATAACAGTAAAATCAAAACTATTGTTTCATTGAAAAGCAAGAATAAATCCAGTTCGTGACAAGTAAGGATACCTAAGTGGCACCTAAAAAGGGTTGTAAATAAAGCAACTAAGACACATAAGACAGATCAGTGTTTATTTACTACACAGAGTAATACTCATCCAAGTAGTAATCTCAGAGAAAACTAAAGAAAATTTCTAAAGGCTGGAGACCTTTAAAAAGGTGAAATTTCAGAAATACAAATCAAAGAGGAACAATGGCATATCCTACTAAAATTCTAGATCATATTATCAGCACATGAGACAATAATGTGGGAGGATAACAGGCATAAACGGTTTCATAAACAATGAATATTACTATAACTTCAATTCCAATTTTTCAGGTATTAGAGGGTATGTATAAGAAATGCCTGCTGGTATGACTTGACGGAAGAAAGGAAGGAAGGAAGGAAGGAAGGAAGGGAAAGAAAGAGAAAGGAAGGGAGGGAGGGAAGGGAAGGGAAGGGAGGAAGGGAGGAAGGGAGAGAGGGAGGGAGGAAGGAAGGAAGGAAGGAAGGAAGGAAGGAAGGAAAAGAAAAGTAAATTTAAGTAACATTGTGAAATATAGAGTTATGACAAAAGATTTGATAATTATCCTCATTGTATTAATCAATATCTTTGGGTTGCTCTAGACTAAGATTCCACAGTAATAACTAACTTTCTCCTAGCTGGCTCTGTCTGCCCTTTTTTAAAGCAATTATTACCACTAAGTTGAAGAAGGCACTGGAAAAAGGATTAGCAGGTTTACAAACACACACAAAGTCTAGATGGATCAATAATATCCTGTGTAATTATATTATTTAAACTCAGTTACCTTGACAGAACTAAAGTAGAATTCTTGATTGGTATTGATTAGGTTAAAAAAGTTTATAGGCCCTATAGAGGATCCAGGAGTGTCATGTGTCTTCTTAAAGACACACACAAGCAAAATACTAAGAAGAAACTCTAATACTAAAAAAATTGGCTTATTCAGAAGGATATGCAGTACTTAAAAAGAGGTGAACTATATGCTGCTCTTCAAGAATGGTCGTCATGCAGGCTGGGGATATAGCTCAGTTGGTAGAGTGCTTGCCTTGCAAGCACAAGGCCCTGGGTTCTAATTCCCAGTATCGTAAAAAAAAAAAAAGAATGGTTGTCACAAATTAGAGTGACAGAGATTTAGGCAGCCAGTAAGGAGGTGGTGTTGGGAAACCAGATCACTGAGAGTAGGTTTTGTAGCTTTTTTTCCTTTCTTTTTCGGTTTTGTAGTTTTAGAGGGACGGGATGCCTTTATTTTATTTGTTTATTTTTATGTGGTGCTAAGGATTGAACCTAGTGCCTTACACACGCTACGCAAGCGCTCTGCCACTGAGCTACAACCCCAGCCCTGTAGCAGTTTTTTTAATTATGAGATTTTCTTTTTAAACAGAAATGTTCATGTTTATAAGGTATACTCTCATGTAACGAGCACATTTCTATACCTGTTTCCCATAATCCTGCAAGAGTACCAATCCTACATATTTCAGTCCATAGTTTTTAGTCAGAAAAGCAGACTTAAGAAACTTACCAGGACCACTGATTTCTAATCTACAGTTTGCCCTCAAGTTCAGGTGAGTACACAGTTTTAAGCAATCAGAAGTAAAGTTTTTGGGTGAAACCTGCTGCTTTCCTCAAACATTAATTGTTTTTTAAGAATTTTTGGTCTGTTTTACAACCATTGCAAAAATAGAAAGTGTACTTTCTGGTGATTTAATATGGCAAACTCCATTAATTTTAATAGCTATATTCACAAGAGTCATACTGAAAAATGGGTAGACATGACTGACATTAATAGGTTTCACTAACAGTAATGTTTATCTTGACTGCTAAAGAAGCATCCTTATATGGGGCTAACCCTGAAATTAGTAAACTTTTCACAGAATTTCAAATTAAAAGTTATTTTGGTTAATATGTCTTAGTTTTCATAATAGTCCCAGATCTGTTTTATCATCTGTTATGGTTTAGATATGAAGTATCCCCTAAAAGCTCATATCAGACAATGCGAGTGTTTTCAGAGGCAAAACAATTAGACCATGACAGGCATAACCTAATCAGTGGATTAATCCACTGATATGGATTACCTGGGCAGTAATACAGGCAGGAAGGGCATGGCTGGAGGAAGGAGGTCACTTGGGTGTGTCTTTGGGTTTTATATTTTATCCTTGGTGAGCAGAACTCTTCCTCTGTTTCCTGGTTCCCATGTCCTGAGCTGTTTTCCTCTGCCACTCCCTTCTGCCAAGATGCTGTGCCTCATCTCAAGCCCACAGCTGTAGAGCTGGCCAATCATGGACTGAACCTCTGAAATGGTGAGCCAAAATAAACTTTTCCTCCTCTAAATTTTGGTCACAGTGAGGAATAGCTAACTAGAACAACATCACACAAAAAGTTGAGGAGATATTTGAAGCTACTTTCTCCAAATCTAAGTTACATAAGTTCATCAGTCAGAGCATATCAAGGTGTCATATTGGAATCAGATTGTGTCCTTAATAGTAGGACCAACTCTTCCCTCCCTTCTTCTCCTTATTATGAGGCTTCAGTCAACACCTACATGACTCTGTCACAAGACAAGGTTTGTAATCTGCCCTGGTCACTATCTATCTCTACTTCTCTTTGTGCCAGGTTCTTGTACTGGGTTCAAGATATGGTTACAAGGAAGAATACAAGGAAGAATAAAGAAGCAGGAGCTCTCCCAGTTTTTCCCAAGGTACTAGACAGAGCTGCCTTTCCTTTTCTAGAACTACCTGGTCCCATGATAGAAGCAAGAGCAGTTGCTACATTAAAGAGTTCCTTTCTTATCTCTCTCAATTTGAATAACTGAAGAAACACTGGATTAATATCAATTTACACAATCACATATTTTTACATTTTAATCTATTTTAAAAATCTGAAACAAGCCCTGATAGCAAACTCGGTAAAAGAGGTGCTTTGGACACAATGCATTTTAGAAAAGCACAATATACTTTATAAAGCAGTAAAATAACAGACTAAAGGTCCAGGCTTTTGCCTCATCACTACCAGCTTAGCAGTTTCTAGTTGCCACTAAATGTCTATTCATATAAAGATGTTAAAAAGGCCAGAAAATATGAAAGTTACAAAAATACTTTGCAAGCAATAAACATTCTCTTAAAATGTCAATTATCTTGAAGAATATATAATATATAGGATTACAAAGAAGGTTTTTTTAGAGTTACGTATTTCATACTGGTAAAATGGGCAATCAAGTAGTATTGAAACTAACTTCAGTGTTTTAAGAGTTCAAGTGATCATTACACACTGAAAAGATCATGTCTTGATTACAATCAACAGAATCTTTCAACAGGTTATTGTGAACCAGAAGAAAAAAGGTCTGAGGAAGATTAATAGTTAAAGATTAATATAGTTCAGTGAAGAATACTTGTAGTGGGGACAGAAGTAAAGAGGCTATTTCAGATTCTCAAGAGGTCTTACACACAATAGGAAACATGCAACAATTAATTTGGTTTGTATAAATTCTCAAGTAAAATAACCACTCTAGACACTTTGGTAGTTTTTTTCCTTCTTTTAAAAACATTATTTGAATATGAACTCAGGCAGGCCTACCTGATGACTTTTATATATAGTATATTTACTAAGAGAAATTTCATACCTCACTACAAGATGCAACTGCTCTGTGTAAAGGTGTCAACCATTTGCTGTCTTTGGCATTAACTCTAGCTCCTGCAACAAGAAGGAAAAAAAAAATTGAAATATTTTACATAAAATATTTAAAATAAATCTCTTGAAATAAGAGTTATATATGATCCAAATTGGAACAATTGAAAAGCTACTCTTTTCACACTTTCTAATAAATTACCCTTAAATTATAAAACAAAATCAACTTTTAAAAAACTTACACAATTATCCAATAAGGCAATAGCTTTTTATTTAACATAAAATAAACATTTGTATGTAAGCTAGATAAGCCACCTTTAAACAGAGCATATTCAAGAAAAATCAGACCCCACTTAGGAATATGAGTTAAAACTGAAATACTCAAATAAATGAATATAATATTACTTAAAGATAGATTATTCCAACCTGTCATTACATTTCTTGCTAATGAAAGTATGTCATAAAGTAATAAAATAATACCAATATAGTTCTAGAACTAAAAATGTCTGGACTATAAGGTTATTGAATAAAATAGATGCAATGGTTACGGACTTAGAAAAAACTTAAAAGAGGAACTAATCCACATGTCTTTCTGGGTTACACCTTAACAAAGGTTTAAACAGGGAATTAAAAAAAAAAAAATCAACTGTGTATAATTGTTTAGAAATCATTAAGTCAATGGACAAAAATTACCCTTAACAGAATACAAACACATTTTTTTAAGACAAAAATGTAACTACATAATTGTTACCAAAAGTTGGTCCTTGTCCCTGATGCCAATTAAATAATGAGGACACAGTTTTTAGAAGTATGGGAGATTCCTGTCCCAGAGGGTTTTAAAAGAAGTGATTCATTCTAGGTGTTCCCCAGCTGGAGAAGAGGGAGGGTTCTAGGTGTGCTCTGATGGGGGATTGAAATTCACATACTAACTTGGGAGACAGTCATTTCCTATACCTTTGGGTGCCATCTCCTTCCTGTGGTGGGTGTGTGCGCAAAGACAGATAACTCTAGGCCTAGGATGGGAAAAAGGTAATCCTGTGGCTTCCCTGCTTCAGGTTGGGGGAAGAAGAGGAAGAAAAGAAAACACGAACATTTTAAAACAAGCCTCAGTTGCAGAGTAGCAAGGGCTATATTCAAAGCATGAGGTGGACCACTGTCACATCATGAGGGGGGGAAAAAGTCTACTTTTTACATGATATCCATTCATTTGTACCCAAGTCCCAGTCAAACAGAAGTGGTACACAGGATCACTCTATAAGTAGATAAGAAACAGCTCTGGCTCTTGGAATTGGCAGAGAGATCCTGTCCTATAAATAATTCTATTTATATCCCAAATCCTAACTATAGCCTTACTTCCTGGATGATGAAATACAGGTACAATGAATACCCCAACATCAGTCGATTATGGCAGAACCAAGTCTAGATTTACAACCTTTAGTGCTTACATTACATCTATGTTTTCAGTACGAGTCTGGAGGATAATCAAGTGCAGTGACTTCTATGTTAAAGCTCCAGTAATTATTAGCTATGGATCCCTAATTATAATAGCGATTCGGAAGCTGCTTTTGCTAAAAGCACTGAGTCTTCATTTGGGTCTGCAGATGTTCAATGGGTAACTAAAAGCAGGATAAAGCCTGATATCTCTGACTTCATTTTGTATCTGTCTTCAGATTCCTGCTCAGCTCTGCACATAGGCATGCTAGTCATTTAAGTATTGTTATCTAAAAACTGGTAATGCAAGTTTTATTAGCCGTAATTTTATCTAACCTGTCCTATCTTCCTTCAAGACACCAAGATAAGGGTAACTAAGGTATTTTCAAGATTTGCAGGGACAGTCACCTACCAACTTTTACAACATCCTGTTCCAGACCACCCAGGTAGGACCTAGAAGCCTGTAGTCATTGCCCTACACACCTTCCAAGAAAACAGCACAGCCTTGCTCGCAGATCACCCTTTGTTGAGAATGCCCCCCTGCCCCAAAGGAGCAATTATCTCATCAGAACTGAATTACCCACTTCCAAGATCATAGGTCTGATAAACACCCTGAATAGCAAACAAAGATTGCCCCTCAAGTGATAAGGACTTTTGTAGATTCCCAGAACCAGACCTAATATAATGATCAATCAGACTACAATTTGAACAATAATGCTTCATTATGCATACCTTTTACTCTTCCCCCAATTATTCTTCTATTTAAACCTAAAATCCATGTCAGTACCCCCAAAGACAGGGTTGACATGCTTGATCTCATTCTGCCTTTCCTATCAATAGAGTTCCTATCTTCTTTTCACCATTACTTTTACCACTTTGTTTTTGGGGCAAGTAGTTGGGCCTGATCTGTTGGAATCTGAAGAGTAAGGCCTTTAGCCTAGGACACGGTAAGAACTAGTTCATCTAAAAAGTAGATTTTTATAGTACCCTGCTACAAAGATAAACATGTAATAAACAAAGCTAGAACACACAGTATAAATATGTTAGAAGTATCCTTAAAAGCCTCGAAGATGAGAGAAAATAAAATGGAGGTTTAGGAAATATCCACAAATGCAGCAGTTAAAATTCTGAAAGTAGTGAATTTTCAGTAGGTAGTCACAGTGAAGACTCAAAGAATCAAAAGCTGAGGAGTGAGTTTTCAAGAATGCTCAGAATTAGACTTTGGGGAAAGAAAAAGAAGTCAGCAAAATAAAGACCCAGTCAGAGAAAACAGCATATTCATTTAAAAAATTTAAATTTTCAAATTTTTGTCATGCTGAGGATTAAAATTAGAACCACACATATACTAGGTGAGTACTCTACCACTGAACTACATCTCCAAATGGAAAGTAGTATCTTTAAGAAATAAACATCTGGGCATCTATCTGCCAGAAGATGGTTAAAACACTGATAGCCTGACCACAGTAAGGTTAGCATTTGTTTTGAGTAGGAGGTAGAATGAAGATAATAGAAACATTTGAAATACCCACTGGATGGAAGGCTGGAGTCCCAGAGACAGAAGAAGGGCAAGCCCTGACAGAAAGACCTAAAGGGTATAGACACAGATACCCAGAAGAGATAGTAACCTGGATCAACAAAAGCAAAGAAAGAGGCTTCCTAAGTGGCCTTCAGAAATCGAAAGTACTAAGTGACAACATTATAGAAATATGGAGATCATAAAAACACAAAATGGCAAAACTGCACTCTATGTACTCCTAAAAAGCAGCATATTCCTCAAAGATATATAAGAATCTAAATGGACCTAGCATAGGACTGAGACAAAACTATATGAAGCAAGGTAAACTGAGAGAAATACAACAGGAAAAATTATTCCAGAAAATAAGAAGATAAATTTGTGAATTACAATGAAAGTAAAGACAGAGGAAATAACTTGAACATTATTGGTAGAAAAAAACCACAAGGATATAAAATATTCAAATATTTAATGGAAGATATAAGTGAAATAAAAATCTAGCTGGTGCAGTGGTGTATGCCTATAATTCTAGCTACTTGGGAGGCTGAGGAAGCAGGATGGTAAGTTTGAGGCCAGCCTGGGCAACTTAATGAGACCTCTCTCAAAATGAAAAGGGCTGGGAACATAGCTCAGTGATAGAGCACCACTGGATTCAATCCCCAATACACACACACACACACACACAAAGTAAAAATCTTAAACAACAAAAAAAAAAGCTGAAGTGTACATTCACATAACGTCCCAATAAAAATAATCAAATAGTTTCAGGGAAATTAAACATATAGTTAATAACATATAGTTTAACAAATAGTTTATAACTCAATTTCTTATTGCTCATTAGTCATTTAGTAGATGTCTCAATTATCAAAGGTACTGTCTCAGTACTGCAGTGTTAGTGTTCAAGAAATCCTCACTTTACTTAATAATAAATCCCCACTACAAGAGTAGTGATGCTGACAATCTGGATATGCCAAAAGAAGCCACAATGTGCTCCCTTCTAGTGAAAAGGTGAAAGTTATTGACAATAAAAAAGGAAAAACAAAATCACATGCTGAGGTTGCTAAAATCTATTGTTAATCTCTTACTGTGCCTAATTTACAAAGTAAACTTTATCACGGGAATGGTATATCCTGAAAAAGTGCAACAACTATTTACATAGGTATTTACATTTTATTAGGTGTTTGTTTAAGTAATCTAGAAATGTTTAAAGTACATAGGGAGATGTACAAATGTTATATTGCAATTATTAGATCATTTTTTATAGGTAACGTGAACATTTGCAGATTTTGATATATGGGGGTGGGGGTCTTGAAACTAGTCCCCTGTGGATGCAGAATGACTATATTCACTCGAGGCCTTTTACTCTGTTCTAGGTGTGTGAATAAATGTGTTATGGAAACAAAGTAGAATAAATCCCTGACTTCTTGGAGTTGACATTCTAGGGAATGGTGGGGGGCAGGAAACCAACCACAAGTATAATAGTAAAAGGAAGTCAGATGACTATAATAGGAAAAAAGGAAACAAAGGAGGAACTAGACACTGGTGGTGGTGGTAGTGATCAGAGAAGGCCTCACTGATGAGGTGACATTTGAGCAAAGACATGAAAAAGGTGAAGAAATAAGTCATGTGACTAACTAAAGGTCTGAGGCTGAGAAAACAATGGTGCAAACACCTAGAGGTAGAAGCAGGACTGTGGGTCAGAGGAGAGTAAGCAAAAAGGAGAGTATCAAAAACTGAAGTCAAAAGAAATCTGGGATGAGGAACTGATATATATAAAACATTCAGGCCAATTATAAAAACTCACTTTTTTATAAGGAGAATGGTGAATAACTAAATTTATTTAAAACTTTATTTTTCCTTTGAAAAGAAGCTACATGAGCTATTCTATCTCATGAAACTGATGTCAATCTTCTGTAAGTAACTGAAAAGCCTTCTGCAAACATTCAATTTTAAAAGGAAGGGATTAAGGTGATCCTGAGCATGTCAAAAGTTTCTTGTAGGTATGAAAATTCAAAATGATGTAGCTCAGTGGCACAGTGTTTGCCTACCACCAAGTGCCAGGTCCTGGGTTAAAAATGGAGGGAAAAACCCCTTTCATGTTGAATCAAATAAAACAATGTTTATGATAAAACAAAAAGTAACAATTAGAATTCTGTGTTAAAATAAAAAAAAAGCAATAAAATTCTTACTGAAGTCATCAACATTGAAGTAAATGGATGCTGGGAGTCGTGCCTTGCCCCCATAAACTAGTGACTTGGGAGGCTGAAGCAGGAGGACTGCAAGTTAAAGGCCAGCCTCAGCAATTCAGCGAGGCCCTAAAAGTAACTTAGCAAGATCCTGTCTCAAAATTAAATAAATTAAAAAAAAAAAGGGCTACACTGGTAAAGTGCTCCTGGGTTCAATCTCAAGTACCAAAAATGTATAAATGAACGAATGAATAAATAAAAATAAAGTAAATGGAACTGTACTGTTTGTAGCAAGACTAATTTTCAGCGTAAAAAAGGAAACTTTCTTGGCCAATGTTTGTGACAAAAATTTCATATATAAACCTGTGGCCTATCAATTTACATTATTAGAGAAGATGTCTCAGTTAACAAGAAACAGGATTTATTTCCTTTAATATCCTCAGTTTTTATCTCTATTAAGTTTTAACTTAAAACTAGTGAGCATCTACAGATGAACAGACATCTTCAAGGAAATACATCACAGATGAAATAATTCATAAACTAAAAATGTAAGTTGAGTCCATGCCCACCCATATTGATTTTAATTATTATGAAAGTCATTATAAACATATGATTTTTAAATTTTATAGATTTATAATGGCAAAATTCTATGGAAGCTACTATTTAATGGGATCTTTGTGTAAGATTTCTCTGTTCTTAGGCACTGAGAAAAGTAAAGTATCAAAGAATATCCTAATTAAGGTATCAAAGGAATAATACTACTTCAATTTTACTATGCATGCATCTATGCAATCTGGCAACACCAAAATTCATTCAACTGTAAGGTTTTTTTTTTTGAGTACTGGGGATAGACCTCAGGGGCACTTAATCACTGAACCATATCCCCAGCCCTAATTTTCTATTTAATTAGAGACAGGGTCTCACTGAGTTGCTTAGTGCCTTGCTTTTGCTGAGGACAGCTTTGAATTCACAATCCTCCTGCCTCAGCCTCTCGAGATGCTGGGATTACAGGTATGAGTCATCACATCCCCTACAAGCATTCTTTCCTAACAAATATCATTATAAAAATCTAGCTCTAACAAAAATATTTTTAAAAATATATCTTTAGTTGTAGATGGACACAATATCTTTATTTACATGTGGTGCTGAGGATCGAATGCAGGTCCTGGCACATGCTAGGCAAACGTTCATCCTCTGAGTCCCAGCCCCAGTCCTAAAAAAATATTTCTAAGATCTCTTTGCCTGTTTTAGGGATGTAGGCAGTTGAACCCAATAGGAGCTACTTGAATATAGTTCCAGCATCACTTCATATTATGAACAATGTGAAGAGTTGAGAATAAATTTAAAAAATAAAATATAAAGCATACTTTCTTTAAAAATATTGTATAGACCCTCAAACAGAATGAGATAAAAGCTATTCAAAGACAGAAATCCTACTGGCACTGTTTTGAAAAATACATTTATAATCAGACTATATCTTAACCACTTCTACTGCTGCACTTATCACCTAACTGTTCAATGAGGCCCATTACAGAAATTTTTATAACAACATTTATAATGCTTACCCCCACTCCTATTATCCTGATCTACTTTTTTCATTTTCCCATAGTACTTATCTTTTAATATACTGTAAGCTTTATTTGTATTTATAATTCATATTTATCTGTTCATCCTTATTAAATTATAAACTTTTGTTAAGGCAGCAATCTTTGTTTCATTCTTTAACGTACTCTTTAAGCACCCAGAACAGGATATGTTGTCAGAATCTTTACAGTAAGAATAAGCAAGTTTCAGATATGAAACAAATATGAAGAATGGATTTTTTTTTTATTGTAAACAAATGGGATACATGTTGTTTCTCTATTTGTACATGGAGTAAAGGTATACCACTTGTGTAATCATAAATTTACATAGGGTAATGCTGTTTGATTCATTCTGTTATTTTTTCCCTCCCCCCCCACCCCTCCCACCCCTCTTTTCCCTCTATACAGTCCTTCAAGAATGGATTATTTTTGAGAGACATTATAACAAAAATACACATAATGTGTTCTTATTACACAGGGGTGACCATACCAGATAGAATAAGCAATTCAATGATTTCTGCATCCCCAAGATAGGCAGCAGCATGTAATGGGGTTCTCTTTTCATTGTCCTGTAAGAAAAAGGAAAGATGTAATATTGGTTTCAAAATGAGGTTAATTTTTATACACTTTAAATGAAGAAAAAACAATAAGCCTTAATTTTTTTTTTCTGGTCTTGAAACAGTAGTCCAGGTTGAACATATTTATTTAGAAAATAATGTGCCTGCAAGCAACTTTGTTTCATGTGCAAAATTATTTAAAATGTCTAAAATTTTTTTCATGCTATTTCAGGTTTATATGAAACAAGTGAATTTCATGTTTAGATGTGGGACCCATCCCCAAGATATATCATTATGGATATGCAAATATTCCCAAACTGGAAATCTGAAAACCCGGAACACACTGGAGCATTTTGGCAAGGAATATTCAACTTGTACAAAGTGCATTAAAGAATAAAAACAAAAATTTAGATGACAAAAGAACTGCCTCTTAGTCTTCTTACACTGCTATTATACATGGGCAAATTTCTTTTTTTCCTTCCCAATATAATTTCACAATTTTATATAGTTTAAAATTGTTGACTTGACAATAAATCTTAATAAATCAAGAGACTTGCTTTATCAAAATGTTTCAACAGGAATACTCACAATAGCACAAAGAAATTATCTCTAAAGATCTGAAATTATCCTTTAAAACAATTTTAATGCTTTTTCTTAATGTTCCTACCCTTTTAACTTTTATAGTCAAAACACACGCCCTTTTCAAATGTAAAAAAACACATTCTTCCAAATCTTCCTTCAGGAAAGAAAATTACATTTGACTTATGGCTTCACGGACCTCCTTCCCCCAAACAACAGTGTTCTCCAGTTGGAGAAGCAAGGTCTTAGGACAATATCACATTCAAGGATTTTTATTTCTTTTTATTTATTGATTTTTTTGTGGTGCTGGGGATTGAACCCAGGGCCTTGTGCACATGAGACAAGCACTTTACCAACTGAGCTATATCCCCAACCCCTAAGGATTTTTAAATTAAGAGATCCTATCTAAAGTTACAATGGAGTATTGCTGACTTGACTGCATTTGAAAACTATTGATTAGAAATACTTATTTTGAAGTTTATATCCAATGTTTGAAGGCTTTTGTGATAGACTATTAGTTGTTTTCTGCTATGTCTCCCCTTTGTCCATAGAACTAAAGTTTTAGCTAGTCACTTAGCCACAGAAAAGGATACATTCCTACCCTACCTTGCCCTTACAGTCATTTATGATCAGTATGAAAAAAATGGTTTATGTTTGGAAGTTAATGGGCAAAGAACTTCCAGATCATTTTCAACTTACAAGACAACTATCACAGAGGTAAAAATATTTTTCCACTTCCTACAGGCTGGAAGGCAGATGTGAAACTGAGCAAGCTTTGGTCATGTGGACATAGGCCATTATCCTAACTGACTTTTAAACAAGATCCTGAATGATCTTATAGAAGAGAGTTGCCCACGAGTTTGGACCACTAACTTCCAGACTAATAAGAGAAATAAACTTATGCAGTTTACCATTTGAGAATAATTATTATAGTTCTCAAAATTAAAAAAAGAAAGAAAAATTTCATTTTATAATAATTTTCTATTTGGGAAATCCCTCAATTATTCTAAGAGAGTTGAGTCACTGAGACTAAATTAGGAGGGGGAAAAAAAAAACTGTGCCAGGCAAAACAGGGGTTAAGTATCAATAGGTAACAATAATAATAATAATAATAACAACACATTATAAGGAAGTTTGGTATAGTGCTATTAACATTAAATTGCTTAGTTAGCTAAGAAAGAGTTTTTGTCTGTCTAAAGTTAATTTCACAAGACCCTATTTTTTTATTCTAAGATATTTCTCAGGAAACAATAAACTGCACAGAAAGTACTCAACAAACAGTTACTAAAAAAGCTAACGGAAATATTTAGCAATCAAAGCTGAGTACTAATTTAGTCATTTTTTTAAGAGAAATCCTTGGCCTAGGTTTTTCAGTGATAATCATTAAAACAGCAAACTTCCCCAGTGTTTAAATATGATCAGACCTAGTCAAATTAAGAAATATATCTATCACACAGGAAAAACAGTACACATAACACAATGACATAAAGTGAGTCATTTGTGTGTGAGAGATGTCTGGAATCCTATGACTCAATGCCTTGAATCCTATTAATTCATTTTTTGACTCATATGAACATAATTTTTCCTCTTTACAAATGAAATTTAAGAAAAAAAGGGGAACTGGTTAATTCTGAAGGAAAACAATTTATATATCATATTTAACTTCACTACAGTTAAACACTGAAAATTAGGCAATAAAAGCTGGGGTTGTAGCTCAGTGGTAGAGCACTTTCCTAGTATGTGTGAGGCACTGGATTTGATCCTCAACACCACATAAAAAACGAACAAATAAAATAAAGGTATTGTGTCCATTTGCAACTTTTAAAAAATTAGGCAACAATATTTATGATTTTTATATCAAAATGTGTTAAAATAATTTTTTTAAAAAGAGACAATCCCCTGATACAAAGTAATTCCGTTTTAAGGAATTTTTAGGACAAAGGTATTTTCACATGTGTACAGAATCGATGATGTAAGTATATTTATAGAACTGCTGTGGGAAGCAAAATGCTGGAAAAAAATTTTGATGCTTCTCAAATGGTTACCTAAAATTACAGTACACAAGAAGCTCTTAATAATCAATCTTTACCTGTTTCACACGATTAACCAATAATCTTTGCTTCCTAAATAAAATGAATGATGACTCTGATACTCTTAAGTATTTTGATTAGTAGTCTAACTATTAACCCACACATTTTTGTTGACACAATGGCTATGGGTTCATCAAGGGAAAGATATGTTTGTTAACATTACTGTTTATGCTAATTGTATCTGTCATCCTAACAATATGATTTATCTAAGCAGCCTACAAACTGATGAAGTGGAAATCCAAAAAAAGCAGTCTATTTTGTTATCAATAGGCTGAATACTGAGACTAAATAAAGACCTGCTACCAAAAAAAGAAAATGCCACTAAACTGGGTATGACTAAAAAAAGGAAACACTAATGCAAACAGTAAATAGCAAGAGTTTTGCCTTAAGCTTGTTTCTTAAGGATCTAAATTCTCACGTCACTTAAAGAAACTCAAAGTAAAAAGAACAGATAATGTATTGTGGATATGATCTAAGTAAGAAAGAGGACAAAGAACACCCACCAATGAACTACACATTATTAATGAGAAATTGTAGGTTCAATTAAAAAAATATCAAATCAAATCAGACTGGGTGCCACATAACTAATTTAAGCAACTAGGCAGGACAAGGCAGGAGGGTTCCAAGTTTGAAGCCAGCTTCAACAACTCACCGAGGTCCTGTCTAGAAATAAAATTAAACAAATAAAAGAATGTCTAAAAATAAAAATTACAAGTTGGAGACATAGATTCATGGTAAAGCATCCCTGGGTTTAATCCCTAATGTATACACATGGATACAAGCATATCACACACACACATACACAAACAAAATCAGCTAGTGAATATACGTTGTCACCCTGAAATCCTTAGAGATCACTTTTTAAGATTCCCAACTACCACTTAACATTGTCACATGAGAGGTCTGTAGATCCACACAATGAAATATTATTCTAATTTAAAATAAGGAACAGACCTCAATATTCCTACCAATGGAACAATCTTCACTGCAGAGTGTTAAATGTAGGGTCAGAATAATTGCATATAAAAAGTTTTATATATGCTCAAGTTTCAATATACATTAACTATTTCTGAGTAAACATACTCAAACACAGTAACTGACTTTGAGAAGTCAGAAAGCTGGTTGAGTAGAGTTTCAAATATGAAAAAGAGTCATTCTGTACTGTTCAGTTCTTAACAATGTATATATTTCAAAAAGTAAAAATAAAGATGGCCCAATAAGGCTGGCTGTTATTCATCTCACTTCACCCATTAAAACAGAGCATAATGAAGAGTAAACAATTATATTCTGACGTGTACTGAGGCAATACACTGTAAAGTAGCAGGGAAGTGACAAGATCCCTGTGGAACATGAAAACCCAAGATACGACCACAGAAAAAGGATGAGGCACACTGCCCCGCCCCTGTACTATCTCCTGTTTCAACACTTCTCCTTATGGGGCAAGGTAAGATGGAGACCCAAAAGTTCCTACTACCACAGGAGACTACCTCAGGAGACTCTTGGGCACGGGGTAGTTTACAGAATTGCTGAGAAGTCATCCAACTGTATTACCACAGAGTACAGCCCATATTATACATCCTCTAATACCATGATCTAAGCTGCTATGATTTGGTACAATCATGAAAAAGGGATCCACCTCTAGAGCACATACCTCCTGCAGGGCTTGTTAGCTATGGGGTATCCCCATTCTAGAGACTGTTATCATTCCACCATGATTACACATATGTGGCTGCAGCACCATAATCCTGGTTGCTCAGATCTTAGGCCCAGTAGAGAAGGTAAGCGCCCAGTTTCCAAACAGGAAAGCAGATGTGCAGAGAGGAGAAAGTCAAAACACAAGGGTGGCTTGTGTGTGCTTATGCTTGGCCAGACAGCCCACTGCACAGCTAGCTAACCACAGCACCCATGCATACTCAAATCTGACCTGACAGTCATCCAGGTGGCAGCACAGTTCCAGCAAAGCTGCACTACCAAATTCATACACATATACAGCCCAGGCCATTAGTACAACTGTAGGTATCATTGTCAAGAACTACAAGAAACTACAGAGACAACAATACTGAGTTTACCCCAAATCAAAGTTTCCATACCATACCCAATGTCAAGGTAGCATGCCACTCATAGGAAAAAAAATCTATCCTTGCAGAAAGAAAAAAAAAAAATTAACAAAATTGGAAAAGGTGATTGCTGTACTTGAATCACAGATGTCAATGTAGGGACACAAACAGTAAAGAAATATGGCACCTTCAAAGATTACTTTTCAGTATCTAAATCAAAATAAAAGTAAATTGACAAAATGCCTGAAAAAAGATTTCAAATCAATTTATGGAAACTTAGAGAGATAAAAGAGAATTGACAAATAATCTGTCAATGAAATTAGGAAAACAATTCATGAACTGAATGAGAAATTCAACACAGATTTTATTTAAAAAGAACCAAAAGAGGCTTGCAGCTGAAAACTCAATGAATGAAATAAAAATTCAATTAAGAACCTCAACAACAGGCTAGATCAAGCAGAAAGAGAAATGTCTGAACTTGAAGATAGGTCTTTCAAGTTAATTCAGAGGTTAAAAAAAAAGAAAAAGAAAAACAAAGAAAGCCTCTGGGACACAATTAAGGGAATAAATACTTGCATTATGGGAGTTCCAGAGTGAGGAGAAATGGAAAAAGGCACAGAGCTTATCCGATGAATTAACAGCAGAAAACTTGCCCCAAAGCTGAAAACTTTTAGACATAAAAAAGAAATAAAGTTTTTTTCAGACAAGAACAGAAAAGTCATCACTACTAGATTGGCCTTCCAGGAAATGCTTGAGGGAGACTCAAATCTATAAGTAAAAGGACGATAATTATCGTCAAGAAAACATGTCAAAAGGGTGTCACTTTCACTGGACCTGCACGGCAAAAGGGCTACCTACGCCTGCTTCTCAGCTCATGATGTGGGTAACCTCTGGCGTGTCCCCGTGTCCTGTTGTGAGTATGGTGTGATTTTACATGCTCGCACTATGCCGGGCTTCTGCATCTGAAATCTCTCCCTTCCTCGACTCTGTAAAGAAGGTGTATTTAACTTTCATTTCTAGCAATAAGGATATGAAACTGCGGAAGCACTCCATGACAGCACAGCATTCGGTCTTCAGCCAGACCCGCGCCGAGATCCACCCACCTACCCTGCTATGGCCGGCAGCAAAGCCGTGGGATGGTCCGCATCAGACTCAGTATGCACTTCCCCAGAGTCATCTCACGCTGTACCCCAATGCACGTGGACAAGTGCTCCTGCTCCATGGCTTCAGCTTGCTCTGCATTGTGCTCACCTGAGGAAACCCTGCCTGGATAAGCCTGGCCATTCTCCTCTGAGGCCGCTGGAGAAACGTCACCAACCGGACTGACGGGCTTCCGTTGGAACCTTTGACCACAAACTTAGAACGAGCACTTCGTACTCCCAAGCAATCTCGCGGTTTTCTCTAGGAGGGCACATCTCCCCGCTATAAGATAACTTCTTAGATTCCTCTGGTTAAGCCTTCCAGAAGAGATCCAAACTCCCATCACCAAACCGCAGGCTCACCGCATTCATCCCCTGCCTTCCACCTTCACTCCGGAAGGTTTGCCCATGTATCTCTCTGCTGCTATCAAAGGCACTGCTTCAGGGAACTGGAATCCATGCCTGTTTCCTGCGTTGTTAATTTGCCCATCTCTGTTGAATAATTTCCAAGAGCATGCAAACACACTCTCTGTGTTCATTATAAAAGCAAAAGGCCTCACTTAATTCCACCCAGCCTCCCTGGGAACTCCACCACCTCTATTCCCTTAGCGACTGTGCCTGAGCCTCAATATCATATGATTTTTATTTCTTTTTCTCTCTTCATTCACAAATTCCATAAAAATGTTCTTGCTTAGGTCAAAAAAATGAATGAAAGAAAGGAAGGAAGAAAAGAAAAAAGAAAAGAAAGAAGAAAGACAAAGAAAACATAAAACCACACCTGTAATCCCAGAGACTTGGGAGACTGAGCAGGATGATCACAAGTTCAAGACCAGCTTAGGACATTTACCAAGACTTTGTCTCAGAATAAAAAATATATAAAGGACTGGGGATATAGCTCAGGGGTAAAGTACTTCTGGGTTCAACTCCCCATATTAGGGCAAAGGGAACTCATGGGTTGAACAGATACACAAATGAGAAAGTAATCAAGCTACAAATAACCAAATCAAAAGATTAATAATGAGAGGAGGAAAATAACAAAGGATAGTTTTAAAACCCCCAGAAAATAAACAAAATGGCAAGAGTAGATTATTACCCATAAATAATAACCTTGAATGTAAATGAATTAAATCCCCCAACAAAAAGATCAGGTAGATTAACAACAACAACAACAACAAAACCCCCAAGACCCAACTACATGCTATCTACAAGAAACACACCTCACCAGTAAAGACACATTGATTGATAGTGGAGTAATAGAAAAAGACATCCCACAAAAATGAAAACTGAAAATGAACAGGAGTAGCTATCTCATATCAGATAAAACATACTTTAAGCAGAAAACTGGAAAAACTCAAAGTCATTATATAATGATAAAAGGATAAATCCAGCAAAAAAACATAATAATTGTGAATTTAAATGCACCAAACACTGGACTACCCAAATATATAAAGTAAATATTAATCTTTTTTTGTTTGTTTGATTTTGCTATCAGGGATTGAACCCAGGGTCCCTTAACCACTGAGTCACAAACCCAACCCTTTTTATTTTTATTTTAAGACAGGGTCTGGCTAAGTTGCTGAGATTACAGGCATGTGCCACCATGACTAGTATAAATATTAATCTTAAGGAAGACACAAACTCAGATATAATAATAGTTGTGGACTTCAATACCCTATATTTTCCTCAATGAACAGATCATCAAGAGAGAGAAAAAATCTATAATGAAAAATAAAAGACCTACTAGACATTTATAGAACATTTCATCCAATAACTGCAGAATACACATTCTTCCCATCAGCAAATGAAAACATTAAGACAGACCCTATGTTATGCCACAAATCAAGTCTCAACAAATTTTTAAAAAATCAAATCACATCATTTATTTTCTCTGACCACAATGGAATAAAATTAGAAACATGAAAACTGTTATAAAATAATATGGAAATTAAACAACATGCTACTAAATGATAAGAGGGTCAGTGAAGAAAATTAAAAAATTGTAAGTATTTTTGAAACAAATAACCTAATAATGCAACTCAAGGAATGAGTAAATCAAAATCAAACCCATAATTTGTAGAACAAAAGAAAAAATGCAGATCAGAGCACAAATAAAAAAAATTAAGACAAAAAAATTACAAAAAATTTCAATGAAACAAAAAGACTGTTTTTTTTTTTTTGCAAAGACAATAAAATTAGAGATTAAAAAGTAGGACATTATAACTGAAACCACAGAAATAAAAGAGATCACTAGGGACTATTAAAAAGTTAAAGATGTAAATGTATGAATATGCAAATGGTATGCTGCTACTCCATGTACAAACAGAAACATGTATCCCATTTGTTTACAATAAAAATAAATTAAAAAAATAAAAAAATGAAAAAAAATTTATATTCTCTAAACAAAAAAAAAAAAAAGAAGTTAAAGAAATCAATAAATTCCTAGACACATATAAGCTACCAAGACTAAACTATGAGGAAAGAGAAACTCTAAACAGACCAATAATAAGCAAAGAAATTTAATCAGTAATAAAAAAGTTCTCATAAAAGAAAATCCCAGGACTGGATGATTTTCGCAGCTGAATTTTATCAAACGTTTAAAGAATAAATAACACCAATTCTTCTTGAAAGGGAGGGAACTCTTCCAAACTCACTTTAAGAGGCCAGCACTATTCTGATACCCAAACTAGACAGGGACACAATGACAACAAAGGAGTATTACAACTCAATATCCCTAATAAAGGGGA
The DNA here is from genome assembly GCF_902686445.1 of Sciurus carolinensis. Lineage (NCBI taxonomy): Eukaryota > Metazoa > Chordata > Mammalia > Rodentia > Sciuridae > Sciurus > Sciurus carolinensis. The sequence goes on along the minus strand of NC_062229.1, from coordinate 50,981,847 downwards.
TGCAAAAATCCTCAACAGAACACGAGCAGTTAAATCAAATCTAACTAGCACATCAAAAAGATTATACACTATAATAAAGTGGGATCTATTCCAGTATGCAAGGATAATTTAACATATCCAAATGAATAAATGTGATACATAGATCAACAGAAGGGAAGATAAAAATCATCTATCTCAATAGACACTAGAAGTGTTTGCTACAATTCAACATACCTTCTTGATAAAAACTCTCAAATCATTTGAGAAGAAAGAGCTTTCAAACACTAGTAAGGTCATATCTGACAGACCTACAGCTAACATCAAACTAAATAGGGGAAAGTTGAAAAAGTGTTTTCTTCTAGGACCTGGAATAAGAGGAGGATGTCTACTTTCACTAGTGTTTATTCAACGCAGTGCTGGACGTTCTGGCCAGAGCAATTGGACAAGAGAAAGAAAAGGCATCATAATTCTATATATAGAAAAACATAAAGACTTCGACAAAAACCTGTTAAAACTGATCAACAAATTCAGTAATGTTGCAGCATACAAGATCAACATGCAAAAAAAAAAAAAAAAAAATCAGTATTTCTATACACCAATGATGAACTAGCTGACAATGAAATTAAGAAAACAATCCCATTCACAAAAACTACAAAAATAAATAATGGAGAGGTGAAAAAAACTCTACATTCATTGTATAACATAAAACATGATTAAAGTAACTGAAGAGGAGACAGACACAATGCAAAGACAGAAAGACATCTCATTTTCATGGCTAAAAATTGATACTGTTGCCTGGTGATGTGGTGCACAGCTATAATCCCAGCAACTCAGGAGGCTGAGGCAAGATGATCTGAGGCCAGTCTTAGCAACTAAGCGAGAGCCTGTCTCAAAGTAAAAACTAAAATAAACAAATAAAAAGGGTTTGAGGATATAGCTCAGTAGTAAAACAACCCTGGGTTCAATCTCTAATTAAAAAAACACACAAAAAAACCTATTCACACTACCCAAAGCAATCTACAGATTCAATGCAATCTTTATTAAAATACTAATGATATTCTTAACAAGGAAAAAAAATTCCTAAAATTCATATGAAACTATAAATGATCCTAAATAAAATGAACGAGAGTGTAGGCATCATAATATGTTATTTCAGAAAACACTATCAAGTCACAATATCCTAAAAGAGCATGATACTGGCATGAAAACAGACACATCATCCAAGGAACAGAACAGGAACCTAGAAATAAAACCATGTGTTAACAGCCAAATGATTTTTGAAAAAACATAAAGAACATATATTAAGAGAAAGGAGAGTCCCTTCAAAAAATGGTGCTGAGAAAAATGGATCTCTATATCCAAACAAAACTAGAGCTTTGTCTTTCGAAATATATACAAATAATTCACAATGAATTAAGGACTTAACTATATGACTTAAAACTATGAAACTTACTAAAAGAAAACATAAGTGAAATGCTACAAGACACTGGGTTGGACAAAGTTTTTTGGATATGACCCTAAAAGCACAGGCAATAAAAGTAAAAATTGACAAAAGGCATTATATCAAAACAAGCTACTGCACAGCAAACAAAACAATCAGAGTTAAGAAACAACCTGAAGATTATATGTAAATAAATTTTATATTTATTAAAATGACTAAAAAAAGAAGAGACAACCAGTAGAATGGGAGAAAATATTTACAAATTATTTATCCAAGAAAAGATTAACATTCAGAATATATAAGAAATGCAAAATAGGAAAAAAGTTTCATTTAAATATGGGCAAATGATCAGAACAGACTTTTCTTAAAAGATGATAAATAAATGGCCAGGGAGTGTGTGATTAAATGCTCACCTAATGATCAGAGAAATGCAAATCAAAACCACAATAAGGCATCATCTGAACTCACTCAGAATGGCTATCATCAAAAACAAAAATTAACTTGAATTACCATATGATCCAACAATCCTACTATTGGTATATATCAAAAGGAAAGGAAATCAGTCAAAAAGGTACCTGCATTACTATATTTATTGCAGCACAGTTCACAATAGCTGAGATCTGGAATCAATCAAGAGGTATATGTTGATGGATAAATGAATAAAGAAAACAAGGTGCATATATACCCAATGGATTATTATTCAGACATAAAAAGAACGAAATCTTGTCATTTGGAGCCACATGAGTGGAACTAGAGGACCTTTCCATGAAATAAGCCAAGCACAGAATGACAAATATTTCATATTCTTACTTGTATGTGGAAACCTAGAAAACAACCTAAAACGAAACAAAAAACTATTGATTTTATAGAAGAAAAGAGAACAGTGGTTTACCCGAGGCTGTGAAAGGGGTGGGTGCAGCGAGGATGAAATGGGTACACTGTGCACCTGTACAGAAGGAATAACTTGTAAGGTTTGATAGCACAGTTGGGTGACCATAGTTAACAGCAATTAACAGCCCATTTCAAAATAGCCAGTAGAGAGAACTGTAACACAAAGAAATGATAAACATTTGCAGTGATGGATATGCCAATTATAATGATTTGATCATTACATATTGTAAATACATGCATTGAAATACCACACTGTACCCATAAATATGTACACTGTCAATATTTTTAACATTTATTTTTATTGGTGCATTTTAATTATATATAATAGTGGGATTCATTATGCTGTATTAATACATGCATATAATTTGCTCAATCTAAAAAATGTTTTAAATAAAAACAAAAAAACAAAAAGAATTTAATTTATTTTAACCAACAAAGAGTTAGTTTAATAAAAATCCTAAAACAATTTCCTATGCTAGGTATTTCAAAAGTACCAGGTGACTATTAAAAAAGTAAGTTTCTTAGTAAGTCAGATTATTTTAGAAACCATTATATCTCAATGTAATAGTACAAAATAATCCAAATGGAATTATTATTTTTAAAACTTTTTTTAGCAGTACTGTGAACTGAATCCAGAGTCTTGCATATGCTAGCTGAATGTTCTACCACTGAATTACATCCCCAACATTTAAAAAATTCTTTTGATCACATACTAGGAAGAAAATACATTTTTCTTACACATAAGTGCCACGAAAAGTTATTTTGCACATGTGATTAGGATCATAAAAATTTGATTTCTTACCCTACCCAAATAAAAACAAGCAAAGACTAGCTTTACCTTTTATAAGCAATTATCCAGAAAGATATAAGATAAAACATTAGGTTAAATGACACCAATGATTGCTAACTACTTTGGGACTGGGTCACTGGCATATGCTGGGCATTATCAAAGAGGTGCAAAAGTAGATGAAATCACAAGGGAGTTCCTTCGCAGTGATGCAACAGTTCTATATCTTACACATACTGGTGGCTATACAAAACTACACAGAAACCAAAATGTCACAGAAACATTCATAAAGACTACCCCCATTACCACATCACACACTCTTTCCTCACAACTAAATGCTCACAAAAATCGCCAGAAGTCAGTAAGTTTTATGTTCTAATTAGTTGCATTATGCTCATATTAATCTAGCTTAAAGCTTCTAAACCTACAAGGGGACTATATATATTCTAAAGGAAGTTCTTCAGGCCACACGAAAATGATAGTTATGTTCTCTGACAATCACAAAATTAAACTGATAAGTAGAAAAATTCATGTAAAGAGAAAGTATCAAGAAACATTATAAAAATATTTTGAACAGAATGAAAATGAAATACAACATATTAAAATTTGTGGGATGAATTTGAAGCAGTATTTAGGGACAATTATTAACCTATAAAATATTTTAATCAGAAAAGATGGTCTGAAGTCAGTAATTAGCTTTCATTTAAGAAAACAAACAGTAAAACAACTACCCAGCAAGCAGAAGAATGGAAATGATAAAGAGAAATCAATGAAGGAGAAAACAGAAAAATAAAGAAAACCAATGAACCCAAAAGCCAGTTCTTTGAAAAGATCAATAAAGTTGATAATCTTCTAGCCATAATGACCAAATATAAAAAAGAACAAGTACCAGGAATAAAAAGGAGCACTATCAATAAAACCCCCAGATACACAAAAAGATTGTGAGTATATCACAAACAATTTTATGCATATAAATTCAACTATTTGGATGGAAAAGATCAATTCCATATAAGATACAGAAATTATTCAAGAAAAAAAAAGAACCTGAATAGTTTTATGATTGTCTCAGAAACCAAATTCATACAATTTTATTTCCAACAACAAAAATCCTTCAAATCTGATAGTTTCGAGGTGAATTTTACTAAACATTTAAGGAAGACATAATATCAATTTGCAGATCTTTCTAGAAAGCAGAAGAGGAGGATACACTTCCACACTATGAAGTCAACATTATAATACCAAAACCAGACAGAGATATTTTAAGAATAGTACCAAAGAGCCCTTATCAATGAAGACATAAACATTCTCAACTAAATATTAGTAAACTGAATTCAACAATATATGAAAAAGACAACCAACTGGGATTTATTCTGGAATTTTGAATCTCATTCAACTAGAATCACTAATCTAATTCAATATATTAACAGATTAAAAATGATAAAATCACACTTAATAAAATTCAACATCTATTCATGATTTAAAAAACTCCTAGCAGACTAAGAAAAGGAAACTTCCTTAATCTGATAAGCAGTGTTTATAAGAACGTACAGGTAACATGCTTTCCTTTGCCAATCAATAATGAGACAAAAATGTCTACTCTTCACTGCAAGTCTAGTCAGTAAAATAAGAAATAAAAGGCATATAGATGGAGAAGGAAGAAATAAAACTTTAGTTATACATAGCATATTATTTGAGAAAATCCCAAGGACATTATAAAAAGATCCTAGAATTAGTACAGAAAAGTTGCTGAATGCAAGGTTAATATACACCAATCCCATTTCTATACACTAGTAATTAACTGGAAATAAAAAGAATTTAAATTGTACTATTTACAGTAGCACCAAAAAGTAAAAAGAGTAGAAGGAAAAGAAATTCTTAACCACAAATCTAACCAAAAAACTCCAAGATTTATATGCTGAAAACAAACATTTGTAAAAGAAGACAAATAAAGAGAGAGATGCCATGTTCATGGATTGGAAGACTACTGGAAGACATACCTCAATTTGATGTACAGGTTAACTTCCAATAAAAATCTCAACTATATTCCTTGGAGATATAAATTCATACAAATTTATGTGGAAAGGCAAAGAAACCAGAACCAAAACAATTTGGAAAGAATACAACAATGCTGGAATCTCGTACCATATGATTTCAATAATTACTACGAAACAAACAAGGCAGTGTGCTGAGGAAAAGGATAGACACTCCCAAAATAGAGTTCACGAATAAACCCACACAGTCATGCACTGCATTAACAATGTTTTGATCTACAATGGACCACATATATAGACAGCAGTCCCATAAGATTATAACATTTAGTGATGAAGTAGCAATCTCAGTTCATGTAAGTACATTCAATATTTGCACAGTGAAATTGCCTAACCATGCATTTCTCAGGACATATGCCTGTCGTGAAGGGAAATGTGACTGTATGATCAATTGATTTTTGACAAAAGTATAAAGGTAAGGCAATGTAGAAATAATCTTTTCAACAAGTGATCTCGGGTACACACACACACACACACACACACACACACACACACACACAGAAATCTATACCTAACACCCAATACAAATATTAAGTGGGATTATATAGACCTGTGAAATCTAAAATGATAAAAACTTATAGAAAAGGTAGGCTGGGCAAAGAGTTCTTTGATGTAACACCAAAAGCACATTTCATGATGTTGATGAATTAAACGTCATCAAAATGAAAAACTTTAGCTCTTAGAAGGACACAGTTAAGAGGGTAAAAAGACAAAAGCATACACTGGGCAAAAACATTTGCAAAATCATATCCAACAGAAAACTTGGGATTCGGAATACACAAGAAACTCTCAAAACTAAAAAACGAGCCAACAAACCACCAAAACATGGGGACTTAAATTGCGTAGGGATAATAATGCATCCATTTGTAAAAGAAAACAACAAAAATAATCCCCAAACTACTACGTGATACATAAGCATAATTTAACTGCAACTACATTAATAAGGCTAAATGTAAACAGCAAAATGTTGAAAGCTCATAGACATAAATATGGGATGTTATTTTTATGATTCAATTTAGAGTCAAGACTTCTTTAACAACATATCAAAAGCATTAACTATAAAGGAAACCCCTAAAAATTGGACAACATTACAACATTAAATTTAAGGCATCTTTTTCAGTGACACTATAAAGAAGCCATGTTATAATGGAAGAAGATTATTTGTAACACATATTGCTCCAAAAGAGCACCTATTCAGAATATGAAAAGAGCTGCTCCAAATTAGTAAGAGTTAACTCAAAAGAACAATGAGCAAGAGATTTAACAGCCATGTTACAGAAGAGGTTGACTATATAATGTGCATGTCTAATAAACATATAAAATGATTGATAATCATAAAAAAGCTAAACAAATAATGACATATGACTATGTAAGAGGAAAAACCGATTTTTTTTTTGTTTGTTTTGTTTTCCCCCCTCTTCTACTCATACCATTCAATATTGTATTTCTGACACCAGATACATGGTAGTTGTTTTGCCACATAACAAGCAATTCTCCAGGACACTAACTGGGTGCCTTCTAATTCAATTCAATTCAATTCAGTTCTGACATCATCTACTTGAAAACAGCATTAGAGCCCATAGAATGAGGCTCAGTACCACAAGATTATACCCCACCTTAGGTGCCGGTCTTAAACAGTTATCACCTATACTTCTGATTAAAGGCTATAAATTGGGGTTCCCACTACCTCCTTCCACAATTTAATTTGTTAGAGCAGCTCACGAAACTCAGAGAAATACTTTACTTATGTTTATCAGTTTAAAAACGGATAAAACCAATAGCCAGATTAAGAGATGCACAGAACGAGGTATAGGAAAAGGGGCACAGAGCTTCCAGATTCTGAGTGTACCACCCTCCGGGTACTTCCATGTGTCCAGCTACCCAGAAACTGCCTGAACCCAGTCCTTAAAAACAAAAACAAACAAACAACAACAACAAACCCCACAAAAACAAACATGAAATCTCCATTATATAAGCTGACTGATTAAATTACTGGCCATTTGTGATCAAGTCCAGCCAAGGTTGGTAGGGCTGAAAGTTCCAGTCATCTAATTATGCCTTGATTTTCAGTTGACTAATAACCTCCATACTGAAGCTCCTGGGAATTCAGTCATCAATCATCTCATTACCATACAAAAGACACTTAGCACCCTTGAGATTTTAAGGGTTTTAGAAGCTATATGCCAGGTAAGGGAAGAAAAGCAAAATAAATATTTCATAATATCATTTACTACATACTTCAAAAACCAAGAATGTGGTTCAAAGATGTGGACCAAGAAGAATTCTCATACAGTGCTCATGAACTCCAAGTATAGACTTCTTAACAATATGACATTATCAAGTAAAACTTAAGACAACACAGTCTATACACCACATATATTCTTTAGAAATGCAAGACTATGTGTAGAAGACATATTTACAAATAACTGCACTGTTTCTAACACACAAAAACTGAAAATAATCCAACTATCAACAGCAGAATGTATAAAGTAAGTTGCACATATTATCAGGTAAGTTTTTAAAATGAAATACTGTTGTACAGAGAAATTCAGATCCAACTGAAAACATATGATCTGTTTGTTTCAAAATAAGCAAAACTAAATTATATTAATTAGGGGATGAATAAATAGGTGGCTGAATTATAAGGAAAACCAACTACTATAAAAGTCAGATTACGGGTTATATTGGGGATGTTGGTGTACAGTTTTGATTATAAAGTTCTGCTCATAATGGACAATTCTATGCCCATAAAATCAATATGTTTTTTCTTGATATGGATAGTGGTTAGTTTATTAAATTCTATATCTGTCTTACATAGCTTAAGTATGTAATAATTCACTATTTTTAAAACATTTTAAAAAAAGGGAAAAATTTTGGACATGAGTGATCTTTCTTTCAAACACATCAAGTCATACACATTTAATTCTAAAGGGGAAAATATATCAAAGTATTGGCAGAAGACAGTTTCTGAAGTGGTTATTTCCAAGTTAAGAACAGTAGCTTCCTTTGTTGGTTTAGGAAAATTGAGTCTTTTGAACTAATGTTCAAAATGAAAATGAAAAAGTCACTTGAAAATTGAAGAAGTTACTCTTTACACGCATGCCCCTTCCCCAACCACCAATTCGGTTCTACAAAGAAATTAAGAATAAAAGCAAAAATTTTATTACCAGGGTTTGGACAAGGCAATCTTTGGGGTGGGGAAAGAAAGTAATCTAATTTCCATGTATACAGAATCCAAAAAACCTTCACTGTTTATTTTTCAAACCAATGATAAAAACTTCACCTATAACAATTTGTAACTGATATATTCTTTTTCACATACAAAGACAAATATGTCTTAGAATGATGATGATTATTTTTTTTTACCTGGTATAAGAGAACATGCTTCATATCACTTTGATGAATTTTATTCAAATCATTGATTCTCTATAAAAACTACCAAAGAAAAAAACAGTGCATTATTAGTTTAAAATGCTTATATAATTTACATTATTTACTCAACAATTACAATAAAGACACGAAAATATCTCAAATTTTTCTTGTAATTTCATGAAAACTGCATATTTGTTTAGTAATTAATCTACTAAGTCATACTTTTCATAAGAGATAATCTAAAATTATGTAATTAAAATAAAATACAAAATATTTTCCTCGTGAATACATGATTTGGAAGGGATGGGACGAGAATTTTCTCAATTACATCTCAAAGTATAAGTACTTTGATTTATACAATTATCAATGTACCAACTACTTAGACTTATTCATATGTGCTATTTTGGCAGCATGATCTGAAAAGTGAACCCCATGTTATCAGAAACTACATATTTGGTTTATTCAGCAGTTTGCACTGAATGGCAGCATCTAGCACCCATCCCTTACCCTCTTCACCCTTGAGGTTTCCACTATTTTCTGTGTTCAGAAATCCTATAATATTTACTTTTAGATCTGTAACACAATAGTAAAGACTCTAGCTGTTCAAGGAAGCTTTAATGCTAAGAATTTTTATTAAAGGCCTTTCCTAGAACCAGCTGCAGGTCCTAGGCACTGAAGGCAAGAAGACTTGAACATGTTCTCGCTAAAATTCAGATGCTGCCAATGGGATGGTTATAAGAGACAGGATCTCTAAAAGATTAGGTCACAAGAACCTCTCCCTTAGGAATGGAATTAAATCACCTACAAAACATACTTCATAGAGTATTTGGTTCTCTTGCTGTTCCACTTACTGGCATGTGAGGATATAGTATTCCTCTTACCAGAGGACATGGTCCTCACCTGAAAACCGAATCAGTAGGGCACCTTGATTTTTTACATCCTAGCCTTAAGGACTGTGGCAAATAAATTTCTGTTCTTTAAAAATTACCCATGGAGTCTCAAATTTTTTTTTACAGCAACACAAATGGATGAAGACAAGGGGATTTGGTATAACTTGTCCCCTTAACATAGATCTATTCTCAGTCACCCCTCTAAAATCACTGCTTCAACAAATCATTAATAAAAAGTTGCAAATAATAAAGTATTACTTCATAAAGAACACTACTTTTCTTCACAATAATTTTCAGTTCACTTGTTTTTGTCTGTTTTAACAGAACTCACCCTGTCTACATCAAATTGATTTGTAAGGAACTGGTTTAGCCTAATTGCATGTGGGCAACCAACACTTTTGATAACACGGGTTTTCTTTTTCAGATCATGCTGCCAAAACAGTAGCACATATAAACCAGTGTAAACAGATAATACATTGACTTCTACCTATCAAAAAAAGAGAAAACAAAACAAAAAACTCCACTATACACATACTCAGAAAGCTCCCTCCCACAAACAAAAATACAGAAAAGATAGTCAAATAATTTTAGATTATAAACTTGCTAAAGTCAGGCTATTTCATAACTTCTTTTTATTCATTCATTTCTAAACACTTTTGAAATGGTTACTTGTTATGATTTTTGATATGGTTTGTCTTCCAGAGGTTCATGATAAAGGCCCAACCAGTGTGGCAATGTGAGAAGTGATGAAATCTTTTAAGAGGTGGGGCCTACTTTGGGTTCCTTAGGTTAATTGAAGAATGACCTCAGAAGGGACTATGGGACTCCAATCTCTCTGCTTTGAGACATGATCTGTTTTTCCCACACATGTTCCTACCATGGCCATCCACCGCAAGGTGATACAGCCAAGGACAGCTTCTTCACAGGGCAGCTCCCTGTTCCATGCCGTGTGGACTTTCAGCATCCAAAACTGAGCTAATAAAAAACTTCCTCTTTATAAACTTACTCTGTATTCAGGCATTTTGTTATAGTAACAAAAAGAACCATTTACCATATACTGACTCTAAATAGGGAATAATTCAAATAAGGTCCTATCTCCAGAGAATTAAAGTTACTAAACATGACAAAAGTCAATTAATATAAGTGCTACCAAAGACAAATTCAAAATACAATGGGGCTGGGTGAGTTGGTGCATGTCAGTAATCCCAGAGACTTGGGAGGTTGAGGGAAGAGGATAGCAAGTTCAAGGTCAGTCTCAGCAAGTCAAGAAGACTCTCTTTCAAAGTGAAAAAATAAACAAATAAAAAAACAAAAATAAAAAGGGCTGGGGATGCAGCTCTGTGTTAAAGCACCCAAGGTACAATCTCCAGTTTAAAAAAAAAAAAAAAAAAAAAAAAAAAGGACAACAGACATCTAAAAGACTGATATAATAATATTGGGAACACCAACCAGGAAAAGTTTTCCAGAGAGAGATATGCCATGTATTAGTTTTCTATTGCTTCACAACAAATTATCACAAGTTCAGTTTAAAAGTCATTGTTTTAGTTTGCAGTTCTCTACGGCAGATATTCAGAGGTGGCGTTGCTGGGTTCTTTGCTCAGGGTCTTATTTTGAAATAAAGGGGTTAACTATTTTCCACCCTGTCAGAGGTCACCTTCCACACCAACAGTCCTTGCCATGTGGCTCCTTCCAACATCAAAGAGAAACACGAGAGAATATCCCTCACAGTCAAATACCTTAATACTTCTAATCCCTTAGTCCCTTTGTTTCTAACTCTATGTTCATACATAAGGAGTTCATGTATTTAGGGCAAGCCCACCAGAATCTTGCTATTGTAAAACTGGCTATGCCAGATGACATAAATTAATCACAGGAATAATATTCATCAAATTATACTTCCAAAGATTATACCGCAGACCATTTTAGAATTCTGCCTAGCATAGGCTATGGCCAGAACAATGCACAAAGGTGGAAAACGAGGCAAAGGAGTTGGGATAAATCTGGGCAGAACTGATATCTTGGAATCAATCAAGCATGGAAGAGGACCGAGAAAACTGTAGTACAACTGGGCTTGCCTTCCCAGGACCAAGCAGAATAACTGATGCACACTGACTGTTAAGGGAATGAACTAATACAGTTAGATCAAATAAACTATCAAGCTCTGAATAAAGAGTTTGTATGCTTATAGCTACAAGACAAAATAAATTTCTTAAAACACCATGCCACTAGATAGAAGTGAGGGGTAACAAGTGAGAAGCAAAAACAAGGACAGCAAACTAAATTGGACATAACAGAAAACTGGGTTCTTATGAGATTTCTGCTAAATGGAAGTGACAAAATCAAATAATTACAAGAGTGTTAGTTTTGCCTCATTGTAATAGAGATGATTTAATTACATGTTCTCTAAGATCCCTTTCCAGTTAAAACAGAACAGATGTTTACATGCCTATAAAACAGAAGGTATGTCCTAGGACAAAGTTTTCACAGACATTTAGAATCTAGTTATTAATTCATATTTTACTCCTGACATTACTCCATTGTATACTGAATTCATTTCCATTCTGCAAATTTAGAAGTAATCATAATCCTGATTAAAGCTTATGTGCTTTTATACTAGAAAAACAGAAAATCACTTATCAGTAATGGGTCATATAAGAATAAGAAGCACTAGGAGTGACATCAGCTCCAGTTTCCTGCTCAGAGAAATCCAACTATAACCAATGGATTCAAACCTTGGTGAATACAAAGCCAATAAGCCCACCAGGAAATACGAGACTCAAGAATGGTCTATTACTTCAGCAAGTAAGGAGTTCACTGGAAGTAATTCTCAAGGCAGTGTCTTTCTGGACAAAAAAGCAAAGGACTTTTAGGAGAAATTTATACATATTCATAGGTCATGCTTCAGTCTGAGGTGATGATTCTCATCTTCAAAACAAAACACCACTATCCCTATTTTTTCTAGTGTTTTGAGTATGAAGGGATGCTGTATTTTATCAATTGCTTTTTCTGCATCTATCGAAATAATCATGTGATTCTTGACTTTAAGTCTGTTGATATGGTGAATTACATTTATTGATTTCTGGATGCTGAACCAACCTTGCATCCCTGGGTTAAAACCCACTTGATCGTGGTGCACTATCTTTTTAATATATTTTTGTATGTGATTTGCTAAAATTTTGTTGAGAATTTTTGCGTTGATGTTCATTAAGGATATTGGTCCATCTACACTAAGCCCATGGCCAATATCATTCTAAATGGTGAAAAACTGAAAGCATTCCCCCTAAAAACTGGAACAAGGCAGGGATGCCCTCTTTCACTACTTCTATTCAACATTGTCCTTGAAACTCTAGCCAGAGCAATTAGACAGACCAAAGAAATTAAAGGGATATGAATAGGAAAAGAAGAACTCAAACTATCCCTATTTGCTGATGACATGATTATATATTTAGAGGAACCCGGAAATTCGACCAGAAAACAAGATCAATGCTCATAAATCTAATGCATTTTTATACATAAGTGATGAATCTTAAGAGAAGTTAGGAAAACTATACCTCATTCACAATAGCCTGGAAAAAAGTAAAATACTTGGGAATCAATCTAACAAAAAAGGTGAAAGACCGCTACAATGAAAACTACAGAACATTAAAGAAAGAAATTAAAGAAAACCTTAGAAGATGGAAAGATCTCCCATGTTCTTGGATAGGCAGAATTAATATTGTCAAAATGGCCATACTACCAAAAGTGCTATACAGATTCAATGCAATTCCAATTAAGATCCCAATGCGTATGATTACACAAATGGTATGCCTTGACTCCATGTACAAATAGAGAAATAACATGTATCCCATTTGTATACAATAAAAAAAAAAAAACCTAAATAAAGCCACACAGAGGTATATTTATGTGGGATTATTTGTGAATTCTGGGTTGTGCTCCTTTGAGCTATGTGTCTTCAACACAATAAAGTCTGAATTTAAACTATAAAATAATTCTTCAAATGGAAAAAAAAAAAAAAAAAAAAAAAGATCCCAACGACGTACCTTACAGAAATAGAGCAAGCAATTATGAAATTCATCTGGAAGAATAAGAAACCCAGAATAGCTAAAGCAATCCTTAGCAGGAAGAGTGAAGCACAGGGTATTGCAATACCAGAACTTCAACTATACTACAAAGCAATAGTAACAAAAATGGCATGGTATTGGTACCAAAATAGACAGGTAGATCAATGGTACGGAATAGAGGACATGGACACAAACCCAAATAAATACAATTTTCTCATACTAGACAAAGGGGCCAAAAATATGCAATGGAGAAAAGATAGCCTCTTCAACAAATGGTGCTGGGAAAACTGGAAATCCATATGCAACAGAATGAAACTAAACCCCTCTCTCTCACCCTGCACAAAACTCAACTCACAGTGGATCAAGGATCTTGAAATCAGACCAGACACCCTGCATCTTATAGAAGAAAAAGTAGGATCCAAATCTTCAACATGTCAGCTTAGGATCAGACTTCCTTAACAGGACTCCCATAGCACAAGAAATAAAAGCAAGAATCAATAACTGGGATAGATTCAAACTAAAAAGCTTTCTCTCAGCAAAGGAAACTATCAGCAATGTGAAGAGAGAGCCTACAGAGTGGGAGAAAATCTTTGCCACTCATACTTCAGATAGAGCACTAATTCCCAGAATATATAAAGAACTCAAAAGAAATTACACCAAGAATACAAATAACCCAATCAACAAATGGGCTAAGGAAATGAACAGATACTTCACAGAAGATCTACAAGCAATCAACAGATATATGAAAAAATGTTCACCATCTCTAGTAGTAAGAGAAATGCAAATCAAAACTACCCTAAGATTCCATCTCACCCCAATTAGAATGGCAATTATCAAGAACACAAGCAACAATAGGTGCTGGCGAGGATGTGGGGAAAAAGGTACACTCACACAATGCTGGTGGGGCTGCAAATCAGTGCTGTCACTCTGGAAAGCAGTACGGAGATTCCTTAGAAAACTAGGAATGGAACCACCATTTGACCCAGCGATCCCACTCCTTGGCCTATACTCAAAGGACTTAAAATCAGCATACTAGAGAGTTGCAGTCACATCAATGTTCATAGTTGCTCAATTCACAATAGCCAGATTGTGGAACCAACCTAGATGCCCTTCAATTGATGAATGGATAAAGAAATTGTGGCATACACACACACACACACACACAATGGAATATTACTCAGCCATAAAGAATGATAAAATTATAGCATTTGCAGGCAAATGGATGAAATTGGAGAATATCGTGCTAAGTGAGATAAGTCAATCTCAAAAAACCAAAGGATGAATGATCTCGCTGATAAGCGGATGATGACAAATAGTGGGGAGTGGGAGGGGGACAAGAATGGAGGAAGGAGGGACTGTATAGAAGGAAAAGAGGGGTGGGAGGGGTGGGGGGAAGGAAAAAATAACAAAGAATCAAACACTATTACCCTATGTAAATGTATGATTACATAAATGGTATGCCTTTACTTCAGGTACAGAGAAACTACATGTACCCCATTTTTTATTTACAATTAAAAAGAAATTAAAAAAAAAAAAAAACAAAACAAAACACCCAGAAACAATGGCCTCTGGTGGTTGAATTTAGTATTATGATGAAAAAAACTAAAGAGTGAGGCAAAGTGACTTAGTGATTTTGGTTCCTTGAAAGTTTCTCTAGAAGGTCTTAAACAAAAACTGTTAGTGTTAAAAAATATTTAAAGGGGCAGCAGCTGTAAGAAAGCAAAGGTGACTGCCCTCAAACTACTAATAACTATTCACAGAGAATACTGCCTTTGTAAATATCCCAGAACTCAATAGTGAGGCTGAGACACCTTATTGGATGAGAGAACTGAGAAAAGTCACATTAGAAAGGTAAGAGGCGGCATGGTGGCACACACCTTTAATCCCAGCAGCTCAGGAGGTTAAGACAGGAGGATCACAAGTTCAAAGTCAACCTCAGCAACTCAGTGAGGCCCTAAGCAACTTAGCAAGACCCTGTCTCAAAATAAACATAAAAAAGAACTGGGAATGTGGCTCAATGGTTGAGCAACCCTGGGTCAATCCCCAGTACAGGAAGAAAAAAAAGAAAAAAAAAGAAAAAAAAAAAAAAAAAGAAGTAAAAGGAGCATTTTCATTTTACCTGCACCATGCCTCTCCCAAGATGGCAATGAGCTACATAGGAGATTCTCTTGGGCCCATGGTTTTTCTATAGCTGAAAAAGAGTGCTGGAGGTAGACAATCACCTTCTCCTCTCCAGCATCTCAGGATTCTTGTCAGGAGGTCCACTTCCGTCTCACACCCTGGGGAATCTTGGGAATATGAGCAGGGCCAGATCCTTGGGGGTCAGTTACAAAGAAATAAGTGAACTGGTGAGTTCACAGTAATCAGTGTGAGGACCTTTGGGGTAGAGCTCTGCATTCTGGTCAAAGGAGGTGTATCAGTAGAGATTAGCTAACAGTATCTATCACTCTGAGTCAAAATAAACCTTTTCTGCTTATTAGCTGATTTATGTCAGGTATTTGTTACAATTATGGAAAGCTGGTTAACAAAACTGAAACACTATTCAGCCACTTAAGAAAAGAAAACCTGTTATTTGTAACAATATGGATGATCCTGGAGAACACTATGTTCAGTGAGATAATCAAGCACAGAAGGATAAGTCTTTGAATAGCAGGATCTAAAAAAGTTGAATTCATGTAGGTAGACAAGTGAGGAAAAGGATAGACAATGAGTTATTGGTTAAAGAATACAAAGTTTCAATTAAAAACTTTGAGCTCTATTGCACAGCAAGGTGACTACAGTCAATACTAATTCAGTTTCTAGCTATATTTCAAAATAGCTATGAGTGTAAATTTCAAAGTTTTCACCACAAAAAATGAGACTTCAGGTGATGGGTTTTATCGGTCTATCAATCAATCAAGTTAATCTGCTTGATTTAAGCATGTCACAATGTAATGTTTACCAAAAGATCATAATAAACCCCACAAATGTATACAATTATGATTTGCCAATTACAACTAGTATTAAAAAATTTTTAACGAATAAGAGGAAGCAGAGATGACACCATCTATAAACTGGGTAATTTTAATTATTAAATATACTTGTTTGGTAAACTAATGTGTAGAATTTCTATGTGAAAAATAATGCTGGGGGCTGCACTGTAGCTCAGTGGTAAGAGTGCTTGCCTAGCATGTGTGAGGCACTGGGTTTGATTCTCAGCACCGCATGCAAAAAAATAAATAAAGGTTCATCAACAACTAATAAAAATATTTAAAAAAGAGAAAAATACTGCTGGACGATAAGAGAAAATTCCCATTTCACAAAATGTAAGGTCTAGTTTGAAAACATCCACTGGAATGTCAGTTGCTTCAATAAATAAAATTTTTCTTAATGGCCCAAAATATTTTTTGTTTCTTTTTGTTTTGCTTTTAAAATTCCCTGCATTGAAGAGCTACTGCGAAGAGAACAAAAGGGCTAGAATTCTCAGTTACAGAGAGAAGACACTGGTACAAGGAGAGAATTCCAAAGGTTGGCAGAATATCTTCCACTGGTATTTGGTTGAGCATTGCATGTGTGCAAGAATACTTCCTGAGGCTAGTGAAAGAACCATCCAAAATCATTACAGTAGTGATTTTCAATCTTCCTTCTTTTATTGTCATTCCCTTTGATTTTTCCCTAACCCTGCCTATGAAATTAAAATGTCCCTGTATTTCTATTTTGTACACTTAGGCCCTTTAGAGGGTCACAAACTATTGGAACATATAAGATTTTTCAAACATATTCACACATCCCTACAAAGAATATATTTTTGCTCAGCTGGGAATGATATAATCTCCAATGGGAATGCAAGGATTACAGGGAACTAAGTGCCCTGTTCCAACTAGGTGGGTACTCAGGAAAATTTATTTCAATAACAGAGAATAACTGGGCTATTTTCAAATTAAGTAAGACTTGCATTAGGATAAAAATTATAGAATATGGATAAATCTGACAAAAATCATGTATAAATGAAACTATAAAATATAAAAATGACCTAATTAAGTGGACAGACATAATTTTTTCATAGGTCAGCAAAAAATATTATTGGTACAACCCTGTAATCCCAGCAATTTGGGAGGCTGAGGAAAGAGGATAGCACATTCAAACCCAGCCTGAGATAGTTAGTGCAATCCTGACTCAAAATAAAAAATAAAAAGGGCTGGGGATATATGCAGCGCAGTGGTAAAGCCTTTGAGGAGACAAAAAACAAAACACACACACACACACACACACAACAAAAACAATATTAAGATGCTACTTCTTGCCAAACTCATCTATAGATTCAACACAATCCCAATGTTCCTTCCTTTCCCTCTCTTCCTCCTTCTCTCCTGTCTTCTTTTGAAGAAATTGACAAGTTAATTCTAAAACACATATGAAAATTTACAGGACCTAGAATAGACAAAAAGAATTTTGGAGAAAAAAATTGTTGACTTCAAGACTTATTATAAAGCTATAGCACCACAAGTGTGGCGCTGGCATCAAGATACACAAATATATCCATGGAATACAATAGTCCAGAAATGAATCCAAACATATGGATGTTAGAAATTTAACAAAGATGCAAAGATAATTCAATAAAGAAAATAGTCTTTTCAATAAATGATTTTTATTGAATGCAATGACATATAGCATGTATCATATAGAAATATGAAGTCAAAATAGGTTGTAGATTTAACTGTGGAGCTTAAAACTATAAAACTTCGAGAAGACAGAATAAAACTATGTGACACTGGGACAGAGATTTTTGAATACAACACCAAAATCAACATCTATAAGGGATAAATTGATAAATTGAACATCATCAATATAAAAACTTCAGCTCTTCAAAATTAACTCTCAAGACAATGAAAACACAGCCACAGATTGTGGATATGCATCCAGAACATATAAAGAATGCAGAAAACTAAAGAGTAAAAAAATGATCCAATGGGGAGAAGGAAAAAAAAACTGGTAAAAACACTTGAAGAGATTTCACCAAAGATAAATTGATCACAATATCATGTAAAGATGTTCAACATTACTCATTATAAAAATACAAATTAATAAAATATGTAAGAATTTAAAAGACTATGCCAACCATTAGTGATGAGATGAAAAAATTAATTCTCAATCCTGCTCATCAGAATGTGAAATGGTACAAGCAGTTTGGAAAACAGCTGGGCAATTTCTTAAAAATTAAACATGTGCTTACCATATGGTTCAAGTATTCCACCACTATATATTTACCTGAGACAAAATAAAGCATATGTTCATATGAATACTTGTGTGTGTGTGTGTCTGTGTGTATATGTTCATAGTTGCTTTATTTGTAATAGGTGAAAAGGAGAAGGGAAATGGTTTAAAAAATTGTGTGTATTATAATGGAATGTTACTCATCAACAGAAAGGAATTAACTATTAATACATGCCACAGCATGGGTGGATCTCAAAACAATTATGCTGAAGTTAAAAAGCAAAAGAAGTATTGAAGCAATTATAACTGAAATTTCACCAAATGAATATCAAAATGGAAAATCACATATCCAGGAAAATATCAAGCATGCCTGTAATTCCAGAGCCTCAGGAAGCTGAAGGCAGGAGGATCATGAGTTCAAGCCAGCCTTGGCAATTTAGCAAGACCCTGTCTCAAAATAAAAATAAAAAGGGCAGAAGATGTCATTCAGTGGTAGTACCCTAATACAACAAAAACAACTTTAGAGAGAAAGAAAATGATCCAGTCAAAAACTTAGATCTACATGAGGAGGTATGAATCTATAAACTCATATAACTGAAATGAATGACAGCCACGTTACAAAGAAGGACAACAGCAACAAATAACAAAGCTGGCAAAATCCATATTAATACATCTGTATTAATAATCACTATGAGTGCCAATGGTCTAAAAAACACCAATTAAAAGACAAAGACTGTCAGACTGGATCAAAAACCAATATACAACTATATGTTGTTGATTAAAACAATTCCTTTTAAACAGACACAGACAGAACTCTTAAAAAGTAAATGGATGGAGTGAATTCTGGCAAGATGGTAGAGTACAAAGCACCAAGAATCTCTCCCCAGCTAGAAAACACATTGGTAGAATTTCTATGATGGAACTATTCTGGGCTTTATAGTCTACAGAAGACTTTCAATGTTCACTGTGAAGGATTAGATGGGTAATTTGTGATTTATTTTGGTTATGGTTAACTTCAATCCTTGTGCAGTAGTAACTACCCATTCCCCACCTCATGACAGGTAGCTCTGTAGGTGTTCTTGGAAGAGCTTGTACAGTTTCCTAGAGTTTCTCTGGGCAAAAATGAGCCTATCTTCCAAACATGTAGGATCTGTGCTCTGATTGCCAATTCTGATCACAGAGAAGACAAAGCATTAGCAACTATGGTTGCACCTGGCCTCATTGAAACTAGGCCCCTCTACATACTCCAGTGACTTAAAGGATTTAAAGGATCAGTACCCTTTTCTCCCTCCCTTCCTTTTTCTCCAAACCCTTTGCAGGAAACTAATAAAGGCACACATTCAAAACCCAAATATACTCATATTCAGGGAAAGATGCAAGCTCAGAAAAAGACCTATGAAGACCTTAAGTTTATACCTGATCCTGAGTTCAATGACAGCCTACATCCAGAAAAAGAAAAAGGAAAGGGAAAAGGTGAGGGGAGGGGCAAAATAGCAAACCCTGGAGAAAGGGGACAATCTGACTTTCGGAATTAACACGCAATTAGATTCAAATGTTCAATTCACAGCAGGAATCACAAGTCATACCAAAAAACAGGATGGTACGGTACATTCAGAGGAAAGAGCAACAAAAAATATGCCAAACCAGAAACTATTCCTGAAAAGATCTGATGGCATATTCACTAGACAAAGACTTTAAAACACTGTCTTAAAGGTGATCAATTACATTCACCAATTCATGTATATATGGATGCTAAAATTACTTTAAAACACAGAATGTAGAGAACATGTAGTCTCTCTGGGAAGTTGAAAATGTTCAATGATTCAAACATTCTAAAAATTTTGCTTGTCCACTGAAGCAGAATTTTTGTCCACTTGATGAAAAGATCCCTTTTATTTCCAATAAGATTAGTAATAATCCAAATGACCTCTAAGAGGAGACTAGTTAAATAAACTGATATAAGTACACAATGAACTATTATGCAGCTATAAGAAGGAAGCTCTCTAAAGATTAATATGCACTGATTCTAAAAATATGTTAGAGATAAAAAAAAAAGAAAATATAGAACACATATTATATGCTAACTGAAAATAAATATATGACTGGATTATAAAAAGTTGCCAACAGTTTCTAACTGCTGGTTCCAGTGGAAAACACCTTAGTTTCACAACCACCACAAAAGTGATTTAGCCACACTGATAGACGTCATACACTCATAATTGGATCTTAAGGGAAAACTGAACACTAGTGGAAAAAAATTAAAACATCTGAAACTGGACTCCAAAGGCACTAGTTAGAGTTAAGGGAAAGCATCATTTCTAGGCATGTGGGGACTACCTGGAATTCTCCCCTAGGTAGAAGCAGAGTTGGGTTCTTAATCTATACTCCCTACCTGTACTTCATATTCCATACAAATAGCTGGAAGCTGAGTGGATACACCTGAAATAGTACTGGAGCACTGTGGGCTCCAATTTCAATTACTGTAAGGAGCTAGCTATAGGATACCACTATACATATACGTTTTCAGGAGAGAGTGCACATAACCTCAAGCAATGAGTGATGAGGCTTTTTAAAGCTCAGAAACATCAACAGCTTAGTGTACTGACAGGCATGTGGCCTCCAGGAAAGATTTACTGAAAGTTAGAACACTCAATGCTAATTTTCAGAAACAACCAGAACACTGATAGGATGGGGTAGGTTGTATTCAGGGAACTTGTGGAAACTTAGGGTTTACTACTTTATGTTAACTACCAATTATGTTATTATAATAATAATGAAAACTAATGATATGCTAGACACACACACACGCCATGAATTTTGCTGACAAGAAAATCGACTCATTTCAAGGATCACACAAAACACTTTTGAGAACTTACTGAACAGTAATAATTTAGAAGGCAACTTGGGCAAAACCAGTCTTAAAACATTTGGAATAAGCAAAATACACAAGGAGCATTTTCAAAAACATCAAGTTAAAGTTGAGGTAGGAGGATGGCAAATTCAAAGCCAGCCCTAGCAACTTAGCGAGACTGTGAGTAACTTGGTGAGACCCTGTCTCAAAATTCAAAATTGAAAGGACTGGGGATGTGGCTCAGTGGTAAAGCACCCCTGGGTTCAATCCCTGGTACTAATAAAAATTTAAAAATAAAGTAAGCTATTATATTTGGGGTTTTGTTTGTTTTACAGTACTGCTAGGCAAGGGCACACAGTGCATGCTAGGCAAGGGTCCACAACTGAGGTACACACCTAGCCCAATCAAGCTATATAATATCTCCTGTCTTGTTAGGACAGGGGATGTGGCTCAGTGGTAGAGTCCTTGCCTAGCATGTGCAAGGCCATGGGTTCAAAAGCAGAACCTCAAAATAAACAAACAAACTAACTTAAAAGGAATATATACTCTCTTGGATACAGAGTTCTGTATATTCTATGTATATGCTCTAGCTTATGGCTCTGTTAAAATTTTGCAACTTGTTTTTCCTTTGGTATTATCATTAGTTTCTGAAAGGCACATATTAAAAAATTACTGCCTCATACTTAAATCAGTTCTTTTTTGAGTTTAAAAAGTATCACTCATAATCTAGACCTTCCTGTTTAAACAGTGGAAATAGTTTTGGCTGGATTATAATTGCCCCTAGTGTAATATTAACTTGAATGAAACTTTTATTCATCCAAAAAGTGAGGAACTAAAGGGCTTGTGCATTCATTTGTATGCAATGCTAGAATTTAATTGTACTTGGTATTATGAAAAATAGGATATTTATGTCACTGTCTAAAAGGCAGGCATCCATAGGGCATATATATTAACTTCTTTGAGGGAAAAATACCTATTTTTGAATCATTCTTATTTCATGGTACTAGCTGGCAAAAATAAAATATTTCTCCCTCAATAATATACTTGATTTCCCATTAGTCAACTCAGACAAAGTTTTAAATTCTTGTTCTATACCTCTTGTTCCTCAAGTTTTTAAAACTCTTTTTAGTTTTGTCATCTACTGATGAAAAGGAAATGTCACTCTACTACTTTACAATATTGTTGCATGAGTTAAAAAGTCTCATGCATATACCTGTCAGAAGTAAGCTATAATCAAACCAATTCTATCATTCTGGACAGAGAAGACCAATTCTACTTACAGAAAATAATTTTCTCCAAAGAGTCAAACCTTTCTCCCAAAATGTGGTATCATTAATATTTTGGATTAGATTATTTGGGTTCTACAACATGGCATTAAATTCTAGTAAATCCTAAGGAAAGGCATTATTATTCTGGCCACATAAAGCAAGAAAAACAAATGAAAGCATCTCAATAAATGCAGGTAATCATTCAAAGTTATTCATAATTTTTAGAGTATCCTAAATTTGGGGTGGAGAAAAATCTTAAAGATCATTATATAACCCCATAAATCACAACAACAACAACAAAAGGGTCCTGAAGAAATTTAAATAGATGTGCTCTAAGTTGTACAGCTAATATGTAAGAAGATTCAAATTATAGTCCAATTATGTTCTCTACACTATAAATGCAACTGTGACTTAAACTTTGATTGTATTTCCCCATTTTGGTTTACCATGTTTTTTTTCATATCCAGGTAACACTTAATTTTCAACTATTTTAGGCAACCAATAATTCCCCTTTGATAAGTTACCAATCCAAATAGCTACTTTCTCAACTATATTTCCTTTCTTCCTTACTATGAAAATCCCATTTTACTCCAGATATGACAATATATTCAATGAAGATGAATTCCTATTCTAGTCCTAGGGGAAGAACCAAGCAATGAACCATAAATGATCTAAGCAAAAATAAGTAATTCCTTCCTACTCTTCTGATACAATGGGTAGCATTTTGTGGTGATTGTAGAAAAGAGGTTTTTCCCTTGGTTTAAAAAAAAAAAAAAAAAAAAAAAAAAAAATCCAGGTGGTGTACACCTATAATCTCTGACTCAGAAGTCCAAGGCAGGAGGATTACTTCAAAGGACAGTCTCAGCAACTTAGCAAGACCCTGTCTCAAAATAAAAAATAAAACAAAAATTGCTGGGGATATAGCTCAGTGATGACATGCCTCTGGCTTCAATCCCCAGTACTCCATCCTCTGCAAAAAAGAAAGACAGAAAAAGAAATGTATAAGAGAATCCCCTTCGGGTGTGTGTTCTGAGTACCTGATGTAGCAATCATCTCTTGTCATGAAGAAAAAACCCAAGAGTCTAGCAAAGAAGCTCTCCCAGAGCTCTGACACTGCTGTCTTCACCAACCAGCTGACCACTCTGCTCTGGATTAAATTATTATACAAGTAATAAACCTCCATTTGGTCAGGCAGTCAAAAGTCTCCTAATATGAGTCCCCAAGTCCACAAGGTTCTAGTAGGCCTTAATGGAGTCTTTTGGGGCCTTTTAAATCCACCATTGCTCTTCTTTATAATATTCCCTTCTTCCAATTTTAACACATTTTGATAATGATGAATAAAATTATATTTCCATTGATGCTAGACTGATAAAAATCAAAAGCCAATACCATTCAATGTTTCTCTAATGGTATTTGAGAAAGGGGCAAGGGTGATTACTACCTCCACTTCACAGGCATAGTTACTATTCTCATTATTGTTTAGACATTCTGTTCTTGGGTGCAGGCTCACTTAACAAACATCTGGTTTGCTTGTTTGTTCTGGAAGACAGCAGCCACATGGAGTGACTAGGGAACACTTGATACTGATCCTGGGAAGTTGTTTTATAACAGCTTTATTGACATTATATAATATATATGTTATTACATTAACAGTTTAAAATATGTGATTCAACAGTGTTTAGTATATTTAGAGTGTGTGACCAACACCATAATCCAATTTTTGAATATTTTCATCACTCTAATTAAAGAAACTCCTTTCTCGCCACTTTCTCTCCTAACCCTAGGTAGCCATTCTTCTACACTCTGCCAGTCTAGATTTGCCCACAAAGACCACTTAGGTGAACATGACCTGGTTACCTTGGGGGCCCCTTCTGTTCAACAGTGTCCTGAAGTGTGAGATTAAGTCCAAATGAACCCACTAAGTGTTGTCATCTGTTGTATTAGATTAAATAACTTATGTCTTCTAGAGTTTCTAACTTTTTAACTGTTCAAAAATTTTTTAAAATATGGTATTACATACTCATTGAAGGTGTGAAATGGTTGTAGACTATATTGCAAACTGTTTGGTAGACCATTCCTTCTTAGGGTGATTCTGAGTGAATTACTTGACTTTGCTAAGACTCAATTTTTTATATCTATAAAATGGGCATGATAATACTAGAGCTTATTTAGAGTGTTTTTATAAGAATTAAATGAAAAATGTATATAAAAGGCCAAAAAAAAAGTCTCCTAATATAAAACTCTTATAATTTCTAGTGAAAACATCTTACCTATCTTCCTACTATAGAAGAACTTCCATACAAAATAAAACATTTAAAATTAGAGTTTTCTTAAAAATCAATTAGGAATATTAAGGTGCTGTTTAATGATCCACAAAATTCAAAACTTCAGCATTTTACTAAAAAAAAAAAAAAAAAAATCTAAAATTGAACAATGACTATTTAACAGTAGAGAAATCTGAACTTATATCCATCCTAAAAACTTAAAAAGAAAAAACAAAAAAAAAAACCCAAACCAAGAAAACTTCAAACAATGCAAGAGAAAGCTGTGTTTCAAAAAGTTGGATGTTATTTTCAAATATATAATCCATGTTATCACTGAAGACAACAGTCACCTTCAAGAAGGGCCAATGATGAATAAACTAGTGTTCAAAATAATAAGGAATATTTTAAAATTTAACATACTTTCATTAGAGCAGAAAACAATGTAAGCTATAATGAACTTCATAAGAATGGAGAAATTAGCCACAGTAAGTGAGATTATGGCTTAAACTTTCTCATCAAAGTAAGATTTGTTAGTACTATTAAAGTAAACAACAGAACCCCAAAGAGTTAAACAGAATAGAAAGCTTGTTTTCATAAATTTACACTCCTATACCTATTTCCAGTCTTAAGAAAAGTAGACTTGCCAGATTAGGTAAAGCGAAAAGGCACTCTATTTAAAAGAAATACATCCTGAATTGGGTGCATGATCCTACAGATAAATATAAACTTGGAGGCAATTCTCTTAGGGTTTAAGAAAAAAATATAATGATAGCATTCTAGTCAATACTCAATATCAGACATAGCCATTTTAGCCAATGATTTCAATCTATTCAGATAATTCAAGTTTTTAAAATAAGATAAAAAATTTTTATATCTACTTTAAATGGTCATAATACTGGATAAATAGAAAGATGAGTTCAAGATGAGCTTGCAGGGTATGCTTTCTTAGAACTACAATTATTTCTAGATCATCTATTTTGATGTTGCTACAGCAACTTTATGAATCATCAGCACTCACCCCTTGATAACTCAGAGATAATTTGTTTCCAGTAAAAATATACACATTAATGAATCTGATCATATAGTAAATTACACACTATTTGCTACCAAGAAATATATAGAAGAATTATTCTTATATCCACTCCTTCTAAATTGTCCTGCCTGTCAGTCTTGAATATTAAATATATTGTACCTTTAACTTGGAAACCTTTGAAAATGACGTATTTACTAAAAAAAATAATCAGACAAAAAGTACTGAGGAATCTTTGTAAAATGCTCATCATGATTATTAACAGAAAGCAGAGCTGATCTCATAATCAAGTCAAATATGTTACAAACTTATTAGAAACATCTGTTATTCAAGTTGACCAAAAAGAACCCTCAACTGAAATGCATACGGTAAAGGGATAGGTTTCTGAAACTTACTTTTAAATGGGGGTTCAACAAAAGAAATGTACATACACATACACATAAACACATACTTGTACATATAAAATCTTTGCAAATATAAGTTAAAATTAAATGTTGCAAATGTTATTAATGCTGAACTGAAGTGAAGGGTACATAGGTGTTGAGTGTACTTTTCAACATTCCTATGTTTCAAATTAAAAGTAAAAATTTCGAAGTAAAAAGTTGGGAGAACAAAGGACTCTCACTGGTATCCAGTACTCTTTACTTTTATTGCCCTGAATATAAGTCCAGTGCTCCCCTTTTTGCTGCAAGACCCTCTGTCCTCACTTAAAACCACTGTTAACAAAATTAAGTTATATATTTTAAACAAAAATCACAATTCTAGGAGAGTCTTAAAAAGTAGGTTTAAAGGCTAGTATCAAGGAATTGTTTTACCTGAAAGTTAACATCTTCTTTCTTAAATATTAGTGCTCGAACTTCATCAGGATCTCCATTAAAAATAGCTTGCACCAGTGATGGCTAAAATACGAGAATAATAAAAAACATTAGTCCTACCTCATGAATAATTCTCTTTCCATTCCATAAACAACTTCTTTCTTTCTTTTTTGATGTAGTTCTGGGAACTGAACCCATTGAGTTACATCCTCAGTCCTTTTTTAAAATTTGAGACAGGGTCTTGCTATATTTGAGGCCAGGTGGGCCTCAAACTTGAGATCCTCCTGCCTCAGACTTCTGAACAGCTAGAATTACAGGAATGCACCACCATGCTGAGACATATAACTTCTAAACCTAAAATTTTTCTTCCCTGTAGCAATAATTGGCAGAAGTTTCATAAAGTCAAATCATATCAAAGTACAGGATTCATCCTTGGGAGGTGGGGGGGCTTAAATTTAAAAATGTATTTATCAATTTGGTTTGACTAAAATTAAGTAGTATAATAAACACAGTCAGGTTTATTTCTTATTAAGTGAATGTTTTTTGTTCATGTATGATAAAAAGAAAGACTTCCAAATAAAAGTATGATATCTCAACATCTACTTGTGGATTAAGACTTGTCAAATAAGCAATATCCAGCCCACACTGAGGCCCATGAAAGCATGTCCCCTTGAAATGTCTGTTTGGGGCATGAAAATAACATGCATGGAGTTCATATCACAAGACATAAATCCCAAGAAAGTAAACTCAGCAGCTAATAAAAATAACTCTACTCAAAGGACCAAAAAATACTGTAAACCTAAATAACGTGAAAAGACAAACACATGCAGGTCTAAATATAATTTCTTAATAAACAACACAGACGCTCTAAAGTATCATATTATACTACCAAATAAGGAGCCAGTTTGACAACAGCATTAAAAATAAGATTTAGGATAAAGTCTTTTTTCATATAAAGCCTTACATGTAAATACATAAAAATTCTTTATAGAAAAGGTTGTGCACTGGTGTTGCTAGTAGTAGTTAACCTTTCTTAAAATATGCGGTTCCCGATTCTTGTCACATCACTTCTAAAAACCACAAAATGAAAACAGAAACGTGGTTGCCAAAACTATTTCTCTATTTTTCAAAAAAGTCTTTTTAAGAGATTAAGAGATAGTAAAGTCTGAAATGTTACCTAAACTTTTAAAAAAAAAATCAGAAATGTGTTTATTTTATACAGAAATAATATTGCATCATATTGACACAATGAAACTAGTGGAAACTAGCTCAAGTTTATTCTTAGAAATAAAAGTTATAATACTAGCTTAGCATAATATAGGAAATATAAACTCTCATATCTTACCAATACATTTCCCGAAGGTGGAGAATGTAGGGATTTATTTTCCTGTGGCAATTTAGAAATGAATTCAGGAGACTCATCTTCTACCTCCTCCAAAACAACAATACACACTCGACTCATTCGCTCTTTAATTTTAAAACATTAAATTCCAAGTTTTGTGATAAAAGCCACAGTTGGAAGAGCACAAGTAGTTTTTCCTCCTCTTCTGAACAACACTTACAAACATTCTCTGAACAGCGCAGCTGGTTTTATAAAGTTACTAAGTACCATCACAGAAACTGAAATTTAAAATTATAATATATAACTTGAAACTAATTAAAAAATAAAATTCTATTTTCTGTTAGTTACTATAATACTTAAAAAAAACTTTCAATCAACATGTCAATCATTAAAACTGAGTCCAGTACACACTCATTTTAATGTATTTCCACCTACTAAAATGGTAATATTGCTCTCTGAAATTTACTTATACAAAACAATCATTGTTTTTGGTGACCAAACACCACACAATAAAGAATGAAATAAGAAACTACTTCTATGACAGAGATGATCACATCTATACCCACTCTTGCCTGCAAGGTCATATAATAACCAGCAAGTTGGCTTGCTTTCAACTGAAAATAAAAAATAAAATCTCACTATTCTGTTTCCACTTCTAATTTGTCTTCATTTCTTCAGTTTCACTAATTCAATGAAGATCTTATCCAGGAAATTTAAAAAATGAAGATCTAGAGCTCAGCACAAATCCTGAAAACGAAGCTTGAAGGTTAACAATTGTTTCTGTGTTTGGAAAAGGGGGAAAAATACTCTGCATTAATAGCAAAGCTGCAGTACATTTACATGTGATGAGTCAGACCACAAGAGACAATAGGACTCTTGGTACTAGAATACAGCTTGATTAATCCAGATTTCCCATATAATAGAAGAAACACAGATAGCTTTATTCCCATCGATAGAATAAGCAAGGCAGAGCTTTCATTCTTTCTCTATCAGGCAGTTGTCCGTAGCTGCTCCAGCAAAAGGGCACAGGAACGAGGCAGAAATGGTGATAGTGGAGAATCCTAATAGAACAAGCAGGCTGTTTGAAGGAAATAGAAGACATTTGAGCTCAAATTACTGCTTCAGGGTTTTCATTTTAAAACAAGAGAGAGAAAGAAAAAAAAAAACATTTATCATTCCTGTGTTTTCTTTGATCTCCACATGAATACAGCTTCCGTTTAACAGTCTTCATTCAGAGGAAAAAAATAGCAGACTGTGCATCTTCTTTGAGCCAACTACTTTATTCAGTCATCTGCCTCCGTGCCAATAGTTTTCTTCCACAGTGAAAACCACCACAGTTATCCTTTTCAGTTGATTTCAGATGCTTTCCTATTCCTCAAATGATCTTGCAAAATTCCAATGACATCCCCAAATGAGTAGGTCTGTAAAAAATATCTACAGAACCTCAGGATTGGCCTCTCAGAAGCGTTCCAACTGAGCAACAGTCTGAAAAGCAAAGACTGCGGACCCGCAGGATGAAATGCCTAGTAATGCTCACATGTTACACTTACCAGAGAGCTGAGCTACTGCTCAGGATGTAACTTCCTCTAGCAGAAGAAAAAAATAGTGCCTTTGGACAGCCTTCACAATTAGAAGGTTCATGCCAGTTCTGTGACTAATCCGGATCAAACTGAAAAAATTCTATAACTGAAAAATGAGTGTGCTTTTAACATTTTCCACTAAAAGCCACAAGGAAATCTGGTGTACTGCCTCTGCTGACTAACACTGGTTTCAGCAAGTAAACAATTTCAAACAGCTTAACTGCTTTCATATGCTACAATATAGCAAATGTTTAACCCTATAATGGTGGCTGCAGTAAGAATGTCGCAGTGAACTCATAAAAAAGATTTAGAGAAGGAAAAATATTTTATGAGGATATAAAACCCAAGAACCTAAGTTAATGTGTTATTTTTGCCAAGATCTCTCCCCCGACCCAAGATATATTCTATTTTTTTTTTTTTTAGGATTAAAGACGTTTAAAGAAACGATATTTTTCCACCAATTTCTAATTTGACGAATTTAATTAACTGATTCATCTTTTTAAAGGAAAAAAAATTTTCACATAAGTTCAAATTCAGTGAAGAAATTAAATAATCCTACCTTCCTATCTGGAACTACCATAAAGCCTTAAAAGTCTTTTAAACAGCTATAAAACAAATATCTAAAATTCTTGGTCCTGAATTATCAACATGTTAAAAGGGCACAGGGCAATGTAAAGAAAAAGAATCTCCTTCCCCCATAAAAATAATGTTCTCAAAGCTACAAACAGGTGTTCAAACTGTTTGGAGAGGGGGTAGGGCTATAGTTCAGTGACAGAAGTCCTGCCTACCTTGTGTAAAGCCCTAGGTTAGATACCTAGCACTGCAAAAATCAAAACAAAACCAAAAAACCCCAGCCATTTTGTAGTTGGCTCCCTCTTGCCCTCCATTTCTCTGTTTACCAGATGATGGGAATAGTACGTAACAGAAAAATAACACAAAAATACCTTGGTTCCCCTTCAACCTGTATTTTTTCTTCTATCAATCGATATTTCTATTAATAAAGTTAACAGTTCTATGTGTCAGGGGCTGTACTTTCTCATTTGATACAATAATCCTGTTATGCTCCTATTTAATAGAAGAAAACACAGACTCAAAGTTTCTTACCCAAAGCTATTCAAACTACTAAAATTGTGCCTTATCCCAAACATATCCACACCCAATACCCAGATTTTTACAACCTAAAATACAAGTCTATAAAAGTAATCTTGAAAGACAGGTAATCTATAATGGTTGTGAAAACTTTAGGTAACAAAGGAAGGAATGTTATCTACTGCAAAAATATTCCCCAACAAGTTATTTTTAAATGAGTTACTTCAGAGTTAATCTGATCATGTATTTAAGTTAGTCTACTTTTCAAACCATGGAAAAAAAGGAAAAATAAAACCAACATAATATAGGTAGTATAAAAATGCCAAAATTTGAAAACAAAAACCATTGAAAGATATAGAGTATCAGTGTATAAAATAACCTATAACATTCTTATGGGTTTGATAGTTATTTTACCTTTTTTTGTTGTTGCTTTGAAATGAGTTCTAGTTATGCCCAAGCTGGCCTAGAACTCCTAGACTGGAGTAATCCTCCAGCCTCAGTCTCCCAAGTAACTGGGACAACAGGTGTGTGACACCATGCTTGGCTCTAAGCTATTTTAAAATATGTAAAATGGAGCTAGGTTTGGTGGTACATACCTGCAATCCCAGCAACTTGGGAGCTGAGGCTGAGGATGGGCAGTTTTTATCAATTTAATGAGACCCTCAGTAATTTAGCAAGATCCTTTCTCAAAACAGACAAAAATAGCTACATCCACAATTTTTTGTTTTGTTTTGTTTTGTTTTGTTTTTTCTTTTAAGCTGGGGATATAGCTCAGTGGAAAAGCACTCTTGGATTCAATCCCCAGTACTAAAAATAAATAAGTAAATAAAATACTTTTAAGTCAAATTACAGTTATACAAATATTTAACATATACAAATTATCTATCTCTACATGGCTGGATCAAACATATCATCTTAACAATTGAAATATCTGAAAACAAACTATTACAATAACATTACCCTATATTCCACTTTCAGGGCTTTTTATCCCCCAAATGGAATCTCTTTTTATACAGGTAACTTTTAACTTGTTCCAAAGTATCTAGAGCCTAAGTCACCTACTTGGGCTTAAGCAAGTACATACTGTTCCTTGTTCTAGATCAACTTCAGTATTTATATTCTGCCAATCATAAAGCAAGTTCCTTTAAGGCAGGGTCTTTGTTATATATGTATTGCTTGTTCCCTTCTACTTTCTTCCACTCGTAAATAATTTCACTGAAATGCATTCTACTATGTTATAAGACTCTGAAGTGGCAGTTTTATTAAAAGCAATGTGTTTTAGATACACATCTATTTTTAACAAAGATATAGGAAGCATTAAGGTGCAAAGTCATGAGTTTCATTCTTCTAATAAGTGAAATAAAACTCAGAGCTGACAGGCTTAAAAAAATAAAAACAATAAGGGGTGATGGCTACAGTTAAGGAGGGCTAAGGAATCAGCCTATCTGAAGTTAAAATTATGATTCCATCATTTACTAGCTGTTGTATCCTAAGGCAAGTTACTTAAAATCCCTGAGCCCAAATTTCTTCATACTTGAATAATAGAAGAATAATTTCCAGAGATTTTTATGAAGAAAAATACTGTAATAGCATGGTATTTGAGAATGTAAGCTTTGTAATCAAATTGCCTAGAATTCAAATCCACTTTTCATTAACTAACCTGACCCTGCAAACCTAAGCAAGTTATTTAACCTCTTATATTCACTTCAACACCTAAGTGATATTAACAATATGTCACTGTCATACTGTTGAATATAACAGCTATGAAATTCAAACCGTATAACCTTATTATTATGGATATTTGGGACAGTTGAATTTCCCTGTGAAGCCAGTGAATAGATAAAAGGATACAGTCCTGAATCCCCCAACCTTAGTACCAGTGAGGTAAGTCAGACTACCACCTGGAGATTTGTTCAGATGTAACGCCTCCATTTTCCAGAACCCTCTTGAGGGACACTTAAAAGTTTAAGACTCCAGACAAGTACTTACTAAGTATTAATGAGGAGAGCAATAAACCTAGGCAAAAAGGATTACAGGTTTTTCATTCTTCCACATTCACAGTACTTTACAGTTTAGGGGAAGAGAAAGGATAGAAAATACTGGCCCATGATATACAACCAAAGATTAATGAAATAAACTAAACAATATAGTACTTTGGTAATTTTTATTATTTAAATTAGCAGCTTATGGCATTGTTTCATATCATCATAACTTCTATTGAATAAGACAGGCCCCTACCCTCAGGTAACTTATATCTTAAAAGAAAGACAGGTGAATACATATTTAAGAAATTAGAAATGGGAGAGGTATTTCTGAGGGGAAATTACTGACAAAGATTGTTCAAACTCTTCAGTCCAACAATTTTTGTACTCTCAATGAGAGAAACTGCAAGGAAATGTGATCCCCCCTCTCCCATTTAGGTCAAATTAGATTAGGCTCTTTGAGGGGGGAGGGTTCTTTCTAAGTTGCCCTGGCTGGTCTCCAACTCCTGGGGTTAAGTAAAACTCCTCCTGCCTCAATCTCCCAAATAGCTGGAACTACTGCTATAGACCACTGTGCCCAGTCAGATTAAGTTCTTAAGGAACAAGTTCAATCCTAACAACTTCATAATCCTTCCATTCTTTATGTAAAATGTATCCTATCAGGAGTTTATTCCCACTATTCATAGAATTATATAATGGTAAAGCCTGTTTACACTGTACTTTTGCTGATAAAAACTTGAGGCTCTGAAAGATTATTTTTAGAATTCCTTTGATTTTTTCTTCTATGTCAAGATTCAAACTAAATTTCTACTTACCCTTACACATCTGTAACCTCTAAACTATCATGGAATAAAATAAAGGTTGAATATCCCTTAATCAGAAGTGTTTAAGATTTCAGAGGTCTTTGAATTTTGTAGTATTTGCATAGATTTTACCAAAAGTAAACTTCATCAAAATCCAAATTTTAAAATGCTCCATAATCCAAAACTTCTTGAGAGTGTCATACCAATGTCAAGAGCCAACATTAGTCTCTAAGTATAGTTAGCTCTCCATATTTGTAAGTCCCCCACCTACAGATTCAACCAACTATAAATTAAAAATGGGGGGGTAACTGTCTGTACTGAACATGTAGAGACATTTTCCCCTTGTCACTATTCCCTAAACAATACAGTCCAACAACTACTTACGTAGCATTTATATTGAATTAGGTATCATAAGCAATCTAGAGATGTTAAAGTACACTTGGAGGATGTGCATATGTTACTCACAAATACTACACCATTTTATACAAGAGACCTGAGCAACCTTGAATTCTGTCATCCATGGGGGATCCCGTAACCAATCTCCAGGGACAAATGAAATCATAAAGTCTGTGGCAAAAAATGGTTAAGAAAGTGGGCTGAAACCTTGTTTCAGAAAACATCTTTCACAGATCAAGAATTCTAAACAATCTTGTAATCCACTTAAAGTCCTCAAAATAGATAATATTTAACCCTGTATTTTATATATTTATGACCCAGACCATTTTTTTAAATGTTTATCCAGCTGTACTTCCAAAATGGCTAACAACTAATGTCATTTGAAGATCTTAAATGATTATATCTCACCAGTATGTTATAATGGTAATAAGTAGCAAACTGTTAGCCCTTCCAATAGTACTACTATATATTGCATATCATTAACATATATTAATGTGTGTTTTTTGACAAAATCTAGATTTTGCATCCATTTTTTCTGGGTCTTCCATTGAACTACAAGGCCCAGCTTTTAAGTAGATATAGAGCCTCCCAGAATAAAGGCTACCTTTCTCAGTCTCCCTTGTAGACCTGGTTCAATTGTATTCAAAATCCATTACACAAAAACAATCTGAAAATCTTTTAGCAAGAATATCTTATTTTTTAAATATTCACCAAAAATACTGTAGCACTGATTCTACAAATATTTAATGTTCATGGTTCTACTATATATATATCACACCAAAGAATTATAAAATATGTATCATCTTCACCTTCAAAGGCCTTATGCCAACTTCAACAGTGTACTGTATCAAACAAGAGAGAAACTAACCAATGTGTCTTTCAGTATCTTTTGAAATGTCAAAAGATACTGAAAGACAATTCATACTGAAGGCCTAAATTATTAAGTACACACTGTATATGCCACAAATTCTACCATCATAGGAAAGAGAACAGCATATGAACTTAATTTTAATTTTATAAAGATACCTTCTAACCGTCCATTCTCTAAAAAAAAGTGAATATTTTTCTAAAGCTATCCATAAACTTCACTGTTATTTTTTACTCCTTTAATTTACTGGAAAGGTGCTTTCTTAGAAGGGCCATTTAATATCAAAACTCAGTTCTAATTACCATATTTTTGAAAAAAAAATGGTGGAAATTTTAAAACTATGATTTATAAAGCATAGATGTTTAGCTACCCAAAGTTTACCACATGGTCTAAAAGAAATACAGGGCTGGGGTTGTGGTTCAGTGGTAGAGTGCTTGCCTAGCATTCGTGAGGGCACTGGGTTTGATCCCCAGCATGGCATTAAAAAACTAAGTAAACAAGATAAAGGTATTAGGCTGGGGATACAGTTCAGTTGGTAGAGTACTTGCCTGACATGCACAAGGTCCTGGGTTCAATCCCCAGCACCACAAAAAATTTAATAAATAAATAAATAAATAAAGGTATGGTGTCCATCTATGACTTAAAAAAGAAAGCAAGAAAGAAATACAATGACAGTCACATGTATAATTTGAATTTTCTAGTAACCACATTTTTAAAAACTGGTAAAATTAATCTTAGCAATACTTGATATAACTCAACTTGTTCAAAATATTAAACTTATCAATATAAAAGTTATCAGATACTTTGTTTTTACAAATCAATAAAATCAGGTATTTTGCATTTTTTTACAAAGTCTTCTAAGTTTGTCACTTTACACTTATGGCATATCTCAGCACAAATATTTAATTTTCACATGCATAACTGATGATCTGTATTCAGATTTCATAAATTTATAGTTGAGGAGGTGGACACATGCCCAAGTTGTTCAAACATATGTAAATTTTTCAAAGACTAAGTCAAGTATCATTTTTAGTTTCAATTAATTAAAATTAAGAATTTGATTCCTCAATTACAATAGATACTGAATATCATAGGTATAACACTGTTTTTTATTATTTTTTTTTATGGAAAGATGTAAGAAAGAAGAGGAATGACAGATAAAGGAAGAACACGAAGATGCAGAAGAGGGACATGCTTTCCATTGAGGAGAAAAGTGAGATCAACAGGAAACATCTGGAGATACAACTTTTGGCTGGTCAAAACATGTAGTTTTACTATTTCATATTCTTAGAGTATACTGCTTTCTTACATTTGACATTTTTCTTGTTATATCAGTGACTTTTATGAAATGATTTCCTTTAGTCTGTTTTAAAATGAATTACTCATCAGTGACTTTTCCCACCTTTAAAATTCCCACAGTCCCCAGAGAACCCCAGTTATTAGAGTATTGTGATTTATTCATAATGGTGGGGAAAATTAAAACTACTGGAAGAAAATGCCAAGGTTTACAAATATAGTATACTATTGGTTGTCTAATTACCAGTCATTGACCCCTTCCTTCTTACAGACAACCCCAAGTCTGTTGGGATGTCCATCTCTATATCATATGATTTGGGGAAATCTTGAATAATGTAAGCTGATCACAGTAATCCTATTCGACTCAACAGTGACTCATCTGAGAAGGAACATGTGATCTGAGCCAGATTGGCTCTATGCAAGTCAGGGAAAGTCAGTTTGTGGAGCTTCTAGGAAATTCCTCCTTGTACCTCAAAAGGTAAACATAGAAAGAAATTTCCCCTTGTCCTGGACAACAGTATGTGTTTGATGGTGCCACTTAGTATGGCAAGTTTCTTGGACTGTGAAGAGTTATCCTAAGGTCTGTGTTGGGTCTTTCATAGAGAAAAGCTGAAAAAGGCCTAGCTCCTGTGTGACAGCACTGAGTAAATGAATCAGTTACTATAAAGTCACCTTATTTCAAATCTTGATGTTTGTGGTAAGTCCTTTTACTGTTTAAGCCAGTTGAGTGCTAACTGCTATTTTATAAAATATTTTGAGTTTACAAAAGTCCTAATATTAGGGGCTGGGGTTGTGGCTCAGTGGTAGAGCACTTGCCTGATGTGTATGAGGCCCTGGGTTTGATCCTCAGCACTGCATATGAATAAATAAAATAAAGGTCCACTGACGACTAAAATTTTTTTAAAAAAAGTTCTAGTATTAAAGAAGAAACACATTTAATATTCTATTACATAGAAAAGTAGACATTCTGCAGAAGATCCATTAAGATAAAATGATGAGCCTCAGTGGGTGTGGTGGCACATACCTGTAATCCCAGCAGCTTAGGAGGCAGGCAGGAGGCAGGCAGGAGGCAGGCAGGAGGCAGGCAGTTCAAAGCCAGCCTCAGCAACTTAGCAAGAAGGCCCTAAAGCAACTTAGCAAGACTCTCCCTCTAAATATAATGTAAAAAAAAAAAGGGGGCTGGGGATGTGGCTCAGTTGTTAAGCACCCTTGAGCCTCAAATTTTTAACATCAGAATTATACTGAGTCAAAAAGTTTTATATAGGTATTCTTGCAAAACTGAATATAAACTAAAGTCCAAAAAATTCTACAATAACTGATAGGTACTTTAACAACCCAATTAGTGAGGAATGGACTATCAATTCTGACAGGAACTTCTTTTTTCCTTTTATCAAAACTGACTAAATATAAAGGAATTGACAGGACTAAGGATGTAGGGTTCTCTGCCTAGCCTGTGCAAGGACCTGGGTTTGACTCCAAGCACCACAATAAAAAAGGAATTAACAGTGCTTAACTATGAATTAACATTTAGCTACAAACATGGTTTTTATGGATTGATTAGGGTCATAAGAGCATTATGACCCTATTAGAACATATTAAAAAAAAAAACAAACAAACTCCACACTTGAAGCACATTAGAACCATTTTTTTCTTTCTTTCAACAACAGAAGTGGCTATATAAAATTTCAGCACTCTTCAATAAAAGGAACTAAAGAATATGAAAAATGTCCTAAACAGTCTGAATCATTACTTGAATTTTAAAATAGTATGTTCAGTATTTTTGTCTCCACCCTTCTAAGGTTCAGAAAGACATGAATCATTTAAGTATTTCCCAAATGAAAGTTACTTTGGAAAGGAAATGATACATGCACTCCCAATTTGTATGTGAAATAACTAGTATACACTTCTGCTACTGCTCTTTCTGTACTCAGGAGAACTCCTTGGATGTCTCATATAATTATTGCTTATAAAGGTAAACACTGGGTAACCATAGCAACTTATTTTTAAATTGAAAAATTTCTCTCTTCAGCTTCTGTAGTGCAGTAAATTGATACTAAATTTACCCCAGGGTCACCACATTGTAGAAACCAGAAAGAACTGCAAAAAAAACCTTGTCTTAATCTTTTTTAAGAAGGGCAAAATCCAGCCTGTTTAAAATAATTTTACACTCTATTATTTGTAATACTGGGGCTAAGTTTTCTCTAATATAGCTGGCAAACATGATAAGCAAGCACTCTCCCCTGAACTACACCCCTAGTCCTTACAAACCAAATTTTTAAATTATTTTCTAAAAAACATGGGATAATATTTTTTAAAAAGATAATTATGCAGATAATGATGAAATTAGATTTCAGAGAATATGTTTATCCTAGACCTGATAAAACACAAATCAAATGCTAAAGATGCTGCTAATCACATAAACCTTAGCTAAACATTATTCTTAAGAGAGATCAATAGTACATCCAAAAGTAACACAACCTTAAAGAAAGGAAACCTCTCATTCAAACTGGTCTTTAATACAGTCTGAATCATGAGTGTTTTTTCTTTCTTTAAACTACCTCTTGAAGTAATAAAAATTATGAAAAAAAAATTCTTAAAATTATTATTTAATGTATAGTACTATATACTCGTTAAATATTTTTCCTTTTCCTTCACTTTTGGCATATTATAGAAAACTTAACCTGTGCTGTTTGACTTGAATTTTTTGTTTTTATTCTTTTGAAAGAATTACCTTTTAAAGACCCAAATCTGCAAATGATCACCTAAATACTGACAAAACTCTTTGAATCTATGCTTCCCTAGAAAGTCCATTCTACATTTGGTTTAACTGAAACTTAATATTTTTCTAAGTACATACTTTTCTAGAATTAGCTGTTCTTTAGCTCACATCATGTATATCTTGGAAATGCCTATGTGTGTATGTTGGGAGGAAAGAGAGAAGAAACGAGCATTCTTCTAGCCTCCATTTTAGTTTTAAAATGTTACCTGTCTACCTGCCTGTAAAAACACTGCTTCTTTTAAAGCATATGCCATCTGACTAGGTAACCCTTTCATTTCTTATTCTCCAGTTCAACTGGATCACATCTGTCTCTCATGAAGGTGATCTCATTTCCTTGTAGATGACATTTTGAACATCATACCATCAATTTAACAACCTCCAACCCACGGATCAACAGACTAAAGGAAATCATTTTATAAATGCCACTGATATAACAAATGTCAAATATAAGAAAATGGTATACTTTAGAACATGAAGTAGTAAAATTACACCTTAATTTGACCAACTAAAATGAAAGTTTTATCTTCAAATGTTTCTTATTCTTTTTCTTCTCTATGAAAAGCAAGGCTAATTACTAGCTAGACACTGGCCAGACCCCATTTAGAGTGATGAATGAGACTACAACATATTCAAGGAAGGCAATCAGAATGATAGTGAAATCTAGAAACTATTTCATAAGAGTAATAAAGCTGAAGATGTTTGGCTGGGAAAGGAGTCAGTAAGAATATGTCAGCTCTGAGTTATGTTAAGCACTGTCACTGTAAGAGTTATCAAACTGTATAGTTCTAGAGAGAAGACTTGGATCAACAAATAACAAAGAGGAAGATAAAAATCTGGTTCAATGTAAGATAATACTTTTGCCTAGCATTTTTTAAAATCTGAAAATGGATAAAGGTTGGCTACTCATGGGGCAGAGATGTACATCCCAGGTAAACCATAGCTACTATGGTTGGAAGCAATTATAAAAACATGACTGCAAAGTAGTTTTTAATCCTGCTTTCAAGGATCAAAATCTGAGCTGAACAAGTTAAATTCTGAAATCACAAAGCAAAGAAGTAGGGAAAACTGGATTCTAACCCAGGCTCACCAGGCTCTACACACCATACACCTACGAGAAGCTAAATGAACCACTGCTAAGGAAGAAGAGTTTTTAAATTGGTGAGAACCAAATATCATCTCATTTGAAGATCCATTCAAAATTAAGATGCCAAAAAGGGTTATGCCCTTCCAATTATATCAATACTTTCCAGTTTAAGACTGCTTTCACATCTATTCTCTCATTTAAGCTTAGTTGAGACAACAGTAACTCCTGGCATTCTACTTCAGAGAGTAAAATGACAACAAGTTCCTTCTGTTTTACCTCCAAACATACCTGTATTTAAAATGTTTTCCCTATTCTCTTTCATTTATTCAACAGTCATTTTTTAAAATCTTATAGGTTAAGTACCAAACCCCAATGACTGTGCAGTTTGATGGGGAGACCCAAATCTGAAAATGGGTCTCCTTATTTGCAAGGAAAAAAGAAAAGTTCATTTAAAAAAGGATTCAGCTTCTTGGAGTGGGGATGGTAGCGTGCTTACCTAGCATGGATGAGGCCCTGGGTTCAATCCCTAGCATCACACACACAAAAAGTATCCAACTTCTTATAGATCTTACTTTGTCAGTTTTGATTTCTTTCTTACATGGCTTTGACTTTAAAATCAGTCCCCAATGCTGTCTCTGCTCCTTTCTCTTAGTTTACAGAAAACTTTTCTGCCTCCTTATCAAGCTACCACTCCATTATTTAATACTGTCATCCCACTACAATCTAGCTTTCTACAAACCAAGTGAAATTGCTCTAAGGTCACCAATGATAATCTATTGCAAAATTATTATTATTCTCAACTATTCTACACTATTGAATACCAATGACCTTTAGTAATAAATTCTCTTCCTGCTGCTTTCATAAAATGTTCACTTATTTTTCTAAGCTGTCTTTTTTGGTCCCATTCACTTGGTTTTTCTTTTACCACCCATTCTTTAAAATACTAGTTATTAATGCAGTATATATGCACAATGGAATATTACTCAGCCATAAAGAATGGAATTATGGCATTTGCTGATAAATGGATGGAGCTGGAGGATATCATCCTAAGCCAGTTCCAAAAAAACAAAGGCCGAATGTTCTTTCTGATATGTGGATGCTAACCCATAATAAGGGAGGGTAAGGACGGGTGAGTACAGAAGTTCACTGGATTGGACCATGGGGAAGGAAGGAAAGGAAGGGGGAATGGAAACAGGAAAGACAGAATGAATTGGACATAACTTGCCTATGCTCATATCTGAATACATGACCAGTGTAATTTCATGTGATGTACGACCACAAGAATGAGATTTAGACTGGAATGGGTTGCACTCCACACATGCATAATCTCAAAATACACAAAATACACTATCACGTATATCTGAAAACAATAAATAAATAAACAAATTACCAGTTCTTTTTCAGAAACCTGCTTTTCTTTCTTTTTATCTACAATCGTTTTCTGGACAAGCTCATGCCAAAATTCAACTTATCATCTCTATTTCACTCCCTTCAAAGTATTCTTTTTCTGAATTTCCATGTTCATTAACAGTAATGGCATCACCATATATACAGTAACCCAACAGAGTACCCTTTCTTTAATTTAATTCCTATTTCCAGTCACTAAGTTTTAAGCATATTACTTATTATCTTCCTACATTCTACTCACACTGATCTACTTCACACCCACTTTGGTCCTCTTATGAGCTATCAAAACTACCTTCTAACTGGTCCCCCCACTCTGGACTGTCCTTCTATTTCTATCTATCCTTATATCAGACATAGTTCTTTCAAAAGAATCCCTTCCTTTAAGGAGTGCCTCTGGTCTGCAGACAAACAGGAAACCCAGGCCTGGTGAGAGTACCAACTACCCTACTTCAGGCACAAGCACATGACTGAAAAGAGACAAGGTTTTCCTCAGGACTTCACTTTCCTGCCAAGGCTGTCACAAAAAATACTCTTTTCTCTTGGGATTGTGAGTACCAAAATGTAAGCTAAATTGCTCACAGGAGGAAAGGAAAAAGTAAAAAGGAACAAATTTTTTTTACAGCGTAGGGACGACAGGGATGCCACTGTCATCAAGTCCTGAATCTACCTCTGCCTATCCCTACTGCCTGACCGATAAATTCCTTTTAAATTTAAGCCAGTTTGAATTAGATTTCTGTCATTTTAACCCATTTTTAACAATTCTTTGTATCACAAGTTACTTTTCTAAAATACAGATAACACATATTATTCATCTGCCTTATTATTCCTTAGCCCATTAAAGTACAGTATACTAATGACTTCCACCATACCTATAAGTTTCACATACACCAATGTGCTTGTTGCAATTCAAATATAACATGCCACTCTTTGCAATTTATATATGCTGTTCCCTCTGCTCTCCCTTCTACCTCCTTACTTACAAAAGATACATTGTTTGAATATAATAAGATGGAAAAGGGTTTTGAATGCCACATTAAAGCTTATACATTTTAAGCTCAGAATGAAGAGTATGTCACTAAAAGATTTTAAGTCAAAAAATGACATCATCAGACTTGTACAGTGGAGAAAGTATTGTGGAAACAGTATGGTGATGGAAAATGAGGTGACACTAAAAGCAAAAAAGGCCTTAAGTAAGCTGTTCTAAAAAGTCTTAGAAAAGGCCCATGAAAGATAATGAAAGGAGTAAATTGGGACTTTTCTAGGGGGAAATAAACTGTGGACAGCTATCAATAGCATCAATAAATCTGTCAACATTAAGCTAGTGGTTATACTTTAAACTTTCTCTCTCTCTCTCTCTCTCTCTCTACACACACACACACACACACATACACACACACATATTTAGTTGTAGATGGACACAATATCTTTTATTTATTTATTTATTTTTATGTGGTGCTGAGAATCGAAATTTAGTGCTTCACATGTGCTAGGCAAGCGCTGTACCACTGAGCTACATCCCCAGTTCACTTACCTCTATTTTGGCAAAAAAACTGACATAAGGGAAAAAATTCATTTATAAAAATGTACACATCATGATTTAATGACAACCTAAATGTTGAACAATAAAATAATGATTTGAAATATACTAGATATCCTGCAATGGAATCACACCTGATATTTAGAAATAAAATTTTTTTTTGTAGTGCTGGCAACTGAACCTCAGGGTCTCTCACACG
Organism: Sciurus carolinensis; assembly: GCF_902686445.1. Lineage (NCBI taxonomy): Eukaryota > Metazoa > Chordata > Mammalia > Rodentia > Sciuridae > Sciurus > Sciurus carolinensis. The sequence goes on along the minus strand of NC_062229.1, from coordinate 50,938,595 downwards.
ATAGGTAAGCACTCTACCATCTAACTACACCCTCAGCCCCTAGAAACCACATTTCTAAAAGGTTTCTAAAAATATGAAATAATACTTATAAAAGTATTGTGGTGAACACAAAATTATATACAAAATAATCTTAATTATGTTAAATAATTGAAGAGGTTTTTTGGTTTGTTTTGGTACCAGGGATTAAACCTAGGACCTCTCAATCACTAAGCCACATCCCCAGCCTTTTTTTTTTTTTTTATTTTATTTTTTTTAAATTTTGAGACAAGGTCTCACTAAGTTGCTCAGGGTCTTGATAAATTGCTGAGACTGGCTCTGAGCTTGCAATCCTCTTGCCTCAGTCTCCTGAGTCACTTGGGTTTACAGGTGTGTGCCACTGCATTGCGAAGAGGGTATTTTTGTTTGTCTGTTTGCTTGTTTGTTTTTAAAGCAACAACAGATCAGTTAAGCCAGCAGCAAGATTACGGGTAAAGTATTATATCTTTCATATGTTCACGTATTTTTTTTTTTCCTAAGTAGTTTTAGTTCTTAGTCATGATTCTTACTTGCTAAACTTAAACACTTACAGGCAAGAAAACTATGGGTTAAATGTCAAAAGCACCTTCAACCAAAACTTAAAACACTGCCTACATTAAGACTCACTACTATGAAGCAAACTTATAAAGCCAAAGTTATTTAACCCAGAGCCCCTGTGAGCTTGAAGACAAACCAAGGCTTTTGAGTCTTTAAACTTTCTCAAGCCAGACACAATGGTGACTATAATCCCACCAACTTGGAAGGCTGAGGCAGGAGGATCTCAAGTTCTAAGTCAGCCTCAGTAACTGAGTGAGGCCAGGCTCAAAAGAAAAAAGAAAAGGATTTGGGATATAGTTTAGCAGTAGGGCACTCCTGGTTCCATCCCCAGTACTGCAAGCAGAAAAATAAATAAAATCATTCCTCAAAAGTTATCAAATATAGCTAGTGCAGAGCAAACTATAAGAAGGGTAACTTAAGATGCTTCTTTTTTACAAAGAACCCAATCAATAAATGGGCTAAGGAAATAGGCAGATACTTCACAGAAGAAGATATATAGGTGATCAACAAATACATGAAAAAGTGCTCATCATCTCTAGTAATTAGAGAAATGCAAATTAAAATTACCCTAAGATTTCATCTAACTCCAATCAGAATGGCCATTATCAAGAACACAAGCAATAATAAGTGTTGGCATGAATGTGGGGAAAAGGCACACTCATACATTGCTGGTGGAGTTGCAAATTGGTGCAGTCACTCTGGAAAGCAGTATGGAGATTCCTCAGAAAATTTGGAATGGACCCACAATTTGACCCAGCTATCCCTTTATACCCAAAGGACTTAAAATCAGCATACTACAGTGATGCAGCCACATCCATGGTCACAGCAGCTCAAGTCACAATAGCTAGATTGTGGAACCAACCTAGATGCCCTTCAACTGATGAATGGATAAAGAAACTTGGTACATATACACAATGAAATATTAGTCATAAAGAAGAATAAAATTATGGCATTTGCTGGTAAATGGATGAAGTTGGAAAATATTATGCTAAGTGAAATAGGCCAAGCCTAAAAAACCAAAGGCTGAATGTTTTCTCTGATAAGTGCATGACAATATATAATGAGGGGGGGTGGTGGCGGGGAGGGGAGAGAAGAATGAAGGAACTTTGGATGGTATAGAGGAAAATGGGGTGGGAGGAGGTGGAGGACAGAAAGATCATAGAATGAGACAGTATTACCCTATGTATATGTATGATTCCATGAATGGTATGAATCTACATTGTGTACAACCATAGAAATGAAAAGTTGTATCCCATTTGTGTACAATGAATCAAAATGCAGTCTGTAAAAAAAAAAAAAAAAAAAAAAAGATGCTTCTTTTCATAACTTTGTTTCTTCCCCGAACTGGAATCTCCATAGTCTTGTTACAATCTCAAATGACACATCTAAGTATTCAAGTCATTCAAACAGAATGACTGCCAAAAAGACATTTGGTAGCTTAAATGCAGAATTTGATGATTATATCTGAGGGGAAAAAAGGCTTCAATGAAAGGAATTTGAACTGCTACTGGTGAAGAGAAAATGACAAAAAGATCAGGACAGTTTTCAAAGCCAGAGCTGTATTTTTTAATATCACAAACTTAAAAAATGTCAGTTTTATTAGATATCATTTATAGTATTACCTATTTAACTCAAGATAGGGTGCTTGCCTCATATGTGAATGCCGGGTTTGATCCGAAGCACAAAAAAACATTATATCACCTAAAAAACTGTAACATCTAAAATACTGAAGGAAGAGATAAAGGATTGTATTAGAAAATAGTCACACAGCTCTCAGTCATTTCATATACAAGTGTTTTTTTAAAGTATATATATTTAATTTGCATATTATTTCATGTGCTGATTATTTTACTAGTTGAATTTGCTTGTCTGTATATAACTATACCACAATCTTAATTTCCTGATGAGTTTTTGAAATGTTTTAAAATTATAATTATTCAATCATACTAACTGTATAAATTAACAGGCTTCATTGTGACGTTTCCATACCTGTACACATGCTGTGATTTTATCCACCCTCCCTACTACCTTCTCTTGGTTGTCCTTTGGTTCCCTTTAAGAAAGTTTAGTTTGCAATAACCAATGCAAAAGCACCATCCAGTGGTAAATGACAGTAACTGCAATATGTATAAACAGATGACAGTAAAAACAATTACATTTCAGGACTCTAAATGGTCTTCAACATATATTACCAGTAATGAAAAAATAAAAGGGCTATGTGATATTGATGTTTCCTGCTATTTGTTACCATTTTCCCAATCAAATATTATCCCTACTATTGAAAGTTTGACAGGCTGTTTGGTTTTCCATCTTGACCACCCATAACTCAAATGTCAGGTTGAGAAAAGTATTAGGATAGGGACATTACAAGATTCATCCAAAGCCTTTATTAAGCCAGAGGCTGTAAAATGGTTTCTACAGAAAATAAACAAAGTGTGTGCGGAGGGAAATTTCCAATAGATTTCTAGTAACCCAACAGTCATCTCAGGTAACAAAAAGGAGAGTTATTCTATGAACTTAAAAAAAAAAAAAAAAAAAAAAAAAGTGGTCATTTGGTAGTTAATCTAGATCTTTTTGAACAAAGGTCAGGTAAAGATTTAGTTATACAGAAGTCAGAATTCTTAGTACAAATCTTGAATGTGACAATATTTACTCCAATTTAATGTTCCAAATAATCTCATCCTCTCCCACAATAAGATGGATAAAATCTCTCCCATCTTCAACCTAACAACTTTCTTAATAACAGAAACAAACCAAAAAGAAAGTTTAATACAAAAAAGAATAAATTATAACAAAAACCAGTAAAGGGATTTTTAAAAAATAATTTTGCATTAAGTCTACTTGATATCAAATGGTATTACTGTTTGGGAATTAGAAGATTCTAAACTTTAAAGGACAGCATATTGCAGCTTTGTAAAGATAGGAGAAGTCAATTACTGGGTCATAGTTCCTTCCTTCATATTCTATAAATCTTTGGTAAGTTTCAATTTCAAATAAGAAGTCTAACAAATGATACCCAAGTTAAACAAACTTATAAAGTCTTTACTAGTGCCCTCAGACTAACACCTCTAGGGTTTAAAACTACTTTCACTAAAAATACATGAGTTATTCACATAATCAAGGTCCTTCAATGATTATTAAATGACTGAGACCACAAACATTTAACATGTGAAGAATGAGCTTTAAGCAAAGTGATGCATCAAATGGATAATAGGATGAAAACATTTAGCAATTCGTCTTTCAGGACAAAATAAAACTAGTTGTAGTATCATTCATTATTTTCAGCTATTTAATATTTTATGTTCCAAGCTACAACAAAGAGATACTAGATTTATAAACCTCCTCCACTGAAAATAGAATCTGAATTATAAAGTTGCTATATATCAAGTAAGTCTCCTGCTACCACAGGGCCCACTATTACACATAAAATAAAATGTCTCCAGTAAAGGATTTTGTCTGATACTAAGTATTTATTCACATATAGTTAGGTATGAGTTTACCTTGTGAGGAGGCATAAACAGCAACACACTAACAAATTACAAAGAGCTACCTGTATTACTTCAGAGAGACTACTAGAAAATAACCTACCATAAAAGGAATTCCCATACTATTTTCCTCGGATGGAAGCAGTAGTTGTATTGTTTCAATTCCAATCACAGGCCTGTGGCAGAAAACAGATATCAAAAGCAAGAACATGCTGAAGCTAGAAATGAAGGGCTATGTTACAAGTAACTATGATCTTTAAAAAACACCAAATTATTAATGATACTTAAAAATTTACTTTGAATTTTACTAATTCAGAAATTTAGCTTTATCCTCCTATCCAGAAAGGAAATTACTAATCTGTGTGAGAAAAAAAAAAAAAAGATCTTTCTCTATACATGAACCAATCTTTATTGGATTCCCAAAGGGCACTGTAAAGTGAATTTCTTAAAATTCTTAACAAGTTGTCCTCAAAAATCTTTTTTTTTTTTTTTTTTTTTTTGGCGGTACTGGGGATTGAACCCAGGGCCTTGTGCTTGCCAGGCAAGCACTCTACCAACTGAGCTATATCCCCAGCCCTTTCAAAAATCTTAAAAACACATCCATACAAAAACCTGTTTACATGTATTCAATAATATATGCAACCACTTACTAATTAATAACTATATATTTATCCATGGGATGTCTTAGCCTAAGAAACTGCCTATGAAGTACAAAATATTCAATTTTTTAAAGTTCTCAATATGTAAACCATTCATTTCAGAAATACAGAAATTTAATAAATCACAGCTATCATCTCCCACACTGGTAGTTATTTTCTATATAAATTCTTTTTTTAAAATTTTTGGGATAATATATTATTTAATAACTTGCTTCTCCCCATCTCCCTCCACTCAACAATGTGGATTTTACCCATGTCCTTAAATATTCCTTTATAACATGCTGAATGACTACATAAAGTTTTACTCAAAAGTAACGAACAGCTTAGTGAAACATAGTGGCAACTGTCAAATGTCATGGCAAACGTCTGTAAGCCCAGCAACTACCAAGCAGAAGACATGAGAATAGCGAGTTTAAGGCCAGTTTCAGCAACTTAGCAAGACCCTGTCTCAAAATAAAAATAAAAAGGGCTGGGGACAGGCTGGGGATGTGGCTCAATGGTAGAGCACTTGCCTAGCAGATGTGAGGCACTGGGTTGGATTCTCAGCACCACATATAAATAAATTAAAGGTGTTGTGTCCATCTACAGCTAAAAAAATTTTTTTAAAGTGGGGAGGGGCTGGGGATGTAGCTCAGTGGTAAAGCATCACTGGGTTTAATCCCTACTAGCCCCCCCCCCCACCTAAAATAATAACTTATTGTATATAACCATATTTCCTAAGATTAAACATCTGGGTTGCTGTTAAAAAAAAAAAAAGTCTTACATAATAATTTTTCTGAGAATAGTGTATATTTTATATAATAATTATCCCCAAATAAAAGTAAATTTCATACCAGCTAATTTTAGTGAAGCTTGTTTTCAAATAAATAAAATTAGGACTAAAAAATTATGAAGCCATAATTCTCAGGAGCAAAAGAACAAACATCAAAATTAAATTCTCTGTGTAAAAACAAACAAAAAAAGATGCTGCCCATCACAGTTATTAGTCCAGAAGAACCCTGAGTTTTTAACCATCTTCATCATAGTAATTACTTGCTAATGTCCTCACATTCTTTTCCAAAATAAGATGACAGAACCCATCCTATTCACTCTGAAGAAAGACGGTTGGTTTTAGTTCTAAACATATTAAAATGTCTTATTTCTTCTTTGTCAAAATTATTTATGAGCAAATTAATCTCATGGAAAAAATCAAATGAATATTATTTTTAGTATATGTTCTACAGATGGTGATATAATTAATTTGCCATTTGGTGGCAGCAAATACAAAAGAAATTTCCTTAGGAATTCTATTTATTGCATTATTAGTAAAACAAAGGCAAGGCATTCCCTGAGTTCCATATTTCACACAAGGATTTCAAATGACAAGGGGGGCTTCATAGGTTTTCACAATTACATTTTAATCTTATATTAATAGTTAAGCTGAAAATCTCATGGGCAAACCTCTGATAGAAAACTCATAGCCTTCTATTATGATAGCATTTACCAATACAATTTAATTACCTCAAATAATATGGGACTTTTGACATTTATCAAACAACATGTAAATGCAATGACTTTTTCCTCTGTACTAAACTTTACATACCTTATATAAAAATTACATTTTTCTCCCTTTAACCAAAGGCAGCTAGCCTAGCATCCTACCCTCACAAATACTTATTCAATAACTGTTTGTTAACTAGTTTTACGCTAAGTGCAAGGATTACAGCATTCAACTGGGAAACTTTTTCTACCTTCATGAAGCTTATGTAAAATCCCTCACATAGGTCTTTCACCCTGATTTGTAATATAGGGTACTAAAACACCAGCTTAAGAGGCTGAAAACCAAAAGGATAATAACTTCCTTCCACCTATAATTTACAATGAAAAAAATACCAAGCACACATGAAAAAAAAAAAAAAATCAGAGTAAGGAAATACAACATTTTTTCTTTGTATTATGACTGCCTTAATATTTTTCTTTTCTGTTGAAATACTGAATTATTTCAGAAGGAAAAGTCTTTGGTGCCCTTTATTTACTGCTCTATTTATTCAACCCACCAACTAATATATTTAAGTTACATCAAACAGCTAAAAAAGTATGCAGATCATCTTCTCACACAAAATTATCACAACACAAAGCAAAGTATGTCTCACTCCTCAGTAATTTATATAATGACTGCCAATGTGTTTTATACTCCAAGACAATAATTATCACGATGCTAGGAAAAACAGTGAATTCAAACTGAGACTAAACTTGCATATAATAGATTTATCACAAAATTCAACATATCCCAAGACTGTAAAATTCCCAAACATCCTCAGAGTGAGGGTCTCTTCAAAGGGCAGGGTAGGGTTATATCTCATTCACATCAGTATACCCAGTTCTATGATTTTACTTAACATGAGACAGTGATGAACATTTTCTCATGAATGAACATTTTATATACTAATGATTCTACCTTCTTGGCAGAGGTATGCTTTTTTGTTGTTGTTGTTTGTTTTATTTTTTTTTTAGTCCCAACTAGAAACAAGATTTTTATAGTTTATAAACTAGTATCAGCAATTTCATACAGCTCAAACTAATACAAAGTATCTATAACATAAATTCCCAGAGGGTAAGTACCATTGCTTACTCCCATTAAGAGTCCAACCAGTCTACTCAGGAAGAAACAAAAGTAAAAAGTAAACTACAAAACAGTGTAATAAGTACCTTCATAGAAGTTCCTGTGTGTACATGTCTGTAAGAAGGAGCAATACATACATGCATGCATACAGTATATGAGGGAGGGGATGGGGGAAGGAAAAATAGTGGACAGAGACAGACATTATTACCTATGTACATGTATGATTACACAAATAGTATGAATCTCCATTGTGTACAACCACAAAAATGAAAAGCTGTATCACATTTGTGTACAATGAATCAAAATGCAGTCTGTAAAAATAAACAAAAAACAAAAAACAAACAAAAAAAAAAGATACACTAGTCAATGAATAATACCAGGAAAATTGGTAAGCGACCTAAGTCATCACTAAATTGAGGTTTACATACTTAAAGAGACATAAAAATATCAGGAAAGTACTGATTTCAACCTAAGATGGGAAATAAGGCAGGGATGTTCTCTCTTACTACTCCTATTCAAAGTCATATCTGAATATCTAGAACTGTAATAAAGCTATAGTAAGAAATAAAAGACCAATAATTTGTAAAGTAAGGTACAAAACTGTAGACAACATGACAGTCTCTAGAAAAGTCCATGGAATCTATGTAAAAGTTCCTAAGGTAAATACAGAAATTTAGCAAACTTGGGCTGGGGAGATAGCTCAACTGGTAGAGTGCTTGCCTTGCAAGCACAAGGCCCTGAGTTCGATCCCCAGTACCGAAAAAAAAAAAAAAAAAAAACAGAAATTTAGCAAACTTACAGATTACAATTTTTATTTCTATGTACTATTAATGAACAACTAGAAAAAAAAAAACACTAAAGTACCATTCATAATAATGGTGCCATTCATAAAAACACCAAACAAACAAACAAACAAAAACTCTCTCAACCTGGAAACACTATGATACAAATTTAACAAAATGTGTTCAAAATCTTTATGTTAAAAACTACAAAATAGGGACTGCAGGTATAACTTCGTGATATAGCACTTTGCTCAGAATGCTTGAGGTCCTGGGTTTGAGCTCCAGCAATGAAAATAAGCAAACAATAACAACAACCAAAAAACAACAAAATATTGGTGAGAGAAATCAAAGAAAATGTGTTAAGTAAGAGATACGAATGGGCTGGGGAGATAGCTCAGTTGGTAGAGTGCTTGTCTTGCAAGTACAAGGCCCTGGGTTCATTCCCCAGCATGAAAGAAGGAGAAAAAGAGAGAGAGGAAGGAAAGAAAGAAAGAAAGATAGATATGTACTCATGAATGGGAAGACAAAATATTCAATCCCCAGTACTAGGGGGGGGGGGGAGATAAAGCTGGAGGATTCACATTACCTGAAAGCAATAGTAATCAAGACTGTGTGGGGCTGGGGATATACAGCACCGCAAAAAAAAAAAAAAAAAAAAAAAAAAAAAAAAAAAAAAGACTGTGATACTGGAGGAAGGATAGACCTATAGATCCGTACAAATAAGACTGACAGATTTTTGACAAAAAAGTACAACAGTAATTCAAAATGGAATATTTTTTCCAACAAATGGACAACCCATTTAGAAAACAGGAATAACAGACATTTGCTTACACACATGTATAAACAAATTATACTTAGTTGGCTATATTAAGGGGAATCAAATGACTTAGGGATGATGTGGATAGTGGTGTAAGGGGAGATTTTTATGTATAACCTTCCTATTCTTTTGAAATCAATTATGAGATTATGAAAATTGAATCTTTTTGAAGAAAGGGGTACTGAATATTGAACCCAGGAGCACTTAATCACTGAGCTATGTTCCAAGCCCTTTACTTTTTGAGACAGGGTACTGCAAGTCATTGAGGCAGGCCTCAAACTTGAGATCCTTCTGCCTCAGTCTCACGAGTAGGATTACAAGTGTGTGCCACCTTGTCTGGCTAAAATTTAATCTTAAAAGTTATACAGTGGCTGGGATTGTGGCTCGGAGGTAGAGCACTTGCCTAGCATGTGTGAGGCGCTGGGTTCAATCCTCAGCATCACATAAAAATAAAGTCACTGTGTCCATCTATGACTTTAAAAAATTATGCAGATGAATATCAATGGTAATATTACTTAGAAAACTGCTTCATTTGCATAAGGTCCTGAGTTTGATTCTCAGCATGCACACATATGCCGCCCCCCCACTCCCCAAGAAAACTTTGGGTAGACCTGTTCTAACAAAACTTTGAAAGACATGTGACACAAGGAAAATGAAATGCAAACTGAATTGGAGCTTTACAAAACTCCAAAAATGTTGACAATTGCTGAAGCGGGGTAATCAATTCAAAGGAATTCATTAGTGTCTTTTCTGTATGACCAAAGCTAAGTTACATTAAAAGGCCAGATGTGGTGGTGCATGCCTATTGTTACAGATACATAGGAGGCTGAGGCAGGAGGACTACTTGAGTGCAGGAATTCAAGGTCAGTCTAGGCAACATAGTGAGACTCTGCCTATATTAAAAATTAAAGAAAGTTAATTTTTTATTAAACTTTTTTTGTTCTAATTGGTTATACATGACAATGCATTTTGACACATTGTCCACAAATGGAAGAAAGTAAATTATATGTTATTTTAAAAAGAAAATAATACAATTTTTCTACTCACAGATAACACTATTTTAGAGAGAGAATTCTCCCCTTCCTGCCCAACCCCCCAAAATTAAAGCACTTACATCCGAAATTTAGTCACTATATTTTACAGCATGACATGTAACAGTTACTTGAATTAATCTAAGAGATGTGATAAATCTAAATCAGGGTTTCTCAAGGTTAGCACTGTTAATATTTTAGGACATACTTTTGTCCCATGGAGTTTTGTCCTATTCATTGAAGGTTATGTAGCAGAATCCGTGGATACTACCAACAAGCATAACTCATCCCCAAATACGGTCGCCAGAAATGTCTCTAGATATTGGCGAAAGGCTACTGGTGAACAACACTGCCCCCTGTTGAGAAACACTAAACTGAATTAATGATTTCTTAGAATGGTAAGTCAAACTATAAAAACAAAACAAAAAAAGAAGTAATAGTTATGTTCCTCAAAATTTCAGAAAAATAACTTGAATGAAACAGCATGAGACCAGCTACCAACAGACATGGTATTTTCTCTATCTTAATATCAACATAAAACTCAAATAGTTGAATATTTAACCTTTTAAAAAACATATCATATACATTACTTCTAAGACACAATATACTAATAAGCAAAGTAGGCTTTTAATGACTCAAGATAATGAATATTATATTCATTTCCATTCAGTTCACTCAAAAAAGTGGGAGTGACATCACAAAATACGGCAGAGAAGGGAACTCTTTAAGACTCCCTACAAATCAAGGCAAAAACTATCAGGATCAACATTTTCACATTAGAACCTAATCAAAATCTTATAACAACCAACAGAATGCCTAGTGAAGTTCTATGGCATTTTACTGACTTATCTACTTACCATCCCACAACTTCTCTAAATGGCTGCAGCCATTTACAATAGCATCCCACATTGGTGCAGTTGTTGGTACCAGAGATACCAATGTGGACCTTATGCTTAAAGATCTGTGGTTGTGTTTTAAACTATATGAGGGATTGGCTCAAGGGCTTATAGTTCCATAAGCCTTTGGAAATTCTTAAGACTGAAGCAGTTTCCCCAGTGGCATCTGTTCAAGGCATTTAAGGGCAAATGTTCAGCCACAGTCACATGTACTATTATGTTAACATCTGGAGCAAGAAACAGATCTAAAAGTCTGTAATGGAAGGAGTAGGACAGGAGATACTTAAGGGAATAGAGGTTCTGGGAACCCTCTAAGTATATCATAAAATCTGGAAGATGCAGCAATGCTTAGGGTTGGACACATGCTCAGAAAGGATCCAAAAAGACCCGCAATTTTTACTTACTTCTGGGGGACCTTTCAGTTCCATATAAGCAGGAAGTAAAGGCTAAGGTAGAGCTTTAAGTTGCTTGGCTGAGCACTGAATGCCCTAACACAGAAGCAATCCACAAAGACTTCAGTAAAAGTTTGTTGTTTTTTGGTCCAGGTGTTTAAGAAAAACTCCATCAAAGCTGACAACTAAGAGAAGGGAACAGAGAATTCAGTTGTTATACACAATAAAGAATATAGACTGCCAAAACCATAAAGTTTGAGTCATTAAAAAAACCCATAAGCAGTAATAATAAGTCTTGGGGAAGGGGGAAGAATTGGATTTCCAGCTACATTATAATATTTAAAATGCCCAGTTTCCAAAAGGAAAATTTAAGGTGTGCACATAAACACAAAAGTAGATTCTATTCTATGGTGGTGGTGGTGGTGGTGGTGGGGTGTGTGTGATTAATAGAAACTGTCCTTGAGGAAGGCTGTAAACACTGAATGTATTACACAAAGACTGTCTTAAATATGCTCAAAGAACTACAGGAAAATCTGGACAAAGAACTAAAACGAATCAGAAAAATGTCTCTCCAGAGAATATCAATAAACAGATATAAATCATAAAAAGGAACCAAATAAAAATTCTGGAGCTGAAAAGTATAATTAGAATGACAATGAAAAAGAGCCAGTTATTTGAAAAGATCAACAAACTGACAAAACCTTTAGCTAGACTGACCAAGAAAAAGAGGACAAGATTCAAACTGCCAAAATCAGAAACAACAGTGAGCATCATCATTACTATTCATCTTAAGTGTAAAAAAGACTACTATTGTTAGAGTTATAACTGTATGTCAAAAATTATATAATCTACACAAAGTGGACAAATTTCTAGAAACACATAAACTACTAAAACTGAATAGAAAATAGAAAACCTGAACAGACCCACAACAACAAAAGAGATTAAATCAGTAAGTAATCGAAAGTCTCCCAATAAAGAACAGACTAGGACCAGAGGGCTTCACTGATGATGTCCACTAAAAATCTACCAAAAATTTAAAGAATTAACCTCACGTCTTCTGAAAATAGAAGAGGAAGGAATACACCTGACTTTCTTCAATGAACAGAGCTGGGACAAATGGACAGTCATATTCCTTGAGGCCAGCATTACCCTGATACCAAAGCTAGAAAAAGATATTATAATGGGGAAAAAAAAAAAAAAAAAAAAAAACCATATGGACCAAAATCCTTTATAAATAGATGTAAAAATCCTACGCAAATACTAGCAAACCAGATTCAGCAGCATATGAAAAGAGAATTATAAACCAAAATCAAATGGAATTTATCCCAAGAATGCAAGGTGGTTCAACATTACATTAAAAAAAAAAAATCAATACTACAGCAGAGCGTGATGGTTCGTGCCTATAATTCCACGGCTGGAAGGCTGAGGTAGGAGGAGCTCAAGTTCAAAGCCAGCCTCAGCGAAAGTCAGGTGTTAAGCAACTCAGTGAGACCCTGTCTCTAAACAAAATACAAAATAGGGCTAGGGAGGTAGCTCAGGGCTGAGTTTGATCCCTGGTACCCCCTCCCCGAAAATCAATACTATATCATACTCATAGAATGAAATGAAAGAACACAAAATAATCTGAATCAATGCAGAGAAAAATCTTCTGACAAAATCCAGTGTCATAAAAACACTCAACAAACTTGAAACAGAAAGAAACTTCCTTAACACGATAAAGAACATTTAAAAACAAAAAGACCTACAGCTAATACCACACTTAATGGTAAGAAACTCAAATGATTTTTTTGCCCCCAACATCAGTTACAAGATAAGGATGCACACTATCACCACTTCTATTTAATACTGTGCTATAAGTTCTAGTGAGTCAACTATGCAAGAAAATGAAGTAAAATTCACTGAAATTGGAAAGGAAGCAGTAAAACTACAAAATAAAACAAAAACAGTTCTCTAGTTGCAGGTGGTATGATCTTACATATAATCTTAGAATTAAAAAAACATTAGAACTAAGGAATAAATTTAACAAATTTGTAGAATTTTGTAGAATTCACAAAATCAATTCCTTTTATATACCACCAATGAATAAACCTACATTAAGCAATTAATTGGCATCAAGATAAAGAAAACATACCATCTGCTGCTAGCTAGTCTAAGGTCACTTTATTAATCCAGCAGAGTAGGGTGGACTGAATTTGTGTATGCATTCCTGTTGTCAGGTATCACCTCTACCAGAACAACTTAATAGTCTTAAAGAATAAGGTATTGGTTAAACTCATTGGTAAAAAGGTATTCCTGAAAAAGAGGACAGGATGCAAAAATGGACAGTGTGTACAACAGTGACACCCTACTGGTGGGCTATCAATAGATACAACCTCTGTGGAGGGCAACAGCAACTGCTAACAAAATTATACACATTCCATTGAAAAAGACCTCCAAGATTTATCAACTGGGTGTTAAGAAAAGTACACAACCATCAAGTATGCCATTCTGTGTGTTAAAAGGGTGAGAAAAATAAGAAAAGATTTGTATGTTTGGATTCACTGGAAATCTGCATCACTAATAACACTTCTAAGGTCTCTTCTGCAATACAAGGCGATGCCTGGAACTACATTTCCCAGAATCTCTCTTCTTGAATGATTCAAGGATAGTATCTGTCAATGAGGAACACGCATGCAAGATAAAATGAAAGTTGGTTATTAATGTCTGATGATAACTGTAAGCAAATGTGCAGGAAGACAACTGGAATTAGGTTTGAGTGACTGTTAAATGAGAATCATCTGCTTTTCCATACTCAATAATGTACAATGTCAATTTTCCAAATTAAACCTATAATCTCAATGGAATACCAGTTAATATCAAAAGGAGATTGAAGCACTGTGAATTTTTCTTTTTTTAATGTATATATAAGATCACAGGGTAAAGAGTTAGTTTGGGAGAAAAAATAATTGAATTTCACATCATATACAGGAAGGAAATTCCAGGTTACTCGAAACAAAACAAAACAAAAACCAAACCAACCAAACAAAAACTAAGTAGGAAAAGGAACTGCAAACTTTTAGGAAAAATAAATTGGAATTTTTTAAGACCTTGACAGGTTTATTACACAAGACGTTGGGGAAGGGGCACTAAAGATTGATAAGTATTATTACATTATGACTAAACAGTTCTGAAAGAAACCTCTAAACAAAAAGCCTAACCATACGTGAAGATGTATAGCAAAACCAACAGAAGATTCATAGTCTATATGTATATGTGTGTGTGTATATACATACATACAGATACAGATATATGCTTATGATGGCATCGTAAAGAAAAAATGGACAATTGGCAAAAAAATAAAATTGGTCAAAATACATGAAAATACATTAAATCTCAACAGGAATCCAGGAAAAAGGAATTACACCAAGATATCACTTCACATACATCACATGGCAAAATTTAAAGTAAAAATTCAGAGCAAGTTTGAGAGCAAAGAGGAATTAATAGAATTGCTTCTGGCCAATATAACTGATATAACCACTTTGAAGAAAACCATAATTTCATAGTAAAGGTGAACATGTATATACCCTATGAACAATAAATCAATTCATGTATCAATCTTAGAAATGTTGTATACAGGACTGTGTGCCCGCCCGCCCCTGGCCACAGGTGGACCTCGGCGTGTGCCTGTGCTGCAGCCCCCCAGCTTCTTTGGAGGCTGGTGCCGTCATTTTGAATTATCCCTGAGGGCATGGCCACCATCACTGGAGGGGCAGCTCCCATCCTGACACACCTACAGGACACTGGAGGGCCATTGACAGGTACCACACTCGCATGGAGGTTTCAATGGTGGATGACTATGAACCATAGTTTTTTTTTTTTTTTTAATTGTTAACCTCTTCTTTTTATTCTCACTCTATTTTCCTATTCCCTTGGAGTCTCTTTCTCCCTTTTCTCATGCTAAAGTTCAACTTCTTTTGATCCTGCTCTCACTCTTCCTTTAATCAGATATCTCTATTTACTCACTTCTTTTCCCATTAACAGTTACATCCTACACCCCTCCCCATCCTCCTCTTCCACCACTAGAAGTTGTAGAGCTTATTGCAAGCCTACTGACTATACTGTAGATAATAATCAAACTCATCCTGTTTATCACAATACTGTTAAAGTCTTTATAGGGGCTATCTGGTTTAGGGCTGCATATTGTTTGTATTGGGTGATGCTAATACTGATCTCCCCCTCAAAGGAGAGGTACTGCAAATCTGCAGGGTAAGCCTACAGGGGGTAAGCTGCAATACCTCAGATCTTCACTGCTAGAGGGAAATATACAGAAACAATGTGAAAAAAAAAAAACAGGGGAAGAAAGTGTCCCTAACAAACCAAGATGCTATTTTGATAGAATCCAATGACAGCATGGCAGGAGAAATGACAGAGCTTAGAATCTACATAATTAAAATGATCTGTGAAGCAAAAGATAAGAGAGCAAATGCAGGCTATGCACGATCACACCAATAAACAGTTAAAAGAGCAAATGCAGGAAGCAAAAGAGCACTTCAATAAAGAGATTCTGAAAAACAAACAAATACTTGAAATGAAACAATAAACCAAATTAAAAACTCAATAGAAAGCATCTCCAACAGAATAGATCTCGTGGAAGACGGAGTCCTAGACAATGAAGACAAAATATTTAATCTTGAAAATAAAGCTGATCAAACTGAGAAGATGGTAAAAAATCATGAACAGACGCTCCAAGAATTATGGGACATCATGAAAAGATCAAATTTAAGAATTATTGGGATTGAGGAAGGCAGAGAGAAACAAACCAAAGGAATGAACAACCAGTTCAATGAAATAATGTCAGAAAATTTCCCAAACCTGAAAAATGAAATGGAAAATCAAATACAAAAGGCTTATTGAACACCAAATGCACAAAATTACAACAGATCCATACCAAGGAACATTATAATGAAAATACCTCACATACAAAGTAAGATAGGATTTTAAAAGCTGCAAGAGAAAAGCATCGGATTACATATAAGAGGAAACCAATATGGATATCAGCTGATTTCTCAACCCAGATCCTAAAAGCAAGAAGGGCCTGGAACAATAGATTTCAAGCTCTGAAAAAACAGGGATGCCAACCAAGAATCCTATACCCAGCAAAACTAACTTTCAGATTTGATGATGAAATAAAATCTTTCCACAATAAACAAAAGTTAAAAGAATTTACAAACAGAAAGCCTGCACTACAGAACATTATCAGCAAAATATTTCATGAGGAGGAAGTGAAAAACAACACAAAAAAGCAAAGTGAGGAACTACCCTAAAGGAAAAACCCATCAAAGGAGAAACCAAGTAAACTTAAAAACCAAAAGTAAGCCAAAATGATCGGGAATACAAATCATATCACAATAGTAACCCTGAATGTTAATGGCCTAAATTAATCAATCAAAAGACACAGACCAGCCGACTGGATTAAAAAAGGAAAAAAATCCAATAATATGCTGCTTCAAGAGACTCAGCTCATAGAAAAAGACATCCACAGACTAAAAGTGAAAGGATGGGGAAAAACATACCACACACATGGACTCAGTAAAAAAGCCAGGGTCTTATCCTCATATCAGATAAAGTGGACTTCAAACCTAACTTAGAAGGGATAAGAAGGATATTCCATACTGCTCCAGGGAACCATAAACCAGCAAGGCATAACGATTTTAAATATTTATGCCCCAAACACTGGAGCATCTATGTACATCAAACATACCCTTCTCAATTTTAAGATCAAATAGCCCAAACCCAGTAATAGTGGGTGATTTTAAAACACCACTCTCATTACTGATAGATCCTCCAAACAATAACTGAACAAAGAAACTAGAAGTAAATAATACAATCAATGATACATACTTAATGGATATATACAGAGTATTTCATCCATCATTGAGCAAATACACTTTCTTCTCAGTAGCTCATGGATTCTTCTCCAAATCAGACAATATGTTATGCCACAAAGAAGCCATTAGTAAATAAAAAAAAAATTGAGATACTACCTTGTATTGTATCAGACCATAATGGAATGCAATTAGAAATCAATGATAAAACCAAAAACAAAAACTACTCCTACGCCTGGAGACTAAATAATATGCTAATGAATGATTCAATGATAACAGAAGATATCAGGGAAGAAATAAAAAATTCTTAGAGGTAAACGAGAATAATGACACAACATATCGAAATCTCTGGGATACTCTGAAAGCAGTACTAAGATGAAAGTTCATTGCATTGAGCTCATAAAGAAAACAAAAAGTCAACAACTTAATGACCTAACATTACATCTCAAAGTCCTAGAAAAGAAGAACAGATCAACACCAAATATAGAAGACAGGAAATAATAAAAATTAGAGCTAAAATTGATGAAATTAAAACGAGAAACAATTCAAGAACTTGACAAAACAAAAAGTTGGTTCTTTGAAAAAGTAAACAAAATTGATAAACCCTTAGACACACTAATAAAGAGGAGAGAGAAAACTCAAATTACTAGAATTCGTGATGAAAAAGGAAAGATCACTGCAGACATCATTGAAATACATAACATAATTAGAAGCTACTTTGAAAATCTATACTCCAACAAAAAAGAAAATATCAAAGACAATGACAGATTTTTAGAGAAATATCATCCTTCCAAACTGAATCAGGAAGACATACACAATTTAAACAGATCAATTTCAAACACCGAAATAAAGCCTACCAACCAAGAAAAGCCCAGGACCAGATAGATTCTCAAACGAATTCTACAAGACCTTTAAAAAGAACTAATACCAATACTCCTCAAAGCATTCCCAGAAATAGAAAATGAGGGAAACCTTCAAAACTGATTCTATGAAGTTAGTATCACTCTGATACCAAAACCAGACAAAGACGCATCAAGGAAAGAAAACTTTAGAACAATATCCCTGATGAACATAGATGCAAAAATCCTTAACAAAATTCTGGCAAATCGCACACAAAAACATATTTTAAAAAAGATAGTGCACCATGATCAAGTGGGGTTTATCCCAGAAATGCAAGTTTGGTTCAACATCCGGAAACCAATAAATGTAATTCATCACATCAGTAGACTTAAAGTTAAGAAACATATGATTATTTCAATAGATGCTAAGAAAGCATTTGATAAAATACAGCACCCTTTCATGCTTAAAACACTACAAAAATAGGGATAGTAAGAACATACCTCAACACTGTAAAGGATATCTATGCTAAGCCCAAGGCCAATTTCATTTTAAAAGGAGAAAAACTGAAAGCATTCCCTCTAAAAACTGGAACAAGACAGGGATGCCCTTTTTCACCACTTCTACTCAACATCATCCTTGAAACACTAGCCAGAGCAATTAGACAAACCAAACAAATTAAAGGAATATAAACAGGAAAAGAAGAACTGAAGCGATCACTATTTGCCAATGACATGACTCTATATTTAGAGGATCCAAAAAATTCCACTAGAAAAATAAATGAATTCAGCAAAGTAGCAGGATATAAAACCAATATGCATAAATCTAATGCATTTCTATTCATAAGTGATGAATCCTCTGAAAAACAAATTAGGAAAACCACTCCATTCACAACAGCCTCAAAAAAAAAAAAAAAAACAAAAAAAACTTGAGAATCAATCTAACAAAAGAGGTGAAAGACCTCTACAATGAAAACTACAGAACATTAAAGAAAGAAATTGAAGAAAACCTTAGAAGATAGAAAGATCTCCTATTTTCTTGGACAGGTAGAATTAATACCATCAAAATGGCCATTCTACCAAAGGTACAATACAGATTCAATGCAATTCCAATTAAAATCTCAGTGACATTCCTCATAGAAATAGAGAAAGCAATCATGAACTTCATCTGGATGAATAAGAGACTACGAATAGCCAAAATAATCCTGAGCAGAGAAAGTGAAGCAGGAGGTATCACAATACAAGACCTTAAAATATACTACAGAGCAATAGTAACAAAAATGGCATGGTATTGGCACCAAAAGACAGGCAGATCAATGGCACAGAATAGAAGACACAGAGACAAACCCACATAAATACAGTTGCCTCATATAAGACAAAGGAGCCAAAAACATATAATGGAGAAAAGATAGCCTCTTCAACAAATGGTGTTGAGAAAACTGGAAATCCATATGCAGTAAAATGAAATTAAACCTCTATCTCTCACTCACCCTGTACAAAACTCAACTCAAAATGGATCAAGGACCTAGGAATTAGACCAGAGACCCTGCAGCTAACAGAAGACAAAGGCCTGAATCTTCATCATATTGGCTTATGGATCAGACTTCCTTAACAAGACTCCCAAAGCATAAGAAATCAAAGCAAGAATCAATGAATGGGATGGATTCAAACTAAAAAGTTTTTTCTCAGCAAAGGATACGATCAATAATGTGAAAAGAGAGCCTACGGAGTGGGAGAAAATCTTTTCCACACATTCAGACTGCACTAATCTCCAAAATTTGT
Organism: Sciurus carolinensis; assembly: GCF_902686445.1. NCBI lineage: Eukaryota > Metazoa > Chordata > Mammalia > Rodentia > Sciuridae > Sciurus > Sciurus carolinensis. The sequence goes on along the minus strand of NC_062229.1, from coordinate 50,918,873 downwards.
AAAGGACTTAAAAAACTTTACACCAAAAATGCAAACAACTCAATCAATAAACGGGTCAAGGAACTGGACAGACACTTCAAAGATATACAGGCGATTAATAAAAATATGAAAAAGTGTTCAACATCTCTAGTAATTAGAGAAATACAAATTAAAACAACTCTAAGATTTCATCTTATTCCAATTAGAATGACTATTATCAAGAACACAATAATAGATATTGGCATGGGTGTGGGGGGAAAGGTATGCTTTTATATTGCAAATTGGTGCAGCCACTCTGGAAAGCAGCATGGAGATTCCTCAGAAAACTTGGAATAGACCCATCTTTTGACCCAGTTATCCCACTCCTCGGTTTTTACCCAAAGGACTTAAAATTACTACAGTAATGCAGTCACAGCAACGGTCATAGTAGCTCAATTCACAATAGCTAGATTGTGGAAACAACCTAGATGCCTTTCAACAGATGAATGGACAAAGAAACTGTGGAATATATACACAGTGGAATATTATTCAGTCATAAAGAACAACATTATGGCATCTACAGATAAATGGATGGAATTGGAAAATATCGTGCTGAGTGGAATAAGCCAATCCCCTCAAAAAAAGGCCAAATAAATGTTTTCCCTGATAAGTGAATGATGACATACAATGTGGATGGCAGGGGTGGGGTAAGAGAAGAATGGAGGAACTTTAGATTATGTAGAGGGAAATGAGAGGGAGGAGGGGAAATATGAAATGGTGGAATGAGACAGACATCATTACCCTATGTACACGTATGATCACACAAATGATATGAATCTACACCGTGCACAACCAAGAAACGAAAACATGTACTCCATTTGTGTACAATGAATCAAAATGCAGTCTGCAAAAATTTTAAAAATTTAAAAAATAAAGATTTAAAAGATTAAAAAAAAAAAAGAGAGAGAAGAAATGTTGTATACAAAAATACAAGAATTTCTACCAGAGCACTATTTTTAATAGCTCAAAACTGAGTATCCCCTAAGTACAGTGTGTTAAAGGAATAAACTATGGTTTATGTGTATGAATACAAAGCAATTTTAATACCTATATCAACATGGTTGAATTTTAAAATCAGTGTTGCAAGAGATACATGAAGTATACCATTTATTTAAAATTTTAGAAAACAAAAATCATAGCAAACATTGCTTATTACACTGTTGACAAATATATAAATAGAGCACGAATGAAAAGACCTCAGAGATATAAGACACTTTTAAGGTGCTACCTAGAAAATAGATGGGGATATGGCTCTAGTTATATAGTGATACACATATACAAAGAAAATATATTAAAGTATTGCCATCTTTAACATCTATAAAAAACACCTGTTTATTCCAGGTGATAAATACTTAGGTCTTTATTGAATTATATCTTATTCTATCTTTTATATCTGAACATTTTAATTTAAAACATTTTTCAAGAATATTCTGATTGGCTTGCGTATAGGAGATGAACTGACATGGAACAAGACTGGAGAAGAGCAGACTGCTCAGAGAACCAACAACAGCATTAATCCAAATAAGAAATGACAGCAGCATGAATGGCCACCAAAGTGGGAAGGAGGTCAATAGTATAAACATACATGAATTAAGACTAGAAAGTTCCTCGAACAATTAGGTGGGCATGGTATGCCTGGATCATTTTCTATGTTTAATATCTCATATATTTGACATTTTTCAAAAGAAAACATACAAATGGCCACTGGGTATATGAAAAAAATGATTAAAAAATCAGGAAAAGCAAATTAAAACCATTAACTATCACTCTGCACTTGTCAGAATGGCTACTGCCAAAAGACAAAGGTTATGTTGGTGAGGATGTGGAGAAAAGAGATCCCTTACACACTGCTGGTTGGAACATGATTGAGTACAGTCATTATGGAAAACAAAGGAGGTTCCTCAAAAAATTAAAAGTAGAACTGTTACACCATCAAGCAATTCTACTATAGGGTACATACATAAAAGAACTGGAAGCTGTATGTCTGAGATGTGCAGCCTCATGTTTACTGCAGCATTATTTACAAAGTCAAGATGTGGAATTGACCTAAGTGTCTGTTAATAGATGGATGAAAAAATTATAGTACAAGCTGAGTACTCTGTATGTGAAATGCTTGGGACTTTCTGAAAGTGTTCTGGATTTTTTTTTTTTTTTCAGATTTTGGAATATCTGCATATATATAATGAGATTCTTAGGGATGAGACCAGACTCTAAACACACAAAATACATTTATGTTTCACATAAATGGGAAATCAGGCACAGTGGGAAAGGAAGACCAAGATACTGGTCAACGGACACAAAATTTCAATTAGGAGGAATAATTTCAAGAGATCTACTCCACTATGGTGACCATAGTTAAGGTATATTAAATTCTGAAAACTGCTGAGAGTAGATTTTAATTATTCTCATAACACACATACACACACACACCCCAACGTATGGGAGGCTACTATGTATGTTAATTAGTTCAATCTAGCCAGCCAATAATGTATACATATTTTTAAAAATCATGCTGTACATCATCAGTATATACAACTTCTATTTGTGCATTAAAAAGTAACAAGTCAACATTACATTGTTGAAATACTCTGCATACACACTAAAGCCAAAAAAAAAAAAAAAAGTCCCCAATATTGGTTTGATTTTGTTTTTCAAAACATTCAATTATGTCAACTTAGAGTTAAGTGAAATTACGTAGCCTTTCTACAAAAACATTTAGTAAAAATCAACGCCTGATGAGTATCTATCCAGAAACTCCACAATTATTAAATCTAATTCACAGTATTATCATGTCTGTATTACTAATACAATGGAGCAAAAGGCATGTCCTTATCAGTCTTGCACCAAAACTTGTCACTTTGTCTGTGTTATCACATGAAAGCTGGAAGCTCACAAAGTCTAAAATTAATCTCTGAAATTATTTTCATCACCTGAAAATAACTCTACAGATATAATAGCATCTTAAAATTTGGTCTCAATAGAGAATTGAGGTAAATTACAAGTAAAAAATATTTTAAATTCCATAAATGCATGCAGAATAACAGATTATAAGTGAACTCTAATAAACAATGTCCTGATATATACATTTGAATAGCCTTTCATCACAATATTTCAAATAATTCTTCCCACAAATATATGCAAGCATAAACATTCACGAGAGCATGTAAGGAAACAGACTAGAATCCAAACATGTCCAGTCTTAATTAAGCAGAGAACATAGGTCCAGAGGCTGCTAGGTTACCACCCAACTTCCTATAACAAAGGATAGCAGTAAGACCCTAAAAGCCAAAGGAGCAATATAGGAAATGTATTATTCTTAGATGACTGAAAACATGTTAAGCTCCTATAGCCATTTGTAGTAGTGGCTGAGGTACTCCAACTTTTAGAATTGAACAGTTTCTTTCAGGGTTTCCTGTTTAATAGAAACTTGGAGGGAAAGGAAGAAAAAGGAGGAGGAAAAAAAAATACGTTGCCTTCTGCTGTCCTTGTACTTATACAGAGCCGCTGCTGTTTGGTCTGCAATGCCAAGGTCATCACTCTTCAGAAACTATAACTTGTCTTTTTATTACCCTGAGGAGGGAAAATATCTTGTTTCTATTAATTCTGAGGCAAAAAGATTGCTCTACTCTTATTCATTTTTAGAGAAAAAGATGTAGGTACTCTATAACAGACTGGTAGCTGACAGTACTCACTGTTCAATGGACTGGTAAAGATGTACTCCTTCTGGGCACTCATATTACTGAGCACAGATTGATGAGTTACCAATATTGACCTATCATTTTTTGTTTCTTCTTATTTTGGTCCTTTATGAAATAATTTTCTTGTTTTGTTCTTACTCCTAACCTTTGTCTTTTATTAAAGTCAAATACAACTATGCTTTTACTTAATGTACATAAACTTCATACGTAACCACCTTCTATTAGTTATATAAAATGGCCAAATTTTAGAGTTAGAGAGGCTTTAAGATTAGTGCTTTTAGTAAAGAGTCTCTCAATCTCTGAAGCCAAATACATTTAAATGCATTAATAATGCCACTAATTCATAGAAAGTAGTGAGCACACTTTAAATACTTAAATCAACAAATCCTTCCCTGTCTTTCTCTTCCCTACTGCACCCTACCCTAGGGTAGCAGCTGTGTCTCTTGTTCAAGGACCAACACAAAAGATTTAAAATATTCCTAGATCACATGAAGGTACCTTAAGTAATGACCAAGAAACTGGGGACAGAGAAGGGTAAATAAACATTATTCAACTAGAATATGCTTTATCGTAAGATAGTTACACCACAACATTGCCTTTGATAAAATGGATCCAGTGGTTTTTAAAAAATGAAGTCTGAAAAATCACCAGTGTTGTTAATCCCACAATTCCCAATTCAAACACATACCATATATACAAGAACCACACCTTTAGGAACCACCAAGGTTCTTGCTTAATGGTTTATTTCTGCCCTGAAAATCCACCCAACATATAAACCACAAAGCTACATTTCATCTATCAAAAGTAACCAAGTACTGTTCAAGGCTCAATTCTTTTTCTTCTGCAAAAAGGGGGATTTTTAGAAAACCACTGAGAATGTCTCATAAAAGAGAAGGGTGCAATAACTACACCACAGCCAGATCAGCGATTAAGCTGAGGCATCAGGAACACCTGGATTCAAACAGCCAGGATACTCACTTGTCAAACAGTGGACATCATTCTCTCTCAATTCAGACCAGCTTCCTAAAGAAGGGGCAAATCTCAACATGGAGGGCTCTCAAGTGCTACCCTGTACCACATCTACCACTAGAGAGAAATGATTTTTTCCCCCCAGTTTTAGTTAGAAACTACTCAGGAAATCTAACTGGTCTGGTCTATGAGAGGGGAGGTAGGAGAGGACGAAATGAGAGGCCCCATTAGAATCACATGATAAATGACAGAAAAATGGAGATATAACCCCCAAAGTAAGGTTTTATTATTTCCATAAAATATAGAAATATGGTAGATAGGCAAAACAATGTGACTACTACAATGAGACAGTAGAAAAACTAACCTGGGGAAATCAAAGTGATTTTAGTTAAAATCCTTACTTGATCAGTTAACTAACAGTAAATACTGGGCAAATCAGAATTTCTGAATTCATTTCCTCATCTATAAAATAAAACTAAAGATTTAGGAAGAAAAAGAAGTTCTTAGTATAGATCTAGTATATAAAAGGCATAAAAATAAAAATGTTTTATTAAATCACTAAAATTCATCACATCTTTTTGACCAGTAAAGTTAGAAATAGCTACTTAAATGTTTTCACATTCACTGAATTGAATGTTTCTAAAAATTTTTGACATATTCTTCTGTCTTTCAGAACTTTAAAATTTCAGGGAAATCAATGTGTTGCTTAATTATGTCTTGGAAGTAGTAGTCTATGGCACAGTTAAACTAGAATAAATTCCTCCATACACTGAACTGAAATCACTTCCTGTGTTTTTCATCCACTAGTTTCTAATCTGCCACCCAAAGTCTTTACTATCTTAGTCAATATTGCTGTTCACCAGTATTTCTGGTTTGCTTCCTTCCAAGAGCATGGAAGAATTACATTTCCTTACCCATTCAACACTAAGGCTCGGTGTGGCCATGTAATTTGATTTGATCAGTTCAATGTGAGTTGAAGTGATGAGGTAGAAGCCTCTGAGATTGGGATATGCAATTTTTCAGGGTTCCTTTCTCCTGCTACAATATTCCAGAAGATAAAAACCCCAGTCTCAGTTTGTGCATGAGTATAACAAAATTCAAACATCCTGTCAACCTGACACGATGAACCTGGAGTATGAACAGTAAATAAACCACTTTTGTTAAGCCCCTGACTATAGCAAAACCCAGTCCATCCTGGCTTATCCCTCCCATATCTATGCCATGTAAAAATCTGATGAACATGACTTAAACCTAATGCAATTCATGAGCATGGCACAAATATGCATACACTCAGAGGTTAGGCGGTTTTGATTTGTGCTCAATGAATTCAAGTTAGTTTTTAATGATTAGAACATCATCTTTCTTGGAAACAAATAACCCTTTAAATAATTTATTCTAGAATCTCACCTTAGCCCACATCAAGCTCCATAATCTATTTTCTTCCCTTTCTGAAAAATAGAACAATCCTTCCCTTCTCTACTGTTCAAGCACATGTTTCCTTAATTCAACAGTGCCCACAAACATTAAAAGTGATTTAGGGGGGCTGGGGTTGTGGCTCAGTGGTAGAGTACTTGCCTAGCATGTGTGAGGCACTGGGTTCGATTCTCAGCACCACATACAAATAAATAAAAGTTCACCAATGGCTAATAAAAATATTAAAAAAAAAAAAAAAAAAAGTGATTTAGGGGCTGGGGAGATAGCTCAGTGGTAAAGCACTCGCCCAGCAAGCATGAGGCCCTGGGTTCAATCCCCATCACCACACAAAAAATAAGCAATAAAATGATCTAAACAAATGTGATTTAGAAATTTCAAGTCCTTACAACTGTATGATATATAATTCATTCAAATCAAGAACAAACAGTTGCTGGAGCTGAGGGTTGCGGCTCAGTGGTAGAATGCTTACCTAACATGTGTAAGGCACTAGGTTCCATCCTCAGTACTAAACAAAAAAAAAAAAAAAACAACAAAATGAAGGTATTGAGTCCATCTACAACTAAAGATATATTTTTTTAAAAAAGAGCAAACAGTTGCTATATTTAATCACTCCCCTGGATTTCATTTTCCTCATTCTGTTACCTCTCACTATTCTGCTTTAACCTAGAGGCTGACCTTTTATGAACATGGTTAGACAAAAATCTTTTATTTCAGAGGTAATATACATGAAACCGTCAGTGGTCTGTTCTCTCTGTTCTCTGCTATGCAGTCACTGCTGAAAATAAGCTATTCTAAAAACATTTACCAAGTACTTACTATATCTTAGGCAACTGCTTGGTCTGACATAACCTGCACTCAAGAAGCTTAACAGTTAAAAATGCCATGTAAACCCTAGAGAAAGAATAAGAGAAACAACAAAAGAGGTTATGACTGTCTTACTTAAATAACATAAATAATATAGTGCCTAAGAACATAAACCCTAAAATCGGACAGTCCTGGATTTAGGTCCTGGTCTCAATTTTCTCATCTACAAAACAGGTATTAAAAAAAAAAAAATTGCAAAGGAGTATTCAAAGCACTAAACCAGACAACACAAATAATGGACTTAGCTATACTTAATGCTATTATCCTGAAGGAAATGGTTAATAATTGAAAATATTTAAGTATGATCAACCAAATTTGTATTTTATAAATACTATGTTTTAGATCCAACAGCAAGAACAGATCAAAGGGTGAGCCTAAAATGCAGAAAATCAGTTAAAAGAGTGTTGTACTAATCAATGGCTCAGGTAAGCAGAAAGGATGAGAAATGGAAGGATGTCTAACTACTAAGTATGAACAGAACTTAACGGTCAACTGAATATAAGAGAATAAGGGAAAAAGAAGAGTTAAGAATAACTTCTAGATTTACAACTTATGGAACTGAGCAAATAACTCATCAAGGTGGGAAATGCAAGGACCACGCGGTTTTCAGAAAGAAGCAAAAAATTCAATCTGGGGCATGTAAAATTTAAATACTATATGGAACATAAGAAATGTCTCTAGAAAACAGGAATATCCATGACCTTAGTGTAAGAATTAAGTTAATTAAGATTTGAAATGAAAAGCATACAGAGTAAAATGAGGACTGAAATTAGAAATCAAATACAAACAAAATATACTTAAGGGTAAACTGTGCACAAAGCTTGTTCTGAATGGCAGATATTCTGTAAACATAAATATATCACACTAAACAATGCAAGGCTTAAAAATTCCCATCCTCCAAGTACACTGCAAAGAGTAAGTTTCTTTTTTCTTTTTTTGATACCGGGGAGTAAAACCAGGGATGCTTAACCACTGAGCCACATTCCCAGCTTGTTTTATTTTTTATTTTGAGACAGGGTCTTGCCAAGTTGCTTAGGGCCTTGCAAAGCTGCTGAGGCTGGCTTTGAATCCTCTGCCTCAGCCTCCTGAGCCACTGGGATTACAGATGTGCACCACTGCACCTGGCAAGAATAAGTTTCTTAAATCCTTCTTAGTGGTTCAGAAAAAACTTCTCAACCTTGGTAATTTAAAGAAGGGAATCAATACATAAAGTCTGAAATCTGTTAATACACACCTGATATAATTCAAGTTTCAATAAAATAAGAAAAATATTACCAAAAAATGTGTAGTCTTTGGCTCTAATTAAAAACTAGAAATTTATATAGGTTACTTACACCTCCTCAGGCCTGTTTTCTTACCAAATATTTGAAATTGATGATTAAAGTTTATTTCCATTGTATCATCTGTCTTTAATGACTTCACATTTTACATAGTTATGTCAATTTCAGTATACTTATCTCTTAAACAAATATCTTAACCCCAAGACAAATACTAATAATTACTTTGAAAGCAAACAGGAAACAGAAATATCAAAGGCATGCAGTATCAAGGACTAGAACTGCATCTGTGATTAGTTTTTATCTGAGAAAGCAAAAACCCAAATAAACCTTCCTGTAAATCTAGAAACTAAGCATTAAGTTCTCATTGCAATTTTACCATCTTTATCACTTTGTAAATGAAAACTCCACAGATTTCCAATGAACATGAAAAAACTTCAATATATATTTTCATAGTAAATTTCTGATAAATAATTTCAAAGTTGATACCACCTAAGAACATCTCCTATTTAATTTCTCATTTAGTTAACACTAATAGACCTAATAGACGGGGAGGGGATGTCTATCCTGGGAAGTAAAATTATTTCTTTTCAGACAGAATGATCTACTTTTTTTTTTTTTTTTTTTTTTTTGGATACCGGGGATTAAACTCAGAGGCATCAACCCTGAGCCACATCCCCAGCCCTATTTTGTATTTTATTTAGAGACAGGGTTTCACTGAGTTGCTTAGTGCTTAACAGTTGCTGAGATTGGCTTTGAACTCATGATCCTCCTGTCTCAGTCTCCTGAGTTGCTGGGATTACAGACCTGCGCCATCACACCTGGCAGAATAATCTACTTAAAAAAATTTTTTTAATTAATTTTTTTGTTCTAATGAGTTATACATGACAGTAGAATGCATTTATGCATTTTGATAAATCATATAAAAATGGAGTATAATTTATCCCTTTTCTAATTATATAGGTTGTAGGATCACATTGGTCATACAGTTATACATGTACATGAGATAAATGTCTGTTTTGCTCTATTATCCTTCCTACCCCCATACTCCTTCCCCTCTACCTAATATAAAGTAACTCTATTCTTCCTTAGTGCCCCGCCCCTTATTGTGAATTAGCATCCACATATCAGAAAAAATATTCAATCTTTGGTTTTTTGAGATTGACTTATTTCTCTTAGCATGATACTCACCAACTCCATCCATTTACCAGCAAATACCATAATTTCATTCTTCAAAACTGAGTAATATTCCATCATATATATATATATATATATATATATATATGCACACACACACACCACATTTTGTTTATCCATTCATCTGTTGAAGGATACCTCAGTTGGTTCCATAGTTTAGCAACTGTGAGCTGAGCTGCTATAAACATTGATGTGGCTGTGTCACTGTAGTATGCTGATTTTAAGTCCTCTGGGCATAAACCAAGAAGTGGGATAGCTGGGTCAAATGGGGTTCCATTCCAAGTTTTCTGAGGAATCTCCATACCGCTTTCTAAAGTGGTTGCACCAACCTGCAATTCCATCAACAATGTATAAGTGTACCTTTTCCTCCACATCCTTGCCAACATTTATTATTGCTTGTATTATTGATAATTGCCATTGTGACTGGAGTGACATGAAATTGTAAAAGTAGTTTTGATTTGCATTTCTTTAACTGCCAGGAGATGATGAACATTTTTTCATATATTTGTTGACCAATTCTATTTTTTCTTCTGTGAAGTGTCTGTTCAGTTCCTTAGTCCATTTACTGATTGGGTTGTTTTTTTGGTTTAAAGTTTTTTAAGTTCTTTATATATCGTAGAGATTAATGCTTTATCTGAGGTGCACATGGTAAAGATTTTCTCCCAATCTGTACGCTCTCTCTTTACATTGTTTCCTTTGCTGAAAAGAAGCTTTTGAGTTTGAACCAATCCCATTTATTGATTCTTGATTTTACTTCTGGTGCTTTTATGGGTCTTGTTCAAGAAGTCAGATCCTAGGCTGATATGGTGAAGATTTGGACCTACTTTTTCTTCTAGTAGGCGCAGGGTCTCTGTTCTAGTGCCTAAGTCTTTGATACACTTTGAGTAGAGTTTTGTGCAGGGTGAGAGATAAAGGTTTAATTTTATTTTGTTACATGTGGCTTTACATTTTTCCCAGCACCATTTGTAGAATAAGCTATCTTTTCTCCAGTGAATGTTTTGGCAGCTTTGTCTAGTATGAGATAAACGTATTTATGTGGGTTTGTCTGTCTTCTATTCCGTACCACTGGCCTACATGTCTGTTTTGGTGTCAATACCATGCTGTTTTTATTATTATAGCTCTGTAGTATAGTTGGAGGTCTGATATTGTGATGCCTTCTGCTTCACTTTTCTTGCTAAGAATTGCTTTGGCTATTCTGCACAGAATGATCTTCTGCATTGAAAAATAAAAAAAAAGACAGTGAGATTCAAGATGGCGGACTAGAGGGAGGCTGCGTTCCTTGTTGCTCCGTAACTCCGGTTTCAAGCAGAGGATATCTGTTTCTTGGTAAGGCAGTTTTTGCTGCTTATTGATCCCCTGCTGTTTACCCCATTTGTCTGCTGTGATCACCTGCAGTCTGCCAGCATATCGATGCATTTCTTGAGTGCAGATTGCTCACTGTCAGGCGCCTATCATCCGCCATTTGCCTGCCTCTCGCCTGTCCATTGCCTGCCTTACTCCTATCCATCACTCAACGCACGAGGTTCACCTCCCGATCATCCGACAACAGTCAGCAAACCGATCGCCGACTGCCAGTGGAGCACCAGCTGCCTGCTGTTGCCTGGAAGTTCACTGTTACAGTACCTGCAGGTTTGGTTACACGTGGCTGCCGCCATTTTGAGACAACAGCCAGGCTCTGTAGAACCCCTGACCAGACTGACAGAGCCCCATCTCCAGGATCCCTCAGCCTGACCGATCACTCCCTGCCTCTGGGGCCCTCACATCCACTGACTGCTCCCTGCCACCAGGACCCCTAGACTGACTAGTTGACCCCCCTCAACTGACTGCGCCCTATCACCGGGACCCCAGACCAACTTATTGCAACTGGCTTCCAGGATCCCACAGTCCACCAAACACACCCGACCTCTAGGACCCCTGCCTGACCAACCACATCCCGCCTCCAGGACCTCCTGCTGACCACAGCCACACCCTGAGCTGCAGCTCTCCATTTGCCAACACGTTTCCATGCCAGAGCGGCCATCTTGGATAATCCTGGAAGCTGTAGCTCCGATCTTTAGGTAGGGCAAAACCCATCCTGAGACGCCTACAGGAGGTTTGAAGCTCACTGTCAGGTACCTCTCATGCATTAGGCTACTGAACTCTGGGAGGTTTCATTACTTTATGACTGTTATACTGTAGATTTTCTTTTTTCTCCCTATTGAAAAAATTTAAGTTTTTATTTCTTTACTTTTCTTGCTCTTGTTTCCTTTTGTTTACCTGTTCCCTCACAGTCTTTCTCTCCCTTTTTTGCATGCTAACATTCAATTTCTTTTGATTACACTCGCACCCTTTTGATTATCTAGAACTTCTGTATATTCTTTTCTTGTCCCATTAACAGCCACATTCTACATCCCTCTGCATCCTCTTTGTCCTCCATTAGAAACTGTACACCTTACTGCAAATCTGTTTGTTTTACTGAACATAATATTTGAACTCATTCTGTTTATTATGACAATTTTGTTATTGTCCTCATAGGGGCTATTTGGTCTAGGATTGCATAGTGTCTGAATTGGGCACTGATACTACTGATCTCCCCTTAAAGAAAGGGTTTTGGAAACCTATAGGGTCACTATAAGCCTACAGGGAGAAATCTGCAATACCCCAGATCTGCACTGCTAGAGGGGAAGATACATGAACAACATGAAAAAACAAGGGAAGAAAATGATCCAAACAAATCTAGATTCAATATTAATAGAATCCAATGACAGTATGTTAGAAGAAATGTCAAAATAGGACTTCAGATTATACATGATTAAGATGATTTGCGAAGCAAAGCATGAGATAAGAGAGCAAATGCAGGCAATGAATGATAATACCAATAAGCTGAAAGAGCAATTATAGGAAGCAAAAGATCATTTTAACAAAGAGATAGAGATTCGCAAAAAAAAAAAAAAAAAAAAAAAAAACAAATGGAAATCCTTGAAATGAAGGAAACAATAAACCAAATAAAAAATTCAATGGAAAGCATCACCAAAAGACTAGACCACTTGGAAGACAGAACCTCCGATAATGAAGAAAAAACATTTAATCTTGAAAATAAAGTTGCCCAAACAGAGAAGAGGTAAGAAATCATGAACAGAATCTCCAAGAACTATGGGACATCATGAAAAGACCAAACTTAAGAATTATTGGGATTGAGGAAGGCACAGAGATACAAACCAAAGGAATGAACAACCTATTCAATGAAATAATATCAGAAAATTTCCCAAACCTGAAGAATGAAATGGAAAATCAAATACAAGAGGCTTACAGAACACCAAATGCACAAAATCACAACAGATCCACACCAAGGTACATTATAATGAAAATGACTAACATTCAAAATAAAGATAGAATTTTGAAGGCTGCGAGAGAAAAGCATCAGATTACATATAGGGGAGACCAATACGGATAGCAGCCGACTTCTCAACCCAGACTCTGAAAGCTAGAAGGGCCCGGAACAAAGTATTTCAAGCTCTGAAAGAACATGGTTGCCAACCAAGAATCTTATACCCAGCAAAACTAACCTTCAGATTTGAAGATGAAATAAAATCCTTCCATGGTAAACAAAAGTTAAAAGAATTTACAAATAGAAAGCCTGCACTACAGAATGTTCTCAACAAAATATTCCATGAGGAGGAATGAAAAACAACAATGGAGGTCAGCAAAGGGAGGAACTACCTTAGAGAAAAATCACTCAAAGGAGAAACCAAGCCAACTTAAAAACCAAAAATAAGCCAAATGACTGGGAATACAAATCATATCTCAATAATAACCCTGAAAGTTAATGGCCTAAACTCATGAATCAAAAGACATGGACTGGCAGAATGGATTAAAAAGAAAGACCCAACAATATGCTGCCTGCAAGAGACTCCTCTTAGAAAAAGACATCCACAGACTAAAGGTAAAAGGATGGGAAAAAACCTACCATGCACATGAACTCAGTAAAAAAACGGGGGTTTCCATCCTTATATCAGATAAAGTGGACTTCAAGCCAAAGTTAGTCAGAAAGGATAAAGAAGGACATTTCATACTGCTTAAGGGAACCATAAATCAGGAAGACATAACGATAGTAAATATTTATGCCCCAAACAATGGTGCATCCCTGTACATCAAACAAATCCTTCTCAATTTCAGGAATCACATAGACCACAACACAGTAATTCTAGAAACCATAGAACTCAATACCACAATCAATAACCTAGACTTAATAGACATATATAGAATATTCCTCCCATCAATGAGCGGATTCACTTTCTTCTTAGCAGCACATGGAACCTTCTCGAAAATAGACCATATGCCATGCCACAAAGCAGCCCTTAGGAAATGCAAAAAAATAGAGATACTGCCTTATGTTCTATCAGATCATAATGGACTGAGAGTAGAAATCAATGAGAAAATAAAAAAGAGAAGTTACTCCAACATCTGGAGACTAAATAATATGCTATTGAATGAAACATGGATAACAAAAAACATCAGGGAGGAGATAAAAAAATTCTTAGATGTCAGTGAGAACGACGATATAACATATCAAAATCTCTGGGACACTATGAAAGCGGTACTAAGAGGAAAATTCACTGCATGGAGCGCATTCCAGAAAAGAATGAAAAGTCAACAACTAAATGACCTAACATTACAGCTCAAAGTCTGAGAAAAAGAAGAACAGAATAACAGCAAAAGTAGTAGAAGACAGGAAATAATTAAAATCAGAGCTGAAATCAATGAAATTGAAATAAAAGAAACAATTCAAAAAATTGACAAAACAAAAAGTTGGTTCTTTGAGAAAGTAAACAAAATAGACAAACCCTCAGCCACACTAACAAAGCAGAGAAAACTCAAATACTAAAATTCGTGATGAAAAAGGAAATATCACAACAGACACCACTGAGATACAGAACATAAGAAGCTACTTTGAAAATCTGTATTCCAAAAAAATAGAAACTACCGAAGACATTGACAAATTTCTAGGTTCATATGCTCCTCCCAAACTGAACCAGGAGGACATACACAATTTAAACAGATCAATATCAAGCAATAAAATAGAAGAAGTCATTGAAAATCTACCATCCAAGAAAAGCCCAGGACCAGACGGTTTCTCAGCCGAGTTCTACAAGACCTTCAAAGAAGAATTCATTCCAATACTTCTCAAAGTATTCCAGGAAATAGAAAAGGAGGGTACACTACCAAACTCATTCTATGAAGCTAATATCACCCTCATACCCAAACCAGGAAAAGACACATCAAGGAAAGAAAATTTTAGACCAATATCCTTATGAATATAGATGCAAAGATCCTTAACAAAATATTGGCAAACTGTATCCGAAAACATATTAAGAAAATTGTGCACCACGATCAAGTGGGGTTCATCCCTGGAATGCAAGGATGGTTTAACACCTGTAAATCAATAAACGTAATCCATCATGTCAATAGACTTAAGGATAAGAATCATATGGTTATTTCAATTAACGCAGAAAAAGCGTTCAACAAAATACAACACCCCTTCATGTCAAAACACTAGAAAAAATAGGGATAGTAGGAATATACCTGAACATTGTAAAGGCTATTTATGCTAAGCCCATGGCCAACATCATTCTTAATGGAGAAAAAACTGAAACCATTCCCTTTAAAAATGGGAACAAGACAGGGATATCCTCTTTCACCACTTCTATTCAACACTGTCCTCAAAACTCTAGCCAGAGCAATTAGGCAGACCAAAGAAATTAAAGGGATATGAACAGGAAAAAGAGGAACTTAAGCTGTCACTATTTGTTGATGACATGATTCTATATTTAGAGGATCCAAAAACCTCCTCCAGAAAACTTCTAGACCTCATCAATGAATTTAGCAAAATAGCAGGCTATAAAATCAACACGCATAAATCTCAAAAGCATTTTTATATGCAAGTGACAAAACAGTTGAAAAGGAAATGAGGAAAACAACTCCATTTGCAATAGCCTCAAAAAAAAAAAAAAAAAAAAAAATACTTGGGAATCAATCTAACCAAAGAGGTAAAAGAACTCTACAATGAAAACTACAAAACATTGAAGAAAGAAATTGAGGAAGACCTTAGAAGATGGAAAGATCTCCCATGTTCTTGGATAGGCAGAATTAATATTGTCAAAATGGTCATAGTACCAAAAGTGCTATACAGATTCAATGCAATTCCAATTAAAATCCCAGTGATGTACCTTACAGAAATAGAGCAAGCAATCATGAAATTCATCTGGAAGAATAAGAAACCTAGAATAGCTAAAGCAATCCTCAGCAGAAAGAGCGAAGCAGGGGGTTATCGCAATACCATATCTTCAACTCTACTACAAAGCAATAGTAACAAAAACGGCATGGTATTGGTACCAAAATAGACAGGTAGATCAATGGTACAGAATAGAGGACACGGACACAAATCCAAATAAATACAATTTTCTCATACTAGACAAAGGTGCCAAAGATATGCAATGGAGAAAAGATAGCCTCTTCAACAAATGGTGCTGGGAAAACTGGAAATCCATATGCAACAGAATGAAACTAAATCCCTCTCTCTCACCCTGCACAAAACTCAACTCACAGTGGATCAAGGATCTTGAAATCAGACCAGACACCCTGCATCTTATAGAAGAAAAAGTAGGTCCAAATCTTCAACTTGTTGGCTTAGGATCAGACTTCCTTAACAGGACTCCCATAGCACAAGAAATAAAAGAAAAAAATCAATAACTGGGATAGATTCAAACTAAATAGCTTTCTCTCAGCAAAGGAAACTATCAGCAATGCGAAGAAAGAGCCTACAGAATGGGAGAAAATCTTTGCCACTCATACTTCAGATAGAGCACTAATTTCCAGAATCTATAAAGAACTCAAAAAACTCTACACCAAGAATACAAATAACCCAATCAACAAATGGGCTAAGGATATGAACAGACACATCACAGAAGATCTACAAGCAATCAACAAACATATGGAAAAATGTTCACCATCTTTAGTAATAAGAGAAACTACACTAAGATTTCATCTCACTCCAATCAGAATGGCGATTATCAAGAATACAAGCAACAATAGGTGTTGATGAGGATGTGGGGAAAAAGGTACACTCATACATTGCTGGTGGAGATGCAAATTAGTGCAGTCACTCTGGAAAGAGTGTGGAGATTCCTCAGAAAACTTGGATTGGACCCACCATTTGACCCAGCGATCCCACTCCTTGGCCTATACCCAAAGGACTTAAAATCAGCATGCTACAGAGTTGCAGCCACATCAATGTTCATAGCTGCTCAATTCACAATAGCCAGATTGTGGAACCAACCTAGATGTCCTTCAGTTGATGAATGGATAAAGAAACTGTGATACACACACACACACACACACACACACACACACACACAATGGAATATTACTCAGCTATAAAGAATAATAAAATTATGGCATTTGCAGGCAAATGGATGAAACTGGAGAATATTATGTCAAGTGAGATAAGCCAATCTCAAAAATCCAAAAGACAGATGAGCTCACTGATAAGCAGATGATGACACATAATGGGGGGTGGGAGGAGGGCAAGAATTGAGGATGGAGGGACTGTATAGAGGGAAAAGAGGGGTGGGAGGGAAGGAAAAAATAACAGAATGAATCAAACCTCATTACCCTATGTGAATGTATGATTATGCAAATGGTATGCTGTTAATCCATGTACAGAAACAACATGTATCCCATTTGTTTACAATAAAAATAAAGAAAATTAAAAAAAGACAACCAAAAATCCACAGGAAAAACCATAACTTCATAAACAAATTCAGCTAAGTTGCAGACTACAAAATCAACACATAAAAATCAGCTGCATTTCTACATACTAACAATGGCAAACCCAAAAAGGAAATTAAGAAACAATCCCATTTATAATAGCATCAAAAAGAATAAAATACCTTGGAATAAAATTAACCAAGATATCAAAAGATTTGTACACTGAAAACTACAAAATGTTACCGAAAGTAATTAGACAAAAAAAAAAATGGTAAGATATCCTGTGCTTATGGACTGGAAAACCTAATATAATTAAGTTGTCAATACTGCCCAAGGCAATTTACAGATGAATACATTCCCTATCAAACCCCCAATGATGCTTTTTACAGAAATAGAAAAAACTATCTAAAATTCATTGAAAATCTGACTAGCCAAAACAATCTGGAAAAAGAAGAGCAAACTTGGAAGTTTTAAACTTCTTTCAAAATTTAGTACAAATCTACAACAATCAAAACAGTGGAACTGGCAATATACACCAACAGACAAGAACACAGTGCTCACAAATAAATCCTTACACTTATGGTCAAATGATATTCCACAGGAATCCCAAAACTATTGAATGGAAGAAGAAGAGTCTCTTCAACAAATAGTGTTAGGGAAACTAGATATCCAATGCAAAATAATGAAGTTAGACCCTTATACTCTCCATTAAAAAAGATCACTCAAAATGGATCAAAGACCCCAGTACCAAAAGTCAAGGACCTAAAAGAACTAAAACTATTAAACTTGGATCAAAGACCCCAGTACCAAAAGTCAAGGACCTAAAAGAACTAAAACTATTAAACTCTTAACACACACAGGGGACCATTTCACCTCTCTCTCTCTCTGCTCCCTCTCTCTCACACACACACTCACACGACACAAAGATACGTGCCCCTAAAAATCTCATGTCATTATTCAGATAGAATAAGAATGTAAACATAGATCATTTTTTACCTCAGAGAGTAGAGAGCAAAAGAAAGAAAAATTAATATGGAACTAAAAATGATAAATGCATCTTACTCAAATGTTTCAAAAAATACAGGGGTGATTAGAAAAAAGTTTGGGTAAATTCTTAAGGCAAGAGCTGACTTGCATTTAACTAGTGAAAACTATTCAAGTACTACATATAAATATCAATGTCAAGTATTAATAATTTATGCTAGCACTTGAAAAAAACAATATATAATCAACTGAAAAATTGTAAAATGTTTTCAAAAAGCAAAATGACCAAATGAAATTTTTAAAAATTGTTTTTCTACTATTTTAGTTCTTAACCTCCATGAACTTTCCATGGATTAAAGTATTACAAATGAAAACTAAACTCATAGCATCAGCTTATCAAAATATTAATATCTTAGATGGAAATCATTGTCTTTCTTAAGTTTTTAGCCAACTGATGACAAACTCCCCCTTTCCTCTGGATCTTCTAACAACTTTGAGCAACAGTGTACTTGTTCAATGACCTCACAGATGATTCTCAAGACCTACCTAAAATACATACCAAACAATCTTTGCAAAGGTGTAATAAGATCAGGATTCTAAATCAAAATGATCCTGATTAATTTATACAGATAAGGAATCATCTGTGGAAACATTCTTCCTCTAAGTCATTTCCAGTAACACTGTCCTAAATGTTGCCTGAAAATTCTTCCATGACACCTACCAATAATTCATTCAAACCCACAGATCTTATTTTCAGGGTTTTTAGAAACAGAAAAAACCTACTATTTCTTTTTTTAAGGTTAGACTAAAGCTGCAATGTACCAATAATTAAAATGCTCCTATGTGTTCCCTTTTATTTAGCATGCAATCTCGTATCTTCCAGGTATTTGTTAAATATCATCTTCTTTCTCTAAGATAATGCTTTCTCCCATAATCATTTGCCTATTTTGACCTCTGTGAATGCAGGGCATGAAAAACATACTACTAGATAGTTTGATGCTACTGCCTTGATTTCTAACAAGATATTCACAGTAAATATCACTACTTTTATACCATTAATGCAAATATCAAAGGCTCATATCGCATTTGCTATTATTATGAGTACAGTTTTAACCTTAGGGAAAAATGCATCAGGGGTCCATGGACCACACTTTGAAAACCACTGGTTTACATATACAAAAAAGTCTCTAAGAAACAAGAGTTGAGCATAAACAACTGGTCCTAAATTCATAACTAAATACCTTAAATTTGCTTCTAAGAATTGCTCAAGTAGCTTTTTGTTTCCAAGGGAAGGGGGAAAAAAACACTCAGTGAAAATCCATAGTGTAAAGGATTAACAGCGTCAAAGACCTGGCCCTTGTTCAACCTCTGGGAGGTAACACCTAAGCCCTTAGAAAATTCTGTTTGATAAAGAGCGTCTTTGTTTACCTGGTGACGTTGGTCTACACGCCAGAGTGTCTAACAGTATGATTTATGGTGGGTTTAGGCCATGCACTATCAGTGCATGATCTCTGGAGGAGAAGGAGATTGGCCATGATGGTGGTTGGCCATACCTATATGACTGATCCCCCAATAAAAACTCTAAACACCAAAGCCAGGTCAAAGTTCTTTGTTGGCAGCACTCTATGTGTTATCATACATTTACTGCTAGGAAAAATAAGCATGATCCACAGGACTTCACTGAGAGAGGACAATGGGAATTTTGTATCTGGAACTCTCCTGGACCCTGCCCTATATACTTTAGTCACTGCCCTATATACTTTATGTGTATCATTTTGATATAATAAAATTTCACACCATGAATTCAACTGTTTTGCTGAGTTTTGTAAGTCCTGTCAAATTATTGAATGGTCCCAAGAACCTCCCAAATTGTACAAAGTTGGTCAGGATCAAACACCTCAGCCAATTCACCACCTACAAGTTTCTCTACGCAAGACATTCAGTTTTGTCCAAGGTTAAAAACTGGCACGTGGGTATAAGTGCATGCGCATATGCACACAGTATTCATGCATCCAGACTGCACTGCCAAATTCTGCATTAACTAGTAGCCCTTTCTCTAAGCAGATTGTTTTAGACCAGGGTTTTTCAACCTTGGCAATATTGACATTTTAGACTAGATGATTCTTTGTTGTGGGGGACTGCCCCAGTCACAGCAGGATTTTAGCAGCATCTCTGGCTTCTACCCAAAAGAGGCCAGTAGCATCTTTCCCTTTTTTCCAGCTGTAACAAGTGAAAATGTTTCCAGACACTGCCAAAAACACCTGAGGAGCACCCTCCAACCAATTCTGGGAATTGCTGTTTTTGAGGATCATCTACGAAGTCTGACTCTGCCTTTTTATTTTAATAACAAAAGAACAAACTCATGGCTGGGGTTGTAGCTCAGTGGTAGAGCACTTGTGTGAGGCACTGGGTTTGATTCTCAGCACCACATAAATAAAATAAAGATATTGTGTCCATTTACAACTAAAATAATTAATTAAAAAAATAACAAACTCATTTTTAGTTACATCTTCCCACCTTTGTTAAATTTAATTATTTGATGAAAAGTGACTATATATTTGGAGTCCTACCAGGAAACAATATTTGGATAACAGTACTGAACTAAACTCTTCCTTCTAGGAAGCTCAGTCAGGTTACTATTTCAAGAGTAGGGAAAAATCTCTTAACAATTATTTTTCAGTAAGGACACAATATGTATCTTCTGTATCTTATACACAGCACTGTATGCCACAGAGTGAAGACAGTTTCCTTAACCTTCATAAAATTAACAAAGTGTAACAAAATAACCCAAGGTACTTTTAAAAAGTATAGATGCCATATCCTATCTCAGACACACCTAATCAGTACTTCTTACTCAGCAATTATTTGACTGTCTACTGTATGTAAAGCATTGCTACAGGTGATAGGAACACAGCTGGGCCCTGCTCTTTAACAGCTCACATTCGAGTAGAGGAAGACAGACCATAAGAATGTAGACAAATAAATATGACCACTACAGATAGTGCTATCAGGAAACAACACAGAATTATGGAACCAATCTCCTACATTCTCAACACTTAAAAAAAAATCTTAAAAGTACTGAATGTGAGTGGGACATGGTAACACATGCCTGTAAATCTCAGCAACTCAAGAGGCCAAGGAAAGAGGATCACAAATTCAAAGTCAGTCTCAGCAACTTAGCAAGGTTCTGTCTCAAAAATAAAAAATAAAAAGGAATGGGGATGTGGCTCAGTCTTTTAAGAGTCCCTAGGTTCAATTCCCAGTACTATAAACAGAAACATTTGTTTATGTATGTACATACAGTGGTAGGTGAAAATGTTATTTTGCATTTTACTACTCAGAAAAGCCCAGGACAGAATTATGTACCTAAATTCAAAATTCCTTGTTATGTGTTTGATGCTAGGCAAAAATGTGACCTCTAATCCTTTGGTAAGTTTTAAGCTCAAGATTAAATAAAGTAGGACTAGGGATATAGCTCAGTTGGTACAGTGCAGGCCTCACATTCACAAGGCCCTGGGTTCAATCCCCAGCACCACACACACACATACACACACACACAAAACACGAAACAGGTAAACTTCCTATCAGTTTCAAATCTAACTTCTAGTATTTCAATGAAAACACTGTGCTAAACTCTTGAAAACTGGAGAATTTAATGACTTTAAGAATAAGGATAGGGATTGGGGTTGTGGCTCAGTGGTAGAGTGCATGCCTAGCACATGTGGGGCACTGGGCTCATCCTCAGCGCCACATAAAAACAAACGAACAAATAAAGGTATTGTGTCAATCTACAACTAAAAAAATATATTAAAAGAATAAGGATAAAAACATCTCTGCATTCAAAAAGGCAACCGAGTGTAGTCCCCAAACAAGGTCTTCTGCAGGAGTCACTCAAAGGAAAAAACAAAACAAAACAAAAACCCATTGACCAGAACTGTTTGCAACAAAATCTGCCAAGACTGGAAAAAGTCATTTTACACTTTTTTTTTTTAAAGTCATTTACCCTTTCATTTACACTTTTCAAGAACTGGCAGCAAAACCAGGAATCAATAAATTTTCCGTTCTTCAATTTTTCCTTAGAAGCAAAAATAAAGTCTTTTATAGATCCTTTCTATGGTTAAAAATAAAAACAACTTGTGAGAACCAAGTGAGTAAGAAAATGATCAAACACTTTCTTATGATGCTAAAACTACTAAAAGGTACTACTGACACATGCCTAAGCACTCCTTTGAGACTGACCATGCCAGAGGATATTTTTCTGATCTTTCAATACACACAACCCATTCATATACACATACAGTAAGCAATCTGTTCACCTATTACAGCAGTTTCCAAACTGCTGTTTCACAAACCTCACAGAAGACTATCATGATTCCCACCCTACAGCATTCTCCACAACCCTGTGAATATTTTAAGCCTGCAAAAAATAGCTACTTAGATATAAACAGTTTGTGATTGCTTAAAAGAATAAAGAAATGACAGAGAAAAAGGCAGATTCACCTTCTTAGAGTCTGTGGTTTGTCGCCGCTGTTTCTAAATGAGCCTTCAGGATCTAATCTTTGCAAAGTCCTTTCCTTAAGGCTCAAATTTGATGACAGAATTCTGTATAAACTTTCCAGTTGTTGCTGTAAGAATTGTATAAAACTTTCCAGTTCTTGCTGTTGTTCTCACAGCTGTAAGAATAAAGGTGAAATTCTACAGCTTAGAACTTTATAGATAGTTCAGGAATTAGCCCGTACATACTTTTCCTCCAGACTCACCTTGGCCATACTTCTCAATCCTCACTCAATTAATATTATGCATAAGATCATAAGATATATATGATCCCCAAAAGAGAAGATGGGAGGAAGGCTAACTCTAACATATTCTTCAGAGGATAAATATTAAAGTCAAGTACTAAAGGAAATTCTTTTGGATTAAAGAATGATACCAGACAGTAAATTAAAATCCATATGAAGAAAAAAAAGAAATGGAAAAGGTAATTACAGATAAAAGTGATTTAAAAGGTAGCTGCATGAAACCATAAAAATTATATCATTAGGTTTATCATATAGAATATAATACATATGACAATCATAGCACAAAAAAGGAAAGAAGGGAATGGAGCCACATTAAAGAAATGACACCAGATGATAACCTGAATCCACAAGAAATAGTAACTATCTAAGTTAATAAGACTATACATTTTGTTCTCCTATTCTTTAAAATGACAAATAATGTACAAAGCAATAATTAAGACAATCTCAATGGATTTAGTACATAAACACTATATCGAAGTAGCTGAAGCATTATTAGTATTAGTAATAATCAGTTACATGCTATAATCCATAAAGCAAAAACTAAGAAAAATGGAAGTTTTCTATAAACCAAAGAAATTAAAATAATAAAACAGAAAAATACAAAAATTTATATGACAGAGAAAAAAAGGAGATATACAGAAAAACTATAGCAAACCACAGACACAGATCCAACCATTTCAAAAGTAATATTAAATACAAAAGAATTAAACACTCCATTATTAAAAAAAAACATTGCTGGACTGCATTTTAAAAAGCAATACTCAGTTATATGCTGCCAAGAGATACTTCAGATTCAAATACACAAACAGGTCAAAAGGATGGAAAAAGATTTATCATGTAAACAATAACCATAAAAGAGATGGACTGCTATACTAGTATCTCACAAAATAGACTTTAAGTAAAAAAAAAGTCATATCAAAGTATAAAGTATTAAAGATATAACAAATGCAATAAAGTTACTTAATAGTCCCAAAATAGGGGAAACAAAAACATGACAGAATGAAGGGTGAAACTGGCAATTTATAACAATAGGTAGACTTCAATATCTCATCCTCGATAATGTATAAACGAGTAAGCAGGAAATTAGCAAGGATACTGAAGATTTGAGCAACAATATTAACCAACCTGACCTGACACCTACAGAAGATTCTATTCAAGAACAGAGAATACATTCTTCTCAAGTGTACAAATATACAGGGAACATTCTCCAGGATAGACCATATATATTATGGTCATGAAATAAGTCTCAAATTTAAAAGAAATAAAGTGATACAGTAATGTTCTTCAATCACTATATCAGTACATTAGAAAACAACAAAAAGAAATTTTGAAAATTCACAAATATTTAGGAATTGAAACAGTTCTAAATATGGGAAAAAGATGACAACACAAGATAACTTAGAATATATTTTTAGCTAAATGAAAATGAAAATAAAACAAAAACTTATATAGGATAGAGTTAAGAGTTTTTAGAGAGAAAGTCTGAGCTGTACACACTAATATTAAAAATGAAAATCTCAAGTTTCTGACACAAGAAATTAGAAAAAGTACAAACTAAACCTAAAGAAAGCAGAATTAAAGAAATAATAAATAGTAGAAGAGGAATCAAAAGCTGAATCTTTGAAAAGTCCAACAAAACTGACAAACCTTTAGATTACAAATCACCAAATTCAGGAATGAAAGCGAGGACATCGCTTCAAAACAGGAAAATTAAAAGGATTACAATGCACAATTTTAGGCCAACCAACGTAAACAGATAAAATGAGCAAATTCCTAGAAAAACAAATTACTGAAACTGATTCAAGAGGAGACAAAAAATCTGAACAGACCTATACCAAGTAAAGGAACTGAATTAGTAATTAAAATCTTCCCAGAAAATGACTGACCACAGAGTTTCACTGGTGAATTTCACCAAACAAAGAAATAAAAATCAATCCTTTCCAAACTCATATAGATACTTAAATACGAGAAAATACTTCCCAAATTCATATTGTGAGGCCAGCAATACTCTTTTAGAAATAAAAAAATCAAGACAAAGACATCTAAGAATGGAGATATAAAAATCTTCAACAAAATAATAGCAAACCAAGCCCAGTGACATACAATAGGGCATATACAGTTAAGTATTAAAACATCTGAAACATAAATTTATCATATGGCCAATCTTACTCCTAGAAATCTTCCCAAGATAAATTAAAAATTGTCTTCACAAAGATTTATGTGAATATTCATAGCAATGTTATTCATAATTGCCAAAAATGGGAAGTAATTCAAATTTCATCCACTTGGAAATGGATAATGTGTGGTATATTCACGGAATACTATTCAGCAATGAAGAACTAATACACATTAAACAACATGAATGAAATCCAAAATCATTCATACAAAATAGAAAAAAAAGACAAAAAGGATCACATATCTTATGACTCTATTTATATGAAATGTTCATAAAAAGTACCTTGATAGATTACTAATCAGTAGTTGCCTGAGGCTTGAAGTGAGATCAGGAGTGTTTATAAAATGGGTACAAGGAATTTTTTTTGGAGTGATGGAAATGTTCTAAAATTTAACAGTTGAATTATACAATAAAAACTACTGGTCTAATCAATCACCAGCTCCCTTAACCCAACTTGAAAAGTTGATGGGCTATTCAGGATCTTAAGTTGTAGACAAAACAATCGAAAACAACTGTAGTTGAAGAGTACTAAGTTGGGCAAAAGAAATGATTTTTAGACATGGAGGTTAGATGCACAAGGTGAAGTCAATGAAAACTATATATAAACTTAGCACATTTTAGAATCAATGTGGTTCAAAAAGAAAGCTTTCTGGGTCAGATGTGCTCAATCTGAGTACTAGAATCTTAATAGGTGGTGTTCATCTAGACAATAATAGGTAACAATATGTGGGGTCAGAGAGGACAATGCAAAAGAATAAATAAAAATTAGAGAGAAATAATACCTCTAAGTTTCAGTTCAGGACAGAATTAGAAGTACACCAGAAGTGTAGCTTGAAAAATTTCTTTGAGTCAAAAAGAAGAAAAAAGAAGGCTGTGGTGTAGCTCAGTGGTAGAGGGTGTGCTTGCATTCACAAGGCACTGGATTCAATATTCAGCAACAATGACAATAAGAGCAGAAAACAAAGTACACAGATAAGTAAATGATTTGCAATAAAGAAGATCAATAGAAAGCTTACATGAATAGTAGACTTCTTTTCACTTAGTAAATTAGGTAGCCAGAAACTGAAAAGAATGGGCGATGGAGGTGAAGGGGAGATGACTAAAGGTATTTTTAAGTTTGGGCCAAAAGGACTTAAGGGAGAGAGGCTGAAGTGAGAAGGCAGAAATAAAGCTAAAAGGTAGGTAAAGGTGGGGTGACAGTTGAAGGGAACGGGAATGAGTGTTGAAGAAAGCAAAATAAAAAACAAAGCTACAGAATAATTGATATGAAGGGCTGCAAAAGTATGAGTTGGGATACACCCAAATTGGCCAGATGGAAATGAGAATGAAGCAGGAGATGGATAACCATACGTATCATACCTCTTGAGTCTAGACTGAGGGCAAGAAAGTGTCAGTCAACATCTAGTAATCAAAGTAGACAGCTCACCCACATAAAATCTTAAACACATCAATAATAGCTATCCACACTTCAGAAAACATTACTATAGGGGCTAAGGTTGAGGCACTGGGTTCAATTCTCAGCACCGCATATATATAGGTCCACTGACAATTAAAAAAGTAAAATTAAAAAAAAATTACTATAAACAAATCAGGAAATCAAGGTTTCTAAAAAGTCATATGTGGCCAAGTAGGTTCCAAAACAGCAAGGCTCAGGTTCACTGTGGCTGAAGTGGAGAACCGACAATGAAAGAATCTGTGGTCAGGGAAAAGAAATTCCAACTTCAAAACTATGGCTCCAAAGAGCAAAGGAAAAAGAAAGGAGATTTAGAGTTCATATAACTTAAAATCTGGAAAACTCAGAAAGTAGAATATTGATAGAAATGGCAAAAAAAATGATTCGGGACACTTTTCCATGTTTTTCATTTGTGCATGATAATTATGCATAATGGTGGGATTCGGTTACATATTTGTACAAGAACACAATTAAGCAATATAATTTGGCCAATGTCATTCCCCAGTATTTCTCCTTTTCCCTCTCCCTGGTTCCTTTCATCTACTCTACTGAGCTCCCTTACATTTTCATAAGATCCCCCATACCTTTTTTTTCCCCATTTTTCATCTTTTGCTTCCACATAGGAGAGAAAACATACAATCCTTGACCTTCTGCAGTATATACATCCTGTATTTTATTTGACCCTCTTGACAAACTTCTCAATTTGGAAACAGTCCAACCAGGTTTCTCTCATTGTCCCTGCTATAGCATCAAATGAGAATATCTGAAATAAAGATTACAGCTTCTTGGCTTATTTACTGAAGTCTCTTAATTCTAGACATCTCTATTTGAATCACTCAAGCTCTCAAAGACATATTAGTTTTCTAACTACCTCCCTATACCTTGGCTTAGGTTACTTATCACACCTACTTGACAGTACTACACTTGCTCTTCTGGTCTATTCACTCAGTTTCAATTTCACTGCTCACCCTAATGTTGCAGTTTGTTTGACATTCCATAAGTCAGTTATTTGTTAACACCCAAGTCCAAATAACTCCTGGAACACACCTATTTCTCCAAGATGTGGTGATTACCTGCCTGCTAACATTTCTCATCTCACTCTTGGCACAATTCAGTTTAATATTATGGAACTGTACATTGCCTAGCCTATCAAAAAATGGGGAAATACCTCACCATTCAGAAAGCTATTCAATTACAGAAACTTACCTACACATCTCCACACAACACACACCACATACACTGATTAAGAACATAAAACCAAAGATAATAAGTAGGTCCTTCCTTTCACTATTATCTAAACCAAAATTTCCCTGAAATGTTAAGAGGAGAAAAGGAAATGCGAATAAGATACTTCACTTAAAAAGAAAAACAAAGAAACGAAAAAACTTTAGTTAACTGCAGGAAAACTTTAACAATAAAATTTGCATCAAGACTAAGATTTGTAGTGTTTGAGTCTTTTTTTTGTGATAGAGATAAGAAAAAGCGCATGCTCAATCAAAATATCCCCATGTAACAAAAAATTGTCAAAAAATGTACTTATATATCTAAAAGGCTATTTTATTTAGGATATGTATGGCTGCAGTCCACCAATACTACAAGAAAAACATTAGTATGATAAACAAGGAACCCTCCTGACTTCACCCTTGGGTTCAATTAGCCACTTCTACTTTGATGCCCCAAAGCACAGATAAAATAATTGCCCTTATCTAACTCCCTCTTATTCCACACTAAGAGGTAGAGATCTTGTTTTAAACATAGATGTATCTCCAGTATCAAGGCTCAATAGGTAGTAGACATGTAAATATTTTTAATCAGCATGTTAATTATAGGGTTGGGGTTGTGACTCAAGGGTAGAGCACTTGCCTAGCATGTGTGAGGCACTAGGTTCAATTCTTGGCATGGCATATAATTAAATAAATAAAAATAAAGGTCTATTGACAACTAAATTTAAAAAAAATGTTAATTATAACCATTTCTATTAAAATTAGACCAAACAAAACACAATATATGGAAGGTCTAAAGTCAACAGCTTAAGACTATATACCAATGAGCTTAAAAACAAAATTAGAACAAAAGGTAACCAAGGGCAATGATTCCCAATTCTGATCCTTGAATAATAATCTAAGGAAATGCACTGATTAAAATAACAGCAGATATTGTAACAGATAAATCCCCAAATTATGATATAACAACAGGTTATTTCATGCTTACACGAAGTTCAAATATCCATGTTAATGATCACCTAAAGACCTGAGGAGGCAGGTGATGAACCAGACTGACAGTAATATAGTGCCTTCACTCATCATTTCCAGAGCAATAAGCAGTTAAGACAGAGAATTTACTCAAGGTTGGTTTGTATTTGCCAGGGTTAAAGTAACACTCAACACTTTTGCTTACTTTCCTATGGCCAGATCTCAATTACATGGCCACCTCCAAATCCAAGAAGGGCTAGTAAATTTAAGTTAGTTTGGGGCACAGGAGAAAAGAAAACAAGCTTGGCAAAGAGCAAACTGATCTTTATGACAGAAGATTTTAAAATACAAAGTCTAGAGCATTACCCAGGATGATCCTCATTCAGCAGGTCTAATTGGATCCGAAGAATCTATATTTAAGCTTGCCAATTGATTCTGATGTGTGCCAAATTGGGAAATAGTGACTTAGGAAGTAAAGAACATTGGGTAAATAGGGAAAACATTTTCACAGAAGAGCTTAAAACAATGTACTGGAATAAAAGGAAAACTAAAAAGTGGTGGAAACATAATCAAACCTTCAAGTTTCAAAGAATACAAGTACAACTTGAGAATTCTTTCCCCCTTTGGCCTGTGACATCAGTCTCTCAAGGCTTTCTTCCTATCTCTAATAGCACTCAATATACTTCATCTACTCATTCCTTATTCTCTATTATATTCTCCTAGGCCATGAACTCTTCCCATTCCCTCAGCGAACTCATTCGCTTCAATCACCACCTAAAATACTCTTATCTGAGTCCGGTCTCACATTTAACTGCCCACCATAACCATATTTCTCCTTTTAGATGTTCCACAAGGACCTCAAAAGTTCCAAAATCAAATTCAATTTCCCTTCAAACCACCTCCTTCTCTAGCAATGACCTATCCACTTAGGTCCCCTATTCAAAACCCTAGGAGTCACTGAAGACTCTCATTCTTCTCCTTCAGTCCCTATAATCCAGTTGGCAAGTCCTATCAATTTTACTTTCTAAATATTTCTAGAATCTTTCCCAGCTGCCAGTGTCTTAGATCAAACCTGTTTTCAAATGGATTTAACTTCCCACTAGTTCCCCTGCTTCCAGTTTCACCCTCAACATATTGATTCATAGTCTATATTACCTCTTGTACATAATTTATTCAAAATACAAATCTTATACTGTTTTCCTGCTTTGGATTTTTCAGTGGTTCATCACTGCTTTCAGAATAAAGTTCCATCTCCTTAGAGCTCAGGATTTTCATGATCTGGCCTCTATCTCCAACATGGTAATTTCTTGACACACCAAGTGCTCTGCACCACAATCCTAATTATTCCTTGACAATTCTTCATTCCTTTGGAGTCTGGTATAGCACCTGATACACAATAAAATCAGAATCAAATGAATGCATAAACAGTCATGTTAAATTTGGGGTGGTGACAAACATGTAGCTAACTGAAATTATTAAATAGGCAAATGTCAGAGAGATTTGAGCCTAATTAAAAACTCAAAATTAACACTGGGGACTTGCCACTGAAGAAATAATATTTGGAAGTCTTGATAATGGAAAAATTCTGTCAGTAATGTGATCTGGTTGAAACCAGGAGATTGTTCCTTCCTCAGCTTTCATTTTATTAAATTTGCTACAATGCACAAGATGGGAAACTGATTTAATATCCATGTTTAAGAATTTACCTATCAAAAACTAGGAATAAAAGAAAATTTATTCAACCTAATAAAAGTCATCTACAAAAAACTCACAACATCATACTTAGAGAAGACAGACAGAAGATCATGACGGAGACACAGATGTTCAACTCTCCACCATTTCTAACATTATTCTGGAGGTTCTAGTTAGGGCAAGTAAACAAGAAGAAATACAAAGCATAGAGATCAGAAAAAAAGAAGTAAAATCATCTCTCTAGTTACAGATGATAAACTCTATATATTTAAAAGTCTCAAGTATCCTCTAAAATTCATTTGTACTAACAAAAGAGCTCAACAAGTTGCAAGATACAAGAGCAATATATAAATGAATTGCATTTCTATACATTAGCAATAAATATTCTGAAAATTTTTTAAATTTCCAATAAGCATAAAAAACTCAGCCACTGGTCTAACAGAAAGTTCAAAACTTATAACCTAGAAACTACAAGATCACTGAAAAATTTCAAAGAATTTTAATAAATGGAAAGCATCCCATGTTCACAGACTGAAAAAGACATAATAAGACAACAATATTTTCCAAACTGATCTACAGATTAAACACAATACCTGTCAAAATTCCAACTGTCTTTCTGGCAGAAACTGACAAGCAGGTGCTAAATTTAATGTGGGAATTTTAATTAAGTGACCCATAAAAGCCAAAATCTTGAAAAACAAAGGACAAAGTTAGAGGACTCACACTTTTCAATTTCAAGTTTATTGCAAAGTTAACAGTAATCAAGTTAGTGTGGTACTGGCATACAGACATGTAGATCAATGGAATAGAATTAAGAGTCCAGAAATAAACTCTTACATTTAGAGTCAAATGATTTATGATTTTTAAAAAGCCAACGTAATCCAATGGGGAAAAGAACTGTCTCTTCAACAAATGATACAAGGACAACTGAGTACATGCAAAAAAAAAAAAAAAAAAAAACGATGAGGTTGAACTCCTACCTCATCACATATACATAACTCAACAGGGATCACAGATCTAATTATTTATTTAGAGACATCGCTAAATTTTTGTATTAATTTATTTGGGTTATAATAATGACCACAAATTTGGTGGCTTAAAATAGAAATGTACTCTTTCATAGTCTTAGAGGGTTGGAGTCTGAAATCAAAGTGTACTCTGGGAAAAATCCTTCCTTGCCTTTTCCAGCTTCTGGTGGCTCTAGGCTTTTGAAGGCTTGAGACTGCAAGAGTGATCTCCACCTGCATCTCCACATTTCTTTCTTCTCTATATTTGTGTCTATCTTTTCATTTTCTGTTGCCTGTAAGGACATGCACCAACTGGATTCAGGGTCCAACCCAAACCAGGATGATCTCATCTCAAGATGCCTTACCTGAACTATATCTGCAAAGACCATTTTTACAAATAGGATCACACAGGTTCCAGCAGTCAGAACTTGGGGGTACCATCCAGGAGATTACTACTTTCCAACCCACTGTACTCTTAGAAGAAAACACAGGTGTAGATCTTCATGACTTTGAATTAAAAGTGATTTTTTAGATATAACAGCATAGGCAACCAAAGGAAATAAATTGAACTTCACCACATTAAAATTTCCAGTCAAGAAAGTGGGGGCTGGGGAGATAGCTCAGCTGGTAGAGTGCTTGCCTCGCAAGCACAAGGCCCTGAGTTCGATCCCCAGTACCGCAAAAAAAAAAAAAAAAAAAAAAAAAAAAGAAAGTGGAAAGACAACTCATACAATGGGAGAAAAATTTGGCAAATCATACATCTGTTAAGGTAATTGTATCTAATATCTAGAGACCACCTACAACTCAATAATCATGACTTGTGAAACATGTACTTGGTCCTCTGTTTCCTGACACATAGTTTCGAAAACCCTTGCAATCTTTGGGGGTGATAAGAATGTATTTTTATGCTAGTGAGATGACTGGTGTCTGATGACCTCTAGACATTAGTTTCAGAATGGTGGCTGCTCACAAGAAAGGTCATGGCATAATTAAGAGGTCTAGGACTTTCGTCTTCACCTATCAACTTTTAAAGTTGACTTGATCATAAATAGCCAATGATTTAATCAACCACACCCATGCAATGAAGCTTCCATAAAAAACCAAAAGAACTGGGTTCAGAGGGTTTCCATGACTGTACACATGGAGGTTCCCAGAGGAATGGAATACTCACAGAGGGCCTGAAAAGCCATGTCCTTTCTCCACACCTCCCACTATACATTTCTTCCATCTGGCTGTTCATCTGTATCCTATATTATATCTTTTATTAATAAAATAGTAACAAGTTATTTCCCTGAGTTATTCTAACAAACTAACCAAATCCAAGGAGATCATGGAGCCCCAATTTATAGCCTGTCAGTCAGAAACAAATACAACAACCTGAAGCTTGCAACTGACATCTGAAGTGAGGGCAATCTTGTAGAAGTGAGCCCTTGACCTATGAGGATCTGACACTATCTGCAGGTAGACAGTATCACAACTGAATTGAATTAGAAGTCACACAACTGGTGTCCACTGGAGAATCTACTAAAGAATTGACTGCTTGGTGTATGTGGGAAAACAAAAATATGATACAACAGGTCAGAAGTAGAACAAACTAGATTTTTCCCCCTGTATCTTCATAATAAAAAAACAAATAACCCCATGAAAATATAGGCAAAGGGTCTAAGTAGGCACTCCTCCAAAGAAGATAAACAAATGGCCAAAAAGCACAAGAGATGCTCAATATCATTAGCCATCAAGGAAAGGCAAATCAAAACTGTACTAAGATACCACTTTACACAAAAAATGGAAAGGCTATAATTTTAAAAGATGGGCAATAACAAGTGGTATCAAGGATGTGGAGAAACCGGAACCCTAATACACTTGCCACCAGGAATGTAAAATGGTGCCCTCACTCAAGAAAACAGAATGGTGGGTTCTAGAAAGTCTAAAGACAGAGTTATTATATTACTCAACTATTCCATTTCTAAGTATGTATCCCAGGGAAAGGAAAACTTTTGTCCACATAAACATTTTTATACAAATTATCATAGCAGTATTATTCACAGTATCCAAAAAGTATAAGTAACTTAAATATCCACCAATTAATGAGTAGATAAATAAAACGTGGTATTATCTATACAGTGGAATATTCATCAAGAAAAGAAAATAACTGATACCTGTTACAGTATGAATGAGTCTTAAAAATATGCTACACGAAACAGGCAAATCCACAGAGACAGAGTGGTAATTTTCTAGAATAGGGGAGGATAAAGGTTTGGAGAATAATGATTTAGGAGTAAGAGGCTTCATTTTGGCATGATAAAATTCAAGACTGATTATGGCAATACTTCTACAGCTCTGTGAATATACTAAATACTAACATATGCAATTTAAATTTATGAATTACATTTCAATAAAGCTGTCTAAAAAAGAAAAAGTCTATCAAACTCTTTAATCCAGAAATTGATGCAAAAGAAAAGGCTGTCTCTACAAACTAATTTATTCTTCCTTTAATATGTGGATTTTAAGTGGGGGTGATTTTTTACAAGAGAATAACAGGAAATTAAGTGTAGTGCTAACTGTGGTAACTTATTCAAGGCTTCTGAAACATGTATTTCTCTACCCAAATTCCTTTTTAAAAGTATTTTAATTGTCCTGTGCTACATGTTTTAACATTATCTGTGGAGATATAACTTTAAGTTTATAATAAATTTAGATGAATAAACACTTACCAAGTAAGAATTTGAACTTAAATATACTAGGCAAAAGTGACCTTTTCACTAAAGTTTGCTTCTTACATGTTGATGGTCTGTGGCAACTGTGTTAAGCAAGTCTATTGGCAAAAATTTTTCAAAACCTCAAATGATCATCAGCATTGTTTTGCAATGAAATATTTTAATTAAGGTATATAGACTTTTTTTAGACATAATGCTAAAACATAATTCACACTTAACAGACTAGGTGTGAACATAATTTAATTACACTGAGAAACCAAAAATTTGATGTGACTTGTTTTATTTAGCCACCTCATTTTACTGAGTAGTCTTGAGACTCAATCCACAGTATCTCTTAAGGTACACCTGGGTAAATAAATACTAAGCATGAAGGATGGGAATGGAAATTTAACTAAAGTATTTGAGAACTTTCATTATTTCAACTATATCTGTACACCATATCCCAGTAACAGTTCAAAATTTTATTGGTTTAAGTTACCTGGAGGTTTCATTATTTTTGCTTTATATTAGTAATGTGATTGATTTGATTTAAACTATCTATTGGAGACATTACCAAGATCAAGACTTAATTCTGAACTACTTTCTCCAGACAGAGCATTTTCCAAGGGCATCTCATCCCATCCCAGGCAGACAACACTGACTGAATATAAACTTTTAAATAAGATTAGAAGAACAAAGAGACAAGACAAAATGCTAGAAAACTTTATGCAAACCAAATCTAATTACGTGGACTATTTACTATTTTTTAATCACCATAACCAATGTTTAATTACATTTCAAAGTTTAATTTATCCTAGTAGAACTATGAAACAGGACACTCTAATTTTAATTTGTACAGATAAGTAAGTCATCAATACAGCTATTAGGAACCTTTCAAGATTCCCCCTGCTCAGTATTTAATGTTCTCAGTTTACACTAAAATAATTTGTGTATGTTCTAAACCATAGCAGCGGTTACCTCACTGTTCTTGGGTGTCCCTGTTTGTCTTTTGTAATCTACCCTTTTAAAACCTGTAGTGGTTATTTAACTTTTGGGGGTCATGGAACCCTTTGAGGACCTAATAAAACCATAAGCCCTCTTCAGAAAAGTGTATTATATGCACATTATTGCTGAAACCCTCACAGGCCGTATTTAAGAAGGCCGAGCTATTACTTCCCATCACCAAATTCCCTACCTCATATTCAAAGTACTTCACAATGTACTGTGTTGACTAAGATAATCTAACTCCTATCCTTTTCCTTTGTTTAATTATTTATTCATTTTTTTTTTACAGACTGCATTTTGATTCATTGTACACAAATGGGGTACATCACTTTGTTTCTATGGATGTACACAATGTAGATTCATACCATTTGTGTAATCATACATGTAAACAAGGTAATGATATCTGTCTCATTCCACCATTTTTCATACCCTTCTCCCTCTCATTCCCATCCTTTTCAATTACACCAGTCAGGACTATCTCCTCATTACCCCAAAATACTTGTACCATCCCCTTTCCTGGCTTACCTTGACAGTTCCCTCTTGTTGCTTTCAAGCACAACTGTTTGCTTTCAATATGGACGAATCCTTCTGGTGAACCTAAAATATTTCCCCCTTGCCACAAAGATTTCCCTCCCTACAACTGACCTTTCTGAATTCTAAAACATGTAATCTCCATTTCTTATGGAGCCCACCAGGTTGTAATCTGTATTATATAAACAAGATATCAAAAAAGTGAGGAAATAGTAGGCACGTTATGGTTTAGATATGAGGTGTCCCCCCAAAAAGCTCACGTGTGAAACAATGTAAGAAAATTTACAGGTGAAATGATTGGGTTATGAGCGCCTTAACATAATCAGTGTGTTAATCCACAAACTGGGTGGTTACTGTAGGTGGGTAGGGTGTGGCTGGAGGAGGTGGGGCATTGTGAGCATGCCTTTGGGGTGCATATTTTGTCCTGGTTGCACAGAGGTCTCTCACTCTGCCTCCTAGTGCCACTTCGTAAGCTGCATTCCTCTAACACACACCTCTGCCATGATGTTCTGTCTTACCTCAGACCTCAAGGAACAGAGTCAGTCATCTATGAATTGAGACCTCTGAAACCATGAGCTCCAAATAAACTTTTCTTCTTCTAAAATTGTTCTCGTCAGGTCTTTTGGTCATAGCAGTGAAAAAACAGACTAAAACAAGGCACTTACTTTTGAACTGTTTATTCATCAACATTTCAAATAACAGGCTTCATGTTTTCCTTCAACCTCGACAAATCTTTACATCTGAAGCATCTCCCACACCCTATATTTATGTGTGTCTTTCTCCTCTTCTAGCCACAAGAACCCCTACAGGCAGAGATGGTAGCTACTTTTTCCTTAGCTCCTGCATAGTCCCCAGCACAAAGTAGGAGGAATATGATATGCTTAAATAGGTGGGCATCCGTATTCTTCAAGCGTTTCAAGCATTCTATAAATCCAGTAAGATTTCTCAAGGGTTCTCTCTCTCTCTCTCCCCTTACTGAAAGGTCAAACAAGGCTCCACTCTTAGTAGGTACCTGATCATGTGAAAACTTTTTACTATTCAAAATAGTCCTTAAGTTATTCTCACCCATTCAACACTTACTGATATATGTCAACCCTATTCAAAACAAAAACACCTTCAACATATCAAGAATCCTCACATAATAACAATCTAGAAGGGAACACACAAAGATGGCTGCTACAAAAAAATAATTCAAATGAAAGACAAATTGCATAATCTCACTTATGCGAAAGCTTAAAAAGTTGATTTCATTAGAGAGAACAGTGGTTACTAGAGGCTGGTAGGCAAAGGAGGTGACAGGGGATGGTTAACAGGTACAGGGGTTCAGTTCGAGAGCAGAAATAATTCCTAAGGTTCTGTAACAGTATGGTAAGGTTGACAACAATAAATCATTTATTTTTATAGCAAAATGAAATATACAACCATACATTTCTACAAACAATAAGAGGATTTTGAATTCTCACAACACAAGAAAATGATTAAGTATTTAAGGTGAATGAAGGCTACACAACCACCCTGATATAATCATTATACACTGCACGACATACCAAAATATTGCACTGTATCTCCAAAAACATGTAAATTATGCACATCGATGTTTATAGCAACTCAATTCACAATAGCTAAACTATGGAACCAATCTAGGTGCCCTTCAAAAGATGAATAGAAAAAGAAAATGTGATATATATATATACACACATACACACACACAATGGAATACTATACAGTTTTAAAGAAGAATGAAATTATGGCATTTGCTGGTAAATGGATGAAATTGGAGAATAACAAGCTAAGCAAACTAAGCCAAACCCAAAAAACCAAAGGTTGAATGTTTTCTCTGATATGCCAACGTTAATTCACCATGGGGGGGGGGGCGGCGGGCGCTAGGGAAGAATAGAGTGACTTTATATTTGGTAAAGGGGAGTAAAGGGAGAGGAAGGGGTATAGGCGTAATAAGGATAGTAGGGTGAAACAGACAGTATTACCTCATGTACATATATGACTGCAAGACCAATGTGATCCTACGATATGTACAATCAGAAAAATGAAAAACTACACTCTATTTACATATGATCTATCAAAAC
Source organism: Sciurus carolinensis (assembly GCF_902686445.1). Classification (NCBI taxonomy): domain Eukaryota; kingdom Metazoa; phylum Chordata; class Mammalia; order Rodentia; family Sciuridae; genus Sciurus; species Sciurus carolinensis. The sequence goes on along the minus strand of NC_062229.1, from coordinate 50,881,051 downwards.
GTATAAATGGATTCTATTGTCACATACAACTAATTAGAATAAAAAAATTAATCAAAAAATTTTAGTGGGGGAAAAATAAGATTTCAAGGAACCTGCTTACTACACACTAATAGACAAAAGAAAAAAAATCCAAACAAAAGCAACTATCCTTTAGTACTACTACAAAATTTAACTCCATTTAAAACAAATTGTGAAAACAGAAATAAATACTATCCGAGATTATATGTATACACTGGAAGTGAAAAGGCAAATACATGAAGATTTTTTAAATATAATTTTTCATTGTAGATGGACACAATATCTTTATTTTCTTATTTTTTATGTGGTACTGAGGATCAAACTCAGTGTGACCCACACTGAGCCACAACCCCAGCCCCCATGAAGATTTTTTTAAAAGAACTCTTTAAATATCATACAAAAGTTTATGAATGAGGCTGGGGGTGTAGCTCAGTGGTAGAAGGCTTGCTTAGCATACATAAGGTCCTGGGTTTAATTACACGCATTAAAAAAAAAAAAGAACAACAAAAAAAAATTCATGATCATTTTGCTATTTTATCTTTATGGGGGTTACCAGGGATTGAACCTAGGGGTGCTTAACCACTGAGCCACACCCCCAGTCCTTTTTATTTTTTATTTTGAGACAGGGTCTTGTTAAGTTGCTGAGGTTGGCTTTGAACTTGTGATCCTCCTGCTTCAGACTCCAGAGCCACTGGGATTACAGGAGGGCATAACCATGCCAGGCTTGCTATCTTAAACTGTTTTTATTTTTAACTTAATTTTTTTGATACTAGGGATTGAACCCAGTGCCTCATGCATCCTAAGCAAGTCTTACTTTACCACTGAGCTACATTCCCCAGCCCTGAAAACTGCTAATAGGAATCTTGTTTTGTAGTTTGTTTTCTCCAACTGATCTAAATTAGCAGTTACAAACTAGTTCTTACTGACCCCTTTTAAGGTGGGTTTTTTTTTTTTGGGGGGGGGGGGGGTGCTGGGAATCGAACCCAGGGTTTTGTGCTTACAAGGCAAGCACTCTACGGACTGAGCTACCTCCCCAACCCCCTGACCCCTTTTTAGAATCAGAGTATTAACTGCCATTGGTGGTTACCAACTTGCCAACATTCATAGACTTTGCCTAACAATTTAGATTATGGCGTCTTAAAAAAAAAAAAAAAAAAATGGAGTTCTAAAACTATTATACCTGCACAGCAACAAAGGCCTGGAGCAGAGCAGCAACTAACATACTTTATCCTATGGCCATCATTTCTACCACTCTCCATTTTCTTCTAAATACTAAAGCCAGTGTCAGTTGTCATTTAGTATCCCAGTTTGGGAGTTTGTGATCTCTAATCTAAACAAAGACCTTCTACCTTTCTTATGACTGCTGAAAAATTCAATGTAATCATGTATGATTAATTTTTACTAATTGAAAAGGTAAAAATCATGATAGTGACCCTATATTTGAATATTAATTCATGTTGTATAAACCAAAGTGAAATAATTCGGGGGAAAAAAAATCATGTTGTCTAACTCCTACAGACAGAAAACAACTTTCATTTTATTTACAATTAAAAATTATTTCCATCTACTGATAAACAGAATGTAATAATTACTTCTTATAATCATAATTACATGTCAGCACAAAATGAGAGAATGCTGTTTTCATTCAAATTATTGAATGGACATGAGAACTGCTTTATTTACTCATTTGTTTTATATTTAAGCCATCTAGAACCTTCCTAATACTTACATGAAGAAGGCCCTTACCCATTTATAGCTTCTATGTATTAGACCATACTTTACAAAACTGGAAGAAAACAAAATACAAGATGCATACTGAAACAGACCTAGAAAAGCAGATTCTACTACTTCCTACCTCAAATGTATATAAGGCTTTTGAGTCAGAAGCTATGTCAAGTACTTTTCAACTTTAAAATTCTCTGTACTTATCCAGATCTTCTCCTTTCCTCCAAATAAAGTAACTCATCTAGCTGAACTGCTTTTCCTGCAGATGGGAAAAATTAAGAGTATTTGCATTCCATATCACTTTTATTATCACTTTTAACAGCTAATAAACTATCAAAAAATAAGATGATGGCTAGAAACAGATATTCCCTTTAAACCAGGCAAAACAAACTCGTTCCTCAAAATCTTTCAAAAGGGAGACCAGATAGACCAATTATTTTGTAGGACAGAGATAAATCTCAATATTTCCTTCCAATCAGTCCATTTAATTAACTTGTCCAAGTATTCTCAAATTTATAGATTTTATTTTAAAGAACAGTATCACCACCAAAAATTAGTAGGTATCATGTAAAACGGGACTAGTATCACAACTGCTCTCCATATTTCCAATTCCTACTAAAGTGCAAAGATGCAACTCAACTTCATTTCCAACTGAAATCCTGGTTCTGTTTAAACCTTATGGCAAATAAAATAGGATGTCCTCCTAAATTCCTAATGCACACAATAATCTACAACACAAAATTTTTTTCAAAAGCGAAGGATTAGAAATAAAAATGAAAGCACCAAATCCTACTAAATTGGTAAAAGTTTGTGGAAAACCTACAACTACATTTGAGTTTCATTCTGTTAGGAGAATAATGTGCACTGACTATAAGGGAATTAGATATGGTTTATACTTTAACTGTGCTTTACCTGTTATTAACAGTGTTGTCTGATAAAACTTGTGAAAAATCCTGTGTTCTTTACCTGTGCTGTTCAATATAATAATCAACAGATTTTGTGGCTACTGAGCTTTTGAGATATGAATAGTATGACTATGGAACACAATTTATTTCTTAAATTTAACTTGCCACATGTGGTTAGTGGTTAATACTGTATATCCAATTTGAATACAATGTATAAACTTTAAACAGTTTTTCAAAATATCATGCCTTGATGTTATTAACGCCAGCTAAAGTTCTCCTGATAGGAAATGATACATAGGGCCAATCATCACTCTAACCATAAAATCACTTTGGAAGTGAGAATTCATGGTATTAATTGGATTGAGAATTTAAGGTACGCTATTTGCTAAGAGTCCCCCATTGTTTTTGTAAAAAGGGGTACTCACTTTTGAAACAGTTTCCCAATGCATGCAAGCTACTTTCCCTTCAAATCTGTTCAATATCTTCTGTTCAGAAAAACAAATGGCAAAAATAAGTTCTCGGCACTATTAAGTCCCCGTGACTCGGTAAATTTCACGTTAATATCTCATTTCCTTAAAAGTTAGATACAAATATCTGAAAACGTCTGCATCTCTTCCCAGGTTTTTAGGTGTTTGAATCTCTCAGGTATAGTTGCGATTTCATTCCTAGACACGAAGTATTTTTTCAGTTCCCAAGTGTCAGAGTCTCTGGTACTTCGGGTATTTGACCAGCTCTTCCTAAGTCAAGAAAAGTAACCAAGATGGTGCACAAAATGTCAAAAGAAAACAAGTCTGAGGACCTGCACACTTGAGCAACAACTAATCCCTAGCAGAATCAACCAGGCGTTTTTTGTTTTTTGGTCCCCACCACCTTTCCCGGAGAAAGTATGTGCCTCCAGCTATACCACGAAGCAAACAGGAGAGCAAGGTCGTGACCCCAGGTCACGGCCCGCCAGCACAGCTCCAGTCGGGCAGCGCAAAGCCACCTGTTAGGCCCGAGCCTCACCTGGCAGGAAAGAGGAGGCGCCTACCCGGCAGCGCGCCCGACGCGAGGGCGGCCAGCGCGGAACCCGCCCCTCTCAGCGCGGCGGCAGACCCTGGGCGGCACGTGGGCTTCCCCGGGCCCGAGCTACCCTGACAAGCAAGTCGCCCGCGGTCCCAGCCCGCAGCCTCGCGCCCGGCCCCGGCCCGGGACCCCGCTTCTCTCGCAGCAAGACCGCCAAGCGGGCGCCCTGGCGGCCCACACCGCTGGCCCGCCCTCTTTCCCTTCCTCCCCGAGCGGCGCGATCCCGCCCTGCCGCCCCTCACCTACCTGGTCGCGGAGTTTGAGAAACGCCATGGCGGTCGCCTCAGCGCCCACTCCAGCCTCCGCCCAGCCCACTGCTCCCGCCCCAGTAGCTTCGGCCGCTGCCTGATGCCGGCGGGTCGGCGACCGGCTGCGCTGAAGAGACCGCGGGCAGGGGGCGGCACCGCCTCCCCGGACACCGCCGCCGAGAGGTGAGGAGCTTCGCTGTCCCGCCTCCTCCTCTGAGGACTCCCCGCCCTCTTCCTTCCTTTCTTTCTCTCTCCCTGGGTTGCCTCCACACGCAGTCCCCGCCGCTGCCGCCTCCTCACGCCCCCTTCCCGAAATACCCTGGCAGCCCCCGCCGCCGTGCCGCTCCAGCCCGCGGCAGCGGCGGCATCCAAACTCCACTCCACAATATTACCACCACCGCCCGCAGCGATTGGCGGCCACGCGGGGGAGAGGCCAGAGTAAGCCGAGCGCCCATTGGCCACGCCGCCGCGCTCCCTCTGCCCCCCCATCCCCCGCCTCCCGTGAAGGGAGGGGGTGGAGAGGAGGAAGCTGCGAGGGGTGGGCGCCGAGCTGCGGCGCGAGGGGCGGGGGACTCGGGCGGAGAGCGGGGTCGGGGGAGGGGCGGCCAGGTGTCCCGGCTTCTGGGCGCGCGCCCCAGGCAGGGTGGGCGGAGCCCGTGACTGGAGACTGGGGGAACACGAAAGGGGGGTAACGACCCAGGATTTGCACGTGGAGGCTGAGTGGAGATGCTTCCCTGGAGCAGGGGAGGATTGAGGATCCTGGTGAGGGGCCGGAAGGGGTGTGAGAGATGGGCACCTGGGGGTAGCTGCCTTCCTGAGAGCGGCGAGGGGAGACGGGTGAGCGGGGCTCGCACGTAGAAAGAGAGTGAGAATGCGCCTTTGGGTTTGGAGAGGATGAAGGCGCCAAGAGAGTGGGGTGAGAGGTGGTCACAGGGTGACTGCTGCCCTCTCAGTGGCGGCGAGCAGAGCCGGTGAGGGGAGGGGGTTGGCACGCGGGACGGAAGGGCGTCGTCTTTAAAGCCGAACAGGTTGTGGACGCCGGAACCCTTTCTCTGCCCGCAGACCCCGTATCCGAAGCCGTGCTGCGTGCGATTCTCCCCTCCAAAGCTTCCCTGCCAGTCTTGCATATTTTTTTCCTTTCTTCTTTCACATCAAAACGGTTTTGCCTCCCACTCCAGAGAAATCAATTTAAAGGAAAAAAAAAAAAATGTGCAGGATTTCCAATAAATAGCATCCTTGGATGGAGAAGAGGAATGACTCTCTTACCCTGCCACATACACCCCCACGCCACCCCACAGCTCTGAAACGGCTTTTCTTTCTTAGGCAGCCACACAGTTGCCATTCCAGGCTTGTGTGGGAGAAGATTGTTGTGCGCCCGAGCGGCTCCAGCCCCTAGTTTAAAAAGGTACAGATGGTTAGAACACAAAAGTGTGACGTCAGGCTTGGTTTCTAAAACTCCCCTTTTCCCCTACATCACTTGGGTCTCTTGGGACAGACTTTATTTAGAGGATCGATTTGAGCCTAATGGCAGTCTAGAGAAATGAGGACCTATGCCAGGACTGTCAGTTTATTATAATGCTTCACTTAAAAATAAACTTTGGCCCCATAAAAATTGAAAATATCAGGGTACATGGGTAAAAGCACTAATGATTAGTAGTACAATCCTTTCAGTATTCTTTGACATATCCATGCCATGATTCTTGTTTAAACAATTTATCTAAAATTATATTCTTCATCGTAGATATTTCCTAATTAAAATGGAGGAAATCTCTTAACTGTGCTGTAACCATCATGGTGAGGCTAAAAAGAAAGTCAAATGACTCTTGCTTTGCTTTCTTTTAAATACCTAACTCCTTTCTCCTTAATTTTGCCAACTCTGCCAGATAAAATAAGGATACTATTTGTCACCCAACCTCTCCTTATCAATTCAGTGAAGGTGAACGAGTTAATGCTGTGAAAGCATTTGTGTTCTCGAAAACAACAGTATAGAATACTGTAATAATATTACTAGTATTGTGATTACAAGTTTGTGATTACAAGTCACTTGTAAATAATTACCCAGATGCTGTATCCAATAGAATTCTACCTTAGGAGGTATAAGAATTCACTCATTCATACATATGCTTGTTAAACACTGGATGTTGAGCCAGGAATTAATATATACACACACCAACACACCCCAACCCCAGGAATCTCTAGGTTAAAGTTCTAGAATTTAAGAGCGCAACAGGAACTTGATTAGGAGCATGACAGAGATTGACTTTTGGGAGCACAAGTGCTTTTGAGAATATAAATTTAAATTACAGACTGAAAATACATTTTAATAGGTTTTGTGATTGAGCTAATGAAACTTTTCAGTGCTCTTCTGAAAATTTCTAATTAACAGTAATTAATGAAAATGTGCACTACCTTTGCATCTTGGTGTTCTGTGAGCTATCCTGACAGAGGATGCTTTAAACCTAACTGGGTTTTTCACCCTTCTTTACCCTGAACACCGTTTAACCTCTCTGTGTTTCAGTTTCACCATTTGTCAAGAATTACGCTTATTACCTGGCCTACTCATCTCACACAATCAATCATGATAACTCTGAAGGACCATTCAAGTTTCATATTAGTATTACAGCAAGTATATTTCAATGGATGGTAGGAAGGTAACAACTACTCTGGAAAATAGGAATAAAAAGTCTATATAATTGCACAATAAAATGAAATAAGATTCATGTTCAAATTCCAGTACTATTTTTTAAATATTATAAGATTATTCGTGCTTATTGTAAAATATTTAAGTAGTAAAGGAATCTACATTACAAAAAAGTACAACATCATGAAAGCCAATGGTGCTAGGTATTTAAGTGATGTCACAAATTTTTTTTTCCTCCTTTACCTCTCCTGTTTTCTACATGTCACTTTTGTTCTCCAGTATTACAATACAGCAGTCTAAAGTCATAAAAGAGCCAGTATTCCTATCAAGTCTCAATAAAAATATCAGTTGGTCTAGATCCATGTGCCAGTTTCTCAGCCAATCACTTCTGCCAAATCTTGGAAGTGGTGGTAGCTTTCTTTCAGAATTCATATCTGAAATGAATGACAAATACAGATGTGACCACTAGGGAAATTTCTGTGAGATAGGCAGCCACACCAAATTTTATTTACTATCCTAACAGATGTTGTACACTTAGTACCTTGTATGCTTCACCTTATGTAAGTTTGTCATTAATCTCTCTGTGTTGGGAAACTGGGACCCAAAGAAGTTAATTGTGCACAGTTATCCAGCTAATAAATGGCAGGGCCTGGATACATGAGGTACTTGAAAGCCAGAAGAACAACTTATATGGTAAAAGACAGAACAACTTTTGAGGGGGTTTAAGCCAGATAATCCCTGTCTTATAAAAATGATTTTTATGAAGAGCCTAAAATACAAAGAAAATTCATACAACAGAGTGTCAAAGCAGCAAAGCTGAGTTCAGAGATCTAGAGGATATCATTAGAAGACACAGCATATATCTAAAGAGTTTATGGAGGAGAGAAAACAGTGAATGAAGGAGGGGCAATATCCATATAGATAATTTCTATAAATTTATTTATACATATATAAAAATATATGTATTTTTTTAGTTGTAGGTGGACACAATACCTTTATTTTATTTTTATGTGCTGTGGATTGAACCGAGGGTCTCATGCATGCTAGGCAAACATTCTACCATTGAACTACAACCCTAGCCCCTAATTTCTATAAATTCTTCAGACTTGAAAAATATGAGTTATCAGATCAAAGGTAGAAACTAAGTCTCAATAGGAATAAATTTTTTAAAAGAACTGCAGGCAGTAGTGAAATTAGAACATGTCAAACACACTAAGGAAATGTTAAAGGTTACTACTGAGGGACTAGGGATATAGCTTAGTTAGTAGAGTGCCTGCCTCACATGCACAAGACCCTGGGTTCAATCCCCAGTACCCCCCCCACACACAAAGGTTACCACTGAGCCTCAAAAAGAATTACAGTCATCTGTCTGGTCAGCAGATTTATCAGCAACAGAAGGGGACAAAAGATGATGGAAAATATCCCTAAAGTATCGAGAGACTCTTAACCAAGAAACTAGAATTCTATAACTAGCTAGATCATCTTTCTTGAGAAAAGACAAATTAAGCATGTTTTCAAAATTTATACTCAAAGATGCTCATTGAAGGAAGTCCTAAAGACTATACTCCAACAAGAGAAAAGCTAAGTCTAGAAGAAAGAAGTGAAATGGGAGAAGGATAAACAAATGATTTAGGAAACATCTTGGTCAATGTAAATCATTAGTATTTTTTTAAGTGCTAGCATTTAGGAATTTTAAAACTAAGTGAAATTAAAATATTAACCCTTGGGCTGAGGAGATAGCTCAGCTGGTAGAGTGCTTGCCTCAAAAGCACAAGGCCCTGAGTTTGATCCCCAGTACCGCAAAAAAAAATAAAATAAAATATTAACCCTTGAAGTATAGTAGATTTGGGTAAGAAGCAGATCAGAGTTAAAGTATTATAAACTTTTATTTGGATGAAGTGAAATATTCTATAAATTAAGATTTTTCACAAGCTATTATAATTGGTTAAGTTTCTTTGTTATAAAAAACAGAATCCATGCAGGAATTTCTTAAAATGATAAAAACTTGCAGAATCATTGGGAGAACTAGAAAAACAAACTTAGGCTAAACTTGAAAAAGTGCCATAAACTGCAATAACTGACCTGATAAATTGTTCCCACCAAGCACCAAGTGCCAGGAGTTCCACTTTTCTTCATGTGCTCCTACTGTTAGCATCAGTGCCAATTCTCCATCAGAAACTTGACCTGGCTCACAAGGAAATGGAAGCTGTGTGCAGAGCTTGTGTCTTTCCTCACATTTCAGTGGATTCTTCTAGTTAGCAGAGCCTTATCACAGGCCTACATCCTAGCTGCAAGAGAGGCAGGGAATTTCAGTTCTGACTTCTGTATCAAGGAGGTAGGATCTAAATTAGTGAATCAGCCTATGACAGAAAGACTATTTAAAAGATTAGAGCAGCCTAAATATAACAGTCAGTTTACTAATATGTATGTGAAACACTTAAAGATACTGATATAAGAGAAATAAAATGTGTAACTTTCAAACCTGTAGAGAAAAAAAAGCCTCGAGAAAACTTAGTAAATGGATTTAGTAGGAAAAAAGGCAGTTAATTTATTGCAGTAAATGCAAATGAATTAGACACAAATTAGATTTTTAAAAATAGCTTTATGCTCTTTGCAAGATATATGATTAAAACGCATTTAAAAGTTTGGGGAAATTTTTTGAAAAGAGCTATGTATCAAGAAAATACTAATCAAAAGATTGCTTATCTAATAATAGTCAATCAGATATAAGAATGTAAGACAGAGGACTGGGTTTGTGGCTCAGTTGCCTAGTACATGTGAGGCACTGGGTTTGATTCTCAACACCACATAAAAAAATAAATAAAGCTATCGTTAATCTACAGCTAAAAGTATTTTTTTAAGTATAAGGCATAAAGGATTGATAGGAATATATATGCCATAATCGTAAAAGGAATTAATACCAAGAAGATATAGTCATGAACTTGTGTGCACTTAACCTCACAAAACAAAATTTGAAGAAACGACTTAAGGAAATTAACAAAGACACCATCAAATATTAATGCATGAGCCAAAAAAGGGTTGAATACCATAAAATCAATAAGGTTAACATTGTGTGATATTATATGCACACACATACATAATCCTTACTAAAAATAATAATAATGCACACACCCCTATCTCAAGACACTAGGTCCAGCTTTTCTATAGGTGAATCAAACGAGAAAATGCCTTCCCTTCATTTTGTTTCACAAAGTAAAGAACTAAAACCAAGTGTAATCACACGAAGAATCCTTAGGCAGTAGGTGCTTCTCACATTTTCTTCCAACGTAACCCTCTGACGTCCAATTTTTTGACAAGTACAGTTATTTCAACAATAGGGCCATTCATTTATTCAATAACTTCTGAGAGGCTCAGTGCAAGTATCACTTTGTTAGTGCTGGTACTTCTGTGGTTGGAAAATGCATATAATAGAATGCATAAGAAAAATATGCATAGGTATGTACATAATACATAAACTCTGTAAACAACAAGCAAATATGTGTGTCTAGTAAACACTAAAAAAAAAAAAGCCTGGTAGAAAGTATATCACAATATTAAATCACATTTGAATGATAGCAGTATGAGTCATTTATAGTTTCTTTTTCTGAACTTGTACATATTCTTTAGTGAGAAATGATTTATATAGTTTTCAAATATATTGGCATTTTACATAAACAAATTGTGATTCCATTACTTCATTGGAATAAAAAGTACACATCTAGAAGACAACTATTCAAATGGCAAAAGAGACCTGGGCATGGTGGCATACTTGTAATCCTAGCAACTTGGGTGGCTGAGGAAGGAGGATTGCAAGTCTAAGGCCAGCCTCAGCAACTTAGCCAGACCCTAAAATAAAATTAAAAAGGGCTGGGGATGTACCTCAGTGGTAAAGTGTCCTTGGATTAAATCTCCTGTACCAAAAAATAAAATGGCAAAATAGGAGCCAAGGGTTTATCTAGCTCAGTGGTAGAGTGCTGCTTAGCATGTATGAGGCCATAGGTTCAATCTCTGGCATCACTAGCAAAGAAAGGTAAAAGAAAGTCTAATTATGACAGTAAATACACTAAACATAAATGGACTAAGCCACTTAACTAGACTGAATAAACAGTAAGACTTACTCCATGTCACCCACAAGAGGCATACCTAAGACTGAAGATATAAGGTTGAAAGTAAAAAAACAAGCAAACAAAAAACATGATCAGTAACCATAGAGATCTGCAATGGTTATAGTAATATAATGGTTATAATAATATACTATAGTAATAAACTAAGGAATTACTACCAGAAACATTTTGATAAGAAGTCAATACATCTAGAAGATATAACCATTATACAACTTGTATAAGAATGAATCTCCAAAATGTGTTGAGCAAAAGCTGGCAGAAATGAAAGGGGAAATACACAATTCATCATTAATAATTATTTTGTAAGGAAACTATCCATTTTTGATAGCATCAAAAAATAGGAAGAAATTTAACCAAGTGAGTGAAAGACTTGGACATTGAAAATTCTAAAATATCGATGAAAGAGATTGAGGATACAAATAAATGAAAAGATGTCCTGTGTTCATTGGTTGGAAAAATTAATATTGTCAAAAATGTCCATACTACCTTAAACAATATCCAGCTTCAATGCAGTCCCTATCAAAATTCCAATGGCACTTCACAGAAATTTTTTTTAAATCCTAAAACTTCGTAGAACCCCAATGACCTTAAATAGCCAAAGCAATTCTGAGAGAGAAAACAAAGTTGGAGGTATCATACTTAACTGATTTAAAAGTAGGTTACAAAGCTGTTATAATCAAAACACTGTGGTAATGGCATAAAGACAACAGACCAGTGGAACAAAATAACTGAAAAACAAATCTGAGCATATATGGTCAACTAATATTTGACAAGGGCACCAAAAAGGCACAATTGGAAAAGACAGTGTTTTTAATAAATGGCACAGGAAACCTATTTCCAAATGCAAAATAAAGAAATTGGAACCTCACATTGGACACAAAAATCAACTCAGAATGGTTAAAAGACCTGAGCATAAGACCAGAAACCATAAAACTGCTAGAAGAAAACAGAGGAAAGCTCCTTGACGTTGGCCTTGGCAATGATGTTTGGGATAATAGCACCAAAAGTTCAGCCTACTATTGGCATCAGATCTGCTATTTTGCTGACGCCATTATTCTCCCTCCCCCACACCACTTTACAACCCAGATTGTTAGCCCATGAACCTCCTCGCCAACCATTGGTCTGTTGTTAATAGCCCGGGAAATTCTACTACTTAAGAATAGCTCCCCCGCGCCTGCCCCCGCTGCCTCCCTCCCTCTATCTCCATCCCTCCCTCTCCCTCCCTCCCTCCCCCTCCCTCCCTCTCCCTCCCTCCCTCTCTCCCTCTCTCTCTCCCTCTCTCCTTCACCCTGCACGCAGACACTCTGCCTGTACGCTTAATAAAAGCTCTTGCGTGAGTTCCCTCCTCCGGAATGGTTTCTGTGTACTTTAACCTACAAAAGCAAAAATAAATAAATAGAATTACATCAAACTAAAAACTTTCTTCACAGCAAAGGAAACAATCAACAAAATGAAAAGACAACCTACCATTTGGAAAAATATGTGCAGATCATATATCTGATAAGGGGTTAATATCCAAAATTTATAAAGAATTTATGCAACTCAATAGCAAGAAAATATATATCCTAATTTTTATTTTGTTTGGTACCAGGAATTGAACACAGGGGTTCTTAACCACTAAGCAACCCCAAGTTGCTGGGATTATAGGCACACTCAATTATATGCACCCCCCCCCGATTTTATTTAAAATACTTTGCTATATTCTGACTTTAAAATGGGCAAAATACCTGAGTAGATATTTCTCCAAAGAAGCCATAAGTACAGCCAACAGGTTTATGAAAGGTTGCTCAAAATCACTATTTATCAGGGAAATGCAAATCAAATGTAATCAGATTCTACCTTATACCCTTGAGGATAGCTGTTTATAAAAATAACAGGAGATAAAAAGAGTTGGTGAGGGCGTGGAGGAAAGAAAACCCTTATACACTGTGGAAAAGTAGATATGTGGAGCCATTGTGGAAAACATGGAACTTCCTAAAGTAATTAAAAATTACAACTACCTATATGACCCAGAGATCCCTCTTCTGGAAATACACCCAAAGAAAATAAAATCACCACCTGGTAAAGATAACTGCATTCTCATGTTCATTAAAGCATTATTCAAAATAGCCAAGAAATGAAAACAATGTAAGTATCGATCAATGGATAAATGAATAAAGATACAGAAAAAAATGACACACACACATGAATATTATTCAGTCTTTAAAAAGAGGAGATCCTGACATTTGCCATGGATAAACTTGAAGGACCTTATGCTAAGGAAAAGGCGCCAAAGAAAGAAAAATATTGCATGATCTCACTTATATACAGAATAAAGGAAAAAAAGGTCAAATATGTGTTGCTGAAATCTTAGTCCTTATACCTGATGCCAATCCAAAAAGGAGGACATGGTTTTGAAAAAAAAAAAAAAAGGAAAAAAGGTTTATTGCTTTGCTAGCAAAGGAGAAACACAGGGGACTCCTGTCCCAGACGCTATGATTCTGTCCATCAGCAGGAACAGGAGACTTAAAGAAGTGATTCAAAGACTACATTCCACGTGTTCTCTGTTGGAGTTGTAATTCACTTGTTAGTTTCAGAGATAGTCATTTCTGAGATCTTCTGATCTCAGTCTGGATTACTTTGTGCCTATGATGGGTATGTACTCAAGGACAGATTAACTCTGTCTAGAATGGCCAAGAAAGGTAATCCCATTCTCCTCCTCCCTTGAGATTGGGGGGTGGGATTAGGGAGGTGCCAGAGCAGCAAGGGTTATGTTTAAATCATAAAGTGGACCACTGTTACATCTGGAGATAGAGAATAAAACAATGGTTACCTGAGGCAGGAACTGAGAGAAACTGAGAGATCTAAGTCAAAGGATACAAAGTAGCTGATATGTGCATGGAAAATATCTAGAGTTTTAATGTACAACATCAGGACATTTTTTTTTTTTTTTTTTTTTTTTTTTTTTTTTTTGTACTGGGGCACTTAACCACTGAGCCACACCCCCAGCCTTCCCCACTTTTAAAATTTTGAGACAGGGTCCCAGTAAGTTACTTACTGTCTCGCTAGGTTGCTTAGGCTGGTTTTGAATTTGTGATCCTCCTGCTTCAACCTCCTGAGTTGCTGGGATTACAGATGTGCACCACTGCTCCAGGCCAAGGACTATTATTAATAAAAGTGCATTATACCCAAACTTTTCCCTGACCTTCTCCCTGATCTTCTTTTTCCTAAACATCTCCCTGATCTTTCTTATCAGTGATCTTCTTCTTCCTGATATCTCCTCCCTAATCTCATTTTCTCTGAATCCCCTCTAAAAGCTCTCTGTTCCTGCCGATGGGCAGAATTACAGTTTTTGGGACAAGAGACCCCTGTGTTTCTCAAAAAAAAGTGCATTATATTCAGGATTCTTGCTAACTAAGTGGATTGTAGCTGCTCTTGCCACAAAGGGAGGAGGTAACTCCCCCTGATGATAGGTATGTTAATTTGCTCCACTATATATTACTATATAGTTGTCTCACAACATCAAGTTGTATACTTTAAATATACAAAATAAGATTTATTTTTTAAAGAAGAGATTTCAGTACTCCACTCTCAATAATTAATAGAACAACAAAAGACTTTGATAACTCTATCAACCCTCTGGACTTAACTGATATTTATAGTACACACCACCAAATGGCTTCAGAGTACACCTTCTTTTCATGTGTACATGAAACAATCTCCAGAATAGACCATATGCTAGATCCCAAGAGACTTATTATAAGTCTCAAAAATAAAAAGTAAAGATATATAAATCATATTTTCTGATTACAATGAAATCAATAGATCCATAAGAAAGAAATCTGAGAAAACACCAAATATTTGGAAATTTTAAAACACACATCCACATACCCATGAGTCCAAGTAACCACAAAGGAAATTAAATTGAACTGAATGAAAATAAAAATACAACATCAAAGTTTATGGGATACAACTAAAGCAGTGCTTAGAAAGAAATGTATAGATGCTTATATCAGAAAAGAAGATCTTAAAATCAAGAACTTGAACATCCACCTTAAGAAACTAGAAGACATGGGCTGGGGTTGTGGCTCAGTGATAGAACGCTTGCCTAGCTTGGATAAGGCACTGGGTTCAATCCTTAGCACCACATAAAAAAATGAGTAAATAAAATAAAGTTTAAAAAAAAAAAGAGTCTTAAAAAAAAAAAAAGCAAACGAAACTAGAAGACAATGAGCCAGCTCAACCCGAAGCAAGCAGGAGGGATGAAGTAATGAATTTTGTAGCAGGAAAACAGAGAAAAAATTTAAACCCCCAAAATTGGTTCTTTGAAAAGATTAACAAAATTGACAAGACCAAGAAAACAAGAGAAATGACACATTACCAAAATCAGGAATGAAAGAGGGATGTTTGTTGCTACCAACTCCACAGAAATTTAAAGAATAGTAAGGATATATTATTAATAATACCCACAAATTAAACAACTTGGGTGAAACGGACAAATTTCTAGAATTATACAGATTACCAAAATTGACTCAAAAGAAACAAAACATTTGAATAAACCTGTAACAAGTAAAGATATTTATTTAGTAATTTAAATAATTATCACAAGGAAAAACCCAAAACCAAATGGTATTATTTGAAAATTCTACAAAATATTTTTTCAAGATACAACAACAGGGGCTGGGGTTTTAGCTCAGTGGTAAAGCGCTTGCCTCATGTGTGAGGCACTGGGTTTGATCCTTAGCACCACATAAATAAAACAATGGTACTGTGTTCATCTACAACTAAAAAAATTTTTTAAAACCTATTTAAAAAAAAGATATAACAGTCTTTCACATACTTTTTCAGACACAGGAAGAAAATACTTCACAACTTATTTTATGAGGTCAATATTACCTTGATAGCAAAGCCAGACAGATAACCACATAAAAACTAGATACATGAAAAAAGATTCAAAAAACCTCAACAAAATATTATCAAACTAGGGCTAGGGCTATAGCTCACTTGGTAGAGTGCTTGCCTCCCATACACAAGGCCCTTGGTTCAATCCCCAGCACCAAAAAATAAAAATAAAAAATGAAAAAAATACCAAACTACATTCAGCAACTGAAACAAAATTAAATTCTATTACCAAGTGGAATTTATTACAAGAATGCAAAGTTAATTTGATATCTGAAAATCAAATGAGGTCAAAACAAACACACAGTCTTCTTATTTGAGTAGAAAGAACTAGTGAAAGAGACCGGAAGAAGAGAAAGCAGAAGCCTAGAGAAAGCGCATCTCAAGAAAAGAGGGCGTGTGCAACTGGGTAAGTGCTGCTAATTCCAGTAAAAAGAGACTTGAGAGCTGATCACTGGATTAAGCCATGAATAAAAATCTAAAACAAGTTGGGAGGAGATTTGAAGTAAAGAACTGGAACAAAGGAAAACAGACAACTCTTCCAAGCAGTCTTGTTTTAAAGAACAGCAGAGAAATGGGGCAGGAAATGGAGAAGGATGAGAAACCTAAGGAAAGTTGGTTTTGTCTTTTGAGTAAATGATATTACATCTTGTGTGGTTTATTTTTATTTTATTACTTATTCATTTATAGTACTGGGGACTGAATCCAGGGATGCTCTACCATTGATCCATACCCCAGCCCTTTTTATTTTTTATTTTGAGGCAGTCTCACTTAGGTTGTCCAGACTGGGCTCAAACTTGAGATCCTTCTGCCTCAGCCTCCCAAGATGCTGGAATTACAGACATGTGCCATCATGCCCAGCTAATAAATATTTTATTTACATATGACCAACTAAACACTGTGAGAGAAATAAGTATCATCTTACCCTCTAGGTTTATATGTGCTAACTAGAAGATAATACATATACCTATCAAAAGCTAAATGGTAGTGCAAATGTTGCAGCATGGTAAGGCAGAAAGAATACCTGCCTAAGAATCAGAAGAACTCAGTTATGGTTATAGTTACAGTTTTGCCAATAACAAGCTGTGAGTTTGGAGAAATCATTTAATCTGATCAAGTCTCAGTTTTCACATTAGAAATAGATTAGAGGATTCCCAAGATTCAAGTACTAACAATCCAAAATTCTATGATAAGAAATGATAACTAGAAAGTTAGGAAGAATACATAATTATTCAGATTTTCCAGAAAGAAGAAATTGAACCATGATTTATTCATCAGAATGTGAAGTTGGGTTCATTGTTTTAGATCATATAGAGTGCAGAGTATGCACTCTATTCTGCATTTGCTTCTGTTCACTACACTGTTGTATTTGTTATCTCTTTTGGGGTCTAACCAGGTCAATACTGCTTGTGTCAAAGGAGCAAAGAAAACACCGTAAGAGCCCCTAACTGGAACACCACTGTTGAAAACAGCCTTGAAAGAATACATTTTTTAAAATTATTTATTTATTATTATTTTGGTGCTGGGGGATTTGAAGCCAGGACCTCATGAATGTCAGGTAAGAAAGAATATATTTTTACAGAAAGCAAAAATGTATGTTGCTCTCCAGGAAATGTATGTTGCTCAGATGTAATTAGGCTAACATGTATTTTCCTGGTAGCTAATTTAATGAATGAATGAATCCCATAACCTTTAACATTAGAATAACGTCAGGGTCCAATTGGAAAGCAAGGCTTAGAAGGCTATTATTCAAGTTAAGGAGGTATTAATAGTTTTTCCTCTGTAAAGGTGATGCCAGGGCTACATTTGTGAGTACATGCAAGCACGTTCCGTCATACATTGAGCAAATCTCAGGAAGACCCAACTGTCTGCTGATCACCATTGTAAAGGCTGAGAACATTGTAGAGAAAGTCTCTGTCTTGTCTGTCTTTGCTAATGAACACTGAAGGGGGAGATAGACATAAATAATAAAATGAGTAAATAAGAAATTTTTCAGCATATGATCAACGCCATGAACAACATAGAACAGAGTAACAAGATATCTTTTACTGGGTTCTGTGTTCCCCGACTTAGAACACAAATATCACAAGAGCTAGAATCTTGTATATTTGTCAGTGTACCCTCTTTGCCTGGTTACTGAATTTGTGCGGTTGTTTATGTAGGATTATTACAACAGGTATCTGTTAGGTGCCATCTGAGCTCAGAACTAAAAAGTAAATTAAATTTTAAAAAGGAGGAGTTTCAGCCATGGTGGCATAAGCCTGTAATCGCAACTACTCAGGAGGCTAAGGCAGGAGGATTGCAAATTCAAGGCCAGCCTGGCAATTTAATTAGACTCTGCCTCAAAATAAAATTTAAAAGGGTGTGGGGATTGGAGATGTAGCTTAGTGGTAGAGTGCTTGCATCTGTGAAGCCCTAGGTTATGGGGACCAGGGGGCAATTGTAGCCAAAGATCCAGAGACAGAATTCTGGGGGAAGAACATGTTAAGTTCCCAAGGAAGCAACAAGTTTGGCATGTTTGAGAAACATAATGAAAGTCAATGTGACTGGAGAGCTTTAAAGGAGAGAAAGTATAATCTAAGGTGACATTGGAGCAAGAGGCATGGGATAGAATAATGGCTCAGCTAAGGCATGACACTGGAGAGTTTAACATGGGATGTTATATGACCTCATTTTTAAAAGTTGATTCCAGCAGGAGGCTGAGGCAGGAAGATCATGAGTTCTAATACAGCCTTAGCAATTTAGCAAGGCCCTAAGCAACTCAGTGAGAACTTGTCTCTTAATAAAATACAAAAAAGAGCTGGGGATGTGGCTCAGTGGTTAAGCACCCCTAGGTTCAATCCCTGGTACAAAAAATAAAAATTGATTCCAGCATTTATGTGGGGAATAGACTGAGGGTAATATGAGAAGAAGTAAGAGATCAGTCAGTGGAGAAAGGTGATGGTGGCCTACTGCAAGGGAAGAAGTATTGAGAAGTAGCTGAATTTGAGTTGTATTCTGAAGATAGAATAATATGACTAGCTGATTAGCCGGATGTGGATATAAAGAAAAGAAGAAAGCCAAGGAAGACTCGAGTGGTTTGACCTGAATAACTTGGTGGTATTTGTGCTACTGACAGGGAAACTGGGAGAGGAGCAGAGTTTTTCCAGGCAAAAATTACTAATTTGATTTTGGCCTGTGAAACTTACAGTGCCTATTAGACCTCCAAGTGGATATGTAGATTAAATGGTTGACATATGAATATGACAAGATGTCAGATCTGAAGCTATCCTTTTATGAGTCATTACATTTATATTCTATATAAAGTTACAAGGCTGAGATCACTAAGGGAGGGCGTGCAAATACAAGCTCCAAGGACTCCTTGAACATCTGTCACAGGACTAGAATTTTTGCTTTTGAATAATATAATATTTTATATAGAACTACATTACATTTCAGGAAAATTAGCCAGTTTTAAAAACCCCACTTTGTTTTCCTCTCTCAGCAAGAAGTGGGAGGCCATCTTAGAAGGAAGCCATTTTGGTGTGAAGCATTAATCACATGGCAGCCCCTAGGTCTTGCCAGTCTGTCATCAGTTTCATGGGGAGAGGCTTTGGTCCCTACCATACCTCTTTCTTCCCTTATAAGTCCTCCTTGGCTGGGGAGATAGCTCAGTCGGTAGAGTACTTGCCTTGCAAGCACAAGGTCCTGAGTTCGATCCCCAGCACCGCCAAAAAAAAAAAAAAAAGTCTTCCTTGACTCCCCCAGGCCACTGTGATCCCTCTTTCTCCAAACATCTGTATTCCTCAGTATTGTCTGTTCCTCAACCGACATTCCTCCCAGTGTTGTAGCTACTTAAGCAGAGCAAATGCTCCAATCTAGTTTCCCTTTCCTTATACAAAGTTGGTTTTGTCTTTGTACTCTCTCTATTTGGTTCTAGTTAGGTCATAATTGCATGTCATCCCTAATTTTTTTTTTTTTTTTTTTGGGGGGTGCTGGAGATCGAACCCAGGACCTTGTGCTTAAAAGGCAAGCACTCTACCGACTGAGCTATCTCCCCAGCCCCCTCATCCCTACTTTTAACAACATTGTAACTTTCTGGAGGGCAGGATATTCTTATATATCTTTCTATCCCTTATCATGTTCTGAACTTCTCCATTTGGAATGTAAGTACCACAAGGGCTGGTTGTCTATTTATCACTATACTCTTTGACCCTGAAACAGTGTTCTTGAATAGACACAACAGGATAAATGAATACAATAGCTATTGATAGATTTATATTTTAGATAGGTGATCAGGTGTCCTGCCTCAAAGCAAGACTTTCTCCCTTTTCCCTGGTAAGTATAACCTCCACTTTTGATCCCTATGAGTTTGACTACTACAAACAGTAATATTGCCAAATGGAGAAGTGTTTCATTTCTTACCACCTTTATGGACTCTCTTCATGGATTCTACTGATACTGGAATAGATGAGAATAGGGCATATATTTATGATCTGTGTAATACATTTATGTAGTTGTCTGTAAAAACATCCATCAACAATTTATTTCATCTCTCTGTGGACATGCTCCTTCCAAAAGAGATGGAGTCTATTTTCCATCCCCTTGAATCTGAATGACCTTGTAACAGGCTTTCACTGATAGAATGTAGTAGAAATAATGTTTTGTGACTTTGGGGCCTGGGACTGAAGAGACCTGGAACTACCAGTCTTGCTCTCTTGAAGTTTAGGCACCATGTTTGTCTGGAAGCCTAGACTTCTAGATGATGTGAAACTGCATGGAAAAAGACCAGCCAATGCCCAACCACTGCAGTCACTGCACATGAGGTATGAAATGTCAATAAAACCATCTTGGGTCTCTAGCCCTAGTCAGGCTGCCCCTGCCAACCATATGAAGCAAGGAAGAGCCATCTCTGTAGGTTCTCACCCACGTTGTGCAAATCTGAAAAATAATACTTGTTTTTGTTTTAAACTACAATTTTTGGGGCGATTTGTTATATAGCAGTAGGTAACTGAAGTAAGGTCTGTTTTAGGATTCCTTTTATAACAGATCTCTCAGAAACACATTGCATTTAAAAACAGCTTCTGTAAGTTGGAACAAAATTTAAAAAGCAATTATCCTTTGTTCTGGCTATCTCCCTTCTAGGAATCTAGAAAGATAACCTGGCAAAATTACAAAGAGATACATTGACTGTTCCTCGCAGCACTATTTGTAATAGCAACAAACTTTAAATAGCTCAGATATTTATCAGTAGGGGACTAGTTGAATAAGTTGTGAAGCATTCACATGATAAAGTAATGTGTAACCATAAAAAACAGGACTGCTTTTTGAACTGCCATGATGGAGTGCCAGGCATGTTGGCACATGCCTGTAATCCTAGTGACTTGGGAGGCCGAGGCAGGAGGATTACAAGTTCAAAGTCATTCTCAGCAAACTTAGCAAGACCCTAAGCAACTTAGACCCTGTCTCAAAATAAAATATTACAAAATGGGTTGGGAATGTGGCTCAGTGTTTAAACCCTGGGTTCACTCCCTGGTACCAAAACAAACAAACAAATAAACAAACTGTCATGGAGTAATCACCAGGATATACAGTTAAATGAAGGAGAAAAAGGGGGGGGCAGAGAAAGTCACATTTAGTATGGTATGTGATTATTTTTTAATGAAAGAACAAAATATAAAAATTATTATTATTATGAAAAGAAATTATTACCTATGGGGGAGAGAGAGAATAGGATAAATGATAACAGGACTATAATGCACAAACCTTAGACTATGCAAAATTATACAACAACCCATTTTTTTTTTCTGCAAATAAAGTTTGAAGAAAATGAAAAGAGGCTGGGCACAGTGGTGCACACTTATAATCCCAGTGGCTCAGGAGGCTGAGGCAGGGGATCTTGAATTCAAAAAGAAAAGACAAGGGACTTAGGACATATCAACTGGTTGTAATTTGTGACTCTATTTGTATTCTCATTTAAATAAATAAAAACATTTGGTGGTACAGCAGGGAAATTTAAACACGTTAAATATTTGATGACATAAATAAATTATTTAAATATGATAATGGTAGTATAGTTATGTTTTTAAGAGAGTCTTTATGTATTAGAGATATACACTGAAGTTTTTATGGATGAAATCATATTCCATTGAGAGTTGCTTCACAGTAATTAAATGGGGCCAGGTGTAGTGGTACACACCTGCAATCCCAGTGCTTTAAGAAGCTTAGGCAGGATGATCACAAGTTTCAGTCCAGTCCTGGCAATTTAATGCAGAACTCAAAAATAAAAGGGTTAGGATATATATATTTTAATGTTGATAAACCTTTATTTTATTCATTTATTTATATGTGGCACTGATAAGTGAACCTAGTACCTCACACTTGCTAGGCAAGAATTCTACCACTGAGCCACAACCCCAGCCCCCAATAATAGTTTTAATAATCTTTAAAATTGTTAAATGGGTTAGTGAAATTGTAGATAAAACAAAATTTTCCATGAGTTGGTAATTAATGAATCTTGAATGATTGGTTCCTGAAAGTACATTCTGTTGTCCCCTTTAGTTTTGTTTATATTTGAAATTTTCTAAATTAAAAAGTTTTTAAAAAGAGGGAGGGCTGGGCACAGTGGCACATGCCTCTAGCCCTGGCAGCTTGGGAGGCTAAGGTAGGAGGATCATAAGTTTAAAGTCAGCCTCAGCAACTTAGCAAGGCCCTAAGCAATTAAGTGAGACCCTGTCCCAAAATAAAAAACATAAAGGACTGGGGATATGTCTCAGTGATTAAGCACCTCTGGGTGCTTCAATCCCTACTAAAAAAAGGAAGGGGCCCCCGAGACTCAACATTTTAAGGACTCTGAATCCATTTTTCATTATAGTATTACCCCTTAATCCATTTTTCCAGGTACAATGTCTGTTTCAGTTGGAAGTTGTATCAGTAAAATCATGATGAGAATTATGTGTGAGTGATGCCATGTAAGTGATATTAAAGTTATAATGAGTTCTCAGAGGATGAACTATTTTTGTTGTTTTGCTTTATTTCTGCTTTTTAAATAATTTCCAGTGTCACTGTTTTATTTCACACTTAGTAAAAGTTTTAGCTAACATGTGCATGGTTCCCTTTTCCTCTTCCAAATGTGTATCATTCTGTCACTCCATCAACCCTCCCTATGAGTGCTGCTGATGTTAGGGAGAGGCTGATGCTACCAAAGCGGTCAACAACTCTGTCACACACGGTTGTCAAAATGCATGCCCACATGCTTACAGTGCCATTGCTATGCTTTGTATATGGTTTGAGTGTTTCCTCCAAAGGGTCGTGTGCTGAAAGCTTGGCTCCATATTGCATGCAGCTGGTTTCCTTTCTGTTTTTCTACCATGTGTGACACATCTGGGCAGGGCATGGGGTGGGGAGCTCACCAAGGCTCTGGTGCCATGCTCTTGGACCTCTGGAACTGTGAATTAAATAAACCTATTTCCTTTATAAAGAACCCAGTCTCAATATTATAGTATTGCAATACAAAATAGACTAGTAGCCAAGGAATAATCAAGGGATATAATTCAGGACATTGAAAGGACAGAGGAAGGACTTGGTTGTTCTGCCCTTAGCAGGGGGTGGAATGAATAACAGAGTCAGGGTTGACTTTGTTGGAGGAAAGATGTAACCTGATGCCTTTTTGTTTCTAAAATTCTAAAATTCCAGTATTTGTCCTCTCCTCTCTGCACCAAAATGAATAACATATATCAGCATTTTTCAAAGTGTGGTCTGTGGATCAGCAGTATCACCATCCCCTGGGAAGTGGTTAATGCACATGCTTGAGCTCCACCCCAGTTTTACTGAATCTGCAACTCTGGAGGTGGACCACAGACCTATGTTTTAATAAGCCTTCCAGGTGGCATTAGTGTGAGAACCTCTGGTTTAGAGAAAATTAATAAGGGTTCCATAAATGCAATTTAAAGAAAGAGAAAGAAGCCTGGTCTTTTATCCAAGTTTTAAAAAAATGCTGATTACAAGGGGAAATTTTGAGAGACTATAAGGTAAAAAATAGTTAAGCTTTACTGAGGGCCTGACAGAGGAGTGGTTGTGGAGAAACCTGTGCTGCACCAAGAGAACCACAAACACCGACCTGGGTAGCTGCTGTCTGCCACCCAGGAGTGAGTGCAGGTGAGAGACACTAAACCTATGGGTACCAAGCCTGCAGGATCTTTCTCTGAGATACCAATCTTTATCCTCAGGGAGAGCTGAGGCCAAAAACTAAGTATAAAAGTAGTTATATTTTTAAATAGTCTTTATATGAGTGAGAGTACATAGGACAATGTATTGTGGATGATAAAACTGATAAAATTTTTGTAAAAACACATGTGTTTTCACAGTCCATGTGATTACATGAAATAAAATAGCCTGTATAGTTCTCTGTTCCTGATTTGCATTTTATTTCTACTAATACTGGTATTAATACCAAATGAAACAAAGGCAGTGAGTATCAGAACCACAAACCACCATTTCTTATTCCTGTGTCATTTATGTTTATATTTTGAGGGTAGCTTAATAATGCAAACCATAAAAATCGTGCAGAAACATGTTTTATATCTGTGTCCTCACAAAGCAGTTTTTCAAAATCGAGAAAAACAGACTTGTCGCCAGGCACAGTGTTACACACCTATAATCCCAGCTACTTGTGAGGCTGAGGCAAGAGGATCACAAGTTCAAAGCCAGTCTGCCAACTTAATAAGACCCTGTCTCAAAATAAAAAATAAAAAGACTTGGGATGTAGCTCAGTGGTAACATATTCCTGGGTTCAATCCCCAGGACAGACGAAAGAAAAGAAAAAAGGAAAGAAAAGAATGAGAGAGGGGGAAAAAAAGAAAGAAAATGCAGGTTCTCACTGAATAACAACTACATATTTTTAGTTTTACTTCTAATTTAGATCAACAAACTGGCCTTCTGAATTTGGTTGTAATAAGTCCATTGCTGAGGTACCAAATGCCTTTAATATGCTGCTAAACTTGGTGTCTGACCCAACAGCTGAGAGCTGGACTCCAGTCCAGGATGCGGAGCTCACACTCTTCTACTCTACACTGTCAGTCAGTTTTGATACTTTTTTTCTGTTGAGCCTAGAGATAATCTCAAAGTCCTTTTTAACACATGCTCAGGAAGCTACTACCACTTGACCCATGAGACCCTGTTGTTTTGCTGACCTGTGTAGTGACCTTACAAAACCAGTCTTCCTCAATGTCCAGTCTCAGGTGAAACCCTGACCTCACTCTCATCTTTTCTTTTTCCCCAAAGGGTAGATAGGTTTTGATACCAATCCAGAAGGTTTGTGGTACACAATGGGGACCTGAGAAAGAAAAATGGCTTTTTAGGATGTTAAGTCTCAATAGGATGAGGGAATTCACATGACATATTTTCCTACTTTTTCAGAGGCAAGCTCAAAGGTATGAAGGTCTCTTTAAATTCTACTACTATATGTGATTTAGAACTCACCAGGAAGTTTTAGTATAGCATTTACTACAACAATAATGTTAGTTCCCATATTCAGATTATTTCAACTGTATATAATAGAAAGTGCTCCCAAATAGTGACTTAATACAGTAGTTTTTTTTTTTCTTTCATGTGAAAGAACTTAAGAGGAAGGCAAGCTCAGACTTGTATAGAGATTACCAGACTGTCAAGAATACAGATCTCTTTTATAATTTGTCCATTTTTAGTTTGTAGCTTCTATTTGTAGGTCATTTCATGGACTAAGGTAGCTTCCAAAACACATTTGCATCAGGAAGAAAAGAGGAGGAAAGACAAACAGATTTATCCAGTTGTGTCTTCTATTTAAGAAATTGTGGTAGGTAGCATAGTGACTATCTAATGATATCCATTCAAATCCCTAATACTTGTGAATAGATTACCTTATTTGTCAAAAATAACTTCACAGGTTTGATTAAGTTAGAGATCCTGAGATAGGGAGATTATCCTGCATTATCTGGATAGGCCCAATATAATTAAAAGGTCCTTGTAAAAGAGAAGCATGAGTCAGAGAAGATGTAAAACCAGAAGTAACCATGAGTCAAGGAATGCAGATGTCCTCTAGGAACTGAATAAGACGAGGGAACACATTCTCCTCAGAGACTTGAAAGAACACAGCCCTGACGACCCATTTTAGACTTCTGTGATGGTTACTTTCAGGTACCAACTCAACTGGGTTCTTTACCTAGTATCTGAATATCTAAATAGATGGAGTAGTTTTTATTTCTGGGTTTATCTGTTCAGGTGTTTCCAGAAGAGATTGAGAGTTGAAAGAGTTAGGGTTAGGGTAGGACCATTTACCCTCAATCATTGTGGATGGGCATCAATCATTCAATCTTTTTTTTTTTTAACTTTTAGTTGTAGATAGATACAATACCTTTTATTTATTTATTTATAAATATTTATAAAATTAAAAAAATTAAAAAATAAAACTCAATATACCAAATATATATATATATACTTCTGCCCTGGTTATTAGAGTTCCATGTTCTTTATTCCGGGACTTGCACAGTGGTCCACCAATTTCTTAGGCCTTTGGCTTCAGACTGAGAGTTGCATCATCAGCTCCTCTCCTTCTCCGGTCTTCAGATATGAACTGAACTATACTATCAGCTTTACTGGTTTTCCAATTTATACATGAATATTCCAGAATTTCTTAGCCTCCATAATCAGTGTGAGCCAATTTCCATAATAAATATTCTGTCTGTCCCTCTACCTACCTCTCTGTTCATCTATCACTTGTTTCTCTCTGTAAAACCATGTCTAATACAGGTTTTGGTGTAGGGCGTGGGGTGTTGCTATACAAATATCTGAAAATGTAGAAGTGACTTTGGAACTGGTAATTGGTAGAGCTAGAAGAGTTTTGAAGTGCATGCTAGAAAAGGTTCATATTTCCATGAATGGACCATATTCTGATGAGGGTGAATAAGATAGAACAGGTAATGGACCCCAATTAAGGTTTTTTTTTTTTAAATGTAAAGGCCACTCCATGAAAATAATCAGGTATATTCCAAATATTGCCCTACCCCAAGTAGTGGAGTGGCTGGAAAATTTAAGTTGGGGCAGACCCAAATGGAGGTTACAGAAAAGTTCAAAATCAAGGGATAAAAAGGCACGCTAATTAGAAGGTCATGTGCCAAATCAATCAATGCTTTTCCAATACTTGTTTAGCATAGATTCTAACCAATATCCTTTGTATTTTTCTAAGATCTGATTAGCATAGATATTGATCAATACCCCTACCCAGTAGCTATGTAAGTCCCAGGCTAGTACATTTAAGTGGCAACCTTTGGGTCCCCTCTAGGCCTGCAGGAACTCTGTCCCTTTTCTTCTCACTCGAATACATCCTATACTTTTACGCTCACTTTCTATCTTATTTTCTTTTTTGGGGCGGGGGGGGTGTGCCTTGGGGATTGAACTCAGGAGCTCATCCCCAGCCCTATTTTTGAGTTGCTTAGTGCCTTGTTTTTGCTCGAGGCTGGCTTTGAATTCGTGATCCTCCTGCCTTAGCCTCCCAAACTGCTGGGATTATAGGTGTGTGCCACCGCACCCAGCTTACACTTACTGTGGATTTCAAAATTTCTGATTTGTTAGACAAGAACCCAGAAAGGAGACACTGGAGGGCAGCTGGGATCTGCTACAACACTAGAGCAGCAGAGGCTGAAAATTCAGTTTCAAGGGTTCAGAAGAAGAGGAGAGCTGTGGAGAAAGTGGTTGTGATAAGAATGTTGGTAGAAAAGTAAAAGTCAGATAATGAAGTCTCAGAAATGAAGAACAAGTTATTGAAAACTGGAGGAAAGATGATCTTCTTAATGAAGCAGCAAAGAACTTGTCTGAATTATGTTCATGTCCTAGTGTTTTATGGAAAGATTACACTTCTGAGCAATTAAATAGAATATTTAGTAGAAGAAATAGCTTAGCAAATATAGCATAGCTTCTCATAACTGCTTAAAATAAAATGCAAATAGAAATAAAGATGGAATTTACTATCAAAAAGGGAAGCAAATTTGAAAGATTTGAGAAACTTTCATTCTATAAAATAATCAGAAAATGTGTTTAGGAGAGAATATCAAGGGTGTGACCATACACACACTTGATAAAGAGATCAGTATTGATAGATGGACAGCCAGGTGTTATTTATTAAGACAATGGAAGAATAAACCTGGAGACATTTTTGCAGATCTTTGGGACTGTCTCATCCCTCAGAGGCCTAGAATGCCAGAGCCTTAAGGGAAGAATGGTTTCAAAGATCTGCTCTCCACATTCCAGTACAGTGCTCAATCCCAACTGTGGCAGCTCAGGTGAGCCTAGGTATGGCTTGGACCTGTCCTCCAGATGGCACAAGCAGGTAAACCTTGGCCGTATTCACTTGGTCAGGCACTTCTGCAAGCATACCAAGTGCAAGAACTGTGGGGGTATTGCTGCCTGACCTACATTTCAAAGTATGAGATAGAGAACCTCGTGGCCCGGGCAGAGAACTGCCACAGAGGTGGGGCCCCTGCATAGAACCCCCACTAGGGCACTGCCTAATGAAGTTGAGGGAGTGAAACCACCCCCAAGACCTGAGAACTGTAGCTCCCCCAGCACAACTCCAGCCTGGGAGAGCCTGACTTCAACCCATAAAATCTGTCTCTTGTGCTGTACCTACCAAGCCATTGTGACGAAGCCAGCTGGAACTTTGGGGACCAACCCTTTCCCCCAGGGTGTCTGAAAGGTGGGACATCAAGACAAAGAAAATTATTCTTAAACCTTAAGACAATGTTTGCTCTAAACATTTAATGTTTTGGATTTATGTAGGACCCCTTTTTTCTTAATTCTTCCTTTTGGAATGGGAATGTTTATGATATGCCTGTCACAAGTGGTGTATTTTGGAATCACCTAACTTGTTTGATTTCACAGGCTCACAGCTAGATGAGTGTTTGCATCAGGATAAATCATACCTTGATTTCATGCATATCTGATTTAGATTTTTAGATGAGATTCTGAACTTTAGAATTCTGAGTCATGACTTTGGGAACTCTTGGGATGGAATAAGTGTATTTTGCATCTGAGAAGGACATGAATTTGGGGGAGCCAGGAGTAGAATGCAATGGTCTGAATGTTTATATCCTCCAAAACTCATATTTTAAAACTTAATCTTGGGCTGGGGATATAGCTCAGTTAGTAGAGTGCTGGTCTCACAAGCACAAGGCCCTGGGTTCAATCCCCAGCACCGCAAAAAAAAACAAAAAACAAAAAAACCTTGATCTCCATTGTAATAGTTTTAAGAAGTGGCAATTTTGAGAGGTGACTATGTCATATGGGCTCTGCCCTCATGACTAAGAATAGTGCCCTTATAAAAGAGCCCCAAAGGAGCTAATTCACCCTTTCCATCATATGAGGACACAGCAAGAAGGTACCATCTTTGATGAATGGAACCTCACCAGACACCAAATATGCTGGTACAGTGGACTTCCCAGTCTCCAGAGTTATACACAAGAGATTTCTATTGTTTATAATTTATGTAGTCTAAGGCATTTTGTTATAATAGCCCAAACAGACTAAGATAACTTCTGATTTCCAGAACTATAAAGTAATAAATTTATGTTGTATTAAGCCAGTAAATTCAGCAACAGCAACAATATTCATTACAGAGCGATAGAAAACAGATAACAAGTTTTTCTAGAGGTCCCTCTCAAAAATTCCAATTGATTAGCTAGAACTCATCTCATTGGCTAGAATTAAGTCATATGACCACAGATGGGTGTAAGGAAACCTAGACACATTGAAACCTCTAGTGATATGAAACTAAGTTAATGAGAGATAAGGGAATAACGGATGGTGAGTGGACAACTAAACACCTCTGTCAGATGTTGTTTAGAGAGTACTTAATTGGAGTCCAGTACTTTGCTGAGCATTTTGCCTGTATTGTATTATTTGCTGTTCACAACTCTAGGAGGATAGATACTTTCTTCATTTATTAGTGACTCAACAGTCCTACAGGCAGATAAGTAACTAATTCACTAGACAATATTCTGTTGGAGAACAATGATTGTGTCCTGTTTTATTCTTCAAGACAGCAACTGGTTTGTACTAGGTACATAAGAAATGTTAATTAGATTAATGAAATCCTAAAAGCAAATATTTCATCCCAAATCTGACTCCAGAGTCCACGCTCCTGTGCAGTCTGTGTGTATATGTAAATGCATGCACATGTGCATGTATTTCTACAGTGGGAGTGTTGACTCTGCTGCCATTTTAAAAACTTGAAGAATGTAGCCTGAAGGTGGAGTTATCAACATAAATAAGGGGTTGTGACAAAAAGGATGATGTCCATAAGGAAGTGACACTGACAAAAACTTCACATTAAAGGAACACTAAGGATATTCCAGGATGTTGAATGTGCAAAGGATAAAATGTTGGAAGCTGTTCCAAACTTAGAAAGGGTATGACAATGTGCCGAGACATAGAAATGATGCTCTGAAGGTAAGTACTGTTCCAAGTACTCTTGATAAGATTTGAACAGAGAAATAAAGCACTTTATCAATGTAGCCAATATTTTAAGTCCCAATTTATTAAATACATATAGTTATAGTTTTAAAAATTTCCTATACATTTACAACAAAGATAAGACAGTTTTTAATGTTTTGGCAAATTTTTTATGGAGCACTGATACTTTCTAAGATTGCTTTGCACAGTTTCAATTTGCATGGTCATTTTTACGATTAGACCATACCAAATGGGGACTGCCCAGTTGTGGGTAAAACAAGAAGAAATTCAAAACAATGGAACTGTACTAATGTTTTCACAACCTCAGTATATTTTAAAGTATATTTGGAGTTTGAAAAATAACAAAAGGAATAGTAATTTTGTAGACGCATCTGTCAATGCAAAGCAATAATTTGCATAGCTATTGCAATGGTGTATGATAGATTTGAAGCAGAGATTATCTGGGTATTCATTTGCCTGAAAATGGAAGAGCAGGCATGAATCACTGTATAATCGTTTATCAGAAAATATGGCAGTCAATATCAAGTTATCTTAAACATTGCTTCCTTGAGGCATGAGTGCACCAATTAGAAGGTCATTCGGGTGCGGACTCTTCAGGACTCCAGCTCCTCTCTCTGGGCATTTCTCTTGACTCTGCCTTCTACTTGCATGTTGGCTCTATTTACTGCTGGCAGCAAAGCATGACAGCTGTACTAGGCATCACATCCAAATGCAGATAGGGGCTGGCTCTTTCAGAGTCTCCTCAGGAGTAAGGAGAAGCCCTCCAGCCCATCTCCCCTCACATCCTATTGACTAGAACCGTATCATGGAAATACTTCAGTAGTTAGTATGCATTCTTGATATAAAAGGTTTAACACAAAATTAGGGGCAGACATGACGACTGAGAGCAGAGATGCAGAGGGATAGAGTTCAGAAACTATCCTGGATCAGAGGAGTTTTAGCCTGAAACATCTAGGTGTGTAGTTCCTCAAGTTTGGGCTAGCAAGCTGCTGGGAGTCTCTCCTCTCCCCATCTATATGACTACATCTATCCAGAGGTCTAATGCCTTTCTCTTTGCAAATCTTGCCTCAGTTCCTTTCATGAGCAGTAACCTGGAATGGTACAGAGACTGTGATTGTGGAAGCATGGTTCCTAGACTTAGGAAGGAAGGATGGTGTTACTATGCTTGCGGCAGACAGCACTCCCCCCCAAACCAGCCCCAGGAAGGGGAAAGGCTGCTAGGATAGGTTGAGCCCATCAGGATTTACCCTTGATCCTAGGCATGGGGTATGATCACTCTTACCTCTGTCACATAGGGAACAGTTGAGACCCACTCACTTTTCTCCCAAATCAGGTCCTGACTAGCAAGGAAAATGAAAAGCTATTGGTTAGAAAACCAGTTGTGCTATATACATGCTGTATCACACCATAATCATAATTTTCTTTGCCAATAGAGAAATTTATTACTAAACAGCTAGCTGTATATTTTAAAGAAATATGCTGTGTAACATTCACCATGCATACCTGTGATTACTCAAAAGGTACAATTCCTGCAAGCAGTCCAAATTTCAGGCTAAATTGTAAAATTACAGCCAGTTGACTGTTAATTTATAGGGTTACTTATTCAGTTAAAAGTTAAAGCTCCTTTTGAAAATTCCTCCATTAACTCCTCTCCTCCAGATAACAGACCAGATTTATTGGCCTGCTGCTTCAATATATGCCTTACCAGCTCCCCAGCACATCCTAGAATTAATGAACTTATTTGCATGGCTCCAGTTTACAAGATCAACCATTCTGTCTCTGCTGCTGATCTTCCTGATTTCCATTTGGTTGTCACAGTACAGCCCAGTTAATTTCGTTCGGGTTTCCTGAGATACTGCAGGACCAGTCTTCCCCTGGGAAAAGGACAGCTGAGGCTATGAATCCGTTTGGGGGCCTGAGGAAAGAATGCAAATGTCGAGGATGCTAGTTTCTGATTTTCCACCAGGGCTGTGTAATGTAAATCTTTTTTTTTTTTTTTTTTTAAAGAAAGACTCAAAGACAAGCCATTTTGGAGGTTATCAGAAAAGTTATGTATGTGCAGGTGCTAGGGAGTGGTTTCTGTTCTAGAAGGGCCCCACAGCTCAACATTTCCTCCCACATGCCTCCTCGAATATGCAAGCGGCATATATATTTATAACTCTGCAGTTAAAAAAAAAAAAAGTGAACTTCATTAGCAGAGATAACTGTCATAATCCAAGCAGTTGCACTCTATAGAGCAACCAGAGGTTACTTGCATCCAGATTATGCCTGTTCAGTCAAATCATATGAAATTGTAGGGGAATTGTGAAACACTATCTGGGGATGAACAGGGAAGATGGAAGGACTAGAGAACATGTCTGAATGCTTCTTCCAGGGAGTTGTAAAGTTCTTGAGGGCAGTAACTTCATCATGCATTTTCACATCCACCCATCCTAGTAGTTGCCCTCAATAAATGTTTGTTGAATGAAGAAGTGAATGAAATGTTGACCTTGGCAATGCACAATAACTCCCGAATTGGTCTCTGTGTGTGCATATCTTCTCCCCTGCCTATTTAAACATTTATTCTAAATCAGTGAAGCCACAGCTGTACAATCAAAAAACCACACTCGAAATCAATATTAAGCCAAGTGAAGCTCCAAGCCAATGGTTCTCAGCCTTGACTGCACAACAGAATCACTTAGGGGCTATTTGAAAATCCCAATGTTCAGGCTTCACCTCAGACCAGTTAAAATCAGAATCTCAGGAGTTGAGCCAGGGTATCAGGATTCCAAGGCTAAGACCTACTGCTCTAAGCTAACATGCAAACTGCTCTGCCCGGTAAATTAGGAGACCTAGAAGAAAGCCTGGAGCCCCAAAATTGCCAGTGCCACTTTCACTGAGGTCCAAAGTGCAGATAGTCAGAAAAGAAAATTCTGATGAGACTTAGGAATGTGTTTTTGTACTCATCTGGAATTTGAGCAGGGGAGGGTGTGTCACATGTCTTGGGAATGCATAAAACTTCAAGCAATAAAATGATGCCACGCTGTGAAGAGATGGGAAGCTATTGAATATCTTTAACCTGCCCCAGTTGATGACCCTTCCCCAGGCTTCAGGCTATGGAAACGCCTGGACCCTGGGGCTCTCTGTGCCCAACAGCCCCCACAGCTGTGTTCTTTTCCTTGACCTGGTACCATTTGGGTGATAGTTGGGACAGAGGAAGGTAATTGTTGTTTTGGTTTGTAGACATCTTGGGCAGTGAGGGTGGGGGGAGAGACTGAGTTGGAACTGGGGGAAGGAGAGCTATGACTCAGGGGAAATTCTAAGTCGCTACAAGCTGCAGCAAGAGTGTGTCAGTGGGAAGTGAGAAAGGCAAACAGAGAGCTGAAAACCAAGCCAGGAACCTGCCTAGTGGATAATCAAAACTTGACTATAAATAACTAATGGAACAACGAATGTGTTTAGTGAAGTTATTTTCTAAAGCAATGTATAAGACAAAATGAGTGCTTTCCTTGAGCAAATCCTCAAGCTGTTCTAGAAGGCCAAGTAAAAATACAGGAGCACCTGTTTGGCAGCAGTATCTTTACATAAATACTTTTTCCAGATAACTGGAAGCTATCCTTGTTGGTGCCAAAACTTCCAACATTTTAATTGCATCATGGACACTTTTCTAAAACAAATTATATTCTCCCCAGAGACAGTGGACAGAGTGCCTTGTCATTTATTGGCTTTTGGTGGTCCAGGATTCAGTAGTAGAATCTGAACTTTCTTCTCAACGACCCTTCTCACACATCCTCTGTTGGGCTCCAGGCATAGAGCAGAGACCCAGGTTTAAGGCTATCATGGTGTCTTGTTTTGCCTAGCTACAGACCATAGGCTCTAATGCATGAACTTTGTGACAACTATTTCCCTTGCTTTGAGTCCCTTCTGGCTCCCAGGCCCTCAGATATGTTTTGGATAGATGTTATTACTGCAAGTCTGACTTTTATGAAGCAGAGAGTTGCTGAAGTGAATTTATTATTATGTTTAGTTTTCTTAAGATTCACTTTGTTTTTTGAATATTTTCAAAAGACTCACAGAACCATTCATTTCATATTCTATAAATGGTTATCATAAGAAACTAATATAAAATAGCCTGTACCTCGTTTCAATCTCATTTCTCATAATCCTGATTTGCCTTGGTATCCTGGACATCACAATATCAAACTATCTATCATGTCACAATTAAAGTAAAATAAAGCACCATGCTATTTCTTCAGCAATCAGCTTTTTGGAGACTTGTGTCATTCATTATAAACCTAATAGAAAAAAAATCTGTACATGGTGGCAAATTTTATGTGACTGTGTACATGACTCTATAGTGAATCCCTGCCCCTCCCCCCAGGCTAATGGTTTGGAATTGTGGGTGAAATTAAGCCCAATGATGGATCAAATTCCTGTAGTTGGTTCACTGCTGAGATAGTGGAGGAGCAGAGATGCTGTCAGAAGCTACCGAATCAAGATGTGACAAGGAGAGAGAAGCAGCCAAATGACTCCCAGCTGCAGACCATAATTGTGGGGAAGACAGTCCTATAAGCCTCACTAGGACCTGTTTTTAAGGGCATCATTATGATAACCCAGAATGACAAGTGAGGTTCACAGTTAAAACCCTGTGTTATTAAGAGCAGTCTACAATTAAGGCCACATGGTTTTTTTCCAAGGCAGGGAAGTGTATAATACACTTTAGAAAGCTTTATGTCAAAGAATGGTTAGGTATGGACATTTAAAATGACAAATTGGAATTATCTGAAAACAAAAACAAAAACAAAAACACTTATGTGGACTTCTTCAATTCCAACTAATAGGATGGAAATTTGAAAAGGGAGAGGAGACTAAACTTATAGTTCTATTGTGTTATTAATTTGCTATGTAATATAGGAGCTTCGTTTCTTTTCTTTAAACCAAAAAGTTCTAGGTTTGCATTCTCTAATGTGGTAACCAGTTGTTACATATGGCTATTTTAATTGAAAATAATTTAAAATAAGTAAAACTAAAAATTCTTTTCCTCAGATACATGCCAAGTGCTCAGTAGGCCACATATGGTAAGTGCCTACCATATTGGAGAGTGCAGATAAAAATATTTCCATTATCACAAAAAGTTCCATTGATCTGTACTGATCTAGACCCGGATATGTTGTATCTTTTGTGTTACCACCTACTGATTGGTAATAATAATGGAAAACATCTCTGGGTTGCCTGCTCTGACTGTGAACCATCCCTGCCCTTTCTGAGAATTGCTCTCCAATTCACAATGTTGGACACTAGATAGCCATAGCGAGTGTTGGACACTTCCTTTTAAATTAGAGCTGATTGGGCAGGAGTGGTCACCTGATGTGCAAGCACAGTCAAATATAGTCAATCTTCCTGAGGAATTTGGTGCTGAGATTCAGATACAGACTCTGGAGGAGACTGTAACTGGAGTAAATCAATGGATACTAAGCAGGGTTATATGACATTAAGCATGTTGTAGATACAGAAAGCCAGACCGCAGACTAAAAAAGTGAAATAAGCAGGCAGACACATGCAGAGACAGGGGCAGAGTCCTGGTGACTTTTTGGTTTCTAGTTCTCAAAGCCTACCTACATTCTTATGCTTGACTTTTTTGGGTCATTCTTGTATATTTGTATGAAATTCTTTATTTGCTCAAGCTGGCCCAGTCTGGTTTGTTACTTATAGCTGGAGAGGCCTGTCTAAATCAGTAGTGGTTTCCTAGAGTTGAAAACTCTGAAGCTTTATTCAGACTCAGAGGAAGAACATAATGATTGATCATGTCTGTCATCTGCACAGGAACAGGGAGCTGAAGCATCTGTGCTGGGTATTTGCCATTCCTGATTAGTCAGTCTCTGAAGTGATCTTCACTCTCAAGTTCCTTTTGTTTCTCTGATGAATTTTTAGGTTTTTTCCCCTGATAATTCTCGATGTATAACATGCTATTCAGTCCCTAATGTTTACTGTTAACAGCTTCCATCAATGAAATAAAGTATAGCGACACTTTAAAACCTTAGAAAAAGGGACGATAAGTCGGAGCCATTAAAAATCAAAGTCTTTGGGCTGGGGATATAGCTCAGTTGGTAGAGTGCTTGCCTCATATTCACAGGACCCTGGGTTCAATCCCCAGAACCACACACACACACACACACACACACAAAAGAATCAGAGTCTTCAAGTTTTATATAAAATGTGAGCTACAGACCCAACAATTTTCAGGAAAATGTGATTTGCCAGCCAAATTCCCTAAAGCTAGTGTCCTATAGAATTTTTAAATGGTCATAAGGCTAAAACTAAATTTAAATAATTTCAGATTTATCAAGATCATTGAGTACAATTGATTTAAAAAAACTTCTTTTTACCTAAAGAAATTTAAAGATTTTTTTCTTTATTTTATGTATTTTTTTAGTTGTTGAAGGACTTTTATTTGATTTACTTATATGTGGTGTAAGGATCAAACCCAGTGCCTCACACATGCTAGGCAAGCCCTCTAACCACTGAGCCACAACTCCAGCCATTAAAAAAGATTTTCTTATAATAATTATAATGTGTTATATTCGACCCAATGAACTTTTACCTTTTCCCATATTATAGATATGATAGAATACTTGAAAACTGAGGCAGGAAATTAAAAAAATGTTATCAGTGTGGGGCCAAAAGTGACTGTAAGAATGCTGAGATAGTGCAAGACTACATAATTAGTCAGGGAGAGCCAACAGTGGAACCAATGGTCTGGACACAGGTGAGTATGTGTTGTCAAAACACACAGAAATAAGGCAGGTCAGAAAGTAAGGCAGTGCAGCAGAGCCATTCAGGATAGCCAAGGAAACATCTTGTTTGCTTGCTTGCTTAAGATGAGCCTGGTATAGGAAAAGCTAGGAGACCACAAAGCTTTGAATTAAACATCCTCCCTCCTTAACTATTGTGGTAGACAGACCCTAGTGTGATGCAATTTTCATGACTCATGTAATTCCCTTCCTTTATATGGATGGGACCAAGAACTTGCTTGTTACAAATAGACTATGACAAAGGTGTTGGGATAATCATCCCAGGGTTCACTGGAAAGAATCTCTTTCCATTACTGCCTTGAAGAAGTGACCTGCCACATCCTGGGAGGACTTACAAAGGGAGTCAATGATATGGAACTGCAGATAGCCTACACTTCCTGACAGGAGCCTCAACTGACATCCAGCAACAAAACAGGAGGACCTCAGTCCTATAACTCCAAAGAAGCAAATTTTGCCAACAACTTGAAGAAGCTTGGAAGCAGATCTTTCCCCAGTCAAGCTTCTGTTGAAATCACAGCCTCATCTAATACCTGGATTATAGCCTTGTGAGACCTTGAGCAGGACACATAGCTTTTATGAGTCCACAAAAGTGTGATAGTAAGTATTCATTTGGAGTGACTTGCAGAAGCAGAGGGGCCATGAACAAGGGAAGGACACAGTGCAATAGGTCCCAACATTGTACCTGAAACAATGGTGAATACAATTAATATGAAAGATAGTATGAATATAAATGGGCTTCTTGATATGCTAAAGTGAAGCTCATCAAAGATGGTGTTAATTCAAGAGCATGAGTTGTTGAGTTCATCAGGTCTTTTAAAGGGTAGGCCAAAGTCATCAGTGATGTATACAGAAATGTGTTGTCAGGACCCTTAATGTCTCAATTAATCTATTGCTATATAATAAACGACACCATAACTTAGTTGCTCAAAGCCATAGCTATTTTGTTTCTTTATTAAGTTGCTGTGGGCCTTGCTAAATTGTTGAGGTTGGCCTCCAACTTCCTCTTCTTCTGCCTCAACCTCCCAAATCACTGGGATTACGGGTATGCCCAGCCTAATGGATCCACTTCTAAGATTGCCTCAGCCACATGCCTGACAGCTACATGCCTAGTGACTTATTGAGTAGAGGGTGATGGCCAGGAACATTGATTGCAAATTCTTACATGGCGGCTGGCTTAATGCCAAGTAAATGCTGCCAGGACATCTTAAGGTTTAGGCCCAGTGACTCAGCATCACTTCAATTGGTTGAAGCAGGTCGTATGACCAGCTGAGATTCACGGGGAAGGAGGGTGTGCATATTGGGAGCCATGATTGACTGTGGGACCACCAAGTTAACATCTGACAGTGATGCAAAAACGATTTTGTTTATTCAGTCTAACCACTAACTAAGAGAATGGTTAAAATATTAAATTTAGATAAGACTCAGTGTTAGTTCTTAATGGCTTTAGTGGCTAAGGAATCTCAAGGTCCCCAAAGTGCTCACTGGAATGAAGGATCCAGAAAGGCATGTGTTAAATGCTTGTGAGGTAAATAGAAACTTTCCCTTTTCGTCTGCCTGCTCAGGCTGAGGTTCTTAACCAGAGTTGTCAATAGAAATATAATATGAGCTATATATGTAACTTCAAATTTTCTTGTAGCCACATTTTTTAAAAGTAATTTTTAAAAAGTTGTTAATTTAATATTATTTCAATAAGGAACCAATATTAAAATATTAATGATATCCCTAAATTGTTTTATAATATTAGATCTTTGGAATTTGGTATTTGTTTTTTAAAACTTACATAAGCATATCTCAACTTGGACATTAAATTTTCTCAGAAGTCTTCATGTATACTTGATTTCCAAAAATTTATACTTGAAAAGGTAAATTTGCATACTCAATTTGTTTCAAATATGCTTGAAATTTTTCTAATAACTGAATTGAGTATCCATTTTTAAATATAAATCATGGTTAAATGAAGTTGACCACTCAGTTTTTCAGTTGTACTAGCTACATTCCAAGTGCTCATCAGCCTTAGTAGCTAGTGGCTACCATTTGAGAGGGGGAAACTTTATATCCTCATTCCTTTCCCTTGGACTTGGCTCTGGTACCATGTGGGATGATGGGGGTGGGAAGGAAACCCCCATGTGAGTCATGTTGGTGGTAATGACATGGTTGGTTGATGAGTTCTTGGAATCTAGGAATCTTGTCCTGCTACTTGTCTGCTAAATTCTAAGATCACTATCTAAATTCTGTTCCTTAGAAACAGAACTTAAGACAACTTCAGTAAACACAATTTTTTGAAGGATGCTCTGGAAAGGAAGTTGTAAGATAGTGGGGAAGCAGTGTAGGCAGGGGAAGGAACTGAGCAGGGATGTGGTCTCAGACAAATTCTAGCCTTGGCTTACTTGGTGGGGACTATGGAATAAAAACTGTACTACTATTTGTCCCACCTTGAGGAAAAGGGATAGGCCTTCATGCCCATATCTATCAGACATTGACTACTTGGGTTGAAAGTGGAGGTGACACATTCCAAGCTTTTCTAGCTAAGACATTTCATCCAAGATCAATTATCCTCAGATCCCAGGTGTGAACCTTTAGACACAGCACTTGTAGCTGCTGGGAGATGGGTCTAACTGACTAGTGAGGAGATCTGGACAGGGCATCAACAGCCTATAGTGACCTAAGTACTGAGGAACATGCCAGGGCCAGAAACACTTTATTACCTACTAGTAATTTAGACTCAAGCCTTGGTACAAATTCATAGTGAGCAGGGCTGAACTCTGTAGGACCACACGGTCTCGCTTGCATAGAGGCCTAAAGTCTAGACTCTAAAGAGGTCAGGCATTCTCCATAGCCATCTCTTCCTAGATAGATAGTAAATATCCGCCTTCTGTATCACACAGATAAGGAAAAGCAAAGAAAATCCCCAAAGGGGGATACTAAACCCTAACACCATGGCTTGGTGAGAAGCAAATCCTTGTTCTTCATTCATTCCACTAAGAAATATTCAGTTGAGTGCCTCTGCTGGGCCAAGTACTGTGTGAGACTGTGAAGGCAAATTCCAAGAAGCAGTTCCAAGGCCATTTTGAGCAATGGCAGCATGACTAAAATAAGTGCTGCTACAGAGTCTTAAGTGTCCACAAGAAGGAACAGGCCAGGAGAGGTGTGGTTTGGGGAGCGTGTAGGTCAGCGGGGAATGCTGAAAAGTACAGCAACAGGCCACAACCAGCCTGCCAGGAACTCCAAGGAAAGAAGTGAAGTCAGAGTCTGGGGTGTTGGCCAAGTGACAAAGGCCAAGAAAGCAAGTTAAGGTCAGTGTTCAGAAGACCAGGCCAGGGAGAAGGGCACTGGCAGAGGCATGAGCAGTGCCAGGTGCTGGGTGAAGGATAATAATAACATTTAGCACCGACTGTTTGCCAGGTACTTTGACTACATTTAATCTTCAAGATAGTCTTGCAAGATAAGTTTGCAGTTCAGAAAGATTAAATATGCTTCTCAGACCTCACTGAGCATACCTGGGGATAGGATTAAGATGCAGATTTTGAGGCTGGGGAAATAGCTCAGCTGGTAGAGTGCTTGCCTTGCAAGCACAAGGCCCTGAGTTCGATCCCCAGCACCGCAAAAAAAAAAAATAAGATGCAGATTTTGATGCAACAAGTCTGGGGAGGGAGCCAAGGTTGTACATTTCTCACACACTCCCAGGTGATGCTGATACTGCTGATCCACAAACTCTGCTAGAAGGAGCAAGAGGTAGCTATGAAGTCAAGTGCTTTTGCTATGGAAGGAAAAAATAGAGAATGAAAGTCAGGGAAACAAAAGCAGTGCGGTTTGAAAGTCTGATCTTCCAAATAAAGTCACGTCATGGTTCCCAGTCTGTGGCTATATGCCCTTTGGAATGAGGGTGGGTGCAGGCAGAGAGACGTAGTGTTCTGAAGAGCAGAGTGGCTTCTCTGGATGCTTAGGAAGTAGGAGTTCTCCTGGGGGTGTCTACGATCATTTCAGTGCATCTGTCCAATGTGTTTAAGGCCATTTTGTATAGTTGGTATAATGATTAGGTAATTTGAATACTATATGTTGTGATAGAAATTATTTTCCAGTAGTTACTTTTAAGCTGTCAGACTCTAAATGAAATCAAATCTATTTTTCGAAGTTTCTCGACTTTTTTCTTAAGTTGTCTGTTCTTTAATTAAGAACTTCTTATGGCCTTATTATGAAATTTCTTTCTCTGTCTTATTATGGATATTAGTGCTAAAGTTTATTGAAATATTGCTTAGGGACTCCTGCTATTTTAAAAATTATGATAATTATTATTATATAGTTTTAAAAATACCTTGCATTCATAAGATATTTTATACTTTCTAGGATACTTTCTTCATTTTCATCTCCATACAGTCCAGTCTGAGTTGTTGTTATTATTCCAGTTTATAGAGGACATGAAGGCACAGAAAGTTGAAGTAAGTTGCCCAAGGTCATGTGGCTACAAAAGCAGCAAAGATAACTGTTTGTTTTAATTTTACTGGTTTGAATACTGTGATAGGAACTTTATATGTAATAGATCATTTAGTCCCTGCCGCAACTCTATTATTATCCCCATTTTACAGATGAGAATATGGAGGCCTAGAGGGATTACCTAGTTATTCAAAATCACAGGACAAATAAGAGGTAGAGCCATGGTCAGAACTGAGGCTATCCTTGTGATGAACTGAAAGGTCATCACAACTCTACTCTAGAAAGGGTATCTTGTAATGTTTAGGGTCAAAGCAAAAGCATTATTGAGGATTTTTCTAGTCCTGATCTTGAATAATGATGCCCTTGACGGACACAGTAAGGGCCTTAAAAGGCTTGAGATTGTCATTCTCATATAAGAGGAACAGACTGTCAACATGGGTGGATGATAAATAAGGCTGCTTAATATCATCTGTCAGACCCAGCCAGCACCACAACTGGAGAGGATCTGACACATTTACAATCCCTCCCCAGTCCACCAGGTGCTAGGTCCTTCTACCCACTCTTGCCTAGTGTCTCCAGGTCCACATGCAGCGTTTTGTTGACTAGATTACAGTCCCAGGATAAAACCAAGTTCATCCCAGACAGTACAAATGAAGAGACTTTAATGAACTGCTTATAGAGGTAAGATCCAGGTCAGGCAAACAGGATGCTGAGGCACCCAGAAACTAGCTGCAGTGAGAGACTATTACAATCCTGCAGACTTGGAAAGAAGAAGGGGAAGAGAGAGGGTTACTGGAGCTTGTGTACCTGTGGAGGAACACAGCCAAGGCCAGAGATGTAGTGCAAAGGAGAAAGAAAGCAGACATACCCTTCATTCTCTCTCTCACCTTCCAGTCACCTGCTACTGCCTCTCATCGCTTAATCTAATCAGATGCTAGTTGCCCAGCAAGCCTGGCTGATGGAATCCAACAGGGTAAGCCTCCCTGAGCAAGAACAGCAGAGAGAAATGTAGAGAGTATGTGCAGGAGGGCAGGGAGCTAGCAGAGGGTAACAAGCACAAGATCACACTAGTTCTTTCCTTCCATCCCAGTAATATTAGACAGACCTTCTTCTTCAATCCACTTAGGTTCCAAGTGCTAGGCTGTAATTCCCAAACCTGTATATATAATTCATCCTCAGACTCTTGAGTTTTCTGACCTAAAGTTCTTTTACCAGTGAGGCTTCCTTGCTATGAGGAAAATGACTGGCCAACAAGAGGATCCTGGTATGCTCTCAGGTCAGTTTTCTGAATGTTTAAACCAGTCTTCAAGATTTGCATTCCTCACTGTAAAGCTGAATGTGGGCCATGCCTGGTGATGGAGGATGAGAAGTTCAGACTAAGCAAGGCAGTGGTGTTGTTCCATGGTACCTGTAGTATCAGTAGCACCATGTCCTCTGAAGAACAAGGTTCATAATTTGGGTATCTGAATATCAGAAAAGGTTCTGAGCTATTGACATTGTGAGGATAGAATCTAGAACCAAATTGCTTGGATTCAACTCTAGATACCACCACTCACTGGCTGGGTGACCTTGGACAAGTTATTTAACTTCTTATGAGCCTCATTTTCCTCATCTGTAGTATGGCGATAATAATATCTACCTCATGGGACTTTAGTGAAGACAAAGTAAGTTAATTCACAAGGTAAATTTTTGAA
Organism: Sciurus carolinensis; assembly: GCF_902686445.1. Lineage (NCBI taxonomy): Eukaryota > Metazoa > Chordata > Mammalia > Rodentia > Sciuridae > Sciurus > Sciurus carolinensis. Next base: position 50,838,050 of record NC_062229.1, on the reverse strand, counting down.
CCCTATCTGGTACATTGTATTCACCATATATAAAAACAAAATTTAGAAAACTTGCAAGTTATTGTCTAAACAAATTAGGATTTTTGTTTTGTTTTGTTTTGCTTTTTTTTACCAAAAATTGGTGAAAAATTATTAAAGTGAAAGGAAATGTAGGCAGGTGGTAGAAACTCAAATAACAGGAAGAATAATGAATCCTATAGGGGGAGGTGTATCCATCTGCATCTATTTTTGCACTTCAGTTTCACCATGAATCAGTCTGCTGTGGTGAAACTTGATATTAAATTGGTGAATATTTATTGACAAACTTCTATAATTCTCCCAGGGAGAGTCTCTCAAGATTGAATGCTTCACCAAATTAATATCTTTTTCAAAAGAAAATTTAGTCCACTTGGTGCTTGACTAAATATTTGAGTTATCGTAAAGAGCCAGTTTGTTTTAGTCAGGCTTTTCGTTGCTGTGACTAAAAGATCTGACCAAAACAATTTTAGGGGAGGAATAGTCTATTTGAGGGCTCACAGTTTCAGAGGTCTTAGTCTATAGAAGGCCCGCTCCATCCCTTGGGGCTCCAGGTGAGGCTGAACATCATGACAGAAGAGTGAGGCGGAGGGAAGCAGCCTGCATCATGATCAGAAAACAGAGAAAGACTCCACGCTCTAGATACCTTATAGGCACACCCTCAGTGAACCACTTCCCATGGCCACACCCACCCCCTGCCTCCAGTTTCCACTCAGTCAATCACATCAGGAATTAATCCACTGATTAGGTGAAGGTTATAATGCAATCATTTCTCCTCAGAACTTTCTTGCATTGCCTCACACGTAAGCTTTTGGGGGACACCTTACAACCAAACCATAACACAGCTTAAGAAAATTGCCTAAGATTTTATTTCTCCATTGGAAAAATCAGGAAACAATATTCCTACATGACAAGATTGTTGTGAAGGATAAACACAGAGTGGCACATGCTCAATAAATATTAATAACATTATTGTTACATATGATTTCAACTTTGAAAGATTTGCAAGATTAAAAAAAAAAAAAAAAAAAAAAACACTCAGAGCCAGATGTAATCCCAGCAACTCAGGAGGCTGAGGCAGGAGAATTACAAGTTTGAGGCCAGCCTTATCACTTTAGTGACACTGTGTCTCAAAACTAAAAAGAGATAGGAGTATAGCTTAGTGGTAGAGCACCCCTGGGTTGAATTCCCAGTACCTAAAGTAAAACAAAATAATGAATAAATACACTCAGTATTGTTACTGCTTTGAGGAATTGGGTCCTATTTTTGGACAATTAAGCTATAAATCTGCTTATATATGGGACTCATTTATATAAATTAGTATTATAGATGAAAGAATATAATACTGTTATGAAATCATCAAGAAATTAAATCTTCACCTTATCAAGTCTTAAATTAATTACCAAGATACAGAAAACACATAGAATATTAGAGCATGTTAAATGACGCCATGGGGCTGTAATCTACAAAGTTAAAATTGTACATATTATGGGCTAAACTGTATTTCCCCCAGATTCATATATCGAAGCCCTAACCTCCACGTGACTATATTTGGCAATGGGACCTTTAAGGAGGTAATAAAGTTTAAACGAGATCATAAAGATGGGGCCCTAGTCTGATAAAACTATTGTGTTTAGAAGAGGAAGAGACACCAGGAAGACTGTGCCCCCACCCCTCTCCTTGCACCCACCGAGGAAAGGTCATGTGAGGACACAGTGAGGAAGTGTCTGCAAGACAGGATGAGTAGCCTCACCTAAAACCAATCCGGCTCACACCTTGATCTTGGATTTCCAACCTCAAGACCAGTGAGCAAATAAATTTCTGCTGTTTAGGCTACCCTGAATGTGGCATTTTGTCATGGCAACCAAAGCAGAATTGGTACTGCATAGTAAAAACAACCTGGTTTTTTTCAACAAATAAACTGACATGAGAAAGAGAGCAAGCAAGTACATAAACTGGCGTGGGTATGCTCACCTGTTATCCCAGAACTTCGAAGGCTGCAGCAGAATTGCAAGTTTGTGGCATCCTGGGCAACTAGGTGAGACTCTGTCTCAAAACAAAAAATAAAAAAGAAGTGGCAATGTAGCTTAGTGGTAGAGCAACTCTGGATCTAATCCCCAGTACACACACCAAAAAAAAAAAAAAATTGGGGGGAGAGAACCTCAGGTGAAGGATACCCCAAAGATTACAGAGACTTAAAAGATTCACCCACCAATTGCAGTGTGTGAGTTTTATTTGAATCCTGACTCAAACAAACTGGAAAGAAGAAAAGGAGGAAGAGACAAAAAGAGATAACTACACTATTTATGACATTTATGAGATGATTGTAAATTTGAAGACTGACTGGATCTGTTATGATATTGAGGAATTTTATTATTTCTTTTAGGTGTAACCAAGTCATTATGTTTGCTTGTAAAAAATTTTTAGGGTACATGGTGAAAATCTTTACAGAAAAAAAATGATATGATGCCTGGGACTAGTTTAAAATAATGTGTAGGGAGAGCATGTAACACATGATAGAATAAATGAAACAAGATTGGCTATGAGTTAATAGTTGTTGAAGGTGATATTGAGTTTGTGTGGGTTCATTATCCTATTTGCTCAACTTTTGTGCATGTTTGAAATTATGCATAATAAAGAAAAACAAAAAAATACCGGCTTCACAAAAACTAGAAAAATCATTTACTCTTAGTCTCAGAAATGTCTAGAAATACAACCTATGTATTGACAGTGACAGGATTTTACAGGTAAGTGGGATCTTGCCAGGAAGGTCATGTTGGATGTGTGGAAGCTCCTGTGAATGCATGTTCAAGAAGAATTCTTGGCATTTACATCCAATAAATATTTAGTAAGCACCTGGTAAGAAAGGCCTTCTCCTGGGTGCTGCCAACAAGATGGACAAAGTCCCTAATGGGTCTAATCAATTAAAATCAAGTTGATTGATAGATTTTTAAAAATACTTTTGAGTTATAATAATTGCTGTAATAATAACAAGGGGCTGGGATAGGCTTGTTTTGGATAGGGCCTAGAATAAGTCTATCTGCAGGAGTTGTCAGTTAAGCTGAGAGAGACCAGGAAAATGGGAATAAAGAGCTAGCCCTGGGAACAGTGTAGAAAGAGGGTTCAGGTGAGGGAACAGAGTGGACAGAGGCTCCACAGTGGAAAAGAATTTAGTTTGTTGGAGAAACTGAAGAAAACCAGTATGGCTAGGGTGTGGTGACCTGAGAAAGCATAGACTAAAGTATCTGGGATAAGCTTAGGGACAAGGCAGGGACAGAATCATGCAAAATCTTTTAGGCCACAGTAAGAGTTTGGATTTTATTCTGGGAGCTATGGAATCCGTTGGAGAATCTCATCAAGGAACTTGACTTGTCTCAGGACTAGAGTAGAAATTAAGGGAGATGTGGAGGTGAAGAGGGTTCTGAAGGAGCAGGGAAGGAGGGTGATCTTCAGTCTTGCCCCATGAAGTTGCTTTGGGGACTTGGGACAGCAGTGGGATCTTCCAAGTTGCACCCTGTGTCAACAGCCTCAAGAAAATGGTGTCTTTCTGGCTTTCCCAGTGCCTGATGAGCTGGGTGTTAAGTAGGAGAATATGCTTGTTATTTGCTGCTGTGCAACAAACCATCCCAAAATTTAGTGGCTTAAAGCAGCAGAAATTACTCAGGAATCTGAGGTTTGGGAAGAGCCTGAGGAAATGATTTGCCCTGCTTCATGCCATTGTATGAGACCTCAACTGGGATGACTGGGCATCTCATTCTCTCTTCATGTAGACGCAGGGCCTCTCTGTGAAGTTTCTCATTGTGACCTCAGTATAGCTGGACATCTCCTACAGTAGTTCAGACTCCAGAAGCAGGTGCTCCAGGAGAACAAAGTCTGAGTTTCAAGGCCATTTTGATCTAATTCCAGAAGTTACACAGTATACTTCCACCAAATTCTGTTACACAGGGCTGACTCTAATTCTTTTTAGGAGGGGACTTCCTAAGTGCATGATCATTAATCAACTTTGGAACCTAAGAAGAGCGCGTATGTTTGTGTCCACTGAATGTTGGGGAGGGATGCTCAGGGACTCTCAAAGGGACTTGATCTAGGACCTGTAGGTAATTGTGGTTGCATTAACACGTAGGTTTCCATTTTTCAGGGTGCAGTGTTGCATCTGAGAAGAACTGAAGTATTGCTTCAGGGGCTGTTTAGAGAAAAACATGATGAGAGGTGAGAGGATTCTGAAGGGAACCAAGATTTCTTGTAAAAGTTGTCAGAAGCAAAATGGAGTAATTTTTGTCAACCCCTAACAAAAACAAGTAAATAAATAAAGCCAGGTGGTTACTAAGGAGGGTATCTCATGCATGTATGCTTGATAACAAGAACTATGATAAAAGAATTCTAGAACCATAGACTTGCAAACTTACACAAAAATACTTCTGCAAGTATATCTATCCAGCAACTGCCTATTCAATCTTGAGTTGATGCCACCCTTGTAATTGATCCTTGAGCCCAAGAAGGTGTTTCAGAAAATCTTATGTAAACCTTTTCATTTTACCTTTAAAAGCCCTTGTCTTCCTTTGCCTTATTGGACACACCCACATGTATTCCCATTGCAATGTTCATTCTGGAATAAATTCATTATCTTTGGAGAATCTCTTTCCATTTGTTATAAGGTTGACAATATAATGGTTTTTGATAAGTTTTTGTTTTGTGGCATGTGAAGTCAATCCTCTCTTCCCTCTCTCCAAAAAAATTCTTCAGTAAATCATTTCTTTTGTTAATGCAATGTGGATCTCTTCTGAGGAATACATCAAACGCTGAGTTCTTTATCAAGGAGGATTTGGGATGACAGCAGATGCTGCTCCAGGGAGCTTGGCTATACCTGGAATACTAGGGGACAAAAGGAAAACTACGCAAACAAATGAATAAATGAATGAATCTTGGAATTTCTGTAGTCCTCCATTAGCTAATCGTGACCCCTGACAGACCAACAATCACTTCTCTAGTCTCCAGTCAAGTTCTGGAATTGGCCTGCTCCATTTATGATCTTTTTCTATCTCAGCTTCCCTTCTGCATTTTGTTGTTGTTTGTTTTTCCTTTTTCACACTGTGGATTTGGGGATTTAAGTAATTTCTGTAGCATGAACTCTCTGCTTCTTTAAAACAGAGAATTCTTTAGGATTAAAGGCTTCTTTGATCTTCCGATGAGTATTGGGTGCTATGCCAGACACAGTGCTATGTGTGCAGTAGAGAATTCTGAGAATAGACTGACTCACAGTCAGGAAGAGAGGTAAGACTGAATTATTCTATAAAACAGGAAGCAGCAGCTGTCACAGAAAAGGTAGGAGTTAAATGTAACTGTTCAGAGTTGGGTTATCATTGGAAACAGTGCAGGATAGAGAGTCAAGAAAAGCTTCACAGAAGTAGTGGCATCTAAAACAAGCCTTAGATTAAAGGTGGCTCTTGGACATGAAGAGATAATGATGGGGGTTTAGAGACTGAGCAAGCGGGTAATCCCAGACCTATCTACTCAGCCTTCCACATCAAATCACTTTGTTCAGGATCCTCCAGGGCTTTTTCCTCAGTGCTTTCCTGACCCAGAAGGCAGATGCACTGACATGTCAATGTTAAAGAACTGGCTACAGGCTCAGGCTCTCCATCCACCCACCCACCCTTCAAGGTTCCTTTTGAACTGTGATCTAGAGACACCCTTGCCACCCAATCAGAGAAGGGAAGAGCTAATGCTGAAAAGGAAAATAGAAAAATCAATACTACTGGAGGCTTAGAATGTGGGGAGAGAAACTGAGATATAGAGAAAGAACACTGACACTATGTTCCCTTAACTGTCAATGAACAAATTAATCCATGCCTGTGTCTTAACCTTGACCATGACCTTCTAGAAGCAAATTGTAGGTATTCCATGCTTTAACAAACTTCTAGGAAATTCTGATGCAAGTTGAAGTTGGAGAACCATTGTTTTAGGGTATCTGAGTATCTGAACCTAGAAAAAGATATGCTTGGTTCTCCTTTGGGGACATCAAGAACTCAGTTGCTTTTTTTTTGTACCAAGGATTGAACCCAAGGGTACTTAACCACTGAGCCACATCCCAAGCCTTTTTACTTTTTATGTTGTTTAAAATTTTTTTAGTTGTAGAGGGACACATGGACATTTTATTCATTCATTTTTATGTGGTGCTGAGGATCAAACCCAGTGCCTCACGTATGCCAGGCAAGTGCTTCACCGAGCCATAACCCTAGCCCTTACTTTTTATTTTATTAGAGCCTTATTAGGTTACTTATAGCCTCAATAAGTTGCTAAGGCTGACTTTGAACTTTCTGTCCTCCTGCCTCCTGAGCTGCTGGAATTGCAGGGATGCACCACTATGCCCTCAGCTACTATTTTTTTTTTTTTTTTTTTTGCTTTGTTTTCTAACCTGTAAATAGGTGTCCTTATCCTTTTACCTTTTCCTCCACCCTTTGACAAGAGAGGAGAGAAAGTGGGATAGAGAGAGAGGGAGACAAAGAAACAAAACACCATAAAGATATTCCAAGTGACCAGCAAAAAATAAATCATTAATGACAGGTTGTTTTCCTTCCTGAAAAAACAGAAAATTTGACTATAAAAATATATATTCAATGATTTTAAAAACAGACTTTTTATAGAACAGGAAGAGAGCAGAGCAAAATGTGGAAAAAAATTGAACTGTGGTTTATGTGTACCTGCCTACTGCTCCTCCCAGACAAAACCACATGCTCCTCCTCCTTGTCAATCTGCACTGTCATCCCTTTTTAATTCCCAGGCACTGTCAGCATGTTTCCTTCTGAAGTGGAGGGTCTTGTACAATTCTTTTTTTTTTTTTGGGGGGTGCTGGGGATCGAACCCAGGGCCTTGTGCTTACAAGGCAAGCACTGTACCGACTGAGCTATCTCTCCAGCCCCCAAATCTTTTTCTTTCTTTTTCCTTTTTTTTTTTTTTTTTTTTTTTTTTTTTTGGTTCACTGACAATGCTTCAGGATTCATGGGACAGGAAAAATTGATGAGATTCTCTGTCTGGTATGTGCTTTACCTGGCAGATAAGGACAAAAAGAAGATTTGTGTATATCCATACAGGATTGATCCCCAAGTAAACTTGACCCTCTCTAGGTGCTCAGGACTACCAGCATACACATGTAATTGTGGTTTTATTCCTACCCTTAAGGAACCCACCATCTACTAGGATGGTGTGATAAACATACATAAAATAAATGACTGTTCTTAGATGAGGACTTTTGAGTTTTTATACAAAGTGTTTTGCATATACAGTTTCATTTAATCATGATAACCATTCCTGAAGACTGTATTGCATGGTAAATCCCAAACTTGGATCTAACAAATGAACTTTTGATAAACTAGGAGGAAATCTCCCCAACTTATATTGGCTCACAGAGGGGCTAAAGAGGTGGGTGTAGTCTCAGGAAGACAAGAGAGAATTGTGACTCTATGTATGACAGCTATATCTACACAGTGATATAAGACTTGATCTGGAGCTGAGAGGGCTGGGAGAGAAAAGAATGTTTATGAAATGTACCCCTTAAGCTGACTCCCACTTAATAATAGACTAGCCAGCTTAACAGACGTGCTGTTTTCCCTGTAAAATATATTGATACTGATAATTGTCCACATCTCACTAAAATTTCTGGCAGGTAGTTCAGTCTCTTTTATGCCTGGAATTTCTGCCTCTACCAATTATGCTATACACTTTCCTAGAGCTGGCTTCTGGAGTTGTTCCCAAACCTGTTTATGCCAGTTGTGCTATTTTGACCATGAATTCTTGTTTTTATGAAAATTAAGTTGAGTTCTATGAAAAGAGTTGATAAAAATATTTTGATTAAAATAAAATTGCTTTTGAATGATATATAATATGTAAGAAAACTGTGATTATGGTAAGAAGTATAAAAATCTGGAAGGATTCATTTCTCAAGTGGTTTTATAGGGGTATTTGTGTTCTTGTTCCACTTTAAAGAAATTTAGGAACTGGAAATTATACATGATGCTACAGGGATGGGCTTTATGCAAGAGAAATGAGATAGATTTTAAAGAAAATGCCTTAGACCTATATCAAAAGATAGGCAAGAGCCGGGCACAGTGGCACACGCTTATAATCCCAGCGGCTACGAAAGCTGAGGCAGGAGGATTATGAGTTCAAAGCCAGCCTTGGCAAAAGCAAGGTGCTAAACAACTCAGTGAGACCCTGTCTCTAAATAAAATACAAGATTGGGCTGGGGATGTGACTCCGTGGTCAAGTGCCCCTGAGTTCACTTCCCGGTACCCCCCCCAAAAAAAGACAATTAAAGTAACTTTAAATGTTTTAGAATAAAATGTTATGTGTATTTTTAAATGATTTTCTCATTATTTTCTAATTAACATTTTCAATTTAATTTTAAAAATTCTATTAACAAACTATATTTCTAATTTTTGTTAGATAACAGGACTTGTACATCTGCATGTAATCTAGACAAAGAAGAGTTAAGGGGATAAAATAACAAAAGTTGGTGGTATTCTCCAGAGCTGTCCATCAGAGAGGAATAGACTTGACTAATTGATTGTTTGAGTTCATCCTAGATTAATGTCATTGGCCATTGAGATTGTTCAACATTTCCCTTATTTTTATTTTCTCTTTATAAGAAATTCTGTTTATTACCTGGCCACCCAGGAATATATCTTCCTAGAAGAGAGGACTTCAGTGCTGATTCTCAAAAGTGAATTATTACCATAATGTTTAATTTATAGGAGACAATACCTACTGCCTTCCAATGCTTCTAGTGAAAACATACCTCAAGGAGGATGGAAGTCAATCAATTAACAGTGTTAATATTTATCTGCCAACTTTTAAATGTTAACAACAGACTCAAAAGGTTTCAATACCCCATCTGGCCCAAAGGAAACCATCAGTTTGCAAACCATGCTCTAGAATCATAATGAAGAAGATACACTGGAAAAAGACCAGATAAATCCCAAGATAAGGAAATTGGAGTAGCATCTACAGGCTCTGTGCTTTGTATGACCCCTGAACTGCAGAAGTGCTAACATCAGGTAACAGCAGGCAGCTTCTCTAAGGAGAGTTAAGCCCTTCTGTGACACTTAAATAGCCAATAGAATAGATGTTATTGATCACTGGCTACTTATCATGAGCTAGGTACTGTGCTAAGCAATTGGAATGCATTTAATTTTTACAGAGAATTCATGAAGAAATTGAGCTCAGAGATGTGAGGTAACTTATCCAAGCTCACATAACTAGTATTGGAGAGATTGGAGAGATCAGTATTTAAGAGCGGTTTAATTTTATGCCAAGTTTCATGCCATTGACTACTTTGAGAGTGTCATAGTAACCACTTGTTGAGTGACTATTTTCTGCGCAGCAAGAACTTCATATACATAAATATGTTTAGATATGTAACTCTATTTCATTCAGTGTATGTAGGAAATCAAGTGTTTGATACTTTGTGTCTTTCTTGGTTATAACAGGTTCTTTATTTGGTAGTTAGAAAAGGGTGACAATGATGTAAAAATTTGATTGTAGCCCTTTTTTTTTTTTGTAAGTCACCAAGTTTTAGAGAGATGACATGGTATAAAGCAAAGATGCAGTCTTTGTAGTAAGACTGCATGTTTTTATTTTGGTTTTGTGACTTTCTGGTCAAGTGGCCTATTCCTATTTGCCATGGAGCCCAGGAGCATTTATAAAAATAAATCTGTTAAGCCGGGGGCAGTAATAGTAATGCCTGTAATCACAGTGGCTCAGGAGACTGAGGCAGGAAGACTGCAAGTTCAAATCCAGCCTCAGCAAAAGCGAGGTGCTGAGAAACTCAGTGAGACCCTGTCTCTAAATAAAAATACAAAATAGGCCTAGGATGTGGCTCAGTGGTCGAATGCCCCTGAGTTCAATACCCAGTAACTCCTACCCGCCCCGAAAAAAATCTCCTGTTAATTCCAAGTCATTGCTCTTCCTCCTTGTAAAAAAAATAAAATAAAATAAGAAAAATAAACAAATGAGAGAGTACTTTTTCTTTTGGGCAAATGTCATTTGAATATAGAAATCTCTGCCCTCATGGTTGAGATTCAGACACAAGTCATTCAAAGTCTTCCTCACATTCATCACTATCCCTTCTCTATCCCAGTTCTCCATCCTTGCTGAAGACCCATGCAATTCGTTACCCATCCTTGTGTAATAGATTAGCTCAAAACCTAGTGGCTTCAAACAATGAACATTTATTATCTCACAATTTCCAGAGGTTAGAAATTTGGAAGCAGCTTATCTGGGTGGTCCTGACTCAGGGTTTCTTGTGAGGTCCAGTCAAGATTTTGCTGGGGCTGAGTGATCTGTCAAGATGGCAATTCCCATGACTGCTGGAGGGATTCTCAGTTCCTCACCATGTAGAACTCTCCTAGGGCTACATGAGTATCCTCACAACACTTCAATTGGCATGAATGATTCAAGCGAGAGCAAGAAGGAAGCCATAATGCTTTGAATCCTAGTCTTGGAAGTCACATGCTATCACTTGCTCCACATTCTGTTAGGAGCAAGCCACTGAGTCCAGCCCACAGTGAAGTAAAAAGGAATTAGCCTCTAACTTTTGAAGGGAAGAGTGTTAAAGAGTTTTTGGATATGTTTAAAAACCATCCCAACCACTAAGATACCTTCACCTTAAATCTTGACAAAATTCTCACACTCTCAGATCTGGCCTGTGGTTTGTTGTTGACAAAGGAACTTACTTGTCCTTTTCACTTCCCTCCTCATGATACACACACATTTATTTTTATGGCTTAACTCTTTTTCTCTAATAAATTTTCCTGGCACAGAGCAGACAATTTATGCTATTTCCTAAAGTAGCTCAAATAATTTGTTTTAAGGAATCTAGCTACTGTGATGTTAAAGAAAGTAAATTATGGACTTCATAAGTTGTCACGATAATAATAATGAGTTTATGGAGGACTTATTGTGTGCCAGACATTTTATCAAGTACTTTATATATGTTATCCTGTTTGATTACTCTATACCAATGCTATGAAATAGGTCAGAGTTACCAGATATCCCTAAAACACTTAGCCAAGATAGGAATAATGGTATGACTTCCGTACAATGATTGAGGCACAGTAGGAAAGAAGCTACAGGAAAGAGGGATTAAAAAAACAAATCAATGAAACAGAAAAGATTGCAGTGGCAGCCCATGCATGGATGGAAACTTTATATACAACAGAGTATATAACTGCAGATTGTTAATGAAAGTATGTACTATTTGGCAATCAGATGTTTGTAAAGAAGAAAAAATTAGCAGGCTGAGTTGTGGCTCAGTGGCAGTACGCTTGCCTAACATGTGTGAGGCCCTGGGTTCAATCCTCAGCACCACATAAAAATAAAGGTATTGCGTCCACCCAAAAAACTAAAACAAACAAACAAACAAACAAACAAACAAAAAAACACAAAATATTTACAGGGATATAGCTCATTTGGTAGAGTGCTTGCCTCGTATGCACAAGGTCCTGGGTTCAATCCCTAGCACCAAAACAAAACAAAACAAAACAAACAAAAAAAACTGGCAAAATTCAGCTAGGCATGGTGATCCACACCTATAATACTAGCTACTTGGGAGACTGAGGTGGGAGAATTGCAAGTTTGAGGCCAGCCTTGGGCAACTTAGTGAGATCCTGTCTCAAAATAAAAAGAATTTTTAAAAGGGCTGGGAATGTAGCTGAGGTGGTAGAGCCACCTCTGAGTTCAATTCCAGTACTGCCAGAGAGAGGGAGAGAGAGAAAGAGAGGCAAAACTTGACTGAAAAATAAATGAAAGGCATTCTTCAGAAGAGAAACCATGAATGTCCAATAAATATATGCATATATGCTCAAGCCCATTTATAATGAGGGAAATGTAAATTAAACCAGACTGGAGATAATTTTATAATGTCCAAGTCAGTAAAATATTTTAAAAATATGTTGATGGAACTTTGGAATAACAGAAATTCTGTGCACTGTTGGTGGGAGTATAAATTATTCCAACCACTTTTGAAAATAATTTGGCATTATTTAATGAAATAAGCATAGCCATGTTCCATGACCCAGCAATTCCCAGGGATTTGTGAATACATGCACACATGTGTGCACCTGTACACACACATCCTAGACTAACTTGCACATATACAATATAAGACATATACACAAATGTCCATAGTAACATTTTTTTTTGTAGTAGCAAAAACTGACAAATGGTTATCCACAGAAGAATGGATAATCTTTGCTGTACTTATGTAATGGATGCCTTGCAGCAATGAAAATGAGCGCACTTCAGTTGTGTTTATCAATGTGGATACATCTTTCAAACAAAATGACAAGTGAAATAAGTCGAAGAAAAACACATGCAATGTAACATTTATAAAAAGTGCAAAAACAGGCAAAAGTGAACTGCAGAGTATTGTTTAAGAGGTGATAACCTATTTTTTTAAAGTGATGGAATTATATGAAGGTAAAAGGGAGACTGGTGGAGTAGAGAAAGGGGACCAGGGGAGGGAGGAGAGGAGAAGGGAAGTTACTGGGGAGTAAAATAGATCAAATAATGTTATATGCACGTACCAATGTACCACAATGAAACCCACCATTCTGTATAATTAATATGTACCCCCCAAAAGTAATGATGAACATAAAATTACTTCTGGGAGAAGGGAAGGCAGGAGATTGGCATGGAGAGGGTCTTCAACAGAAATAATATTCTCTTTCTTGGGCAAAGCTGTGTACCTGTGGGGGGTAACATCATAATCATTATTAATACCTTATATATTTCAAGTATTTTTACAAGTATGAAATAAGGAAAAAGATGGAGATAAAGACAACTAGAATGAATGGTTATTAATAACTCAAGGAAGTGATATCTTTTGGACATGCCAACCTGGTTTTCTCTTTTCTCTATCAACATTCCCCATTCCCGCTACATCCTGCTACAAAAAAACCCAAAAACAACCAAATAAGCATATAAATAACCTATAATAAGGGTAGAATCAGTCTTTAAAAAGCAAACCCAATTTTAAAAAATTGATCTGTATAACCAAACAGAAGACCCTCCTAGAGGATGCAAGAACATTCAGCCATGACAGGGACCCTTCCCAGTCACTTGTACCCTGCACTGTGTGATATGACCATCTGATGGTGATAATCTGGGAAAGGTGGTGGAGAGAACCAGGGTTGTGAAGAGGTTGCTGCGTTGTTTGCTAACCTAGCGGTAAATGATTTTGCTCAGAATAACTCAGCATGGCTGTCTGCATAGCCTAAAATTCTTCCATGAATACACACATCCAGTCATGCATCCACCTAGCCATTCTTTGTCTTTCCTCTGACATTTCTTGTGTCCTCTATGCCAGGGCTACGAAGATGCTGAAGGTAACAAGAAGAGAAGTCAGAGCCAGTGCCAGGCAGGATGATGGTGTAGGGTTGGAGTCAGGCCTCCAGCAGGGCTGAGCACCAGGTCACAGGGGGTTTGCTCTGCCTGCTGAGAGATCAGAGAGGGTTTCCCCATAGGCAAGAGGCTCTGGATTTTGATGTGTCTTAAAACAAAAGGAAAAGTTTTCAGACATGTGACCTTCAAAATTTTGGTTGGTTTGTACTTCTAAAGGACTCTGAAAAGCCATGTACTGCTCACAATTTTTATGTGGACATCTAAAATTTAAGTGGTATTAAGAATGCAATTCCCTGTTTATTACATACATTGACATTTTAAAACAAGCCTGGAATATAATTTTTTAAAATATTTCCAATGGAATCCATGTAGTACAGTAATTTGGTATATATACATCTTTTTAAAAAATGCAAGAACAAGCTCTTCTTAAAATATTGACATTTTAAAATAAGACTTTTATATCATTTTTTAGAAGGTTTCCAATGGAATTCATCTACCAAGTGATTTGATTATCATCCTTTAGAAACAGAATAAACTAAACAGAAAAAATTAAATTTTATATCATTCTTTCTTCTTGGATTCATATTTCCATTCCTTTATCTTATAGAACTATCTTTATGAAACATACTTTGTGTCATATTTCTCTGTAGTAAAAAAAAGTATACAAAATCTCATAGTCCATAAGCCTATACATATGAAAACATGTCTTCCAGATTGAGTCATCACAATGATTATTGGCATACAGTTGTTAAGGCCAAAAAAATATGCTTTTATGATTATGGACATAATCATGGACATAACCTTTATTGGAAGTTGACTCTTAGATGATAGGAATAGGATTTTTTCTTTTTTGTTATTTATTTATTTATTTATTTATTTATTTATTTATTTATTTATTTTTGTCACTAAGGATTGAACTCAGGGGCCCTTAGCCACTGAGTCACATTCCTAGCCCTTTTTATTTTTCATTTTGAGACAGAGTCTCACTAGTTGGCCAGGGTCTTGCTAAGTTGCTGAGGTTGGGCCTTGAACTTACTGTCCTCCTTAGCCACTTGAGTTGCTGGGATTACAGGAGTGGACCACCATGCCCAATTTCTGCTCTCCTTTAAAAAAAAAAAAAAAAAGTTATATTTATCATTGACTATTACTAATTGCTATAGTTTGGATATGAAGTGTCCTCCAGAATCTCATGTGTTGAAGGCTTGATCCCAATACAGCAATGTTCAGAGGTGGAAGTTTGGGGAAGTGATTGGATCATGAGGGCTCTGATCTCATCAATGGATTAACTCATGGATGGATTAATAATTTGAAGGCATTCTGAGAAGCTGGTAGAAACTTTGGGAGGTGGGGTCTAGTTGGAGGAAGTAGGTCACTGGGGGAATGACCTGGAAGAGTATTTCTTTTCTTTTCTTTCTTTTTTTTTTGGCAGTGTTGGGGATCGAACCCAGGGCCTTGTGCTTGCAAGGCAAGCACTCTACCAACTGAGCTATATCCCCAGCCCTCTTTTTTTTTAATATATATTTTCAGATGTTGATGAACCTTTATTTTATTCATTTATTTGTATGTGGTGCTGAGAATTGAACCCAGTGCCTCACACATGCTAGGCAAGCACTCTACCACTGAACAACCCCAGCCCCTGGAAGCATATTTCTTGTCTCCTCCTCTCTCTTTCTCTCTGTTTTTCTGCTGTTAGGAGCTGAGAAGCTTTGCTCTGTCAGACCCTTCTGTCATGATGTTCTATCTCAACTCAGGCCCAAAGCAATGGATTCCTCCACCCATGGACCAAAACAGGGAGCCAAAATAAATCTTGACTCTTTTAAGGTGTTTTTTTCTCAGGTATTTTTCACAGCAATGAAAAGTTAACACCCTTATTCCTATAACCAAATAGAATTCAGCATCTATATTCTCATTCTTTTTCTTAATAGATATAAATGCTGAGAAATTCTGTTCATGTTTAAGCAGTGGGATTGGAAGTTTTATCGTAGAAATGTCATTCTTTGAATTCTTTTTGAGTTAAAAAGCAAAAAGAATTTATTGATTTTCTTTCCTCAAAATTATTTTAAAACAGTTCTCAGAAATAATTCATATCTCCTGCAACTTTATTGAGAGCAATTAACCAATGCCATTTGACTTGTGAAAAGATTTGTTACCAATTATTAGAGTTAGTCACTTTCTCAACAATAATGTCAGTATTTCAAATCATGGCTTTGCTTTGGAAACCCGGGGATTTTGCACCCTGAGGCCATGCACCATTATAAGATTTGGGATGGAAAAGAGGAGTGCCTTTCCTCTGTAAAGATTGGAGGCAAATCCATTGTAAAAGTGAACTTAAAACTTTTGACCTCACTCTTTCTTAGATATTAGGAAAGAATACAAATAAGCTTGGAGTATTTGGAAATTGTTCTGGTAAAACTACTCAAGATTCTACATGAAAATTCTTCAGACCTTCACTAGTTGGAGTGTGGTCTGTGGACCTGGGAGCTGTGAGAAATATGGAATCTCAGTCCCAGCCCAGGCCTGCTGAGGCAGAGTCTGCACTGAACAAAATCTCCAAGTTTAAGAACTGGGTTCTTCCCCAGAACCTTGTGTCTGCACACTCGCCCTTGTGTAGCTTTCTTCCCAGGGTAGCCATCATTCAAATTCCTCTTGAGCATCTGCTTTTTGTACTCTGGTTTTGATTCTTCAAGAAGTCACCTGGTTCAGTTTCTAGCAGCCTGTGAGGCCTACTGTACTGGGCTTTCTGACTCTGCAAATAACTTAATAACCACTTATGAAAAACCAGATGGCCCCTAAGGGACCCTTGGTAAGCAGTAGCTGATAGCTATCACTTCCCTCACACCAGTGGTCAGAGTTGGGTAGGAGATCCTTTGTATTCCTCAAGTGTCTTTCAAGCCTGTGGTTTTGAATTACTAGATGTTAAGATTGGCAAGATCTGCCTGTGTCATGAAGAGGTTTCCTCCTATCGTCCCTGTGAACACCTTGACCTTGTCATTAGGAGATCATTGACTAGTAATTATTGGGAGAGTTATAAATAGAATAGTTTTTTTAAAGGGAAATTACAAACCTACTCAAATAGAGGGTCAAATGCTACTGTTTTTAGCAAGAAGAAAATGGTTGACTGTAGTTTTGAAACATTTTTGCCTTTCCCTGTATTTTTGCTGTGTTGACAGTTGTGCCATCCAAGTTCGGCCCTGCCCTCCTCCCGCCCTCTTGGCCCTGAATTTACTTTTCCAGTGTGTGGGATTCCAGATCTGTAAACAAGGGTGCCTGGTGCCAAAGCCTCCCTCTTGGGTGCAAACACCCAAGTGTCAGTGATATTTGGAAGAAGAAGAGTCCGTGGGAGGAAGCGTTTCCCTGACATTATTTTCACTTTGCTCCTACAGCAGGAAAGCCTGCAGCACACTGGACAGAGCAAGGACAGCCCAGAGTTCAAAGCCTGCCCAGGCACCTAGACTCTCTGTACTTCTCTCTGGATTTCTGTGCCTCTGCTTTTTAAATGACTGTCATCTGTTTAATTCTCTGAGAGAATTAAACAAGACTTAAGTGGATGAGTGAATGCTCAGATGCTTTAAGTAAGTGACTATTCTCATTCTTCCAAAACAAATGGATAGTACTCTTAAAAATATTGCTTCATAAAATCATGGGATTTTAGACTTGGGCAAGTTCTTAAGATTGTCTTTGCTGCTGAAGAAACTGGGGAAAATCTGAGTCTACAGTAATGAACCACATGTCAGATTTTACAATAACCCCTCTGTGCTAAAAATAACTTGCAGAGATGTTGGTTGAGACAGGACACATTTCTCTACAGCTGACCAGCTGTGGGTTATAGAACTAAGAAGGTAGAACATTAACAGACAAGGGGAGAGAGAGAAAGAGATAGAGAGAGAGAGAGAGAGAGAGAAAGAATACAATAGAGCAAAAGGAGCACAGTGCTGAGAATCCTCAAATGCTGTGAACAACATTTTGAATAGCAAAATTGTGGGTCCATATCAGTGGTTCTCAAAGTGTGGTCCCTGATGAGCAGGGTCAACATCACATGGGAACTTGTTAGAGACACAAATTCTCTGACCTCACCCCAGAATCAAAAACCCTAGGAGTGGAGCCATGGGATTCAGATGCATGCTAGCATTTGGGAATTACCTGTTCATATCATGTCAGTTTGCAATTCCCTTTTCAAGTGCAAAGTAAAATAAAATGATAAATGTCTTAGCATCTTAAATTCTTTACCCCCTTGACATACACATACTGTGAAAATTCTCAGATATTGTTGTCTGCTGATTCTTGCAGAGTCATGCATGAGCAATCACCAGGTGTAACTTCCCCAGCTGCCTTGGGTGGCATTTGCTTAATCTTGAAGCAGTAATGTAGGAGAATGATTTTGAACATTAAGCAAATGAATCTGCTGTCACTTCTGTTCTTTAGAAATACCTTCCTGCTGGAGTTATAATATACTTGTAAGTGTATTAATTACAGAAATCACTAGGTCTTTATTTCCACACCTTCACAATCCCATCTCTAGAATTGGACAAGATGAAATCCTGTGTTGTCTTCAGTCACAGTGACATCTCTGATGATGACATGCTGTCCCACAGGCAGAGACTTTGGGCCCCTTGGAGGGGTGTTATCACTCAGCCTTACCTTTGACTTCTCCTGAATTTCCTGTTTGATGGTTAAAAGTCAAGGAGAAAGCCAGAAATTAAAAGCTTATACCAAATAAGTCAAAATACACTCTTGCCCATGGATATCTAAAAAGAACAAACAAACAAAAAACTTGTGCTATATTCTACCTCTTAATTATATTTTCTGACATCTTTGATTATTTAGGTTTCTGCCTCAGTCACCCAGATTAGTGGTCACCTGGGAAAATTATCCATTTAATTCTCCTCGAAGGGAGTCAGGCAAGTTCATGGACGTGACTGAGAGACTTGTCGAAGGCTGTGAAACTCTTCTGAGCATCCTGGCTGTTCTTTCTTGATCCCTTTATTATATCACCTCTGTTCATCAGGTGGGTGGGTGTTTATTACTTTACTTCCACTGGTATTTTTTAGAGATTTTGTAAGTGATTGACTGTGTTCATCCTCCAAGTTCTGCAGAAATCAGGCTTTGTAAATACAGTGGAAGAAAGGAGATTCACAGCTAAAAGCTTCCTAATGAGGACACCACGAACATGTTATTTTCAACATTCAACTCTCAAGTTTGAATAATTCATGAAAAAAAAAATCTGTTGAACTAGAAGTGACTGGGCTATTTTAAAGAAAGTAGAGATCTGGAATGTTTTAGAGCTGGAGATCAACACCCTTAGTTTTCATGAGGGAATTAAAAGCAGTGAGAGGAAGTGCCCAGTCCAGCACACAGTCAATTAGTGAACTCAGGTCTTCTCTGTCCAGCATGTTCAAGGTTACTGAGTGGTTGGAGGTCAGTCTGAAACTAGAACTCAGGCCTTGAGATGCAATGTCTAGCTCCTTGCCCTGAGCCATGTGATTACAGAGAAACCAGCATCGTCAGGCGCAAAGTCCTGCTCTCCTGCACTGCTAGGGCACAGAAGACATTTCCTTTTCCATCTTCAGTGATTTAGCCCAGTTGCTTTCAGCTCTGACTGCACAGTAGACTCCCTAGGAAGCCCTTAAAAAATCCTGATGCCTGGAACCCACCCTAGACCAATGAAATTAGTCTCTGGTGGGGCCCAGGCTTCATTCAGTTTTTAAAGCTCCCTAGGTGGTTCCAGTCTGCAGCTAAGTTTGAGAAACACTGGGTCTAGCCCTTCTCCCTCTAATCTGCTATTCTTTTGAAGACTAGAATCCTCTCTTGCTCTGTTCTCTCTTTGCCAACCCTCAGGTTTTAACACTGTAACCATATACTTTGTATTTGGGATGCTGCCATTCCAATCCATTTAAGACTTTGGCCAAACACTTTGTCTATAGCTTCTTTCTCATCTATTTCTCTCTGATTTTTTTTAAAAAAATTTGTTTGTTTGTACCATTCTGAGGACTGAACATAGAGCCTCACACATGCTAGGCAAGTTCTTTACCCTTATCTACTTGTCCCCAGCCCTTATATACTGGTCTCTCTCTCATCTTGGCTGGGTCTCTGTCTTCCTCCTGAGTTACCTAGGGTCACCTCTCAGGACCCCACTCCTGGGGGTTTCCCTTTTGCAATCTTTCCCTGCACCTCCTCTCCAAGCCTCCTTCCTCTGGCTTCAGACCCTGGCGACTGTGGGGCCAGACTTGAGAAACTGGGAGCTCAGGTTGGGTGGAAGCTTTGGGGATGATTGCTTCTGTGATTATTGGTCCCGGAGGGAATAATTCTTCCAGCAGCTCTTCTCTTTTCTTGCTGGCTAAGTGTGTGGGTGTGCAGCAGGCTTTTGCTAGGGAACATCCGCAAAAAATAAAACTTTTCAAGCTTCAATTCTGCAGACAGATTGAGAGGCCTCTCAACAGTTCAGAATTGCTGAATCTGGCTCCATCCACCCACTTCCCCCCCTCCCCCCAGGAAGTGGTAGGTCAAGTTCAATGTGTCTTGATTTGTTAACAGCAGCCTAGCTTATGGGAGTTTAAATCATAAGGGTAAGACTTTAAGATGAACCAGTCCAGGAACACTTACTGAGCACTCCCTGAATTTGGAACACACTGCTAGGCACTGATAAAACTCAAACGGAAGATCAACTCTCCTAAGGGTACTACTTTATGGCAATGGAAAGAGATGGGAATAGAGGGGAACAAAAATAGGAAGGAAATAAAAAGAGTCATAAAAAAGGGAAGCGGAGCCAGTAGGAGTGGCAAGGTGACAGCTGTGTGTTTAACTTCCCAGGATTTAAAGTCATGAACTGTTTGTCCAGTCCATTCTTGACAACCACATTGTAGCCTCCATATTGTTTTTAATCTTGCCATTTTGACCCCAGAGACATTTGGGCCCCTGGGAGAGCTCAGCAAACACTATCCCAAGACAGCTGCTGCTTCTCTCTCAATCTGTTTCCATGTCCCTAGTTGTCATTTTCGGACTCCCACACTGTCTCCCTTGCTAGCTCTTAGATACATAACATTTTTTTTCATAGATATGTAAAGGCATAGAGCCAAACTTTCAGCCTTTTATCAAAGTAATAATGAATATGACTGGTAGACACAGTCGACACAAAAAAAGATTAACAACAAGTAACACTGCATATAGAGAAAATGGCTATGGATAGAAAACTGCCTGAAGAACCAAATCTTGACAAAATGTGGAAATCCAAATCTGATCAAGAAAAATTGGATTCAGTGGACCTAATGGTCACAAAGTAAACTCAAAACAGCAGATGCTATAATTGGTAAAATCTGATACAGACAAAAACCTGATACGTAAATTCTGTGATAAAATTTAGACAGAAAAAGAATTGATACCAATGAAAATAATTTCACTAAATTATGAAGAAAATGATAAAAATGTGAAGCTAACTGTGTTGTATGGAGAATTGGTCAATAAATTTTATTACTTAATGACATTTGTTCTCGAGACTCTTTTCTTTTTTAAACATTTTTTATTGTAGTTGTAGAAGGACAGAATGCCTTTATTTATTTATTTTTATGTGGTGCTAAGGATCGAACTCAGTGCCTCACACATGCTAGGCAAGTGCTCTGCCACTGAGCTACAGCCTCAGTCCCCAGACTCTTTTCTTGATGGTAATCTATCAGTGTTGGCATAATTCTGTTGAAAATGTTTATAGTCAAATTTACATTGGGTTAAAATAACAGTGAAAAATATTGTGGCCCCCACAGGAGCTGCCTGATGCAGAGGCAGCAAGGCAGAAGCTCAGTCACCACCATCTGGAAAAGGGCTGGGGATCTGTACTGCCAAACAAATGCTTCACCTTTTGAACCCAAATTTAAACCAACTAAATATAAAAAAGTATTTTAAGGCTAAGAAAACTGGAACATGAACAAGATGCTGGAGATTATGAAGCAATTATTATTATTACTATTAGGTATGATAATAGTGTTTTGTGAAGTGTTTTGTAAAGACCTCTTATGGACTGAATTGTATTCCTCCAAATCCATATGTGGAAGCTATAATTCCTAATGTGCCTATATTTGGAGAAGGGCCTTATATTAACTTTGAGTCATTATAATGAAGTACTTGACACAGGCTACTTATAAAGTAATATGAGAGGTTTATTTTAGCTTATGGTTCTGCAGGTTCAAGTCCAAGATCAGGTAGGCCTATTGGTTTAGGCCTCTGGCAAGTGTAGCATATCATGACAGGAAGGCAAGTTGGAGACAGTGTTCACATCACCAGCCAGGAAGCAGAGAGAGAGAGGGAACAGGCTGGGGTCCCACAATCCCTTTTAGAGGCATACCCCTAATGACCTTCCATTAGTCCCCATGTCCTAAAAGTTCACAGCCCCAGTCAATAATGCCACCCTGAGGACCAAGCTTTTAACTTTTTTTTTTTTTTTTGCGGTGCTGGGGATTTGAACCCAGGGCCTTGTGCATGCGAGGCAAGCACTCTACCAGCTGAACTATATCCCCCCAAGCTTTTAATAGATGGATCTTTGGGGAACACTACCAGTATTCACATCATAGCAGGCCTTTAAAGAGGCCATTGGGAGGTTAAGGCAGGAGGGTCTCAAGTTCAAAGCCAGCCTTAGCAAAAGGGAGGTGCTAAACAACTCAGTGAGACCCTGTCTCTAAATAAAATACAAAAAAAAAATTGGGCTGGGGATGTTGATCAGTGGTCAAGTGCCCCCAAATTCAATCCCTGTTACAGGAAAAAGAAAAAAAAAAAAAAAAAGTCATAGGGGCAGGACCTTAATTCTGAAGGATTAGTGTCCTTGTAAGAAGATGAAGACACATGGGGAGGATGGGGATCACATCAAGAAAAGGCCAGGTGAGGACAGGGTAAAAAGTGGTCATCTATCCACAATCTGAGGAAAGAGACCTCAGGAGAAACCAATCCTGCCAGCACCTTAATCTGGACTTCTAGCTTCTAAAACTATGAGGAAATACATTTCTGTTGTTTAAGCCACCTGTCCGTGGTATTTGTTATAGCAGTCCCTGCACGCTAAGACAAGCTACTGAATAATTTATGAGTGGAACAGTATGATGTCTAAGGTTTGCTTTAAAATACTCCAGAAACAAAAATAGAGGGTACTGGATAGATTAAACAAGACTGGTTAAGAGCTGATGATTACTGGGGCTGGGTAACAGGTGCCTGGAGGCTCATATATTATTCTCTTCTACTATGGAGTGTTTGGATATATCCAAATACATTTTATTTTTATTTAGTTATTTCAGCAGTGATGGGAATTGAACCCAGGATCTTGCACAAGGCTAGAAAGTGCTCTACCAATCCTAAATAAAGTTTTAAAAAATCAATGCCAACAATTATACAGGTGATTTTGATACACATCCAGGTAGATTATCAAAAAAGGGTGTCCCATAATCTCGTTCTTACTTGGACTGCTGTGATCTGGACTAAAATGTTTAGTGCCATATATTTTTAGAAATAAAATACCTAACTGTAATAAGGCAATAGGGAAAGGAATCAAAAATGCCACCTGCAGGCATGAAACTGCAGGCCAGACGCAGGGAGGCAGGAAGGGGGAAGCAGCATTTATTAGGGCCTAATGCACACTCTACTAGGTTCTCTGTAAATGCTATCTTTAAATACACACACCAGTCTACAAAGGAAATTTAAAAAAATTTAATCCTTTAAAAATCTTCCATATGAAGAAACCAGGGCCAAGGGAAGATGAGTGAATTCCTAAGTGACTGAGCTAGGATTTAAATCACATCTGCAACTCAGGGAGCCCCTGCCTCACTTGGCATTCTTTTCCTTATCCATTGTCTCCTTCCTAAATATGGCCAAATGCCAGATCATAGCGGGTAGAAGAATTCTGAGGAGGACAAGATCAAGGAAAAATGGGGCCAGTAAAGACTAACAAGTGAGTCAGACTTAACAGTAGATCCTGGAGGCAGAGAAAAGATAAGTGAACATCCCCGCAAGGGGAAGAGATAGCAAGATGCAGAAACTGGATAGCAGGCACAGAATAGACAGAGTAAGACCCCACTGCTGGCTGCTAGGGAGATGCAGTGAGGGCAGTATTCAGATCTGGGCAGGAAATCAGAAGATGACTCCAGGCTGGGACCTGGACAAGACTGGTAAAGATTATAAGTGTCCAGCCTAGATGAGAAAATGTTTCCTCCATCAACAGCTGAGGGAGGCCAGGGAGAAGTTGTTTCAGGTGGGGAGAACAGAAAGAAATGCATTACATTTTAAACATGTAGAATTGGTAATGAGAGTGGAATGCCCTAATGGAGAGGCCCAGATTGGGTTGGCTTGACAGAATTTTAGTCTTGAAAAAGCATCTGGTTGATTTAATCCCAATGCCATTTCTCATAGAAATAGAGGAAGCAATCATGAAATTCATCTGGAAGAACAAAAGACCCAGAATAGCCAAAGCAATCCTAGGCAGGAAGAGCGATACAGGAGGTATCACCATACCAGATCTTAAACTCTACTATAGAGCAATAATAACAAAAATGGCATAGTATTGATAACAAAACAGGCAGACAAATGATACAGAATAGAAGACACAGAGACATACCCACATAAGTACAGTTATCTCATACTAGACAAAGGTCAAAAAATATATGATGGAGAAAAGACAGCCTCTTCAACAAATGGTGCTGACAAAACTGGAAATCCATATGCAGTAAAATGAAATTAAACCTCTCACCCTGCACAAACTCAACTCAACTCAAAATGGATCAAAGACATAGGAATTAGACCTCAGACCCTGCACCAAATAGAAGAAAAAGTAGGGCCGAATCTTCATCACACTGTCTTAGGACCAGAGTTCCTTAACAAGACCCCCATAGCACAAGAAATAAAAGCAAGAATCAATAGATTCAAACTAAAAACTTTTTCTCAGCAAAGGAAACAATCAATAATGTGAAAAGAGAACCTACAGAGTGGGAGAAAATCTTTTCCACACACATTTCAGACAGAGCACTAATCTCCAAAATTTATAAAGAACTTAAAAACTTTACACCCAAAATACAAAGAACCCAATCAATAAATGGGCTAAGGAAATGGGCAGACATTTCACAGAAGATATACAGGTGATCAACAAATATATGAAAAAGTGCCCATCATCCCTAGTAATTACAGAAATGCAAATTAAAACCACCCTAAGATTTCATCTAACTCCAATTAGAGTGGCTATTATCAAGAACACAAGCAATAGTAAGTGTCGGCGTGGATGTGGGGAAAAAGGCACACTTGGTACATTGCTGGTAGAGTTGCAAATTGGTGCAGCCACTCTGGAAAGCATTATGGAGATTCCTCAGAAAACTTGGAATGGACCCACCATTTGACCCAGCTATCCCAATCCTCGGTTTACACCCAAAGGACTTAAAATCAGCATACTACAGGGATGCTGCCACACCAATGTTCATAGCAGCTCAATTCACAATAGTGAGATTGTGGAACCAACCTTGATGCCCTTCAACTGATGAATGGATAAAGAAACCATGGTATGTATACACAATGAAATATTACTCAGTCATAAAGAAGAATAAAATTATGGCATTCGCTGGTAAATGAAGTTGGAAGTTATCATGCTAAATGAAATAGGCCAAGCCCAAAAAACCAAAGGTTGAATATTTTCTTTGATAAGTGAATGATGATATATAATGAGGGGGGGTGGAAGGGAGAGAAGAATGAAGGAACTTTGGATGGTGTAGAGAAAATAGGGTGGGAGGGGGTGGGGGATAGAAAGATAGTACAATGAAACAAGACATCATTACCCTATGTATATATATGATTACATGAATGGTGTGAATCTACATCGGGTACAACCATAGAAATGAAAAGTTGTACCCCATTTGTGTACAATGAATCAAAATGCAGTCTGTAAAAATAAAAATTTAAATTTAAAAAAATCAGAAAAAAGAAAATAAAAGCATCTGGTCTACCCCTTTGTTCAAGAACTATGACTCCAGTAAGTAACCATTCAATGCCCCGAAATACTAAGATTTGTCTCCTTGGTTCTTGTTTATGCTACAGTGGGAAAATATAGTCATTTAGTGAAGCTACTATGTGCCAGGAACTGCTCTAGTATTGGGGTGTAATCATCCTGGAAATAGATAGATCACCTGTATTATTACAAAGATCTAATTCATCTTCCTGCTTCCCCCTTAACTTTCCTCTACTTTTTGTCCTCAGGCAGTGGCCTCTAGAGTTGCTGTGTTACATAGTATAGTCTGTAAGGATGGATCCTCACCTCCTGTCCCACGCATTGTGCTGTGGAATGCACACTCTACGTGGCTATAGGTGACAGTCCTGGGAAATTGCCCTTTAATGTCAGATCATGTCACTCCTCTGCTCAAAACTCTTCAGGAGATCTCTTCTTTGTTCCCTAACTTGTAGGCCTCAGGGCCTTTGCACTGGCAGTTCCCTGTATCTAGGAGGGTCTTTTGTAAGATAGCCATTGTAATTGCCTTTAAAGCTTTATCAAATGTCACCATCTCATTGAGGCCTTCTTTGACCTCTTGTTTTGTATTGCAACTACCTCCATCTTCCCCTGCTGTATCCCTAAACTATACCCTCCTCTACCTTTTCTCCCTTAACATTTGTTTCTTTTTGACACAACCTTTATTTTTTTTAAAAGTTTGTCTCCCTTCATTAACATAGAAGTCTGACAAGGGCAGGACTTTGGTCCCATTTGGTCACTGCTCTAACACCAAGAATGAACAATAGTGCCTGGCACATAGAAGATGCTCAGTGAATGTATTTTATGAATGAAATACAGCATACCAAGGCAAGTGATGGAATAAACATAAGAATAAAGTGCTGGGGAACAGAGAAGAGGTGCCAATCCTACTTACTTGAAGCAGCCACAAGTATCCTCACAAGGGGAAACAAAGGTAGATTCAGCAGCAACAGCAGCAGAAGTCACTATAACATTGAAGCAAGGCGCTTTGTTGCTGGCTTTCAAGATGGTGGGAGGAGCCCCCAGCCAAGGAATGCAAAGAATGCGGCTCTAGAAGCTAGAAAGACAAGGAAACAAATTCTTCCCTGAGCTCCGTGATTTCGGCTCAGTAAAACTTACTTTGGATTTTTGATCTCCAGAACTGTCAGGGAATAAATGTGTGTGATTGTAAGCCACCAAGTTTGTGATAATTTGTTACAACAGCCATAGGAAGCTAGTATAGCAGAAAAGGGCATCTTAGTAAGAGGGAATCAATTGTATGTATAAATCAGGAAAGAATTTCCTGAGAAATGTAATGTTCCTGGCTTGGTTAGGCAGTAGGGAGTGAAGAAAGAAGGGGTTGTAGAGGTAATAGGAGCTAGATTATAGGGACGTGGCATGTGCCACCTAGATTGCCCTTTAATCCTGAAGAGCATATTCTCCTGGCTCTAGGAAGTGCTTCTGGCAGATGACCCTCACTCACTCCTTTTCTATAGGCAGCTGGAATCTCTCTTTTCTACAGGCAGCTGCCTGACCCAAGCTCATGCCAGCTTCCTAGGGTACCCAACATCTAATGACTGGTCCACATAGGAGTATGGAATGCTCTAGGATCAGAGTTCCCATGGGGTTAGCTAGAGCCTTGTTGTGATCTCTTGGGAGTTCAACTTCTCTATGTGTCCAGTCCTGCCTCCTTCCCTCCCTTTCACAGGTATTGATCCTAAGAACCCTCTTTAACCAACATCCTGCATTCTGGTCTCTATCTCATTGTTTCCTAGAGGACTCAGCCTGCCAATGGGAGGTAAAAAGTCTTTAATCAAGGGAATGGAAAGCTTGGTTTGGGTAGTGGTGGTATTAACTCCGAATTACAAAAAAGATGGTCTAACTTGGAAGGATACTGGAGGAAAATTATTAGGAAACTGGGGCAAGATTCCAGGTGAGAGATAATGAAGTCTAGATAAGAACACAGGCAAGACCAACTCTGTGTGGTCATCAGCTTTTCTACATACAGCCTCATGGAGAGAATGTCATTATTCTCAGAGAAGCCTAATCTACGGCATGTTAATTAAAAGAAGACCTTCCCCCTAAATAACAAAAGTGAAAATAGACAAATGGTATTATATCAAACTAAAATGCTTCTGTACAGTAAAGAAAATAGCAATCAAAGCAAATTTATGGAATAGGAAGAAATATTTCCAAACCATATATCTGATAGGGATTGTAAGTACAAAAGGACAGGAAACAGATCTCAACGGATTCAGAGAAGCCTTTATTCCTTCGCAGACTCGGGCGCTGTTGGGACCCATTTTCCAGATGGGAAAATGACCCTCGATTACAGAGGGAATTTTGGTTTTATAGGGTACAAACATGTAATCGTTGGAAGCTGTGTACATGCAATTTTGACCATCAGGGGCTAGTTGAACAGGTTAAAACTTTAACTTAGGAGGGTAGTTGTAAAAAGGTTGAAACTCATTGTTGTCTGGGGAGATAATAGTCCAGACCCAAGGGATGAGTACTCAGATCTTGCCCATTGTTATTTAGGACTAATTTGCCATGGGGGAAGGTCAAGGTTTAGAATCCAGCATTCAGTATCTGCCCCTTTCCCCCAGGACCCATTGTTATCAGGAAAGAATGTTCTGGAACAGGTTTAATGTTTGGTCAATTTTCTCCTCCCTCCTTCCAAACCACACATCCCTCCATTTTCTTGGAGAGTTGTTTTATAGGAATATTATTTCCATAACCCTTCAGGGATTAGTATCCAAATTATATAAGGAATTCAAACAACTCAATATTAAGAAAGCAGTAGTGCCTGGCACTATTGAGCTGTCTTCTAGAGAAGCAGCTCTCTCCTAGAGAGCTTGGGCCAGGCAGCTGTCTGCAGAAAAGAGATTCCAGAAAAGGGCTGAGAGTAAGGGTCATCTGCCAGAAGCACTTCCTAGAGCCAAGAAGTTCTTAACCTGTTTAAAAAAATGATCCAGGGAATCAACAGAAGACACACAAATGGACAACAAATACACACACACACACAAAATCACTAATATCAGGGAAATACAAATTAAAACCACCATGAGATATCACCTCTTGCCTCTTTGAATTGCCATTATCAAAAAGATACGAGTTGGCAAGGATGTATAGAAAAGCAAACTGTTATACTGTGTTGGTGGGAATGTGAATAAGTACAATCTTTATGGAAAATAGAATGGAGGTTCCTCAGAAAGATTAAAAATAGAACCTACCACATGATCCAACTATCCCACTTCTGGGTTTCTATCCAAAGAAATGTAACCAGTACTATGATTACATTTTTGTTTGTACACCCCCATATTATTGTGGCATCATTCATGAAAGGGTGACTTCATTCAATCACTGAGCACCTTCTATGTGCCAGGCACTATTGTTCATTCTTGGTGTTAGAGCAGTGACCAAACGGAACAAAAATCCAAGTGTCCATTAATGGATAAGTGGATAAAGGAAATATGACAAATAGACACAGTAGAATACTATCCAACCTTTAAAAGAAGAAAATTCTGTCATTTGTGACAATGTGGAAAAACCTGGAGGAAAGTATGTTAAGTGAAATAAACTAGTCACAGATATTGGCATCAGCTGCTGCCAGTATTCTGTGCCCCCCGCCCCCCACTATTTTACAACCCAGATCATCAGTCTGCGAACATCCTAGCCAGTCATTGATCTGATTGTCACCCTGAGAACATTCTCGTCAGTCATTGGTCCGTTGTTATTAGCCCATGAAATTCAACTACTTAAGAATAGTTCCACCATCATTCTCTCTCTCTTTCCCTCTCTCTCTTTCTCTCTCTCTTTCCCTCTCTCTCTTTCTCTCTCTCTTTCCCTCTCTCTCTTTCTCTTTCCCTCTTTCTTTTTCTCTCTTTCTCTCTCTCTTTCCCTCCCTCTCTTTCCCTCTCTTTCCCCTTTTCTCTCTTTCTTTCTCTTTCTCTCCTTCTCTCTCTTTCCTTCTCTCTTTCCCTCTCTTTCTCTTTCTCTCTCTCTCTTTCCCTCTCTCCCTCCCTCCCTCCCTCCCTCTCTCCCTCTCCCCCCACTGCAGGCAGACACTCTGCCTGTCCACTTAATAAAATCTCTTGTGTGAGTTCCCCAGTCAGGAGTGGTTTCTGGGGACTTTCAACAGAAAGACAAGTATGGTATGCTCTCACTCACATGGGGAATCTATGAAATTGATCTCATGAAGACAGAGTAGTTAAGGTGGTCACCAGGCCTGGTGGGGAAGCAAGGGTTGGGTGGATGTTGGTCAGTGGATATGAAATTTTAGTTAGAATGAGGAGTAAGTTCAAGCAATCTGTAGTTCAACTCGGTGAATTTAGTTAGTAATGATGTATTTTATTCCTTTTGTTTTGTTTTTGTGGTGCTGGGGATTGTACCCAGGGCCTTATGCATGCGAGGCAAGCACTCTACCAACTGAGCTATATCCTCAGCCCCAATGTATTATTTTCTTGACACATTCCCAAGAAAATAGATTTTAATGTTCTTACTACACACACACAATATGTATGGAAGGTAAAGTATATGTTAATTAGCTTAATTGAGCCATTCCACAACGCTTTCATATTTTAAAACATCATATTGTACACCATAAATATATGTAATTTTTATTTTTTAAATTTAAAAAATAAATTTTAAAGAAGTCTTTCCTTATGATGACCCAAATCATTTTGCTCCTCATTTCTTATCTGGGCTTGGGGAAGAAGTCTACTTTTTTACCAAAAACATGCTATTTCTCTAATAAACAGCTGATGTTGAATAAGCAACAAATTTGATCAACCATTCTCCCAAGGCAAGAAACCCACTGTACTGAGAAGTGTTCTTTCAACGGTTCCTTGAAGATGCCCAATATCCGGGAACTCTTTGTCTTGCAAATCTGAATATTCTCCTCCCTAGTAGAGAGCCTTATATTAAGCCTGGAACTGCTCTTATCTCTCCTTTGGTTCTGGTTCTGAGACATGATTATTAGCAAGGAACAAAGTGTTTAGAGGCCCTGGTTTTATAGTCAAAGAGAAATTGGTTCAAATCCAATCTCAGCTAAAATGATTTTGATCCATTTATGTCAACTAGTTTGATCAATTGGAAAACAGGAATCCTATCTCATAAGGCTGTTGACAACAACAACAAAGAATGTGTTTAAAACATGATGCATGGCACTTAACAAATGCTTCATAAATGGCAGATTTTAGGGATGTTAGATAGCAATTGAATATATCTATTCAAAAAGCATTGTGTTATGACATTTTCCCTGTCTGTGGGAGAGGAAGGGCAAAAAAGCAGTTCTGCCTTCTTACAGAATTGTGAATGGATACACACCTGGCTTCTTTGCATGTATGTATGTTAAGCACGTTACTGGGGGGTGGAATTTCATTCAGGACTTGAGGAGGGTATAATCAAGGTGTCTCCCAGGGCTCCTTTCTGCCTATTTAAGAGAAGAAAAGAATTTGCTTTCTATTTACCAAACAGCAGGCTTGCATAATAAGAAGGGATTGATTTTCTCTGTAAACCATTAGCTCCAGGTCTTTCAAGAGAGTTTAATGCATTCCAGTGGGGAGATAGATTGCATCACCTGGGAACTGGAAAGGGACCTCCAGAGGGATCAGGCTGGAGACTTTCAAATGTACTCTGCTCTGCATTTGCCATATATGCTTCCCCCTAATTCTTCAAAGCTTGGCACTCTGTACCCACATTTCTGATCCAGACACATGTTTCATAACTAGCTCAGCTGCTGACCCAGTTAAGTAATAAAGAGTAGATTTTCATAAATCTACAGAACCCAAGGCTCTCAGGTGGTGATCAGGTGAGAAGTCCTCAGTGGTGATGTGGAAACTCTTTGGATTGATGGCCCTGAACACTGTCTGTACACTATCAAGTGACCAGTGGGCAAGAGAAAAATCCAATTTATTCACTTTAGCAGAGGACACTGCTCTCTCTTGGAGGATGGAGTGGTTTTTTCCCCCTTGAAGAAAGGTTGCTAACAGGAGGATTTTGTGGGAAATACAGTATAACAAGTAGTGGAATGGCAAATTTTTAACAACAGACTCTGGGGAGTAGGGAACCCTGAGTTGCAGAAATTGCTCATTTTCTCAACACTACCAGCATGACTTCACTGAGCATGGTCCTGGGAGCATGCGCAGCAGCAGCACACCATTTATGCCATGTTTCCACCACCCAGATACAGTAGAGAGGATTATAAAATGCAATAAAATAATCAGAAAGCAATGCATTTGGAGTATTTGTTAACTACAATTAATCAATAGATGATGATGATGATGATGAAGATTTTGGTGATGGGGACTGAACCCAGGGCATCATGAGCCCTAGGCAAGGGTTCTCCCTTCTTCACTGAGCAACACCCCAAGCCCCTAAAATTATTATTTTTGGGGTGATACTGGGAATTTAACCTAGAGGCACTTTATCACTGAACTACATCTCAAGGCCTTTTTATTTTTATTTTTTATTTTGAGACAGGGCATGGCTAAGTTGCTGAAGCTAGCCTCAAATTTCCTATCCTCCTGTCTCAGCCTCCCAAGCTGCTGGGATTACAGATGTGTGCCCCTGTGCTCAACCTAACTATTTTTTCTTTCTTTCCTTCCTTCTTTTTCTCTGTCTCACTTCCCCTTCTTTCTTTTTCTTTTCTTTTCCTTTCTCTCTCTCTCTCTTTTTCTTTCTTTCTTTTTCTTTCCTCTCCTCCCTCCCTTCCTTCTTCCCTCCCTTCCTTCTTCCCTCCCTCCCTCCCTTCCTTCTTCCTTCCTTCCTTCCTTCCTTCCTTCCTTCCTTCCTTCCTTCCTTCCTTCCTTCCTTCCCTCCTTCCTTCCCTCCTTCCCTCCTTCCCTCTCCTTTCGTGCTAGAAATCAAACCCAAGGCCTTATGCAGGCCAGGCAAGCTCTCGACTATTCTCAACCCTTAACTTTATTTTTTTAAATATTTTTTAGGTGTCAATGGACTTTTATTTTATTTATTTACATGTGATGCTGAGAATCAAAGCCAGTACCTTACACATGCTAGGCAAGTGCTCTACCACTGAGCCACAACCCTAGTCCCCCTTAATTTTATTTTTAATCTAAGTTTTAGATGTAAGTTTATATCATTTGATTTTTAACTACAGCTAAATTTAATAGCCAACTCTCTGAATTCCTGAAAAGTTAACAATTACATAGTCCACATGAGCCAAAACAAGTGACTCCAAGTCTCCACTGACACTTATAGCACTTAAAGACAAAAAGTCAAGTTTTCCTTGGATAGTCTGGGTGGGGGGCAGGGGTGGGAGGCATTTTAACTTCTCCCTGGCCCAGCCCCCATCCCTAACCTGTCACATAACCACTCACTTAATCATTCGTTCAGTTTTTATTTATTAGCTTTTATTGAGTACTTGCTATGTGCTGGTAATACTGAAATAGCAAGAGGAGATGGAGAGAGACATAGGAGCTCACAATTACAGAGAACGTATTATGAATATGTGATAGTTAGGAACTTGAACTGGGACCTGGAAACCCTACCGGCTGCTCATCCCTCTGGCTGCTTCATGACAAGTTTGACCTCAGATACATCCCTTTCCTCTGCTTTAAATACTCTTGTCTTCAGTTTCCAGGACACCACTGTCTCCTGGTTGTCCTCTTACCTTGTTGGTTACATCTTCACGGTCTTTCTTGCTGCTTTGTCCACACCTCCACAAACTCCGAATGTTGCAGTGTTCCAGATTCCAGTTCTTGGATCTTTTCTCTTTCCTATCTCCCTCACCCAATGGTAATTTATCCAATGTTGGAGCTGTAAGCTCGGGAGCATGGTTGGCAGCCAAATAAAATTGGACAGAAAGCAGCCGAAGCAGGCTTTATTGGAATTTGACTCTCGGGTGAAATTCCCAGACCCCTGGGGTACAGGTCAGGTAGGGACCCAGAGAAAATCGGGTGTGGCTGCCCAGGGTCTTTATAGGTTGGAATGGGCCTGGGTCCTGCTGAGTGACAGGTGGAATTAAGGGTCAGCAAGTGGAGTTAAGGGCCAGTGGAGTTAAGGGTCAGCAGGTGGAGTTAAGGGTCAGTGGAGTTTTCTTGACTGTTTGATTGATCACCGTTTGGTGTGCTGCCCTTTGTCTCAGTTGCTCCGCTATCCCTCCTACAGTCGCCCAAATTCCAACCTAACATCGGCTATAGACAATCTAATCACCTCCAACTCTGACCCTCCCCCTCAACTCCAGTTGTCCACTTGAAAATCCAACTGGATGACTAGTGATGTCTCAAACTTTACATGCTCAAATCCAAACATCTGTCTTCTCAAACTTGATCCTACTCCATCTTTTCCATCCCAGGAAACAGTAACTCAGTCCTTCTAGTTATGCAGGGGCTCAAAACCTATCAGTCATGCTTTCTTCCTCTCTTTCTCTAACACCCCAAATTCAATCCATTGGCAATGATTATGGACTCTCTCAAAAATGTCCAAGATGTGACCACATGTTTCACCATCTTTGCTCCCTTCACTTTGGACCAAACCACCATCTTTCAATGCAGTGACCTCCCAATAAGCCTCCCTGCTTCCACTTTTGTCCACTGCTATCCATTCCTGCCATACACACTTGTAACCTATTCTCCACATGGTGATTAGTTACATCACTTTGTTTCCCTCAGGATTCTTGTGTCCTTAGGGTGTCTGGCACACGTCAAATACTCCACTTTTGTTAACTGTTATCATTGAACTTAAATTTAAGGGCTATTTATTCTACTATGTGATTTCTACTGAGATTTTTGTTGATTCTCAAAGATGAATAGTTTTTGCTTAGCATGGGGTGCCCATGATTGTGGAGGTAGTCCAGTAGGTATAAATTACTTGTAGTGAAATCTGTCCTTTCTAAGGTACAGCTCCATTATGAGTTTTGACAAATGTATACAGTCAGATAACCACCTCCAAAACTCAATCAAACTTACATCTCTTTTGAGTAAAATCCAATTCTTGGGTCTACCTGGGTTATGGAGAAACCTGTTTATTTTAAAAATTATTTTTACTTGTAGATGGACACAGTACTTTTATTTTATTTATTTATTTATGTGTGGTTCTGAGGATTGAACCCAGTGCCTCACACGTGCTAGGTCAGCGCTATTCCACTAAGCCACAACCCCAGATCTGAGAAACCTACATTTTAATAATAATTTGTTTAATAATAATTTTGATAATTACTTAATTTAAATAAATGCTGAACAGTTACTCTCAAATCTATGATGAAATGGTTAATTGTATTTGTCAACTTGACTGGCTAAGGGGCGTCCAGATAGCTGGTAAAACCTTGTTTCTGGGTGTGAATGTAAAGGTGTTTCTAAAAGAGATTGGCATTTGAATTGGTGAACTCGGTAGGGCAGAGAGTTCTCCCCATTGTGAAGGAGCATCATCTAATCCACTGAAGGTCCAAGTAGAGTTAAAAAGTGAAGGAAGAGCCATGAATTTGTGTTCTTTTTGCATTGGAACTTCTGTTTTCTTGGACATTGGCTCTCTTGGTTCTCCATCTTGCAGACAGCAGATATCTCAGTCTTTATCATTTCATGAGCCAATTCCTATAATAAAATCTCCATATATTTATGTAACTATATCTATACAGTATACAAATGGATGCAGTATTATACACATATATCTCCAGTTGGTTCTGTTTTTCTGGAGAATCCTGACTAATAATACACATGACAAACACTGATGTGAAGGGTAAGTTTATTCTATGCCTTGGAGGATCTGCTCTGTGTTTCAATCAATTAAGAGGAGGAATTTGTAAATTAGCACAATTGTCATTCGCTCCCAATGGTTTTATTCAAAATAATTTTGTAAGAACTTAAAAATAGTCTGTTGATTTTCCTTCGTAAGAAAATAGACATCTCCCTTGTTTACACACATCAATTTGCCCTGTGAGCATCTTTCCCACTCAGCATTCAGGAGGCAGTTGCCTTGCACATGAATTCCTTGTCATGAGTGAGGTCTTGCCATGCTTTATGGGTTGCTGTACTATGACCAAAGTGGGCCCAGGGTCTTAATCCAGGCTAAGGTGTTCCCTGCCCCATTTTCCTTTTTCTTAAGTAAGATAGTTCCCTATAGGTGCAGAAAATATATTTTAATAGCAATAACTGGAAATAGACACATTTTCAATACTCCTTGCATAATTAAAATCTGTCCCTCCTTAACTAACATGTCTTTTATTAGCATAGTTACAACTTTTTGTGGGATTTTTACATTTTAAAGATTATTATTATTGGTGTTCTTATGGTGATGATTATAATGGTACATTGGTTGTTTTCAACTCTGGCTGCATAGAATAATTATAAAAGATCTTTGAGAACAAACAAAAATGATCCCAAAGCCCACCCTAGAGCAATTGAATGAAAGTACCAGAGAGCAGGACCCAGGAATTAGAAAATTGAAGAGCTCTTTCAGAATATTCTAATGCGCCAACTAGATCGAGAACCACTGTTCCAGCTGGGCACATAACTCCATGTTTAGTTTTGGAGGCTTTCCTTGGAGTCCTGTGCAAAGCTGGAAGCACCCTGTGGTAGGAGGAAGATTCCAGACTAGAAGTTAAAAGACCTAAACTGATTCCAGATCTGATGCCAACTAACCCTGCGAACTTGGCCTCTTTGGGCATTAGTTTCAGAGCCAGAACAAGGTCAAAGAGTAAGGGGAGGTGACTAGGGTGCAGAATTTAAGGAGATACTCTTCAGAGCTGAGTGTACTGACTCTATCCTGGAAACAAGTGCCTCCTTAAATTTTGTGCCCAAGTGTCTCATTTGTTTTACTGTCTGCTCAGTCTGTAAAATGTGGAGATGGGCTTGATTATCATCTTTTCCAATGCTGACACTTTGCGTCGCACTCTTAAAGCTTAGGCTAACATAGAACCTGTCAAATTAAGACTCATACAGTTATTAAGTTGTGTTTGGTCAAAGTTGTTATATTGTTCAGAAATGTTATTTCATAACATTTATGAAATGATGGAATGTTATGAAATGTTATTTCATCCAGATGGAAAGTACACTCTTTTTCTGCAATAGGAGGGTGGATTTTTCCTTGCTCTGAAGTTCAGGAAAGTTGTAGGGACAATGCTCAGTCACTTCATACCTTAGTTTTATCAACAGTTCAATGGCCACTGGCTCCTGTAATTCTCTTTGATTTTTATCTCAGGCTATTCAGATGTTGCCTATACCATCTCTTGCCCCATGATGTGAAACTTTCTTGTGTGGTCCAGAAATTTCTGAAACATGTGTGCCAACAGGGGAGGTGTTAAGGTATGTAAGTAGCTGTGCCTACTAGGAGTGACATTTACTTTATTTTAAATTTCAAAGAATGCAAGGAGGATTTGGATCAGTGGCATGTAGAATTGATTCTTACTGACTGGTGAGAGTCAATTGTTCAACTTTCAAGAATTTGGTGAGTGCTTGTGAAATGCAGTATCATTTAAAGTTCAAGTGATAAAACTACAATAAAATTATATTAAAAACAAATGTAATAAATACTAAAATTATTCTGCTATTGTTATTTTCTTGAGGTTATTTATGTTTATTGCTTCTTTTTTTCTGCTATTATGTAATAAATCTTTTTTTAATTCATATTTATTGTAAACAAATGGGATAGATCTTGTTTCTCTGTACATGAGGTAGAGGCATACCATTTTAGTAATCATACATTTACCTAGGGTAATAGTTTTTGATTCATTCTGTTATTTTTTTCTTCCCCTCACCCCTCCCACCCCTCTTATCCCTCTATACAGTCCCTACTTCCTCCATTCTTGCCCCCCTCCCACCCCCCATTATGTGTCATCGTCCACTTATCAGTGAGATCATTTGTTGTTTATTGCTTCTAATAAGGATTTTGGTTTTTGTAGTACTGGGATTAGTAGTACTCCATGCTAGGCAAGCACTGTCACTGAGCCACATCCCTAGCCTCGTTTATTGTGTTGTATGATAGAAACTCTTTATAGTGATATGCTACCCACTTCCCTTTCCAACTCTGTATTCAGTGACGTGGCAATGTGAGTATTCACACTATGAACATGGTCAGGTTCTATGGTGCTTTTTCACTTAGCAATCCAATTGCTAAACATTTATCAGCTTATCTGTTGCTTGGATTAACAGAAAAGTTGGAAAATACGGTATTTGGGATTTTGTCCTTTCCCTTTATGAAGCAGTTCAGGCAGTGGAGAGAGCTCTGCCTTGACTAGTTCTAATAATTTGAGAAGATTTTCTCTGTCCTTCAATTTCCCCCATCTCTGAAGCAGGCAAAAACATAATATATTCCCCAGTTATTCTATAAGATTATTGTGAAAATATTTCATTTTTAGCTCTTAAAAATAGTTCTGTGCTTTATGAGTTTTGGTTTAATGAAAGGGCTTCAAAAAAGTAAATACTTCATATCAACCCAAGCCATTGTTACAATGGATCACACAGTCTCAAGAGGACAGTTAACAGATATGAAGACATGAAGCTAGAAAATAAATAGTGTAAGTTTTCCACTTTTGCTTTGTTCTTTGCCTCAGTGTCTGACTGGAGGAGAGGAGAGATGGGATGGTATTCTTGTGCCTGTGTTTGGAACCTGTGACTCACGTGGAATCTTTGATACACTGAAGCAGCTTTTAAGGCGGCATGCTGTGGTTATCCTGGGATACCTGAGTGCCTAAATATACTCCTGGCTAAAGCTAAGAGTTATTAATAACTCAGGATTTTATGTTAAAATTATTCATTTGTAGGCATTTTTTTGCACTCAAAAATGTGTGAACAAAATGTAGAAGTATTAATTTAGCAGCTAATCCTGTGATTTAGTCATTGGAAATAAGTGATAGGGTGGCACTTATCTCCCCCAGGTCTCACACTTTATCTGCAGTTGTGAGCTGTGAGTTTGGGCTAGAGATAGACTATGTCTATTTCTGAAGCCTGCCCACTTGTGGTCATTAGATACAACTTGGAGTGGTCTGAACCCAGCTGTGGACTACTGACCCTTGGGGAGGTATAAACTTACGGCCAGAAGTCTGACCCCTTTTCAACCCTCAAAGATCTGTTTGTAGAATAAAGAATAATTATTTAAAAAATTCATCCAGGTATCATTATGAATCACACAGAATTCCACTTCAAAGTCTTACTGAATTCATAACATTTGGTGTCATCAGGGCCACCTCATGGCTGCAGAAACAGTGTTCTGGCTAAGGTCATCCAGCTGAGGGGGTTTACACAAGTTCTGAAAAACAGCCGCAACTCTACACCCTGAGTCTATTTTAAGACTGAATTAGCCTTGAGAGGAAGTTGTACTATTTCTAATTGATCCATTCTATAGAGTCCTCTTTACCTCAGTGTCATAAAGACATGCAAGTAGTCGCTGGGACTCTGTACACATTAGGAATATTCTCAATCAACAGGTATTAACAATAGCTACCAAAGTGCAGGTGTCCACGTGATTTTTGCTATCAGAAAAAAAGGAGATATTTATATTTCAGAGTTGGAAAACCCTGGGCAAGATTTACCTGGGTTATTGACCTTTCTAATTCTCTTTTGAATATGTGTGTGAGTGTGTGTGTGTGTGTCTATATGTTGTTGCTGGAGGGGTACAGAGATAGAATGTGGTTGCAAAAATCCCCACCCAATAGAATCAGAGTAGCTGGATTTTACCAGTTTCCATCTTTCTCAGATTCCACTGAAGGTTCTGCTAATATTAGGATTATTATGAGTCCATCCACAATCTACCAATTGACTTTTACAACAGAGCAAGATACCCCCAAACTTATGCTAAAACAATAAACTTTTACTATTTATCATGTTGTTGTTTTTGTTTTTAGTCAAATGGACTTGCACAAATTGGGGATGGTCTCATGTATCTGGTAGTTGGTTAAATGTTAGCTGGGACACTTGGGATCCTTGGACATATATTTTTCATCATCCAGCAGGTTAGCTTGGACTTACTCATGTGGTGATTGCTTCAAGGTTCCCAAGAGCAGCAAGAGAGCAAGCCCTGATGTGCAAGCAGTTTGAAACCTCTCCTTGTATTTTGTTTGCTAATATCCCACTAGAAAAGCAAGTAACAAGTCCAGCCCAGAGTCTGAGAGGGAGGATATGGTCAATGATCATGAATGAAATTGTGACCTTGTTTACAAATTACCACATTCACTGGTTTTAAGACACTAGGGAACAAAATCCTACTTCTTGTTTCCATTAGGAAAAAAAAAAAACCCTGTTTTTCACTTTGCCTAACACTCTTGTTAAGTAATTTAAAATTTTTCTCATAGCTACCTTAAAAAAAGTAAAAAGAGGACTGGGGTTGTAGCTCAGTGGTGGAGCACTTGCCTAGCATGTATGAGGCACTGGGTTTCATCCTCAGCACCACATAAAATAAATAAATAAAATAAAGGTATTGTGTCATCTACAACTAAAAAAAAAAAAGTATTAAAAATGTAAAAAAAAAATAGGTAAAATTAATTTTCATAATGTTATTTTATTTAACCCAATACATCCAGTGTTATCATTTTAGCATGTAATCAGTATAAAGAATTATGAGATATTTTTCTCTTTTTTTAAAAAAATACTAAGTGTCCCAAACCTGGCCTGTATTTCATATATAGGGCACATCTGGATTTGGATTAGCTACATTTTACATATGCAACAGCCATATGTGGCAAGTGACTCCCACACTGGACAGCTCAACTTGAGAATACAGACTCAACTGCATCCTCTCTGAGGCTCAGGGAGGATAAGTAGCTTTCCCAGAGTCCTGTGGATGGTGAGTGGTTGAGACAGGAATAAGCCCCAGGTAACTCTTCCCACTACGCCACATTGGCTGCATCAATAGGCATGATTTTTTGAGTGGCAGGGAGGAAGCACTTGCATGGCACTCCTGCTTTTGAGATGTAGACCCTTCCCCTTTTCTTTTAGCCAGCTGGTTTTATTGCCATGAACAATTGACCTTTTACCCTAATCCTCATTCCCAGTGTTCTCCACTCAAGCCAATCTCCCTCCCCATCCTGCACACACACTCCCCATCCCCTGGGAAGAAGGGAATGCATTCCCATACTCCTTGCACTTTGGGACTCCGTTCATCAACTTTCTGATACATACATGATTTTCTTTCTTTTCGGATGGTGTTTTATCCCCAGGAAGGCTGTGAGGTTATCAGGAGCAAGAGCTATGTTGATGACTTCTTTCTTACTCTCCACACAGTTCTTTCTTGGTAGTGGGAGTTCAGTAAGTCAGTAACTCTTGTGAACTGACATCAGAGGAAGGACTGAGCTGCTCAAAAGGGAATCTAATGTCCCTAGGGACATGGCCTTAAAGGCACTCTCCTCCCCTGGAAGGGAGGAAAGACAGCTGGCTGACCACGTGACTCTGACAGGCAAAGGACAGCCTGGAACTTCAGAGGCCCTGAACAGATACTGCAAGGATGGGTACTTGTTAGTTGATTTGATACCAAATCAAGGCGGGATGACAGACTGCCCACCACACTTGATATGCTTGATAAGCATAGCATTTTAAAAACATTAAATAAATCCTGAGTATAAACTCGCAGTGACAGAATGAAAACTAATATTACCGATTGATGATTAAAAATAGCATTTAAAAGCTGCTCAGTTTCTAATGGATCTTCTCCAACATTATATCTATTTTTCTATCTGAAAAGAATATATTTTCCAACTTCTGTGTTTCCCTGGCGAAAAAAAATAGCAATTAAAGATGATTTCACTTTAGATTG
Source organism: Sciurus carolinensis (assembly GCF_902686445.1). Lineage (NCBI taxonomy): Eukaryota > Metazoa > Chordata > Mammalia > Rodentia > Sciuridae > Sciurus > Sciurus carolinensis. Next base: position 50,796,988 of record NC_062229.1, on the reverse strand, counting down.
ATCCTTTCCAACATTTTACATATTTTTCCATTTGAAGAGAGTATATTTTTAAGGTTTCTTTTCCCACTCTGATGATACAATGGAGCAGTTTTGGTTCTTGAAGTTCTAATTTTTTTTTCTCTTTCCATGCAATTAAACTGATTAGTATCCCATATGGAATGGAAACAATTGGTTTCACGTATGCTGGTGTACAGTTACCCACAGAACTGTAATTGTTTACATGTTTCTCATTTCCTTGTGGAAATCCTTAGACTTTGTTAGATAAAGATCTGGCAGACTCCAACTTTGTGAATATTACAACCTTTGGTTATCAGAGACTTGGCTGTATCCTGTTCAGTGGCCTCTGGGATGAAGCTGTGTAGTCTATAATTTTGTGCAGAATGAACTTTGAAGAGCAACCCAGCATCCATTTCCTCTTGCCAGGAAATAGCAAGAGTTCCACCCCATGCAGACCTGAGGTTTAGAGATGTTGGCCCTGCCTCCAGCTGCAGTGTGGGCCTGATTGTCTGTAGGTAATCCTATTCCCTTGCCACAGAGATTAGTTTAGGAATTTAAACCTTAAATAATTAGTGAGTGACAGGCAACACGTTGTTTCAATAGTGAACATGTGACCATTCTGGCCAATGAAATAAAATGAAAGGTTTTTTTTTTTTTTAAATGAGAATTTCATTTATTTCTGTCCAGATCTTATACTTTTTATTTATTTTTCTTCTCTTGCCTCTTTGGCTAGTTTTTTCAGTACAAAAACAAATAGAGGGCTGGGGAGATAGCTCAGCTGGTAGAGTGCTTGCCTTGCAAGCAAGCATAAGGCCCTGAGTTCAATCCCCAGTACAGCCAAAAAAAAAAAAAAAACCAAACAAACAAACAAAAAAATCCAAATAGATATGTGTATCTATTATATACATATATTTGTATTCACATAAGGATATTTCTATAACTATCTGTGTATATATAAAACTGTGGATTCTAACCAGTATCCTATACCTCAGTATTCTTTCTAGTTTCTCCGTTTGCTAGTTTTATTTTTATTTTTTAATTTTTTTCATACATATATATAGGGATATAATGTCTGTCTCATTCTAGCGTCCTTCCCATCCCCAGTGCCCCACCCCTCCTCTCACTCCCCTCTGCATAATCCAAAGTTTCTTCATTCTTCCCTACCCACCCGCTCTATGGATCAAACATCTGCTTATCAGAGAAAACTTTCAGCCTTTGGTTTCGGGGGATTGGCTTATTTTACTTAGCATGATATTCTCTAGTTCCATGCATGATATTCTCTAGTTCCATGTATTTAGCTGCAAATACCATAATTTTGTTCTTCTTTAAGGCTGAGTAATATTCAAATGGAAGATTTTTGTAGGAGCTTCACGGTAAGAGAGTTCCTATTCTTAAATGTAATGTTACTAAATGGGAGACTATTAGTGTAGAGGAAAGGGATGGGGGTGGGCAAAGGAAGGTAATGGAGAATGAATTTGATCAAACCAGTTTATTAGCAGACATAAATATGCCACAATGAAACACATCATTCTGTATTTAATATACATCCAAACAAACAGCAAAAGAATATCCAACCTGAAAAAAAAAATGATGTTACTGGATGAACTAGTCTCTCTACCTGTGGACATTGTAATGGCCAGATTGTGAGAACGGGAGATCAAGAAATGATGGAGAGTTGAAGGTTGATGGAATTGTACCTGGTGGTTACCCAGAATTTGGACATTTTCAGTTAAATGAACCAATAAGTCCCTTTTAGGTTATGACACAGTTGAAATGGAACTTTCTGTTACTCAGAGCCAAAAGCATCATTACCAACATAGATAATTTTATCAAAGAAATGTGAAACATAAAATGGGAACTCAATTGTATGAGGTAAATAAGGATAAAAGTGTGTGTACATATAGAAAATAAAACACAAAGTCCTCCTTTGTTCTACCTACCCCAAATGAAAAAGTTCAGAGAGTCTGGCAAAGCTTGTAAATGACAGTCAGAATTTCTGCAAGGCTTAAGAAAAAAAAAAAGCTGTACAAATTCCTCCTGAGAGGCTCTATGGGCAACCTGGTATCAGATCCTACTTCCACTTAGTCTTTCTTTTTAAATATATTTTTGAGATGTCAATGGACATTTCTTTATTCATTTATTTTTTATGTGGTACTGAGAATTGAACCCAGTACCTCACACATGCTAGGCAAGTGCTCTATCACTGATTCACAACCCTAGCCCCCTCCACTTAATCTTAACTAAACCCAAGGCTGTCTCTTCTGCTATGGTTCCTATGAAATATTTGAATAAAGAAAGTTCTGTGGTGCCTTCTTGCTTTTCTACACAAGTTTCTGTCCTGATAACCTTGCCATTATTCTTTAAGTGGCTCATGGTTCTTTATGAAGAAATGGTTAAGTTGTCTTCCACTTGCCTGCACATGAATGTGGCACCCTGACCAAATAACGTAGTCAATTCTATCTGACCTCGTTCTCTATCCCAGAGCAATTTGTCAAGATATTTTCCTAAATACAGAGTTCTACTGCCAAGAATTTTGGTGGCAGTTGTCAGGCAATCCAACTGCAGTTTCCTGGCTACAAATGAATGAACAAACGGATGGTCTTTCAACGGGTAGGTGACATCATAGTGTATGGATTCATTGCCACTCGCCTGAACAATCTGTTGCAGTTCTTGTTTAAAAGCCTCTCAACTTCCTGAGGTTAAATTATTAGAATAGAATATTTTTAAAAACTTTTCTCAATATTCAACAATGGGTATTTAATCATTGTTTATCATACAAGTATTATTGTTTACATTGTAAAACACTGGTAATATGGCCATAGCAGAGTTACACTTACCTACTTACTTAATTCTAAAGTTTCTTTAATAAAATAACTCATAATTCTGTAAGGACAATAAACATGTAGGACTTCAAAAGAGAAAACTCTCACTAGCCTAGTGTATTTGAGAAGTTTTTAGTGGTGAATCCTATGGGTCTTGTAGGATTTAGGTAGGAGGGAGAAAGTAGACAGGTCTTCTGGTCTAGAGGATGGTGTGGATATTTGTTTGGGGAGGGGAATGTACACAGCTTATTTCAGGGAACACTCTGTTCACAAGTCTGGCTGAGCAGAGAATAATGGGGAATCTTTTTTGAAAGGTAACAGAAAATCTTAAAACCTAAACTAAGACGTCTGTATTTTTTTTCTTCTGTTGACATTTGGGAGTCTAGCCGTAAAAGGCAGGAGGGAGGGTTGAACCTGGTGCAGAGTACGTGGCCCCCGGGGACTGGCGCCCATTTCAGATTCTGAAGTTGCAGCCTCCAAGTAGGTGGACAACACTACTGGAAAAATCAGGAAATTCAGAGATGGGAGTTGGAATTTGGAGGTGAGAAAAGAGATTTATTCCCAGAGAGACTGAGTTTGAGGTGACAGTAAGAAAATGGGATACCATGCTCAGGAAGCGTTATGGTTTAGATATGAGGTATCTCCCAAAAGCTTATGTGTGAAAGAATGCAAGGAGGTTTAAAGGAGAAATGATTGGGTTATGAGAGCCTTAATCTAATGAGTGAATTAAACTCCTGATAGGGATTAACTGAGTGGTAACTGAAGGTGGGTAGGGCGTGGCTGAAGGAGGTAGTTCACTGAGGGCATGCCTTTGGGGGTATATGTTTTGAATCTGGCAAGTAGAGTCTTTCTCTACTTCTTGGTGGCAATGTTCTGGCCTGCTTTTCTCTGCCACGCTATTCCGCCCTGACGTTGGGCCTCACCTCTAGCCTGGAGGAATGGAAGTGACTATCTGTGGATTGAGACTTCTGAAACTGTAAGCCCTAAAATAAACTTTTCCTTCTCTAGTTCTTGACAGGTCTTTTGGTCACAGCAACGAAAAAACTGACAAAAACAGGAGACCACTGGAAAGAAAGAATTGGAGGTGAGAAGAACAGTTAGGGCTAGAAATAAGGATCTTGGAACTGTTGTCTCTGAAGGGCTTCTGGGAAGGATTTTTCTTCCTAATAAATGAATCCTCCATGAGAAGGCCTATTTTGCTTTCATTCCCTTCCTTCCTGCTTGTGAGCTTGTCAGGGGACCATGGGCTCTTTTGGGATGGAAGACAGCCATCTTAAGAACTGTAGTAGACACACTGGTGATAAAGCACAAAAACTTTAAGAACTGGGGTCATTTGTATCCTTGTGGATCTACCAAAAGAAGCTTGGAATTGCCTACCTCCAAACTCAATAGCTACATGTGTTTGTTAAATGCCTTTATGAACTCATGGTTAGTTGGTGTTTTATTACTTGGGGCTGAAGGTATCTTTACTGTTGTAATTATTAATGCCTGTGAGAATGGATGTGACCTGAGAGGAGTAATAAGATAAAGCCTGGAGATAGATTTAGGAGACAGGAGACTTTTGCTAATTAAACTTTAAGGTTTTTAACCTTAAAAGCTACATAGAAAGCTTGTTTAAGTCATGATCTCCCTGCTTTCCCTTGGTATATACACAGGGCAACCTCCCTCCTGAATTACTCCTAGTGCATTTTCCAGAGAGCTGTGTTTCGAATGAAAGGTCAAAAAGGAGATCGGTTTCAGTTTGAAGCTACAGGAGTGTGGTTATTTCTCTATGTGATTTGTTCCCTGTTGCTAAAACACGGTCTGTTCAAATGAGGTTGTTTGCTAAGTGAGGCATCTCCTTCCCCTTTTTCCCTTGGATGAATTAAAGAGCAAGAAGAATCAGTCTGAGGATCCTCACTGTGACAGACTGAGGAGCTTTATTTATTCCCTGTGGATAGTGGCCTGCCACCAGTGAGACAACAGGCTGGTGTGAGGCAGCTGACTCATAGGGTAGGGAAAAAATGGCCTGGATCTTTGACAGAGGTAAGCAGTGTCCGATTCCTCTGGGGGGGTTGGGAGGTTATGGCAAAGAAAGCCATATCTATTCCACTAAGCAATTAATGCCACTGTTTTTCTTGAAAACACATTTTGTCTTAAGCCATTGAGGATAATTTAACCCCTATCTTGACAGGACATACTAATGACTGCTAATGGATACATTCTTTTAATAAATGAAGAGGCACAAGAAAATTGCCAGATATTAAATAGAGTCCCACATGTCTTATCTGAGTCTATAATGGCCCTATCAAGTGACCTAAGTGAAAGAAATGTGACTCTTCAGAGGTTAAAGGAGTCTATTTTTCCTTAGTGTGATCTAAATTCACTGCTAGGAAGAACAGTAATTCATTGGTCTATCCTAGGAAATGAATGAAGGGGGAGCATAGCTCAAGTTAAATGATGCATTTCCTATTGATAGCAAAGAATATGAGACAGATACCTTTGTGCACTGTGAGTTTATGTAAATGGCTCCTTTCCTGGGCAATGCAACCTAAAAGCTTTGTGGAGTTTCTGACCTTTGGAATTTTCAGTCAAGAAAAGAGCCTTTGTAATTTGTCACTATTTTGTTAATTCATTTTTTTCCCAAACTGTCCAGGGTGCGTTTTTTGGCTTGTTTGTTAATTTTAAACTCTATTCTAGAAAGTGTTTCTCAAAATTCAAGCAATTCCTAATACTCTACTCTCGGGATACTTCTTAAAATATATAAAGAATTACAGTAAATCAATAAGAAAAAAAAAAAAAAAAGAAAAATGGACACAGAAAACAAAACAGAAACTCAAAGAAGAAGAAATAACCAATAATCAAATGCGAAGATGATCTGTATTATAGTCTTCTCCAACTTGCTGTTTTTAATTCAACACTATCCTTCTAACATGTTTTTACATGTAGCAATGTTCATTTTCACTATTATGTTTCATTGTATGAGTATTCCACTATTTCTTCTCCCTATAATACATGTAATGTGAATCTATATTTGTAAACTCAAAAACAATTCAAAATTATAAAACAGATTGTGTAAAGATATTGACATACTTGATAGAGCAATCCTTAAACAGCAAAGTAATGAAAGAAACCGTCGTCAAGTTAATACTTGCTTGAGTTGGGTGGGGTGCTGCATACCTGTCGTCCCAGTGACTCAGGAGGCTGAGGCAGGAGGATCACAAGTTTGAGGCCATTCTCTGCAATTTAGCAGGACCCTGTTTCAAAATAAAAAATAAACAAAAAGGGCTGGGGATGTAACTCAGTGGTAAAGCACTACTGGGTTCAATCCCCAGAACCTCCCCTAAATAATACTTCCTTAGGGGAAGGAGGAATACTGGGGATAGGATGAAAGATGCATCAGTTATTTATTGCTGCATAACAAACCAACCCAAAACTTGGTGGTTTAAAACACAGTCAGTAATTGCTTTAGATTCTCTGGGTCGAGCCTTCAAGCACAGCTCAGGGAGGGGTTGACTTGCCTGTCTTCCACACTGAACCATTTGCCTCTCTCAAGTCTGCATTCAGCTGGACTGGCTGGAGTTGACCTCGCCCTCAAGCCTGCGTCCTTGGTGTTGTGTGTTGACTGGGGTGCCGCAGACTCTACACATCACTTCTTTCTCCACGTGGTTTCTCATTCTCTAGGTCTTCTTTTTTCCGTCCAACAGGATAGATGGAAGTTCTTTCCAAGGAGAAAGCATCTATGTGATACTTGTGTAATCAAAATGCCAAGGCAATGAAAATATGTTATCCACCAAAGGTGTACTCTGTGGTCACATACTTTTGGGAAATGCTGCCCATGGCTTCTCTTGGAGATTCCCAGGACAAAACAAACAAAATAAAACATATCCCACAAACAACAACAAAACCCCCACATAAAACAAAAAGTTTAAAGCGTCTGAGAGATCTTGCAAGGAGCAAAGAATTTTTTTTTTGGTGAAAAGAGCTGTAGAAAAAAGGCAGAGATGCTATCCCTCCTCTTTCCTCAGGGGTACGTGAAGGGAGTACTGGGTTAGAGATGGCTGAAAGGCTTTGCCCTGCAAGAGAACATTCTCCTCATCTGGATTCTCCTCTTCCTGTCTCCATCAAGGTTATAGCATAACTGGTGGTGGCTCTGACCGCCAAGGCCTCTGTCCATCTGTGGTCTGTAGGTAGGAGCTGAAAGGCCATTAGGTCAACAGTACCTCTCCTGGAATCAGGTTACTTAGGTTTCTGTCTCTCCTCTATACCCTGCTATTGACCTTGTCTTGAATCAGCTCACTTTCCTGACTCCTGTTTATCATTTGCCTTAACCTTTATGACCTACCCTGACTTCTCTGAACTTATGGACCTTTGGCTTGTCCCTGATGCTTGGTGACCATAAACTCTTTGGATTTTTTTTTTTTTATTTCTTTCCTTTAATTTGGAAGTTAATTCATATTGTTTATTACAAACTCAATACCCAAAAGTAAAAGCTTCCCTTTATTCTAGTTTCACAGGCCCACTGTCAACAGTTAAGCAGTTCAGTATCCTTCCAGATGATTTTCCATGTTTATATAAACACATGTGTGAGCTTGTGTATTTGAAAAAGAATGGGTATCAATGTATCCATGTGGTTCTGTAATCCCAGCAGCTTGGGAGGCTGAGGAAGGAGGATCGAGAGTTCAAAGCCAACCTTGACAACTTAGCAAGACCCTAAGCAACTCAGTGAGATCTTGTCACTAAATAAAATACAAAATAGGGCTGGAGATGTGGCTTGGTGGTCAAGTGCCCCTGAGTTGAAGGAAAGAGAAGGAAGGAAGGAAGGCAGGCAGGCAACTGTGGGAGGTGGCCTCAAAAATGGCTCCCAGGGACCTCCACTACCTTGTGTCTGTGCCTTTCTGTAACCCCTCTCCTTTGGTAAGGCTAGGACTCCAAATGTAGCCTTCTGTACTCAGCTTTGGGATGCTGGGGCTGGGACCCTGCAAACCAAATTCCTGTGTTGTGGGGGACTCCCTTGCTAGGCTCTGCTAAGAGTGGGCTTGAGAGGGAGGCTATAAGGCTGGAGGAGGCAGGCACTTGTTCCCAGAATCCTTCCGAGGACAGCTTCTGTTTCTAACTGTTCCTGTAAGCCTCACCCCAACAATACATATTCACAGCAGCAACTGAATTTAGTTTGCAGTTTCTTCAACACTCAAGAGAACAAGACTCATGTTGACCAGGGACACTAGCGCCAGCTGAACAGCTTGCTCCTCAGAAGTTGTGGGCCCCAGTCATCAATGTCCTCCTCTGAATTTCCAAGTATTAATAATTCCAACGGCTTTCTTTTGTCCCCCAGTCCCAAAAAGTGAAGGCTGCTTCCTGCAGATGCTACTTCCATAAGTCCTTAAAGGTCTAGTTTGCCCTCTTCAGGTAGCCCATTCACAATTAGTTTTCCTAAATCCCCTTTTTAAAAAGCAAAATGCGGTGATCTGTCTCCCTATCATATCGCTCCAACCCTAGCCAGACTCAATTCCGGCTTCCCATGTTAACTATGTAGAGAGCGCTGCCCGCTCTGCACCTGCACGGCCTTACAAAGTGAAGGCATCCTCCTGAGAAAGCCAAGCTGTGACATTCATGTCAACCTCCTTGATCAAGTTCACTCTGTTTCAGATCCTTTAGGCCTTTGGGGCATTTTTATCATGTCCCTCCACCATGCCAGAGAATGGGTAACCTTCAATCTGACTGTGCAAGCATTCATTAATGCCTGGAATGTTCTCATTTATGCTTGGAATGTTCTCCCCAGATAATCAGCTCAGTCCTTCACCTGATTTAGGTCTATGTGCAAATATCAGCTACCTGTGAACAATGGTTTTCTCTAGTGCCATATGTTACCTTATTTTTCTCCATAGCTCTTCTCATTGACCAGTTATTTACCATTATTTGTTGGCTGATTATATGTCTCTTACCACCCAAGAGCAAGGACTTTGGTTTTGTTCATAGCCATCTGTACATCATACCAGTGTTTAGCACACAGCATGAGTTCAATAAAATTTGCTCATTCATTCATTCACAGAGTGCCAAGCCCTATGCCAGACACTGATAGTGCCTTTGGAAAATTCCAAAATAGGACAAGTAGAAAAATAATTCTGCACAATGTGGTGTGTGCAATTGAGCACTTATCAATTGATGTCAGTAACCTAGGCTTCCCAGGAAAAGCTTCAGAAAGCAGGTGCTAAGGGATTGGCCTTTAAGAAGAAGACCTGGCATGGGTGAACCATAGAGTGGTCTAGGAAGACAGGCAGGTGACGCCAGAGGTCTCTAGGACATCAGGGGTAAGAGGATAATGAAGCAGGGAGGTCAAGCATGCCCTGAGGTCCAGCACTGCCCCTTCTGGAAAACTTCCCTTCAGAACACCAGTTGGCATGAATGTACAAAGATTCATGTACACGGAGGATCATTCCCTTGTTATTTATAAGGCAAAAAATAAGAAGCAATGTAAACATTGACCAGGAGGAAAAGAATGAATAAATAAGAGAACTTCCTTAATTTGGAATACTGCCACTGTTAGAAAGAGTTAAATTAGTCTATATATACAGACAGGGAACGAGGCACATGAAAGTCCACACTTGTCTTTCTTGCTGTGACTTGCACCATAGTGGCACTAACCTTTTAGAAGTAGTGGTGGCTGTTTGGCACATGAATTGACACACTAAGAAGGCTCAGTTCAGTATGTGTTGAGTCTTCTGTTCTAATCCAATTACACTTCATCACAAAGTCAATTTAAGGCTTACATAATGATACCCATAAGTATTATGGCTCTGTAGGGTAATGAGGCATCCATGTGGTAGAAAACTCACCAAAATGACTACAATTAGTATTACTTCTACACAACCAAATCTATTTAACTTTTCTCTTCCTATTCGTTTGTGTCACAAGTATCTCTCAACAGCTTCCACGTTCATAGCTTTCTCTGATACCACCTACCACTTAATTATCACCCCATGTGCAAATTCTGACACTGACATAAACCAAGTTACAAAGATTCTAGTTAGCACCATGCAATAATTAGATGCCTCGCCTCTGCCTCCTTCTTCCCAGTATTTTCCATTTCTTCCTGCTCCCCACATGAAAATTCCTGAGTGGCAGGAAGCTGTGAGCTGAGTTCCTCAAGGGAGGTACTGATAGAAGGCCTGGTGAGAACAGTTCAAATTTGCTCACATTTCGGAGTGGTCTACTTAAATTATTAAAAGCAGGTTGCCCCTAGATCTCCCCTGCCAGTTGTATTTTGCTTGGGGTAATTTTAGTAGGGAATGAAGTCTTTAAACTTTCAATAAAAACAAAAGAGTGTACAAATGGAAGTAGGAGAACATATTAGTCTTGAATGAGTTTCAGTTATATTGACCTGTTGTCAGATTCTTTCTTGTTTTGATGGGGAATGAGGAAGAACTGGAGCCAGAAAAGGCAGGAAAGAGAAAAGAAGCCATTGGAGATAGGGGTGGGTTGGGCAGGTAGAGGGAGAAATTGGTGAGCTAGAGACCTGACAAGGTAGGGTTGCCAGAGAAAATACAGGAAGGACATCCAGTTAAATTTGAATGGCCATATTTAGTGAATAAAAATATAGGGCTTTCAGTTAAATCTGAATTGCAGATAAACAATGGAAAATGTTTCAATATCAGCGTATCTGATGTAATACATGGGATACACTGAAATTAAACATTATTGTGATTATCCTGCAATTCAAATTTGAGAGCCCTGTATTTTTATTTGCTAAATCTGGCAACCCTACCATAAGGTCAGTCTCTCACTTTTGTCCTGTAACTTGTCATTTATGAAGGTAACACTGCTATGGAGCCAAAGGGGCTTTGTGCCTTTCTGATGGCCATACTTCTGATGTTCATTCTGCCCTCCCTGACTGCCCTCTAACTCCTGTCCCCAAGCCTCGAAGCCCTTGTGCCACCAGCTGTAGAGGCAGCGTGTTAAGGGAGAAGATGCTGCACATTCACCTGAGGTCCTGCTGCCCCTGTCTCAACATGTTGTGTCCCCATGGCCTTGGACCCACTCTAGCCTTCTGGAGTGCTGACCACACAAGTTTCTAAGCACCCATAATCTGAGTGCGTAAATCCAGCACGATAGACAGATTTTGAGACTAACAAGGGATTTCGGGTCTGGGTTTAAATGTGTGCAAAATGTTTCTTACTAAGCAGTTCATATTAAAAGGAAATTTAGTTTGATCCTTGTTGAGCAACCTGGGAAGGTAGTTAGAAATCTACCCCTGTATGGCTTCTTCCAAAATTTCTCTTTCAGATTTCACTGTATTATTTTTTTGGTTAACAAAGCAGATGAAAATACAAGAAATCTTCACTTTTTTTTTTTAATTGCAGAAGGGGAAAATAACTGCTACCAAGGATGTGGAGAAAAGGGAACCCTTACACACTGTAAGTGGGAATTAGTATGGCCATTATGAAAAACAGTATGGAGATTCCTCAAAAAATTAAGAATAGAACTACCATATGATCCAGTGATCACACTCCTGGGTATCTATCCAAGAAAATGGAAGCAATATGTCAAAGAGATATCTGCATTCCCGTGTTTATTGCTGCACTACTCATAAGAGCTCAGAAACAACCTGAGTGTCCATCAACGGATGAGAGGATAAAGAACATGGGATACAAATACTATTCAGCTGTAAGAAGAATGAAATCCTGTCATTTATGACAACATGGATGAAACTGGAGATGGTTCTGTTCAAAAAGAAAGACAAGTACCACATGATTCCCCACTCAGATGTGGAATCTAAAAAACTTAATCTCATAGAAATTGAGAGTAGTTTGATGGCTCCCAGAGTCTGGGCAGTAGGAAGGGGTGGGGAGAGGTTGATTTGTGGGTACTAAATTATGCAGTTGGATAGGAGATAGAGGTTCTGATGTGCCCGTTGCATAGTCGGGTGACTATAACAATGACAACGTACTGTAAATTCAAACAACTAGAAGAAAGGATTTTGAATTTTTTTTGCCATAGAGAAATGATAAGTGTTTGAGGAGATAGATAGGTTTAACCTGACTTAAGTGTTGCACAATGTATACATGTATTGAAACATCACATGGTACCCCCATTAATCTATGTAATTTTTATGTTTTTATGTATTGGTTAAAAACAATTTTAATTAAAACAAAGGAAAACAAAATTTGAGTCTCCAAGGTTTCTAATAAACCAGGAAAAAACAGGTTCCATTAAATGCTAATCTTTCTCTAATTTGCTCTCCATCCTTCTCTCTGATTGCAGTATGGGTGAAGCTGTTGCCTGGAACTGGGAGGAAGCTTTTTTTTTTTTTTTTTTTTTTTTTAGTTTTTTGCCAGTTGTCCAAACAATGGAAATTTCCTGGATTCTTTGCTGCATTTTCTCAAAGTTAATGGACATATGCTGACTATTTTTTTTTCAAAGTTATTTGTTACTAGGGGCAAAATGCAGTAAAAGATAATAATGTTTTACCTTCTGTCTTTCTAATATAGGTTAAACAAATCTTAAAGAAAGAATGATAACAAAAATGACTACGCTTGTCTTCATAAATCTGAACCCTGGTACTCATATTATAGATTCTAAGTCCCAAGAGGGATATTAAGACGGGGAGGATACAAGGAACAAGAGAGAGAACCTGATCATTACAACTGGGGTCCGGCATTGTACCAAGTGGTTTCTGCTGCCAGGTTAACTGCTTCCTCTACTTCCTTCTTCCCTTCTCTGCTCCAGCAGCCTGAGCTGCTCACTGCTCAAGTGGTTTCTTCCCCTGTACATGTACCCTTCCTGACCAGCTATCCCCATTCCATTCCCCTACCACTTCCTATCCTTTAACATTAACTGTGGGAAATGCCTCCTCCAGGAGGCAGTACCACTCCAGCTGTGTCAGGTGTCCTGCTAGTGTGTTCCTAATAGTAATCTCTGCTGAGCTCCATCTTTGCATGAATCAGAGGCTCAGTGCCTCTTTTAGTCAGCTGTTTCACTGCTGTGACTAAAAGATCTGACCAGAACAATTTTAAAGGAGGGAAAATTTATTTGAGGGCTCACAGTTTCAGAGGTCTCAATCCAGAGACAGCTGGCTCCATTTCTCAGGGTTCAAGGTGAGGCAGGGCATCATGACAGAAGAGTGTGGCAGAGGGAAGCAGCTCGCATCATCGGGGACCAGAGAGAGAGTCTCCATTCTCCAGATACAATATAAACCCCACAGCTACACCCCAATTCCCACCTCCTCCAGCCACACCCTACCACTTGAATTATCCCATCAGGGATTAATTCACTGATTGGGTTAAGACTTTTACAACACAATCATTTCTCCTCTGAACCTTCCTGCGTTGTCTCACATGTGAACTTTTGGGGGACATCTCATATCCAAACTATTACAGTGTCCTCCAAGGTATCTGAACAACTTGAAGTCAGAGGCTGTGTCTTGTTCATCTTTGTCCACCTAGGTCTAATACAGGACCCAGTTCACACTGGGCAGATAGGTGCTCAGTGGGTGGCTGGATGGACCTTGACTTTGAAATGCTTGTTAATGAAATCTAGTACATTGACTGGAGGTCTTTGAGTCAACCAAACCCACTAAGAGATTGTGACAATAGTAGCAAGCTGCTGTGACTATTTTCAAGATATCTAGGTGCCCACCAGATGACACACATTTATCCAGGATAAGAGTGCCTCTGACAAAAACGTCCACTCATTGTTTCTGGGCTGGAATTCTACCAACTTTCTCTCATGATCCCATTTTTTCATGAGGGACAGAAGATGTGATTGTTTTTGTTTTCTGCAGTACTGGGGATTGAACCCTGGGTGCTATGTCTGCATTCCTTTTTTTTTTTTTTTTTTTAAAGCTTTTGAGACGGGGATCTTGCTAGTTGTCTAGGCTGTCCTCAAACTCGAAATCCTCCTGCCTCAGCCTCTTGAGTTGCTGATATTACAGGCATGTGCTGCTACACTCAGACAGAAGATGTAATTATCTGTTAGAATATACTTGTCCTTTTTTTAAAATGTGCAAATCATCACACAAGTACATATATGTGTTTTGTTTGTTTAATTTTTGTTTTGGACAAGGAGGAGTAAGTAGAACTACAAGCTGAGTTGCACAGGATAAAAAACAATTTTTTTTTTTTTTGGTGGTAAAAAGGAGGCACCAGTTTTATGTCTTTACTCATTCATTTATTCAAATTTATTGAGCACCTATTACATGCCAGGTGCTTTTAGGAGCTCCAGAAATATCAGTGAAAAAGATGCAGATCCTGTCTTCCTGGAGCTTACCTTCTTTGGGGGAGAAAGTTAATAAACAAACCAATAAATACATAAGACAGTAATAGAAGATACTACTCAGAGAATGAGATTGGAGAGAAGGACTCCAGAGTGACTGGCAAAAGGGGAGGCCTTTTCCAGGAGATGATACTTAAGTTGACACCCAAATGACAAAAATATGAGAAAAAGGGCACTTCAGGAAGAGGCAATCATGCAAATGTTCTCCCAGGCAGGAACAAGTGCAGCTTTTGTAATCACTTCTGGGTGTACTTGTGTTTTAAGTCTGTCTGCACTGGGTTAGGAGGGACAATGTCTATTTGATTTCCCAAAATATTCCTAGTGTCCTGCATCGTGCCTGTCTGGCACATGGTATGTGCTCAATATATATTAATGAATAATGAGTGAACCTTTGCCTGGCGCCCTTCTTGCTTGGGGTCAGGGCAATTCCTGCAGGTGCGGACCCTGGGGCCTCATCTGTGGAGAATGGAGTGAGACCGAAGCTGGTCTCCGCATGAGTCTGACAGTGAGAGAGGATCAGGAACTCAACAACTGGGTGAGTGAGCAGCATGCCTCAGCCACATTGCTCCCACCCACTATATATTTTTTTAAATACTGGGGATTGAAACCCAGAGCCTTGTGTATTATGTATGCCAGGCAAGCAGGCAAGCTCCTTAGCCCCTCTCAGTCATCCCACCTAAGGCTTCATGTTAAGATTGCTTATTTTATGTGCTTTTGGGAATCTGAGATCAGATCATTCTTATCACTTAGCTGCACAATGTCTTCTGGGCAAAAGGAAGCTTCTAATTAAGAGTTCAAATCCCCCAGAAGCTATATGTCAAGCTACATATGTGAACCAATCTCAGACTGCCTCCTGTGATATAAGGTGATAACAGCAAAGTGGCATCTGCTCTGGGACAGTTGGGCTTTTTCCTCAAGCAAAACAACCACCACCACAACAACCAAAAAAAAAAAAAAAAAAAAAAAAAAAAGGGAAAGAAACATGAAAGACTGTTGTTGTAGCTTTTGGTTCTAGCATCTGGTGTTATTTGAAGGTCCATTTTCCATTTGCATCTTCTCTTTTGTGAGGTCCAGAGATACATAAGGTCCTTGAAGACTTTGGACCTACTTCCCTCTCTGTTGAATATCTTAAGTTCTACCCACATTCAACAATAGGTATAATGTACTTTGTTCTTGCTCTAAAATATTTGTCTCAGTTAGCTAATTCTGTGTAACAAATCACCACAAAACTTTGCAGCTTAAAATAACAATGGATTATCTTTCTTGGGGTGGGTATTCTTCTTTAAGCGGTGTTAACTGGGACAGGGGGTGTCTGCAGTAATCTGAAACCTTCACCAGGAGCTCAGCTGAGGTTGAAATGTCTGGAATACCTGAGCTTCTGGAATCAGATGGATCTTGACTGTGAGTTTGTTAGGGTCTATCAGTTGGAGGCCTTGTTGCTTCTCTACATGGGCCTCTCTATGTGGGCCTCCCCATATGACTGCTTGGACTGTCTTACAACATGGTGGCTGAATTCCAAGAAAGTCCATTCCAAGAGTAGGCATTCTAAGAGGGAAGAAGCAAAAGCTGCCAGGTCAATTGACAGTCCTGGAATTGGCATAGTATCACTTTCTCTACATTTTTGTAGTGAAAGACCAGCGAGCAGTCAGCATGGAAGAGAAGCACACAAGGGCATGACACTGGGGGATGCATTCATCTGGATCATCAAAACAATGGTCTATGACAATTTCAAGATAATTATTATTTTGTTACTTCAGCTAAGCAAAACATAGCATTACCATATGAGTCAGCATTCCCTCTTCTGGGTATATATCCAAAAGAATTGAAAGCAGGGACTTGAACAGATATTTGTACATCTACATTCATAGTAACATTATTTGCAATAGCAAAATGTAGAAACAACCTAAGTGCCCATCAATGGATGAATGTATAAACAAAATACATAGTCTTAGTCCATTGGGCTGGTATAAAAAATTACCACAAACTGGGTGACTCATAAACAACAGAAATTTATTTCTCACTGTTCTGGAGGCTGGGAAATCCACTATCAAGGAACTGGCCGATTTAGCATCTAGTGAGTGTTCTCTTTGTGGAGAACTGTCTTTCTACTGTGTCTTCATGTGGTGGAAGGGATGAGCAATCTCCAGGAGGTGTCCTTTATAAGGGCACTGATTCTTCTCATGGCCCTTATGACCTAATCACCTTCCTCCCTCCTACTGCTGTCACTTGAGTGTTAGAATCTCAACATATAAATTTGTGGGGTATATAAGTGCTCAAACCAGAGCAGTATGTGCATAAAATGAAATATTGCTCAGTCTTAAAAAAGGGCTAAAATTCTGACCTGTACTATAACATGAAAGAACTTTGAAGACATTATGCTAAGTGAAATAAGCCTGACACAAAAGGACAAGTATTGTATGATTCTATTTATGTGACTGTTTTAGTCAGCTGTTTGTTGCTGTGACCAGAGTACCCAATAAGAACAACTTAGAGGAGGAAGAGTTTATTTTGGGCTCACAGTTTTAGAGGTCTCAGTCTATGGTGGGCCAACTCTATTGCTCTGGTCCTAAGATGAGACAGAATACCATGGCAGAAGGGCATGGTGGAGGAAAGCTGCTCAACTCACGGCAGCAAAGAAGCAGAGAGAGAGAAAGACTCTAGAGACAAAATATAAACCCCAGTGATTACTTCCTCCAGTCACACCCTACCTACCTAGGTTACTATCCAGTACAGTAGTCCTTTTGAATTATTAATCCATCAAATGGATGGATCAGGTTATGATTATCATAATTTAATCATTTCACCTCTAACATTGCTGCATTGTGTCATTCATGAGATTTTGGGGGACACTTCATATCCAGACCATAAAAATGAGATACCTGGAATAGCCAAATTCATAAAGACAAAGTAGAATTGTGGCTACCAAGGGCTGGAGAGAAAAGTGGAATGATAGTTATTGTCTAATGGGTATAGAGTTTTGACTGGGGAGGTGGATAGTGATTGTAATACAAAGCTGCTCTCCCCGTCCTTTCTGTTGCATCAGAACCTAGCTTGTCAGTCTGAAAGCTGCTCTCCCCGCCCTTTCTGGTGCAGCCATTTTCCCCGCCTCCCAACTACTGTCAGTCTGTGAACATCCTAGCTAGCTATTGGTTCATTGGTCAGCTTGCAAGTATCCTTCTCCATTATTGGTCCCCTGTTAGCCCTGCGGGATTCTTAAAGATAGCTTCACTGCCATCTTTTCTCTCTTGCTTTTCTCTCTCCCTGACTTGCTTTCTTTCTCCTCCTTGCTTTCCACTCTCTCTAGAATGCGCCCTTTCTCTTTCTTTTCTCTTTTCCTCTCATTTTCTCTCTTACCCTGCAGGGAGACACTCTGTTTGCTTAATAAACTCCCTTATGTGATTTCCCATGTCTGGCGTGGTTTTCGTGAGATTCCTTACAGTGATGATGGTTAAACAATAATTTGAATGTGCTTGATCCACTGATTTGTACACTTAAAATTGTTAAAATGGTAAATTTTCTTATGTATATTTGCCACAATAATTTTTTTTTGAGTTTTTTAAAAGTATTCCACTGAAGTTATTTTTGCAGCATTTGTTATACTGATAAGTATGGAAGAACTGAGTTGGGCTATATTTAACTCTTCATTATTGAAAATCCATGAACCAGAAGCATCAGCACCACTTGGAAGCATATTAGAAAGGTAGGCTTTCTGGCCTACCCCGTATCTACTGAATCAGAATCCATAGTCAAAAAAGTTCCCAGATGTTTGTATGCTTATTAATGTTTGAGAAATACCTAATTATTTGATATTATGCTATGTTTTGTAGATATTTAATTAAGCATTTATTGATTTTGATTGTGCAATTTTCTGATGTACATTTTGGGATCATTATCCATATATTTTTTAAAACCTTCAACAGTTTTCATAGATTTTTGAGATGCTCCTGGGTTCTAGGTACCATGTCAGGAGTGTTTCAGGGATGTATCTGGTAAATTTTGTACATAGTCACATCCCCTCTTGTCCTAATCCTGAACTCTGCCCTACACAATTAAAGTTCTTCAGATCCTCTCTCTGGTTGTCACAGAAGTTCTTCCCTGAAAGGTGGCTGCTAAGGCAACTCTTGGTTTTCAGAACTATAACCCATAGCTGGGAGACCCTAGCTCTGAAAGCAAACCCAGTTCTCTCTCTAGGATACCACATTCTAGGTTGGTTCAAGGCCAGAGAGGCAAAATCAACCTTGTTACTCCAATCAGGTCAGCCTTGAAGCCTCCTCCCAGAGAAAACTTCTCAGCCCTATTAAAAAACAAACAAACCAAAAAACAAGCAAACAGAGAACCCCACTGACATCTATTTACTGAAGTTTAACATGCATGCAGAAAAGTGCACATACAAGTTTGCAACTCAATACACTGTCATATACTGACACTTACATAATCAACCCACAGACCAAGGAACAGAATATTACCAGCCACCAGGAAACCCTCTAGTCACTACTGCCCTATCTCCTCCAAGATTAATGATACTATTTGGACGAATACTATAGATAAGTTTTTACCAATTTTTGTTCTTTGTGTAAATGGAATGGTACAGTATGTTCTGTTTTGTGTCTAGGTTTTTTTTTTTTTTAACTCTACTTCATAAGATTGCATTTATATGTAATTATAATTTGTATTCTTATTGTTGTATAGTGTTTTATCATGTGAATTCATCACAATGAAAGAAACTCATTATATCATTGATGAGCATTTGGGCATTTTCCAGTGTGGGGCTAAGCACATCACAGTACTTTCGTCAGTGGAAAGCCCCTGCCACATTTCGGTGGGAATTACTTAGCAATGGAGCTGCTGGGTCATAGGCGAGGCCTATGCTTTGCTTTAGTGATACTGCCAAGCCATTTTCCAAACTGTTAGCCCCATTTTTTAATTGAAGAGTGAACACTCCCATCTCCATTCTATTCCTTCTTAAGAGTTGTGACAAATCTCAAGCATGGCATTACTCTTATGTGCAAGATTTACAAATTTCTACCAAAAGACCAGTGCTAACATTTAAAAATAAATAAATGCCTCCATGAAATCCTCAGCAGTGGCTGACTGATAAAAGCAAAGGATCCGGATGACAGCAATAATACCGAGATGCTAGGATGGTTTTCTTTGTCTCCGAGAGGGCTGGCTGGGGTGCCTTTTGCAAAAGCTGCTGCCAATCAGGCTTGCCTATCTTTGCAGGGCTAATTAACAGCACAAGCGAGGGGGGCAGGCGCCTGCACAGTGATGTGAATTGAGCCATCCCAGGGCTTATGACTAATTATAAATACAAAGCACTTAAAGACTGCAATACCCTCCTGCTCTCCCCACCAAAGAAACCTCTTCAGAATTCTAATGCTGGCATGGTTGCGATTGCTAGTTAGGAGCAGGGGTGCCAGCAAAAACCTCCCACTACTGACTAAATCACACAAGCCCCCTACGTCATGCACCACCCTTCCAATCACACACTGAGGAAGGGTTTTCTTTGTGTCATGCAGGATTTGGAGGGAGTGTGTCAATTCCATTTCCAGAGGCGCCCTGGGGCCTAGCATGATAAACCTGTTATTCCCCTGCTCTCTCTAAGCATGAAGGAGCAGATTGGGGTAATCCAGGGCCCTGCAGGGGTGGGTGGGGTGGAGTTGTATATGCAAGCTTTGATCCCCACTAGCTACAAACCACAAACGCTACATAAGGTATGCAAATTAGGCCCCAGTTAATAGCCCTTATTAACATCCCCTGGAACCTTGCAATGAGAGATGCTCTGAATGTTTGCCAGAGAGGAAAGCAACCCTTGTGCACCTCATTGCAAAAGCATGTCTGGTCAGGCGAAAAACCCTGAGCTTGCTGGAAGGGAAGAATGAAGCTGAAACTGAAAGGCTGCTTTGGTGCCCTCAGGTCATCTGGAAAAGTGTCCACACAGTTCAGGTTTGAGGAGTGACTGGATGTGAGATGAGCAATCAGATGAGAACAAATTTCCTGCTTCCCCTTTCCTTGAGGCACTGCCTGATTTAGGCTCTCGTGAGTTCTGAACGTACAGTCTCAGGACCTCCCAGTAGCCTCTGAGGGGAGACCAGGGCAAACCGAGCCCCTGAAAAACTGGAAGAAGGGGGCTAAGTTAAGGGGCTGAGAGAAAGGGAGAAGTAAAAAGCAAATTATTACTTAATAGAATAAAACCTTAAATGAATAAAATAGAATAAAACCTTACATTGAAAGGCAACTATCAAACTATTTAAAATATAATATGGTATGAAATATCAAAATTCAATAGCTTCAAACATGACAAAGTAATAATGACCATAGGCAATATGTTAAGACACCTGTAATAACTGTAATGTCATATTAAAAAATACTGGAATTTCCCTTAGTGAGTCACAGGTGCTGCTAACTTTGCGGCAGGATTAAACTACATTCATAATGGAAGGAAATGCAAAATTAATCTTAGTTACTGGTGAAAATAAAGATGTAACTTTTTCCCATTCAAGTTTACACATTTGCTACCTTCTAAGCACAAACTCCCAGTTAAGAACCTATGAAGCAGGTTCGCTAATAATCTGTCCTAAAGGAACTCACTGCTGTATGAAGATAGCAGAGATTATCCCTATGCTAACCATCAGAAATAGAAGTCCAAACATATAGGCCCACTGATTTTGAGCTGTGTTTATCAATTGCCTTATAGGGAGCAGATTTATTACTTAGAAATGGGTAGTAGGGGACAAAAAGAAGTCTAGGATCCATTGTGAACTGGTGGCCAGTGGCTCAAGAAAGCTGCTCCAGTTCAATGGAGTCTTGACTGCATGTGTTTTTGGTTTTTTTTGCACAGCAGATGAGGGACCCTCCCACCACCCACAGAAGGCAACCTTCCCTGGGTGTTAAACCTCAGGGGTGATGTGGCTTACTGGGAAAAGCTTCAAAGGACATCTTGCTTCCAGGGGAGAGAGGAATAAAGTCTGGGCTGTTTCAGTCTGTTCCTTCTTATCTCAGGATATTACATTTCCAGTGCACTCTACAGTTATTCTGATAATTATAGGCAAGAAGTAGATGGGAAATATGGGGGTTGGGATCACAGACTGGGTTGGCCAAGCGTATCCTTTCTTTCATGGATCACATCTTCAGTGTTGCATCTAAAAAATCACCACCATATATATATAAGTCTATTTAGGTTTTCCTCCTACATTATTTTCTAGGATTTTTATAATTTTTTGCTTACCTTATTGGCTCTTCTCCCAGGGGCCGGGGATTCGAACCCGGGTCCATGCACACGCTGGGCGAGCGCTCTACAGGATGAGCTATTCGCCCATTAATTTTTTGCTTGCCTTAAGTCTTTGATTCATTTCAAGTTAATTTTCATGAAGGGCGTAAGGTTCTCTTTCTCTTTCTTTTTTCGTGTGGAAGTCTAGTTGTTCCTGCACTATTGATTGATTGTTTCCTCTCCATTGAATTGCCTTTGTTATTTTGTCAAAGATCAGTTGATTATATTTATGTGGGTCTATTCCTAGGCTCTATATTATATACCATTGATCCATTAATCTACTCTTTCATCAAACCCACATCATCTTGTGTACTGTAGCTTTAAAATAAGTCATAAAGTTGGGTAGTATTAATCTTCTGGTTTTACTCATCTTCAGTATTATATTGACTATTCTATATTCATATAACATTTAGAATAATTTTGTCTGTAACTATAAAATAGCTTGCTGGAGTTTTGTTTGGGACTGCCTTGAATCTATAGATCGATTAACAACATTGATTCTTCCGATCCATGAACATGGAATTTCTCTCAATGTGTTTAGTTTTTCCTTGATTTATTTTATTAGAATTTTGTAGTTTTCTTCATAAAGATCTTGCACATACTTTGTTGGGTTCGTACCTAAAGTTTTCATTTTGGGTGGTGCTCATGTAAATGTTATTGTGTTTCAAATTATGTTTCATGTGAACTTGAGAAGAATGTATATTCTGATGTTGGACAAAGTCCTCTATAGATGTTCATTATATCTAATTGATTGACTAGTGTTGTTGAGTTCAAATATTTCCTTACTGATTTTTCCTGTTGGACCTGTCCTTTGTAGTCTCCAACTGTAATAGTGAATTTATCTATATTTCCTTCTATCATTTTTGCCTTATGTTTTTTAATGCTTTGTTTTCAGGAAGACTTGTATCTTCTTGGAAAACTGAGTGTGTAATCATTGTGGGATGCCCCCTCTTTATCACTGATAACTTTCTTTGCTCTGACAAGTGTTCTGTCTGAAATATAGGTATTCCTGCTTTCTTTTGATTAATATCAGTAGAGTATATTTTTCTCCATCTATATGCTCTTATACTTAAACTTGGTTTCTTGTAAGAAACATATAGTTAGATCTTGTTTTTGATCTACTGTAATAATCTCTGTCTTTTAATCAGTGTAGTTATTATTATTTTTATTATTATTTTGTGGTGGTGGGGGTTGAATCTAGGATCTTACATGTGCTAGGTAAGTGCTCTACCACTGAGCTATACCCCCTGTCCCTGGTGTAATTACCTTAACTAATATATGGGCTTAAGAATACCCTACTCATGATGAATGTTATAGCAGATAATGCAGGTTGGTTCAATGAACTCCATTCTAACTCCTTCGTAGTGAACAAGTTAATCTGTAGAAATCCAATGATATTTCCTTATTTCTAAGACATCCATGTTTTAGCTGAAGTTTCACAGGAGACTCAGGTTTTGCCAAGCAGATGTACTTGTGTGAAATTTGGGAAGTGGAAATGAGCATAGTGAGGTGGAGGTTATATTCTTTTTACTTCTACCTTTTCTTCTGGCAAGTAGTAGAAAACCAACGTAAGTGGTTTAAACAAGGAGGAGTTTATTTTACTCACACAGCAAGAAGTTTGGATGTAGGCAATTGCTGGGTTGGTTCAGGAGATTACCAATATCAGTATCAATCAGGACCAGTATCTGTACAATTCTTTTGGACTATCTTTAATGGTTACAAGGTCATTCTGGTAGGTATAGCCATTAAATCTCTATTCAAGGCAAAAAGAAAAAAATTGAACAACAACAACAAAAAAAAAGTAGAAAAGGAGAAAGAGCAATACCAGCTAGGCCTACATCTTACCAGGAAGGTGAAAGCTTTCCTAAAAGCCTTCACAATGAATTTGCCTGTAGATTTCACTATCCAAAATTGGGTACATTGCCAACCTGAACAAAATTAGGATTCTATTGACAAGGAAAAAATGGGAAAAAGAGGGCTTACTGTAATGCATAGAATTCACAACCTCTGCCCTTAGGAGCTAATGATGGTTTGTAGAGAAAAAGTGTATTCATGAACCCTCGAATAATAATAATAATAATAATAATAAATAAATAAAAATAAAATAGAGTTAATAAAAGACAAGGCATTGACTTGAGACAGAGAGCAGAAATTTTAGAGGACATGAGGACTTTAGGGTTCAAATGTGGTCAATCCTCATTTTAAGGAGAGCTGATGTGAAGAGCTGTGTGTTTCATTTGGACTCCATGAACAGATTCTTTCTTGCTTCCCTGTGTTTAGTTGATGTCACCTACTAGGGCAGAAGTGTGTCCTGAGTCAATGTCCAGATGACACCTCTTCTGCAGGATTGATGGGCAGGGAGTAGTGAACTCAACCTGGACCCAGAGTTATGAAAAATAACTGTCTTTCATGCTTCCTTAGCCCCAAGGGAGACAAGATGAGAATGCTGTAAAGAGCCAAATTCAAGATACATATGTCTTCTTTTGGTAGAAGCCCAAACAGTTGTTTAAACTTTTGGTTTATTGTTCTTATATTTATATTTGTTTTCTTCCTTTGGTATGCGCTTGGGATTTCTGACTATAATAGTTTTCTAGGGTTGTCATAAAAAAGTACCATAAACTGGGTGCCTTAAACAATAGAAAATTATTATCTAAGATCAAAGCATCAGAAGGACTGATTCCTTCTGTAGGTTGTAAGGGAATCTGTTCCTTGCGTCTCTCCTAGCATCTGGTGGTTTGTTGGCAGTTTTTGGTGTTCCCTGGTTTGCAAATGCATGACCTAGCTCTTTGTCATCATGTTTTCATGGTCTTTTGCCCTGTGTGTGTGTGTGTCCAAATTCCCCTTTTATGTAAAGACACCAGTCATCTTAGATTATGGGCCCATCCTACTCTGGTATGATCTGGTCATAACTAATTACAACTGCAAAGACCCTATTTATAAATACATTCACATTCAAAAGTTCTGGAGGTTAGGACTTCAGCCTATGAATTTTGCAAAGGATACAATTGAACCCATAACAGTGGTCCAGGGAGAAAGTACAGTCAGATGGTTCAGAGCTGAGACCAAGTAAAACTGCCTTGGTTTAAATTTGGACAGTACCCCTTACTTGCTCAGTGACTTTGGGCTTCCTGTTTAACCTTTCCAAATTTTAGTTTCCTCATCTATAACAGATACCTCAGAGATTTATTGAGAGAATTAAATTTATTGAAGACTATAAATATAAAGCAAGTGAGAATAAATAATGATTCTTATTACTGTTCAGAGCTCTTCGTGACTCCCCCCTTTGGCAGACTCTGAGTAGCTCTTTGGACTGGAATCCTCTCCCCATCATCAATGAAACTTGGAAATAGCTGTGTTTCTTGCCCTTGGTCTTCCCAGAATTGCCAGAGTGCTTCCATTCTCACAGTGAATTGACCACAGTGATGTACCTCATTTGCTGTAAGAGCCTCCTCAGGGAAAACCAGTGCATACCCAGAGATGGTCTTTCTGAATCAGGAAAACTCTCCCCAATATCTAAGCTTCTTAATTTTCTCTGATACATGTTTGCTGGAAAAAATAAGCCAGTTCTCAAATTTTGGTGCTACTTTTTGGCTAACTTTCACCTCAAGAGATTACAAATGTTTATTGTTTCTTTAGCATCTAACATTAACACAAACAAATGCTGTTTTCACACTGCCTTTCACTTTTGACACACAGTAATACCCATTGCTTGCACAGCAAGTAGCTAGCTGTCTAAAGACTTGGACAAAATTGATGATTAGCAGACTTAAAGGATTTACGAGAGAGACCGTCCCTTGAAGAATAGGAGTCAAAAAGGAGATCTGTAGGCACCAAGATGAAATATAGAGGGAGAGAATTTTAGGGAAAAGAAGGAAGGACACATTTATTAAATATCTACTTTGAGCTGCCTGGCTTTTTATTTTTATATTTTAAATTAGTTTTGACTGCCTATCTTCTCCCTTGTCTCAGAGGGCCCAGATTTCATGCCACCAGGGGGAGACATTCACATCTTTGTGAGGAGCATGGAAAGCCCAGTTCTGAGGGGGGATCCCCTCTCTTTTCTGGAATTTTTGCAGGCCACTTTCCATCATCCATGATGATCCACTCTTCCTCAGGTCTGTGTCTTCCCTGCTTGGGCCTCCACTTTTCTTTCCTGTTCAGCTTCTGATAAAGGGGCCCTCACACCACCACACACTTTGACGAACCGTTTTGAACTTAGTTCTTCGGCTTCACTGGCCTCTCCCCTGCTGCAAGCTTGGTCTCATGTGCAGTGATCAGTCCTCCACCCTGTTTCTGCTTTAAAAATGGAGTGGCTAGAAGCCCCGTCAGGGAAGACCAGTCAGACATAGCTTT
This sequence comes from Sciurus carolinensis, assembly GCF_902686445.1. NCBI lineage: Eukaryota > Metazoa > Chordata > Mammalia > Rodentia > Sciuridae > Sciurus > Sciurus carolinensis. The sequence goes on along the minus strand of NC_062229.1, from coordinate 50,771,296 downwards.
ACAAACACTGTGTGTAGTCCTCAGAGATTTGGGCAATGTGCTCTAGAGAGGAGTTAATCATTGTCCAGATGGGAAGATGTTCTGGGATTTGGGGTCTTTAAACAAAGGTTATGATGTTCACCTGAACTGTTGTTGAATTGGCATGTAATTCTGTGTGATGAGGTCATGTTGGGCCACGTCCATTGGTTTCATCTCTAGATGTACTTCAGCTAGATCCCACCAGGTGAGGGAAGAGGCTGAGTCAGACAACAAACCACTTTTTTGGGCTCACTCCTATGCCGTGTGTTCTTCTTGAAAGGGTTGGATCCTCTGCTTCTCTTGTAGCGGAAGTGCTGTGGGGGGAGGGGTTCATACATATACTGTTGAGTTATTACCACAATAATGCTATATAAAAAGCACCCCAAAATTCAGTGGCTTAAAAAATAATCTTTATAGTCAAAGAAAAAGACACAAAGCAAATTAAAAAATATATTTGGTTGAATGAAAAAGAAAGAAAACAGAAAATTTTGTGAGGGGATGATAATAACCAAATTTTTAAATTGAAATTATAAACCCAGAACTCTTTTAGAGGTTGGCAATGTGTTAGTAAAAAAGCAAAAGATTGGACTGGGGAGATAGCTCAGCTGGTAGATGCTTGCCTCGATGAAAAAAAGCAAAAGATCTTTGTCTTACTGGAGTTAATATTCCAGTGGAGGTCATAAACAATAAATGTATTGTTTATACATTAACTAAGAAAAAAAATCTATATATTCTATATAAGCTAATAATCTATATAACCTATATATTCATGGTTATGTGGGTCAGCTACAACTTAACTGACCTAGCATTCTGTTCCAGTCTCTAGAATGAAGATCAAATTCAGGTCAGTTCCATGTTTTATTCTGGACTCCTGCTCCAGGGCAGCAGCTACTTGGAATATATTCTTCTCATGGTGGGTTATCAGAACACAAAACCACAGTCCAACCATACAAGAATATTTCAAACCTCTGTTCATGTCACATTGTCCAAACCAAAATCAGGAACCGAATGTACTCCATGGATGGATATGTCTATTATACGAGAATGACAGATTTGGACTAATAATTGAAAGTAACATGCACCTTGTGATAATGTTGACATGAATCTCTTCAAATAAATTTTTTGTTTCTACTTGAGTTTTCCTAAGTAATCAAAGTAAGTGTCTAAGTCATTGGGAATTGAGGAATGAGGAGCAGGTATGGGAAGTGAAGTTAGAGTAGCACATTCAGTTTTTCAGGATTTGGGGTATCCACACCTCTGTGCAGACACTTTGTTCTGTGGGTTTATGCATTTGACAAAGAAATACAAAGAAGAACATGCCAGTTGCAAAACTGCTTCAGAGTTTATTCATTAACTTCTAAAAGCCCCTCAAATTCTGAAAGACAAATGCTTAAAGCATGTAAAAGGAGTACATGGCATGTAACGGTTCTTTTCATTTTGTTTTGTTAGTGGTGTTTTGAAGGGAAAAGTTGGTATCATTAGCTAAGATGCTGCAAAACTATTAACTAGCAATTTTACTTACAGCTGGTAAGTTAATTTGACTAATTAACAAAGGTGGGTGGGGAAGAAATTGCTGGTTGTACCAATATGTGTTGGTACCATTGACTTTCTCTTTGTAGCCACTCAATGACAAAATTAGCACTATTCAAGGGTAGAGAAAGGGAGGGATGGGGTGAGTTTGTCTAACAGGTACAAAGACAGCTTGATAAGAGGAATATGCTGTGGTGTGTTACTTTTAAATATTTTGATTGGATCAGTATATACTCTATATATATATGTAATAAAATATCACACTGTACCCCATAAATAATGTACAATTAGTATCTCAATTAAAAATTCATTCATTAGTTAAAAAACCTCTATGATCTATGACTTGTCTCTATTATTGGGAGGGGGTAGGGAGAAAGCGTGAGTGTCAGAGACAACTAGAAAAAGATGTCCCTGTTTGTTTGTTTTGTTTTGTTTAATGGCGACTACATGTGGCCAGGGCTTCGGATATTCCTCTCCTGTCAGCACGCCAACTGCATCAGACCCTCCTTCTGCTTATCGCACTAACAGCTCTGACGCTGCAGTGCACATGAGTAGCAGCTTCGTCTACAACCCCTAGTTCCTTAACCTTCCTCATCTATTGTCCAGGCCAAGGTAAATCACACACACTTCAGAACAGATCCTTAACCATAAATACTTAATGATTTTCATTGTGCTAGCATACTTAACCTTACTCGGAGGTGCTGAGAATGCATCTCCAATCTTCTTTTATGACATAGATTCTTTTTTTTTAATGCTGACCATATCCTTTATTATTCATCCTTAATACAAGGTTAAGTTGTTTTTTATAATAGCTTTATTGAGATATAATTTACATAACTATAAAATTCACCCTTTTAAAGTATACCACTGAGTGGCTTTTAGTATATTTGGAGTTGGGCAACCATTGTCACTATCTAATTTTAGAACATCTTCAACTTTCCCCAAAGAAATCTCATATCTATGAGCAGTAACTGTCCATTCCACCTCCTTCACCCTGCCTGGCTATATAGATGCCCCTGACAACCACTAATCTACTTTTGTCTCTATACTTTTAAGACTCTGAATAGTTCATTTAAATGGAATCCTATAATATGTGACCTTTTCTGATTGACTTCTTTCACTTAGCATGTTTTCAAGATTCAGCCATGTCGTAACTTGTATCAACATTTTATTCCTTTTTTATTAATTTCTAGATAACCTTCAATTGTATGGATAAAACACATTTTGTTTATCTATTCATCAGTTGACGGACATTTGGGTCCATGTTATGAACTTGCATGTATAAGTTTTTGTGCGAACATATGATTCCAATTCTCTTGATTATGTACCCAGGAATGGAATTTTTGGTTCATATAATAATGCTATGTTTAGAGTTAAGGAACTGCCAAACTTTTTGAAATGCATCAATTTGCATTCCACTAGCAATATATGAAGGTAATTTTTTTCTAACATTTAATAAAATTTTATAGAAAACATTTTGTATTATTTACAACATGTAACATTTGTAACATAGAAAATTTTTCTTGCCAACACTTGTTATTGTCTGTCTTTAATTTTAAAATCTTAATAGGTATGAAATAGTATCTCTTTGTGGGTTTACTTTGCATTTTCCTAATGACTAATGACGCGGTATATCTTTTTATGTCCTTATGAGTGACTTGAATATCATTTTGGAGAAGGATCTATTGAAATCATCTACCCACTTTAAAATCCATTTTGAGTCAATTTTTATAAATGGTGTGAGGTAGGAATCCGAGTTCATTTTTTTTTTTTTTTTTTTTGCTTATCCAGTTGTTCCATCATCATTTGTTGTAAAAATAATTCTTTCCTCACTGAGTTGTGTTCACACCTTTGTAAAAGATCAATTAACATAATATGAGGATTTATTCTGGACTTTTATTTCTCTTTCATTGATCAATATGTTCATCATTATGCCAGAACCACACTTTTAGGATTATTACTTTTTTTTGAGACAGGGGCTCATTATGTTGCCCAGGCTGGCCTTTAACAATCATCCTGCCTTGGCCTTCCAAGTAGCTGAGACCACAGGTTCCCACCATAATAAGTTTTGAAATTGGGAAATGTTGAGTCCTCTAACTCTGAGAAGGGAGCTTTTTCCAGGGAATTGTCAGATCAAATTGTGACAGTTCTCTAGGAATGGGGCTTTTGGGGAAACCCAAACTTGTTCCAACCCCTCTAGTGTCTACTAGGGTGCTGGTTTTCACAACAATTATGGTTACAAGGCTGTTAGTTTTCAAAGTTGTTGGGGAGTTGGGGAGATGGGAATGGGACTAGATCAAGTTAAAATGCCACAGATCTCATGATTCTTGTCAAGATTCAGCCATTATTTTTTCTTGAATAACTGCTCCTTGGATTGTTAAAAGTTTTTGGTTCATTTTCAGAGCTCTTAAAAAAGTCTATTTTGACACTTTTTGCCAGTGTTCTTGTTGCAATATGGAAGAATCCAACAGTGGTCCTTACTTTGCCATTTTAAAAGTGCTTCTCTTTCGTTATTTTATTTATTTTTTTGCGGTACTGGGGATTGAACTCAGGGCCTTGTGCTTGCAAGGCAAGCACTCTACCAGCTGAGCTATCTCCCCAGCCCCATTATTTTTAAATAAATAAATATGGTAGATGAGAGCGAAGGACCAGGAAACTATAGGATACCTCCAGATCTAAACTATCATATCATCAGTGTTATGTATAACAGATAAACCTGTTGACACAGAGTGTGCCTGATGTCAGAATCTACCTAGGTTTACACTTACTTAGTTGTAAGACATAAGCCAAAGCCAATCAAACAATCATTTCTGGAGCAGGTACTCTGATGAACCAACCAGTATACCATAAGGAATAACAAAGATGAGTGAAATTGTATTATTTAGGAGTCTCACTGTAGAAGTAAACACTAACCCAACTTGAACTTGTGTAGGCAAAAGGGGAACTTTCATAGGAAGGATACTGGGGGGTCTTATGTAATCAAAGTGGAGATTGGACAACCCATCTTTGGGTAGAGTGGCTATAAAGCTGTGAGATAGTGTCAGAGTTCTTGGGGCTGAGACTCAGAAACCCCCACAACCCTCTCTCTGTTTTCCTCTCATCTGTGTTCTCCCTCTGAAGCTTTTCCCTTTCACCATGGAGCAGCCTTCTCCACCTGGCAGGACTCCTGAATCTTTAGTCTTCTATGGATCTGCATCTTCTGCCATGTGACTTTGCTACTCCTCTCACCAACATCTCATATGACTGAGAGAGTAGTCATGTGACTTAATTTGGCCAATATGACAGAGCTCTGTTTAAAAAGGGTGAAGGTTATAAGACTCTCCCCTACTTGTACCCTATTCAGTTAGCCTGCCCCTGTTTCATGGATGCAGATAGAAGACATGCCATTACTGTGTCAGGGACAAAGGACTTAATTACTCATGACCCAACAAACAGCACGAACTTCATGTTTGTCTCAGTCCCTTTTGCTCACTATCAGGTTCCATTGAGATGATTCAGCTCAGGTAGCTGCCACACATGCAGTAGGTATGTCAAGCTGAAGAACTTCAAGTTTAGGGAACTCAAATATTTTATAATGGACAGTAAGCCTGCTTGACCTTTGTCTCAGAGGGAGATAATATTATCACTACGCTAACAGTAAACTTGCTTATTTTTTTATTTTTGGTACTGGGGATTGAACTCAGGGGTACCTGGCCACTGAGCCACATTCCCCAGTTCTATTTTGTATTTTATTTAGAGACAGGGTCTTACTGAATTGCTTAGTGCCTTACCTTGCTGAGGCTGACTTTGAAGTCCTGCACGCGGCCCAGCCTCTTGCCTCAGCCTCCTGAATCACTGGGATTATAGGCATGCATCACTGTGCCGGGCTTTGCTTACCTTTTGATATAGATGGAGACATTATCTTTATTCTTTGAAGATGTAAGCAAATTCGACCTTTTATCTGGAGAATGATAATATTTCTAGTTATAGGGCTGTTTTTTTTTTTTTTGTGGTGCTGGGGGTTAGAACCCAGGACCTTGTGCATGCAAAGCAAGCACTTTACCAACTGAGCTATAGCCCCAGCCCCTAGGGCTATTTGTTATATGAAGTTTGGAACATGTTTAGTCAATGGTTTGCTAGCAAGACATAAAGGAATGTAAAGATGTAAGAATCATCAAACAAGATGATTGGAGGTCAGAATCTGCTATTAACTCAGTCATCCTAAATTCCAAGTCACCATCCAAAGATTAAGTCATTCGCCGCACTGAATATGATTCTAGTAATTTTTGAAGAATCATCTAACAAGTTCTAAGCCTAGATCTCAAGAGGTCTGCTTGCCTTCTTTTTCTTCTACCTTCCTGTAAAAGAGGAACATTCCATGGCCAGCACACTTATCCCAGAAGGAGGATAAAAGACATATGCAATACAACTTCCCAACTTTTAGCATAGCTAAGAGCAATTGATTGATTCTCAAATGACTCCAAGTAGCATGAACTACATAAATACTTGCTCTTATATTCCTCTGAGACCTTGTGATTGTTATGCAGAAATAGCTAACAATGCAATGGCTTTCGATGGCAACTCAATTTTCCATCTTATGTTCTCACTACCCAAGAGGGGCTGGCACAAGTTGTGTGTGATTCTGGCAAAGGGCTCTGATTGGTCCATCCATAATTATAAGTTAACAAGTTAGTCTGCCTCAGTTTCATGGCAGTAGGCCAATAAAGTGTGACCCCAAAGTCACAACAAAACATAGACATTACTACCATCATCATGTAAGTGAATGAGGAACAATTCCTGGTGAAGGAAGGGATGGGGGAACATAGCACAGGCATTCATGGACTGGGAAGGACAATGAGGCCCTACTTAAATACAGTGTAGCTATGTTCTAAGTATGTTTTACTTATGTCAGTTCAAGCATCCCTCTGTGTGTGTGTGAGTGTGAGTTTGCATGTGTGTGTGTGTGTGTGTGTGTGTGTGCGCGTGTGTCTGTGGCTATTGGAGGTCAGAATCTGCTATTAACTCAGTCATCCTAAATTCCAAGTCACCATCCAAAGATTAAGTCATTCGCCACACTGAATATGATTCTAGTAATTTTTGAACAACTATTTCACACTATACATATATTATATATTTATTTGTGCTTCTTTCTGTATAGGATATTATCATATTACCATATATACTGTACTTGGTGGGAAATTTAAGGAATTTTTAAGTGTAATTGGCTTGTAATTTTCTGTCCCTTCTTCATCAAGTTCCTTCTCCAGAAATTAAATATGTCTCAGGTGGGAAAGAGGACCTGAGTGGGTAAACATTGGTTTTATCATCTGGTAGAATGGAAGTTATTAAAGTAGAAATTAAGTACAGTTTTGGAAAAATAAAGTGTTTTTAAAAATGCAGCTGAATTTGTGGATTACACTTTACACCTGTGAGTTTAGTCTTCTTTGTTAGTCTTTTATTACAGAAATAAAATGCAGTGGAGTGGTGGTACAAAGAAATTCTAAATAGTAGTGACAAAGAATAAATTACTGCTACGTTGAATGACATGGATGAACCTTAGAAATATACTGTTGAATGAGAGAAAAAAAATTTGTTGTAGAATTATTTACTATATGATTCTAATTTCATTAGGTTTAATACCAGGAAAAATTAATCCATAGTGTTAGAAATCAGGAGTTAGATAAGAAACAAATAGAGTTTAGGTTCCAGCTGGACACCTGAGATGGAATCTCATGTGCTGGATTTTTCTGCACCAGATTGAGGCCCCACAGGAGACAATGATGGATCCATCAAATCAGACAGAGGAGAGTCTGTGTGCCACATTCCTGGAGACAGTCCAGAAATTCAGGGACGACGCGGGGATTTTTTCTTTCACACAGCAGAAGAAACTTGAGTAGATGTGTGTGATACATTGCCACTAAGCCTTCTGCACCGTTCAAAGCTGGGCAGGAGCACTATTTGTTGAAAAGACTATCTTTTCTCTGTTGCATTGTCTTTGCTCCTTTTTCAAGTAGGAGAAGCCTAGATGCAGCAGAGGGCTGGTGGTCTTGAAGTGTGCTCTTCGTTTGCACAAGGATGGCCAGCGCCGCCTGGCTCAGAGCAATAATGAAGGCTGTGTGGAAGTTGGGATGTTAGGGCAGTGCCAGTACAGAAGACAGGACCTAGGGAGGAATTCTGCCCCACCCACTTCCCCCCTGATGCCTTGGCATCTACAGAACCTAGGGGGCTTCTGGAACTCTGGGAAGGGGGAGTTTATGCTTCCACACTTGAAAGCTATGGGAAAAAAAAAAATGTAGGAACAATTCTCAGGTCACACATAGGAGTACTTCTTTGTTTTACTGTTTTTTGTTTTTTATTTTTTCCTTTGGTGGTGTTGGGGATTGAACCCAGGGTCTTGTGCTTGTGAGGCAAGCACTCTACCAACTGAGCTATATCCCCAGTCCCACATCCAGGATGTGAGAATTGATTACAACCTTGGCCTTTACTTCCTCTAGTTTATGGACATGCCTTCCTCTAAGCTCTTTTTTTCTCTTTACCTAATGGCAGTCTCCAGCCTAGACAAAATAAGTTTACTTGAAGCTTCCAAGTGAAAGGTGCAGTCCCATTTTACAGAACCCTTAGGACCATCCTTTGGAACAGTTTGGTTCTTTGCAATTCTGAGAACAAGCACATGGAGGTGTCTTGAGTGAAGAACCAGCTCACAGAGATGGTGAAGTGTATTTTAGAACCCAAGCTGCTGTCAAGGAACATATGGATTTTGTTATTTCTAGTTTTGCAGCTTACTCTCCATGGGTTTTGTCACATGAATTTCTGAGGGAGGGAGTGTTTTCCTGATTGACATCTCAGAAATACTTCTTTGTGACAAAGTCACAAATATTTCCAGATCTTACTGGGCATGGAGTTGGCTGAGCTGCTGGAGACAATCTGTTGGTGTCACTTGACACAGTGTGTGAGGTCAGGCAGGGGTGAACACCGTTGGCTGGACACAAAGGCGGAGCATTATGTGCTCTGTGGGGAGCCCATCAAGCCCAGCCAGCCCAGGACAGAGACTGACATATGTGGGTCATTGCACGGAGCCTTTTCTCCCTCACAGAGCAAAGCAGGCCTGACATTTCCGGAAGAAAATGACACAGAAATCATTCAGACAAAGGATGGGAAGCATTACCAAGGCTTTCTGGAAAGCCCTTTCTTTGTGGACTCATGCCAATCATTATTTTACTCACCTTAGCTAATCCATCTCAAGATTTTTTTTTTTTTTTTGTTCCTTCATAAAGTTGACGGTCATTTATTGAATTTTTACTGTGTGATAGGACCAGTAGGTGCCAAGATGGCCTGGACCAGCTTGTGAGAGTCGATTGTTCAACTTCCAGGAATTCTGCAAGACAGCTGTTAAACATGGTTATTATTAAAAACTTAAATTTTATTAACATGATTAAATTATGGAAAAGCAAAGGTAATGAAAACTCAAAACTCATTACATTCTAATTATTTCACTACATTTTACTGTTAATTATGCTCTCAAAGTTATTTGTATCTCCTGCATCTGTATGTTGGAAACACTGTAAAATAAAACTTGTAACTGTTCATCTCTTTGACATATCGGTGGCAGGAAATTGGCCATGGGGAAGTATATACACCCCAGAAATCAGCAGATGCTGCAAATGCAGGCCTGATTTGTTGTTCTGTTGATTGTTTAGACTTAAGACAATGATGGGGAAAAGGTTAATAATGAGAATTAAACTTAAAAATGTTTCATGTCTGTAGTTGATATATTATGAATAGCACAAAAATTTGAGAAAATATTCTTTGCAGTATTTGAAATTATTTCTTGATTTCAGCAAAGAAGTGGTAGTTGTTCATACTATTGACCATTGAGTGAGGTTCTGACATATATTTTCATCTCATTTTTATCTTATTAATATAAGCAAAAATATCAAGGAATATCCATGTCATAGTGATACTCGTTTTGTCATTTGTAACTGTAAGTAGGCTGTGGACACAGGAGTTCAGCAAAATCAAGGAAAGCATTTTGTGAGAATTAATTGGCTAAACAGAATTCAAGATAATGAGTATTACATGTCTCATTACTATTTGTCAATTGTGTGTTACACATCCTTTCTGCTACCAATTTCTGACCCCTAACTAGGTCCTATTTCCCTGTCAGAATCATGGAATAAATAAATGAGGCTGAGTCTGTATCAACAGCAAAGGAGACTGATCTTTATTTTTTTGGTACTGGGGATTGAACCCAGGGGTACTTTATCACTGAGCTATATCCCTGGCCCTATTTTGTATTTAATTTAGAGACAGGGTCTCACTGAGTTGCTTAGTGTCTTTCCTTTGCTGGGGCTGACTTTGAACTCTCCATCCTCCTGCCTCAGCCTCCCAAGTTGCTGGGATCACAGGCCTGCACCACCGTGTCTGGCAAGAATTTATTTTTGACTAAGAATGGGAGACGTGGGAGGCAAACTCTGAAATTGAATTTTCTCAGAACAAAGGCTGAGAATTCTTTTTTTTTTTTAAACATCTCTTTAAAAAATTTTAGTTGTAGATGGACACTATACCTTTATCTTATTTATTGATTATTTTTTGTGGTGCTGAGGATCGATTTTGCTGAACTCCTGTGTCCACAGCCTACTTACGGTTACAAATGACAAAACGAGTATCACTATGACATGGATATTCCTTGATATTTTTGCTTATATTAATAAGATAAAAATGAGATGAAAATATATGTCAAGGATGTGCCTTACACATACTAGGTAAGCTCTCTACCACTGAGCCACACCCTCAGTCTAGGCTGAGATTTCTTTTAAGGGTAAGGGGAGAAAGGGACAATTTTAGATAATGAGTGGAATGATTAATCATGACTTTTCTGGGTAAGGGGTGGGCCCTTCTCCCAGACTGGGAATCACCTTCCTTTAATCCTTCCATGGGCCTTTTCTAGTCCAGGTGGGAAGCATGTTGGTTGACAGAATTTTACTAGGGCAATATATTTCAATGGGATGGTAATAAGTCTTGGGATGAATGGCAGATCAACATGGCACCTTTTGTGGTTAAAACTGGTATTGTACGATTCCATCTTGCATCTTGTCCAGGGCCCTGGGATGTCTGTGTGGCTTGTCAGGCAGGTATCTGGTCTGACACAGGATGCTGGTTGGCAAAAAGACTGTTTCTCTCAGGCCTTAATAGTGCATTTGTCTGGTGTCATTTTTATCAGTAAAATTTACATAAACCTATATGTCTACTTACACATTTTGTGAGGGCAGAGCCAGTTTTGATTATTAGCTATTGTTTCCTTTGCTATGAGTTTCATACCCTTCAAGACCCAATTCAGCGTCTAATCTGTCCCTTCTTTGGGATCTTGTGTCACATAGTGCATTAGGTTTTGTGTAGTTGCCTATATTTCCTAGAACAAAGAGAGTTGAAGGGCAGAAACCTTGAATAATTAAGATCTGAACATTTAGACCTGAGCTCAGTGCTTGGGTATAGGAAAGATATCCAAAAGGTACTGGTTGAAAGAAAAAGTAAGAGCCTTGGGGATAGAGGGGAGAGAAAGACAAAGGTCAATGTCACATATATATAAAAAGGACAGTGGTGCATACTACAGATCACCTTTTACCATTTACATTTCCTTGGGGTTCCTAAAGGTCTTTATAAACTGTTGCAAGTTTTGATTGATCAAAGTATAGACAATAAGAACCCTTGAAGTGGACTGCTTGGGAGTGATCAAGTGTTTAGAGGAAAAAGACAAGTCATCAGCTAATCATATCCAGGTATTTGACCCATCTTGGGTGAATTCAGCTCAGTGGCTAAATCCTTCCAGACAGTGGTTTTTGTTTTTGTTTCTTAAAATTAGCTTTCTTTGAACACTTCCTTGGATGTGGTAGGTACTAGATTTTTTTTCCATGCATCTTGTGTAAGTGAAGTGACAATGGGACATCAAAAGTCCAGGAGAACTTACTCTCCTTGTCCTGCTGCATATCCTGGCTGCAGGCTCCTCCTCACACCCCTTTGGAGGGATCTGGATGCCAGCTCTCTTAGTGGAAAAGTATTTTCAGTCTTTAAATTCCCGCCATTTTTGACTGACTGGCTGAGTTTCCTGTTCTGAGAATGCATAATCATCCATCTCCTCCAAGCCAGGGCAGGTTACCCTTGGCTAACCAGCCATTCCTCCAAAATGAGCAGTTGCCAACAAGCTTGGAAGGAAAGCCTTTCTCCCTCACTACCTCCATCACATTACTCATGACCCCTGGGGAGGGTCAGCCCGAAACTGTCCAGATTTCAGCCATGGCCCAGTGCAGAGCAGATATGTCAAAGAGAACAGGAAAACTCATTTACATCCTCCTCCATCCTTTCCTCAAGTCTTAATCGTCATTTACTCAAAGATCCTACAATAGGCATACTAAATAGGGTGTGGATTATCATCTCTTCCCCGATCACACAGTGAACTTTCTACTTTTGCCCTTGCCCCCTGCAAGTCTACTCTCAATTTGGAGGCCAGAGGGGTCTAATAAAAGGCACATCAGAATAGGTCACTCCTTTGCAATGGCTGCCACTTCAACCAGAGGGAAAGCCAAAGCCTTACAAAGGTTAAAGTTTCTAGGTGGGATCGACCTGTATCCACCTTTATGCATCTGATTTCCTACTAGTAATTTCTCACCCCACAATAACCTTGGTGTTCCTTGAGCTCACCAGACACCTCCCACCTTAAGATCTCATTATTTTCCTTGTTCTTTGTGGCTGAGACACTGTTCCCCCAGATGTCCACATGGCTTACTTGTCCAAGTTTTGAGGCCAGCCTCACAGTCTCCATGAAGTCTATCCTAACGTGTGACGCTATCTAGTACTGCAAATGGTCTCCTTTCTCTCTATTATTGTTCCTCCTCATCCTGCTCTATTATTCCCATAGAGTTTGTCATCTCCTAGCATACCATATAATTTACATATTTAATATGTTTATGTTTTTTCCTCCCTTAGAAAGGATTCCAAGAGGACACAGAATTGTCTTTTTTGCCTATTTTGTTTGTCGATGTATCTCAAATGTCCAGAACATGCCACATAATAGGAGTTCAAGAAGTATTTTTGAATGACATGTGCCCCCTAAGATGCCTCTCAAATTTATAAGCACTGAGGCACCTGGGAGTGGAAATCAGTTTCCTTCATGTAGGAACCCACACCCATCGAGGAATCCTCATTTACTTTTCATCAACAGGGAGTCTTAGGGGGAACTTCCATGGAGCTGAGTAGACAGATGCCCTTGGAATTTTCTTCTTTTATTTTTTTCATCAAGATCAAGACTGTCATGTGAAGTCTCTAAAATGTGTTTTTTTTTTTTTTTCTTCCAGATAAATACCTTTTCTTGAAAATGTCCTTAGATTTGGATGATTTTATGTACATACATCCAATACTTGCAGAACAAATCTCAAGCAAGGAGTTTTTTGTTGGTGGTAGCAGTTGTGGAGGTGGGGAGAGGGAGGGGTGGTTGAGGAGGAGGAATATAGAAACATTAGCTTAATCATGTGAGCTGCTCTATTAATACAGCCTGTGCCTCCTTTATGACAGGGAGCTCTGGGAAACCAAATAGAAACTTGCTTTGCTTTAAAGAGACAGACTTACTGAGTCATCACCTTTGAATCTCCTGTCACTTCTCACTTGACTGCAGATGATGTTATTTCTAATTATCTAAAGGGGGTTATCACCAAGATTAGTCTCCTTTATCTTTATCACTAAATATCGAGGTAACCTGTTGTTATCTACTGCTGTGTAATGAATTACCCCCAAACTTAGTGTGTTAAAACAGCAACCATTTGCTTTACCCAAGGTTCAGCTGGGTGGTCTTCCTGTTCCACTGAGGTGGTTCATTTGGCTACATTCTGCTGGTGGCTAGGCTCTGCTGGAAGTTTGGTTTCATTCATCTCTGGTGCCTTTCCCCTCCTCCTTATGGTCTCTCTTTCTCCAGAGACTTGGGCTCTCTTAAAGCACGGTGGTCTTAAGGTTCAGCATTGGAAGTTGCACAGCCGGACATTTCTACCATATTCTGTTGCTCAAGGAGAGGGGATTCTCTCATTGGGAGGAGTGGCAAAGAATTTGTGACTACTTAATCCATTACATAACCAAATACAGGTCATTGGTCCCCACTTTTAGTTGTGCTTTTTCTCACCTCTCTGCTTAACAAAAGATATGAATAAAAGATATAAAAAAGATGTATTCAAGGATCCTTGAGCATCCAAAATATGCATCTCCATTATTTATTAATACTCTCACCTTGGTCAAACAATCACTTTAGGAGTTTCTCTGCCTCCAACTCTCCCTGAACTGGAAGCTACTTCTGCTTGGAAAAAATCTTTTCACAGAAGTTGCTCCCCAAATCTCAGGTCTCTATCTCTGTGAATCCCTCACAGCCAAACTACCCCTGTTTGCATTGCATATGCTTCTCTTGTGGTCTTAGAGACTTGGAATAGCTTTTTATTTATTTTCTTAAATATTTTTATAAGACGTAGGACATTTTAAAAAATGCTATAAATCATTGTGAACCCGAGAAGAAGAAAATATGGTCCCCTTTCACTAATTTCCACTGACTGGATTTTGATGTTGGAATTGTTTTCCATAGTGATCCACTGTTGGATCTGCCAAGTCATACATTCGGGTAAACCAAGCAGCAATTCATTGTAAGATGGAAGTTGCACATCTGGGACTGATGTACAAGACTAGAGGGCATGTGCAGACGGAAGGAGATGGCAGTTGCACATCTGGGACAAGACTAGAGGGCATGCGCACCCACCACAGTTGTACCACCACCCCTCCTTCAGTTCAAATCTGAGGTCACAGGTTGGAGCCTGTGAGACCAGTCAGAGGAAAGGAAAAGAAACTTAACTTGTTTTATATTTAGATTGGCTCAGTATGCAAATACCTTTGGAGGGTCAGTATCAGAGCCCCCACTCAGAAATACTCTCCTGCTTCTTTCTTACCCTCTTCCAGTCCTTCTCCTTTTTGCTTATCTCATTGAAGATGAAAATTGCTTTAATGTCATTTCTTGTGCCTTCTCAAGTCTGGTTGAAACTATACATCTCTGTAGCTAGCCAGTTCTCTAAGATTGGCTTCTGATATTTAAACCCTAGTTTCTTTAATTCAGAGCAAATGAACTTCCTTCCTTCCTGTTTTTCCTTCTCCACTTCCTCCTCCTTTTTTTCTTTCTTTGACTTCTTCTAAAGTCTCAAATAAGAGATTGCAATAAGGAATCACTTTGCTGTGAGTTAAAAATTCCATTTAGCAATCCAGTTGACTTACTTATACCAGGTTGTATAAAAATATTTTCCCAACTCAAAACATATATCACATTTTGTTCCCTGTAGAGAATTTATCCTCTGTTTTAGGCCTATGAAACATTTACTACGAGTGATCAACTGTTAGTCCACAAGAAAAATTTTAATACATTCCAAAGACAAGAATCAGGCAGGCCATAATCTTGGACCACAATACAGAGAAATTGAACATTAATGCCAAAACTTAAAAGAAGAAAAAAATCTCAACACACTCCTACACAGTTTTTGCATCCAAGAGAACTCAAAATGGCACAATTGCATATTATTTAAAAACAACAATAATGAGAATATTACAGAAGTGAGAAGGCCAAGGTTGTGCACAAAAACAACTAGGGGTTTAAAGTCTTTTATAATTAAATAAGAAAAAAAAGTGTAAATAAACTGTTCAATTAGAAGTTAAAAAGAGAGCCAAGAGAATATGAAAAGGAAAATAGGAGAAATTGATAATGATAAAGCAGAAAGTAGTGTTAGAAAAGAGTAAATCAATAAATTTGATAAACGAATGGTTCTTTAAAACACTCTATAAAAATAAATTTTTTGGCAAAACTAGTCAAGAAAAATAAAAGGAAAAAAGAAGCAATTGGAATGAGGACAGGAATATAACCACAAGTAAAAAAGAGATTTATGGGTTTTATTATGCATGTTACTATGTTGAACTCTGTGAAATCTGGGGAAAATGAATGATTTTCTAATAAGACATAAAAGATCAAGATATATTAAAGAAAAAATAAATACATTCATGACCATAAAAGAAATTTTAAAAGTTGTTAAAGCTCTCTCAAAGATAGATTTTACAAGCTAATTCCATTAGAACTTCATGGAGCACATAATTGCCATGTAATTTAGACTATTTTAGAGCACAGAAATAGATGGAGAATGTTTTGCTTAATTTTACCCAGCTATTATAATCTTGATATCTAAACCTACAGCAGAAATCTCTTACAATCTCAGATATAAACATAATTCTAAGAATTCTAAATAAAAGACTGAAAAATCAAATTCACTAGCACAACAAAAGAGCAATGTAATATAAGTGAAGTTCTCCTGAGAATGCAGGCAGAGTTTAATAATGAAAAAATTTCAAATGTGGGGGCAAATAAATCGGTACAGCTATTCAGGAGGATAATTTGGTGGAATCTATCAAATTTAGAAACACATCGAATTTTGACTAAATTCCCCTTAGAATTATCTGAATGCTATTCTTTTTTATTTTTTGAGAGAAGGTCTCACTTTGTTGCCCAGGCTGGTCTCTCATTCTCAATCCTTCCACCTCAGTAGCTATAGTTATCTATATTAAAAAAAATATATATATATGTATATAGGCACAAGATGTTTGTACAAGAATAGTTATTGTATTAAACATTCTTGTGTGTGTGTATGTGAGAGAGAGAGAGAGAGAGAGAGAGAGAGAGAGAGAGAGAGAGAGAGAAAGAGAAACCTAAATATTCATTAGTAAGAAAATGACTAAATCACAGTGTTATATTAAAGAATACAAGGTGGTAGTTTAAAAAGAATGTGTTACTCTCAAAAACGGCATGGTATTGGCACCAAAATAGGTAGACCAATGTTACAGAATAGAAGACATAGAGACAAACACACAAAAGTACAGTCATCTCATACTAGACAAAGGTGCCAAAAACTTACAATGGAGAAAAGATAGTCTCTTCAACAAATGGTGCTGGCAAAACTGGAAATCCATATGCAGTAAAATGAAATTAAACCCCTATCTCTCACCCTGTACAAAACTCAACTCAAAATGGATCAAGGACCTAGGAATTAGACCTGAGACCCTTCACCAAACAGAAGGAAAACTAGGTCCAAATCTCCATCATGTTGGCTTAGGATCAGACTTCCTTAACAAAACTCCCAGAGCACAAGAAATAAAAGCAAGAATCAATAAATGGGATAGATTCAAACTGAAAAGCTTTTTCTCAGCAAAGGAAACAATCAATAATGTGAAAAGAGAGCCTACAGAGTGGGAGAAAATCTTTTTCACATGCACTTCAGATAGAGCAGTAATCTCCAAAATTTATAAAGAACTTAAAAAACTTTACACCAAAAATACAAAGGATCCAATCAATAAATGGGCCAAGGAACTGCGTAGACACTTCACAGAAGAAGATATACAGGTGATATATAGGAAAATGTGCTCATTATCTTTAGTAATTAGTGAAATGCAAATCAAAACTACCCTAAGATTTCATCTAACTTCAATTAGAATGACTATTATCAAGTGTTGGTGTGGATGTGGGGGAAAAGGCACACTCATATGTTGCTGGTGCAGTTGCAAATTAGTGTAGCCACTCTGGAAAGCAGTATGGAGATTCCTCAGTAAACTTGGAATGGGCCCACCATTTGACCCAGTTATCCCACTCCTTGCTTTATACACAGAGGACTTAAAATCAGCATACTAAAGTGATGCAGTGACATCAATGTTCATAGCTTCTCAATTCACAATAGCGAGATTGTGGAACCAGTCTAGATGCTCTTCAATTGATGAATGGATAAAGAAACTGAGCTATGTATACACAATGGAATATTACTTAGTCATAAAGAAGAATAAAATTCTGGCATTTGCAGGTAAATGGATGGAGTTGGAGAATATCATGCTAAGTGAAATAAGTCAAGTCCCCCAAAATCAATGTTTTCTCTGATAAGTGGATGATGATACATAACAGGGGGGTGGGGTGGTGGTGGGGCAAGAGAAGAATGGAGGAATTTTGGATGGTGTAGAGGAAAATGGGGCAGAAGGGGTGGGGGAAGGAAAGGTAGTAGACTGAAACAGATAGTATTACCCTGTGTATATGTATGATTACATGAATGGTGTGAATCTACATCATGTACAACCATAGAAATGAAAAGTTGTACCCCATTTGTGTACAATGAATCAAAATGCAGTCTGTAAAAAGAAAAAAAGAAAAAGAATGTGTCACTCCTGTGTATGGAACAAAAATCTCTAATAAATCAAGTAAACAAAGCAAAATAAAAACTCCACGTTGTAAAGTAAATTATATTATAGAATGATTCCATTAATTTTTTAAAAAAATGATGTACAGGTGCTCTGTCTATAGAAGGTAATTAAGTAAACAAAGTAAAATAAAAACTCCATATTGTAGAGTAAATTTATTATAGAATGATCCCATTAATGTTTAAAACAGTAGATCTACACATGTAAGTGGATGTAAAGATGCTCTGTCTATAGAAGGTAACTGGAGAGGTGAGAACAGGGTCGATGGAGGTAATGTAGTGAGTACCAAAGAAATGGTACTGTTACCTTTTTTGTACAGTTCTGTATCACTTCACATTTTTACAATGAGGCTATACTCATTGCTACTTTTATAACTAAATTAGAGAAGGATCAAATGAAGTATTTTGTAATAATCATCCCATCAAGAGACAAAAGAGAAAAAAAACTTACTCTTGATGGTTTCCAGCAAAGCTTCTACCTTTTACTTATTCCTTTAAAAAAAATATCTTAAGGAAGAGAAAATAAACTGTTTAAGTAAATAGGATCAAGAATATCAAGACGAAGATAATAATCAAACTTAACAGTGAAAGTTTAAAGCAATAAAGTCAGGTAGGAGACTTGGGAAGTCAATAATAGGATCATTATTTAATGCTCTGAAAATTTCTGGCCAATTCAATTCAATAGGAAAAGAAAAAGAACCCGATATCTGAGAAAGAGTGAGAGAAGGAGAGGGGGAGGGAGGTATTGTTTAGAAGGAAAATAAAATGATTGCCTTTTACAGGTGTGATACTCTCCATGGAAAACCAAGATGATGAACAATAAAAAATTACTTACATAGGCGTTCTGCCTGCCAGGCCTCTGCTAAGTGCTTCATAGGCATGATCTCATTTAATCCTCAAGTACCCTATGTAGGATATTTATCCTTGTTTCTATTTAACAGATAAGGAAAGTAAGTTCCCGAAAGGTTTAACAGGCGGTGAGTGGTGAGGCGGTGGAGCCAGGATCCCAAGCCTGCTGATTCTGGAGCCTGCTTGATATTTCTCCAGCCCTGCTTCACGGGGTTTAAAAGCCGAAGGATATCTTTCCATAAGATGTCAACATATAATGAAGATATATTTTTTTAAAGCATTAGTGTTTATACATAGTATCATCAGCCAATTAGGAAATATCAGGGGAAAAAAATTCCATTCACTAGGCAACTAGAATTACGTATTATCACACTTAAAAAATGGCCAGTACAAGGAACACTTCAAAACTTTATTGAGAGACAAACAAAAACTTGAATACATGGAGGGGTGAGCTCATTCTAGCTTAGAAGTCAACATAGAAGTGATTTCAGTTATTCTCAAAACAATCCACGAAGATAATGAAAATTCCAAACAAATTAGCATTTTGGTCAAAATTTGACCAAATTATTCTTTTAAGAAAAGTATCTAATTTCAAAAATTCATTATATTAAATGAATCAGAAGAGTATCAATGTAAAACATTTCCCTTAAAAGTAAACACCATTGGGGCTGGGGAGATAGCTCAGTTGGTAGAGTGCTTGCCTTGTAAGCACAAAGCCCTGGGTTCGATCCCCAGCACCCCCCCAAAAAAACCAAAAAACAAACAAAAAAACTAAATACCATTGTCTCACACACACACACACACACACACACACACACACACACACACATACACAACCCTGGTCTTTGAGCATAAGAACAAAAGGCACGTTGGTACATATTGGGTGATGAAAGCATACTACTAAATTTTTAGGAATTTTGCAATCTGGTTGATGAACACAGCCATTATTAAAAATCAAGTTACATTAAGTAATACTTAAGGTCATTTAAAAATTATAAGTAATACATTCTTAAAACTCACCCCTTCCTAATTATTTTATTATATTTTGCTAATTGTGTGTGTTTTTAAGGTCATTCACATCTAATGTACCTGGAGGATGGAGGTGTTATACAATGAGGTGCTGCTGGGTATCATCTCTTCCCAACTCTGTGATCAAATGATGTCAGGTTAGTAGCTTGCAGTTGACCATGGTGGGAATATTTACAACATGGAAGATGGCTGTTTGTCAGCTTTCTATTAATATAACAAATACCGAGATAATCAACTTGTGAACAAAATATTTATTTTGGTTCACAGTTTTGGAGTTTCAGCTCATGATTGGTTGGCCCCATTGTTTGGGCTTGTGGTGGCACATGATGGAAGGAACCTGTGGGAGAGCAAAATTCCTTACCTATGCATAGCTGGGAAGCAAAAGAGAAAGAGGAAGAGATTAGATCCCACAACCCCCCTTGACAGTCCTCCAATGGTCTTCAGGTTCCTGCATCTTAAAGTTTCCACCAGCTTCTAGAAGCTGAAGGACCAAGCCTTTAACACATGAATCTTTGGGGGACATTCAAGATCCAAACTACAGCATTGTCCAGCGCTACAAATCAAGATCTTTTCTTCTTTTCAGAGAGCCGGTTGTTAAACACTGAATGGTGCATGACTGGTTAAAAACATGCCAGCTGGAATCGTATGAGTTTGTGTGTGCACACACACACACACGTGTGTGTACTTCTCAACAAAAGGGGGAGAAAATCAAATTACAGCTCTCTACTCAGAAGTAAGAATAAACAGAGATGAGAAATACAATCTGTCTCATAATCAGCACTAGATGAAGCAGAAAGGATTTCCTTCTGGCAAAGCAAAGCACTTAAAAGAGTTATCACACTTAAACATGTCATGAATTTTTCTTTTATAAATAGACAACATTTCAAATTTGCTGACCTTTTCCGTGATGGAAATGGTGTCAGTAAAATGCATCTAAAATATTTGGAAAAAGCAAACATGCTTGTCTTTTCAAGGCAAAGGTTATGTTGCAAAAAAGTGTGAGAGAGTAATGACCTTTCAAAATAAGCTTATGCTTTGGAGACAGTATGCTGAAAATGGGTAGTGGAAGTGTCTTCAGAGTTCTGTGATGTTTGAGGCTAAAAATGACATAAGTGGACCACCTATTAGAACTATTAGATCTGCTTCCTTTAAAAATTTGGAAACAGAATATTCTAAACTTATAAAAATCTTCTAGAATAAACTAACGTGTTTACAATGTGAAAAGATGAAACCTTCCAATTATTTTGCAGGCACAACTAATTGACATCCAAAATAATGGAAGTTGTTGGCTGAATCTCAACAAAGACCTCTGCATACTGGTGAAAGAGACTGAAAATGAATGTCACTATTTATTAGGCAGAGTCCACAGAGCACTTCTTACATGTGGTACTGGTGCATGTAAAGAAGTTCCCTTTTCAGTTATTTCAGAACCAATTACTGGAATAATCTGAATTTAGAACTTGAACTGCAAATGGCTATGAATGTCACAAAATGTTAAAGCAAGATTGTAAAAACAAACATATTTACCTTTGCTAAAGCACATTTTTCAATGTGAGCAAAAAATATGATGTATTTTAATAATTAAAATGATCATGCTTTTTGGGCTGGGGTTGTGGCTCAGTGGTAGAGCACTTGCCTAGCATGTGTGAAACACTGGGTTTGATCCTCAGTGCTGCATATAAATAAATAAAATAAAGATATTGTGTCCATCTACAACTAAAAAATATAGAAAATGATCAAGCTTTTATGTGTGTGTGTGTGTATATATAAATATACACACATACATATTCTTTTTTCCCCAATTCGCAAGTGTGGAATTTTGGACTTGCAGTATCAGCATCTGCTGGGAGCTTGTTAGGGATGCAGACTCTCACCATGCACCACAGTTCTTGCCTCATTGCTTCAAGTTATATGGAGGAATCACCTGCATGGACCGACTTTAGCATAAGCATCATCAGGGGATGACAAAGCTACTTTGCTCTTCAGTGGGTGGGTAGGTGACAGGGTGGGGAGTCTTCAGGTTGAAGATTTGGAAGATGAGAATAATACCTGACATTTTGAAGCATGTTTCTGTTAAAACAGACTTATCCAGGAGAAGATGGAGCACCTCCTTCATGTAATTCCCAACCATACCTTTATAATATCACTAAATAGCTATTTATAATAAGACTGTTTATAATAAGACTATGCTATGGTTTGATATGGTTTAAGTGTGTCCCCCAAAGTTTCATATGATGAGAGTTTGGTCCTCAGGGTTGTGCTTTTGGGAGGTAGGACTTGTAAGAAATGGGGTCCAGGGAGAGGACCTTAGGTCATTGGGGTGCTGCTCTTGAGAGGGATGAAGGTACTTCTTTGGGGACCCAGGTTAGATTTCACAGGGAGCTGTTATAAAAACCTGACCCCCCTCCACCTGGCTTCCTGTTTTGAGATGTGATCTCTTCCAAAACGGCTCTAGCTATTGCACTCTGCCATGAGTCTCCATGCTGTATGGACTTTCGGCCTCCAAAACTGAGTAAAAAACCCTCCTTATAAAGTTAACCTGTAATTTTTAATAATAACGACACATGAACCAGTATACTAGCTAACATACAACACCATGTGCCATGTATTATCCTAAATTCTCCTCATGGATTAATTCATTTAATCTTCCTGCAATGGTATGCAGTGGGCTTGCTATTATCCTCAGTTTACAGACAAGGGAGCTGAGGCCCAGAGAAGTTATTTGCTCAAGATTACACTGCTAATAAGTAGCAAAGCCAGGATTTGGACCCAGTCAATCCAGAGCCCATGATTATGATTAGTCTACACTGCCTGTATAGAATATATATAAATAAATGAATACCTACATATTAAGCACACATGTGCCAACATTTTTATTGCTGTGAACATGATCACAGAATTTGAGGATGTCAGCTTAGGGGATAAGCTCAAACACTACTGTGACATTAAGAAGCTTTCCATTATCAAATATAACCAATTCTTCTGACCCTGTCTCTTGCTCTCCCCCTTGAAACCTGTGTTCTGAGTCCCACCATCTTGACCTAGCACCCTGGCAGCTCCCTGCATTCCTAACGCCTCCTCTGTCCCTAACCCCTACCTGTCCTTCCAAACTCACCTCAGGTGCTGCCTCACCTCTTTCTTCTCATAAGAGCATCCCAGGTATCCTGGGTTCATGCATTTTCTCTGGTACTTGTCACACAATTTTGTAAGCATGTGTCCACTTGTTTGTCTACCACCCTTGAGGGCAGCGCTCTGTCTTCATTATTTTGAATATTCTAGTGCAGAGCCAGGCATAAAGCAGGGGTTTGCATGAATGCATGATTAACAACGAATGAAAAAGCAACCGTTGCCCTAGTTGTTCGATCATCTGTTATTTGTGTAACAGCCACCAGAGGGAGGAAGACGAACAGGGTCCAAGGAACAACAGCACCCATCTAGAACTCTGGGTTGTGGATTTAAAAAATTATTTTAGGGCTGGAAGGAAAATTCAGTGGTCACACAGGCCACTGTTTTAGAAAAGAATACATACTTCCAGGTAAGCACAGTGACATTTAAGGTTTAAATTTTTAAATATATTTTTTGATCCTAGACAGACTTCAAATCAAAAAACATGGATTCTGGATCCACCTCTAACTTTATTTAGCTTGTCTGATCTCAGACAAGACCTTTGGATTTTTGGAAGCTTAGTTTCTAAGTCTGACAATTGGGTGATATGATTCATTCTGTCTACCACCACATTTTACCTACCAGGAGTGTTCTAAGACCCACAGGTCTCAAACATCCCAAAAATGCATGCAAATGTCCAAAAAATGATGCAGCAACAAATAAAATAATGTTAAAATCAAGGGAAAAAATAAAATAACTCCAATTTCCTTTCAAATCAGTTCAAAATCAGTTTTCTAAAATGTGCATTGAAAGCCAAGGTATCCTTCTAGGTCAATGAGCATGAACTTGTTTGGAGAACATGGATGAGTTAAGATTTCAAGCTGAGGATTGTTTAGTCCATCTCATTCACTTGCTTCCTATTTGACCATCTTAGCTCTATTGCCAGGAGCCAGTTGATGTATCTGCATCTGACATCATCTATGCCCAGACAGTTCACATATAACACCACACATGCAGTATTTTTTCTTTGTCAATGGGCATATACACTGTCACAGCAAATAAAACACAAATTCATATAAAAACTTTGAGTTTCTAGTCACATCACAATGTATTTTTTAAATCAATGAATATTGAAAAATACATTTAGGATAGAGTTGCATTATATGCATATTGAGTCTATGCAAATTTGACTCTACAGGCTTGGCAAAAAACACAAAACAAAACAAAATAAAAAAAAAACCCCTCATGATTAATAAAACAAACTTTAAACCCACAGTCATTTAACAGCATTAGCAATTTCATTCAATGAAGGCCTGCCCAGGCTACTCCTGGATTGATAAATATGACTGCTTCCCCTTTGTGGGTGTCAGATCCTACAAAAGTCTCTCAAAATATAGTGTATTTCCACATTTGTGAGTAATTTAAGGGATTTTAAAGGGAGATATTTAGATGGGCAATAGTTTCGTCTTATATTTTATCTTTAGAACTCATCTTATCATGGAAGATGCTATCTCAGGTGTGGAAGGACTGTGAAATTTTTTGATACAAAATAGGCACTAGTGGAAACCACTGAACTAGCCTAGAAAATCCTGAGACTCCTGGTGGCACCCCAGAGATTGAAGAGGAACCCACGCCTCTCACTTCAAGATCAGTGTTCTTTCCACCCACAACTGTGCAAGTTAACATTTCATGCTGAAGTATGTCCTTGACCCAGGACTTGGGGCAAACTGCGAGCTCCAAAACTGTGTGTATGCCGGGAGATACTCTTCCATTTTTTGGTACCCATGCCTGCCCAGCTTTGACCCATAAGTCTTTGTTTTCAGGGTCCTCCCTTGTTGTCATTTCCATTCTCTCTTGTTTTGCTTTTATATTGGAATTAGGATGTGAGCTGGCAGAGATTTCCAGACCAGTTTTGTACCTCCGACTGGGTAATCAGAAGCATGTGGGAAAATGTCCCAGAGGCTGGGCAGCCTTCAGAAAGCCACCAGCATTTGATTTCCTTCCTCCCTCCCTTCCTTGAAACATGGAGGCCAGATGCTTCCTATTCCCCAGTGGTTTCTCACCTTCTGACCTAGTTTTTGAGCTTCCTTTTCCTCTTGGGCGAGGCGTGCTTTCTTGGCACTTCTGGCCTCTATTCTGTGAAGGCCAGAAGACACTTGTGGGGAGGGGGAGGGTCAATCTCTGAGCAGGGTGCTGATGGGGGAGCATCTACAGCAGCTGGCAGGCCTGTGTGGGCATCAGGACTGACTATTCACTCACCCACTCACCTGCTAAACTGGCAGGGATTAAAGTGCTGCTCCAAGCTGGCTTCTCTCCTCCCTGGAGGGGAAAGAGATCTCTTTAGAGGGGGAGTTTCAGCATTGGGCTTCTACAACATTAGACTTCATATCCCGAAGGAGACTGGAAATTGGAAGTATCAGGACTCCAAAGGCTTACTGAAAAAGAAATTCAGTTGAAAAACCAAAGAAGGTTGTATTAAAGGTGGTAGAAGTTCCCTCTGGGTTCACAGCTGGGGATCTGAGCTGTGATGGGCATAATTATTTAGATCCCAAGGAGAACTTCCCAAAAGTGACATTAGAACACGCTGTGAAGGAAGACAGTGGGATCTCCTTTGGAGGTCTTTAAAAAGAGGATGACTCCTCTCCACTCTGAAATTGTCTGGAATGACATTCTGGAAGAAGAAGAAGAAGGAGGAGGAGGAGGAGGAGGGGAAGGAGAAGAAGAAAGAAGAAGAAGAAGAAGAAGAAGAAGAAGAAGAAGAAGAAGAAGAAGAAGAAGAAGAAGAAGAAGAAGAATTTAACCCTTGATTTTAAGCTGTTTTAGATTCGTGCCAGTCCCTGCATTCTTCAATTGCCTGCCCAGTGTCAAACACATATTGAAGAGGCTTTGCAACCTACTGGAAGGACTTTAATATTTGGCAGGGAATCCCAGGGAGATAACTTGCATGGAAAATTATGCCCACAGCACCAATGGAGATTCCGAACTCACCCACAGGAGTTTTCCCACATTAAATAACCTCCATATAGCTGTGTGGGAGTTTGTAACATCTGTACCCTCTCCTCAGGCTCCTTCCTCACTTCCTCAGTTCCTTCTTCATCTAGTTCCTAAGACTTCCAGAAGACTGTCTTGGTGGGTCTTTAATCCCTTAGTATTGCTTAAATTTGGAAACCTGGAGGCAGGAAAGTGGGGTGGGAGAGGCAGCCTGGGAGGCAGCCAGGGAAGCCCTAACCTTAAGACTCCTCCTTTTCCCTCTGCCTTCTCCCAGTCACACCCTTAGACCCTTGTCCTCCACACTTGGCTATGTTTTCTGAACCAAAGAAAGGACGTGGAATCTGACAAGGGCAAATGTACTTATGGGCAAAACAGGATGCAGGGTACTTGAAACTGGTTCTGTCCTAGGGAACTGGGAATCCTAATTATGAATCATACATAAATCCCTGCCTTAAAAATCAAGTACACTCCAGTTGACTCTCTAGGCCTTGTCAGTGTGGCAAAGGTTTTACACACAGATGAATTCATGGATAGGTGAGTCCATGCCAGGGATGACTTAGGGACAGCATTTTAAGAGCCACTGTAAGATGTTCAGCAGCCCCAGGCATGCCACCTTTGTCAGTGTCCCCACTATCCCAAACATATTAAAAGATTCTACCATCTCCTTGGGAAGTATATAAAGGTTGCAGAGGAGACATTATGTTCAAAGAACATTGCGCTACAATATTGGTTGAATTATATTTATTCTATTTGAAAGATATATTTTTTTCAGACCTAAAACATTTCTTAAGGCATCCAGAAGCTTTTGACCTCAGACATTCTGCCTACAGGATCCAGTGGTTAAAGTGTCCTGGGCATCTGGAGTTAGGAGGTGGGTCCTAGTTGGAGGAAGTAGATAACCGGGGGAATGCATTTGAAGGGTTTAATTTGTTCCTGGTCCCGCCTCCTGTGCTCTTTTTATCTGCTGCCTGTTCACCATGAGGTGAGCAACTTTGCTCTACCACCCATTCCCCATCATGATGTTCTGCCTCACCTCAGGCCTAAGGCAATGGAGATGCCAGAACAGGGGCTGAAACTTCTCAAACTGAGCCAAAATAAATCTTTCCTCCTTAAAGTTGTTTTCCTCTCGTATTTTGTCACAACTGACAAAAAGTTGATTAACATAAGGAACAAATGTCTTTATTAAGGGAATAAAGACATTTATTTTGTTTAGTTTTTAAGGAACTCTTATATTTATCAATGCTTCCCCATTGGTGGCTTTGTGATTTGGGCCCACTTTGGTCATTGGTGTTACAGTTCCCTAGTCACAAAGTCTCCCACCATGAAGGTTTCTAGGGTCCCACTATAGGGATGAGAGTCTCAGTTTGTGAAGAATGGAGGGAAATGCTCAATTGAACTTTGATGATGGAGTTTAATTATGAGAATGTACAAGGAAAGTGGGAAGGTACAGAAAATAACCTCAGCAAATGCATTGTTATCTACTTCACAAACATTTATTGAGCACTGACTGTGTGCCAGACTGTGTTCTTGCATCTGTGGATTCTAGTGGTGACCAAGACAGACAAGGTCCCTGCTCACATGGAGCTTCCACACAAGTGAGGGTTGACAGAGAGTAAACAAAGGGCATCAATGAACAAGGAAATTTCAGATGTCCGTAAGTGCTATGAAGAAAATATCCAGTGGTGTGTTAAAGAGGAATAAGGAAGAAGGTATGAGGTTACCTTACAGGGCACAGTTCAGGAAGAGTTCTAAGGAGGTAGCATTGAAACCAAGTCTTGAGATCTGAAGGAGACAGCTGGGAGAAGGTAGAATCTTCCAGACATAGGGAACAGCTGGTATAATGTCCCTTCAGTGAAAACCTAGGCAAATTTCAGGAACACCAAAAAAAACCAATGGGGCAGGAGCAGAGGCAGCCAAGGTGAGGGCTGGGAATGAAGTCAGACTCAGAAAATTGCAACAGACGAACAGTTGCTGTAGTTCCCTAGACACTTTGTCCTCCCAGAATTTGGAGTCCATTTCTTCCTGTTCCTTTGACTCAGTCACCTTCATGACCCAGTTGCTTTTTGCCTGAGCGTCACTGTTGGCTTTATCATTAGCATCTTTCTGCCTTTCCATCCCTCTCTCAGTTCATTTTATATCAAAAATTCCTAAGAGTGAGGATCTGTGTGTTGGTTAACCAGTCTCAATAAGAAGTGGTCCCATCAGGCAGAGTTTCACACTATACCTCCTCAGGGGCTGCTGGTCTCCCCTGGTCCAGCTTTTGTCTGGACTCTTGGTGTAGCTGTGGTCTGGGTCTCATGACCTAGAACTTTGCAGTTTCTTTTGAAGGAAACCATAATGATTGCTTTCCTCAGGATCAGGTTGTGTGCTAGGCCAAAATTAAAGAGGCTGACAGAAATTTTACAGAAAGGAATTTGTGACCACTTACAGACAACAAGCCCAGTGGGCCTTTTGACAAACAGTTTAGTTCTTAGTTACTCACTGAACCTTCCCCAGGGACCACTGAGAAGTATCATCCAGACTCAAGCACTTATATGTTGGCCAATGTAGCCCCCATGACTGGTTTTGTTCTTTCTGTCATAGATGGTCACAATTATATCTCTCATCCCACATACTCTTATGCAATGTGTTCTTTCTATTTTTTCCTCTGCTTTGAATCTGGACTGACTGTGTGAGTAATTTTAACATATAGGATGTAGAAGAAGTACTTCATGTAAGAGAATAGTACTTCCGCCTTCACCTGTAGGAATAGCTCTTTTAGAACCCAACTCCCATGCTGTGAGGAAGCTCAATTAGCTTCCTAATGTGAGAGGCCCAAGTAGAGGAGAACCGAGGCCTTCAGCCACAGCTGCAGCTGAGCTCCCAGCTGACAACCAGCAGCCACTGCCAGCCACATGAGCAAAGCCAGTTGGCACTTTCCAACCATCTCCATAAGCCCAACCACATCAAGGATGCACTGGAACGCATAGTTAACCCACAGAATTATGTGAAATAGAAACCATTTTGTTCTAAGTTCCTATATTTTAGGGTGAGTTTATACAATAATAGTTAACCTTGTGAGGGGACAGTGCACAGATCATACCTAGTGAGTTGCATTTGGCCTTACAGAGCTTCAGAATCAGATGCAGATAGTTAAGGTTGTAGACCTACAAAAAAATGTAAAAAAAAACTTACTTGATAATCACTTCCCTTTAGAGAATCAAGAACCCCTTTACATGCTAGTGGCCAGCAGCTGAAGCCACTCTTGACCCTGTTTTGGTGGAGATTTAGGGGGAGACTACACAGACAGCAAGGAAAGAAAGAGCAAGGGCAGGAGTAGCTTCAGGTGCAGATGGAGAATACTAAGCCTTGACATTTTAATCTGAGGATTTAGAATTTGACACTTTCTTATAGGAGGAGGGAAGTTCATTCAGAAGTTATTTTATTATTTAGGTGCTAATTTTTTGAATGGTGAAATGAGAAAATTCCTGTCCTTTCCCTCCTCTTCTTTCTCTTTTCTCTTTCACTTTCAGCTTCTCTTTCCTTAGTTCACACTGTTTCCTTTTTTTAAAAAGAAGAAACAATAAAGATATCCTAACCCGTTATTGAACTCCAGCCTGAAATTTGTATTTGGTCTTTACCCAAAGTCAATATTTTGGGAGAAGTTTGAACTAAGTCATTCATGTGAACTTGGATTTCATGTATGAAAAATCCCCACAGTTTTTCACTTAAAAAGAAATAAAAAGCCTGAAAACTATGTATTGAAAAGCTATCAAATGTAGGAGGCTGTCACCAAAGGAGGATAAAATAACCACCAAAGGAGGAAATTCAAGTCAAAGGTGAACAAAGTAGCCAACACTTGTTAATGTGTTAAAGGCACATAGACCAGAGCTGGTGTAGGTGTCTGAGGGTAAAAACTTACACCATGACAGCCCATTCACTGAGCAGGGGCCTCTAATTATATGGCCCTCATGTCTAGATGGATCCAGTCCCCACTGGCTGGTGACCTCATAACTGGTCCCCCTAATTTGAGTCTATACATTTTAAAATCACAAATCCCTTCAGGGCATCTTCCTGTTTATAAACTTTCCATGTCTTCCCATTATCTTGGGATAATGGACACTTCTCAACAGGTCTTAAGAGTTGACAGGCGTGACCTGGCACCCATTCTCTCTCTGGCCCTATCTCTGGCCACACCCAAGCTAACACCCATTACCCTAGTCACAATGGACTCCTTGGTGTCGCAAGAACTTTTGTTGCTCTCCAGCCCAAGTCTTTGTACATGCTGTTCTTTCTGCTGGAACTGCACCTCATTCCCATCTCTTGTTTATCCACCAGATTCACCTCAGAGGTCACCTCTTCCAGGAAGGACAAGGGGTACATCCTCTGAATGCCCACAACATTTGGAGATTTTTCACGCTGTGTAATAGTCATCGGTTTACAAGTACACTTCCCTCACTAAACTGTGAGCTCCCTAAGGGCAGTTATCATGCTGTTTTTAATTTTTAATTCCTAAAACCAAACACACAGTGTCTGACTTATAATAGATGCTCAGTAAATCATATAAAAAAATTAAAAAATACTTCTACATTTCATCTATATTTTGTGTCATGGAAAGAAGCCAGAAAAATGGAGGGTGGCAGGGTTTTCAGGATGAGAGCCCACAGAGCTGAGACCCTCAGACCCATAGAAAACTTGTAAGTCCATGTCGGTCCTTTTTTTTTTTTTTTTTTTTTGGTACTCAGGACTTAACCATTGAACCACATTCCCAGGCCTTTTTATTTTTTATTTCTGAGACAGGGTCTTACCAAGTTGCTTAGGGCCTTGTTAAGTTGCTAAGGTGGCCTTTAAACTTCCCCCTGCCTCAGCCTCCCAAGCTGCTCTGATTGCAGGCGTGCACCACCATGCCTGACCCATGTCATAATTTTGCCTGGGGTTAATCCATCCCTGTAATAGGTTCCCATGAGAACCTAAATCCACAGCAACTCAACATGACAGTGTTCTTGTTTGTAGAAGCATTGCCACCACGGTCTCTGTGTCACAGAGGTTTCAAATTTACTTATTTAATTAACAAAGATATTTCGAGCTCCAACTTTCCTCCAGGAGCTTAGAGTTGGGTGGGGAAGTGACAATGGGATTTGGTTTTGATTTGATGCTATTGTTGATGTTATAGGGTTTCTGGAAGTAAATGTTTCTTTTGGGGGAAGGCTGCCCCACTTATAGGGAACTTGGCCAAACAGTGTTCCAAAAAATGTTTTAGATTTTTTTCTGTGAAGAAAAACAATGCATAAAGCTCACCCAAGAGAGTAAATATGGATGACACCTCCCACTATGGGAAAAAACAATTAAAAAAAAATTGACATGCTATCAAATAAGAAGATATAGGTTACAGACAGTTAAAAGCAGGAAATTCAAACTGCAGGCTTCTGACATACCTCAGTCAGGAAGTGGACGTTTCTCCCTACAGGCAGTGTCTGTCCCTAAAATCCTTGAGAATCATGGTCCAAATTCTTTGTATGAGAATAAAATGTCCTTGGGTGAGAGGTCTGGTTAGGGAATGGGCAATGGTAGGGACCCAGAATGGGCCCTGGCTTCTCTAGGTAAACCTTCAAGTACACCAGCTCATGTTCAAGGCATGGGATTGATGCTGGGAAGGTTGCCAATATGTAGGTGACACCAGTCAGTGAACCTCTGTTGTGGACCACAGGAGTTTAGGATAACTATTACACAGCAGAATTTGACTTCGAGGCATGAGGGGAACAGATAAACTTTCCAAGAACTATCTCCTGAATGCCATTCACTTAGTCAACAGCCCAAATCTGAACTCTCCTCACTTCTTCATTTCTTCTGAAAGTTAAAATTCTAGAAATGCATTTAAAAGAAAAACTAGGGCTGGAGATATAGCTCAGTTGGTAGAGTGCTTGCCTTGCAAGCACAAGGCCATGGGTTCAATCCCCAGCACCAAAAAAAAAAATAAATAAATAAATAAAAAAAATAAAGGCAGCTATTTTGTTTTTTTTTTTTTTGAGCCACATCTGCAGCCCTATTTTGTATTTTTTATTTAGAGACAGGGCCTCACTGAGTTGCTTAGCACCTCAATTTTGCAGAGGCTGGCTTTAAACTTCCGATCCTCCTGTCTCAGCCTCCCGAGCTGCTGGGATTACAGGCGTGCACCACTGCTCCTGGCGCTATTTGGTTTTTAATAATAATATTATTATAAATTGTGAGTTCCAATTCTTTCCCCTCTGTCCACACCCTCTGCCATCTATATTTTCGGCATTTGTTTGTTCCTCCTAGACAAATCTTGTGCTTTGGCCAATGGAATATAGGTAGAAATGATGGTATAGCAGACACGAGCCTAAGACTTGAGGGACAAGACCTGATTTTTCTTGCTGGTCTTACACCTCTGCCAATACCATGAAAAGAGCTTGTCCTAGGTTGTTACTGTTACGTAGCAACAGTGAACATACATGCAGCAGACATGAACTCCAAATCAACAATCACTGCTGAATCTGCAGTGTTAAACAAAGCCACCTGGTTGGTGCCAGCCTAGATTAGCAGAGTCAAAGCCAACCCTAAGATACACAAACAAGAATTAATAATTGTTGTTTAAGCCACTGAATTTCAGGTTGCTTTGTTACATAGCAACAACTGACTGGTAGGAGCCACCTTGTCAGTACAAGGCAGCTGCTGGGTCCATAACTCTTGGACGCCTTCCTGTCTTCCTCATTTGGCTTCTTTGATTCATGACCATCTGTGTAGCTCTGTGATGAAGGTCCCAGTTTATAGGTCATACATGTGGTTGAGATCGAGATGGTGAGAGACAGATTTGGGTTGCCGTTGGTCTTCATGTATTTCAGTTTGTCTTCCTGAATTCCTCTTTGTTGTTGCAGTTTATAGTTTTCCTCACTATTCCCCACTTCATGTCCAGGTTTCCTTCCAGATTGTCAGGCCCGATGACCTAGAGCAAATTCAGGATTAACCCCCACCAAAAGCAGAAGTGCCAGTCTTGCCCAGACAGCTTCGACAGCTCCGCCAGCTCCCACCCACCATTACTCAAGGTCTAATTCCTGTAGCAAAACTGTGTTTTAATCTATCTCTTTTCACCAATGCTTCTGTGATGGAACCCTGACTAATACAGCCTCTCCTTCATCACTTGTGAATTGGGAGATGAGGCTGGCACCATGGAGGGTTCAGTGTTCTTTAAAGTTTTATATTTACCATAATGCTAAGCATTTTGGCTCTCAACCACCCCCCTCCTTTCCCCACCATCTTCCCAGAACTTCTCTGTGGGGACACTTTGAGCAACAAGGGAGTGAGTATTGACTGCTGAAATCATCACAGAAAAAATATCCAACTCCTGGTTTCAGAGCACCACTGGGTGGGGTTAGCCCTAGATTTGTCATCAGATTTTAAATTCAAAGCAGTAGGATTTCCCTAAAAATAAAAGGGGGAAAAATGATTCTATTTACTTCAAGATTGCTATTTTCATAATTTTTCCGGAACGAGTTGTTCAGGAGTGAAACGAATGCTACAAGGATGGATCCAAATGGAATACAGAATCATAATAAGAGAATGTGGTAACTCAGAAGAAAGGCAAGCCAGCACACTTGGAGATGGTATTGCAGCAGCAATGAAAACAAGCTCCATGTCCATGTCAGATAAACAATCGTAGTCACAGTCCTGGAAGCTTAGGAAATGACTCATCTTCAGGAATGAGCACTGAGTGAAGGCAATCGTTTACCTCAGCCCTTTAGTGCTTGACACAAACATTCTTTTTTTGTTTTCCCCTTGTGACTTGGCCACTGGAAGAAGCTGTCGTAGCCATGTGCGCGGGCATTCCAGCTTCTCTTGCGTGGACATTCATCTTTCCTGACCTGTCATGCCTTGTCTTCTCTGCCCTCAGCCTCCTACTATCCTCAGGGATGGTCCTTCTCTGAAATCAATGGGTTTCCTCATAGGTGGAAAGAAAATACTCCAGGCAGCCTCCCTGTGCACGAAGGGCCTGTTGTTAGGGACTTTCGATCTGAGATGCCATGGCTGAACCCAGGGAACAACAAAGAATAGACCAGCTCCAAACTCAGCCAACCAGCAAAAGAAGAAAGGAATTGAAAAAGAGTTCAGAGACCCTGACTGAAAGCAGGGGTAGAACCACAATTAGTGGGAGGATCCTGCAGACAGGAAGCCATAGCTGGGGTCAAGGTCACAGCAGGGCTAGGGTTGGAGGAGAAACTTAGATTGGAGATGAGGCAGTTCTCGGAGTGTGTCGCCAGCAGGGCTCTGGCTGATGGCACTATTGTCCTTTCTCCTCCATCTGAGGGTGTTTCATTAGAGGACCACCAGGAAGAAGTGTGGCAATGGAGGTGTGTCATCCAGAGAAATGCCTTTTGTACCAGAATGTAGGGACAACAGTGTTTACAGTCGTATTATTCATAACAGTTCCAAACACAAAGTAACTGAAGTACCACAACCACAGAACGCATCAGGGAATGGTGACGTATTTACAAGCCAGTTTGGATAGTGGAACACCGTATTTGTTTCCTGGGGCCAGAAACGGTGTGGCTTAAATGAACAGAAATTCATTCTTTCACAATTCAGAAGGCTAGAGGTATAAAGGCAAGGCACAGGCAGGGTCGAATCCTTGTGGTGCCTCTGAGAGGAATTTGTTCCATGCTTCCCTCCTCTCTGGGTGGCTGCCCGCTGCCCTTGGCGATCCTCCTCTCTAGCTGTTATCACTGCAGTCTCTGCCCCCAACTTCACGTGGCCTTCTCTCCCCGTTCCTCTGTGTTTACGTGGCTTTCTTATCAGGACATTGGTCATCAGATTTAGGGCTCACCCTGATCCAGCATGACCTCATCCCAACTTAACTGACTGCATGTGCAAACCTCCTGTTTCTAAACATTCAGAGGTTCTGGGTGGATGTGAACTTTCTGGGGGTCAGGGGGACACTATCCAACCTGGTACAGTACCATATGACAGTGAAAATGAACGAACATCAGCTCTGTGCAACATCTTGGATGAAACTCACAAGCACAATGACTAGTGAAAGAAGGTAGGAGCACAAAAGTATGTAGTACGATATTACATTTTGAAGTTCAAAGGATAAATGAAACATGGTGCTTAGAGACACATGCTGTGGTAATAATATTATCATGAACAGCAAGTAAATGATTTCTATAAAGTCAGGATAGTGTTTGCTTTCTGGAGGGAGACAGGGAAAGAGCATGAGAGGGGGTTTCTGGGATGCTGGAATGTTCTATTTCTTGAAATGGCTGGTGATGGCCAGAGTGCCATTTTTGATATTCCATTAAGCTATTTTATTTTATTTTTTTAATTTTATTTTTGTTTATTTGTTTTCACAATAGAACAAAGGGGTTTTAGGCAACCTGCAGATTCTGCCACCAGTTGTTAGGACTTGAGTGAGTTGTCTCTCTGGACCTGTTTTCTCATCTCTAAAATGAGGAGTTTGGACACAAGGATCTCCAGGTCCCTCCCAGGCTTACCAATCTGGGTGTATAACTCGTTTGATTCTGTGTGGCGGGGTGGTCCACAGCATGATGTTGACAAAGAAAGAAACCATTGAGGGAGGATCTACAGCATCGTGTATGGTCAGACTCTGAAAACAGAAGGATCTGAATTTGAGTCTTAACTCTGTTCCTTGAAGGATCACAGACAGATTCTTTTTGCATTCTAGGCTGTGGTTTCCTTAATGTACAAAATGGGTATAATAAAGAAGCTTCCTTACAGAATTGATGAGAAAATAAAAAGGGATGATGTATACAGAATGCCTAGAATCCAGTAAGCCACTGGTAATAGGTATCTAGCTAACCTGGCAAAAGCCAAACACATCAGATGAATTCAACAAATTGCTCTCCAATACCTCCTGTGTAGTCAAGAGTTTTCATGGAATATGCTCTTTTTTAATCTTTGCTTCAACTCTGAAGTCACTTATCCTTCTGAGTTTCTTTTTGTGGATGAAAACACTGGGGCTAAGAGGGAGGGAATAAGTAATATGGTCAAAGTAGTTATTTAGGAAGATTCCTCTGGCAGTTTTGGGGGCAAATTAGAGAAGGAAGATTGAAGGGCCTGTGGTGGGGAAAAGTGTCAATCAAGGATCGTGATACTCCAGGCAAAACATGGGGAGAAGCAGGGCCTAAACTAGGGCAGTAGCCAGGGTGCAGGGGCACAAGGCAGGGTCACACTGGTCTTGCTCACTAGTGTTGTTAAGTTTCCCTAAATGTCTATGGAGTAATTGGATGACTGAATGCTGCCTTTGACAGAGACACTATGGATGGAAGATATGAAGTTTGGGAGAGAAGCCGTTGATGATGAAGGAGTTGCCAAGTCAGTCTGTCATGTGGGGAAACAATTCAAGAGGAGAGGTGGATTCAGGGTTAGGTGCAGCCTGGTAGACAAGCTCACTGTGAACACTTTGTTAAATGGGAGATGTTAGTGGGGGCACTGTTGTGCAGAGTCTGGCACTGTGTGGAGAGTGCTGGGCTCAGGCCAGGTTTGGATGAAACACAGAGAACTTAAAGTCCAGTCATTGGCTTGGTGGCCCCTGGTGGGTTCCACTTCACTCCTCGCTGGAATCTTTATTGGTAGTGGGGGTGACTTTGAAATACAGTCAACCCTTTCTACACCTTCTTTCTATCTGGACTTGCACTTTTATCAGTGGGTCATTGCTAATTCTTGGTAAATGATGCATCTGGTTTATGACTACCCTGGAACTAACTTTATGAATAGGTCATCTAAATGGCACAACCCCGGATGCCTCAGTGACTAAAATCCAGCCACAAGTAATTGCAGCCTTGAGATCCAGCTTTCCTCCCTCTGTGCCTTTTAAGAAATGTAAATGCCCCAGAGAGGATAAAAAGCTTCATTGTCCAATACTCTGGTAGGATTAACATCTTAGTTGTTTTCTTCTGAGGCAGGAGGGTGGAATACAGGGACAACCGAGCAGTAGAAGGTCATGAAGGGGACCAATAAACTGTTCAAAAAGGGCAGGGTAGGGTCACAAGGGATACATTTCATACACTTTAACATCTTGAATATTTTATTTCTCTCTCTCTCTCTCTCTCTTTTTTTTCAGTATTGAGGATTCAATCCAAGGGCACTCTATCACTGGCTACATCTGCAGTTCTTTTTATTTTTTATTTTGAGACATGGTCTCACTAAATTGCCCTGTCTGTCCTCCAACTGGCAATCCTACTGCTTCAGATCCCACATTGCTGGGATTACAGGTGTGTGCCATGGCACCTGGCTAACATCCTGGAAGTTTTCTTATTCAACATTCATCTTTCACCACTTCTCACATACTTGATTGACTGGAGGAAAAGCTTTATGATGTGCCAAGCATGGGGATGCTGTTTATAGCTATTAATTTGTGCAAGTATTGGAACAATCCATTTTACAGATGAGAAAACTGTGTCTCTGAGGGACCCCTTGACCATGCAACTGGTGCGGAGCAGCAGAGCATGATGGAAAAGATTTCAGCTGTGGTGGGTTCAATTCCTCGCTTACCAGTTAGGTGACTGTAGGAGAGTTACTCAGCCTCTTGTGGCTGTTTCTCCTCCTCTTAGGGGTGGGTTGAAGATTAAATGGGAAGATGCATATGAATGGATCAGTGCTCTGTAAACCTCAGCTCTGATCTTAATCATGGCAGGCAGAGGGAGGCCCTGAGTATACAAAGACAACAAGATATCCCTTCCAACACATACACACACACACACGCACACACACACACACATACACATGCAGAGAGAGAGAGAGAGAGAGAGAGAGAACAGGTTGTCCCTGATGAACCCAAACTGGGAGTCTGGCTATTTGTGGAACTGGAGTTGAGACTTTGAGATGTCTATCCTTGAGTGAATATGCACAGGAATTTTCGATCTTTGGCTAAAGAAGGAAGGGGTGTGGGGAGGGGCTTGGAGACAGACTGGAGAAAGGCAGGGGTGATAGAAGTTGCAGAACCTGGACTAGCGCTAGGCCCCTTTACCCATTGCCTTGGAGGAGAAAGGCGGTGGTTAGGAGCATCTTACTCCTACCCTTCTCCCTACTGCTGGCCCAGCACCCCCGAAACAGCAAGAGCAGTGTCCAGAGCCAAGATGCTTCCTTCCAGATGGCTGTCTGACCCTCCCAGCCCCCAGCTCCACCCTGGTGTGAAAGGACATGCTAGTTGGCACAATCAATAGCTCGTTCTTCGGCGGCAAAACAACCACCCCATTGATCATGGAGGCTGATTTTCTGCCAAGCACTTGGAATGCTTCAAGGCACATTCTGGTCAATCCCAGCTAGATTTTGGGCCAATAGGCCTGACTTGGTTCTTCCCTCCCAATTTATTTGGTTCTATAAATGTGAAGGGGATTGATTCCAAATCTGGGTACCCACATCTGGATGGGTTATCAGGTTGGACCAGCTGAAGGAATCCACTTAAAGAGTTTCCTTTATGGCTAAAAGGAATTTGAATTAAGAAGTTGAGACAGAGCTCACGTGGCTGGCCAGCCCCAGTGCAGCCTCCATATTTCCCAAACATGTCACTTCTTACTTTATGCCCAGAATTTGTAAAGCTGGCTTTTGTCTTCAGACATTTTGGGGGAGCTGCTTTTGTGTGTGTTCACCTCAGGGGATGGCTGTGGGGGGTGCTGACACTCCTCCTGATGAAAAGGCCCCTTGCTCCTGTCCCTGGAGACAGCACCTTTGTCCAGCTCTGGAAGGGATGTGTTTTCCATCCTTCTTGGTGTGAAGTGCTGGGGTTACTTTTGTGTCACTTTATAGACATTGATAAAGAAGATTAATGGAAAAACTCTCCTCCCAACCACCAGGAAATTATTTTTCCCTTCTTAGTTTGAAACCAAAGAGGAGCATGTGCTGAGTGGCCTGAAGAGGAGAGGAGGTTCCTGTTCTCTATGTTAGCTCAGATCCCCATGCTGTCCTTTTTCCTAGGTAGGACTTTTTTTTTTTTTTTTTAATCTGTAAGGGCCTCTCATTTGACGACCTAAAATAGATCAAACCTGTCAGCAACTGACCTCTGACCAGTGCCTATTCTGTGCAGGCCCTGGTTCAGTTGCTCTCTTGACCTAGCCCATCTGATTCATAGGACAACGCTGCAACAAAGATTCAACTTACCCCACTGAACAGAGAAGGCAATGGAGGCCCAGGACACACAGTAGCGAACCAGTGTAGCCGAAATTTAGATCCAGGCCTATCTGCTGTGGGTTCTTTCTACCGTGCCACATGATACCACTCCTGATAGAGTGCTCAGGAGGCCATAATGCTTAGCCTGCATGAGAGAGTGAAGGAAGGAAGGAGCCAGTGAATGAAGCCGCCTCAGGTTCAGGTGAGTTGGCTATCTCTTTACCACTCTTCCTTCTCCTGACGCCTTTTCCACACAGTGCCTCAGTTTCCTCACTGGCAGAACAGACATGAATATGCTGGCTCTGGCCTGTGACCTCAGTTGCTGGGTCATGAGGAACAAAGAGGGGGAATCAGCTAGGACAGTGAAACCACTCAGCTTGTGACTTCGTGAACAACACCGACATCTCTGAACCTATACAAAGGCCAGAGCAAACCCTTTAAATTGGCATTTTTGTAATGATTAAATGATGTGTATTTTCTGAAGTCCCTAATACCGAGAGGTATTTATTAACTGTTTTAGTTTTGGTTTATTTTAAAGTCTTTTATTCAGGGGAAAGAGTAGAGGGGGAAGAAACCAGAGTATGGACATTTTGCTTGACTGAGTATTTGTCTAGAAATTGGTCCACAACATTCGCGTGATTCTTAAAAAGGGTTCATGACCCCAAAACATTTAAGAACCACTATAGTTGGATTTGATTTTTGACCCATGGTTAAAAACCACTGAGCTAAGAATACATTAAGTGCCCACATGTTCCTGGAATCATGCCAGGGGCTATTCAAACAAACAGAATATGGGGAATCTGCCTTTTACAAGTTAAATTTTAAATATGGTCCAATTTGTAAGAGGTTGCCCTGGCAGAATTAGGTCATGTGACACGAGATAATTCAATGACTGAGTTAGGTATATATGTGGATAAATGATGTGGAAAGGACAAACTGTTAAAGATTCACTAACATTGTTAAAGCAATAGATATTCACTTTTAAATTTTATTTCAACCTTTTCCCTCAAGAGAAATAGCTAATAGTCAACTATTACTGGGAACTCACTCTGTACCAGGTGGAGGTTGTTTGTTGATCCTATTTAATACTTATGACACACTATGGGGAAGATATAGATATTATCTCTATTTGACTTATAAAGAAGCTCTGATTCAGAGAAGTTAGATGACTTGCTTAAGGTCACACAGCTAGTAAATGGCAATCTTCAAAATCATGAGTTGTCCTGGGATTGATCTTGGAAAGTGTCCTTATTGCTTTGGCATCTTCTTCAACCAGAAGAATCAGAGTATCAGTTAAGATGTTTGTGGCTATACGTGACAGCAATGCCTTACCTGAGCTGCATCTTAACAACAAGGAAGATTATTTTGTCATATTAGAGATATCAAAGGTGTCAGTGACTTCAAGTGGGACCTGGGAAGGACTCTGCTCCATTTCTCTGTGATTCTCTTGGTCCTGCACAACCCTTGGACTGGCATTAATTCAGGGTTGGGCAGAGTTTTCAGGCAGTT
Organism: Sciurus carolinensis; assembly: GCF_902686445.1. NCBI lineage: Eukaryota > Metazoa > Chordata > Mammalia > Rodentia > Sciuridae > Sciurus > Sciurus carolinensis. The sequence continues at coordinate 50,730,878 of NC_062229.1, read as the reverse complement.
TCTCTTGGTTAGATCCAGATTTAGTGATGTCTGGAGGAAGAGTTGGGAATGGACCCTTTTTGGGTCTTTTTCTCAGGAATAAGGAGATATTTCCAAGAGACTCAGGAAAATTCCCTTCCTGTCCCAAAGGCAAGGACATGGACATGACCATGCCTACACCAATAACTGCTAAGGGTCATGCCCTGTGGTTTGAAAGCATCCCTCCTGAAAGCATGTGGTGGAAACTTAATCCTCAATGCTACTGCCTTGGGAGGTGGAGCTTCATGAGAGGTGATTAGGCCACAAGGGTGGAGTGAATTGATTGATATTGTTATCACAAGAGTAGGTTCACTACAGTGGGAGTGAGTTAATTGTAACAAGAGGAATTCAGTATCCTTTTACTCTCTCTTTCTGCTTCCACCCCATGATGCTTTCCACCATGTTTCGATGCAGAAGAAATCCCTTGCCAGATGCTGATCCCTGAATCTTGGACTTCCCAGACTTCAGAATGGTGAGAAATAAACTTCTATTCATTATAAATGACCCAGTCGGTGGTATTCTGTTGCAGCAGCACAAAAGAGATTAAGACAGGCTTGGAATTACTCTGATGGGTTTACTAACCAAGTCAGGGTGGAAAGGATGTTGAAGGATCTTTGAAACGAGATTTTGGTGAGGGCCATGCTAGCTCTTTGTCTTTTCCTGAATTGTGCCTCAGTTCTTTCATTTGTATGACAACTATAGTAGCGTCTGCCTCAAGGCTGTCCTGAGGATTGGACAAGATATTTGTCTAGATGATATTCATTGTTCTTTTGGAAAAATGTTACCTCGAAGAACCTGGATAGTTTGGCAAAATGGTTGAAGGAGATGTCCAGTCCTCTTCTTGTGCAAAGATGAGCATGTGACCCTGGATAAGCCAGTTAGGTCCTTTTTATGGAAATTTGAATTTTCAGTGGGGAGTGGGAATCCTCAAACAAACCAATAACCCCAACAAAGCATGAAAAGGGCTGTATCTTTTTCCCCTGTTGAGGGAGGCCGACTGAAGACCACACCTTGGTCTCTTCTCTGAGCACTCCCCGAGCTGCCAGTGGGTTCTTCCAGTTTTGTGGGCTTCCCCTGTCCTTTTGACATAGATTGGACTCTCTAGAAACAGAGCCTGAGGTGGGGATTCTTGGCATATGGCTTATTGATGCCTTCCTAAGGAAGTGAGGGAAGCTGGACAGGGCAGGGGAATAGTTGAGGAAAGGTGTCTCAGCTGGAGTCTGGCCTCAGCCTAGAAGGCTCTGGGGTCTGAACTGCATCCCAGAGTAAGTTCTGCCTTCAGGCAAGGGGGTTGGCCTTTTTTTTTTTTTTTTGACTCCCTTATCAGTCCAATGGGAGGCAGAGGATAATCTCCCAAGGGAGGAGCTCCTTTTGGCAGAGGGAGAAGGGGCGAGGTAGGTAGTGGATGAATGTGCCAACGGTGAAGTGGATCTGTGTGGAACAATGATAGCATCGATTATAATTCCCTACATCTCCCTTTCCACTTAATGAGTCAGTGTTTTAGTTAGCTCTTTGGTTGCTGTCACTTAAAGGTCTGACCAGAACAATTTTAAGGGAGGGAAAGTTTATTAGAGGGCTCTCAGTTTCAGAGATCTCAGTTAGTAGACAGAAGGCTCTATTCCTCGGGTCTCAAGCTGAGGTAGAACATCATGGCAGAAGAGTGTGGCAGAGGGAAGCAGCTCACATGGTGGCCAGGAAGCAGAGAGAGAGACTCCATTCTGCAGATACAAAATATATACCCCATGGCCACACATGGCCAATGAATGACTTCCTCCAGTCACACCCCATCTGCCTCCAGTTACCACTCAGTTAATCCCATCAGGGATTAATTCACCGATTGGGTTAAGGCTATAACCCAATCATTTCTCCTTTAAACCTTTTTGCATTGTCTCACATGCGAACTTTTGGGGGACACTACATCTAAACCATAACTGCCAGAGTTAGTTCCTGTTGCTAGTGCCCTAGCTAATGTGTTTTGTAAAGTACTGGCAGTTATTACTATCATTAGTGATACTATTACTGATATTATCTTTTGCCACTACTCTTAAAATCTGCTCAGAAGGTACATGACTTCTAAAAGGTGAGGGATGGAGAACCTGCTATAAATCTTAGATCACCAGTTCAGTATCAGGCCACTTTATTATTATCATCATCATTATTATTTGCAGTTCTGAGAGTTGAACCCAGGGCTTTGAACATACTAAGCAAGCACTCCACACTGAGCTACATCTTCAGCCCTTTTTATTTTTTATTTTGAGATAGGGTCTCACTATGTTGTCCAGACTGGCCTAGAACTTGTCATCCTCCTGTTTTGGCCTCCCAAGTAGCTGGGATTACAGGTGTGAGCTACTGCATCCTGTGAGATCAAGTTTTGAAAGAGAAAAATTACAGAGGAAGTATAAAACCCTTAGCGTTTCTCAAAATTCAAATGATTTTTAATAAGAAAGGAAAATGGGAGTGAGAAAGGAAGCTGAGGAATCTTGGGCTCTGAAACAATCACTCTCAGGCCCCCACCCATAAATAATTTAATTAAATGATAAAATCTACTCTTTTAAGTGGAGTGTTGATCTGTTTGAATTCTCATAGGTATCCACCATGTTCCAGAAAGGACAGATTTATAAATATTCTTTTATTTGATGTATCAAGCCCATCATCTATTCTGCAAATATGTTTTTTGCGATTCCCAGAGTTTCTCTTACCAGCTATTGCTATTATTTCCGGTCTGTGTAAAGGCACTATCCTTTTACCCTTTTTTTTTTTTTTTTCAGTGCTGGGGATCAAACCCAGGGCCTTGTGCTTGCAAGGCAAGCACTTTACCAACTGAGCTATCTCCCCAGCCCGGCACTATCCTTTTTCATTAAAGAATACACTAGATGCCAGTCTCTCTGCTAAGCAAAACAAAGATGCCCAGTTGAATCACTGTGTTTCAGCTTTTGACAAACTTACAGAATAGAAAAGGAAATGTGAACATAAGTATGCATATATCAAAGAATAACACAGCACACGTACTACCTAAAAGTGGGGCACACGCAAAGCCTAGGACTGGGGACATAGCTCTGTGGCAGAGAGATTGCCTGGCATGTGCAAGGTCCTGGATTCAATCCCCAGTACTGCAAAAACCAACCAACTAACAAACCCAAAGCCTATAGGGCTCAGTGGAGGTTTAGAGGGTGTTATGGTTTGGATGTGAGGTGTCCCCCAAAAGCTCACGTGTGAGACAGTGCAAGAAGGTTCAGAGGAGAAATGATTGAGTTGTAAGAATCTTAACCCAATCAGTGATTTAATCCCCTGATAGGGATTAACTGAGTGCTAACTGAAGTGGTAGGGTATGGCTGGAGGAGGTGGGAATTGGGAAGTGGCTTTGGGTATATGTTGGTATCTGGCAAGTACAGTCGCTCTCTGCTTCCTGATCACCATGTGAGCTGCTTCCCTCCTCTATACTCTTCTGCCAAGATGTGTAACTTCACCTCAAGTCCCGAGGAATGGAGCCTGCTGTCTATGAACTGAGACCTCTGAAACTGTGTGAGCCCTTAAATAAACCTTTCCTCTTCTGCAGTTGTTCTATTCACGTCTTTTAGTCACAGCAGTGAAAAAGTTGACTAAAACAGAGGACTTCCTGAGAGGAGCTCAGTGAAGTCAGGAAGCAATGGTTGCATGGTACTGTGCTTTGACAGTGGATGGAGTTTAGACTTTCAGAGATGAGTCATTCGTGGTGGAGAGCACAGTGCGAGCTAAGCCATCAAAGCAGGGGATTGTGAATGTGTTTGGGAAACATCAAGTGACTCGGCTCAGGAAGTAGCCTTCTGAATGTAGATTGACAATCCTGAGATACCTAAAAGAGCGAAGTGCTCCTCTATTGTTGGTCCAACTGAGTCGCCTTGTCTCTGTGATGGAGGCAACAGCAGAGGACACAAGGGTATGAAATCTCAGAGCAGTGGGAAGGTAGATGAGTCTTTAGGGTCTTTCCTAATGTGATAATGAATTTGGTCTGTGGTGCAGGGGCAAAGTTGGGGGTGCTTTTAACAGGAAGTCATATGATGACAAAACTGAGAGCTAGGGAAGGAGGTAGGAATTAGAAACTAGCAAGCACAATCTGGTCCTGACAGACCCTCCCCTGGGCCATCTATGGGGTATCATAGCCCCAGGCATCAAGGTCTAGGACAGAAGAGTAGCTACATACTAATGAGAACTCTGTGGTATTGAGAACCACCTGAGCTATTCCTTCCTCAACTACCCCCAGTGAACCCAATCTTACCTGGATGGAGTATCCTGAGCTCTTTCTGTTTTCATTTGCTCCAACAGCAAACTTCACTATCAGAGAACTTGAGCAAGCTCTATCTATAGCCTCTCTGTATCTCAGTCTCTCACCTGTAACAGGATTTATAATGTGTCTACCTCATAGACCATTTTTGAGGCTGAAATGTGCTAATACATAGAAGATGCTTAGCATAGCACAAGCCCATCTACCTATTTCTCGATCAACTCCAAACTCAAGTGGGGGCAACTGCAAGCCAGATTGTCAAGAGCAGGGAGTCAGAGGGATGAGACCCATCTCCCAGGATGGAGTATCCTGGGAGTCGTTGCAAACTGCAAGGACCACAGGCGAGCTTGACACCTGGTGCTGGAGAGCAGTGTCCCTTTCCCCAACAGAGGTCTGAGGTCACACTTTTGACATCACATAGAAACTTCCATTTTGGATCCACAGATGCATTTAATACATGCACAGGGAAGGACAAAAATGTGTGTCTTGTCACTTCATAGGATTCTCAGAATCATCACATCCAAAGAGCTCTCATCTTAGCAGCATCAACCCTTCAACCATGTGAGAAAATGGGACTGTTTTTCTTGAAACACTTTTTGAGAGAGAGAGAGAGAGAGAGAGAGAGAGAGAGAGAGAGAGAGAGAGAGAGAGAGAGAAAGAGAGAGAAACTCCTTAGAGGAGAGATGATAAAACAATAAATGTGGAAGCATCTGAAGCAGAAAGGCTTTGGGCAGTAAAGGATTCAGGTTTCCACACAGTGTCCCTGGGGCTGCTGGGACCAGCAGAGAGGATATGAATGCCCTGTCAAAGGAGGTTTGTCTGAGCAACTACAGAGAGGAAAGTGCTGACATCACTAATGGAAAGTGAGAGAAAGCAAAAAGGGCACACCCAGTCATGCTTTAAGAAGACTGTCTTATTGACTGTGGCTGAAAGGATTGCTTGCAGCCCTGGAGCCTGGAATCAGAGGACTTCAGAAATGCATGAACTTTGTTTTCCTGGGGGCTGGACTCTGACCTACTTCTTCTGGTCCATTCTCCTCCTGAGATGTTTGCCTGCTTTTGAGCTGACATATTCCTTTCCAGAGCCCTCCAGGTAATGGTGCATACAGCACAAATGCTCACTAAATAAAAAGCATCTTCACTCTGCACATCTTCATTCAGGAATTGGTATTTGAACTTGATATCTCTCTTCTCTGGTACCACTCCATCTTCTCAAAGGAAAGGCCTTTAAGGAGGTCATACCTTTAGGTATGCTATTATATTTTGGATATGAGGTGTCCCTCCAAAGCTCCTGTGTTAATGCAAGAATATTCAGAGATGCAATGATTAGATTATTAGAGCTGTAACCAAATTTGCCCATCTTAATTTGAATTGACTAACTGGGGGTAATTGTAGGTAGGCGGTACAGAGTTGAAGGAGGTGGGCCACTGGGGGTGTGCTCTGGAAGGGTGCATCTTCTCTGTGGCCTCTTCCCTCTGCTTCCTGGTTGCCATGAGTGGCTGCCATAAACTCCTCCGCCACATCCTTCCACCACAATGTTTCGCCTCATCTTGGGCCCAAAGCAGTGGAGTTTGCTGACCATGGACTGAACCTCTGAAACTGTGAGCCCAAAATAAACTTTTCCTCCTCTAAGTTGTTCTTCTTGGGTATTTTGGTTTCAGCAATGCAAAGCTGACAAGTACATCTGCAAAGTCTTGCTTTAAGCCAGTTGTCTTTAGCATAGTTGTCCCCTTTTCTCACTCTAACAGGTGTCCTTAGTTTGGGTTCTCTCTGAAGGAGACACAGAGATAAGGATTCAAGTACAAGCTGTTTATTTGGGAAGTGCAGGGAACACACTGCTAGAAGACTAGAGGAGTAAGAGAGGAGAAGAACACAGTTAATAAAGAGTATTGCTATTCAGCCACCCATAGAGTGGACAGCTGGAGTTAATCTAGGAGGATACTCTGGGAAATGATACAAAATGTGTGTCTCCAAATGGTCTCATAGAGGGCAGGACAAGGGAACTGGAGTGTTTGTACACCAACTCATGAATCAAAGAGCTATTCTTAAGGGCTATTAATTCCCTACTACTTCTGGTCCACTCCATAGGCAAAATGGCTTTTTGTGGTTCTGAGAGGGAAAAAAAAAAATCCCTCAGGCACAGAAAATCAGATTCCACACTGGAAAGTCAGCTCTGGTAAGTCTGAAGAATACGAGTGGGTGCTGATGGCATCTGTGGCATTGCCACACCCATTACTACCCTGCCCTCCATTATTTAGTAGGCATTATGACACCTCCAAGCTCACCAGTAACTTCCTGTTCCTCAAATTCAATAAATGTTCTCTTCAAATTTCTCTGTGGCTTCTGTCTTCATTTATTTTCTGTTGCTATAATAGAATACCTGTGGCTAGATTCTTTGTGAAGAAAAGAGGTTCATTTTGGATCATAGATCTAAAGGTCAGTCCCCCAAGAGTGAGAATGCACTCGTGAGAAAGGCATAAATCCATTCATGAGGGCTTCTCCCTCATGACACAAGTACCCCCACTAGGCTTCATCTCCCAACACCACCATGATGGCAATCAAATTTCAACATGAGCTTCAGAGGGGATAAACCATATTCAAACCATACAGCTTTCCTGGTTCTTTTAATTGCTGTTCAACCTCTCCCTCTTAACTCTGCTTTCCTGATACTGTTTTGTTTTTCCTTAATTCCTCAATGTTCCTATTGTCTTTGACTAATTGTGTACAGTTTTCAAAGACTCCCTTCTCTTCAGAAGGTAACTTCAACAGTTACCTCCATTTAGATGACTCCAAATTAATAATATTCTCTTAAATTCACAAATGATTTTGATCTATACAAAGGGTCTTTCTCATTGGAGTTTTTTACCCTGAGTCTGGTGCTCTTTCTGCTACAGTTGGCCAGTCATGGTTTCTCTCTGGGAACCTGTTTCCACATTCTGATTGCCTGCTCAGTCGATATCTCTTGATATATTCTTCCATGGTCTCAGTGTGCTCAAAGCTTTTGTTGAGTTTTACTTTGAGGTTGAGCTATGCCAAATCCTCAACTCTAGAAGTTTCTTTACCACAGAGAAGTCCTGTGCCTCCCACCTCCTGTGTAGGCTTGTTCAGTAGTGTCAGCCTGAGCAGCTTGCCCTCCCCTCTCTACCTAGTCCTACTGTTACCACTGCATTTGCAAGTGACATGAGACCCAGTTGACCACTGTTAGAGAAAATGATCAAATCAATGCAAAACTTGCAGGGAAGGCAGAGTCTACTGGGCTTCCAGGACTACTGGGACCAAGTTCTCCAAGGTCACCAGCATCCTTGCTTTTTCTCTAATCTCTGCTGCCTTTTCTCAGCCTGGTCTGCTCTTAGAGAAGGACCCATGACCATCTACAGCTTCTTCCCATATCTCATGAAGTAGGACTGGATCCTTTCTCTTAGTTCCAGTTTTTAAAAAACTAAATTCTACTTGTTTAGAATTGGATTCTATCCTCACTCCAGTGGCTGAGGCACAGGGCACTTAACATTTGCAGTCTCATCTAGAAATGAATCTCAAATGCTTAAAATGGGGAGGGGACAATTTCCCAAAGGAAGTGGGATATGTTTCCAGAAGAATAAGTGAGGAGTGCTGGTGATTCAAATAATTGCCGTGCTTTTTACCTCCTTCTGAGATCCCAGTTCCTGTACACAGCCTTTTCTGGTAGTCTAGCCCCTTATGTTCTTTTCTCCTTCTCAATGATGGTCAAATTTTTCAAATGTGCTGCTTACCTGTCGTTTAGTCTCATGCTGCCTTACCTTGTCTGTTCTGTTATTTAAAGTAATTGCTACCTTAATATTTTATTTAACTATTCACCTATTTAGATTATTCTCTCCTTAGCTTGGCCGTTCTTGGAATGTAGGGCTGTCTTCGATTACTTTTTTATCCTGTGAGACACCCAAACATGAGATGTTGCCCAGACTGGGCTCAAAAACAGTTTGTCTGTTTGATTTGGTTCCCGCTGGTCTGTCCTCTGTGTTGAACACATCAACCTGGGAGGTCCTTGTGGAGAAAACATTGTGTTCTGAGAGTCAGGGGACCTGGCTTCTGATTCTCACATGAGCTGTAAGATGCTGGCCAAATAACAACTCTGTTTCATAGATTTTCCATCTGTGAAATGATGTCAATAAAATGTGCCCTAACTCTTAGGGTTGTTGTGAGAACACACTGGGAACCTTAAAAAACGTGTGGTATTAATATAAGTTACTTTTGTTTACACTGATATTTCAAAGAGAAAACTCAGATGTTACTAATAAGGTATATTTTTCAGGTACAATTCTTGCTACCAAGTTTGCATTTACACAATCGTTTCCTTCCCTAGGTAAACCTTTCAATTTGCTAGAAACATGAACCAGTGATTAAGTCAGTCATTTAATTAACTTATAAAAGCTTTGTGTAACTTTAAAGAAAATCTAATAGTAAACTTTGGTTTCCAAATTTTCTATTAGGAAAACTCATTTCTTTGGTCCCATTTGGCATCAAAGTGCCAAACTGGCAAGTTAAGACTTTCCTGTGAGTATGTGTGTGTGTGTGTGTGTGTGTGTGTGTGTGTGTGTGTGTGTGTCTTATTTTATACTTTGCTAACTGTTTAAATAACTTTTTGTAATGATATAAATCATTCTCTTTAAACATCAATCTTTCTTTCCCTTATAGCTGAAGAATCCAGACTGTAGTTCTTTTCTCTTAAACTAGTTGCAGACAATTCAAATTTATTCATTATTTTGTGGATACCAGATAGACATAAAAGGTACTGGGTTGATGGAGTCAACAGAAATCAAGCAGGTCAAAGGGGTCTTAAGGAGTACCCAGTCAGATGGTAAACAACCCTTTATAATTATCCACAATTCTTCTTATAGCAATTCTTAAACAGTGAACTTCTCAGACAAAATAGTGTATGAATCGGGGTGAGCTAAATGCCATAACAAACAGCCCCAATTTTTTTTTTTTTTGTGGTACTGGGGATTGAACTCAGGGCCTTGTGCTTGTGAGGCAAGCACTCTACCAACTGAGCTATCTCCCCAGCCCCAGCCCCAATTTTTTAAAAAAAATTATTACTAGTTGTTGATGAACCTTTATTTATTTTTATGTGGTGCTGAGGATCGAACCCAGTGCCTCACACAAGCAAGCGCTCTACCACTGAGCCACAACCCCAGTTCCCCCCAAATTTTAATATCTGAACATTGTAAAATTTTATTTCTCACTTTCATGAAGTGTAATGTGTATGTGTGGCTGTCTTCCAAGTGGTGACACAAAGACCCAGGTTCATTCAATCCTATGATGTCACCATCTTTGACTCATGGCCTCCAAGGTCACTAGGAAAGGGAATGATAGCGCAGACAAGGCACACTGGATTACCACCTGAACCTGGTAATGGTTCACAAATGACCTCTGCTCATTTCCTTTGGTCACATTGGTCCATCTAGTCACATGGACCAGCTTAGATACTGGGAGGCTGCTTTCCCAGCCTCCAGTATACTGGTCAAAAGGGATACTTATCTTAGGTAGACCACTAGCTGGCTCTGCCCCAAGTTGTACTATTTTTTACAGGTGACAAAATCGAGGGAGTTAAGGAACTTCCCTAAGGTCCCACAGTCAATGTGTCCGTCCAGAAGCCAGATTTAAACCCTTTTGTTTGATCCATAGCTCACATCCTCACCACTCTGTACCCTAACTTCCTTGCCATGACCATGTGGCAGGCTCCGGGTCAGGGTTGGCCTTAAGTACATGATCTGCCCATTAAATGCCTTTTTCTTGCTTCTGGAAAAGTCTGGAAAGCTGGTCCTGCTGCTGCCTTAACTTCCTAGGCCTGATTTTCTTCACAGCTCTTGGCTGTGACTTGAGGTCTTGCTAGTTTGCCACATCTCTCTCCTTCTCCAGATGCATTCATAGCACTGGATAAAATTTCCATTTTGGGGGCATGGAAAATAAAGAAGTGGGATCAGAGTTTTCACAACTGCTATTTGAAGAGGATGGCAGGAATTTGCATATATAACTTCAGGCATCTTTGGTTATAAATAGTTATATTATTTTCATTTCCCTCAGATTAGTAAATGGTCAGTGTAAAAAGACAGACAGGGCTGTAAGCATTTTTGACTCCATGAGACTATTTGGGGTTGAATCATGGAATCAATTCATTTTGTGAGCACAAATATGTTCATGAGGCTCCTCAGATTAAGTAACTTAAATAGCCATATATTATGCCCCAGATCAATGGACCAGGAATTCAGATTGGGCACAGCAGGGGATAGTTTTTGTTGTTTCCCAGTTTCTGGGGCCTCATTAGAAGCCTCAGTAGTGGAGGGGTGGGATCATCTGAATGTTTATTCATTCACAAGTCTGGTGGTTTGTTATGGCTATTGGTTGGGAGGCCTCAGTTTCTCCATATAGACCTCTCTGTGTCATCTTGTTTATGGGACAGTTGGGTCTTCTTACAAGTATGATGGTCTGCTATTATATATAATTAGAATGCACCAATAAAAGAATATAATCTTGACTTCAGTTCTGCAAAGTAGGGTCACGTTATCTCCTTTATAGATAAGGAAACTGAGGCCCAGAGAAGTTAACTGAATTATTAAAAGACACAGAGCTAGCAAATGGTAAAGTCTAATTGCAAGACCAAGCCTGGCTGACTTCAAATCCCATACGCTTTCCCACAGATCCTATATGATTCCCGATAGGGATGACTCATTCCTTTAATGAAAGGAAAGCTTGGCAGAAGAAGACTGGAATGGTGGAGACAGGGTAAAGGGAAGTTCAGACACTTTGAATTAATGGTAATTTCCATGAAGGTGCTTGTTCTAATAATTTCCACCTTCCAGAATCCACACATCCTTGGAGCCCGTCAAGTCAAGCGGATGTAATTTAAAACTTTCTCTGGTTTCCAAACAGCTGTAATACATTTACTTTGATTCTCCAGCATGTATAAAATATTACTCAAAGACCACAGGATTGCATAAAGTTAAGGGACAATGAAATCCACCGTCCTTCAAGTGGGCCCAAGGAGAAACTCTGGCAAGACTTCACTAGAATGACCGAAGAGTTCATTATCAAAATCAAGACGTTTTTGAGAGTGAAAAAGGTGCTATTGATAATTATGCTGGAGGAGGGGTATACAGGGACTGTTCCATGTTTGGAGCTGGAGGATTGTTATATGGGTGTGGACCCTTGCAAAAATCATTATGTTGTAATTTTAAAAGGTAGATACTTTACTGATGAATGTTATCCCTCAATTACAATCAACCTGAGCACAAAATAATGATAATTATGCCAGGACAACAGGCATAAACAAGTTCTATCTCAGGCAAATTGGTACATACAGTCACTCTGGTCATGACCAGTTCCCAAGCTGACTTCTGGGCAAGAAGGTGTTTCTGCTCAGAAATGATTGATTTTCAAAGTCAGGATTCCATAAATAAAAATTGCATCTTTAGGCCCTCTTCTATAGTACTCACACTCACATGATGCACCTAGAATCATGGTCACCCTCACGAACTTCCATCTACACACTCACATTCACACCATCTAAATTCACACACACACACACACACACACGTGTTTTCACATACTCAATTTACATCGTCAAGCTCACATTCACACAGTATACCCCCACATGCACACTGATCCACTCAATCATAATCACACTCACAAACACACATCCACTCACACAATGCATATTTACACACTCATATTCTCAATCACACACCTCCATTCACACTCACATGATGTACTCCTACATTCACATGCATACTTACACTCAAGTCCACCTATATTTGCACTCAATGAACACATACACACTCCCATTCGCATCTGTGCTCACTCTCACACATATTCACACAGTCACTGTACACACAAACACATTCAGACAGACACACACTCATACACACTCTTTTTTTAGTTCTCTTGGGAAGACTCAGAACCAGAATGGGACCTATGAGAACTTTGTTCTCAGTCTTTCTGCATGGCTAGCTGTGTAGGGATCCTGTCTTGTTGCATTATTTTCTCTTATACTGTGTGTGTGTGTGTGTGTGTGTGTGTGTGTGTTTATTCAACAGAACCTCAGGACTTTTTGTCCCAAAAGAAAAATGTTCAAATCATAGCACATATATTTATATTGCACATCAAATCTGCATAAACAACAATAGATATTTTTGCTAAGTCTCATAACACTGAAAACAAACAAAAAAATAAACCTATAACCAATCCACAACTACGGGGTTCATAATTGTATACTTTGTGTTTTAAACAGGGCTCTGAAGTTGGTGGATCTTGTGGGGGCGCTGAGGGGAGAGGGCTGGGATTTGAACCCAGGGGTGCTCTACCCCTGAACTATAGCCCCATTCCCTTCTTATTTTTTGTTTTGGGTCAGGATCTTGCTAAGTTGCCCAGACTGCCCTCACGCTTGTGATCCTCCTGCCCCAGTCTCCTCAGTTGCTGGGATTACAGGCATGTGCAACTGCACCCAGCTTCCTTGGTAGTTTTGATATTGACTGTTTTACAATCCTCAAGCTCCAGGAAGCTGGGCCTTAGAGACATGGGTGTGTTTGGACCTTTTGTGTCACTGCTGGCGTCACAGTGGCAACTGCCCTGCTGGAGGAAGGGGCAGCGGGGGTTGTGCATTGGGAGTGGAGGTGATGGGAGGGGCCTGGGGGAGGTGGAGTCTGACCGTGGTCGGCCTGATGACGTGGCAGAATGGTGCAGAGGTGGTGATGGTGGACGCTGATGTTGGCTGAAGGTTATGGAAAACAGCAATCCCCAGGGAGAAAAGGAGGACAAGGGGTCCCAGGGAGAGAAGGAAAACAATGGGCTCTGGACTTTCCCAATTTCCCCATTCTACACCTTTTCCCTGACTGCCCAACCCACACATTCTGCTGTGATGATCTCACCCAACCCTGGAAAACTCAGACCCTTATTGTAACCAGTTGCCATTTTCTCTTGAAAACGTGCCTCTCCGCTGCTTAATAAAACATCGCCGATTCGTTGAGGTCTGACTCTGTTTCTTTTACTTTCTCTTTCATGTGCTTTCTTTGGCCACGGTTGTTAGGGGTGGTGAGGTCCAATCAACTTTATTTCCCTCCTAGGAGATCCCTGCGATTCTTGTATAAATTGTGCACATTTTCCTTGGACTTTTACAAACCACAAAAGGAACAGTCTCCCTGACCAAATAAAAACTACAACCCAGCTTATATTCTCACAGCGAGGAGTGGCCCTAAACAGTGACTTGACAACTTCTTTTGCTAAGGAAGAGGGAGGGGTGGAAATCCTGGTGGGCTATCCTACTACCCAGTTTTTAATTAACCACAATAAATTGTGTATAGTTTCAATTATGAGTTTGAACATCCCTTGTCAAATCTGTACTTGTCCTAATGAAGTCCCTAGTAAGTAAATCTCCCCAGGTATTACAGAAAAGAATGGACCTGATGGATAACTATGTAGTAAGGAGTCTGGTGACTGGGTGGCAAGAAGTCTTTCTTTCAACCTCCTCTTGTACCCCCAGATTAACCCTAAATACGGGCCACCGTTCCTATAGCTTGACTCTGACTCCATTTATTGATCGCTTACTATGAGCCAGGCATCATGCTAGGTGCTTCACATAAATTATCTCAATGTAATTTTTAACAATAATGGCGAGAGGAAGGCAGTATTATCCCCATTGCAAAGCCTCTTAGACTGAAGCTCAGAGAGAGAAAGTAACTTGCCTAGGATCACACAGTTTATAAGTGGGAAAGGCTGAACACAAAGTACTGTACCTCATCTCATTGGTACAGTTCTCTTGTTCTCAGCAAGAAACACTGAACAAGGACATTTTCGGCCTCGCCATGGTAGATTTTATCTGTCCCAAAGCCCAGCATATCAGCAGGGGCTCCCTGTAAAAGACAAAAGACAGAAAGACAAGAAGCTACCACTGTTAATGGGAGTTTTTAATGTCTTGTTAATGCCAACACTGAATTTCTGATCACATATACTCCCAAAAGAATATTTCTGTGACAGAAATCAAGCCATTTAGCAATCGCTCCCAGTAAAAAGATCTTTTTTTCCTTTTGATCCAGAAGTGTCCCTTCAGAATAATACTGGGGGAGGACTGGTTAAGAAGGGTCTATGTTTTTCTATGCATTTCTATTTTAAGACAATAAAAGAGCTTTCCATTTGCAACATGTTTTGTTAGAAGAACTCCCTTCTCAGAAGGAAGCCACAGGTCCTCCTCAGGGGGCTGTGAAAAGCAGGTGTCTGTCAAGCCTGATGGTTTGAAGCAAGGTCATGGTGGGTGGAGCAGGTTGAGACAGACGATGGGACAGTTTTAGAAAGCCAGGACTCAGGGGGCTTTCCCCCACTTGTCCCACTTCAAGAGAGGGGAACAGGAGAGGCCATGGCACCTTTGAAGTGTCTAGTGTTAGGCTAACTCCAAAGTAAACCTGAGGACATTTGCAAATGAGGATGGGAACCGTGGGTGAGGGAAGCCGTAAAAGAAAATGGCTCTTGCAGATGCAGTGATCTGAGGGCCATGCTGAAAGGAACAATCATGCAGCAGACCAAGGAGTTGCCTCCAAACGCCCTCATGTGCCTTTTGGTCCCAGGGGCAAGTGGTAGTTATTACTACCCTCCAGGCAAATGCTGGGAGGCTGCAACGGTCCTGGCAGGGCTAGACAAACGCCTGCTCCCGGCCTGCCCTGGCAGCAGCGGTAGCGGATGGTTTATGAGGGGGAACACGGAGAGGAGAGGCACAGGGAGGGATTGGCTCTGAACCCCAGAGCCTCTGAGAGCAGATGGACCACGAGGGACCCAGAGCTCCAAGGCCTGCTGCTGGGCTTCCTTGAGTCTCTCTGGCCTGTGAGCACTTGGCACCTCTTTGTCCCTCCCCAAGGAGAGGGAAGATGGTCAGAACAGAGTTCCAGGGACCTGCTCAAGAAAGCCCTGTGGGCCCTAGGAGAATTGGGAAGGACTCAGGGAGCCAGAGAGGAGGAAGGGGCTGTTTCCTTAGTAATTCTTCTGTTGTGGCAACAGTAGACCGGCTCCCTGCCTTTAGGGTTCCCTGTAGAGCTGTGGTAAGCCTTTCCCAGTGTGCCAGCGGAAAGCTATGCTAATGATTTCTCTTTGCCAAAAATTTCCCCACGGGTCTCTCTTGAGCAGGCTAGGAAAGGGCAAGTTGGGCCCAAACTGATAATAGACAGCATGGGCACCAGAATGCAGGTGAACAAAAATACGGGAGAAGACCTGGAGTGATTTCAAAACACACACATGCGTGTGAACACACACACACACACACACACACACACACACACCCTTTTAATACTTTACTACACTTTATGGCAGAAAAATACTCAACCCTGCTGGATTTCATCCATATATCAGTGTCCCGACCCGCGGGACATCAACGCGGAACGGCAAACCTAAGAGAGAAGGAATGAAGGGACAAGAGACGCAGGGAGAGGCAGCAAGACAGGAATTCTGATCAAGCTGCAAATTTTTATTGTTCACACAGGGGTATTTATATGCTCAGGGAATGAGGGGTATGACGAGGTGCAGCCTGGTTGGCTGTGTTCTTCTATTGGGCTCCTGATAGGCTGCAAGTTCGCGCCGGCGGGAAGGTGAGGTTCGCAACGGCGGGAAGGTGAAGTCCCGGAAGAGAAGCAGGGACGGCACCATAGGCGCCACACTGTCAGAATTATCAGCCAGGAGGGGGGAGGGGCGCTGCTGCTTATTGTAAAGGTCAGAATGTTCTCAGAATGAGAACTTCTTGGTCCCTGACATATCAGTCCTAGAATTATTCTGTCAATTATGGATTCATTCAGTAATTATTGATGGAGTACTTCCTACGTGTTGAGAACTTACTTGATGCTAGGGATAGTATTAATCATAAAACCAATATTTATTGGGTACATTGTTATTCTCATTTCACAGACAGGGAAACTGAGGAACAGAGAGGTGTTATGACAGTGAATGTGGTAGATCTGGTCCCTGTTCTGGTAAGGGAGATGCACATGAGGCAAATGATTCCACACTCCTACCTTGCCTCCTTCTTGCAGCACTGAGAATTGAACCCAGGGCATCGCATGTGCTAGACAAGCACTCTACCACTGAGCTACACCCCCAACCCTGTTTGCACAATTCTTTAATTATAATCATGATGCATATTATAAAGGAGATGGGAGTGAGTTTGCCATAGTCTGGGGAAAAGATGTGAAAAGAGGCTGGGATTGGCAAGAGCAACCCCAAGCAACACTTTTAATGATTTCTGCTTTGAAGAATCTAAGACAAAGCTAGGACTGCATGAGGCAAGAGAGGCCCCAAAGGCTTGAAGTTTAGGGACCACTCGTGGATACCCTAGGTGCTTTTCTTCCTCTTGTCCTGGTCTTGCCCAAAGGAGATAGGATGCTACATGTCCACTTGGCTGTATTGAAGAGTAGCAGAGCCTATGTTGGCAGTGTAGTAGGCTCTCCAAGCCCTCTTAAGACGTCTCCCACTTGAGACTTGAGATTGGCAGGACTGCATGTGGGAGGAAGGATCACATCTCAAAATAGGAACCCAGAAAGAGAGCAGGAGTTTCCTACTTCGACTTTCCTGTTCTGCCTGAGCTCCCAGCCTGCCCAGATTCAGGAAGTTTTCCCCACTGTTTTTCCCACATGCTAATCTTCTCAGGAAATGCCCTCACACCCAGAAGTGTGTTTTACTAAATTCTCTAGGTATTCCTCAATTTAGTCAAGTTGGCACCCCAAATTAACCATCATAGGGGGATGGTGAGTAAGAAAAGAGAGGCTTCTGGTCTAATGGTCTTTATGAAGAAGAGGTTTGTTGGGTTGGAATGGGTGTCCAAGGACATGAGCAAGTGGTTTCTGAGGCAGTGATTTTATTGGTGGTGACAAAGGAGCATGACAGCAGGAGAGGGTGACCAGGGCACATTAGAGGACAAGAGAAATGAAATCAATGAGCAGAGGCACTAAGTATTGGACAAGTTATTTGCAAGAAGGATTACAAAGCCAGGGTGCAGGGAAAGATACACCTGTGCCAGAAACTGCTTTGATTTAAGGGATCACTTAGAGGTTGTTAGGTAACAGGGAGCAGAGAGGGGCTGGAGTGGTCAAATTTAGAGGCATGAACTTCAAAGCAGCCGGAGCTTTTGAAGGATGAAAAATGACTTGGAAGTGGTAATGGGGAGCAGGGTGTCCAGCTGAGGGGTGGTGCTGCTTCAGGGAAGATCGAGGGTCCAGAGTTAGGACAAGAGGGTGAGCAAAAGCTCAGAGAAGATGTCAGGATTCCAGAAACTGTTGGTGAGGGCAGAATGTGAGCTCTCTGGGGCCTGGAGGGATGGATTGAGGACAGAGAGGGGAGAAGTTTAGTTGGTGCAGGCACAGAGCGGAACAGGGAGGGTGGTCTGGGGTGATAGTTGACCTGAGAGACGAATTCTTTTGATGGTCTGTGAAATGGAAGCAAAAATGTTTTGGGGGGTAAGGTTGGGGAAAAGTGTTAATAGCACAGCCAGTAATAATTGAATTTTTGAAATGATTTCTACTTATAATCCTTTGATTACAGATGCTGTTAGAAAATGGTGTCTCAAACTCACCCTGAGTTATAGCTTTCCTTCCTTCCTTCCTTTCTTCTTTCCTTCCTTCCTTCCTTCCTTCCATGTTCCTTCTTTCCTCTTCTTTCTTTCTTTCTTTCTTTCTGTACTGGGGGTTGAACCCTGGGGCACTTAACCACTGAACCACATCCCCAGCCCTTTTTTATATTTTATTTAGAGACAGGGTCTCACTGAGTTGCTTAGGGCCTTCCTAAGTTGCTGAGGCTGGCTTTGAACTCATGATCCTCCTGCCTCAGCCTCCTGAACTTCTGGGATTACAGGTGTGTGTCATCACGCCCAGCTTATAGCTTTCTTGAAATTATTCAACTGTGCCCTTTTTGTGGACTTCGCCCAAATGTCATTTGGTGCCTTGGCCTTTTCCTTTCTGATGTCTCACCATCAGGATAAGTAGAATGAGCACCAAGTGCTAGATTTGCAGCGCTGTGCTGCTGCCTCATCCAGAGCACGATTGCCTCTCCACATCCGCTAGAGACTTCAGTCTGGGTCTTCAGGTTGTGTTACTAATCAGAAGTAGAGTTGGAGTTCCCAAGGAAGAGCTGGTGGAAATCCCTCTGGTCAGAGGAGTCACAGCCAAGTCCCTCCACCATTCCCCCTACCTACATTCATTTTTCAAAACATTTTTCCTTAACAAAAAGAAGAGAAAACCTGGGAGGAATTTTACATTCTGGATCCCAAGCAAAATTTTATTAATTTTGTCTTTTGTTTCTAGACTTGGTATATTTATCTTGGAGGTAGGGAGTTTAAGGTAGCAGTAGAAGGATCTGTGTTGCAAGTCTGATGGGAAGAGACCAAAATGAGATTTTCTAGGGCAGCTAAAGTATGCTAAGACAGACAGCTGTGTGTGGGGCTAGGAATCCTTTCCAGCTTACTAACATAAGATAATGCATTGGGAGCTGCACAATGTAGCTCAGTGGTACAGTGCTTGCCTAGTTTGATCCCCAGTACTGAAAAAAATGCATTGGGAGGAAAACAAGCAATTCATAAAACCCTAGGTAACGATAAATATGCAAGAACCCAACAAACTAGACCCAGAAGGACCCAGACCCAGAGTCTCTACCAACAATTATTTATAAAGTGTCCTTAGGAAGGAGAATGCAGAGATGAATGCATGTTCCTTGTCCCTTCAGTCTTGGAGGGACACAGTTCCAGAATCCATTGGTTGTTAAAATGCCATCAGTCAGTGACCCCAATGAATAGTTACACCTAACATTTAGGACCTGTGTATACGTGCTAGAGGCGAAGCTGGCCAAATTCATGACTCAGGTAGCCCGAGCCCTTGGTTTAATCATGCTTGGTTTTCAGGGTGAAAATGTAAATTTATTTGCTAGAATAAGATCAAATATTTCCAGGTCTGATATTCTGCAATTTCCACAGCAAACTTTAAGTTTATGTGTGTGCAGGAGAGAAGATATGAGTGGAAGGAAACTCATTCTAATAATTTCTTAATTTTCTATAGCAACTTGCTAGTTACAATGGTCTTTCATCCAGCTTATCCACTGGATTCTCACTGCAGTCCTAAGAAGTGATTTCATATCCTCTTTATGAATGAGAAGCTGAGATGCTGGGAGTAAATCTCTGCAGATTCAGGGCAAGGCCCGAGATCTTCAGGCTCACTGACTTCCTCCCTATTAATAAAATGAAAAGTCAAGTAGAATGAATTCTTTAAAGACAGAAACCAAACCAAGTGCCTGGGGTAGCTCCACAAGAGGATGTTATACAAACCAGTGAATTTTAACCTCAGTTGTTTTATACAAGTGTCATTGCCAGTAGTTGGAGATTCTCACGTGTTGCTAGGAAGCAGGTAAACAACAGACTGTGGATCTGAGCTGAATGTTTACTGGATCCAAGAATATGCTTCATTTTCCAGATCGTTCTAAGGAGGGGTTAATTACTAAATGCCCTATGGAACCAACTGACATCAGCTGAAATGGCTATTAAATCACTTGGCTGTTTTGCCAACTGTGTCCGGATCACCTCTTCAGATGAACCGTGCAACTCTCTGCAGAGAGTCCTCAGGATTGTCTGCGATTCTCAGGATGAGAATGTAACCTGTCAGCACCTTCCTGCAGCATGCCCATTGCCAAGGGCATATCTCTGAGTGCTCTCAGCTGTCTGTTTGGCTTCCTCAGACAGTTCAACTGCTTGGCTACATAGTCCTTGCCATCGGCCATCCTAGGAACTGACCCATCATGAACAAAGGTAAGTCT
Organism: Sciurus carolinensis; assembly: GCF_902686445.1. Classification (NCBI taxonomy): domain Eukaryota; kingdom Metazoa; phylum Chordata; class Mammalia; order Rodentia; family Sciuridae; genus Sciurus; species Sciurus carolinensis. The sequence goes on along the minus strand of NC_062229.1, from coordinate 50,710,802 downwards.
TGCTATGGGTTGGAAGTAATTTAAATTAAAAGCTGCCCTGTGGGGAAAACCCTATGCTTCCTCCCTGAAAAAAAGGCATCTTTTCAATTTGTGACCTCATTCTCAGGAATGACCTTACTCTTATCTTGATTCTCTTTGTTCCTCAGAGCCTGAGGGATTGGCGCAGCACCATATCTTTCTTCCAGGGGTAGAAAGCAGGGGAGCACTATGCAGATGGCCCAGACAGATGGGTGGGACTTGGAGGAGCTGGAGATTTGGACCTGAGGCTGGGGCTTATGGCGGGGCCTCATGGATGGAGGAAGGTCGGCAGAGGCAAGGGTGGTACTCAAATGCTGGGCTCACACCAATACTAGGCAGGGAGAGATAGGACTCTGCTGCAGTTCACTTGGCAGTCCTCAGACTCACTGCTGACACCCTAGTTCCCATGGTGTCAAGATGGGTGGGCCTTGGCTGCAGAGGAGAGCTGACCTGAATTCCAGTAGCTTAGTGGAATCTCCATCTCCATCTCTATCTGGGTAAAGGCAGGGGCTGAGAAATTGAGAAGGATAAAAGAGCTACCTTACTTCTCTAGGCATGCACAACATCATTGGAACAGCAGGATCTGCCCAGCCCAACTTTCCCAAAGACTACAGGGTGAAGTTGTCCCAGTGGGGACAATATAGGACCATGATGCAGGAGTGGGGAAGGAGGTCCCTTTGGTGATGCACATGGGGTGGAGAATTGAGGTTAGACAGGAACAACAGGTGCCAGTTATACCCACTGGCAGTCATCAACTCTAGGGCAAGAAAAATGTAACATAGAGCTGCATAAATAGAGTGCCCAGAGGGGGCAGATAGCAATGAAGTCTCCTGGGATACATGGAGAAACGTGGTACCTGAATTTCCATGTCAATCTGTTCAACATGGGAAGGGTTTCAGAAGGTCAACATCCAGGTTCTAGCTACATTGGGCCACCTAGAAGCTTCTTCTCTCATCAGCAGCTCACAGCTCTCTGCTCTCCCTCTCCACTCTGATCAGGCTGGTCGGTGACCACACAGCACCTTGAACTTCCACCTGCAGACCTGCTTCTACCTCCACCTGCTGCAGCCTCCCTTTTCCTTACTCCACGTCCATGTCCGTGTCCATGTCCATCTCCAGTGTGACCGATTCTACAAGGCGCAGCTCAGGCCCCCATCTCCTCTTAGAATCTTTCTTTCTTGGTTTCATATCTGTAACTTATGGGTAAAGGTTCTTATGTATGTTACAGTGTTCTTCGGAGGGAAAATTGTATGAAAATGCTCATTACATACTAAAGGGTTTTAAAAATATGGGAAATTCATTATAATCACAACTAGAATATGTCTGGTTTATATTATAGTAAAGAGTCCATATCACATATTTTGTAACAGTGTTTAACTTACACTAGCATTATCTTCTCAATCAGATGGCAAACTCACTGAGGGCAGGACTCTGTTCTGTTAGTAAGTGGTGTCGCTTCTATAGTTATCTTACAGAGTACAAGGTAAGTGAGATTTGTTGATGGACTGAATTCTCTCCTCCTTCAAAATAGCCCACTCCTGGATTGCCTCAAACCTGCTCTCTGGAAATAAATTTGGCCTTCAAAACTGCAATACCACTGAGTCCGCCATATATATACCACACCACACCACACGTTCCTGGTTTCACAAGGTCTTTGCAAGTAACCTCTGGTCTTACATGTATAATGGAGAGAAGAGTGTATGCTTGTGTGTCCATGTGTACTTATTGTTCCTAAAATTTTGGCACCGGATAATTGCCTCCGCTGAGAATCTATATTGCAGAGCATAGTTTGTAACATAACAAAGTATCTTTTTTTCTTCAAAATTATTTAAGTGTCTTACAAAATTTTTTTTGAGATGTCTTGGCTGGTCTTGAACTTCTAGGCTTAAGACATCCCTCCTGCCTCAGTTTCCTGATAACTGGAACCACAGGTGCCCATCACCACACCTGGCTTAAGTGTCTTTTATACATTATTGAAATCATTGGTAGCCTTAAAGTGTTTAGTAACTTGCCTTAAGCTTAGAAGATAGAAAAAAAAAGATTGATACTATTTTTCAGGGATGAGAAAGAGAGATGTGGGTAAAACTAGGCCATAGTTGTTAGAAAATCTTTGGATTGTGAATAGTTATATTCTTTAGTAGTTTTTTGTTTTGATTTGTTTTTGTGGTGCTGAGGATGGACTCAAGGTTCACGTACGTGCTTGGCAAACGCTCTACCCTTGACATATACAAGTCCAACCTCCATATAATTATTTTTGATATTTCAATTATGAAACATCATACTTATGTGACAAAAAATTTAACCAATTTTAGTGAAAAAAAATTTCCCTATATCCAAGTTGGTTTGATTCAAACATGTAGAGGAATCAAAGTTTCAAAAGTATGATTTATCTACTGAAGTAGAAATATTCATTAGTGAATTGGTTGAGTTTTGAAGCCTCTAACTTCTCAAAATACGTTTTTTTAAAGAATTTCATAATTAGTTGCAATTCGTGGCAACTTAAATTGCACATGAGAAGCAGCTATAAAGATTTCACAGTTTCAAGTTATGGATTCCTATGCAGACGTGAAGAATAGGTTAAATATTGTTAACCTATTCTTAAATATGTTAAATACGTTAACCTGTTCTTCATTATGTTAAATAGGCCTGGCAAAACGTCAGGTGGAAAAGATGATCTAAAAATTTGGGGTTTTAGTTAGAAATGTTTGTGTCAGAATTATAAGGTGTGTTTGTAAAGATGTTGATAATAACTGCTTTGAGTACGTGATCAGTAACGGAAAACACAGCTTTACATATTTAGTTGCAAGGGATCAAACACATCCCAAACCTGGAAATCCTCCTGTGCTCTTACACCTGGTCCTCATCTGATGCCACTGTAACTCAGCTTGACAGAGAATATGTTTGTCCAGATGGTCGTGAAAAGTTCAAGAGCATTTATTTGTTGGCACATGAAATAATAGTGGCTATGGAGGGAAGTTGGTGACCTTGGCAAGGGGTGGCCTAGGGTGTCTTAGGGGAGAACTGGGGTTTCCTAGATGGTGATGGGGCACTAAGGGGGTGGGGTTAGTGACAACTTGTCAATTAATATAGAAGTATCTCAATATTTTACCAGTTGCTTCAGTTATATTGTTGTGAATAACAGCTCTGCCTAAAAGTGCTATGTGCACCAGACGAGGTCAGGAGTTGTAGATTTTCTTGTTCACCATGTGGAAATTCTAAGATCATCCTGGAAGCTTCGACAAACAACTTAGGTTCAGTTAGTAAGATGCATCCACAGTCAAACCGAGAGATGTAAAAAGCAAAGATTCTGGAGAATTGATCTGGACGGCAATAGCAAGACCTGCCCGTTTCCCCAAGCACAGTGGTGGCATCTAGTAGCAGAGGTGGCAGTGTGTTGAGTATCCAGCTTAAAGATGAAGGAACTAAGGTCCAGAGAGGTTAAACCACATGCCAAAGCTCACATGACATAGTGGTAGAGATGGACTATCTCACTCTGCCATGACATTAAGTGGACTTTCCAGAAGCACCCAGTCTTCAAGCTCCTTTGGAGAACTGGAGACGTATAATTCACATAGAGGCCAAAGGATGCTACTGAAGCCAAATTTTATTACTAACAAGATGCAGTCTTAGCACAATGAGTTTCAGATTGTGGTTGGAGTCAGGTAAGACTGTATTGCATCTAAAAAGAAAGGTCATACAAGGTACATGAAGATCAAACCTGGGTACCATAAATTCGAGCCTGTCTATAGAAGATGCTACTTGAGTTGTCTGGATTTGGATAAGATGTGGGCAGCCAAACATCTGGAGAGGTTTAGGGCTCAGGGCCAAGAGTTCAATCTCTGCTCGACTGCAAGCACCTCATTGCTCTGCCGTCTCTGCTTCATGGGCTGAATGTCTGTCCTCTTGGAATTGTGTGGGAGGAGTTGGACTGTGAGTTGGCTTCTGGCTTCTCATTAAACCATTTAGGGGAATGAGCTGCAGGACAGATCACCAAACTTCTGAAGCACAGCTTAACTACCATCCAGTGTCTGTGTTGAGTAGGAGGCATCTCGGCTGGGGTGTCCTGGAACAGTGTTGGCTGGTGACCTAGCCACAGGCATGCCCTTCTCACATCCCAGGCATGTGAGCAAAGTTGCTTCCTGTCTGAGAGGTAGAGAATTCATGGGCAAGCTGAGATGAAAATGTCTGCAACCTTAGACCCTGCCTCTGTCTGTGGGTAAATTTACTGACAAGATAAGTCACCAGGGATTGGGACATTCAGAGGATCTTTTCTCAAAGAACTCAAGGCTCTTAGCAGTGTTTGTCAAATGTTAAGTTTTGTTCTAGATGACAGGGAAAAGATTGACAATTTGAAGGTTACCTACTTAACTTTCTGCAGAGAAAAAAATTCATCTACTTTGAAGATGGCCAGGATTGGGATAGAGGCAAAGAAGAGCTTCAGGCCTTGATTTCCGTCACTGTGGAGGATTCCCTTACAGAAGGGACTTAGGACACTGACTATTCCCCAGGCTGAAAAAAACACCCAGACTGCTGACAACCAAAGAGGAAAATTTAGATGAAAGCAAATTTTCTCATTCTCCTAGGAATGCTGCTGTCTTTAGCAGTCACCTCTTTCTATGCTCATGTTAAACTTTTTAAATGAAATTTTCATGTACTTAATTTTTTTTTTAATTGAAGCAAAGCACACACAGAAGAGTGCACATGTCCTAAGTTTACAGCTTGGTAAAATTTCACAAACTAAATGCACCCACCTATTGGGCCCCAGACTAAGAAACAGAATATGGTCAGCATCTCAGAAGCCCCACTTGGTCCTCCTCTTGCTCACTGCTGTTCTGACATCTACGACTATAGGATAACTTCACCTATTTTTAAATTTTTTTTTCATTATAATAAATTATAATTTTATTATTTTATTTCCATTTATATGGCATTATTAAAGTTTCTTTTACAAAGGAAATAAATGTCATCATATGGTGTTGTAATTTTTTTTATTTTTACAGGCTGCATTTTGATTCATTGTTTACAAATGGGGTACAACTTTTCATTTCTATGGTTGTACACAATGTAGTTTCACACCATTCATGTAATCATGCATGTACATGGGGTAATGATGTCTGTCTCAGTCCACTATCTTTCCTTCCCCCACTCCCCTAACCCCCTTTCCCCCTTACACAATCCAAAGTTCCTCCATTCTTCTCTTACACTGCCCTTGCCCCCCACCACCCACCCCATTATGTATCATCATCCACTTATCAGAGAAAATAATCGGCCTTTCATTTTTGGGGATTGACTTATTTCACTCAGCATGATATTTTCCAACTCCATCCATTTACCTGCAAATGCCATAAATTTATTTTTCTTTATGGCTGAATAATATTCCATTAAATGTTTCTTTATCCATTCATCAATTGAAGTGCATCTTGGTTGGTTCCACAATCTAGCTATTGTGAATTGAGCAGTTATAAACATTGACGTGACTGCATCACTGTAGTATGCTGATTTTAAGGCCAATAAGTGAGATAACTGGGTCAAATGGTGGGTCTATTCCAAGTTTTCTGAGGAATCTCCATACTACTTTCCAGAGTGGCTGCAGTGATTTGCAACTCCACCAGCAATGTATGAGTGTGCCTTTTCCCCCACATCCACACCAACACTTATTATTGCTTGTGTTCTTGATAATAGCCATTCTAATTGGAGTTAGATGAAAACATAGGGCCTTAGTTTTGATTTGCATTTCACTAATTACTAGAGATGATGGGCACATTTTCATATATTTGTTGATCACCTGTATATCTTCTTCTGTGAAGTGTCTGTCCAGTTCCTTGGCCCATTTATTGATTGGATTCTTTGTATTTTTGGTGTAAAGTTTTTTAAGTTCTTTATAAATTTTAGAGATTAGTGCTTTATTAGAAGTACATGTGGAAAAGATTTTCTCCCACTCTGTAGGCTCTCTTTTCACATTATTGAATGTTTCCTTTCCTGAGAAAAAGCTTTTTTGTTTGAATTCATTCATTTATTTATTTATTTATTTATTTATTTTATTGATTCTTGCTTTCATTTCTTGTACTCCGGGAGTCTTGTTAAGGAAGTCTGATACTAAGCCAATGTGATGAAGATTCGGACCTAGTTTTTCTTCTATTTGGTGCAGGACCTCAGGTCTAATTCCTAGGTCCTTGATCCATTTTGAGTTGAGCTTTGTACAGGGTGAGAGAGATAGGGGTTTAATTTTATTTTGCTGCATATGGATTTCCAGTTTTGCCAGCACCATTTGTTGAAGAGGCTATCTTTTCTCCATTGTATATTTTTAGTGCCTTTGTCTAGTATGAGATAACTGTACTTATGTGGGTATGTCTCTATGTCTTCTATTCTGTACCATTGGTCTACCTGTCTATTTTGGTGCCAATACCATGCTGTTTTTGTTACTATTGCTCTATAGTAGAACTTAAGGTCAGGTATTGCAATACCTCTTACTTTGCTCTTTCTGCTCAGAATTTCTTTGGCTATTCTGGGCCTTTTATTCTTCCAGATGAATTTCATGATTGCTTTCTCTATTTCTATGAGGAATGTCATTGGGATTTTAATTGGAATTGCATTAAATCTGTATAGTGCCTTTGGAAGTATGGTCATTTTGACAATATTAATTCTACCTATTCAAGAACATGGGAGATCTTTCCATCTTCTAAGGTTTTCTTTAATTTCTTTCTTTAGTGTTCTGTAGTTTTCATTGTAGAGGTCTTTCACCTCTTTTGTTAGATTGATTCCCAAGTATTTTATTTTTTTTTGAGGCTATTGTTTACTTTTTGTTTGGAAGATCTATCTAGTCGTGTGAGCAGTGTGTTGAAGTCACTCATAATTATTGTGTTGTGGTCTATTTGGTTCCTGGAGTTGAGAAGGATTTGTTTGATGTACATGGATGCACCGTTGTTTGGGGCATAAATATTTACTATCATTGTGTCTTGCTGATATATGGTTCCCTTAAGCAGTATGAAATGTCCTTCTTTATCCCTTCTGACTAACTTTGACTTGAAGTCCACTTTATCTGATATAAGGATGGAAACCCCTGTTTTTTAACTGAGTCTATGTGTATGGTGTATTTTTCCCCATCCTTTCACCTTTAGTCTGTGGATGTCTTTTTCTATGAGATGAGTCTCTTGACTGCATAATATTGGATTTTTCTTTTTAATCTAATCTGCCATGCTATATCTTTTGATTAATGAGTTTAGGCTATTAACATTCAAGGTTATTATTGAGATATGATTTATATTCCTGGTCATTTTGGCTTATTTTCAATTTTTAACTTGGCTTGGTTTCTGCTTCGATAGGATTTTCTTTTAGGGTAGTTCCTCCCTTTGCTGACTGACATTGTTGTTTTTCATTTCCTACTCATTTGCAGTGCTGTAAAGGATTCCAGTGTGTGAATAGGCCATAATTTACTTGCCTACATCAGTATTGATGGGCATTTGGGTTGCTTCCAATTTGGCATTATTGTAAATAATACTTCGGTGAAGACCCAATGTCTCTTTGAACACACACACACGCACACACACATATACACACATGCATATACACAGAATATATCAGGTGTAGGATTATTGAGTCATATGATAAATGTAAGTTTAAATGTACTGTTTTATAAAAAACTGCCCAACTGTTTTGAAAAGTAAATGTACTGTTTTATACTGTTACCAGCAGGGGATGTGATTGCTACTTGATTCCTATGCTCACTAACACAATTGTCTGTTTCATTTTAACAATTCTTTTATGTATGTAATGCAATTTAGGCTCCTTTTACTCTACCTGTCCTGTACTTTTCATTCTGTGTCTGTTTTTCTATAAACCATCTTTCTTAGTATATATCATTAGTCCAGCTCAGACCAGCTTAGTTGAAAATAGAAATCTTTTAGCATCCATTCCAAAATAAGGGAAAGGAAATACAACCCACGTGGGTCATGTTGCAGATTGAATTTTGCTCTCTCAATTCCCAAACTAATATATTTCTGTCCTAACCAAGGTGACTATATTTGGGAATAGGACCTTTAGATATTGGTGTCCTTATAAGAAGAGGAAGAGACACCCGAGAACTCTCTCCACATGCACAGAGGAAAGGCCACATGAGCCATGTAACAAGAAGTCTGTCTACAAACCAGGAAGGGAAGACTCAGGAGACACCGACCCTGCCAGCACCATGATGTCGGACTTCTCATCTTCAGAACTATGAGAGAATGCATTTCTGTTGTGTAAATCGCACATCCTGTGATACTTTGTTGTATCCAAATAGATTCCTACCTCACCCTTGCAAGTCTCCCTCAACTTTCTGGGACAGGGTGGGAAGTTCTTACCGTCTACTACAGGTACCTACAAAACATCAAAGTTCCTCATATGCTTTAAGGAGATTTGGAGCTTTAGGATCTCTTTCTCTGTGTCACCTCCTAGCCCTAGCCTGCAGTTCCTGTGGTAGAATCACACAATGTTAGAGACTGGCATTGAACTAGAGTAAGTGCTGGATTGGAGAGGGTCATGGAACTTTGACTCAGAATGTACAAAGAATGAAAAAGGGCTATATTGACTTCAGTTACAAAAGAGGAACTCAGTTACAAAAAAGGACATCTTTCCCCATTAGTTCCCAGAGAAGGAATGTGGAAGACCCTGGACATCTGTGCACTGGGCAGAGCTTCCAAACCAGTCACTCACCCTCTCAGAGCACTCTCCAGGCTCTGTGGTGAAGCAGCAGACATGAGGGTGACCACAGAGCTATGCTGGTCAGGACTATAACCCCTCTCCAAGATCTCAGGTTTCCGCTGGAAATCATAAGATGACTAAGTGGTAGGCTTCCTTCTTTCCCTGCTCTTGCCAGCTTCTCCATCCACCCCTGAACCACAACCTGGTAGATACACAACATCCCCAGGATTTTATTCCTAGGAAGTTCTACTTCCCAAATTTAACTCATCTATCTTCTCTGCAGAATTGTCAATGAGTCCCAAAAAATAGGGTCAGAAGAAAAAACTGTGAAGCTGTAATAAATTGCTTCCAAAATTTGGAGACCAATTTAGATAAAGAGAAGACACTGGGACTGGAACTAGTACAAATTAACAGACATGGAGAACAATGGTCTGTTCAGATGGATGGAGGATGTAGCCACACCAATTCACAGACTTCTAGAGTTGGAAGGAAGCAAGTATGTGAAAGTACCTAATAGTGTTTAGCATATCATAGGTATTTGATAAATTCTACCATTCTTTTAGTCTCTCGTGGAAGTGCAAAATGTATCTGAGGTATAAATTTTTGCATCTCTCTGATAGACTCTTCTTATAACAAACATAAACATACTTTTCTCTAATTTTATCGATTATAACTCTTATTGTATCTATTCTGGAGGCAGTGACAGAATAAACCTTATCTCCTTTTACCATGACATATTCTGGAGCATTTACAGGCAAATAATTTGTTTCCCAAATATTCCCTTCAAGATAAAAGTCCCCAAGGTCTTCACCTATTCCGTCTACAACCTGCCTGTGAGGCCTTCATCATCCTGTTCACGCTCTCTGAATATGCTTACCTTTTTCTCTGTGCCTTCTGAATTGATTACAATAATGTGGGGGAGGGTTAAACAACATAGATAAAACAGCACTACCACATTTTCTTACTGCAGTTTGTGCAAGTTGGCATCAAGTTTGCTTCTCTCTGTATTTTTTTCAGAAGCCATGTCACTATAATAACTCATACTATGTTACGGTTCATGAAAATCTCCACAGATTTTTTTAAACATTTTTTTTTTACCATCTGCTTTAATTTTAATATGTCACCTCAAAAACATGTGTTGAAAAGTTAATCCCCAATGCAACAGTGTTGAGAGTTGAGGCCTCTGCCCTCCAGAATGAATTTATGCTTATTAGAAAAGGACTTGTGGCTGTGAGTTCATTCTCTTGCTATCTCTTGCCCTTCTGCCTCCTGCCATGGGATGACACAGCAAGTAGGCCCTCACCACATGTGGACCCCTTGATCTTGAATTTTCCAGCTTCCAGCTTATAAAAAAATAAATCTATATTCTTTGTAAAACCCAATCTCAGGTATTCTTTTATAGCAGCACAAAATGGACTAAGATGCCACCTGTAAGAGAAGATTGCTATTTGTTCACCAAAAAATGTTTTCCCCTTCTCTCTTAGTAGTTGGATTCATGGTTGCTCAACTAGAGATTATATTTCTCAGACTCCCTTGCAGCTAGGTATAATCACGTGACTATATTCTTGTCAGTTGAATGTAAGTGGGAACCATGCCTGCAACTTCCAAGTTTTGAATTTTAAATATTGTCTGTGTGCTTCTCCATGTGTTTTTCCATTTCCAAAGGCTGGAACCTGAACAGGCCTGTGACCAGGCTCCAAAAACACAGATGAAGACAATATTCAAAGGGTTAGTATAACTACAAGATGAAGGAGATTGAGGTCCCAAGTAATCAGTAGAGCAGCACATTAATCAACCAGGACCTCTCACATTGAGATCTGTATTAGTCCAGCTATTGGCATGATAATGTTATATAACAAACAGCATCAAAATATCAATGATGTACAACAAAAATTTATTCTCATGTTCATGGGTCTGCAGATCAACTGACTAGCTAATCTAGGTTGAGTTCACCTGGGGGTCTCTTTTGCTGTGCTCCACTTGTCTTATCTACTTTGGGCCAGCAAAGTCTTCTTTTGAAAAATCATTGGAGTTAAGGAGGAGGAACAGAACTATGATATTTCTAGTGAATAGTTTATATATTTTATTTTAGTTTTTGAAGCCCTCTAGCACCTCATTATTTACTACTATTTCTTAAAAAACTATCACCTGTGGCTTGGCAGGTGTCCTCACCGTCCTCTCAGGGGTCTGGGACATATTTCAGAACACATAACTTATTTTAGAGTATACTCTAACATATACAAATATGTAAAAAATAGAAATCTTCTATAATTTCTCAACCAACTGAGATCTTAGTCTCTCAACATTCCAACTCCAAAGTCACAGGAGAGAACCAATTGAATCAACTGAGTGAATGGATTGATTTTTGCTAGGTCAGGTGTCCAGTCTGGTTCAAACATCTGTGGCCAAAGAGACAGTGTTTTGAAATAAAAACACTATAATCTAAACTCATCTTTTCAGCTGTATCTCAGGACAAAAGCCAATTTCAAAGCAAAGGGTAAGGCACCCCTAATCACATTGAGTTTCAGAGGACCATATCCTGGGTCGTGCATCCTTACCTAAGTACTGACAACTGAGGAAACTCAGTCTGCTCTCTTGTGGTAAATTGTTATATCATTGGTCACCTATGACCCATACCTCCTGGTATGTATACCCTTATGCACTTACTTCCAACCCTAACTTTGGACTTCCATGGGGCTTGCTTTGGTCAATTTCACAGTAGCAAGTTGGTGCTATAGAGGATTGAAAAGTGATTGTACGTTCGGTCTTGTCCTCTTGAAATGTTCCTTCTTAGAAACAAACTGCCATGCCATAAGGAAGCTTGTGTTAAACTACAGAATGGCAAGAGATCCTGAAGGATGAGATGCCATCTTGGATGTCTCAGGCCCAGTCAAACTCCCAGATGGATAGAACTCATGAGTGACCTCAGTTATGCTAGGTGGAAGAGAACTCAGCTGATACCAGTCAAGTCACATAAGAATGAAAAAGAAGGGTTGTTAAAGTTTTGGGAGTGGTTTATAAAGCTAAGAGATCATTGAAATGCTTCCTTTCCCTAAAATCTGCTTGGCTTCAAAATCTATCTGGAAATCCGGATGTCTGGCCCAGAACGCTTGGGGAAATTTTTTGACAGTGATAATGTACTTGAAATGGAATCTGGAGATGTTTTATTTCTCTCCTATTCTTGAAATTAAGACTGTTTTACCAAAAAGTGTTGAAAAGAAAAAAAATCCTTTAACCAGGAATCATAAGAATGTTCTACTAGCTAACTAGATAAGATCAGATCCTCATACTCTTTTCCTCCACACCTTGTTTCCTTCTAATAAATGTCAACAATAAGAGAAGGCCATAGGTATTTCTTATCCTCTCTAAATACCAAGAGAGAAAACACCTTTTGAACATCTCTTCTATTTCTCAATTTCCTATGAGGTGGCCCAATGCATAATGGGTTGTAAGTCCTTAAAGACTGAAGGGAGTACTTTTCTGGTTAATGTCAGAGAAGGTGACCTTGAGAGGTAAAGATCACCATCTTCTGAGGTCATTCAAATAGTCCTGGCTATGACATCGTAGGAATATGTAGATTTGTCCCTGGATGAAGGGAATAAGACCCTCTTGTATCACCAGTTACTCACTGCTTCTGTGACACTAATTCTGGTTGCTTTGCTCCAAGTATTATCTAAATGGGCCAAGAGATTTATATTCCAAAGCACCAAGACCAATGCTTTTTCTCTTTGAACATATATCACTGAGAAAGTCTTCAACCTTGCCAAGAAGTGAACATTTTATTGGGTGGCTACCATGTCTAAGCATCCAGCAGGCATACAGTGGCCTAGTGGATAAACCTTGTTTGAGGCAGGGGGACTACCTAGCAGGCAGTCCCCTCCTTTTGAAGAACAAACCAAGCAATTTTTTGGTTTTTAGAGTGTGTAAGATGACTTCTTTTTTGGGGGGGTTAGTCTGATGAGGCTTCTCTCCGCCTAACCAAGAATATTTACCATGATCAAAGCCAGGGCAATTAAATGTTCTCACTCTGGAATTTAAATCAAAACAGATTAATAAAGAGACTGAAAACAAGTTGGTATTTGGGGAGGCTTGTGCCCAGTCAGGCTGTTTTTAACTAGAAAATTTCCTATCATTTTAGCTTCCTAGTTTTTAGGACTGTCTTGTTCCTACTTGTTTCCAAGCACTATTCTCTGGCCTGACTATAAACTCCAGATGTCCTTTCAACAAACTCATTTTTGCTTAGATTAGCCAAATGGATTTCTGTTGCTTGTATCCAAAACACCCTGAATTATACAAATGATGAATAAAACAGACGTGATCCCAGCTTTCAGAGCCTGACAATGTGGTTGGGAGGACAGACATTAAACAAACCAAAAATGTATGTAATTAAAAACTGTTGAAAATAAATGAACAAGGTATTCTGAGAGAGAACAATAGGATGCTCTGGTTGAGATTATGGGGTCTTTGTTAAGCCTCAACTGAGATCTAAAGAATGAGTAGGCATAAACCAAACAAATAGTTGAGGGAAAGCCTTTTCTGTAGAGAGCAGAGAGTAGGCAAAGGCCCTGAGGCCAGAAGGAGTTTGTCGCATTCCTGGAAGTAATAGACGTGCTTGTCTTTGGGAGGAGTGGTATGAGCTGAGGTTGGACAGATGGGATTGGGTCTGATCATGCATAGTTCCATAATTTGGGGAGAGAATTTAAATTTGATTTAGTGACAATAGGAAGAAGCTCTCAGAAAGTGTTAAGTCTGTGAATGTCATAACCTAATTAGATTTTAAAACACTCACTTTCTGTGCCTTATAATGAATTAACTTGGGGAGCAAGAAATGGGAAGTTATTTAGTTGCCTCCATAGCTTAGATTAGAAGGGTAACAAAGAAAATTCAGAGGAGCAGACAAGTCTTGTTTGATTTGGAGACTTAGTATGCAGACCCATTGTTCCAAAGCATGTCTGCCTATGGGCAAGTTTGTAGCCCTGTTCATTTCTACAACCCATGCAGTTCCTCAAGAGTTTGTGCTTCTGCAGAATTTCACAACTTACTGAATGCTTCTGTGTCCAAATCTCATTTGATTCTTGCAGCAACTCAGAAGGGTTCCTGAAAACAAAGTAGCTAAGGCTGAAGCTCACTGCCCTGGCACATGGTGGGTAAGCCAGCCTCCAATTCTGTTCCTCGCCATAGCTTGCTGTTCCAGTTCAGTATTCATTCACCTTAGAAGCTATAGAACCTCCAGAAATGCCTGCAGAGCTGAAGATGAACTGAGATTTTCTCCACTGACCCCTTGTCCCATTGAACCTGGGCTCTGAAATATAGTCTTACAAACTCATTTTGCACCCATTTCTAGAATTCGTCCCATGGCTTATATAACCACGGTCAGACTTTGTCCAGCATTTGCTGAGCACTTTGGACAAATCATACATTCCTATCACCTTTTATCTCACTCTTCCTGAAATTCCTTCAACATTATTTGAATCATTTCTATTGCCTTCCCTAAAATATCTACTTCCCTTTGCCTGGATTAGTGTCTAGACTGGCAGCATTGGCATCACTTGGCAGCGGCTTAGAAAAGTGAAGTCTCAGGCCCCACCCCAGACCTATTGCATGAAGAATGATGGAGGTGGCCCTGCCATCTGTGTTTTAATGAGCCTGCCAGGTGATTTCAATGCATGCCAAAGTTTTGAGAACCACTAGCCTAAATCTTTCCAGGAACATCCCCCTTAAGCTGCAGACAACTGAGCTCACTTAAAGATGTGTTTTATATAAACCATGTCAGGGACTGAAGTCATGGATGGATCTTACCCAAGCACTTGGGTTCACATTGCTGAAAGGTGGTGACAGCTCACAGCTGAAGAATTTGATGGAACTGTGCAGGGTCTTTGCATGACTAGTCTCTGTTGATCTTAAACCCCTGCATCCTGGGACTGAACCAGATCTTCAAAGAGGAAGCTGAGGAGAGGGTACAGGGGGAAGTTGTTTAGTCCTTCCTGCCTTTGCTCTCATGCCTCTCGAGTCCATCAAACAATAACTGATTGGAGCCAGGCAGGCTCAGGTTAACTGATCTTTTCTTAAATAGGGATCAGTCAGGTAGAACATGATTATAGGTAGCAGCACCAAGTATCTTGGTGAGAGTGTATTCATTTGCTGGGGTTGTCATAACAAAATGGCACAGGTTAGGTGACTTAAACAACTGAAACTTATTATTTCATAGTTCTGGAGGCTAAAAGTCCAAAATAAAGGTGTTGTCATGGTTGGTTTCTCCAAAAGTCTCTCTCAAGGGTCTTGCAGATAGCCAGCCTCTAACTGTGTCTGTCTTCTTCACTTGGTCTTTTCACAATTCATGTACAGCTCTGATGTCTCCTTGTGCATCTTAATATCTTCTTATAAGGACACTAGTTATACTGGATAAAGACAAACTCTTAGGATCTTATTTAATTTTAATCACCTTTTTAAAGATCCCATGTCCAAATATAGTCACATTCTAAGGTACTCAGGGTTAAGGCTTCAATATGTGAATTTGGGAAAAATGCAATTCAGTCCAGAACAGGATATGACCAGAATTCTCCTGAGCAGAGTAGGGAGCAACTGTCTGAGGTGACCAGAGAGAATTTCTCAGAGAGGTATTATTTAAGTGTACCCTAATATATGTTTCTGAATGGAAAGGGTGTTGGGAGATAGTTCTGGGCATAGAAACTGGCATGGTGGAAAAACAGTGCAGTGGAACTATCCTGGTGAGGGTGGAGATAGGAAATAACTCCAAGACAGAGTGTGTGTTACATGATGTTTTATCTTGCTGCCCAGGTCAGGGGAGGCCAGGAGCCCAGCTGAGAGTGCCCAGTAGCTTGGACTGATGCATTAGTTGGGTTGTTTGACTACAGACAGCAGAAACTGACTCAAGTTAGCTAAAGTCAAATGGAACTCATGGGAAGGATATTTGGGAGTTCAGAGAATTGCTGGAAAGGCAGAAGAACCAAACACAGAAATGATGCTCCTGGAGACCAGGCATTGAGAACCACCTAGCTATCATGGCAGGAGCCCTCATCGTGATAGAGTTCCAACTGTACTCTGTGTCATTGAGATGCTCCACCCAGAATTCAAGATGCCATTGAAAAGATGAATGATTCCAAGTGTTGACAAAGATGTGGAGCAACTAGAAGCAACTTATAATGGTGATGAAGATGTGAATTGGCACCAAAACTTTGGAAAGCTGTTTGGTAGTATCTACTTAGCAAAGCATGTATCTGTGCCCCTTGGCTCAGCAGATCCACACTGGGAAGAATTTTTGGTGGTATTTGAAGAAATTAGATTGTAAGATTAGATTATAATTACTTCTCTATTTACTTGCTTTCTCTTTAACATCATCTCCTGTCAGGACTTTTTCAATGAATCAGTAGGCATGCCAATAAGTACACATGGTTTATGTCTGATTTTGTGAACCACTTTTTCTCTCACAGTGAGATGTACCCTGAGGTCCAGCCTATTACACAAGTCACTCAACTCTGCCATCTCATACTCTTCACTGCAACAGTGGGTATGTTCCTTGTAAAAGTATAAATAATTATAAATTGTGTACATGGATAAAAATTTGGCAGTATCACCTGAGAGAACATCATTGTGCTGCTGGCACTTGTTGAAGATTACAAAGTTAGTTTTTTAATCTAGCAGGCGTTTAAGGACATATAATAAAATGGTTTCCGTTGAACTGAATTGATGACCATTCCATTTGCCTGAGGACAGCTCTGTATGACTTCCTTTATTGGTCTGGTTCCAGGCTATGTAGCCAACCATTCTTTTGATGGCTGCTCTGACCACACTTCACTCAATTGAAAAGTAATGTTCAGTTTGCCTCTTCTGACTACTTTTCAACTTTTCTTGCCCATACCATTTACAGGATGTCCCCATGATGGTCACTTTTGTAGTGACTGGACAGAGCAGCAAGTCTACCACTGGTTCAGACAAGAATACAGTTGATTCTCCTTATTCTTATTAGCTATATTCTATAAAGTCACCCTGAACATTGCTCTTTGTATAAATTATATATAGGCACATATAGACATACGTAGACATATAATATTATAATCAATATGAGTTTATAATCTATGTGGGACATGTATATATGCCTACATGCATATACATATGAACACACTTACACACATACACATATATAACACATGTACTATAATCTCACATCCTAAAATTGACTCATTCTAATAGATTATATATTCTTTATTTTACAAAAGAGAAATGTGGTTCGGACGTATTAATTGACTCTCCTGAGGCCACCCCACTAACAGATGCTGGGGTTGCGATTCAAACCCTCTCCTGTTGGCCCACAGCTGAACTTCTTGCTCTACATTGTGCTGCCCCTAGGTTTCCACCCTCTGGTCATCCCCATCTCTGTTCCTACAGTCATTTCTATATGAGTGCTTAGCTGGGAAGGTAAAACTCTGCCTTTTGTAAACTCAGTTGGAAATGTGGGTGCTGGAAGACTCAAATATCTCACTATCTTGTGTGTATCCATGAGTGACCACAAAAGTGCTGCAAATATTGACTTGGGAGTTATAAATAAATGTCGTGAAGTAGGTGAATTTGCAAATATGGAATCTGTGAATAATTAAGATCAACTGTGTGTTGCTCCTATTCTCCAGGAGAATTTAACCTCCTCTTCTTTCCAACCCTGTACCCAACCCCATATGATATGTTCTCAGGGCTCCAACTTTTTCCAGAGTCATTAATCAAGAAACCTCTCTAAAATGTCATAAAATATACATTTATGCAAGCTAATGATAGCACTAAAAATACAGATGGATATGTGTGGACATATGGAACCACATTTGATCTTTTTTTCATTTTTCATTTGTTCTTTTTAGTTATACATGACAGTAGAATGTCTTTTGATATATTATACATACATGGAGCATAACTTCCCATTCTTGTGGTTGTACATGATATAGAGTTACACTGGTCATGTATTCATATATGAACGTAGGAAAGTGATGTCCAATTCATTGCGTTGTCTTTCCCATTCCCTCTCCCTTTGATCCATTCCCCTCTGTCCAGTCTGGTGAACAGCCACTCCCCACCCTGACCCATGGGCTCAGACAGCACCATTCCTACTGGCTTCGTGTGGACCTTGAAGATGAGGCAGACCACAGGAATTTCACTGGCCCATATTTTGTAAGGATCCAGAATAAATAGGAGAAATGAAGTACCAATTATGGCAAGGAAATTAGGCTGCATGGAAAATGAATAAGGGTTATCTTCCCCAAATGGATAGTATATTCTGCTAGGGCAGAATAATTATTGTGGAATGTGGCTAAACAAAAGAAGGTACAAGAACTTATATCTTGATATTATACTGTAATTCTCATACTATCATCTTCTCCTGCCCCTTCTGTTCCAGCTCTTTTAACAATGCAAAATTAATTTTTCCAGTCTTATGGGAATTAAAAATATCTTTTTTGACCTAGCCTCAGACCATCATTTCATCAATATCATTGAACCTAACCAGTGGGGGAACATGAAAACTTGAAAGCAAGAATCAGTGGGGGCCATCTTAGAGCCTGGCTACCGCAACTGCTATATTGCTCAATAATTGTCAAGAGTTCCTTATTGCCTGGCTCTGGGGTTCCACTTCAGAACCCAACTAATCTCTATTCCTCAACGTCAGTTCTCTAAACTCACCTTAGAAGCTCCATGCCTTATATCATTTTCTGTCAGCTGCTCCCCACACAGTCTGTTCTTTCCCCAACTTTGACTATGCCATTCCCCCAATTCAAAGTATTCTTCCTCCTCATCTCCACCAAACCAAGATGGACTTCATCCGGATAGCATTCTGAACAGAAGTAGGAACACATGGAAGCATTGTGAGATGTAACTTATCCTAGTGGAAGAGGAAGCCAGGCCCCAAAATATGTTCCATTGATGCATTTGAGGGCTCTAAGGAGAAGAACAACTCAGAGAACCATCATAGGAGTGGGGTATGGGGAAGGAGGCTGCTGTCACTCAGATTTTGTCCTCAGTCAAGTTCTTTGTGGGTTCATATCTGAGAACTGGAAGAGACTGAGAAGTTGGGAGGAAGGAAACATTCTAAGAGCTGCTCTCCTCCTTATACCATGTGCCACAAGGATAAAAGCCACATGGAGTTAGTCCCTATGCAACAGAATGTGATGAAAACAGGGAGGAGGCATGGTAGGGATTCTTAGGGTATAGGAATCACCATTAAGGAAAGCCCAGCCCATAGTGAACACCCTGGAAATACCTTCACAAGCATCATGGACTTCCCAAAGGGAGTCAGAGTAGAAATGAGGAACATGGCTGCCACAGGGTGACCAAGAGGACTTTCCTAAGAGCACATTTGAGACACTCTCTGTGCACTCCCAGAAGAGACAGTATTACAGGAGGTTGGAGTCTTGTGGGAGTAGGCCTGGGTAAGAGCTAGGAAATGTTTCCAATCCTAATGTGACTCCACTTGTACTCCCCAGAGCAGCCCAGGCTCCTGACTTCTACTGAGGTTGAGAGTGCCAGCTCTTGTCCTTGGTGGAGTTTCCGAAGTCTTGAGAAAAACGAATGAGTTGTGAATTAAGTCCTTGTCCACTTAATATCAATAAACAGAGGAGTATGTCCTGTTACCCCCTCTAACAAAACCCCTCGGGGTGAGTCCCTGTGTTAATGGCTGGGAAGAAGCAATGTTTGCAACTCTATAATCAGAGGCTGGAAACCGGAAGTGTGGCATTTCCTTGTATCACTGAGGATAGAATCTGCACCTTAATTTATCATCACCCTCATAGCCATTGATTGAGCTGGGGTCACAAAGAGCCCTTTGCCCCTAAAAGGTGTTAATCTGGGAGGGGTAATTCTCAAAACGGAATTTGCTGAGTGAGACCAAAGTGGGGTGGATTCAGAAAGGAAATGCCAAGGCATCAGGTGATAAAGATGGTGGAGTTGCTAAGAGGGAGATGTCCATGGGACCTCATGGGTGGGTCACAGGGGTTGGGTCTTGGGAGCAGGTTTGGCAAGTGAGGCTTAAAGCAGGGGACAGGGAAGGGAAAGACATTCTGAACTGCATGAGTAAAGTTCGGAAGTTCCCCTAGTCTTTGCTAGTGACTGAGAGATGTTTAGTCAAGATCTTACTTTGGCAGTGAAGGTACAAATATGGGTCCAACCTGGCGTGAAAAGAGTTGTGTGTCTCCTGCACCCCATCTCCAGCCTCTGTGTTTCCATTAACTCATCTGCACACCAATCAATGGTAATTGTGCTTTCAGGCTACTCTGATATTTTAACCATCAGACAGTAATGGCAAATACAATACATCTTCACAGTGGCAACTAAAGATGGATCTTCTTCTGCAGAAATCTTCAAACTTTGAGTCATGAGGCTGAGGGCATGAGGAGGTTTGCATGGACAGATCTGCTTGTTCAAGTCAGGAGCGTGTAGGAAACTATCCTAGAAAGAATGTGCTTTTCAGATGTGATAGAGAGGTGCGGTGGCCATAGAGAAACACCAGCCTGGGTTGGTAGAAAGCAGGGATGGAATGGATGGCATTGCAGGGGCAGGTTTGGGAGGACAGCAAGGACAGGCACTGGGAAATGATGTCACCTTTATTCGCCCCTGATTTTCCAATGGCATTTCCAGGCCTAGGGTACATCACTGCCCCTGGTACATCAGCACAAGGAACTTGAATTTTACCTTGTGTAGTTTCCACATACAATTTGAAAATAGAACCTTTGTTTCTCCCCAAATTAATAATAATAAGGAAAAGACAAGTAGGTTCTTGAAAGACTGGATGTACTGTGGGAAGCTGCCTTCCATTATTAGTAAAAAAAAAATACCTGAGCCTCTGTCTCACTGCTCAGAGGGCGAGTCAGCTTCACCTTTCCCTTTTTGAGGTCAAAGGTTAGCATTCAAATCAACCATTTGACCCACCACAGGCTTTTCTCCAACTCTGACTGAAGAATCATAACTAACCAGGTCAAGGTAAAGAGAAGGAAGAGTGTGTCCAGGCTGAGTAGTGATAGGCAGCACCTGCCTTGTACTCTGGGAGAGCTGAATCCTTGCCACCAAAGGACACATGACTCAGAGGTGTGTTTTATTACCCCAACTCTGTTGAAAAATTTATAAAGTATGAATTATGAGAGGGAAGTCCTTATCATGTCCTACAGGGCCCTGCTATCTGGCCACGATCACTTCTTCCTTCCCAGTGTCTTTATACACATCATCCCTCAGCTTAGAATGTTCTTTCTCATTTAGTCATGCTGATGCTTATCCTCCAGGCCTCAAGGAAATGTTGTTTCTTTGGCAAGTCCTATCAGACTCATCAATTGGGAATATGTTTGACTGAAAATGAGAGAAAACTCAACTTCTCAAGCCAAAACAAATAGGAGTTTATTTTTCTAGCTTAAGAGGTCACAGATGTGTCATCAAGGGCTGAAACAGCAGCTTGACAATGCTGTTGGGAAATAGGATCTTTCTCCCTTTCCATCCCTTTATCCTAAAGGCATGCTGCCTCCTGGTTGCAAGATAGTTGTCATACCTCCAGGCATTGCCTTCATATTTCAGTCTGGAAGAAAAGGGAAGAGCAAAAACAAAGGTCAGTACAATTGGGTGTATTTTTTTTTTTTAATCAAGAAAGAATTTTCTAGGAAAGCTAGTCAGCTTTCTTTTACTATAACAAAATACCTGAGATAATCAATTTTTAAAAGAGAAAAGGTTTATTTTGGCTCAAGATTCTGGAGGTTTTTTAGTCCATGACCAATCAGTGCTGTTGCTTTGGGTCTGTGGTGAGATAGTGAATCATTGTAGGGAGCATATGGTAGAAACAACTGCTTGGATGGGAAAAGAGAGGAAGAGACCAAGGTCCCACAGTTTCCTTCTAGGACATGTGTCTGATGACCTAAAACTTCTCACCAGATTCCATTTATTAAAGGTTCTACCACCTCCAATAGTGCCATGGGCTGGGGTGGAGGGAACTAAGCCATTAATACATGGGTTTATCTAAACCTTAGCAAAGGCTTAATCAACAGATTGTGGCTTTCATTTTATTGTCCTGAAATTAATTCCATGGTCTCTTCACAATCAATCAATTTTTTTTTGGGGTTGCTGGGGATCGAACCCAGGGCCTTGTGCTTATAGGGCAAGCACTCTACCAATTGAGCTATCTCCCCAGCCCCTTCACAACCAATCATTGACCAAGGAAAACAAGAGTTCAATGTCTGCTCAGAACAACTTCAAGTCATCCCTGGGTTAGATAAAGGCCTCTTCACTCTAAGATAAAAAGATTTCCTAGAACCCCAAATAATCAGGGTTATGTTAGCAACAAATGTCTGTAATACCCTCCCTGGATATCCAGTGTAAAATTGGCCCTTGTCACATTCTCAAAGCACTTTGCCATAATATGTTTGTTTAAGTATTTACTTATATAATGAAGAATAAGACCACTAGACTTAAAGTTCCAGGAGGAAAGATGCTAATGCCTGCATTGCTCAGCACTCATAGCACCTGGCTCAGGGTAAACATTATAGCTTTATTTATTGAATGAATGAAACATCCTTGCTAAAGAGGTCATCTAGTCAGCATAGAAATAGTCCCTGTGATGGGAAGCTCCTCTTCTCCTTTGGCAGTGCCTGATAGTTTTGGTCAGAAAATTCTCCTGAATGTTGATCTGTCTTCTTAAGTCTTCCACCCCTATTGTGAGCTGAACTGTGCCCCCTCAAAACTCCTATTTTGAGTCTTAACTCCCCAGTGTTTCTGAATATGACTGTATTTGGAGATAGGTTCTTTAAAGAGGTAATTAGGTTTAGAGGTGATTGTAGAGGTGATTATGCCTGCCTGTGTTCTATTCTCTTCTTTTAAAGACACCAGCCAAATTTATAAGAAGAGACTAGAACACAGACAGGCATAATGGGAAGATCATGTAAGACACATGGAGAAGATGGACATTACAAGTCAAGGAGAGTGACCTCAGAAAAAACCAAACCTGTCAACACCTTAATATCAGACTCCTAATCTCCAGAACAGTGAGAAAATAAATTTCCGTTGTCCATCTTCTTCATAACCCTAGCTGACAGTCATGTGACTGACCTTAGTTTCCAGCCCCTATAGACATCAGGTGGATATCATGTGGCCCAAGGCCCCCACCATAAATCACATTGTTAGCATAAGCTATCTGGAATGGCCTAGGGCCCCCAGGTAAACATGAGGCAGGATATGCTGAAGATTTGGAGATTAACCTCTAGGAGCCAGAAGTCAACCAAGGGCCCAAACTTTCTTTGGGACATGCATGGTTTGGACCACCCAGGCTTGGTGACTTAGTCCTTTATTGCATGTATAACTTTTCTCTCATTCTATTGGCCAAAGCAAGTCCCATGGCTGACCCCAGAGTCAGAGCAAGAGGGCACTATGCTGACAGAGCAAAGGGCAAGGATACAGGGAACGATGAAGAACTGGGGACAATGATGCAATCCACCATGGGAGGCTGTGCTTGGGGCAAGGCCTGGATTAGCATATGGGCAGCCACAGTGACCATGGTGGTCTTAATATTCCTAACCTCTATGCTCTAACCTCTGCACTTTCTGTGTACTGTTCTCTACCTTCCCATGACCCTTAACCTTTCCAGAAAGTTCCAAATCAGGCTTCAAAATTTTCTTCCCCCATGAAACCCTCCCTGGATGTACCCAGCAAGAGCAATGGCCCCCTCTTGTTCTGTCTCATCTGATGCTCTGAGATGGGGTGACAGCTCCGTTACCGCTCTCTTTCCGATTCTTTGTCTCCATCTCCTGATTGACCCCAAACTCAGTTTCATGCTGGACAATGATTTACCCAGCCCCAGGAGTGCTTCAGAGACTCTTAGGCCTAATCGTCTGGTTATATTCCCGACCAAGTCCTGTTCTCTGCCAAGAGTGAAAAGTGCAGATCCATTCTTCTGAATGTTGTTTCTCATTCCCAATTGTCACATTACCTTCTTGGTTCTCCTCCTCCTACATGCTGAAGCTATTTCCACTGCTGCACTGAATTAGACAGAACCCTTTACAATTCACGCCCCATTGCCCAGGCCTGTAAAACGCTTTATGAACAAATATATTGTCTTCTTCCTGGCACCCGTGGTATGGAGGTGGGGTTGCAGTTCTTGTGGCCTGAATCAGAGCTACTCCTGGGCCCATCCTGAAGATGTTGACTGTCTCTTCTCTCCCAAATGTCACCTTATCCATGAATTTGTCTTAATCCTCTAGTGAGAAGGATTGCTACATGCTGAAAATTCAGGTGTATGTCTAAACATATTCTTTCTGGTTTTACTTCCTTTTCCAGAAGTGCCCCTCTTTCCCTTCCATGTTGAAGGTAATATGAGGCCAGGAGCCACATCCATCGCCCTGCATGGGACCCAAGGCTTAGAGAGTCCATGTCAACATTTGTTTAGTAACCGTTCAATGATAGCTGGTAGATGGTTGCGAACAGACTCATTGCCTAAAAGTCAGGACTAAACAGGGAAAAGGAGGACCCTGGCCTACCTGTGGCCCACCCAGGAGCTTCTTCAGGACTTCGATGCCTGTCCCCTGCATGAACTCTGTGCTGTAGTTCCCCATCTACCAATGTGTTTGGAAGCCAGTGCAGCCATTTTGGAGTACCCTCCAAGGGGAAGCCGCCATCTTTAGGTGAGGCAACTCCCATCCTGAGATGCCTGCTGGAGACTAGAAACTCATTGTCAGGTACCTCTCATGCATCAGGCTACAGAAGACTGGGAGGTTTGAATAGTATATGACTTTACAGTGTAGATTTTTTTCTTTTTAAATTTAAATTTAAATTTTTTTATTTCTCTCACTCTACTTTCCTTTTATTTACCTGTTTCCTCAGAGTCTCTTTCTCCCTTTTCTCATGCTTATTTTGATTCTGCTTTCACTCTTCCTATGATTTAGTACCTCTATATACTCTCTTCTTGTCCCATTAACAGATATATCCTACACCCTTCCCCATCCTCTTTGTCCTCCATTAGAAATTGTAGAGCTCATTGCAAAACTATTGGTTATACTGTAGATAATAACTGAACTCATCCTCTCTGTTTATTATGACAATACTGTTAACATCTTCATAGGGGCTATTTGGTTTATGGCTGCATATTGTTTGTATGGGGTGCTGCTAATATTGATCTCCCCCTTAAAGGTGAGGTATTGGAAACATGCAGGGTCACTATGAGCCTATAGGGGGAAAACTGTAATACCTCAGATCCACACTGCTAGAGGGGAATATGAAAAATATGAACAATATGAAAAAACAAGGGAAGAAAGTATCACAAATGAACTAAGACGCTATATTAATAGACTCCGATGACAGCATGATAGAAGAAATGTCAGAAAAGGACTTCAGAATGTACATAATTGAAATGATCTGCAAAGGAAAGGTTGAGATAAGAGAGCATGCAGGAAGCAAAAGATCATTTTGATAAAGAGATAGAGATTCTGAAAAAAAAAATCAAACAGAAATCCTTGAAATGAAGGAAACAATAAACCAAATTAAACTGGGAAAAGAAAGAAGAGGTCAGCTGAGTATTCTGTCCAGCCCATCCCTGCAGATCCAGAGCCAAGGATTGGGAGGGAATAAGAGGCCACCCTCCAAAGATGCCAAGGCTGAAGTGGGGAAGTCACCATGCCAGGTGAGTGTCAGATCCCCAAGAGTGATGATTTGTTTTAGTCACTTTTATGTCCTTAGGATTTAGTAAAATGCTGCCCACTCAGAAATTTCAAGACCAAACCAAGCTATGAATAAGGAGTAGGAAACAAGTTGGAAACCAGAAGAGATAGGACTGAAGCCAGCAGGTTCTTAAAAAGGCCTTTCTAGGTTGACTTGGGGGTGGGAGAGTGGGCCCAGAGTGAAGCTGGTAGGTCACACTTTTCTTCTGTTCCCTCCAGGGTTGGGGATGTGACCGGGATGCTGCAACACTGCCAATATCACCTCCAGACCGTGGCAATGACTTAGGTGGTGTTTGGGAAGGAAGCTCTAGCTCAGTCCTAGATATCCAGGCGCCAACTTACCTGTGCCGGTGCCATATTTACAGCCACGATGACCAGGGTGTCTTGGGAAGACAAGTTCATTATAAGCCATTAGAGGTCAGAGAAGCCCCCAGGTCTACAGACTTTAATGTTCATGGGAGTCACCTGCCAGTTTTGTTTGAATGTAGATTCATCTTTGGTAGGTTGGAGTGGGGTATGGGTGTCCATTTCTCACATGGTCCTGCACAGTGAGGATGTGCTGATGCTCTGGTCTGAGGTTTGAATACTGGATGCCAGATTAGCAGTAGTTCTCAATGTTGGTGCAACACTTTGTGAAGCTTTAAAAACTACCAATTCCTATTACCAATGGAGTGTTTCTCCAAGTGTGGTCTTCAGAACCTGCAGCATCAGCATCATCTCTAACTTGAAAGAAATGCAGATCATCAGACTTCATCTTAAACCTCTCAAATCAGAAACTGCAAGTGTAGGGCCCAACAACCTGGGTTCTCAAAAGCCTTCCACCTACACACTGAAGTTTGCTAAATTGTGTGTGTGCTACCTGATCTGATGCAATAGGAGGTAATAGGAGTGACATCCACAAAATCACCTATGTGGGCTGGGTGTGGTGGCCCATACCCATAATCCAGCAGCTTGGAAGGCTGAGGCAGGAGGATTGCAAGTTCAAAGTCAGCCTCAGCAACTAAGTGAGGCCTTAAGCAACTTTTCAAGACCCTGTCTCAAAATATAAAAAAGGAGCTGGGGATGTGGGTCAGTGGTTAAGCATCCCTGGGTTCAATTTCTTGTAAAAAAAAAAAAATCACCTATGTGTGATTCTTTTGAAAAATATTTGACCAAAAATAATCATGAGGAAATAGTGATTTCTTTCAGTCTTGATGATGCTGTGTGGCTGGGTAGGATATCTTTATTTTTTTATGGGACATGTGCTAAAATATTTCAATATCTGCAGTCTACTTTTGAATGGTTCAGCTAAAGGAAAAGTGGTGTGTGCTAAAATATTTCAATATCTGCAGCCTACTTTTGAATGGTTTGGCTAAAGGAAAGTGGTGTGTGTGTGTGTGTGTGTGTGTGTGTGTGAGAGAGAGAGAGAGAGAGAGAGAGAGAGAGAGAGAGAGAGAGATGGAGTGAATATGGCAAGATATTATCACTAGTAAACTAGGTTAGAGGTTTACAGGAGTCCAGTAAACACTTCCAAATTTTACATAAACTGGGGATTTTTAAAAACAAACGGGTTATGGGGCTGAGGTTGTGGCTCAGTGGTAGAGCACTTGCCTCACATATATGGATCACTGGGTTCGATTCTCAGCACCACATATAAATAAATGAATAAAATAAAGGTACCTCAACAACTAAAAAAATTTTAAAAATTGCAAATTAAAAAAAAAACAAAAACAGGGGCTGGGGTCGTGGTTCAGTGGTAAGGGCGACTCACTTGGCATACATGAGGTCCTAGGTCCGATCCTCAACATCACATAAAAAATAAATAAATAAAGGTATTGTGTCCACCTACAACTAAAACAAAATAAAATTAAAAGAAACAACAACAACGAATGAGTTAGTAACCTTGGTAGGCTCTACCTTTAGTGTTTTCTGATGTGATTAGTTTGCAGTAAAAGCTGAACATCAGTACATTTTATAATTTTACCCTGGTGATTCAAATGTGTACCCCATACTGAGGGCCTTGTGTAAGGGTAGCTTTTCTTAAATATTGATCATAAAACCATCTGCATCAGAACCATCTGGGTCACTGGTTTAAAACACAAATCCTGAGTCTCAATTGTGCACAAAAATCCAGACGTCCAGATAGAGCCTTAACAAACACCACAGAGGGTCATGATGCTAATATTTTGAGAATCATTCCTTGAAATTCTTGGTTGAAGAATATTAGGTCACTAGTGCAGATTGCTGTAGGGTCCAAGAAGTAAAATGCACAAGCGAAACTGGATGAGATAACAGGGAGTGGTGGGGACTGAAGCAAAATCGACAACCTATGCCCAGTTTAAAGCTCTAGTTTCTCACTGACTATGACAAGAATGTCTTGCGGTATTGCCCAGTATTACCAGATCTTTCTTTTTCTCTAGGCACTTCAGGACTCTCATGCTTTTCATGTGAAGTATCCCAATTTTAAAATGTCAATGACTCACTCAAAAACAATTCAAACACCACTCAAGCTAAACAAAACATCCCTGGGAGGTAGTATTCAGCCAACTGACTACTCATTTGCAACCTCTGACGAAGACTTAGCAAAAAAACCAGTGTGCTATGAGGGCTATGGTTCAAGGGCATTTGAGCTCACCAGGGAGAAAAATTCTACAGTGTATACTTTGACAGTGTAGTCATGTTCCTGAACAATGGCTTCCTCTGCAGAAGTCCTCCCAAATATCCAGTGCAAAGTTCTTCTATTGTTCTTTAATGTTGTGATATGTCCACAATTTCCTTTCTGGGGAGCTGAGTGAGAAAGTAAACTCAGCTTAGGGAAGTTGAATATCCGGCTAGAGCTGAATGGCACAGCATACCAAGAGTCTCTCACCAGATGCCCAGGATCCACCAGCGTTGCAAGACTATTATAGAACAAACTGCTGGAAAGTTGTTGCTGAGCCCAACCTGGGGTTGGGAGAGCAGGCAAACTTATGTGGACAGCCCTTTCATTTCAAAGAGGTTTTCTTTGATTGGGCACTTTCTATGGCTCCCAATCTAACAATTCTCAATGGTCCACAGATCCAGGATATTGAGGCACTGGTTCCATCAATGGTAACCTGTTGTGAGAATTTAAGTCACACCCTTGTTATATACTACCAGTTCCTCCCCCTAAGGAAGAAGATTATTGTCAGTGATTTTTCATTGTCAAAGCTAGGTTTTTTTTAAAATTCTAATGAATTTTTACAACAATCCTCTCCCACCGCTAAATAAAACAAACGCAATAGAGGGTTTCCTTGGGCAGTTCAATTCTATAAGATTAACTGGGACATGTCAAAGCTTGCCAGTTCTCTCATGTAGCCATGAGGTTCCAGGGAACAGAGTTTGAAAATGATGGGGCTTGCTTATTTTCAAGGTCTTTTCCCAATTTGATGTCATGTCTAAGATGTTTATGAGCAATTTCCTTTAGATCTCCTGTTAGTTATTATTTTAACTACAGTAGCAAAAAAGGCTGCTTCTTCAAAGCACTTGTTGAAAACTCCTGGCTACACAGTACTGTACTAGATGCTATGAAGGGAAATAGCTATGGTTTCCAGTTTCCAGAGTTAGGCTTAGGGTTAACCCGAGGGGTCAAAGAGGAAAAGACCGTATATAATGGTATATTCTAGCCTATGGTTTCCTCCTGATAAACACAGAAATATCACAGTCTGGGAGCTTTTTATGGAATCCCCATCTTTTGCTTTGAGAAAGCTTTTAAGCAGTTTTTCCTTATGTAATTTATATTATGAAAACAATCAGTATTGTCTTTAATGTTCCAAATAAAAATTATAGAATAATAGTGCATCATTGGCCTTGCTTGTTCTAAAATACATGTTGCCCCAAAGAATGTGATACACTATCTCTTCCCCTTCCTCAACTCAAACTTCACCCCCAACCACAGGGAATAACTGACTCAATTAATTCTCCCTCATTTATACCTGAACCTCAATTTTAAATCCTGAGGACATAATATGGGAGAGTGAGGACAGGAGATTCATGAGGATATTAGAGGAAACAAGATTGACCTTGAGTTGATCATTGTTGAAACTGGGTGACAGGCATATAGGGATTCTTTAATCGTTCTTGCTACTTTAGCATGTTTTGAAATCTTCTATAATAAAAAGTTAAAATGAAGGTAATGTTACCTATTTGTGCATTAGTACTCAGTATTTTACCCAGCTGCAAACCTCAAAGCACTTTGAATAGCAACTTTATTGGAACTTGGTATTAGAACCTCCTGCACCCATTTTATTATAGTAGAATCTCACATTGCGCCCCCTGAGGACAGAAGAGGAATTGCAGAAATCCAAATTCAGGGTGGAAGGAAGCTTCTACACTACGTACTTATTCCTTCACCACCTCCTGCAGAAGCAGGTGGGACCCGTCCAGGCCACTGAAAGTCCACTCTAGCCCCAGACACGAAGGGTTAACACTCTGCCCCTGAAATGACTGGTCAGTGGTGCCATTTCAGACTCATTCCTGCGTGATGAGTCTTGGTGTAGGTTAATGTGACCATGAACCTGTAGTTCCTGAATACATGGTCATCAACTCTGACAGCAAGCACGTTTGAGTGCTGGTTATCCTTGGCTTCTTCATCATGCTGAAATAACTCACATGAATCCTGAGTGGTGAAGAAAATCTTCAATAACACCGTATGAATCAGAGGATCGGCAGAGTAGGCTCCAGGGGGATCAAACCAGAGATTGGCATGAACTAAAGAATTAGTGGGGCTTCAACATGGGGAGGGGGGGAGCAGGCACCAAAAGGTCTGACATCCAAATAATCCATCTGTGACAAAATGGCTTCCAACTAATTAAACATAGAAAAATCCCTTTTAGGAAAGATAATCCTATTGGATCAACTTGTAAGATTTTTCCAGCCAGCTTCTGCCTCTTGGAGCTTCAATTAAAAGCTGTTTAGCAGATGGCAAATTCTGAGTCACAAAGTTAGACTTTTTGGCAACCATATGTACTTTTGGTTTCCTGGGGATCCTGGCCACATATGGTCCCGAAAGAGATGCAAGAGCTCTTTTTTGGCTCACAGTGGAGAACTCCTTGCCCACCTGAGCACACAGATGACAGACCCTTCAACATGACCATCAGGGTGATTGGCAGGAGGGCCTTCCAGTTAATTCAGAGATTTGGGAGCCTTAGAAGTCATAATAGGTCAGGGATGGAAGGAAGCTTGAACATCATCTAGTGCAACTCCTTCTTTTTACAGAATGGGGAAACTGACTCAGGAGAGATTGTGTAATCTGTCTAAAGATGCCTAGTGAGAGAGAAGCAGAGTCAGTAACAAGGATGATAGAGGCACTTCTCTGTTTACTTTGGGGACTTAACTCATTGCTTATCCCTTTCCTTATACTTGTTGAGTTCCTTAAGGGATATCTTATCGAAGACCTAACAAATCAGCAGAAGACCTGGAAGGGTCACTAATCCAACTCCTGCTTCATTCAAGACCCTCCAAAGTCGAGCTTCATCATTCTCCTCTTCAAAACTTTCTACTAATATTAAGTCACACCTTCCCTTGGGTGCCATCAAAGAGAAACAAAGCTAGGCCGTAGTTACATTCAGTGAAACAGGTTTTATTCAGTACTACTATAGTAGGGGAGAGACCTCAAGGTAGTCTCTACTGAAATAAAGGGTTGAAGGGGTAGGCTAAAGGAAAATGCTGGAGCTTAAGGAAAAGTACTGATGTTAAGGGGGATGGTTGATGTGATTGGGCCAATTGTGTTCTTCAACTGAAGCTTCCTGCAGTTGGCCTCCTAATTTTTTCCACAGAGACTGGGAGATAGGAGCATGTCAAAACTCTCAAGGTCCTTGAGAAAGACATTTCTGGGTTATAGAAGGTATATCACAAAGGGACACAGAAAGAACTTACAATGACAAGATTTTTTTTTAAGTAAACGCTTCCAAGAAAAAGGAGGTCAGGGGCCTATCAAATTTTGTAGCAAACAGTAAATTCTTTTGGCGATATTGAGCTCTCTCAGGCAGGAACTTAAGAAGCCTGGGGTTGTCATACCAGGGATGTGGCCTTGAGCTATTAAAAATCGTCCTGGTATTGACTCAAGTCTCTTAGTGGAGTGGGTGGGTGTGTAGTTGGTATTAAGAGGCTGCATTCCTTATAGGCCAACATTGAGGCCTCGTTGAGAAGAAGGCTCAGAGGAGCCAGACTCGAGATTGGTCAGAGACAGAGTCTTTGTCAGTTCTGATGAGACTCCCGCTGCCTGGACAGGAAGTTGATCCAAGTATTTTCCCACCACAGTTTCAGTCTCTTTTTCCCCATTCTTAACTGTGGCTTACAGTTGGTTCATGTTCTGCCTGTCATGCCTTTTCATGTATTTGCCATCTACCTTCCCCAAACTGGATTTTAAATTGCTTACAGGCAGGACCCATGCATTGCATCTTTTTAAAAATTCTTCCATTGTATCTCGTAAGTAGCTGACTTGACAATCACCTGTTGACCAAAACTCCAGATTACATTCCCTTTTCAATGGTGCCACCAAGCATTCCTCAGTCCATATCCTGTTTCTACAACCACTTCTGTAATTTTTTCCCCCTGAATCCTCTTCCAACATGGGAGGCCCAAATAAGACTCCCTACTTACCTCTGTACATTTCATGAACATGCTGTCTTCTACTAAGCTTCCCCAAGAATTCAATTCATCAAAACTTTGGCTGAGCACTAGCTAAAGGTCTTGGGTGCTGGGGAGGAAGATAGCAATAGGTCAGGGCTCCTGCTCTTGAGTAAACTAGTAAGAAAGACTGACAAGTAAATCAGCAATTCTGATACTTAGAAGCTCTGTGACAGAGGTGCATGCACAAAAGAGGAGCTCTAATTTAGTTTGGTTAGGAAAAGTCCAGAAAAATTTTCCCAAAAGGGACAATATTGGCTTGGGTTCCCTAGAAGAAGAGATGAGAGAGGAAACTTTGTATAAATGGTTTATAGAGGAAGAAGTCTTAGAAGAAACCTATAAATAAAGGAGGGAAGCAAGATGGAGCAGGAGGAGAAGCCAGGCAAAGCTGTGGTTTCTGCTGAAGTCTAACTTCAAGTCTAACTTCAGTCCTGTTCCAAGAGGAGATCTGAAGTGTGAATTGCACCGTGAAGTTATCCCACCTTGAATCAAGGAGACTGGACCTTGTACTCCCTATTAGTCAGTCCTTGGCTACACAAGTTGCTCGTTGGTGAGGGTGCCTTACGTCCTACGTATTTCTGGGAGAGGAGACTCCAGTGGGCAGAGGGTGGGTCTCTGGAGAGCGACATAGTTCGGAGCTTTCAGAAGCCAACACTCACAGCAGATGGGGAATAACTGTTCCTTCCCAGTAAGCAGGGATGTGGGTGGGGCTCCAGCAACTTTTCTACAATCCTGAACTCACTCTCGGAAGAGGAGGACAGTCAAAGTTAATTATGTAGGGTACAACGGAGGGAGAATGGTCGGGCATTCTAGGGTGAGGCTACAGGAAAGAGAGAACAGGATGTACTTGGAAAGGGCAATTAGCTTGATATGGGTGGCATAGAAAGAATACTGAAGTTTTTTGTTTGTTTGTTTGTTTTTTGTTTTTTTGAAGGCTATGTGTGTATGGCAGCAGTTATCAGTGGGTGAGGACCCTTCTCCATCTTGAGTAAGTGATGTCTACCCTTTTCCACTATGCAGGGGACTTGAATCATACTCACTATGGGCTGGGGATGTAGCTCAGTGGCAGAGTACTTACTTACCATGTGCCAAGCCCTGGGTTCAATCCCCAGCACAGGGGGAAAACAAAAACCTGAACTACAGGAAATGACTGACTGAGGCTACGTGACATTGGAGTTGTTCTGATTCATAAGGTTGTATTCATTTCACCCTCAGTGGTAGGAGATTCTTATCAAATCTTCTCAGGCCATTGCTTAAAAGAGGCACTTGAGGGCTGGGGAGATAGCTCAGCTGGTAGAGTGCCTGCCTCGCAAGCATAAGGCCCTGAGTTCGATCCCCAGCACCGCAAAAAAAAAAAAAAGAAAAAAAAGAAGAGGCACTTGAGTTTTTCACCTGCAGCCAAACATCAGAAAAGCCCAAGTAGAGTCCTGTATCATCTGAAATTTTTGACATAACCTGGCACTCCCTCCAGAGGCCATTAGCTGGTCCTGGCCCCAAATCCATCCTCTTCCAGCCAAACTGGTTGCTGAGGACCTTGGGTTCTGCCCGGAGATCTCAGGTTGATAAATTGGTATTTTGTTCTGTTTTTCTCTTTTCTTGAGAAGTTATTTCCTTTTAAAAAGATGGACACTGTGTTAGCTTTTACCCCCTCAGGGACCTCAGTCTTCCACATGTTCTCAAAAATAATAGCTACATGTTTTGAAATAATACTTGTCAACTCCTTAAATCTCCCACTTTGCTGGCTTAAATATACCTATCTTCCAACAATTTTCCTCTGTGGAGCTTAATCTGACACACACTGTCTCACCCATGGGAAGTGATACTGGTTTTGGTATGTGATTGTAGTTATAGCTTTTATAAATATAAAAATGAAGCTGCACAAACCAAGAATTTACTCTGAACTGAACTTCTAAAGGTGCCAAAAGATTATAAAGGACTTCTATTGCAATCATGCTTTAGTATACACCCAAAAGTCATTGGATGTGACCAAATGAAACATGGTTAAAAACAGGTATAAAGTGGATAAATGTAAAACAAAATACGAAACGGTACCAAACTCCACAGATGTCTTGTATAATAAGCAGCATGTCCTTTCTCATTTTTCTAATAATCAAATAATTTTTTCATGTCCTCAGGAATTGTTCTGATTTTTGTTTTCAATTTGGAGGTGTTCCCAGGTACTTTTCAAGCCATAGTATACATTTTTTTTCATTCATTCACTCCATAAATATATTTTAAAGCTCTTCTTATGTAGCAACCATGGTCAGATGCTGGGAATATCATGGACAAGGTGTTCGGGTCCCAGATCTCAGGGAGCTTGCAATCTCAAAAGAAACAGACATTGAGGAAAAAATTTAAATAATATTTATATAATCACAGTTGGGACAGTTTTAAGAAATGAAAATATAGTATAGTCAGCACTTGTATTTGCAGGTTCCACATATGTGCATTCAACCAAATAAGGAATGAATATGTTAAATAAAAAAAACTATATCTGTACTGAACCTGCACAGACTTTTTTTCCTTGTCATTATTCTCTGAACATTACAGCATAACAACTATTTACACCAAGGGGTAACTAATTCTGATTATCTATTGCTCTATAATAAACGATCCCAACACTTAGTCCTAAGATGGTGCCAATTAGACTGTATAACATTGATAACCACTCAACAGGGACAGCTCATCCCTACAGTAGTTGACATTGACTGGAGGACATAAAATCTGGGCACAGGAATCATTTGAAGGAAAATGGGCCGGCAATTAATAATGGCTGTCTGTGAGGATCGCAGCTGGAACCTCTCCAGGTAGTCTGAGCTTCCTTACATTATGGTGACTGAGTTCCCAGGGTGTCTGTCTTTAGAAGGAATGAGGTAGAAGTCATATCCCTTTATGATCTAGCCTCGAAGTCACACATTGTCACTTTTGTCACTTTCTATCAAACAGTTCAGTCACAAAGTCCCGTACAATTTTAAAGGGAGGAGAAATAGTTTCCATTTCTTGATGAGGATATGGCAAAATTTTGGAAGAACATGTAGGATCAAAAGTATGACTGGAAAATTTTTAGAAAATAGAATCTCTCACAAGTAACTCTGAGAAAGCTTATTATAAGGAACGAAGAAGTGATTTTTCAACTGGGTCCTGGAGGATGGCTAAGAGTTAGCCAGATGAAGAGGGAAGGAATGATAGGAGAAGTGACATTCTAGACAGTGGATCTGGGCTCAGAAGTAGCTTGGCTATAGGAAGAACTGAAAGGAAACCAGGGTAGCGGTAACAGTGGGCAAAGTTTCATAATAAAAAAAAACTTGCAACAACTTAAAAGTGCTCAGTGGGAGCCCTCAAGGTGTCATTAGGTAACATCATTTTTAACCAACCTATGCTTAGTCTCTTGGCTACCCTTTTTTTTTTTTTTTTTAAATTAGGAGTCATGCTAATCTTCTTGATATCCATCCAATTTTAGTCCATGTGCTTCCAAAGCAAGCACTCTTGGTCACTTATTGCTGCAAAACGAACCATCTTAAACTTCCTGGCGACAAGAGCAGTATCATCTATTATTATTTTTCTCCTATGGTTCTATGTTTGACTGGGCTTAGCTGAGTAGCTCTCACTTGGGGTCTCTTATGTGGCTGTAACCAGATGGTGGCTGGGGCTGCAGTCACCGTGAAGCCTTCCTCACTCATCTATTTGGTACCTGGACCGGTAAGTTGCCGATCACTGGGACAAGAACAGCTGTGGCACCTCACGCTTCTCTGGTTCTCTCTTCCTGGTCTCTCTATGAGAACCTTCATCCAGTAGCTCCTGGGTGTTCAGACTTGTCATAGGGTGTGTGATCATTCCCAGAGTGAGTATCCTAAGACAGACCAAGAGAAGCTGCATGACCTTTTCTAACCTAGACCTAGAAATCAGGCAATGTCACTGCTGTCACTTGATGTTCATGCAAGTGTCACAAAGCCCACCCATTTTTAAGGGGAAGAGTCAGAAACTTCTTGGTGCTAGGAGTCTCAAAGGATTTGCAGACACATTTTAAAACCACCACAGAAAGACAGTTTTGAGAGTCAAGGTGGGTATTTCTCAGGGATGAACTAGGTCTGTGATTAGTAAACCAAGACATAAGGGTGTCTTTCAGCAATGTCCACACAATTAAGAGCATTAAGCTCTCTTAAGTTCTTTTGTCTTTCTGACATCCATTGTGTTATTTTTAAATTTAGTCTTTACAGGATTTTTTTTGTATTCTTTTCTTAAATGTAATTTTTATTTTTACAGACTGCATTTTGATTCGTTGTACACAAATGGGGTTCAACTTTTCATTTCTATGGTTGTGCACAATGTAGATTCACACCATTCATGTAATCATACATATACATAGGGTAATACTGTCTGTCTCAGTTTACTGCCCCCTCTGCCTCATTTTCCTCTACACCATCCACACTTACTCCATTCTTCTCTAGCCATCCCTGCCACCCGCTTCTGATTATGTATCATCATCCACTTATCAGAGAAAACATTCGACCTTTGGTATTTTGGGCTTGACCTATTTTACTTAGCATGATATTCTCCAACTCCATCCATTTACCAGCAAGTGCCATAATTTTATTGTCTTTACTGTTTTTTTTTTCAGTTTCTTCATCTGTATTTTACATCTCTTACCTTTTTATGTAGTAGGAAAGGATATTAATTAGTACAATGATCATAAAGCACTCAGCATAGGTATCTGTTTGATATATTCAATGAACACCTTTGAAATGTAAGACCTGTGCTTTTGATATACCTAGGGACACCTGTATAGTACAGCTGAGGTGTAAGAGCAAGTCCCTGAGAGGCAATGAAAATCTCTCTTAAGATGTCTCTACTGACTCAAAGAAAGTGGATTCCAATCCATTTCTGCACAATCTGTTGCTTCACCTTTACTCTTTGAAATTTGTGCCTTGAACTTTATTTTCTGTTCCTCAATAATTTCTTGCTTTTAGAGCATAAATATTATGTTGAAGTTGCTTTTACTAATAAACCTGGAACTTGAGAGCTATGAATCTTGTCCCACAAAATCTTTAATGCAGACTAGGACAGCTGCTGGCACCACGAATATGTGTGCTTAGGATACCTTCTCTCTCTGATGAGAGAAAGCCAAGCAATGGAAGAATTTGCTTCAAGAAATGCTTTTTAAAACCTCACTCTTTGGCTAAGTGATAAAAAAAAAAACACAGTAATGACTCATCAGTTGAAATCAAATTCTTCATCCCCAAAAAAGTGTTTTTATATGAAAAAAGTGGGTGTTTTTTTTCCTTCCCCCAAAGGCAGCCTGCATAATATTTGGTGCTCCTTTTTTCTGAGTAATATATTCCATTCCAGTGGAAAGTGACAGCTTCAGACTTGAGCCAATAATATTTTATTTTCAGAGCTGTGCATACTACCTTCTTATCCAAGACTCTGCTTTTGCCTACAACCCTAACAGGAGTTCAGCCATTAGACCATTCCAACACAATCCCCCTTTTCCTCCCTTTCCTTTGGTCAGTCATCGACTTGTTTTTCTAAAGACCCTGGAACAGAATGAATGCCTAGAGAGCGCAACTGGAAATAGCATCTGCGTATAAATAAGCATGATAGGTTTATTGTCCTTTAGGAGTCCAAAAACAGTCAATCCATGTCTCCTGATTCCTGTTCTCCATTCAAAGAGTTGAACTCCTTTCACAGGTCTTCACTACAAAACACTTTCTGTTATTTCTTTCCTAAGACCCTACAATAATGAAAGATAGCAGTGTGATTCAGTTCCCATCCATGAAAACAAACATCCCATTCTGTTCCCCATTTGCCTCCTTGGAAGGTTCCACAAAAATCCCCTTGCTAGAAGACAAAAATGCAAAACCTACACTTATTTCTATTCCAGATGGAGACACCTGGGAAAAACTCATATGAGACCTGGGCTTCATGAAGTCCAGGCTTTGTGAATTGGGAGAACATGGAAGAGAGATGCATCAAGAGAGTTAAGACTGTGAAAAGAGTTAAAAGAATTAGAAGGGATGGAAACCACAGCTTTCAACAACTGCTGAGGAGAAGAGCAGCCTTGGACTTGGGGTGACCAGTGTAGTTACATTTGGAGATGGACCTTTGGGAGATACGTAGGTTTAGATGAGACCATAAGGGTGAGTCCCTAGTGATGGTATTAGTGATCTTGTAAGAAGATCAGATACCAGAAGTTCAAGATACCAGAACTACTTGCTCTTCTCTAGTGCTTGCTCTTTCTCCCTCCCTCCTACCCCTCACCTCTTTCCTTCTACTCCCCACCGCTGCCTGTTAGGACACAGTAATAAGGCAGTTGTCTACAAGCCAGGAAGAAAGTCTTGCAAGAATACACTCAACTGGCACCATGATCTTGGGCTTCATGAACTATGAGAAAAAAAGATTTCTGTTGTTCAAGTCACTCAGTCCATGCATGGTATTTTGTTATGGCAGCCTGAGCCGACTCATGGTCCCAGTTTTTCTGGGGCTTAGGAGGCTCCTGGGATGTGAAACTTCCAAGTTTTCAATTCAGAAAATTCCAAGATCTTCAGGACAAGTTGGCCATCCTCATTGGAGTTCTCTACTGGTGTTGCTTTATCCCAAAGAGCCAGGTTCTGTTCTGGACAGGAAGGAGGAGGCAAAGATAAATCCAGGCCAGGCCTGGAGGGGAAGAACAAAGCCAGAAGGACTGGCACTCATTTGGACTTCTTGGGCCAGGGGTGCTAACGGGCAATTGGGATACAACGGTGGGTATGGTTTTAAGGTGGACAGTATTATTAATGGGACAAAAATATGGAGGTAGAAACCCACTCTACAATAAAAGGAATCACTTAACTTTGTAAGATGAATGAATGGATTCCACCTGAACTTTTAAGATCCCTTCAGATCCTTCCAAATGAGAGTCCTTGAGAGTGGTTTGGGCCTCTAGCCAAATTCCAGGGCTTCATTCCTGTTCTTTTCTCAGGCTCTGTGTCCTCCTTCTCCATGCATTCCCAGTGATAGGGCATTAATTGTTTGAACTTCCTTTTTGTCCTCATTGACCCACCATAGCCCACACTACTTCAGACCCAGAGCACAGGCTTGCTATGCTACATTGCACTGAAGTATCAGGGTGGGGGCATGGGTGGGAGTGGGAAGTTAGTATCAGCATGGAGTCTCCTCTCCAGATCTTTTCTGTCTACCAAAAAAAAAAAAAAATCCAAAAGTTGGGAAAAAGATGCATGAATTTCATTGTCAAACTCGTCTAAGGGTCATTTGACTGTCTAGGAATATTACTGTTTACTTGACTTGATGTTTTACAACAGTCTAAGATTAGCTGTTAATTTGTTGAAAACCATTAAGATACAAAATATTTTTATCCAGTAGCAGCACAAATCATTTTTTGTTCTACATAGAGAAAAGCAACTTCTGTTTGGTGGAGAAGATAACCCTAAAGGGTACAGTTTTATTGCCCTGAAAAAAAAAAAAAAACAGTATTATATCTAACTTAAAGATTTTAATTCATTTTTTCCTTTACTAACCATAGGTACACACATTTCTCTTAAATGCTTTGTTTCATCATTAATGAGTTAAAAGAAAACTTTGACAAGTACCCATTATGCATTTGTCTAAGAATTATGCTTTATTAATGTTTTTGAAAATTACACTCTTGGCAGTTCCCTCATCTCAGCCCCTTTTGGTTTCCTTCGGACCCTTAAATATGCAGTTTTAAGTCACGAGTCCTCTTCTTTCTGTCCCTCAAATGCAGAGAAAGACTGGCCCTTCCTCAGGTCTGTGGGAATTGGCACCTTGGGGTTCTTTTGAAAGAGGAATTATTCAATGACAGAGTTATGGATAATTGTAAAATCTGGATACCAAGTTGTCCAGCAATAAAAAACAGAAAATTATGGTGTACCAGTATTTAATATTACACAGCTATAAGAATAATCCTTATTGACTGTTGTAGCAAAATGGAAAATGCTTGAGCCAATAGATTGTGAAAGAGCCGTGTGCACAATATGAACTGGAAAGTGAGGCAGATTTGAATGTATCTGGGAGGAGGGGCTCTTCGGAAGCTTTCTTGTTTTTCCAAATTACATCTAACATGGTTTTGTTCTGTCAATGAAAAAAAAAAAGTAAAAAAAAAGAAGAAGAAAGTTTAAAACCAGAGGAAGCAGAACACTAATATAAAGTGATATTGATATTACATGGAGCTTTACGACCAACCTATGGTTGGGAGTAACTGTCCTTGAACTCTCTCCAAACTTCTTCATTCTATCATCCTTCACCTCTGAAAACGTAGGAGCTCTG
This sequence comes from Sciurus carolinensis, assembly GCF_902686445.1. Taxonomy (NCBI): domain Eukaryota; kingdom Metazoa; phylum Chordata; class Mammalia; order Rodentia; family Sciuridae; genus Sciurus; species Sciurus carolinensis. Next base: position 50,670,520 of record NC_062229.1, on the reverse strand, counting down.
AGATCACTTTCAACTCTATCATGCTATATGAGTAGCACGGAAAGGCCGAATACTCTGATATTAGATGGAATTTGGTGGGATAGTCCTTGCGGGTGGTGAATGAGCTTCTCAAAGCCAATGAGGACAAAGGAGACCCCAACTCTCAGACCTAGGTCTGGAATATTAGCAGCTCTGCCCAGGAACACCTGGCAGCCTCTCAGCTCCCCTTGGGGGACTGTCAACCTCAAGACATTGTCCTTGGTGCCAAACATTCTACCCAACTTACCTAAATCCACCTTTGGGTTGGAGTGCTAAATATACAGCCACCAGAGCCCAAAGTAGGTCCCCAGGCCCCACATCCCTTCACCCATCCTGCCTTCCCTGCACCCGACATCCGTGCCTGGCTGCGGAGAGCCCCTCGGGTCACGGACTCGGCGCCTAGCTGTCCTTTTGAGGACAGACCTTTTCCTCCCCGCCCTCTTGGAGGAAACCACAAAAACAAAGCTGGAGCCAGCTTTGTTCCGAGGGGAATGTTTTCACCCTGCTTCCACTCTGGAAGCTCTCTGGCCCAGAACACAGGCAATGAAACATTTATGAGGCTTCCCGGAGGTGCCCACGCAGCAGGCCATACCTGCCAGCTCCGACCTCACTTGGGGGTGCTTTTGTGTCTCTGGCAGCTGATATTTTTAAGCAGGCTAGTCTTCTAAGCATGAATATTTACAAACAGATTTTACTGATGCTCCTTAAAAAACTCCTTCTTTCTGAGTCTCCACTCAGTCTCTGCTCAGTGAATCAGTTCTATTTTGTTTTATACGTTGGTGTCTTCCTAATTGTTTTCCAAGCACCAGTACCAAGCATACACTCGTGACGGGTAGGGATGTATTTTACATTTATTTATAGCCCAGTAGCTAACATGGTTCCCTGCGCAGAATAAAGATCTTTTGGCAAACTGGAAAAAACCCAAATGTTCATCAATAGAAGAATGGATAAACAAGTTATGGTTTATTTGTACAACAAAATACTACTCAGGAATAAAAAGGAATGAACCACTTACATATGCAACAACATAGCTGAATCTCAAAAATATGCTGAGCAAAAGAAGCCACACACAAAAAAATGCATACTGCATGATTCCATTTATATGAAGCTCTAGAACCAGCAATACTAATCTATGTGTTAGAGGTCTGTGCTGGACCAGATATTTATGTACCCTGACCTAAATTCATTTGTTAAAGCCCCAGCCCCCAATGAAGCCCAAACCCCCAGTATTTGGAGACAGGGAAAGTAATGAATGTTAAATGAGGTCATAAGGGTGGGACCCTGACCTGATAGTATTTGTGTCCTTATGAGAAGAGAATACCCAAGGGCTGCACTGAGGAAAGGCCATGTGAAGAAAGAGAGAGAAGGTGGCCATCTGCAAGTCAGGAAGAGAGCCTTCACAAGAAACAAGTTGACCGGAACCTTGATCTTGGACCTTTAGCCTCTAGAACTATGGCGTTTTGTTCTGAGAGTATGAATAAACTAAGACAAGGTTAGAATGGCAGCATCTTAGCTGGGCTGTAATAACAAAAATACCACAGACTGGGGCTTATACAGTGTCTGGTGTGGGCTTTCCTTCTAGCTGTAGATGGCTGTTTTCTGTTGTGTCCTGAGAGAGAGAGAGAGCAGAGCAAGAGAGAAAGAGAGAGAGACAGACAGACAGACAGACAGACACACACACAAATAGCACTCAGTGAACTCTGGTCCCTAGCACCTCTTATGAGATCATGAATCTTATCATGTAGACTCTACTCTCATAATCTCTTCTAAACCTCCTTACCACCCAAAGGCTCCTCCTCCAAATGCCAACACACTGAGGCTTAGAACTTCAATACATGAATCTTGGAGGGACACAAACAGCCCATAGCAAGTGGTTATGTAAGGGAGGTGTTACTAACTGGACAGTGTATATTCTAGGATAAGGAAAATGTTCCACATGTTGATAGGTGGATGATCTCATGGATTTTTATAAACATTCAAAAAAATTGAGTTGCACATTGAAAATGTGTACATTTTACTTTGTAAATTATACCTCAATAAAGAACTGAACAAAAAAGTCTTTTGGAAAGAATGATTGTTTTCCTTCCTATGACTCATACAGTTCTGTAACTGAACAATTTGGGAAGATTTATCAAGCACCCACTGTGTGCAGATCCTTGCAGCACAGGTTTAGCAAGGTGGGGGAGGGGAGGTGGCTAGCAACCCTGGTTCCTAGGTCTTAGGGTATATTTTTCAGTTCCAAAAGCAATATCTGGAAGTCCTCAAGTCACAGCCACAGAGCCAGGTTGTACCAAATGCTAACAACTCATTAAGAGACTTTTTGACACTTGGAAAGCCACATTAACTCCTTCGTATTTCCACAGAGGCAGCTGTTGCCTGATTCCTTTGAGAACCAGCCAGACCCCAGATCTGCTCAGCTGTTGGCCAGTGCCACCACGAAAATCACAAAGGAAATGGGAAAGTCAGTGCACAAAGTCTTAATGAGATTTTAAACTGTGCAACTCTGACCTTAAAGGCTCCCTACACCGGAGCAAAAGGAGCTGAGAAACTATTTACTTCCACACTTAGGCAGCTGCCTTTTCCATGTTGTGGAGTATTAATGGAGTATGTTAGCACCTTGGGACAAAAATGAGGAATTTTCCCCAGGTGGTTCCTGCTCCTTTCTTTCCAGTACTTTGGAGAGGCTAACAAGATGCAGTCAGACACCATCTCAGAAGTTTTGTAAGATGGGGGCAAGAGCTACAGTTTCCTTCTCAGGGAGAAATGTGCCATTCTCTCTGGTACTAGTAGGATGTTGGCAATAAAAAACATAAAAGGCCATTTTCATAAGCATTCTAGAAAAGGTAATATGTGACATGCATGCCGCTTATCTTCCCTCCTGTGTCCTCAGCAGACATTGTTAATTGATCACAGCAGTGTTCATCACCAAACCCAGTTCCGGTCAGTGTACATCACTGTGCCAAGATGGCTGGTGGTAGCTTATAAGAGCCAAGTGTTAATTTTTAATTTTTTGCTAACCTGTTGTTAAACATTCCCTTTATTAAGAATTAAATTATATGAGATTATACTTAAAAGCAAAGATAATGAATGTTTAAAATTTATCACTCCCTTATTATTTTACAATTATCATTATCTACATGGTATCTGGAAAAACTCTGAAGTACATCTCTTCCCAACTCTGTATTCATTGACATAGCACTGGTGCCTTCAAACAGGTCACAATGATAGCATGAGAGTATTTACATCACAGAAATTGGCAAATGCTGCGTCTCATCTCCCTCCTCTGCACAGAGAGTCGGTTGTTAAACATGTACCAGCATACTCCTGCATCAGAGGATGAGATCCAAGAAGAGCCAAAGCCTGCCAGCCAAATTCCTGCTGACTGTGATAGGTCAGGGAGGGTTGGTTACCGTGCCTTCCCACACAAGACTTGACATGGAAAGATGCACCTCTGAGCACTCGATCTAGTCATGCCCGAAGCCAGAACTGCTCTACTTTTTACTAATGGGAGACTTGCTGAGGGGCATCATTTTCTAATTTTCACAGACACGACGTGGATTAGTGCCTGGTCCTGGAGTGCACAGGTAATTATTTTCTCTGGAGTCTACTGGAGGGTGCCTGAAGGAGCTAGTCAAAGACAACCATTCAAAGTCAATCCAAATCAGAAGCAAATATGAAATGTTGCAAGAAAAGAAACAGCTGAACAGAAAGTTTGCACTGGGGAGGCTGTTAGACTTGAGAAGAGTGTGGGAAGACTCCTCTCAGTGAGACTCCAGAACTGCTGTAGGCTCTTCCTAGGCAGCGAGCATGACCTGGCTGCTTAGGATGGCAAAGGCCTAATGCCATTAAGTCCCAAATTTTCAATTCAAATATTTCAATGAAAATGACATACATGCATTAAATTGTTTGGAAATCACAATCTAGAGTTGTCCCCCCAAATCTCCTGGGTTGATGAAGGATTATTCTGAGGTGCAATAATTAGATTATGGTAGCTATAACCCAATCACTTCATCCTAGTTTAAATGGACAGACTAGGTGGTAATCGTAGGCAGGTGCCACCTGCCTAGAGGAGGTGGGTCACTGGGGGTTGCCCTAGAAAAATTCTTCTTCCCTGTGGCCTCCTCCCCTTTCCCTCTCTGCTTCCTGGATGCCATTATCTGAGAAGCTTTCCTCTCCTGGGTCCTTCCAGAAAAAATTGGGGCTAAGGAGGTCATGGCTATTGAAGAGATTACTGAAAAGAAGTCACTAAAGAGAAGCTCAGTACTTTGCACAGAGACAATAGGAAAAATGTCTTGAGGACATCTCAGGAATCAGCAAGACCACACCCATCACAGGACCAAGGTGTAAAGATGAAACCCATTTAAGACATCATGGGAGAATCCTGCTTACACAGGGGTGTTCCCCAGGATTCATTTACTGTTCTCAACCACCCAGGCACTCAGAGACTACTGTAGTCATGGTCCAAGGCAGGCTGTCTATTTCTCAGGTGGGCAGCAGAACTTGGCATTGCCCACAAGTTCTGGTTCTGCAGGAATGCAGGATGCTGAGTTAAGGGCTCATGGAGACTTCCACAGAGATTCCACAGGAAGGCCTGGGAGGTCAGCAAAGTATAGCAAGATTGGGATCCCTGTGGGCAGCCCCTGAGAGGGTGATGCGTGAAACTGTGAAGGTGAAACAAAAGCTTGAATGGAGACCCCCAGAATTAAGAGATGCCAGGAACATGGACCTTCTACTGAGGAAAGCTGCAGGAAGTGAGCAGAACCAGGCCACGAGAGAGGCCATGTGTGCTACAGCTGGCAAGGCCACAGGAGCAGAGATGCTCAAGTACTTCGGAGATCACATCTCAACACTGTGTTGAAGGGGGAGCTATAGGACTTGTTTGCCAAGCTGGGTTTAGATCTTGGTTTTGTTCAATACCTTCTTTCTATACCCCTGTTCCTTCCCTTTTGGAATTAGAATGTTTGTGCCATTGTATATACATGTATATAAATTGATTTTGATTTTTACAGGGGTTCAAAACCAAGACTTTGCCTTGAATCTCAAATGAGACTTTGGACTTGAACTTTGGGACAATACTGGAACAGTTGAGACTATGGGGACTCTTGAACTAAATGCATTTTGCATTGTGAGATTGACATGAGATTTTGGGGGTCAGGGATAAAATTTTGTTGTTTGGATACCAGGTGTCCCCCAAAAGCTTGTGTGTGAGGCAATGTAGAGATGTTTGGATGTGAAATGATTAGATTATGAGAGCTGTAACCTCATTGGTGGATTAACCCATTTGATGGATTAATAATTCAAATAGACTACTGTGTGGTAACTTTAGGCAGGTGGAGTGTGGCTGGAGGAAGTAGGTCACTGGGGGTGTGCCCTTGGGTATTATATTCTCTCTCTCTCTCCCTCTTCCTCACTCCCTTATTCTTTCTCTCTCTCTCTTGCCATACCTTTCCACCATGATGTTCTGCCTCACTTCAGGCCCAGAGCAATGGAATCAGCTGGCCATGAATGGAAACCTGTGAAACGATGAGCCCAAAGTAAACTTTTCCTCCTCTACATTGTTCTTGTCAGGTAGTTTGTTTGCAGCAACAAAAAGCTGTCGAACACAACCTTAGAACCAATCCTGAGTATCTCAGGCTTAATTCTTCCTCTTTGGTTAAGCCACTCTTTTCTACTCTCTGTTCCTGCCTTGAGAAGAAGCAGAACTAGTCCCATTTGCTGGGACTTTCCCTGCCATGAAATCCCTGTGATATGGTAAGCTTGGCAAATCAGGATGGCTTGTAACTCTATGATCTGGTCATAGCAAATGTCCATGGGAGGACCCATTCTGAAAAGGCTCCAGTCATTTCTGAGGGCCAGGATCCTCTGAGATTCATTGGCCAAGAGTCACCCATCCAATGAAGCAGGTCAACTCCTTCACCAACCACAGATTCGTTTTCCCCAATGTTCTCCAAGATATAACATCACTCCAAATCATGTACAAAGGCACCTACTAACTGCAGTTGTGGCTGGTGAGTGTTAACAGTTGCTTTGGGTTTTTTCTTACCTGAAAACCCCACGCATGCCCTGGGTAGTGGTTCTTCTTTCTGATTGCACATTAGAATCCCCTGGGGGTCACTTTGGTGTTGTTCAAAACATCTCTATCATTCTGAATGATGGTTGATACCCATCATTCTAGGGCCTAGAACACCAGGCACTTAATTAACCCCTTCCTCCAAAACAACATTCTGAGGAAAACAAGACCCTACCCATGGTGTCCTGCAGCCCAACTTCCTACAAGTACAGGGTGACCCCATATACAGGCATAAGTCCCAGTTTAGGCAACTTTAAAAAGAAAATAAGAACATTAGTCCCATAGTCCATTTTCATGATAGTCACAGCATTTGGCACTGTCCTTGCTGATGATGTACTTGTTTTCTCTCCAGTTTCTTGCCATTTAAAGACAAAAACTCTGAAAGCTCCAGATTTCATGGGCAATGACCAAGAGGATCTATTGACTGACCAGTTGGGGTGTTCGTGTTCCAGAAATACTGGGAATTCGATGATTAATCATGTGCCTTTCTTTGCATTGGCTGCTAGGAAACTCTGAGCCAATCTGTAGTAAACTTAGCAATTGTGCAGGCTTTTCAATATGCACATTGTGTGCTGTTTTGATTTGGTTGTCATATGTCCCTCAAAAGCTCATGTGTGAGATAATGCAAGAAGGTTTAGAGGAGAAAAGATGGGGTTATGGGAGCCTTAACCAGATCAGTGAATTAATCCCTTGATAGGATTAACTGAGTGGTAACTGAAGGCAAGTAGGGTGTGGCTGGAGGAGGTGGGCAATTGAGGGCATGTTTTTCATTTTGTACCTGGTGAGTGAGTCTCTTTCTCTGCTTTCTGATCATCACCGGAGCCACTTCCCTCTGCCACACTTTTCTGCCATGACGTTCTGCCTCACCTCAAGCCCCAAGGAATGGAGCCAGCTCTCTATGGACTGAGACCTCTGAAACCGCAAGTCCCCAATTAAACTTTTCCTCTAAAATTGTTCTTGTCAATTCTTTAAGTCATAGCAGCAAAAAAGCAGACTGAAACATGTTCCAACTTTACTTTCAGTTTCCTTTTACTTTCTAAACTTACTTTTTCCTTCCACCCAGTATCCTTAGCTACCTGTCCTAGTGAATTGAATGTATGAACAAACTGCCACATATCCTCTCAGAAATGAAGAAGGGCACGATATGTGAGCAAATATAATGCAAGTGGCAATTGCTATTAGGAAGAGGCAGAGAACAAAAAGAACTGGGCATATTCTACAAAGGAGATTATGCGGAATCTCAGGACAGGAGGTTTCCAATCTCTGAGGCAAAGCTGACTCCCCAGGATCAATGGTTTTCTCTCTGATTCATGCAGAAAAAGCACGATTGCTGGGTAGTGCCTTTCAGCCTTCTCACTGAAGTCATCTCTAAAGAGCTTTCAACAGCATGTTATCCTTCCCAATCAAGGATGCAGTTATCTTGATTGGTTTGCAAGCGCAACTCCATGCCCCAGGACAGTGATGTCACTGCTGGGCTGCAGTGCAGTCACAGTTGCTCTAATCTATCTGATTTATTTGCAGGGTTATGGAAGGGCTTTTTGAAATCAATATGCAAATGTAATTTAAAATTTAAATCAATGTTTTGAGCCAAGAGCATGAGCACTTTTAATGTAGTCTTAAACACCTGAAGTTGTGGCTTGCGGTGGCTGATGGCTTGGTTCTCTATGGGGTTATATTTGCAGATGACAGGAAATTGGTTATTCCAAGAATGCTCCTATTCAGAAAGCAGGGAGGTTGCTTAGGATGTTCCCGATCTCTTCACTTTGCTCCTGCATGACTATTCAGAGGTTCTGTATAAATGGCTCAGGCAAAATATCCACATTATAAGCAACCTTTGTATCTCAGTTCATGAACTGAGTGAGATATGGTGTCTTTTTCTGCCATAGGATCTTAGTGCTGACAGTGATTCAGAGGAACATCTAATCCAGCCCTTTCCTTTTGTGAATGGGAAAAGGTTAAGGGACTTGTCCGGAATCATAGAGAATGAGTGGTAGAATCTGAACTGGGATCCAGTTCCCATGACAACTCAGACCAAGCCAGAATCAGGTGCAAAAACTTTAATTCTAGCCCCCAGGTCAACTTCTCAAAGATTTTCTCCAATCTAGCACTACTTCCTACCTACTCAACATATTTAACGTACCCTCATGTTGCCACCTGTGCTCTAGACCATCTGGACATACAGACTTCGGAAACACTGGAACATGAGCCTAATTGAAAGTTCCCATGGCGATGAGAGTTCTGGGTATGGGAAGCCAGGCCTGTCTCCTCTCCAAAGTCAGGGAAGATCTGTATTTTTGCATGCCTTTCTTTGCTGATTAGCAAGCCACTGTTCTCAAGAGTCATCTCCAGGCTTGTACACTATTTCTCTCAGGGATCATCTCATCTTTTCAAGGAGAGGGCATAAGGTCTTCTAAAGCCTCCTGTGGAGACTGCAAATGAGGACACAGTACAAATAACGTCCAGGAAGCAAAGCCCACTCACTCCATCTGTCCTGGGGATGCTTGTCCTTCTATGTGCACATGTGTTTAGGGTTGTGTGTTGATGACATCAGATGATTAGATGCCAAGCTAAAGGTATTTTCTAGTCTTTCCAAAAGGACTAAGATTTGAGTGCTGACAAATCCACCTCTTCCCTGGCTGCTAGGATTTTATGCTGTAAATGGTCCCAGGTTGGCTCTTTGCAATGCCTCCCCATCTCAAATGGCAGCTGAAAGTGGAAGAGCTCAGGCCCTGCCAAGCTGCCAAGAAGTCACAAGCTGTAGGCGTGTGACCCATTGTTTGGGTGTTTGAGATTCTAGTAATGCTGGCTGGAATTCATTTCACACATCCACCCTGCTGTCTCCTGCTCTGATCCAGCCTGCAGAAGGGAGGCAGAAGCTTTTCAAAATGATAATAAACAATGAGGTCACAGCACAGAGCCTCCCAGCCCTCCTGAACCCAGTCAAGAGAAAACAATCTCAGTGGTCACAGAAACCCTAGCATCACTTTGAGTCAAGGAATCAAGGCTGGTAGGATCAACCAGGCTGGAACTCACAAATTGGGAGATCCACTTAACCATTAAGTCACAGGTTTTCAATTGGGTGAATGTTTCAGTGAAACCGACACAGGTGCAAAGTTACCATAAGTGGTATATTTATTGTTCAAGTTACATTTTTATAGGTGTTCCTTACCTGGGAATGATAGGACAAAACAGGTTAAGAGCAGTGGCTTAGGACTGAAGAATCTCACACCAACCCCAGATTGTCTTCTACCTTAGGCTTTAATCTCGATCACCTAATGCAGTGCTTGGCACATAGTAGGTGGTCAATAAACTCGACTGCCTTCTCCCCTAGACTGTGATTCCAGAACCCAGCACAACACTTGGAACATAATATTGGTTGAATGGTTGCATTAATAAACTAATAACTGAATGAACAGATGCATGGAAGGTTAAATGGGTGGATATTAAACCTCTGCTTTAAACCAGTAAGTCAAAAAACTTGACTCTGTTCCTCACAAGGCGATTCCTCCAGTTGCTGAATGTTTACTCTAAATCTTCACCAAGTTCTCCCACTGAGGGAGCCAAAATCGATCACGCTGTGACTTGCCCTTACTAAGTACCAGTTTTCCCCTCTAGTCTTCCTGCTCTTTCTAGAGGAACCTTCCAAAGGCAAGGCAGACTTTGCCTCTGTATTCTCTCTTCATTAACATTGGAAGTCACAAGAAACACCATACTTTCTAGCTGCAGAATCACAAGACAGGCAGGTTTTAAAAAATCAACAGGCATTTATTTCATCCTTCAGGAGTACACCTGCTCTGTTTCCCCTCACATCTTCAGAATGGTTTCTTTGAAAAGTCCTAGGTTGGGCGTCCCTGTTCCCTCTACCATAAATAGGCCTCTTTTTTGGGGAGTGGGGGGTGGGGAGGTACTGCCATTTGAACTCAGGGGCACTTGACCACTGAGCCACATCCCCAACCCTATTTTGTATTTTACTTAAAGACAGGGTCTCACTGAGTTGCTTAGCATTTCACTTTTGCTGAGGTTGGCTTTGAACTTGCAATCCTCCTGTCTCAGCCTCCCGAGCTGCTGGGATTATAGGCATGCGCCACTGTGTCCAGCAGGCAAGCCTCTGATACTGATGTGGCAGCTGCAGAGCACCAAAGCCCTGACACCTGTGTGATTTTGTGTCCATTAACCAGGCTGATTTTCCTAGACTCTTTCTTAAATGTTTGCAGTTAGCGGGGGTACCTTGTTTTCCCCAGTTTGCATATTTGAAAGGATTTCTAGGACTCCACAGAGAATACTCATGTAAGACCTTTATCTTAAGGCAAAAGATTCAGTGAAGGGAAAAAAATAACGCAGGGAAGCAGCAGAAGACAAGAGACATCCTGTAGCACAAGGGCCCAGCCTTTGTGCACATAGGCCACATTGAATCTCTGGCTTGAACTGCCAAGATTTGTGCTAGGAATCCTGGCGTCAGACTATGTACTGCAAAGAGTTAGGTCGCTTGTCAAACAGTGACACAGATGAAAACCACCAGTAAAGAAGATAACACTGGGTTTACCGGGAGAGTTTTGGACTTTAAACTGCATATCCCACTGCTCTTGTCTTGGTCAGGAGTCAAAAACCAACCATCCCTAGAGATAAATGCAGAGCTTTGCCAGTATCTCTTCTGTGAGTCCTAAGACAGATTCTCAGGAGAATCCCAGGGCAGAGGGACACAACAGCCCTTCTGTGACTCAAACGTGTATCTGATCTCCTGACTCTTCTTATTGGTAGGAAGCTGGTGCGGGATTCGACCTTTTCTTGGATCCACCTTTGGAATCTCATCTCCTATCTTGGGTCCAAGTATCTGTGTTTAGCTCCATGATGAAGGGCCTTGGCTTCTCCAGGATGCCTACATTAGCTGTGTCAGAGATAACAGGAATTGACATGGGTTTTAGTCCAGCCCCATGGGGCTCCATCTTGTGCTTACGGGTTCTAGCTTGCTCTTGTTCCCCCCACATATATTTAGATATGTATGCATACGCATATATATTTATACATACACACATACAGTCATGCATGATATAAAGACATTTTAGTCAACCATACATATACAGTAGTGTTCCCATAAGACTGTATCACTTTGTGGCATTGTCACAGACTTAGTTTTATGTAACATTGTTCTGATGTTTATACAAACATGAAAGCATCTAATGACTTGTCTCTCAGAATGTATCCTTTTTGATGTTAAGTGCATGCATGAATATATATATGTATATATATGAAAACATATGTATATACACACACATATATATGTATGTTTTATATATATATATATATATATATGTTTGTGTATCTGTCTATCAATCTGTCTCCCAGTGATTCTGCTTCTCGGGTTGACTCCTAACCTCTGACTCTGCCACCTTCTGGGAGCCTCGTCATTGGTGTCTTCCTCCCAGTGTGTTGTAGAAAATACCAGATGGTGGCCAATTCCCCAGACTCTGCTTCTGCAAACACTGCCGCTTGTCTTGCGAACTTCTCCTGATGATCTCTGTTCTACGTGCAGGTGGAAGGCTGGGCAGGCAGCCCTGTTCTCAGCTATGGAAGTGGGCTAGCTGACTGTGCAAACTAGCAGATGCCAGATGGACAGCCCAATAGGCTCAGCTAATTTCTCACAAGAGGGAAAACGCCAAAACAGTAATAAGAAATCACTGGAGAACTCCATTAGCCACAAAGAATGGAGATCCTTGGACATCTCATAATCCTTGAGGCAGGAGAGTGAGAAAAGGTCACTAGACAGACAGAGGTGCCCTATCACATGAATTTCAGGGCCAACATCTGGGACATCTACTGGCATCTGCAGAATGCCTTCATGTGCACATAAGAAAAAGACACATTTTTTCTGGGCTGGTACCCAACAGGTGGGGTTTTGCACATCTCCTATCAGAGAAGTTGCAAATTGGCAGCCCATGGGCTGAAGTTGGGCTGCCAATATGTTTTGTTTGGCCTCAACCGTGTTTTTTTTTTTTTTAATTTTTTAATTTGTCGCCAACTTTTACAAATTGGGTATTTCACATTTTTTAAAAAAAATCTAAATTTTCCACTTTTTTTTTTTTTAAATTCAGAATATTTGGCGAGTGTAGGCCTTTTCCCTGCGTGACAAAAGTTGGCTGCAGCTGAGTAACAGCTGTTCCCGTTAGCCGAATAGAAGCCGTTAGCCTGATAGGAGCTCTCCAGTTCATGTAGCCACACCCCACCTGCTTCCCTCACTTTTGTTACCTGCCTGGTTTCTGGAGGCATCTAAGTTTACAAGCCCACCTCTTCCCATCTGTAGCCAATGCCATCTGGAATCCTGCTCACATCCTTTCCCATTGTAGTAGAAACCCAGACTGGCCTTCACGCTACCATCATCTACGTGTCTTTGCCTGAAAACTTTCCTTGGCAGTCAATCTCTGTCTGTTTTCCAGTAGGTTGAGCATTCCCCTTCCGGGTAGTCCTCAGCTGATGAGAACTGGTTTGAAAAAACTCTAGCTTCCACCCCCTTGGCTGGAATAGCTCCCAGGCCCATGTAGTACCCTGAGTCCCAGAGTGCCCCAGTGATATTGGACTCTAGTTACCTACAGTGATAGCTGACTTGAATAAGGGCCCTTTAAAGGTCACCTGGCCTTCTTCTTCTCTCTTCTCCCTTCCTCTACCAGTGTTTTCTTCACCACTGAATAAATTACTTATACAGTTTATTGTACAATAGCAAGAATTTTGGTAGTTACGCTCTATAAAATTGCATGGACACTGAATTAGTGCATACTGTCCCTAGGGGGCATGGAGGGTTAGGTTCCTGTGAGCTTCTGGTGATAACATCTTTGTCAACTAATCAATACATCGTCTTGTTGTATGTATGCTTGTTTTTAAGATACCTAATTTAATGTATATTGTTGAGCAATTTATATTCAGTTCAATACATTTTAAATCCAATGCTCATTAATGAGCTCTACATGGCCGGTAGCACTATAACTTATGCCTGAATGAAACTCATTTAACCCACGTTTTCTCTATAAAGCACATCACAGTCTTCTTATGCTGAGGAATGCTTGACAGCACTTGAGTACTACACTTGGGGTTCTTTTAAACAGCAAATCATCAACAAAAATGCAAAAATGCAAAAAGCATGTCACTACATAGAACATGAAGAGGACACTCTTCCCAACACAAGGGCTGAAACAAGAAGGCTGAAGCATCACTATCCGACCTCAGCTGGGAACAGGTGCATCTGGTACCTCAAATCTTTTGTTGCTCTGCACGAGTCCATACAAGTCTGTGAAAATGTCATGAATATTGATTTTGGGGGCTATGAGTACATTTTAGTGAGTGGGCAAATTCACAAATATGAAATCCATGAATGATGAGTATCAGCTCTATCCCAAGGTCCACTTCTAGGGGGCCCCAGATGAAGACAACATCATTAGAAGTGCTTTCCTCTTCAAGTCATTCAGGGGCAACTAAAAAACTGGGAAGGAATAGAATGTAATGGTTTTCAGGCATTAACCAGCAAGAAGCAGGAAGAGAGGGGAAACAGATGAAGTGAGTCCTATGATTTCCTCCATGTATTGCTAAAGAGAGTAACCAGGCTGCAGTGCAGGAAGGAGGGACCCAGGTGGAATCTCGTGGTCCCCTGAGTTAAGGAGACAGAGCTGGAAGTCTAGGGAGGCCTAGGTAGTTAGCATTTGCAGGGCAGAGTACTGGAGAACAGAGGGCGGTACACAGAGAGAGTTCCAGAGATTTGCCAAGTTTTCATGTGAATTATGATCAGATATGCATGTAAGGAAACAGCCCATTGTATACACTGGGAAAAGACTCATTTGAAAGAAGCAGAGGGAACAATCCCCAGCATACACAGAGTGGGAGTAGTCAGTGTTCCCACCAGCCAGAGTGAGAAACCCTGTAACTTACAGGGCAGCAAACTATTCAGAAAGGTCTTGTCTCAGTAGCAAAGGAAAAAACTGGCTTAAATTAAGACTGCTAAAAAAAAAAAAAAAAAATCCAGCTGTATCCAAGTAAGTTTGTTCTATATTCTAGAACAAATCTCAACAATCTTGATAGGAAAATAAAAATCTCTAATACTCAACAAGGTAAAATTTACAATGCCTGGCACCAATTTAAAAATCATCAGACATACAAAGAAGCAAGAAAAATGTGACATATAACAAAGAGAAGAATTAATAGAGAGACCAATATGACATAAAGAATAGAATTGGTAAACAAAGACTTAGAAATAATTTTTATAACCACATTCCATATGTTTGGAAAAATGGGAAAAGACTGTTAAGTAAAAACATGGGATATATTTTTTAAAAAATTCAAATGGGATTTCTAGAGAAAAAATAAGAAAGACTGAGATGAAAACTACACTGGATAGAATTAATATCAGATTATATGTTACAGAAGAAAAGATGAGTTGAAATGAAGACCACAATAGAAACTATCCAAAATGAAATTCAGAAAGGAAAATGTAAAATAAGTCAGTATGGCTTCGGGAGATAGGCCATTCCAGTGTGCGCCTGAAGTCTTATTGGAATACGGGTGCTTGTTGCCCTTGGGAAGTTCCAGAGGTGAAGCTGGATTAGGGACCTAGTTGCCTAGATACAGTGTCAAAATGGCTTCCAACTCTCCCTGACTTTCTTCTTTCAGGTCTTAGAGATTCAGTGCATTAATGCTTTTACGAAAAACATTTTAAAAAATTGACAAATGAACTTGTATATATTCAGGGTTGCAGTGTATGATTTGAAGTTCTTCTGCATTGTGTAATAAGCACCCCAAATTAACACAAGCATTACCACCCACAGTGTGTGGTGGTAGAGTAAGGACTCTTGAAATCTGTTCTGTCATACGATTTCAAGTAAACAAGGCAGTATTATTAACCATAGCCACAATGCTATACATTAGAACTTATTCATTGTATAACAGAAAGTTTGCTCCCTTTGACCAACATCTCCTCCCCATTTTCCTGACCCTCAGTCCTAGCAACCATCCATCTATTCTCTGCTTTTATGAGTTCAAGTATTTTAGAGTTTATGCACTTTTAAGGAAATTTCTTCCCTGGAAGTGAGAAGAAATGGCTATGGGGTTTCCTGTTTTCCAAGTTTTTCCTCCCATGTTTACCCTCTGTAAACACAGGCACTTTTGGTTTTAAGACTTGGCACTGTGTGTGTGTGTGTGTGTGTGTGTGTGTGACAGAGAGAGAGAGAGAGAGAGAGAGAGAGAGAGACTGGGGATTCGACCCAGGAGAGCTTTACCATTGAACTAAATCCCATCCCCATCCTCTTTAAATTTATTTTGAGACAATGTCTCCCTGAGGCTGGCCTTGAACTTGCAATCTTCTTGCCTCAGCCTCCAGAGTCACTGGGATTGCAGGCACACTCTACCATGCCAGGCAAGAGTTGGCACTCTTAAAATAGAATAATAACATGAAGAAGAAGAAAAAAAAAGTCCAAATATCACATTTAAAATTTTTCATAGCTCTTATTTCTATTGGATAGTTAGGTATATATAAAAAAAATAGACTTCCCTTTCTCAACAGACTTCTCTGAACTCCTGTATTAGTCAGTTTTTTTGGTGCTATAACAGAATAACACAGACTAAATAATTTATAATGAACAAAAATTTATTAGCTCACAGTTCTGGAAGCTGGGAAGTCCAAGGTCAAGGTTCTGGTATCTGGCAGGGCCTTCCTGCTATGTCAAAACATGACAAAGTGATCTCTTGGAAAACTATTCCCTTACTGACTATCTCTCAAAATCTATATGAAATATAGATATTAACTTTAAAAAACATGTCTTATGACATCACATTAGGGAAGAACAGAGAGATAGGGGAAGCCTATTCCCACATAATGACCCCACTCCATCAATACAAACCCACCACCACAGTAATGGCCTTAGCCCATTCATGAGGGCCGAATCTTCATGGTCTAAACACCTCTTAAAGGTTCCACCTCCCAGTACAATCACAATAGCACTTAAATTTAAACATGAGGTTTGGAGGAGATAAACATTCAAACCATAGCAGACTCTTCTCAGATAATACTAAATATACCCTGAATAAATGCTGGAGTCCTGTGGAAAACCTCAATAATTAAATAAAGTCTCTTTAAATTATGAAATATCTCAAAATTACTGAAAATAATAGACACCCATGCATTTACAGACCAAATTTTTAAAAGTTGACTTTTTTCATATTTGCATTAATCTTTTGTTTTAATATTTTGAACTTGCAGATATAGTTAAAGCCACTTTCCTCATTCTAATCCTTTCTTTTCCTCCATTAACAGAAATGATAATTTCCTGAGGGAGTTTGTAGTGGTTTTTACGTTACCACATACACTTAATATGGAGTAACATTTTGATTATTTAAAAATATTATGTTTTAAAAATTTATTTGTATTCATGTAGGTTAATTTCATTCATTCTAATTGTATCGAATATGTTACATGATGTCATGTGGACTGTTAGGTTATTTCCCATTTTTTGCCGTGAAAGTGCTTTGGTAAACATCTTTGTACGGTCTACTTGGGAACGTGTAGGAAAGTTTTCCTGGAAGTGGAAAGGGTGGGTTGTAGAGCATATGCATCTTCCACATTGCTGCACTCTGCCAAAAGGTTCACCAAGGGCACCATTTTGCACTCCAACCAACTGGGCAAGTGAGCTGTCCCTTTCCCTTACGTCTTCAATTTGGTATTATCAGACTTTTAACTTTTAAAATCAGTCTGTACCTAGATCCTTTATTCTTTTCCATCAATTTTTTTCTCATGCATGTACCAATACAACACAGTTTCACAGTTTTATGAATCCAGATGATGCTATAGTTCAGATTTTAAATGTCCCCAAATGGCCCAAATATTGAAGACTTGATTCCCAACTTGGCACTTTGGGAGGCAGTGGAAACTTTAAAAGGTGAGACCTGGTGGAAGGTCTTGAGTCACTGAGGGTGTGCCCTTGAAGGGAACAACAAGTCCCCAGCCCTTTCCTCTTTCTTTTGTTCATGCCCAGCCAGAAGGTGGATGGATTTTTCTACCACTTGTTCCCTACCATGATATGCTACTTCACTACAGGCCCCGAAGCAGCTGTGCAATTGATCATAGACTGAGACTTCTGAACCAAGAGCCAAAATAAACCATAAGTTCATTATCTCAGGAATTCATTGTAGAGGCAGCTAACACACTAGGTATCTGGTAAAAGGGATTTCCCTACTTTTCCTTCATAACTCTCATCTCCATTCTTGGCTATTTACCTTTCTGTAAGAATTGCAGGATAGCTTGCCAAGATTTACGGAGAGCTCAATTAGGATTTTAAATATAACAACAGTGAATGACTAGATGAACTTGAGGAGAATTGACATCTTTGGGATATTGAGTCTTACTATTCGGGACAATGCTAAATCTCTCCAAGTTTACTTTTATTCCTTCAATAAAATGTATAGTGTTCCCCATAAACTTGGTGAGATTTATTACTGGGTATCTGAAAGTTTTTGTTGCTGAGATTTCATTTTTCACTTACCAGACAGGCAGAGATCAAAAAGGTTAATAACACTCTCTACTGGTAAGATTATGGGGAAACAAGCATGCTCATATTTTATTAGTACAAGTGTAAATTAATACAACCTCTTTGGAGCACCATTTGCAGCAGCTCTAAATTTTCTTATGTACATCTTTATTTGGCCCAGAAATGCTACTTTCAGAAATTATTCACAAATATATGCACATACATGTGCAATTTTGTGTATATAAGGATATTTAAGGAAATATTAATATACAAGCATAAAATTGGCAACAACCAAAATGTGTATCAGTAGAAGACTGGTAAATTAATCATTGACTAATTAATCCATTCAAAGAAATATTATGCAGTCATTAAATAACATGAAACTGCTTTATAAATACTTACCTATAAGTAAGTATTTTTTCTGTTTATTTGCCTTAGCTTTAGTTTTTATTTCCCCCTGTCCCAGTGTCTTGAAGTAGTAAGTTAGGTCATTGATTAAAAATCCTTCTTTTTTTTTTTTTTTTCCAAAAAAAGTTTTTTAATGAGAAATAAATAAAGAAGAGAGAGGATATTTCTCTATCTTCTTCTTTTTTTAAAAAATACAGGCATTTATAGCTATAAATTTTCCTCTAATTACCCATAAGTTTTGGCATGTTGTGTCTTTGTTTTCATTTATTTCAAAGTATTTTCTAAGTTCCAATAGGATTTCTTCTTTGACTCATTTGTTTTTTAGGTGTATGCTGCTTAATTCCAACTGTGTTAGTCAGCTTTTCATCACTGTGACCAAAATACCTGACCAGAACAACTTTGAGGAGGTAAGATTTATTTTGGCTCATGGTTTCAGAAGATTCAGTTCATGGGTTGGCTGGCTTCAAGGCAGAAACATCATGGCGGAAGGGTGTGGTAGAGGAAAGTTACTCAGGTCATGGCAGCTGGGAAGCAGAAAGAGAGAGAAGAAGGGGCCAGGGACAAGATAAACCCTTCCAGAGCACACTCCCAGTGACCTACTTACTCTAACTAGGTTCCACCTCCCAATAGTCCATTCAGGTATCAATGGATTAATCCATTTGAAGAGTCCACAGATGTAGTCAGAACCCTCATGATCCAATCATTGCCTGAAAGCCCCACATCTCAACCTTGCTGCATCAGGGACCAAGCTATCAAAACATGAGCTTTTTGGGGACATTCCATAACCATAACACAACACACACATATTCACACACACACACACACACACACATTTATCCATGTGTATATGAATTTCTCAAATTCTTCTTGTCATTAACTTCTATTTTATTCCATTTTGGTCAGAGAACATGAAATAGATTCACTACTTTTAAATCTATTGAGGCTTATTGTATGGTTTGGCATATGGTCTATCCTGGAGAATGTTCCATGTGTACTTGAGAAAAATGTGTGTTCTGCAGTCTGTGGGTGGAAAACAGTGACATCTCTTAAAATTCCTTCCTCTCTTAAACTATTATCCCTACAGTTACTTCAGAGCATCTCACCCTCCAAATTTGAAATCTTTCTTTCATGCCCAGTCCATAAGACATTTTTTTCTTTTCTCCTTCTTCCTTCCTCCTTCTTCCTCTTGTCTCTCTATAATGTAGACTAACCTAGCCCCTCTTACTGGGGCTTCTCCTTTTCTGTTTCTTCTTTCTCCTCTGCCTCTCCTTTATTCTCTGCTTTACCCATCACCCCCAAAACAAACTAGAACCTGAGAACTGACCCAAACACAATAATTCACCTGCTTCCCCATGCCTCTTTAGTTCAGTCTCTCTTTACCCTTTTTCCTGAACCTGCATTACAAAAAGCTACCATACAACTGATAAGGAGAACTTTCTATATGGTCAGAACACTAGGGTTAAAAAAGAGCTGGGGAAAACAAAATTCTTCCTGCTAGACCTACCTTCCATGGATCACAGCCCCAGTGGGAGATCCTTGTAAACCAGTCTTCCTCAACCATGGTAGGATTATCCTCCTTCCTTAAAGTCACTGTAAATTCCTTTTCAACCATAATCTATGTCTAAGAGAACTGAGTATAAAGCTTTGATAGTGGCAGCCTCAAAGTGGGAATCAATTTGGCTTTAATTCATTATTAACACATTACCAAAGAACCCTTTTGAAGTCTCAACAACAGCAGATGCCAAGGACACAAGATCCTTCATAGCTTTCTAAGATCTTACAGCCTAGGTAGGAGTGGAAAGGTAAATGACTTCTGTGGTTCATCTCCAGGCTTAGAGAAATGTCAGATCTTTACATTTTAATTTTAAAATTTCCCAAGTATTGGTTTGTACACATCTCCAAGATTGCTCTCAGCATACTACGTGGCTATAAATACTTGAGGACTGCACTGGTCCCATCTTGGTTTTCTTTTTGCTTCCCAGGTCAAGCATCATACCTGTGCATGGTGGATAGTGAATATTGTTTGCACCATGAGTGGAGACAACCCGATAATAAACGTAGCCAGCAGGACTTCACAGTGTGTTTCCAGAAGAATAATTTTGGTTACTGCAAAGCTAATATATTGGTAACAAACACGACTCAGAATCTACTCTGACCCTGTGTGACTTCCTTCCCAGGTACAGTCTCAAAAATCCAGCAGCATCTCCAATCCCTTCAGCTCTACTGCTAGTCAGTGTAATTATTTGTGATCTGTTTCAAATATGTGCCACCAATGGGCACATGGATGCACACACACAAATTGTACATCTTCAAGTTTTAGTACAAAGGACAGTGCACCCCTTCTGCCTTCTGCATTTATTCCCTGGTAGTGGACTTTTATTCTAAGAATTAGAGAGAAAATGAAGGGCAGAGATGCATGATTCTCCTAGACCTCTCAGACCTTCAAAGACACCTGGAACCCAAATTGTGGGATATTTTCCAGGTGCTGATACGTTTTGTTCTCATAATTTTTTCCCCTATGCCCTAGCCCTTTCCCCATCTGACAACTAGATGCAGATAGTTTATTTGGGAAGAGAACCCAAGAAACAAAAGTGAGGGGGTAAGAGTAAGGCAGAGGAGAAAGATGGTGAATGAGGGATGTATTGAAAGGCATATTATTATGGTTACCTTGTGGACAATAGGGTTCAGTCCTATGAAGAACTCTTTAAAGAATTTTGTAGATCATATCTTCAAAATTCTTTCAACCAAGCCTGTTAAGTATTATCTGCTGAGATATTTATCACAAATTTCCTTTTCTTAATGACTGAAATTGCCCCTGGAGTTAAACCCCTAGCATTTCTGTCCTGCTCTGCAGGAAAGGTGACTCAGCATGCTGGGAGCTGGAGAAGCCCTCAGGTAGAGAGTTGCAGCCACCTGCGATGGTAAGTGATCTATGAGCAAGGTAACAGTCCACCTGTGGCTGCAGGTGACTCAGAGTTAGGCTAAGGGGATATAGAGCTGCCAGAATCTCCTTGAGAATTAAAAGAACAAAAGTTAAATATAGATTTTAAATCCCCTAAGCCAGGAGAGGAATGGTTGAAGGGAAAGCAAAGAGGCCTTTGATCCTGGTGGGTCACAGAGTTCTCTGTGCTCCCAAGAAGAGTGGCAGGAGTATGTCACAGAAAGTCCGTGAGCTGAGAAGAATACCTTGTGTTTGAGGAAGCAGGTCGATGTTGCAAAACCTCTGCAGAGACGTGTCTGGGGGCCAGACACGAGCAGGACCCTTCCAGAGGATTCTGACACACATAGATGATAGTGGTGAAGGCATCCTTGATGCTGCATCCCAGTACCTGGGACCCTGTCCTGGGGAGAAGTGGATAGAGAAACCCTGAACCTTCTGAGATTGGTTCCACTACTGACGAAAAGATGGGTTCACAAGCTCACTGATAGAAAAGCCAAAAATATTCATCTGGTCTTGACCATCTGAGTTTGAAGCCTGAAGTTTAAACACACAAAACACTAAGCTCCCTTTCTTCCCTCTCACGTCCAAGCAGAACATGAGCTGAGGACTACAGAGAAGAACTTGAGCTTGAATCCCTTCCTTTGATCTACAAGGACCCATTTCCTCTGAAGGTCTTAATCAGAGGTCCTAGGGTGGGTAGGACACGACTCATCTCCTCAGAGGAACAAAGGTGAGACAGGGAGCAGGGGAGGGCAGGCTCTGAGCCTCACACGCCTGGCAATGGAGGGAAAGGGGTGCATCCCTTTCCCAGTTCTGCATCCTAGATCCTGCTGTCCCACAGAGCCCAGGTAGTGAAGACCCTGAAGGTAATAGCAGGGAATTCTCTCAGGGTTGTCCCATTTCTGAGGGCAGGAGGAATAAGGTGGAGACGAAAACGACTTCTGTGCTGTGTCTTGTCGATCCCTGGTTTGCTCGGTTTTGTTTCTGGGAGGACAAAGAGAAGAGAATTCTAGCTAGAGGAGGAGAGAAGCTAAGCGATAGGGTTGCAGACGGAGGATGCTTTGCTGACATCCAGGTGATGGAGGGAGGATGGGGCCAAGAGAAGTCCCTGGAGAGCCAGGAGTTGGGAGGGAGCAGAGCATACGTGGTGGCGGTGGGGTGCCCTGGGGCTTTCAATTAGGAAAGTCATCTGCCTCCTCCAGTCCAAGGTGACTCTGAGAAGCCTACAGACTTGGGGGAGTCTGGATCCTATGCCAGGGGACTTCTTCCTTTACCACTGTGTAATGAAGCCTTGGTGGGTCCCTCAGGGGCCCATTAGAGTGAACTTCTCCAGGAGACTGATGGGTCTCCAGCCCAGAGCAGCAGGTGCAGCCCTCTGGCAATCATGCCAAGGCAGCCTATTCCAACCCTGAGCCACTGCAGCAGGCATGGAGCAGTTCAAACATTTTTTAGGCGACTGTCCATTTAGGAGTACCTGGGCATTTTATTTGCTTCAGGGTACCTTTAAAATGTCATTCCATAATTAGGGGCTGCGTGGAAACTTTGTAGAGTTGGCCTAAATCCCAGAGTCTCAGAAAACACCCAGACTTTATCTGACGCAACAGCATTCAGTTGTCTTTATATTCATTCAACAAATACTGATTGAGTGGTTATGCCAGACACAGGTTGAGCTCTGGGGAAACGGCCGTGGACAGACAGAATCCCTGCCCCTGCAGAGCTTGCATTGTATGCTGGCGGAATGAAAAAATCTGATGATTGATCCTTGAGTATTTCAACTTGTCAGATGTTGAGAAGAGCCACGGATTCTTCCCCAAAACAGGGGACATGGATAGAGAATTCCACATGTAGATGGAGGGAAGGGGTGATCAGAGGACATTGCAGAAAACATAAAAGTGAAGAAACGAGCCATGTGGGTGGATTTCTGGGGAAAGAGAGACCAAGCTGCCATAGGGACAGGGTGAAGGTCCTGGAGTGGGATGTTCTGATGAGTTTGAAGCCAGTACCACTAGAGAAGAGTGGATGAAGGTTCTGTCCCTGAGGATGGTGACAATGTCCCCTGAATTTTCTGAAAGCCTCTTTGTGTGTCATTTCTTAAAAAAAAAAAAAAGGGCAGGGGCAACTGTAAAATACCATATTCCTGAATGGTTCCCCCAAAACCTAGCCAAGTTAAAGGAACAAGGAGAGCAAGCCTGGGCCAGAAATCCAGATGCATATCATCTTGAAGGACACTGTCTTCCTGTTATGCACCCTGGGAACTAGGGCAGGTTAGCGTTATCTGTGGAAAGTTACTTTCTTGCATGTACACCAGGACAGTCGCTCCTTGGGGTGCTGGCCATGTAAGCAAACTGAGTGAGTTAATGCTGATGTCGTTGCTTCTGCAGCCGGACATATAAACCCCGCTCTGAGGGGACAATGCAGAACTGGGAGCACTGTGGAAAGAATACCCATCAGTCTCATCTAGCTGCTCACCACTGGGCAAAATGCCGTGAGGGAGAACAGGCATTGCTTGGCGCAGCACCTCGAGGGACGGAGGGGCTATCTGTTCAGCCCACTGCCCTCGAATTCTCCTTGGAGCTGTCACTGATCTCTTGTGAGCTTCCCCCGAGTAAGTCATATGTTTCTCTTGCCATTTCCAGGCACTTCCCTTTGGCTGTCTGCAACCTACCCTAGCCCCGGCACAACTGGGCTGTGGATGTGACACCTAACCTCGAAACCTCTTTAGTTATCATCTCATTAACCTCAAAATGTCCCAGAAATTCTGAACTGTCCCAGGGTGCCTGCCTCTTGAAATTGAAAGTCACACAACCTCCGTCCCCCATTCCAAAGTACTCTGATTTGGGATTTAAAAGATAGGATCTGACCATGAATCCCTAAGTGCTGTCCACTGGGCACTGTGATGGACTATTGAGAGAATAACATACAACCCATGAGTCCACCTCTGACATTATGAGTGACTGTAGGGAAAACATATGTGCGTACGTGGGTGCGCAGCTGCACATATGTATACTCGAGCACGCGTGCAGGTGCATGTACACATACACTGGAAGAAGCAACAGAATCAAAAGGAAAAACTGTGTTTTTTTCAAGACATTTTTTTTTGTGTGTGTGTGTGGTGCTGGGGATTGAACCCAGGGCCTTGTGCTTGTGAGGCAGGCACTCTACCAACTGAGCTATATCCCCAGCCCTTTTTCAAGACATTTTTGAGCTCACATTCTACCATGAAAATCAAAACAGAAAGCTCAGGGGGATAAAGAACCTGTGCTATATATACATAATGGAATATTACTCAGTCATAAAGAAGAACAAAATTATGGCATTTGCAGGTAAATGGATGGAATTGGAAAATAAGTGAAATAAGCCAATCCCAAAAGCCAAAGGTCAAAAATTTTCTCTGATAAGTGGATGATGATACAAAACCAGGGAGGAGGGGCAGGCAGCGGTAAGAGAAGAATAATTTTGGATTGTGTAGAGGGAAATGAGGGGGGCAGGCAGGGGGCAGGAGAAGGAAAAGAGAGTGGAATGAGACAGACATCATCACCCTATGTACATGTATGATTATGCGAATGGTGTGACTCTACATCCTGTAGAAATGAAAAGTTGTACCCCATTTGTGGACAACAAATCAAAATGCAGTCTGTAAAAATAAAATTATAAAAAAAAAATTGAAATAGAAAACAATGAACAAGTTTATTGTAAGAATTCCCCAGTGGCAGTTTTACCTGCTTCACTCCCACAATCATCAGAAGAAATACAGCTCACAGTGACGGTCAGCTACGCTTCCTGATGGAGTCAGAAGTCTGAGAACCCCGAGTGTGCTGGATTCCCTTCTGTCTCCCATCTTATCAGGCCCTCAGTGAACTCAGGTCTCAGAACTTCAAGTACCACCTATGTGCTGCTGAAGCCAGAGCAGAGCAGACCTCTCCCCAAACGTCAGCTGCCACATAACCCCCGGCCTGCGCTTTATTCCTCTTGGCTGTCTATAAGACATCTCTTCTGTCAAGTGTTCCTACAGAGCCACTGGTTTCACCTCTTCCACCTGCTCCTCCATCTTGATTGATGGCAAGTCTATTCTTCCAACTCCTCTGACCTCAAACTTGGACCTTCCCTTGCCTCCTCTTTCTCTCACTCCAGGGCATCAATTCATCAGCAAATCCTATAGGTTCTTGCTTAAAATATACCTGCAAGCTGTCCACTTCTCACCACCTCCACAGCTGCCACTTTGGTCAAAGCCAATAATGTCTTGACAGAGCTTGGGAGCAGTTGGTCTCCCTGCTTCTGTCCTTTGCTCCCCCACTGGCCAATTCTCAACCCATCAGATAGAGCCATCCAGTGAAAGCCCAAGTCAGATTGAGTCTCTCCTCTGCTCCAATTCTGCAAGGGCTCCCATTTCGCTCCGAGGGGAAGCCAAGATGCCTTCGGTGCTCAGGAAGTCCTGCAAGACTCCCCGCCCTCACCTCTCTCACTCCATCTCCCAACATGCTCCGCCCTGCCTGCTCTTCCAGCCCTTGGCTGTTCCTCATGCCGGGCACACTCTCCCCTCAGAACCTTCACTTTTGTTATTCTCTGCCCAACACGCTCGTCCCCAGATAGCTGTGTAACCCCCCACCCCCACCCCGCACACATGCTCAGTCTCCCGTGAATCCTTCCCTTACCGTTCAAGGTCGTTTTCAAGCCCGCTCTGAGCTACCCCACCCCCATCTCTGCTTCATTTTCTCTCCTTAGCCTTTGTCACCATCTGACTCACTGTATATTTTAATTAATCATCTGTCTGTCTCCATCATTAGCATGTAAGCTCCATGAGGTACACACGGTTTTGACTGTGTTAATCGTGGCTGTCTTCCCAAGTCCCAGAACAGTTTAGCACATAGTAGGTGCTGGGGGTGGGTTGAATGGAGGGTGCCATGCCCCACCTGCTCCAGGGTGCTCCTCCCCAGTTGCCGTGTTCTTGTGGGAGTGAGAGGGGCTTACATGCTGCCCTCCTCTCGTTTTCAGAAGGGCAGGGGCAGTGGTCCCCGGCAAGGAAAGGAGAGTCCAGTTTAGCCTGGCGGATCACCTGTGGGAGGCTGAGGGCGCCAATGTCCAGCCAGCTCCTCCCATCGACGGCACCAGCGTAGACTTTCTGCATCAGGAGGGAATACTCTTTCCTGCTCCTTTGGGTGGGGAAAGAATGCTTCCTATGAACGAGATTCAAATCTGAACTCCTGGGACATTCCTGTTTTGATTTGGTTCTAGCAGTGACGCCTTCGGGGTGTGCAAAGCCTGGGAACATTGAGGGCATTAGGACCAGGAGAGAGACGCTCGCTTGGCTCCAGGCTGTGTCTGGCAGAGGGCTCTCCGCTGAGCAGAGCTATGTGTGAAAGGAAATCAGGCACTGCCTGCCGGCTTTACATCTGTTGATCTGACCTGACTTGAAGCGTCCAAAGAGGGACGGCTGTCAGCTCTGCTTTGCTGAGAACCCACGAGCTCACCCCAGACATCTCACAGCAGCCTGACCATTCATGCAAAGGGGGAAAGGAACACATGGGACTAAACACCTGAGCAGAATGGACTCATTTTTTTTTTTCCCCATGGAGAAAAACTGGGTAAAGGGGAGCAAGCAATTCAGTTTAAAGTCCTTGTGAATGGGCTCTCGGAAAGCAATTAAAGAAAGCCACTCAGAGGACCTGGGGTGGAACTGGGGTCCTGTGGACTTTCCAATTATAAGTGGAAGCAGGTTTTACACATGCTGTTGGCAAATGTCAGATGGAGAAAAAGGAGCAGGTTAAGTGACTGGCAAAAGAAACTTCCAGGTGGAACGAGCAACCAGGTCCTGCTGCAAGCTTGAAGGAACCTGGAGCCGGATGAGAAAGCAAACTTGAACATGACCTGTTGCGTCTGGCAAGTTGCAGCAACATGCTCCTAAAGAAGCGGTACAGGCATGGACCGTGCAGACTTCAGTTCCTCCTGCTCTTCCTGATGCTGGGATGTGTCCTCATGATGGTGGCCATGTTGCATCCTCCCCTGCACACCAGGCACCAGGCTGTCACAGCCCAGGCCAACAAGCACACCCCTGAAAGCGGGTACCGCCTGGACTTTGGGGAATCTCAGGAATGGGTCCTGGAGGCTGAGGATGAGGGCGAGGAGTACGGCATCCTGGAGGGCCTGCCGCCCTTTATCTCGCTGCGGGAAGATCAGCTGCTAGTGGCTGTGGCCTCACCCAGGGCCAGAAGGAATCAGAGCCAGGGCAGGAGAGGTGGTAGCTACCGGCTCATCAAGCATCTGAGCAAGAGGCAGGATGAGGAAGCTCCAGAGAGGGACTGGGGGGCCGAGGAGGACGGGGAGGTATCAGAAGAAAAGGAGATGACCCCACTCAGCCTGGACTCGCATGGCCTCAACGAGGCGCTCAGTGCCCGCCTCCCGCTTCACAGGGCCCTGCCTGAGGTGCGGCACCCGCTGTAAGTAAGGCCCTCGCTTTCCCTTCTCTGGTGTGGCGGGATCAGGTGGCGGCAGAGTTGGGGAGGTACGCTTGGAGTGCTCAGCCTCCTCTGTTTTAGGGCAGGGCTTCTCAAGGTGTGGTCCCCCCCACTTGTTAGAAATGCTCATTCTCAGACCCCATCTCAGACCCCCTGGGTGGGGTCCAGTGATTTGTATCTAACAAGGCCTCCGGGTGAGAGCCACTGTCCCGAGAACAGAAAGTGAGGAGTTCTTGCTTGTTTGTTCTCTTCCCTGCCCAGAGCTCTTGTCCTGTCTCTAGATCATCAGGTCACACAGCATTTTCTGTGTAACACACAAAGCAGGTTGGAGCAGATGTTCTCCACGCACCTTCCAGTTCCAATGCTCCAGTACATTTTTGTATCAGGCTTATTGTTAGTGTTTGCTCTTATTTTAACATCGATGTGGCTCTTGCTCTGTGCCTGGTTTTCATTTAAGAGCTTTCCATGTACTAAACCCATAAAGTCCTGTAAAGTCTGTACCACTCTGGAGGATGGGTGCTAGTATTAGCATCCTGCTCTTTTTATAGGAATGAAAATAAGGCACGGGGAGATCAAGCGACTTGCCCACAGTCACAGCTAGTATGTTCCAAAGCAGGAATTTGAATTCCGGCATTTAAGCTCCAGACTGCCTAAACCACCACTGTATGCCACCCTCCTAATGTGCTAGACCAAGGGACTACTTCCAGTGCCCAGGAGCTAGAATACGGTGCTGACTGCAGCTTGGGCTGGCAGGGTGCCCCAACCTCAGGAGGTAAGCTGGGAAGTGTGCACAACGTGCAGATCTGTGCCCAGGGAGATGGTAGGCTCATCCTTTACACCCTGGCCCTCCCTTACCATGGCTGGCCAGGGGGAAGGGGGAGGCGCTTTGCTTACCAGCCTCCAGGAGCGATGCAGCTGGTTAGTTTGGGTGATCAAAGGCCCTTCCCTAGAAGTCATGGCTCTTCCCAGAGCTCAGAGGGTTTCCTGGAAAGCAAACATATCCTCTACTCCTTGAAGCAAGAGGATATGTGTATAGCAGCCGCTGGGAGCAGTGCATATGCTTCTCCGATCCCTGATTGGTCCCTCTCAGCCTGGCTGCTCCGTCACTCAGGCTCAGGGCCATGCAAATGCGGGGTCAGCACCTGGGTGTGAGCACCTCCTTAAATTTTGCACTCTGGTGCCTCATCACCTCACCCTGGGCTTTGCACCCCTGCTGCTCTGACCATAGGCCTTGGCTTAGAAAGCTCTTTTCAGGAAACTCCCACCCTATTCCAGTTTTGTGCTCCCTCTGCACCCTGGAGTTAGAACTCATAGCACTTTAGCACAACTGAAGCTAAGTGGTCATTGATGTATTTATTTGTTCAATGCCTACTTCCCCTGCCATGCTGTGAGCCCCAGAGAATGTTAGTACTGAATTTGTATTGTATATCCCAGCACGTGGTAAAGAAATGATTGCTGAATAAAGGAACAGTTTTGAGTTTTTTGGATGCATTTTTCCCATTGACTACAGCAGGAAGAATATCCTCATTTTGCAAATAAGAAACATTACCTCAAACAAGAGTCTTTGGCTACCAAACGAGTGTGCATGTACACTATGCATGTGTGTGTTTGTGTATGTATGGGTTGTGTATGTACTGTGTATGGTGTGTACACTGTGCTGTGTGTACAGTAAATAGATATGCATGTATGTTGTGTGTAGTACATGTGAATAGTGTATTGTGTGGTGCCTGTGTGTATGTTGTGTTTGTCATGTGATGTGTACTTATTAGAGCAGTATGGTGTGTTGTCATGTGTACATGCATGTTGTGGATATATGTTTGTGTCCATAGCACATGCATGTATTGAATATGTTGTGCACTGTGGTAATGTGTACATGCATTGTGCCTATGTGTCCGTGTGTGTTTTGATGTGGTGCTTGTCTTGCCTATGGTCTATGAATGTGTGTGCATTGTATTGTGACCGTGTTGAATGTGTATGATATGCTTGTGTGTGTGTTGGGTAAGTGTGTGTATTGCATGGGTTGCATGTATTGTAAATGCATTGTGTGAGTGGCACGTGTGCATTTGTGCAAGATCGTGTGTATTTGTGCAAGATCGTGTGTGTTATGCATGCGTCATGAAGTAGTATGTATTTGTGCAAGTTTGTTGTGTGTATTATGCATGTGTCATGAAGCATATATATGTATTATATGTATGTGGTACAAAGTGGGTGAATTTTGTGGTATGTGTTTCATGTGCAGGTGTGCATGTACTGTGTGTTGTACATGGGTGTAAAATGTGTGTATATTATGTGTGTCATGCATTTGGTGTAATGAGCACGTGTATTGTGCCTGTGTGCATATGTGCATATGCATATACTGTGATATAGTGTTTTGTATGTGCATGTGGTACATGTGTGCAAATGTTATTTGTTTTGACCATGTTGCATGTATTGTGTGTGTTGCACATGTGTTATAAAAGTGCTGTGCAAAGTGCTACTTGTAAATATATGCAACCATGCTGCATGTTATGCATGTATTGTGATGTGCATGAGTGCGTGCTGAGTAGGTGTGTAGGTATGTGGTATAAGCAGGTACATTTTAAGCCAGGTGTGTTTGTTGTGAGCATGTATATATGTGTGCATATGTGTGTGCACCTTTTTGGTGGCTGCTTATTCCAAACAGGGTAACTACTGGGCTTAGTTTGACTGGGACTGTCCCCTTATTAGCACTGGAAGTCCCTGGTAGTGGGAAAACACAACTCCAGGCTAAGCAAAACAGTTGGTCTCTCCACCCACAGCTTGCCAGGCATCCCACAGCCACAGCTCCGTGCGGAGGTGTGCAGCGCCCTCTGCTGGCCTCCACCGCTAAGTGCAGCCTGTGCAGACAGTTCTCGCCCCCAGACTCCTCTTCCATTTCGCAGGCACTAGTTCCGCAGACACTAGATCAGACCCTAGTTCCCCCTTCCCGTGGTCACTCCTCGATACAGTACGGTTCCTGGGAAGCCAAGCAACAACGCCCACCCTCCCTCCAATGAGACAGCGCTCTCCTCCTCCCACGCTGTTAAAACCAAACCGGGTCGAAATACAAGACACGAAAGAAATAGCCATGTATTAAGCATTTACTGTATGAGGGCCCTACACCACTGCTTGACCAGCTTTCCCACCAGGGCTGGGAGAACTGAGCAGATCTTGGGCAGCGGCCTCCTGTGTAGTGTACGCGGTGCCTGCCCCTGAGCTTCTTGCAAGCCCATCCGGACTCCTTATCTAGACAAGCATCTCTGCTTTCTTTTAAAAGAACCCCCAGGCCAGCCCTGGACTTTGGCCAGCCCCCTTCCTGGTCCCCAGACCTTCTCTGAGTACCCCCGGAGTTCAGACTGAATAGGGGACTTTCAAAGAAAGTTAACAATAATGCAAGACCAAAAAAGAAAAAGATCAATATAAAAATTATCCAAAGATTGCCTCAGACAAGAGAGAGAAAATTAGAGCGAACGTTTATTGAGCATGTACCATGTACTAGAGACTCTGCCAAGAGGTTTTCATTTATTTAATCTGCATAACAAACCCATAAAATAGGTTTCATCTAATGAATGAAAAAACTGAGGCACTGAAAGGTGGAGGGACCTAGTCATCTCACCAGGCGTGTCTGATACCAAAGTCGAACTCAGCCACCATGCTAGTCTGCCACTTCCCAGGCCAGGGTTTGCGCAAGTCACATGGGCTGGAAGCATTTCAAATTTTTTTTTATGTTGAAGTGGAGGAAACTCAAATGGGTCCCTGAGGAGATGTATAGGAGGAGTCTAGAGCAGCATCCTTGGTGATTCTGAGGAGTTGAGGCCACCTGGTGTCTCACCACAGGGCACCGGAGGAACTGGGTGCACTCCATGAAATAATCAACCTCAGTTCGAAGCAGCAGATTCAGCGCACAATGAAGGGAGACCTTGAAAATCTTCTGCAAGAGAAAGAAGTGAGACTTAGAGTGTGGTATCCATAGGGGTGATGTAAGTCCACTCTGATGGATCCCTTCTTTACCAGACAGTCCAGACTCACAGGGACACTTGTGCTGTGGGGAGGGCATACAACTGATTTAGAATACACAGATGAAATAAAGAGAAGGGCCCAAGATGGAGCCAAAGTCCGAGGCATAGGATTATTTTAGCCCTGCAAAGCTGCTGCCAACGAGGGGGCGGGGAGGACCAAGTCTGGCCACTTAGCCTTTCGAGCACTGGCTGCTTTAAAAGCTGTTCCAGCCCCAGCTGTCCTTTGATCACCCTGGCATCCAGCATAGGGTAATGGATTCCTAGGATCAAAGAGGCTCCGAGGGAGCAAGTGCTTCACATCTCACCATCCAGGGAAGCCGCTCTCCAACTTGAGTGTGCATCCAAGCCCTCAGAGGACTGATTCCTGGCCTCCACCCCGCCTACTTCCGATTCAGTAGGTCCAGGTTGGAGCTCAAGCATTTGCATCTCTTTTTGTTGTTGTTGTTGTTGTTGTTCTGGGGATTGAACTCAGAGGCCCTTAACCACTGGGTCACATCCCCAGTCCTTTTTTATATTTTATATGGAGAGAGGGTATCACCGAGTTGCTTAGGGTCTCACTAAGTTGCCGAGGCTGGCTTTGAACTGGAAATCCTCCTGCCTCAGCCTCTCAAGTTGCTGGGATTACAGGTGTGTGCCACCACGCCTGGCCTAGCGTTTCATTTCTCCAAGCTCTCAGATGCTGCTTCTGTTGATCTGAAGCCACCTTGAAAACCGCTGCTCTGAGGCACAAAGCAGAGCTCCTCAAACTCCAGCAGGCCTGCCAATCACTTGGGCAGCTTGTTACAAAGCAGAGTGTGATTTAGTAAGTCAGGGCAGCAGCCCAAGGGGCTAAGCTCTCACCGACGCCACTATTCAATAGCAATGAGCGACACTACTGATTTCCAAAATATGTACTGATTCTCCTGGATGAATGTTAAAAACGGAGCCTTCAGACCCCCTCACTGGAGACTTTCCATAGTTCCGAGTCAGAAACAAGTAATATGAATTTTAAAGACAGATGCTAGACAGTTCGGGGAACTACTGGTATAGAAAGTGAGTGGAGAGGTAATTAAGTTTAGGAAGGTTCCTCCACAGAGGTGGTACTGGAATCAGGAAATAGAGAAGAGAGGCAGAGAGAAACATAGTGTTCCTCCTGATCCTGGGAGATTTGTGTGAAATGTAAATATCGGCTTAGTTGCAGTCAGTTTTATTCTGTTTGTACCAACTTATAATTTGCATCACACATGGGTCTAGTCCTTGTTTTCTGAACCCACAAGTGTGACTAATTCATACTCTCATAGAATAGTGACCCTGGAGTTGACTCCTGTTCCTACCTCTTACTGTTTGACCTTGCGCTAGCCACTGAGCCTCAGTCTCTTCAACTGTAAAACAGAGTGATAATGATGGCCTTACATGGGATTGCAGAGAAAACAATAAAACATGTGATGATCTCCTCCCCCCAGTATTAAAGTCCAAGCAGAAGTTCCCCTTTTATTCTTCAAAATGCTGGGGAAGTAATTTGGAGAGACAGAGAGAAGGTAGAACTGGGGACTCATATCACCATCCTTTCTCTACCAGTTATTTTCTGTCCCTGGGGATTGCTAAATCTTCACAAACTTGGAGGCACACTGGAATTATCTGGAGAAACTTAAAAAGTCCTGATGCTCAGACTCCACTCTAGGGATTCTTATCTAGATATTCTGGGCTGAGACCTGGGCTTGGAGAGTTTAAACCTCCCAGGTGGTTCTGCTGTGCCACCTGGGCTGAGATTCAGGGCCACGAGGCACCAGGTGGTGGACACTTTGCAGCTGCAGAGAGCTGGCAAGGGGTCTCCTCCCTCTTTTTTCCCTCCTGCCTGAAAGGCCATGCTGGGGCAGGACAGGGGCCAGAGAATCACTCGGCCACAGCTTTGTTGTCTAGCAGTAAGCAATGCTGCAAATCACCAGGTCCATTCAGTTTTCTGCAAAGCCTCTGTCCCTCCAGGTCCTGAGTCATCCAGGGTGAGTCCTTGCCCCTCTGTTGGCTCTGTCAGTCTGACCTGCAAATGAGAGAGGAGGCAACGGACAGGACATCAGTCAACCTTAGAGACAGTGAGGGAATATCAAGAAGAGGAGTGGGCTGGGCTGGCACCAGGGCTGGACCTCAGCTCAGCCATCCCCGCCTGCCACCCCCAACTCCTGCTAAAAAGAGGGAAAACACCCAACATGGTCAAGCTGTGCTTCTTGGGGCTGGCTGTCCACACCATGAAGGGAATCCACCAGCTCCAAGCTTTTAGTCCTTCAGGCTAGTGTGGCCATGATGGGGCACCCCTTCTCTGTATCCATCACCCCTCAAAGGGGTTGTGGTCAGCTCAGGGCTAAGTAATTCCCCTCGGGTCAAGGCACTCAGATAGCCAGCGTGAGAGAGTTTCGTCATGTGCTTCTGGACAAACCTAGCTGGCCTTAGGGATCGCATTAGAGGAGGCCTACCTGCACCTTGCCTTTTGTTAATTCCTAGAGGAGACAGTTGGTTTTATTTACGACAGAGCCTCTCCACATGTGGTTCTCAGACCTGCAGCACCGGAAATGCAGGCACTCAGGCCCCTGTCAGACCTCCTGGGTGAAAATGTCTATTTTAACATGATCCATAGGTGATTTATATTCATGTTAAAGTTTGAGAATCTCTGATGAGGCTGGTAGTTCATGGCGTGGTGGCACATTAGGATCAACTGGAGAGTTTTACAAATCATCATGCCAGGCTCCAACTCTGACAATTAAATAGGGGACTCTAAGGGCAACTGGGCCTGAGAACCACTGGTCAAGGCCCTCAAAGGTGAAAAGGAGCTGAGACACTCAAGTTACTGAAGATGATGGGGTTATGCAGGTGGACACTGTAGGGGGAAATGAGGGTCAGGACACAAAGATCTAGAAGCAATACTTTATTGGTGGCACCATAGCCCAGAGGGATAATTTTCAAAGTCTGAGCCCCGAGCACAGCAGGGCTTTTACTGTTTTATATATAAGCAAGTTTTGGGTTCATCAAGTCAAGGGTGCATTCTATGTTCCTTACATGGGTACAAGCTTGTCAACAGCTTGGGGACTCTTAGCTCATACACTTTAGAGACTTTTACTGCACTAAGCGAAAGGGGGATTGTTCTGTCCCTGTTGCTTTGTTTTCTGCTTCTGCTACTGTGGTTATTTTTTACAGGGACCTGTTAGCCACTGCAGGCCTCTGTGGTTAAATGTCAGTAAGCAGAGCTACCGTGTGTCAGCATGCGAAACCACAACCTGTCAGATCCTAAACTGCTGAAGTCCCCATTCTGTCCTACCACAACATGGGGAGTAAGGAAGGGACAAGGAACTGTCCAGGCCAGACCAGAGGAAGGCGACAGGTGAGAGACTCACAGACCATACTACTTTGAGGGCCTTGTCCCTCCTGACATTCTTCATCAGGAGGTGGCAGGACCCTGCTCCAGCACCCTGCTCTATGTTAACTTACCTACTACTGTTTTACCACTGAGCACCACTGCCTTTGACTCAAGCAGTGGAACAGGGGCCAACTGCATCTGCCTCAGCTGAGAACTTACTAGAAGTGCAGACCTGCAGGCCCACCCAACCTGGCCCACTGTGAATCTGCACTTGACCATCTCCAGGGCCATTCAGGTACACATTAATATTGATATTGAGAGGCATGGCTGCCATCTGCCTTCTGCAGCCTCACCTTTGTCTTACCATCTGTTATCCCTCTCTGTGCATCTGAAATGCAAACTCTTGAGGTAGAGAACCTGGAGGCTCTGGTCATAATCCAGAAGAGGCTGTCCCTACCAGATGGAGCCATTGCTCCAGGACACAGCACAGGCCTCGAGCCAGTGTTCAGACTGGTGACTCTCAGTGGGTGCCCATCTCTGACCCAGGGCTTGGGGACCAGGATCAGAACAAGCCATGCATTCCCAGGAGCTCCTCAGAAAGGGGGGTCTTCAGGTAACCCCCACAAAGAGGAGGGACCTGCATACACCTCTTGAGGCCTGTGTCTGCTAATGGAGCATAGCAGGCTGGCAGCCTTAGCCTCAGATGCAGACACGAACTCCATCCACCCTTTTCCATACTTCTCTCCAGGCTGTGTCCCAGCCCTAGTCTCCCCAGGGAAGGCCGGGAAGTTGGTATTCCCAAGAGGAGTCCCAGAAATTACCAGATAAGCTGGACTCAATGCCTGGAGTTTCTCTTCATGTTGGAACTTATTTCTACAGTATTGCTCCTGATAATTTTAATGACAGCTTATGTATGTACCCCTTGAGAATAAGAACAATGTCTTCCTTCCTTCACTGAACCAAAAAAAAAAAAAAAAAAAAAAAAATCAACAACTATACAAGTTGTTCAAGACTTAGCCCAACTCTAAAGAGCAGACAGGCAATCAGGCTGTTATCAGGGCTTGAAATATGGAAGCCCAGCTGAGTGGACAGCCCCTGCTGATTTGGTGGGATCTGGGAGTCAGTAACCCCAAAACAGCTTGAGAAACCCCAGGAGAAATCTTCCTACACCTGCCCCAGTGAGTGGGGTTT
Organism: Sciurus carolinensis; assembly: GCF_902686445.1. Taxonomy (NCBI): domain Eukaryota; kingdom Metazoa; phylum Chordata; class Mammalia; order Rodentia; family Sciuridae; genus Sciurus; species Sciurus carolinensis. The sequence continues at coordinate 50,634,601 of NC_062229.1, read as the reverse complement.
GGGGAGAGCCTTAGAGTTTCAGCCAGGCCATCAGGCACCATGCTGTGACTCATTCTCTTCAGAATCATCATCCAAATGCATTTTCCAAGGGAATCCCAGAGCAGCCCTGAGAGAGCACGTGCATCTGTGTCTAAGGACAGGACCTGGGACTCCTCTGATCTGGCTTATGAAGATATAAAGCTGATATGCATTGAAACGCTCTCTGGGACCAGGATTATCCCTTTGAATCCAAGCCCCACCCCTGGGTGGGAGAAAGGTATGGGTCCCCTGTGTTGGCTAATCAAGGATGTAAACAGCTGAGCCAGGATTCAAACCTGGTTTGATTTGATTCCAAAGCCCTAGCTGCCACTCAAAAAATGAATGAATGAGGTCAGGATTGGGTTTTTGGAAACTTATGCAACACATATAAACCAAGATAGTAAAATATTCACCAGATTTCTAGCTGAAGCACAACCAAAATAGCCCCATGATTTGATACTAAAGACATACATTTCTTTCTGGATCCTCTGCAGAAGAACCTAATTGCTTTGGGGCCTTGCTTATAAAATCCAAAAGCCATTGGGTGCAGTGGTGTGCACCTATAATCCCAGTGGCTCTGGAGGCTGAGACAAGAGGATTGCAAAAAGTCAGCCTCAGCAACTTAATGAGACCCTAAGTAACCTGGTGAGACCCTGTCTCTAAATAAAAAAATAAAAAGGACTGGGGATGTGGCTCAGTGGTTAATAAGCACCCGTGGGTTCAATCCCTGGTATCTAAAAAAAAAAAAAAAAAATCTGAAAGCCTTTGCCACCCACTACCTCATTGACTGGTGCGGTAATGCTGTGGCACACTCTGTGTGGCTCATGCAAGAGTCCCATACATTTCTCTCAACTTAAAAAATCAGAGGAACCAAGGGGACTTCCTTGCTTGAGTTCCCTTGCCCGGATCACTTGCTTCTTGGTCCCTTTTTCAGTTACCTACCTTCTTTGTTCCTTCAAAGGATTTGAAGTGGCTTAGATCATAAAATAGAAAATTGCTATTACAGTGATTTTTAGACCAGATAAGAGGAAATAAATTTTAGAATGTCTTTCCTTCAGTTCCTGGTACATGCTGAGCCCCTTCCTGCCCTGGGCCTTGACCAGGGCTGTGACCTCCCCCACCAAGAAGGCCATGACCCACCCGAACCCTCCTGTGCTACCCATCCTTCGGGGCTTCGCATTGATCTCACACCCCTGCCTCCCGCGCGTCTCCTTCCGGCACCCACTACCACTGTTGACTAGTGATTTGGTTATGGGTTTAATGGGATATAAGCTCCATGATTTCAGGGACTATCTTAGTTTGGGTACCAGATTTGGTACACCCAGAGTAGACCTGAGATAGGATTTGTTTTGCAGGGATCCTAGGAACACAGGGAAGACCTCCTGGGAACACAGAGCAGAGTGTGTTTCCAAGGCCTGCCCGGGAACTCTGGGAGACCACATGGAACATGCTCCTGAGCATTACCCAGCCTCTGCTCCAGGGGTTGAGGGTACTGGGTATTAATACCAACTCTCAGAGGGGAAAGAAGGCCAAAGGGCAAAATGTTAAGAGCATTTGTGGGTAACTCTGATGTTACAGAATGGTGGCCACAGATCATATCCTGTCACAGACATATGTGTTTGGCCATACATTTTTTTTTGTATTTTTTTAAACATTGGATTAGTGATAAACATTTAATTATCAGGGAATTTTACATAAACAACCCAGGTTTCCCACTTTTTCTGAAAACCAGGAAGACCTGGCAAAACTGGGTTGAATTTCCTTCTGGTGACATAGGCTGATCCTTTTAGGTGGGTCTCTGGCTCTCAGGGTTGCCCACCAGGCTGCCCAACAGGCCTTGTAGACCTTGAGTTGGTGTTCTCTCTCTGTTCCTGGACACAGGGGTTGGCGAACTGATGAGGGGTTGCCTAGATAAACTTTAAGGCCCTTTAGGAGATCCTCATGGTTGCATCTTGGAGGATTTTTTAAGGCTTCCAGTGAGTTCACTGAATCGCTGCTCAGATTCTCCCTAGCTCTGGTCTGCCCACCCTCATCCTCACCATCCAAAGCTCTAAGGGATTGGGTGGGAGGAAGCAGGAAGAGCAGGTCTATTACAAAGCGGGGGACAGGTTTCAGCACTCTCTCTCCCCATTCCCCACCTCCCTCTTCATACCCTCTTGCTTCAGGATCCTAATGGTGACATCAGGGGTCTAGGATTGCTGAACATCGGTGAATAGAGACTCACTGCCTAGATCTTTTCTTACCATTCTCCCAATTTGTGCACACTCACATCAGCTATGGGGTGAGTGGATGCTCACTCTCACAGACCTCTCCTCCTCAAGGGAAATTGCCCTCCATTTTAACAAAATTAAATGGGAACCACCAAAACCACCTGGGTAAGCAAGGAGTTTGGAGGCTTTCGCTCCCAGTGGCTGTGTGACGGGTAAGGAGCATTTCACTGTCAGGCAAGGACTTTACGGGGATTACTGCAGGTCCAGCAGGGAACGGGAACTTCAATCACTCTGGTGGCCTCCATCGCCTGTGATCTTGTGTAAGGGACTGTACTGCACAACTCCAAGAGGCACCATCCCAAGGTGATCTCAGTGTGGCACCTGCTGGGGATCAAGCAATGCAACAGATCCAATGGTGGGGATGTGATTAAGTGGGATAATGCCTGGGGAAATTCAATCGTTATTCCCAAAGCACCTGACCAGGTCCTTCATCGTCCCCAAACTGCAGAAAGGTACTGACGGACAACCTCAGAGGCAAGTTTACAGTGCCTGAAGTCAGCCAGCTCACAGCGATAGTAACAGCTTTCAGTTATCGAAAGCTTGCTGTGGACAAAGCACACAACCTAACTCTTTGCTTATCTAATCCTCACATGGCCCTCTAAAGTAACTCAACTTCTTATCCTCATTTATAGATGAATAACTCCATGTTTTATAATGCCATCTTTTCTGTCACTATGAAAACACACTTAGCATCTGCTCATGAAACCCAAAATAATTCAGGACCAAGAGGAGTCTATGAAGTTCTCTTTGGAATGCCTACTTCCCTGATTTTCCATCTACTGGAAAGGGACCCCAAAGAATCAAAAACAATGCATCTCAAGGCTGGAAGAATCTTATAGTAATGGTGTGTCTGTTAATCATGGCAGCAAACATGCCGTGCTTTCCCTAATGTTTTATGAAGGTCATTTGGTCTTCACAGAGGCCCTAGCAGGTGAGTGCTATTGTTCCTGTTCTGAGGAAACTAAGGCACCCAGAGCCAAGTGACTTCCCTAGGGCATTTGCACAAGTGGTAAGTTGCAAAACTCCAGTGACATAATCTGAATTATCAGGAGAGACTGTGGTTACCCAGAGAATGTTCTGGAAGGCCAAAGAGAAGTCAGGTACCCTGGTCACCAGCTACTCAGCAGAGTAGGACACTCTTATCTTCTGACTTTGGGGAATTTGCAAGAAATGTGATCTTAAAGAATTAGAATTTAAATGAGAATTTGTTTCATTGAGGGGATCCGTGCCACACTCCTGGTGCTGGGTACTTTGTCAGACTTACTCCTCACCAAAACTTCAAAATGGCCACAGTTGGCATTCCCATTGTGCAGGTGTGCAAAACCAGATGTGAAAATAGATCAGTAGGCCATGGAGTTGCTGAAAGATAGCAACAGCTCACGGAGATGATCATAAAAACAGTATTTGTGCTAAATACATCCTATTTTTCCCCCAGATGGCAACAAAATAGTCACTGAGTTCTATTATTATTCTTCAATTCTCACAATAGGCACAACTGGCAAATATTATTATCCTTTTTCAAATGAGGAAATGGATGCTTACAAATATTGAGTATATTACCCAAGGAAACTTAGGAAGCAGCACAGTGATGATTCAACTCGAAATATGTCTAATTCCAAAGTCTGAGATCTTTTGACCACCTTACTACAGGGACACACACGTCTCCTTTCCAAGTCTCACATTCTGTGGGTTAGGTTGGAGAAAGGGCCCAGACCTGTGGGCAGGCAGGGCAGCCCTGTACTATAATGCCCCCACAGGAATTCCAAATCCAAGCCTCTCTGTCCTCAAATTCCCTTCCTATCTTAGAACATGGCTAACTTCCTGGCGATATGCCTGAATAATACTGTAGGTTTTTTATTTTTCCAATTCCACTGAATTCACTGAAGAAATCTGTCCTTTCCCAGCCACCAGCCCTGGTCCTAAGACCCCTAGATTTGCCTATACCCACAGCCAAAGAAATGGAGAGGACACAAAGGACACTCTGAACCCACTTGTGAGCAGGCTGGAGAGCTTTGAGGATAGAGTAGAAATTCTGGAAGTCAGAGGATTGAAGGAGAAAAGCTCTGGCAGGGGAGAATAGGGAGGAGAGAGAATGGGAGAGGGGGATGGAGGGGTGAGAGAACTCTGCAAAGGCTGCCACGTGCTCTGGGGTTCTCCTAAAACCTTACAGGGAAGCCATTTCCATGTCGGACAAGTTGTTTTAACAGCCCTGAACTCAGACCATAAGAGTTCTTATAAATATGTTCATTGTTTTATTTGTTTTAAGGATGATTCTAAGGACATCATCATCTACAGTCCATAGGAATCTCTTTAATGAATGAAATTGACCAAGTTATGCCATGTATATATATGACTATACCACTGTGAATTTCACCTTTAAGAAAAATGGGGTGGGGGAGGGAAAGGGAAGTACTGGGGACTGAAATGGAGCAAATTACATTCCATGCATGTATGAATATGTCAAAATGAACCCCAATATTAGGAATAACTATAATGCTCTAATAAAAACATTTTTAAAAGTTGGTATAATCTAAATACTCCATATTGAGTTAATGGTATGGAACAATTAAATAGTTGGTCAACTGAATGGTTATGGAAGACATCATTTGGAGATGCTGGTTGTAGAGAACACGAGAACTCTGCACCATTCTTGCAACTTCTGTGAGTCTTAAACTATTTCAAAATCAGATGTTCTAAACTGGAAGAAAAAAATTACTAGAAAGAGCGTTGCTTTCCTTAAAACACCTGGAACATGAGTTTTCTGAGTGATGATTCTGTTTTGGCATGCAGTGTCCCATTTCACTTTGGCTACAAAAAACTCAGAAGCAAATTTCAAATTCGTTCCAGAAATACCTTAGCCCTTAAGAGGCTTCAAATCTTTTATGGAAAGAAATGGCATTTACATTCTTAAACCAACAAAAACACGTAGCAAGCGTGTGAGATGTCGGTGTGTTTTTAAATCATCTAGGAATTCCGTATTCTGTTACCTGAATACACTTACCTAGAACCAATTGACCCCTCTCTGCAGGCAGGACTTTGTCTGGAGAGTCACCGCAGGTTTCCTGTGTATCAAGGGTTTTCAGCCCTATGGAGGTTATTGGAGGTTTAGGGTCTTGAGATAACCCCTATGCCAGCGTCCCTCTGAAGAGGGACATGATTTTAAAGAAAAAAGAAAGCACTTCAGAAACACATTTTAGGAAAGCGCCTTTTGTGAATAAATGTGAGTTCCACATAGTAGGTTGTTATTACAACTCATTCCACGTTGGGCCCACTCAGACTTTCCACCGACCCAAAGCAAGTGGCAAGCAGCCCACTCATCTGGACAGAAGGGAGGGAAGCTCAGACAGCCCCTGAGTGGGCAGTGCACCCTGGGTGTCCACCATTGCTTGGCAAAGCAGTAAGTGCACGAGAGCTCTGAAGGTAGACTAATCCTTCTCTACCACTCGCCAGTGGTATGACCTTGGGAACTCTTGTCCCCTCTCTGAGCCTCAACTGTAAAATGAAGCTGAGATCGCTCAACCCACTGGCTTATTTTGAAAGTGCAGTAATATGTGCAAAAGGACAAACACAGTGTCTGGCTGGTGGTCTACAACGCAAATGTTAATAACAATGAACTAACGTTTATTGTGTGCCAGCCATTGAGTTAGGTTGTGGGGATAAAAAAGAAGAAAATAGTGTCTCTGTCCTTGAATGGATGACAATTAGTGTTCATAGGAGACAATAATACACATCATCCTACCTAAGCCTTGTGGCAGCTCTCAGAGGTTGGTAATGTCATTCATTCCTGTGGTACAGATGGGGTTGGTCATCTGCCAAGAATGGTGCCAACACCCCACAAATACAACAAAAAGGGTGTGAGTTAAATAAAGGAGCTCTTGGGATCTAGTGGATGGCGCCACTCTAAGGTGCTGGGTACATGGAAATTTTAAGAAAATCCAAGGACGGCCTGGATTGGGTGAGGTCATGTGACTGGGGCAGGCCCAGCCAGGCCTGCTGAGTGAGCTCAAGGATGAGGGCCGCCTCCTCCTGACATCTCCCTGGCTCTTTCTTGCAGGTGTCTGCAGCAGCATCCTGAGGAAAGCCTGCCCACGGCCAGTGTCATCCTCTGCTTCCATGACGAGGCCTGGTCCACCCTCCTGAGGACCATACACAGCATTCTTGACACAGCGCCCAGGGCCTTCCTGAAAGAGATCATTCTCGTGGATGACCTCAGCCAACAAGGTAGCTATGGGTTTCCTCCAGGCTCGCTGGCGTGGGGGTCCCATGCAAAAAGGGGGGTTTGGGGACCATTTTAGGCAAAGTTCCCCAGATACAAAGCTCTGGGTGAGAATTCATGTGCAAGGAACTTTTTAATAAAGAGCCCCTAGGAGAAACCAGTAAGGCAGCAGGGGAAGCCAGACAGAAAAAGGGAAGAAGCCAAGTAAGTGGAAAATTCTGGAAGGGTCCTGGGGAGGGTCTCTGCAGTCTAGTCCCACTAGGGTCTCTCTCTCAGGCCCCGGTCTCAACACAGTCCAATAAATGCTGAAGAGTCACAAGAGGGTGACCATTTTTTGAGGGCTCACTGCATTCTAGAACTTGGGTAAAGAACTTTACAATTCACTCTATTTTGACCAACTCAACCACTGTCTAGACGGGGAGATGGGGGCCAGAGGAGAAAACTGATCAAAGCTGAGTCCTGCCAAGTGGGTAGAATCAAGGCTCGGAGCCCAGACTGCAAAATCTGCTCAAATGCTTTCCAGAAGTGACAAGAAATACTACTGGGGACAGCCTGAAAAGAAGGTGAACACAGAGAAGCCCATACCTGACTTAGGCTGGGTGGGAATTTCCTGGCAGACCTGTGAAAACAGGGCCAGAGTTTCTGGATCTGAAGTTGGGCCTAGGAACTCCTATTTCTAGTCAGGTGATACTGATGCTGTTGGTCCATGGCCTACTCTTTGAAAACTGCTGCTCTGATTTTTGCTTCCTACATTTCTGACTTAACTAAATGAACTCCACAGGCCCTTTCTAGCTTTGTAGGAAGACGAGGCTTCTTGGAGGGAAGCTGAACATTTTCTGAGGTTTGAAAAACATGGTTGTTTTGTTTTATCTGGTGGAACAAACTCAGGACCTTGTACATGCCAGGCAGAAATTCTACCACTAAGCCACATTCCCAGTCCTGAGAAGCAAGCTTCTAAAGGAAGTGATGGAGGACAGGCCTCTTTTCTCTAAGGTCTTCATGACAGGATTTTTTCCAACCTGACCACGGCAGAAAGTCAGACTAGCCAGAGGCTCTGGGAGTGTGTGGGTTCCTGAGCTGCATCTGGCTGGCTTTTGGGCAGGACTGATAAGCAGGCACTGGACGGGGCTGGGTCAGCTGGTCAAGGTACCCAGACGCTCTTCCAATGCTTGTCTGGGGTTGGGTCCTCCAGGAGGGTGGGAAGTAGAGGAGCTGGTGTTCGGGGAAGTGGCTACCTCCAACATCTGCAGCGCTGAGCAATCCCCCGCAGAAGGCATCTGGATCCCATGCCCAGAAATTAATGTTTTCCACCTCCTCACCAGCTCTCCCTCTGCCCCTCACCACTAGGCTGGCTCTCTGTCCACGGGAGGCCCGTGTTTCCTGTCCACACTGAGGTGCAAGGCCTTTCCTGCAACTAGGGGTGGCACTGGCTCCCTTCAACCCCAAGCCACTCGCCCCAAGTGACCTGGTACCTGCTGAGACCCAAAGTTCAGACCACAGCCACCACGCGCACAGTCCTCATCTAATCCTTACAGCCACCTGAGGTTACCAACCCTGCTTTACACCTGAGGAGAACTGGGACACAAAGCTGCTGCAGGCTCCCTGGAAACGCCTCACGTGACAGTCACAGGAGCTTAGTAGAGCCAGCTAGACAAGCTTCAGGTTATTCATCCAGGGTAATAATTTCCACATTGAATCATTAAACCAGAAAATGCATGGGATGCCCAACCCATGACAGACCCCCTGCAGATGGACTTCCCTGTTATTCTCTGGGAGGAACAGGTCAAGGGCTACCAGCTCTCTCTGAGCACTCTACCCCCTGTGATCTTCTCATCTGCCTAAAAAAAACTCTGAGAATTTCAAACTGCCCCTGCAGTCTTCCTCAATCTATTCTGGAGCTCTCACTAGATTCTTTCCTAAATAACATTAAGAAGGGAAGTTTTGGGTACATCAAGGCAAGGGCATTGGTACAATTCTATTGGAGGCTGCATTCTACATTCCTTATATGATACAAGTTTGTCAACAGTCAAGGGACTCTTAGCACACATGGCTTAGGAAATTTTACTGCACTAAGCCTAAAAGTGGGATTGTTCTGTCCTGGATGCTTTGTTTTCTGCTTCTGCTACTGCAGTTATCTGTAAGGCACCTTAGCTGCTGCAAGCCTCTGTGGTTAAATGTCAGTAAGCAGAGCTGCTGTGTCACTGTGCAAAGCCACAGTCTGTCAGATCCTAAACTGCTAAAGTTCCTATTCTTTCCTACCACAGTATCACTACAGTGAGACCACTTCAGCAAACACCACAGTGACCTCTCTGATGCTGATTAAACAAGTACTCTGTCTTTACCTGCCTTGACCACTGTCTCAGGTTGGGTCCCTGGGAGCAAAGCTGGAGACAGGATTCATGGACATGTGATTGTCTGAGTGGATGTTTTAGGGGATGAGAGAACATTAGCACGTTCTCTCCTCTCCTGGTTCTGTACACCATCCCTCCTTGGTGTAGAGAATTGTGACCCCTTCCAAACTAAGGAAGCATCTTATATCTTAGCAACAACCACCCTGTAATAATGCATTTGAATTTCGGGACCCTTGTGCTCGCCATGACTTCTAAGAGATAGTTGGCGTCAGTGACCCTGGCGATGGTCATCATAATCCCATTGGCTATGGCATCTGTGACCCCATTGACCAGAACCCTGTCGATTCCAGAACAACTCAAGTCTGCTCTCAGTGAATATGTGGCCAAGCTGGAAGGTGTGAAGTTGCTCAGAAGCAATAAGAGGCTGGGTGCCATCAGGGCCCGGATGCTGGGAGCCACCAGGGCCACCGGGGACGTGCTGGTCTTTATGGATGCCCACTGCGAGTGCCACCCGGGCTGGCTGGAGCCCCTGCTCAGCAGAATAGCTGGTGACAGGTAATGCCCTCTGGGGTCTGCAGAGTGAGAGGTGGGTTTGAGAGAAATAGCCTACAGTCTCAGTCACTCTTCCATGTAGAAGACTATCTCAAAATCACAGTGATTGTGTGTCCCTGGAGGCATACTTAGATGCTGTCCCACTTCCTAATTCCTAATTCCCATCCTGGTCTCACAGACCTATCAGAGGCTATCAGAGGGACCTTGGAGACCATCTTGTCCTACCTCATGATCCCACTGTTGAAAACACCTGAGTTGCAGGGATGGTGACCACACCCCCAGGGTCACAGTCACTAGCGACCGAGCTGTGTCCTGGGCTTCCTTTATGAACCTTGGGAACCCCAAGGTGAACTTTAAGTCTTAGGTGTGTCTAGCCCTAGCACTTTTCATTCCTATGTATGTTTATTTTTACGATCTTCCCACAGTAACCCCCTAAGTGGTGGCTCAGGCAGACATGTTTGCTTCTGTGTCCTGCAGGGGAGAAGTGACAGGATGTGCAAAGGTGTCCAGAGGCAGCTGTGTCAGCTTTCCTTCTCTGGGTCCAGTGTTCTTCTCACTGTGTATGATTTCATTTTATCTTTTTACATTTTTTGAGGAGGGGTACTGGGGATTGAATCCAGGGGTGTTTACCACTGAGTCACACCCCAGCCCTTTATTTTGAGACAGGGTCTCACTAAGTTGAACCCGTGATCCCGACTTGCTGGGCTTCCAGGTGTATGATTTCTTTTTAAGAATTGGAGAAGCTGGTCCCAACTGTGGGACACATGTTAAGCATGGATGTTGAGTCCCTTGTGTTTGCTAGTCACTCTGGTGTCATTTCTTGAATGCAGAGCTTCCTCGCTCTAGGCTGAGGGAGCAAGACAAGGCCATACCTCATTTCCTCAGCTGGAAATAAGTGCTGTCTCTGGGGAACCTTCCAGGACCCAGAATAGACCTACTTCCTGAACTCTTTTGCCCCTTTACCAAACCTTTCTCCCCATTCCCCCCACCCCACACACGGCCTCTGAGCCTGCTGTATTCCTACCTTGCCTTCTCCCTCAGATCCTCTCTTCTACATGATATGTCTATCTTCTCACCCGCCCCACACCTCCTTCATGGCTTCCCATCCACTCTGCTTCCCAGTGTCCAGCTCGTAAGCCTCAGGTGTGAGGACTTCAAAGAATAGTGACCTGCCTGGAATCTGAACTTTCATTTATGTCCACTGGGCACAGCAGTGACCCCTTTGTGGCTTGCGTTTCTCCCACACAGCCCTCGTGGGTTTCCCAAGGCAGTTCATCTCGTGGAAAGCAAAGCCACAGAGGCCACCAGATGCAGCTGCTTACAGTCAGAAAAGGGGACCTAGATGCATCTGAGGCTCATGTCAAGAGACTTTCTGTCCCCAGATGAGGAGGACCTAGTGTCTAAAAGAGAGGAAAAGTCTTTAAGAGTGAGCAGTGTGATAAGCCACAAACCAGTTACTTCAGAGTCGCAACTCCCTCCACACCCTGGTGTCCAATCTTGATTCCCTACCCCGTCCCTGGAGCAGGTCCACCACTAGCAACTTTGAATTATTTCTTTGAATTTTTTGTTCCTCCTCACCCTTTACTACCATTCCTCAGAAAATTTGTCATAATTTACTGATTTTGTTAGAATAGGACATTAAAATGCCAACTGCCAGAAAATTGTCAAATAAATATGCAAATTTATAGTATATATAATATTAGAGGTGTTCTCTAGGGTTGAGCAGTGCACAACCCCCATAACTATACATAGCAACTCTACACAAAGTCTCTCTGTGAGCAGTTGGTTTTAGGGCAGTCCTGGGAGGTGCCAACGATGGTCAGTTTCTATATAAAGTAAGAATGATGAAAATCAAGAACATTTGTATTTTTAGAGCTCCCAACGGCCTTATGCTGACTGCCTGTTCCAGTGGCCCAAGTCAAGGAGTAGAAGTCACACAGTTAGAAAAATGAAGGTTTCTAAAGAGAAGGAGTCTTCAGTAGGGGCCTAATGACAATGTCATTTCAAGACATTGGCCAAGTTGTCTCCCATTTAAAGACTGGATTGGATCCTAAGAGACATCAAGTCCTTAAGTCACCTAGCACTTGGCAAGGCTGATCCTGCTTGGTGGGGAGAAACGAGGTGGGGCTGGAACAGAGCTCCTCCTACCTCTCTGCCCTTCAAGAGGTTAAAGGATGAAGCACAGTCAGGAATCCCCTTTGTGTGTCTGTGCCTGAGCCTGAGAGCGAACGTCTATGTGCCTCCAAAAGAGCAGAAGGGCATCAAGATAACCCCCAGTTCCTTGGGGGAGCAGCCGAGTGCCCCAAAGAAACTCTCCAGCCCCCAATTCTATTCACACTCCTTGGCACAACGAATTCTCTGATCTCTCCCTGAAGTGCTGGGGTCACCAGTTCTGGAGTCACCCCTGAGCAGCAAGAACTCTGGGAGAAAATTCGGAGGCTACCTCATCTCTGTATAGAGACCTTCCCACATAAAAAAACAAAAATATGTGTGAACTTTCAAAATGGCGGACCTGGAGGGACATCCAGGTCCAGGAAAAGTGAAGAGAGATGAGGTAAACGAGGGCTATCCTTCACCGTCATGAAAGCATTGACTGGGAATGTTGAAATGCGGTTAGCTTTGGAATCTCTGGGCAGCAGGGTATTATTAGTTACCCTCATCCACTTCAGTAAACTCATTTTTGTTGACAGTTCGACTGCCTCTGTTTATCTTTTGAAACCCAAACACTTGTCCTCCTGGAACTTAGAAAGGCTTCCCAGAGGCTCTGCCTTATACCTGCCTGGGATTAAGAGGGACTTCTAGGGACTGGGAAGAGTCCTGGGTTGGGGACAGGAAAGGAGATGGAGAGTAGAAGGGTTATCAGACGTGATTAATGAATGGCATATACATGTATGGGAAGATCACAGTGAATTCCATCCATTTTTACAATTAACACATGCTAATATATAATAATTGAAAATTCACAAGTGGGAAAAATGATGGATGAGCAGACACTGGTAGGTTCCTCCAAGTCAAAAGGGGTTGCTTTTCTAGTTTACATTCAATGAATTCCAAGAACACCAGACACAACTGTGGGTACAAAAACAAAGCTAATATAAGACTGTGGGGTGTTTTTGTTTCAAATTAATCACACTTTTTGAGTCACTAGTCTTATGAATTAGTTACTAATTGAGTCCTGATTGAGGCAGCATTGTGATCCATGGGAATAAAAACAGAAAGCATCTCTCCCTTCACTCCTTGACATTCTGTTCTTCTTCTCTAATCTACCTGTACTCAAGGAGGCTCATGATTCATCTCCACGTCCCCACTCAAACTCCAGGAGAAAAGGGGAGTTCAGAAAGAAAGATATTGGGAATCAGGGCTAACAGTTTTTGGAAGTGAGATTTGCCTATGACACTGAGCTTCCAGAAATGCAAAGCAAAAAGAGAAATATGATGAGTTGCTGAGTTCTCATTTACTGATAAAAAGTCATACCTGCTGCGGAGGGACGTGGGCCAAATTATATTGTAATATTGTGTGCTTGTATGAATATATAACAACAAATCCCACCATTATGTACAACTATAATGCACCAATAAAAAAATGTGGAGCAAAAAAAGTCATGCCCACCTTTGTTGAGTACACAGCCTGAAGCATAAAGTGACTGTGTGAATGCCCTTTCCTTTCTTGTCCTATTAGGATGGATAAAGGTGGTACAAATTTGATGCAATTCTTCAGAATTCAGCTACAAGTCTTCCCTGGCTCTTGATTCTGAAATTCCACAAAATGCTTTGCAAATAGCCAAATTTATCCCCTCTATCCAATTTATCCCCATGGTAGGTGAAGACTGGGGAAGAAGTCTGAGTACCCTCTTTCCTTTCTCTTTCATTCTTGATTCACGATTTTCTTAGATCGATGCAGGGTACCCCAAAATAGTAATGACCTGGAAGGATTGAATTCCCCTTGCTTTTCAGTGGAACAATGTGAAAAAGGGAAGAAAAACCTATCTAGATCTTTTTCTCTAAACATAGATACCGCAATGCCCCACACCAGCGTCAATCACTTAAGGCCACAGAGTAACGCAGATAATTGGATTCTGGGATTGGATCCAAATAACTGGTCCTGTCTATATTGTGTGGGCTTGCTCCCGCCCTGGCTGTCTTCAAGATGGACAAAACAGAGATGGAAATCGATGGGTAAATGCTTGTGGCTGGCATATCTCCTTCCAGAAAGCTTGCTTTTCCTGAGCTGTGTCTTTAGCTACTCCTGAGTTCAGGCTGGATTCATTCTACAACACAAATATTAAACATAATTGTTGTGATGGGCCAGAATAAAAACATAATTGAGATATTGAGCAAGTAGAGAGCAGTCCTGGTGTACCTGGGTGATTGCCTGTTTAGTGAAAAAGTGAAATTTCAACCTGTGCCAATTTTCCATATCGCTCTCTCTGTGATCTTATCTCCAGAGTATGCAAAAAAATACAGCCTCCAACAGCAGCAGGAAATGAACAAATAAATCCAGACTCAGGACTTTGCTTTGCTTATAGTTACCATGTGCTCCTATATACAAACGTTAACTCTAGGGACACCTCCCGGGCTTGGTGATCCTGATTCTTCAAGCCAAGGAAGCTTTAGGATACAGGAAGAAACAAGAACTAGATTGAGTCCATGAGTCCTCTGACATTGTGTGCAATCATTTGCATATAAGCGATTTTCTCAGGAGGGGGTCTATACTTTTTCTTGATTCTCAAAAAAGAACCACGATCTTGGAATATTATGCTGAGAAAGATTTTTGTGGGAGGTAGCTCAACCTCTCACTTTACAAGTGAGGAAACTAAGGCCAGAGGGGTGTAATAGCTATTTTAAGATCACACAGCACAGCTCATTAGTGACAGAGCTGAGTCTAGGACACATTTCCTCTGTCTCCTGATGCTGTTAAAAAATGATTTTAAAAGAAAAGCTGGGGCAGGTATACTCTTTAACAAATTGGGCCCCAATTTATTATGGAAAAACATGGTTTTCAGAACGATGCTATGCAACAGAAATATAATGTGAGCCATATGTGTAATTTAGAAAAACTAATAGTCATGCTACAAAGTAAAAATCAGCAGATGAAATTAATTTTAAGAATACATTTTAGTAACCCCAATATATCCAAAATATTATTTCAACATGTAATCAGTATAAAATTTATTGAGGTTTTCTTACATCCTTTTTTCACACTAAATTTGAAATCAGAGTGTGTATTTTATATTTATACCATATTTTAGGTGCCCAATAGGCACTAGTGGCTGGTGGCTGCCATATTGGATAGCCCACGTATGGATTTGGTTTCCGTCCCCTGGCAAGTAAATGGTTTGCATCCTTTATTTGATTCCTCAATTCTTTCCAGGAGCCGTGTGGTGTCCCCAGTCATAGATGTGATTGACTGGAAGACTTTCCAATATTACCCCTCCAAGGAGCTTCAGCGTGGGGTGTTGGATTGGAAGCTGGATTTCCACTGGGAACCTTTGCCAGAGCATGAGAGGAAGGCCCTCCAATCCCCCATCAGTCCCATCAGGTGAGGCCCCATGGCACAGTCTGCCCTTTCCTGGATTCCACACTTTCCTTACAAGGTAATCTGTGCCTCAGTTTCCTTATTAGTAAATTGAGAATAATAACAGTAGTACTTTATAGAATTGTTGTGAAATCCAAATGAGTTAATATGTAAAAAGCATTTAGAAAGCTCCAGGCACTCAGAAGTAAGCATTATTATCATTGTTATATTGGTAGAGTCCAGTGAGGCTCTTCCAGAGAGCTTTGGTGGATGTCCCAATTGGAAAAGTGGAAGAGGCAGAGCTTGACCCAGTTCTCTCACCAGGTAGCATTGGAAATGCCTTCACTTCAAGTTCTTGTTTGGTATAAAGGAAGAATTTAGCAGGATGAATATTAAAACATCATAAGTCTCAAAATACATCCAGTTTCATGAGTCATTCACATATTTGGGTTTTGGACAACTATTCTGTTAAAAAAAGATGTTCTAGATATCTTCTCTGTTTAACAAAACACCTCAAACTTAGTGGTGTAAGACAACAGCCATTTAATTAAGCTCCTAGATTCTGATCATGAGTTCTGAAAGGGCATGGAGGGGTAGGTGGGTGGTTGTCTCTGCCTCTAAGAATCTGGTGTACAAGAAGATTAAATAAATTGCTCAATGTCATGAAACTAGTAAGAGGTACGACTGAAGTTCAAACCTGAACAGCCAGGCTCCTGAGACCATCTGCTTCACTACTATGCTGTGCTGTGTTGTAAGTACAAGCCTATAGTCCACTATTCGAAACTGCAGAACCCAGAGAGTTCTGAAAAACAAGCATATTTTCCTAATTCACAAGGCAGAGGAAACTACCCTGACTGATGTGGGTGGCGGCACAGCCTGATTTATCCCACTTACTGTGAATATTTGAATGTTTCACTAAAGAAATGTTGGTATGTTTGACTAAAGAGTCAAACCAGAGCTTATATGTAGTATATGACTTTTTAAAAATATTTTTAGTTGTCAATGGACATTTATTTATTTATTCATTCATTTGCAGTGCTGAGAATTGAACCCAGTGCCTCAAACACGCTAGGCAAGCGCTTGACCACTGAACCACAACCCCAGACCACAGTATATGACTTTTTCTTTTTAAAGTGATGTTCTTTTTTTTTCAGTTGTAGATGGACACAATAACTTTATTTTATTTATTTACTTTTTTATGTGGTGCTAAGGATCGAACCCAGTGCCTCACATGTGCTAGGCAAGTGCTCTACCACTGACACACAATCTCAGCCCCAGTATATGACTTTTTAAAGTCCAAAAAAATTCTGAATTAAAAACACACTGACCCCCCATGGGTGTCAGAGAAGGAAGAGGGGCTCTATGACACCAAAATTTAGTGAACATTTAAAATATGGTCTCCACAGTGCTTTGCAGTTGACATCACTTATTTTGTCAAATTTCCACAAAGCCCAATTATGAAACACTATTTTATCCCAGTTAGAGGTGAGGAAACTGAGCTCAGAGAAGTTCCATCCCTCACCCAAGAAGGGCAAATAGTGAGTAACAGAGTTGGAAATCATTTCAAGTAGTCATTACAATACTGCTTTTCAGAATTCGGACAATTTTTGTTTCCTTTTTGCAAAATGTTTGGATTTCTGACATTGTTGTTTTGCTCCATTCTTAAAATTAAAAGCACTGAGGTTCATTTGAACCCAGAGTCAGCCCACTGGAGCTCCCTGCCCGGGAGAGCCCCAGCTTCACCTGCTGTGCTCCGGGTTCTGAATTGTCCTCTCTTGCCCATCTTCTCCACAGGAGCCCTGTGGTACCTGGAGAGGTGGTGGCTGTGGACAGACATTACTTCCAAAACACTGGAGCCTATGATCCTCTCATGTCACTGCGGGGTGGTGAAAACCTTGAAATGTCCTTCAAGGTATGTCCTGGATCAAGGGAGGACATGGTGGGGGGTGGGGTGGGGGGGTGTCTCTGGAGCCATGTGTGTGGTTACAGCTTGAAGGCAGACATCAGAAATTCCTTGGGTCAGGGATGAGGCTGTGGCCAAAGTATAAATTCATGACAATGAGGTGTGTCAAACCTCCCATTTCTCACCCTTCACCTTCTCTCTTAGGCCCTGCTTTGAACTTGACTTTCAAAACCTGCTGTCAGGAAAGGACGTACTATCAATCATTTACATCTTAGTGCAAAGATTACAGAGATTCTTGTGTATTCTCTGTTCATAACACATTTGGCATCTCAATTTTTTTTTTCAGTACTCACAGTCCAAACAAATACCAACCCTACCAACCCATTCTGTGTATTGAGTAGTTTGGTCCACACGACTTAGTATTTGTCCTAACAACTTAGTCCCTGCTGGGTACGGCTTAATTTCTCAGACTTTGGAATCAGATTGGACACCCGTCATTTTTTGCCCCACATTGACTTCACCATGATAGTTTTTTTTTTTTTTTTTTTTTTAAATCACAGCAGCCTCCAAAAACCCAACCCAACAAGGACATTCATCATCAAAAGCACAGAGATATGATGTTGAGTATGAGCACCTTGAGCTTTTGTTCGCATAGTGTCCAACAGACATTTTGTCTCTATTTCTCTCAGAAAATTTAAAAAAATATCCCAGGGGCTCTCAGAGGTCTCTGAGGCACCTTAGGGCACAAGGTTTGGTAACCCCTCCTGGGTGTGTTTCAGTTCATATGCTACCTATCCTACCACTTTTTCATTTTAACTTTTATCCTTAAGAAAGGCATGAAAGGCTTCCTGTCAAATGAACTTCAGGCATTTGGAAGTGGGAGGGAGCATTGAGGAGCAGGGAGAAACTTCTGGAAGTAGGGAAGACTGTTTAAGGAAGGCTCACTTTCACATCTACCACATGCAGTCCAGTGCATTTGCAATAGAAGCCTGCAAATGCTTTCAGAAACTCTCTGACAACTAGAGGCATCTTTTTCCTGGGGAAGCATCCTTTGGGGAGTAGGGTGCTAATACACCTGGCTGCCTCTCTTCAAGTGCTGAATCTGCGCATCTGTTTCCATGGTGGCGTGCTCAGGTAGCTGTGTGGGTGTGGCCCCTCACCCCTGCATTCCATTCTGGGAAAACTGTCCCCATTCTTCCCACCTTGTCACTCCCCTGCCCAGATTCCCAGATTTGGAAACTCCACCTTGAGTACTCTCATGATCTTGACCATTTTGTGCTCATGATTTCTGTGCATCTCACCAGACCCTGACCAACAGAGTCCCTTCCTTCCCACCATTCTTGGAAGTGGAGGGTAGAGTCATTTACTTTCTCCCTTCGTGACAGGCCTGGCTCTGTGGTGGCTCCATTGAAATCCTTCCCTGCTCTCGGGTGGGGCACGTCTACCGAAATCAGGATATCCACTCCTCCCTTGACCAGGAGGCCATCCTCTGGAACAAGGTCCGTCTTGCTGAGATCTGGCTGGGGACATTCAAAGAAACCTTCTACAGGAACAGCCCAGAGGCCTTTGTCTTAAGCAAGGTAAGAAGAGAGTCAAGCAGCAGGGAGTTCTGTGCCCAGTATAGGGCCACCCACTGGAGGCTGGGTCAGGAGGACCCCTCCCTCCTGCCTGGAGGGAAAAAATGGAAACTTTTGGCTTGAGTTTCCCTGAGTTGCTCCCTCTCAAGTGGAGGGCCTGTCCTCTGTCTCTCCAAGCATCTCCAGGGGACATTACAGCTGATCTTGGCATAAAGCTCCCTGATGTCTATGAGATGACCTCTGAGGGATGTAACTCTTTACCACAGGGCCAGAGGATAGATTGGATACAGATAAATGATGAGATATGTCTCCACGGGCCTTTCATCCTGAGCAAAGTGCTCAAGGCTATGGAATTATCCAATACAGGAAACAAATGCAAGTATAAAAATAAAGAGTCCAAAAAAGTCCAAAAATTGAAAATTGAAACATTTGATTAATAATCCACCTAGTACATTTTAAATCGGTCAATTTTATGGAGTGAAACATAAATGCTTTTTAATGTGAGCTGTGGGCTCTCATTAATATTTGCCATACTGAGGTGGGTGCTCCAAGGGTGAGATCCCCAGGATTCATAATGGACCTGGAACAGCTCCCACAAGCCCCTCACCAGCCAGCAGTGCTGAGTGTGAGCTGAACATGAGGATCTCATGCTGTAGATGAAAGCATGAACCCTTAAGTGCAGAGACATCCCATAGCCAACAACTAGGCCTTTCCCTGAGTGCAGGGGATAGTCTGACAGGGATGCCCCATGGAGGAGCCCTGTGCCTGCCCTTCCTCCCTGGTCCTCTGGGTTCTGCCCCTGCTTATCCTAGATCCACTTGCTTCCTCATAGGAGTACAGCTCCAAGGCTTGGGCTGTTGGTGCTCTTTGAACCTCAAGGTTGTTTGTTTCTTTTACTGGGAAGTGCCGGGCTGGGGACATGACTCAGTGGTAAGGTGCTTACCTGTCATGTGTGAGGCCCTGGGTATGGGGACATGCTAATGATACACAAAGTCTCAGTTCAGTCCCAAGGTCTAGACAGGTTACAATTCCCTCTCATCCCCATGAGTGAGTGACATTTTTTGCACAGAGTGGCACAGAGTGATGCTACAATTGACAGTCTCCTTATTTACTCCAAGAAGGGACCTGAAATGCAGGAAAAATTCTCACAAGGACACCACACATTTCTTCGCTAGCACCTTTTTCTTCTTCCATTCCCTCCTTCTCTGTCTGTGGTAAATGTTCAACTCCAAACACCTTCTAGAAGTCTACTAGTTATTCCTAAGCACTGTGAGCACATGATGGTTTAGGTTTAAATATTGATTTTTTTAGTTGTATGATCCTGAAAGTTACTTAATCACTTAGTGTTTCTGCTTCCTGACTTGCTAAATCTTCCTTATGTTGTTGGGATAAGTTAATCAATGAATATATCCAAAGTCCTTAGAAGAGTGCATGGCACCAGGGAAATCCTGCCTGTGTATTTACTATCATCCTCATTGTCATGGCTACTAATCATCAACAAGGGTCAAGTGAGCACCTGCCCTGTGCCTTGGAGCTGTTCTATGGGTCCTGCAGGGGACACCGAACCATGCCCAACACTGTCAGATTCCTGATGGGGGCAGGAGCTCCCATAGTGGGACAGTGTCCATAAAGATAAGATTGACACATCTTAGACAAGCCCATGAGGGACACCTTAGGGAAGGTGATGTTTGAACTGTATCTGAACAGTTTCATCTCAGACGTCCACAGGACATCCAGAGGAGTGATTCCGGCCCTTAAGGGTGAGGGTGAGGCTAAGGTTTTAGGTTCTATCCAGTTGGCAATGGGGAGCAGGTGGTATTCCAGAGAGTTCTATAGAAGTTCACAGAGCTGCTCTGGTTTTTAATCTCTTAGCTTTCGTTTAGTCAAAGCATTTCTTTAATTATTTCCTGGGATGTTAGTATTTGCCCTTTGCTTTCAGAGGACAATTAATGTTGATACAGATTTCATTTATAAAGAATTCTTTAAAAAGCGTTCAATATAGCACAGTTTCTAGGGCACTGGATGAACCTCCGCCAGGCAGGCACGCTAGGACATGGTATGATGGCTGCAGCCAGTTCAATGCAGCAGCATGGAAATTATTTACAGACCTTCAACCTTCTTCCCATGATTGTTGGTGCAATTAGAAGTGCTTGTAAATATGCACTTGGCTCCAGGCAATTACAGAAGTTGGGAATTGACGTGATGCTAGCTTTTTAAAAGCCTGGCCGAGCTGCTTTCAAGAAAACTCAATCTAGTTGGTGATTGTTTTTTTTTTAAAGAACTTGTTTGTGTTTAGCCAACCTCTTAATTCTACAAAATAGAAATCTGAGATCCCTTGGGAGAGTAAATTGCTAAAGAAAAATAGGGAGAGATGCAAAACCAGAGTTAGAAGTATAACAGAACTAGAACTTGTTCTACCTTATAGCAGTTTCTTTTCCACCTCTTAGCTCCCTAACATCTGGAAACCCTAATCCTCAAACATAGGCACCACCTACTTCTGGGAACAGCTGGAATCCCATAAAGCATCTCTCCTCTGTGGTTTTGTCTGAATTTGTGGAGAGGTAGCAATGTGTTTGGTATATAGAAGGTGCTCACAGACTCACACACTCGGCAAAGGTAAGGACAGCATTTATCCTGCTTTACTGCTGAAATCTCCAATACTTGGTTCAATCCCAAGTGCACTGTAGGTGCTCCATAAATATTTATAGATGGAGAGAATGAATGGTTAAAAAAAAATTGCTAAATTGAAGCCAAGCTTTGGCATTCACCTTGAAGCTAACAATCCTGGAAAAGTCACAAGAACTGCTGTAAAGATAAAATGAAATGTGCTTTGGAGAATGTAAAGTATCATCTAAATGCCAGGCTTACTTTCATAAAATCTAAGTATGAGTTACTCTTTTGTTTGTCCACTTGGACATTCATTTTCTGACATTAAGATTATCTTTTTGTGGTACTGGAGATTGAACCCAGGGCCTCATGTATGCCAGGCAACTACTTTATCACTAAGCTACATCCTCAGACCCTGAGTGTTCCTTTTCTGATCCACAAACTCCCTCTTTGTTCATTTGATGACTTTTTCAAGGAGAATGGAGTTCCTACTGGTCAGTGAGAAGAACTTTGGCAGGGGATCTCTCTTTGTCTCTCTCTCTCAATTCATGTTTTGGAAAGGTCCTACCACTTAGTTGGATGTCAAGATTTCAGGGACAGGCCTGCCTGATGGTGTTTGATAGCATTCACTTGCTTTAAATTTAAATAACTAAAAAATAATTTTACTCTAAAGATTTCTAGCCCTCCCAAACCCTCACATGCATTTCGAGATATAGAAATTTGGGCACTCAGAAGACAGCCTGGGCCTCACTGCTGGGGGAAGCCCCCTGCCTTCTCCTCTCTCATGTGTAGTTATGCAGGAGGGAAAGCCGTGCATTTGTGTGCCCTGCACACAAGGGTTGAGCAGATTTGCCAATCTGTCTCTTCACCAAGAAAACTGAAGGCAAACTTGCATGAAGGAATGTTTCTACTTTGATGACAAAGTCCAATCATGGGAAGGACTGGGGAGATCTCAAATAAACACCAAGAATGCCAATAAATTGTATAAAAAAGAAACCTAACTTCCTTAAAGAAAAAAGTAAAAGATCCCGTTGGTTTAATGATGGGTAAATATGGTGAATAAACAAAAGATCCCAGACCCAGAGAAGTTGTTTTCAAAGTATGGAGATGACTAGCCAGGAGAAATGTCTAAAACAGATTTCAGGGTCCCTATCTCAACCAACTGAATCACAGTCTCTGAGGCAGGGCCTAAGAGCCTACCTTTTTTCTTTTGTCTATGAAAGATCCACTTTTCAACTTTAAAAAGGAGAATTTTATGATTCACCAATTATGTCTGAATAAAAAAAAAGATATAAATGCCCAATTAATTAACTCAAGAAAATTAAGGCATATCACATTGCAATTTAACTTTATAAATATTTTAAATATTTGTTACTTATTTTATATTATCAATATCATGTTTTTATTGGTCCATTATAATTATATGTAACAGTGGGATTCATTGTGACATATTCAAACATGTTCATAAATTGATCAATTTCATTCCCCAGTAGTTCTCTTTCCCTCCCCTCTTCCCTCCCCCTGATCCCCTTCCTCTACTGATCTCCCTTCTATTCTTTTTTACTGGTGCATTATAATTATACATAAAAGTGGGATTCATTGTGATCTATTTGTACATGTACAGTGAATAATCTGCCTGATTTCATTCCCCAGTACCTCTCCTTTCCTTCCCCACCTTCTTCCCCTTCAACCCCCTTCCTCCACTCTACCTGTCTCCCTTCTATTTTGATAAGACTCCTTTTTATTTCTCTGTCTCTCTCTATATATAGCTTCTGCATATAAAAGAAAACAGTTGACTTTTGATTGTCTAAGTCTGGCTTATCTCACTTACAGTTTTATCTATTTGCCAGCCGATGACATAATTTTATTCTTCTTTATGACTGAGTAAAACTCCATGATGTATATATACCACATTTTCTCTATCCACTCATCTGTTGATGGACACCTAGCCTCATTCCATAACTTGTGAACCACACTGTGATTACACTATTGTGAATTGCACTGCTATACCTCTACAATACACTGATTTTAATACCAAGGAGTGGAAAAGTTGGGTCATATTGATGTTGGTGATGAGAATCAATCAGGGCCAAGGTCCATTTCCCCAGATTTTGAAGATCAAACACCCAAGAAACCCCACGGCAAGCATAGAAAACATGTTTTACTTAAAGGATAGAACAGAGATAGACTTCTCTGCAGAGGCGGGCCCAGAGGTGGGTGTCCAAAAAAGTGGGGGTGTCCTGCCCCTTTTATATATTTTAGAGTTCCTTTGTTCTCATGCCCTCCTCCTCCCCTTATCTTAATGACAAAATGTGGGAGAGAAACCTTCCATGGGTGCCTCTCTGTGTCTGCCCAAACAGGCAGGAAAGGAACTGTCCAGGTTGTGCTTCATTAACAACTGGTACAACTCCCTGCAGGGAGGAACAATTCCCTGGAAGCAGATAGCCTTGGCAACAGGCTGGGGAGGAGGAGGAAGTATTCTAGAGATATTAGCATTTCATTTCCTCCTTTGGAACCAACTCCCATCTCTCTGACCCAATCATTTATTACCTACACTGACTGTCTTTTTGTTCCCTGGCCTCAATGTGGTAGGAATCTACATTTTTTAACAAGCTCCTGGGAATGCAGGTGCTCAGAGCATCACACTTTGAGAAATGTCAAAAGGATGTCAGTATGGCAGACTCTTACTCTTCCCAATATTTCTATCTGAGAACTACCACAGGAAAAAGCAGAATCAAGCCAAATTCACTTCACACAACTTGCTGGTCCCATTTCTTATTGTCAGATGAGAGGCCATCAAGGTAGAACTGGGACAAGGACCATGCTCTTCCTCTCATCCTGACAAGGAAGAATGATGCTGTCTGTCTGTCCCTGTCTCTGTCTCTCTCTTTGGTCTTCGGCTATTGCAACCCCTCCTTAGAGTCTCTCTTTTCCCTAAAAATATCCAGGACTTAGTTCTAAACTCCTGGGTGGTGTCCTTTGGGTCTTATCAACATAACCCAAAACATTAATTTATGCTAGTGTGAAGGATTTGACCAGATATCTGTCCTAATACAATTGTATTCTAAAGGAGGATCTCAAGGAGTGGGTATAGTGTAGCCCTAACAAATGATACATTAAGGGAGGAAATTGGGGACCAACAAGGAAAGAAAGATAAACTTACCTCATCTCATCCCTCACCCTACAGTTTCCCAACTGATGTCATCTCAGCTATCTCTAGGCCAGTTCCTGCCTCCAACAGGCCACCACACCAACCCAGGTGCAAAACCCCACTATTTCACCTGTTTCCACAGAAAAGTCACAGATATTATGGTCTTTGTAGACTAAAGATTTGGGAGGTTTTGGAAAAGGGGTCATATCAAAATCGTGCTGGTTCCACATCTCTGTCTAGGGAAGCTCCATCCAACTCTGTCCCTTCCAAACCCTCTACTGACACATGACTCCCCACCTTGGCCCGGCAGCCCTAGGAACTGTGATCATGGGTCCCTCACTATTGTCCCAGTCCTTCAGCCTCTTCCCAGCCACCTCCGTCCCTCCCCTACCATGTGAACTATCCTCATCTTCCTGCTGGTCCTTCTCCTCCCACAGGCCGAGAAGCCAGACGGCACAGAACGCATGCAGCTGCAGAGGAGACTGGGCTGTCGGACATTCCACTGGTTTCTGGCCAACATCTATCCTGAGCTGTACCCATCTGAACGTAGGCCCAAGTTCTCTGGAAAGGCAAGGCATGACCCAGGGGAGCTGTGGAGGAAAGAAGGGAGAGGGAAGATTCTCAAGACAAGAACTGCATGTTCAAATGCTCTTCCGTTGCCCTGGATGAAGTCACAAGCTCAGCAGGGCCTCAGAAACCTTCAGTGCCTCCCTGGCCTCTGTGCCAGCCTGAGGAAGGTGGCTAGGTTGCCTAGAACCTGCCCCAGATCCCCTCACCAGAACAATGTGACCTGCCTGTTCCAGGAGGTTTGTCCCTTAGGATCAGTGGCTTCAAGTTGGCCCCACACAGTGTGGCCTTAACACTGTGCCCTAAGCTTCTGCCCAGAGAATGAAGGAGAGGAGCCAGGCCTGGCCAGGGTGTCTCTGCCATGGAGATTACAGACGCTGGGATTCACTTCTGTGTGCATGTCCGCTTTCAGCTCCACAACACTGGATTTGGCTTCTGTGCGGACTGCCAGGCAGAAGGGGACATCCTGGGCTGTCCCATGAGGCTGGCCCCTTGCAGTGACAGCCAGCAGCAGCAGGTGGGTGATCAAACTTCTCAGGAGGGATAGCAGCCCAAGGAAGACTTGCAAGTGGGTGCCATTTTTCTAAAGTGCCCTTCACTTACCTCTGAAGTAGCCCTTTTCTGTGGTCCCATGTCCCCCACTGTGAAGACTCAGAACAGTTCTGTTCACCTCACCCCAAGCTATAATAACAGACATGGGCCAGAATCTAAGAATGCACTATCTTAGTTAGAGGGAAATATGGAGGTTATTCAGCCTCCTCTCTCACTTGGCAGATGAGAAAGCTGAGGCATAGAATCACTAGCTCAGGGATTGCAGAGTCAGATGCCTCCAGGGTTGAGGCAGGTCCAAGTGTCTAAGGAGAGAAGAAGGTAATTGAGTCAGGGGAAGAATCTAGATGCAGCAAGATCACTCCAGCATCCAAGTAGGACTCTTGGTCATTTGGAAGGTCTCAGGGTATTTCTTAATCTCTTTAAGATTTCTATTGTGGGAATAATGCTAAGGGAATAGAAAGCCCCCTTTGATACAGAGGGTTGATGGGTCCACTTCTTTTTACAAATTGGATGATAACCTAGCAAGTGTAGCCCATCCCCGAGTGTGTTAGTCAGCTTTGTATCACTATGACCAAACTATCCAACAAGAAAAACTTAGAGGAGGGAAAGTTTATTTTGGCTCATGGTTTCAGAGATTTAGTTCATGGTGGGTCAAGGTGAGGCAGGACATCATGGCAGAAAGGGGTGGAGGACAGAGGCTGCTCAGGATATGGCAATCAGGAAGTAGAAAGAGGGAACGGAAAAGCCGCCACAGGGAAGATGTACCCTTCTAGGACACACCCTCAGTGACCCACGTCCTTCAGCCACACCCCACCTGCCTATAGTTACCACCCAGCCAGTCCATTCAAACTAGAATGGACTGATTCAGTTACAGCTCTCTTAATCTGATCATCTCACCTCTGGATAGTCCTGCATCAACAGGAGCTTTTGAGGGACACGACACCTCATATCCAAACCATAGAGTCAAGTCTCTCTGCTTTCAGACTGTGATAGGAGTTAAGCTATCATACCCCCAAGTTCCCTAGAAAATAAGCAACAAGGTACAGTTTCTGGAGGTATTCATTGGACAAGTCAGGTGAGGTCCCTGAGCCTGGGGTGAATGAGGGGACGTGTGGAAGGTCTAGAGCGGGCTTTGCAGAGCAGACCCTGGACCTGGAGGACACATAAGGAAGGAAAAGTTCAGGATCCACCTGGCTTCTTCTGGCTCTTCCCTTTACCAGGCTTCCAGAACATACTGTTAGGCATTCACACCAGACACAAGGGATGAGGACATAAATATAAAGTGCTAAGTGAGGAAGCTAAGAGTGAGGATGACAACTGTTCAGACATAGCTGAGTTTGAATTGAAGTGCTCCCATTTGTGAGTTGTGTGTTCTTGGCAGGCATCTTACCCTCTCTCAGTCTTGGTTTCTTCATCTGGAAGTGGGGCATCTTAACCTCTCTATCTGGAAGTGGGGGTGATGGAGCCTCCTTCATGCAAACAGAAGATTAGTTCTTTTCTGTGCTTTTATTTTTCATTTTTTAATTTTTTATTTTATTTTTTGGCGGTACTGGGAATAGAACTCAGGGCCTTGTGCTTGCAAGGCAAGCACTCTACCAGCTGAGCTATCTCCCCAGCCCCTGTGCTTTTATTTTGAGGAGTCTAGTGAGGACTTCTGGAACCAGCAATATTGTAAACTAGATAAGCTGAAATTTCCTCTCTTAAATACTTAGATAGGATATGCTGGATTAAAAAAATATATGTAAAAAGTCCTTTCTTCATGAAGAAGTAATTAATTTTACAAGAAATAGAGGAAAATCTCTAGGGACAAAATCAACAGGCGACTGAACACGGAGTCATAGGGTTTGGGCTAAGCCACCTACCAGGTGGGAGGGCATGGTTTCCATCAACCTTAGGAATCCAGGGGCGTCAGCTCCCTCAGAGAGGGGTAAGCACCAAGAGCCCTCCTGCGGTCCAGAGGAGATGAGAAGGTGGAAATGAGACTCCCATATAAAGCCAGCTTTAACCTTCACAGAGGAACTCATGCTTGGAAAGTTCTAGAAATATCCACCTCCTGCTACAGGGAAATGGCAAAGAAAAATGTCACCACAGGGGATTTAAGTAGGAAAAAATTACTCTCCCTTAAGAATTGCCCACAAGCTTGCCTCTAACATGTGTTCAGTGTTCAAATTTATGCTAATTGTGTAGTCTGGAAATCCTCAAGCAGGACAAGCTACTTAATTCGCAGGGCCCAGTGCAAAATGAAAGTGTGGTATCTCTAATTTGACAATTAAGAATTTCAAGACAGTGACAGCAGAGCAGAGTATATTAAACCAAGATCATTAAACCCTAAGTAAGGCCCCATGTGATTGCATGGGTTGCATGCCCATGAAGCCAGTCCTGTCACTAGATCACAAAATTAACATAAAAATCAGTTCGGGTTGCATTCAGCAGGAACAAACAGAACAGGTTTTGTCAGGTCGTGCCTTTCAATTAGCCTCCACAGGCTTAGTGGACACAGGTAGAGCCCCTCTACAGAGATACGCACAATCCAATACTACAAAACACTGAGGGTAGTCCTGACCAGAGCAAATCAGCAGATACCATCAACAGCAGGGAAATGAGTTTCAGGAGCAGGTAAGTCCTCTTCAGAAAGAGATCAACTTGGGCATCAGAGAGGTTCCTCATCTGCCCTTCCAACAGTACACTCACAAAACTCATGGCATTCTTTATAGCTTTACCTATGATATAGTGAATAAAATAATGGAGGACCATGCCAATATGGAAATATGAACATGAGGGCAGCCTGAATGTGGGGACTTCAGAGGTCAGGGCTGAGCCTGCAGCGTGTTTGTGGACTTACCATGACATACAGTCCTGCAGACCCTAGTAGAATCTGAGGATGGCCCCTATGTGCCAGCTCTGTTGTGAGTTCTTTTTGCCTCATCTCCATCTCTGGGAGGGTCTCTTGCTAGCAGTGCTGACAACCATTTCCTCTGTCCCAGCAGCTGGAGCACACCAGCAGGAAGGAGATCCGCCTTGGCAGCCCACAGCACCTGTGCTTCGATGTCAGGCGAGAGCAGGTGATTCTTCAGAACTGCACGGAGGATGGCCATGCCATCCACCAGCAGCACTGGGACTTCCAGGAGGTGAGCAACACATTTGGGAAGGTTCAGCAGTGCTGCTGGTGGGAAAGAACTCCCAGTCAGCACATCCCAGGTTCTTCCAAGAGGTCAAGTGTTCCATAAGGCCTCGTGGAGGAGGGGGTGGGTAGGTAAAGGCAACCCATCAGAGAAATGTACCATTGAAATGTACAACCAGCATCATGAAATGTACTCCTTGCCCCACCTCTGCATATCTCTGCCCTTGATTTAGAGGGAGAGAGGGATCAGCCCCATTTTAAAGTTTATTAGCTCAGGTCACAAGTAGAATGGTAGAAAATGTTATAGAAATTGTCAACCACCTTGGAGGTGTGGTGTGGGAATAAAGCAAAGTCCCTCTCTCACTAAAAAAAAAAAAAAAAAAAAATAGTATGGCCATAGATGTATAAATATCCCTTTCTTCCTTTTAATGCACATTCCATTATGAGCTTTTCATCCTTTTGGCAAAATTTTGACTCCTATGATCTCAGGTGAAAGAAATTCTAGATCCTTCAAGAGGTCATGAAGTTCCAGACCCATCAAGAGGTTATGAAGTTCTAGATTCATTAAGGGGTTATGAAGTTCTAGATTCATCGAGAGGTTATGAAGTTCTAGATTCCCGAGATTATGAAGTTCTAGATCCATGAAGAGGTTATTCACCAATAGATAGGAAATAGGGAAAGGAAGTACTTACAGAGAATGAGCAAGTCCCAGACACAGGATTGAGAGAGAAAGTGACGGTATCCACAATATGTGTCTGCACGCAGCTTTTTCTCCAGTTCAAATCTTTTTCGAATTGAGTTAGAATATTAACATACCAACAAATCTGCATATTTTTTTAACATTTCTTTTCTTTAACTCTGCTTGGGAGTAAAGAGGATAAAATAACTAAACAACTGTATGTGCTAGTACTATCAAAGCAGACCATGAAAAGAAGAAATGTGCATAATGGAAAATTTAAGCTGAACTCAATAAACAGTTGAGAACAAAGCTCTTGGGACTTTGGTGACAAGTGAACCCAGGACTCAGGGGCCCACACATGTGCAGAGAAGTCATAGAAATCAAGTTAAGGTACATTATGGATGATCATAAAGGATCATTCTAAGCAAAACCTGTGAATAAGAAATATTTTAGAAACAGCATTCTTAAGTAAGTAAAATATTAGCAAGACATGCCAAGCATATTTTAAGCATTAAGAAATAAGACCTTAAAAAGGTTTTATCATTCAGTTTGTAAAAGGAATGTGTCACTATTTATAATAGCCACGAGTTGGAAGTAACCCACATGTCCATCCAAGGAAGAATAGATAAAGTGTGAATATACATTTATTGTAACAGATTAGTGATTTTCGTGGCTATGAGGCAGGGGGAAATGGGGAGTAATTGTTCATGGGTAATAGATTTCTATGGGCAGTGATGAAAACATTCTGGAATTAGGGTGATGATTGTACAACTTTGTGAATGTGCTAAATACCACTAAAATATCTCTTAAATAAATAAACAGGCATTTTCAGCACTGCTGAAAGTTTTTGCAATTTCAAAAAGAAATCAGATTTTTCTTGAACAGGGGATGTTAGATTCAATATTAAACCTGGTAATTTTTTTCTCTTGCTACATTTTTTTATGGTACCTTATAATTGTACATAATGATGGGATTTGTTGATACACATTCATACATGAAATCTGGTGGATTTTGAGTAGGGAGCAGTCTTCTGAGCATGACTAGTTTAGACTTTCAGTATATCCTTGAAGTCTTTCTCTCTGTGGTAACCTGGTTGCTGAAATCCTGAATTTTAGCATTAACAGGGTAGAATTGATTCAATCATTTTCTTAAAAAAAATTTTTTTTAGTTATAGATGGACACAATACCTTTATTTATTTATTTATTTTTATGTGGTGCTGAGGATAGAACCCAGTGCCTAACACACGCTAGGCAAACACTCTACCACTGAGCCACAACCCCAATCCCTTGGTTCAATCTTTTTGAAAGCAGAAATGTATAGGTAAAATGATAATGAATGTCTCAAATACAAGTGTAAATACTGAACATACTCTAGTACCTTGAATTATCATAACTAAATCTTTCTAAGAAATTGTACAATTGTACAACAATAAAGATAATTGGATTAATGATCCTCCAAGTCTTTGAATGACATCAAAATTCTAGGACGACCTAAATTAGATATTATAGGAGCCAAAAATGCTACTGTTCCTTTCCAGGCCAGTTCACACCACCTCTATTATTCTCTTAATGATCAGCACAAAACTTAAAAATATCTTTCTTTGTTGACTTTTGTGGGGAACTGGGTTTTCCTCTTTCTTTTCTCTTTTCAGAATGGAATGATTGTCCACATTCTTTCTGGAAAATGCATGGAAGCCGTGGTTCAGCAAGACAATAAAGATTTGTACTTGCGTCAGTGTGATGGGAAAGTCAGCCAGCTGTGGCGATTTGACCGAGTCCACCCTGTGGGTGAACGATGAATGGCAATGGCAGAAGGGAAAAATGTGGGCATTCGCGGTTCTGCCCCAAGGGAACTAAAGGAGTATGTTTATTCCACAAAGCAGATTCTTTTGTGCTTGTGCTCCTGGTGCAGGAGAGAAGAAAGCTTTGTGAGTCCATATCAGAAGCCCCTTCTTCTCACCCCTTATTTCACTGACTGCTGGCTGTTGAAAAAAAAAGAAAAAAAGAAAAAAAGAGTGAATTCATTGTCTTCATCACTGGAGATGATCATCATATATCACAGAAGATTATTATTATTATTTTTTTTACTAAGCACATAACACTTGCTTTTATCCCTGAAAGACCTGGGCATGTCTGGCAGCATTGGGTACATCAATCCCATGGGTCAATTTCTTGATCTTCAAGTAGTCTTAATTTGGATTATCTGTGTGGCCAAACATGAGAAGTGAAAGAGCAAGAGGATATAGTGTTCTGATAGTCCAAAAACTTTGATTAGGTTTATAGGCACCAATTTCATGTTCATTGGTTGAGCCATAGCTCAAAACGAAGGAAAGACACAGGGAGAAGCAAGGTAGGGTTAAAGAGAAGATGGAAAGGAGCTTTGGCTTGACTCTCCAGCTCAACTTAGCCAGCTGAAAAGAGTCCATAGACCTGGGATAAGACATTTTCATCTTAGTGGGAATTTCCCTGAAACTTTCTACCTCCATTCACCTGCACTAACCCTTCTCTCGCTTAATCCACCGTTGCAATAGTCATTGGTGTTAGAAGGAGCAGCACAGCCTGAGCATTCTCATAATAAATGTGTTTATACTTGATAAATTTCCTTGATGCCCTTTTATGGGATTTGCATTGACTTGAAAAGAAATAATGAACTTTGCAAAAGTGCAAAACTCCTTGGAAGGGAAATGTGAGAGCCTGAGTCAAAATTCTTACAAGAGTAAACAGTGCTGGGTGTTAATGTCTGTGAGACCTGACAGGGTCATCTCTGAGACCATAGTATTTGTCTGGGACCCTTAAATATGTCTGTTGAATTCTCAAAACTTTGGGGACAATAAAATCACAGCAGAGATAGGCTAACAAAAGAGAATGGTTCTCCTGGCTGTGACCTAGTTTGGCTATAAGAGTTGCTGAGTGGGGTTAGCTCTGCTGTTGAGAAAGCACCATTTATGCCCACTTCTCTCCCAGATGGAGCTAGCTCTCTACATGGTAAGCTTAGAAACCTTCCCTTAAAGATCCTTCGGGATGTGTCAAATAAGAATAACTAGGTAGGAAATGTTTCCAAATCATACCTATCATAACTGTGTATTCATTCTCTGTCTGCAAAGTCAATGGCCCACTGCATTTCTCCATCCTTAGAATGCATCTTAGACCTGTGTTAATATGGTAGCCACTAGTTAAATATGGTGCATTTAATGGAAATCCACTAAAATTAGACAATAGTAAAAATAGTTCCTCAATTCTAGTAGCCACATTTCAAGAGCTCGATAATCACATGTGGCTAATGGCTATTGGAAATCACAGATATGGAACATTTCATCATCGCAAACACTACTACTGGACAGCATTAGACGCATCGCCTTTCTAGAGAGGAGATTTTAGCCACTGTCTTCTTGCTTCAGACCTCTCTCTATTTAAAACAAATTCCCCTGACATCCTAAGGCTGAGATGGAACTAAAAATTCTCAGATGGCAACTTTGCAAAGGGTATTAATGATTTAAGAATAAAAATTAGATAAGACGTCTATTTTTTTAAAGAACCTTATTGTTGTCATTGTGGGTATTTGAAGTTGCTGGGATAAATTAATATAATTAAATAAAAGGCTGAATTCAATTGTGTAAGTTGTATTTGGTAGTAATTAACAAAAGGACCCAGATGGCTTATTGCTTAATTGGTTGAACAAAGCAAGAATGTGGTGTTTCTTGCTTCCTTAACCATCCCCATGATTTATGACTTTATTACAGAAATGGCTGTCAACTCAGTCCCTGGCTGGTACTTACAGACCCTTAATTTAAACAAAACAGATGACTCTATTTAGTTCTAAAAGACCCTCTCCTTATACTGTAACTAGAATTCAAATTCCTTTCTTCTCTGTGGACTCAGTATTCATTTTATACACAGTGATCAATTTAAAAGCAGAGAAACTTGGCAGTTGAGAGATCTGATTCCTGATCTTAATTTTATTTATTTACCTGAATTTTATGATTGGATTTTTTTTGCAGGGGGAGGGTACTGGGGACTGAATCCAGAGGCATTTTACCACTGAGCTACATCCCCAGTCCTTTTTACTTTTTATTTTGAGACAGGTTCTCACCAAGTTGTTGAGGGTATCACTAAGTTGCTGAGGCTGGTCTCAAACTTCTCATCCTCCTGCCTCAGGCTCCTGAGTTGCTAGGATTACAACTTAGCAGTTGTGAATAAGGCATTCACAACTGCTCCTAGTGACTGGAAGATTGAATTTTGACATTACTCCCACCAAGCTCACCATCATTCTTAAGTATCCCATATTCTTTATGCTATTTCACAACAGTAAAAGCAGATGTCATCCCTGAAAATACCTTGATTAATTTCCTATTTTGCCTCAATGCCATAGATCCCACTGACAAACTTGGAATTCTAACCCCATAGATACCAGTTTCCCAGGCCCATGACAATGATGCTGTCACTGCAACAAAACTTGACATTTTAGGGCTGGGGTTGTGGCTCAGTGGTAGAGCACTTGCCTAGCCTGTGTGAAGCACTGAGTTTGATTCTCATCACCACATACCAATAAATGAATAAAATAAAGGTCTATCAACATCTAAAAAAAAAACTTTGACATTTTAGAGGTCATGTTATCACACCCACCTTTAGGGGGTTTCATTTTCTACTAACAGGTCTTGAAAGAGCCAGTTAGACAACAAGTGACCTGCGACCAGTCACCAAATCTGGACATACAAAATGTAAACAAGTCTCATTTTTTAAAGCACTCCAAAACAACATATGTAGAGTTGTGAAAACACCAAACAAAACATTGACGTAGGCTGCCTTGTTGGACACAGTTCTGCTTACTCTACTATTTATACTTGTTCTTTTTTTTTTTTTTAACCTTTATCTTATTTATTCATTTTTATGTGGTGCTGAGAATCGAACCCAGTGCCTCACACATGCCAGGCAAGTGTTCTACCACTGAGCCACATCCCCAGCCCCCATTTATGCTTGTCCTTTAAAAGTTTTTTAAAAAGTACAACTTGTCAAATGCTTTTAGCCAAAGCCCAAAGCACCAATGGGTCTTGCTTGATCATTCAAACATCTCAGTTAGGCAAGCATAATACCCAAGGAGGAGCTATTTCCAGGATTCTAGAACCCTCTGGTATTTCTATATTAATAATAGTCCCTCCAATCTTCAACCTTCTTTCTAGTTTCAACTCCTTCTTCCATGAAATGCACTCTAGGATATGGAAGTGTGTCCTTTACATTATTTTATTACTATAAAGATCTTTGTTGGATCGGGAGTTCTTTCCACACAGGTGAAATGCTCATATTTTCTCAATGCCAACATCTTTGCCTGACTCTTGGTTTTAGAACAGACTCATCACCGTCAACTCACAGCTAGAAGGATGATTTGCAGATTCAGCCCAGACAGGATTCATGTTTGAAAATTGAAGCTTTCTCAGTTGTGAGACCGGAGCTGTGGACCCAGCGCCGGCCACCCGAACCGCGACAGGGCGACAAGTGTCGAGGCCCAGGAGTCTGGAGCTGGCCGGGTCCTAGTGCTGAGGAGCAGGGCAGTTGTCCTGCCCAGCCGCACACTGCCGCTCTGCGCTGCCTCGGGTGGCCTCCGCCTCTGGGGCCATGGCAAAGCACTAGCAGATCCTGGCCCTCGACCCACCCACAGACCTCAAATTCAAAGGGTCTTGCTAAGTTGCCCAGGTTGGCCTTGAATTTGGGATCCTCCTGCCTCAGCCTCCCCAGCTGCTGGAATTAAAGGCCTGCACTACACTAAGTCTTTAATAGAATCTGTTTATAGGCCCCTTCACAGATGAAGTCACTACAAACCTTAAACTGCGAAATCCCTGGGACAGGAAGGTGTGTTTCAAAGTGAAGACTACCGCACCTCGGCGGTCCTGTGCGCGGCCAGACAGTGGGATCATCAACCCAGGGTCCGCCTGACCGTTTCAGTGATGCTGCAGGCCTTTGACTATGACCCCAATGAAGAGAGTGTGCTACACACACACGTGAGGCACTGGGTTTGATCCTCAGCACCACATAAAACAAAATAAATGTTAAAAAAAATTGTAAAAATGACTTCAGGGAGAGATGATGAAGCTGTCAGAAGAAAATCGACACCTGAGGGATGAAGGCTTAAGGTTCAGGAAGGCAGCACACTCGGATAAAACGATCCTTCTCCACTGAATCCTTCAGAGATAACGTCACCAGTCCTCTCCCTTCACTTCTGGTTGTGACTACGGTCATTTTCATTGGATTCTTTCTAAGGAAATTCATCTTGTAGAGCGAAGTATGCGGAGTACTGTTTCTTTCTTTTTTTTTTTTTTTCTCTTGACCAGAAAAAGATTTGTTTATCTACCATTTCATTGGTAGTATGGCCCGCGGTGACCATTATTTTTGTGAGTGTATGGCATCATATACGTTTTGCCTTTAATGATCTCTTACGGTTAGAAAACACAAAAAAAACAAACTGTTCTGCTCCTGGACAAATTGTACATTACCAGATCATCACTAGCAGATGTCAGTTGCATATTCAGTCCTTTATGAAATTCTTAAATAAATAATTGTTCTTTCTTTGTGGTTTTAATAAAGAGCTCACGAATTGTTCTATGTCTTATAAATGTTATTTTAATAATCCCTTTAAATTTTATCTGCTGCTGTTGCCTCTTGAAACATGATTTGTAGGGTTGCTAATCCCACTCATTCAGGAAGCACCAAGAGGTGTTCTGTGGGAAATCCTGCCTCTTAGTGTAAATTTCCATCTACCTTTGCTAATATCATGGCAGAACTTTTCTTAGACCTCCTGAGGCAGTTGTTGAATGAGTTTTCCATCCTTACAATCCTGTCCCATGGTATTTAACATAAAAAATAAAACTGTTAACAGATTCTTGAAAAAAAGAAAAGAAAAGTGAAGCTTTCCAACAACTCCCAAACTGACAGTTGACTGACATCCCAGGACCCATGACAGATGCTAAAATGGTAGTCTTCTCTCTCAGAAAGAGACCGGGGCCAACTCTACCACAGCTTAGGCTTATAAAAGGCTCTTAACTTTTCAGTGAAGTACATACTTTGCTTTTTTTCAGAGACCATCATAAAGGCACTGCTGATCACTCCTCAGGCACAGGCCAAAGGGGAGCCCTACTTAATGTCTTATCTAAATAAGATCCAGGAGCTGGATCTTCAAGCACTGACTTCCCCCAGATGCACCAAAGCTGACTTGTTCTGAAGGGGTAAAAGGTGGCAGCTAATGGGATTACCCACCCTCCAACTCCAGCCATGGAGCAATAGTGGGAGCTGCTTTGTTCTCCAGCAGGATCTCCTGCCTTTCTCCCTGCTAATTGGCTCCAGGGAGAACACCTGACCCAAGCTGGGCCAATCAGCATATTCCTCAACAATTTCATCACTCAGACTAAGAAATTAGCCTCTCTATAAGTCACCTAAGAGATAATGTGCTGGGCATGGTGGCGCACACCTGTAATCCCAGTGACTTGGGAGGCTGAGGCAGGAGGATCACGAGTTCAAAGCCAGCCTCAGCAAATGTGAAGTGCTAAGCAACTCAATGAGATCCTGTCTCTAAATAAAATACAAAAGAGGACTTGGATATGTCTCAGTGGCCAAGTGCCCCTAAATTCAATCCCTGGTACCAAAATATGAGAGAGAGAGAGAGGGAGAGAGAGAGAGAGAGAGAGAGAGAGAGAGAGAATGTGAAAACGTATAAGATTTTGGCACCTTTTTTTCCCCACATGAACCTCGTAAGCAGATAAATGCAGTCTAAAGAGAGAATTAAAGGGGGAGGAAGAGTTTGGAAAGGAAATATAGAAATAGGAGCACAGGCAAGAGCTAGAGCATCATGATTGTATTCTGGTTGCTGGTTCCCAATTGTTCCCCAACCTGTGACTTGCTAGATCCCTGTCCCTGAAGTCCTCCCAAACATTTTGGTTTAATCCAGTGCTCCTCAAATTTTACTGTGCCCACAAATCACCTAGGGATTGTGTTAAAATGCAGATTCTGGTTCAGTAGGTCTGTGTTGGGACCTGATATCCACATTCCGGCCAGCTCCTGGGTAATGCTGACACCACTGCTCTGCCAGCCACTGTTTGAGTGGCAAACATTTAAACTATTTCAGTAGCTTTTTTTTTTTTTTTTTAATGTTATTTGGAGCTTGGAGAGTCCTCACTGTACAAGTTTTTCGATTATTCTTCTTTGCTTCTCACAAATCTCTTTTGAATTCATGGGATAGGATGGTTTGATCCTATATTTTATAGGACAATGCATCTAACAAAAGTAATAACCACCATTGTGAATTAATTTTCCTCTCTTCACTTAGTGCTCTTCCTCCTTCTCTTCTACTAGTTTTGTTCTTTTGACCACTGAAATTCTTTTTGTTGTTGTTTTAGCTATTCATCTGTGGTTTTAATTGTACCTCCTTCATTTTCCTTGCCTTGCCCTCTACTTCTCTCTTCTCATCTTTGATCAAAAACTGTTTTTCCAGGACCATGTTCTTATGACAACTTTTATCTTACACTCACTTTTCCCTTCTGAATCTCTGTGCCCTTTCGTCACCAATTCCAACTGACTTATCTTGATAGGGTGGGTGGTATCAGTTTCTCCAAAGAATTTTTTGAAGCACTGAGCAAATTCATGGCTCAGATTGTAAGCTCTTTCCAGTCACAGTTCCTCTCCTGAGGGACTCCACCAGGATGAAGCACAATAATGCTATTTAATATGAATTTGGAGGTGCTTCTGGGAACAGAGGGCAGGAATATGGCACCCATCTTGAGGAGGCAGATGGGGCCTTATGCAGAGGATCTCCATAGAAGCAGTTGTCAGGGACTCCCTGTAGAAAGATAGGCCAGGATCTGTGACCTCTAAAAGTAGCTACAACTAATAACCAAATATGAAATTAAATGAAAAAAAATCCTACCAAAGTTCAAATTTTGATTTTCTCAGTCCTCAATTCCTGCAGTAAAATTAAAACAAACATAACTAAGAAGGAAAACCACATTCATCCTCCAACACCAAAGTGACATAGTCCCACCCCCATCCTTCTAGTCTTACACCAACTTGCTCATAAACAACTTTCAACTGTCAGTATCTGTATTTCTTTGCCTAGATTGTTTTCCCCCCCAAAGTCAAAGAAAGCTGCTTTATGATATGGGATAGGCCCTAGATAGCTTGGAAGTCACATCACCCTGGAGTGCTTCTCAATCAATGGCTGACAAGAGTTGGTACATAAATACCTAAGCTACCTCCCCTCTCACATAGGATAACTCTGAGGTGCATGTTCTACACTGTTTCCCAGAGATCAGTATTGGGATTAAGTGCTAGTCACCCACGGTCATGGCTTCCTTAATAATGCACCTTTAATTGTTGACATTCCCTTTCCCACTCCCATAATTATGCTTCCTAGACTTATCCTCCAAGTAAAAACCACTTGTACTCAAATTCCTGACTCAGTGTCTCCAAAGACACATGACCAGTCTCAGTGAAAGCTTCTGTCTACAAAGCATTTTGCTTATCGAATCCCATTCTGCTTATTCATCAGTAGTCCACCCCATGCTCCAGATACTCTCTTAGTTGAACACATCGCAGCAAATTTCAAGACCAGAGTAGTGGTTTCCAGGCAACTCCGTCCAGAAGAAAGAGACTAAAGAGGCAACATGCTTAGTCCTTATGCCAAGCTTATCAGTAACATTAGACATCCCTTCTCTTGGGGAAAAGTGAGTAAGGGATGAAGAGAGGCCATTAGTGTTCCACTAATTGATGTCCCTTCTCAAAGAAATCTGATGCCTGGAGAAACAAGGTTCCTATGCATCACATGCATACATATGTGCACACACACACACACACACACACACACACACACACATTTCCCTCTCAAATTTATCTGTGTTAGAGGATATTCAGTTACACCACAGAAGTTAGGAGCAGAGCACATGATGGCTTCCCGTGATAAAGTAAGGAAGATTCAGATATGACTTGGGTACTGAGGAAGAGATAGGGTCCAATGATATGGTGAACACCTGAGATTTCATAATGAATGCCAAACAGGGTTAGGCGTATAGTCTTCAATATAAAGTTGTTTGCCTTATTGCTATTGGCAAAATTTTTAACCAAGACTTCCTGATTTGTGTGGTATGTTGGGGATGAGAATCAAGGTACAAGGCTGAGTTCCTCCTTAGCACAGGGAGGGAAATGAGTAGTCATGCAGGTTGAATGGACACCAAAGAGATTGAGTATCTGTGGAAGCAGGAACAGGGGGGCCAAGAGGGATGGTGGTATAGGAAGAATTAATCCAAATTCTTGATACACAGCACCAAACAGGGCCAACCAGGACAAATTCACTTAGTTAAGATAACATTTTAAGATTATATTAAACTGTGAACAAGGGTGGTTTTGCAAACTTTTTCTGTAAAGAACCAACTAAGGATTAAAATTTTTGGTTTCATGAGTGCTATAGTCTCTATCATAACAATTCAGTTCTGCCATTGTTGCACAAACAGGACCATGGACAATAATAAACAAATGAGTGTGGTTGTGTTTCAATAAAACTTTATTTATAAAAACAGGGGGTGGTCAGACTTGTCTGACAGCTGCTACCCCTGGACTAGGGTAATTGGCTCAGCTACAAAAGGAGATGGATTATAAGTTCTTTTGGGGAGGTGGTTTTGGAGATTGAACCCATAGGTACTTAACCACTGAGCCACATCTCCAGCTCTTTTTAAATATTTTATTTAGACACAGTGTCTCTAAGTTCTTAGAACCTCACTAAGTTACTGAGGAGGGATTTGAACTTGCAATCCTCTGTCTCAGCCTCCTGAGCTGCTGGGATTACAGATGTGTGCCCCTGCGCCCAGAGAATCATGGATACTTTAAAACACACACACACACAAATAAATTTCCAAAGAAATCATGAATGAAAATCACAGAATTATAAATTTTAAATGGGTACATTGTGTGATACGTGAATTTTATCTCAATAAATCTGTTTAAAAAAAGAAATTGTGAATGAACTTGAAAAAGATAAAACTAAATTTTTATAAATAAAAGCAAAAACAGGAAAAAAAAAGGAGGGAAATAATGTACATAACACAGGTTCTCATGAGAAGTAGACTCTAGTTCACTTTAGAAAGAGGTAAGAATAAGCAAACCTATTCTTATTAGAAAAGCAAATCCTTTTCTAAAATCAAAATAATACAACTCTGACATGGTAGCCCCTGCCTCTTTCTTAGCGGGACATACAGATTCCAGGTTCTGTTAATAGAGGTTAATAAAGCAGAACATGCTTTCCTAACAAGACCACAGGCAGCATGGAGAACAACGTGGAAGTGAAGGTTGGTAAAAAGAAAGAAGTAACTCGGAATTTTAGCCAAGCCAAAGGGATTAAATGACACAAACAGATACAACTTGATATTGATACTTTTTATCCTATGACACAGAAGACACAAAGGGCAGTGTGTGCGCATACACACACACACACACACACACACACAATTCCCTTGCATTTAGGATGGAAGGACAATCAGACACAAGCTCTTGTGTAGGGCAAGAGCAACAACTTTTACAGATTTATGCAAATCTCTGGTTTCCAATTTCGCCAGACTAACACTAACAGTAGGAGTCAAGCCGAGGAAAAGGACTTCCAATATTGAAGTTTTAGGCAAAGGCTACATGAAGCCAATAAACCTTTCTCCTTGTGCTCAGAAAACAACACTGGCCCATAAAACATTTAGCAAACAAACCCAATAGTGCCTGATGCCTGTTACTCTATGTTTGAGGTTGTCAGATTCATCCTATCCTTTCAGGTATTAG
The DNA here is from genome assembly GCF_902686445.1 of Sciurus carolinensis. Classification (NCBI taxonomy): domain Eukaryota; kingdom Metazoa; phylum Chordata; class Mammalia; order Rodentia; family Sciuridae; genus Sciurus; species Sciurus carolinensis. The sequence continues at coordinate 50,593,727 of NC_062229.1, read as the reverse complement.
TATCAGTATATCCAAGGCTGATTTTGGAGAAAATGAAGAGCCCCAGGCACCTACCTCTCCCCCAAATCATGGAGAGTTCCAAAGAGATCCAACCCCTAGCTCTACTGCTGATCTCAGTTGTCATTGTTCAGTGAGCCTTGGCCATACATACACCAGGCACAGGGGGCATTAGCGATCTGGGCAGACAGGGGGAAACCATAACTCAGGTCTATTTACTTTTATCTTGGAGAATCTCCCCCCGACCCAATATCAGTCAGATGCCTGAAGCAACAGAAGGATGAGAAACCCCTATTCTGACTGTTCATTGGGGAGGTTCTTTTCCTCTCCAGTCAACTCTTTGAGACTGGCCTCTCCAGGGAGACCCATGGAGGCTCTCAGTGGTGGGTTAGTTTGCCTAGTGGTGGAGCCATCACTGTCCCCTTGAGGTTCCAGCTCTGTGCCCTTGACAATGACATCGCCTCAAGATCCCATCTGGTCAGGTCTCCAGCAGCCTTCTCCAATCCATCTGCCTCCCTACCCAGGTGGCTCTAGCCTAGCAGGTGGGATCCATGTGGAGATGTGATACATGTTGCCTGAAGGTGGTTCTTGTCCTACACTGTTATTCAATATGGCTCATGGTAGACTTATTGTCTAGACTAAGCAACAGGCTTCTTTTAGCAAAGAGCCATGGTCCACACTTCCTTAGTTTAATCTTAGCACTTCCCTTAGGATTGGATGCTTGATTTCATGGCTTCTACCATGGAAGAACAAGGGAGATACAGAAGCAAGGCATTTCAAGAGTTTAGAGAAAATTCAAGTAGAAAACAAAATCATGAACATTGATTGGGCAATAGACAGTAAGATCTCTGTGACCAAACATATGCACCCATCGTTAGAAATACTAGTAATAACCACAACCCTAAGCACCCAGTCAGTGCTAGATCTTTTACCCACCTTATTTCTTTTTATAATCATAATAGGTCAAGGAAATAGGCACCTTTATAATCCCTACTCTAACTTAGCTCATTTTATAATTGAGTAGTAAGGCTTCCACTTGTAAATTTTCTCAAGGGCTAGAAGAAATTTCTAAATTTTTTAGAAGGGTCTAGAGCTGGATCATCTGGTTCCAAGACTCCCACTTTTAACCTCCATGTTTGATGGTTTACTAGTATCTGTGAGTAAAGAAAATGAAGCCAAATACTGACCATCCAAATAGGAATGGGTAAAAATATGGGTCACGTTGTTTCCGAGTCTGCCAAAATTAGGTGCTTCAGTTGGGATGAGGTCAGGTGCATGTAACAGAAGAACCAACCCCCAGGGGATTAAAAATAATGTCCTTCTGTTATCTCACATGCCCAAACTGAGGATAGGCATTTCCATTCTTGGAAAAATGACTGGCGGGCATCTGTGGTCTGGGTTTTTTCCCTGAACCTTCCATTCACCATTCCTGTTGGTTTTTGTTCCTGCTATCTTTATTTTTGTTGACCAACATGAATACCACAATTCAAACATTGCACCTTTGCTCCAGTAACCCAAACAGAATGGAAAGAAGCAGCAGAAGTTCTCTAACAACATTAAAACAATAAAATTTTTCCAGAAGTTCTCCAGAAGACTTTTCTTCCTGTCCCATTGGCCAGAACTGTGCCATATGGTCACACTAAGCAGCAAGGGAGGCTGGGAAAGTAACTAAGAAAGTACCCCAGCAACAGGGCACATGGACACCAAGAACCTACCCAGGTTCCGGGAGCTGAGAAAATGGGAGGTTGGCTGATAAGTGGCCTGTAACAGCCTCTGCATTGGGGGAATGCTTCCTCTCTTAGGTAAGACTGGGTTCTGCTTCTGTCTTTTATCATTATGAAGTAAAACTGTACCACACAGAGACCGAAACCTATAAAATTCTGTGCTCACACTTCTTGGATATTATTCATTTAGCTTCTGCCTTTTTAAAATTTTTTTTTATTTATTTTTTTTATACTAGGTATTGAAACCAGGGGTGCTTAGCCACTAAGCCACAGCCACAATCCTTTTATTTTTTAATTTTGAGACAGGGTCTTGCTAAGTTTCTTAGGGCCTCACTAAGTTCTGAGGCAACTCATGATCCTCCTACCTCAACCTCCCACTTCAACCTCCCAAGCCACTGAGATTACAGGTGTGTGCCAATCTGCCAGGCTCTAGATTCTGCCTTCTGACCAACGTAGGAATCTTCGGCTGCCTCAGAACCAGCTCAGTGTCCTCAGTTTAGGGTACATGGAGGGCAAGAAGGGCACTTGCCATCTGGCTCTGAACCTCTGCCTCTAGAGTTAGTGAAACATTGTAAGAAGCAAAGGTGTTTTGATCTCTTTTATTCCACATCTTCCATCATGACAACCAATAAAATCCTACTTGTTTCTGACTATGAGAAATAGGTTCTTACTTGATTTCTAAAAGAAACATGAAGGTGAGTGATCATGGCGTATCAGTAAAGAAAATGAAACCACGTGCTCGCTTCAGCAGCACATATACTAAAATTGGGATGATACAGAGAAGACTAGCATGGCCCCTGCGCAAGGATGACATGCAAATCCGTGAAGGGCTCCATATTTTTAAAAGCACTGGAGGTACCCTCTGGGTGGACATTCATTTACCTGGAAAAGTCAACCCTGGGTCCCCAGGAAACAGATTACTATTTATATAGGAGCCCTGTCCAGATTCACTCCTTCAGGTCCTTTCCAGACCACAGTCCTTCCTGAGATGAGAATCTCTTGTTCAGGTTTCTGCAAATTATCCACTACATTTTTCAGGCCCAGGCATCCACATTTAGGGTAGTTTGGCTCAGTTCTGTTTCAGAGACAGCGTGGAGGGTGACTCTTTGATTTGGATTTGGGGCTGACAACAATGGTGGGGCGAATTCCAGAGATGAACTCGAGACCAGTGCTGTCCAATAAAGTAGCCACAAGCCAAAAAAGAAAATGAAACCAAGCAGTGATCATCTGAATAGAAATGGGGATTCACATGGGATTTATGATGATTTCTTCCTTTTTTGTATGTCACGTGAAAACCTATGCCATAGGAAGCTGACTGGAAATCTTGCTTATAACAACAGTGACAGCCTTTTAATCCCATTTGCTTTCCTTCATTGGCAAAGGGGATTACATGATAGTGTCAAGGGGTCTCTTATTTCCAGAAAACTTTCCTATAATGCAGGTGCTTAAGACACAATCCTCCAACCCTTAACTTCCAATCCTTCTCTTCTTAGTCCATTCAGTAACCACAGAAGGAGCAGCATCTGGCCAATACTCAGCTGGGCTGGGCATTGTGCTGCAACTAATTTCAATGACTATGCTTTAGGTTGTCTGCAAAGCACAAATTGTCTGGGTGACATGTTTACAATCAACACTCCAGATTATAATGCTTTTTCCAGAGTTAACTCAAGTTAGTTATCTCATAGGATCACTTTCCAGATTAAAAACAATAAATATTTATTCAATGCCTATTACATGCCAGGGATACTTCTAGGTCCTTAGCTCATGAATTTTCTGAACCACTCTGGACAACTTGATGAGTCATCTATGAATCAGAGAATTACGAAATATCATCTTCGCTGTATTTTATGTCAGCCCAGATTCAGAGTTGAGTATGTACTCTCTGGTTTCTGGGAAGGCAGAGATACTTCAAAAACAATTCCAGGAAAGTAAATGAATGTGCCTTTTGATGCATTTGCCAAGTGGGACACAGAATAGACCTAGATTTGTAAATATCTATTATTTTTTCCAACCTTGCCACGAGGACATGTTCAGCATACAGTGACCCTGAAAGTACAATTGTGTAGTAAAACTCAACCTATATCCTGATAGCTCCCAGGGGCGTCTCCAACCTTGACCCCCGCCAACCCTTGAATCTCAGATTCACTCACTTAAGCACCTTCAACCTACACTAGAGCCCAGGCGAACCATATAAAGGGTTGCCCTGCTGAAATCCCTCTCTGGCGCTCCCTCACATTCAGAGGAACACATTCAGCCTCCCCAGCACAGCCTGTCTGTATGCTCCGCACCCTCTGGACTCACCTTCTGCCACCCATTGCTCCATCTTTGAACACCAAACTATTTGTCATTCCCAAGACGATACTCTTTTCTTTTCCCTGTTTTTGCCATGCTTTCTGCCCCGAGTGCCCTACACTCCTATCACCAACCTGCTCTTATTCAGCAGGCAAGATCCAGTTCATGCACCATCTCTCCAGACTCTTCCCCACATCCCCAGGTTGAGTTAAGTGCCCATTTCTGGAACACTGTGTAGGTAGCTCTGGTTTCACATAGACCACTTTGTATCACAGGAATCACACACATTTCTTCCACGAGACATTAAACATTTTTGCTTATCTTTTTTTCCCAGAGTACCTAACATGGTATCTGACTTTGGATAGGCACATAATATACCCTTATTGAACTTGAACTGAAATGATTGTTATCGGGCACAACTTAAGAACGGACCAATCACCACTGAGAAGTCCAAATCTAAGTCTTTAAATAACTGGCCGGCTGACTGTCTCACACAATGCCCCAAAAATGGTTATTGGGAGAACAGCCCCGACCATTGGGTTGCAGGGGTTCTTATACCATAAGTCAGTACATCAATCATAAGGGTCTGTTGCTATGGTCCAAAATGACAAACTAACATCTGAAATCATTAGCAGAAGAGGAAGTCGGTCAAAATGACCTTACTTAGGTACAAACTAAAGAATGGTTACTAATATCGAAACAATCACTGTTGACATCACCGTTAACATGGTACATTGTTTAGGAAACTAGGGATCAAAAAGAGAACAATTTCTCATTATACAAGAATTGCCATTTTGTCATTTTGTATTGCCAAACAAGTCAGGCTCAGCAACTGTTGACGGGTACAGAGGTGGGGCGTTCCCATGGGAGAAGCATTTCCTACATGACATGGAGTCTCAAGGTAAAATGGAATCTGTTTAGTCCTTGCCCATATAGCCTGGCCTATAACATTTCCATGGAGTCAAATATGTCAACATGTCACAATGATAAGATCTTTCTTTTGGACCCAGAATGAGGATGAAAAGTAAAAGTTACAGAATTCAGCTTAGACACCTGAGAGCTCTTATCTGAGTTAGAATTTAAAAACCCTTTATCCTGATCTCTTTCCAGATGGAGTTAAGTTCTTCCCTTGTGGATATGACAATTCCATAACCCACATCCACCCATTACACTGCTCCAGTTACTTATTGCTGTAGAACAAGCTACACCTAAACTTAGCAGCTTAAAAAAACAGCTTCATTATTATAATTCACAATTTTGTGGGTCTGGAGTGAGTTGGCTCAACTAGGCAGTTCCTCTGCCTAATGTGATACCGAGTGATATCACTCAGTGGCATTCAGTTAGGTTGGTCTAATCTATAGGTCCAAAAGAGTTTTCCTCTCATGGCAGGGGTGTCTGGCAGGCTGGGCTCAGAGTCCCTTTCCTCTCCATGTCATCTTGGGACTTCAACTCCCATGTCTTCTGCAGGAGAGTAGTCACGGGTCTTATACCATAACTCATGTGTCTAGTTATCAATGTGGGCACCAGCCCTCTTAAAGGCCAACCTGGAATTGAAATAGCATCTCTTCAACTATACTCCTCTCCTCCAAATAATCCCAGACCAGCTCCAACTCAAGCAGGAGGGGAAACGATCTCACCTATAAAAAGGAGGAGTGGCAAAAGATGTGTAGCCATCTTTAAACCACCTCGCCAATAGGCCCAGTGTCCAAGACGGAGTCTATGTCCTAGAATCCCCAGCAAAAGTTCTGAGGTTCACTCTGACTAACAGATGCTGCCTGCCCTGAACCAATTTCTGTGATCAGGAGCTTGGGAAATACTGGTTGGAGCTGGAGGTGGAAATAATTCCAGTCAAGATTGTGGTTAAGAAATCCTGTAGGAAGGAGAGAGTGGTGGAGGTGACTGGGGAGGCATCTTATTTTGGGGTCATATAGAAGTAGAACCCAAACAGGGCCTTGGATGCTGGTGGTTTATTTGGGAGGTGACCCCAGGAAGCAAGAGCAAGGGAGCATAGACAGAGAGACAGGGAAGGAAGAAAGCCAATGAATGGTGTTTTGAACAATGGAGTTCGATGTTTCCAAATTTGAGATGCTGGCAGAACCAAATGCTCCAGAGCTGTCCCACTAACAGGCAGCAGGCTAGGACATTTTTCAACAAGCTCTCATCCCTTATTGGTTGAAGTTTATACCCAGGACCAATAGACCTTGCAGGCTGCACTCGCAAGAGCAGAACAGGCTCTGAGGTTTCTGAAGCTCCAAGGCAGAAAACTGGAGAGGTCTGAACCTGACCTGAATGTTGTGCAAGATGCATCTGAGCCCACGTGGAAGTGTCCATCAACTGAGGCTGAAATCCCATGTAGGGCCAGGGATGTGACATGGGACACCAAAAACATCGGCAGGAGGAACCTACTAACAAGGGTTCCCTGAGGGTCAAAGGCCAAACTGGACCCAGAGGGAGCACTTCTGGATCTGGGTGAAAACCCAGAGAACATCTCCTTCCATTTTTTTTTTATTATTGTAAACAAATGGGATACATGTTGTTTCTCTGTCTGTACATGGCGTAAAGGCATACCATTTGTGTAATCATAAATTTACATAGGGTAATGTTGTTTGATTCATTCTGTTATTTTTCCCCTTCCCCCCACCCCTCCCACCCCTCTTTTCCCTCTATACAGTCCTTCCTTCCTCCATTCTTGCCCCCCTCCCTAACCCTAACTGTAACCCTAACACTAACCCTTCCCACCCCCATTATGTGTCATCATCCACTTATTAGCGATATCATTCGTCCATTGGTTTTTTGAGATTGGCTTATCTCACTTAGCATGATATTCTCCAGTTTCATCCATTTGCCTGCAAATGCCATAATTTTATCATTCTTTATGGCTGAGTAATATTCCATTGTATATATATATACCACATTTTCTTTATCCATTCATCAATTGAAGGACATCTAGGTTGGTTCCACAATCTGGCTATTGTGAACTAAGCAGCTATGAACATTGATGTGGCTGTATCTCTGTAATATGCTGATTTTAAGTCCTTTGGGTATAGGCCAAGGAGTGGGATAGCTGGGTCAAATAGTGGTTCCATTCCAAGTTTTCTAAGGAGTCTCCATACTGCTTTCCAGAGTGGCTGCACTAATTTGCAGCCCCACCAGCAATGTAAGAGTGTACCTTTCTCCCCACATCCTCGCCAACACCTGTTGTTGCTTGTATTCTTGATAATCGCCATTCTAATTGGGGTGAGATGGAATCTTAGGGTGGTTTTGATTTGCATTTCTCTTATTACTAGAGATGTTGAACATTTTTCCATATGTTTGTTGATTGCTTGTAGATCTTCTTCTGTGAAGTGTCTATTCATTTCCTTAGCCCATTTGTCAATTGGGTTATTTGCATTCTTGGTGTAGAGTTTTTTGAGTTCTTTATAGATTCTGGAGATTAGCGCTCTATCTGAAGTATGATTGGCAAAGATTTTCTCCCACTCTGTAGGCTCTTTCTTTGCATTGCTGATAGTTTCCTTTGCTGAGAGAAAGCTTTTTAGTTTGAATCTATCCCAGTTATTGATTCTTGCTTTTATTTCTTGTGGCTATGGGAGTCCTGTTGAGGAAGTCTGGTCCTAAGCCAACAAGTTGAAGCTCTGGACCTACTTTTTCTTCTATAGGATGCAAGGTCTCTGGTCTGATTCCGAGATCCTTAATCCATTTTGAGTTTAGTTTCGTGCATGGTGAGAGATATGGGTTTAGTTTCATTCTGTTGCATATGGATTTCCAATTCTCCCAGCACTATTTGTTGAAGAGGCTATCTTTTCTCCATTGCATATTTTTTGCCCCTTTGTCTAGTATGAGAAAATTGTATTTATTTGGGTTTGTGTCCATGTCCTCTATTCTGAACCATTGATCCACCTTTCTATTTTGGTACCAATACCATGCCGTTTTTGTTACTATTGCTTTGTAGTAGAGTTGAAGATCTGGTATTGCGATACCCCCTGCTTCACTCTTTATGCCAAGGATTGCTTTAGCTATTCTGGGTTTTTTATTCTTCCAGATGAATTTCATAATTGCTTGCTCTATTTCCGTAAGGTACATCATTGGGATTTTAATTGGAATTGCATTGAATCTGTATAGCACTTTTGGTAGTATGGTCATTTTGACAATATTAATTCTTCCTATCCAAGAACATGGGAGATCTTTCCATCTTCTAAGGTTTTCTTTAATTTCTTTCTTTAGTGTTCTGTAGTTCTCACTGTAGAGGTCTTTCACCTCTTTTGTGAGATTGATTCCCAAGTATTTTATTTTTTTCGATGCTATTGTGAATGGGGTAGTTTTCCTGATTTCTCTTTCTGAAGATTCATCGCTTATGTATAAAAATGCCTTAGATTTATGTGCATTGATCTTATATCCCGCTACTTTACTGAATTCACTTATGAGATCTAAAAGTTTTCTGGTGGAATTTCCTGGTTCCTCTAAGTATACAATCATATCATCAGCAAATAGGGATAGTTTGAGTTCTTCTTTTCCTATTCGTATCCCTTTAATTTCTTTGGTCTGTCTAATTGCTCTGGCTAGAGTTTCAAGGACGATATTGAATAGAAGTGGTGAAAGAGGGCATCCCTGCCTTGTTCCAGTTTTTAGAGGGAATGCTTTCAGTTTTTCACCATTTAGAATGATATTAGCCATGGGCTTAGCGTAGATGGCCTTTACAATGTTAAGGAATGTTCCCACTATCCCTATTTTTTCTAGTGTTTTGAGCATGAAGGGATGCTGTATTTTATCAAATGCTTTTTCTGCATCTATCGAAATAATCATGTGATTCTTGACTTTAAGTCTATTGATATGGTGAATTACATTTATTGATTTCCTGATGTTGAACCAACCTTGCATCCCTGGGATGAAACCCACTTGATCATGGTGCACTATCTTTTTAATATGTTTTTGTATGCGATTTGCTAAAATTTTGTTGAGAATTTTTGCATCGATGTTCTTTAAGGATATTGGTCTGAAATTTTCTTTCCTCGATGTGTCTCTGTCTGGTTTAGGTATCAGGGTAATATTGGCTTCATAGAATGAGTTTGGGAGGGTTCCCTCCTCTTCTATTTTATGGAATACTTTGAGAAGTATTGGAATGAGCTCTTCTTTAAAGGTTTTGTAGAACTCGGCTGAGAACCATCTGTTCCTGGACTTTTCTTTGTTGGTAGGCTTTTGATGACTTCTTCTATTTCATTACTTGAAATTGGTCTATTTAAATTGTGTATGTCCTCCTCATTCAGTTTAGGCAATTCATATGTCTCTAGAAACCTGTTGATGTCTTCAAAATTTTCTATTTTGTTGGAGTATAGATTTTCAAAATAGCTTCTAATTATGTTTTGTATTTCAGTCATGTCTGTTGTGATATTTCCTTGTTCATTCCGAATTTTAGTGATTTGGGTTTTCTCTCTCCTTCTCTTTGTTAGTGTGGCTAAAGGTTTATCAATTTTGTTTATTTTTCGAAGAACCAACTATTTATTTTGTCAATTTTTTGTATTGTTTCTTTTGTTTCAATTTCGTTGATTTCAGCTCTGAGTTTAACTATTTCCTGTCTTCTACTACTTTTGGTGTTGGTCTGTTCTTCTTTTTCTAGGGCTTTGAGCTATAGTGTTAGGTCGTTTATTTTTTGAGTTTTACTTCTTTTATTAAATGCGCTCCATGAAATAAATCTTCCTCTAAGTACTGCTTTCATAGTGTCCCAGAGATTTTGATATGATGTTTCTTTGTTCTCGTTGACCTCTAAGAATTTTTTAATTTCCTTCCTAATATCTTCTGTTATCCATTCATCATATAATAGCATATTGTTTAATCTCCAGGTGTTGGAATAGTTTCTGTTTTTTACTCTTTCATTTATTTCTAACTTCAATCCATTATGATCTGATAGAATACAAGGTAGTGTCTCTATCTTCTTGTATTTGCTGACATTAGCTTTGTGGCATAATATATGGTCTATTTTAGAGAAGGATCCATGTGCTGCTGAGAAGAAAGTGTATTCGCTCTTGGTTGGATGGTATATTCTATAAATGTCTGTTAAGTCTAAATTATTGATTGTGTTATTGAGATCTATGGTTTCTTTGTTCAATTTTTGTTTGGAAGATCTGTCCAGTGGTGAGAGAGGCGTGTTAAAATCACCTAGTATTATTGTGTTATGGTCTATTTGGTTTCTAAAATTGAGAAGGATTTGTTTAACATACATGGATGAGCCACTGTTTGGGGCATAGATGTTTATGATTGTTATATCTTGCTGATTTATGCTTCCCTTAAGCAGTATGAAATGTCCTTCTTTATCCCTTCTGACTAACATTGACTTGAAGTCCACATTATCTGAAATGAGGATGGATACTCCAGCTTTTTTGCTGGGTCCATGTGCATGGTATGTTTTTCCCCATCCTTTCACCTTTAGTCTATGGGTATCTCTTTCTATGAGGTGAGTCTCTTGCAGGCAACATATTGTTGGATCTTTCTTTTTAATCCAATCTGCCAGTCTATGCCTTTTGATTGATGAATTCAGGCCATTAACACTCAGGGTTATTATTGAGATATGATTTGTATTCCCGGTCTTTTGGTTCATTTTTTAAATTTTATTTATTTATTTATTTATTTTTTGACACATCTTGGTTCCTCCTTTATTTGACAGTTCCTTTAGGGTAATTCCTCCCTTTGCTGATATGCTTCTTTGTTTTTTATCTCTTCCTCATGAAATATTTTGCTGAGAATGTTCTGTAATGCTGGCTTTCTTTTGTAAATTCCTTTAGCTTTTGTTTATCATGGAAGGATTTTATTTCATCGTCAAATTTGAAGGTAAGTTTTGCTGGGTATAAGATTCTTGGTTGGCATCCATTTTCTTTCAGAGCTTGAAAAATGTTGTTCCAGGCCCTTCTAGCTTTTAGGGTCTGGATTGAAAAATCTGCTGATAACCGTATTGGTTTCCCCCTGAATGTAATTTGGTTCTTTTCTCTCACAGCCTTTAAAATTCTGTCTTTATTTTGTATGTTCGGTATTTTCATTATAATGTGCCTTGGTGTGGGTCTGTTGTAATTTTGTGTATTTGGAGTCCTATAAGTCTCTTGGACTTGATTTTCCATTTCATTCTTCAGATTTGGGAAATTTTCTGATATTATTTCATTGAATAGATTATTCATTCCTTTGGTTTGTTTCTCTAAGCCTTCCTCAATCCCAATAATTCTCAAATTTGGCCTTTTCATGATATCCCATAGTTCTTGCAGATTCTGTTCATGATTTCTTACCATCTTCTCTGTTTGTTCAACTTTGCTTTCGAGGTTAAATATTTTGTCTTCAATATCTGAAGTTCTGTCTTCCAGGTGTTCTATCCTATTGGTTATGCTTTCTATGGAGTTCTTAATTTGGTTTATTGTTTCCTTCATTTCAAGGATTTCTGTTTGGTTTTTTTTCAATATCTCTAACTCTTTATTGAAATGATCTTTTGCTTCCTGTATTTGCTCTTTTAACTGTTGATTGGTGCTATCATTCAATGCCTGCATTTGCTCTTTCATCTCATCATTCAATGCCTGCATTTGCTCTTTCATCTCATCATTCAATGCCTGCATTTGCTCTTTCATCTCATCGTTTGCTTCCCTAATCATTTTAATTATGTACATTCTGAACTCCCTTTCTGTCATTTCTTCTGCCATGCTGTCGTTGGATTTTATTGATGTAACATCTAGCTTTGTTTGGGGCATTTTCTTCCCTTGTTTTCTCATATTGTTCAGGAATCAGTGGGTCATTAAGATATTGCAGATTTCCTCTATCAACTTATAATGTCCCTGAAGATTGCTAGTATATCCCCTCTTATCCTTCAGTAGCCTGAAGTCTTGGAGGAGGTTGATAATGCGGAGCTCCACGAAGAAGCTGCCTCTCTAGGGGTGGTGACCCTCAGATGGCGTATATTCCCTGCTAGTGGGCAGAGGTGCCTCCACTTGTTGACCAATGGTCATCCAAAGGGGAACTAGTCTGCGGGCTGAGGCAAGGCCTGTTTGTGCCTGTGTCTCTGGTTTTACCGTCCCTGTGGGAAAACCTCCCCCGGCAGGGAAGACTTACTCGGTGGGGACGTCTCACTGGTCAGTTCCCCTCCTAGAGGTTCCCCTCAATCTACAACTACCACCTGGGCTGGGCTGTCTTCCTCTGCAACGTTCCCAGGGGCCTGGACCTACCTCCTGGGCCTGGGAGCCTCACCCTCCGCAGGCGAGTCTCCTTAGGCTGCCTCTCCCAGAGAATCTGCCCGCAGTCCTGGAAACTTCGCTCCGCCCCTAGGCGTGTCTCTGTGCAGCTCTTCCAGCAAGAAGCCACCTAGCTCCTGGGACCCTGCTCTGCACCTAATCGCTTGGCTATGCGGCCCCTCCTCTGAGCCGCCACCTGGAGCCCCGTACAATAGCTCCGATACCCAGAGACCCACCACACACCTCCTCCTCCGGACAGCGGCCCGGTTTCCGACGCAGTCACTAGGAGTCCAAGCAACTCACTTCGCGTCTCCTCCTCCCGCCAACTGCCCTCAGCCCTAGGCAGTCACTTCAAGTCCGAGTGACCCGCCCTGTTCCTCCTCCTCCTCCTCGGGGTAGCCCCCCGGGTGTTCAGGAGCAGTGGCTCCGAGACCAAGTGACCCACCATGCTCCTCCTCCAGGCAGGCCACCGGTGTTCAGGAGCGGTCGCTTTGAGTGCAATCAACTCATCACTCGCCTCCTCCTCTGGCAACCGCCTGTGGCTCTGATGCAGTCACTCCTAGACCAAGCGACCCGCCGCGCTTCTCCTCTTCCTCCGGGCAGCCCCCCGGTGTTCAGAAGCGGTCGTTCTGGGTCTAAACAGGTAGCCACGCACCTCCTCCTCAGGCATCCGCCCGGAGCCCCAGTGGTTGCTCCGAGTCCCAGCGCTGTGCTGAGCCGCCTCCTCTACGATGATCCCAGTTGTCCGTGTTTACCGCTCCAGTGGGGGGAGGGGCGTCTCGCCGAGCAACTCTACTTCACAAAGTTCCCTGTGTTCCGGGGCTACCGCCCCATCCGGGATGCCTCCCCAACGGGAGAGACTCACCCGGCGGCTTTGAGTTGGTCCCAAGTCTCTCACTATCTCCTCTTTTGAATCTTGTGTCCTGGAGCAACGTGAAATGCAGCCGCCCCCTAGTCCGCCATCTTGAAACTCTCTCTCCTTCCCTTTTTAGTGGATCAACACTAGCCATCTTCCCTTGGGCCTGTCTATGTTCACCAGGAAAACACCTCTGGTCAAATTTGGGTGTATTGGCACTCACTGCAACAGGAAAGACAACACGCCACTGGGATTCATGAGTGTTTCACAGGAGGGTGTTCAGGGGGGCTTCTTAGGATATCAGAGTTTGGGTTAGGTGACCTGGGGAAGGTTTAGGAAGCCTACTGCTCTGGATATTGCGCTGTCAGAAAGTGGGACAATTTTACGATTGGGCATCTTAATAACTGGTAGGTAGGAGTTGTGAGAGGAAACAGAAGGGCTAGAGCTGTAATTAATTGGCAAATGCCACTCTTGTTTGCTAAGAGAGGAGCCATTTGATCATCTTTGTAGTTTTTCCGTGTTCTTTCTGTCTTTGTTCAGACTGGATGACAGTGTGGTATTGCTATTGTCTCACTCCATCCCCGTCCCAGATCCACCTGTCTGATGTTGGTGTTCCATGAAACTGTGTGCATTGGGCAGGGTGGAGACTGGGGATCCAGGCCTAGTGGTTGGTGCCTTTTTGTTTCTCAGGTGTCAGGTTTTATATGACATAGGCTCTGTGTCCTCAGAAAAATGGCAGTTGCCCACATTAGCCCAGCTTCCTGACTCTAAGCAACAATCAACTCCAGAAGCACCCAGGGCACAAGAAATAAGTGCAGATCGAGAGAACTCTTCTGGCTCCTGAAAAGCTTTTTCAAAATCTGGCTGAGACATTTGAGTGGCTTCTCTCTACCTCCTCAGTGACTCACAGCGGGAACATTCATGGAGGAAACTTGGAGTGATGCCACCAACAAGGAAGCTGACAGGGCTCACGGATCCATCTCCTGTCATTCATTTAAGGGTGACACAGGATGATGGTGACAATTCAGATAACATACCTGGTCACAAAATCCTTAAATGAATTCTGGTTGCCAGGGAGGAGAGTGACAGGCATTCCACGTGTTACCGACTCTGCTGCTGGCTTCAGCCTACACAGGAGAACTTTAAATGGAACTTGGAGCCTGTAGAGAGGTTTCTGGGACAGGATTTATGTACAACCACTATATTGAGCAATACTAATAGACAGCCCCAACAGGAGGACAGCACCAGGTATCCTAACACCATTAGGCAAATCAAAAGTTTAGGGAAATCAGCAGTTGGGGCACACAGTAAAGAAAACTACATTTCCAATGGAGGTACAGGCTCCTTGAGCCCCACCATGGCTGCACCATTGGCACTTAAACCATGCAAAGCCAAAAGAAGATCTCACTGCAACTTCTGGAAGTTCTGTTCTTTTTCATTAGAACCATGCTTAGGAATAGAGTCTTGCACAGAGGCTAGCATTCTGGATCTGAGTTGGAGATCACCTCACCTAGGCCAGGGGCAGGCTGCCCAACCTGGGGCTATGTCATTTATAATATAACTGCAAAGTTCAGAAGGGTCCTGTGGGGCACCTCTGACACCGGCATCTGTTGAGCATCCACAGCCGCTGAACAGCTCTGTACTGGCTCAGATTCCCTTGGCCCTGTGCTAAGGGCTCCACGTTCTGCCTGTGTCTTGTTCTGAAGGCAGAGCTCGTCACACAGCCAGGGAGCAAGCTGACTTGCTGATACAGTTAATACTCCCAGGCAACTCTCAACCAGTGAGGGGACAGGAACCTAAGGACAGATGCCCCAGCCTCTGGTTCTCATGTAGATAATTCTAGGAAGCATTCTGTATGATTTTGGGGTGCGTTCGGCAGAACCAGTCAACAACTTTGATGACGTGGTGATGTTGACATTTTCTTCCATCCCATCTCACTTTCCCACCCCCACCGCTATGTCCCAGGTTCACCCCCCAAGACTTCTCTTTGGGTTCTACTTTTAGGGGAACCAAGCCAAACCAGGCCCAAATACAGTCTTTCCTTATGACTCAGGCTCCCCAGACCCGTATACTTTTCAAGTGACTAACTCGAGAGCCTAAATCAGTATCCACAATATGATACATGGTTAATATTTATTGGGTGTATGAATGAATTAATATGAATAACAGAAAAGAAAGAAAAAGAGAGGAAGTGGGATGGGGAAAGAGGTTTAGGGTGGGACTGAGGATGAAGTTATCTAGCCTCCAGCTTTGGAGAGACCCCGTTCTTTCCAGAGGTCATGACTGGTAACATGATCCCATCATCCATCATTCCTCAGCTCAGAAGGCTGCTGTGGCTCCCTTTGCCTGGTGACAGACACTGACCTCCTTAATGTTATGTGCAATGCTATTCCTCCCAAACTTGACCCATACACCCTCCATGCAGGGAACACTGGTCCACAAGACTCGGGTAATTCTGAGAAAGCTGTACTAAGACAGGGTCATTTGGGCCAACTCTGAGGAAAAAAAATAGACATTTAGAAAGGGATTTTAAATTAGTTTTGTGGAGGCAACATATTATCTTGCCCATGGAACACTCCATAGCAGAACCCAGTAGGGAATAATAGATTCTGCATGTGTAGTAATACCCTTATAACTTTGGAGGCAAAAGCATAATATCATATAGCTAGAAAGAAATGTATCTCCATCAGTGAATATTGGAAATGGAAGGACTATAGTAGTAAAACATTTTAAATAAAAATGGGAGAGGGGGGAGCAGAGCTGAGCATGATGGCACACACCCATAATCCCAGTAACTCAGGAGGCTGAGGCATGAGGATCAAGGGTTGGAGGCCAGGCTCAGCAACTAAGCAAGGCCCTATCTCAAAATATAAAATAAAAAGGGTTGGGATGTAGCTCAAATGTATAGTGCCCCTGAGTTCAATCCCTAGCAATATTCCCCCTACCATTTGTTGGGGGAACAAATGAAATGCTATCTCGAGTTATTTGGTTCGTGGTTTTAATTTCTCAGAAAGCTAAAGAAGAAATATAAAAAGAGTGTCTTCCCAGTGTTTTGTTGTTATTGTTGCTACATACCCTACTGTTACCTTACCTCTTTAGAATGTGGCTTTTCATGCATAAATGCAAGAATAAATTTCAGATGAATTAGATCTGGGGTGTGGAAGATGTCTTTTATTCCAGCAAGTAGTGTGTGTGTGTGTGTGTGTGTGTGTGTGTGTGTGTGTCTAGGACACCTGTTATATTGTAGAATGCTTAAGGACAAAGGCCTTGTCAGTCATGATAAAGAAATATGGATCAATAATTGTATCCAATGGATGAACGAGGAGAGGTGTTGCAATTATTAATCATTGACTGAATGCCCGACACTGTGCTAGGTGCTTAGCACAGGCCATCGCATTTAATCCTCACGCCCACCCTACAAGGTGATCTTCAACATTCACAAAAAGGGAAACAATGTCTCTCTCAAGGTCACAAAGCTAACAAAGGATTCAAATCCAGGGACGGCGGATCTCAGCGCTGCGTCCTCCGCATTGGCCAGCGGCCTCTCTGAAAAGCAAGCTTGCGCCCTCTGGTGGCAGAACTGGAACAGGCACCAAGTCAGAGAAAAGGAATATTAAAACAAGCTACATGCCTCAGTGGGTTTGTGAAACCTAGAAAAACAAGCAGGCATGCCTGAGTCTTATTCTCACCCACAACCCTACAACTGAACAGAGACAATGCAAAACTAGAATCAGATAACCCTGAAAGGGTTTCTCTAGAAGAAGCATAGTTTCCTATTGAAATACAATTTTTTTTTCCAATACTGAAACAAAGAAAACCCTCAGCACCTCACAGCCCCTTCCAAATTTCGAGGGCTTTCCTTTACCTCAATCTGCTGCCCCCACCCAGACCCAGCATCAATAACACAGAAGATCTAAACTTGTGACCCAGGTCTCCAGTTCCTCTGAGTAGCCAGGGTTATTTTGGTGATTGCAACTCCCCAGGACAATATTACTGACCTGCCACCCACCAATCCACTCCCCTCCCAGGTACAGTCCCACCTGCTCTATTTTCCTAGGTTTTGAGGAAGGCTGGTGTTCTGTTTCATGCAGTCTGTTGACAACATTACTGAGAAGTTTTTGTTCAAGTTGCTGTTCCCTGCCTCCTGTCCTCCTCCAAACACACTACGACTAATTTTGCCCTAGGAAACATCATAGGCACCTTAGGCAGCAGACAGGTAAACAGCCTCCTAGCTTCCCCGCAGGGGGTTGGGTGTCATTCCCGCCATCTCTCCTTTCTGAAACCTCTTTTCTCTCTCCTTCCTCCCTGTAGGCTCTGCCTCCCTCTTTCATAAATACAATGAGCTAATGTAAGAACGTGTATAAAACTCTATCTAAGGATACTGGAATACAAACACAAAGTGAGTACAAAGGTGTGCCCAGAGTGAACTCCGCAGAAAGGCTGGGTTTGTGTAGGGGGAGGACACCTGGGCCACAGATGACACACCCTTCTCTAAATCACATCTAGATTGGACGCAGTGCAGAACACTGACCATTGAGATCAAAGGTGTCTTCGGCTCCTTGATGAAAATAAGATAGGGATACAAATAACTGTGACAGCAATGGAGATGGAAAGGAATCATCTCTGTGTTTTTACTTGAAATAGGGATGTATTTTTAAATGCACGGCTTTGCTCAGGCCAGGGGTGAAGTCTAAGGTACTCGCATGGCCTACGTGTTCTACTTACATGTTCACAGGTAACTACCTCCGAACACCTGTGGGAAGCATCACCGAGTGCTCTCTGACAGCTGAATTTGTTTCCTCCAAGAAACTATGACTGCAGCATAATTTTCCCAATATGTAGCAGGTCCCATCCTTGAAATTAGTCCTCCCCACAACTTTGGAATTAGGTGATGGAGGCAAAGGAGATCCAACTGGGCCCCAACAGAAATGTGGTTCTGTGTGTGTGTGTGTGCGTGTGTGTGTGTGTAAGGGGCAGCAGCAGGGCATGGAGGAACTTCCTGTCCACCTTGGAGTGTGTGGAAAGTAGATTGATTAATAAGTTAGTATTTCTTTAGCTCCAGGCACATAGTAGGTGCTTAGCAAATCTAAATAGTAGTGGCAACACTTACTAAGCACTTTCCACTGGCCTAACACTGTTCTAAGTTAAGCTAACTCACTTTATCCTTCAACAACCCCATGAGACAAGGGATACTATTCTCCCTATTTTACAAATGGGAAGACTGGGCAGAGAGAAGCTAGAGTTCTCCAGATCAAACCAGAGACAAAACAAAGATGAGACTATGAAGTGGATTCTGTGCTACATGTTTGTTGTCATTTCATTTGATTCTCATAGCAACACTGTGAAAGAATGATGTCCCATTTTACAGGAGAAGAAACTAAAGTGCAGAGATGGGAAAACATTTCCTAGAGTCACACAGCTAATAAGTGACAGATGCAGGATTTGAACAAGGATGAGTCTTACTATGACGGAGACAGAGGGACTTATTCCCCTTGCTCCTTACTGTCAGCTCATGTGAGTTGTTAGGTTGTCAGGAAGCAGCCTGGCAGTGTCCAGTGTTGTATAAATGTCAGCTGACCCTGACCGACAGGCCATGACCACTAGCACCCCGGGATTGGTTGGAGATTTGGGGACTGCAGAGGGGTGCAAAGATCTCTCCATCCCCTCTCATTCTCAGGGCGTCCTCATATTGGCAAGGACAAATGGGATTGGGGGTGAGAGGCCTGCAGAGGGGACAGTGCTTCCAAGAGGAGGCAGCTCTGGAGTCTCCCTAATCCTGGGGCCAAGGGATGAGAAGGGAGGTGGCAGGGTAGTCTGGACGCTGGAGAGGGTGGGAGTGGAATCCAGTTCACTTTTATCCTGCATGTGCTGGACCTCAGGGGCATGTTGGGTGGGGAAGGCAGAACACTGGTTGCAAAGGGAACTGGGTCTCGGGCCACCAGGGAGCCTCAGCAGCCCAAAGATTCACTCTTTCACAAATTTGCAAGACTCTTTTTTTCTTCTCCTTTTTTAATGCCTATTATTTCTGTTTATAATAATAAATTATTGGAATAATCTAATTTATAATAATAAGAGAATTTCTGGAGGAAGTCCAAGAATTACTGAATTGTTCATACAAACTGTGGTAAGTTAAAGGCAAACATGTATAGAATTCCACTTTTGTAGAAAAAAGGCAAATGCATGCCTGAATGGGTGTGAACACACACATGTATGCATGTGCAAGAGAGAGAGAGAGAGAGAGAGAGAGAGAATTGGAAGATATACAGCAAGATATTGCGAGGTACTGAGTTACACTGAGTTATTGAGGCCAGAGGGTCAAAAGGACAATCAGTGTAGGTGATGAATGATTGAGTCAGGAAGATGTTGCTGATTCAAGAGGAAATAAAATGCAAATACCTCCAGAGCACTTTCCTCTCCTCTGCCTGTTGCCAAGGCACCTGCCTCCAGGGAATTGTTCCTCCCCTGAAGGGAACTGGAGGTGATATTAATGAATGCCCCCTGGGCCACTCCCTTCCTGCTCGTACCCTGGAAGGCTTCCTCCCCACCTTTTGGCCCACCTTTTGGTCACATAGGCAGGATGGGAGAGGAGAGCATGAGAACAAAGGAAATCTAAACTATATAAAAGGGGCAGGGCAGCCCCACTTCCTTGGACACCAGCTCTGGGGCCCCCTCTCTTCAGAGAAGCCTATCGCTGCTCTATCCTTTAAAGCAAGCTTGTTTTCTACACTTGCTTTGGTGTTCCTTGGGTGTTCAATCTTCACATCAGGGAAATAGGACTTGACCTGATTCTCATCACTGGTATCATTGTCAGGGAAGCTGGGATTAAAATACTCTTGTTCTTTATTTTCTTTGTGTTTTCTCCTTTCGTTTTTCTGTAGTGAGGATGTGGTATTTATAGAACAACACGAAACACTGAAAAGTTACCAGGCACAGTGGTGCATGCCTGTAATCCTAGTGACTTGGAGGCTAAGGCAGGAGGATCACAAATTCTTAGAGCCTCAGTAACTCAGCGAGGCCTAAGAAAGAGAAACCCTGTCTCTAAATAAAATATTAAAAAGGGCTGGGGATGTTTCTCAGTGGTTAAGCATCCCAGAATTCAATTCCTGGTACAAAAATAAATAAATAATTTTATTGCAGTTTGTACCAATTGATCTCCTATTTGTCCACACGTATGTCCTTGCATCTTGTAATTACAAGCAATATGGAACCCAGAATATTGTCAGAAAATGAATTAGTTATAAACCAGAATATAGTGAAAGTTGAGCAAAAGTGTATAAATAAAAAGCAGTTATCAAAGTTCTATGGTGTAATAAAATTACTAATATTTCAAAGCATATAACTAGAATTTTTTTCTTTTTGGTTTTGACCAAATTCTTGTTTGGAATTGTCACCTGATTTGCTTTTGGGGGTCAGTTGGGGGCCCCTGGGTTTGGCAGAGGAGATGATTCCTGCCTTGTTGGTCTCATGTCTCACAAACATTAGGCACCCTTCTGCCCTGCACTCAGTCCCCAAGTGGCCTGTAATTACATGTCTGTCTGCAAGAAGGGACCCAGGCTTCCAGAATTTGCTACCTGCTTCCATTATTGAACAGTTTGACTTGGGGTTCCTTTCCACTTTCTTGAAGGAAACTTTTTTTTTTTTCTTTTTGAAGTTAGGTGATTTCAAATCTCATGTAAGGCAAAGCCCTATAGCATTTACAACATGGGCTTTTAAGAGAAGTAACATTTTGGGGTGTAAGGCCCCATACCTGGCAAGGCAATCTCTGAATCATCTAAAGTTTCTCTCCCTGTTGGTTTTGTCATTGATGGGCCTCTGCAAACCTCAGCAGCTGCTCTCTTTCCACTGTGTCTTAAGGGCTGGCCTCTGGGGAATGAAAATGGATTGGGCATCCAGGCTTCCCTCTCCTCTGAGCTCCTCTCCTCTGGAGGGATGCTTTCCTTGATACTCCATCCCACATAGAAGCAGCACAAGAATTCTTTGGTCCTTTGGGGGAACTAAAACAACCCCACCAACAAAAAAGCTCCTTTTGTAACATTGTAGAAGAGAGCAAAGATGCTGCTTGTGATTGGGTAAGCATTAACAGACTTGAGAGTAAGGTGCAACAACATGACTAAAAGGTCTGGATAGAATTTCACAGAAATTTATTCAGTGAAGTAGAATAAAGAACAATGAAAACTTTTTTATCTCCTTGAACAACAAATGGATGGGCTTCGTGATTGTTTTCTGTGTGCCTCCAGTGGCTGCTGAGTTAACTTAGAAGTATGTTTCCCATTCCAGGGGCAGAAGGAACAAAGCTGTGAATTATAAAATCAAAAAGTCAAGAGGACTCCCCACGGGAGTGTTTCCCTCCTCAAAGGAAATGTTATCATTTTATCTGTACCATGTCTTCTGAAAAACCTTTGATATTATTCTGAAAAACCATCTTTTTTTTTTTTTTTAACAAAAATTTACAGGCAATTCCCCCTCTCTTTCCTCTCTCATTGCTTGTCATTGGCAGGGATTCATGCAATAAAGAACTTACCAAAAATTTCATGTTTATTATCCCATTTGATTTTCACAATCCTGAGAGATGAGTTTATTATTCTCATATTATTGATGCAGAAACAAGCCCTAAGCAATTCTTCTAAACTTGGTGTGAAGAGCTGAGTCTCAGACCCAGGTCTTTCATATCAAATGTTTCATCTTTTTCACCCTCTAAGATTTTGTTGTCAGGACACTGTAACACAAGTGAAAAAAGAAAGGCAATGGAAGAGCAACAGGAAGTCAGGAGAGGCTTTGGTTTCTTCAGTATGTGAGTACCATGTCACATTCTGGAAGGGAGCTGTCCGGTAGAACTTTCCGTGATGATAGAAATGTTCTATACTTGAATCATCTACTATGGCAGCCACAAGCCCTGGTCACATGTAAACGTTTATACTTGAAATATGGTGGTGTAACTATCCAGGAACTGCCTTCTTAATCTTAGTCAATTTTAATCAATTTAATTTAATGTTTAAAAAGCCACGTAGAGCTAGTGGCTGCCATGTTGGATAGACCAGGTGCAGAACACAAAAACCCTGCTGGGTACTTTTCAAGAAGTCACTGAGGCTAGGCTGTGTTTACCTCAGCTCTCTGGGGTGAAGTCCTGCAAATGTCAGTTTCCTTGGGCATTCACATTAAGCAGGCTGTCCTTTGGGAAAGAGAACACCTGGTCCAGAGAGTTTTTGACTGTACCTTGCCCTGCTGCAAGCTGGTCTGGGCTTGGTCTGCCAAAAACTGGAGTCCAGTGGGGCTCTGGTTCCCCCTACAGGTACATTCTAGTATTGCTGCCAGTTCACTTCCTGCTCCCCATCCCAGTTGTGGACCAGTCCTCCAAAGGCTTTTAGACAAGCCAAGAGTAGAGACAGTCATTTGCGTATTCAAAGTTATGTCAGACAGAGATAAGTGGGACTTTAAAAGTCACTTCCCATCCCTGTTTTAATCGTTGAGAAATCAAGGCCAAAAGAGGTGACCAATATGTCCTTGTTCCATTTGTCCAAGGCACTGATCCACTGAGTTCACAGATGGGACAAGAACACATGTACAAAAAAGAAAAACAGGAACCATCTGGTCTAGGTCAGGCATTCCTTCTGCTTCTTTATGTTCACACAGTAATTCTTCAAAAATGTTAATGAGTAAGATATATGTTTGGCAAAGAGAACAAAGCTGCCAATCACCAACATATACATTTAGGTCCTTATTAGAAAAACCATTTCTGTATTGTTTTAAAAGACTTTCTGTAATGCAATTCTATTATTTAAAAATCTCCCTTGTGCAGATATTAGGCTCAGCACTCATAAACAAAAAATGCTTGGAACATATTTATTGACTGAATGACACCATTTATCCATTTTGGGATGAGTAACTACTAACACATCTTAACACATTTCCAAGCAGAAAGTTCTTCATGTCTAACTTCACTAATTTTTTTGCTCCTGCAACTCAGTATGGTACAGAGAATGCTTAACCAAGCCAGATGGACAAGTCATTAAAGACAACATTCTGCTGGGAATGTATAAGCTATATCTGGCAAACTTTATTCAAGGTCCAAAGTTTGCAGTTTCAGTTATGGCCATGCTGATCACATCAGACTTGAAGTAAGAGCTGCTTTCCTGATTTGAAAGAGTCTGGATAACAAATTGTTGGGCACCAGCGAAACGTATCAGAGAATTAATTGCAACAAAAATTCTCAGAATGAGTCATCCTCAAGTTGCAACAACCAGCAAGCAGACACAGTAGGTGAGTAGTCAGATCCCCTGGGTGCTATTTTTCACTTTTAATGATCTTGTATGAGTTTATGATCCCATTTTTCTTTATAATTAGAGCAAATAAATGTCTTAAAGTGGATGCTTATGGTAGACTTTGGAAATATTAACCTTTTATTACCAGAGTTACCTTGTGAAGGATAAGACTGAATTTTAATATGGAAAACACAGTCAAAATTTTGCTCATCTCAAAACAAAAAGCTAACAAAAATTAATCCCATGGGGCTGTTATTTGATGTCTGATCAGAGAGATGAGAGTAACTGGCTTGTTTTAATGCTTCAACTGCTTCCATTTTATTACTTGGAAAGTTGTTCAATTATTCAAACACTGCCACAGGAGAAGGAAAATGGGATTTGGAGTTAAAAGTGTTAGATTGAAATGCCAAGTCTGCCATTTAATGAATGGTAGATTTGATTAGTTTTCAGAAATATTCACTCCTTCCTTCCAACCACCCCTGTAACAGAACTGTATTTCCCTGCTGCTTATTGTTGAGATCAGGTACATGACTTGTACTGGCCAGTGGAATGGTGGCAACTGTTGACATAAGTAAAGAATGAAATGAACATGTGCCATGTGAATGGGCTCTTGTACCTCTGGCCCACCTTGTCCACTGGTCCAAGGAGGAAGAGAGACCTGGGACCAGACCCAGTCCAACCTGTACTTCAGTGTCACTCTGCCAAACGCAGCCAGGATCAGCCAACCCCCAGTTGACCAATAAACATTTAAGCAAAAATAAATAGTTGTTGTTTGGGGATGGTTTGTAATGCCTCAATTCTTGACTGACACATTGGCAATGTCTTGGATTTAGTTAACTTGGGGGTTATTATGGCTACATTATAGAGTGATCTAAATGACATGGTGTTATTTAAGAGTAAATAGTGTCCCACTCCTGCTTAGGCTTCCCAAATGTTATATGTGATGACAATTTAGCTAAATCAGGATGACACTTCCCAGAATTCCCTTTCCTATATGGTCCTAGGTTAGCACTGACAAGAGAAATTTTGTGCAATATTTGGAAGTCCAAAGTGAAGCAACGGACATCCTTTTTTATGCTCTGAAAGTTGAAGCAGGGCACCAGCAGCAGCAGGTGCTCGTATGTATTGTTGCTAATCTGCTAGCTTGCTTTGTTGTGGGCCAAGTGCCCTGTAACTCTGTGGGGAGGGCACAAGCTTCCCATGGAAGTCACCCACAACGTTGAGGTTAAGGTAGTGAGACACAAGTAGGACCTAATTTGTATTTTCTCTTGTTCACAATAGCAACCTTAGGTTCAACATCAGATGCAAAGATCACAGCCTTCCCTTAATACTTCCACAAACACATAAAGTAATCCTTATTTTAAAAATCCTTCATTTTCTGTCACTTGTGGTTTCTCTGCTTCATCTTGATTGCATCTTGATGCACTGTGGCTGAGCCTGTTGGTGTTTTAACCCAGACCATAGCATCTCATCATTTCTGATGGAGCAAGAAATGTGTAAGATTGAACTATCATTTACTGAGTCCTAATTATGGGCAAGTACCGTGCTAACTGCTTTTATGTGCATTATCTCATTTAATTCATTCCAAATCCCCCACCCAATCTGGTTCACTCTCATCCTCATATCAACTGGTAGTTCAGAGATACCTGCTATTGCATTAATGCTCCAAGTCCTCACTGCCATTTGGGATTGTAGGCAGGGCACTCCAATGCCCTCTGGGGTAACCCTGGGCAAGCTCAAGCACATGTGGTGCCCACTAAAGGCTTGTTTTCCCCATTCTCAATCTTCATTTTTGTCCAATGGCACAAATTTTGACCCCCTCTAAGTTAAAAAACACAGACCCCCTCTAAGAATAAAGTCTGGCCCAAATCTTCGCCTAGTGACCAAGTCCTGCTACCATGGTCAGATCTCAGATAGGAACTACCTCATTTCCAGGTGTTGTCACCCCCTGGGCTGAAGCAATGCCTGTGGTTCTGTGCCAGACCTTGGGACCCTCATCTCTTACTCGATATTCCTTCTGTAACGAACCATTCTGTAATGAAGCCCTCCCCCCATCAAACACCTCATCATTTGTCAGAAGACCCAGGTGGCTGCCTTCTTGGGAAACAGCGTACTGGGTCTACTTGTGCCTCTAATCTGCCTGGGTAGCCATGTCAGTTTCCCAGCATTTGCCCTATCTCAGGGAGTAGGTGTTGTCACAAGATTTTCCACAAAGATTAACGTTAGTGAGATTCTAACCAAAGTACTCAAGTGGGTTTGAGTGGTCTGTGCGAATCAGTAACTATGGTAGTTTTGTACTGCGTTGACTTGGCTAAGCTGGGAGTTTTCCAGAATTCTCTTCCTAATACGGTTCCAGGTTACAGTTGGCTAAAAACAAGATTTATAAAAGGTTTGGAAGACAGAAAGGAAGTGGCAGCTTGACTCTGAAGAGCACTGCTGTTAGAGGTGGTGAGGGACAGATGTTAAGGGGCTGATTGGGTGTTTCTCTTCCCTCTTTCCTGCAGGACATCAGCTTTATCCTATGAGCTCTACTGACCAACAGCACCCCCGAGTTCCCCACTAATGCTTGGGTGTAAATTCACAGAAGTAATAGTGACATTAGCCCCCTTCATGGTTCCCACTTCAGCAGCTGACTGCACCTCACTTCCAGATTTCTCTGCAAGCTTGAACTTGTTCACTTGCATCAGGACTTGGGGAAGGCTGGTTAGTGACTTTTCTTCCCTAATATTAGTAGTGAAGTCTGAAGACTGGAAAAAATTTTCTTTTAAAAAATGCTAATTTGCCTTCCTAGATTTTGATCAATATTCATTCAAAAATCTACAAAGAATTTTTTTTCCTTCTGTTTTAGGGCTCTTCTGCAAGTGTGTAGAGGAGGGTGGTGATTCCCTCACCCCACTTCCATCCCCATTTTAAGCAATTTTTGGAGCCAGGGGTTAGTATTTTTAACTGTTTTATGCTTTGTTTTAAACCCTTAACAGGAAATAATTTGTAAAATGGCTTCCCAGTGGAATATGTAATCATTAGCAATTTGCTTGGTGGGAAGTAGGGAATGGCAGGTACCCCTCACACAAGTTAAAGAACTCCTAATTACTTACACCTGCAGAAGCTGTCACTTTTGCAAAGTATGTAATTAGCAGCCAGTGTGAATGCTGGAAAATGTGATTGTCTGTTTAAAAAGCGGACACAGCCCAGAGGCCACCCAGATTGGGGCTCTCCCACTGGGAACATTAGCCCAGCCTGGGCTCCCCCTGCTGGCTGCTCATTAAGGCCAATTGCAGGCCTGCTGCAAGCACGTGGCCAAATGGGCTCACTCATTGTTCCATGTGCAAAGCAGGTGTGAACATTTTTTAAAAATTGGGTCCTTTTTACTTTGCAATTACAAATTTTCTGCTATTTTAGCCCAGGGGCTCTCTACCTTGGCTGCACATTACAAACACCAGGGACACTTTTTAAAAATCCTGATGTCCAAGCTGTACCTAGACCAATTAAATTTCTGTGACATATTTTTAAAGTGACCCAGGTGATTACAAATTTGTCAAGTTTGAAAACCAGTGGTTCTCAAACTTTGGCTGCATCAGAATCAGCTGGGAGGCTTGTTAAGGTACAGGTTGCTGGGTCCCATCCCCAGACCCAGTAAAGTGAACAGTGGGAGTGTCCAAAACTTTGCACTTCTAAGGATGTTGTCAATGCTCAAAACAATGTTGAATTTTTTGCCTATGTACCAAATATTCTGTATTCAAATATTTCACAAAGCTGTTTCATTCTCACCCTTAGGTCTCAGAAAAAGTGCCACACACTTGATATCTGTCTTTAAAAAGGTACCTGTCCCCAATACTATCACATTATCTGGTCTGTTTCCCTTAGGACCCTAGCCAGTCTATCTTATTTCCTTGGCTCCATCAGGGCAGTCTTCTTCACTTTGTGCCTAGCACATGGCTGTCTGCACAGACCCTTGCTGAATGAGTTCAGAGCAACCCTACTGAAGTCATATGGTCTACATTTTGTGGAACAAGATACAGATTTAAGTAACTTGTCTAAGATCATAAGGGAGGAATTAAGATCCAAATTGTGTCCTGTCCAGAGCTGGGCTCTCAAACCACTTCAAGAGTTGATCACCAACCTTAAACACAGTATCTATTCTTTTCCAGCAATAAAATGAATTACTCATCTAAGAATGCCAAACATCTTTGGTTTTACTGACAGTGACTCCAAGCTAACTTTTTGTTCAAATAACAATAAAAACCCAGAATCCAAATCCAAGTGGCCAAACTGTAGAAACAATGGCAATTTTTTTTCCTATTTAAAAACTCTTATTGTCTGCTAAGCTTGGTGCAGTGGTTGTAGTCCCAGTTATTGGAAGGCTGAAGCAGGAGGCTCACTAAAGTCCAGGGGTTCTAGGCTACTTTAGGCAACATGTTAAAAAAAAAAAAATGAAAACTTTACTGTTTGTATCAGAAACCTACTTACAATGCCCCCAAACAGATCAAGATTTCTACCTTATATAAAATCATCACACCAAAACCTTTCAATATAATATTTTGATACTTAGGAGAAAAGCTATGTGAAAACAAATGAACTGAAATTATCAGATTTTATTTAGCATGCCAATACAATTTATCCTGGTAATAAATTAATATGTACAGTTAAAAAAAAGTTTGGTGCTAAGAAAAATGCTTCTGAATGTATAAAATATAAGCAGAATCCTTTAAACAGCCAACTTAATTTTCAAACTCAGAAGTGTGGTAACATCAAGTCACTGATGAAAACTGGAGTTCCCATTTCCTGTAATTCATGATTCAGACAGTTTCGAGTTTATAAAGGTTTTAATTACCCATTCCATTCCAGTAAGCTCCCACACCTGAAATGAGAACTGACAGTTGAAAACCTTCTGACCCCATCTCCTATACCCATATAGGTGAGGGATCCACTGGCCTGGCTGGCCTCAGACTCCAGAGCTAAGCAGAGACTGGGTTAAATCAGTTCACAGAGGTGCTCCACAAATGTTTGTGGGGCTAAATAAGGCACAAGCATCACTCAGAACTCCAGTCACACCTGAAAAACCTTGGTTTTACTTTCTGCTTACTATAGGATTAATTCTTGGTATGTTCTTTCTCAAACTTAACACAGTTGCTTTAAAACAAAATCATTCTATTATTGCAGTATATCAACAATCACTGACTGCCAAAGCTGTTTATATTTCTTTTCTCCTGGGATGTTTGAACTTGGGCAACTTTTCTTCCTGTTTTATGCTCACAGTAGACCTACATGAAGGTTGTCTGTTCATGGGCAGGAGAGAAAGTTTATGTTAGCACCACCTATGATGAGCACGGGACAGTTCATTTCTCTTTGCAGGTCGCTGCCACCAGAATCAACCTGTACCCTGCTCTGTTCATCTGAGCAGTCACTTTGCTTTTCAAAGAGTGTGGATTATTTCTGGGCTGATAGTGTTCCAAAGAATCAATGAGATTTCTCACTGTATCACAAATACAGCATATAATGTACCAATTACGTCAAGCATACAATTTTGATTTATTATGTCTCAACCTAATGCCTGCATATAGCCATGCTGCTGCAAGATTAAAAAAAAAAAGTCCACTTGTTTTAACTTCCAAGGAGTGTGCAGTTCATTTATCAATCAGTGTAGAACAGTGATACTCTAGTATGCTTTTCTAATTACAGGAGTCACCCAAAACAACTTGCCAGTTATCAGTGCATTTTCATATATGCAGCAAAGTTGTGTTTACAATGGAAATTTTCCAATTTTCTCATGATTCTAATTTCTTACTACTCTCAGCACTCTAGCAAAGGAAGACCAATAGTCTATTTTCATATATTTCTCTTCTCCATGGCAACACTTCTCTGTAGAAGTGAATGTTTGGTTTGGTTGCATGCTATAGAGGCTTATTAGATGTGTCCATATGGATGTATTTACTCAGAACAGGCCTCCCGTTTTCAAGTTCATTCTCCATTGTAGATGCTTTACTTTTTAGAAGTGACACAATACTGTGATAGGCTAAAAGCACTGGCACCAGTCACAGAGACTTGGCCTTAACCCCTCTATGAACTACAATTTCATTAGCTTTATCAGAAAATAAACAAAAATACAGATACAAAAATATTTGCTCTGATCGGTAAAATAATCAAAGCATTCATTTACTAACTTGGCACGTTTAACTCCTCTCATTAACAACTTTGCTTCCTTTTTTTTTTTTAAATCTTGTCATGATTTTTAAGGAACATAAGGAATCGCCTCTTTGACCATTTCACTTTAGACTTTTCTTCCTTATTCACTAACTTGTAGTGATGGAGAAACTGTAGCCCATCTTTTCTCTTACTAGAACTCTGTGCATGAAGTGTAACACACATGACATGCTAAACAGAACATGAACATTCTAATAATGGCAAGATTGGAGAGACTGGCTTGGTGAGGGAATCTGAAGTGCAGTACTGATGAAGCAACGGATTTTCTTTAAGTTAGAATAATAAAGCTGATTCAAATTTCAAAGAAAGGGCTAATTTTAACCATCTTAGAAACTAATTAAAAATATAATCTCATTTTAACTAAGAAATCCTAATGACTGAGGTAGATGATGCTGTTATCAGATACAGAATTAGGTTTAAGGTATAAAAATGATAACTAAGGGAAAGAAAGCACTGATTTAAAATGATCTTCCTTTAAATTCAGGTGGATAATTAAGAATGCTTCCAATTCAATGTTCTAAACATGAAATCTGGGTATGACATGTCTGGGGCTCACTTCTCTATTTGAAGATGAACTCAGCAGTTGGTGAAAAGATACACATGAAAACAGAATGGCCATCCACGAAACAGCTGTCCCCTTGAAAAAAATCAGTTTCTCTGCATTTGATATTTCCATCTGGGCTCATTCTTAACTGTTCAGGATGTGGATTCCTGAAGGCTTCTTCAGCATTTTACTAATTCTTTGTTGGTTGAAGGGGCTGGGACTGTTTCTCCACACATAAATTGATCCTAAGACAGAATGAGAAATGACACTGAGTTTCTATGTCATAGATGCATTAACATTACCTTCATTTTGTTACAGATACTATCTAGTTGTTGATTTTCCCATTGCTATGTCACTTCATTTGTGTTCAAAGGCAGCACTAGAATTAGAACTTTGAAAGCATACTGGTTTTCAGTACTGAATTCATTATTTAATAAGTGCCTTATCTTATAAACATGCCCATCTTCACTTGCAAGCTACCGTTTCTAGGTAATAACATCAGTGCATGTTACATTTTCTACGTTTCCGTATTCATTATTTCAATATTTGGTCATCTGAAGTCAAATCCTTTTCAGAGTAATTCCTTCTTTCAACTAAAAGGGAAAGGGCTTCATGTGTTTTTCCAACACAGATAATCTGTAATGTCAGCTACTTTGTAAATCAAGTCCAATCTCTGATCATTAATCCTGATTTATGTCAACTGCCACAAGAACACTCTGCTACCCCTGCAATTTGATCCCTGAAGGATCAGTTACTACTCTGCCCCTATAGCTTTATTTTTCCCACCTACTGGAAATCTTCTACCTTGCTCTTTGGAATTCATGGTCCATCATGAACACAATAGTCCTTATTCTCAACTCTTCTTTAAAGTGTTCCTCTGCTCCCGATGTCTGGAAACATTTTAGGCTGACACAACTGAAGGCTGCTTACTATTATCCAATGTGAAGAGGCCAGGGATGCAGCTGAACATCCTATTAAGTACAGGTTACCTCTGCACAACAAATTATCATGTCTAAAATGTCAACAGTGCTAGGCTGAGATGAAGTTATAGCCAAGGACAGTTTCCCCTAGATCCCCTTCTAGTGTTTTCAGAACCATAGTACCACAGGGCCTGGAAGTGGGATTGGTTTCTCTTTTCTGCCACCATTCTCCTCCCCTCTCTAAAATCAACCAACTTTGAATCTTATCTCATGAGACCACACCATCGCTACTATTCTCTTTTGCTGCCATCTATCCCAGATCCCATATTTCAACACCCCTGGACAGCCACTGTATTCCTCCTATCACCTTTTCACAGTCCCTCATTCCCTAGATGTTCTCTTTACTTGGTTAAAATTCCATGGTCAATGATTATATCCACTGTTCTCTCCCTTCTTTATATTCACTTGCAAAACCACAACAGTGGTTAAATCTAACTTCCAGTGTCTATACTCACTGATGGAGCTGAGTGTTTATGATCTGAAACTGTTAATCCTCTATCACTACCAGTTACTGTACCATGTCTCTGCTTCTCTTTGCAGCAAACTACTTTTAAGAAATGCCCACATTTGTTGTCTTCTATTTCTCCATTCTTTCTGATTTGTTTTCCAACCACCATGTTTCTCCAATCAGGTTGTCCTCAGTTTTTCCCTGTACTGTACTCTCAACACCATCACAAGTTAACTGTGTTGCCAAAGACAATAATAGTTAATTCTCAGTTTTCATGTATCAGTGGACTCTGACAAGAATCTCATTCCTCCACCTTTTCTCACCTGGCTCCTAAGATATGGCACTGTTGATTTTCCTCCTTCTGCAGCGCTTGTTCCTTTTCAGTTAGCTTTGCATATTCCTCAACTTCTTCCTTGACCTTTTAATACTGGAGCACCCAAGACTCAGTTCTTTCTTTGGCCCATTTCTATCTGTATTCTTGGGATATCATCCAGTCTTCTGGTTCTAAATACTACCTATGGCTGTTAACTCCCAAATTTATACTGCTAGTTGACATGCATATTCAATTGCTTTCTCAGCAGCTCCACCTGGATGGGAAATAGCCTTCTCAAACTTAGTATATCTGACTCCCACCTATTCGTCTCTAGTTACATACCCCCAGTTGATAGTAATTCTATCCTTCTAGTTAGACCACAAATGCTGAAATCATTTCTGATTCCTCTCATACTCCATATCCAACCACTAAGAAAATCCTTATCAGTCAAAAGTGTATCCAGAATCCAAAACTTCTCACTACCTCCATTGCTCCAGCCTGGCCCAAGCCATTTCTTGCTTTGATTAGTTTAACAGCCTGCTATTTAGTTTTTCTATTTCTTTTCTTGCTCCCTCATCTACTCTGAACACACAAGCCAGAATCATTCTTATAAAATATAGGTGGGGTCATAGCATTCCTGTTTAAAAATTCTCCAGTGGTTCCCTGCATCATTCACAGCGAAAGCCAAAGTCCTTAAAGTCCTTCAACGTCTTTGTGACCTGCCCAGTTCTTCTCATTTCATCTTGCACTGTCTTCACTCTCATTTGCTGTGGTCACACTGGCCTCTTTTTTTCTTTGACAAAACCAGGCATGTTCTCATCTTAAGATCCCATCACTGAATGTTAATTTGCCCAACTCTATGTACCATGTGTAAATGGTCCACTCCCTTATCTCTTTCAAATCTTTACTTAATAAGGCCTTTCTTAATAAATTCTGTCATGATTACCTTATTTAAAATTATAGCCTCCTCCCAGACTTGCACTCCTGATCTCTCTTACCTTATTTGCTTTTTGTTCTAGAGTACATTTTAACATAAGAATAAATTGTTCAAGTTCTACATTATGATCTAAATTATAGCCCACTTCTCTTGAAATCTTGTCCCCACTTTTCCTATATTCATTTTTGAGTTCATCTTTAAGACTCCATTCAAAGTACTGATAAACTTTGGGTGACAGTGGGCAGTAATGTTTTTTTCTATCATCACCATCCTTGTGAAAGACAACAGGATAGCTAAAGATAAAATGCAACTGTAAAATTGCAAAGAGGAATTATGTTCAAACAAGGTAACTGAGTCCTACATACAAGTCAGGCAAGAAATAATATGTAACTATACCTGTCAAAATGTGTCCAGGAGCTCTAAGTTTAGTTACATATTACATAGAGGAAGAGTGTCAATTAAGATAACCTTTAAAATTATTTTTTCTTCTATTTAATACATAATACTTTCCATTAAAAAGCAGTTTTCTTTATTACTGTTTCAAAAGATAAAATGAGTTATATAACCTGAACTTTAAAATTTTAATTTATGATATGGCTGTTTGTTGTAATTTAAAATATTGTTTTAAAAAACAGTACTTAACCCAGCACATTATTAAGAGACAATCTTCTGTATTTACATATTACAGTCGGGATGTTCTAGGTCCTTGCTACTACCTCACTGTCCCTCCCTCCCCCTTTTAAAATTGATCCCTTACTTTGTCATAAATCACTTTTATAATGAGAGAGCAGCTAGGACAGGTTGCCACGTCTTCCCCATTCTCCAAATCTTCCTATAACGAAATCAAACAACGTTTGGTCAGCATAGTTTTCCCTTCGCTATCTCCTCCCCACAAACCTCTCCCACCCCTACTGTACAAATCTCTTGGAGGCTTGCCTCCCTGCAAGGTAGGTGCGCGCCAAAAAGGTCTTCCCCTTCAATTGGGAAAAACACCCAGGAAGGTAAGGCGACGTTCCGCTGTCTCAAAATCCCTAGGAAACAAAAACGATTCCCCTTCTCCAAACAAGTATCCCAAGAAGGTATCCTTAAGAGAGACACGGGAGTAGCAAAACACGGGCTCCTTGCTATCCACTCCTGGGCTAAACTGAAGGCCAGAACGATGTGCCCACCTAGAGCTCGGGGTATTATTTCGGGGTGGGAGCGGGGTGTTCAGAAGCAGGGAATAGAGAACGTGGGTGACTAAGAGCCGCAAGGGCGACGAAACCCAATTGCACAGGGAACCCAGGGGAGCGAAAACGCGCCTGCTCCGGCGAATCGCCAGGAGGGGCCCTGAAGTTACCTTGGTGATGGAAAAGTTATCCCCACACGGGCAGGGGTAGAAATACGTTTCGGAGTCCTCGTCATATTGGAAGTCCTCGATCTCCACCTCGTCGTGAAACACCGCCATGGTCGTCGGGACCGGCAAAACACTGCCGCCCCGGCCGTCCTACAGCTCCTCTAATTGGTCTAACTTTCTCAAGGCCGGCCCGGAACCGGCGTCTTCCCCACACACAGGTGCAGGAAGGGTCGCTTCCGGCGCTTAGATGATGACGCAACTCCATCCTTGGCGGCCAAATGGGTGACCGGTCGCGGTCACCATGGAGATGACTGAGCTAGGGGTGGAGACTCTGGGAAGATGGCGCTTCTTGCTCAGCAGTGTCGCGCAGCCCTACTCCCATTGGACAGTAGCGACCAATAGCGTGCGAGGCTCGCTCATGCTACCGTTACGTCACGTCTGGGACCGCGGAGACTCACCGGGGCAGGGGTGGAATCTGGTGCAGGGCCATAAAGTAGGTGCCCGGGGCAGCGGTAGACTTTGCATCAAGTCGGTGACTGTAGAAAGGCCTCGAACTGCTCGCCGAGGGCTGCAGCCTTCACCCGCCTGGCCCTCAGGAAAGGGAGGACCCTGCTCTACTTTGGTTCCAGACGGCAGTGGGAGCAGCTCAGCGTCCTCTCTGCCCTTCACGGGTGACAGACGACCAGCTCTGGTGGGGATTTCGCTTCACCAAGTGACCTTGAGCCCAGGGACAAGTTATAGCTCCTGGCTGCAGGTACATATCCGCCTCTTCACCCCAGGCATCTTCAAATAACCCATTTTGTATTGCCGAGAAGACCAAGACCTGGAAAGCAAGAACTGAATTCTAGTTCTGTATTTGCCAGGCGTACAACATCATTAACTACGATGATATGTAGTAACAGTAATAACGTCACTTTTTATTATTGGGCTTTTGTTATGTGCCAGGTATTGAGCAAAGCATAGTTTTCCATCAATCCTGGGGTTTTTAAATTCCATTTTTATTAATCTTTAAACTGAGGTACAGAGTGGATATCTTGACCAAGATCACTTACCTAGGAAATAAGGAAGAGCCTGGCTATCTCCAAAGCCCAGGAACAGACTACTAATGCGAACCCCAGTTTCTTTGTAAAAGGAATGGTGTTGATTGGCAAGATTATCAGCAGGAGGCCTCTGTATATCCTGAAGCTAAATGCCAATAAAAAGTGGTTTGTCTTGAAAGCAGTGCTAATATCTGTTTGGGGACAACCCCCCTACAATGGGGTACTGCTCCATTGCTAGGCAGTTATTCATGTATCAGTATTAAGGAATGTAGTGTTGAAAAAGCACTATTGAAAAACAAACTCTTGACTTAGAATCTGATTTGATTGCAAATGAGCTCTGGGAGTTGGAGATTTACATTCTTCAGGCCTATTCCTCTTCCAAGAAAAACTGGGCTAGATATAATCTAAGATCCTTTTCAAATCTAGCATTCTTCTTTCACCTGGAAATTAAGCCTCACTTGCTTTGGCAATCACATAAAACCTTTCACATTTTCATAACACATACTTAATACATCCCTATGCTTGTGTACTTACACTCAAGTGTTTCCATGAAATTTTCAATTTTGTGCACACTGGATAAGCTCTGCTTGGTTTTAGCTCTTTTTACTTTTTTGTTTGTGATACTAGGGATAGAACCCAGGGCCTCACACCTGATGTCAAGCCCTGAGTTTTATCCTCAGCCCTTATTTTGAGATTGGTTCTCTGGAAGTTGCCCACACTGGCTTTGAATTTTCAATCCTTCTGTCTCAGTCTCCTGAGTAGCTGGGATTACAGTTGTGGGCTTTCAAGCCCTTTTAAAGCTTGAAAAGCATAAAAGCAGAGAAGTCTTTGGGAGAAAATTCCAGAAGTACACTGATGGAGTTGGTAGAAGGTTGTTTCAGAGGTTTCACAAACAGTATTTTTGCTTAATTGGTGATCTACCCAGCAATTAGGAAACATTTGAAACTTGTTGAGGGTTAACTATGGAGATTCAGGTGTGTCTGGGTAGAGAAGTCACATCAAAGCCCACACAACTCTGGTTGCCCCTGGTATTACTTAGACAAATACCTCCCAGATAGCCTTTTGGAGACAGGCAGAAGGAGGATTCTCCTGTGTTTAGTCCCAGTAATCACAGAACTGACTTTAGTTCTTAGGTGAGTAATTTTTGAATGTACAGAAATGGGTTCAGCCATGTTTTGGCTATAGGATCTGTAAATTGGAAGGTTTATTTTTGGGGGTTGCTGGAAATTGAACCTAGGACTGTGTGCATGCTAAGCACATGCTGTATCACCCAACTAAAAGCCCAGTCCTAATAGGCCTTTTGGAAAGCAATTTGGACCTATCAAAAACAGTTTGCTGCCAGACATGCCTATAATCCCAGTGGCTCAGGACACTGAGGCAGGAGGATCAAGAGTTCAAAACCAACCTCAGCAAATCATCAAAGCCCTAAGTGAGATCCTGTCTCTAAATAAAATATGTATAAAAGAAAGGGCTGGGGATGTGACTCAGTGGTTAAGTGCCCCTGGGTTCAATCCCTCGTACCAAACAAAACACACCAGTTTGCTGGAGCATCTTAAAATCTGAGGTTAATAGTCCTAAAAGTTACAGGGGGTGTCAAGTAGTTTTTCTTTGTAATTTTACAACTTTTAAGAATTATCTAAAATGCAAAAAAGCAGCACATAACTTACTGATAGTTGACACATCGTGCTAGGTGCTGTACAAATCCTCTTTAGGCATCGCATTGTTGAAGCAACCCAATAAGGTATAGGTATCATTCATCCCGTCTTTAACATTGAGGAACCCGAGGTTTAAGGGATAAGGAACTTGTAAAGGCAAATTAGTGAATTGCAGTGAGCTATGGTGACAACTCAGATCTTTCTGATCCTAGAACCTAGGTTCTTAATTAACTGCAGTGCCATTTATGATGTGATGGTGCTTCAAGCAGAGCTAGATGAAACAACATTGATTTGGTTCATGCTGGTTCCCTTGAGACCTAGTCTTGGGAATGGCGATACTATCCTAGGCCTTCCATACTGTTTTTACCTTGCCATCCATTGTCCATCTCCTTTAGCTACAGGTAGTTCTTGTGGTTCTGCCCAGTTTGAGCTTGTACTGTGAACAAAGTAAAACCATAGTCAAGCACATGATGTAGGTTCATTTTGAAGTTGTTTGTTGTTTTTTACCCAGTGTATTTAAAGAAAACATTACAGTGACTACTGATCTTTACATTTATTCCTAAAAGGAATAGACATATTTTGTAATTACACATTTTTGAACCCCGAGAGTATGACAGCAGATTTACTTGTTTCTATAGTCATTTGAGATCACAAGTTTATCTTTTATCATAAATGTTAACACTGCTTGTATGGAAAATAATAGTGACCCAAATTCTTAGTATAAGATAGGATTTAGAACCAGGGCATAACTGTAACAAACTACATTTGATGACTGCTATTGTATGTCAGGTCAGGGGGTGTTGTTTATTGGCATTATCAAATCATTTTTTCTAGGTTGTTTGGCAAGGAGAAGAGCCAGTTAATGTTTAAGGATTTTATAGTAATGCTCTTGCTTACCAGGTACTTCCATAGACGTTATTTTATTTATTTCAGCATTCCAATGAAGCACTGTGGGTATGGTTAAAATGGTAAAAAGATGCCTTCCCCAAGATTAGAAAAGGGCAAGAAGAGCAAACTCAAGCCCAGTTCCACTGATTCAAAGTCAAGCACGCTCCTCAAACTACATGTACACCACTGAGTTTCCCTTACCAACCCCTGGGAGTCCCATTGCTTCCTCTATGACATCTAGGATTCTGAATTGACAGGTGCCTTGCTGGTCTTCAAATTACTTCATTTCAGGGGATTTGTGGTCTTTGAGGCATTCTCGTTGTCTTTCACTGCTCTGTCTCATCCAATCTGTTAGCAAATTTTAGGGCTCTAATTTCAAAGTATATTTCATGTTAATCTACTTCTGCCATCTCTGTTATCCTTTCCTAAAGATAACAACTGTTATCCTTTCATAATCTACTCCCCTTTGGCCCCTGTCCTGGGGATTGAACCCAAGGGCAGTCTAAACTAAGCTGCGTCCCCAGCCTTTTTTATTTTGAAACAGGGTCTCACTAAGTTGCCCACGTTGACCTTGAACTTGTGATCCTCCTGCCTTAGCCTCCCAAGTGGCTGGGATTACAGGAGTGTGCCACCACACCTAATTCCTAGCATTCTGTTAGACTGGAACCTCCTAACTGGACTTTATGCTTTCACTTTTGCCCCTGGATAAACCATTCTTCACAAAGCAACCTGGATAATCATTTAAAAATAGATCATATCCTCCTGATTTATTCAAACTTTTCAGTTGCTTTCTAGTGACCTTAGGGTAAAGTTCTTTTCTTTGCCATAACCTACTGTGAATTGGGTCTCTTCTGCTTGCTCAACTGCCTATCATTCTCATGTGGGTTATTAAATTTTGTTCCAAAATATTAAGCTTACTGCCCTCTTGTGTCACTGACCTTGGTTCTTTTAACATGCTAGACTTTTTCCTTGTTTTTACCTTTGTTCTTGCTTATCCCTGTGGCAGAATGCTCTGCCCTTAATGCTCTATTTGGTTGGCTCTTAATCATTCTGATCTCATCTCAGGTGTGATCCCTTCAGAGAGGCCTATCCTGATACTCCCCCACCTACTCCATCTTTCCTTTATCATGGTCATCATTTTTTGGAATCCTCCCCTTAATTTTCTATTTATTAATTTTCCTCTCACTGTAATAAAACCTCCATGATGGCACAGACATTGTACCTGGCTTCATCTCCTTGGAATAATATAGTACCTGGCATCCCTGGACTTGTTGAATGAACTGAGTGTACTTGTTGAACTGAAATCACTGTAATTTTTCTCAAATCTTATTCTATTGCTTGCAGTAATTTGTTTTACTACTTATTATTTATCAGTTTTATCATTTATGATGATTTTTCTGTTTTAGAAATAGTTACAAATCTTTGATAAAATAGAGCTTGTGAGGATACAAACATCTATGGAATATTCATTACATAGTTTTGGGAATTAATTTATGTTGATCTCCTTTGATTAGACACTTAGACTGAATATGTTGGAACCCTTGGACATATAAAAGTGGGTAATTTTTAAAAAAATACCTTATCCTAAGGACTGGCATAAAAACTTTGGAAGGCACTTTGAACATTTTTATAAAAATGCTCTATTTACCAGTAGATGGCATTCTTGGTCATGGTTATTATAGAATTTAAAAATTTTAAGAAAACAGCTTTTAAAAATTAAAATTTGTTTCCAGTTGAAGTAGACCATTCAAACAACATAGTCACTAAGATGTAGATTGTTGTATCTATTGTAAAGATACAATTTATTTTGGCAATAGTTATCTAAAACAGCAGAAAAATAATTTTTTATATTTCACTGTATAGCAGTTAAGTTTAATTGGGGAACCTGACCTCAAGTGACATGTAACTGTCATTTTAGCCTTTGACTATGGTTGTACTTTCTTCAGCATGGTAGTATCTCAAACTGGGCAGAACCATAAGAGGAACCCCCAGTAGCCAGACAAGGTGGGTGGCCAACAGATGGCAGGATGAAAACAGTGTAGAAAGGTAGGTCATGGGATGGGTCTCCTAAGTTGCAGGAGTTAAGAAAGGAAGGAAGACGGACAAGAGAAGCAGTAAGATGAAGAAGTGGGACCATGATGAGGGGGAGGAATTGAGTGGGCTTGCTATGAGTACATGCCTTCTGATTATAATGAGCCTTTTCTTTTGCAACTGATACTTACTAGGGCTTTTTCTCAGTTTCCGAAAACATTGTTTTTATGTGTCATCCCTGTCATTGCAGGAACTTAGAATGTTAGTATGTGGAAAAAGTGTCTATATTCCAACTGGTGTATATTCAAAGATGCCAGTGTAATACCAGGAACAGAATATACTGTGTCAGTCAGTCAACCAGCCATACACTGAATGACTCCTAAAATCTCATGGACTTCTAAAGTAAGTTCACCTTCTTTCTTTCAGTGATTAACAAATCATTTTTGGTTTAGCACATTTAAAGGAGAGAAACTACATTTAGTAATCTCGCATGAGGCAAAAGAGACCTTATGCTTTTTTCATTTACTAGAGAAAAATAGCCCATGGCATGTTTGTTCATAATGATGCTGCATTATACAGTGGGAAGAAGAGTTTTTATCTAAAGACTAGTTATGAAGCAGTGGGTTTTTACAATATGATTTGATTACAGCTGACTAAATTACATCTGACTTATATCACCTCCTGATTTAATCTTATGCTATTATAGAAGTGGAGTAGATTTTGTAACTGCCTGACAACTATGTTCCACATGATGAACACCATCCAGTTCTTTAATATTTCTTGTTAAAGTGCAACAGGAAGACAAATTTAGTTTCCCAAATATTAAAAACCAAAACATTTAAGAATACTGTTCAGAATAGCCCAAACTAGAAAATATCCAGAAGACTACTAACAAGAATAAACAAATTTTGCAGCATGTGACTTTATACATGTTCCCTACTGATCTCCCAAATCAGCCACATGCTGCATGATCTGTCTTCAGAGGACTATATATGACCATATCTTACATTCTCTACAATTATGTTGAAATTTTCCTGTTGCTTTGTGACATTGTAGCCAATAACATGATAGAACAGTACATTACTCGTGCTTTTGGTGATTCTGGTGTAAACAAATCTGTACTGCCACTCACATAAAAGTATAGCATGTATAATTGTGTACTGCCTCATGGTAAAGTCACTGTAAAACAGTGTGCCGTGTTATGCTGTAAAACAGCAGCCTTTCATCTCATGGTTACTGCATCTCTTGATTGCATCAAGAGGCCATGTCGATTAACTAACCTACACAGTCTACATTTATGTAAGTACTGTATGATTTTTGTATAATTACATTATCACCTGATGAAGCAGTTCTCAGAATATATCCCCATTAAGTGATGCATGATTGTGTTTGATAGCATCGAGAATTACATACTTACATGCTGTACAGTTACACTGAACCAGCGCTGAATGGTGGCAAAAATTTTGTCAGATAAAGTCAGACCCTTACTTTGCTGACTGAAAACTCATAACTGTACCAAGAGAAATTCAAACTCTTTTTCACTATTTCTTAAAATAGTCTGATGTTTCCCCACTTAAAATATTTAAAAAAAATTTTTTTTTCAGTTGTAGATGAACATAATATCTTTGTGTTGCTGAGGATTGAACCCAGAGCCCCACACGTGTGAGGCAAACACTCTACCACTGAGCTACAGCCCCAGCCCCTTTTTCTTAAAATAATTTAAAATTTTATTTTTGTTTGCTCAGGAAACACCATGGCACGTGTTGTCTTAATTTCGGGGTTGTTGCAAGGCTATGTGGGAGCAGTCTGCACTCAGGCTGCTGCTTCGAAGTTGATGCTCTGCACTTTGCGCCACCTCAGTCTCACCAGGTCAGTCATCAAGCCTTCAGAGCTGCTGATGGTTGTGGGAGGCACATCCGACTTCAGAAAGAGGCAGCATCTTGGCTTAACTATGCAGATCATCAATAGATCATTAAACTTCAGTTATATGTGCAGATTTTCACTAACCGTTTTATAGGATCCATAATATTATGTTGTATTTTGGGTAGCCGTGGTATTACAGGGGAAACTAATTTTATTATTTTTTATGAGAATAATACTTAATAACCTAATTTTACTTTTTATTAAAGCATAATGAAATCACAAAGGAAAACTGATCACTTGGAGAGAACTGCAACTGTCATGCGCCGGGAGGTCTGTATCTTTGGGGCGTGTCAGGTTTTCTGGTTGAACGGTTTGCACGTGGTTATGACTGGTGTGGGGAAGGCATTAGATGTAGTTGGTCCCTTCAAAGTGTAGTCGGGGGAAGTTTTTCTTTTCTGAAAACTTCTAAGCAGGATACGTGATAACTAATTTGAAAAGATGACAGAAGTCCTCAAATTTTTCCTTTTAACTTGGAATGAGTGGGTTGATTTTGATGGCTGTAGTATTGTAGCAATTAAAGGAAACATTCTCACAGGTTTGATGTTTAGAGTTACTTTAGGGATAGAACTACTTTGAGAGCCTACATATGAATAGCTTACCGTTTTTTCTTTTTCTTTTTCTTCGGACACTGTCTCAAAATCCTTGTTCATCCTTACTTTAGAACCACTTCCTATTTCATCAAGGGAGAAAGCACTAACATCTGAGAAAGGAAGGTGGACGCGCTTGTTACCCTTCCCATGTACAGTTTTTCCACCATATTCAGACTATAGAAAGCTAATCTGCCATCTGAAGGGGTGTCAAGGGCTGGGAGCTAAAGGATCCTCACCCTTTACCTCAGTGAGTAACTGTATTTTCATTTAAAAGCATAAATGGGATATTTGATTTTGTTTTTTTGAGTGTTTCTCACATATTCAGATATATTTAGCCTTTTTTAACACTTCTACAAACAAGATCAGAAATTATATTGTCTTATTAGTTTTAGTGTTAATAGAAGGAGATTCTATAATATAAAGGGAATTGTTTAGGCTTTCTTTAAATACTAATTCTACTTTGAGAAAATTGCTTTGGAATGAACTGAGGGTGATGTTTGTTGATTTAGCTTTAAGGTTTTTTTTTTTTTTTAAATAAGATGTCTGTAAAATTAGCTCAGGAAAGTGGGTTTATGAGCTTGTGGGCAAATACTTTTCCCATTGATGATAAATCTGAAAATACTTTGTTTACACAAAAATGCTGAATCTCTAAATGTGAAGTTTGTTAAGATTTATTTTTAAGAAGTGAAAAGCCCGTCAGTTGTGGAGAAAACTGGGTGACGGGCTTGGACTGTGCTCTTGCCTGTCTTATTTTGAGGAAGATAAATTAGAGAAAAGTGTTGGCAAACCTTTTTAAGGATCAGATAGCAAATATTTTAGGCTTTATGGACTATATATTTACAACTACTAGCACTTAATTCTCATGTGAATTAAGAACAAGTTTATTAACAAAGTTTGACTATATTGAATAACATAAAATCACAAATCCAGCAACCACTTAACTGTCTTTATAATGTGAAAACATACATGATGATATGTGCACAAATTGTTGTGATTTACCAAAACAGATTTGGCCTTTATTTAACAGTTGCCAGTCCCTGAATTAGAGTGGTCATTTCAGGATTTTACGGGACAAAATTATTGGGACTTTGGAGTCGGGGGTGATTTTTGAACCTAGTTTAGGACAAAGAAAATTAATGTAAATTCTAATAGTTTGATTGAAAAGTTGAGAATTTTAGTGCCCAGATAATGAGAAAATTATAGGATTAAAATTCTAATCATATTACTACCTTGGAGGAAGGATTTGCCAATGGCAGTTCCTCTTTTGTTTCTAATTTCCATTCTCCCAAACAAACTGAGAATTGGGAGGCAATGAGAGGAATTGGGGAAAAGCTTAGGACCACCACCTCCGGAGGACACTCCTAGCCAGGAGCAGGGCTTGGTCTTGGACTTCTTGAAATGAACAGACCCTCAGGTTGGGCCTTAACAGAACTGCCTCCCACGCTTGCCTTTAATGCAGTGTGCTTTACAAAACTCCCACAGCTCCATGTGCTCTTCACCTCAAGCCCATGAGATAGCCTAATGATAGGAAGCCATCCACATTTTACAGAAGAGGACATTGCCCAGGAGATGTCTTACAGCTTCTCCCAGGACCAAATGGAAGTGCCGGCTTAGAATTCCTAAGCCAGAGGGCCCTGTTGTCACTCTGGGAGTGAGTAAAGAATGGAGCAGTCACTTGCTAAGAAATATTCTTTCAGAATTGGGCATTGTGTTCCCTCTGGAAAACTCAGGGAATGACATTTTATGATACTGACACTTTTTGCCTGGAACTCTAAATGTAACCAGTCTGAATTGAAAACTGGACTCTGAATTGAAGGACATTTGACTGTATTGAAGTTCATATTTTTTTTCCTTAAGAACCAAAGAAAAAGAAGTCTGAGTAACCTTAGAAATGTCAAGAAGATAAGAGTAGAAGTATTGTAAATATTGTAA
This sequence comes from Sciurus carolinensis, assembly GCF_902686445.1. NCBI lineage: Eukaryota > Metazoa > Chordata > Mammalia > Rodentia > Sciuridae > Sciurus > Sciurus carolinensis. Next base: position 50,549,586 of record NC_062229.1, on the reverse strand, counting down.
GAATTGTTCAGGCAAGGCTAACATTTTACTAGAGGGGTCACTGTATTTGGCTTCTGCAGAGTATTGGCCACTGAGCAAGATGTATTCTATTATAATTCGATGGGAGAGTTTGGCAGTGAAACAATTTTTAAAATTCTTATGCATTCGTTTGGAAATATGCCAGATACTGAGCGAGGTGCCAGGCATTGAAAATGATAGACCCCTGTCCTCAGGTTTTAGTGGTGCCCTAGTCTAAAGAAGTGATTTTATGTACCTAATTGATTTTGGAAAAACTAATTTTATTTTGACTGTTTGTTTGCTTTTAGAAGCCCTTTCCATATTCTGCAGTGCCTTAGTATATTGTTGCCTTTTGGTTTACAAAGCATTTAATTATATAGTAGGTTGGTACTTGCTTGTCACAACCACCCTGTCAGGGAAGTGTAGGGATCTTTATTCTTGTTTCACAGGTGAGGGAATTAAGACAACTATTTAGATACAATTATCCTGTTTCCTGATTTGCCTGAGATAGTACTGATTTATGCCTTTTATTCCTAGAGTAATTATTAGTAGCATGCCTTTTGCTCAGAACTGTCCTGTCTGACATTATATTGTTGACCTGAGTTTAAAGAACTTCTTCAAGTAAGTGGAGGACTCAGATCTTTGATAATTGAATCAGCTCTTCTTACAACAAAAATGGTGACAGTTTTGTTGAGCAGCATGTTACTGGGCATAAGAAAAGGGAGAGTCACTGAGGCACAATGAATAGGTAATAAAGCCGAAGGGCCAGGCTTCTGGGGCAGAGGCTTTTGAGGATCCTATGGTTCCCAGTGCTGGTCTTTGAGTGCTTGGCTTATGGTTTTGCTCATGTAGGGGTATGAGTGGGAGGGCCTGCTAGCTGGAAAATGGACTGTCTCCTGAACAATTCTCTGCTGGTCTCTGTGGTCTTCAGTGTGAGTAAGGGGGACATCTCTTTAAAGTACTTTACTTTTCAGTAGTTTTACACCTGATTTACTTTGATTATCAGAGTCTGATGGTCAAAGAACCTTTTGAAGATTAACTAGTGGGGACAAGCAATGCTTGGTACTCCTAGCCTCACTACAGTGTCCTCAGTGACAAATCAGAGGGTGGTAGAGAAGGACCTCAGGCACCTAGGAGGTGTAGGGAGACTGGGCCATAAGCTCTCAGAGAACTCCAGAGAAGGACAGATGGTCTGGTGGTCTGGCAGCCAGCCTGTGGCTCTTATTAGTGTCCTGGTCACTGAGAGTTGGAGCCCACAAAGGAAATAGAGGCTCCTTGGGAAAGGCATAGCTTAGCATTTCTGTAACCACAGTATCTTACACAGGGCTGACATGCTATAGACACTTAATACTTGTTTCACTGGGTAGAATAAGCAAGTATTAATCCAATTCTAGCTGATTACCCATACTACCTGAATCAGTCACTTTCTGAAATAGGAATGGTGGTAATATCCATCTTAAGAAATGAGCTGATGGTACTCATATAGTCTGTTCTTCACGAATAGAAGCTATGGAAAGCAAAAGTTGCCTGTACTACTGCTGCCTATGTCCCAAACTAGGTAGTCTCTAAAATATAGTGGCAGTATTTTTCACTGACACACTTTTGTTTGGTAAATGAAGCAAATCTAAAAGGTAAAACTCTTTTCCTTTTTTCCTCAAGGAACCTAATCAAGTAAAACAAATTTTATTTTAAATTCAGCCAACACGTATTGAGTGCCTGCTCTGTGCCCAGCCTTGTTCAAGGTGCTGGGGTTATAACAGTGCATGAGGCAGCCAAGGCCCCTGCTGTTAGAGGAACTTCATTGTGATGTGAATAACCCAAAGAATGTCACGTGAGACACACTACGAAGGAAATAAAACAGGGCCATGGGAGGCAAGAATGGCCCAGGGCAGGGGTGCCATTTTAAATCTGTGCTTAACATTTGAGCTGAGACTTGAAGAAGGAAAAGAGCTAGCCATGTGCTTAGCATTCGTGGCAGATGCCACAGTTTTGGGGTAGGAATGAGCTTGGCATGTTCAGAGCAGAGTAGGTATGAGAGAAGATCAGAGGTAGACGGGACCTACCTACAAATCACTGTGGGCTTGGATAGGGACTTGGAAGGTTTTAAGCAGGGAAATGAGTACTGTTTCATTTTAAAAGGGTCATTTATTAGCTTGATCAAGAGTTGGATTTTTGTTGGACTTTGACACCAGGTTGGAAGTTGTTGACATAATCTCAGGAGAGGTGCTGGTGGTAGTGTTGGAGAGCAAGAGAGGTACAGCCAATGGGATTTACACAGCGGGTGGGTGGCTATTAGAGAAGAAGAAACCAGGATGATTTCTAGGATTTGGGATTTGAATAATCTAGGGAGATAATGATGTAATGATGGTGGCAAATTTTCATATAAATGGAGAAGAACATGTTTAGAGAAGGAAGGGGACTCAGTTTGGTACTAATGTGGGCTAGGGAGGGAGCAGATTGAGTTACAAATGAGATAAGAGTATGAGTTTAATCAACTCATAACAGGTCATTAACTATTGATTCTGGGTCATCAGTATGTGGAGGTGCATTATACTATTTTCACTGCTTCTGTATGTGTTTAAAATTTTTCATAATAAAAAGGGAGAACATTTGGGAGAAAAAATAGTTCTGTATTGAGTATGTTAAGTTTGAAATAGAAACTCAAATAGGCAGTTGTATATATGAATTTTGAATTCACTGCTGGAAATAGTCTAAGCCATGTAGAGAATGAGGAAGAGGCCTGGGACTCAGCCTTGACCATGTCAACAATTAGAGACCACACAGAAGCAAGGGCCAGCAAAGGAGATGGACAAGGAGCGGGCAGCCAGGCAGGAGGGAAATCAGTGTTGTTGAAGCCAGGACAGTGTTTTAAGGAGGAGGGATTGGCCAGCTCTGCTAAATTCTGCTGGAAGGTCATCCCCTGATTGGCCAGAATGGGGAGTGAGTAGTCAGAATGACTGGCCTTAGTACCCTGCTGAGAGTGAGAGCACGGCTGCTTGTGTTGGAGAGAGAATGGGAGATAAGAAAGTGGAAGCAGAACCATATATAACTCTTGAAGTGTTTTGATGTGAATGGGAGCAGAGAAATGGGGTGATAGCTGGTGAAAGACTTGTTTTTCTTTATTAGTTTTTGAGAAGCAGCAAAACACCCAAGTGCCTGGATTCAGGATCTTTGCCCTGCCACTTACTGGCTCTGGGACCTCAGTTTGTGCCTCTGTAAAATGGGGATAATTAGAGCTGCCTTTCAGCGTTCTTGTGAAAATTGAATGAGTGTATGTAAAGTGCCTGACACACTGTAGGTGTTTGTCTGTGTCTCCTGATGATGTTATCTGAGATGGGAGATGCCAGAGCTTGTGTGGTCTCAGGGAGAGCCAAGAGGGTGATGCAGGAGAGTGGCTGGTTGCTGGAGTGAAGACTCAGGAAGGTGGAAAAGAGGCCAGCGCAGTGGTGGGAGTAAGGTAGTTCACCCTTCATACTGGGCACAATGTTGACTAACATAATCCAACTACAATTTGACAGAATTTTGTGGTCTTTATCAGTAAATCAGTTGAGTAAAGTCGCCTTCTTTAATCAGGGACCAACGTATCAGATTGGTATTCTGCCACCATTTAAATAATGTGGGGCTGGGGAGATAGCTCAGTCAGTAGAGTGCTTGCCTTGCAAGCACAAGACCCTGGGTTCGATCCCCAGCACCGCAAAAAAAAAAAAAAAAAAAAAAAAATAAATAAATAAATAATGTGTCTGGATCTTGGTATCCTCATGTATAAAGTGACATACTGTTCTCAGCAGTTTCCCTAAATTGTGAAATTTTCTGAACTCCAACTATATTTTTTTAGGCGCCTAAATTTCTAAGCTAGAAAACAGCTTAACAGGAGTGAACAGGGGAAGGCAGTCAGTTTTCCAAAGACCCGTTTCCTGTACAGAGACTTTTGCGTGAGTAGTAACATCAGAATATCCTACATAAAATCAATTTTTAAAATAAATATGATGGAATTTCCTCTTAGATGCTGACTCGGTCAATGCATTAAAAATGTGTAACAGTGAAAGTTGGCAAATGTATTGTTATTTTATTGAACGCTAGAAGAGTCTAAATGTTATTTTATGGAAAACTTCATTTCCTGCCATGTGTTTTAACTTAGGACATGGCTAGTTGAGGTTTTAGTTGTGAAATCCTTCGATCCATTAAGTATAAGAGCAAATGCCAATGTTAAAAGTTCCTTCATTCTGTTTTACTTATTCAATAAAAGAGTGGCTTATAACAAGGGCCACAATTATAGATCCTAATTATGTGAACTAGCTTCAGAATGAATGTGACCTTTGAAGAGATTTCATTAATATTTTTACTACTCAGTTTTAGAAATATTTTTAGATATGTATATGTATTAAACAAAATAGTTGTAAGAGGGAGACATGTTTTAAGATTATGGATTGTGCAAGGCATTTTCTATTCCAATCATGACAGTTTTGTTCAGATTATTAAGATGAATACCAGGATGTACATCACTGTGTTAATACCAAGGGATGTAATGCATCTGGGAAGATTTTTGGTCACAGACACTATCTAAATGAAACTATGGCTTAACCTAAGTCTAGCTTTCTTTCCTTCATTAAATGTTGGATGGTGAGAAATCATTAATGATTTTATTTCACATAGTCTGTCATTTTATTGTGGAGCATTCTTACTTGTCACTGCTAACATGATAATAGAGGTTTCCTTGCTACCAGGTGACTCTTGTGGGTGTTTAAAGCTTATGCATATCTAGTTTTGTGAATCCAACAGATGCCAGTTAAGCTATTAGAAATGAAATAATGTAGCTCTAGGCCATGTTTTTACAAATTATTAAACTGAAAGAAAATAATTTTTGGAATAGCTTTTCTTTTTTGTAAATATAAAAGGGAATGATAAAGGAACAGAGACTTGTGATAATTCTCATTACTTGTTTTTGAAATTAGATACTTAGAATGTGTAGCAAACAGAGGAAGATACCAGTTCTTCTGATGCAGTCCCTGCTCTCTTGTACCTTTTCCACATTTTTGAACACGAATCTGGATTTTCTGTGGCGTTCACCCTCACGCACCTCCCCCCACAACTTGTGGTGCTGGGGATTGAGCCCAGGACCTCGCATATGTGAGGCAAGTGCTGTACTACATACTCAGCCCCACCTCCCCCTTTTTAAGCAACAAAATGCTCCCGAATTTCTACCGGTCTTTGTTTTGGAAACCAATTCTAAGGGACTTTTAAATTTTCTTTCATTCTGCAGATATTTCATGAGCCTTACTACATGTTGGGCCCTGAGTCTGATCTAAGGAGATGATTTAGAGGTGTATTCTATTCAGTACCTAATTGCAGGAGGTTTGTGATTTGTGGTGAAAAAGACATGCTCATCAGTATTTTTAATTTAATATGTGCTAAATACAATAAGGAAGGCAATATATTGGTAGGGAGAGGATAAAGAGGGTGGAATGTAGAGGGAAGACCTTAAGGAAGGGGGAGTATTTGTGCAGGGCATACAGGGGTGAATGGGGCTTGATGGAACTCATTGTGGTGCATGCTGAGTGACTCAGCAAGAGTTTGGGAGATGGGCAAGTGTCAAGTGCCTTTGAAGAAGGAACTCAAGGAACTTAAACTGTTATGAGTTACTTGGAGTTACATTGGCCTTTCAGTTTTAGTTTGTTTAGTTGGGTGGTAGAGCCCTTGAAGGTTTTTGGATTTTTGGTTTTGCTGTGTGAGGCACATAGTATACCACTGAGCCACACCCCAGCCCCTTTGGGGGTTTTGAACTGGTAACAGCTTGGGTTGGAACATTAGCCATGTTCACTGATTGACTGCTTTGAGAGACATAAGAAGGAAGCCAAGAGAGCAATTAAAGTGAAAAGAAAGATGTTATCACCTGTGACAGTAGGGGTGAGGAGGGGAAAGAAAAGGTGAAATGAATTCATGGAACTTGGTCGGGTTAGGGACAGAATCCTAGAGTCAAAGTTTGTATATCATTGAAAATAGATTTGACCATGTCCAAGAGGGGTCTGGAATTGAAGTCCTGATGTAGAAAGAAGCTGGTTTTGCAGGGGCAACCTTCTTCATCTCTACATCCCCATGCTAAGCACAGTTTCAGGTGTCTGGAACTGAGTGAAGAATATGGTGGATTTAATTCTGTGCTTGATTGTACCATTTGGACAGTGCTGCCAGATGATTAAGGGCCAGCTGACCTAGGTTTGAATCTTGACTCAGCAAGTCCTAGCTAGGTGATCTTGAAGTATCGAACCTTCAGTTTTCTCATGTGCAAGGTGAAGGATAACATTGTCTCTTGAGATACAGTAGATTATTCATACCAACTGAATGCACATAAAACATTTTAAATGAGCATCTGGTATATATCCAGGATAAAGGCTCCTCAGGCATTGACTGTTGTTACCCTGGGAAGTGTAGATGTGAGCCAGGAATTGGCAGAGAAGTGGTGATGAGTAGTTAGCAGTGGGTTGAGGAGGACCTAGAGATTGCTAAGGGCCTCAACCTGGAGGTGGGAGAGGGAGTGGAGTGAGGCCCTTTAGGGAACACTCCCATTGAAGAGTAGAGTAGAAATAAAAATGGAAGAGGACCAGGTCAGAGAGGTAGGATTGACCTAAAGAGTTCAATATCAGCTAGCACAGGCAAGGAGAATGCTTTAGGATGGACGGTACTGGATTCCAAGAGATCAGGGAGGGTTGGAATTGAGGCTGAACATTGAGTGTGGGTTTGCAGGAAGACATTGACAAACCTGGGAGGAAATTACAGGAAAACAAAAGTCAGATTACTGGTGGTTAAGAAAAAAAATCAAGGAAAAGAAGATTCTGTAGGCTGAGGAAGAACTGATTGTCTTAGTAGAGGAAGGAATGGAAGACACGATTTTTAAAATATCTTAAAGACATATGACTTTTAAGTTTGCACTTGCACAATAATGAGATAGGATGTATATATAGTACAAGCCCTCCACAGTGCGCATTTGTCATCCATGTGAGTGGTCCCTTGGGGAGTGTGCAGTGGCATATATGTTAATAAATTAATAAAGCATATAATGTGAAACCAATATTCACACATTAATGCATTATAACACTTAAGTACTTACTGCGGGCTGGCAGGGTTATAAGGGCTTTTACACATTTTATCTCATTTAGTCATCTCAGTAATATTATGAGGCATAATATAAACTATTCTTAGTTTATAGCTGCCAGAGGCTAGGTAAGCTACTCAGGGTCACAGCTGCTAAATGGTGGCACCTGGTTTAAGTACCAGGCAGTGTAACTACAGAGCCCATGCTGTTAAGAGCCATATTTTGCTGCTTCCTTCATTTTGTTGCTGAATTGCTTAAGACAAGCTAGTGGCATTAGTTATCACGTCTGATGAGACAAGAAGGTGGCTATAGAGAGAGGGTAATTGAATGTGAAGGAAAGAACTGATGTTTGCTGATGGAGCAGTGTTTCAGAGGGGTAGGTGGGACCAGGTTCAGGAGTGCTAGTAGAGGGGCAGTCATGGAAAATCACCATGACTTGATCACCAAGAGACAAGGGAGAGGATTGGCAATGATACAGAAAAAGAGAGGCAAGGAATTTTGCAGGAGAAAGAGTAAGATAGGAGATATTTTAGGAGATACTTACAGGTGGTGAGGGAGATGACCATCCATCATGACTAGTCAAATGGATTTTTGAAAATGTCTCCCATTGGTGGTTTGATTAGACCTAGTAGTCTGTTGGAGAAAGTGGCCAGAATGAACTAGAATTGGGGTGGGAGGTTCATTGACCTTAATGGTTTTCCAGAGCACCCTTTGGTGGAGCTGTGAAGGTTGCCCTCCAAGGAGAGGATTGCATTTTGATCAACCGTTGCTGATATGATTTACTGCCACAAGTGGAGTTGAACCCAAGTAGGAGGTTGAAGAAAGAGTCTTACTGTCTTTCTCCCTCTTTTTTGAAGATATCCCAGGTTTAGAGGAGGAAGAGAAACACAAAATGGAATAAAGAATGAACAAATGCAGTGGAAATATTTTGAAGTTGAGGGGTGCATAGTTCTTGAGTTGATCAGTTCTAAATAGTTTCCAGGAAACAAACCCAAACTAATTGTAAGGAAGGACTCTTTGTTGCACTCACTGTTTTAAGGTCTTGAAATGTTTATATTTTGTAAAATTTAATACATAAATTAGAAGAACTAAATCAAAAAACAAAAGCATGAGTACTAACCCAGTTTTTATATTAGATTCAACACACATTACTCTGTAAAATTGCTTAAAAAGGGGTGGGGTAGTGCTTGCTTTTAATTTCTGAAATGAGTTCATCATGGACCCTGCAGAGCACAGTGGGCCTGACTCTGCCTAGTTCTGATGGAGAGTTTAAAGGTCAGGCAGGGTTGCTTACAGGTTCTGATCCCCTGTGCTGTTACTAGAGTACCTAGCCCAGTGCATGGCGTGTGATAGATACTCACCAGAAAAATGCTGGTTAAACAATTGCTCTAAAAGATGATTTTATTTTTATGCAGAGTATGATTAATATTATAACATGTCTTTCAAAAAGAACTTAATTAAAATTTATTCACTCGATAGTCAGCAGACCCAAAGCAAAGTGTACTTTACCTTGAGTAATTTTCGAAAGCTACGTCTTTGTATATTTAAAAAATATCTTAGTTCTCAGAAAGCCCCTGTTTGCCCCTTAGGCTGTGTACACACTAACCTGAGCCACAGCTTATTTCTGGCCATAGGTGGTTGCAGCGGCTAAGGTGTGTGGAGCTGCCAGTGAGTCGCCCTCAGTGAAGAGCCTCCGCTTGCTTATTGCCGATAAAGACTTTTCCTTTAAAGCTGGCCAGTGGTAAGTGGCTTTTCTTTTTTTCAAGGGTGTATATTTAAGAAGGTGTCATCAGATAGAAGGGATTATCTTTTCTTCTGGAAAGAACTTCCGTGGCTAGCTGTGTGCCCTCCCTCCCATTCCCCCAGAGAAATTCTGTTCATGGTGTGCCTTTTTTGGTATGGAGAATCTGATTCCTTTCTTAGCTTGAGCCCACTTCAGTTTTGACCCTTTGGCCCTGTCTCTCAGTCATACAATGGAAACTGCTTTAGTTTTCCAGTTTAAACAAAGCTGCTAGTTCTAGTCCATGAAACTGACAGCTCTGATTATTATGCTCTCAGGAATGCTTCCTAAAAGAATGCATTGCAGTAATCTAATCTGCCTGAGTTTTGTGTTGCTGGGAATTCATAGATTTCTAAAAATTAAGTTTTTTTTTTGTGTGTGTGTGTCTAATACAGAGTAGACAAAGCAGTCTGAAGAGAAGAACCAGTTATATCATCCTCTCGACTGAATTCCTGTGTTACTCATACCTTGCCTGGGTTAAGTTTAAATATTTTGCGTAGTTTACTCTCAGGATTCCCCAGTCAGACCCAGCTCACACACAGATCTTAAGTCTGTTCCATTCTACTCTAAGGACTAATCAGTATGCTGACAAGCTAGTAGGCCAGCTGTCCCACTGTTCCTTGGAATGGCCTCACTGAGCTGCAATTCAAGTTGAATTGTAAATAAAGCAACTTGTATTTCCCTAGGAAAGGTGTGTTTGGGTGTGTGTGTGTCCTTTATTTAAATAAAGCATTCATTTCTAAATGAGTTTTCTGGTATGTCAATCTCCATAGTATTTCTTAGGAGTCACTTGACTAATTTTGGCAGTCCATCTGGAGATGTGGTTTTGTTAGGAGGAGGATGTGTGATAATAGCAAGTGTGATAATAGCAAGAGTTAGCAGTCTTGTGTTAATAGTTTGCCTTTGAATTTAGAACTAGAAAACAAGATGCTGATTGCAATAATTTGCGTTTGTGAAGCAATTTACTGCAATCTTTGCACATGTTCGGTGATACATATTAAATGCATTTTGGCAGTTTTAGGGGGTGGGCAACATATTTACCCTTCAAAAATGGTTTAGCAGTTATTACATTGAAAAGTGAAAACTTTAATTGTAATGATCTGTTTTTCCATATTTCACTTCTGTGGAAGTGTTTGTGTCCTGTGCACAGCATTGTCTCTGTGACTTCAACTCTGAATTCTGCCAAGACTCCGACTCCAGTCTCCTGGGTAGAAAAAGCTTGTGCCTTGGTTAAAATGCTCCACCAACCATGGTGTGCCTGCAGTTGCATTAGCTCTTACAGACTGCAGTTACCTGATAGGAAAAATGTCATCATTCCCTAACTGTGTATATAGAAATGGGGTCCCCTTGTGATTCTAAAGAGAAAGTTATTCAGAGCCGGTGTTGGGTATCTCATTCCAGTGAATGGATTTGTTCCTTTCATTGACATTAGGATTGGTTTTAGTAGATGCCTCACTGACTTTTGCTTCAGAAGTCACATGAGGGTGGTGATCACTGTCTGGTTGGCAGTGACCCTTTTCCTACCAGCTGTGGGTCTGGTCCTCAACTCTTCCCCTTTTAAAAGATTGCACCCTTATTGTTGTTGACTTATTATATAGCTCTGGAGTTGTGAATTCTTTTTGGTATTTGACTTTATGATTACAAAATGACCATTTTGCGTAGGTTGGTGTTGTCCACCTGTTCCTTGCTGTTGCTAGGATTGCTTTGTGCTCTTAGGTGAGCAGGTTAGTAGTAACCTCCATGTGACATTTTGGAGAAGGCAAGGATTAGTAAAAGAAGGATTTGGGATGTGGCCACCTTCTATTCAGTGCCATTAGGATGATCAGAGGTAAAGAGAAGATTGTTCTTGAGCTCATCTCTGGGGTGAGAGATTGGGCCATGGTCCCACGTCTCTGAAATTTTTGATGACTGACAGCCTCTGACACCTGCCAAACTCTCAGAATGAGGTACCAGGACTAACTCTAAATAAATAAATAAATGTTGTCCATGACCAACTGGAGCTCTGGCTGCGCATCCCCATGTAGACCCCTTCAGCCCAGACCAGAGAGAAACCTTAGGGGGCTTTTTCTACACTACAGTGTTTTTACTGGGCATTCCAAAGGGAACTGGTTCCTATGCTGGGAAACCAGTTCATGAGCTCTAGCAATTCAACCCAGATAGAAAGGCCACAGGAGGAAACGATCTCAGAAACATCTTTCATGTGAGCAGGGCTAAACCTCTTGGACTCCTCTCACCAGTAGGTTGACAACTTGCTTAGCAACCAACTTCTTTGTGAGTCCTGCTCTTGACCTTGTCAGGGCTCCTCCCTCCTTGTGGAAAGATTGGCACTCCCTCTCAGGGCTGAAGTATGGCACCAACAGTCCTCATGCCAGGTATGATGACTCTGTTGACTGTGGTACTTGCCACCTGTCTTCAGTGACTGAACTGCTGTGGATGGGGTCCATCCCCAGAGGGAGGCATTGTGGCCTCATGCCTAGAGACTGCCCTGTTCATGTTAGAAGTCTGCCTACTTGCTAGTTCTGTGATGTGGGCTGTTCTACATTCCTCTGGGCTTTGGTTTTTCACATCTTTAAAGAGGGAGCAGTAGTGTTCCTGTTTGGGGCTACTTGGTGTTTTTTCACAATGACTAATGTTAACTTCATTAGTTTGATTTTATTTTTTATTAGTGTACTAGTCAGCTCATCATCACTATAACGAAAATACCCAATAAGAACAGCACTTTCAAAGGTTTCAATCCATGTTTAGCCAGCTTCCTTTCTCTGGGCTCAAGGTGAGGCAGAACATCATGGTGGAAAGGATGGCAGAAGAAAGCTGCTCAACTTATGGAAGCAAGAAAGAGCAAAAGAGAGAGAGCATGTGCGAGAGAGAGCACAACTGAGACTGTATGTTCACTCTAGGAGCCAGGAACAAGATATAATCCCAAAGGGCACACCCCCAGTGTCAGTTCCTCCAGCCTTGTCCTGCCTGCCTACAGTTACCACCCAATAATCCATTCAAATTATCAATCCATCAGATGAATTAATCCACTGATGAGGTTACAGCTCTCTCTAATCATTTCACCTCTGAACATTTCTGCTGTACCAAACATGAGCTTTTTGTGTTAATAATTAGTGTTTCACTCAGTCAGCTGGACAGGTGAAACCCAGTGGTCAGATTCCTGTTGTTAGTTTCTTGGCCAGTTCTCCTGCAGTGAGATGTTGGTTCTGTCTTTAGAGCTGTGGTTAAGTCAGTGGGTGAGTGAGTGCACACTGCCACATGACATCACCGATGGTGCTGTCAGTGATCAGTCCGTTTTGGGCTGTCCAGAACGTGCCTGAGAGGAAGCGAGGCCAAAGCATTTTTGCAGCAAAAAGACTTGGTCCTGATATAAATTTCTTTGCTAGAAAGCAACTTTGGGGCCTACTAGGAGGACACCAAGAAGAAGCAGATAAGAGAAGTAAGATTAGATACTACCCACCATTGAGTAGGGCCACTGTGTTGTAGACAGCCTACAAACTACACGGCTGGGTGCAGTAGCACTGAATTTCACACAACCATACAAAGTGTGCATTCCCCTGCTCTTCGTCCAGGCTCTGTCCTCTGTTGCACTGTGTTTGACTCTGTTTAAATAGCACCCCCTCTTAAGTCCTTCACTCTTGGTAGAACTGACTATCCCGCCTCTGCTCTGTCTCCCTACTTTAAGCAGATTTTATCATAGCCCACTTATATGTATTTATGTGTTGTTTTTTCTCCCATTAGAATGCGTTTGTTGGGGGCAGGAACCGTAGTCTCTGTACCTCCCACTGCAATGCTGTCTGTGGTAGGCAGGTCCTCTCAATGGTGTTCACACAAGTGAGGAGCTCTGAGAGCTGTAGCAGGGGACTAGAGTTTGGGATCTCATAAATATCATTGTCATTTGGCCATGGTTTGCATGCCCTGTGTGCTGGGCACTGAGATCATCTCTGTGGATGGGACTTCGCTGCCTGGCATGTCAAAGTTGGACATGAACGTGTTGCTTTACTACATACCTGGATCCCTTTTCAGTTCTGCTTATACATAGTAGAGGCCTCTGCTCAGGGTTCCCAGAGTGCCTAATCCTACAAAGGGTGTTTTTTAAAGGTTTGTGTTTAAAGCTTAATTCTTTCACAGACAGGTATTTTATGAAATATGTACTGTGCATATTTTCTTAAGTACTATCATATCAGAGTTTTAATATATTTGAATTTTTCTGTATCTTTTAATTTAGGAGTTTTTTTTTTTTTTTTTTTCCTGAAAATAGCTTTCTGAAGTTACTAAAAAGGGTTGATCCCTTTCATCTAAGAAAAAGGAATTTATCAGCATCGAGCAGCAGAGGGTGCTGGAGTTCAGGAGATGAAGCAACAAAAGTAGCTCATTGATTTTATTTATTTTTATACGTGGGTATAGGGTAGACACTGTTTCTCCTTTCTGATAGCATACGGCACACATGTAAATAAATGGGTACTATGGTGTTTACAGTTTTTATATCATCCAAAATGAAAGGGGAATGAAAATATTCATGGAGGAGAGTCGAGTGAAAGTCGTAAAAGTAGGGGAGGTGACCTTTCCTGGAGCACTTCTAATCTAGAGCTGTTTTTTTTTTTTTTTTTTTTTTTTTTTTTTTTTTGGTATTGGGATTGAACCCAGAGGTGCTTTACCACTGAGCCACATCCCCAGCCCTTTTATTTTTTTATTTAGAGACAGGGCTTGCTAAGTTGCTGAGGCTAGCTTTGAACTTGTGAGCCTTTTGGGATTACCGACATGTACTGCTGTGCCCGGCTAGAGCTGTTTTTAAAAACTATAAAAAATGAGCAAATATTTAAGGCTGTAGATTAGAGTAAAATATATTTTAAGGTTATAGATCAAACTGATAGGAAGCCCCTTGTGCTTTTCATTTAAGCAGTGTATAAGAAAACATCTGGAAACGAGATACTTTCTGTTGTTGATGGCAGAGAAACATCTAGAATGAATTTTAAAGTTTCCAAGACATGGGGATGAGAATTTTTTTTTTTTTGATGCCAGGTTCTAATAAATTTTTCTGTCCTTTTTACCAGATTTGTTGCATTTCCTATAATTCTCACCAAAAAGGATTTCTGTGGCATAGAATTTTTGGAAACTTGAAACTCCTAAGAGTTTTAGGCTGTAAGATGTGGTTAGAAGAAAAGGAGAAACAAGCCTTTCAGAACACACAAAACCCTATCAGCCTATTTAAGTTGGGCAAAATACCAGCAGAAGTGTTTTTGTCCCCTTCTTTTTTGTACTTCTTTTGAAAGTATTTTATTGAGATACAATTTAATGCATAAAATTCAGTCATATAAAGAATACAATTCACTGGGTTTTTGTATACTCAGAGTTGTTTGTTCATCAGTCTAATCAAATGTTAGGACATTTTCATCATCCTACAGAGAAACCCAGTACCAATTGCCATTCATTCCCCATCTTCCTGCTTCCATAGACAACTATGGACCTACTTTCTATCTCCCTGGACATTCATATAAATGGAAACATAAATTGTGTGATCTTTTTGTGACTTCTTTATCTGACTTCTTTCAGTTAATGTGATTTCATGGTTCAACTATGTTGTAGCATGTATTAGTACTTCATGTCATTATATGCACATATCATATTTTGTTGATTTATTCATCAGTTAACATTTAGCTTGTTTCCATTTGGGGGCTATTGTGGATTATGCTGCTGTGGCATTGGTGTTCAAGTTTCTGAGTGGACATATATTGTCCTTTCTCTTAAGCCTAAACCTACGAGTGAAATTGTCAAGCCATATGGTAACTCTGTTTAACATTTTCATTCACTGTCAAAACCGTTCCCTAAAGTGGCGGTTTTGCCATCTGACATTTCTACTAGCATTATGTAAGGGTTCCTATTTCTCCAAGCTCTCATGAAACTTGCTGTTTTCTCACCTTTGGATTATGGTCATCCTATTGTACATGAAGTGGTAGATCACTATGGATATGATTTACATTCCCCTAAGAACTAATGATGTTGAACATCATTTCATGTGCTTATTAGTGTTTTTATTTATTATTTTTTTGGGTGCTGGGGATCGAACCCAGGGCCTTGTGCTTACAAGGCAAGCACTCTACCAACTGAGCTATCTCCCCAGCCCCCTTATTAGTGTTTTTAATATCCTTTTTGAAGAAATGTTAGTTAAAACCCTTTGCTTGTTTTAAAGTTTGGGTTTTCTCTATTACTCAGTTAGAGGGATTCCTTAAATCTGTGAATACAGGTCCCTTAGTAGATGTGTAATTCTACTAAGGGACCCATTCTGTGGGTTGTCTTTTAACTTTCTTGACCATATTTGTAGCACAAATTTGTTCATTTTTATGACGTCTAGTCTCTGTTTGGTTTTACCCTTGTGGTTTGGTGTCATATCTAAGAAACCATTGCCATGAAATCATCTCCTGGGTTTTCTTCTAGGAGTTTATTATTTTGGCTCTTATTGTTTAAACCTCTGCTCCAGTTTTATTTTTTGTATGAGGCGGGTGTCCCAACATAATTTTATTTTTTGCGTGTAGATATACAGTTGTCCCGGTACCATTTACTCAATAAACTATTCTTTTTCCATTGATTTGTCTTGGCACTTTTGTCAAAAATCAATTGACCATAAATGTAAGGGTTTATTTCTGGATTCTTAATTCTTTTCTGTTGATCTTTATGCCTGTCCTTACACAAGTACCATGTCTTCATTACCCTAACTTTGTGGTAACTTTTTCAACCTTTAAATTTCTTTTCCAGGATTGTTTTAATGATTCTGGGTTCCTTAAATTTCCATTTGAAATTTTTTTAAATTGTCCATTTCAGCAAGGAAACCAGCCTGGGGTTTGGTAGGTATTGCACTGAATCTATAGATAAATTTGAGGAGTATCGCCATCTTAGCAATATTGTCTTCTAATCTATGAATGTGGAATGTCTTTCCACATATTTAAATCTTTAATTTTTTTCAATGTTCTATAATTTTCAGGTACTTGTTAAATTTATTCCCAATTATTTTGTTCTTTTTTAATGCTATTACAAAAGGAATTTTTTCTAAATTGCACATTTGGATAGTTCACTGCTAGTGTATGGAAATAGCTTTGTTTTGTTTTGTTTTTGTATACTGAAATACTACAGCCTTATTTGCAGTTAGTAATTCTAATATATTTTTAGTGAATTCCTTTCAATTTTCTATGCATGGGATGATGCCATCCGCAACTTATTGCTCTCCAATCTGAATGTCTCATATTTTCTTCTCTTGGTTGCTTTCCTTGGCCAAACCTCTAGTGCAGTGTTGAGTAGAAGTCATAGGATTAGATATCTGTGTTTTATTCCTGTAGGGAGGAATTTTCATCCTTTCATCATTAAATTATAAGGTTAGCCATGGGTGTTTTGTAGGTACCCCGTGTCAATTTGAAGAAGTTCTCATTCATTCCTGGTATCTTGAGTGTTTTTATTGTGGAAGAGTGTTGCATGTTATCACATGCCTTTCCTGCATCTAGTAAGATGATCATGTGGGATTTGTACCTTATTCTATTAAGTAGTATTGCATTGATTGATTTTCAAATGTTAAACCTTGTATTTATGGGATTTTTAAAAAAATCTTTATTCAGAAGGGGTATTGTTCTGTAGTTTTCTTGCAGTGTCTTTGATCTCAGCATCAGGGTAACACTACTGGCCTCATCGAATGCATAAGAAAATGTTCTGTTTTTGGAAGAGTTTGTGAAAGGTTAGCATTACTTTAAATGTTTAATGGAATTTACCAGTAGTGCCATCTGGACCTGATCTTTTCTTTGTGGAAGTTTTAAAATTACTGATTCAGTCCTTTGACCCCTTATGGATCCAGGCCTTCTGTTTCTTCTTGAATAATATTTGGTAATTGTGTCTTTTTAGGAATATGTGCTTTTCATCTAAGTTAACTATGTTTGATACACAGTTGCTTATATAATTTCTTTATTTTCCTTTTATTTTTGTAAGGTTGATGATGATAACCCCTCTTTTATTCTTAATTTTAGTAGTTTATCTTTTTTTATTCCTTGGTCAATTTAACTAAAGTTTTGTCAATTTCATTTATTCTGCCTGTTTTTAGAATTGCTTCAACAGTAATTATTTATTTATCTTTTCTTTTAGGATTGATTTCTTTATTCCAGGAGTCTCTGTAGTTGGTGGGTTTTCAATATGCTCCAGTCCCAGACTACTAGAGCAAGAGAGAATGATAGAGCTGGCAGTGAAATATACGAACCACCCGCCTGCCCTCTGGATTCACAATAAGGTAAGCAACCACCTTCTTTATATTTGGAGATCTGGGCATCTCTGCCTCCCCCACATTTGTGCTTGGCTCACTTGATCCACCTGAAAACCCTGGTATTGAGTATAAAGGGTACATGTTCACACATAGTTTCCTAGAAAGGGTAAAGAAAGAGTCTTGTTGGTATGTTAAGTATGACTCAGAAGTACTGGGATTTGGAAATAGTTTGTCTTCACCAAACAATATTTGGTGAAATACTATTATAAATTTAAAACATTTTGCATTTTATCCAAGTTTTTGAAAATTGACCATTTGTTATATAAATGGTAAATCTATAAATTAGACTATTTTACTATAATCATCCAAAATAAAGGAAATTAAATTATCATTTTTTCCAGTATTCAGAGGGGAAATTACCTCTGATTACATAATACTGTGGTGCCTAGAGATGAGAACAACTAAATCCATGGTGCTTTCCATTTCAGCCCCTGGAGAGCTCTTCACACAGCATTCTGAGAGCTAATCCAAATGTAACTGCATACTTATATTTAACACATACATTACCACAGGGCTCAACCAAATCCTATGTAAGCTGCCTGTCATTGCTAGAACTCTGATAACAAAACCTGAACTCAGAACAGATCAGTTGCTTAGTTTTTGACCCTTGTCTCCTTTATTGCCATCCTCTTTATGATTAGAGTGTGCCTCCTATATTTACCAACAACCTCCATCCTCTTCCAGGAATTTTAAAAAATCTCCTTTATCAAAAAGAAATGTATGATACAAATATGGCTTAAAAAATTTAGTACTGTCCCTTTATTTTCATGGAAATCATTGTCAACAAAGGAAAACAAAAAACAAAACGTAAACCTTATTTTCAGCAGAACCTGGAACATACTCCAGTATATTTTTAATTTTGCAAAGAATTGTGTTTATGTAGGAGTCACATGAGACTAAGTAGAAGAAAAAGGCCAATAGTAGTGGATCCTACAGAGCACCAACAAATACATGTGTTGGGGTGAGACATATCTCTTATCTGCCTAAGTTTGGAAACAAGGTTGAATTCAGTGACTGCAGAAGTCCCACCTGGTTGCAGCACAGTTTGTTTAGGAGAGAGGGCACACAAAGAATCACATTGACCGCCATATTTGTAGGAAGTAATATGCCCTTGTAGTGGCTGAAGAAAGCTGCTGTTCTGGTAAAACTAACTAGCTTAGGACACTGTCTTGTCCCATCCCCCAATACAGAACCTTCTTGCAGATAATTGTTCTTCCAGAAGATCATATTTGATCTTAATTTCTTGAAAGAAATCAAGGAAGGCGTGAGTAAATATTCATGAATTAGATTCAACATAATAAGTCACTCTTCCTTACATTGACTTTTAGATTTATTATAACATTAATCAAAATCTTAACAGGAGTTTTTGTAGATACAGACAAATGATTTTAAAATTTATATGGAAAATAAAAGAAAATGGAATAGCAAAATAGTTTTGGAAAAGAAGCATAAGAAGTAGAAATCACATTACTCAAATTTAAGGCTAAAAGTAAAGCAATAGTAATCAAAATATTGGGGTACTAGTGAAAAGATACAGATCAGAATATAGAGTTCAGTAATGTGGCCATTTATTGCAAAGGTACTAAAGAAGTTCAGTGGAAAAAGGATAGCCTTTTAAACAAATAGTGCTAGGATAATTTTACATCTATATGCAAAGCAAAACAAAGAGTTTGACCTAAACCTTATACTTGAAATTTAAAATTAACTCAAAATGTAAACATATTTTGAAAGTTCTAGAACAAACAAAATACTGAGAACTTGAGGGCAGGCAGAGTTCTTAGACATGACACTGAAAGCAAGAGTCAAAAAAAAAAAATAGGACTTAATCAAAATTCAAACTTTACTTGCAAAAGACTTAATTTAAAAATAACCTACATATAGACTGGGAGAAAATTTCGCAAATCAGATACCCAACACAGGACTTGTACCCAGAGTGTTTTATACAAACACTCAAAAACTCAAAAAAAAAAAAAAAAAAAAAAAAAAAAAAAAAAAAAACTCAAAAATCAATAAATTTTTTAAATGGGCAAAGGATTGGATAGACACTTCACTAAAAAGGATATGAAGATGTCAAAGGATATTATGTCCTTCTACATGTCCACTGTGTCTGTTCAGGACTGTCCCCAGGTGCTTGCTTGCCTTGGCATTTCCACTGTAAATGTATCCTGTCACATTTTTATCCTCTTACCTTCTGAGTCTCCTTTGGTATGACCTTAGCTGCCTCGTTCCTTTTCAGAATTATCTGTAGATTTTTCAACCCGTTACTGTCTTTAGGTTCTCTGAGTCTCTAAAACATGCCATTGGGGTGAGACCAACAAGATGTCTACTTGCCCCTTGTCAGATTTCAAGTGAGCACTGCCATCCTAGTTCCTAGTGCTCTGTGAGTGTGTGAGCATACAATACATGCACACGCTGCCCTGCAGTTGTTCTTGGCACCCACATGACCTGACCTGGTGCTGGTCCAGCCCTCTCTGCTAGGTTTCATGCCTCATTGGCATTTCAATGAAGGAACTTATTCTTAGAGGCTGTAGAAAATTTCAAAGTGGCATTGCCTGAGTGCACCTCCTAATTGTGGTGCCTGTTCTCTGCCCAGTGGGAGTTACAAACAGCCTTTATGAAGTCAGATTTTCCTTGGAACCACTTTCAGGTGGCTATTTTCCTCCTGAGGATTTGTCTTATTAAGCTATTAGGGTGGACAATGGAGGCACGTGAGTGTCTGGGTGGCAGCAAGCTGCTCTGTTGAGACATGGGATAAAGTGCCATAAATGTCTTCCTTTATTTTATTGGCTTTGGCTCAAGCTCTTGGCAGGGTAAGGGGTTCTGGATAGCTATTGTGTACTGGGCTTCAGTTGCTGTGGAAAGGCTTTTTATTTCATAAGTACAAAATCTATATGCGAAGTTGATACATTTCTATGTAATTGAAGGTAATGTCCTTTTACTTACATGTTATGCTATGCAGTGTTTTTTAGTCTTGTGTTCTTGCTATCCTGGCAGTTTTTATTGATTGACAAGAGACAAAGGTGGCTTTTGATTCTTTCCAGATGCTAGCAAATTAGAAGATAGATCTATTGAATATTTTTGTCACTAAAAAGACAGGTTTCTTGGGTATTATCCTTCTCTGGGGTATATGTTCTTGCCAGTTCTGGGGTAGAACATACTCTAGTTCCTAAAAACAGTGAACTAACAGCTTTCTTTATTGTCATTGCTAAGCACATCAAAGATGGCCATTGGAAAAAATAATTTCTCTCAGTGTCTTTTACTCTCAGATTCTTATTATAAAGAGAGATGTGTATGGGAAAGCAAGAGAGATGGAAGATGTAGGAAGATGAAATCAATTGTCATAATTTGGCAGAGTTTCTTATTTAGATTCTATTTTCAAGACTTGAAGGAACATTTTAAAGCACTTTGGTAGTCATTGCAACCATTCCTAGATTGTGATTCCTAACCAAATGCTCCCTTGCTGCTAATTTCTTTTGTCAAAATGAAAACCCACTTACTCATATAACAATCTCCTGCATATTTAAAATAGTTAAATTCAGACATTTTTCCCCTCAGAGAAAGGATTTCCATTCATTTAACAGTTGTTTACCAAAAATGACCTATTTTATGAATTCAAATAATTTTCATTTTTTCCCTTATTTTTCTCTAAGTTTAACTAGTCTTTAAGTATAGAGCCTCAAATAAAATTCCTGTCCAAAAGTACTTGCCACTCACCTGCCCTATGAGTTGCCAAGGTATGAATGCCAGAGGTTTGGTCCTCAAAAGATGTGTGTATGTTAATACTTGAGAGAGTTCATTTACTTGATTTACACCAGGAACATGTAATGGGACAAACCTATGCTTTTAATACAGATTTCTTTTTCCTAGATTCTGTTTTTTTAGTGATGAAAGAAGGAAGCAGGCCCACCCACCACCTGTTCTCTGTGACAGCCACAATAATGAAAATACCCTCTTACATAGAGCCTGATACCAGCAGGGAGTTACCCCTACTGTGAGTCATTTGATGCCCACAACAGCCTGAAAGTGGACAGGGCAGGTGCCGCAAAGGCTCAGAAGTTAAAGGACTTACTGAATTTCATTGAGCTATATTAAAATTCATTCCTTTGACTAAGATCAGTATGTTTTTCTCCAGAATGAGGAAGGGATTCTCAATCTTGTCAGATTCATTGCCTCCTTTATAGAACTATTATGAATGAAATTCATAATTGAGACACATAAATTTAAAAAGAAACTATACTACAAAGGAGAAGCAAAGCAAAGTGATCAGAGAATACGTATTTCATTATATAAATGTGTAAGCATATCTGAACTAGATATAGAATGGAGTGGTTCAGTGGTTGTTCCTAAACATAGAATAATCATGAATACCCAGTCTGCAAATGGTGATACAGAAATGGTATATAGGTGACAAAAGAACATGTCACCACCAGAGCATGTGGTTTTCCAGCACAGTGAATGTTTGATAAGGTTCTGAACACAGCCAAATAAAATCTACGCAGTGGTACATTCTGGAAAATTAAGACCAGATAAAACCTATACAAAAAAGTCTGAGCTGGGTATGGTGACGCACGCCTATAATCCCAGTGATTTGGGAGGCTGAGGCAGGAGGATCACAAGTTCAAAGCCAGCCTCAGCAAAAACAAGGTGCTAAGCAAGTCATCGAGACCCTGTCTCTAAATAAAATACAAAATTGGGCTGGGGATGTGGCTCAGTAATCGAGTGCCCCTGAGTTCAATCCCCAGTACCCCCACCCCCCCCAAAAAGTCTTGAGTTTATTTGTAAATAAATTAGAGGCTAGTCTCAAACGTCTCAGACCATTACAAACCAGCTTTCATCTGTGCATGAACTATGGGCCATTCAGAAGTCACTGTCAGGACAGTCCTGTGTGCTGCAGATAATGGTGTGGTGGTCAGCCAACTCCCTGAATAAAATAGCCCTGATTTGTATTGTTTGCTGATTTCTGTGCTGTAACTACTCCAATGACTGCCTTTATACTACCAGGAGATACTGGCTCACAAAATTCCTGCAGATTTAACCATCGGTTTAGTAGGTGTCAGCTCTAGAACTTCACTAATTTTGTGGGACATCTGACATCTCTTTTTCTCCCTAAATGCCAGTTGGGTTCCCTAAATTGTTGTGACAACACACCACAAGTTTTCGAAACACCCCATCAGGAGCAGTTTGCCCCACTGAGAACCAGTGTTAAACTCTGGTGGTATTTCTGGTATAAGTGACCTCACCAAATAATTCCTTTACCTGGGTGGGTCTGTGTGAGACTCACTCCTGGTGTGATTTCTAGCTGCCTGTTTCTGATGCTCTGGGGAGAAGTGAGCAGTGTTGAACAGTATTGCAGTGCTGGTCTATTCCTGCAAAACTGATCTGACTGTACCCTGCCTGGGATTAGGAGGGAGACTCCAGTATACTTGTCAGCTCTGATGAGCCCAGAGCACCCTACATCATGACACTTGTTCCATCCTGCCTCTATTAGCCTTGATCAGAACACAGGAATACCACTTGGATAAAAGGAGACCCATACTCCAGAGCTCTCCTCTGCTGGAGTCCATTACCACTTTTTTCAACTTCATTACCTGAGAAGTTAACAAATGGCAGAATCACTGAAGCAAGTCCCCTTTTTTCAGTACTGGCGTGGGTGTGCAGTTTGAATCACAGAGGTTGGGCAACAAATGGCCTGCATCATGTACAAATGGAAGTAATTCAGAGTCCTAGGACAACTGAGAGCAAGCTATACAAATAGTCCTAAATAGTGATAAAAATGCAGAAGGTGGATTCGGTGGGTTTTATTAAAGTGGAACATTTTGTTTAACACCAGTACTATAAAGGACTAAAAGATCTTTTTCTTTCCTGTCTTAGTGTACACTTGACTCTGAAGTGGCTGTAAGAGTGGGTGGAGATTTCTTCTTTGACCCTCAACCCACAGATGCCCCTAGAAACCTTGTGTTGATCGCAGGAGGAGTTGGAATTAACCCCCTGCTTTCCATCCTGCGGCACTCGGCAGATCTCCACCGCGAGCGGGCAAACAAAGGAAGTGGATATGAGATAGGAACAATAAAACTGTTCTACAGTGCAAAGAATACCAGTGAACTCCTGTTTAAGGTAAGGGGTGGGAGATGTATGTTTCATCATTTGCTGTAAGCAAACTTGTGTGGTGGTGTTAATCATCCACAAACATTTCTTCTCTAGGTTCTGATTTCTCTGCAGGGGTTCAAGCAAAAGGCTTGCAAGGCTTAATAATGCTCAAATGAGAAATAACTGACACGTCTTATCCAGGACAATTAAAACTACTGGTGTTGAGGAGGCTCTTTGTTAAGGGACGGGATGAGGTGGATTTGGGTGGGAAGGAATCTAAGAGATCAGGTGACAGGAAAGTCATGATGACACTGTGAGTCTAGAAAAGTCAAGAGACCCACAAGTGGGCTCGTGTGTCACAGGAGTAGGTAAGACCTAGATTGTTTGGACCCAGCTGGGTAAATGAAACCCCAGCAGTTGCATCTGTTGGAACTAAGTATATTCCATGGAGAAGGCTTAGCAGCTGCAGGAGTGAACAAAAGAACAGAAACAGTTAAAAGACAACTGTGGTCAGTGAAACTGCTGCTTAATTGCCAATGCTTGAGAAAAAGGAAAAAGAAAAACTCCCTGAGAGTTAGTAATATGCTTGTTAGCATATTCAGATTTCAATTAAAGCCAAATAGCCCTCTGTACTCTGAATGCTCTGGCCTGCTAGGCTGCAAACAATATCTCTCTAAGTAGAGCAAGAGCGACAGACGTGTGTAGAATGTGAGTTGTGGTTCGGCATCAATGGTTGGGCCCATCTGTTTTGATTATTTAAAAATTGTAGTGTGACCAAATATATTTGACATTCCAGAAAAATATCTTCGATTTAGTAAATGAATTTCCTGAGAAGATTGCATGCAGTTTGCATGTTACAAAACAGACTACACAAATCAGTGCCGAACTTAAGCCATACATCACGGGTGAGTGCCCTAAAGATATTTTGACTGTCTCCATGCAGTTTTATGGTGGACAGGGCTGTCATTAGTTGGGCATAGATGCTTTATCGTTGGGAGTTGCTGACTGGGAATGTCACTATCGGGAATTGAGAAATGATTCATCAAGGAAAAATAAGGAAATACTTAGTTGGATTTTTGTACATCCAGGTTTCCTATTGTCCATGTTAAAATTTTATTTTTCACATATTTTAGGAAGCTTTTGCATCATCACTATACTGTGCATGAAAAACTTATATTTCATCCTTGCTGAATGGATTCCATTTGCTATTAATGATCATTTAAATTACTTGTGGTTTCCCCTGTTTGGAAGAATTTTGGTAAAAGTTTTATTTACTTTGCTGAAGACAGCTTTACATCTCAACCAAAGGCCAGTATTGGCCCTCTCTGCAGTATACTGTGATTAGCTTCCCCTAGGTTTAAGAATCCTGGAGATGTACTGAGCTTGAGTTACAGCAAGTAAACACTTTGCTGAGTTGTGGTTAATCCATCCTCATTTCAGAATACCAATAATGTCTGGCTTAATTTGGTGTTCATTCTGTTTTTTGGTAGAAGGAAGAATAACAGAAGAAGAGATAAAAGACCATATTTCAAAAGAGACTTTGTTCTATATTTGTGGCCCACCTCCAATGACAGATTTTTTCTCCAAGCAACTGGAAAACAACCATGTTCCCAAAGAACACATTTGCTTTGAGAAGTGGTGGTAGGGAGCCGGCAAAGGCGGAAAAAAGAAAGAAGTGAGATCCATTCCAGAGAGTAAGAGATGTTACTTTATATCTTCTGTGGCAAGGTGGATTTACCTCTACTTGAGTTGTCATAATTTTTAAGGCTTCGAACTAAATGACAAGCTGGAGAATAAAAGAAAAACTGGCTGACAGAAACTTCTTACAAAGACTTCATTGATCAAACTATTTTTTACTATATTGATTTTCTTTTATCAATAATTATTTATCTCAATACAGATGTTTCATTACCCTTATAAGAAAAATTGTACTTAGGTTTAATCATGAAATTGTGGGGTTTTGTGTGAACTGTAGACTATCTTTAAATTATTTGACAGCAATCCATATGTCTTATATTCAATGAACTTAGAATTTTAAATACATTCTTAATAATTTACTTTGAAAATTATTTTAATGCCTGAGTTAACTTTTACCATGGCCTGAAGCCTTATTTGAACATCAGAGCTGAGTTTGGAAATGGAAAATTAAGAAAACTGCTTTAGGGAGTTGAATATCTAGCATATTTGCTGACATCCTACATATCATGACCAGTTGTTAATTTTTTCCCTAGTGAAGCTCTTGATGTCTTAGCTCTCTTACTGCTTTAGGTGGCTTGTTTGGGACAAAGGTGTTGACTGCTGTGTTCCATGTTGAATCTGCCTTCCCAGACTGTCTGGCTGTGGGAGTGTGCATAGGATTGGTTAGGGAGATAGA
The DNA here is from genome assembly GCF_902686445.1 of Sciurus carolinensis. Lineage (NCBI taxonomy): Eukaryota > Metazoa > Chordata > Mammalia > Rodentia > Sciuridae > Sciurus > Sciurus carolinensis. The sequence continues at coordinate 50,523,968 of NC_062229.1, read as the reverse complement.
GCCACTTAAAAATTCTGCTCCTCTGCTATTTATTTCCTTGTTTTTTCAGGGTTGTACCTGGCACCAGCCAGTACAGAACACATAACTGGCTAGATAACTGAGAGAAAGCAATAATGTTTTAATACCTTAATGGGGCAATTCCCAGAGTAGATGGAAAGAGTGGTATAGATTCATCCCAAGGCTGCTGTGTTGGAACTGCTAAAAAGCAGATTGTAATTCTTGCCTTTTTTTATTTTTAAGATTTTTTAAAATCCAAAAGAAGTTCATGGGCTGCCTGAGGGCTGGCCATTCTTTTTGTGACAAGAGGTCTTAGACCCAAGGCTGTCAACTTGGAGGACAGTACAGGGTGAAGGGAGCCTAGCAAGGAGACTCAGAAAGTGCTAGAGACTCGGAAAGCCCAGTTGAGATTCTGTTCTTGAGCTGATGAGAGAAGACAAGTTGCCCTTTCTTTGTTGTTGCAGCCTCCCAGGGACTGCAGGGCTTGAACACATAATTGGTGACCCCTGAAGGGGGCTGGCATCACCACTGTAGGCTCTGTACTGTTTTGAGTTTCATCAGGTTTCAAGCAGAGATTATTTGTCAATTACATTTAGGTACCACCTAGTGACTGGGGTATGTCCTGAGAAATGTGGTGTTAGGTGATTTCATTATTATATGGCCATCAGGATGATGCTTCACAAACTCAGATGGCTATGATATCAATTGTTATATGGTGAAAGTGCAGGGTGACTCATTGTTGACCAAAATGTCATTATGTGGCTCATGACTATTTGATTCAGATTTGAATTCAGTGGGAAGAATAGAGGGGCTTTTAGCCTGATGGGCATTCTGGGAAATGATCACCTGAGTTTCAGAGGTGAGGGGAATGTCAGAAGCTCTGAGCTGCCACAGGGAGCCCTGACTTACCAGTTGGATCCAAAGTGTCCTGGTTGAAGGCTAGGGTTGAGAGCTGAGTACTCAAGAGGCACAGGAGCACAGCATGATGACATTCAGGTGTGTGGGGTCTTCTTCAGGGGCTCTTCTGCCAACTGGTGAAGGTAGCTGGCAGGGGAGAGACCTGAAGGCACAGAGAAAGAACCCAGCCCAGGCCTCTGCGTCAGGAGTGGAGGTACAGGCTGAGCATCCTCTCTACAGCAGGGAATAGGAGCATAGCGGGAGTTTGCTCCCTGCCTCTGTCCAGCCAGCACCATGCTGTGTGCCTGCTGTTGTCCGAGAGCAAGGGCCAGCTGTCCTGGAGATCCCAGCTCTGCCTGCCACCCTGCTGCGGACTCACTGTCACCATCTGTGAACTGCTGAGATGGGCCAGGTCTTGACCTTTGTTTGCCTGCAGTGTTGTTCCTTTCAGCTCTGTCGTTCCCATGCTCAGTGCTGAATATTGTTTTCTGCTCTGCTGGCCAAGAATGTCCTATTGTCCTTACCTGCCAGACCAGTCCACTTGTCTTTGGTACTCCAAGTGAGCAGACCATAGCTAGGGTGGCTTGGAATTTATAGGGTGGTTACTGAAGAGAATAGACTAGAGCAAGCCCCTGGGCCAGGCTGCCCAGGTTCAAATCTCAACTATACTACCTGCTATGTAGAGGACCTTGAGCAACTCACTGAACTGCATTGTGCCTCACTTAAAATTACCAACTTGCAGCTACAGGTGAACAGGCAACATAACTACTACCTCCCTCAGGACTGTTACAGGGATTAAATATGATCACATGTAAAGTGCCATGCGAACACACTGCATGGGTATTTTTCATTATTAATTTGCTGTTCCTTGTCCTATTCAGAAAGGATTTCAAGAGGCCTGATGACTTAGTATAGTAATTTGTAATTATCATATGGGTAGGGATCTGTCATTTAGCACTATACGTAGCACATAGTAGGTACTTTATAAATATTTGTTATGTAACGGTCTGCACAAAGACGAGCTGAATTAAAGGACTCATTAAGGATCCTTTGGCCCTGTGAGTTTGTGAAAATGTTTCTCATGACAAGAAATAGGTTAGTATGAGTCTTGCTCAAATTTTAAATGTTGGTATGGTCACCAGTGTGCATTAGAAAAATGAAACAAGTACTTGGCCTTCCCTAAATAGTTTACCCTCACAGGGGCTTTCTACAAGGCAGGGTGAACATCATCACCAATAGGATGTCTTCAGTTGGTCGCAGAGCCTGGAGATGTTCACTGGGAGCCTGATTCTGTTCAATAGCCTCTACTAAAAAAAAAAAAGAAAAATTCCAAGCATATACCATAATAGAGGAGATAGTAGAGTGAATTCCCATGCATCCATCCTCCAACTTTGGTGACATAAATTCTTCAATGTGTATTTCTAATAGATACAGCACCTCAACATGACCATAATGGAATCATCATACTCAACACAGGTCACAGTGATTCTCTTCTATGATCCTCTGTGTTGCATACCCTCTGCCCCTTACTGGCCTCGTGGCCTCAAAAGTCCATGGTTTGGATGTGAGGTGTCCCCCAAAAACTCATATGCAGGAAGGTGTTCAGAGGAGAAATGATTAGGTTGTAAGAGTCTTAACCCAATCAGTGGATTAATCCCTGATGGGATTAATGGAAGTGGTAGGGTGTGGCTATGGGGTATATATTTTGTGTCTGGAGAGTATAGTCTCTCTGCTTCCTGATCACCATGATGTGAGCTGCTTCCCTCTGCCACCCTCTCCTGCCATGGTGTTCAGCCTCGCCTCGAGCTCTGTGGAATGGAACCGGCCTTCTATGGACTAAGACTAAGACCTCTGAAACTGTGAGCCCTCAGATAAACTTTTCCTCTGTAGTTATCCTGGTCAGGTCATTTAGTCACAATAGCCAAAAAGCTGACCAAAATAGTTCCTATGGCAGGAAAGATGAGTTCTGACCCTTAACTTGGCAACTGGAAACCCTTGGTGATCTTGATAATGTGGATGGTAGAAGTAAAAACCTGGGAGTGGATTTAGGAAGAGTTGGGAGAAGAGAAATTATAATGAGTGAGCATGAATAATAGTTTTGAGGGATTTTATTGTAAAGGAAGTAAGAAGATGGAACCGTAGCTGGAAAGGAAAGTGGAGTCAAGAAAATACCATTTATTTTACTTGTTTTTATTTTTAAGAACTTTCTTATTGGTGCATAATAATTATACAGAATAGTGGGATTCATTGTGGCATATTCATACATGCACATGACATAATGTGAACCGTTTCATTACCTCCCCTTGTATTCCACTCCTCCCTCTCCTTCCTCTATCCTGTTGTTCTGTCTAGACATTTTCATGTGATTCCTTTTTTTTTCTCTAGAGCTCCCACATATGAGAGAAAACACCCAACCCCTGACTTTGAGTCTGGTTTATTTTGCTTAATGTAATGCTTTGCATTTCCATCCATTTTCTTGCAAATGACATAATTTTTTCTTCATGGCTGAATGAAACTCCATCGAATATATATACACCCCACATTTTCTTTATCCATTCAATAGACAGACCTAGGCTGGTTCCATAACTTGGCTGTTGTGAACTGTGCTGCCATAAGCATGGGCATTTATCTCTACAGTATGCTGACTTTAATTCCTCAGGGTAAATAGCAAGGAGTAGTATGGCTGGATCATTTGGTAGCTTTAGTCTTGAGGAACCTCCATACTGATTTCCATAGTGGTTGTACTAATTTAAAGTCCCATCAACAGTGTATAAGGGTTCCATTTCATGACATCCTTGCTGACAGTTATTTGTATTCTTAATTATTGCCATTGTCACTGGAGTGAGACAACATCTGCATAGTTTTCATACGCATTTCCCTGTCTGCTGAGGTTGTTGAACACTTTCATATAATTGTTGTCTGTCCTTTTGAGAATTGTGTGTTTAGTTCATTTACCAATTTATTGATTGGGTTTGATTTTTTTTTTTCAGTTTTTTATATATTCTGGATATTAGTCCTCTGTCAGAAGAGTAGCTGATAGATTTTTTCCCATTCTGTAGGCTCTCTGTCCACGCTATTAACCCAGTGAGTCCCAAATTTTCAATTGCAAATATTTCAACAGAATTGACACAGGTGCATTAAAATAGAATGAAATCATAATCTAGAGTTTATTCTTTATTGTCATTAAGAACAATAGTGCAGATTGTCCTATAAATAGGACACTGGTACAGTATAGTATATGTGTAAATGTATAGGATAGCTTATATACACATGTGTATATCACACACGTATGTAAGCCATCCTGTAAATGGGACATTGGGCAAATATAAACATGCGATATAAAAAGTGATTTTTAATGATGTGTTCAACAATGTGGTGGAAAGGAGCAAAGCACTTCAAAGGGTTGCAGTACATTTTTGTAATATGTTGTTGGTTTCGCACAACGTGGCTTATTTTGACGTTGTTCTTGCCACTTGAGAATAATGCTTCTCATGTCAAATCGACATCTGGGACAATAGGTCTGGGAGTATGACCTTTCCTGATGGTTTCTCCGTACATTGCTTTAGGTACACTAAGCACATGTCTCTTTTTGAGATCTCTCTTGTCTTTGTTCATACATCTTGAATAATCCTTACATTTATGATGACTATATCAATTATTTGTGCAAAGACCAATACCATTTTTACCTCTAATAGACAATTATTTGACTACACAAAGACCATTATAATTTTTTACCTCTAATAGAAGTGGACTATTTGGAAACCAGTTGTGTTTGTCCACATCACCATTGAAAAAGTTAGACACCCACTACCTTTGGTTGAGGTATATCGATTTTACTTTTTTTTTGCATTTTTGAACTTTGCCAAGTGGTTCCACCGTATTATAGGTTGTTCCAACAATGACACGTTTGTTATCAAATCATTTTGCAATGAGAATTTCATTATTTGTATTGAATTTGTAGCATTTGTATTGAAATTGTAGCTTGCATTTTCATCAGTGTTGTTGGTTTCAGAGGACCCTTGTTTAATCTGGTTTTTTTCCCTCATGGTGCCCTTAGCTTGGCATTCAGTGTTTTGAAGGTGTACCAAGTCATAACTAGTGAATAGGTTGTCAAATGTGAGTGTGATTGTGGATTCTCTACCTTTTCAAACAGGTAAAATGACCTTACTCTCAAGCAAAAGATTATTGTTGGATCCTTCTTGAACACTTTTTTCCCTCATACAAGTTAAAGTCAGAGCAATATCCCTGTATTCTGCACAGGGCCCCAAATTGTAGCTGAATCGCATGGGCTTACCTCTTATAAATTGTTTCAGTGAGTTTTGTCCATAACATGATGATCATTTCACCCACTGTCAAATATTCTTCAGAGATGCCAAAAATTTACCAGAGATTTTATTTTTCTGAAGCATTCAGAATAAATGTTTTCTCTAATATATTCTTCAGAGTGTGAAAACACTAGTCACAACTTGTCAGCAAATAACCACAAAGAGCAACATGTTAGTGTTTGTCAGGTAGTAACACATGCAGTACAGTACACACTATCATGAAGTATACGTTGTCCCAGTGTCCTGCTTATACGACAGGTAACTTTGATCATTTGAAATACAGTAAATTCCTTGAAATAAAATGAGAATCTAGTTCTAGAAAATGCTTTCATGAGTGCATTTCTTCAGTTATGCATGTACTGTTTTGTTCAATTGAACATTTAGTAAAAGTAACTTTTGAAGTAAAGTTTGTCGTTTTCACAATGAATTTTAAAATATTTCAGCTGGGCTGGATGGCACATGCCTGTAATCCCAGCGTCTGGGGAGGCTGAGGCAGCAGGATTGCAAGTTCAAAGCCAGGTTCAGCAATTTGGTGAGACACAAAGCAACTTAGATGACCCTGTCTCTAAATAAAATGTAAAAAAGGACTGGGGATGCGGTTCACTTTTTAAGCACTCTACCTTCAATCCCCTGTACCACCGCCCCCACCAAAAATTCAAATACTCTGTTACTTTTCCCAAAAGAATGGAACTCTAGAAACAGTATTTGTTTCAAAGTTACTACAGGTAGTAAATTTTCTGTTTTTTTTGAAATAATTGTCCAGTATTTGGGATGATGGGACAAAATTTAATAGTTTCCTTTGCTGTGTGAAGGTTTTTAATTTGAAGCCATTCCATTTATTGATTCTTGGGTTTATTTCCTGAGCTTTATGAGTCTTACTGAAGAAGTCATTGTTTGTTCCTGTAAAATTGTTAGTGAAAAAAAAAAAAGCAAGGTGGGAAAAAAAAAAAAAAAAAACTTAGTGTTTCACCTTTTTTCTTCTAGCACTTGTAGAGTTTCTGATCAAATGCCCAAAACTTTGATCCATTTTGAGTTGACTTTTATGTAGGGTGAGAAATGGGATTTAATTTCATTCTTCTACATATGGATATCCAGTTTTCCAAGTGCCATTTGTTAAAAAGGCTGTAGGCTCTTTTCTCCCAACTAATGTTTCTGGTGCCTTTGCATCTGGGTTTGTCTCTGTCTTCTGTTCCTTTGGATTACTGTTTTTATACCAGTACCATGCTGTTTACTTTTTTACTGAAGCTCTGAGCTGCAATTCAAAATCATGTACTGTGATACCTCCTGCATTTCTCTTTTCAATCAGAATTGCTTTGGCTATTTTGGGTCTTTGTTCTTCCATATTAATTTTAGGACTTTTTTTTCTAATTCAGTGGAGGGTATCATTAGTATTTTGATTGGGATTACACTGAATCTGTAGATTACTTTTGGTAATATGGTCATTTTAACAATATTAATTCTACCTGCCCATACATATGGGAGGTCTTTCCATTTTCTAATGTCTATTTCTTTTTTCAGTGTTCTGTAATTATCTTTGTAGAAGTCTTTGACCTCTTTAGGTAGATTATCCTATGTTTCTGTTTTTGATTTTAGAGCCTTTGTGAATAGACTTGTTTTTCAGATTTCTTTCTAAGCAGGTTCATTATTTGTTTATAGAAAAACTACTGATTTTTGTATGTTGATTTTTGTTTTTTAATTCTCCTACTTGCTGAATTTATCTAGAAATTTTCTGGTGGAGCCTTTAGGATCTTCTAAGTATAGGATCATACCATGAATAGGGATAATTTTACTTTTTCTATTTCCCCCTCTTACCCAATCCCTCTGGATAAAATTGCAAATACTATATTGAGTAGTGAGAGCAGACATCCTTAACTTGTTCCTGATTATAGGGAAACATTTTCAGTTTTTTCCCATTCCACATGATTTCAGCTTTGGGTTTGTCATATATACTTTTGTTAGACTTCTGTATCTTGTTTTTTCAGGGATTCGTCATGAAGGGGTGTTGCATTTTGTTGAAGGCTTTTTCTACATCTGTTGAGAGGATCATGTAGTTTTTGTCCTTTATTCTGTTTTTGTGGCATATTTATAGATATAAAAATGTCAAACCATCCTTTGCATCCCTGGATGAAGCCATGTTGGTCATAATGTATGATCTTTTTGATGTGTTCTGAATTCAGTTAGCAAGTATTTCTTTAAGGAGTTTTGTACCTGTATATATCCATGGATATTGGATATATAAATTTTATTTTATTTTCTTGATGTGTCTTTATCTTTTAGTATCAGTGTGTTGTTGGTTCTGTAGAATGGGTTTAAAAGTGTTCCTCCCTCCCTGTTTCTCAAAATAATTTGAAGAGTATTGGTGTTGGTTCTTCTTTAAAGATGTGGCAAAATGTAACTGTGAATCTGTCTAGTTCAGGGCTTTTTGCTGGGAGCTTTTTTATTACAACTTTTATCTCATTGCTTGAAACTGGTCTGTTTAGATTTTCTATAGGCTCTGGTTCCAACTTTGTAGGTCATGTGTGTCTGGAAATGTATTAGTTTCTTCTAGATTTTCCAATTGATTGGAATATGGATTTTAAAAATAGTTCCTAATGATCTTCTGGAATTTCAGTGGTGTTTGTTGTAATATCCCCTATATTATCTCTGATTTTATTAAGTTTTTTTTTTTTTTTTTTTTTTTTTTTTTTTTTTTTTTGCGGTACTGGGGATCGAACTCAGGGCCTTGTGCTTGTGAGGCAAGCACTCTACCAGTTGAGCTATCTCCCCAGCCCTTATTAAGTCTTTTTTAAGGGGCTTATCAATCTCATCTTTTCAAAGCTAACTTTTTATTGATAACTTTAATACTTCTTAAAAAAATCTGTTTTATTAATTTCAGCTCTCATTTTGTTACTTCTTTCCTTCTGTTGGTTCTGGCATTGGTTCTTGTTTAAGACCTTGATGTATCATTATGTAATGTACTTGAGATCATTCTGATTTTTTTTTTATGCAGGTATGCATAGCTATAAATTCTTCTCTTAGAACTACCTTTACTCTATTCCACAGGTTGTATTTCTGTTCTTGTTTGATTCTAAGAATCTCCATGTGTTTGTGTAGTTTCTGTAGGGTTTTTTGTGGGAGGGAGGTTGGGTTTTTTGTTTTGTTCTATTTTTTGCTGTTGATTTGTAATTGTATTCCATTATGATCAGATAAGATGCAAGGAATTATTTCACCCTTTATCTCTAAGACTAGCTTTGTGGCCTAAAAGATGATCCATTTTGAAGACAGTTCCATGGGCAGCTGTTGTTGAATGAAATATTCTGTAGAAGTTTGCTAAGTCCATCCATTTGATATGCAGTAAGTTTTCACTTTGTAGTATCTTTGTTGTTTTATGTCTGGATGACCTGTTAAGAGAGGTGTATTGAAATCACCCATTGTTATCATATTGAGGACTAGCTGAGCCTTTTTGTTGAGTAGTTTGTTTTATGAAATTAGGTGTGCCAACATTCAGGGCATAAATATTTACAATATTCTTCTTGTTGGATTATTCCCTTTACCAATATGCACTGACCTTCTTTATCTCTTCTAATTTTGGCTTAAAATCTGTTTTGAGACTAGCTGTTCCTTCTTGTTTTTGGATTCCATTTGCATGGATTACTTTCCATCTGTGAATGTCTTTGCCAGTGAGATATATTTCCCTCAGGCAATATATAGTTGGGTCTTATTCTGTCTTTTTTAATTGGAGAATTAAAGAGCATGTACATCAGTGTTGTTATAGCAAGAAATATATTACTTCATGACATTTTATTTCTAATGTTTGATTTGATCCTAATTCTCATTTGCTTATCTATTCTTCTAATGAGATTCATTCTTTCCTTACCTCTCGTTGTTTTTATCTTCTGTGTGTGGGATTCCTTTAAGATCTTTTTCAATACTAGTTTAGTGGTCATGAATTCCTTTAGTTTATGTATATCTTGAAAAGTTTTTATTTCTTCTTTAATTATGTAAGATTTCCTGAATATAGCAAACTAAGTTGGTAAATATTTTCCTGCAAGGCTTGAAATACATCCTCCTGGCCTTTAGGGTTTCTATTGTTATTCTAATTGGTTTATCTCTGTAAGTGACCTGTCATTTCTTTCACAGCTTTTAAAATTCTTTGTGGATTTTTGGTATTTTAAGTGTAATGTGACATGGGGAGTTTCTTTTCTGCTTTTGTCTATTTGGGGTTCTACATGGCTCCAGTATCTGAATTTCCATCTCATTCCCAAGGTTGGGAAAATCTTCTGCTGTTATCTCACTGAATAGTTATCAGTATCACTAGCCTGTCTATCTTTCCTTCAATACGAGTGATCCTTAAGTTGGATTTCTTGATGTTTCAGAGTTCTTGAGTATTCTGATTATAGGATTTTTGTTTTGTTTTTATTGCCTAGTGTTCAGATACCTTGACTTGAAGGCCTGAAATTCTTAGACTTACTGATATCTTATTAAACTTTCAATTGAGTTTTATTTGAATGAGTTTATTTCCAGAATTTGGTTCTTTCTCTCTCCATTGTGATACTCTTGTATAACCTACATTTTCTCCCTTAGTTTATTCCTTAGGTCATCTTTTAGTTCATTCATCATTTTAACAGTCAACATTTTGAATTCTTTATTGGGCATTTTTTCTACTTTGTCTATGAGATCAGTTACAAGTGTTATGAATTCTTGGGGACATCTTGTTTTCTCCTGTTTCCTATATTTCTGTGTTATTTGTACATCTCCTGGAATGGATCTATTCCAGTGTAATATGAGGAATTTTTAGTGAGCTGCTTTCTCTTTACCATGTGCCTCAGGCTGTCAAAACTCCCACTCAGTGTGATCATGGTGCTGTGTTCGATCCCTAGAACCATTCTGAGATAATGATCACTACTGTGACCACCAAAAGCAAAGCTATATGCCAGTAAATCTTGAACATATTGAAAATGTTTTTCACGACTCCATTAATCTAAAAGTGGAAAAGGAATAATGCTCGAATATAGAGTGAGATACTGTGTATTAAAGTTACTATTAAACTATATAGGGCATGAAAAGGGGTGGGGAGAAAAAAATGAAGGGGGCAGAGATGCAAGAAAAGGGAGGAGAGTATAAAAATGAGCAGGGAGAAAAAAAGACTAAATCCAATTAACATTTAAAACATTAAAAAATAAAGTTGGATAAAGGAATGAAATACCAAATCATGGAGGTAACCTGTCACATCAACACTGAAGATAATATCAGTGAAATTTTTTTAAAAACTGACTGTTAGAGGGTCTTTAAATTATTCCTTGCTCAACTATTTGAAAAAATGCAGAGGTTTCTTATTGGACCATTGGGACTTGAATCTCATCAGGTTTTGGGGTGGGAATGTTAGTAAATGGTCACACCTCAGCTTGTCCTCTTGAGTTTCTCTAGGTGTAGAGGGAATATCCACATCAGTCATTTTTACTGTATTGGGAAGCTATATATTAAGTTTTTCCCTGTCTAGTTGAGGTTTTTGCTTCAAAAACTGTACAGAATTTTGTCATCTAGTCTGTCCCTACAGACCTTATTCCACTTGCCTCTGACATGAATCTGGTAGTCTCCCTCCATTTTTTGGTATGTCCAGATACCTATTAGCTCTTGGGTCAGAGAAAACATCCTGCCTGTGGCCTAGCAGCCAGTTCTCTACCTGATTGGGACTGCGATCTTGTGTACCTACCTGTATAAATGCTTTGTGCACCCAGCATTGTCAAAACAGGTGTGAGTTCACCTGTATAGTTTAGGGGGTGTGGATCATGGCAGCCCATAGCAGAGGCATGGGGCAGTGACCCTTGGCTGGGGTATGTTTGGTTGCTGGCTTCTGAGGCACATGTATTGCTGATGGGCTCCATGTAGCTTTGGTGGGTCACTGCTGGGACCCAGTAGTGGCCAGCATCTGGGGCACACACATCTGTGGGCTGCTTTTGGGGTAAGTGTGGCACTGTTGGGGTGTGGGCAGATTCTGCCAACTGTTGGAGTGCTTGTGGTTGCACCTGCAGTGTCAGCAGCCTGGTGCTGTGGTGTAGTTGGTGGTGGCTGGTATCTGGGGCATGAATGTCTGCAGATGGCTTCTGCTGACTGCGGGGGTGGCTCACTACTAAAGCCAGCAACAGGGACTTGTACAACTGTGGCCAGTAGCTAGGGCACTTGCCACTCCCCAGGTGCCACACTAAGAGTGACTTGCTTTCTGTTCTGCACCCTGTTCCTCTTTGCAACATTACAGGAAGGGAGGTTTGGCAACCTACATTTAGCAGGGTTCCTCCTGCCCAGATTACTCAGCTTGTTTCAGAGGCCTGCCTTATGATAGTATTTGCTCTAGGTGATAATTTTGCTCTAGTTGATAGATTAACTCCTTCCAGCATGGCAGGCTTAGGAATGGTCTCTACAAAATGGCTGCTTGCCACAGATTTGCACCAGCAATGTGAGATAAGCTGTGCACTTCTCACCAAGTGGCTTTGCAGCTCCTGTCTCTGCTTAACAGTCTTTCTTTTCTATGGTCATTGTTTCTCAAGTATACTTGTTGTCTCATCCACAGCCCAGTTGTGCCAAGATAGTGGGGTAAGTTGGAGAAGGGCCAAAGAAAGTCCCCAGAGACAGTGTGTGAGATGGTTTACCGGGGAAGGCTTACAGGAAATCAGTGACTGCCCCAAGAAGAGATCAGTGGCAACAGACCAAACAGATAGCACCTCCATCCCTCCAGGTGCTTCACCAAGCTGCTATTCTCCACCCCATGATGTTTTTGTCCAGTGGTGGCTGGCTAGGTGAGTAACACGTGCCCTCTGCAGTGCCCTCAGTTTCATGCCCGTCCTCTCTCGGGGGTGTTATATGTTAGGCTGCAGAAATAGTGACATCTTCAGCATTAGCTTGCTTATATGACCATCCCAAGAAGCAACTATCATGCAGGAGCGTAGCTTTCCACGAATAACACTAACTTGCCCTAGTTTCCAGTGTGCATGAGAAAGCTTGTGTCCTTCATAGTATATAGTAGGCCTTTCTTGGCCCAGCCATGCTTTCATTGTTCCCTCAACTTGGATAGGTTTTTGGGAACAGAAACCTAGCACTCAGGAACATGCTGCCCTGTTGCCCGGGGGATTTATGGACAATACTACTTGTCAGCTTTGCCTTTCCCTTTTCTTCTTTGTTACCCCTACCCCGCAGCCCACCCTGGTGAGGGTTAATGAATTCTTTTCTATTTTGTTTTAGTAATCAAAATTTGAGTCCAAGTGACTGCCCAGTATTGTGTCTTAGCACATTCCCTGTTACCCACCTCTCTGATCAGTGTTCTCACTGCTTAAATTCCAAGTTGTGGAAGGGTTGAGATTTGCTGCCTAGTTCTACTCTTCCATCTTGCCAAACCCCTATTTGTTGTTTTTTAAACTTTTTATTTTGAAGTAGTTTTATATTTAAAGAAGAGTTGCAAGATTCACAAATACCCTTCCCCCAGCTTCTCCAAATGTTAACATATTTATCAAAACAAATTAACAGCATAGTTAAATTGGTACAGTATTAACTTAGCCACAGATTTAAGATAAGAGAAATAGACCAATTGTTTAAAAACTGAGTCATTCAGTGGGAATCCAGTTTGGGAGATAAGTTTTTCTAGAGATGAAGAATTGATTAACTGTCATTTATTGATCATCTATATGCTGGCATTGAGGAAAGTATAAGACAAAAGTTATCTTGAAAAGTGAAATACCTTGATAAACTATTTTTAATGAGGCTAAAGAATGATATAAAGTATCTTCTGTGAAGTATATTACTGAAAACATTTCAAAAAGATTAAAAACAGATGATCTGGAGAAAATGTGTTTTTGGTACCTGTCAATGGTTAGAAGAGAAGCTGTGGACATTGGATGACTGAATAGTTGGAGTGATGGCATCATTAGGGGTAGAGGGTAGGAGGGGGCCGTGGGAAAAGGCTGCACCCAAGCTTTGCAGACAGTGCTTAGGAGGGTACTAGGGTTAGGGCTAGTTATACATGTGTGCTTGCAGGTACAAATACTTGCCTGTGAACAGTTGACTGCTAAACGATCCAAGTCTCTGAGAACTTTTTTCTTTCTGAATGGAAAATAGCAATTTCCTTCATTCCTGGTATTACAGATGATCATATGCTGATACTTTAACCTGAGAGCTGTTATTGCATTTTTACTTTAAATCAAACTGAAGTATATTTTTCTCATCTCAGAAAATAGATGTCTTTAATATTACTCTTCCCTAATATGCACGTAATCTGTCAGTGTGGTGATGACATATAAAGATATCTACTAACCCATTATCAAATCAAGGCATCATTTAAAAATGTTCTGTGTCTAGGAATCCAGACTTTCCCAGTTGCTGATTGGCCATCTTTATCCAGTCTGTTCAGATTTCTTAAAATGCTGCAGGAGCCTATTGGCCTGACCTAGTCCTTTTTCTCATCCATATGTTCCATTTTGGTATACTCGAGCATAAGATTTTTTTTACTTTTTTTTTTTTCTTCTTAAATTACCTGATAAATATGACCATAAATTAAATGATATGAAAGTAGGAACTCTAAAACGATGAAGCCCCTTCTCCCTCATCTCATTCCCATCTCATTCCTTCCTGGAAGAAACCTTTATATAAAGAGTTTGGTAGGCATCCATTTAGACATTTTACAGTAGATTGTCCTTGTATAATACCTAGCTGTATGTGCTTCTGTGTATCACCCTTTTAACACACTCCACATTATGGGTATATACCATAATGTACTTAACCGTACCTCTGTGGCAGACATATAGATGTTTTGCAGTTTGAGATTAGTACAAACAGTATTGCAGCAAATTTGTTCATATAAATTTTCTACATGTATTCCTATAAAATTACTGAAGTGTCATTGCTGGTAATGACTAGAGTTGATTGCCAAATTACCCTATAAAATGCTTAATTTATATTCTCGTAAGTTATGAAAATGTCCATTTCAAGCCAATAGTAGATACCCAATAGATATGAAATAGATATTTCAGTCTTCAGATATTTTTTCCCTAACCTGTTGAATGAAAAATGAGCTTTTTAGATTAACTTTTTAAATTAGATTTTGGATTTTTTTCCATTGCATTTTTTACCTAATGTTTTCTTTTTGGCCATTTGTTTTTTTGAGAATGGTGTGTTCTTTTATGTCCATTTTAATCTTACTGCTTCGAATTTCCTTATTAAAACAGCTCTAATTCTTTGTTTATATATATATATATATATATATATAAAAATTAGATATTTTTGTCTGATCTGTTACTAGTCCCTTGTAACTAATACCAAAAATTTAAATTGATAGTCTTTGCCCTTGGATTTTTTTGATATTTTCTTTAGATAATTTATAGATCTTTAATCCACTGGGGATTAATTTTTGTGCTCGAAAGGAATAGGGATCTGACTTTTTCCGTTGACTCTCCAATTTCCCAGCACCATTTACCAAATATTCTGTACTTTCCCCAGTGATTTCAAATGCTTCCCTTATCACATACTAAATTCCCCCCAATAGATTTTCCCTCTAGACTTTCCACTGTTTCATAGACCTTACTTTGCTTTGATATTATATTTAGTTTCTTAATATCTACTTTTATGAGTATATATTACATGTTTTAATGGGATTCACTTTGATTTTCATACATGCATACAGCATGCATTGGATTTCCTTTTACCCTTAGCCCCCTGTTTTCCCTTACTCCCCACTCTCTGGCACCCTTCCCAGTTCCTAGTAATCAGTAGTCTACTTACAGGTTGGGTTTTTTAGTTTCATGTATGAGAGAACAGTTGTCTGATCTCATATCTGGTGTGGCTTGCATAACATGATATCCTCCACTTCCATTCTTTCTGGCTGAATAATGCTCCATTGCATATATATCCCATGTTTTCTTTATCAATTCCTCTGTTGACGGACACCTAAGCTGATTCTGTATCTTAGCAGTTGTAAACATAGTGGTGCAGTAAGCATGGACATGCAGGTATCCGTGTGCTGACTTCATTTTCTTTGGATATATACCCAGGAGTAGTATAGCTGCTATAGTTTGGGTTTTTGAGGAACCTTCATACTATTTTTCATAGTTGCTGTACTAATTTATATTTCTACCAATAGTGGCTAAGAGTTCCTTTTTTCCACATCCTGGCCAGCATTTTTTTTTTTTTTTTTAATAATAGCCATTCTTACTGATGTGATAATGGGATCCCATTATAATTTTGATTTGTATGTCCCTGATGTTTAATAACATTGAGCATTCTCCATATATTTATTGGATTTCTTCTTTTGAAATGTTTGTTTAGATCATTTGACATTTTTAAATTGGATTAATGTGAGCTGCTTCCCTCTGCCACCCATTCCCACCATAATGTTCAGCCTCACCTCAAGCCCCAAGAATGGAGCCGGCCTTCAATGGACTAAGACCTCTGAAACTGTGAGCCCTCAAATAAACCTTTCCTCCTCTATAGTTGTGGTAGTTGGGTCTTTCAGTCACAGCAGTGTAAAAGTTGACTGAAACAGTCTATTTGTCTGTTTTTATGCCACTACCCTGCTGTTTTGTTACTATGACTCTGTAGACCATCTTTAAATCGGTCGTTATTGTGATTACTCCAGGCATGTTCTTTTTTTTTTTTGCTCAAGACTGCTTTGGCTATTTGTCTTTCCTGCTTCTGTATGAATTTTAGAATTTTTTTTTCTATAAAGAATTTCATTGGCATTTTGAATGGGGATCGTATTAAACCTGTAGATCACTTTTGGTAATGTGGACATTTTAACAATATTCTTCCAATCTATGAACATGGATGATCTTTCCATCTTTTAGTGTCATCTTCAATCAGTGTTTTTTGATTTTTAATTGTAGAGGTTTGTTACTTTTCCCATGGTTTCTGGCTGGGCTGGGGCGGGGGGAGTCTATTACTAATGGGATTGCTTTTAGGATTTTTCTCAGCAAATTCATTGTTGGTGTACAGAAATGCTACTGATTTTTGTATGTTTTGTGTCCTGTTACTTTATTGAATTTCAGTTCTAATAGTTTTTTAGGTAACATCTTTAGATTTTTTCATGTAAAAATATAATAGCATATGCAAACAGGAGTAGTTCGACTTCTTTTCCTATTTGTATGCCCTTTTTTTTTTTCTTGCCAACTTCTCTGTCTAAAATTTGTAGTACTGCATTGAATAAAAGTGGTGAAAGTGTATACTCTTCTTGTAGAGGAAGTGTTTTCAGTTTTCTCCCATTCTGTATTAATGTCGACTGTGGCTTTGTCAAATGTAGCCTTACTATGTTGAGGTATGATCCTTCTATACTCATCAGGGCTTCTATCACAAAGGGATGTTGAATTTCATTCAATGCTTTTTCTGAACTAATATTTTTCTCCTTTCTGTGTATGCAATGTATTATGCTTATTTTGAATTCCTGGAATGAAACCAACTTTATCATAGTGTTTATCATAGTGTATTTGACATCTTGTCAAATTCAGTTTGCTAGTATTTGGTTAAGGGTTAGTGCATCTTTTTATGTTGTACTCTTGTCAGGTTTTGATCACAAGGTAATACTGGTCTCAGAATGAGTTTGGAGGGATTTCCTATCAATTCTGTGGAGTAGTTTAAGAATCATTGGTAAGATTCAGCAGTGAACCCCCCATCTTTAACCCTGGACTTTGCTGGGAGAATTGTATTACTGATTCAGTCTCATTATTTGTTATTGGTCTATTTAGGTTTCTTATATATCCTTGTGGTTCAGTTTTGATAGGTCATATATGTTCAGAATATCTATTTCTTCTAGATTTTTACTTGTTAGCATATAATTGTTCAAAATAATCCCTGATAATCCTTTGTATTGCTCTGGTGTGAGTTGTTACCTTTCTAAGTTTTATTCATTTGGGTTTTATGTCTCTCCTAGTCTACAATTTGTTTCCTTTCAAAGAATGAACTCTGGGTAGTTAAGACTTACATCCTTGAGATGAATCATGAAGTGGTCTCAGGTGCTTCTCTTTGATGCAGGCACTCAAACTACCCTCTTAGTACTGCTTTTGCTGTATCCTACAGGTTTTTTTTCTCATTTTCAAGGAATTTTTAAATTTCCTTTTGACTTCCTCAGTGACCCACTGTTGATTCAAAAGTGTGTTGTTCAGTCTCTATTTGTATAATTTCTAAAGTTTCTCTTATTCATTTCTAGTTCCATTCCATTGTAAAAAAAAAAAAAAAATGAAACAATTATATCAAGATTTGGAGGTGGGGCTATTGATTTCTTTTGTGACCTAATACATGGTACATTCTAGAGAATGTTCCATGTGCTATTGGAAAAGTATATTCTGCAGCTGTTTACAGGAATGTTCTGTAAATGTTAAACCCATTTGATCCATAATATAATTTATCTCAAATTTTTTTTTTTTTTGGTCTGGAGGATCTACCCATTGGTGAGTAGGGTATGAAAATCCCCTGCTATTATTATATTGGAATATCTTCATCACTTAATGTCTAATTGTTTTATAAAATTAGGTGCTCTGCTATTAGGTGCTTAGATTTACACTAGTTCTATCTTGATGAATTGGTCCATTGACTGTTATATAGTGCTCTTTGTCTCTTAAAATGTTTTGTCAGATATAAAAAACTACTGCTGCCTGCTTTAGGATTCCATTTGCTTAGACTATCATCTTCTCAGTCTGCCTTTACTGGTGTTTTTTAAATAATTTTTTAGTTGTCAGTGGACTTTTATTTTTTATTTATTTATATGTGGTGCCGAGAATCAAACGCAGTGCCTCACACATGCCAGGCAAGTGCTCCATCACTGAGCCACAACAGCAACCCCATGGTGAGTTTCTTGTAGGCAGCATGCTATTGGATTTTTTAAAAATCCATTCAGTCTATCTTTTAATTGAAGAATTAAGTTCTGTTTACATTCAGCCTGTCATTTTGATTTTCTTCTATTTGTTCTGAATATTGTTTGTTCCTTTTTACTCATTTTTTTGGTTTATTGAAAATGTGATTGTTTTGTGCATCTATTCTAATAAGAGTTATACTTTCACATGCTATTGTGATGGTAGTTACCTTTCACTTATGGATGTAAACTCACATGAGCATCTTTTGTAAGGCTGGTAATGGTCATAAATTCCTATTTTTGCTTATCTTGGAAAGTCTTTATTATTTTTCTGTAGGCTGCCCTTGCTGGGTGAAGTAATCTTGGTTGGCAGTTATTTCAGGACATCAGATACATCATTTCATGCCCTCATGGTATATAGGCTTTCTGCTAAGAAATCTGTTAGTCTAATGGGGTTGCCCTTCTGTTGTGACTTGGTGCTTTTCTCTTGCAGATTTTAAAATTCTTTTCTTGTACTTTTGACAGTTTGTCACCATGGCATATCATAGTAATCTTTTCTGGTCATGTCTGTTGAAATTCTGAGAGTATCTTGTACATGGGCATCCATGTCTTTCTCAAGATTAGGGAATTTTTCTGTGCCCCTAACCTTTATTTCTTCCTCTTCTGATATGCCAGTGATATAGCCATTTAACGGTGTCCCAAAGGTCTTGAGTGCTGGGTTTTTCTTTTCTGAATGTGATAATACAAGGACCTGTCCTCAAGCTCTGATCATCTTTCAGTCTTTGTTCCACTCAAATCTAGTTTTCTGTTGAGACTTTCAACTGAATTTGACTTATTCAGCTCTCCATTTCCAGGATTTGTTTGGTCATTTTTCAGAATCTCTATTTCTTGGCTGAATTTCTCATTCAGATCCTGCACTGTCTTCCTTATCTGCATTTTCCTGGATCTCATTGATTTTTTTAAATTATTCTTTTGACTTTATCAGGCATTTCATTCATTTCAGTGTCTTTGCAGTCAGTTACTAGAGAGCTTTTTTTCGTATTTGTTCTTCACGTTTCTATCACTTTTGTGGGGTGACCTTCTTAGCAAACAGCTTTCTTCCGAATATGCGTCTTGGGATATTGATACGTTATGCAATGCTGAGGTTATTTCCAGCCGGGTGCCTCTGTGTAGTCTGTCTATAGCTTGTTTGGCTGTGTTTTGGCACACAGAGTCAGACAGTTCCACCCTCTCTGTGGGTCACACAAGTGTGTGGACACTCTAGCAGTTCAGGGAGATGCAGTGCAGACAGCAGTGTGTGGGTGCACCCTGGTTACTCCTGCCGTGGGAGTGGTGGCCTCCATCTGGTTGAGGGGGTTTTCCCAGGCATTGATGATAGTGGCTGTTACTTGAAAGGGTCTCTGGCACTAGCTGCTCCAGTAATGGTGAGATGCCTGACAAACTAGATAGTTGTGCAGGCCCCGGTGTTGCATGGGGAGGAACCATAGCTCCCTCTGCATGACACGCACATCCTTGCTTTTCAGCAATGTGCAACAGGCAAGGTACAGAGAGGTGACTGGTGTAGGTGAGGTTACAGCAGCTGTAGTGTTCCTCTCTGCTGTTTCTGAGTGTGCCTGTTCAGGAGCAGGACCTCAGAATCCACTATCCTTGCCTGGGGGTGGGACATGGCTGGGGGATGGAACAGGAGTGGGTCCAACCAGGAAAAATTCTATGGGGTGCTTCCAGAAGCAAGGGAGAATGGAATGCAGCTGACCCCTGTTTCTCTCTTTACCTAATTCTTAGGTTGTGCACCCACAGGATTGGGTGACGGCCACAGTTGCTCAAGACTGCTTCAAATTGGTTCCACTGCTCTCCTGCCCACAGGAATCTAAGAGTTCTTTTTCTGAATTGTTAGTGACAGGCGCCTGTGCACAGGGCCGTGGGAATCATGTGGGTAACTGTCTGTATCCTGGCACCAGTGTGAAACCACACATGCCTGGCAACACGTGGACTCAGAGTGCAGACTCCCCAACTTCCCAGTTCTTGAGGGCAGTACTATCCTCTGAACATCTGTCCCCTGCAGTGCAACTCTGTCAAGAGGGTTTGTGTCAGAACCATTCTATTGAACCAAGTTTGGTTCTTGAGGCACCTACCTGCTGAGCCCGTGCAGTGAAATGTCTGTGGGGTCCTAGAGGCATCTGACCCCCAGAGCAGTACAAATTCAGAAAATAGGTCCTTTCTAAAGATGGCTCCTGGTTACAGCCTCTTGGGGGATGATAGAAATTCCTTTTCCAGAGCCAGGCTACTATGCAGATTTCAGGTTAGTTACCTAGTTAGACTGAAATTTTTCAGTTTCCTGTGCTGGATTTCTAGTACCTGTGCTGATAGTTTGCTGGGATTCTTTCTTCCAACTTTATCTCTGTAGAGGGGCAACTCCTCATCTCCAGCTGTAGAGTTGGGCAGCAGGCTCTAGTATATATTGTTTCTCTTGTATGCTATTGTCCCACCTCTCAGGAGCTTACAAAGTTTCCAGCGTTCTCCTATAATCACTCACCTTGATATGCCACTGTACATCTGTTGCTTTGGTGTTTCTTTGTGGAGGAGCTTATGAGTGATAGGTGCCTCTAATAAACAATCTTGCTGTCTCCCCTCAATTACTTTTGCTTTTTAATATATTCTGTATATTCCTTACTACTTTTTTTTTATTTCCAGGTTATTTAAATACAAATAGATCCCATGCTTAGTGTTATATCCGCAGAAGTTGTAATGGGAAATAGTAATTCTGGGGTTAAGCTGAATTCAGCTGTGATCTGGATTTTGGTTGGCACTCTATGAGCAATTGAACATGACAGCAGTACCTCTCTAATGCCAAGTGTTTTATCTCATTAAATTGCCCTGTAATATTTATGTCAGGCAGTATGAACGATGTTCTCCCATTTTACTAACAAGGATAATGAGACTGAGTGGACAGATTGCTTGCCTTAGGTCACATGACTGGGGAGAGTGACAAAGTAAGGACTATAGAACTTGGTCATCTTCTCTCCATGGGACTTTCCTCTCTTACTCTTAGCCCCAGACTTCTTCCAGAATCTTCTGCACTATTAAATGGGGGATCCTCCTCCATTTTTTTTTTTTTTTTTAAACCCAGCCAACTAAAGTGCCCATTTCCAGAGCTGTCTAGTTAAATTTGTTTTGTTTTAATCCATCCAGGCTTATTCTTAAGAGACTTCAGGAGCCTAGAGAGAATGGTTGGTTTGGTGGCTCAATGGAAAGAACATGGCACCAGGCTTCTGGAAATGTTGGTCATTCCTTTTCTACAATTTGTTGCCTATGTGACTTAGTCCACCTCTGTCATGTGGTCTGCTTTCCTTATCAGTCAAGGTGGGGGCAGTGGGTAGGACTTTCAGCTTTGCCACTTCATAATTTCATGGGGGGAAAAATAGGCTTTAGAGAGCAAAGGGACTTGAGGTTGACCTTCTGTTCAGAGATGACTTAGATGTGTCTTCACTGGCTTCAAATGTTTGATGAATTGTTGCAATGACTTGTTTGCATCTCCAACGCTGACAGAATAAGGAGGAGCTGTCTTGGAATAAAGCAAGAGAAGTTTGGCTTGATGTAGAGGACTTCTAAGTCTAGAAGTCTAAGTGTATACTGTTGATTAAATTCTGGAGTCAGGGCTCAAGAGAAGGATAGAATCACCTTCAGTAAAAATTAGCACTTGCCTGTTGGGGCTTAAAGTGGACTTGACTGAGGCAGGCCAATTGATAACTCCCCAGGTTCATAGTGAGAGTTTGACAGGTACTAACTTAGGCATCTGATGGTCCAGAAATTCATCAGTTTTATGGCTATTCATTCTTTTAAGATGGTTTTCTTGCTTTCATAATCAAGGTTGGAAGCACCCAGGACTAAAGGTTGACAGAGAGATCCATTACGGCATTTTAATGCTTCCCCTGATAAGTGAAATATATTTCTCACCATTATTAAGCCTTTGTGTTATTTAAGAGCAACAGAAAATACAAATATTTGATTAATTGTTGCAATAACTATTGTTTGCAACCCCAATGCTGACATTAAGGGCAACAGAAAATACTAAATACAGAAGTGTAAGTTTTAGTCTATCAGTTACAGGGTGACAAACTTTTCTTCTTTCACCTGTCAAAACCTGATTAAAAACTGTTAACCCAATTCATTCCTAATCCACAGTTTCTGCAGTTGTCAACCAGGGTGGCTTCCCTTGGATGTGTGGCCAAGGGTATTGCCTCAAGTACCAGCATTACCATTAGAAACCTTCAGAGTCGAGTCAGGCAGTGCTCTTGTGCAATTCTCCTCCTTCCAAACTTTAAAGACCTAGTTCATCTGTCAGGAGGCATCAAGACTTTTTCTAAGACTTTGCTAGTGACTTTTTTGACTAATGCTGAGTTGATCATTTGAGCCCTGAAAACATCCGTGCAAGCAATGGCTGTCTCACTGGAGTGCTTGTTACTTCCACGAAATGCCTTTGATAAGGACAGTGCTTATCAAAGGTTCTGGTAGGGTGGCTTCAGTAACTCCCAAATTGATGACAAACTCCAGCCAATTTTTGCTCCTGCTCTGATTTGCCGCCCTTCTCTGCTATAGGCCACCAGCACTCCCCATCTGAATTAAAGTACTGATCTGTTCACTTGCCTCTGCACACCATTCCCAATCAGTAGCCAGAGAGATCTTTTTAAAAAATGCAAATAGGATGTCATTTCCCTGCTTCTGGGACTGACCAGAGGGGTCCCTCTCAATGCTCTTACCACAGGGACCAGAATCTTTAGCCATGGGTCACAGGGCCCTTTGGTATTTCTTCTCAGCTCTTAGCACAGCGTGTAGGAATTTAAACTACTGTGCAGTGAACAAGCTTATCCCTCATTCCCATGTAAACAGTCTCACTGGGCACAGTGGCACATACCCATAATCACAGCAGCTCAGGAGGTTGAGGTGGGAAGATAGCAAGTTTGAGGCTAGCCTCAGCAACTTAGTGAAATCCTGTGTCAAAATTTAAAAAAGGGGGGCTGCAGCTCAGTGGCAAATTGTCCCCAGGTGAAATCCTCAGTACCTACCCATTCCCAAAATAAATTCTCCCACACAGCTTGGCTGCCTCTGCTGGAGGAAGTGCCCATGTCACTGTCTGGCAGGCCTGGGGAAGCAAGTGCCAACCAGGTTCCCAGAGCCAGCTGTTCTGCAACCAGAGTTAGTCGTTTCTGTGACCAGACTAAGAAAACTATCAACAGGAACCTGTGGTGAACATGGCTTTGCTTCCTTCTCTGGCAACAACCAGCTCAGAAATCATAGCCAAGGGCTTAATGGGTCTTGTCCTTAGATCTAACGTCCACGTGCTTCCCTGTTGCAACTCTGGGCGTCAGGGACAGGAAGCACGGACTCTCCTGGGAAGCTGCATTGGTCATTTTGGTGGGTCACTGAACGGGCAGAGCACTGTGCAGCAGGGGCCCACCCTGCACTGCTTATGGTCTGGCAGGACCTCTGGAAACAGGACCTACAGCAACAACTGGGAGTCAGTGCCCAGCTCCTGGCTGCCCATGAACCCCCTTCCACCTCTTGCCAATCCTTTCATGGCTTCCTCTTTATCCCAGACTATTGTGAGCCCCAGCAGAGTGCCTGGGCCACTGCTTCCTGCAGCATTCACCCCGCACTCGGCATGAGCTCAACCAAAATGTGGTGCATGAGTGATGTTTAGGGACAACATATTCCTATTAAGGCCTGCCACCACTGAAAACTGTCCCCAAAGACGGTCTGTGATGGAAATTGGACCTTGATTGACTTGTTCCAAGTACTGATAAAGCAGGCTTCATAAGCAAGGCTTTGGAATGCTCCTGCTGAAGCTTTTTAAAACTGCTGTCTTCAGGCATCAACTCTAGTGAAGTGTGATCAGTTTGGAGATTTGAAAAATTCAGATTTTCAACTGAAACTTACCTTTTTGTTACTTAAAACCACTACCAAATAAATTAGGAGTTTATAAATATCACTACAGTATGTCTGTTAAGGTAGGATATACTATGCTGTAGTATCGAAAACACAAACATCTCAGTGGTGTGGCTTAGAGCAGAGGTTATTTAACAGCCATGATGGTCCATCTTGAACTATGCCAGGGGTGCTGGAAATAAAGGGCTAAGGGTTCTAGGTGTTTTTAAAGACCAGGCTCCTAAGTGGCTTCCATCTGCTCATGGCCCCAAATTGCAAGAAGAGGAGCCCATGGATCCTGGGCAAGGCTACCAGTCACTGCTACCCACAGCCTAAGCACTTTACAGCCATCTTTATGCTCACAAAAATCTGATAAGGTGAGTACTCTTAGCTCCTTTTTTAACATTTGAGGATAATGAAGAAATTAATCTGAGGTTAAAGGTATAGATTGCATGTCCTAACCAGCTCTCCAATTCTGAAGCTTGGATGGGCTTTTCCACTACATGAGCCCAGTGTAAAATCGCGTCACCACTTCACAAACATAGATTTCCTCATGCTGTACAAATGTCAGTACTTTGACTTTGTGGCCCTGTCACTTGAGAGCAGTGCACCTGCATTACTTTAAACATTTGATAAGAATTCATCTCCTTCTTCCTCCTGCCTAATGAGTGATGCTAAACCACCCACTACTTTATCCTGACCCTGCAGAGGTGCCCAGTGGGTCTTGGAAATACATTCTCAGTGAAAGAATCGGAATTCATCCTCTGCTTCCTAGGAATGTCACATTTCAGTCACCTAATCACCCTCAACTCCCATTCCTTGTGACCATTCCAGTAGCCACAACCCCAAAGACTAACACCACATGCACAAGCCACGGCAAATCTGCAGCTTTTGCTAAGTTACTGGGGCCTCCTCGAAGGATGGCCTTCTACCCTGTCATGGTCACAGGAAGATAAGATTTCCTTCAAGAGCCCTCCCACTTGAAATGCACATGCAGGAGGTTGTGATTGAGTGTTGGGGGCCTTGGTTCACCATTTGGAAAAAGTGTTTTATTTCCTGAAGAACAAGCTGTGATTCCATTCACAGAGATCCTGTGGCTTGGCCACACCTTAGAATCCCTAGGGAGCTCTAAAAAAAAAAAAATCCCCATGGCCAGGCCACCGCCCAGACCATTCATTCACAGACTCTGGGAGTAGGCCCTGGGCATTGGTGTTTTTTAAAGCACCCCCAGGGATTCAAGATGCAGCTAACTTGAGAACCTCCACCGTGGACTAATGTTTTGCCGGAATCAGCAGGAATGCAGAGAAGGGAGGGAAAAAACAAGACCTTCTGGAATTATTTGTTAGCCTGACACTAGGGCAAACTCCAAGGAATTCAAATTAGCTACAGTCACCTTTAATTCCTGCCCAAGCAAATACAGTCAACATAAATGTCACTTAATAATTGAGAAATGCACCCAAAGCTGAGTGAGATAAGGTCCTCCAGCCTGGGATTGTATAAAGTTTCTAGAGTGGTTTTCATCCAGCCTCTTAGGACTAGTGTATTTTTTCAAAGTAATGATCCTTTAAACTTTGTGCCAAGAGAGATTTGTATTAAATCAAAGTGCTGAATAGAAATTAACAGTGCAACTGTGGAAAATGTCATTTTAAAAACTAGGTATCTTTTTAAGAAAAAAATCTAAACCTAGGTGTCTTTAAATTTGAGTCTTCAACCTTTAAGCTCTGAGGGTTGGGTGGGGGTTTGTCAAGAGGGAACCACTGAATAATACAGCTGTATACAGGTTCTCAATTTTGCTTTATAAACATTACAGATGGGTTTTGTTTTAATAAACTTGCAAATGGAAAAGACTTGCTTCATTAACTAATTTACTTCAAAGCGTGGGAGCATGCTTAGAAACTGAAGTGGGGTTTTTGGTTTGTTTAGGAAGGTATTTGTCTCCTCCCCCCACACCCCTTACTTACCTGGTGGCATCTGAATGTCATTTTCCATCTTTCTACAGACGACGAGAAAGCACAGCATGTCCAGCTGCTCTGCAGTGTTCCATAGGAGCTTTGTTCTCTTCCCACAAATCATCAAGCTGCCAGGAGTCAGAAACTTGTAAAACATGAATAAGGGAATCCTTTGGACATTAGGCCAGGGCTTTTGTTGTCACACGATAAATACTCACAAGGCACTAAACTCAAATGATTTATTGCTTTAAGTAACTAAACAAGAAAGAAGAAACAGGCTGTTGTTTCAATCAAGACAATTGGCATTCTCTCTCCAAGGTTTGCCAGATGCGTCTACTTAAAGCCTTAACAATACTTTCTGAACAATATAAACACATGAGACATAGCATACATGGGTAACAACTTGGCCAATGATACACTGATTAAAATAGCACATAACGAGGGCGCCCAACCAGCCTGGATGCCCTGAAGTGACAGAAGTAACGTGTATTCATAGGATGTGCTGAATACAAAACCTTTCAATTCTTTTTTTGGCATTAGTACTAACACAGAACACTTTTAAACATTCTGCAAGAGTAGGTGCACAAAGAATCACCTTTTCATTTCCAAATTCCCAGTATCTAGCACTGTTTTGAGAAAGCCAGGAGGCTGGGCACCTCCCCTCCCCACTGTTGTCACTTTCTTTGCCAAAGCAGCAGGGTCTAGCTGGAGAAGAGAGCCCACAGGACTCTAGGAGGTGGTTAAAAGTCACCAGGCAACTGCTGCACAAAGCAGCAGGGGACAGACACTGCCCTGGCAGGGTGGGAGGGGAACAACAGTCTTGATTTGGAGCCAGGGATGTCCATGGATTTGACCCAAATGCGCCCTGGTGGTCCTGTGGGGTGGTATAGGCACTGGATGGTCCAGACCCTCCCTCAGGAGGAGTGGTGGAGTCAGGGCTGGGCCGCCAACCCTGAGGTCTAAAGGAAGTCACCTGACCTAGAATCCTAACACAGGGTCATTACGCCACCTTCCTATCAGATGTGCAGAAACCAACACTGTCAGAGACCGGCCCTGGGAGGGCCCAGGTGAGCTCACAAGGAGAGGTCAAGCCAAGCCAAAGGGTAACACACAACACTGGGCAAACCAGCTGCTGGCAAGGTGCCTCGGGTTTGCCAGCTCATCTAGCTTCAGCGCAGATTGCCCGAGACTCAGTTTTCTTCTGCTGGAGCAGGCTCTCCAACAACTTCCTCCACACCCCCATTCCCAGCATCCTCTCCAGGATGGGAGTGCCCGGGGGCCACCGGAGCCCTACTGAAGCTGGCAGGACCATTCTGCACAGCCCCACACTCCACAGGCCCCCCACCCAGAAGGCCGGCAGGGGCCATCTCTTCTTCCCTGACGTCTTGCACAGGGACCTTCATCTCCTCGGAGGCCCCATCCTCTTGTTGCCTAGCCAGCACACAGTTTCCCACATCTCCATCTTTGGGGAACTGGTCTTCTAAATTCTTCTCATTTTCTTCTGCTAGTCGTTTGTCTCTGGCACTGAGTTTACCTTTGGATTTTCTCATTTGCCTGCTGTGCATGTCTTCTCGGGAAAATCGCCACTGAAACTAGAGATCAGAGAGTGGGGATAAATACACAGCCTCTGTGACCCCAGCTTCATGCCCACGTCACGCGAGCCTGACAAAACTGCCAGGATTCCTGCGTCAGCACCAACCCCAAGTCAGCCCACCCCTGTCCTGCCCACCCTCAGTCTGCTCCATGCTGAGGGGGCAGTCGGGTGCTTGTTCTGATGCACCCCTTACCAAAGTGGAGAAAGGGGTCCTGAAATCCTGTCATTTGGAGCGCCAGGAATGGCTCCTGGTGCCATTTTTGCAGCTGCTCATTTCCATTCTGATCTTACTGTGGGTTACTAAGCACTGGGCCTGCATTCTCCCCCAGCACAGGACGTGGGGCAGATGCTGTTCCGTGTCACTCAGAACCTTCTGCAGGACTGACAGACCCCTTCCTCAGTTGCAGGGACTGCTGCCAGCCCTCAGACCATCTTACAAAAGGTCCTTCCCCGGCACCATGGTGACAACCAACAGCTAGTCCAGGTGGGGCATCCTAAGGGCATGCCCTCCAAAAACTTCCTCCACTGAACTCTATCTAGCAGGCTGCTTCCCAGGAAGCCCAACTCACAACCAAGCATTTCCCCATGTGACAAGGACTCAACAGGTTCAGAGTCCCAAGGTCACAGGACCAATAATAGACCTGAGCAAGAACCCTGGTCTCATCAAAGTGCTAGAGAAAGACTGCCCAGGAAAGAAGGCCCAGTCACGCCACTCCCTGGCCAGATTGCTCAGCCCGTTTTCTCAGTGACCTACAGGATACACAGGGATTTTGGTTTTAAGGTCCCGCCATGGTCACTTCCTTCCACTTCAGCTGTACCACACTGGTTACACCAAATATGTACTTAAATCTTAAGACACTGTGCAAGAAAAAGGGAGCCTTTAGTTCCTACAGTGTCTCACATGGCTGGAGAAGGGGGCCCAGGAATGCAATTGCGCCTTCAGTGGGAAACTTTTTCAAAGCACTCACTTTTGAGTGCTTTGCTATGAAAAACCAAACATATGTAAATTTTTAAAAACCAGCCCATCTTTGCAGAGTTTCCCATGGCAGAGATCTATTTCCTTAAATAAAACATTTGCCTAAACACTCACAGGGTTTTGAGATTTAGTGTATCATGGGATTCGCTGGATTTTATACCTTTTGGACAAAACTGGTAAATTTTGAATATTTCATCGAAGTAGAGAAAAAGGAGTGAAATACATGTTAAGGTCAGGATTTGACATGTATCCTGTCCTCCCCCACCTCACCCCCCAAAATCCCCAAACAAGTTCACTTTACAGTGTTGGGTGGGTTTCACCCTTGGTTGCTCATTTCTTGGGACATTGACACTGTAGCTACAGACGTTCCTTTGGGGACAATTGGAACTTCTTCCACACAAGCTACCTGTTTCCCATGGTAGGACCACTCCACAGGCTAAGGCACCTTAGACCCCACTCAGCTTGTAGATATGCTCACTTCAGCCAAGACTGCCCAGCAGGCATCTGGAGGTGACACAACGCACCAGAGGACACTGATTTCAGACCCCAGTGTGGCTGCTGCTGCCTGCCACACCCACCCTCCAGAGTTCTTGGGCACTGAGTTACCACAGTTCCTAACTGCTGCCTTGTGATTTGTAGCTGCCATTGCACTCGGATTCTGGCCCAAACAGAAGAGCCCTTTTAAAAAGTGGATATTCCCAAGTAGTCAGAACCTCTTCACATTTTACATATTTTTAGAGAGAGGCCAGTTAAGCCTGCCTAGATAGAAATAATCCTCAGAGAAGGAGGTCAGCTATTGGGGAAGTCAGAGGAAATTTTGCTTCTACCATAAAGTGGTGTGATTGTTTTGGCTAAGTGGCCCTTCATGCTAAAATGTCAAAGTGCTGTAGTGTGGCAGCTAAGCCCCGAGTTCAGATGCATTCTGGTATCTGTTAGCTGTCAGTCTTTGGGCAAGTGGTTACCCTCCGACCCTCTTCATGTCTAAAACAGTTCCTATCTCTAAAATAGTTGTCTCTGTGCCAGGGCCCGTCCACACCATCACTGATGTGAACAGCACCCTCCTCAGTTGTGTGGTGTACTGCTGAGAGCAGTTCTACCACCGGCCAGAACTTCCGTCCTTGAGACTTGTCAGTTTCTAACATGAGCCCAGATATCCTCTCAGGGGCTGCTCTGGCCAAATACACAGAACTCCCACAGTCCCCTCTGGATGCCTGGCCACATCGTTTCCTGTTCACATTTTGTTGATCTCATACAGTCCAAGAGAAGTGCACAGGCTGTGGGAAGGCCCATGGCAAGCACACTGGTCACTTTCTCCATGACTCTCCTGGATTGTTGGGCAGAGAAAGATTCAGAACTGTCCGTGCTGAGCTTCGCGGGAACTATTTCACCATTTTCTATCCTTCAACGTCATGACAGAAGAATCTACCAAGCCAGATGCCTTCTAGGACTACACTCTTTTCTGTGCCCCCAGATGGATTTGTGGGTGACCTCATGACTCCCTGGCTGCCCGTCCCACAACAGCTGTCATGGGTGCTACAGACAGATTCCCAGGAAGCTCTGACCCTGCCCTTCCCTTTCCTCTGTCTCCCCTTTGCAGGGGGAGGCTCTCAGGAAGAGGCAGTGGCCCAAACTCAGGAGCTGCATAATCTGGAAGCTGAACTTAGTTAAGAGTCACGAAAACAGACTGCCTTAGAATACCTGCTGAGGAAGGAACAGGAACACACTGCAACAGCCACTGTGTCACTCTGGATCAGGGGTTTTCATTTCCCTGAATCCCAAAGCAAGACCCTCATTCAGCATGAGTAGTGCTATTTTAAAGATGATCACAGAGATTCAGAAGTAAGCAACTTGCTCCAAATCACAGAAAATAGTGCTGGAATTCAAACTCTGATTTTCCCAGCTCCACCCTTCTAGCCTTTCTTTCTTGGCTACAGGCTTGAGTCTCTTGCTTCAGAAGGAAGTGAGGAGAGGAATTGACAGGAGAGGCCACACCTTTGGAATACTTAGCCCAAAGCCTACTGTCTTAGCCTTCAGGCTTTACAAGGACAAGATGTATCTGCTAGGTCAGGTGCTTGACTCATTAGGCTGAGTAATGAGCTAATCAGAGTCCAGACTCAACTGCCATTAAAAATACTTCATTTCTGCTTATTACAAACAAATATCTACACTGAAGTCTCCTTGACAGGCACTTTTTTTTTTTTTAAACTGGCAATTGAACTCAGGGCACTTAATCACTGAACTACATCCCCAGCCTTATTTTGTATTTTATTTAGAGACAGGGTCTCACTGAGTTGCTTACAGCCTCACTAAGTTTCCAAGGCTGGCTTTGAACTTGCAATCCTCCTGCCTCAGCCTCCTGAGCCATTGGGATTACAGGTGTGTGCCACTGTGCCCAGCAACAAGCACATTTTTAAAAAACCAAGTATGATAAAATTGGAATGGAGGTCCACAGTTTATTCTGAAAAACAGGCCAAATTAGTCACTAAGATCCTGGCCCTTTGCCCTCAGCAGATACCAGGATCACTGGAGGGCTCCTTAAAACAGCTGCCCACCCTCCCAGAGGGTCTGCCCCAGTGCACCTGGGAAGGGAAGGCAGACTCTGAATCTGACAAACTCCAGGGTGATGCTGATACTGCTGGTCTATGAACCACATTTTGAAAACCACTTAACTACGAAAAAACACCTGGGCAGGGTTTTTTCTAGTATCTAGGGAAAAAAATATCTCCCCAGCCTCCCTCTGCCATCAGGGAACAACTTCCTCTGTCTCCCTCCCTTCCACCTTCTGCCCATCTCCTTCACCATGAAGGCCTAGCTCTTTGTCCTGTAAGCAGAGGACAGTCACAGTCTTGAAAAAGCAACAAAAACTTCAAGACCCAAGGCTCAAAAAGGAAACACCTCAGAAAGCAAAGGAGAAGCCAGGGGCACGCATGCTTCTTTGGCTCACCTCAGACAGTGTGTTCTGCTTTCTGAGCAGAACCAGGCAAAGTCTGAGCTCAGCCACCAACAGCCTTCCAGAACCAGATCATGTGCAGCACCTGGGTGTGCCACCCAATCCAGCTGGCCACCCAACTCAGAACTAAGAGGAAGAAAACCCTTCGCCTTGCAGTAGTGTGTGTCGAGAGTTCAGCGGGGGCTGATGCATTTAAATTGCATGATTTAATAAGTCGTCTACCATGTGTCCACTTCAAGAAGTTTAGCTGCAAGGAAGACTTCTGCCTAATAGAAATCACCTATTCCCTTTGAAGGAGTTTAGTAGTTGCTTTGAAAAAAAAAAAAAAATCACACATACACAGAGGTTTCTTTCAAATGCTGAAAAGTCTTGGAGAATTTCATCCACGTTGCTCATTAAAAGCGGACTGGATATGCCACATTGTTGATATGCCCATCTTGCGGTTTCTTTCAAAGTTTCAATGCTAGATTGTAGCGTATATGTGTTCTGGGCTCAGAATTGTGATTACTTATTCATCAATTCAACAGATATGTGTCGAGCTCCAACCAAAATCCAGGGACTGGGTGAACAGTAACAGAGGGAAAAGTCCTTGCTCTCCTGAAATGAACGTCTGACTCCCAGGAGAGGGTACACCAACGAGCACAAATCCTGAGACACCCACCGAAGAGTTCTGTAGGGAGGTTCTTCCCCATTGTGCTGTGAAGAAGCCTGGCTTGGCCTCGAAGGAGAGAAGTGTCCCAGGAAAAGGGTGCCGGAGGGGAGAGGAAATGGGAAAGTATATTCTAGGCAAGGGAACGGCCAAAGCAAGGCCCTGTGGCCAAGGGGAGCAGAGGAGTATGGACGCTGGAATGCAGAGTAGGGGGCTGGCTGAAGTAAGAGGGGGCCAGATCACACTGGACCTTGTGGGCCACAGTATTGATTTCCATCTTTAAAAATAATACCAAGTTTTTTGGATGAATGGGTAAAAAAAAATATGGTACATATGCACAATGGAATACTACTCAGCCAGAAAGAATAATGAAATTATGGCAATCGCAGGTAATTGGAAGGAACTGGAGACTTAAGCTAAGTGAAATAAGCCAATCCCAAAAAACCAAAGGCTGAATATTCTCTCTGACATGTGATGCTCGCACACAATGGGGAGTGGGGAGAAAAGTTCATGGGTTTAGATAAAGGCAAATGAAGGGAAGGGTGGGGAATGGGAATAGGAAAGAGTAGAATGAATCAGACCTGACTCTCCTGTGTTCATATGTGAATACACAACCAGTGAGACTCCACATCCTGTACAACCACAGGAATGGAATCCTAATCAGAATAAGTCACACTCCATGTATGTGTAATGTGTCAAAATACACTGTCATGTATATCTAAAAAGAATAAAAAATGGGACAAAAAGAATAATACCGAGTTTTAGAAGTGTCCTAAGGAGTGGGGTGATGAGATTCATTTCACTTTTTAAAAGATCACTTTGGCTCTGAATAGAATACAGGCCTGTTACTCATTGAGGTAAATCATGGGAAAGAGACATGGAGGGATTCAGGAGTTTCTAGGACCTAAAGCTGACAGATCTTAAGTGTAGGCTAAATATAGAGGGAAGGAGAGGGTAAGTCAGGGGGACTTACCCCTGGGGGACGGGTGCTGTTCCTCTAGATGGGGCCAGGTGGGCCAGGTATGGAAGGGCAAAGTCCTGTGCATGCTCTTGGGTGGAGCAAGGGACAAGAGGGATGGAAAGTCCTGTGCAAAGCAAAGGCTGAAAGTGCAGGCGTAAGAGCCATCGACGCTGAGGTCCTGAGCGAAGCCC
Source organism: Sciurus carolinensis (assembly GCF_902686445.1). Taxonomy (NCBI): domain Eukaryota; kingdom Metazoa; phylum Chordata; class Mammalia; order Rodentia; family Sciuridae; genus Sciurus; species Sciurus carolinensis. The sequence goes on along the minus strand of NC_062229.1, from coordinate 50,490,755 downwards.
TAGGGATGGACGATTTTCCGGGAAGACTCTTGTTAGCGGAGGGGAGAGAATCTCAAGGAACTTGAGTATCAGAACACGGTGGAACAGAACCAAGAGAAAACAATGTGGCCCACAGTGTCAGAGACGTGGGTGCCATTATGAGGACTAGATGGCATCACCAGGGGATACGGACCAAGGGGGCAGAGGCATGAAATGATGGGACAAAGAGATACGCTGAGGGCAGAGGAGGCATTCAAGATGTTTGGTGGCATAGTCCCCTCTCTCTGGGACTCTACCAGTGAGGTGACTTGGAGGGTTTCACGAGAGCACAAGTGTTTGACACTAGCCACCTCCAATCTTGAAATGATACACAGGCACATCAAAAGAGAAAGCAGTTTATCTACATTTATAGCACTGATTAGGGCTGGAAGTTCTTACTACATTGGGGGTGTTGGGGGAGACTCCCATCTTCTCCAGTTTTTCCCCCAAAGAAAGTCCATCCTACCTTCTTGGAGATTGAACTCTCTGTAGCTACATCCTCAGCCCTTTTTATTTATTTATTTTTTTAACTTTTGAGAGAGGGTCTCACTAAGTTACCAAGGCTGGCCTCTAACTTTCAATTCTCCTGCCTCGGCCTCCTGAGTCAGTGAAATTACAGGTGTGTGTCACCACACCCAGCCTGACTTATGGCCACTGACTTGTCCCTGCCCTGCCAGGGCCTTCCTACCAAAGTCAGATTGCACCACAGCAGACACCTGGCAAGGAAAGACAGCACTGTCTCCTTGAGGGCCAAAGCCGGATTCCTTCCAGCGTCTGGCAGGAGACCTCACGTGTGCTGCTTGTCGAATGTCACTTTCTGTGAATAACGCCGTCCCGGGAGCCTGTGGCAGAGCAGCACTGACAGCGGCCGTGGCCATCCATCTCCCAGCCTGAAGCTGACTGCTCCTGGCGGTTAATAGTGGATCAGCGGCTGCCTGCTGGCCCACTGCTGCTGTCACCTGTCACATTACCATCCCGGAGCCTGGAGAGAGCCCTTCCTCTGCACTCAGCCCATCTGGCTTCAGGTCCCCACTGCCTTGGCATTCCTTCTGAGTGGGCACCCCCTGGATTTGTTGGCTGGTGAAGGGCTACTCCAATCTGTTCTCTGGCTGGATGCTCCTGCCTGGGCCTCTGTGTCCAGAAAACACAAGGAACCAACCAAGAGTGAGGAACGCGGGGATGGCGCAACCGTGCAGAGGCGAGCAGGTCGGGCAGGTTCTGCCCAGAGTGTGGCCTTAGCCACCAGAGTGGAGTGAAGTGGCTCCAGAAGATACCTAATGAGCTTTGGTGGATTCGTTCAAGTTCCTGGACTCTTCCTGAGCAACCGGTGACAAGCCCACAGCGTTAGACAGCTTTCACAAAATACCCGAGAAAAATCAACTTAAAAGGAGGGAATGATTTATTTTGGCTCATGGTTTCAAAGGCGGGTTCAGTCTGTGGTCGGTTGGCACCATTGCTTTTGAGCCTGTGGTAAGGCAGCATGTCATCAGGTAGAGGAGCTGCTCACATTTTGGTGTCCAGGAAGCAGAGAGAGAAAGGGGCCGGATCCCTGTAGCCCCGTCAAGGGCGTGCTCTGATGGCCTAACTTCCTCCCACTAGGCTCCACCTCCTACAGTTTCCACCACCTTCCAGTAGCTCCATCAGCTGGAACCAAGCCTTCCACACATGAGCTGCCGGTGGATATTGAATACTCAGGTAAAGGCTGCAAAGCATGGGAGTGTGAAGCCTCAGAGTCGAATGGGAGGACTTGAACTCAGCTTTAGGTGCAACTGTACCCAGGACCATTCATGAGCAGTCTAGCAAGGGGGAAAACACCCTGGGAATCCCTGACCATCGCCTGGCCCGGGACTTGCTGCCACATGCTGTGGCTAGCCTCCATCTGCCTCACCGGCTATTACTGTGACCATCCATCCTTGACAGGTCAGAGCCTGTCAAGAAGGGACTCTAACAGGGTCTTTCCGCCAAGACCAGCAAACATTTATGTCCCGAGGGATCAAATGGGCAAGCCAGCACGCCAACCAGCTTGTCGTGGGATTACAATACAGGGAAGCCAGCTATGAGCTCGAGCTGTCCACAGTCAGACTGCAGCTGATGTGGTGCCCCTGATTTTGGCCTTATGAGACAATCTGGCATCTGGGGGGCATCTAGAAGAGCCTGTGTCCTCCCTCCCAGCCTGGCCTGCAGGAGGCTGGCAGAGTAGCCCTCCGGCTCCCTCGGCAGCCCCATTTTAGCAGCCTCAGGTGTGATTCGGTTTGCCAAGGACCTCAGGTGTTCCCTGGGCTCCGAAAGCCCTTGGAAGTTGGAGCAGGCTCCCCACCCAGCTGCTGTGGAAAATGCACCGGAAGATGAAGCCCTGCTGGGGTTCCTTACCTTTGACTCCTTCTTCTTGATTTTCTGAGGTAGACACGGTCTCTGGAGAAAGACAATCTGCTTGGTGGAAACGCTCCCTTCCCTGCAACACAGCGAGCTGAGACTGAGTCATGCTACACCTGGAGGAACCCCAAACCCAGCCCGGGTGCTACAGTCCCTAACTTCACGACAGTGAGCATCATCTCGCTGCACCGTCTGCATCGCGTGCCTGAGCCTGTGATGTCCAGGTCCTCTGCCCACCTTCTGTCATGGTGGGAGAGGCCACCACAGGGAAGGCACCACCAGATGGTGGGAGGTGAAGAGGTGGCTCCACTCCACTCACCCACCCCCCAGGCTGGGAGCTATCTCAGATGACCTGCAAATGCATTCTGGGTATCCCTGAAAAACAGGCTCCCTAGCTGGAAACTCCTTTCCCTTGACGTGAAGGAGCAGCTGGCATCTTGGTCTAATGGGGACATGCTGGCTGCTTCAGTGAGTCTCAGAGGCAGGTCCTCTCTCAGGTCTGTGTTTGGTAATTATGGCAGGGATGGGGGTGTAGAGAAGGACCTGGGTGATGAGCTCAGTCCTCCAGCTGTGACAGGACAGCTGGCAGAGGTATGGCCAACATGAGCTCAGCCACAGCGCGGCTCCTGCAGACACGCAATGCCAGGTGGGCAGCACCATGGCACCTGCTAATGGGCTCTGATCCACATGAACAGAACTGGCAAGGGTGGCTCGTCCCTGTGATATGGGAAGGCAGGCCCCACAGAGCTAAAGATGACAAATAGTGTAAAGGAGAGCATCGTTTTCTCTTGCCTCCACCCTTCTGGTTACCTTGTAAAATCTCTACCTTGCAAACATTTGGCCCAGATGGTTAATCTTATTCCCCCGGGGCAGGACGGATTCACAGGGCAGAAAGGGGGAAGAGGAGCTCTGTGTGATGGTGGAGAAGGCCAGATTCTGGCTCCGCGCCTCCCAGCTGGAGGGCTTAGGCACCAGCCTTGTGGGCTTGTCGCAGGATTCAGTCATCCACGTGGAGTGCTTGTTAGGAACAGTGCCTAGCACAGAGTAACTGTTCAATAGTAACAAAACCAAGTCACTGTTACCTGGTAGTCTTGACGACGGGAGTTGGTAGCACACAGGTGAGCTGCCAGCCGTAGGCTGCCAGTGAGTTCAGCAGGGGCACATAGTCAGTCTGAATCTCCACACCCTGGGGGAGAAAGGCCACCATTAGCATCACTGCTACCTCGAGCCACCTCCAAGCCACACAGGACACTGTTCCATCTCCCAGCCCAACAAAGCCAAGAGGAGGTCTGATGTGTGCCCAAGAGTTAGATTTTGGAGCCAAACTGCCAACATGGGATTTCTCTGACACAGTCTGTGTAGTTGGCAAGGAACTGGAGCCAAAAGATTAGTACATTAATTTTGTTTTATTCTTGTCTGGACAAATAGCCTCCTGTGAGTTGCACTGAAGAAACACAATCACCTCGCCTCAAAGACACGTCCAGCGCCTATGATAACACACACTGCTCTGGATGATTTCAGAGTGTCGAGGGGTGTTAAATTGCATTTGCCAAATGATGGAGTCATTTGCATCCAGTCACGGCATGGCGTGCACACGTGCACAGGTGCACACGCACACCCATGCACACGCAGAAGCAGCTTCACCTGTGCTACCCACCCTGCCGTCCAGAGAGCGGTGAATGCTGCCCATGCTTTATTTCAAATTAGCAACCAGGGGACTAACACTGATATTTCAATTTTAAAATGCAGCCCTGCTCACACAGGGAGACGGCCCCAAGGTCAGGCCAGCACGCCAGCTAGGCTCCTCAGCAAACCTGAGAAGACACCCCGGACTTTGTCATTGGCCTCAGAAACTGTCGAACGTGCTTCCAGATTCCCTGTGTCCCACAGGTCCCCACAACTCATTGTCTAGTGTTTCAGAGATGCAGTGGTGGCACAGGTGAAAGACAGCACAGCCTGCCCCGGGAGGTCACAGTGCACAAACAGGACAGTCACCAAAGTACAGAATGGACTGCTGCCAGGCCCATAGGCTTCGAAGCGTCAGCCAAAGGGAAGATCCAGGCCACAGTCAAAGCAGGCTTTCAGGAACATGCACAAATTATAAGACGAAGCTGGGCCTCAAGCTCCGAGCAGAGTGGGCTTCGCTTGGAGGTTTCGGTGTGCTATACCCTGGAGCGCTGTGCTGGCGAGGGGAGTGGCCCTGGTGAGGCTGCCTGCTGGTGGCCATGGGGGAACGAAATCAGCTCATCTGGCTGCCCTGCACTTGGGAGCCAGAAGGAGATGAGAGAACAATCTGCCGGCCTCTTCAGATGGCATTTAAAGTTTCTCTAACTGGGCACCAGTCCCACCGTGCCTACACCAACTCAACCAAGCCCCTCGCAACTAACATGTCCTTTGGGAGACTCAGTTTTCTCAAATGTGTCCAGTAAGTATGGGCCTAGGCAGTGGCTTTCAATGCCTGATCCTGAAGCAGGCAGCTTGGGCCTTACCTGGAACTTGGGAGAAATAGATTCTCAGGACCTGGCCCAGACCCACTCAATCAGAAACTCCAGGAGTGGGTCCCAGAAACAGTATTTTAAAGAGCTCCTCTCAGTAGTTCCTTTACAGCTAAGCATGAAGCCACTGCCTCGATAATCTCTTAGGTTCCTTTGAGCAGTGGGGGAAAAAAAAAAGTCTAATTCTCCAGCCAGAATCTATCAGCTGTCACTCCTAATCTAAGCATTCCCATTATTCTCCATGTAAGGAAGAAAAAATAGATGGACTTTTAAAGGATCAGCTGTCTCTGAGAAATGCTGCTGGGGCAGAGAGTGGAGGTGGGAGGGGAGTCGGGAAGAGAGGGAAGGGAGGAGAGAACCATGTGATCCGTTTACGGGAGGGTGCAGCAGGGGATGCCACTGGGCCCCTCCCCAAGCCCCAGTCACAGGACATGGCCCAGCACTTAGCCAGCGGGCTCCTTTCCGCAGGCCCCCTGGGTACACGGGCACCCTCCCTTCCAGCCCAGCACCCTCAGCCAGTATCCCTCCTGCCAGGCTGGACGAAGAGCCCCGTGGCTATCGTAGCCAGAGAGCCCCTGCCTCCACGCCTGCACTCCCGGTCTCAAGAGAGAAAGGGGGGAAATTTGTAAATCCACATTCTACAGCTTTGCGAGGTTATGATTACTTGGGCCTATCAAGAATAACCTTCCCACTTTATCAAGCACTGTGACAAACCCGCCACAATCAGACAGTAGCCATAGCAACCAGGACAAGCTTTGGCGCCTCACAAAGCCCTGAGTGGCAGAATGGAGTCCTTTTATTGGTGGCTGTACCCTGGCCGGGTTTTCTCTGCGTGAGCCCAGAGCTGCAAGACAATGAAGGACCCCTGCAGCAGCCTGACCTGCCTGCTCAGACGGGCCTCACCGGGGTGGCTTCTATTTTGCTTCCATTTTATTTCATTTTGTCACCTTAAAGAGAAAAACAGCAGGATTTCACCCAAACAGGGTGGGAGATGTCAGCCAGAGGGTGTGGAATCATAAAAAGACCAAAAGGAAAAGGGAAAACACAACCAAACATTACTGGTCCTTGGGAGGGTTCAATCCCAAGTGTTAATTCCTGGTCATCAATCACGTGGCGAGTTGATGAGTGAAATCCAAATGGTAGGATGAGGTGTGACGCTCTGCCAGGCTCTCCCACTCCGACTATTTGGGCCGTCTCCATTTAATTAACGTTCAGTGTGGCTTTCCGTAAGCATCTATCAAAGGCAGTTTGCATATTATCAATGCAGGAAGAAGACAGCACTTCTAAAACACGAGACCAGCCCCACGCAGAAGACACTTTTAAGTCCATTAGCCAAGAAAGGTGGTAGGAAACGGATCTGGATGGAAGGCTCACTTTGATCTGCTTTTTTGTGACACTCTAGTGAGGAGAGAAGAAAGCAGTAACCGGCACTCTAAAGCCAGCCTGCTTATCAAACGAAAAGACATTTCTTTCTGTGAGTCAGAGCAAAAATTTTAATTAACTCTCCACTCTCTTGTGGTGGATACGTAATCTCCCATCACACCTGGAGTGTTAAAAAAAAAAAAAAAAAAAGTGGAGCATGTCCTGTGGTTTTTCAACTTGTATAAAAGGAATTAATTTGTATTTATGGCTCTTTTCCCCCTTTGTTCCCTGTAATTTCTCCAGTGGTTGCAAATCAGCTAAGAAAACAGACATCCAACACAACCTTCCCTTAACCCTGCAAAAATGTAGCAACAGATCATAGAGTTTACTAAGAAATGCATTTGTCTTTCGATAATTTTTAAAGATCCTCTGTGCCGGCAAAGAATGAGGAACTCACATATTGGTCCAGTGAGAAAGTTCAGACCCTGAATACAATTTGCTCCTGCTTTTTCCCGTGTTTCGATTTGTAGAAACAATCTGGGAGAAACACAGTCTGAAAGAAAATATTTTGCTCTTTATACATGACAACAAATACATGATTGTAGATGAAGAGAGGAATTCAATTTCCCTGTCGAAAGGTGCTGGGAACCAAGTCCTGCACAGTTTCCGTACCTGAACAGTGACTCGGGACAGTTTACTTCTGTTCCTCAAATCCACAGGACTGAGTGAGCCTTTACCTTTCACCAGGAGGGCATGTGAAGTCAGAGTCCTGCATAAAGCACTTCTACATCTTTTGTAATTACTACCAAAATACAAATGCCCCAAACTCTGTCAGGGTATGTTTATTTGCTGGTATTATACTTAGCAGTTTTAGGTATCTTTTGATTTTCTACTATGGAAAATAAAGGTTTAATGCTCCCATACACATTTCTCACATCTGTGTGTCCCAAAATGGTTATAATCTTAATTAAATCGAACATCAGTGTTTATATTATTACAACTTAGTAAATATCCCTCAAAGCTGGGTCAGGTCAAGTATACACTGTGACCATGCCTTCTTTTTTAAATAAAACCCTTTATTTTTCCTGGAGTTAACTATTACTTCAATTTTTTTCATCTCCCTGGTAGTATGTGAACCTACAATTAATTTGTTCTACACAATGCAGTACCTCTGTTTTATGCCTAAGTGCATTGTCCCATATCTTTCTATTGGAGACATCATTTCTGGGAGCTCTCTGAATCGTTGCTCCAATGGTCTGGCTGCTTTCCATGCCTAAGTTCTCCATACACTGGTGTAAATGGATAGTGTGTATGGTATATTGTCTTTTTTGGTCTCCTCATTTTACTGAAGCACATCTTTTAGTGGCTCCATAGCAAACAGTGTCCTGGGAGTCATTTGAATCCCTGCATTCCTTCCTCAAGATGCCTTCGTCTTTACCTTTAACTGACATTTAGGATAAGGAAGTTGGGCTTAAACCTATTTTCCATCAAAATTTTGAAAATACTGCTCCATTAATTTCTAGCTGGTGGCATTGCTATATATACACACACATATACTTATTTACACACGTATATGTGTGGTGTGTTTCATTCCTAACAATTCTTGAGTATAACCTGTTTATAATGCTCTGGAAATTTAAATCTTTTCACGGTATTCTAGAATTTCACAGTAATGTGCCTTACTGCAGGTCTTTTTGACTCAAAGTAATGATCTTGCAATCTGAGTATTCTTGTCCTTTAGTTCTAAAAAGGAGATTTGTTTTTAATTAACTTTCCTCCCCTCCAATTTCTGTCTTCTCTCTGTACCTTCTACTAGTCTACATGTGGTATTAATGTTTTAATTTTATTACCATCTCCCCTATTTTTTTATTCTGTATTTTACCTTCTTAGAAATTTCAGATTTCCTTCACTTTACCTTCCAATCTTTTTATTATGCCTTTATATTTTCTGTTGCCCTATTTTTAAGACCCAAAAGTTCTTTTGTTTCTTTTCTTATAGCATCTTGTTTTTGTTTTGTGGATACATCATTTACTTTTAAGAGGTTTCTTTTTATCCCTGCATTATCTCTACAGTTACACATGAGGGAGATGGAGAAGGAGGGACCTTAGGAAGATGGAGAAGGAGGGACCTTACGGCACCCAATTAGGTTAAGCCAAATTTCTGGGATTTCAGCTCCGCAGTTCACCACTGGGGGCGCTCTCCCCTGGTGACTTGGCCCTCTTCTCACCCAGGTGACTGCTTCCTTCACTTTGCTAGATCAGTTAGATTTCTCCACTTTCCTTCTTCTAAAACTTTCTTGAAATCACTCATCTTTTCCTTCCTCCTAATCTTTTCGTTCTTGTGAGTATCTATCTTGATCCTCACTATAATCTTGGTAGTTAGGTTCTATGAACTCTGAATCAGTGACTATCCAATTGCTTCCCCTAGGGGAAATACAGGGTTAGGTTCTTATGAGCCTCAGGTTAAACATTTTTGTTGCCTGATCAGCCCATAACCTTGTTTTCTATTGGTTTTGGCTTCAAGACACCTTATTAAGTATATATTGTTGATTCATTAACACTGAGCTCACAGTCAGCAGCACTCAAGCCTGAATGCAACTGCTGTAACACCCATATTGCTCCGTGAGATACGTGACAGCATTCTGTGCTTACAAACACTAGAGCACCTCAGCACTGTTCTTGGGGGAACCATTTAACAGCAAAATCACCGAAAGACAGCACAAAAATGTAAAAGTGTGGCAGTAAGCAGACTGAGAAAAGGAGGGTTGCTCACAGCAGGAACACTGAGACAAGAGGCAGAGGAAGGCCTTGTACCTCCTCAGCACATCCGGTGGCTCAAATGGTCTGTTCTGCCCACGTCTGCAAATGACCATGAAGATGCCTTGTGGATTGATTTCGGAGTTTCAAGGAAATTTCCGTGGGCTGGTGAATGTGCAAATACAGAATCTGTGAATATGGGGATCACCTCTATTTTCTATTTTTAGCACTTCTTTAGTATCATTTCACTTGGATTTTTCATAACAGAAGTAGATGCCTGTGTCAAATTATCCTCATTTAACACGATTTTCTTATTTTAACATTTAAAGGGCCCACCAGAAGCCCTTTCCTAATAACTTAGACTCCAGAAACCAAACAATAATATTGATGACATAAAAAATCCATCTGCATGACAATAGACAACATACCAAATTCAAAAGACAAATGAAGAAATGGAAAAATATTTGTAGCTCATATTACAGATAAAAAGAGCTTCGAGGAATTGATAAGGAAAAAGTCCAATAATCTAAAGTTTGTCAGTTGGACAGGATTTGAAGTTAGATCAAAGAAAAGGAAAATCAACTGGTCATTAAACACATGAAGAAAAAAGCAGAATCTCATAAGAAGAGAAATGCAAATTAAACTACCCTGACATTGTTTTCTTGCCTATCAAATTAGTTAAAAAAAAAAAAAAAAAAAACCCTGCAAGTTTGACAACATACTTTGTTGATAAGACTGTCGGGAAACAACAATTTTTTCACATTGCTGACAGGAGGGCAAACTAAGTCAACCCTTGTGGAGGACAATTTGACAGTATCTCTCAAAATTACAAATACATTTACCCTTAGACCTAGCAATCTCACTTCTGGGAATTTATTCTACATATTAAAAAAAATGAAAAATGTACAAAGTTATTCACTGGAAAACTGTGATAGCAAGACGCTGAAAAAGACCCAAATGCCCATCAGTGTTAGACTTGTTAACTACATCATGTTTTCATATGGAGGCTGGAGGAACTGGGAATTAATGGCGGCTCATGTGTTGAGCCAGGGCATATAGGACAAGGGGTGGGGTGATGAGAGGAATGGATGCTCCTCTAAACATGCTGAAGTTGAGGATCCTGTGAAGATGTCTTGGAGGCAGCTAAATGAAACAGCATGTAGGTAGACAGCATAACAGCCCCAAAGATGTCTACACCCTAATCCCCAGAGCCTATGCATGTGTTCCCTTACATAGTAAAAACAAATTAGTACAAACACTTTGGAAATCAATATGGAGATTTCTCAGGACTAGGGATGGAACTAGCACATGACCCAGCTATCTCATTCCTTGCTAAACTGGCAGACTACAGTGATCCCCGCACCCCAATTCAGAATAGCCAAGTTAAGGAACCAGCCTAGGTGTTGGTCAACAGATGAATGGATAAAGAAAATGTGGTATATATCCACAACGGAGTTCTATTCAGCCATAAAGGTTGAGTGAAATTATGTCATTTACTGGTAAATGGATTGAACTGAATAGCATCATTCTAAGTGAAATAAACCAGGCACAGAAAGTGAAGGGTTGAATGTTTTCTCCTATGTGGAAGCTAGAGAGAGATAAAGAATAAGAAAAGGTGGATCTCGCCAGGCAAGGTGGCACACAACTATAATCCCAGCAGCTTGGGAGGCTGAGGCAGGAGGATCACGAGTTCAAAGCCAGCCTCAGCAAAAGCAAGGCACTAAGCAACTCAGTGAGATCCCACCTCTAAATAAAATACAAAATGGGCTGGGGATGTGGCTCAGTGGTCGAGTACCCCTGGGTTCAATCCCTGGTAACCCCCCCTCCCCTGCAAAAAAAAAAAAAAAAAAAGAGTCCTGCCTATCTATGATAGAGGGAACAAAGAATCCTGACCTAGAACTTTTCAAAGAAACCATTCCAAAGATGTGAGGGGAAACAGAGCAGGTGCACTCCTTGAGGAGGAAATAAAGATCTGTTGATTTCTTAAAATCTGCCCTTCTTGTGATTCTGCAGCTAGAAAGTATGGCCATGAGCCAAGGAACATGGGTAGTCTCTGGGAGCTACAGAAGATGAGCAACAGACTCCCTGGTCCTCAAGTTTCCAGAAAGAATGTGGTCCTGGCAACACTTTGACTTTATCCCCTTAATACCCATTTCTGATTTCTGGTGTCCAGATAATGAACCTATGTTGTTTCAAGCTATCCAATTTATGGTAATTTGTTATAGCAGCAAAAAGAAGCTAATCCACCACCAATGTCAGGCTATCCTTTGAGTGGAGATAAGAACTTGGAGGTGTCAGTCAGCACAGGATGAGGTTCGCTGAGGACCAGGTTTCCTGGGGAGGGGGATGAACCAAAGATGACGCCAGCCACAGCAGTACATGGGCAGATGAGGGTCCAAAGTGGAGACTCACAGATGGGGAAGGAGGAGAATGCCAAGCCAAAAGGGAACATTTCACCCTATGACTGGATGCAAAGTGGATGGGACAACACTGGGGCAGGCTTGCAGAAGACTCAGCATGTCTGTCCCTCAGCATCCTGAAGAGTGAGGCTATACCTGGTACCACGATTCGTTCAGTCTCCACATTCAGTAACCCTGGCTCTGTGCTGGGCACTGACGCAAAGATGTGTGAGCTCTTCTGCCCCAGGAGAGCCAGGGCCAGGGGGGGAGGAGAATGGGCACATGGCTCCCCACCAGATGGAAGCTCATGCACACATGGGGGAGGGAGGGACAGAAGCGATGGCTGGCCCCTGCGTTTTCTCTGGATAAGGGCACACACCCCTGAAGCCAGCCGCGGGCCTCACCCTCATCCTCCTCCAGGCCTCCCCTGTGCCTGCCAGCCAGGGGGAGGGACAGGCGGTACTGGCCGGCTGGAGATGTTGTTTTCCTCTTTGTTTTACACACAATGCCCCAGAAAAACATTTTGCTGATATGTAATTAGGCCAACATAATAGAGTCTAAGAGAGCAGTCATCTCATTTTCCACAACTTTGGCTTTCAAAATGTTCAAAGAGAATAAGTTAAAAAAAAAAAAAAAAAGCTTAGTTCTTAGATGTAAAAAAGGGGGCAGATGAAAATACACGTAGCCTGTAGAAAGCTTCAGTTCTAAGACCCCTCGCCCACCCCTGCTGGTGAATTCATATCTTTGCTTGATTTTCTGTACCAGGCAAGCAGGGCAGCTAACTCCACTGTAGCATTTTAGGAGCTCGACAGGATAATGGATAATAGTTTGGATAATAGTTGTTATTATTATTTGAAGTACATTGTTTGCAAAAATGGTCTCAATTACAACCTCCCTGAAAAGGCCACTTTACAGCGTTACTCTGCAGCTTCTTGCATAAAGAGGGAGAGACCATTTCTCCACCTCTTGAATCCAGGCTGGTCTTGGAACTTGCTCTAACAAACAGAATCTGGCAGATGAGATGATGGAAATTCTGAGCCCAGGCCTCAGGGGACCTTGCCCCTGCCATGAGGACAAGCCCAGGCTAGCCCATAGGGTGATGCCAGACACATGCCCAGTCCATCGGCGGACATGTGGGAGATGCCATCTTGGACCAGCCAGCGGCCAGACAATCCATCAGCAATTGCATATACATGAGTCCCACTGAGCTTGGTGGAGCCTCACCCACATGATGAACAAGATTCCAGCCAACCTTTTTTTTTTTTTTTTGGTACTGGGGATTGAGCCCAGGCGAGCTTTACCAGTGAGGATCCCCATCCTTTTTTGAGACAGGGTCTCACTAAATTGCTAGGGCTGGCCTTGAACTTGTGATCCTCCTGCCTCAGCCTCCCAAGTTGCTGGGATTACAGGCTTGCACCACCACACCCAGCCTCCACTGCTATTTTAATTCACTAAGCTTTGGGGTGCTTTTCTATGTGACAGAAGCTAACCCGTATCTTATTCTAGGGAGAGCTGACCCAAGCAAACTTTCAGGAGGAAAATCTTAGTGAAAGTCACCTTGATAGGGAACAGACAGACCTAAGTGGAGGGCAACATGAGGCTAAGGGAGTAATTCTATAAAAAGGGCCCAGTGCTGAACCCCACATGCTTTCCTTTCCAAGAAGCAATCTGCCTGCAGCCCTGCCTGGCTTAAGTGGACAGAATATGTTACATTCCTCAGCAAACTTCCTGCTATCTCTGTGTGAGTGTGTGTGTGTGTGTGTGTGTGTGTGTGTGTGTGTTGTTTTTTTGTGGTGCTGGGAATTGAACCCAGGACCTCATGCATGCAAGGCAAGCACTCTGCCAATTGAGCTATATCCCCAGCCCTCTTCCTGTTATCTGAAGGAGAAATGCAGACCTGAAATAATGTCAGTAAGAGAACACAAGATGCCCTGAAGGGAAGACTTTTGTGACCCCTTCCACAGAGCAGATGCTGGAACTCAAGGAGATAAGGATAATTCCTCCTAACCATAAAAATCTAAGAATTTATGGTTAAGAATCCAATTAGAACCAGTCAGCTTGGACCAAAGTGACCTAGAGTTGTCATGTCAGTGGGGACTTGGAAGTCTGATGTCACCCTGCTGTCAGTCAAAAGTCAAGAGGTGGACCTGGGCAGGACTCTCTGGAAACTTCTCCAGGTACCCTACTAAAGCTAGAGGGCAGGAGAGGCACTTTGAGAGTGTCACCTTTTCCCCTTTCTCATCCCTCCGAATAAACTCATTGCTTGTTACTCTGAGCAACATGTCTGAAATCTTATTGACCTGATCGCAAGAATCAGGGTTTAAGGAGGGCCTTCACACTGCCTCAGTTTTACAGAATGTTCTAGCTGAAGGGTTATGGAAAACAATATTCCAAAAAGACAGCTCCCCAAGAAAAATAGAGGGACAGTGTGGCTCGGGAGGTGGGAGGGGAAACTAGCCAAGGAACAATGGGCCCTGGGGGAAAGGGGCAGATACTGAATGCTAGACCCTAAGCCATGACCTTCCTGCTAAACAGAAGCACAGCAAATACCAATAGGCAAGATTTGAGTACTCATCCCTGGGATCTGGACTCTCATCTCCCCAGACAACACTGAGTTTCAACCATTTTACAACTACCTTCCTAAATTAAAGTGTTAACCTGTACAACTAGCCCCTGACTGTCAAAACTGCAGGTACACAACTCCCAATGATTACATCATTGTACTCTATAACACCAAAATCCCCTTTGTAACTGATGGCCATTTTCCCATCTGGAAAATGGGCCCGAATGGCACCCGAATCTGTGAAGGAATAAAGGTTTCTCTCAATCTGTCCAGGTCTGCCTCTGGTCCTTCGTGCTTACACTAGCCATGTAACAACCTCATTTGATTTAAGAGAAATAAATAACAGGTACCACCGGAAGAGACTCAGTGTTGCCAGTTTTTCACCATGCTCGATGCTGGCACGCCTAGCCTTCATTTCCTCCATGCCAGACACATGGTGACTTTGCATGACCTCTGGAGGCCTGATGTCTAATGAATGGTAACCCACCATGAGGCCCAGCAGTGCCACCAGCCTACCCTGAGAGGGAGAGATAAAAACCCAATGTCCTAGCTTAAGAAGCTGCTGCCCTGGCTTCTCCCAAAGTGCCATGCCAAACTGGCAGGAAAACCAAACCTGCATGTGTAAGATAACAGCGCCCCGGATTCTGGGACACGCTGGTGATCGGGTTCTGGTATGCAAGGTTTCTCTGAAGTCCTACTTGGAAGGCAGGTAGGGCAATGAAGAGATGGGATGGAGGGTCAGGAGACTGATGGCTGTACCTGGTTGCATGCACACAGAGACTCTGGTCATCGGTAGGGACAGACGCTATGGTTCCATGTGCAAACAGTGCAGTAACTCAAAGCTGACAGATCTTGTGAGCCACTCAGCAGGACCACACGGAGCGACAGCCTGGGGCTGGGAGCCTCCGGAAGCTGACACCTTACACACACACTAACTGCCTGCATAGGGGGGAAGCAGCTTTGTTTGATAACAATTAAACAAGAAACATTTTCTCCATCCAGGGACTTGCCAAGTCCTTCCCACTTGCTTTGATGAGTGGGAGGAAATTAGACTTTCTGGGAGTCAATGAGATTTATCACTTTATTACTCTCTAATTTTTCACCTTCTCTGTTAGCTAGGAAAGCAAGAAGATTGAAAAAAAAAGTGCTTTCCTAAGGTATACGATTAAAAGATATTTATTTGAGAGTGGAGGGACAGGAAAGGGAACTTGAAGCGATGTCAGTTGTCACCTTTACAGTAGATCCTGACAGCTTACCAATAATCATAAAATGGTAATCCAAAAGGTTTCTTTGAATAAAGCTTAGTTCAAAATCTTGAGAAGGAAATGGAAATGTTTGTTCCACTGTCCAAGTTAACAAGGGACAGAGCCACATGAAACACCTGTGATTTTTCTCACCCTTTCTCTACCTGGTATATTTGAGGTGCCACATTCCGAATCAGCATTGGGGCAATCACAAATTGGTCAATATTCTCTTTGTCGTGACCCAAATGTCAGCATCTTGTTGCTATGGTTACCACCATTCTAACTCAACCATTCTTCCACGCCCCTCTCCTCAAACCAAATTACACTGTGTTAATCCCACAGCATGGCCTCCGAAGACCCTGCTCCTGGTAAATGCATATCTATTAGGGCTTCTGAGGCACCAGGAACCTCCAGCTGGAATATCCAGCCTGCAGGACATGTCAGACCCCTGATTATAAATGACTCCCCACTGCCGCAGCAATCTACCTCCCACTCTCTCCAGCTCCCTGCTCTGACAGGGATAAATCCACCAGAGCCTGCAACAGATGCACTGCTGGGTTCCCGTCAGCATCTGGACAGTGACCTGGCAAAGGACAAGCTAATGAAGAAAAAACCAAAGTCAAGAAAATTAAAATAGTCCCAGAGAGTTTGGACAGATCTAGAAAATCCTCCTCCCACCCTCGGTTCCCTGCCTTAGCATTTTAAGCACGTTAATCATGCTTAGCATTTGTTTTCTGTTTATTCCTTTCTCCTGCACAGGAACTCAGTCTTCACAAGAGCAAGGAGTTTATCATGTTCTCAGTAAATCCACACCCCCACTTAAGGAAGCATCTGCTCAATAATTAGTTGAATAAACAATTATTAGTTAAATAATGAATGCACCCATCCTAGTAATTTGTGGGTAGGTTCTGCTATCATGTCTTATCTTCTCAAAGTCTTATCAAAATTCTTGTCAATTACTTCTACCAAGACTTGAGTTTGCTCCTGGAAATGTGAATTTATCTGCCACAATGCTGCATTACCATTCTTCTGGGCGTTCTGTATATGGAAGTAGGAATTATATTTATATAAGAGGTTAAAAGCAGAGAGTCATATGCTGGTCACCAAGCACCAAGGCCACCTGGCATTTTCATAAACACAAGTTATTAAGCTGGCTACACACAAATTCATCCCTTCCCTGCTTCTGTGTCACTGCAGTGTGTCACTGACTGTCCTATCGGGAGGTGACATCTACTTCTCCATCTTGACTCTGAACTGGGTTTTGTGACTTTCTTGTCTCAATTTATGACCTGCCTTCTATAGCGTTCTCTTGTGGTCCTTACTTTTTATTTCATTTTATCTTATGTGGTACTGGGGGTTGCACCCAAGGGTACTCTGTCACCAAGCTACATCCTCAACACCACCTCCTTTTTTTTTTTTCTTTTTTTAAAGACAGGAGCTCACTATAGTTGCCAGGCTGCTTCAAACTTACAAATCCTCCTATTTCAGCCACCCCAGTAGCTAGGATTATAGGCATGTACTAATCAAGGAGACATTAACAAATGTGATACCCACGAGGGCATGAAATAAGCCAGCACTTTGGGGCTTGCCTGTTTGCTGCTCTTGAGAACACCCTATGATTTCACCTTGTGAAGAATCCTAGGCCAGCCCATGGGTATCAAGATACTTGTGGCTCTGGTGCCCTAGACCACAGCCAGCCAAGTGCCAGACATGAGTGAGGCCACACTAGATCATTCAGACATGGGTTGACAGGATAGCCCAGCAGTGAGAAGCCGACCCGCCCTAGAGAAGAATTTCCCAGCTGACCCAAAGAATCATGAGCCAAATCAATGGTTCCTGGAAGCCACAAGCTTGGAATGGCTGTTACACAACAAAAGCTAACTGATTAAATCTAGAAAACAAAATATCCAACAAACATTTAATAAGAGACATTCTACAGGGTTCTCTCAAAAGTGACTGTCTACATATCAGAGGGTGTCTGAAGAATGCTATGGTCCTAGTAGATTTTTCAATAGGATGATGCTTTTGTGAAAATCCTGATCCCTTTCTTGCCCAAAACCTTTCCTCAAGAATTTTCAAGATGAAATTGAAGGTAAAATGTGTTTCCATGGTTTAAAAGTTCACTATAGTAGTTTTAAAAAGTAAGGACCTCTCTGGTACCATAGTGCATGCCTATAATCCTAGCTATTAGGTTGGCTGAGGTAGGAGGGTTTGTAAGTTTGAAGCCAGTCTGGCCAGCTATAGTGAATTCTTGTCTTAAAAAAAAAAAAAAAAAAAAAGGTGGTGGTGCTAAGGATGTAGCTTGGTGACAAAGTACCCTTGGGTACAACCCCAGTACCACATAAAATAAAATGAAATAAAAATAAAAATAAGGACCACAAGAGAACTCTACAGAAGGCAAGCCATAAACTGAGACAAAATATTTGTAAGAGACATATTTGATTAAGGACTATACAAAGAAATCTTAAAATTGAACAAGATAAAACAATCCAATGAAAAATGAACAAAAGATCTGAACAGACATCTTACCAAAGTAGGTACACATTGATGGCAAGTCAGCATATGAAAAGATGCTCAGTATATGCCATTAGGAAAACGCAAATTAAACAATACGATACCACTACTACACAGCCAGAATCCAAAATGTTAATACCAAATGCAGTCTAGGGTACCTCTGAGCAACAGGAACTCCCAGACATTGCTAATGGGAATGCAAAATGATAAATCCACTCTGGAAAACAGTTTATCAGTTTCTTACAAAACTAAACATACTCTCACCATATAACCCAGCAACTGCACTCCCTGGAATTTATACAAATGAGCTGAAAACATTTGTCCACACAAAAACCTGCTCATGGATGTTGATATTGGTTTATTTATAAAAGCCAAAACTTGGAAGCAACCAAGATGTCCTTCAGGAGATAAATGAATAGATAAACCATGGAAATCCATACCATGGAAAAAAAATTTGTCACTAAAAGGAAATGAGCTATCAAGCCATGAAAGACATGGAGGAACCCAAAGTCCATGTTACCAAGAGAAAGAAGCCAATCTGAAAAGGCTACTTACTGTATGATTCCACCCATACAGCATTCTGGAAAAGACAGAATAATGGAGACAATAAGATCAGTAGTTTCTAGGGATAGGGTGGGGAGGAGGAATGAGCAGGCACAGTGCACAGAAATTTTAGGGCAGTGGAAATTCAGTCTGATACTCTGAGGGTGGATCCATGCCATTATACATTTGTTTAAACCCATAGAACAGAGCTGGAGATGTAGCTCAGTGGAAGTGCACTTGCTTAGTATATTAGAGGCCCTGGTTCAATACCCAGCACTACTTAAAAAACAAAACTCCCACAACCCATGGAATACACAACACCAAGAGCAAACTCTAATGTAAGCTACGACTTCTCGTTATCATTGAAAGCTCAATGTAGGTTCACCAGTTTTAAAAAATGTACCCTCTGGTGTGGGCAGTGGATGCTGGGGGAGGCTACGCTTGTGTGGGCAGAGGACTCACAGGAATTCTCTGTAGGTTCAAGTTCAGTTCAGTTTTGTTGTGAACCTAAAGCTGCCTGCAAGTATAAAGTTCATTCTTTTAAGAATGAGGATGTTTGAATTAAAAGTGATAATGAACTAACTACAATGATAAAGAATATTCATGATTTACAGGGGCAAGAAAACTAACATCACTGAAAATCTACCAGTGAGAAATTAGTTAAATAACACAATTGTTCATAAATTGGAGTATTTTATGGCCATTATAAATGATGACGTAAAAGCCTACATAATGACACAGAAACATTTTCAGAATATACCACTGCATGCAAAAATTTATGATAGTATGAATGATGTAGTCCCATTTTTGTATTAAAAAAATGTGCACCATGTAGAGAAAATACACAGTGAAAGGCTAGACACCAAGATATGGGGCTCTCTTCTCAGTGATAATGACAGTAAGGCTATTTTTCCTTTTTTCTTTTTCTTATTTGAATTTTTGAAATTATCTTTGATGACCAGGTATCACTTTTTTCAACTTTTTTTTTAAAGACTTTTTTTTATGTTTTAAGTTGTTGATGAGTCTTTATTTTTTATTTATTTATTTATATGTGGTGCTGAGAATCGAACCCAGTGTCTCACACATGCCAGGCAAGCGCTCTACCACTGAGCCACAACCCCAGCCCCTCAACTTCTAATTGATAGAATTGAAATGAGTCTCCTAAAATTCACCTATGTGATGTCTACAATTCAATGGTTTATGCTGTATTTACAGAACTGTGCAAAAGTTACCACAATCTAAGTTTAGAACATTTTCTACCTGTACCTACTAGCAGCCTCTCTCCTCTCCCCTACTCATCCTCAGGCATGTACTTTCAGATTTATCCCATCTGGACATTGCATATAAATGGACTCAAATAATGTGATCTGCAACTGGCTTCTTTCACTTGAGCAAACGTTCAAGATTCATCCCTGATGTAGCAAGTATCAGTATTTTATTCTTTTTCATGCCATACAATATTCCATTATATGAAGAAGGTACCACAATTTTGTTTATTCATTACATCATGAACATTTAGGTGGCTTCCATTTAGGGGGTATTATGAATAAAGCTGCTACAAACATTGACATACAGGTTGTTATGGTTTGAATGTGGTGTCCCCCAAAAGCTCACATGTGAGAATGCAGGAAGGTTCAGAGGAGAAATGATTGGGTTGTAAAAGTCTTAACCCAATCAGTGAATTAATCCCAGATGGGATTAACTGAAGTGGTAGAAGGAGGTGGGAATGGGGGTGTGGCTATGGGGTATATATTCTGTATCCGGAGAGTGGAGTCTTTCTCTGCTTCCTGATGATGTGAGCTGCTTCCCTCTGCCATGCTCTCTGCCATGATGTTCTGCCTCACTGGAGCCTCAAGGAATGGAGTCAGCTGTCTATGGACTAAGACCTCTGAAACCATGAGCCCTCAAATAAACCTTTCTCCTCTGTAATTGTGCTGGTCAGATCATTTTAGCCACAGAGCAAAAACCTGACAAAACACAAGTTCTTCGCGTGGACATTTTTTCACTTCCCTTGGATATACGCCTAGGAGTGGAACTAAATAGTTATATGATAACCATGTTTAACATTTTGAGTGATTGTCCACTTAACACTTTTGTAAAAAGAAAAGTATAGGGCTGGGGATGTAGCTCAGTTGGTAGAGTGCATGCTTTGCATGCACAAGGCCCTGGGTTCAATTCCCAGGATCTCACACACACATACGCAAAGTATAAAATTAAAACATAAGATGAAGTCATCAAAAGCCTATCAACAAAGAAAAGTCCAGGACCAGATGGGTTTTCAGCCGAGTTCTACAAAACCTTTAAAGAAGAGCTCATTCCAATACTCCTCAAACTATTCCATGAAATAGAAGAGGAGGGAACCCTCCAAAACTCGTTCTATGAAGCCAATATCACCCTGATACCTAAACAAGACAGAGACACATCGAGGAAAGAAAATTTCAGACCAATATCCTTAATGAACATCGACGCAAAAATTCTCAACAAAATTTTAGCAAATCACATACAAAAACATATTATAAAGATAGTGCACCATGATCAAGTGGTTTTCATCCCAGGGATGCAAGGTTGGTTCAACATCAGGAAATCAATAAATGTACTTCACCATATCAATAGACAAAGTCAAGAATCACATGATTATTTCAATAGATGCAGAAAAAGCATTTGATAAAATACAGCATCCCTTCATGCTCAAAACACTAGAAAAAATAGGGATAGTGGGAACATTCCTTAACATTGTAAAGGCCATCTGTGCTAAGCCCATGGCTAATATCATTCTAAATGGTGAAAAACTGAAAGCATTCCCCCTTAAAACTGGAACAAGGCAGGGATGCCCTCTTTCACCACTTCTTTTCAATATTGTCCTTGAAACTCTAGCCAGAGCAATTAGACAGACCAAAGAAATTAAAGGGATATGAATAGGAAAAGAAGAACTCAAACTATCCCTATTTGCTGATGATATGATTGTATACTTAGAGGAACCAGGAAATTCCATCAGAAAACTTTTAGATCTCATAAGTGAATTCAGTAAAGTAGCGGGATATAAGATCAATGCACATAAATCTAAGGCATTTTTATACATAAGTGATGAATCTTCAGAAAGAGAAATTAGGAAAACTACCCCATTCACAACTGCATCGAAAAAAATAAAATACTTGGGAATCAATCTCACAAAAGAGGTGAAAGACCTCTACAGTGAGAACTACAGAACACTAAAGAAAGAAATTAAAGAAAACCTTAGAAGATGGAAAGATCTCCCATGTTCTTGGATAGGAAGAATATTGTCAAAATGGCCACACTACCAAAAGTGCTATACAGATTCAATGCAATTCCAATTAAAATCCCAATGATGTACCTTACAGAAATAGAGCAAGCAATTATGAAATTCATCTGGAAGAATAAAAAACCCAGAATATCTAAAGCAATCCTCAGTAGAAAGAGTGAAGCAGGGAGTATCGCAATACCAGATCTTCAACTCTACTACAAAGCAATAGTAAAAAAAACCGGCATGGTATTGGTACCAAAATAGAAAGGTAGATCAATGGTACAGAATAGAGGACACGGACACAAACCCAAATAAATACAATTTTCTCATACTAGACAAAGGGGCCAAAAATATGCAATGGAGAAAAGATAGCCTCTTCAACAAATGGTGCTGGGAGAATTGGAAATCCACATGCAACAGAATGAAACTAAACCCATATCTCTCACCATGCACGAAACTAAACTCAAAATGGATTAAGGACCTCGGAATCAGACCAGAGACCGTGCATCTTATAGAAGAAAAAGTAGGTCCAGAGCTTCAACATGTCGGCTTAGGACCAGACTTCCTCAACAGGACTCCCATAGCACAAGAAATAAAAGCAAGAATCAATAACTGGGATAGATTCAAACTAAAAAGCTTTCTCTCAGCAAAGGAAACTATCAGCAATGCAAAGAAAGAGCCTACAGAGTGGGAGAAAATCTTTGCCACTCATACTTCAGATAGAGCACTAATCTCCAGAATCTATAAAGAACTCAAAAAACTCTACACCAAGAATGCAAATAATCCAATCGACAAATGGGCTATGGAAATGAATAGACACTTCACAGAAGAAGATCTATAAGCAATCAACAAACATATGGAAAAATGTTCAACATCTCTAGTAATAAGAGAAATGCAAATCAAAACCACCCTAAGATTCCATCTCACCCCAATTAGAATGGTGATTATCAAGAATACAAGCAACGACAGGTGTTGGCGAGGATGTGGGGAGAAAGGTACACTCATACATTGCTGGTAGGGCTGCAAATTAGTGCAGCCACTCTGGAAAGCAGTGTGGAGACTCCTTAGAAAACTTGGAATGGAACCACCATTTGACCCAGCTATCCCACTCCTTGGCCTATACCCAAAGGACTTAAAATCAGCATATTACAGAGATACAGCCACATCAATGTTCATAGCTGCTCAATTCACAATAGCCAGATTGTGGAACCAACCTAGATGTCCTTCAATTGATGAATGGATAAAGAAACTGTGGTATATATATACAATGGAATATTACTCAGCCATAAAGAATGATAAAATTATGGCATTTGCAGACAAATGGATGAAATTGGAGAATATCATGCTAAGTGAGATAAGCCAATCTCAAAAAACCAATGGACGAATGGTATCGCCAATAAGTGGATGATGACACATAATGGGGGGTGGGAGGGGTTAGTGTTAGGGTTAGAGTTAGGGTTAGGGAGGGGGGCAAGAATGGAGGAAGGAAGGACTGTATAGAGGGAAAAGAGGGGTGGGAGGGGTGGGGGGAAGGGAAAAAATAACAAATGAATCAAACAGCATTACTCTATGTAAATTTATGATTACACAAATGGTATGCCTTTATGCCATGTACAGACAGAGAAACAACATGTATCCCATTTGTTTACAATAAAATAATAATAAAAAAATATATATATATAAAAGAAAAAAATAAATAAAATAAAATTAAAACATAAAACTTATTAACCTTATCAGACCAGTTCTTGAGTCTTCTTAAGTCTACTTTCTATGTGATATAGGCAGTAAGAATATCTTCTTCAACCTCAGCCAAAGAGTGTTTAAGAGTCCCCTCAAAGAGAACATGGATTTAAAAGCAATGGATCAACTACACATCCAAACTTATTAAAGATGGAAGGCATGAGGTGGTCCACCAATTCAGTGGTTCTTGGGTCTGGCTGAATTTTTTTTTTACACACAGATCCCCAATCCCCACCTGCAGACCTACTGACTGAATCTCCAGTGGGGACAGAGAGGCTTGGAAATGCATGTTTTCAACAAGCCCATGGTGAATCTGAGGATTGACAAGGTTTGGGAACTTCTCAAGTCCTCTGCCCACCTGGATCATTCCAGTATCTGGGAGTGGACAACCCCAGGCTCCAGTCACCGCTGAAGAGTTCCACATTCACTCTTCAGCTGAACCTAGTTTCTCTGTCAAAAGTCAACACAAATAGAAGCTATACCTTTTATTGCAAGTCAGCCCTTCAAAGATACAAAGCCAGCTACCTGGTGGCCCTTGCTTCTTCCTCCTCCAAGAAAGGTTATGCCCAATTGTTTTCAGCCACTTCCAGACACATCTTCTACCCATCTGTCCATGTTGCTCATCAAACATGGGGGTCGTGGTAGAACACGAGACTCCAAGACAGCCAGCCACAGATTGAAGAACACAGGGATCAGTACCTCCTGTGTTACATCTTCAGAAACGTGACCAAAACTACCTTTTCTAAGCCACCTCATTCAATTTATTTGTTCAGCCAATGTTTGTTAAAATCTCACACAAAAGGAACTAATGTGGATCCAGGGAGCATAAGTGTCAGAAAAGGCTGGATCCTTTTCACAGCAACTTGAAAATGTAAGTAATTCTAAGATAAAGCCAAATACGGTTGTTTCAAAAGGAGGGGAGAGCAAATCCAGCTGACGGTGTCACAGATGGCCCCATCAAGCTGGTGGCATTAGGAAGTGTGAGTATAAGGGTCTCAAAAATAAAGACCTGAGGTAGAGGAGGGTACTAGCAAAGGGTGGGCAAGAAAGGAAGTGTGATCTGAAACTCCAGTTCGACACAGCCCAGAGCCTTTGGAGGGGAACAGCAGGTACATCCTTGTCTTGCATTAAACTCTTTTTCATTAGAAGTGCTGTCAAATCAGATATTGCCCATTCTGTATTATTGATTCTTTTCATTTAAATGCCATTGAATTTTTATACTTAAATGTATCCTTATTACATTTTATTGTACTGGTTTTGGTTCAACATTCATAAACTAATAGATAATGAGATTGGAAAGGGTTTAAAAGAACAGTAAGCCTACCAAACAAGGAAACTAGATCAGTCATTTTCAAGTTTGACTTGTGTCTTTTTTCTTTATTCTTTTTTTTTTTTTTTTTTTTTTTTTTTTGAGTAGTAGTGGGATGCTTCCCATAAGCATCAGTTGTAATCTTATGCATCCAACATGAAAAAAACAGATAAATCCAGCTGGGTGTGGTGGCGCATGCCTGTAATCCCAGCTGCATGGCAGGCTGATGTAGCATGATTGCAAGTTTGAGGCTAGCCTGGACAGCTTAGGGAGACCCTGTCTCAAAATTTTAAAAAGTTAAAAGGGCTGGGGATGTAGTTACATGGTACAGTGCCCCTGGGCTCAATCCCCAGCACCACAAGATACAAACAAAACCAGATAAATTCAGAAAAAGCAGCCCTGGTTGACACTGGCATATGTGGATTATCCAGAGCCTTCTCCAAACACCACTGCAAATGTGCCTTGGTCCTCTTCCACTATGTCCAACTGGAATGCTTCTCAGATCCAAGAACATTCTTCAGATCCTCATGGCCACCCAGGATATCCCATGGCCTTCCATCTTGGGTCTCTGGTAGGAGTATCACCTTCTAGACCTCGGCACAAGACCCAGAGAAAGGACAAAGCCCAGGACGACATCATAGGCCCATGAACAAAGACCTCCCTGCAATTAAAGCGTGTCTTTGCTGAGCAAAGACTCTCAACACTCCATACATAGCCCCTAATGTTTAATTTAGCTTAATTAAAATTCTTGGCCAAGTGAATTTTTAAAAGAATATATTCCAATGCATGGTGATAACTAAACAACTATGAGAACATCCTCCAACCCTTTAGGCTCATTGATACTTCAGTTCTCTTTGGAGAACCATTTGCTCTAACTTCATCTTTGGCTCTTTTTAAAAAAACAACTTTGTTTATATTTTTTTATGTGGTGCTGAGGATCAAACCTGGTGTCTCACATGTGCCAGGCAAGTGCTCTACCACTGAGTCACAACCCCAGGCCCCACCTTTGATCTTAAGTTGCCTATGTACTTTAAAAGTTATCACAGGAGGCCTGCCTTAGTACATTTTCTGTTGCTATAACAAAATACCTAAGGCTGGGTACTTTATAAAGAGATTTATTTAGCTCACAGTTTGGGACCCTGAATACTCAAGATCAGAGAACTTCATATGTTCAGCCTCTGGTGAGGGCCCCCTCAGCTGGGTCACAACATGGCAGAGAAACAGAAAAGAAACTGGCTGCTTGCAGACAGTACCAAGCTTGTGGGATAGCCTCGCTTTATAACAACCTACTTTCACAAGAAGTTACTCTGAGAACAGCATTGATCCCAAGGGCAGTGTCTTCCTAACTTAATTACCTTGCACAAGATCCACCTCTTAAATGTTTTCAATACCAGCACATGGGGGACCAAACTTTCACGCATTTGAGTCTTTAGGGTACGAATCACATCCAAGCCATAGCAAGGCCACATGGAAAGCCTGAGAAGGAATGTTCAGCCCCTCTGAACAAAGACCAGCTCCTGGCTCAGATCAGCAAGGAAACAAGGATCTCAGCCTGAAACCATAAGGAATAGAATTTACCCACATATCAGAGTGAGCTTGCATGTGAAATCTACCCCAAAGCCTCCAAACAGGAACCCTGACCTGGAGATGCCCGATTTTGATCTTGTAAGACACTCAGTGGGACTGGGTAGAGTACTTGACTAGCGTTTGCAAGGCCCTGAGTTCAATGCCTAGAACCACCACCACCACAACAAAAAGTCCTAATTAGAAGACCCTGTCAGATAACTGAGCTGTGACACGGTCTTCTCCCCTCGATACTACTGGCTCTCAGGCCTTAGGGCTTGGGACCTGGCCTGGGATCTTCACCGCAGACCTTTGAACCACAACACTGGCTTCCCTGCATCTCCAGCTTGCAGACTGAAAGACGGCCTCCATAATCGCATGAGCCAAAGTCTTCTAATAACTATGTACCTGTACACCCATGTGTACACACTCTCTCCCGTTGGTCCTGCCCTTCTGGGGAGCCCTGATGCACACATCCTCCTTATGCTGCATACACCAAATGTTTTAAGCATACTATTTTTCAAAACCGCCCTTGTCAAATGACTTAAAACCGTGGTCATGTCTTTCTCACTCTTCCCCGGCAACGAGACTCTAAATTCACCGTGTCCCATGACCTCCACCAGAGAGGCACACTTCCTCTCCCGTCTCCTCCACTTTAAAAGGTCCCTGTGATTGAGGGGCTGACACCACCCCACAGAAAATATGACAACGGAAGAGAAATTGCTGATGGGTGTGGAAAAGCCCAGGGGCAGGGGCGGGGGTTCATTTTTCATGAGCGCAGTCCTTCCATGGAGTTAATAGCAATCAATCCGTCCTGCCCGAATTTCCTCCATCCATTAGGCGTCAGTTGCTGACACACCGTAGGAACTGAATGCATTCTACTGTCATGTACAACTAATAAAAATAAAAAAAATTTTTAAATTTTTGAAAGGCCTCACTTGCTCTTATTTGTACCCAGAGTGGAATAGGGACATCAGAGAGGAGAATGGAGCTTATAGAAGAGAAAAGTGTGTCTGTCATTCCTCTGTCCAGGCTTGCAACAAGTCCAGTCTTCTAAACACCTGTAGGAGCATCCCTTGCCTTTCTGGTCCCACTCAGTGGCACATGCTGTTGGCTGCCAGAGGCAACAGCCTCTGGATGCCCAAGTCCCACTTCCCAGCTGACACACCCTCTCCAGCTCCAGGGGACTGTGACTCTTGACAGGGTCCGTGACTCAGCCTTGCCCAAGGAGACCCAAAGGAAACACAGCTGAGGCTTCTGGGAAAGGTGTTTACTTGCTAATAAGGATGGACACATGGCAAGAAAACACTGATTCTGTTCTTTACTGTGCTCAATATGTTCACCTGTGATGTCTGGATCTGCTGCAGCCACCTTGTGACTAGAATCATGAGGCGAGCGCTGGCAGACAAGCTGAGGACCAGTGTACAGAAAGGTCACAGGATCTGGGTCCCTAAGGATGTCCTTAAGCTGCTGGAATAAAGTTCACTCTGCAACCACCTTGCTTTCCTCCAGACGTCCTGTTCAGTGAGATGAGGTGAAAAATACCTACTCCCTGAGCCATTTTTAGATGGACTTTCGGTGACTGACAGCATCCTAACCAATACCCATGACCACTGCCCTTGTTCTCTGACCTGGGAACCTCTCCCCACGCCTCTCTCCCCTCCATTCTGGTTCATCTCTCCAAACCACATGATTTAAGAACTAGTCATCCTGATGTATTACACTGAGGAAGTCCCTACCATGGTTCCCTTCAGCCCCTACAAGAAGTTCAGGATCTCTCCAGCACCACTAAGTTCTCACCAACTCTTCACATGCAAATAGGCTGTCAAGTACACCCTCCAGGGCATCCTTGGAGAGAGGTCCCCAGTGTCACACCAGGTTCCCAGGGCTGCTGTTTACACCAACTTGGTGGCTCACAACAGTAGAAATTTATTCTCTCACCGTTCTGGAGGCCAAAAGTCCCAAAGTAGTATCACTGGGCCCAAACCAAGGTCTTAACAGGCCTGCACTCCCTCTGGAGGCTCTGGAGAGAATCCACTCCTTGCTTCCGCCAGCTTCCAAGGCTGCGGGCATGCCCTGGCTTGTGGATGCATTACTGTCTTCTGGCTTTGCAACGTCTTCTTCCCTCCGTTATGCAAATCCCCCTCTGCCTCTGCTTATGTGGACATATCTGATTGCATTTAGGGCCTGTGCAGATACGTCCCATCTCAAGACCCTGAATTTTAAGGCCCATCCAGATAATCTCCCATCTCAAGACTGGCAAGGATCCTTTTTCCAAATAAAGTAACATTTATAGGTTTCAGGGATTAAGACCTGACATTGTTGGGGGGTATTATTCAGCCTGTTGTGTACCCCCAAATCCCCAACATCTTATTTTTACTCCTACATAATCTTCCACTTGGTACTAGCACCCCCCCCCCCAGGAAGCCAGAGGTCTAGCCATCATCTGAGTCCTCCACTGCTCCAATCCACACGACATTAGGGACCCCAAAACCAAGGGACTGCTACCAAGGAGGGAGAAGGTAAGTTCTGGATGAAAATTATGAGAAAGAGACTGCTATCCAGGGCCCTACTCCTCAGCATAGGACCAAGGCTCTGGTTAGAAGTCAGGACTTGATGACTTGATTTTGTGGATTTTTTTGGGTGGGGTGGGGGGTGGTCACCGTTTTTAAATATGATCCCTATGGTTTTGAGAAGACAAATGACTTACTTGGGGAACAAAGACTACGCAAACTAAGTTCTCCTC
The DNA here is from genome assembly GCF_902686445.1 of Sciurus carolinensis. Taxonomy (NCBI): domain Eukaryota; kingdom Metazoa; phylum Chordata; class Mammalia; order Rodentia; family Sciuridae; genus Sciurus; species Sciurus carolinensis. Next base: position 50,461,868 of record NC_062229.1, on the reverse strand, counting down.
TGTTGAGTTCCTAGCGGTTATGAAGCCCTTTTTGGAGACCAGAAGAGAAAAACTTTCAAAAGTTCAAACACATTCAGTTCAGTATGGCTCTGTGGCAAGAACTGGAAGGGAAGCTGGTTCCAGGTGGAAGTGTCCCCCTAAAGTAAAAGTTGGAGAAACCAAGGAAACCTCCGTGACTGCAGAGGTTGGCAAGTGCGGATTTCTGAGGCTAGAAGTGGGTACCTGACTCTCCAGGAACAGTGACACAGTGGAGAGAGGAGAGAGGTTAAGGGGGAATGAGTCAGGTGCACAGGACTGTATTTATACACAGGGACCTTTGGAGATCCAGTTCAAAGCACAGGATACAAGGAAAAAGAACACTGAAGAGGATAAAAGTGCAATTATTCAACTCCTATTTTACCTCCTTTTCTACAGGGAATCAAGTAAAACTAAGGTCTAGGGCTGGGGTGCAGCTGATGGAGCACTTTCCTAGCACGCACAAGGCCCGGAATGGACACCCCGCACTGCAAGATAGATGAATAAATTCTAGGAGACTTCTGTCAACTATTTTCCCCCATTAACGGCATTGAGTTATTGGTATCTGTATTAGTCAGGGTTCTCCCAAGAAACAAAACCAACAGGATATATGTAAAGACATTCGTATCAGTTATCTATAGAAACTTATTTGAAGAATTGGCTCACACGATTGTGGGGGCTGGCAAGTTCCAACGTTTCAAGGAAAGGTTGACAGGTTGGAAATTGCAGCAGGACCTCATATTGTAATCTTCTCGAGTCTGCAGGAAGAATTCCTTCCTCTTCTGGGGACCTCAGTCTTTTCTCTTGAGGATTTCAACTTATTTGACAAGGCCCACCCACATCATGAAGGGTCATCTGCCTTAGCCTTCCACTGGTGTGAATACTAATCACATCTAAAAATATCTTAAGCAACATCCAGACTGGTGTTTAATCAAACAGCCATACTGGCACATAAAATGAACCATCACGGTATCATTCTGCAACTTTTTCTTCTTCACATTTTCTGGAAGTCCTGGTGTCAGTTTAAGGTGAATGACCTCCTCCCTAATAATGTATCATCCTTTATTCAGTCATTCCCCTACTGATGGACATGTTTGGTGTTTCTTTCTATTCGTAATGCTGAGATGACATCCTCACGTGTACATTCTTGGGAACACATGCATATGTTTCTCTAGGAGAGATGAACGAGAGATTCGGAGCTGCTCAATCATGGGTGAGGTGGGAATTTTAAAAATTTAATAGAGGCTGGTGATCTGTCCTCTAAAGCTCCAGCCTAGAGATCTAAGGAAAGGGGACAGCACACTGGTCTGTCACTCTCAGGGCCAGGTGGGACACAAGGAGAGGATAAAAGTCAAACCACTGAGAGTTGCTACAACAGATCATAGGTACGTGGAGCCTGGCCCATGCCCGCTGCAGTGACGAGCAGCCACCTGGGAGGGCTGTGTGTCTCCATTCCTGTCCTTTTCATGGGAATGATTCTTCACAGAAAAACCATCTGAATGAATCACAGGGAAAAGGCAGAGAATGGCCGACTTTGGCACCAAAGGCTATGATCTCAAAGCCAAAATAATTATCTTGGAGAAACCATGGCAATGAAAAAAAAAAAAAAAAAAAAAAAAGCCAGATGGTTAAAAAGAACAAATATTGGCTTCTTTGTCAGAGCAGAAGGAGGTGCGTTCTAACACCCTAGAAATGGATGGGTTTTTTTTTCCTGGAAAATTCTAGTGTGGATTCTTCAAAGAGATGGTTGGGAGTCTCTGGAATCAACATCGATCCCCAGAGCCCAGCAGAAGCTCATGAAGCACAGGTGAGACCCAACGTACTGTGGCGCAGGATTAAGGGACAGGATTTCAATTACAGCAACACTGTCTTACATAGCCTCTCGTGAGACCCTCAGGGATAAATAAGATGAGGAAATATACTGGGCCCAAAGGGTCATCTGAAATGCCTACAGAAGGGTCAGGTTAGCGCTAGGGACTGGAGGAGAGACCCCCACAGCACGCCAAGGGGCAGTGACCTTGATCCAGTCTGTTCAATGCTGGGATGACATGGGAACCACTTTACATGTGCAACTTCAGAGAAGCCCAAGCTAGGATGGCCCTCCAAATCCAGGATGATGTAACCATGACTATGAATGTCCCAACAGGCTAGAAAAAGAGCAGAAGTTAATAGAAGGAGATGAACAACAGACAGAACTGAGGATGGAGAAGAGTTGCCTTCCTGGCACTTCACGGGACCAAACATGATGTCTTAGAGGCCGTCATGGGTGCCTCCACGCCATGTCCCTCTTCGGTACACTAGCAGAAGTCTACAGTCCAGCCCAGGAGGTCAGGGCCTCAGGGGCAGCAGCTGCTCTCCAGTCTACCTGTCACGCCCTTCTGCCAATCACCAACGGAGCACATTGGTGTAGGACCCGTGTGTTCCCAGGCCTGTTTAAGTCAGTTAGACCCAGTGCCAGCATTACACATCTTAATTTAAGTTATCTAAATTGATAAACACCAAGTGCACAAAAAATGTGTCTCTGAAAACCAAGGTGAATCCTTCACAGAGATCCAACGAAGGATAGCTGGTTAAAAATGACCAACTCTGGAGCCACACTGGGTGGTGCACACCTGTCATTGCAGCAATTCAGAAGGGGGAGGCAGCAAGTTCGAGGCCAGCCTCTTGGCAACAGAGAGAGAGACCCTGTGTCAGAAAAGGCTGGGGTCTGAGCTCAGTGGTAGAATTCCCATGGATTCAATCCTTAGTGCCAAAAAAAAAAAAAAAAAAGGAAAGAAAGAAAGAAATTAGATGACTGTGATGGAATTAGATGTGGGGGAGGGGAGACTGGAAAAGACTAGAAACAAATCAAGACAATGGGCTCTGTAGTCAGACCCTTCTGTTCTACTTTCAAGAAACGAACGCCGCTCACTGTTGGTAGCACACCTCGAGCGGGGCTTATATAAGACAGGTGAAGTGGAATTCCAATAAGCGGAACCCAAATTCAAAATGACTGGCAAGTGGATGTGGATTTCCACATTTTACATTAAAATAAAATGTTAGGTATAAATATGATCTTAGGTTCTCTGTCTCTGGCCTCTTCAAGGAACCCACCCGCTCCATACCAACTGCATCTGCTATGTGTGCTTTTTCCACAAGTTTATGTTCTTTTCTGGCACCAAATGTCAACAGGAGCACTAGTGAGCTAGAACACAGTCCAGGGAGAGGGACGATGATGGAGAAAGCTGGACGGACATCTGGAGGTGTCCACAGACTCTGATGGGCTGTCCAGTCCAGATGCACAGAGAAGAGGGCCTCTGTCAGCCCGTCTTGCTCTTTACCTGTTCACCTTGCAGTCCTTCCCCTTCCTTCCAAAGAATCACCATTCCTGCTTACGCTCCGGGTCGTAAACTCCAGGAAAGTCAACAAAATATCTACTACAAAGGCCCTATGAATGGACCCTTACCTTCCTCACAAATGCTTTTAAATCTTAAGCTGTGGGTTTGCAACTGAGAAAAACGCAGCCATCTGTATTTGACAGCCCAGCGCCCAACCCTCTGGTTTTAGAAGGGAAGGCAGTAGGTAGAGGATCTGTCTCACTGAGGATCCAGGAGACTGATAAAGTGGTGTTTGCTGAGGGCTTACTCTGTGCCAGGTTCTAAATAGTTTCTCCTTTAAATTTTCATCAATTTTGACACACTGTTACCAGTATCTCCATTTATAAAACTGAAAAATGGAAAAACAGGGATTGGTTTGCTTTTCCTACACTCAGTTGCTCAGCTGGGAGTTGGGGAGCCAGGATGCTCTCCTTGGCCAGACTCCGGAACCTACACCCTCTTCTCAACATGCCGCACTGTCTGCAGAGCTAAGAGCCGGGTCGGCTTTCTGGTGAAGTGGTGTGCGCCGTGCTCATGGTGTGTGTAAGGAGGGAAGCCAGGGTGAAGTGGCAGGGTTAGAACGGTGCCCCTGCAAACAGAGCTGGGGTACAGGGACAATGAGGCAGGAGAGGGGCAGAGCAGTTCCAGTGGTGGGAAAAGAGAGAGAGCTGGAAAGAGTGTTTTGTGGTCAGAGTCCAAGAGGTTAGGCGCTGGTCTGGGAGGACAGTGGTTGCCAGAAAAACAGGGTCAACTAGAAGCCAAAAGGGACCTGCCCAGGGCTGAAACAGGAAAGAGCTTTCCCACAGGTCAAAAGGGTGGGGAAGAGAGGAAGTAGCTGGACTCGGTAGTGGAAGATGTGAGAGCTGGACAAATACCCACATGCCCTGGAGAGGGGCTCTCTGTGGGTTGGAGCAGGGGTCTGATAGCCTCTGTGAAGAGCTTAGCCATAGAAAAAACTGTCCCCAAGTGAACATTGTGCTGGTAGCAAGCTCTAAACACTAAATTCCTCCAAGGCTGGAATTCTTAAAGTGTGGTCCCTAGACCAGCAACATGGGCTCACTTGACAATTTGCCAGAAATGCAGATTCTTGGCCCCTCAGATACACTGTTATAGACTGAATGTTTTGTGTGCCCCACCCCCACCAATTCACATTTCAAGGCCCTGACTCCCATAGTGCAGATGGGGCTTCTAAGGAAGTAAAGTTAAATGAAACAATAAAGGCAAGCCCCTGATCCTATAGGATTAGTGTCCTCATGAAGAGACATATCAGAGGGTTCACACGCTCTGCCCACCAGCATGCTCAGAAGAAAGGCCATGTGAGGACAGAGTGGCCACCTACAAACCAGGAAGAGAGCTCTCACCAGAAATCAAATCCTGGTCAAAAACTGATCTTGGACTTTCCAGATGTGAGAGAATAAATTTGCCGTGTAAGCCACCTCATCTGTGATATTTTGTTCTGGAAGCCCTAGGAGATTAGGATACCTACTCAGGAGGAAATCATGAGGTTAGAACCGAGACATCTGTTTTAAAAAGCTCTCCAGGTGATTTTGACACAAAATCAATTTCGAGAACTAGTCTACCCGTGGGCAGAATCAAATGGCCTACAACCTAATTCGGAGAGCGTTTATTGGAATGCCTTGGAGAACAGAGATGAGTATTTTCAGGCCAATGCATGGAAAATCAGTCCATATGTAGGAAGGGGGGGGGTCCTTTTATTCAGCAGGAAGTGACCTGTGAGCTGGGTCCTGAAGACTGCCCATGCCAGCTACAGGGGGAAGAGACCCCTGTAAGATGGCAATCTCAGAGGCTGGTGCTGCTAATGGGGGCTGGGAGCTGCTTCCACTATGGGAAATTCAGAGCTGCTTCAGAGAACAGAGGGAAGAGCAAGCCTGAAGACTGGTACAGAGAAAAACCAGTGAACAACAATAAAAATTATATTATAAAAATTAATAAGACTTGTTTCTGCCTAATTGGCAATCTTTGTATCATAATGGTGAAAGGTGAAGAAATAAAGGCTCATCCAGTGGATCTGGTAAAGCTTAAAACTAGCTCTCCAAAGAGGGGTTAAAAAAAAAAAAAAAAAAAGAATCCAGGGGTTGCCAATTTCCATCATGGTCAATTTCAAATTACCAGCCTGATGTCACTGAATGTGGAGTTTGGGAGAGAGGTGCAGAACTGGTTTTGAGGACTAGTAAATGCCACTGAGCCGACCATAGATCTTTAAAACCCAATTTCCAAGGATTCCTGAAGGGGGGAAACAGCGCCCAAAACTAATATCAAAGAGATGATGGCATCAAAATAAAACATCAAAATGAAAAAAGTTCAAACATCTGATAGAGAAAGCAGATGAACAAACATAATGAAAATCAACCTGCAATTCCAGAAAACAATTGTGAATAAACATTACTCTTTCCTGATGGAACATCTTAACCATACAAGTGATCTCTTTTTTCAACTATAAAAGACAACTATCTCCTTATTTTAGTCTATAATCTCATCTCCCTCCCACAAACATTTTATGTACAGATGACGCATACTTACAGTGGTTGGACTTTTTCAGACAATGGTTCAAAAGTTATATGCATTCAATAAAAACCATACATCCGATTTTGAATGAGCTCCTTCCCCAGGCCAGTGACAGGTAAGATGATACTCTGAAGGGCTGGGCAAACGCAGGGAGGTGCAGCTCCCAGTCAGCCACACAATCATGAGGAGAAACAACTGGAACTTCACTGTGTGCTAAGTAGGGTGCTCAATAGGCTAGGCATATCAAAGGCATTTTTGACCTCAAATATTTTTTATTTCAGATGTGTTAATGATTACCCCATCATAAGTGAGGGTACCTCTGAGTTCACCTATACTCTAGGTATTCACCAAGGCTGCAGTTTCAAAGGCTGGAGAAAGACAAATCCGTGAGTACTCTTTCCCTTATGCCCCTCATCAAATCACCACAAACCTCTACAGAGTCCTTCTAGACCATCCTTCTAGACATTGCTCCCCCCTTCCCACAAAAGAGATTTTATTAAGTGGACAGAGTGTCTGCCCACAGGGTGAGAGAGAGACAGAGAGAGCGCACACAAGAGAGAGAGCAAGGGAGAGAGAGCTAGACATTGGTTCTTAATGGAGTGAAGCATCAGAATCTCCCGGAAAAGTTTTCAAAATACAGTAGAGTTTCTGACTCAGTAGGTCTGCGTTTGGGCCTGAGAATCTGAATTTCTAACAACCGTCCAGGTGGTGATGATGCAGCTGGTCCGGGGACCACACTTTGGGAACCACGTTTGAGACAAGCACTGCCATTAAGTCATCTTTTTTGAGGAGACCACAAAGCCCCTCCCTGAATGGCCACATCCAGAGGCCAAGGAGATCCACTCATCCCTGTGGCCTGCCAATCACTTCCACACACGCACATTTCTGGGTGCAGTCGCGTATCACTACTGTTGCAGAGAAAACTGAATGGTCCTGTTTTAATCGGGTCCTGCTACTCTGCTTTATTTTATTTCATAACTCCCCCTCCCCACTCCTGGCCTTTTCCCGTGGGCTGGATGAGCAGCACTGTGCCAGTGGAGAAAGTGCAGGGTCCTGAGCGGTCACACGCCCCGCCCACACTGGGCCCTGCATTCTGGACTGGGCCTCGCTTCCTCCAGACTCCAATTCCAGTTAGGGGCTCAGAGGCCGGAGAGAGTCTGGGGCACGAGGGTCTCATGAGAGTCACTGACGGAGCCTGATTGAAAACCAGCTCATCACCTGATTTCTGATTTCCTTTACAACATACACCCTCAGGACTTCTGGCCCCTCTACCAACGGGCCCTGGATGCTGTGGACGTCACAAGGCTTGTTTTTGATTATTCCAGCTTCTCTGTGTCCTCACAGTTGGCACACTACAAACAATTATTCCCCATCACTGCTGGAATGAGGCTTGGCCTCAGCAGCCCAGCTCCTCACTTCACACCCCCTGGGAACTGCTGTGGCTTAAAGGTTGAGTAGCAGTGGCCTGGGGGCATCTAATTTCTACCCACTAACCAGGCACCAGGGACTGCCTCAAGGCTGCAGGCATGGCAGAGACAGCCGGTGTGGCCAGCACTAGCTGTCTGGGGGCCTGTGTGCCCCACAAAGAGCTACATCCACCTCTGTCTCACTCTGGCCTGGAGAGCCCTGGGGTAGTACCAACCCTGGGCCCTCAGGGCATTCAGAAATCAGTCCTTGATGTCCAAAGATTCCCTTTACATCCCAGATGCTGTATGCACAAGACTGGTTTACAACTTCTGCACTTCATAGCTGGACAAAGGTCAGCGAATCTTAGAAGTCGGTCAGCTCCTTCAATGCACCAGAGGACCGTGGCCAGAGGAATTCCTCTGCCCATGGCTATTTGGTGGCCTCACGGTTCATCATTTCTCAGATACATAATGCGACACTGAATGCATAAACCTTGGGTGTGGGACTTCATCTCTCTGTGCCTCAGTTTCCTAACTGTAACACTGGGGCGATCACAGCACATATCTTATAGGTTTATCATGAGGATTAAGCCAGCTCCTGGGCAGAAGTCTCTTCTAGGGATGGCTGGCAGAGGGAGGCCAGGAACTGTAGCTCCAAAAACAGCATTGCTCTTATTATTACGGAGGCCACAAACTATACACTTCCCTCATTATGTCACGTAGAGTTTTCAGTGATGTGCAAATTAATGAAAGACGACTCTTTCTACCTGACAGTCTGGCACATGCAACATAGTTAATTTTGCAGAATGGGACTAGTGAGGCCCACCCCTACCTGGGCGGGGAGGCCTGGGAGGACTAAGGGGGTCCTCATAGTGTTTACCCAGGTGAGCTCCATTTCAGACCAGAGCCACAGCTGAGCCCCACCATCAGTTGGTCTGTCAGTTGCATGGAGCAAGCAGATAAAACAATCGCCGCCCAAACAAAAGAAGCGCCCGCTGCCAGCCCCACACTTACTTCCAGGACCGTCCATTGTTCAACAACAATAGCATCATAGCCCTGTATGGTTTTGCTATCTTCTGTGGAAACAGCTTCAAAGATGAATACTCCATCTGTCAAGCCGGGTAAGGAATCTGTGGAAAAGAAAAAAAAAAAAAAAAAAAAAAAACCAGGGGGGCTGTGTAAGCCGTCTGTGGCAGAAGCCTTACAAGCAGCAAAATTTTCACTGCATTCATTAATAATCCCAATCAGAACATCTTTTCAGCATGTTAATTAAAGAAGGCACACACAGCCATAGAGTCTAGCCCCATCAGAATGAATGAGACTAATTTACCTCGCAGTTTTGAATAATATCCTTGATTTTATGAGCCCACATTTCATTGTTAGCAATCACCATTGATTTCACGCGTTTACCTTCCTTTTCACACTCCAGCGTCAGGATGCGCTGGGGAGAACTTATCCAGGGTAAAACACGTCCATTTGGAGGCATCTTTTTTTTTTTTTTTTTTTTTTAAGAAGAAAACTATATTTAGGTGAGGGGGATTTTTTTTTTTTTTTTTTTTTAAGGAGGGGTAGATGCAACAAGATCTGAGCCTGTCGGGAGCCTTCGAGAAGCGTTGATTCTAGGAGACTCACATGATGTGGCTGTTGTATCCATGACATTTCAGGCAGCTCTTGTCAAGAGGTGGAATCAGGTGGGGGAGGTCGGGGGGGGGGTGGATCTAAATGACTGACCACTGAAAACCTTTCCTTGAGCAATTGCTCTGGTCAAGGCATTGGGTTCTGAGTTCTGTACAATTCAACAACCACATATTAAACACACAGAGACGGTCATGGGCAATGGGGGTTTAAAGAAAAATAGAACAGGGTCCTGTCCCTGCAGAGGATACAAAGGGAAGCCTCTTCTGTCCTTTCTATGTTCAGGTTCCTAGATGTCCTAGATTCATTTAGATAAGATTGTGGAAAAAAGGGCAGATTTAGAAGCCCATGGTCTGGGTCCAGGCTCTTTCAAGGAAAGTTCTGTGGCCCTCTCAGGAGCTTGGCTTCTCATCTGTGAAATGGGGTTGTGGACAGATACTTCCTCCTAGCCTCTAGAGTCTACCAACACTGCTCCATCATACTTTATGGGCTGAACTGTATCCTGTCCACATTGGTAAGTTGAAGTCCCAACCTCCAATGTGAACATATTTGAAGATAGGGCCTTTAAGGGTCATTAATGTTCAATGAGGCCTTAAGGTGTGTGACCCCAATCCAAATGGACTGGTGTCCCTGGAAAGAGAGACAGACAAACACTCACACACCAGAGATCTCTCCTAGTCCCCCACCCTGGGTGTATACCCTTGGCCATGTAAGGACTCAGCAAGATGGCAACTGCCTGAAAGCCAAAAAGAGAACCCTCACCAGAAACCAACCCTGCTGGCACCTTGATTGTGGGCATCCATTCTCCAGAAATGGGAGAAAATAGACATCTATTTACTTTATAAGCCACCCAGTCTGTGGTATTTTACTATGGTGACTCTAGTTGACTAATACAAATAAAACAGTGCCTGTTTCAACAATATACTATTTTCAAAGGACAATTTTTAATAGAAGAAATCCATATTAATGTGACTTTTTTTTTTTTTTTTTTTTTTTTTTTTTTTTTTTTTTTTGGCAGAGAGGGAAGGGAGACAAATTCAGAAAGTTCCCTAAATCACACTGGAGTTCCTAGAACTGTATTTTCCAGAAGTGTCTCACACACAAATGACAAATGTGAACACTCAACTATCTGTAGTGTGTCTTCCTACAGACTCCCATAAACAAAATGAAAAGGTCATCAACAGGAGAAAATCATTTACAAGCATAACAAAAATTAATATGAGGCTAAGCTTAACATTCTTCATATATAAAGTGTTTACAGATCTATAATTAAAATATTAGAAACAGGCAAAGACTATGAACTAACAATTATTTAATTCTCTCTCCATAGCTAGCAAATATTGGGAAGAAAACCTCAAACTCTTTTTTTTTTTCCCCTCAAATCAGCAAAGTTTGAAAAGAGAATTCTCACTATGAGTAGAGGTATGTGAATATGGAAAAATAAGGGGATAAGGGAATTTTGACTGTACCATCTTTTTAGAGGGCAATTTAATAATGTCTGAAGTGCCTACCACAAAATTTGACCCAGAAATCCTACCTCTTTTAGCTTGTCCTGAGGCAATAATCACCAGTGCCATCAAATAATTATCTACAGTCATCTTTTATAAAATTACTTAAAAACTTAATCGAAATGTGCAATAATCCAAATATTCAATCATGGAAAAATAGCTAAATAAATCATATTTCCAAACAAATACTATACTGTTTTCCCCAAAATACCCTGGGAATTTAATCTTTCAGGAGAATGCTTCACATACAATATTATGGGGGAAAGAAAACAGGATATGAAATTGCAGTATGAGCTGAGTAGAGTTCATATTTTTTATGTTAAAAATGTGAATTTTTATGTTAAAAATGTCCAGACAAATAAACTTTAAGAACATACAGAAGATCCTAGAAATAGGTGCGAGTGGTGGAATCAGGTATAATTTGAATTTTCTCATTATCCTCCTCTGCAGCGTTAATCTAAGAGTCAGACAGGTGTGGCAAAGTAAATGGACAGCACTCCTGTGCAGCTCTGGAAAGCAGAATTAGATTCCAAACACTGCAGAAACAATGGGGACACCATCTAAGCGGAGAGGACCTTCCTTAGAGTTAAGTCTAGAAATGGAAGATTGGGCCTCAAAAGGGTAAGCAACATGTTCCTGGAAACACTCAAGCTCACCCCAAGTGACCTTCTGGCTACTGGCTGGTTCATTCTGACACCTCCTGACCACCATTATGTGCTGAGCTCTCTGTGGTCACTGGAGATCTCTGAAGCAGCAAGATAAAGTCCCTGTCACCACAGAGCTTACCTTGCCATGGAGAAGGGAGACAAGAGCAGAACCTCAGAAGCGACAGTGCTATAGGAATAGTGAGCTACAAGGAGAGCCAAGGTGGAGGGGTGCCAGTGACTACTTCTTTCTGAAAGGTGTGCTCAGGTTAGGGCTTTCCGTTCTGAGTAGAAACAGGAACTGAATTAAGCAAGTAAGGGGTATGGATCTGCAGGGTTGGAGACCCAGGAAGAGGAGGGAGCAGCCTTCATGTAAAAGCAGAGTAGAAAGCAGCCAAGGACCGATGAACCACAGAATCATGAGGGACATCAACACTGAAATGACTGATGGGGAGAAGAGTGAATAAGGGGTTTATCCATGTGGCTTGGTTGACCTATGGGATGCAAGCGGGTGAGATACAGAGGCTAGAAGAGCATGCGTGTGGTTTAGCTTGATCTCCCACGTCTCTGCTACCACTGTGAAAACCAGTTAGTTCCCGGAAGATAAACAACACATGAAGTAGAGCTGCCCCAAAGGTGCCGGCTTGTATTAGTTGAACTACAGATCTGTGAGTGTGCCTATCTGAGATCATCAGGGCTGCCAACAAAGCAGCTCAGGCTAACCAGAAAATCCAGGGGGATAAACCCCTACTCTCTACACCAGTGAGTTCTGAAGCGGATTGTTACACAGCATTATTGTGGCAACAGCTGACTGATAACAGTGCCCAACCTATATGAGACCAGTGTGCTCTCCTCAGCCTGGGGGATAGGGATAGTCTTTATTCCAGAACGACACAGAATCCTGAACAACCTAATAAACCATGGCAATGAGGGTGTTTCCTGGAGCATAGAAGCCTTATCCAGATAATAACTCAAGCTGGTAAGAAAACGTTCCATTTCCAGTAAAATCCCTATGGGCAAAGCAATGCCATGCACCAGTTTCTTATTTCCTATTTGGAGAGTCTGTTATTAAATAGCCTCAGCAAATGTAAGCTTGCCTCTTTCATCTGCTTCACAGAATAGATTCCCCCAAGTGTTAGTTCACAAGCCTCCTGGGATGGTTTTTATAGGTGACCTGGGAGAAAGAGCCACTCCTCAGATGACCATATGACAAGTATTTCAGGGTCCAGGACAAGCAGCTTAGTCAAAACTCTCAGCAATACTCCAGAGTTGGAGCCTCTGTCACAACAGGGTTGCCTGAATAAACCCCTTTAAATAAAGCATCCCAGTCCTGACCTGGGGATGTTTGGGACCAGAACACTCAGTAATTCCTTTGGGATCAAATCAACATAACACATATTTCCTCGAGGCTTCTACAATAATGTGTTATAGTCAGCCCCTCGATCTGCAGGTTCCACAGCCATGGATTCAACCACTACAGATCAAGTTGAAAAGGTTGTAATGAACAGGTATACACTTTTCCCCTTCTCCTAATTCCCTAAACAATACAACTATTTACATAACATGCACATTATATTAGATGTTATAAGTAATCCAGGGATGACTTAAAGTATACAAGAGGATGTATGTAGATTATCAGCCATTTTAGAGTAGGCACCTGAGCCTCCGTCCACAAATTTTGGCATCTGAAGGGTGGTTCTGGAACCAAGCCTCTGTAGATACCAAGGGATGATAGTAATCTAATCTCCAAAGCTTCTACACACACATCTCCTCAATGGAGGACCTCAAGTCCCCTAGGCGTGCCTACCACGTGCTTTAAGTACTAAAGTGCCCAGTTCAACATAAATAACATAATGGGCTTTCACCTGCCAACAGCTGAGTGCAGCAGAGTTGGGACCAGGAAGAGGAAGGGGTCACTTACAGTCCATCCAGACTTCCTCTCTGCCTCCTGCCTGGCTTCCCCTCCTTCCTCCCAAGTTCCAGGCCTAGGAAGGGGGCTGTGTGGGTCCTCATTCACCATCTGCTCTGTGCACTGCCTGCCTCCCACCCCTCCACCCAGGCTCTGCTCACCAATTCCAAAATGCTGATTCACCTGCTTGGCTAAGAAGCAAGTTCAGAACAGCTGTCAAAATTTGGTCATCTGTAACAGCAAAAAAGTCAATGAACCACAGAGAGCAGACAGCCAGGCTTTTAAAGAGCCCCTTGTTTTGACGGCCCTGTCCACTCCCCATGTCCTCATTACCTTCACGGCTCAGCCTCTCTGAAATGTGCACCGAGTTGGGTATAAATAGGTCTATCTGAGAGTGAAGCCTCCCGATGTAGAAAGGTTAAACTGCCCTCCGTCTATGGAAAACATTCCATTATCACTGCATTTTTTATTAAAGTAAAGATGCTCCCCTACTGTGCACAAAAAGCTATTTGCTCTGGTATTGTATAAATATTTGATGCTGATCTTTTGGCAAAAGGCCACCTTGACATTCCAAGCTTATGATTTACAAGAAGGATGTGGGAAAAGAAGATCTGCCATGCTATCTCAAGAGGTAAGGTCTATGAGGCAACCACTCTCTCCCATAGGCGTGAAGACTCTGCCCATCAAGCTGGACCCTTGTGTTGCTCTCCAGAGTGTAACCTGGAATGTGCACGCCAGGGCAAGCAGTCAATGTATTCGGTCTACTTTTGCAGGTTTACAAACAAATGTTATTATTCTCCTTTTAACAGGCGAAGCTGGACAAACTGTCCACACTGGGGAGCAGGATCGTGGATTCCTTGCTCTCAGGGCCCTGTTCCCCACTGGAAACTGCATAATGTTCTCAGTACTGTGATTCCAGGAATGGCACTGGCCAACCACAGAGCCATAATTGCACATGTGGTCATGCCGAGGTGCAATCCAGTGCAAACCTAATCACTGGCCAACCAATCTGGGACAACTGTGGCATGTTGCTATCCAATCATGCTACTACTAATGTGCTCCATTAACTGAAGAACGAGCAGGCTGCTGCCTTCTCTTACCTCTTGAACCCCCCACTGCTGCTCCAGGCCTGCGTGCCTTTAGGATTCTCATTTTGAAATGCTGAAGCATCTAGAGAAGGTGTTACTCTTCTTCAGTGACAGCAGGGATTAGCCTGTAAGTTTCAGTGTCATGAAACTGACTAGAGTATTTCTGGCTGAATGTGAGGCTCTCTGCCCACCTGGGTTCATGGCTTCTCATAGAATCCTCCTAAAATTTCTGCAAGCATCATCATTCCCTTTTAGATGAGAAAAGGGAGATGATGAAACTTAAATAATTTGACCATGTTCAAATGGAATGCAAGGGTCAAACTAGATCTGAAATGTGGTTGGTTTGATCCCAAAGCCTGTGCTCTTGTGACAACTAAGAAACATTTATTGAGCTACTACTAAAATGAGCCAGATGCAGGTGATGGACAGACAGACTAGATTTCTAGTCATGGAGCTGGTGCTCTCTGGCCATTGCACTGTACCCTCTGCCTTGGTGTTAGGGTGTTCAGGCACTGAGATGCTAAGAGTGGCCCAGGGAATTGCAAGCATGACTGTATAAAATATATGTTTCTCTGTCTTTAAAATTTGAAATATGCATTTTTTTTAACGTCTGTAGGATATGCTAGGTGTCAGAAAATGTGGGGTAAATACACAGTGCCACTTGGATTTAGATGAAGCTGGGACATCAGGGAATTCTCCAGGATGATGTAGTGGGGGTTGGAATGGAGAGACATGGGCATAATGTGACCCCTGTGTCACACAACATGCAGATCACTGGGAATGTACTCTAGTCAGATTTTCATTTATCAAGGTTGTAGAACTAACTTCTGTTTAAAGGAAATAGTGGCCAAAAAAAAAAAAAAATGACAATAGCTGGGCATGGTGGCACACACCTATAATCCCAGCAGCTCAGGGGGCTGAGGCAGGAGGATCTTGAGTTCAAAGCCAGCCTCAGCAACATGAGGCACTAAGAAACTCAGTGAGACCCTGTCTCTAAATGAAATACAAAAGTAGCTGGGGATGTGGCTCAGTTGTTAAGTACCCCTGAGTTCCATCCCTGGTTAAAAAAAAAAAAAAAAAAAAAAAAAAAGGTGATTAAGGACCCCACGAGGCACTGATCCAGACAGATCTAATGCAGGACATTCTGCAGGATATGAGGCTAGCTTCCTCTGAAGCAAGCAGGGGCAGAGAAAAGGACGCTCCCAGGTGAAGAGAGATGTGAGGACAGGGTCATCTTGTGCAGCATGTGTTGCGGGACTGGATTCTGGTTTGGACAATCAGCAATAAAAGGCATTTTTTGAAACAAAGAGAGGAAGGACCACCAGGGTAAGAAAGGGCAAGGACAGGAGGAGGGCAGGGCAGGGGCAGGGAGAAGGCCAGGGGAGCAGAGTGAAGGTGGAGATGGGTGAGGGCAGAGTAAGGAATGCAGGGCAGGTGACAGAAGGGGCCAAGGCAGGGCAGGGAGAGATGAAGGTGGCAGCCAGCTCTGTGGCCGGTGATGGCAGCAGGGACTTGGTGAAGCCCTTGGTGAGGAAAGAGCCTCCCAGCCAGGCCTTTGGGTGGGGCCTCTCCCACTCCTCATAAAGAGCCCGGTCAGGAGGGTCCCTCCCCGTCCCTAGAAATACAGACTCTGGCCTTCGCCTCACTGTATGGGGGGCTCCTGAGGCTGCTGTCTGCTCTGCCATGTGGTCCCTGGGCTCATTCCTGCTGTTCCCTAATGGCGACCTATGAGCCTTCCTCTCCCCATCGGCAGGCCACCCATGACCCTGTTGGTGGCCTCAACCTCCCACCACATAGCCACCTCTCTCCTCCCCTGGCCTCACTCTTCCTTCCTCTCACTGCCTGGCCATGTTCTTACCAGCTTGCAACCTTGACAATGACATAATGTCTCTGTGCCTCAGTTTCCACATCTATGCTGTATTCCACTGGACTGAGGACTGAATGAGGTGCTGTTAGAAACACCTGGAGCAGTACCAGCACTGAGTCCTGCAGGCCCAGGTCCTCTCACTGTGCTCTCTGCTGTGCCTGGAGCTGGCAGGGCTCAGGGTGGGGCCTCCCCAGCCAGAGACACCGGCCCAACCCTGGGAGAGGAGTCCTGGAAACCACCAGCAGAAGCCCAAACCTGGGGAAGGTACGGGTGTTTCCATGTCCTTGGAGGTGTGAAAACAGAAGCTGGAGTCTGAACTGGGTGATCTGGATAAAGTTCTCATGAGTTTTGTGACTCTGGAGTATAACTTTTATGATTTTAGACTATAAATACCCTTTTAAGAGTCATGAATGATACTTTCCCAGGTGGCAAACAGCTTGAAGGTGCATCTAGCTCTGCCAGGTTTATTAGTAAGGATACTAATTACCTCTTAGAAATAGGTTCCTTTCATGATTATGATTAGTTTGCCTTTTTTTTTTTTTTTAAATTCTGGGAAAAGAACATATGCCCATTTCTTCCCTGCAACAGAAACCCTGGGCTTTCCCAGAGCAGAAAAGCCTTAACCCACTAACATCACCCCGATTCACACGGTCCTCCCAGCAGAAACACACCGGGAAAATCACATCTCAAGCCAGTGTGGGTTTCAATGAACTCGGTTCAGAGGCTTTTCAACCCTGGCTGTGATGAAGCTGAGCCACTGCCCGTGGCGCTAGACTAGACGCTGCAGATGCCTCGGGCTCAGCGGAGGACTTCACGGTTGCACTTGCCAGGGGACGTTTCACGTTCTGTCTTCAAGGCAGGAAGGCTGCCTTTAACGCAGCTAGAGCCAAGGGAGGCTATAACAGCCTTTCACACGCCGAAGGCAAATCTGAAGAAAAAGCTGTACAAATTCTCTGTGCTTTTGGATGCATGGATGGAAAGAGGGGGAGAGGAGGTGAACTCAGCCTTGACTGCCAAAACCATAATGGTGAGAGACACTCAACGGCTTTGTGAAATTTCAAGGTGTTCTCCCTGGGGGGTTCGGCTTGCCCCTGACATATTCAGACAGAGAAAACTTCCGTTTGGATGCACCAATCTCCTAAGAGGAGATAAAATTACCAGGGGCATCCTATGCTGCTGCTACTGCCAGCGCATCCTTAAGAAACGAGCCATCATGTGCCCAGGGAGAAATGTAAAGCTCTACACAGTCACAGAGAACTTCTAGGGGCACTAAGATAAAAAAGCTGCTATTGCCCCAACCTAAGATGAGTGACAGGAGTCCCTGCAGGAAATATCGGGCAAAGAGCCCGATATTTAGGAATAAAGCGTGCTGCCCCTCTATTCTATGGTGCCTCTCGCCAAACAGACAAGAGCCCCTGCAGGCACCATCACCATGGAGGGTTTCCTTGTGCACAGATAGGTTATCAACCTTGCTGCCAGGGAACAGAGGTTAATTCAGTTGCATCCATGAAACATATACTCTAGAACTGCACTGTCCAATACACTAGTCACATATGGTTCAATTTGTGAAAATGAAATAAATTTCAAGTACTCAGAGCCCATAGACGGGCTGCCACACTGGATAACACAATATAAAACGTTCCACCATCAGAGAAAGTTCTATTGGACAGCATTAGTCTGACTGTATTCTTAGTGAGCTGATCGCCTTCCTTATGTCATTCATCCATTATAACAAATGGCTATGGCCCAGTGCACTACGCAGTGCCTGCTGCTACTATGACATGTTGAGATTGGACGTGGATATTTAGAGAGTAACAAGGGATTGCATCCAAACTAAGACCTATTAGTGCTGTGTCATCTTCTGAGGCATTGAATGATTCAAATATGTACATTCAGAATTAAGAATAGCATCTCTATTCTAAGGATGCCTGTTGGCATTTCAAGGATTGCCAATAATATGGAATCCAAACTCCATTCCTGACTCTGTTAATTCTTGAGAGAGAAAACTGTGGTACGGTTGATGCCCCCTGCCAGGTTTTGCTGGAATCAACAACTTTGGTGTGACGCTTCGCTTGCTTAGGAACCCTGCTGACTGGTAGTCCTCAGGATCTGCACATGCTGGCAGGTAGGCCCACTCTCCAAATTGCCTCCCAGCTTCAACACACCCTGGAGACTTAACTCGCCTTCATGTTAACCCGAAGCACATTCTTTTCTTGACACCTTTTCCCACTGTGGGCAGACTTCCTTCCCACCTTGGAAGCTGACGTTCATAGTACTATTCCATGCAGCAACTCCCCAGAGATAACCCACTCCCGGGGAGGGGTTCAGGTGCCATGACACCCAGACACTGTGTGTGTAGCTTACAGAAACTAGGCGGTGCCATTTGTTTCTCTGCCGTCAATTCCAAGGTGCCGCTGCTACTTCAAACTGTAATAGCATCTGCAAACAATTCACACTCTGGCGTGGCATGATCCCATGGGGTAATTAA
The DNA here is from genome assembly GCF_902686445.1 of Sciurus carolinensis. Classification (NCBI taxonomy): domain Eukaryota; kingdom Metazoa; phylum Chordata; class Mammalia; order Rodentia; family Sciuridae; genus Sciurus; species Sciurus carolinensis. The sequence goes on along the minus strand of NC_062229.1, from coordinate 50,443,426 downwards.
CAATCCCAGGGAGTCATCTTTTTTTAAAAATCTCTTAAAAGCAACAGAAACAGAGGCCATCTTCATTGAAACAGAATCCCACCTCCACACCTCCCCCATTTCCAAAGATACCTGGCTGACTCCTGCTCAGGTCACTGACTTCGTGGGAGCTGCTCAAGATGTGTTAATTAGAAATCAAATGCTGCAAGTTTATTGGCTGAATGAACAGCTTTCTAAATGGAGCAGGCTCCAAAGACAGGTTAAGCTTATAAAATTTAGAAGCAGAATTCTTAAGGACCACCCAACTGTGGTGGATTCCTTACCATTCGCCATTCCAAGGTGGAAGACTGCATTCACCAGCACTCCTCCTTTCCGGAAGTGGTCACTCATGTGCTCCAACCAGTTGGCATCCAAACTGCTCACCGTCTGGCCATTTTTGGAGACCCGGAGAGGAATAGTGACAGGATAGTATTGCCGGCACTTCTGATGGTTCTTGGGTTTGTTGAAAAGGGCAAAGATCTCCATTTCTGTTGAGATTTGTAAAGAGGGTGGGGAAAGAAGAGGTCAACCAGTGATAGAAATCTGCCTCGGTAGGTTTAGCGAAATCTCTCAGGAGCCTAAAGAAAGGATACCAACAGTGAAATCTATGAGGCTGCACTGTTGCCAAGTAATAAAACTTGATTCCAAGTAGTAAGTTGTGGCTGGGCCATGTCAAGTGACATGGGCCTCAAAGGCTAGGCTTCAGATGGGGGACTTAGGTTTCGAATCTGGAGTATAATGAATTAATATCTGCGATTAGTTTGTACAGTTAGGAGATAGAGCAGAAATTTCTAGAAATACATACAAAGACATGTTGGAAGTGAAAACAGACATACCTGAGTGAGATATGGACTTTTATTTAAAAAAAAAAAAAAAAAAAAAAAAAGCAAATGTAGAGATTCACATAAAAATAAACACACTGCTCTAATTCCAGGAACTTTGTCCACCCCTGAACTATTTATAGACTACAGTGGTGTTTCCTGGGGCCTAGCCCATAATACTTAATCAAGTACATCAAAAATACATCGATATGTAAAAATAAATATGCGCCCGTAATGAGGGTTCCTGTCTGCAGTGGCAGATCAGCTCACTCAGCCCAGCAGGCTCTGGGAGTGAGGCTCTGAGCTTTCCATTCTTTCATTTATAGCTCAGTTCTTCAGAAATCAATAGTCACTACCACCCAGCTGATCTATGCCTGCTGTACATGCTGCCAGGTATGAGTTAGCAGTAGCTGCCTCCCAGAGCAAAAATCTGCAATTTCAACCTAACTCTGAAGGTCTATTTTTGCAATACTCATTTAGACAAGCAATCAGAGTTGACCCAGCTTAGAAAGCTTTGCTTACATAGGCTTCTCAAGAATATGCTTTGGTTTCCAAAAATATCTTTTGGAATCTTAAGAAAATCCCCAGTCTTCTATCAAAGAAAAAATTTAAAGGTCATAAACAATGGCTGACATTAGCAAAAAGGACAAAGGACATTCATGTTCCCCACATGGGATACCTAGACCTACATTGTGGGATGCTGTTTCCCAAACTGTAGTATTTCACAATTTCTGTGGTATCCAAATACTGGTTGGATTATTATTTTCTTAAATTGGTGTACTTTCCATTATTTAAATAACTGCATTTTCAAAGGAAAATTTGCTACATGACCATAAAGGCAAACCTCTACCATTTGCCATAAATAAGAGGAATAACAAGGCTCATTAATACAAAATATAGTAATCCATGTAACATCTAAAAGTTTCTCATATAGGTACTGTATTCTGGGACAAAGGAGGTCTTCTCACAGTCACATCTGAGTAAGCCTCAGTGGCGTTCTCTGGGCCAATGAGACTTATCAGCAACAGCTAATGAACAGGAAGGTCATTTCAAGCTGTCCATCCAAGAGAACCAATACCTATCTTCAGAAGTGACCACCAGGATTTTAAACACCAACTCTAGCCTGGTCAACATCCCTACCCCATATTACCTTACCTTTCTTAGTCCACCTGACTGACTCGAGATGCCACCTCCAACTAGGAAATAATTTCACACAAGAAATGAGATCCTGGTGTATGGAGCCAGCAACCACTAGACTATTTCATGACTTTTTGAAATATCAGGCATGGTGGCATATGCCTGTAATCTCAGTGGCTCAGAAGGCTGAGGCAGGAGGATTGTGAGTTCAAAGCCAGCCTCAGCAAAAGCAAGGTGCTAAGCAACTCAGTGAGACCCTGGGGCTGGGGATGTGCCCCTGAGTTCAATCCCAGGTGCTCCCCACCTCAAAAAAAAAAAAAAAAAAAGAATGGAATGATAAAGAGGGAAACAAGCCATACACTGGGGAGTGGGAGTCGGGGTAAGGATGTGAACTGAGCAATCAGGGGTTTTCTATCCCAGATGCCAGGGATTCAAATAAAAATGGCAGCTACAAAGGTTAAGAGGATGAGCCATGCTTTAGTGAATCCCTGAATCATTTGTATTTCTTCAAAAGCAGACTCTGCAACCCTTCCATGTGCAGGCTGTCTGGAGAGTGATGCTAAGAGAGAGAAGGAGGGAGGTGGGATGGGAAATAAGGAGGAGATGAAGCCAATGAAATATGCATTAATGAGCAGGTTACCACTGGGGCAATGGGGGCTGAGTCCCACAGGGCACCCTGAGACACTATATAGAAAACACCTCAAAGGGACCCCCCAAGAGCAATGCAGTTGGAGTATTCACTCTCATGGTCTGGAGGTCACTCCCGAGGAACTAACTCCCCAGAGTATCTACCCTGCATGTTCCCATTCCCGAGAAATGCTGGTGAGCTTAGAGGCTAAGGAAACCGTTAGCTTGGCCAGAACTACCTGCAGGTGACCCCTATGGTGGGCCAGAGCGCCAGTCCCTAAGTTATGTTACAGTCACGCACAGACACAATAGAATTAAAAAGAAATCACAGTTGCTTCACGAGGAGTTTGGAAGTGACCAAAGTCCAAACCTACAAAGTAACACTGGATCCCACAGAAAGATCCCACACTCAAATGACCAGGCAAAACCCTCAACTTTCCCCAATGCGTAATGAAACAGAAAAAGGGGAAGTGTCAAAAGGAGAAGCGAGGAGGCTGGAGTGGGCGGAAGAAGAGAGACTTCTGACAAGGTACTCGGTGCTCAAAGCATTCCGGCCTTCCCGTCCTGATCCTCCCCAGGGGCAGGACTGAAGCCAGAGACAGAAATAAATTTTTTCAGGAAGGAAAAGGAAATGCTGCTGGAATGAACAGTCTCCAAAGCCTCAGGGGCAATGAAATATTGGGAGAAAACCTGATTTCAGATGCGTAACCCTTTAGGAGACTCCTCTGTCCCACTGCCTCCTTGGCCACAGTCTTCTCTCTACTCACATGGAAACCAGCCAAGAGAAACTGTCCGAACATGATCCCCTTTGATGTTTTTATGGTCCGATTCTTCAACACACATCTTCACATGAGCAGGCATCAAGGATTCCAAAAAGAAGCCCCGAATTTGTCTAAATTTTCTCAGCTGCTCTGTGACTCCGCCATGACCTCAGCAGGAAGATTTTTCTAGACATGGGACAAAAAGTCCCAAAGGAATAGGGAGAGTATTGCTTCCGAGAACATTCTGAGAATGGTTGAAGCACTGCTCTAGCTGAGGGCCGGAGAAGCACCTACTGTCTTCTTGTCCTTCCTCCTGGTTCCCGCATGGGGGCCTTGCCTGGTGGCAGGTAAGATTCCTCATGTACAGCAAAGTGCTGGCACTGTGACAGGAGCTGTGATGTGTCTGCTAGATTGACCTGAGCCAGACAAATGGAGAAAGCTGGGAAGGACAAGCTGGGGCTGGCTAAATGGCCCCCTCCTCTCAGGCCTCCTGGGCTACGGGCAAGTGGGAGCAAAGAGGCAGGTGGCCAGCTCTGAGGCCTATGCCTGGGCACAGGGACTTGGGCTCAGGATGGAAGTCTGCACTCTTGTCTTCAGGTTCTGCCCCAGCAAGCTGTGACTTGAGGGTGAGCCATAGGGGCTGGCTGGTCAGGTTTGGAGTCAAGGCTGAAGAGAGAATATAGAGTTTGAACTCAAGTGTGGGCTCCGAAGGCCAGACTTAGGAGGAGAAGGCTGCCAACAAGTTGGCTGTGTTGGAAGGAAGAAGTGGAAGTCAGATGCAGCGGGTGGCCTGAGCTGGGTGGAGTCTGCACTGTGCCAAGGCCAGGCGCAGGGGGAACTGAGATGAAAGGTCTGCCCTGGGAGGGCAGGTGCTGTGGAGGGAAGGGAGGGCAGAAGGGCCTGAAGCTCTCCATCCAGATTCCAAAGTCTGGGGAAGGCTGCCTCAGGCTCCGTCAGGCTCAGGACTAATACAGGGCCTCTTGGTGGCCCACTTGCTAGGACATCAGAGGTGACGTGCACACACAACAGTCCACAGGTATTCAAGTGTGAAGTCCATAGCAGTCCAGGCACCTGCACCATGCTGATACCACCCCTGTGACGCTCCACTCTCCAACCTCCACAGAGGGGGCAGCACTAGCTCTAGGCCCAGAAGCATTAAGCAGATGTCCCAGATCCACAGACGGTGTGGGAGAGCCAGGAGTCTTGCAGATCCAGAGCCCTGGGCTCCTTCCCTAGTCCAACAAGAGATCAACTTCATCAGGACACAGAAAGTGGGCACCGGTGGCCACAGGAGGGACTCAGTAGCTGTTTTTGTTTCTGGACTGAGTCAAAGGCCTGAAGGAGAGGCAGAATCATAGGGTCAGACTATCCTGAGGGTATGAGGAGGGGAGGGTATTGGCCTGGGGAGGGAAAGAGCCCACACATCAGAAAAGCCCCTGAGTTTCAGGTATCTACACTGAGCTGGCTGCCAGGGAGATCTACAGAACAAAATCTCCTCAGCCAGAACTGCAATTGAGAGCAGCGACTGCAGCTTCTGGCTGGAAAGTCTTAGCAGGTAGGAAAGCCAGTGCGTGGAAGACTTAGAATAATGATTTTGGCGATAGTGAGAACAATCAGAATTTGAACGAACCTGTTCAGCCTCATTTCTCTGACTGAAGTTGTCGCAACAGAGACACTGGGGCTCAGAGGATCACTGCACAGCCAGGATTTCAAACCAATAAGAAATCCCCTGGTGTGTGGTGGGTGCAGCTGGGGTTGTAGCTCAGTGGTAGAGCACTTGCCTAGCATGTGTGAGGCGCTGGGTTCGATCCTTAGCACCACATAAAAATTTTAAAAAATAATAAATGAAGGCATTGTGTCAATCTATAAGAACAAGAAAAAAGAACTTTTAGAAAAACAAAAAGAAAAGAAATATTTCCAGAACCAGGAAATAAAATTCAATGAGCAGGAAGAGAAACCCAGGAGGGCCTAACTGGGCCCTGGGCTGCAGGGGTGGGAGGGGTGGCCTGTCCCTGCTTCCAGGTGGAGACTCAGGGAAAGTCCTGTCTGAGCTGTCACCTCCTGGAGTCTTCTCCCCTAGGCTTCCTATATAGGAAATAAATTAAGCGAGAAGGAGAAGGAGGGGGAAGGGGGGAGACTCCCTCTGGATGTTTTTTAATTGTCTTGCTGTGATTGCCTATTTAAGCCCACCTGGCAGAACGAGGAGTAAAAACACTTCACCCTCCTTAGGGGGCCCCAGGAAAAAGGCAAGCGAGATGAGAGCGGCAGGGAGGGGGCCGTGTGTGTGCCGGGGGTGACGGTGAGCTGTCACCTTGTTCCCAAGGAAGGAAATAAGATTCCACAGGGAAAAGATTAGGAGCGAGGCCAGGGTTCAGGTGAGGGCCATGATCCATGGGGACAAGGTCCTGGATATCCAGCTTTGGGGGGGCCAATGACCTGACTGTGGTAAGAGACTTAGCTGCATGCAAGGGACCTTCCGTATCTGTGGAGTGGGCTTCCTAGTAGTGTCTTCTGTTAGGAGCCGTGACGAGGAGTAACTGAAATGACAACCAGGGAGGAGTCATAACAATGCTCTCAGGGTGACCACCATCAACAGCCTGCCCGTGTAGCCACTAGTCACCCCAGGGTGTTACCACTGATGGAAAAGCCAAAGGCTCATTTTTTCTACAAAAAGATAATTTTTTTTTTTTAAAATAACAGTGAGATCCTAAATTGCAGAGACCTGTAACCTCACTTACTCTTGAAAGAGGTAGCTGAGTACCTGGAGAGATTGGAATTGGGGAGGCTTAGAGAACCCACATAGCTGAAGTTCCCCTCCACTGTTGGGCTTACACCTACATTAACACCCATTAGCCATTTACCAGCACTATCTGGGTCACCAGCAGAAAATAGGGTCTTGGGGTGGAATACAGGCCCACATGCTTCAGGAGGAGGGGTTTCTGTGCATTCAGCTATGGGGAGTCTAAGTGAGGTAAACAGGTAGCCACAGGGCAGCAGGAGGGCACTGGGCACCTGGGGACAAGTCTTCCCAGTTAGTAATTCTCTGGGGTCAAACAGAGGCAGGAAGCCTAGAAGGAGTCTCTGAGAAAGGTGGATTCTGGAAGGCTGCGGGTAGCGGCACACTCCCTAGGGAATCTCAGTATTAACCACCTCCTTTCTCAAACCAGGGTTCCATGAGGGGTGGAGGTCAAGAGCCCAGTGCCTGAGCCCAGGTGGTAACAGCTCACACTGGTGAGCTGACAGCACTGAGCAGCTTTGAAGGTACATCTCACCTTCCCATATGAGAAGGCAATCACGGCATCCAAGGCTACTGCCTAGCCACAAGGTGGCTGGAATGGACAGAAAGACTGGACTCTCAACCATGATGCCATATGCTTCCTCACGACACCTCCCCCTCTGCAGGCCCTGTGGCTGGCCTGAACCCTCCCCCAATGCTGGATGACAGCAGGTGTCCCCAGAGTCCCACCCTCCTCCTTGGGATCAGCATGCACACCTTACCTACACCTCAATGAGAAGACAGCTTTGAACACTGATTGGGAGGTGCATGCTAGGTCTAAATGCACTCTCCGAAAGGGCGGAAGAAGTCTTCCAATCCAGTGAAAGCAATCAGGCAAAGGGAGAGCACTACTTCAGTACACGTTTAAGAAGGATCCAGACCTTGATTAAATAATAGCCCTATATATCCCAGAATTGAGGTAGCTCCAGTCTCTCCCTCCAAGTAACTTTGCAAATAAACCCCCAGAAGAAAGCATCCTATAATTTTCCTTTCAAGAAATACAAATGTGGCAAAAGAAATCTTTTCACCTTGTTCTTCACTCTCAAAGCATAAAATGTTCCTTATCATTTGTAAGAGGCCAATTTCAAGAACGAGTAACTAAATAGTAACCACATTAACCAGGGATATGATCCAGAAAGTCCTAAACAAACAGCCCTCTGGGGGCCGGGTGATCTCCTGCTGTCAGTCTCAATACTTGTTCATTTTCCAAAGACCGGAAGAGGCCCCACCGCTAATGTTAAGTACCTTGCTGTCAGGAAGTAGCTGGATGCTAGATTTCCTGGAGAAAGTAGAGAAGAGGGAACTCTACGGAGGGAAATAAAGAGAAATGTCACTCCCTGTCAACCAAGGGCTTCGGGAAATCTTGTCAGGAAAGACCAAGCAGAGAGGCAAAATGGGATGGAGGTCCAGTCCCATGGCATTCATGTTCCAGATCTGCCAGTTTCCCGCCTAGGACAACAGGTTTCCTCTCTAAACCCCGGATTACTCCTCTGACAAACGGGCAATGATAACAGAGCTCACCCACATACATCACAAGGCTGCCTGGAGAATTGAGGTCGGTCTTTTAAAAAGCGCATTGGCACAGGGCCTGGCCCTCAGGAAGTATTGATACACGTTGCCTATGATTGTTGCTGTGCTGTTATTTGAAATCCTCACACCAATGTGCCGGCTCTCATGTCTCCTTACAATGTGACTAAGAGGATTCTCAGGCTGGTGGCCTTTCCTCGGTGGAGTGTTCTACCACAGTGATTTGTCCCTGAAAGCTGGCTGTTTACATTGTCATGAGTTGAATCACAGTTTCCCACACGAGCTGCCCTCAACGGGTGTTTGTGACTTCTTGCTGTAGGCAGACAGTCAAAGCAGTGACGTGCAGGGTCTCAGTGGTTCCCGGCAGGCAAACACTTCCTGTGCAAGGGCACAGTGATGCAAGAGTGCAGGAGGTGCAGTAACTCAGCGTCTAGAAGTCACTAGAACCGCATCTTTTGGAACAACTGCAAGTCAATTTCATATGGCTCTGCTCGACCCTGAAGTCAACTTCAGCAAGTAACTAGCTGGGCGGCCCAACTAAGTAATTGATAAAGTTTCTAGTGTTTGATGGACTGCTGTGTCTACGCTTCCCTCTCTTTTCCCTAAAATGCCCTGGGAAGGACTGGAGAGCTGTTAACCTCTCCAGTGGGTCAAAACGCGCAGTGCTTCATACTTACTCCTAGAGAGCCGCCCTGCGTGTGTGTCCGATGGGTCACCATCTGGTCCATCCAGTATAGGGCTCATCCCTCGTGGGGAAACTTCTCCACCCTCTCCAGAGGATAAGCTGGGCTCCTCAGTGAAAGGCGGCTCTCCTGTGTGGCCTGGGCCAGACTCTGGGCTCCCATTCATCCCTGCGGGAGCAACACACACACCTGCAGCCCCTGGGTTCTCATCCTCCAGCGATTCGTGATCCCCGCGTGCCTTTTTTGCAGCCCTGGCCTCTGTAGCACTGTTGGCCGTGGGTGCGAGAGGGCTGCCATCCGCCGAGTTCACCGGGGAGTGGTACTGAGGAATAACGCCGACGAACTTCAGGCCCCGACTTGCAGCCTCCTGGACCTGGGAGGTCAAAACAAAGGCAAAAGCGTGAATGGGATGGTTTATCAAAGGATGCCTGCAGCACCCCGCATCTCACTGAGCTGCTTCACTGTGAACAGGGAGAACAGCAGGCTGCAGAGGCCCCGTGCCAGCAAGGCACCCTGGACCTGGCCCCACAGGGATATGCAGGCTTGGTGTGTTCACTACCGATGGAAGCACGAAGCTTTGGGGAAGGGTTGGGACCATCCCTCCTTAAAATGCTAATGCTAATGGTCCCTATTGTTTTTTTTTTTTTTTTTTTCTTTAAACAGGTTCTAAAAGGATAAGCTCAAATAAATAGAGTTTGAAAGAAGTTCATTTTGATAACAATTTTTTTTTATTTCTTTTTCAGATGAATTACCTACTTCCTGCCCATCAGGCTACCTTATAAATATAGTGCATCTAGCCAGGCATGGTGATGCACGCCTATAATCCCAGAGGCTTGGGAGGCTGAGATAAGGAGGATTGTGAGTTCAAAGCCAGCCTCAGCAACTTAGCAAGGCTCTAAGCAACTCAGTGAGACTCTTGTCTCTAAACAAAATACAAAAATGGGCTGGAATGTGGATCAGTGGTTAAGTTCCCCTGGGTTCAACCCCCGATACCAAATAAATACATAAATATATACAGTGCAGCTTACAACTGCATGGTAACCACCAGATGGCATCTTATGACCCAAAGAGCTTCCTTTTTGAGTCCCTAGTTTTGACAGAGAAGGTCAGAGGTGGTGAAAGACTCCATGGGACCCTCAGGCCTCAGGGAAGCCAAGGAGCTAGTAGTCTATAACCGACCCACTGCTGCAGGCAGGCCCTGGGCTCTCCAGTGCCTCATAGCCCAGACAGCATGGGCAACAGGAAACTATTCCTTCTTCCTTCCTGTGCCCCCAAGATGGGACAAAGAAATCTACAGAGTCCTGCAATACTTGAACTCTCTTTTGCCCTAAAAAGTAGCCCCAGCACCAGTGCATTTAATAGTCAAAACTTTGAAAGAAAAACTGAAAGTGGTAGCCTAATAAAATCAAGAAGAGCCAGAGGGTGGGCTGTAGGGGACTTTCCAGGCAAGGATGCTCAAGACACATACGTCACCACTGCATAAGGAGGCAGAAACCCCAGAGCTGTCTAAGTCTTAGTCACCACCCCCTAAGTGGATGACCTCAGAAAATCTTGAGTTCTCCACAGCAAACATCTACTGCTGTTAAGAATGAGTAAGAAATACCATGGGGAGCTCTCTGCGCCAAGGGGAAGCTAGTCTCACAGCTCTCTAATACACCACCCTAACGTGAAGTAAAGGGTCGTTTCAGTTCCACACCGTACATTCTGGAAAAAAGTCTAGAGCACGTGCAAATGTATGGTCCAATCTTTCTACAAATTACAGCCTGTACTAGACATAACAACAATAACTATCATCTGCTGCAGGCCTATTATGCGCCAGGCACATGACTAGGTATTTTACAGTAAGTCACTTCGTTTAATTCTTCAATGACCATTCATGGCATCGTAATCTCCATTTCAAGATGAGGACACTGAGATTCATATGAAAGTCATAAAACAAGCAGTGAGAAGCCAAAGTTCAAGGCAGGCCTGACCCCAAAGTGGACTCAAGATCAAGTGGACACATCTCAAGACATCGAATGCATACATGTCCATGGTCACATCTGTGTCCACTCACACACATGCTTCGGTCAAATCATTCATCAAAAGTTAAAAAAAAAAAATACCCCTTAAAGTAATCCTTTCCATTCTGAAAATTTACTGTTCATTCATTAATTTGTGATGTCCACCTATTTTAGAAGTTATCTTGGAAAGTTTCTAAAAGAAAACTCAGGAAATGAAAGTTCTTTAAAAGAAGTTTGGGGAGATAATTATACCAAGAACCTTATGCTATCACCTACAAAGCATAGCTCTGAGCTTCCCGGTGACAAAGGCAAAAAGAGAAAAGGCAATGAATTTTACAGGCCCCAGATGAAATGAGGAAATCACCTTGCACTAGTAGTTCCTGAGACTACTGTCTCACCACACAGGAAACATTTCTAGAAACGGATTCCACCGAGGGCTCAACCACAGGCCAATCTCAACAGGAGTCAAGGCAATGGCAGAGACACGTGGTCTGAAGGCTCTCAGAAAGGCTGGGCTTGGAGCCCAGATGTATCACCCACTGGTGTGGGGAACCACACTGGGTGAAATAAGCTCTGTGCCTCAGTCTTCACATCCATAAAATGGGGAGGGTCGTGCTTCCCTTTTGCAGCGACTCTGAAGGTCAGACATAACATAATGGTAAGCATGCTAAAGGGGCCCAGAGAAGGCACATGTGGCCATCATGATTGCTGAACCTCTCCCAAGATCAGCCCTGGGCATCTGTGGCCCTGCAGAGACTGCTAAGAGTCATCCATAGAGAAAAGAGGATGATTCTGGACACAGGGCATTTTCCAGTCCCCCTCCTTCCTCTCTGGGATGTGAAGAATCAGAAAGGCTTAGACATGTAAATCAGACTTCAGCCCTCTTCCCCACAAACCCAACAGCTGTTTCCTTTTGCCATATTGTACCATGAATTTATCCCTTAAGCTGGGAATTCTTAAGTGCGGTAGCCTCAGCATCCCCTGGGAATGTTTTAGCAATGCAGGCTCTCAGACCCTCAGACCTACTGAATCAGCAACTCTGGGGGTGAGGCCCAGGGACCTGCAGTTCACAAGCCTGGCTGGGGACCCTGGTGCACCCTAGTGTGTGCAAATCACTGCTGGGGAGCACACACTTCATGAGGCTGGGGCATTCTGCTGTGTCCCCAGTGATAGAAGGATGTCCGGCAGATATATAACAGTTGAGTGGATGAATAAATACATTAAACAATGAGTGAATAAGCATGTCTTGTCTCCTAAACAAGTTCCTTGAAGGCTGGATGGGGACAGGCTAATTTTTTAGCTTCAGAGTTCAACACATATTAAGTCCCTATACTGGTCCAGACCAACACTCTGCTTAAGTACTGGGGAATCTGGACCCTCAAGATGATCCAGCCAATTACTGTAAACATATTTTAAAAATAATTACACAAACACAGAACAAGTAATGCTCATATTATTATGTTTTATAAAAAAAATAAAGATTCCAAGCTTTATAGACATAGTATTAAGATGACTCAAATATTCATACATAAACCATACCCAGAAATATTCACTAACATAAAAACATCCATGTTCTTGGAGAACGGGAGATATAAGTGACTTTTTCCTATCTGTGGGTAATTTTTTCAAAATGTATTACCATTAGAATTGAAAAAGGTAAATATTTTAAGAATTACTCATAAGGGTGGTAAATGGAGTCATGAATGTAAAGGTATTACTAAAGTGACAAGGACCAAAGATACACTTTCTACCTGAAGGAAGGTGGAGAAACATTTGTCACTGAAAGTCAGGGCTGTAACCAACAAAGTAACACAATAGGGAGGAGGGTGGTAGAAGTGGAGTGTGAAGCCTTCAAACCCTATTTGTTCTTCAAAATGCTGTGCTTGACAAAATCTATTTGGGTAAGAAATCTGAAAGAGGCTTTGAAGGATGAATAAGAGTTCACCAGAGAGGTGAAGGAAAGAAAGCAGGGCAATCCATGTAAAGGCAAGAGTTATCCTGAGTAAAAACCTTGATGGTGTAACAGCCTGCTAAAGAAACTTCTAGAAATATTTCTCAAACACGACAAGAGAAGCCAGGAGCACCAAAAAAAAAAAAAAAATTGAGGCTGGACTAGAAACCACTAGGACAGACCACATACATTTTTGGATATCAAGTCAGCAAAGGCTATGAGCCAGCAGACCCTGGGCTTTCCCACCACAGTAACTTCAATAGCAGAGGAGAGTGGCATCTCAGGGCAAAGCTAGATTTCTCTGAATACTCATCTTGTATTTTAAATATCAATGCAGATTTCATATCCTGTACCGTGGTACTGCGTGGTATTCAAACCTTTCTAAATAATGCTATAGTTAAATGCTCCCTCCATCCCAAGTCTTCCAGAAAAACTAACAAGATGATGAAGTATCTTTGTGCTTAAATCTTTATCTGCATCCTCTACTTGCTTGCTTCAAATGGATTCCTGAAAGTGGAATTAATAGGTCAAGGGTTATTAACTTTTCAAAGGATTGGTACAGGCTGCCAAATTGTTTACCAGAAAGGATGAGTAGTCCTTTTTAACCAGAAGACTGCATTTAGATTTTTATAAAAATCGATATTTGGCTAGCCCTTAGGGGCCTTGAGTCTTCTGGTTTTCTACCTTACCCGAGGATAGACACTTTCATTTCTCTTTTTCGTAATGTCATTTGACCATGTATATAGCTAAATGGAATCCTGTTTCTCATTCATTTATGGGCTTCTTTGAACAAGTCTCAAGTGCATAGTAATGGCAGGCACAAGTGGTGGACACCAGGGTTCATCCTCAGCCACCAGCTCTCCTCAGCTCTACTCCCCGCTTGGTGACTCTACTCGTATAGGTGTAGCCACCAATCACATGTTAATTATTCCCAAATTTGGACCTCTAGCCCTAACTTTCCTTGGAGGCTCAGACCTACAGGGTCACCAGTCACAGATGATAGGTCCACCATCAACCTCGTCTCTGAAGCTGGAGTCACTCAGACTCCTTCCTCAGCTCTTCCCTTTCTCTGATCCTATGCATCCATCCACCACATTCCACCAGATTCACCCTGATGTTTCTGTAACCCTGCCCCCATTCTCCACACACCCAAGGTCACTTTACTTCAGGCCCTCTTCATCTGTAGATGGACACCACCGTGACTTCATGCTCCATTAGGTTCTTCATGAGCCTGGGATCAATTCAGTATGGAAGGACAAATCAGGACTCGTCAGGTCCCCTTAGCTGTGGAGTTCCCAGAGACCGTCACATGCATGACCACAACTGCGATCAGTGAAAATGACTATTGACATTATGCAACTCTTCCATAAAGAATTTTCACTTGCATTTCTTTTAGGCCTCAAAATACTACCTTACAAAAGAGAAAAGTGATTAAGAGATTATATGACTGATCGAACTTCTCAGAGTTAATCAAAGGCTTTGCCTGGATGTAACTCCAAGTATCTAAGGCCCCAACTGATGCTCCTTCAACAATACTAATCTTTCCACTTTGTATAATACAGCCTGGACCAAGGTGCCCACTTGCATCCCAGTGTAAACTGAAATGTACTCTTATTTCTGCTGTCTTCTTAAACCATCCTGCACCTAATCCTTAAAGGAGTAATAATGGCTGGTTCAGGAATCAAGAATTAAATAGAATCATTTTAACTGATCCAAGACTTTATTCAATTACTCTATATTGTATAAGAACAGTTTCACAATAACCCTAATCCGGGATAATGTTATGAAAAAGATTTCTTTTTTAAAATTAGTTAAATAAGAAGTCTTAAGTCTGTGAAAAATTGTATCATCTTTGGTTATTTATCTAAGGGATCATTTTTATTAAAAAACAACATGACAGTGGGATACCCCAGAAAAATTTAAAATGGATTGTGTGTTGGTCAACTTTGCATCGCTCCTGCCAATTCACATGATGAGAAAAACTTAAGGGAGAAAAAGTTTACTTTGGCTCACAGTGTCAAAGGTTCGGTCCATGATTGGCCGACTCCATTGCTCTGGGCCTGAGAAGGCAGAACATCATGGAGGAAGGTTGTGGCAGAGGAAAGCAGCTCAGGACATGACAGCCAGGATGGTCAGAGCTTGAGTGCAAGAAGTCAGAGATAATATAGTCCCCAAAGGCATGTGCCCAGGAACCTACTTCCTCCTGCCTTACCCTACCTGCTTACAATTAACACCCCTGAATCCAAAGTATTAATCCATCAAATGGATTAATCCACTGATCAGGTTATAGCCTTCATAATCTAATAATTACACCTCTAAACATTCCTGCCTTCCTTCACACAAGTGTTTTTGGGGGACACTTCATATCTAAACCATAACAGTTAGGAAGGTCACTCTAGCCCAGGTAAAGGAAGCTTCTCCCACCACGTTTGACAGATAGCTGCTACACATGTATAAGTTCCATCTGAATGATAAATGTGATAGAATCTCTATTATTAATGAGCTAATTAATGCCCCAAATCAGAAACGTACTGCTTTAAAAAAAGTACAGAATACTGCTACCCATGACAGCTATTGGCCACATGTGGTTATTTAAATTTAGATTAATTAGAATCAAAGAAAAATTAAAAAATTCCTCAGTCACATTAGACACATTTCAAGTGGTCAGGAGACACTTGTGGCTAGTGACTATCCTATCAGACGGTGCAAACAGCATTCCATCATCAAAGAAAGTTCTATTGGACAGTGCTGCTGAAGGGCCTGATAAATCACATAAAATGCTGAACAACAGAAATAGGAGTTTTTGACAATGATTTGGTCAAAATCACTGGTGAAATGAGACAGACATCATTACCCTATGTACATGTATGATTACCCGAATGGTATGAATCTATGTCATGTACAACCAGAGAAATGAAATGATGTACCCCATTTGTGTACAATGAATCAAAATGCAGGCTGTAAAAGAAAAAAAAATAGATTCACACACACACACATATCCCAAGTACACCCTAGACCAGGACACTGTCCACTCTGACCCTCGCTCCTCACTCATGGCCACTTTGGCAAGCCATGACATTTGCAAGGAGCCCATAGACAGACATGCACTGTATGTCAAGGACAGCCACAAAAATGCTGTTCTGGGTTTCACGGTTTAACATGAGAATTTACAGTGAATATTTTATCATACCCACTCAGCCCTTCCCATCTTTTGTCACCTAAACTCTTGTACAGATTTTTGAAAAGGAAGACTCAAAAATAACACAGGTTTTAGCTCACATCTGAAGCTGTCTTTAGTTCTGATGTGTTAACACTTTGCTTCAGGAATTGAAAGATTTGCCAGGCATTTCTGGGTGTTCAGCTTTGTTATGGGGCCATAAAGAAAGATCACATCGACCTTGTGGGTAGTATTTTCTCTTTTGGTGACTGCCTGTTCTTAGCACAAATCTTGACAGGCGTCTGAAGACCTAACGCTTGAACCCCACTCTGCCACTCACTAGTTATGCTACTGGTCAGTTGATTTATCTGGGCTTTGGTTTCCTCCTTTTTAAAATGGGGTCAATAATATTCATTCATTCATTCCATTAAACTTACTGAATACCTACTATGTTCTGGGTTCTAGAGAAACAGTAGTGAGCTGGGGAAATGGGCACTCCTTCTGCCATTTTGGATTTCATGATTTGGCTTAACTCAAAAGGTAACTCAGACTCTGAACAGTTAACTGGTTCCATTTTTCTCAAACAATCTTACTCAGTTTCAAGGACCTCTGCTTGTCCTCAGACTCCTGGAAGAGCCGGGGTAGCAGGGACGAGACAACCCTTTTTTCTCCTCTGCTATGAAGGGTGATTTGGTACGAAGCTTGAAAAATGCTATAAGAACTCAACAAAATAAAAATCCCCCTAAAAAAACAAAAGGAAGAAGTAGAGGTCAGCGTTCTAGTGGTTCACATGGAAATCGTACAGCTCTCAGATGAAGAATTACTTCAGGACAAACAAAACGAACACCTAACTATCTCTCTTATATGTACATTATTTGATAGGAAGTAAAATCCAAAATTTGCTCATGACATGCAAATACTAAAATGAAGAAAATATCAAGCAAATGTTATATAAGATAATTGATATGTATAGCAAAGAAAACCAAATAAGCAACCAAACACTGTGATACATGCTGCTATCCCAGTGGCTTGGGAGGCTGAGGTAGGAGGATCGTGGGTTCAAAGCCAGCCTCAGCAAAAGCGAGGCACAAAGCAACTCTGTGAGACCTTGTCTCTACATAAAATATAAAATAGGGCTGGGGATGTGGTTCAGTGATTGAGTGCTCCTGAGTTCAATCCCCAGTACCAAAAAAACAAAAACAAAAACTAAGCAACTCTCCATCTATTACAAAATGTTGATATTCTGGTCAAAACAGTTTATCAGTGCTGTTGATTATTGATCTGCATAGACACAGCCTTTATCTACTTCACAGAAGACAACTCTGCATACCTCCCTCAGGCTGTTTATGATTGTTTATTACTTTCTGGAGTCACCACGCAACCTCCAACCACTTCACTCCACAGAGTAGGCTGCCCTGATAGATGGACAGTCAGACAAGAAGGGGCACAATGCAGAGCCAACATGCTAGAGCCCCCAGGAGTCACTGCTGGCTAATTTTCATTGGCCCGGCAAATCCTTAATCTCCCTCAATATATGACCCTCTGCAGAATTGAGCCTTGAGTAGTTTCCTGTGCTTGGACCAGAACAATGGAGCTAAACAAAAACTTCAACCCAAAAGGACGGTGTCCCCTAGGTGGAGCACTGAGGACAAGAGTTGGCACTACCACTCAAGATGTAAGCCCCTCAGACTTCTGTTAAATTCTGGTGCATACACACAGAAAAAGAATGGATAAACCAAACCTCAAAACATTTTGTAAGCAAAGCATTTAAAAGAGACTTTCATTAGCGTTCCACAGGTGTCAAGAATGTGTGCCAGACTTCAGCTTGTTTGTTTTGAGGTTGCCTCAATCCATGGCTGGCAAAATAACCATACCTCGGGTAGAATCTATGAGTGCAGAAATGGTTTGGGGGAAGAATTCATATAAGGATCAAAGCTAGCCAAAGTCAAAAGGTAAGAAAGTATCAGAAATTCTGTAAGGAAAAGCAAACATTCCATGTGCCTGCACCAAAATCCATAATCCCAAGAGTTAACATTTACTGAGAGTTTACTGTGTGCCCAACACTGTTTCGAAGACTTTACATGGATTAACTTGTTCAATCCTTATGATAATAATAGTAGGCATTCCTTTTTGACTCCCATGTTACAGATTAGAAAGTTAAGGCACAGAGAGGCTGGGCAATTTGCCCAAGGTCATATACCCAATAAACAGCACGTTCTCCTCTGTTACGATGCTCAGCACTAGCATTCACTATAACATATCCTATACTCTAATGTACACTGACAAATATCAGGGGCTAGATCTTAGAGTCGTGAATCTTTAGAGTCTGGACTTTTTATTCAGCGAGATGTGTTTTAGTCAGCTTTTCCCACTGCTCTGACCAACAAACCTGACAAGAACAATTTTAGAGGAGTAAAAGTTTATTTGGTGCTCATAATTTCAGAGGTCTCAGTTCATAGACAGCTGGCTCTGTTGCTCTGGGTAAGAGATGGCAGAGTGTGGTGGAGGAAAGCAGATAGGAATATGGCACCAGGAAGCAGAGAGAGCAGGTTCACCAGGAACAAACTATACACCAGAGGCATGTCCCCATCGACCCAGCTCCTCCAGTCACATCCCACCTGCCTACAGTTACCACTCAGTTAATCCCATCAGAGGATTAGGTTAAGACTCTCATAGCTCAATCACTGCACCTCCAAACCTTCTTGCATTGTCTCACACATGAGTTGTTGGGGGATGTCCAATATCAAAGCCATAAGATGCTACGCCATGGTTTCTAAGCATCAGTGACACAATCAGACCGGCCTAAGGAAAATGAAATTTCCCACCAGGATGCAGTATGGATGGAGGCTGGGATTGGTAAGGCAAGAGCTGGGCGATAGGAAACAAAGAGTGGCTGGGGGCCGTGCAGTCACTTCAGAGTCCCTGGGAGAGGTCCTAAGAGCCTGTGCTCGCCACAGGAAAGAATGTGAGAGGCAGAAAGTAACCAAAAGGAGAGACAGTAGCCTGTTGACTAAAATGTGACACACCACTGGACTCTTACATGTAAAACCTACCATTCAAAGAAGGACTTTTTAAAGCAAAAGCAAAGCAACTAATTACACTAGGATGACTGGCATGAACTGAGACTGTCCAAGCAAATGGCCACCTATTAAACATGACCAGCAGGAAAGACCCAGAAAGCTGCTTGAAAAGACACACAGATGACTGCTCTTTCTCATCCTTCCCCATCCAGCACACGATCCACTTCTTCCAACACCATCCTGCTCCGACATCCTCAGCTCTCTCTGTCTGGCCCATCCCACGGAGGTCAACCCACCACAGTCCACCTGAGCCACAAGGAAGGCTGCTGTAGGCTACACTGTCCTACAGTTCTCCACTCATCCCTGCCCAACTATCTGTGCTTCCCCTCAGAGCTTCTCTCTCCCCTCTTCAGTCCCACTTCCACTCCTCTCCTGTCCCCTTATTTTCCAGAAATGACCAAAGATGAATCAGGCCACTGCTGAGAACCCCTGACCCCATGACCTGTTCTTGCCACCTCTAAGTACAGCACCCCTCTTTCTGCCCCCATATCAGTGGGGTCTGGCCAAGGCTAAACCTGGATGGGGGAGGTCACCTTCTCTGGCCAACTGGAGGACCTGATTTCACTTTTCTGTTGTAGCCTCAACCTCTCCCTCTCTACTGGCTCTTCCCACTTAGCATACAGTTACATTTAAGCCATCTTAAAAAAAAAAAAAAAAATGGGGTAAAACCAAGCAGCAGGAAGTAAGCTTCCTGCCCCACACCCTACCTCACTGGCTCTACCTCCACTTCCTGCCATCCCCTGGACCACACTGCTAAATTCCTCAGGCCCTTTCACAGTCCTTGCCACCATCCTCTCTTGGACATGCCAAACAGCTGAGATTCCCTCCCCACGAAGAGGCTCCGCCTTGGCCTCGCTGCCACACCTCTGCTGGTTTTGCTCTTCCATGCTTGTCTGTTGACAGTCCTCACAGCAGCTGGACTGGCCTCTGGAAGGTGCTTATCAGTTAGTGTGGCTTGTTAAACACTCCAACAGATCCCAGCTTCTGCCCCTGGTCTGCAGCACCCAACACCCTCCCCACGCCCCCACCCCACTTTGGTCTGGGGTTTGCCCACCTCTGAGGCCATATCCCCTGCCGCCTTCTTCACTCCCTGCCACCTTCACAAAACTTTTGTGTGTGTGCGTGTGTGCGTGTGTGTGTGTATGTGTGTGTGTGTGTGTGTGTGTGTAGTCACTGCAGTGGCTGAACTTTATTGGAAAAAAGAAACTTTACAGCACATCCTGAGTGAGCGAGCTCAGGGGCTCAGTGGGCAAACTGCTGGGGAACCAGCTTGTAGTGGGTTCCACACTTTGGGCAAGCCGAGTCTCGCCTTTGTGCAGCCAGAACCAGATGACAGCACTGCTGTCCTCGTCACAGATGCAACCCACAATTCGCTTGTTGGTGATGGATGGGACTAAGTTAGGGTCTTCCTTGGTGCCTGAAGCTGCCTTAGGGGGAAGTATATTGTACGGGTCCTGTCCCTTCCTTGCAGCCATCATGACCTCCTTCTCCAGTCCCGTGGTCTGCTCATCATCAGTAGGAATACCACCTCCAGAAGCCATGGAGCGCCCGGCAGTCACCCCGTTGGGACTGCGGGCCCTCAGGGCCTGCACAGCCAGCACTCCCGCTCTGAGAAGTAACCCTGAAGCCATCACGCCTGCTTCAAGCAACAGCACTTTCGGGCACTTTTTTTTTTTTTTTTTTTTTTTAACCAGCAGGGGCTGCAGTATGTGCAGATCCCCATTTGGGATGCTGCTCACCTCAGTCTTCCAGTGACTTACTCCTCCAGTTGAATGGGAGCACCATGGGGACAGGGACCTTGTCCATTTCATTCTGAGCTACGTTCCCAGCACCTGGAACTATTCCTGGTACGTAGCACGTAGGCAACGAACATTCATTTAAGGAATGAATAGGCAACACATTACATTTTAAGCATCTGAGGCCACCTCCAGATGGAAACTTCTATGGGTCTACAATTACAGGAAATAGCCATCTGAGGCCAATCACGTTTTGAAAATATGTTTATCTGAGGTTCTGAAAACCTGTACACCATTTGCTATTCCTATGGTCTTAATGGCAAAGAAAACTGAGGCCTAGAGAAATGAAGGGAGTTGTGGGTCTAGGGGTACATTTCAGAAAGCATCACCATTAAAATGAGATTATTTGCAGCCCTTAGGTTTCCTTTCCGTCTCTTAACAAATCAAGTCAATCTTCCCCTCAGGACAAAGAAAAGAGGCAGCAATACAAAATTTGTTAATATCAGTACTTCTTAGCAAGGTAAAAAATGCCGTGAAACCAGACTCACCAAGACTAGGCAATGAATTTCCTTAAAAAACAAACAAAAACAACAACAACAAAAAAAAACAAGCATCCCCAAACAAACAACCCTGGAGCTGTCAAGTTGACAATCCCAATTTTACACTTTGGTAATACCAGTGACCCTGGAATTATAAGTGTGGGGCTGGGAATCTCAAGGGCTTATTAGAACTCCTGGGAATGTTCTGGAAAACCAGTTTTAGAGTCCTCATGGAACCCAAATCTCAGCACCACAGTCAAATGATTGAGGCAAAAGAACATAAGTTTTAAAGAATTTAACCAGGAACAGATGTTTCCCTTCACACCATGTTGCTTTAACATCTAGTATTCCGACTTTTCCTCCCCCCACCATTCCCTGATTTACATAGACTTCCAAAACATTAATGAAAGGCACTTTAACAAAATGTTGAGACGATGTGGTCAGGCACTGCTATCCTAGTTTTAACCCTTGATTTAAAAACCTTGTTCTATTCCCATGACTCCAGACCAACAAAAATATAACAAGGTCCTAATGGTATTTGAAACTCCCATGGTAAACAAAGCAGTTAAACTAAGTACTTGGGGATGGTTTTCATTACAATGTGCTAAAGAAATGAATGTTTTATTGTTCTTTTGTAAATACCCTGGAGAACCCTGGGACGGTTTTTCTGGAAGATGGAAATGATTTGAGAGTTTCAGATCTCATGAAGATATGTGATCCCTTTGAGTAATAATATGTTCTGGAGGGGGAAGAGGGAGAATTTTAAGAAATATATAGTTAAAAATTATTTTCAATGCTCATTACCCTTACATTTAATACTACATTCAGTTTCTGTTTATCACAAGTTACAAATGTACAGAGCATGAATGAGCAATGATGCTTTGTTCTGATGCCTTGCCTTTGTTTTTATTTTATATTCTCAAAGTTCTCTCCTAGTAGGACTGAGACTGAAAATGAATATAGCACATCTGATTTCATGTAGGTGACAGACTGCATTTTCCAAAGATGGCCAGGACAATACTCCTCATCTCATATGGTCACACAAGAACCTTGCTACACCCCCACCAAGTGGAGGAGTCTGTGTTCCCTCAACTTGAACCAATGTAGATCTTTGTGATGCCTCATGAGTAAGGTGAGAAAGAATACTCACCTCGAGGACCACTTAAGGACTGGTCATAAAAATCCCATGAACTTCTATCTCGTTCCCTTGGGATACTTACTCTTAGAACCCAGCTGGCATGTTCCAAGGATGCCCAAGCAGGTGGTGGAGAGGCCCATAGCTAGCATCAACTCTTCAGCCATGTGATTGCGCCATCTTGAAAGCGGATCCTCCAACCACCAGCAAGCCAACCACTTGGTACCACATGGAGTAGACATTAGCTATCTCTGCCCCGTCCTGCCCAAATTGCAGACTTTTGAACAAAATAAATGACTGCTGTTATTTTAAACCAATACGCTTTGGGGTGGTTTGTTACACAGCAAGAGACATCTCTAGAAATACAATAACGCTCACTAATTCATACCCATAGGCAATACCAAGCTGCAGTGATTTCTTGAAGTGTAAAATCCACTATCATCTATAAAAGATGCAGTTAGAAGCACCTTCAAATATGCAGAAATGTAAACAAGGGTAACACAAAAGCTCCCATGAAGTGGGTGTTCCAGGACTTGTTTTAATGAAGAGGTAAGAGCAATTTGTAATTAGCCTCTCAGTTTGTGATGCTGCATCCAAACTGCTGGAACAAACAGGTACCCTGAGGTAAACAAACACTGCCCCTGCAACGTGGTTTACATTATTAATCTGCTTAGCAAACCTGTAGGCAAACGTAGTCTCAGTTCTTGTTTATCACAAGTTACAAATGTGCAGAGCATGAATTAGTGATGATGTTTTACTATTCAAGAGTGACAGAGTGATGCCCATGTTCCCAGGCACAACTGGAGTCTGCAAGGGTCACAGAGATGTCATGCTTGAAGCTTAGGAAAAATCCCATCTGTGTTGTTCTGTAGGCATCATAGAGAGAAGCTTCCCTCGCCCCCTGGGGAGTGGCTCAGAAGTTAGAGAAGCAACTGCAGCTCATTCAAAATAAGAAGTCATTGAAAATAAACTTTCTACACCAACTGAATGATGAACAGTTCCATCAAAAAACTATTTCCACCAGGAATACATTTAAACATTTTCTTTGAAAATTTTCTATCTCTTCAGGCATTTTGTTCTTCTGACATCTACTCCCTGTATCCTCCATATCCCAGCCTTTCTGAAAGTTTAACTGCTTTCTGCCCAATAACTCCATAATCCCCACCAATAATACCCCAATCATCTAAATCAATAACATCCCTACTTCCCATCTCCCCGAGGCACCTTCTCAACCTAGGAATGATGCCATTGGGCTAACCAACTAAAGATGTAGAATGGGAGAAGTAATGAGATGGGAAACCTTGGTTTAATTCTGTTTTCTGGTATTGTTTAGGCTCATATTAATAATTTATTATTCAAATACTCAGGCCTCTTCCTGACATACATATCTTGGTTTATAGCTACAAATTATAGCACCACCCTCCTAATGGTAATCTGTCCAGTTTTCCATTGTTTTAAACACTTAGGCCAAAATTTGTTATGGTTTAGATATAAGGTGTCCCCCATGTGTGAGACAATGCAAGAAAATATAGAGGTGAAATGATTGGGTTATGAGAGCCTTAACTTAATCAGTGGGTGGTAGCTATAGCCGGGTAGGTATGGCTGGAGGAGCTGGGTAGATGGCGGCCTGCCTTTGGGGTATATATTTTGTCCCTGGTGAACAGAGCTCTTGCCATGTGCTGAGCTACTTTCCTCCACCATGCCCTCCCACCATGATGTTCTGCCTCACTTGGGCCCAGAGCAATGGAATTAACCATCTGTGGACTGAGACCTCTGAAACCCAAAGTCAAAATAAACTATTCCTCTTTTAATTGTTCTTGTCAGATCTTTTGGTCACAACAATGAAAAAAATGACTAAGACCAAAGTGATCCAAGAAGTGAATCATTTAAAGTTTAGATTTTTCTCATGTCAGATGTGTTCTACCAGAGCATCAGAAGGCAATGTTTATTTCTAACCTAAAAAAAAAAATTGTAAAAATAGCAACCCTTGAGCTCCAATTACATTTATTAAGAAAAGGGACAATAGTTACCCACCCACCCATCAACATCATTGTATTGGATGAAGACCGGAGGGAATGCTAAGAAGTGCCAGCAAAGCCACCAAACAAGAGCCAAGTCTCAGCTTGCCACCCTCCTAGTCCTGACCTAATCAGGATTCTAATGAGGGGGAAATCATTTAAAAGCAAATTGATCATAGAGTCACAGACTATTAGAGTTATTAGCAATCTTAGGGATTATGATTCTAGGCCAAAGGTTTCCCTTCAGAGAAAACCAAAAGAGGAAAAGTGGGAACTTCACCTCAATGACAGCTTATGTTATTTGGTGGTGAGTTTCCTTTACTGGAATCAGAAGAAAATTCTGGAACAGAGCTTTTAAAGTTCCAGATTTCTCCTGGAAGAGGCAAATCAGTTTCAGTAACTGAGTGTCTGGTGTCCAAGTGCCTTCTCCCCCTCCCCCAGGCCCTGGGGCCACCTTTGACACTGCTCGCTTGGAATCCAAGGGGATCTGGCTCTTTGACTAGGAGTTCTCCAAAGGCAGAAAAGGGAAAAACCTTACATAAGTTGTAATCCTGCTCTCAAAACCCTCAGGAAAGGCAGCACAGAATCACAGGCAATCCAAGTGAAAGTTTCCAGTGTCAGGGGAAAGATACCGCAGGCAGCTGAGCCGGCTGCCAGGATCAACTGCGCTGCTTCTCGGAGGAGACACCCCGCCCTCCACATGCCTCGAGGTTAGTCCAAACTCCCACTCTCATTATCTGTGCTGGATCCCAGACAACCGTGACAGACAGGAGGCTTCACGGAGGGGGGTGCTCAGCACCTCTTGACACGCAGATGGGGGGCGGTTCAACTAGTGCTGTAAACCCAGCGGCTCTCACATGTGTTCACTGGCGGTGCATAATTAGCACTCAAAACATGCTCCATCTTCATAAAAAGTGTACGCACACACATATACACACACCCTTCCCCCGCCCCCCATGATAACAGCAGATTCCACATTTGTCAACCTGTCTGCTGAGAAGTATGAGGTGGAAACAGGTGACATCTAACCCTCACCAATCATTTCCCAGAGGGGTGACTCAAGTTTCAACCACCCCAACCATAGAAAAAAGCTACTGCAAGTTATAGGGTTGGTGGGCAGGGCCAGGGGGGTGGGGACTGTATAAATGTCTCCACCCTCTATCTACTTATCCTCATGGGGTTGACTTTCAGGGACATGGTCCTGTGCAATTCTGATGGCCTGTCAGACTTGGAGTCACACAGTCCCTTGTTCCTTCATCCCACAGCTACTCATCGAGCACCTTCTACATGACCAACAGTGATCTCAACGTGGAAAGAAAAACAAGAAACAAACAATAACTAGGTACAAAGAGCATCTCCAGAGGTGACAAGAACTACAGATCAAAGTAAAATGGAGAGGTTAAAAAGAATCAAACACTAGAGTGGAGAGAGGGCAAGGGGAAAGGTGCTCTTTTACAAATGAGGGGGCAAGGTGACCTTGAGCAAAGATTTGCAAACAGGGTTCCAAGGAGGTATCTGGAGAAAAGAAGCCATAAAAATCATCTCCCCTGCCAACAGTTAGACCCATATTTGGCCACTCCAGCAGGATGATCCAATTCATGCTGAGCTGGGAGGTGACCCACAGTCCAGCAGTACTCAGACACCACACAGCCTGGGCACAACATGGAGATCGCCAGCATTTCACCCAAAGTGCCCCTTCTCTGAAATGAGGGAACTGCTGTGTAAATTCACACCTTTACAGATCCTCACAACACAAGGACTCTTGACTCCCAAGTCACTTTAAGTGGGACAATGAAACATTTATTGGGGAAAATAATACATTCATCAAAGCAAGTTTGGGACATTGAAGTAATCTGATGGACTTTTATTATTATTTTTTTTTTTAAAGAAAATATGTTTAATAAAAATTTAGGACTGGGGTTGTGGCTCAGTGGTAGAGTGCTCACCAACATGTGTGAGGCCCTGGGTTTGATCCTCA
Source organism: Sciurus carolinensis (assembly GCF_902686445.1). NCBI lineage: Eukaryota > Metazoa > Chordata > Mammalia > Rodentia > Sciuridae > Sciurus > Sciurus carolinensis. The sequence continues at coordinate 50,417,479 of NC_062229.1, read as the reverse complement.
GCACCACATAAAAATAAAATAAAGGTATTGTATCCACCTAAAACTAAAACAAAGTATTTTTTAAAAAAATTTAAAAGAATTCCTGCAGCATAAAAACATTTAGGGTGCTGTAGTAGGCAATCTTCCTTAAGAGAGCCTTTAAAAAGCTGGAATTCTATGCACAAATGAACGGGAACGTACCATCACGATGTGGTGAATGCCACAGTCACAGGGCTGAGCTACAGATCCATTAACATAGTCTGAATCGTGTCCTCTGCTGCTAGGAATCACCTTTGGGAGGAGTGAGTGGCTCTAGAAGGGTCCAGCTGGTGGTCCTATTCTTCCTCCTGACCTGGGTGTTGGGGCTCTGGCACGTCATTTTGTGCAAGTTGTACACTCGTGATTTATGCACCCTCCTGTATGCATGTTACCTTCAATAAAGAGTTTTTCTTTGAAAGTGACAGTGGTTCCATTATGCAGATTTCTCATTCACCTCTGAGCTGCACAAGGAAAAACACCTTATCCTAATGTTAGATGAATGAGCACTTGTAACTCAGGATAGAGTTTCCAGCAATGCATCACAAATGATCACAGTGCTGAATCCCAATCAGGATGACAGTAAATAAGATGAACCTAAAATCTATTTGATGCCGCCACCCCCCCCAAAAAAAAAATCACTGTATGGATGAGGTTCCTGAAGGCCAAGATGGATGAGAAAAAGCACAGGAATAAAATTGTTCCATGAAATGTAAGCATGTGGGGGTGGGGAGCCCTATTTTCAAATGTATGTGATTTAAAACACACATGTATAACTAAATTAATATTAGAAGCAGAAACTTACTTATTTCAAATGTATTCCTAAAAGGTTATATCTTAAAGCTGGCCCCAAATTATGTTTTGGAGGATTTTTTCATGGAGAAATGGGAGATTCTCTTTAGTGACCTTATATTTGGGCACATATGCCACACACAGTTCTGGGCTCCACCTTCCCCTGGGGCTGACAAGACTCAGTCACAAATGTTTTGTGTCAATTCAACTTAGCAAACTGAAAACTGTTTAAATAAATGAATTCTGTATAACGGTAGTCAGATATGTCTAATAAGTACTTACAAGAAGACCAAGAAGTGAAATTTTTTATACTATTTAACTTGAATTAATTTTAATTTTTAAAACTGAAGCAGTATAGAATGTTTCTGTTCAACACAACTTTATTTTGTGGGATGTTTTGTTTTATTGAAAATTTTGCATCTGAACTGAGATGTGATGCAAGTGACAGGTTTTGAAGACTAAAAAAAAAAAAAAAGAGTAGATCTCATTACATGTTGGGAAGGATATACAAGGTTACATGAACTATATTAAGACAATTTCATTCTTTTTATTGCTTTTATAATGTGGCTATTAGAAAATTTAAAATATATATTTAGGTGGCTCATGCTGGATTTCTATTAGAGCAGTTTAAAAAGAAAATGCTATTTTTGATCAGAGACCTTAGGGGAGAGATTTAAAAAATGAGAAATCAAAGCTGGAAAAGAGGATCTACGTGAATATCTCATGAACAGCTATTGCAGAAAACATCCAGGGCCGGGGAGCAATAAAAGAAAGTAGAGGCCCAGGCAGAGAGAGAGGAGGGAAGGCAACCAGCACATCTTTTAAGAGTGGTCAGATTAGCTGGGGCTGACCCAGATAGCAAAGTAAATGCTATCTATGATCCCACAGCTGTCAACAAATCCAATTGACCCAATTTTTGCTGACTAGGTGTTGGAAACCCACTATGTCTGTTATTAAAGAATGACAGAGGTGCCGAGCACTCGCCTTTTGAGGGTGACAAAAGAGGGAGATTTTGATTGCTCTGCTCCAAATCTTCCCTCCGTTAGAGGTTTGAGTGAGGATGAGAAAACACAGTTACCCAGAGTATCTGGGCAGAAAGACTGGTTTTAGTGAACCAAGAAAATACAATAAAGTACTTGACTCATGGGAGTCTATGGTGATTCTGCACAGTGTTGGTGTTGGAGATGGAACTCAGAGCTTCATCCATGGGAGGGAAGTGTTCTAGCACGGAGCCACATCCCCAACCCAGTGACTAATTTATTTATTTATTTTTATGCATTTTTCTCAGTAACTCATTTTAAAAAGAGAGGAGACCTGCTGATGGATAGATGAAAATATTGTGGTGGGTGTGTGTTAATTAGAATATTTATTCACTGCTTTAAAAAGGAGATCCTGCCCTTTGTGACAACGTAGAAGAATCTGGAAGGCATTATGCTCAGTGAAATATGTCAGACACAAGAGGAAAAGTACGGTACTGTATGATCTCACTAGTATGTGGAATTTAAAAAAAAAAAAAAAAAAGCCCAAATTCACAGAAACAAAACAGTGGTTAGTTACTAGGAGTGGGAGGCAGGGAGGAAATGTGGAGCTGTAGGGCATAATTACAGGTCTGCAGGATAGACAAGTCTAGAGGTCTAAGATATATCATGAGCACTATGGTTATAATATTATATTGTGCCTTTGATATTTAAGAGATTTTATGCACTCTTGCCACAAAAACAAGGATAAAAAATGATGGATATGTCAATTTACTATAGTACCCATTTCACTGCACATAGCAAAACATCATGCTGGATACCTTCAATATATCTAATAAAAACAACTTTTTTAAAAACTCAATGAAAATAAAGAGAATGACCCTCACCCTCTGGTGACTACCTGTGATTACCTGTGGATTGTAAGTGGTCAACGGATTCCTCATTTATTTAGTACATTTTCCAAACCATGCTCCATGATCTAAAGAGCAGTTTGGCAGGGAGAGGCAAGGGGAAAGATCTCAAGCTGTATTTAAGACATCCTGAGGTTAAGTAAGCAGGTTTCTCACTGCAGACCTTTTCAGAGCTTTGACTCTTCTAAGGAGCATCATGAGAGCTTCTAAAAGATCCTCTGAGAAGTTTATGATGTACATGTCTCCCAAATACACTGGACTGCGGGAATTCATGGAGGAGCATCCCAGGGTGGGCACACATCCAGAGCCTTTTGCTTAGAAGAAAGAACTCCAAATCTTCAACTCTTTTGGCTTCGTTCTCAACCCAAAAGGAACAGACTATCTATTGTAAGCAATGACAGCCAAAACCTGGTGGCTGCTCCAGCATGTCCCTCACTAGACTCCTCTGGACCCATCTCATGACTGTAAGAACCAGGTAACCTCAGCTACCTATGGCCATAGCCGTGCCCCAGAGAAGCAGCCATTTGACCCTCACTTTCAGGGCTCCCAAGCTGCTCTATGAGCAACCCCATGACCAGGCGTCAGGCAAAGTGGTGGAAGTCTCAACACCATCCTCCTCCTCCTGACAGGGGAGATTGTGGAGACCACGCCAGGAGAGTGGCCAGGCCTCCTGAGGTGACAGTGTTGCAGACAGGTGACAGCATTCACAGGCACATAGCTGACACCTCCCTTAGGGACCTTCAGCTTCGCCTACAATTAGGCTCTAGAATAATCTATTTTTCTGAATTTGGGGCAATTTCTCTGCAGAGACCACACAGGAGCACAGGCCTGACAGATGCAGGCTGCCCACAGCAACAACAGGCCACCACTCTGTTCTTATGCCATCATAAGGGATCTCAAGTTATTTTTTTCTGATTTAACTATGAGTTCTTTCATTGTTATTTCATGTGACATGCCCTCTGAATGCTAAAAATTACATAAGACGGCAATGTTTTCCATGAACACGTTCTAATCCCCTGGTGGGATATTAAAATTCAGTTGCTTAATAAACAGTTACATTAGGAGAACAATGAAGATAATGCCACAAACCAATGGAGACGACCTTAAATTTTAAAAAACCAGACAAAACTTCAAAACTATCCTCAGAATAACACAGGAACACATGAGTTCTGTGGGGGAAAGGGCAGTGGGTTTTCACTGGAACCCAGAGATATTTTGGATCAGGCTTTGAAAAGATATGGACTGGGAGGGGCAAAGTCACCTAAACAGGGATCACTGTGACTTACTGGCCCTCCAGTGATGGCTGTTTCTGACTATCAGCCCCTGGGGCACTGAGAGCAGTGACAATTCCCCCCTGAATTGTCCCTTGGCATCACCCCCAAGCCTCCCTCCTGCCTCTGGAGCATACTTTCTGTCTGCGTTCTCTGCCCCGCAGTAAATGCTGGAATTCCCCGGGCTCAGTCTTAAGCTCTCTTCCTTCCTGCGTGATTTCATCCCTGACCACAGTTTCAACCACCATCCTTCAGCCATCGTCTCCGCTCAGACCTCTGCCCTGGACAGTTCCATACTCATCCTATCTCAGCAAAGCCCCCCGCCCTACCATGTCCTGCTGCACAAGTTAATCTGCCCAGTCCCCTCCCTCACTATCATGCCGTTATCTCCCAGACCACCGCTCCTGCCCCAATCCAGGCACTACCCACAGTTGTTCCAATCTTTCCAAAAGGTTGCTGGGTCACAAGAATCCTTCTCCAATGGCTTCCTTCCACTGCACTTAGGACAGGGACCCAAATCCTTAGCCTGGACTGAGAGCTTGGCACTGGGGACTCTCCAGCCTCATCCCATGTCACCTGACCACCCTTCATTTCTGTGGTCAAGCCAAAGCAACCTCCTGTCTGTCCTAAAACAGAAGGTGCTCCCTCCCACCACATGGCCTTTGTCCAAGCTATTCCAGTGCCCACAAGCTCTGCCTCTGATCTGGGTGCAAACACTTCAGGGACTGCCACCCTGGGCAGGATCCCTGCCCACTCTACTTCAGGGCACCCCCTCCCAACCTGCCATTATACATCTGTCACATGACTCTGCACTCATGTTTCTGTCCTCCACTAGAATGTAGGCTTCTTGTGACCAGGACAGGATCCACATTGGTTAAGGCATTCTCGTACTGCCACAGAACAGGTCTCCCAAGATCCTCTCAGAGAAACATGAATGAACCCTAACCCAGGGGCACTGGGGCATGGGTTCATGCAAACAGAGGAAAAACGAAGTGCAAGAATATAGCCCCTTTTCCAGGGAGTGATCAAGCCCAGCTAAAGACCTCCTGCCTCCCTGTAGGCTCAAGCTGATTTCAGCTAATCTCCCCGACAGAACATGAAGATCACAGGCCAATAAAAATAGCAGGAGGTCAGAGGATCAAGAGAGGCTGGGGTTGGGGAGAAGAACCTTATAAGAAAACAGAGGAACTCCGGACAGCAGTTTCTCCATCTTCTCCCCCAACATGAAAATCTAACCTTCCTCCTACCTCCTCTCTGCCCCTCAAAGGAAGAGGGTCTCTGTTTCCAAGTATGCAGCGGATGCCCCTATGGTCTCATCCCCCCCTGGCCAGTCTCCGTCTTTTATTATCTCTGATTTATATGAACTTTTCCCTCACTACTGGCACCTTCTAGTTTTAAAAAGACTCAAATCTCCCACCTTACAACATAATTTTCTTCTACCTGGACCTATTGCAGACATCACTCTCTCTCCTCTATACATTTACTCTTAAACTCTGGCGGGGTGACCCCACCACCATCACCCACCACAATTGCTCAGGCAAGACTGATCAGAGGTCTTGGGTGTCCCAAGTCCAACAGGCCCTTCTGACTTGAGTGATTTCCTGCTTTTAAAACTGTTATCTGTTTTTGTTCGTTTGTATCATAGATTAAACCCAGGAGCACTCTTTTTCTGAGCTATAACCCTGGCCCTTTTTATTTCTCAGACAGGGTCTCGCCAGATTGGCCTTGAATTTGCAATCCTCCCAAGTCAGTGGGATTATAGCTGTGCACCACCACACCTAGCTCTGGTTTCTTTTAAAAAAAAAAAAAAAAAAAATATATATATATATATATATTTTGTTGTTGTTGTTGTTGTTGTTGTTAATGGACTTTATTTTATTTATTTATATGCAGTGCTAAGAATTGAACCCAGTGCCTCACACATGGCTAGCCAAGTGCTTTACCACGGAGCCACAACCCCAGGTCTCTGGTTTCTTCTTGAAGCTTGCTTTTCCCTTAGATTCTGCAATATCCCACTCTTCCATTTCTCCCCCTACTTTGTCAAAGTTCTTTTTCTCTTCCGAGTGACACAAAAATATTGCTTTGTAACACACTGGAAAAACCTGTTCCTTTACTGCAGTCAGTTTGAAAAATTCTGGTCTAGATCTTGCAGTATTTTTTAAATTGATCTATGTGCTCACATTAAAAAACCAAGAGACTTCACGAGAAGAAGATAAACACCATCAACTTCCCTAAAACAAAGCAAAACAACTAACCAATCAAACAAGAAATCTCATAATGCTGGCTATGTATTTCTACCGGGCAACAATGAGCTGTCACTCAGCAGTGGCTGCCCGCTGGGACAGGCACGTGCCACCCAGATGACACATCCTCACGTTTCCTCATTGTCTTCCCCTGCGGGCCTCTGTGGGCCTCTGAGTTTACAACTGCATCTCCACTCCTAGCCTCCTCCTAAGTTCCATCCCCACAGCCACAACGGCCTCTGGAATGTTCCATCGAGTGTCTCACTGGCCCCTGACATGCCCATCACCAATCTTACCACCTCTCTGCCTGCAAATGGCTACTCACGCCCATCATCACAGATGACCCCACCTCATACCTCAGTGTCTCAGCATCATTCTGGGCTCCTCTCTCCCCTTCTGTGACACCAAGTCTTAAGGATCCTTCCTCCAAATTCCTCTTAATTCATCCATGACTTGACAAACTTTGATTTAGTTCTGGAGACACAACAGTGGATAAGACTCCCCCACCCAGCAAGACCTCTGTCAGCCTCCAGCCTCCAGCCTCCAGCCTCCTCCTGCCTTCAGGATGCCCTCATTTCCAGGATTCACCACCACCACGACCCCCATTCCATTTTTTTTTTTTTTAACCTTTCTCCCAACTCTCACCAGATTTGTCTTTTTTTTTTTTTAAACGTCACCGTTCTCTTGGTCTGGGGGTTGATGGGGACACAGTGAGGATAGGAAAACCTTTGTAACATCATTTTCTTTTTACTCTGAACCAACGTCTTGTGCTAATTAAGACTGTACACGGCGCTTATAGAAATCAGGCTCTGGATATTCCATAATCATCCAGAAAGTAAATGAGGAGTCATTTGTCTGTGGACAAGGTTTTACAATCCTGGGATTGTGCTGCATTAAGAGGAACCATTGAGATTTTAGAAGGCAGGTTGTGTGTGCAGGCTGGGGCAGCAACAGCAGCATTTGGGTGTCTGAAGGGCAGTGCATCTTGCTTAGTCCAGGCCACTGAGTTTGGGAGTACGTGTTCTTCAGGCACTAGACAAGGCAGGGATGGGCATCAGCCTCCCTGCAGAGGCTCAGTGTAAGACACACTAGTTCATAAGTAGATCATTTGAGTCATTGGTTCTACCACATAAGGGAGTAACTCTCAGGAACAGAGTCCAGTGCTGAAGGCCTGAGAGCACAGGTCGAGTCTCACCTGGACAAGAGCAGGGAGTGTGGTTTTCTCCTGTGGGCAGGATGAAGCAACTTCCATCCAGAGAACCAGACACCCAGGCCTGGAGCCCCAGCTGTGCACCAGACACGGGTTACCCACCTGCCTGTCATGCCCAACCTCACGTTCGGGCTCAGAGAGCATCACTCTCTGTCCACAGAGTGATGTACTATGCAGGACAGGTGGAATAGCCAAATGACCACAAGTGTGGTCTCAGAGTTTAAATCCTAGGCCTGTGGTTCACAGGCACAATTTTGGGCAGAATGCATCTGTGCCTCAGTTTCTTCGCCTGTCAAATGGTGATCCCCACTTGACTTCATAGGAGTGTGATAAGAGTTATGGATATAGTGCATGCAAAGCACCTCCCGTTAGGTTCTGCCCCATTAATACATAAATATGGGTCCCTGAATTTTTTTTTTTTTTTTTTTAATTTTCCTGTATTTCTGCCCTGGGACTCTATGCCATTTCCTGTATCTGACACACTTGAGCTCAGCTGAGTAGGGCCCTGCTCCAGGCAAGCAAAAGAACCTTGCAAGGACAGACCTCCTTTTCCCTTTGTCCATCCAAACAGGACTTGGAGTGCTCTTAGCCACAGGCCTTCGTTCATGCTCCTGCTCATGCCAGGACAGCACTGCGTGCCTCCCTCTGCCCCTTGGAGCATCCATCCCTCACTCCACACTGTCCCCCACACCTCTCCCCAAGCTTCCCCAGCCCACCTGGCCAAACAACCTTCCTGCTGCTTCCAAGTCCCTCTGCTGCCCACTGGGGCCTCTCCTAGGGAAGCACTGATCCAGGCTCCCTCAGTTAATGGTCCCAGCTCCTAGGCAGAGCCCTCATCCCCTCCGAGCTTAGTGTCCTCATGTCTAGAAGGAAGATGTCACCATCGGCCTGGCCTCTTGACAAGAATTTCTGTGAAGCACAAGTGAGAAAATGTATGAATGAATCTGAAAAAACTAAAGTGCTTTCTGAACATAATGCACTGTCCCAAGAAGCTCCAAAGACTGCCAAGTCACTGGAATGAGCATGCAGATTCCTTATTCTGTCCCTCAGTCTTCTTAACGTACCTCTGGGATCTCTGAAGAGTAGGAAGTCTCAAGAGACTACCACAGACCCACCAGCCACACAAGGCAGGCTCCAGATGTACCTTGGGGGACAAGGGCTCAGTCCTCTTCCCAGAGGAATTCAGGGGACACTTGCTTTCCCACAGACTCTCAACTCTTCGTCCCTTGAGCACTCAAGCTCTGGGGTTTGGAAAACACTCTCTCCATGTCTGCCTGTAACCCTGTGCTTTAATGTTCTGTGGTCTATAATAAAATTTCCATAAAGGCTGCCTGGCTGAAACACAGCAGGATAAACAAAACGTAGTAACTCAGAGCTTCCATGACTACAACCAAGAGAATGGAGTCACCTTAACACAACTTCACCCTCTGCAAAAAAACCACGCTGGAGAGGGGCTGTGAATCGTGGCATCTCCAAGCTAATTTTACACGACACAGATACAAATGACTGTTTTTCCTAATTATGAGAAATAATGAAATCTCCTCTCCCTCTTTCTATTCATGTTCTCTAGTCAAAGGTTCCTGCCAATTTAAAACATTTGGTGCAAAAAAATAATACTGGGACATTGTTCTTAAGGAAAAAAAATTTAATGGGCTTAATTCTAATATGCAGAGAAGAATATGAGCTTATCCTGCACAGTGGTACAATGAGTTAATTACCATCTCATCCTAAGACAGATCTACTTGTCACAGAAACAGGAGTCATTATTTCACACAAAATAATGACCCATGTAAAAAGTAATGACCGCAAGCTGTAGCAGTCAGTGTCACAGCTTCATCTGGCCTAACTGAATGGCAATTAACAAGTGTCACCATATATATGTAAACAGGGACCAAGCTATTCATTAAATATTTACAATGAGAAAACACAAATGGCATTTAGTCTACTTCTCAGGAAGCACCTGTGTTCTTCTACCTGTGTGATGACAGAAAAATTTACACACATAAAATTCTGCCATCCATGGAACAGTCACAGGTCCTGGAGAGGGGCATTTGGATTCCCTCTCCAGGAATACAGAGGTGGCATTTTCTCTAGAAATCGTGTCCAACAACAGAAAACAGGAGCAGAGGGAGAGACACCCAGTCACATCATTTCATCCCTCTTCTTGGGTTGTCTTGGCCACTGGCCCAGAAGCTAAAGCCACAGAAAGCACTGACAGTCAGAGATGCTGAATCCTTCTAAACCCTGGTCTTCGCTACTGGTAGGCAGGGTGGAGGTGAATGCTGGGGTGCATGTTGGGGTGACCTCAACACAGCTGGCTCCTCCAAGGCAGCAGTGATCATAAACCATGCTTCTGTTGAGAGGTAAGAGACTTGGGGATACACATCTGGTGACAAACTCCAGGTCAGAAATCTCAGAGCTGCCCTACTGTGCAAGATGTCCAGTCTGTCCAGATCTAATAATTTTTATGTGGAAGCTAACGTTACAAGAGCAGCAGAGTGAAATGGTGGGTTCTAAAATATATACCATTTCCAAATGTTAAAAACAGAATTCTCATGCAAGTACAGAAGGAGTATATGTCAATCATCTATTTAATAAATTACTGAACAAATCTTTAGATACTGGTGTGTATGTGCATGCACACACATATATGTACTGAGTAGGAAATAAAGATGCTGGAATAAAATCTAAGTAAAACCTGTTTGTGTTGATCAACTTTTTGTCACTGACCAAAATACCTGACAAAACAACTTAGAAAAGAAAAAGTTTATTTTAGACTCCTGATTTCCAAAGTCTCAGTTCATGGTTGACCAATTCTATTGCTCTGGGCCTCAGAAAAGGCAAAACCTCATGGTGGAAGGGCATGGAGGAAGAAAGCTACTCAGCTCAGGAAAGCCAGGAAGCAGGGAGAGAGCTAGGTAGCAGGGATAACATAATCCCCAAGGGCACACCCCCAGTGACCTACTTCCTCCAGCCATGCCCCACCTGCCTACAGTTACCACCCAGCAATCCATTCAAATTATTAACCCATCAAACGGATTAATCCACTGACTAGATCACAGCTCTCATAACCTAATAATTTCACTTCTGAACACTGCTGCTCTGCCATGTGAGTTTGGGGGATGCCACATATTCAAACCATAAGATTGGCTAATGTCCTCTAAGGTATAAAACCCATAACTTTTAGGTTATCTTCTGTTGGGCAGATGTCCATCTCTACCTCAGTATTAGAGGAACACAGCATCTGAGTGGTCCATAAATTAGACTCTGGATTCTTTAACACCCTACATATGCACAATTCAATGGCTAGTCATGTGATAATCTGGTTTGGTTGAGACCAAGACACTATGTCCCATGTTTTCCAAAAGCATATTTGATAAAGTAGATAGAGCCTCAGGTCCTTATCCAGATACTCCTCAGATATTCCAAGCATCTCGGTTTTCATTACGACACCTTCTTTCAGAATTGTGTCTCCTTAGCCTTCAGATCCTCAGGTGATTTCCCCTCTAGGAGCCCCCACCCAGTTGACTAGAGAATTGTATTTGCAACAATCCAAAGGAGATGGTCCCATTTACACAACATCTACATGAGTCAGAAAAACACTCCTGTTCTCAGACTTAGACGTGTGTAAACAAAACTCACTCTCCCCCCACCCTTCCTAAATCATCATCTGAGTTCTACCACCATCTTAGTAGAATTACCAGAAACTTTGACCTAAGACATCATCCGATTCCTGATCTACAGGTCTTGGCTCTTTCCATAAGGGTGGTTATTCCCAGGGCCTTTTGGGGTCTGGATACTCAATAAATGTTGTGGGGACAAGAAATGTCCTTTAATTTTCTGCAAAACTCCTCACAATAGCTTCCCACTGTTTTACTGCTGAGTGCTGGCTCTCTCTAGCCCCTTCTCTGGCCCATTTCTCTTTGTATAGTAGCTCTTCTGATCTTTTTTAAAAGCTAATCTTTAAAAAATTTTTTTTGGTTGTAGGTGAGCACAATACCTTTATTTTATTTATTTTTAAAGTGGAACTGAGGATCTAACTTAGTGCCTCACCTGGGTTAGGCAAGCGCTCTACTCCTGAGCTACAACCCCAGCCCCACTTTGGATCTTTTGATTCCATCAACCCACTTCTACCTCAGGCCTTGGATTGGAGGCTTCCCAGCCTGCCCCAGCGGCTACGTCACTGACTCGTCCTCATCTTCCTACCTCAGCTCAAGGCACCATCCAGATCCCTGCACACACTGGACCTGGCATCCACTCGCTCCTGGGCTCAGCTGCTTTCCTCCTGCCAATACTCATGGGCAGGTGTCTCCCTGCCCATCAAGACAACTCCAGGGAGGCACCACAGCTAGTTTGTTCTCTGCATCCTGGTACCTAGTACTATTCCTGGTCAATGCTATTTATTAGTGAATTCACTAACTGGCTCATTTGGCCCCAAACCAACCACACTTAACTGTACACTGAATTGTCAGTGACAGACTGCATATACCATTGTGGTATCAGAAGGTGATAATGGAGTGGAAATTTTCCTATTGCCTAGCAATGCCATAGCCACCCTAACATCGCCGAACAGCACACTCACATGTTTGTGCAGATACTGGTATAAATAAACTGACTGCACTGTCGGTCCTATAGAAGTATATCACACATAAACACATACAATCCATAAAATGGATAGTAAATGACAGTTACTGGTTCATTTAACATACCACATTTTATCTTTATTTTAGAGTATACCTCATCTACTTAGATAACCTTAAAAGTTTACTGTAAAATGTGTGCCATGTTCTGCTTGCAGCAAACTCATGCTCCATGGTTTTCATCAGAGAGGTTTGCACAGGTCGAGTTTCGGACCTGTACCGCGTAGGTTAGCCTACGTACACTCTGTGATGTTTGCACAATGAGAAATCTCCCAGTGACGCAGTTCTCAAACACATCCCCATCATTAAGTGACTCACAGCTGTACTCTGGAAGACTGGGTAAAGGAGGTCAAGATGAACATTAAGAAAGAACTCAGCCCAGTTGGGGGCAAGGACATCCCTTCTGCCGTAAATGTACTGATTCTCAAGTAAACCCTTCAGTTAGGCACAAAACCTCATATAGCATGAAAAAAAGCTCAAAACCAGACACATTTCTGGGTGGATACAAATTCCTTACTTCTAGGCAATTATCTCTGATATGACTGCAGGCCAGTGCCCAGAGACTCTGGCGTGTCCCCACGTCAGGAAAGGAGGGGGCTGGTGGCAACAAACATTGGAGTAAGGGTGGGATCTGGGCACTCACACCACCTTGAGGGTTTGAGAGCAAGTCTCAGTCGTGGGCCTGCAGGTCTGGCAGCTGTTAGCAACACTCTAGCCCAAAAAGTCAGGACCCAGGGTCCTGATGGCCTAGAGTGGTGGGGGCAGCCACCTTTGGTGAGTCAACTCTAGCCTGAGCCGTGAGTGAGAGGGGAAGCTCCCTAGGAGCACTGTTCAGGGGGTCTAGGTCACCGTTTCCCCCAAAGCCTCTGGAGTATGTCTGACCTACCCTAAACCTGTGTGCCCGCCTGGTCACTCAGGCAGACGCTCCATGAATCTGTGCCATCGAGTCCCGCCCCTAGCACTCACCTTCTTAACGAACTCTGGGATGATTTTTTGGTCTGTCAGGTGGTCTAAGGAGGAACAGCAATCTAATTCCAAGACGTAACCTTCATTGTGAAGATCAGTCTTCTGAGATCTGAAGAGAGAAATACACACACAAAGACTGAGATGTTGTATGATAAATTTTTTTGTTTGTTTTAAAGAATCACTGGCTGTTTCATGAACCTCCATTTTTTTTTTCCTGAAAGTAACTGCTCAACAATAATTTATGGTACACAACTCAAAGAATATATATAGTTCTATACCATAAAAAGTCCTTCAAGACATATGGACCATGTGGAAAACCTCACTACAGAAGGATAGGTTCAGTATAATATGGCTTATACAGTAGGACACACGGACACACAGACACACACACACATACACACACACACACACAAGTACACAGACTTCAGGAACATGTGTCCCATTTGTTTCCAGCTTCCAGGGAAAGACCTAGTATGACCCACTTCATGTCAATAACAGAAGTTACTTCCAGGCATGGGGTGGCATGGGGATGTCAATTCAAAGACACTTTAGCCATAAATCTCTCCATTTTTCACTTTTAATGAAGAGAACATAATCCTATATTGCTTAGAAAATTAATTTTAAAAAGACTTTCAAAGGGTTCAACCCCTAGAGGGCGATCTGGCAAAAATCTATCAAAATTAAAAATTGAATCAAAGAAAGACCATGAGGCAAAACTCCATGTAGAAATTCTGGGAAAACTCAATGTGCAGGGTGGTATGAACTAAAGGCTTTTGGACTTGGGGTCATGGAGACTCTCACCAGCATGCCCGGCCGTCTCTGCACACAGGGTCCCTCCCTGCGTCCCCACCATGGAGACCTGTATAGCTCCCAGCTCAACGCTGTGCCATTCAGGAGAACCAGCAGCAAGTGGTCACAGAAGGAAGCCCGACCCTCAGAGTCATCCCTTCTCAGGCCTCTGTGTGACACTAAGGGGGGGTTGGTCTAGGGAGTTCCTGGAAGCTACAAAGTTGTGGGAAATTGAAGGGGATTTCACTGGCTCAACCAGACCAAAGGCAACAAGAGGAGCAGTTAGAGATCAACAGAACCCACTGTCTCTCCAGGAAGGCTGGCTGTAAGGCGTAGAAATTAGAGACCAGGGCTCTGAACTGCTGGTCCAGGGCTCACACCACATACACAGCCACTCTGCACTGGCAAAGGAGTGAGCAGGGCCTCCTGGCCCACTTCTGCTCCACAGAAGAGGGGTCCCTGCCACTCCTGGACAGAAAATACTTCACTTCTGAGGCACAGACATCTCACCAGTTTCTGAATGCGGATTTTTACAATATTTTTTAAATGAATATCCAAGATTCTTAGGTAGCATTAAAAGCAATTTATGCTACCATTAACCATCTGGGTATGATTTATGTGAAATTTAAAAATGAAAAAAAATGAAAGAGGATTTGCTTTTCCACAGGTGTACAACTGTGGTTTGGTAAGCAAACTTCAATAGCATATTTTTGTTTTATTTTTCCTTCTAACACATCCTTTCTAGGGTAGGGTAATGAGGTGCATATGCTTGAAATGTGAAAGAATAAATTATTTCAAACTGGTCAACCTGGAATAAATGAAATTCTAACAGCATAAACCAATTCTGAACCCTAGTCTTCTTGCCTTAATACTTGATCAGAGAACTAGACTCGTGTTTTCATTTCTCCCCCTTAGAAGATCTAAAACAGAAGAGTCTAGACTTTTTAAAGAGAAGACTTGACCAAGACTTGCTATCATATATATCATATGGGGTCTCAAACAACAAAGATTGGGATAGGGCTGGAAGTTCCAAATGTAAAATCCAAGTTGCTCTCTCTGTCACACAGAGACTAGAGTCACACTGTACAATGTTATAAATATCCATTGAGATTTTAAATGATTAGGTTGAAACATTATGATCATTTCAAAACAAGTCAACACACTGGGTGTGGTGGTTCATGCCTATAATCCCAGCAACTCAGGAGACTGAGGCAGGAGGATCATAAATTTGAGGCCAGCTTGGGCAACTTAGTGAGACCCTGTCTCACCATAAAAAATAAGAAGGACTGGGGATGTGGCTCAGTGGTAGAGCAACCCTGGGTTTAATACCCTGTACCACATACATACATACCCAAATAATAATTCAATACCCAATCCACTCATTAACACTCATAAAACAAATGGAGAGAAGACGAGTCCCTCTGTAAGCAACCCCCAATCCAGATTCATAAGGAATAATCTTCAGCACAGGAGGAGTTAATAGCCACCATCTTTGGTTCTGGAAGAAAGTTCTGGAAGAAGACAAGCAGCTCTGGTTCACATCACCAAATAATCACTCCAGTCACATCTGAACTGAAGGAGGACAAGGATCAACAAGAACAGAAATTACAAATTTTCTACATGAACTCTGAACAAATTACAGCTCAGCTGATGGTTTCTTGGAAAATCAAACCAAATGCATGCTGGGAGAATATGTGAGCCACTGGTAAGCCCTCCCTTGCCGTTAGGAATTTGCACCACAATTTGAAATGAAAGGATGATGACACTGAGGAAGAGGTGGTTAAGGTTCCCTCTTACCACCTCTGGGGACAGGACACCAGCTGCCCTGGCCTGGAAGTTTGCTCTTTGGGAGGGTACAGTTGTGGCCCAGGAGGGGCAAGACTGGGTGGAGGGCCACAGTTACACAACACCCTCTCCCTGCCACTAACCCTATGGGAGGATCCACTTGCAAAGTTTGCCTACAGAGCTTCTGGGCACTAGCTGGGGAGGTAACATGGTTGTCAAGGCGCACACTCCCTAAGGTGACTCCCACCCCTTGATCCCTACCTCCTAGAGTCCACACCTTTGAGCATCCCCCTCCCTAGAGTGGGAACAAGATTTATGTCTTGCTCATACTCAATGGCACTTGGTAAGGAGGCACACCTTACCATGTGATGCCACTCCTGTGATCACATGACCTCCTAAGACTCCACTTTGCAGGTTGGAGTTAGAGATTCCCCTGCTGCCATGCTGTGAGAAGCCACATGGCAAGGAACTGTGGGCAGCCTCTGGTCCACAGCTGCAAGAAGACAAGATCTCAGTCCTATGACTATAAGGATAAAAACTCTGTCCGCAACCCTTCCAGGGAGCTTGAAAGAGGATCCCTGCCCATTCGAGCCTCTGAAGAGACCACAGCCAAGCCAAATGAAATCCTGAAGAGAACAAGACAAGCTATAGAAACTGAGATAATCAGGGCATGCTGTTTTGAACCCCTAATTATGTCAGAATTCACTCCAAAGCAAGAAAACTAATACAGTTCCTGAGAGGGAAGACATGGCAGCACTATGCTCAGAATAGGCCTCTTGCTGGTGGACACTTAGGCTCAGACCCATGAGATCCAGCAAGACACCTGAGAGCAGTCTCTTGTCAGGTGACCAGTGCTCTAGGTCCCTGAGGGCAGGAGCCACCCTGGGACAGAGAAGCAAACATCTCCTAGAAGCAGCCTCCACAGGCCAGGGCCTGGCTATCCAAGGGACCAGCACAGAAGGGAAGAGAGATTGTGAAGTCAATCAAGTGTCTAAGGAAGAGGAGCTAACATGAAACTCCCAGCTGAGTAGGTTCCTGCTACCTCCCATGGGGAAGGGGACATGCCAGTCATGTTGCCCTAAAGATCATGCCATTGTATTATTTCTGTTTTTGTCAGCTGATTCACCACTGCGACCGAAAGACCTGACAAAACAATTACAGGAGGAAAAGTTTATTTGGGAGCTCACAGTTAGAGAGGTCTCGGTCTGCAGATAGGCAGCTCCATTGCTTTGGGCTGAGGGAAGGCAAAACATCAGGGTGGGAAAAGTGTGGTGGAGGACATGACAACCAGGAAGCAGAGACAGCTCCCCTCACCAGAGAAAAAATTTACCCTACAGCACACCCCCATGACCCGCCTCCTCCAAGTTTACCCTACTCGTCTACAGTTACCGCCCAGTTAACCTCTCTCTGGGGATTAATTCACTGATTAGATTAAGGCTCTCAGAACCCAATCATTTCACCTCTGAACTTTCTTACATCGTCTCACACATGAGCTTTTGGGGGATATCTCAGGGGTAAACCATACCAATCCTGGAAAAGGACATGGGAAACCACCAAACTTCCCCTGCACTAGAACCCTGATGGCTCCCACTTCTGGAAAGGACAGCGATCTGGGTTTAAACAGTAAGGAAAAGGAAGGTCCCAGAAGACGTTTCTGGAGATGTGGGATTGACTACCAGCAAAAATCTCTCAGTCTACCTCGTCTGAAGTTCAATACCAATGGTCTCCAATTAAATAAAGGTGCTCAGAGAAAGCGTGGCTAGCAGGGAAACGCACTGCCTCACTACTCCTCAGCCCCAATTTGATAAATCCCACTAGACTAGTTGGAGGCTGCAGGTTCTAGGTTAACTAGACGTGGGTCATTTGCTAGTTGTGAGACTTTAGGCAACTGACCAGGCTTCACTCTTTCACTGTTAAGTGGGAATATTGTGAGCAGCTCTCTCTCAGAGATCCCATGGGGAACTGGAGAATAGAGACCCTACCGGCCACGGGGAAGATGGTCTCCAAGACCTCGAAGGGTGCTGAAGTACTGTAAGCTGCTTAATTTTTAAAAGCTCCCTCTGGGTATGGGCAGGGAGATAAGAGACCACCTCAGGAGTCCAGGGCAGAGAAGATGGTGGCTCAAAGTAGCCTGGCAATGTTAGTGGTGAGAAGAGCTAGAATCTGGCTACGTTTTCAAGACAGAATCTTTATCATTTCTATGTGGACAGGTTGTAGGAAGGGAAAGGAAGAAAGCAGACGATTCCAAAGATCCTTGCCCCTGGATTTAGAGAACGGATGAAGGTGTCACAACTATAATGGGAAGGCTTAGGGGGCACAGGCTTGGCGGGGGTGGTGATTGGCAGTTCAGTTTCAGATGTGCCGACACTGACCTACCCAGCCTACATTCCACTAGAGACGTGCTGTGCAGTTGAAAGTCTTTCGAATCTAGAGGGGACCAGAGATATAAATTTGGGGGTCAACAGCTTACAGGCGGTCTTTTTAAAGCATGAAGCTGGATGAGATCTTTATTAATGAGGAAAGAAAAGAATCCAGGACTGAGTTTTGAGATCTTGTATCATGAAGAGGTTAGGGAGAAAAGAGGAGGTAACAGAAAAAAGGACAAAGGAGGGGTAACCAGGGAAAAAGGAAGAAAGTGAAGAGGGCAAGTTATTATAGAGGTTAATTCAAGGAAGTGTGTGCCCCAGAGGACGGAAGGAACCACCCTGTCTACTGCTTCAATGAACAAACTCACAATCCTCACTCTAACTTATCTTTGTGAAATCCCAAGAGGGACCTGTCCTATGAAAGCAGATATGAAGAATCTGTTTAATATGTGATTATCCTGTTAAGTGGGCAGATTATCAAATTATTATGTCCTTTTGGTTCAGAATAGCTTGGGTCTTGGACATGTCTCAGAAATGACAGGGGGGGAAATGAACTACAGAGAACTCTGACGCATCTCACTTCAAAGCACTAGGAACCAGAGGGGGGGGGTCTAATCTCAACCACTGCAATGGGATTTCCTAATAGGAAAGGGGAATGAAAGGATATTACTGAGCAAAGATGCAATATCTCGAACATCAAGAATGAAGAAGATGAAATGAATTCAGATTCTTAAGAGTGTAGCAATGTGGTATTTACAGGCATGTAAACTTGGAGATTCTGACTGCTGGAGACAACAGAGTTGCAACTAAGACATCGGAGCCCAGTTAAGTTTTTAGAAAGTCATCATACCAACTAAATGCAGTATGGGTACCCTGGACTGGATCCTGGAACTGAAAACAGACATTAATAGAAAAACTGGTAAAATCCAAATAAGATCTGCAATTTAATTAGCAGTAATGTACCAATGTCAATTTTTTAGTTTGACAAATGTACTATGGTAATGCAGGATATTAATAGCCCATTAGATTGAGGTGAGAAACTTGGTGAAGGGCATATGAGAATTCTCTTTAATATCTGTGTATCTTTTCTGTTAAACCTATAATTATGCCTACCCTGGGTACACTGGATCTGTCACTCTCAGGATATTTTTCTTGGGAGATAACAGGGAGAGTCCTTGGAAAAGGGAAGACACAGAAAGACTGGCGAGACCAAGAATGAAACTCTGACACCGTCAGAAGAAAACAAACCTTCAAGTAAAAGGACCACAGAGTGGTGAAACCTGAAGATAAGGTGTATGTTTCTTTTCTCAGAAAAACTCAAAGGTACTTCCAACTTCTTGCTTTCCTCACATTTTATTTTTTATTGTGGTAAAACATACATCACGTTTACCACCATCATCATTTGAAAGCATATAATTCAGTGTCATCAAAGTACATTGACAATATTGTACAACTACTATGACTATCCATTTCCAGCCCTTTTTGATCATCCCAAACAATCCTCATTTTGTGGACACTAGGACTTGGATCAAAATATAACTTGGATCAAAATAGAATGTCAACAAGTAAAAAAAAAAAAAAAAAAAAAGAAGAAAGATTAAACACATGCTTCACTTGTTAAATAAACACATAAAAGTAGTTTTATACACTGAGCATGTGTACACAAATCTTTGCTAACTGCAAGGAAGGGGAGCCAAGAGCCCTTGTGCCCATGTGCTGAAGTACCTCAACTGTCAACTCCTCTGGCCACAGATGTCAGACTGCTCAAGAGCACGGTAAGAGACCACCTGCACTGTGTCACGCTGACCCTCCTTACTCAGACACTAACATAACTGAAATAAAAACTGCACAAGCTCAGAGACCAACCTGGAGATCCTCACTCATCACAATGGTCGCTTCTGCTAAGGGCCATGTGTGCATTCCCCAGGTCAAACGACAGTGGCAAATGCAAAGGTCCACAGGCAAAGAACGAAAGAATGTACATACATGTTCATCATGTCCACATATCCATATGTGCACATGCAACATACCTACACACACTTTGTTCTGATCAGAATACAGGAATGTCCACCAAAAAATATGTTCTTTCCTACTTTTTTTAAAATTTTTTTATTGTTTTATTGTAAACAAATGGGATACATGTTGTTTCTCTGTGTGTACATGGCATAAAGGCATACCATTTGTGTAATCATAAATTTACATAGGGTAATGCTGTTTGATTCATTCTGTTATTTTTTCCCTTCCCCCCCACCCCTCCCACCCCTCTTTTCCCTCTATACAGTCCTTCCTTCCTCCATTCTTGCCCCCCTCCCTTAAATATTTTTTTAAAAATACTTTTTTTAGGACTGGGGATATAGCTCAGTTGGTAGAGAGCTTGCCTTGCAAGCACAAGGCCCTGGGTTCAATCCCCAGCACCCCCCCCAAAAAAATACTTTTTTTTTTAAAGATGTTGAGAGACTTTTATTTTTTTCATTGATTTATATGTGGTGCTGATAATCAAACCCAGTGCCTCACACATGCTAGGCAAGCGCTCTACCACTGAGTCACAAACTCAGCTCCCTCCTATTTTTCTTTGGAGACCTATCAGATGACTCCCTCTCACATTGCCACTTTTGAGAGCAATGTGGTCCCATGATAAAAGTCCAAGCACGAGACTGGCGACACGTGATAAGCACTGCCATGGTGCTGGGGAGTGTGGTGGTTTAGATATGGTCCCCAGAGGGTTTATAGGTAGGAAGCTTGGACTCCAGCTTGGTGATGTGAGAGGTGACGGAAACTAAGAGGTGGGGCCCAGTGGGAAATAATTTATTAACTGGAGGCTCTGCCTCGAAAGGCATTAATGTAGTTCACATGGGACCCTAGTTACGTCTCATGAGAGGTAAAACAGCAAGACAGGTCCCCGCCTGCTCTCTTGCTCCTTGTTTCACCCTGTCTCCTTCTCATGCTCTCTATGATGCCATTTGCCATGCTATTTTGACTTAACCTCCAAAATTGAGCTAAATAAACCTATTTCCTTTATCAAGTACTCAACCTCAAGTATTTTGTTACAGCATCACAAAACAAACCAATATAGGAGGACAATGGGGAAACTGTTAAACTGAGCAAATTAAGAATGTGAAAAGAGAACCTACAGAATGGGAGAAAATCTTTGCTAGCTACTCTTCTGACAGAGGATTAGTACTCAAAATGTATATAAAGAACTCAAAAACTTAATACCAGGGCTGGGGCTGTAGCTCAGTGGTAGAGTGCTTGCCTCACATGTGTGAGGTACTGAGTTCAATCCTCAGCACCACGTAAAAAAATAAAGATATTGTGTGTCCATCTACAACTAGAAAAATTTTTTAAAAATCTTAATACCAAAAAATAAATAACCCAATTAGTAAATGAATTAGACACTTCTCAAAAGAATACAAATGGTTAACAAATGTATGAAAAAATGGCCAAATTATTAGCAATTAGGGAAATGCAAATCAAAACTACACTGAGATTTCATCTCATACCAGTCAAAATGGCAGTCACCAAGAAAGCAAACAATAATAAAAGCTGGAGAGGATGTGGAGAAAAAGAAACACTTTTATGCTGTTGGTTGGATTGTAAACTAGTACACCCACTATGGAAATCAGTATGGAGCTTCCTCAAAAGACTAGACATGGAGCCACCATATGACCCAGCTACACCACTCCTCAGTATTTATCCTAAAGAATTAAAGTCATCTTACTGCAGTGATACATGCATACCCAAGCTGATAGTGGCACAATAGTCAAATGTGGAACCAGCCTACATGTCTGTCAATGAATGAACGGTAAAGAAAATGTGGTGTATATATACACACAATGGAGTTTTACTCAGCCATAAGGAAGAATGAAATTATGTCATTTGCCAGAAAATGGCTAGAACTAGAGACCATTATGTTAAGAAAAATAAGCCAAACTCAGCAGGTCAAGGGTCATGTTTTCTTTCATATGTGGAAACTAAAGAAGGAAAAGGAAAAGAAAGGTGGCAGAGGGGTATCTCATGAAAATAGAAGGGAGATCAGTAGAGTAGGGGAAATGGACAGGGGGAGGGAGGGAGAGAGAAAGGGGAAAAAACTGAGAAATGAGATTGGCCAATTTATATTGTTAAATCGTGTGCAATGAATCCCACCATTATGTACAACTATAATGCACCAATAAAAAACACGGGAAAAGAAAAAAAAATCAGTAAGTACAATTTAGGGCCAGGAGTAAAGGCATTAAACACAATTTAAAATTCTTTTGAAAGGGAATACTCTGTAGGATTTCATGTCTGATTTTAAATTACTTTTGTTTACTTATTCTTACTTGCTTAACCAAATTTATTCATTTTTATTCCTGTCTTTGAATTTCAACTCAGTGATTTCTGGAGCACATATTTTTCAGATAGTGTTTTTTGATGACTCTTCTCTTTGCCTCTAAGACAAAATAATGTATTTTTTTCTCCTTACCTTGTGGACTATTTTTCTCTTTTATCCTTCTTTAACCAGCCTTTAAAAGTTGACATCTTGGAAGAGCTCAACACTAGATTTTGTTCTCTATCCACTTTACATTTCTTACCCAGGTGATCTGACCCATGACTCAGTATTAACTACTTGTTTTGCTTTATGTGTTATATATTTTGCTTTAAACCAAATCCTCTGAGTGGCAGATCTGATTCCTTTTTTCTTTTCTCACTCTTTTTTTTTTTTTTTTTTTTTTGTACTGGGGATTGAACCCAGGGGTACTTAACCACTGAGCTACATCCCCAGCCCTTTTTATATTTTACTTAGAGTCAGAGTCTCGATGATTTGCATAGGGCCTCACTAAGTTGCTGGGGCTGGCTTTGAACTCATGATCCTCCTTCCTCAGCCTCCGGAGTCACTCGGATCACAGGAATACAGCATCATGCCCAGCTGATTCCTTCTCTTAAGAGTCTCAAAGGCATCTCAGGCCGATTATATCTAAAACTAAATATATAATCTTTGTTTCAAGCCTAGTTCTTTCCTTGAATTCCCTTTCTCAACAAATTGTGCTATCTTCCAAACATTTGCACAAGCCAAGAAGAGATGATCCCTCAAACCTCTATTTTCTCCAATGGTGTCTAATCTATCACCAAGTCCTATTGATTTCACTTTCCAAACATTTCTGGAATCAACCTGTTCTCCATCTTCACCATCAGTCTAGGCCAACAGACTACTGCCACCTGCTAGAAATATTGAAGTCCTGAGAACCCTACGGTACTTAAAAGGTATTCTGAGTACTCCATAGACTGCTACTATTCAAATTTAACCAGAGTGACTTTTTTTTTTTTAAACATCAATCAGATCTTGTCAAAACAACTGCTTTTACCTAGAAGACAGAAGTACAACTGAATTTTGTATTGATTTTGTATTCTGTGGCTTTGCCAAATTAGAGGTCAAACCCTTTTGTAGATTTTGGGGAACTTTCTATGTCTATGAAAAAAGACAGTTTTTTCCTTACCAAAAATAAATAAAAACTGAGTTTATACCCTAGCCATTACTAGGAATTCCAGGCCAGGGTTGCCAAATCTTCTAATTTTTAAAATGAAATAATTTAATTGTATATTTTTATTCAGGCCACAACTGTCAAATCTTGGCTCCAAACAATGTGGTTTTGTTTGTTTGTTTGTTTGTTTTACTTTTAAATGGTATGTAGGCCAATGTCTTTGGGATTGAAATTATCCTATTGCCACTAGACTGTGGTCTCTGGGTTACAAATACAAAGTTCCAATGGGAACCACAGAAGGCTGAATGTCAGGCATGGATAAGAGCAAACAGATTATCTAGTTGTATCATAATCAAAATAACTACCGTATCAACCTAACACAGATATATCAGTATCAACCTAACACAGATATATCACTCATTGTAATGGCTCAGCAGGATTTTTCACCAGAGAGAATGACAATGACCAGTACATTTACACAACCCCCAACTCCACTCTCCATGGTTGGGGCATAACCTTTCCTAAGCCATTAACAATACCCGTTTCCAAGAAAACACTATTAACCTGTGTGAGTGCATTAAACATCCCAGATCATAGCAAGTGTGACAGGGTGCCAACTTGTAAGTCAAACACTTGTTCTTGTCTCGTGGGC
This sequence comes from Sciurus carolinensis, assembly GCF_902686445.1. NCBI lineage: Eukaryota > Metazoa > Chordata > Mammalia > Rodentia > Sciuridae > Sciurus > Sciurus carolinensis. The sequence continues at coordinate 50,393,403 of NC_062229.1, read as the reverse complement.
AGATCTGATCTAAAGCTAGTAAAAAGCAAACGTCTGTCAAAAAACGATTATAAACCATTCTTTTAAATAATAAGCATGTGACTAAAAACTATCATACACATTACTTTTAAGTAATAAACATGTAATAGGTCTCACTTCAACACATAAATCCCTTAGCTCACTTCAAAGACCATGAGTTTAAACAACGTCTTCCGTTTCCAGGCATGGCTTAAATTTCAGTTATAAAGAGAAAAAAGAATGTGTAGCTCATCAACAGGGTTATTTTTGCTTCGTTTAGAAATAATCATAAGAAATGTGACAAACACTAACTTAAATTACAGGGCACTTCTCCAACCAGAAAAAAAATTTACTAAATGTCAGTTGATATAAACAAAATTTTTTTATCTCTGGGAAAAAGGAAGAAATTGTAAGCTATATTTTTCCTCCAAAGCAATACCAGGTTCAAGTAGAATGACAGAATTTTTTTTTTTTTTAAAAAAGGAACAGTAGGGAAATAAATTAGCTTATGGATCTGAAAAAGATTTGTCAATGAAAGAAAAAGAGACTATATATACTTTTATCAACTTATGCATTACTAGTGGCAGTAGAAGTATTTATTCATTCATCTATTCACCAGCTGCTAGGCCACCAACCACACATGAGAAACTGAAGGCACTGATTTAGATTCTGCCCTCAGGAAGCTTACAGTCTATAGGGGAAGATAAACCATACATGAACAGAAGTGCTATGAGAGTTCAGTCATTTCCAATATGAGGGATCAGGGAATTTTTTAAAAGCAAAGGAACATGTGAGCTGCTGGAGGCTGTGTGGAAATTAGCCATGGGGCAATGGAAAACAAGACATTCTAGGCACTGAAAACAGAAATTAGTAAAGATCTAGATGGGAAAAAAAGAGCATGAGTTATACGATGGAAATAATAAATGTCAGTTTGGAAAAAGGTACCTGAAGGTGGGGCTGCTTGTTACTCAGCTGAATCAAAGTCATGACCTAACAATTGCAAGAATGAATTCACTGTTAGAATGAACCTGTGATGGAGGCCTCTGCAGTGGCTAAAGCAGAGTGGGAAACAAAGATGTAAAGATGGGACTCAGCTTAATTCTGGTAAAGGTGAGTCATGGGTAGTGTAGAAGATGCTGAGATAAAGATTTTAAATAATTAAGCAGGTGATATTGTGTACAATGTAGTAAGAGGGGAAGAATGTTCTAGGAGAGCAGGACTGAGAGGTGAGCTAAGATTCTTGTAGAGGGAGTGGAGTAGCTGGATAGGACAGAGTATTTGCTCATCCCTGCAGTTGGGGGGTGGTGGTGGTGGTAGTTAGGGTAATAAACTGGTATTTGCCCTGATGTTTTCAGAACAATGGGGAAGAAATTTCCCAGAATGTTTAATGACTACTCCTCTAAAAAATGAATCTACAAAAATAATATGATGTATAACTATATAGAACAAAAATAAATTAATTAATTAAAATAAAATGAGGGTGCTGGAGTGGAAAGTTTCTCTTAATTGTGAAGCTTAATACTCCGGGGGGGGGGGGGGAAGTCAAGTAAACAAATCCAAGTGACTCTTCAAATAAAGCACCTAACTTTAGAGTCCACTGGAGGAGTTTAGAGGAGGAAGTGGAAAGGAGGAGAATTAACACATCCATGATGGGTCACTGTCCTTTCCTCCGATTTTCCCTCTTTCACCAATGACACTTACACACTTCTGTTGAAAGGATTTTTCATCTACCAGAATATTCTAGAAATAACGGGAAAGGATGGGCAACAGAAGCCCTCACCTCTCTCTCTCTCTCTCTCTCTCTCTCTCTCTCTCTCTCTCTCTCTCTCTCTCTCTCAGGGAGCCCAGCACAACCTGCTGCTTATGCTAGAGAAATCTTGCCACATCCTGTCTCCATACTTACAGTTAGGGCTGGCTCCCTGGTGATAAATCAAGCAACTGTGCATGACAAGGAGTTCACCGCAAGTCTTAAAAAGCCAAGAGAAAAAAAAACAAACACACTTTACCTCAGTGCTCCATGGATAACACAGCTATGAAAGAATTTCAATCCCCAGCAAGCTGGGCTACAGAAAAGAAGAGGGCAGTCACAGAGAAAGGGATTAAGGAGAAGTCCTGCTCTCCTGTAGGCTACTCCCTTTCTTGGAAAGGAGTAGAAGGAACTAGCATTAGTAATAACACATAATTAATATTTTATCACAAACAACACTGAATAAAAGCATGTCTTCCTGACATCTGCTGATTCAGAAAAAAGTCACTATCTGCAAACAAAAAATAATGATAGTAACACAAGAATGGCCTTCAAAAGACTTTCCTGGGCTGTGACCAGTTGCGTGACAGGAAGTCTCTTCTCTATTTGCGTTTACAGCATGTGTTCTAAATTCAAGTTTGCTTACTGTGTCTTCTGTTCTAGATCTTTCTACCTGCACCCACTGACTGTGTTAGGCAACTGAAATGTTCTATATTTGTATGTTTGATCAAGAATCATTTTGCCACTTGGACACCTTGAAATGAGGCTAGTGCAACTGAGGAAGTGAATTTTTAATTTATTCAAATTTAATGAATTTAAATGTATGTGGTTACTCATGGAGAGTGACTACAATATAGGAATAGCTAAACTCTATTCTCAAACTTTAATGTACCCACCCATTATGGCTTCTTCCTAAAACGCACATTCTGATTCCAGGTCTGGGGGTGCAGGGCTGAGAGTCTGCACTTCTAAGGAGCTTCTAGGCTATGTTGATGCTGCTGGTCCATGAACCACACTTTGAGTAGCAAGGATTTAACTGGTTCAAGAGTGACAGTGTGGCCCAGAAGTGACATGAGTCAATTATCTTCTGTGTGTGTGTGTGTGTGTGCGTGTGTGTGTGTGTGCGCAGTGCTGGGGATTGAACCCAGAGCCTTGTGCATGCAAGGCAAGCACTCTACTAACTGAGCTCTATCCCCAGCCCTCAATTTTTTTTTGAACACATACTCCATCAGAAAAAGAAAAAAAACTCCCGAGTATCACTGTACTAACACCTAACTTCTTACATGTTATAAAGCATACATACAAAGCAAAAAAAAAAAAAAAAAAAAAAAAAAACTGAAAAGATAAAACAAGCTTTTCTCTATAAATCACAAGAATTTCATATTAATATGTACTATCTTGAAGCATAATGTCCACTTGAAAGGAGATTCATTGTTAACAATAAAACTAGTAGATCCACATTTCACAAAGTCTTCCTGATAATCCCAAATTTCTCCAGATCAATTCTAAATAGGTGGGCACCAATGCTTTAAAATTACACTAACAAAAATTACACTAACAAAGCTCTTACAAATGGTGAGAAGGATCAAGTAGTTACGTGTGTGTGTGTGTGTGTGTGTGTGTCTGTGAGAGAGAGAGAGAGAGAAAGAAGGATAGATTTTACATTTATATTGATATTCTCTTCAACCTGCAATCACCTGATAGAACTTTTTTTAAAACCATAAGTGTATTTCATGAGGTTTAAACACTACAGAAAACAATCCATAAATCCACTTTGCTGAGATCCCAGCTGAAAGTATCCTTCTGAACCCAGCCTGCTCCTAGGACACTGCCCAATTCCTATAGGACATGTGACCTGTGACCTTCACAACAGGCCAGTGCAGCTTCACTCTGAATGCTAAATATCAGCAATGCTTCATTTCTCTAATTTGTCAATAAAAATGAAGAGGCTCTTCAGTTCTTCCTCATCGAGAGGGGTATGTCTATCCCTCCCTGGTAACCATTGGTCTACGTATTTATTTTCAGAATAATCCCAAAACTCTAAAATAAAATTTACTTCCAACAATAACATTGAACTTTATGTTCTTGAAAATATATGGTGGACATTATTCTCAAATTAGTATGTTAATGTAATTACAATTCCAAAAGATTTTCCTGGGAATTGGAGAAAATTGCTTTAGGCTTTATATGGGAAAAATCCATGTACAAAGTTGCCAAGAGCCTGTAGAAGAACAGTGCTCTCTCACCAGAAACACCACAGGTTATAAGCAGAGTAGTGTGGTGTAGGGGCTGGGGCATAGCTCAGTGGTAGAGCAGGTGCTTAGCAAGGGCAAGGCCCTGGGTTCCATTCCTAGGGTGTGCGTGCACACACACGCACGCACACACAGAGTGTGGTAATAGTGTCATAATCAGTAAATACAGCAAAAGAACAATTAAGAATCAGAGTTAGATTAGGGCATACACGGAGGATAATGTAAGAAACGCCATTGGCAAAGTCGGCTAGAAGAAAATAGTTAGGTTGTCCCAGTGGAAAACCTCTCACACAGCGGTTTTCCACTGGGACAATTTTGTTCATTAGCAGACATTTGGCAGTCTGGAGATTTGGGGGTGTCACAACCATGGGGATGTGGGGCTTCCAACCAGCACCTAACTGACAGATGCTCAGAATGAAGCTAAATATCCTACAATGCAATTATCTGTCCTAAAATGTCAACAATAGGATCAAGGCTGAGAAATTCTATCCTAAACCTTAAGCTAATCCCACCCCTACTCCCCAAAGGTTAAAAAAATTAAAGAGGAATAGTACAGAAGTAGACAGATTCAGACATAAACCCTCATTCCTCCTCTCGTGAAGTATGTGGACTTCGATCTGGACAAGTCATTCTGAGGCTTATTTTTTCTTTATTTTGGCTTCAAGAGTAAAGATAACATTCATCATGAAGCATGAGCAAAGACTCAAGCCAGCCCCAGCAATAATAAACTATTGCTATTGCAATTATTATCCCAAATGATAAATTGCACTAACAGCGCCTACAAACATGAATATTCTTCACAAGAATGTTTTGTTGTTCCTAGTAAGATCCAGGTTTTATACCAGCAATCTTGGGGATTTAAGCTTATCCAAGTTTGAGAATGAACATTTCAAGGACACAAGTTAGGTACATTATAAATCCCTGGTGCGGGGAATACGTTTACCTCATTCTTTAACAAAGGCTGCTGTCTTAGAGGACACACAACAGACACCTAACAAACACATTTTAATTTTGAGGGAGCAGAGAAAAAATAATGTACTCATGGCCCTAGAGCCATCATTTGCAGACACTGATAAGCCCCAGACTGCTTGCTGAATGGGGCCATCCTGGGAGCTCTAAATGGTCATGGTGGCAGCCCTAAGTACAAACCAGTCTGAGGGTTAGCAAGACCTCTGGTCCTCCAAGCCCAGTCACAGGGACTGAGGATGCTGCAAAGTCCAGAGCACCGTTGGAATTCTCTAAGGTAATTTTCTGTACGTGCCAGGTTCTTTACCATGAACCACGAGATGGACGTAGTCCTAAACTCACTGCACATCTCTCCCCAGACACACACACTTCAGTCCTGGATAACTTCTTCAGCCTCACTTTCCCAGGATATAAAGTGGGACATGGGAGATAAGGGAAGATAACAGAATTTTTTGGCTACAAAATAGCACAAGTATAAAACCTCTGATGCACGCATAATAATGTTTTCAACAAATATTAACAAAAACAACCATCATGAGGACACAGTGAGAATTAATTATAATACTTAACACACACGGGAATGAAGCAAAGTGCTCTCAGACCCTCAGGAACAGGTGTTGTATGAATACAAGCTACTAATTTGGTTTTTAAAGTCTTTGTAGCCATTTTAAGTTCCAACTCAGGGTCTATGAATAGGAAGCAAATGAAATGATCTACTCCACTAAATCATATTTATAGCATTTACCTCTTTGTAAAATGGTTCCATCTTTCAACTATTTAAAATATTATAGAAAACAGTTGGGTAGATTATAGAGATGATCATTATACCAAAATCTCAAGAACGTTTAAGTCACTAATAATGTCTTCATGTGCATGTGACAGTTATTTCTCACCTGCTTCTACATTCATACCCAAAAATGTAAAATTCAATTAGTACTAGTCTTTTCTAAGACTTATCATAACCAATAATGTCTGTTATCTTTTGGTTTGAAAAACATACAATCTAAGTTATCTCTGATTGACAAAGAGGAGAAAAGATTTTTTAAAAAGACTGTTGAGAAGATTTAGAGTCAATCTGAGTTCCTAAATTTAATATGGAGTAGACTATAAATCCAGAAATCTAACACTTTGATAAAATTATTTGCAACTAAATTACCTACTCTGCGTGCAGATGGCCCTCAAAATCGTATCTAAGTGTCCCTATGGTGTAGGTACACCTGCAATGCCACAGAATAAATCTTCCTTAAGAGTCTGTTTTTATTTCAAGATTGTACACACATGCAGGAGGAGAGGGCTTTTATTTTTTTTAATTTAAAAACAAACACGCATACTTCAGGGTACTATGGTATTCGCCTAAGTTTTAAGATCCACAGGAAATTTCAAAGAAATTTAAAGCTGGTGCTTCTGTGGAGGTTACCAGCTAGAGGTTCCCAGCCATCCCAAAATACTTCTGGGGAAATCTTGGAAATCACTAGTATGCTAATTCTCACTCTCAGAGGAGACAAAAAATAAAATAAAAAAATAAAATGTCGGGAAAGACACAGGCAATCAAGGGCAGCTATAAAACTGGGGGGAAATGAGCTCTCACACAAACTGAGCACGTCCCTCTCACTCTCTCCACTGGGATGAAGGCAGACACTTTGGAGAAGAGAATAAGAGTAAGTAGGCAAGCCATTTAGGGGTGTGGATTGGAAAAGAGCTCTCCTTCCCCAGGAGAATGTGGCATTCCACTGGCATATTAGATTGGAAAGTGCAAACACAATAATTAACAGTGAATCTTGAAACTTCAACACACCAGAAAAGGGTGTTACTCCAGAGCAAGACAGGGAAATAGGAGGAATAAATTAAAGTAGCCTTGGTGGTGCTGGACAGCTCCTCGGGGGGTAAGGTGGCAGCCTGAGAGCTAATCAAGTTCTCCACACACCTCGGGAAGCTCGAGAAAGCTATAAAGGATGATACCACTCCAGAAATGAGGGGCAGCTGCCAGCAGGAGTGGGCGCCCTTCCTAGTGCTGAATCCAAAATAATGACCTCTGTGCTAAACAAGCACCTTCTTATTCCCTGATCTGATTTAAGAATAGAACTTCAAATCTCCCTCCCTGGATTTCTGCTCTCTGGGAAAACAACCGCTTCTGCCGTTTCCCCATCATAGTAACACACGTCAATCACAGCTGAACCCAGTGCTACTTTCCTTCCCCACGTGTGGTTCCAACAATCAGCGCCGCCCCAGGGCTGATCCCTAGCCTCGTGTGTGAGCGTTTTTCTAGGGCACACCCCCGTAGGCGCTTCCACCCCCTGTGTATTTCGCTTAATTATGAAACCTCTTTCTAGAAGCCCTGTAATTCTCCCAAGAGTCAAAGTAATTGGTAAAAATTAGACATAAAGAGATACAAGTCCACTTAAAGAGGATACTTTTGACTGTAATTTTAAAAATAATTTCCTTTTTAGTTTCAATATAATTTTGTACTTTTCCCCAATTTTGCCCTTTTCAAATGCCAAAGTAAATGTTCGTGCTATCTTGCGGACTATAAAAAAGGCAATGTAATGCATTTATACCTCACTTAAGGTCTACAAAGGGTTTCTTTTCTTTGAAGGCCATCCTGTGGATGTTTTTCTTAAAAAAAAAAAAAAAAAAAAAAAGAGAGAGAAATAACATACTCTTGTGGCAAATCACTGTTATTCTGGCAATGAAAGGATTGTGTGTGTGTGTGTGTGTTTTCCATTACTCGGAGTCCATGCTTTGTGGCTGCATTATCAATATGCACTTTTGGTATTGGTAAACAAGTAAACCAAAGACAAAGCCACCTTGTAATGAATTTATGATTTTGGGGTGGTGGTGTAAACAATAGTGCAAAATTCCATGGCATGTTTTTTTTTTTTTCCCAACTTTATCCAAGAAAATTGTCAAGTAACACCCACTAGCACTTAAAGTAGTGAGAATCCAAAGATGAAAGAAGGTTTGGCAAGGAGGAAAGGAGGTGGGAAGACATAAAAAAAACAGTAACAGAAGAGTATGAGAAGTCCAATGACTACCATGTACGAAAGAAAGAACCGGGACTAGGGTTGTGGCTCAGTGGTAGAGCGCTTGCCTAGCATGAGTGAGGCACTAGGTTCAATTCTCAGCACCATATAAAAATAAATAAAATAAAGGTATTATATCCATCTACGACTAAAAAAAATTAAAAATAAAAAAAAAAAGGGGGAGAACCGGCCACCTGAAAGATGTGTGATTAACTCCACCAAAGTATCAAACAGAAATCTGAGGCGGCATGAAGGCAGTCACTGGGATGGTTTGGGGATACACAATGCTATCCTATCTTGAAAAAGTGAGGCCACATTTTTAAGAGAGAAGTTTTCACAGAAAAGTCCAGTCTTCTGATTTTTCTCATAAAAATACAAAATCTGGAAACAGCAGGGCAGAGTGAAGGCACTGGGTGTCTAATTCCCTTGTCCTTGCTCAACAAGCCCTGTGGGCATCTGAGTTTGCAAGCCCTCTCTTAGATCAAAGGCAGAATCTTCAGGAATTTAGACTCCTTGCTTTAAAAGGGGAAACAAGAGGTAATGGCTGACCACTCTTTAATACCACTCTCTAAGATTTGCTTTCCTGGAAATAAAACAGCAAAAGCCAAAAGAATTTTCCCTCTGTGCATCACTTGACACCGGGTGGCCAGAGCTGACTCATTCAGCAATCTGTGCTGCTCATAAGTACTGGGGAGCACAGCCTGCTGATGTGGTCTAAGAGGGAAAATTTCTCAGACTTCAAGCATATGGTCAACTTGGAACAGGGCGGTTCACTACAGCTCTCAGCAATGCCTTGCATCTTTTCAAAGAATCCCTGGGGGAATCTGGAATAGAATGAGGACCCAGCAGCCTTGGCTGCATCAGCACATAGAGAAGTGGGCCCAAGCCTCATGGGCTTCCCACGGCTTCCCAACAGCCTCACTCCAGATCCAGGACCCAGTCCTCTCGTGCCTCTGCTTCTCCTCAGCCCTGTGCTCCAGTCACTCTGTGGTCCACGTTCTGCTTTTCCAGGCCGCAGGCTGTCTTGGGCATTGCTCTGCCTGGGAGGCCCTTCCTACTACCTCTCTCTCTGCTCCAACCCACCCATCATTCCAGACCCAGAGCAAATGAGAGCCACAAGCCTCCTTTTCTAAAGCTCCCCCATTATCAAATTCCTGTTAGAGAGGCAAAACAAGACCGTTAGACTAGCTGGGCAATTCCGTAACTTGTACAGAAAGTTTATGGCCCCCTGGTAGATTTTGAGATCTCAGGGCTCCTTAGTCATCTTCACACAGTAAATTTATGTAACATTTATTTTAGAAAAATCCAACATATAGGGAGGAAGATTTACCACTTAAATGAGTACCAGTTGTTCTACTCAACAGGAAGATGAGCCCCAGAAATGGACTGGAAAAGGGATACGTTGCGTTCCTGTTCCTGCAGTTCTCTTTCCCACAGATGCCTCTCTAGGACAAGCATCCACCCCACGTGTGAAAGTCCAATGAGCACTCACTACACGCCCAAACCAGCTGAATTCCCCAAGGGGTTCATCAATGGAAACAGTCATCTGATCTGGTCCTGAAGGAAAACACATACTGGTCAGGCCTAAAGCTGCTACAGTATTACATTTCAAGGGCACTTAAAAGACTTTCAAGGGCAATTTTGATTATATGCATTTTCTACCCCTGTGCATTAGTTATAGTTCCTCTGTGTGCCCCACCCCTGGTCAAAAGGCACCTGATGGTGCCTGCAGAGATCCTAAGTGTCCTGGTCCCTGTGCCATATGAGGCATTAGTCCTGGGGACCTAGACCTAAGAGGCTTCAACCCATTAGTGAGGAAATACACCAACAATACTGAGTGAGCTCTAAACTCCAGCTGTATATGTGAACGACAATGGCCAAAAACAGTAGTACTTCCATCTACAACTATAAAACAACCTAGAATTGAATCAAACTCACAAAAATTCAGAAGTGACATTTTAATAACTGAACTTCTCTTAGCTATCAAGTTGTGAGATCTGTAGCAACCCATTCTAAGGAAAACTACTCCCACCAAAATGAAGGACAACTTAACAATATGTAGAATTCAAAGTGAATTCAACTATATTGTCTGTTAAGAATCACTAAGTGATCCAAAGAAAAAGTCGAGGAAAGGAAGCACAAACTTTTCCTACTTATTTGTGAAGTATTTCATATATTCAGCTATTCATTCCTGAGTCAGTTTTCAAAGTAAGTGACTTTGACTCAATTCAATGCACTTAAATCAAGAACAATTTACAGTTAGAAGTGTAGTTGGACCTACCATCTTCAAATGAAATGGCAGTTATCAGAATTTTCAAAAAGAAAAGATCTGATAATTTCCCATGGATTCAAGTGAAATTTGTCAAAATGGTAGAGATTTCAGAGAAATGTTAGCGCCTCTGGAATGACTCGTTAATCGTTTAGCTAGACTATCAATGATGCTCTTGGATTATCCTCAAGCAACCAGAAAAACATTATAAAACTATCCCACCCCATGTTCAGTTCTCCTATGTTTGCCCAAAAGAAATATGGTCCGAGTTAAAAGCTCCTTCTTCCTTACAGTTCTTGGTTTCCTTTCCAGTAGGAGGTGACACCTCCTTTTTTCAGAGTCCCACAGCATAAGAGACACACCTGAGCTCAGCAACATGCAAGTGTTCTCAGACAACAGGTACCTGGAGGGTAGGCTCTGCACCCAGCCGAGCCCTGTACCTGCACTGCTACCTTCCCACTAAGTACAGCTCTTGGCACAATACCTTAAAAAGGGTACAGGCATACCTTGTTTTATTGCACTTCGAAGATTTTCTTTTTGGGAGGATACTGGGGAGTGAATCCAGGGGCGCTTAGCCACTGACCACAAACCCAGCTTTTGTTTGTATTTTATTTAGAGACAGGGTCTCACTGAGTTGCTTAGGGCCTTGCTAAGTTGCTGAGGCTGGTTTTGAATTCATGATCGTCCTGCCTCAGCCTCCTGAGCTGCTGGGATTACAGGCATGCACCACCACGCCCAGTTTGAGGATTTTTTTTTTTTTAAATAAAAATTGGAGGTTTGCGGCATCCCTATGTTGAGCACATCAATTGGTGCCATTTTCCCAACATCTCAGCTAATCATAAGTGTCTTTTAGCAAAATTTTTTTTAGCAATAAAGTATTTTTAAGGTGTGTACCTTGGTTTTTTAGCTACAATTCTACTGCACTTAAGAGACTACAGTATAGTATGAGCATAACTTTGATATGCACTGGAAAACCAAAAATTTTTTGTGACCCACTTTTTTGTGATACTCATCATGGTGGTCTGAAACCAAACCTACAATATCTCCAAGGTCTGCTTGTACAAACCCAACAAGTGTTCACAAATGAATGAATGAGGGAATCAACGCAAGATCAAATTGTTCTTTCCTTTTCCTTGGTGTTGCTAAATACCCCAAAGCCCAGTTATTTGCTAAAAACGTTGCATTCACCTTTCAAACACAATAGATTGATAGCCAAGTTTCAAGTAGTCATGTCATGTTGCTTCTTGGTCACAAACTTCATTTGGACAGATAGTAACATAGAAAGTCTAGCCAGATCTCTTTCAATGTGCCCTACTTAGAAAATGTTAAACAGACATTTACTCCCTTTTTGAGAGCTAAATAATTTCATTTAACAGCATCTACAGCTGTCAGAACTTTGGCAGTCTTTGTGAAAAATATCACTTTAACTGTCCATATTAAAAATTAATCACATAAGGTTTTCTTTGTTTTGTTTTTATTACTTGAATTCCCTACCGACACAGAAAAAAAATTCTGTGGGTTTCTTTGTTTGCTTATTTTTAGTACAGTGGGGGTCTTTCCCTCATGATGTGAAAACATATGGTTATCACACTGGCCAGGAGAGAAAATGCCTGTGCTTTAGAATTATATTTATAATGACCCTGCTTCCAACTTCCACCACTCCACCCGCCTAATACCACTGAGGATGGAAGTACAGGAGATTCTCTCAGCCATTTTTGCCTTGCTTCATATTGTTAATTACCAAGTTTCTGTGACTTTCTTCTTAAAAAGCAGTTCTAAAGATCCAACATGAAGTTAACATAGAAATTCCTTTCTCTGTCTCTCTCACCAAGGAGCTCCAATGCTCACTGAAGTGCTCAAGGCAAGTCACTCAGGCATGTTGGACCAGAGTGAACTCAAACCCAAGGAGACCACCATCTTCCCTGTCGTGAAAGCCTTCCTGCACACCAGTGTCTTATTCTTCTTAAGAGCTTTACCCATTTTTCTCTTGTGGAAATTTAGTTCATCTGCCTGTACCTGTTCTCAGCAGGAGTGAAGAACTCCTCTTTAACCCCTGTCCAGTTCCACTGCTGGCTTGTAATGAACGATCTGTCAAAGTGGTGGTTCTTATTCCTGAAGAGGCACTTCCTCACTCACTTCCCATCAGACAACTTAAAGTGCGTACAGGACTTTCAAGTCATGTGGTACCAACCCCTCACGGTATCAATTAGATAATGGGAGGCCCAGAAAAAGCCACAGAGGTGCTCCCCATGCTCCACCACTTAGTAGGAGCCAAATGCAGTCTGGAACACGGGTCCTGCCACCAGAAGCTCTGTGTCCTTGCTCACTTTGCCGGGTCTTAGAGCTCTTCTGGAAGTAGAGTGGCATTCCCCAATAGTGTTGCTGAGTCCAGGCATGGAGCTAGACAAGTAGTCAGGTCTTCTACACCCTTGCTATTCATCGTGTGGTCTACCGGCCAACAGCATCAGCCTCATCTGGGAACATGTTGGAGATGCAAAGCCCAGGCCTTATCCCAGACCTGCTATTTAATAATATCCTCAGGACAGTCATTGGCACTTTCAAGTTGAGAAATGCTACTCCATGGCAGGGGGGGAAGAGGACACATCTTCACATTTTGAGTTGATGTATTTACAATGTGCTGACTTCATGCCCCTGCTGTGCTAATATCACCTCCTGTTGCAGCATTATACTGAGGGATACTCCTGCAATATGACCCTAAAGGATTTGTCTCTCTAAACACTAAGGTCAACAGAAAAAGTCTAAAGAATAGGATCACCAGAGCCCACTGAATACTTTATGTAACCTGAAAAGCACATAGTCAGCATTACTGTTTAGATGAGGTGCCCCTAAAAGCTCATGTGTGAGACAATGTAAGAAGGTTAGACGTGAAAGGATTGGGTTATGAGCGCCTTAACCTAATCCGTACATTACTGGGCAGAGGGGGTGTGTGGAGGAGGTAAGTCATCAGGGACATGTCTTTGAGGTATTTTGTTCCTGGCTTGTGCTGTGATATATATACGTTGTCTCTCTGCTTCCTGGTGTGATGCCTTGAGCAGCTTCCCTCCACCACACTCTTCTGCCATGATGTTCTGCCTCATCTTTGGAGCGGAGTCAGCCATCCATGGACTGAGATCTCTGAAACTGTGAGGGGCAAATGCCTCTATAATTGTCGTTGTCAGGTCTTTTGGTCACAGCAAGGAAAAAGGTGACCAAAATAGTAAGCCTATTTCATTTTGTTGCATTTCTGAAATTGTTTTATTTGAAGACTCGTGAGTGATAAAATGGAAGGAAGAATTACTTCACCCAAGATCAAAGATACCCATCCTCACTTTTTTTTTCCAAAAAGAGGTTGTTCACAAGAATTGTGGGTGTAGGAACACAGCAGGTGCATCATGCCAGCATTAAGAATGCAGAATAGGAGCCAATTGTCCTGGGAGCAAGTCAGAGTTCTACCTGTTGCCATCTGAGTGCCCTTGATAAAGTCTGCCTCAGTTCCCTCCTCTTTAAAAAGGGAATGCTGGGTTCAATTCGCAGCACTGCACATAAATAAAATGAGGGTCCACTGACAACTAAAAAATAAATATTTTAAAAAAGGGAATGCAAACAGCACCCATTTCATGAGCTGATGGAGATGAAATGATACTTGTAAAGCTTAGCACATAATGCACGCTTCATAAATGTGAGCTGCAGTCATTACACATATCCTATGTGTCAGTGTAACTTAAAACCACTCTGGTCCCCAGAATAATTTCCTCTTGCGATTGACCCAGGTATTGATCCACAGCCAGTTGACAAAATACGGAAAAGGCAGACACTGAGCAAAGTTCCACCCTACAAAAAAGAAAGGGTTTCTAGACTCTAGCAAAGGCGTGCACTACCTTCCACTTGGAATTCTAATGCATGGTGACATGGACTAAGTGCCCTAGAGCATGATCAGCCATGAGGAAATAAAGGAAAGAGAAGTCCACCTTAGTCACGCAACCTCATGCCTTGCAGCTGTCCCTTGTGGGCACACTAGTGAAACACTGTCCACTGCAAAGCAACTTTTACACAGAAAGAAAGAGGAGCAGTCCTTAGCACCCTCTCTCTCTAAAACATGCCCGGTGTTATCCTTCCTTCCATGTGAGTTAGCCAAAGGACAAATCTGTTTTCCAGACTTCATTTCAGTTTTTATTTTTATAAAAGCAGCAAAAACATTGCACTCTCCATTCCATCCTTTTTGTTTAAAAAAAAAAAAAAAAAAAAGCACTTAAAATTAAATTTGCTCTTTTGGAAGGATCAGTCCCACTTCTTTTCCTAATTAGGCCCAATCAAAATATAACAGTAAGCATTCTGCTGGACAAGCCAAACTGAAAAACATCCTCCAAGCCTTGAAAATCAAAATCAGATCAAACCAACAATAGTACATGATTTGAATGCGTTTTTATTTTACCTCTCGAAGGTGACCGACAGAACTTACGGGAGGGGGTTTCAAAATTTTTAAAGCATTCCTAAGACTTTCGGGGGGAAGACATCAATTGTATATGGTCTTTAATAAAATCACTGTGTTTTCCAGCCATGCTTTTTAGATTAATAGTATTGTTATATTTTTACTAGCTGCGCCATGCGGGGAGTACACCTATTCAGAGGAAACATTTTTCTAGCTGAGTTTAACCCAAGAAATTAAAGGACGGGATATAAAAAAGAACACTCAATTTGCAGTCAGGCGTGGCATTTGTTTTCCATCACGGGAGGCTCTGAGATTTCTCTCTGGTTGTCTTTTTCCCTAATCTGCCAGAGGGCAGAGGCCCTGGGAACAGCCTGCATACTCCCTCCCATCCTCTCCCCTCCCCTCCCCTCCTCCATTCAACACAAAGTAGCCACCACACGATGCTCACTGGTCCTTACCTGTCAGTCTTCTTGATCAGGATGGCCCTAAAGATGTGCTCGAGGGGCATCTTCTCCTGCTTGTGAGTGGGCTGCACAAAGGGGTGCAGGGTGGCCAGAGAGAACCCCTGCTGGTACAGCTCCAGGAGCTGGGCAGGCAGGTCCCTCAAGGAGGCCAGCCTCACAGCTGAGGACCGTGGGAGCTCCGCTGGAAATGGAGAGAGGAGAGAGGCTCATCAGAGACCCACAAAAGCTGCCCTCGGAACCCCACTCTCATCCCTCTCCCTTTGCCCTGGGGGAGGACCCTCAGGGTCACCTTTTGCTAAACATGAAATTATTCCTGTCTTTACTGCCTTCAAGAGACTTTATAAGCACCCTGTCATTCACAACTCATCCCAAGGCATCGGTGATGGGAGGTCTTACATCTAGACTCACTTCTCTCAGTGACCTCAATGGAAAAGTCATTTCCACCCCAGGGGGAGGGAAGGAAGGGAAAAAGAAAAAGACTATACGCAAATATAAAACGGCCAGGTGGCAAAAAGTGACATAATCGGTGTCAAAAGACAAAAAGAAACAAAATTTCAGTGACACTTAAAGGTGAAAGTTTCTTAATTTGCAAAGAAACTACCATCTTCCACCTACATCCCCCTCAAAATAGAAAAACGGGCAAAGTGTATGAACAGGCAGTTGCTTAAAAAATGTAAAAGGTCAGTCTTTATTTGAAAAGTCACATCAACTTAGCAGAAGTTCACATATCAAAACAAGTAAGATTTTCCCCTATTATACTATTTTAAAATTTGGATCTTAAATTCAGTTATTTTTGAGAAGGGAAGACAAGGCTCAAAAGTTAAATGTTCATGTGTACATGTAATGAGAAGTCTACATCCTGGTCCTACCTCCCCTTTTATCCCTAGAGGCAATGATTTTTATTTATTTTTTTTTGTAGATGCATTAACAATTATTGAATCAGGCATAATAAAGACTTGTGTTGTGCATAATCTCCCTCCCCTTCTACACAGATGGCCGGATAACATTACACACCTGGTTTTTCATCAATTGATAGTATAATTTTCCTACAGACCATTCCACAACAGTACCCAGAGCTTTTCCTCATCAATTTTCAAAGATCAGTAGTGTGTTATGTCATAGGTTATATAAACTTCTGCTTCTATAAGGCTTTAATAAAAATATCCCTTCGTAATTTCACATATATATATACATATATATCACATTAAAAAAATAAATTCTTATATGTGGAATTGCTGGATTACAGAGGATAATTTTTTTAGATATTGTCAGATTTTTTTCCATAGAATAGTATAGATTTACCCACTGTCAGTAATATAGGAGAGTGTTTCTTTTCCCATGTCCTAGATAATCTCCTAGAAAAAAATTATCCCTGTGAGGTATGAATTTTTACTTCTATGTAATTTGTATTTTTTCTTATTAAACGTATCAGATTTTAATGCTGCTTCTATTCTGTGAACTGTCTTATGTATAATCTTTACCTAGTATTCTATTGTATTATTGGTCCTTTTTTCTATTTGGTTGTAGGAACTCTCTATATATTAGGGAATTCAGTTCTGACTTGTGATAGCAGTTGCAAATCTTTCCCCAATTTGTAACTTGCCTTTTGACTTTGGATTTTATCATGAATTCTTTTATGAAGCTGTATTTGTCAATCCTGTCTTCACTGGCTTTGAGTTTCATGTTATAGAAGACATGGGATTATAAAACAATTTTCCTGTGAATTCTTATAGTACGTATTTCATTTTTTCATATACATCTTGGGTATATTTAGACTCTATCTTGTCCAAAGTACCAGATGTGAATTGAACATCTTTCCCCCAAAGTTTATCCATTTTTCCTCATTGATTTGACTTTTATCATACATTAATAAATTTACTTAAGTTTAAGACTATGATCTATTTGTGTATAGCACTTTTTTTTTTTAAACAATGTTTCATATTATGTTTTCATATTTGGTTAGGCTATTTCTTGAATCATCCTACCTTCCTATTTATTTTCCAAATCTTGTCCAATTTGTTTTATTTTCCAAATGGTCTTTAAAAATCAGCTGATTAAATTCCTCCTTCTCTTCCCCCAAATGTTGGTAGTTTTATTGGCACATGTTCAAATTACAGCTTACCTGAAGGAGAATGGATATTTTCCACCATGCTATCCAACCATAACTGATTTATTCAAGTCTTCTTTTGGGTCCCTCAGGAGCATATTACCGTTTTTCACTTGGATATTGCATATTTATCAAGTTTATTCCTAGTTATTTTATTTCTATTAGAATAATAGATTTTTTTTACTTCTATAATGCCCATGCTGGTCAAACAACCACACATCACAGCTGGTAGGAACAGACCTTTGTGGAGGATGCATTCAGACCTAAACACCAAATACACACCCCTGCCCAACAAACCCACAACTGGTGTTAATCCTACAGTGTATTCATAGATTCTTTCAAGATATATGGAAATAGCAACAGCATCACAGCCACACAAAACAGGCCAAGACAGTCGCCGGCTCACCAGGTTCCAACCAGCATAGAGCCACTCTCAATGGAGGAGGTCAACCTCTCACTATAGAGGAACATGAGGGCACGACACCCACATGAGTACAGAGATGGCTGTCCTGGAAGATTATCCTTGCCTGGCCATGCTCCTCCACAAGCTGTCCTGGGCCCGGCTGCTTTTCTCTACCTCCTCTTCCCCAGGAGATGGTCTTTCAGATGAAGGGGGCTTTGAACAGCCACGATCTTCCTCCAAGCACCACTGCATCCTGGACATGGAGATGTATCTCCTGCTGGTTACATACGTTCACCCGAAGAAGTTTGTCACGACAGACCTGAGACTTGTGTCTCCCCTGTTGAGTGTCCCCCCAATAGTCAGTGGCTTCGGCTTACACCAAGTTATTCAACAACAACAAAAATTCTGCTTCCGATTCAACATTTCTCAAAGTGGTAAGTCAGTTGGGGAGATGTGAATACTGACTGGATATTGAGGAACTACAGAAATAGTTTAGGTGTGATCATGGTACCTGGGCACACACAAAAAAATGAATCCTGACCTATTAAATGCAGTTTGAGACATGATGCAATGAGACCAGATGTCTTAGATCCATTTTAAAGTATGTGCTGTTGGGCAAGTGGCTAAGTCTGCAACAGGAGACTAGACAGATAAAACTACCTGTAACACCTGGATAAGGAAATCTGGGGGTCATCATTCTGTTTTATTTTTATAAATAATTGGTTGTCTAAATGAAAACTGCAGAAAAATAAACACTAAAAAAATATGGATATTCACTATACTATTATTAAAACAGCAAAAACCTGGAACCAAACAGTTCTTTCTTGAGGACTAGTCAATAACAGGATACCCTAATGATGAATCCTATGAACATTAAGAAAGTTAAGGTAGGGGGCTGGGGTTGTGGCTCAATGGAAAAGCGCTTGCCTGGCATGTATGAAACACTGGGTTCTATTCTCAGCATTACATATACATAAATGAACAGAATGAAGGTCTATCAACATTATAAAAAAATTTTTTAAAAAAAGAAAGTTAAGGTAAATCTATTATGTACTGATATGGGTTATGTCCAAGCTGCATTGCTAAGTTAAAAAGAAGTGTCTCACAGTGATGACATAGTTACTCTTCCATTAAAAAAAAAAAAAAAAAAAGACACAAATAAATTTTTTTTTTCTGAAAGAAATTACAAAGATGTAAACATTGAACAGGGACAAGAGTAGGGAGAAAGATGTAGAGAGGTCATTTTTACTTAACACTATCAAAACTATTATAGGGTCTGGTGCTGTGGCACACACCTGTAATCCCAGTAGCTCCAGAGGCTGGGGCAGGAGGATCACGAGTTCAAAGCCAGGCTCAGCAACACAGTGAGACCCTGTCTCTATAATAAAATATAAAAAGGGCTGGGATGTGGCTCAGTGGTTGGACACCCCAGTGTTCAATCCCTGGTACAAAACAAATAAAAAACTACTATGGGGATCATTTCAATGGAGAGTTTATAAAGTATTCTTATTTTCTTCATTATATTTAAAAATATTTAAAGGAATGTTTTTTAAATGCTCATTGTTTTTAAAAATTTAAAGTCAAAATCTAGGGTATTTAAGAATTCTGTGTATCATTAGATGCTGTGGCTCTCATTTCCATACATCACGCAAGAAATTTACAGGAAAAAAAAAATCCATAGCAATGATTCACTCTAAAGCAAGTGTCCAGCATCTTGGCGAAACCTCCATTAATAACAATAACCAACTGTAAGACGGGTCAGAAAAGCAGAAAAGCATGCAATCTCTCCCCTAAAGGATAGTTTCTGGGTATATTCATAGAAAACAAAAATCCAAAGGCAAATCTGGTAAAGACTGCAAGAGCTAGAGTTGGAGTTCAGTGGCAGAGATCTTACCTAACAAAATATAAGGCCCTGGATTTGATCCCCAGCACTGCCAAAAATAAATAAATCTGAGCCCTTCTGCAATTTTCTCTACAGTTCAACCTTTTTTAAATGTGTCTGGTATTTCAAGTTCTTACTGCCGTAATAAACCTTTGCTAAGATTTTGTATTTACATATTTGTTTCCTCTTATGCATTCTGCTATAATAATAATAACAACAACAATAATAACAATAATAAAAAAAACCCAAGCAGCTGATGTATGTAGAATTCGGTCCTTTTTTTTTTTTTTTTTTTTTTTTTTGTAACAAGGTCTCACTCATTGCCCATTGCCCAGGCTGTCCTCAAACCTTGGAGGAGGAGCTCAAGAGATCCTCCCACCTCAGTTTCCTGAGTAGCTGGGACTATGGGTATGTGCCTCCAAGACCAGACACAAGATAGGATTCTACTGTCAGCAGCATTCCTCACTGGTTGTTGACCATGGCCTGTAAACTATTTCCACTTAGAAGTGGAGAAACCTCACCTGTCTTTCATCATAAGCAGTTGTGACAATCAGATGGATTGATGTGCATGTAATCAGCAAAGCCCACCACCGACTGTCAGTCAGCAGCGCTGGCAGTGGTGGGCGGGGGTGCCTGACTGGGGGCCTGGCTGGTTGAGCATGGTGATGACAATATGGGACTAGGGCCATTAAATTGTTCTCCACTCGCGCCCCTCAATCTCCGCATTCCCAAACCAGTGCACTAAAAATATTAGTCAATCAACTGCTTTATAGTTAAATACTTCCTGAATAAAACATAATGCCTTTAAAATTTTTATCTTAAAATCTAAAGATGTATCTCCTGTCAAAACTCAGCAATTTTACGGCTTTAATTTTTGGTATGCGTACCGTCAAAGTAAGTTTAGCTTCATGGTTAAAAAACAAAAATGAATCTCAACAATCTTATCACAATAAAAAAAGAGTACCATTGTAAATATGATTAAGAGCCTTAATTTCATTTTTCTATTTGAACCTTAACCTTAAAAGGAGAAAAAAAAAAATGAAAACCTGAGTTCTTATAAAGTGACCAATCCCCCAATGTTATTACTAGAAAAGTAAACAAGGGAATGACTTATCTGTTTGGATGTTCATACTAATGGTAAGCCGGTTGGTCTGTTTCCCACCCTACCCATCAGAGAAATCTCTTTGCTGTTTTGTCATAGTTGTCTGATTTCATTTACTGATTATGTAACCTTGGATAAGTCACAAAACTCCCTCCCCATCTCCTGGGTCCTTTCCTCATTTATGAAATGAAGACCCTGGACAGACCATTGCAAAAGGAGTTTTCAGCTTTAAAGATGTAATGACTTTATTCTTTCTACTTGGAGACTAAGGAATCTGTTTCTAACTGAAAGGTAACATTGGATAATACAATGAATGTTTCAGTGTGAACTGAAAAAGTCCCCCCTCCCCCACCCCGGGTAGAACCAAAACAGGAAGACATCTGTTGCCAGCAGGCAGGGTGACCAGCCACAGCTGAGGGTGTCTGCCTCCAGCCTGCCTGGACAGCAGAGGCAGCTCACCAGGGAGTGCAGGGGCTTCCCAGGGGAGTTCTAGACGGTACGACGTTTGCTCAGGGGTAGGGCGGAAAGGGGTGTTCTAGGAGCATTGCTAGGGAAAATGGTCCCTGTCATCCTGGAGGAGTTTTATCAGGAAAATGGTATTATTCTGAAGTTACATAAACCAGTATATAACAAGTTAAAATTTCTAATCACAACTTCAAATGTAGAAGATAAGGGACATTGATGAGGCAGCCCCAGCCACTGCTACTCTGCATGCAGAGGAAATGTCATCCTGCTCAGAAGCCAGGGAAAGAATGATGATCCCTGAAGTCCCACCTGGCCCAGGGAGGCAGCATCTTGCCCCACCTGGTCAGGTTATTGCCTATGGGCACATGAGCTCACTGGTGCTGGAACCTCTAATTCTACCTTCAAGAAGTCAGAAATTGAAAATCTGTCAATTTTCAACCCAATACAACTCAAAGTCAAGACCTGGCAGGCTACCAAGTCTAGATGAGGCATTTGATAAATGTGGGGGATGGGTGCCCCACACTCCTTCCTCACCCTGTTCCTGCACTGTTGAGGGGCAGCTGGAGCATCAGCAATTCCATATTGAAAAGTGCATGTAACCAGTCACTCCCACATCTCCATCATGTGTATCAGACTTCAGGGACACCTGTGCAGGTGTCTGACACTGGTCTCTATTTCCTAACCCCCCCCTTTCCTATATTGGTGTGGAGATGAACAAAGAGTTTAGGATCCCATAATTATATTTTCAATCTCTTGAAAATCTTTTTTCCTGACAATTACCAAAAGCAGGCTTTTCTAAAATCGAAATATGGAAACGACTGTTGAACAAAGGTATTTTGGGGAGCATGAGAACCCTAAGTTCTTTTTAAATAAGTGGGTTGTTTTTCTTTCAGAAAGTAACCATTTAAATAAATAAACCATTATTCCAAGAGTTAAAAAAGAAAAAAAGAAAAGGAATGAAAACAGAGGGAAAAACATAATCCACAAAACCACACATTTCTCAACACTCCTGGGATAGAGTAGGTTTTGTTTTTGCTATGACTATGTTTTGTTTAGCAAAAACATTCGCAGCCACAGTTACTCCCTGGAAATGAAGCTCATCAGACACCCTTGGAAGAGACCAAGAGATAATGTCTTTGCCTCTCAGACCTAATAAGAAGCCACCACAGGCCATAGCTGCACGCCCCGTTCCACTCCGCCACGCAGGCCACGGCGGCAACAGCCCCTATTATTTTACCCAGCAATCATTTGTGACTTTAACCTAATTATTCAAAGTCCGACTTTGCTTTTCTAATTACATCTGCTAATGGATCTGTCAATATCAAGGAGCACAAAGCCAGGGCGACAGCACCTCTCTCGGGGAATTTCTCACAGGTGAAGCTGATAATGACACTGTTCAACCAAAATAACATTTTTTTTAAGTTCCTTAAAGACTGCTATTTCTACATCAGTCTGCCTGGCCTTTGTAGTAGAGTCCTTTTAGCAAACTACTAAAAATCAATCATTTCTCAATGTGGAGCTTTTCAACCTATAGGTAAGGAAAAGGAATTCAATTCTCTAAACCTTTGCAACCCATGTTGTCTATATGTGTCATTTCTAAATCTGTGAAACTAGTTAAAATGTTCACTGTAGGGCTTTTAAACTTCTCATTTCTGTCATCTTATTTTAAAAATTAAAGTTTCTAAAATGCAGGGGGAAAAAACGAAATTCAGGAGATCACACCATTGTGACAATATTTTTTTTAATTAAAGTAATTCCCATAACATAAATTTAATCACTGTAAAATGAAGAATTTGGCATTAGTACATTTATAAGGTGATGCAGTCATCAACCCTCTAGACCTAAAACATTTTATCACCTCAGAAGGAAACCCATACCTAGGAAGCACCATTCCCCAATCCTCTGAACTCTGGCAACGACCAGTATGCTTTCATAAAACACCATTTTTACTTTTGTAATTGCATATATTTAAGGTAAACCCATGCCTTGATACACAGGTATTGAGTGATCCCTACAAACTGCCACACACCTCCTCTCTTGGTGACCTTTCCCTGACACGGATGCACATGCACGTGTGAGGGGATCTAAACTCTACTCTTAGCAAATGACCAGCATACAATATTGACTTCACTTCACCCTGGAGTTCTAAGACCACTCGCCCTATGTAACTGCGGCTTGGTCTCTTTTTCTCTGCCACCCAAACAGCTATTCTACTGTTTACATTTATTTTTTTCAGATTCCACATACAAGTGAGATCATGCAGCACTGTATCTTTCATTCTGCGTCTGGATCATTTCACGCAGAGTGTCCTCTAGGTTCATTCATGTTGTTGCAAATGGAGGACTCTCTTCTCTTTTAAGGTTGAATAATATTTGCGTGTGTCTGCACCACAATTCCCCTGTCCACTGACAGATTCTTGGGTCGTTTGTGTCTTGGTTATTGTGAATAATGCTTCTGCAAACACAGGAGTGCAGATACTTTACTTTGCTTTGAGTATATACCCAGAAGAGGGATTGCCTAGGTCTTCAGGAACCTCCACACTGTTTTCCATGGTGGGAATGTAGGTTGGTGCAGCCACCAACAGTGTACAAGGACTCCCTTTCCTCTCCGACTCTTGCTATCTCTTGGCTTTTTGGTAAGAGTCATTCTAACAGGTGTGAGGTGATACCTCATTATGGTTTTCATTTGCATTTCCTGGATGATTATTAACAAGCACTCTCTTATTTATCTGTGGACCTTCTTTATGTCTTCTTTGGAGAAATGTCTATTCAGTTACTTTGCTCATTATTTCAATCAGGTTATCTGGCTTCCCGCTATTGAACTGTGCGAGTTCTAAAACACGCTTCTTAATAACTTAACTAAATCATGGATAAATACAGAAGGGAAATCTCTGAGACTAAAAGCACTCCTTTCAGCTTCTATAAACCAAGGATTCTGCAGGCCAATCAGGGAGTAAGTAGCAAAGCCAGGGAAGCCTCATCTAGTGAGTTCTTAAGAGGCATCCACCAGACTCCACAACACTAGCAAAGCATCAGGCTGTCATGGCAACAGGGAAGTGGGAGGAGGGGGGAGTTACTGGTTTGTCATTTCAAAGGGTCACATACAGTCACTGAATTACACATACACACAGACAACGCCATATTGTAAAAACTTCAGTGTCGAAGTGATGAAAGGAATCTACCTGAGTAATTCCCATGACTGTACCACTCATTTCACCATTTTGTCAGAAGACCCAGGCTGATATTCTTCAAAAAATACCAGGCCTCCTCCTGCTTAAGTTTAGCGGTGGGTACTCATATTAAAAAACAACACATTAGAAACTGAACCCTGGACTATTAATAAAACATTTCACACACTTAAAAATACATGTGGTAGAGAAGAGAGGACACAAAGGATCACCAAGTCTTCAGAACTGCTAACCAAAGTAGTCCACACCAAATCCAAGGAGAGTTTACGAGTCAGAGGGAAGCTAGGTGTCAATATTTTATGCCGTTTTCCTAATTGAGTACAACAGCATGATAGCTGACACTCTTGGTAGTTCTTTTTTGATTTTGAGAGTACACTGAACTGATTGCATCAAAGACCAGCCGCTAATGAATATGTACAAACAACATAGAAATTAAACTACGTAGAATGTGAATGAGACCCTATATGGATTTCTATGGCAAAGTCTCAAGACGCTGTATAGAAGTAATCAGCACTGAAAATATAACACTGTTGTGGTGATATATCAGAAAAATAATGCATCTTTGCAAGGCGCTTACGAGAAGTCTCAGCTTCAACTAAGTGTGATCACTCGGATAGCTTCTAAGACGGGCGTGTGAAAAGCTGAGGATCCCATCAAAGGAGCGCTTCCACAGGCAGCAGGTACTGAGTCTGCAAACCCATCCGACCCTGGGGTCCACATGGCCCCTCTACAGCTCACACATACTCTCACCCCTCCATCATCTGGAAAAGCCTCTAGGAGCCAGGCAGGGAAGGAACACTGCATTTTCCAAGTCTGCAACAACCAAGCACCATTTAAAACCCCCACACCCACACAATGTGGCCCTTCCACAGTAGAAAGTCTGGCGACACCATGGCTCATCCATAGTATAGACTGTTTAAAAACTTTTAAAACTAAGTTGGGGGGAGGTTGGGATCATGGCTCAGTGGTAGAGCATTTTCCTCGCACATGCAAGGCACTGGGTTCGATCCTCAGCACCACATACAAATAAATAAGATATTACGTCCATCGACAATTAAAGATATTAAAAAAAGATTTAAAAAAATATGTTGGATCCATAGCTCTCACCTGGAGTGACAGGTAGCACAGACTGAGAAGAGCACGATGCAAAATGATACCTGCACTCTGTGCCCATTTTAATACAAGCCAAACCCCCATGAATGTGTCACTGGGAGGTTAGCATTATTAAAATCAGGGGGAGGGGGAAAACAGATCATCAACCCTTTTTAAAATTACTTGCAATGCTTCACTTCAAAATAGCAAAAATAATGTCAAATGTGACAGAACTGAGTAAGAGGGCAATTACACTGAAATAACACTATTAAGTTTTTGATGGTCACTGTCAGGACCTGGATCATCCTCTAAATTTCATGGGCTTAAAGAAAAAAAAAAATTCATGAGGGGGAGTGAGAGATTTTCTTTATATCTACTAGTTAATTAAAGCACCCTACCAGAAGCTCCCTCCTTCTCTAACTCTCTCTCTCTCTCTCTCTCTCTCTCTCTCACACACACACACACACACACAACTTGCTACCTGTGTTGTTCAAGACAGCAGCCACTCATATAGCTACTCAGCACTAGAAAAGTGGCTAGACTCACTGAACATGCTAAAGTATAAAAATATACACCATTTTCAAAGACTTAGCAAGAAAAAGAATGTAAAATATCTAAGAAGTTTTTTGTATTAGTAACAAATTGAAATGACAATATTTGGGATACATTGGGATTAAGCTGAATAATATGAGTAATTTTACTTGTTTCTTTTTCCCATTTTAAAATGTGGCTACTAGAAAATTCAGACTCCACATGTGGCTCCATAGAAGCGTATTTCCATTGGGCAGTATTTCCATTGGGCAGTCTTGTTCTATATTACCACTTACCAATCATTTGTTTCACAGCATTAATCACAACTTTTAATTACACAAACTACTCAATGACTCCCCCCTACCCCCATCTTCCCCACTAAATAAACTCCACTAGACCAGGACCCATAGGACCCAAGCCAGGTTTATTTGCCAATAAGCAGGCCAACCCAGAGTGCCTGGAGCAGGTTCATCAACAACCATCATTAAATGAAGAAATTCTCCATTGACAGGGCCACAGCCCACATTGAGAGATCAGCATTTTCCATCAGACAGAGTCCAGTGTAAGATGCTACCTGTGGTCACTCTGGGGGATGGTGAGGTCTGAGGTGCCCACACACTCTGGGCCCCAAAGTAGATTAGCTATGAGATGAACATGAAAAAAATCATTGTTCCTGGAAAATCAGTGGTCAGGGTAAACTCTGAAAAAATTTGGGAACCTTTTAAAAATTGGGGTAAAATTCATATAACATAAAATTTACCCTTTTAACCATTTTAAGTGGCATTAAGACATTCGGGGTGTATAACCACCCCTCCATCTGTCTCCAGGAACTCTGTTGGCTTCATCTCCCACTCTACCTCGCACCTCACCTGCAACAAGGACAAAGGCTGCCTTGCCTTCATTTCGCTGTCCTTCCTTTCTCTGTCCCCGTGAGTATGAGTGGGAGATACAGAAGCAGCAAAAAAGAAAAACGCTGGTAACAGGTAGTCAAAAGAAGCTGCTAAGAGCTGGAATAATTCACGACGGTGCCACTGAGAAAATCAAAGAGCAAAGGAGGAACATAAACATTGCCCTTTGTAGAGAGGGCCAAATAAAGAACGGACAAAGATCAGGGCTGCGTAACAAGGAGGGACTGGGAACCTTCACCCCATGTTGCAGAAAAGGAAAAACTAGAAATTTCCCAGGAAGTCTGGTACACCCAAGGGTCTGAGCACACATCAGTTTGGCGTGTACATAGGGCACAAGGTAATATGACTATTTTTATCCCAAGTTATCATCATCAGGGTCCCAATACTGTAACAGAATTTTACACTGGTTTAATGTCTTGGGAGACTTTTCAAAAATTTCTGAATGATATAAAATAATGCGTGATGGAAACAGTTGGAACGCTAAAAATTCACCATATGCAATACTTATTTCAAGAGGCTTACGGCAGAATAAACTCCACTCTCTGTGGGCTGAGCACAACTTCTGCCCCTAAGTCAAACCCATTTGTTTGTTCAGAGGTGCTGCCCCACCCCCACACCAAGCACCAGAAAACTACCACCAGTGGATTCTCCCTTTCCTCACTCTCTGTGGAGAGAGCCTATGTTCACTGGGACAGTCACATAAGCCATTCATAAAACTCACAAAAATCCCATATGTTGTAAATGCATTTTAATAAATAATGTTCTTCCATGTAAAATGTCACAAAAGATTCAACAAAACTCAGTCAAGTAAGAACAGGAGCGGACAGTCCTCGTGCTCTAAATAAGGCTTCCACACCTGCGTTCTCGACTTTGCATGAACAATTACCATATTCACGTGCAAACTCCCAAATTGGTGCATGGAAATAGATAATCGTACACATGAGTTGAGAGGCTCCGCTCTGCAAGCCAATTTGCATGCAAAATTGTCATCAGTACCTCTGGTTTATTTTTTACCCGTATGAGATGGAGTCTATGATGCCTTGGGAGGCTGCTTTTATGAGATATTTTTGCTCCCACTATAAAAATGAGGTCCCTTAGGGCATTTAGGCGTCTATACACACCCATATGTCTCCCCCACACGTACACATACTGCCTTCTCATGTATTCCAATGGAAAAGGAGGAAAGTTTGAGAATAAGATCAAGTAGAACAATGAGGAGAGAGCAAATGGCCAGCGAGATATTATTCAGAATAATAAAGGAAAATAAATTTAGTGAAAATCAACAGTTGGCACAAGAAGGCAAAGAGGGATTTTAACCAGGCAAGAGAGAGGACCTTCCTAGCTTTCCAGAAATGACCTACTGAAATGGACCCCTGGGAAGGTCTTGGAGACCATCAGTGAGAATCTGACAGACATCTCCTATAAGTGTGTACAGGGAGTCTAGAGGTTTTCTCTCACACTGCCCTTCTTCCCTCCCTTCAGACCCCCTTCTTCCCTCTATTCTACCCAGTGGTCACCAGCCACACATGGTTAAGCATGAACTGAGATGACTAAAAGTATAAAATACACAGTATTTCAAAAACTTAGTATCAAAAAAAAGGTAAAAATCCCCGCAAAATTTTAAGTTGATTACAAGTTAAAATAACTTTTTAGTGTACTGGGTTAATATTGGGTTAAAATACATCGTTAAAATTAGTTTACCTATTTTCCTTATTCATTATGGCTATTAGAAAATTTTAAATGACATGGCTTATGTTCTATTTCCATTGAATAGGTTGGTCCTGAAACCTTTTGTTTTAAGCAGATGTGTTTTATTATAACCCCCACCCCCCCCCAAAAAAAAACTATGATTTCCTTCTCTACAGTTTAATATGGTGACAATTTAATTCCTTATCAAGCATCCTTTAGCTATAGCTAAACCCGTGACACTAAGGAATGGGGAAAAGCTACCCAAATCTCCAGTGTGGGATCGAATGAGCAACTTTATTCAATCTTTGTTTTTTTTTTTTAAATTAAGCTTTTTTATTTATTTGTTTTTATGTGGAGCTGAGGATTGAACCCAGGACCTCATCCTAGGCAAGCACTTTACCACTGAGCTACAACCCCAGCCCTCCCTCAATCTTCGCTTTTTACTAGCTGTTCCTATTCCACACTGGAGAACACAAGCAAAACTTCATCCTGCCTTCAGTTTGATGTTTTGCTCCCCGAGCCCCTTGAATGCCTGCTCTTCAAGAATCGTTAGTAACACAATCGCACCAGTTTCTAAAGTGTTTCCTTCCCAGGAGCACTTGGGTTTTCAACCCTTTCCTGACCCTACACTGTTTGCAAGTCCAAAGCATCCTCCTTAGTCACACCTTCCAGCCTACATGGGATTGGGGAGTTGCAGGCTGCGAATCACTGCTCTGCTGTAACTGCTGGAGGCTACCAGCCTGCCTGCACCCCAACAGAGACTATTCACAGCAGAAATGTCAACAGACTCTGTGGCCCCTCTGGTTTGTTTTGTGAAGTCCCTGGAAGTGCTTTGTACTGGATTTTCCAGAAATGCAACATCTCTTCATAAATGTGTCTGTGTGGTTTTAATGTCCCAGCTTAACCTCCCTTCCTCCCTTCCTGTGCTTCTTGCCAGATTCCTTAGTGGGTGGAGTCTGGGTGCTTCGCAATATCCAGAATTCCCATGCAATACCAAAATGTGAGAAGTGGAATCATTTTGTTATAACCACAAAGTTGGTCTTCATTCTACATAAAGCAGATCAATGCAAATAAATAGAAATTTGGAATTGAATTATAGGACAGAAAACTAGTTATTTACCAAATCTGGCTGAGGCAGAGTGATGGGTGGTGTAGTAGCTCAAATTTCTGCTTCAGATTCAGATTATCTGGGTTTGAAGCTCAGTGCCACCCCCTTACTAGTTATATATTTGACTTTAGATGAATTATAAACCTTTATGGACCTCAACTTTGTTGATAAAGATAAAACTAACACCTGCTATCTCATTACTAATAATAATCCTCACAAATTATTGCCAAGCATGACAGATCATCATTGCCATAAATTGATCTTTATGGCTGAAATCGGCCTAGTGCTACATCAATGTTCTTTAGTTTTCACACAAGACTTTAAATCCGCAGCCTAGGCCATAGGCCTGCATGTTTTCTTGGCAGACCCTTTTGAAATGCTAGTGTAACTTCTGTTCTTTTCTGAATGGGAGCCCAAAAATAGGACCATAACTCCAGGACTCTGAAAAATAATTAACACACCCAAGCTACTGCTTGGGTGAGTAGTTGAGGGACTACTGCGTCCAGGACAGACTCCGCTGTAGCTTCTGTGATACCTATGGCAGGGACGTGAAGGGAAGGGAGAGAGACCTCTGACAGAGGCAGCCCAAGCCTGTGGAGCTGGTGCCAGAAAACAGCACTGTCCCTACGAGTGAGCAGAAACCAGATGGAGGACAGCAGGTCTCAGTGAAGTCCTGACAATAGTGCAGAGAGCTAGAACCCTGGTAGGAATATATTTAGGGCACAGCACACAAAGGGCACCGTCAAGAGGGAGGTATCAGGCATCAGATGAAAGGTGATGGGATGTGGTACCCCCATTCTGACCACGCTCCTTGCTGTCTTAAATCCATCCCCAAATGTGTAAAATTAAGCATGTGATGAGCAATTGCTTTTATGAGGGAGTCACAGAAAGTCAGTCTCTCCACATCCTTCCTGTTAAATTTTAGATATGAGGTGTCCCTCCAAAGCTCGTGTGTGAGACAATGCAAGAAGGTTCAGAGGAGAAACAATTGGGTTACGAGTCTTAACCTAATCACTGGGTTAATCCACTGATAAGATTAATTAGGCAGTAATTATAGGCAAGTAAGAGTGTGGCTGGAGGGTGGGTCACTGGGGATATGACTTGGGGTGTATATTTTGTCCCTGGTGAGCAAAGTTCTCTATTGCCATGTCCTGAGGTGCTTTCCTCATCCGTTCCCTTCTACCATGATGTTCTGCCTCATCTCAGGCCCAGAGCAATGAGTTGGCCATCTATGGACTGATACCTCTGAATCCATCAGCCAAAATAGCTTTCTTCTCATTGTTCTTCCCAAGCCTTCTGGTCAGTGATGAAAAAACATTAACCCATAATTCCTAAAGTCCTCTAACTGCCACAAATGCAGAATCCTATCCTAAATTCTTCTATCCCAGGTCCACCCTGCCTATAACTCTACACGGGAATACTTTAGGAACAACGTCTAAAATGAAAAAAATAAGCCCTAAATGTCTGTCCGTATCTATGGCTAAGAAAGGGGAGGTTAAAAAATTATTCCCAGCCACACCCTGGCACACAGAGCAGGCCGTGCCAGAGAGGGACTGCAGGCAGGTTGGGGGACCTCAGGGATCCACTCCCCCAGGATAGGATGTGACTTTATGGGTTTAAACAAAAAGATACAAATCTTTAATCAACCTAAACCCTATCAAAGGGACAACCCTACACCTAAAGATGGGTGGATGAATGCACATTTTGTGTTTTATGCTGAAATATTTCATATACGTAGACATAATATATATACATTATATATAATCAATATAAACTTTTAAAGATAATTCCTTGTCCCAAACAACTTTTTGTATTTACTGACCAATTACAAAGCTGTGATGATGGGGGAGGGGGCTCAGGACGGTGAGGAATGGTACCATCCCTCCCTAGACTCAAAGATAGTTCTGGGCAGAGAAACGCAATGAAGGCCTGTGAGAACAAGTCAACAGTTAACTGACAACCTCCCTACCTGTTCTTGCCCAACTATCAAATTCTTTCCCACTTTGTGTTTTAGAGTTTGTTTTAAGCAGATGGTTTCAAAGGATTTTGCAGCTGAGAAAGCCCTTAGACATGATGCTAGCATTAACAGATAATATTAACACCAAAGAAACTGGCATCCACTGAACATATGTTATACACCAAAGTGTTTTATGAGCTTTATAGGTATTCTCACTTTGACTCTCAAGCAATCTCTCTGCTCTGTACCATTATTATCTCCAGCTTAAAGATGACGAAACTAGACCAGAGAGATTGAGTAACTTCCCCATGGTTGCAGATGCAGTAATCTAACATTCAAATCCAGGCATTCAGCATCTATGTTCTTAAACTCTTCCCTCTGAGGTTTCTCTAGTTCTCTTAGCCAATCTTCTCGTTCAACCACTGAATGAACCAAGTCAGTCTTCTTAGATCATAAAGTGATGTCTGAAGGGAATAAACAATTGGCTGCGGGGACATAGTTAGCAGCAGAACAGGACTGGAGAGAACCCCACATTTCCCATTTCTGTGTTCCCTCCACTGTGCCTTAGAACTGTAGTGAAGGCAGCAGTACAAAGTAACTCTGGTCATGAGCACCTGCTCTTTTCTTCTGCACAGCTGTGGAGCCCTTCAGAGTCTTTGCATTTTGCTTAGGTCTGCCGATAGTCTACTGCTTGGGCTCAGTGGTTGCCTTGAAAGGTCGATTACAGCTGAGAGAAACAAAGCCTTTTATAACTATGAGAAGGTTTAAGTTGTTCAGTGAATTTGGAAGTGTAATCATGATTGGAAAAAAATTAAGTATGAATGTGTGCAACATGTTTACTGCCACAGAAGCCTATATTGGGAAAACCAGATAAATAAGAATAGCTCTGGAGTGATATAAATAACCACCACAAGCCAGACATGCTTAATTTCAGGGTATGACACAGGAAAATAAACAAAGCTAGTGTTTTAAAAGCAAATCTGATTTTCATATTTAAGTTTTCATAGTGATATTTAAAGATTTATAAAGAGGGGGTGATGAAAATCAGGTGAGCAAATGCAAATAACATGTTATTGACCTTGTCTACATCCCCAGACTTCCTGCCCACAGTGCAGAAATGGAAGGTGGAAGAGCCAAAGCCAGAAATAGGGCATCAAGCCAGCCCCTCCACAGAGTATGCTCACCACCTGGTCTGAGCCTCCCCTGGTCTGAGACAGGGCCCACTGTGACCAGGATTGCTCAATCACAGATCTGCCTTCCCAAGATAATCATGTGTACCGTTTTCAATAATTTCTATCACAAGGATGATTTTCTAAAACCTATGCTCATATATCTTTATAGGCTCAAGGTCTGACCAGCATTGTCAAATTGCCTACGTTGATCTCGTCAAGACACAGCCCAATCTTATGACTATTGCCCCATGACATCACTAACCCAATAGGTGACAAATGATCTTACTGCTTTAATCTGAATTTCTGTAATGAGGTAAGAATCTTTTTACATATTTCACAGGTGATATATTTTCATAGTATATAATTCTTCCTCTTACCTACATTATATGTACATAAACATGTACATAAATACAATTACATATTTCTTGACATTGAATATTTCTGACCATTTTTCCATAACCTATTTTTAAATCTGTAGTAACATTTTATGTAAGATGGATATTAGTCCTTCATCTCAGAGTCCTTACACATATTGCAGTTGTGTTCCTCTTCTCATTACCTAAAAGTTTTTAAATTGCATGTGGTCAAAACTTTCAAAACTTTAAAGCTTCTAGACTGCAGGGTATACTTGGAAAGAATTGGGACAATATCTTCACATTTAAAACTCCCTCTAATTACAAGTAATGTCACTGTTCCCCAAAATAAATGCTCTGAGCTAGGTTTCCAAAGGTGACAGGTTGGGCTTGGCCTCCAGAACAGGCCCAAGCAGTAGAGTATGCACATGCACTGAGGCCCAGGAACAAAGCATTTGAGTGACAGCCTCTCCAGAGGCTGAGTTAGAGATCTAGGATCCTCCTCCCTCTGAAGTTACTAAGATATCT
Source organism: Sciurus carolinensis (assembly GCF_902686445.1). Classification (NCBI taxonomy): domain Eukaryota; kingdom Metazoa; phylum Chordata; class Mammalia; order Rodentia; family Sciuridae; genus Sciurus; species Sciurus carolinensis. Next base: position 50,359,775 of record NC_062229.1, on the reverse strand, counting down.
TTCTTTCTCCCTGTTTAATTTTATAAATTTTTGTGTTCACACCTAAGGTTACATATTTCTTGGTTATTAAATAAACAGAGTTAGAAAGAGTTGGAAGAGACTCCCATTTTACATAAAGGGCAACTGGGATTTCTCTGTTCCTGGCTCAACGTTATGGTAAGTACTGCTGGAAAAGAGTCACAATAGAGTCATGGTCTCCAACATCAGCAGGATCGTCGATGCCCATGTCCCTATCACCCCTCTCCTAGGAGGAGGTCCTGACCTGAACCACACTTCATCTATGTCATGGCTCCAGTCACCATTTCTTCCCCATCACTTCCACGTGCCCCCTACTCCTAAATCTCCATTTCCTGCTGGGCCCGTTTTCCTGAGTCCCAGGGCCACATCTTCAGTTGATACAGAAAAATCTTCACCTGCAAACTGCAAAGGCAATCTAAACCAAACCCTACCATCTTCCCAACACTGGTTCTGCCTCTTGCATGCTACATGGCCTATGGCATCCCAACCAGGCAGCATGAGTTCCAAACCTAGAAGACAGCCTCCTCTCCTCTCTTGATCATCTGTACATCTGATTGGTCACTGAGCTGTCAGTGCTCTCTTGAGCTCTCCTTTCTACACCCCTTCCTCGGCACAGCTGCCATCTCTGCCTTGAGGAGCCTCCTCTCACTGCTGACCTCCAGGTCCCACTCTGCACCGTGACCACATGCAAGATAAGAGGGCTGAAACATAGGGCAGGCACATCTTCTCCCTGCCTGAAACCCAGGCCCATCGTCTGGCTCAGAGAGTCTCAGAGAGGATGGTTCTGCCTCCTGCGGAGCATTCTGGCAATTTGAGGGGCACCACTGATAACCACAATGGTGGAGAGTCACTACTGAAGGTGAAGACCAGGCAAGCTAGACACCTACCATGCACTGGGCAGCCCCACAAAGAATCATCCAATTCCTACACAGTTTTTGAAAATACCACCGCATATTTTTTTATATGTGAAAAACCTGTCTAATTATCTAAGACTAGACTCTCACTCTGCTTTACATAGAAACAAAATAATTTTGCACAGTTTTTTGTTTGTTTTTTTGTCTGTTATTGTTTTTTGCAGTGCTGGGGATTGAACTCAGGGCCTCACACATGCTAGGCTAGCATTCTAATGCTAAGCTACATCCTCAGCCCCTGCAGTTTTAGTAGAATTGAAGTTTCCAGGAATATACTCCTGGCGTAAGTCAGTGGAGATCAACTGCTAGGAAACTTTTCCTACCTAGTTGTTGAGCCCACATGCATCAGGATCATCACTTGGGATGGGGAAGAGTGTATTTTTGGAAAGCAGACTCTCAGGCTGTATCCCAGATCTACTAAATCAGATCTGCATTTCAAAAACCAGGACCATGTACTTCCTCCACCCACTCATATCTAAGGATTGTATGAGAGGCTATCCGGAGTTACATTTTGTAAAAGATTGTTAGGCCAAAGATGAGTTCATGGAGAAACAGTCCCCCATCAATTAATAATGCCTGCATGGTGGTAGGAATGGGGGAATGCAGATATAGTCAACCCTCTCTGCTCCAGATCCTCAAGTTCCAGATCTGTGGATTCAACCAAAGTCCAATCAAAAATAATTTTTAAACAGAAGAAAGATCGATGGAGTAAAGGAAGGGGATTGAGGGAGAGGAAGAAAGGGAGGGATAAGGTAAAAACAGTGGAAAGAATCTGACCTAACTTTCCTATGTACCTATATGAATATACCATAGTGAATCTCACCATCATGTATCCACAGGCATTAAATTATTAAAAAAAAGAAAAAAAAACTAAAAATAGCAGAAAGAACAGTAGAGTAGAGGGAAAGGAAGAGGGGGAAAAAAGAGGGAAGTACTGAGGACTGCATTACAATAAATTATATTCTATGCTTTTATAATCATGTCAAAATGAATATAACTACAAGGAACAAAAATTATTTAAGACGTTACAACTGTATTGAACAATTTCTCTTCATTGCTCAATACAGTATAAATAAGATAGTATAACAGTTTTCACTGTATTATGTATTATAAATAATCTGGAGAGAATTTAAAGTGTAAGGGAGAATTTAATAGGTATATGCAAATGCACCTTTTATTGTGCTGGGAATTGAACCCACGGCTTTGCACATGCTAGGCAAGAGCTCTGCCACTGAGCTACACTCCCAGACCTTTTTGAAAAATTTGAGGCAGGGTCCAAGTCGTCCAGTCTGGCCTCAAACTTGGGATCCTCCACCTTAGCCTCTTGAGTCGCCGAGATTACAGGTGTGCACCACTGTGCCTGGGTAAATGCACCATTTTATATAAGGAACTTGAGCATCTGCAAATTTTGGTATTTGCAGGGCACCACAGAACCAACGCTCCATGGAGACTGAGGGAAGGCTGTGTACATAAAGATCCCAACTCTCCTTTCTCCCCCCCTTCTCGTTCCCTGTCTACTTAGGGCATCCTTACCCTTCTTCACAACCCGCCAGCCAAGGCCTCCCTCCTCCTCTCAAGGCCCCATCTAGCAGTTGTAAGTATTAATATCACAGCTTTATAGTGTGAATCTCTAGGGAAGGCAAGAGAAACCTTGCTGGTTTTGTTCTCACAACTAGCGCTTTGCCTAGCTCATAACCACAATGAAATACTTAGCAAATGAATGCATGAGCAAAGAAAAAAAAAAAAAAAAAAAAGAGCAAATACAAGCAGTTACAGGGAAGGACTAGAACGTGGTACCCTCCTCTGCACCATGTTGCCTCTCGTCAAGATCCTGGTCCACCAACAAATGGCAAGGAAGGGCAGGCTGATAAATAAAGCCTGGCAGTCAGCAACCCTCCCATCTGGGGTCCGAGATGGAGACCTCCAGGCCAGAAACACCCACTTACTCACAGGAGCCAGCCGCTGTTAGGATCAGCAAACAGCTGAAGCAACAGCCACACAGGACAGTCCAAGTTTGTTTAGCTGCCGTGTGTTTGTGAGGAAAACTTGCCCTGCGGTGTTTTTCTTCAACTCTCACTTGGAGAAACGATGTTATTTTTAGCAGGTGGGAGACACCAAAGAGGCTTACTTGGCAAATGAGCACAATCTGTTCCCCTCTGCTTTGTGTGTACACATGAAATGTTCACGCTAGTAGCCGGAGGTTTTCAAATCCACCGGGGACAGACTCCATAAACAGGTTGGGGGCAGGAAAACAAAACCCAGGGATGACAAGAGTGCAAATTAACCCTGGAACCAAGCAAAGAACTAGTGTTGATGGACAGAAAACAAAGCAGCCAGCCATATACAAGGATTAGAAAGATTCTGAATAAGGGAGCATTCTGCCCAGAAGTTTTCTTAGGAGGAGACGTTAACACCATTTATGGTCCTCCAAGTCCAGGATATGAGCACTGGGGAGGAAGTATCCACTGTGTTCAAAGGACAGTGGCCCTGGAAATTCACAACTTGGGGACACTGCCATCCTAACTCAATCCTCAAGCTCTCAGATAATCAACGAAGAGTCAACATACTCTCATGGTGAAGTAATAAACGCACATGGCAAAAATGCCACAGCTATACTGCTCCACAGAATCAGGCACGTGTCACGATGATAACGAAGCATCAATCTGTGAGGAGACGATGCCAAGGAGAAATACAAATTGGGCTTCTCCAACCCGCATGGAAATGAGAAGATTCTGAACTAATCAATTAGCTCGCCGTCCCCGACCTCTGCTCCCCCTCCATCTCTGCATCATCCTTCCTCTTCTGGAAATTTCCCGGGAATCCACTTACTACTTTGTGATCACGACAGTAAATGAAAATCAAGTTCTCTGCCGAACTTGAGAGAAACTTTACATTGTAATGCAAGACGAACTGATTAAGGGCACTTATCTGCACACAGCTAATTCTTAAGATCGCAAAGCAGAGGGGATGAGATATCAGGAAGGGGGAAGCGTAGTCCTGATCACACAGAAAAATGGGTCCCGGCACTCGGCAGGCGGCCTTATTAACAATTACAGCAACCAGGGCTCTTCAAAGTAATGCCTTGGACATCGGAATGAAGACTCGAGCTTTGGGGGACTGAAGTGGGAAGAATACCTTCCCCTTTAGAAATTAAGTTGCTCTGGGTTTGGGGAGCATGCTTAAAGACACCAGGTAGCTCAAAGAGGGCAGTGGTCTATATTTCTAAGGTACATTTCATCTCACCTGACCTTATGCCTACTGGAAGAGAACTGCAAACTCAGGTATGTTTAGAATATATTTATTATGAAAAATAACATACACCCTTCACTGACCTCACTTAAGAATCCCAGGATGACTTTCACTTTTAAAAATTCTTGAGGACTCCCTAAAAGCTCTTTTTTGTAAGGTGGGTTACATGTTTTATCTATTGGCATTTATCATATTAGCAAATTTAAAACTGAGACTTCCTTTTTTTTGGGGGGTGGGGGTTACTGGGGATTGAACTCAGGGGCATTTTACCACTGAGCTACACCCCAGCCCTTTTTATTTTGAGACAGGGCCTCACTAGGTTGCCAAGGATGGCCTGGAACTTAGAATCCTCCCGTCTCAGCCTCCCAAGTCCCTGGGATTACAGGTGTGCACCACAGCGCCTAGCTAAAACAGACTTTTTTCCCATCCCCATTCCTTTTCACTGGTGCATTATAGTTGTACAAAATGATGGGATTTGTTTTCATATATTCAAACATGCACAAAATATAATGATATAATTTGGTCACTGTCCCTGCCCAGCACTTCTTCCCGCCCTCCCCTCTTCCTACCGCCTGGCCTCCTTCCTCTAATCTACTGATCTCCCTTTGCTATTGGTGCAATCACCACCACCACCACCCCCACCACACACACACACACACACACACACACACACACACACACACACACTTTCCTTTTTCCTCTCTGGCTTCCACATATTGGAGAAAACATATGACCCTTAGCCTTTTGAGTTTGACTTATTTCACTTAACATAATGGTCTCAAGTTCCATCCATTTTCCTGCAAATGACAATTTTATTTTTTCCTTTCTGGTTGAAGAAAACTCCATTGTGTCTATATGCCACATTTTCTTTATCCATTCTTCTATTGACAAACACTTACGCTGGTTCCATAGTTTGGCTATTGCTGTTATAAACATGAATACGCATGTGTGGCTATAACATGACAACTAATTCTTCAGGATAAATACCAAGGAGTAGTATAGCTGGGTCATATGGTGGTTCCATCCCAGGTCTTTTGAGAGCCCTCCATATTGATTTCCATTGCGATTATACTAATTTACTGTCTGACCAACAGTGTAAAAGTGCTACTTTTCCTTCATATCCTCTCCAGGATTTATTAGTATTTTAAATTTTTTTTTTTGTAGTTGTAGATGGACAGTATGCCTTTATTTTTTTAATGTGGTGCTGAGGATTAAAACCCAGTGCCTCATACATGCTAGGCAAGTGCTCCACCACTGAGCTACAACCCCAGCCCTTATTTGTATTCTTGATGGCTGCCATTCTGACTAGTGTGAGATAGAACATGGTGATTTTACAATGTATATGTAGAGTTTATCAAAACATCACTTTGTATACCTTGAATGCACAGGACTTTTATGTATCAATTATACCTCAATGAAGCTGAAAAATAAAAACAAAAAGGAAAAAGATGTCAGTGTAGTTTTGATCGGCATTTTGCTAATTGCTAATTATGCTAAAATTTTTTAATATATTTGTTGGTCATTTATATATTTCTTCTTTGGAGAAGTGTCTGTTTAATTCACTTGCCCATTTATTAATTGGATTTTTGGGGGGTTTTGGTGTTAAGCTTTTGAGTTCTTTATGTATTCTGAATATTAGTCCTGTCAGAAGAATAGCTAGCAAAGATGTTCTCCCATTCTGTGGGTTCCCTCTTCACATTCCTAATTGTTTTCTTTGCTATGCAAAAGTGTTTTAATTTGATGCCATCCCATTTATTAACTCTTGGCATTGTTTTCTGAGCTTTGGGGTCCCACTGAGAAAGTCATTGCCTGTGCCTAAAAAAGCCAGAATGTGGACCCTACATTCTTATTATTTTTTTTTTTTAAACAAGGGATTGAACCCAGGGGCACTAAACCACTGAGTCACAACCCCAGCCCTTCCCCCCTCCTCATGATTTTTTTTGTTTTAATTGTAAACAAATGGGATACATGTTGTTTCTGTTTGTACATGGAGTATCAGCATACCATTTGTGTAATCATACATTTACATAGGGTAATGATGTTTGATTCATTCTGTTATTTTTTCCTCCCCCCCACCCCTCTTTTCCCTCTATACAGTCCCTCCTTCCTCCATTCTTAACTCCCTCCCACCCCCCATTATGTGTCATCATCCACTTATCAGTGAGATCATTCGCCTTTTGGATTTTTGAGATTGGCTTATCTCACTTAGCATGATATTCTCCAATTTCATCCATTTGCCTGCAAATGCCATAATTTTATCATTCTTTATGTCTGGAATATATATATATATATTCCATTGTATATATATACTACAGTTTCTTTATCCATTCATTAATTGAAGGGCATCTAGGTTGGTTCCACAGTCTGGCTATGGTGAATTGAGCAGCTATGAACATTGATGCGTCTGTATCTCTGTAATATGCTGATTTTAAGTCCTTTGGGTATAGGCCGAGGAGTGGGATAGCTAACCCCAGCCCTTTTTATATTTTGCGACAGGGTTTCGCTAAGTTGCTGAGGCTGACTTTGAACCTGAGATCCTCCAGCCTCAGTCTCCCAAGCCACTGAGATTACAGGCATGCACTATTGAGTCTGGCTGAGCCTACATTTTCTTCTAGAAGTTGCATAGTTTCTGGTCTAATTCCAAGGTCTTCGGTCCATTTTGAGTTGATTTTGTTCAGGGTGAGAGATAAGGGTCTAATCTCATTCTTTTTACTTCTGGATAACCAGTTTTCCCAGTACAGCGATTAAAGAGGTCGTCTGTTCTCCAATGTATGTTTTTGGCATCTCCATCAAGGATCAGATGACTGTAGATGTGTGGAATTGTTTGTGTCTTTTCTAAAACAGACATTTTTAAACCAAGAATATCCAAGCAGGAATGAATCATTGACAGTGCCTCTGGAAAATTCCACTGTATGTTTGAGAAATTAAGAGTGAAAAAGGCAAACAAAGAACTTGGTATTATTTTGAAAACAATCTGGAACATGGGAGTTCCCAGGGGTCCCAGACCACACTCAAACACTGGCCTACAGACATGTCTGCTTGACACAGATGTCAACTCCGCCAAGAACCACTTCTGCTCTAAAAACACACACTCCGTGTATTATGTGTCAATAAAAAAAGTTTTGTTTTATTTTTAAATGACAGATGTCAGCTCTATAAGAATTTCTGCAAGTATATGTGAGGCTTTCTGGTAGCTGACAGGAAAACGGGCTCTTTAATCTTTTACAGTTCAGCACATTTGTTTTACAGCCTCTGCAAGTACAGATGACTGAGTGCTTCTATAGAGTGGGGCCACTTTCTCACCAAGACTGGGCCTATCTGAGCAGACTCGGTCCCTCGCATCGACCCAGCATGCAGGTGGGCCTCTCCCAAGAGGCAGTTTAGCTTAGTGGTTCAGAGTGAAGGCTCTGGTTTTAGGCTTCCTGGGTTGGCCACTTGCCAAGCGACACTGGTGGGTGACCTAGTCTCTCAGTGTCTTGTTTTCCCCAAGTAAACAAAGGAGAGTAACTGTAATTGTCTCAGTAATTATCTGTTTGACACCTCAAGAGATCTAGGTCTGCTTGGGGTGTGGGGTTGGCCTCAGGTACCGGAGTCCTGATCCTAGGCTGGAGCAGAGAGGAAAGGGTCAAGTTCTATACTCACTGACATTTGGAAAACATTTTCCCTGAGAGTGAAGTGAATTTTTCCTTTCCCTTGTCATTAATTCTGTTCATCTGCAAGAAGCCCATCTATCTTCAGCTTTTCCTTTGTGCCAGCTCTTCAATATTGGATTTTTATTGAGCTTTTCCGTCTTTGTAAATCGTAAATTGTCCTTTTGACGTCCATGAGGACAAGCAATTTGACCCCCACACTCTATTTGCATATCATAGTAACAGCCTCTTATTTAGATGTCAAATTCCAGCAACTAAAAACTCAGATACATACACACACACACACACACATGCCAAGAAGCCAAAATAATTCTCAAAAATCATAAAACTTTCCATATACTTCAGGCCCCCTCAGAGAGTCCCTCAGGCCTCAGCTGCTCATTTTACGCACATATATAACGTGTCCATTCATCCGTTTTTCCAGTAGATTAGAAGTATAAAAATCAGAAAAATAATTTGAAAATATGATCCTTAGTTCCATGAATTCTTTTGAAATTACAACCAGTACTATTGGGTTTTGTAAATGAAATTAGTCTTAACAGAACCAAAACAGAGTTAAGTCATGCCCAGAAAGTATTTTAGACATCTTAATTCTTGTATGAAGAAGAATTTGCCCTAGTGAAAGCATTTTTCATTTTCTCGTATCTCAAAAGACCGAAAATTAAAAATCAAACTCCACACCTGAAATTTTAAGATGTTCTTCAAAATTCTAGTCCATGCTCCAAATTCACTTGCTTAAATGGCTGTCACTTATATCTTTAACAACTTCATCAATGTCATCTTATATAGGGGAAAACATGAAAAATGAACCATTATAGAATTGCTGGCATTATTTGTTGAAATGCTAGGAAAAAGTAAGTTCTAAGATTTCTATAAAATAGGTTTTAAAAGAAGTTTATGGATTTTTGTTTCTATAACTTTTAGTCATATGGCATTTGCAAACTAAAAACTAGGAAAATTATATGTGATTTTTTTTCTTCTCAAATGGATGAAGCCAAGATGCTTTTGAGAGCATGAATTTTCCAAATGATTGACTTACTTCAACACTTTGTATGAGGCACAGCTTTGTTCTGAATTTTTATGAGTTTTAAAGTTGGTCCAGAAATCATATGTGAATATTACAGGAAAAAAAAAAAAATCAGACAACGTAGTATATGTATAAACATGGTGGAAGAAGCAAATCCTATGGATAATTCTGGCCCTGCACAACAGCAGAATTGTCAATTTCTCTTCCAATGTGATTTCTATCTATTATTTTTATATTTGTATATTTATTGGGGGCTGGCAAGATGAAGTACAAGAGTTTTTATATGAAATAAATTCAGAACAAATTCCTCTTTTTTCCTACCCCCAAGGCCCAACAGGCTTATTAACAACCCCACAGTCAGGTACAGTGGTACACACCTGTAATCCCAGCAGCTCTGGAGGCTGAGGCAGGAGGATCACAAGTTCAAAGCCAGCCTCAGCAACTTAGCAAGGCTCTAAGTAACTCAGTGAGACCCTGTCTCTAAATGAAATATTAAAAAAAAAAAAAAAAAAAAAAAAAAAAAAACTCCACAGCCCAGAGAGAGTACTTGAGGTGGTTTGGGTAGACATTTCATTGGAACTCATGAGCCTGGTTTTATCTCAGCAGACCTCATTCTCTTTGGACCACATCTGGGCAAGTCAAGTGAGGCGGGAAACAGTGATGACATCGATGATGTCAACAACCAACACCACTGCCCAGGACTAAAACCTCACATTTCAATTAGAGGTTGGTTGGGTGGGGAGTACACTTTTTAAAACCTCAATTATCTTCCCAGTTTTCTCCTTTTTTGGCTAGGGAGAGGTATCATGAAAGAGACCTGTTACACAGATAACTAATGTAAGAGACATGTAAGCAGATGTCTCTTGGGGGTCTTATTTTCCAAGCCATCATTCAGGATTTAAGGTCTAAAACTGTAAAGAATATTTTAGAGCCAGTTGGTTCCAGAAAATCTGAGACATGTGGCCACCACAACTGTGATGTGGCCCGTTCTCTCCCACTCACTCACCCCTGCCCTGACTCTGTGCTGGACTGGATGGATTTCAATAAATGACATAGCAGGCTGGTCCCATGGTAAAACAGACAGGTCTCAGAATGCAGTTTAGTCATTCTAGATCACGATATGGAAAGGCCACCAAGGTCTTCAGGGCATCACAGCTGCAGTGACAACATGGGCCAGAGCCAGGAAGAAGAAGGATCAAGTTCAATGTATGTGACCTGATAGCACAATCACAACATGGGCCCATTAGGCAAGGTGTAGGTAGAAGCTAATGACCTGAACCTAATTTTCCTTTGACCATCTTTGAAGAGGAATAAGCTCTGCTATAATGAGTCTCCTAGGCAATTTGAATATAGACATTACAGCAGGACTCAATGAACAAAAACCTCTTACAAAGGGTAAGTCTCTTGGCATACACTCAGGAGGTAAGTTGGAGACATTTGTTTAAAACTCTTCCATGAATTCACAATAATCGAACTTTAAAATACTCCCTATATTCCCACTTTTAGTTAAAAATACATCTACATGCACAAATGCATACACATGTATGTACTTTCCACTAGTAACCCAAGTTAAGTACCTAGGCCTTGTCTGTAATAATCTGTCACACTATAACCCAATGGCCAGGCCCCAGACAATGGTAGAAGCTTTAAGAGAAAGAATAGAGCCCTTTCAGCCAATTATACAATTACACACTATGACCATGTTTACATTATCAAGGGGAGGCAGACCAAATTACCTAGCTACTTCAAATTAATAACCCCATTTACCTCAATTATCTGGCAGGCAAGGTCTAAATAATCTAAGTAATTACCTCAATTTATTCAGACAGTATAGATTTGGCCTGTGCATTCAGAAGTAATTTTTTCCTTCCAGAACTCTTCAACCATCAGCAAATACCAAAATGCACAACAGCAAGCTCACATTGGCTTCGTCTATAAGCAGTGTAAGCAAATTCTCCCCATTATCTGGCAGATTAAAATTTATGACACTCTTGATAATCCAGGTTTAAAGTTATGGGTTTCTTTTTTTTCACCTGACAAAAATTCATAAAACCACAGAATTTTCAAAGTAGAAAGTATTGACCAGGGCCTGAGGTCTAAAAGCCAGTTACTAGCAGCAGTTCATGCAGAAATCCTACCTACTGACCCACCATCGCTAAGGAAAGGAGGAAGAAGTCCAAAGCCCCAGAGGTTGGGTTCCAGTCCTAGCCACTGACTAACTACAACACTTTTGCAAGTTTCTTCACCTCTCTGAGTCTTCATTTACATGATGATGGCGATAATGGAACCCAGCTTACAGAATCGTAAGTAAAATGAGATCACGCATATAGTACATTTAGCACAGTTCTTTGCACATAGCTACTGAGGCTAAGTGCTTGCTTTTATTATTTCAGCATCATTACTTTTAATGGGCTCCCCCAAAAGGATAGGTCCATGTTTTAAATCCTCAGAACCTATGAATATCACCTTCTGTAGCAAAAGATATGATTACATTAAGGATCTTGGGAAGAAGAGATTAGTTTGGATGATCCAAGTGGCCCCCAAAACAATCACAAGTACCTATACAACAGATAAGCAGAGGGAGTTTAGAGCAGACACACAGGACAGAGGCAATATGGAGATAGAGATGCAGCTAGAAGCCAAGGAATATGGACAGCATCAGAAGCTGGAAAAAGCAAAGAAAGGCTTGGCTCTCTGGAGCTTCCAAATGATGTGTGGCCCTGTGACACCTTGATATCAGGACTTCCAGGCTCCAGAACCAAGGAGAACATTTCTGTCGCTTTTAAACACGGTTTGTGGTGATTTGTTTCAGCAGCCCTCAGAAACACACACTACCTTACTGGACCCAGCTCTCGTTCAACCATTGAACTATGCAGATGATGTTAACAATGACAATAAGGCCACAGGTAAGGTGCCCGGGGAATGGGAAACACCAAGCGTTACAAGGTAAGCTTGAGAGAAGCAAAGCAGCAGGACCATCCAAGTGACAGTGAGCAAAAAGGTCTGTTTGGAGGAGAGGGTTCAGGAAAGTCAACACACTAAGCACGAGGCTGGGGGTTCACCCTGAAATGGTCTTATCCACAAGCTACAGAAACCTAAAATGCCCACATATTGCTTGCTTTCAAATAGTACTTTTGTCTGTTCGCCACTTATTTTTTCCTTTGTGTTTTGTATGCTTGGAGTTTGTACGACTTCTTAAATCTATGGATTGATATCTCAAAATCTGGGGAAAGTCTTAGCTATTATCTCTTCAAATACTGCTTCAAATCCCCTCTTCTCCTAATAATCCAATTATATGTATCTTAAGACTACTGTGTCTGACCTATCCCTTATGATCTATTCTAAATATTCTATTTTTTTCCTTCTGCACTTGAATTTGAATGATTTCCATTAACCCTTCTCCCAGCACATACTGTCATCTTCTGCTGTGAAACCCCCATGCACAGGGTTCCTAATTTCAGATATCTACCCCCAGGAAGAGAATGGCTGTTAACTCTTTATACTTTCCCATTCGTATCGAAATTTTCCATATTTTCATCCATTTAAAAAAATACTTTTCTTGAACACATTAATCAATTATTTTAAAATCCTCGTTTGCTCTGTTCATTCTGGATCACCTGTGAGTCTGTTTCCACTTGTTTTCTTTGGGAGGGGGTCACACTGGCACACCTAATAATTTTTGAATGAATACTAGACATCATGAATGAAAAACTGCAGAGATTTCTGATGGATTTATCTTGCTCAAGAAATGGCTCTCCTCTTCTTCCAGGCAGATGGCACTGGGAAGGAAGCCAGGGCCAATCACCTAAGCCAGTGAAGGTTGCTACACTCCCGCTCCTGGTTTGCCCATGTTGCTAGGACTTGGGCCCCTAGGACTTGCCATTACCTGATGCGTTTAATATGCTCCCCTCCTCCTGGCCTCCCAAGCAGATCCCGAATTTCTAATCCTGATCATCTCAGCACCTCCAGGCTTAGATTTTGAACCTCCTATCCCATGTGGTTTCAGGATTTAGTATCTGTCTTGATGGGGAAAACCAAATGAACATCTGAGACTTCTAAAGTCTCCAATTCTCTCTCTCCAGTCCACTCCCATGAGACTACCGAAAGTTTTACTCATTTCTTTTTCTGAGAGAAGCAATCCTCTGTCCAGACAAAGCCAGCATCCAGAATCAACACCCTGCCCTCGCCCCCACCAGGGAGAAACCAAGCTCACCTCTCCTCAGCTCTCCCCTTCCTGGAACCTTAGCCCCCTGTTCGTGACTGTGTCAACACTTCCCAGATGACTTTAAACATGATTTGGAAAAAAATTATATGGGATTTTTTTTGCTGGAGGGGAAATTATTAGTTTGTCTCAAACCACCCAATCCTAACTAGAAGCAAAAATCCCCTCTTTATTATATTTTTCAAAACCCTCTCACTATAATATATAATTTCCCCTATTAGAAAATTAGGGCAGCATTTATTACTCTCATTTAGACCAGGGGTGGGCAAACCACAGTGAGTCAGCCAAGTTCAGTCACTGCCTTTTTTATAAATAAAGTTTTATTGGAACCCAGCCATCTCCATTCCTGTACATACTGTCTATGGCTGCTTTGGCACAACACAAGCTTTTGCAGAGTTGAGTAGTTGTGACAGAGGCCATGTTGCCCAAAAGCCCAAAATATCTGCTATCTTTCTCTTCATGGAATAAGGGTTGCCAGGCTTCCCTTGCTTTACTGGGTAGTGACTAGAAAGAAGTCACTAGTCACTAGTCTGGAAAGAAGACTGCATCCAAGTTTCCCTGATTCTTATTCTGGTCACTTCCCCATTCTTTTAAATTTTGTTCTTATCACAATGATTTATTATAACCATTCTTCAAGATGAACACAACAAGGAGAGCGAAGCAAGTCTGAGACAGTCCTGGTAAGGAAAAGGAAGCAGTCTCAACACAAATAGGTAAGGTCCCTTCTGTCTTCGGAATGTTAGGGGAATTTCAACAGTCACCTTGGAAATCTGCTAACACAAATAACAGAAGCAACTATTCAAGGATGCCACTTCGAGGTAAGAAAATCTTAATATTGCACAGCACTTTTTGTTGTTGATGTTCAGAAAATGAACATATAAGGAAGAACAATGAGAAGAATCCTGAAGAATGTGTTCAATTTTTATCCATTTGATTGCTAAAAGCTTTCATCAAGGCGATTCTCTAAGCTGGGGGAGAAAAGAAATCCCAACAGAGGATGGCAGCTCAGAGGGACACACACATGCTATGCCTGATTAAACAAAACAATTTGAAAAAATCTGATACAGTTCCAAACTTAACAATGGCTCAAAAGAAAGGCCAGTTGTTTCATTTTCCTCCCCCCGCTTCTGTTTAATACAAGTACATGGTAATTTACTTCTTAATAAAAATTGTACAATCTGATGAGTGGTACAATTTAGCACCCAATGTCAATTATGGATGCTCAAATTTTCAGAATCTTAACACCACCCAAATTATCTATTCATCTCTCTCTCTCACACACACCCCAACCCCTCTGTTGGAAGCAGTCAGTCTTTTTCTTTTTACTATATCTTAAGCAGAAGGCTGAGCAGGACATGTCCACATCCTGACAACAATGGAGCCCCATCTTCCCAGGGAAGGATGGCTTGAGAGGGCAAAGCAAGACATGAGAGAAAGACTAATTTATAAAATAGGGGAATCATGCCCTTAAAAAAGAAACTCCTCTAGCAGGGAGGAAGGAAGGTCTCTCAAGGGCCCCCCAACAGGATTCTACAATTGTTTCTCCCAGTATTTAGATTTCTCTGTAGACTGAAAGGCAAAAGCAAAACTTAGCTCACATGGACATGAATGATCACCTGCCCACTCTGTGCCACTCCTGTGCTTTGAATTCTTCAATGGCTCCCCAGTGTCCAATTTTGGCATCTACAGCATTCACAGTGCTGCACAAGCCTGTCTCTCTCATCACACTGATTTTTTTTTAGCCACTTTTTGCCCTGGATGGTCAGTTCTTGCAATAAAAAACACTGCCAAAACACATCCGGTGGGAAGGCAAACTGGTGCAACCACTCTGGAAAGCAGTATGGAGATTCCTTAGAAAACTTGGAAAGGAACCACCATTTGACCCAGCTATCCCACTCCTCAGTACACACCCAAAGGACTTAAATCATCATACTATCATGATGCAGCTACATCAATGTTCACAGCAGCTCAATTCACAACAGCTAAGCTATGGAACCAACCTAGGTGCCCTTCAACAGATGAATGGATAAAGAAAATACAGTATACATATACACAATGGAATATTACTCAGCCATAAAGAAAAATGAAATTATGGCATTTGCCAGTAAATGGATAGAACTAGAGATTATCATGCTAAGTGAAACAAGCCAATCCCAAAAAGCCAAAGGCTGAATATTCTCTTTGATATTCGGATGCTAACACACAATAAGCTGGGGAGGGAAGAATAAAAGTTCACTGGATTAGACAAAGGGGAAAGAAGGGAAGGTAGAGGGAATGGAAACAGGAAAGATGTAAAATGAATCAGACATAACTTTCCTATGTGCACATATGAATACAGGATCAGTATAACTCCATATCATGTTCAAACACAAGAATGGGAAGTTATACTCCATGTAGGTATAATATATCAAAAGACATTCTATTGTCATGTGTAACTAAAAAGAATAAAAATTTTTTAAAAACCCCACACCATCCATGATCCCAACTCACAAAGGAATACAGTTACACTGTATATTAAAAGGGTGGTATATTAAAAGTTCAAGCATTTTGCTTTATTTTTAAAGGAAAAAATCTCTGTAGTCATGAACCTATGATAGTAAAAAAGATAAAAATTACTAAATTAGAGAGCTCCAAGAGACCTCTGAGGTCATCTACTCCAAATTCCTCAACCAGTGGTTCACGAGGCCCATAAAAGGATTCGGAGGATTCCTTCCACTCCCTCATAAACACTACAAAGGCGGTGTCAAGGGAACAGCCAGCCCGGTTCCTTTCTTTCTGGGCCTAAATCGTGTCATTCCCGATTTTCAAAGAAAACACCAACCACCCTCAGAAACCAACTCCCTTTTTAAACGGGAGTTTCTTTCAACCTGTTACTGGAGAATTTGAGAAGCAAGCCTGCAGAACAAAATGGCCTGCTTCACCAGGCCAGGACGTACTACTGATGGAGACGGACACACACGAAACTGGACACACGAGAGACGGCTGGCTGGATGACCACGCAGATGGCCAGTCGGCAGTCACGTCAACACATGCGCACATCATGGGCTCTCCATCCATGATGCAGCCCCGCAAGTAGCCCCGACCAGCACCAGGCAGAACTGCCCTGCCAGGTCCGGTTGAGCCACAGATCCACAGAGGCGTGGCAAGTAAGGCAGTTTGGTTTTTTTGTTTTTGTTTTTGTTTTTGGGTACTGGGGATTGAACTCAGGGGCACTCGACCACTGAGCTACATCCCCAGCCCTATGTTGTATTTTATTTAGAGACAGGATCTCACCGAGTTGCTTATTAGCACCTTGTTTTTGCCGAGGCTGGCTCTGACCTCACGATCCTCCTGCCTCAGCCTCCCAAGCTGCCAGGATTACCGGCATGCCGTCACCAGGCCCGGCACATAAGGCAGTTAAGTCACCAGTTTCAGGGTAGTTTGTGACACAGCAATAGACAACAAAACAAACCATCGCAAGCCCCTTCTAGACAGGGTGCCCGATGTAAGTCGAGACACAGTGGTCATGCTACAGAGAAGGGGAGAGCATGAGGGGAGGCCACCTGACGAAAGAGGCTGGTTAACCAGGAAAGAAACACCAAGGCCAGCCGGGGATGGAGGGAACAAAGCAGCACACCCAGAGGTCAATTCTTCCCTGGACAGTGTGGAGAATGGGTTTTTATGAGCAGTGCTCAGTCTAATGCCACATGTGAGGTGCACAAAACTAGAAGCGTGGGCGAGGTCTTCAGGTAGCAGAAAGCCACCCCACAGGCGACTCCTCAGGCTGAGGGCCTGCACTGGGGAGCCAGGAGGAGGGAGGAGTGAAACCAAGGGATAAACAGAAAGATGCTGGAGAGAGGATTCTAGTTGATGTGATGCATCGGGAGTGGCAGGAAAAGACAAGGATCAATTAGTGCACCTTGGGCTTTCGATCAGGGGAACGAACAAGTAAAGGTCAGCAACACCTCACTTATACTGAGGCCATGTAGCTCACAAACCAGCTGTCCAGAATAGTCACACCCCTTCACACACTCAAACAGCTTCCGTGGCATACCACGTCACTTGGTAAGAGTCGCACTCCATACCGCGTGGCCCGTGCCACCTCGGGGCTCACGGCTACTGTACTTCACCTTCTCTACCTCACCCTGACCCTGACCCTGACACCTGACCCCTTTCTGATGCTCACGAGGTGAGGTGCACTCCTACCCAAGAAGCCTCGCATGAGAGAAGGGGACAAGGCCAAACTTTAGTGAAAGCCCAGAGATTAAGGGTGTGACAGAGCAAGTGCTTAGATGAGGCCCCAGAAGCAATGAGGGGACAGAGCCAGGGGAGGGGAGCTGCAGATGCAAAAGAGAACAGCATGCCAGGTGCGGTGGTGCCCACCAGTAATACAGTAGCTCAGGAGGCTGAGGCAGGAGGATGGCACATTTGAGGCCAGCCTCAGCAACTTAGTGAGGCCCTGTTTCGAAACTCAAAATAAAGAGTGTTGGGAATGTGGCTCAGTGGTAAAGTGCCCCAGGTTCAAAAAGAAGAAAAAACAAATAATAGCAGTGGACAAACTCCATGCTTCAGGCAGATTAAAGCAAATGGATACAAAGTTCAGGGAAAGGACAAAAAGAAAGGAAGAAGAAATGGAGGCAAACTGTCCACAGGACCTGGGGCAGTGGGGAGTGGGGAGGAAGCTGTAAAAGCAGATTGTCCCCCACCCCCCACCACATGGCATTTCAGCAACACCCAAAGAGAGATGCCACTTTGGGGAAAGAGGCTGGGAGAATCAGGCTGTCTCTGACGAGGAACCCCAAATTAATTCCTCAGCAAACCTTTCCCATTCATTATCGTCATCTTTTCTTCATAAATCAAGTCGGCCAGACTCGAAGGCCGGAGCCTTCGGGAAGTGCTGACTCAAAACACAAACATCAATATGGAGCCTGCAGACCCCAGGACGGTAACAGGGTGAGACGTATTTATATTCCACAGTTGGCAAGGCCTCAGCACGCTGTTCACTTGCTAGAAATTGTCGGCTTAATTTATGTGGCTCATACCTCATTCCCTTTCAGACGGCAGGCTTTTTATCTTTTTCATTTGGAAACTTATCTTTAGGATTTTCCAAATCCTCGCTGTCATGAATTTTTGATGTACTGAATTCTGTCTCGAGTTTCCTCACAGAGAAGCAGGGCTCCTTTCGAGGCTGTCTGCCGACAACCCCAGGACTGTCAAATGCGTCCCCAACCCCGAGATCAGTCATCAGATCCCGATGGCAGCCACACAGTGAGAGGGCCAGGCTGCTCCCTTTGATGGGGTTCTCTCTTCGAGCCACTGAAAGACTTGAAGGCGTTTCTTCCCATCTCCACTGTCTTTCAAGGAGATGCTTCATGTGCATCTCAGCCCAGTGAGCAGGAGGGCAAGGGGAGGGGGAGGCATTTACCAACAACCCAGCATTTCAGTTAAAAATTTTTTTAAAAGATTTCATTCAAGCCAGGCACGGTGGCACACGCCTGTAATTCCAGTGGCTCAGGCAGAGGCTGAGGAAGAGGCTGAGGCAGGAGGATCAAGAGTTCAAAGCCAGCCTCAGCAATTTAGCAAGGCCCTCAGCAACTTAGTGAGACCCTGTCTCTAAAGAAAATATACAAAAGGGTTGGGAATGTGGCTCAGTGGTTAAGCACCTCTGGGTTCAATCCCTGGTATCAAAACAAAAAATAAAATACTCAGAGAAGAGATCAAACTCAAATCAGATCTGAGATGATCAATGGTAAGGAAGTTGTGACTAGCTGAGTCAATTCAAGCTGAGTCAACCATCAACCACCGTAAAAGATGACTTATCTGAGACCCTGCTGCCCCAGGACAATGGGGCAATAAAATCTTTATAATGGAGACAAAAAAAAAATATGCCACATAATTAGACAAAGCCAGAAAAGGGTACGTACGCTTCCCCTTCCTGTGGCTGACCTGAAGGGCACACGTGCAGCCATTTCTATGCTGGCAAAAGGCCGTCTGCTCCCCACTCACTCAGCCTGCCTGAGCCACATCCGGCACCAGGCCACCGAGGTGGAGTTTCCTTTGGCAACAGGTCACTAACAATCCTTGAGTTCCCCGGCCACCTCAGGCCCAGATAAATACCAGAATAAGTGTCCCTACTGCACAGGTACCCAGCTATGTGTGAAACAGACCCCAGCTGTGTAATGAAGCAGCCAAGCACACAGCTTCTAGAGCTGGACACCCTGGTTCGAATCCTAGCTGTGCTCCTCCCCAACGGTTTCCTCATCTGTAAAATGGGTATAATCACAAAACATACTTCATCGAGTGCTACGGAAATTAAATGAGTCGAGATTCGTTTTGAACAATGCCTGGCATATAGGAAGTGCCGCACAAGGTGACTCTTGTTGCCATTATTGTTCTTAGTAAGTACTTTCCAATGGTATCATTGTTATTCAGCACTCCACAAAAGCATGAATTGCCATCCATTGCCAGTAATGAGGAGGAGGAGGAGGAGGAGGAGCAAGAGTCATCACTCCACAACAGGATCTTTACTATTACAAAGCACTCCACAATAACAAGAGTTGCCATCAGCAGCCAGTTGGGAGGCTATCACAGTTAGGACAAATCTGGGGCACTGGCCATAGGAATGAGAAAAAGAGCCACACCAAGAGGTACCATAAAAGCAGGTGTGTTGACTACAACAAAAGCCAGGTGCAAAAGGTATGGGAATGCAGATGTGAAGTGGGACTCCAAGAAGCCACACCAAGAAGAGGAGGAGAATGGGTTCTGCAGAGAAAGGGGGCAGGACAGGAGACCAGGAGCTTGGTGCACATGCCCAGGTCCGAGGCCCCTCAGGGACTCACCCGGAAGATGGCCCCCGAGCTCCACAGATGTTTGCTCACCTTGACATGAAGCTGCTTTTTTTTCCCCTCCTCACACTCAACACTGACTAGACACAGAGCCTGGCCCCCATGGGAAGATGGGGCAAATTATCACAACAAATGCATCCCAGGGACACTTTCTGTTGACAGAGACATCTCCCAAAAGTTCGCTCTGCCCCAGGCACTTTAGGTAAGTTACCTCATTTCACCCTGACAATGACTCTGGGGCTGAAGACTCAGAAAGGTGAGGTATCTTGGTCAAAATGGCAGGGTCAGCCAGGAGAAGTGACGTGTGTTAACCTGGAGATGGCGGACTGTAAGCCTGCCCTCTGAACCCCAAACCACAACCCCACCCTCACCAAAGAGGGGCTCTTCAAGTTCACTGGAATTGGCAAGGAAGGGCTCAGGTATATTCTCAGCAACTGTAAAGTGGAAAGGAAATTTCCCTTGGACAACCACTAAGCAAACTCACACGAGTGCAGAGCAGATAGGCAGCAACAGAGAAAGAGGGTACCAGGCCAGACCAGACACTTGGGTTCTGTCATCACTAACAAGCTCAGAGATGTAACTGCGCGGGACCTTCATTCATGCACCTTGAAAACAGGGATAGTAATATCTGCGCTTCCAGCTCCTCTTCTGCTATGGCTGAGGAAGCTCCTATCAGATCAGCTCTCCTGCAGATCACAATTATAAACTCAGGACGCAAAAACCAAAACAACTTTCTAAGGGCACAAGATAAGCAGACACTGGGGGGAAGTTAAGTACTGAACTGGGACACTTCTTGTTATTGATGGCTGTTAGCCCAAGAGCAGACCCAAGTCTACACCACAGGGGCAAGGCAAAAATTCAGACGGAAACCCACAGTCTTACTGGCTTGAAGAAACAGGACAGAACACAGGGTTATTTCAGTTACTGGAACATGAAGGGGAATTCCCAGAAAGGAGAGATTCAGAGAGGCCTGACATCTATGTATAAACTCTGGCAAATTCTCTGGCAGATCCCTGCACCACACATACACGAAATACTGTCCAAGCAGCTCAGCCAAGGCTAAAAGAACAGTTCTGCTGCCATCCAGGAGACAGAGCCTGCAGCTGGAGTCCAACTGTTTGCCAAAACAAAATCAACACTCATCAGAGGAAAATAACAGAATCCAGAATTTCCATAACATAATAGACATGATGTCCAGGATATAATCCAAAATTATTCCAAATGTCATAAAAAAATGACCCAGTCTTAAGAAAAATGACAACCTACAAGGAGTAATCTCAAGTTACCCTAGATGTTAAAATTCAGACAAGACTTTAAAGCAACTATCCCAACTACTCTCAATATCTGTCCAACCTATGTCACTGATGTGTTTAACACTAAACTATGGTCAGGCAAGCAAAGTGTGCTTTGAGAGGTTTCTTATATATCATGCTTAAAGAACAAAAATATAAGTAATCCCACTTTTCAGACTAACCATTTAACTATGTATCACCTTTCTCCTAAGGACAAGTTATATTCAAGGACTAAATTGGGGCAGGTGGTACCAGGGATTAAACCCAGGGGTGCTTAACCACTGAGCCACATCCCCAGTTTATTTTTAAAATATTTTATTTAGCAACAGTGTCTTGCCAAGTTGCTTAGGTCCTCACTAAGTTGCTGAGGCTGGCTTTGAACTCCTGATTCCCTGCCTTGGCCTCCAGAGTTGCTAGGATTACAGGCATGTATCACTGTGCCCAGCTTCAATGGCTGAAATTTTTTTTTTTTTTTTTTTTTTTTTTAAGTCAAAACCCTGTTTTGGAGCCTGGGGATATAGTTCAGTAGGTAGAGTGCCTACCTTGCATCCCTGGGTTCAATCCCCACCACACACACACAAAACAGGGTTTTTTGTTTTTGTTTTTGTTTTTTTTTTTGTTTTTTTTTTTTAAGTAAATCACAAAGACAACCAATAATGAGTTGTTATAATTCAAAACTTATAATGCCTACATACCACCATAAATCATTTTTAAAAAGCAAAATAAGTCACATAACAGTCTCTCTCACTCAGTGGGAAGGGTCAGTATCATAGTGGTTCTCATCGTGAGCTCTGAGGTCAGACAGCCTGGGCTCAGATCCCAGCTTCTCAGCATAAAGGCTCCCCAGCCTAGGTGAGTTACTTAGCCTCTCTGCACCTCAGCATCCTAATGGAAAAGTTGAAAGCAAAAACACCAGCTTCTCAGGATGGTTGCAACAACTCAGACTCTGCAGCAACTTGGTACACATTCACAGAACAAACGGTGACTGAAAAGAAGGTGAAGAAGAAGTAACCTGCCCAGCATTGGCCAGTCAGCCAGTGACAGAATGGGAGTCCAACCCTGCAGCCATCTTTGCCTTCTAAATCACCTCTTGGATTAAACACTCATCCTTTAAGTGGACCCCAAAGCATTGTAAACCATTTATCCTTAAGTATTATAGAACATGCCAAAGCCAAAAATCACAACTTTGTCATGATACAATCTTATAAAAATCAGAGTATTTTAAACTTCTGTTTATCCCTTTGAATTTGAAAGGTTTTACCATGTGATTTAGAAAGACACCACTCTTTTTAAAAGGTGCTCCTAGGAAATTCACACAAGTCCCTTTTCTAATCAATCACTTTCACCGGCACCTCCATGGGGCCTCAAAATCCACTTGCACCTCATCACCAAAAGCATCCTCGGACAGGAGGGTATCACTGCTGTGTGTGTCAGTGTCCAGTGGGGTCTTGGTCCTGAGAACTTGCAGGTTCTCATTTCTTACCAAATGAGGACTGGGCCAGAGGTTCTCGGCTCCGATCTGTACCTACTTAAGATGATCTCTGTTGCTTCCTTATATTCAGTGCTTAATTAATAGCTATATTTCACTTCTACAGCCCTTTGCTCAGTCCCAGGGAGGAAGAGCTATGTGGCGAAGGACACGTCGCCTCCCTTGTGGCTTCCCGTCACCCCACCTTTTTTTTTTTTTTTTTTTTAAAGTTCCTACTCCTTGGACAGCCCTCTGCCTGGACATCATGATCCAGGGCCAAGCACCTCCTCAACATGGTTCTCAACTTCTCTCTTCCTTCCCATTTCCCTACAGCTGGCACAGCAGTCAAGAAGTTGAAGCTGAAATAAAACTACCTGAGGCGTCTAGGAAGGAGAGTCACGCTGAATACATTTGGGACTTGGCCTCTTAAAAAGCAGGTGTGGCAACGGGAAGCCACCGAGAGAGGCGACGTGTCCTTCCCCACATAGCTCTTCCTCCCCTAGAAGTGAAATATAGCTTATTAAGTAAGTCCTGAATATGAGGAAGTAGCAAGATCATATAAATAAGATGATACAAATCTGAGCCAGGAACCTCTGGCCTAGTCAGAGAAAGAAGAAATGAGAACCTTTAAAAGACCCATTTAAATGACAGGCCCAGAAGAGGACTGAACTGGGAGAAGTCCAAAGGGTTATGGAAACTTCTGGCAGGCATATATGGTGGAGCACTGGACCAGAAGGCACTGATGAGAAAAAGAACATTCTAGAATTACAAGGATGGACTGGTCTGATTGAGGTGTGGCACCTCACAAGGCCAAGACAATTCTTAGTAATGTTTCCAATTTCAGGAGAATGTGATTTCCTGTCTGAAATAGAGGTGGGCTTTGTCCCAACACATGATGATATTCACAGGTCTGGTCTTCTGATTACACCGGAACCATGACTTCTTAACCCAAAGTAGCTAACACAACCTTAAATTGATTAAAAGTCGAGGAAAGAGTGGCCACTGTAGAGCATGGTGAGAGGAGTCACCTAGAGATCTGGATTCTTCCAGTGGCTGGCACTAGGTTGACTGGCCCCCTGCAAGTGCTTTCTCCACCAATGACCTCAGTTTATGCATTTGCACAGGGTCAGACTTGGCTGGGGGCGACCTCAGAGGGTTCCTCTCCCTTCTAAGCATTCCTGGGAAATCACTGTTGTCCATAAATGTCCTCATCAATAACATCCATTTCCCAGATTTTCTGAGGAAGTGACTTTGAACTGTCACACACACATACAAATAATAACCTCAGACTGCAATCGCCCATCTACTCCTTTAGTACAACTCAATTCTGTTGGGTACAGTACACCACCACCATCCCCAAAACTAGGCAAGATGCCATGATATCAGGTCACAGGGAATGTTGTCCACTGCCAGATTTCCAAACCTGATCATCTTATTACACTCGCTGATAAATTCACTAAGACCCAAAGTTTCTTAACTGGATGATCGCACAAGGCCCACAAAAGCGCTCAGTATTCTTGAAAGCACTGTCAATATAAAGCATAACTACTGCACCCCACCCTACTGGCTTCTGTTGCCAAGAGACAGCTTCCCCAATGTCTCCCTTCTCTTCCCTACCCTGCCCTGTATCTCTGGGCCACCCTTGTCCTTTTGAACACCAACTTCTCTGACATGCCTATGGCCCTGGTGATGCCACATTCCACATTCTACCCTGGGGTTGGGAGGCCTCTCTGCCACATCCCGTGTGAATGAGAAAAGGGTTAACTGCCGGAGGAGGATGTTGGCTGTATATCACTCAATTACCCAAAAACTTATCTGCTCAATAAACACACAAGAGCCAATACTCCTTTTAAATGAGAGGGGGCATGATGGATCTGGCCATATCAGCTCTGGCCTCTAACAACAACGACCAGTCGCCCAACTCTCTTATTTATAATATACAGGTAAAGGGGGTCCAAGACCAGGAGGAGCTGTCTGTGACGGACAGGATAGGATGGAGTTAGGGGAGCCATTCTCTTAGAGGGAATATTCCAGAAGGAGACAGGGAACCACTCCCAGGCAGCACCGCATACTTCCCGGCAGTTCCTAGAAGCTGGGCATCTACGTCCCATGGCTCAACCTAGTCCGATTCTGCTAAATAAGGACGGCTTCCCACACTACCCTGCTGACAGTCACCCAATAGGATGTTCAACATGCCCTCTGACAACATCCTAAAGGTAGACAGGACCTTGGAGAGGGGTCCATTAGGACAAGCATCCTTATTTTTCAGATGAGGGGAAAAAGGTCCAAAATAATCAATCATCTCCATCATTCCTTCTTAGGCAAGAAATTCTCCACTTGTATTTAACTCTTCTCTGTATTTGGGAATAGTTACCACTGACCAAGAATTATCTATGGTTCTAACCAATGTCTTTTCTGATAATTTCATTCATTTCTAACACTAAGAATCTTACAGATAAGAAACTGAGACACAGAGGGGCCAAGTTACTCACCCAAGGTCACAGAGCCAATGGGACAGGTCTCCCACCAGGTCTACAGGCCTCAAGCCCAGATCTGTGCCAAACCAAAGTCCACACTTTTAATCGCTCCACCAGCCCTACTCTCCAACGTGCAGGGTGATGGCCTGGTAAACAGCTGATTAATTAGTTAATGCTGCTGCCATTTATCCTTCCCCAACATAAACTCAGGCTTATCCTGGGCCTTGTAAGAAAGATGCCAGCTTGTCCCCAGGAAGCCAGCAAGCCTTCTGGTGATGACTGATGCTGGGAACAAGAAGCTGGACATCTATGGGTGTCTGATGGCCACTTTAAAGCACTCAGAGAGGTAAAGAAAAAAAAATAGGCTCCCATCCAAAGCAATTTTTAAACCACTGATTCACCGCACAGCACAGCACTGAAGTCAAAAGTGCCTTAGCCACCACTGTGTTTGCAAGACTCTGTACATTTACCAAAGCACCATTTATCAGCCCAACAGTCCCTGTGAGGCCAGCTGGGAGACAACACCCTGACAAGGTACAGTGGACTCTGACAGGATGGGAATAGAAGTTGAACCAGTTCCATTTCTTCCAAAGCCAGAATATAAAGGTCTAGCAACTGCAGGGTAGGAGAAGTGGGTCCTCTCTTAAGCCTTCTATACTTAGAATTTTGCTTTCTGGCCCCACAGTTTCTTGATCTGCTGGTTTCAAGGTCTTGGTTCCTGAGAGAAGTGTGCTGTCTCCAGGAGACACAGCTATAGTTTCAGGACATTGAAGCCAAGATGTCTCCTTGGCCATTTTTTGGTTTATAAATGCCTCAGAAGCAAAAAGGCAAGGAGGGTTGATTGTCATGCTTGTCGGGGTGAATGATCCCAATTCCCAAGGGGAAACTGGATCCCTGTCACAAGGTTGAGGGCAGGGAAGGGTATGTGTGGACCCAAGAGTCACTGGAATGTCTTGTCTCTTGTTCCTTCCATGTCCAAGAGGAGACAGCAATGGAGAACTAAAGCAACTGAGACAGGAAGAACCACAGAGGACTTAGCTCCACAGATTGTTCTGGGAGGACCTAGACCCCTACCCCAGGCCACATGCAGAGCCAGCTGATGGTTTCCATATCTGAACAAGGCTAATCCCTCAACTCGTTCCGCCAGTCCCATCTTAATATTCTACATCCTTCAGTCTGAACCAGGAAGATAACTCATGCCATCTAGAGACAGACACCACGCCCACTGGGACTTCACGTCGTTGAGTGGAGGAAGCACGGTTGCATGGAGCCAGGAAGAAACAAAATTGTTTTGTCATGTGAAATTACAAATGAGAGGGGAATGTGTGGAGGCTGTGAATCTGAAGGAGCAGGTTGTGCTGGTCCCTTAGCAGCTTCAGCTCCAAATGTACCCTTCTAGGTTCTGATGTGTGAAGGGCCCACACTGCATTCCTCCCACGCCATCTGAGTGCCTACCAGGTTCCTGCAGTGGGGAGATGAGGTGGCAGAAGCGAAGAAAGGGACCTCCTCCTCCTCCTATTTCCAGCACTTCTAGCTGGTGCCAATCTCCAGTGTCTATTGCTACCCTGGGAACCAGTCTCACCTAATTCCTCCACACATACTGAGGAACAGTAACCAAGATAGAAATGGTCTGTATCCTCCACATACTTAAAATCCAGCAAAAGACACTGCCAGGAAGGGTGTCAGTGGAATGGTGACATTCTGGGACTTCTGACCACTAGCACAAATAGATAAGGACAATGGTAGCAAACCACATTCAGAGGGTCAACTCAGACTGTCGTCTATGGGAAGTCAAGGTACCTTTAAAGAAAGCCAGTGTGCACATGCAAGTTTAAATTATCCTGCAAAAATGGAGTTTTTACGTGAATCATTTCACTAATTAGGCACTCAACAAATGGCTTTGGCCTGGAGGCTCAGCAGTGGACAAGGCCAAGTCACGCCCTTGGGGAGCTTAGTACAGCTGGAGGACACCATAAATAACAATAAATGATAACATAACAAGATTTCAGATGATGACAAGTTCCATGAAGAAGATAAAGCAGGGAGCAGGGGTCAGGAATGAGGAGGGCGAGGGGAGGGAATGTTTGGGACAGGGCGGGAAGAGGAGGGTGCTCCGAGCTAGGAGGAAGCCCTGAAGAGACCTGGGACGAAGCCTTCCCAGCAGAGGGGCTCCAGGACACCACCACAGAGAAGCACCCGGGGTCACATGTCATGGGGTCCTTGGAGCCATGGCACTCCAAAGGAGGCTCTCCAGGGCAGGGATGCCATTAGCTGGCTTCCAGCAATCCCTTAAGTCAGACACAGCTCAGCAGCCGAGTTCACGTGCCCACTCCGGCACGCAGTTATTTTTCTTTACTTTCAATTTGCATCGCAAGCTGGAGAGAAATGAATTACATCCCCCTGGGTTTCTCTGTTCCGTACAATTAAGAAAAGCTATTTCTTAGTCACAGGGCGGATGACGACACCAAGATTTCCCATTTTCTCTCTGCAGGAAGGCTGTCATCACTCAATATTAATTGATCCTACTTTTCATCCATAAAGCAGGGCTGAAACAAATTTTTGGTCCCCAAAATGGCAACTATTACACTATTAAGGTAAATTATTAATGGCGTCTCCATCAAAGCACACTGGCGTTCACAGGGCATCAGCTGCTTCAACTCGTGCCGTGTTTCCTTAATGGGGAAAAATGAGTAAATTATTATATTTCTTCCCCACGCTGGATAAATCACCAGCACCCATTCACTTAAGGTTTGCCAGGGATTTTCCACCATTTCATCAAAACTAGGAACACACAGAAAGGGTGCAATGTGTCTTCAGCTCCCAGCAGGAGAGCATGTCAATCGAATGCAATTTCATTTTCCTGCTAGAGAGTGGATAATGCGAAAACAGCAAGAAGATGCAAGAAGCTCAAAAACTGGGGAGACCTACTGCCGTGTGTGTGTGTGTGTGTGTGTGTGTGTGTGTGTGTGTGTTTTCCCATAGACAAAAAAATTTGATGTTTATTTCTAAAGCAGGAGGACTGAATTAGAGGATCCTAGTTTTAAAAAGAAAGGAAAAAAAAAAAAAAAAACCCCTAGTCGTTCATATCTACAAGTGAACAGCCTACAGTGAACTGAGGGCCTATGGGAAGAGCCAGCCCTTGTTCCTACTGAGGGTGCTCGCCAGACGCGGGCATGTAGGGAAGAACAAGTCTCAAATTCAAGGGAGGGCTCTGTGGCGCAGTTCTTCCAACCCCTGCTCAGTCATTTATTTACCAGGAGTGCTGGGGCCTTGTGGAAGGCGACCCACGGGCCATTTGCATTTTGTCAATACGTTTAAATGTCACAAGGCTTGACTTCCACAGCCGGAAGCCAGGCTTCTCCACTCACAACCAGGCTGCTAAAAAAACTGTGGTCCAAGCAGAAGGCTTTTCTTAAACATATAATTTAGTTTTGAGAAGAGATGAGCTCTATTCAGCAGGGCTGTGGCATGAAATTAGAGATGCTGGGAGGTGTCTCCATGGCGTCAAGGAAATGATAAGGGTGGAAAAGTGAACACAGCCGTCATTTGCTTCCAGACTAGGAGAAAATCACTGAGGAGATCACTCTTGTTAATGGCCTTGAAGGAGCAGTGCACTGCTAAGGGCTCACAGCTGCCCCTTCCTCTGGAAACTGCCCTCCACCAAAGTCAACAAAGCCACCTCCACAGAAGCCACCTGGTGGGTGAGTTTAAGAGAATTAAAACCCATTTATACCCTTTATTCTAGCTATTTTTCCTGGAATAGAGAGGCTGGAAACAGAAGAAAAAAGAAAATCCCAATATTTCCCATTTACAGATGGGGAAATAGTGACTTTCCCAATGTCACACAGCTAATAAATGGCAGAGCAAGAATTTGAAGCCTGTGTTTGACAATTCCACAGGCTACCTGTCATAGGGGGGAAGATATTTGTAACATAAACTGCCTGTGTTAATACATAATGATGTGTAACAAATTAGCACAAAACTTACATTTATTCTCTCACAGTTTTTTGAGTCAGAAATCCAGGTGCAAGCTTAGCTGGGTGCCTCTGGATCAAGATCTCTCAGAAGGCGGCCTCAGGTATCATCCAGGGCTGACGTCACCTCCAGGCTCCCTTGGGGGAGGATCCACTTCCAAACTCCTGCACATGGCTGTTTGCAGGATTCAGTTTCCCTAGGCTACGGGACTGAGGGCCCTATTTCCTCAGTGGCTGTTAGCAAGTCTCTCAGTTCCCTCCCACTTGAGCCTCTCCAGAGTACCATGCAAAACATGGCGGCTGGCTTCCCTCAGAGGGAGTGAGCAAGAGAGCAAAAGTCCAAGACAGATGCTGCAGTTTTTTTGTGACCCAACCTCAGAAGGGGCAACCCATCATTTTTCCTGTATCCTATTCACTAGGAGCAAGTCACTAGGTCCAGCCCACTCAAGGGGAGAGGATTCCACAGGGCTTCCATACCAGGAGGCTGGGATCATCTTAATGGACACCCACCAATGTTACAATAAGCAGAGAAGTGGAATTGAAAGTTGCTTCCCCCACCCCCTCAGTTATCTTGGTTCCCAGCTCCAAGTTCAGTACAGCACTCCAACATTCCTGGGGGAAAAAACCTTGATGGGTTCACCTCGCTGGGACACTGATTTCCAACAACTGCTTTAAAGGTTTCTTTTTGATTTTAATTGTTTCTGTCTAATCCATTTATATGAAGTTCACAGTAAGAAACTACTGAGTAGAAATGGGAAAGGTTTTTGGGTTTTTTTTGTCTTTTTTTGTTTGTTTTAACAGTTTACAGATTGGTAAGAAAAGAGGCAAGAAGAGAAGCAGTTGGGCCACCAGGTTGGGGGATAAAGCGAGGCAGTCCAGAAAAATGTCAATGACTTTCTCTCCATTCCTAGTGCATCTTTGTGGCAGCACCTCAGCCCAGGCTGTTAGGAGAAGCTGCAACTTTTTTTGTTTTGTTTTGTTTGCAGTGCTGGGGATCGAACCCAGGGCCTGTGCATGCGAGGCAAGCATGCTACCAACTGAGCTATATCCCCAGCCTAAAGTTGCAACTTTTAACAGACTTCATCACATTCTGGTCAAAGAGACCATTTCTCACCTAGGAAGCCATATGGACTGCAGGGGGTACATGCCCAGGACACCTTCAAGGCATCTCTGAAGTCCCCAACAGCTCAGCCTGTCAACATCAGCAGCCAACCCAGGAAGCTGGTTTGACAAGACACTAACATAGGAGTATTCAAAATTACAGCTGGGTGAACCCAAAGATTAGACTTGACTTAGGATTTCCAGGGCCTTCTTGGACCATCAAACAACAGACAAATCTACAGGCATGAAGGATCCACCAGGTCAAAGATAAATGACGTGAGTCAAGACAAATGCTTCTCCACTAGGGCTGTGCCTAAACTAGGCTGGTTTCAGAACACATTCATCACTCTAGAATTCAGTGGAACGTTTTAGACTCCTTTTTCTACACTGTAGGTCATCAGTAAATATTCAGTTAATTAATGTTAAATGAATGTCAGACAAGACTGCTTCTTCCATTAAACCAAATCTACCCAACAAGCATACCAGGAATATGTTTCCCATCTGTGTCAAAAGCAACACCGATTCCTCATGACCACACGTGGTGCTCATGCCTACAAACCAAGTTTAAGCCACAATGCCCAATGGAAATAATCCCCTTCTTAACAAGGCTCAAGGAAGCCGTCAAAGAAATGTATACTCCTCCTGATAAAAATCACATATAAGCACCTGAAAAGCACATTCTTACAAGAATGGGAGAAAAAAAAAAAATCAGCAGCCAAGTATAGAAAGTACTCCTTGCCTACATAACCTTTATTTATCACAAGATCTGACCTGTAAACAAAGAACAGCATGTTTGAAATGGAGAACTCAGGAAATGACTTTCTAGACTTAATGACAACGACATGCACCTTGAAGCCAGACTCACCCACCTTTTCACACCAGAATTGCTCTCAAAAATATTCTATAGATAAAATTCAACAGGTCTCCCTTCCTCTGAAATAGCAGTGAAATCTGCTCAAAGTCTAAAATGATTCTGAACCCCACTGAAATGGGATAAAACCTCTCAATACAAATTCTCTGAAGCAATATTGATAATAATCATTAGTAGGGCGCGTAGAACATTAACTTGTTTTCTGTTCCACTTTAACCAAATTAGATTAAGAAATTATTACCATTATCACAGGGCTGCTTTTATGAATCCCTGCAGAAAAAATAATTTGGTTTTGCTTTGACAGATAATAGCCATCACTAGGGAATTTCATTTTACTGAAGACAGCCTTAAGTCACTGAAATTTACTAGTTGGGTTACACACACACACACACACACCCGCCCCGAGTCCATTTTCACACAAGACTGAGTATTATTTCTTGGGTCTGGATTTCAAGTGTCTGGGAAAAGAGCGTGAAGAGTTTTTACATTAAGAAAGGAATGCAAAGAATGTCAGGCTTCTCTTAAATCTAATCTTACTACCCCCATTAGTGTGTATGTAACAATAACATTAGTGCTAACAGCAGACACGGTTGCAACATCAAAAGCGACCATAGAGGAGGTGCATACAGCAGCTCAGAAAGGTCGAAAGCCATGTCACTCATACTATCTCATTCATCTTATAAATCCCTGCGAACTGCACAAGCACATTTATCTGCTGTGAGACAAGTCTAATGGGAACCGATTTCCTTACCACTCTGCATATTCTGTTTAAAAACAGGGTCTGTTTTTAGCACACCTCCCAACAGTGCCTCAACCCATAACTCATGCCACTCACTTCCTTGCATGAGTCTTAAAAACAAAAACCAACCCTGAGCAATTATAGAAACCGGAAACAAAAATGAAACCCAGGTAGAAAACTAAGTTCATGGCACCCAACAATCACTTTTGCCCGAACGAATTAAAGAAATATACACAGGCACACTCTCCATGAAAACACTGCTGCACAGTTTATTAATGAACAGTGAAAGGAAACAGAAGCTGAAAGTGGGTCAGAAGAAACTGTTTAATCTAATAGTCTGGAAATTATACTGGAGGGAACAGATGGTTTCACAGAAGTCGATGCTACCTAGAGGACCAAAGAGCAATTTTCTAGGAAAGAAAAATGCTTCCCTACCCTATTGCACATACTGTTTTTAGCAAAGGAGTCTATATTCAACACAGGACAAACTGAGCTTGGCATGTTTACAAAACTAAGTGGCAGCCATCCACACATCCAAGTTCACACTAGGCCTTCTCGATCTGAGTTAGAGGTCAAACTTAGCCCTATTAGCAAAGAGTAACACGATATTCCAGCGGGTGATTAACCAACATTCACAAGCTTGGTAGTAAGAAAAAGTGACCTTCAATGTAGCTCGTAATGCCCAGACACCCTGGGCAACAGTGAGATGCACGTGCCATACAGAGATGGAAGGCCTCAGTGCAAGATGTGTCTGCACCAGGCAAAACCACCCTGCCGCTGTGCCTCCCTGTCTGTCGAGCAGAGCTAAACAAAGCAAGCACCTCCAGAGCTGTAAGAACCAAATGAAGTATATGAAACTGTGCTGCAAACCACACAGTCCGGTACAACACTGAGGTGCTAGTCACATCCCACCACCTTTGATTCACAAAACATACAGGTAAGTTCTCCCTCCAGGAGCACAATCCAGAGGAGACCAGTCTCTGACAGGGGCTTCAAATGACACGTCGGAGCCTCCTCAATCTCAAAGTCATAAACTGCAAGACCTTTGATATGGTCCACATTGCTTAAGAGCAAAGGATTTAAAGACAGCAAGTCTGACTCTAGCCTACTACATATTTGAGGCAAGACCGTGGGCATGCTGGGAAACCGCATTGAGCCTTGTTTCCTCATTTATAAAATCTCGATCCTTCTGAGGATTGATTTACACCAAGCACAGGGTGTGGAGCCTCTGCTCTCATGACTGTTAACACCAATAACATCACCAAGCCTGTGGCTCTCCTCACAGTGGGTCATCTGCAGGGGTGCCCTGCAAGGCCAGGGGCACAGTGGCAGAATAGCCTTTGTGCCATTAAGATTATGTGCTGTAACATGAGGACCCTCCCTCCAGAATGAGCTTAAGATTTGGGGGAGGTAGTAGGGCATAGTGGTGCATGCCTATAATCCCTGAGGCTCCTGAGGCTGAGGCAGGAGGATCATGAGTTCAAAGCCAGCCTCGGCAACTTAGTGAAACCCTGTCTCTAAATAAAATATAATAAGGGCTGGGGATGTGGTTCAGTGGTTAAATGCCCTGGAGTTCAACACCCTTATACCAAAAAAAGTGGGGGGATATAAAGAGTCAACACCCCAACTCAGATTGTAGGGCCTCCTACTTTCTGCCATAATATCAAGGGAAACTTGGGGTCTCCCTCCTATCCTTCCACTTTCCCTCCTCCCTGGCTTCTAATATTTTGCCTCAAGGTTTTTGTTTGTTTTTACCTACCAAAATATGCCATCAACGTCAGGGACTTCCTCCATCCTGAGGAGTTGCAAATGTTATAGATGAATTTGTTATGTTCTAAAGCGGCAGGTATCGTATTTAGAGAGAGATAATAAATACCTCATTAAGGGATTGCAAAACAAACACTTCAGGGTCCTTGAAGCGCTATCTAAAGGAACCCCATGGTGAAACCCACTTTAAACCAAGAATCCTCTTGTGATGCAAAGAGCTACCCAGTTCCCCCGATTTTTCCCTCCTCCCTTTCCATAGTTTCCTAGGTGGGGCTTCCTTCCCAGTGAGGGGGGCTACACCTGCAGCCAGCCGTCAGTGCTAGCAATGCCCTGATACATCACTTAAAACCTTAAATGGTCGTCCACCAGGAAAAGTCAGCATCTTCTAACTGGTTCACTTCTATCCATCTTATTTCCCCCTTTTATTTATTTTTGTGGTGCTGGGGATTAAACCAGGGCTTCATGCATGCAAGGTAAGCACTCTACCTCTGAGCCACATCCACTCCTATCCATTTTACCTTCCTTTCTCACCCAGGAACCAATCCTGTCCCTCTGCCTTGCTGTACATTTCCTCCACCATGTGCCCCCCATGTGAATCCTGGTCCTCCTTCTCCTTCAAGGTCCAGGGCTAAAAGTCCTATAGGGGACCTTCCCTAAGATTCCAGCCTTTGGAGCAGTTCATCTGCATGAACAGCTCATTTTTACACCACTGACTGTACCAGGATTTCCCACTTTATGCCATATCACATACTCACACAACGCAGTAGGAGAGACCAGGTTCTCAGTACTGGAGGAACTGCAGGAGGTTCAAGCAGACCTGAAGGGAAACACAATCTCCATCCACTGCAACCCTCCTGAAGGTCATTTATTGGGATGGCCCATGTTCATATCAACCACTGGGCCCTAACACATGCCTGCTCACTCATTAGCAACTTCAGTTGCATATTGGCATCACCTGTAGTTTCAAAAAGTACTGACATCTGGGTCCCTTCCTCCAGACTGACTTAATTGGCCCGGCAGGCAGTCTGGGCATGGGAATTTCTTAAGCAAAGTTGTGTCAATTCGTGATTTTTTTAGGACCATGGTCTGTCTTCCCAAATACAGTACAAAGTCACTTTAAGGAAACACTTAGAAGTTGGTCATAATATAGAAGTAGATAACTATTTACTGAATTTATTTTATGCTAAAAAAAATCATGCCAGCATCTTCATTTGTACCATCTCTACTCAAGTAAAAGGTATCTGTACTCTATGTGGTAAAGGTTCTCAAAGTGTGGTGCCCACAGAGTATCTATAGGTACCACCTGGGAATATGTTACAAAGGCAGATTCTCAGGCCTTACCCAGAGTTACCAAGTCAAGAGACTCTGAGCTGGGGCCTGTTTTAACAGGCCCCGGGGTGATTCTCCAGGTGATAACGCTCAAGCTTCAGGGTAATGATCAGTTCCAAAGGCTTGCAGTCTTGTCTGGAGGTTCACATTATTTGAGGCAACTCCTTGGAACTTGCCTATCATCTCTGACTTCAGGAGCCCTGAAATCAGAAGGGTGAACAGTGCCAGGATTTATGACTAACTATTAAGTACTCAAGCTCTTAGCCAAAAAGAAAGAAAGAAACCCTTTAATTTCTTAATTTTTAGAACATGTGACCCATCTTTTCAGATTAGTGTTTCTCCCAGCTGAGAAATGAGCACAAAAGGACAGTTATGTGGACAACCATCAGCAGCTGCTTCTGTCGCTGTTTAGGGTTAATGTTACCCAGACTGGGAAGTTAAATCTGGACCAAACATTAAGTGATTCATTGCACAATATACATGTTTTGAATAGTGACTATCACCCTGTGTTCTTATCATGACCACCCAAAATTTATATACAGTTTAAGGCTCAAATGCTGGCAGCCCAAATCCAAGTATGAGCCTGGTCAGCACAATGTGGAAGAAAACATCCCCAAGGTCAGCTCTTAAAGACCCCTCAGACAGGAAAACCACAAAGATGGGAATTTTAAAAATGTGGCCATGCGGCCCAATCCTCAAAATTGTAACATGTGTCGTGGGAATGTTTTATAAGCAAGAATTTAAGAGGGGAAAAAGAAGGCAAGCTAGAAAGGACAGATAATGGGGCATAAAGACAAAACCTTGAGCGTTTTCAGGTTGACACCCTTTGATTTAAACTCACCAGTGTGCAGGAGACTCAGAAACCAAGGAAGCCCAGAGAGAAGACTCGACCATCACAGAGGCAAGGAGTTGGTCTACAAACTTCCAATAGTGTAGGGGCCTACAGCAAGTGACATTTTTTTCTGGGGATTGAACCTGGAGGTGAGCTACATACCCAGTCCTTGTAACTTTTTATTTTGAGACAGGATCTCACTAAGTTGCTGAGGCTGGCCTTGAACGTGGAATCCTCCTGCCTCAGCCTCCCAAGTTGCTGGGATTACAAGTGTGTTCCACCACACCCAGCAGCAAGTTATTTTTATAACCTCTCCAAACATAGTTTTTTGGTGGTGTTGGGGATTGAACCTTGGGCCTCAGCACGTTAGGCAAGCACTCTACCACAGCCCTTATAACCTCTCCAAACTCTCACTAGGTTTTGCTATACTATAGAGGTGACTCCACCCACCTCATATTACTGTTGTTAGCTGGTTTAAAAGAGATGAATATCCTGCTGAATAAATAGTAGCTCTAATTATTACATGTAAAAATTTAAGCTACTAACCCACATGCCTTCTTATTGGACACATAAAACTTACAACCCCTCTGGAAAACAGGCTGTGTCTTATAAAGGTAAATATACATTTGCCAAACAACCCAAAAATTCTACTTCTGACATATTTATTCAATAAAAATGAACATATGTCCACACAAGACTTGTTCACAAATGTTCACGGCAATTTTTTTCATAATAGCCCCAAACTGGAAATAGCCCAAATGTTCAATGGGAGAGAGATTAAACAAATTGTAGTGCATCTAAACAATGGAATATCACTCAAAAACAAAAGGCAATGGGTTCTGGATTCATACAACAGCGCGGATGCATCACCAAAACATTACGCTGAGTGAAAGAAGCCAGACGCTAAGGAGCACATCCTGTGTGATTCCATCTACTACGTTATTTGCAGAGAGGCAAAATGAATCTGCAGTGGTGGGAAGAAGGTCCGTTGTCTGGACTGGGGCCCCCTGAGGAAGCGCTCCTGGGTGAAGGGAAAGTTCTGCATCTTGAACATGGAGGTGGTTCTCCAGGGGTTTATAATATTGAAGCTCATCACTTAATACAGGTGTATTTCATTGTGTAGAAATTCGACCCCAGGACATCTGTTCACACAAGCAGCACTGAGAGAGCACGCAGCAGCACTCACAGGTTGGCCCTGAGCTCTCTCCTTCATGGACATCAGACAAAGCCTGGCGAAAGAAACATGGGCTTCCGGTCTGTGACTTACTACCTATGGAAGCAACTCCCTCATCTGAAAATAAATAAGAGAAATAATGCCTTGCCTCCAGCTCTCAGGGCTCCTTGGATGATTGAGCAAGCGCATTATTGGAAAATGCTTCAAGAAGAATCAAGAGCACCTGGTGTGTGACCTCATGCCATCCATCCAGGGGCGCCATTAAGTCCACCTTCTCTACATCCAGCTCTCCCTCAGCCTCCAAGCAGGTCCTGGGACCTACCTCCTGATCGCTCTTGACCCACCCACTTCCTCTTGTCCCCATTGCCACCATCTTGGCTGAAGCCATCTGAGCTTTGCTGATGACTACAATGACTTCCAAATGGTTTTCCCTCCCTGGCTCTTGCCCTTTCTATTCTCCTTCATTCTAAACTCAGAGAGATCTTTCTAGAATTTGAATCTGATCATGACATACTCTCTTCTGACCTGAAAACCTTGAGTCCTCCTGAAAAAGCCATGACTCTTTAACCCAGCACTGAAGATCTTTTGTCCTCTGCAACCCCCCCTTTCTTCTCCCAAAAGTCACACTCCAACTAAACTGTGGCTTCCCATAAATGGAATATTGCCTCTAAGTTTTGGTCCTTCCCGTGGGTTATCCCCTCTGCCTGGAAAGTTTCTCTCCTTCCCCCCTTTCTCTTCCATCCATCTTTTGCCTGACTAATGCTAAATATACCTATACATCTTAAGCCTTTCGCCCCTCCATCAATATCTGGGGTTACCACCATCCCCATTGTCACCATCAATCTTGTTCTTCCTCTGAAAGACATTTTGAACCAATCTAGAGTAGTGGACAAGACTGGTGCTATAAACTGAACCATATCCCCCAAATTCCTATGAAGTCTTATTTGCAGCTGACTATATCTGGGGTAAGCAATTAAAGTCAAATGAGGTCATCAAGGTGGGATCCTAACCCAGCAGGATTAGTGTCCTTAAAAGATAAGCACCCACATGCTCTCTTTTTTTCTCCTTCCCTCCCTCCACCTCCTCTCAAACTCCCTCTCTGCTATGAGAGAACACAGTGAGGACATAGTCAATTCTCACAGGTTACTATCTGAGAGCCAGGAAGGGAGTCCTCACCAAGACCCAACTAAGCAGTATCCTCTCCAGTACACAGACTTTCAGTTTCCAGAACTGAAGAAAATAAATGTCTATTGTTTAAGCCACCAGCATGTGCTATTTTGTTACAGCAGCCCAAGCGGACTAAGGCCATTGGGAACATCTCCTGTCTGGTTCACCCATAAATTCCCAGAACACAACATCTGGCCCCAAGCCAACATTTAGTCAGTATGTGTAGAATCAATAAAATGCCATCCTATGGTCACTATGAACCCAAGGACAAACACACATGATAAATTTGTACATTATTCTGAATGAGAAATGCAGATTCTGACCTAAAACCCAAGTCTTTCTCCCTTAAAAACAGAATAGTGCTGTCTCACATAATTTTCTGAGATGGTGGAAATGTTTTCTATCTGTACTGTCCAATATGGCAGCCACCAGACATGCATGGCTACTGAGCACTTGAAATGCAGCTAGTGTGAAGGAGGAAATGAATTTTTAATTTTATTTAATTTTAATGATTACATTTAAAAAGCCATGTGGCTGGGGGATCCTGTACTGAACAGCACAGGGCCAGAGAGTTCAAGCAAGGCCCAAGTCCCGTGCACTCATCTCATTATATTTATCACTCTCTGTGCCAACTGTCCCTAGAACCAAAGGAATAAAACACAGTTGATTCTCACAGAGTCGACACAGGTAGCTTTCAAGTGGTATTAGAGTGGCCTGGCACAGAGAAGCTGGCAAAACACACATATCAAAGGGATAATGAGGCACCATTTTGCAGAGACTGTGATGCTTTAGGGGCCTCCGTCTGCGATGAAACTCAGCAAAGGGCAGGTTCATCCCTCGGTGACCAGACTTAATTGAAAATTTAAGACCCAATCAAATCACCCAGAATTGAGATTTTTGGCAGCTTATGTGCGTTGCTGTGAGGTTCCTGCTGCTTTTCGCCTCTGCCAACCTTACAAGTGAGGCTGCATGTTCTAATATCATCCACAATGGCACCAAGCTTCAAGCAAGGGACAAATCCACGTTAACTCTAATCCTGATTTTTTCAAAAGTGCACATAATCCCTGTCCTTCCTAAGCCATGAGATGAACACTGGCCAATACTCTTCCCCTAACTTGTATTTGCTTAAAAGTCAGAGGAGCATCTTCTCTGTGAAAAATAAGGGTATTAAGTGCACTTTTAAAAAATCTCCTGTGGAAAATTATGTCAAAATCTTATGGAAGGGCTGGGGATGTAACTCAAGGGTAGAATTTGCCTAGCATAAGCAAGGCACTGGGTTTGATCCTCAGCATCACATAAAAAAATAAATAAATAAAATGAAGGTGCTGTGTCCATCTACAACTAAAAACAATTTTTTAAAAACCTATGGAAGAGGAATATTCATATGCCTTTCCACATAATGCAAGTTTCTCACGAGAGTGTTCTAACTGGTATTAATGCCTTATTCACCTAGAATCTTGTAATTTACATGAGTTCTGATGCCCAAAAGATCGAGGTCACTTCCTAGATCTAGGTCACTTCTCCTGTAACTTCCCGATACAGCATCTTTGGGCAGGTTACTTAACCTCTCTGAGCATCTGTCTCCCCATCTGCAAGAAGGGCTGAGTGTACCCATATAATTTGCTGGGTTACTGCAATGATAAAAATGACAGAAGCCACACAAGATGAATATTCATAGCAACTTAATTTAGAATGGTCCCAAACTGGAAACAACCCAAATGTCCGTCAACAGGTGAATGGAGAAACAAATCGGCACATCCATACCATGGAATAGTACTTAGTAACACAGCAGGGATGAACATATGCAACGTGGATGAAGCTCCAAATGGGCAAGCTGAGGGAGTGACAGAGACTGCATACGACATGACCAAAAAGAACACACACTACCCGACTCCACTTATAAAAAAGTTCTAGAAAATAAAATCAGTAACTGAAAAAGTAAAAGAAAGCAAATCAGTTGGGAAGGGGGAGGGATGATAAAGGGGCAAGAGGAAACTCTGGGGCAAAGGAAATGTTCTGCATCTTGATGTGGTGATGGTTTCACAGGTTTGAACACTTTAAATACATGCAGGGTAGTGCACTGCATTACCATTTAATAAAGTTGAAAAATCAGCTAGGACAAAGCGAGATCAGGAATATAATGGCACATAGTAGGCACTTAACAAGTGCTAGCTCCATTCTGGACAAGGGTGAATAAGCTCATTAGAAAAGTTGGGGAGGGCCAGGGATACGGCCCAGTAGTAGAGCGCTTGCCTCACATATGAAAGGCCCAGAGTTCAATCCACAGCACCTCCCAACAAGGAAAGAAATAAAAAAAGAAGAAGAAAGAAAGAAAAAAAGAAAAGAAAAGCTGAGGACGCTGCCAGGGAAATGGATTAACACAGAGAACACACACCTCTGGGTTTACCAGGACCCAAACATTTAGGACAGGCTCTCCTCAGCTAGAAAATGGGAACAAGGAAGAGGAACAGAAAGATGAACAGGCTTCGTCTTTGCCCTGAAGGAAATACAAATAGGTTTAATGCATGATGTAATAAAAGTGTCATAGGACGATGCTGACAAACTGCAGGCGTGCAGGTGAGTAATGCTGGTGGGATGGATGTCAAGAAGGAAGATGCCAGGTGGGTGGGGTCCTGACAAGCAGTAAGGGGCGGGGCCTGGCCGAAGCAGAGAAGCTGGGAAAGGAGGGTCCTGGGGGCGCAGGCCGAGCTACAGCCACAGCACATGCTGTCCTCCAGGGCATGCGTGGGAGACAGTCCCAGGGCCAAGCTACAGAAAGCCCCGAGCATCAGCCTGAGCCTCAACTTCATCTGCCCAGGGGAACCTGCCAAAGAGTTGAGCACGATCAGATGTGTGTTTTACACAAACAGGTCCTATCTAGAGGGCAATTTGGCGATTTATCAAAAGTCCTGACGTTCGCATCCTTCAACTTGGCAATTCCTGAGGAAATAATCAGAAATGTACACAAAGATTTATGTACAACATTGCTTATCACAATATTATTTATAATAGCCCAAAGCCCAAAATAACTTAAGTGTCCAATAAAAGGGGACTGCTAAATAAATTATAGCACACTGAGTGATTAAATCATATATAGTCGTTAAATCATACTTGCAGAGCATGTGGATGACACAGCACATACCTCACCATACAATGTGAAATTGTAAAAAAAAGCAAGAGGCAAAAACACATGTTGAGCGTCCATTTGACAAATATTTATTGATTAGGCACAATCCTGAGCACCCAGGATGCAGTAGATAATAAAACAGACACCATTCCTACACTAAGGGAAGGAGATTCTGCTTTTCCAAGAAGGAAGGCAAACAGAAAACAAGAAAACAGCCATAAGCAAAATCCTTTGATGATATGAAGGAACTCAAGAGGGGAAAGAGATGGGGGAGTTGCAGGGGAGGTAGAAATTTCAAACAGATGTCAGGAATATCTTCAGAGAGGAGGGGTTTAAGAAGATGAGGCAAGAGGATCTCTGGGGAAGACTTGCAGGCAAAGATGGGCAGCAGGAAAGCCCTGGGAAG
The DNA here is from genome assembly GCF_902686445.1 of Sciurus carolinensis. Classification (NCBI taxonomy): domain Eukaryota; kingdom Metazoa; phylum Chordata; class Mammalia; order Rodentia; family Sciuridae; genus Sciurus; species Sciurus carolinensis. The sequence goes on along the minus strand of NC_062229.1, from coordinate 50,318,150 downwards.
ACCTGGGGGATCTAGAAAGAGGTAGGCAGAAGCAGCAGAACACAAAAGACAAGCTGCAGGAGAATGAGATCCCAGGGAAGCAGTGACACCAGCGGGGGAGGCGAGAGGCCCCGGAGGGCTCTGAGCAGAGGAGCAAAGTCATCTGTAAGACAGGGGTAGAAGCAGGGAGGACAGGCAGGACTTTTCCCAGTTGTGGTCCAAGCTCGTTATAATGGGCTTACATTCATTTTATAATCAAAAAACAAAAGATAATGCAATCAAAAAACTCAGAGCAGCAATGCAGATGCAGCACTCAAGCACAGGGAAACTAGCAAGGAGGTCAGGGAAACTGACAGACACCATGGTGGAGCAGCAGGAGGCAAAGAAGAGCACATATAGCTCATGTTCCTGGAGCTTTCGTATGAGCAAAATTATAAAAAATTACTGAACAACCCAGGGGCGCCTCACCACTGACCTACATCCCCAGCCCTTTTTATTTTTTATTTTGAGACAGGGTCTCGCTAAGTCACTGAGGCTGGCCTGGAACTTGCAGTACCCCTGCCTCAGCCTCCTGAGTCTGGGATTATAGGCATGAGTCACTGTGCCTGGCTTAAAATGACTCTTCTTAATAATAAATATAACCAAGATGCAAAAGTCATAAAAGAGAGAAGAATTCCCCCGTAATCTCAGCACCCTAACAATGGCATTTACTAGCTTGGATACTTCCCTCTTGCTTTTTCATATAAACATCTGGATTCCTGTAAACTGTCCCCTTCAGGCAGGCCTGCCCTGGTTCCTCACAGTCCCTCTCCTGCCCACTCTTCCTCTTAGGCTCCAGCCAGAGACCCTGTGAGGGGCAGGGCTACATAGCCAGGCAGGCCCAAGCCCTCGGGTAGGTCACCAGGAAAGCCAGGCTGGGGGTGTACTCACCAGCACTCAGAGTGGTGAACTCCAGGAAGCGGTACTCATAGGCCACATCCACCTTGGTTTCCACCTGAGGCCTCTTCAAAGTCGAATAAATATTCCCAGGTCGTTTCTCATCGCGCTTCTCGAACTTGTTCAATCCGCAACCCATTTCAGCAGCTGCAAGGCAGAAGGAAAACAAAGAGGGGGACAGGACTGATCATTTTCCCAGATATTTTGTTTATAAACACCAAAATATCTCTAAAAGACAACAACAAATTTTCCTGAGGAATGTGTAAAGGAACTCAGCCTGTAAGAAATCGTGGATATAAATTTCATACAGGTCCAGAAGAGAGGACTCCGCTCCATGTCCAGGTGCTGTGTCCTTCTTTAGGATGCCATTACTAGCCATCTTGTGATTTTTAAATGACACCAAAAGTACACCTGTTTATATCCTTTTTTTCCCTATCCGAGGAAAATAATACCTCAGAGTGCTTCAGTTCCATGGCAGTCAGTATACATGATTAAAAAATGGGATCTAAAAAGCAATACAGTGCATTATGGTGTCATCCCGTCTGTAGAAAAACAAGAGATGTGTCACCTTCCCTGTGGTTGCTAAGAGAGAATAATAAGTTGTTGTTACAGTTTCTAAACTCTGGAGTCCTTTCTACCCTCAACAGTAATTATTTAGACAGGATATTCATAAAACATCTCTCAGAGTAGAGGGCCATAGTTTTATGGGCTTGTCTAAAAGTCCGCCTTTTCTTTTTTAGCCCAAACCACAGGAAATAATAGCAGCCATCCACACTCCGAGAGTCATTTCAGACCAAAATGAAAACTGACTGAACACTGATAGCAGAGCCAGGGAGATTGGAAGCAGAAATCCATGCGTACTAGAGTGAAGATCTATAGCTTCTGTTTGAAAAGAAAATGGAGAAATGTTAAAATAATGTGCACACTCGGGTGGGCTGAGCTTCTACCCTTTCAAGGGATTAAAAACAGTGAAGCTGCTCTGTTTATTTAGGCAGAATGACATTCACAAAATGACTCCGTCCACTCCCCAGACTTCAGGGAAAGATATTTCCTTTTGTGCCCTGAGCATGAGCCATATACTTCCCTCCTGTCTGGGGTACCGGGGCTGCCACCAAAACATACTTCACAAAAATATTAACTGGCCAAGAATATCACCCACAGAAACACGGTGACTGTTTCCTCTTGCAGATAAGAATTTCCTTTCGCTCAATCCATTCACTAGGTACCCAGCTTCCTAAGGCAATTTAGCAAGTTCCAGAAAAACGAATGGAACCTCAAAAAAGTCATGAGGGTGGGGAGAGTGGAAGGAGACGGGTGGTGTAACCACCACCAGGCTATACTTTTCAGTAATTAAAAAAAAATGTCTGAAAGAATGGATGAGAACAGGAAGCCTTACTTATGCCTTAATAAGGGAACATTAGTGTCCAAAGGGCCAAAGTAGACATGATTTATGTGCAGTCTGCATGAACTGATTACTTGTAAAATACTCTGTAGTTCTGCAGATATAATAGCTGATGTGTACAGAGGCCGCATATTTAACTGCCAAAAAGCAAGCCGATTGGCATCCACTGCAGCAAAGCAAAGAGGAAATGAATGGAGAGGTTCCTAAGTGATGGGCACAGAGAACACTGGTGAGATGGGCAAGATGGGCACCATCACCACAAGAACAAGAATGCAAATAGCCCAAAGGCTATTGCTCACTGGGTGCATTTCCTGCATGCATACTATGGGCAAAAGCACCATCAGGAATCCAGACAGCGTGGTCTTTGCCCTCAGGAGGTTAGCCTGGTGAGGGAGATAGGACCCTCGAATTATAACACAAGACCAGAAGTGGAGAGGGTACTGCAGACAGCCTTCGTCGCACAGATTTGGAACAGGACTAGGTAGCAATGGAGCAAGAGCTGGGCAAGGGTTTAGCCACGGAAGCAGGAAGCTGTGAGGTGTGGAGGGGAAGGGCAGGCTGGAAAGGTAGCCTGAGGTTAGAGTGTCAGAGAACCGGGGCCACACGCTCACACACTTGGTGTCTTTGTGAAAATCAGAAAAGGTGTCCCCTTCTCTGAGGAATGCAGTCCTGCCCCAGCTGTGGCTTACTGAGTGGATCAAGAGGTGCATTTAAAATAAGCTCCTACTTATCCCCTTTACAACCACACACGGCCAGGCTGCCTCTGTAGGGGGAAAGTTAAATAGAATATTTCAGGATTGAGCTAGTCGTAGACAAAAGCATGGAGGTGGAGGTAAAGACTTCTTAAATAGGGCACAAAAGTTTTCTAACTACAAACAGTAAATCTTTATAGAGTGGCATAGATGAAGACTAAATTTTTCTGTTCCTCAAAACACATCTTGAAGAGAGAAAAGGCGATCCAGAGCATGGAAGATGCTGCAGCACATTTATCTAATGACCTGCTGGTCAGCCAGCTCTCTAAGAAGGGGAAGAAGCCCTAACTTGCAGTGTTTGTCCATTTCTGCAGTGTAAACGCTCCCACTGTGCAGATTTCAGGTGACCAAGGTGATATCACTGAAACTCTCATGAACCAGTGTGAACTGGCTCTGCACACACCGCCTTCACTTAACAGAGTGATTTTATCCACAATCAGAGGACTCCTACGAAGCAGCAAGGAATAGACCCACTACCCACAGCAAACTGGTGAGATGCCTGAACAAGCTAGTCACAGTGAGGATGTATAGTGCCCACCATGGAAGGTCAGAGGAAAAGTAGCTCAGCCTCACTGCTCATCAGGGAAATCAAAGGAGCATTATTATGAGCCACAACACACTCCCTATCAGAACAGCTAGTAAGGTTTTAAAGTTGATACTACAACTTGGGCATCCTTAATCCCAAAGTCCAAAATCTGAAATGTTCCAGAATTCAAAACTTTTTCAGAGATGATGCTCAAAAAAGTTTGGATTTTAGAGCATTTTGGAAATCAGATTTTAAGAGGAGGTAGGGGAGAGGTGCTCCACTGATAAAGTCTCAGCAAATATTCCAAAATCTGAAACACTCCAAAATCTGAGACTCCTCTGGTCCAGAGCATAATGAATACACCTGTACTAAGTGTTGGTAAGGACATGAGGCAAATAGAATTCCCCTAAACTGATAGCAGGAATGTACATTTGTACATTCTGGCAATGTAAGGAAGCTGAATATAAGCCTCTTCTGTGACCCGGCAATTCCTCTCCTAGGTACACACAAACCACCATGTTTACATGAGGGCATCAAAGGACACATACAAGGCTCACACTATCACCCCTCCTAATGGCCCTGCATTGGGAACCACCCAAATGCCTCTCAGGAAAAGACATGAACAAATCGTGGTATATTCATACAGCAAAATATTATAAAGCAAAGAAACACAGAAGCTAAGAGTACACTTAGCAACATGGTCCAATGTAAAAATAAAAAAGGAGAGGGGGAAACCAGACACGAAAGAGTACGTCCTTCCTCTTCTCTCTACGCAGAGCTCCAAAACAGGTAAAACTACAGCACAGGGTTAGAAGCTGGGGTCCTGACCATCCTGGGAACCGTGACTACCTGAGACCACCAGGGCACTTCTGAGGAACTAGTCATGCTCTTTCTCGATCTGGGTGCAGGATACTCAGGTGCTCAGTCTGTGACAATTCACTGAGCCTCTCAGTACTTGTGTACTTTACCACTCTCAAATTTCACCAAGGTAGGCTGGGGATGGAGCTCAGCAGTAGAGAGCTTGCCTAGCATGTGTGAGGTTCTGGGTTCAATTTCTAGCACCATAACAAAATAATCAATTTTCCCTGGGTTCGATCCCCAGTATTACAAAAAACTTTTTTTCTTTCCACTGAAAAGTTCAAAAACTAACGAACATGTGGTCCTGCAGGTGTACAGAAACATCTCCAAACAATAAAAGTAGGTTGAAGTTGCAAAACAGAACTGTCCACACACTGGGAGTGGAGCCCTCTGAATTAGAAGGGAAGGCAATGGTTATAGTGGGCATGTCATCTGAGGTCAGCTGCTCTGATGAAGTTACGGTGCGTACACCACAGAGCTCTGAGGACAGAGGACTGTTTCCTATATCAGGTTGGAGGCATGTTTTCTATCCCGGGCCCGACTTGGGACTTACGGGACACAAGGCTGAGGAGTGCACAGGTTGTCAAGCAAGGGAAAGAGTCGGCCTTGACCTGCCACATACTCCTGCAGACCGCCTAGCTCTGGAAGTCTAAGCGACTGGGGACCCCCAAGAAGAAACCTCTTCTTCAAACTTCCTCCCATTTTTATTACCCTATGTTAAGGTTTGGATGTGAGGTGTCCCCCAAAAGCTCATGTGTGAGACAATGCAAGAAGGTTCAGAGGAGAAATGATTGGGTTGTGAGTCTTAACCCAATCAGTGAACTAATTCCCTGATTGGGATTAACTGGGTGGTAACTGAAGTGTAGGGTATGGCTGGAGGAGGCAGGAATTGGGGGCATGGCTTTAGGTATATTTTTGTATCTGGTGAGTGGAGTATCTTTCCATGCTTCCTGATCACCATGTGAGCTACTTCCCTCTGCTACTCTCTTCCGCCATAATGTCCTGCCTCAACTCAAGCCCCCAAGAATGGAGCCTGCTATCTATGGATTGAGACCTCTAGAACCATGAGCCCTAAAATAAACTTTTCCTCCTCTACAATTGTGCTGGTTGGGTTCTTTTGTCACAGCAGTGAAAAAGCTGACTAAAACATCCATTATGTAAATCCTAGCATTAAAGGTTCCTTCTTTTGAAATCATAATTGCCCTTCAACACCACAAATATCTCCAGAGAAAAGGCAACAAACTAGGTTCCTGGCAGCCACGAACACTATAGTATGATTTAATCTTGTCTATAGTTTTCTATTTAATTTTTAAATTTTAATCTAACTTCTTCTACAAAGAACAGACTCCCTGACATCGGAATGGAAGGTGTTATTAGGATATATAAGAGAGACTCAGAAACTGTAGAAAATGGCAGAAGGCCAGCAGGTACCAAGCAGCATTAGAAAAACTTCCAATATATAACTTTGAATTTAAAGTTTCAATCAGACTGTTTCAAACTTGAAGTCTCTGTCCAAGTTCACCCCAAAAGTTCATGCACTTGATATCAGAAGACATAAAAGAGTTCTGGGCAAATCACCCATGTGATCAGACACAGAAAAGATAAAATAACACCAGCCAGACCTGAATCCTTGGGGTCTCAAACTTAGAGATCTACAACCCTGGTTAAGCAATCACTTTTAAAGCATGGCTCTCTTTGAGAAGGGAGACACACAGAAGAGTTGTTGGCCATCCGAACTTTGGTATGAATTTGTTTCCCTTAGTCGGGAGTTGTGGGCCCTACCCTGCTGGCTAAGGGCATACCTGTGTTCCTTTTGTTTACTCTCTGTATTCTCCCATCAACCCCTACACCTGTCAAAATAGGAAAGAATTTTGCTAAGTCCCAAAATATCAATTACAGTGCCTACTATGCACAAGTAGGAAACAAGTAGGAAAACAAATAGGAAAAATTTAGCTTGCAAAAGGAGGAAAAATACAATATAACTGTGCTACGTTAATGTTGAGTTTTGTGAACTTTACTGTTTACTATGCCAGGTTCCCAAACCATCTCACATCAGAGGCTGGATGGGTCTGGACCTTTGAAGGCAATGGGAAGGAAGCAGAGAGAAGAGTCCATGTAACAGTACTGTTGGATGCAGACAGAAGACCCCTGGTGTGCTACTCAGGGAGTGTTTCTATACAGATATGTCTCCCTCACGGTTCAAGGTCTCTAGAAAGGCAGAAGGTAAATGGTGAGTGAGATGGTTTTTAAGTATGGCTCCCAAGTCCACTGACACTTCCCCACATTGAGAGGTGAGGTCTATGTCACCTCCGCAAAGTTGGATTCTGGGACTGCTTAACCAATAGAATATGACAGATGGGGGCTGAGGTTGTGGTTCAGTGGTAGAGCACTTGCCTAGCATGTGTGAGGCACTGGGTTTGAGCCTCATCATCACATAAAAATAAATAAATAAATAAATAAAGTATTTAAAAATTTTTTAAAATGAATATAACAGAATGGCAGTGTCAGTTTCTGGACCAAAGCTTTAACAAATGAGGAGCATCCACATTCTGACTCTTGGGATGCCTGCTCTTGGAAATCCAGTCATCATGCCATGAGGAAGTTCGAGCAGCTTCAAAGAGGTCCACATGTACGGGAACCAACAGTCAGCACCAACTTGCCAGTGAACCATCATGGAAGTAGGTTCTGTACGTCGGGCAAGCCACCAACACCATGTGGAACAGAGACAAGCTGTTTCCATCAAGCCCTGCCCCAACTGCAGGCCCTGAGCAGAGTGAACCACTGCTGTTTTAAGTCTCTACGTTTTGGAGTGGTTCATTTATACAATAGGTAACTTATACACCAAGTTGCTCAAGATAACCACCACCTGTCATCTCTCAGTTGAGCACTAGTTGAAGTTGGTCTGCATTCAAGGAACCTGAATGGTTTAGTCATTCACCCTTGACAGGACATTTTGGTTGTATCTAATTTGAAGTGGTCATAAACACTCATGTAGAGATTTTTTTGTGGATATATGTTTTCCTTTGTTTAGGACAAATGCCTGTAAGTGGGGCCACAGGGTGCTATGGTAGGTGGAGGGGCCCTGTATATAAGCAATGCTTTTCTTTGCATGGGCAGGATGGCCAGATACTGCTGCCACTAACAATGTGGTGGAAAGCATGACCCCTGGGAGACCAAAGAACTGGCCCTCCACCACCAGCCCACACTGGGGCACTGGAGCTCCAGGAAGACTCATGAGCAGCCATGCTATTTCTTCTTTGGTGTTGCTTGTGTTTATAAAGGACACATGCTAAAAAATCCCTGTGTCTAGTGAGACTCCCTGGTCTCACCTATGGTCCACCAAACTCCTGTAGCTCCACCCCTCCAAATTCCTATGGCCACCTCACCTTGACACTAAAGTAAATCAGTCTACTTGTTTTGTATGTGAGCTGATTGTTGGATCGGCTTTCATGGACAGCTGTAGAGAAGTTCGGTTTTCTTCTTATGTCTTCGTCTTCTCAACAGACATCCCTGCAACTATGTCTATGGGACCAAAGGACCAAGAAGAACCTTCCTTCCAGGAAGTCTTCAAGTAAAAGAAAAAGAGGAGGCCTTTCCTTATTCCTACAGGGAAACTGGGAAAAGGGTCAAAATATACATCTATTTCTCTAGCAGAAATTGGCTAAGATTATTAGGAACTAGATGCTTTCTAAGAAGGAAGAAACGTTAATCAGAGGAAGGTTCTGAGACTCTAGCTGCAAGGAGAGGATGTCAGACATTGCAAAGACCAGTAGGAAAACATCCCCTGAATTCTGACATCCTGGAAAATCAATTCTTTCTGAATCAAATCTAAAATCTACAGTGGACCAGCTGTCAGCTCCATGAGGGAGGGAACGCCTGTTCCAAATTTATTCATGCAGCCACTGAATTAACACACATTTAAGGTCTACTCTGAGTCAGGCGCTAGCTCAGCAAACTCAAAAACTGGGAAGGCTAGGCCTTGTACTCGAGGATGTCCCAGATGAAAGGAGGACAAAGACAAGGAGCAGTCACACAGGATACAGAAGTCTGGTCAGAGTGTGGGGCATTGGACAGGTATTTGGAGAAAATCACTGTTATGTGAAACAGAGATCACCATAGACTTGACTTCAGATGAAGCTGAACAGTAATGGGGCACAATGTCCTTTGTCATTTTAAGTGTTGACATGTTGAAATTATTATTTTAAAAGCATTGCTAACTTGTTTATGAATTGCTTCCCAAGATACCCGTAAGACACTGGAAAATCACTTCAAAAGATCACCTTCTTGAAAGATGATTCAGTTGGAGTTTATAAAAGCCTCAGTTTAAAAGTTCATTTTTACTATGAATTAAGCATGCACACATTTAAATAATGGGGGCAATAAATGTACTTATATTTTCAAATACAAATTAAATTCATTAAGAGTGAGCCCTCATTTACCACACTTGCCAGTAATCTGAAGCAGCCTGTAAAGCTAATTTTAACAAATGCCAACAGCTCATGACAAGCAACCAGAGACGGAGCAATTATATGCAATGATGCTGGATCAGCTGGCAAACTCATTTTTTTCATTTCTACACTCAAATTCCATATTTGAAGACTCAAATGTGTTTATTACATCATTCAGTCACTCAAAGTAAGAGCTGATGATCTTAATTAAGAAGTCTTAGCATCTCTCTCAATCCAGAAATATAAATGAAAAACTTGAAATTTCAGTCAACTATTCAGTTGGTGTCAAATTTTGATATCCTGCAAACATAGTCTAAGAAACCCAAGGAAAAATAAAATTTATCCGTTGAAAGCATTCATGATCCAATGCCAAGTATAAGGAACAATCGCTATAAAATGGCATTATAATATGTTACCAACGTTTTAAAGTGTCTATGGGTGTATTTGTACAAAAGATCCAATCTTTTTTTTTTTTTTTTAAGCGAGCAGGACGCAGACCACATGTCAACAGAACTTTCCTCTGGGTCATGAGAACATGTGTGACATTTTCAAGTTCTCTACTTTGAGCATGCATGGCTGTCACCATTGAAAACAGTGGCTTTGGTGAGCCTCCTGGTATTTCATTCTGTGTGGTCCCCTCCCACACTGAGTAGGGCCAACTTCCGTAGCCAATAGCTACTGGGGAAATGACAGAGTGGTTTCCTAGATGTTGTGGAAAGGATAGAGTGTGATTTCCAAGGTGAGGTTCTACCTATCTCTCTCCTGGATCATTTGCCCTGGGGGCAACCAACTGCCATATTGTGAGGACTCTCCATCAATCCCCAAGGCAAGGAACTGAGAGGTCTCCGGCAACTAACAACTAACTAACTTGACACCCCAGGTGCAAGAGGACCTGCTGCCCAGTTGACATCCCCCCCGCCCCCCCACCAAGCTGGGGCTGGAACCCAGAGCCCCACACACACCAGGCAAAACACTCTACCACCTATCCACACCCCTAGCCCCCCAGACCACATCTTGAGCGCAACCTCAGCAGAGACCCAGTGGGATGATGAATGTTTGTTATTTTAAGCCTCAGAGTTTGGGGATAATTTGTTATACACTGATAGATGATATACAGACAGTTTAGGTTAAAAGTCTTGCTCCTATTGGAGAAGCTGCACCGTGGGGTTGTTGAGAGCAGACTTTTCAGCTGCCAAGTTTTGGAGTAATTTGTTACATTAACAAAAGATAACTAATACAAGTGGTGTTTACAATATAAAAGAAAACTCTTGCCTACCACCCCCATCCCCACCCTACAAACTATCAACATCTCCGTGGGGGATCCTGAGTATATTTCAGCCCTGCTGCTGTCTCAATCACAAAACAGCTCCCTCTGAGAACCTGCTACACAACCTGTGGTCCCTAGGACCAGCACCATCAGCATCACCAGGAACCTTGTTAGAAATGTAGGTTCTCTGCCCCACTCAGGCCCGTGGAATCCAGATCTACATTCTAACAACTAGTGAAGTGTAAGACACCCTGGCTGCAGCTGTGGTTCTCAATCTTTGGTTACACAAAAGAATCACAGGAGATCTGTTAAAGGTCTTGATGCCCAGGCATTGGGGGTGGGGCCCAAGCACCAGGACTTTATAAACCTCCAGGTGACAGCATACAGTCAGGGTTGAGAATCAACACTCTAGGAGTCAACCTAGTCTTTTTCCACTCCCAACCCTGTCCCAACAGCCGGGGCTCAATGGGTCCCAGGATCTTTCCTGAGCCCCACATTCAGGGCTGAGAGCTAGAGAGCAGAGCTCAGTCCTTTGGTTCCCCACCCCCAATCTCCTGAATCTCTTTTTACCTCTGATGTCCCTTCCCCAGTTCCCTTGCCATCCTCCCAAACATAGGCACACCCTGAATTCCCATCCTCAGGCCTCCTCCTGTCTCATTTTCCTACAATTATTTTAATTATAAATCACTTCAAACATATGGAAAGTATAGAAAATGAGACATCCAAGTGCCTGCCACCTGGATTTAACACATGCTTACACTTTACCTTATTTGCTTCACATCTTTTTTTTTTTTTAATTTTTTTAGTTGTCAATGGATCTTTTATTTCATTAGATGTGGTGCTGAGTATCGAACCCAGGGTCAAGGACATGCCAAGCAAGCACTCTACCACTGAGTCACAACTCCAGCCCCACATCTTTTATTTTTTGCATAAATAAGACTTCTTGGACACAGCTCTATGCCCTCTCTCTGTAATCCTGCATTTACTCTTTTACTCTCTATGCGTGACACCCAGAACAACAGAGAACAGATTCGGAGACATTCCCAGGGCCCGGTGACCTTTGTATTTCAGTACCTATTGCAAGGCACCCCAGGCTACAAAAATGCCTAACAGTCCTGCTGATTGCGTAATGAAGTCTAAACAACTTAGTATTTGTTTGTAGTCCGATAACCTAGTGGGATCGTGAACAAAACAGTATGCTTAATTGAAAGTAAACATTTTCTTTCCTTCTTAAATAACCATGAACACTTAACTAATTACTTATTAGAAGGTGGACCTTGCACAGCTTCTCAAAACTTGAAGTCACATTGGACATCGGCATCCTCATTTCCTGTTCTACAGTGATTTTCTTAGTGACCACTCAGAATCCCACTTGACAAAGGTATGATGTGATCAAGAGGAACATGTTGCTCTCTTAATACTGATTTTGTGAACCACCTCCAGTTCATAGTGCCATCTGACAGGTGTTGCTGGGTTTCCCTAAAAATGGCAAACTATCCTTTGGTCCTGCTATGAGCTTGCTGCAGTGTCCTGGGGTGCAAAATTTGGGTTCCACCAATATATGGCATTGTTGGATGCGCTAAGAGATTTCCACACAGGCTATTGTCTCCCCCTTAGCAATCACATCCCCTCTCTTTCCCTAATTGAAAACTGTTCTAAGCAAACACTTTCCATCTCCCTCCCCAGGCTGTTACCCTCTCCAGCTCCAGACTGACATCCCCTAAGACCTGTTCCAACATCTACATCTGGAACTTTCTCACCACTTCCAGAAGTCTATGCCCCGAAGAGAACTTGACATCTTGCCCAACAAACCCGTTCTTCCTCCTGTTTCTGTGGGCAGCACCACTGCCCTGTTAACATCCAAGTTCAAAACCCCAAGTATCAGTCTGCTCCTGCCACGGTCCTCACCCTGCAACTGGCCTGGTGACCAGTACGGGAGAATGCTTCCATTCCTCTACTCCATTTTCTAAACCAACCTGCCATTTCAGGATCATCCAAAGCCTTCCTTGGATCTGACTTCTCCTCACCCATCTAATTCCAACACCAGCTGCCAGATTAACTATTCCATACCACATAAGTGGCTCAGAGAGTGTAATCGTGTCTGCGGTCCAGCCTGGAGTCCTTAACCCCAATCTCACTCCAGCCTCCCTTCTGTCCAGTCCTGTCTCTCACTGCTGACCCTAAAGTCAAGTCAGACCACCGGCTGCTAACTCTTATATGCACCCAGAATTCTTCAAACACCCTGCCTCTACCTCCACTGGAACCTTCCCCTGACATTCCCTTCTCTTCCTCCAGGTCCCCTGGATTAGTCAGGGTTCCCGGAAAGACAGAACCAACAGGATGTGTATGCATGTGTCATGTGTGTGTACGTATGTATAGACAGGTAGGCTGATAGACAGACAGACAGACAGATGAGATAGTGACAGAAAGAAACAAACATGTTTATTTTAAGAATTTGGTGTATGTGATTGTGGGAGTTAGTGAATCCAAAATCTTCAGGGCAGGCCAGAAGGCCAGAGACCCAAGGGAAAGTTGATATTATAGTCTTGAGCCTGTATAGAGTCAGAATTCCACCTTTCTTGGGGTCCTCAGACTTTTAAGGACTTCAACTGATTGGATGAGGCCCACCCACATTACAGAGGGTCATCCGCTGTCACTCAAAGTCTGTTGATTTAAATGTTAATCACATTTAAACAGCAAGAGGTAAACTGGTGTTTGACCAAAAACTGAGCCCTGCAACATAGCCAAGCTGACAGAAAATTAACCATCACACCCTGCTTCAAGGCTGGATTCTAGCAAGACTGCCTAAGTCAATCCTGCATTCTACAAATATGTATGGCGCATTCAGTAGATGCAAGGCCCTGTTCTAAATGCTGGTCATACCAAAGTAAAACAAAAGTAATAATAATAACTTTACCTTCATGGGCCCAATCCTCAGGACCAGAGAAATAAACAACAGACATATAAATAAAAATAATAAATAAAATTCAATTTTTTAATTATGTCAAATAGAAAAATAAAGGAGAACGGAGGGAGAGCAAGAGATAGCAATCACAAGATTTGCAGGGCTGGGGTTGTGGCTCAGTGGTAGAGCACTCGCCTAGCATGTATGAGGCACTGGGTTCAATTCTCAGCACTGCATACACATAAATAAATAAATAAAAATAAAGGTCCATGAACAACTAAAAAAAGATTAATTTGTAAATTATATATATATATATATATATTTTTTTTTTTTTTGGTACTGGGGATTGAACTCAGGGGCACTCAACCACTGAGTGACATCCCCAGCTCTATTCTTTTTTTTTTTCTTTTTAATATTTTCGCTATAAATGGACACGATATCTTTATTTTTTTATGTGGTGCTGACGAAGTGCCTCACACATGCTAGGCAAGTGCTCTACCACCGAGCCACAACCCCAGCATCCCCAGCTCTATTCTTTGTATTTTATTTAGAGACAGTCTCACTGAGTCGCTTAGTGCCTCTCTTTTGCTGAGGCTGGCTTTGAACTGGCGATCCTCCTGCCTCAGCCTCCAAGCCACTGAGATTATAGGCATGCACCACTACACCCAGCTGAAATTTGTATAATTTTTAATATAGGATGATCAGAGGATGCCTCATCCTAGTGACATTTAGGCAAAACCATGAAGGCAGCAGAGCAAACCCTGGGATAAGGTGAGGTAGTCCTGGTAAGGCAGTATAAGAGCAAACAAGCTGGAGTTTGGGGCCAGGTTGGGGGGCGGTTTCAGTCTGCTGGAGGGCAGCCAGCCTGCCAACACAAAGGCAGACCCCACCGGGGAGGCCAATCCTGCAGGCCTGGCTGTGGGCTGTAAACATTTTGGCTTTACCCAGACTGAGCCGGGAGTCTGGAGGACTTGGAGCAAGGGAAGAGCAATCACCTGGCCATGACCAACCATGCAGTGGGGAGACCAGAGCCAATGAATAGACATGGGAGCAGCGATCAAATTCTAGGTCTCTTCTGAAAGTAAGATAATGAATTTATTGATGGACTGGAAATTTAGGAGGAGTAAGAGGGCGTCCAAGACACCTCCAGGGTGGGTCACCTGACCAAGCAGAAGCTGGAGTGACCATCTTCTGAGGAAGCCAGGAGTGTGTTTTAGCCACATTAACTGCATCCCAGTGGGGGCAGGGGCATGGTAGGCAGCTGGATGTACCAGCCTGGAACTTCTGCCACATCTGTCCACCTGAAAGCAGACCCTCGGAGGCAGCAAGCAAGTCTTCTTCATCCCCAAACACAGCATCCCGAGGCCCTCTCATGGAAATGCCATAGATACTGACTCAGTCACATTCTTAGGGAGTAGGCAAAACACTTTTGTACTAAAGAATGAAGAGTCGTCTTTGAATTCCCCACCCCTGCCCCTTGCCACCAAATTCCCTTTCATAACAGTCCAGCAGAAGGTACACAGGTTCTGGAACCATTTTTCCTGGGTTCAAAACCTACTGAGCATATTTCCTGGCTCTGTGACCTTTTCAGGGAAGACTTTTAACCTCAGTTTTTTCATCTGTAAAATGGGTATGACTGTAGGGTAAGGATTAGATGGGGCAGGATGAGTTAACATTTGACAGTGCTTAAGAAGGTTCAGGTACACAAAATGAGCAGTATAAATGTTAACCTCTTCAGTACTATATGAGCATCACTTGCTGTCCATTCTAAAGAGTCCTTTTAACCTGCTCAGTCCTGTAACCATAATGACACCACACTAAAAGGGTGCTCATAAGGTGTCACAAGACACTTCAAAATCCCAAAACCTCTCCAAACTTAAAAAAAAAAAAAAAAGAAAAGAAAAGAAAGAAAAAAGAGTATTTAAATTAAAAGTCTGACACCTTTGTATTTTGTAGTTCTAAAATTTGGTCACACACAATGCGGTCGAGTTCCACCAACAAGAATCCATGATTAACCCAATCTCTTCTGTTTTAGTCAGCTTTTTTGAGGCTGTGACTAAATGGTCTGACTAGCACAAATATAGAGGAGGAAAGGTTTATTTGAGGGTGCACAGTTCCAGAGGTCTTAGTCCATAGGAAGCTGGCTCCATTCTTCAGGGTTCAAGGTGAGGCTGAACATCATGGTGGAAGAGTGTGGCAGAGGGAAGCAGCTGGCATCATCAGGAAGCAGAAAGAGAGAGACTCCACTCACATGTACAAATATGTACCCCATAGCCACACCCCCAATGAACCACTCCCTCCAGCCACACCCCACCTGCCTCCAGTTACCACTCAGTTAATCCCACCAGGGATTAATTCACTGATTGGGTTAAGACTCTCAAAACCCCATCATTTCTCCTCTGAACCTTCCTGCATTGTCTCACACAGGAGCTCTTGGGAGACAACTCACATCCAAACCACAACATCTTCTTAACTAACTTTATGGGTACGATCTGTTACAACAACATCCCCAAATCTGAGGAATTGAACACTCATTCCTTAACACTTGAAAGGCTCCTCAGGACAAGTGTGAAATCAAAACAGGGAGTTTCAACACACACACACACACACACACACACACACACACGGGGAGCTGGTGATCATTTGTAAAAAATTAATTCTGACCCTCAAGGAGGTCTGCCTGTGGAACAACAAAATGGGACAAATTCAGTGATAAAAGTCAAAGGAAGTTCTCAGTGAAAGGCAGCTCGCTGCCTAGTCAAAAAATACGGAAACCTCTGGTCCAGGATCATAAAACAGCGCCAGTCGGTCAGTATCACTCACACAAAGTGACCAAACATACCTTGTGTTGATTTTCCACCTCTGACTGTTCACACTGCCTCTGACACCTGAAGATTAGCTTCCCCCATCTTTTGAACCAGATTCTGGTACAACGAAACTCACAGAAGAAGAAGCCACAGTACAACTGGGACATTGAGATTGCCAAACCTCTCCATCACCCTCTGCATCCCAGGGCAGGCCAGACCCAGGAAAACCCCAAATGAGCCTTCAAGTACACCAAATGGAGTCTCTTCCATCTCAAGTCTTGGCAGGTAGCCATCACCATAGAATGCGACCTGATTTTCTAGCTCTTGGGTTCTGGCCCGCTGAGAGTGATTTTTCTTCCTGAATTCAGCCCAGGTAGGGAGTAAGTCACACAAATGCATATTTAAAAGCTGAATCGAATCCTTATTTGGAGAGCAAGGAATTAGCAGGGCTCAAGCAGTGGCTATCACTCGCCCGCTGTACTGATCTTTTATGAAAACACATCTTGGTGAAATATGCAATGATAATAATGAAAGCCCCTCAGGGGGGGCCCAGGAGAACAGGGAAATTCAAATTTATGTCAAAAACTGAATGTGAATGGGAAGAAAGATTACAACGCGCGCGCACACACACACACACACACAAAACCTTTAAAAGGTAAACATAAAAGAAACATCAGCTAAATTTATCTCTTTGTCAGTGAAAAATAGCCTAAGCCTTAGCCATAGCTATTGCCAATTCCTTTTCCCTCCATATTTCTTACTGGTACATTATAGTTGAACATAATGGTGGGATTTGTCATGACATATTTGTACATGCACACACTATAGCAATATAATCTGGCCACTATCATTCCCTAGTATTTTCCCTTCCCCTCCCCTCACCTCCTCCCTCCCCCTTTTCCTTTTCCTCTATTGATCTCCCTTTGATTTTCATGAGACCACCCTCCCCACCTTTCTTTTCCTTTTTCCTCTCTAGCTTCCACATAGGAAAGAAAACATACAACCCTTGACCTTCTAAGTTTGGCTTATTTCCCTTAACAGAATGGTTTCAAATTCTATTTTCCTGCAAATCCCATAATCTCATTTTTCTCTATGGTTGAATGAAACTCCACATTTTCTTTATCCCTTCATCCATTGATGGACACCTAGGCTGGTTCCATAGTTTGACCATTGTGAATTGTGCTGCTGTAAACATGGGGATGCACATATCACTACAGTATGCCAACTTCAATTTTTTTAGGATAAACACTAAGGAGTGGTATAGCTGGGTCATATGGTGGTTCCCATGCCTAATTTTTGTGAAACCTCCATACTGACTTCCATAGTGCTTATTCTAATTTGTAATAGGAAATGTTTACTAGGGAGGTGCACTGTCAAACAGCTTTGGGCAGTGAAAAAATATTTCATATCTCTGCTATTCAACTTGGTGGCCACAAGACACTTGGGAGCTAGTGAAACTGAGGAAGGGAATTTTAATTTTATCTAAGTTTGATTCATTTATATACACACATAAATAGCCACCTATGGCTAGTGGACACTGTTGGGGCAGCTCAGCTACGGACACTTCAGCCCAACAGCTGGCAATATTTGTTTTTCTTTCAATAAAATCACAATCCTAGTCAACCAATGTCTTAAATTGTGGCCCAAATTAGTACTTCTACATAGGGCCTGGCCACACTGAACTCTGCAACCTTAAAAGAAAAAGAAATTCTAAAGAAAGTGCTTCAGTGTACCATTTCCTGTAACTTTGTTCTGACTAACCGGCTGACATTTCTATTAGACGACGGTTTCACGTATTTGGAACTCTGTGCCTGTAGATGGATTTGGTATTCGTGAAACCAGAATGTCATAGTCTTTCCCTTTAAGGTCTCAAAAACCCGACAATGAGAAGTTAGAGCAAACAAACCTGGCTAAGTTTCAGTTTCCTCAAGGCTAACATGAAAATAGCATCAGTACTCACCTCTCATGCAGATTAAATTCAGATAAGGCATATAAAGCTCCCAACAATGCCCAGCAGAGTAAGCTCTCAGCAACTTCTAGCTGTACTTATTTTGTTAACAACAATCACAAAATGTGGTACTAATAAAGAATGGTGCTAAACAATGTAAGTTTACAGTTGGCAAAGTTTTCCTAGGTTCAAATATCTGTCTCCCAGGCTAGGCTAAAGTGGCCTCTAGTAAAATTCATCTTGGGGCCCTGACATTTTGGGACCTGCTGTCAAACTTCAGAGAAGCAATGGCCTAGATGGACACTGTGAGTTATTCAGTCAATGGGCAGGCCCTATGCTAAGCTCTCTATACTAGGTTGAGTGGAACAGTCCCCAAACCCAGCACAACATCTCAAGACTGCCCTATTGGTCATCTGACCCCCTGCAAAGCTTGGTCAGCACTGGGACACATTGAGGAAACGTAAAAATTTCATCCTGGATCCCACCAGGAAGACAGGTTAACTTTCTGCTTCCTGACCCAGCCAAGGTCAGGTTCTGTGGCAGGCCCCATGGAGAGGAATTAAGGTGTAAGGGGACCTGAGGGGGCCCAGCCCATTTTCTCAGCCAGGATAATAAGAGGGGTGTTGACAAGCCATGTTTCCCACTGAGAGGCCAAATCACTGTCACAGGAAAGCTGTTCTATGAGCCTTCAAAAAGCCAAATCTGACCTGTCTCACAAAGCAAACACAATCCCTTTCAACAGCCAGCTGCCCAAACTAGTGAAATCCAAGGGGAATCTCTACCAAATTCACATGGACAAGACCAACAGGCCAGAAATCCCACCAGGAATTTCTAAGCAGAAGTTTAGTGGAATTCTGTGGGGCCCAAGGGTTATTTTTCTTTTTATAGAAAGCACTCAATCAATCTTTCACAACCAAGGGTACATTCCCCAGTGGAATACCCTTCTCCGATCTCTAAAGATAAAATATTCATCAGATCATCTGCAATAAAATTTAAGCTTAAGCCCACTTCCTGGCAGAGTCAGGGACTCTTATAACCCCTCTACCTACAAAAACAACATGTTCCAGACTGTCTCAAGTGGTCCCAATTTCTGGGTCCCTCTGGCCCCAGGAGAACACTAATCAAACCATGGTCTTGAATTTGGGATAGGAAAACAGGATTGTGGTGTACTTTTCAAGAATCTCATACTTGTGTTCTTTCCTGGTAGGACTGTAAAATGGTAACACCATGTTGAAAAAAAATCTGGCAATTTCTTACCTCCTCTGGGACCCAGCAATTCACCCTATTTATCCATGAGACATGAGAACATATGTTCCTGGAAAGACTTGTGCACAAATGTTCAAAGCAGTGTTGTTCACAATAACAACAACAAACAAAAAATCCTGTGCAAAACCCACGTGTTCATTGACAGGGGAATATATAAACACACTGTGGTACAGACCTGCCTCTGAAATATTACACAGCAGTAAAAAAGACAAAATTACCAATATACACAACATGCTTGAATCTAAAAAACAACATACTGAGTAAAAGGAGCTTTACATCCTACTGTACACAGAATTCAATTTATATGAAGTTCAAGAACAGGCTAAACTAATGTATGCTAAAAAACAGCAGTGCTTGCTGTGGATAAAGTGGGGACGAGAAGTGACTGGCAATGGGGATGAAGAAACTTTCTGGGGCGATGGTAATGTTCTCTGTCTTGACAGGGACTAGGGTAACCCAAGGGCCTGCCTCTGTCAAACATTCTGCGAATGGCACTCTGAAGATTACTGCATTTCATTTTATGTATATAAATTTTTCCTTAAACCATGGTTGAACTTTCATAAAATGTGTGCTGAGATGTTTGTAAGTGACCTGTGCCAATGCCTGTAATTTACTTTAAAATGAATAAAACAATAAGCTGCTCTGATGGATGGGTTAAGGGGCAGATGGACAGAGGTATAATGATGCTAATATAACAAAATATTAATTAGAGTCAAGGTATGGTATTTGGGTGGTCTCTGTTCTTGTAACTTATCTTAAAAATGGGATGTGGAGTGGTGGAATAGAGTAACTGCCCTTCCCTTAGTCCACCAAGTGAGAAATTTGGCAAGGCACCCAGGACCACCACACCACGGGACCACCTAGTTTCAATTCTGATGAGAAGTGAAGACTGGAGGAACAAGTAGCTTTACAGGAACCCACATCACTCATGCCAAAGATTTTCTGCCTGTTTCCCTACAGACAAAGCAATTATTTGAACATAAGCCAAAAATTCCTGCTCCAGAGGGAGAAAAAGAACTCACTGACTTGTATTCCCAATTTATTCTATTTCAATTCCTGCATCAAACCTATTAGCCAACTGCACAATAATCCACTTCCATTTGCCCCATATCCATGCAGCCAAAAAACAAACAAAGAAAAACCAACCTAGTGACTCGCTATACAAATGCAGCCAGAGGATGATGTCCCAGTCCTGGGGCTGGAATTTCTCAGAAGGGCCAGAAACCCCACTGAAGGCAAAAGAGGATGCAGAGCTCAGTCTGAGGTTAGAGTGATTTCACTGAGGTTAGTGCATACGCACCAAAGAGCCCCAAACAACTTGTTGCTTAACCCCTCTGTGGGTTGGTGACATCTGGGGTCACTTGCACTTCCTTGGAATTCAGCTGTTCGAAAGTACAAATTAGGAATCCCAGTGGCAGGGGCACGTGGGGTGCATAGTGGCCCCATCCACAGGCCCAGAGGTCGCTCACATTACAACTGGCTTCCTTCCTGGCAAGGCCTCGCTTATCCTGAGATGACACGCGATGGCAGAGGTTGGAGACGCCCTAGTCTGACTGCACGCCCAGCATCTGAAAACTGCTGTACCAACGACAAGAGGAGGCTATTGCTGGGGACCAGGACAGACACTCACATACGGAGATCTGTGCCAGACTTAAAAAAAAAAAAAAAAAAAAAAAAAAAAAAAAAATTCTTTTGACCTGTTTATTTTTAAGCCCCCAAACAAACTCACTGACACCACCCAGTGTCCCTGGGAACCACCCACAGCTACAGAGGCAGCTGAGCCCAGCAACAGAGGCAGCAGAGAGCGTGCCTGGGTCTAGAACCTTGGCCTCCACGCGGTTCTCCCTGCCAAAGACAGTGATACCTGAGGTGAAGGGCACCAACCCTGGCCAGGGACCCAGGTGCGCGTGTCTGACAACCGGTTTGCTGAAATATACACCACCTCCTCCCTGCACTGACTCAAACCCATCCTAGTGTCCCCTGCACTAATGAAAGTAGTTTAGGATAAAGAGAAAATCTCTTAAAGAAGGGAAGATCCCCATTTGAGTGTCAGGGACTCTCCGCGTCTCGAGTCTCTGTGCCTACGGCGGTAGCAGTCCCTCTTCTGAGAGCGCGGCACGTCTGCTTCCCCCTATCCAGCGCCTGGGTCCTGGGTGCAAGCCCACCTCCGGGGCGCATGCACAGCGGCAGTCAGGCGCAGCTCCACGCCGCCCTATCCCACCCACCCCACCCCAGGCCCGCGCACTTCTGAAAACCTGGACTCCAACGCCTGACCTTTGCCGAGGACCCTTGCAGCAGTGTACTCCGAACCCACCTGTAGCCTCAAAACTCCCCCTCTGCGTCCTTCCTAGGCGCCCCTGAGAGCCCAAAGCTCACGACCCCCAACAAGCTACTCCCGAGTGCCTCTCCACAACGAGCCAGGGATGATGTTTTTTTTCCTCCAAAAAGTTGGTCTGAGACCCTGGCGTCCCATCGATCTGCCCGGGTCCCCATGCCACCCGGGGCAGGGGGGTTCAATTGGCACCTCTGGAGCCCCGGCACAGGACAACCTGCAGGGAGGTGCCACGGAGGGCTCGCCCTGCCCGCCGGGTACCTGGTCCTCAGGGCCAAAAGGAGGGGCCTGTGCACGCCGACACCCTGAGCCCTGCTGTGCCCCCACCTACCTTTCGCGACCGGCGGCGGAGAAGGCGCGGACTCGGGTTCCCTGAGACAGCGTGTTGCGTCCCGGGAGGAAAGTTTGTGCCATACAGAGGAGGCGGCGCACGGAGGACGTGGGCGCCAGTGGTGGGGGCAGAGGATGGTGGCGCGGCGTGCTCCTGTGTTAGTCCCTCGGGTGATCAGTGCTTGCGTCCCTCCCCGGAGCCCGCGGCCGCCGCGCTCCCGCTCACTGCGCCCTGCGCCCGGCGCGCTCCGGCTCCAGCCCCGACGCGCCCCCGCCGCCGCCGCGCGTCCGCCGGCTACACTTCCTCTTCCTCTGAACTCATGTGCAAAATATGCTGCGCTGCATCTTCAGGGGAAGCCAAGCGGCCCCTGACAGCCGCCGCGGGAGCAGTGGGCCCGCCCAGCGCCCCCTCCGCGCCCTGCGCCCTCTCGGAGTTCTGCGCTGCCACATCCACGCGGCCAAGCTGTGAGCGATTCTCGCCGCCTTACAACCCAGGGGTCCTAGGCTTACGGACCCTCCCTCTCGACCCCTCCTAACCAAGGTTGTGTGCAGTCAGGAGAGCCAGTGGGATACTAGGATCCCTCAAGATTTGAATCAGGATGCTGGAAGGGCGACTGCCATCAAGGTGCTGCTGTCTGGGGGCAGAGGGAGGGGAAACCTTAAGAGAGGACCATTCCTCCACCCCATTCCACAGGTGGGTGCGTCTCCAGTGCTGCCCAAGTTCGTTCTTGGAAGTTGGTGCTTCAGGAGAGGATTAATGCCACTGTTCCCTAACCGAACGCTATTGTACCTACTCCAGGTGTCCACAGGTCTGAGACTATCTGGGAATCATCTAGCTTGGCATCTTGAGGCCGCCCAGGGGGACGACATAAAGCGCCAGGGCAGGGGTGCATTACCAAAGTGAATATGTGAAGCATTGTGTCCATTCTAAAAGATTTTCTTTTTTGTGGGGGTTTTGGGGACTGAACCTGGACAGGATTTACCACTGAGCTACATCCCCGGCCCATTTTCTTTCTTTTTTTTTTTTTTTTACTTTAAGACAGGATCTCACCAAATTGTTTAGGGCCTCACTAAATTGCCGAGATTGTTGCCCTCAAACTTGCAATCATTCTGCCTCAACCTCCTGAGCCCCAGAGATTACAGGCATGTATCGGGAGTCCAGCAAGATTTTCTTCTTGAAACTGTTTAAACAAGGCAAAATTACCATGTAGAGGTTAAGAGCGGAATCCTAGAGCCAAATGGTCTGGGTTGGTTTCCTGGCCTCTGTGCTTACTCCTGTGTGACTGCTTTGGGCCTGTTCATTTGTCAAATAGCACTTCCCCATGGGTTATTAAATGTAAAGTATTTAGGAAGCACTCCATAACTTAGTTATTATTATTATAAAGAGACTGGAACAAGGAGGCTGAAATAATTTAGTTAATTATCTCCATTTTCTGGTTGGACAAGGAGGAGTTCCTAGGCATCTGAACCTCCATCCACCAGGGCTGGTTTAGGCCCCAGTGTATTTTAATAAGGTTCTTCTGGCACTAATAACACCCCCAGGGGGTAAGGAAGCACTATTTTGTTTTCAGTAACTTGTCTTGTTAGCACAGTTTCTCAGAGATATTCCCTTTACCCCTTCCAGTTGTCTTCCTCCCCTCCCTCCACCACTGGGTTTTTGCTGCTGTTGTTGTTTGTGTTTGTTTTGTTTTGGTTGGTGTTGTTTCCCCTTTTCCCTTCCCACCTATCACTTTCTGGCCGCACTCACTAGCATTACCCTGATTTTCTCCCTCCCCGCCCCCATACACACTTGAGCTTACCATTTTAGAGAAAATAATAAGACCAGGTGCCAGTCCACTCCCAGGTTCAAATAGTAGTGTGTGGAAAAAGGGTCCAGTGACACCCATCCATGAAGCCAAAGGGAGGGGTATTTATGTCACTTAATGATCCTGCCTGAGGCTTTGAGTTGCTGTCAGGGCCCCTCTGAAAAGTCAGGACCCCTCTGAAATCTTTCTGATCCTTTGATGGCCACTACCCTGGAAAAAGAAAGCAGCATTTATAGGTGTTAACCAGTAGTTCACATGTCAATACAGGGTATATAAGGGAAGAAAAAAGATAAAAAGGAGTGTCACATCACATGGTGGTACTTGGGGGAGGTAGTTGATTTAAGCAAATCATTCCCACTCTAAAAGAGTTTTGTACACAGTTGTGTTCTGGTGCGTGGTTTCTTTTGAAACACCAGGTCCTTCAGGTTAATAAGCTATTCTGATTGTTTCCATTTTTTTCCACTCAATATTTTCCTGGGTACTAATGCTGTGTAATTGCTTGGATCTTTGTCTTTGAGGATTTTCTAGAACTCTTGACCTTTCTTCCTAAATATTCTGATTCTTCCTATCTAGCACATAGTAGGTGTTCAGTGAACATTTATAGAATTAAATGGAAGAGGCATTAGCATCCAGAGCTTTTAAAGCTCTGTGTAACCCACATTCGGCAATTCCTATTCTCTTTCACCTGAATATCCAGCGAGGAGCCAAATGTTGTATTCGCTTATGTTATAGAGGAAGCCACCTTGATTTTCCACTTGGCTGCCACGAGCTGGCCAGCCAGGGAACAGATCCTGGGCAGCTGGGCCTTACCTCTAACTGACCTCGTCTACCCAGCATCAACCCCAAAGATGCTGGAACTGTATCCTGGTGGGTTACCTTGGCAACCTCACAATGTCATCTGTTAGAATGTCCTAGGGCGGCAGCTTTTAATTCTATCACAGCGGTCTCATCAGGGGTCATGTAATAGTGCTGTTTTTCCTCTGCTCACACTTCCTCCCCCTATGATTTAACACTAAGTACTTGGGGAGGGAGCCGAACACGGGGAAAACCAAGCTATTACTGCACGACAGGTCACAGATGTCCCCAGAACTGGGGTCCCGAGTGATCTAAATCAATAAAATGCAGGCCCCGAGTTAATGGGGCAGCTGGTTCTTCTTGCCCCCACCCCCATGGAAAGAAGAGGAGTTGAGCCAGTCTAGGCAAGTGTAAGAAACAACCGTGGCCAGACTGCACAATTTTTATAAAAAGCTCAGTTAAAGGAGTCCCTGCTGGTGCAATTCTTTCTTGGCCTAAGCGGCACCACCCAACTCTGGAGATGATTGAGCCCATGGGTACCAGCCGCTGAGCAGTTTTGCTATATCCTAGCTGTGCTGAGGCTTGGAAGGAAGGACGATCCTTCTATTCTGCCCACCTGCTTCCCACCCCAACCCATGCCCAGCCCCATAATCTCACTGAACTCAACTATGCCTTTACTCCCAAATCTACTCAAAATAACTCCATTCCCCATTATTCTGTAGAGAACAATAGCAACATATGGCAGAAAATGAGCCCATCAAAAACTTTGGGACTTAAAGAGTTATTGTCTGAATTGTTTATTTACAGGACCACAAAACCCAGAACTTATACCCACCACTTGAATGGCAGCATTTTGGGACTGGTAAGAGAGATAAGAAAACTCAGCTCTACCCCAGAGGTACAAGAGTTAGTCATCTTTATTATCACCTTTAATATTTTAAGTGGTTTTATAGCCATAGTGAGATCACAGTTTGGCCAGTGTTTTATACCACACAGTCACCAGAAGCCCCATGGAGGGTAGGCAACAATGACTCCTGTAAGGAGACAATGGCAGAGGCTCCTGTGCCCCAGAGCCAGGGATTTCGGAGGAGTTCCCTGCCCTTTGTTCATTGTGACAGGCACAGCCCTGACAAGCTCTTGCCACCAGGTTACATTGGAGCAGAACGCACTGGTGCCGCTGTCAAAACATGCCTTTGACTCCCTCAGTGGTGTGGGAGTGTGAATTAGGATGGGGGACAGGGAGCTTGTTAGGGTGTTTTCTGCACATGCATTGATCTGCCAAGGCCAGGCACTCTTGTCCAAAGTATAGTCAAACTGATACTTTGAAAATGCCACCCACAGGCATCACCAATTTGAGAAAAGGTTGAATGACAGCCAAATATTCCATTCATTCCCATACAAAAAATATATATTTCATTATTATTATTATTATTATTATTATTATTAATTATCCAGCTCCTGAATCCACTCCTCATTTTACCTCTGAATTCCCAGTCTGAGTCAGGCAATTCAGGAAGCAGGAGCCCTCCTGTGGCTGAGACAGAATTTGCTCTCTGGAGCAAAGAACCATTAGAGACTGAATTTCAGGAATATCATGTGAAGCATGCTGCTATTTGCAGCCTTGTTTCCCTCAGCTGCCTCGAGAATTGTCTGGCTTTGCCAGAAGCCATCCATATCCACCCTTCTTCATGGTTTAGTCCACTCGTGAGATGCATTTGTGGACTGACATTTGTGAACAAATTATTATTAGAGACAGGATGATTTTACACATACACACACACAATGTGTTCCACAGCTGTCAAAAAGAAAAAAAGAAAAAGAGGGATTGTGGGGGAAATTGTTATAAGAATATTAGGATGTTATTTGTATGTATTGATTGATATTCTCCTTCCACCACCTCTCCTCCGCCTCCCACTAACTGCACTGTACTATCTGACCTTCTTCCCATCAATGTAGACAGGGAGAGGACACAGAGTTGACATTAGGGAGAGTTAGCATAAAAATACCAGAAAAATAAAAGTCAAACTCTTGGCTTATGGGTTTCCAAAGTCAAGGTCCAAATATAAAATGGACAGATATGAAAAAATAGGAAATCAAGCAGAACCACTGTTCCCTACCATATCTCTTATCCTTCCACTACCCACCCACCATCCCATACACACATGCCTTCCAAGAACCCATGAAAGCTGCCAGACTAGAGAAAGGGGAGCAAGGAGAGTCAGAGGGGATATATCACTAGGGAGGGACTGGGAGGACTCAGGAACTGACTGGAGTCAGAATTCAAAAGCCCACCACCCCCAACTCAAGTGAAAATTATCCCTCCATATCCTTGGGAGTCTTGTGCAGAACTGTTGAGCTGTGGGAACTTATGCAGAGGGAGCACTGTAGACCTTCAGCGAAGAAGGACAGGTGCCATTCTCCCACTGACACTGGGCAATGAACTCCCATCAGCAGCCAGAGCACAACCTATGAACCATCTGGAAAGAGTAACTCTTGTTCCATAGGTTCAGCACTCACTTAATAACTGGGATGTCCATAAGCCCTTGAGGTGGAGGGGACAGCCCTGGTACTCCAAGAGGCAGCGAGAAGATCCAAACTCATGAAACTTCCCATCAGGCCTGAACTTAGAAGAACCTGGATGAACCAGCTCAGGATCTCCCTTATGAGGCAGCACTTGATTGTCATCTATGCTGTCCCCCAAGTATTTGTTCCTCCACTTCCATGGAAATTGCTCTCCTGGCTCCTTGTGATTGCAAGAAACTGTAACTCATTCTGGTTGATGAATTATGAGCAGAAGTGATATGTATCATTCCCTAATAATTAGTTAATTGTTAGGACAAGATCCTCCAGGCCTCTCTCTTCCCTCTATCAAGGCCTCTGGCAACATTTCATATGATACTGCTCATCAGTCAATGTTACCGAGTGACTGTGAGAAGCTAAGCCCTTTATCTGGCCTGTACTGATTATATAACATGAATAAGAAATGATTTATTTGTAAGCTAATGAGACGACAAAATTGTTTGTTTCTGCAGCATAACCTAACCTATCCTAACTGATATACCCTACTAGAACCCATGGTGCATTCTGGAAGGCAGCACAATCTTATATGGGAGCTGGAAGACCAAAAAGAGGGATCCAATTAGAGGAGCATTTCCCGCATAACCTGGAATCCTAGTAATTCTCCAAGCACCCTGTAAGAAAAGCCTATAATCCAAACAGCAATAAAAGTGATCACCTAATCCGTCATTTAAAAAATTTCTATTGAGGACCTGCTATGTGCCAGCACTATGTTAAGAACAAGCACTGTTCCTGCCCTCAGAAAGCGTTCGCACTACACCCTCAGCAGTTATCCATAGATCTAAAATGAAATAACGCCTAGAGAAATTGGGAGACTTGCCTAAGTGACACAGTCAATAAATGCCTAACTGGAACTTAAGCTGACTCCAAATTTTGAGCTCTCTTCACTCTTCTGACTACTTTAAAATAACAATCAGTATAGCTTTAAGTTTGCTCTAAAGAGTAAGTGGAATTCAATTCCAGGCTACCTTGTCTCCCTCCTTAATGTTTACTGATACCTGAAACTTCTCATTCCATAATTAGTACCTCAAACAAGGCTTGACAAATAATAGGCATTCTGTAAATGTTTGTTGACTGAGAAAAGCATGCGTGAATGAATAAACGAGTGAATTGAGAGGCTTAAATAATTGCAACTATTGATTGAAATATTGGAGGCATTCGATCTTACTCATACAGAATCATAACCAAAATTTCACTCTTGTGCCTGCTATGAAGGAATCATTTTGGAAGTACAGATTGATACTTTTTAAAATCCCAGTATTTCCTGCTGTTTCCTGTTAATTCTCCCTTTTTTAAATCAATTTGGAAACCAGCTTAACTATGTGGCATCTGAAACCCAGGAATGGTTGTTTTAAAGGAAAGATTTTTTAAAAAATCTTGGACGTCTCAAAAATCTTGGACTCTTGAGTTTCAAATATCCAAGGCAACTCAGAATTTAGAAGAAGAAAAGAAAGGAAAGAGGGTGTGAGAGAGGGAGAGGCAGGCAGCAAAAAAGTGTCCCCATCCCCTCAGATGCAATAACACATATCCAGATTGCAGAGGGAGAAAAGGCTGTGAAGGGAAGCAGGAGGGAGCACACGGTAAAAGGTGAGCAACAACCTGCGCCTATGGCTTATTCAAGAGGAAGGGCAGCAAGTGTCACTGACTTCAAAGTAGTTTGTATTGAACCAACTATCCTACAGAGAAACTCTAAACACAACTCTCTGCAGACAGTGGAAAGTGACTACAAATAGGCAGAAACTAGACAGGAACTGACATTTAGAAAATGGAAGCATCAGTGGGAGGGTTTCCCACATTTTTATGGCTTTTCAGCAAGGACAGACCTCAATTAGTGCCCCAGAGGGTGCCAAAACTTGGACAGAAACCCACAGTCATGCCACCTGAAGAATCAGAGGACAGAGTTCACAGCGACCACTGCAGCTGACGATAGAGACCTGAGGAACCCCCCAGGGTTCCCTGGACCCCCAGCATACCATGGAGACACAGATGACCCCTGATGTGACAATACTGAAGTGCTAAAGGACTCTAGTCCCACAAAGATGCCCGTGAAGGTACAAAAGCAGCAAGATACTCTCTTGTCCTGCAAAAAACAGGGAAGTTAGCTGAGGGACCTGCCCAATGGAAGCCTGGTGACCAACCTGAGGGACGCTACAGCAGAGAGCAGAATGAAATGCCAGTAGGCCACCAGATGCTGTGAAGATTCCCTCAGACGCCACCCTGGATGTGGAGGACACAGATCGGGGCAGTACATCCTATTCATGCCTTCGCCCAGAACTCCAGGCAGCTGGGACCGAACTTAGAATTGATTAGATACAAGTTTCTGTCACCTCTCTCATCCTCTGATATGGGCTTAGAGAAACAGAAGGTAAGTTTTATTCCTAGCACCCCTGAGTACCTACTAATATGCTAATATTCTAATGCTAATATGACCTAAATGTGTGTGTTTGAAGCAAGGGAGAAGTTGACAGTTGAAGGTTGATGGATGATCCACAGATAGGAACAGAAACTCCACCTAGAGTTATTTCCCCCATGACTTTCGGGGACAGTTCAGGCTCTTAAGCATGAGCCCAGCTTCTTCAGATACCTGCTCCTCCGCCCCCTCCAGCACAATTTCATGTACAGGGATGTCCTCCCGCAAGATTTTGTTAACTGAAGTTTGTCTGCATAGCCATTTATTCTTCTCCTATTTCCCCAACCACTGAGGGTTCTGATCCAGTCACTTTGTTGCCATGAAAATACCCTGGCTTTTAAAATAATACAATGAAAGAATGAATGGACAAATTTGAATGAAAGAGTGAGCAAGTGACTGCAGTCATGCCAGGAACCTGTGCTTGCCTCTTGGGTTAATCTGGTTTCTTGCAAAGCCTGCTCTTTCCCTCCTCCTGACTCCTGCTCTCCGATCCCTCTGCAGAGGCATTTAGAAGGTTTGAGTGTCATGGCCCTGGCCCATTTTCCTCCCTCCCATTGTCTAGTCGACTTTCTACTCAGCTGAAATGGAGGTTTTGGAATAGCCCTCTCTGTCAATCACTGCCGAGGTCCTTTCTTTCAGCCCTGGAGTGTCCAGGCCCATGTATGGCAGGCTGACAGCCCTGCCAGCCAGGGAAAAGCATTAGAGACGCTTTTTAACAGGACTAAAATCCTGGTTTTGGCACCCGGCCCTGGCTGAGGAACAGCTGGATGGCAGTAGGCCAGGCTCAAACATCTGCCTTCTTCTCTGGGCATTAGTATCAAGCATCGTTGTTAATGCTATTATTAAGGAATTATCAATATTTTACAAGTGTTGCCACTTCTTGAAAAGACAGCTAATTAAGTCAGGCAGGACAGGACCTCGGTGGTCAAGACACAACAAGGGAGGGCCTTATTCTCAACTCCCCTTTCCTCTCAAGGTCATTACACTGATTATCTTAAAGAGAGCAAGGCTGAATCCGAAAGGCACGGCTCCCCTTGTCCTTCCTATAATCCCAATCTAGTCCCCAAGCAAGAGTCCTTAAGTAACTTTCATTGTGGATAATTAAGAGCGTGCCAACCAGGGTAGGGTTTGTATTGCATTCCAGAGAGATGGGCTCTGGTCACCTTAAGGTGTAAAGAAAATTATAAACACACATTTGGATAGCTCACAGGATTCACGGGCACACTGAGGAACCAGGCTGGAGCCGTGGCTGTTTTCTAAAGGTGGCCCACAGCTATGTCTCTGGCCTCACTTGCTCTTCCAGAGCCCTCATTCTTCCTCCAGGAGGTAGAGACTAATTCTTTTCTTCTCCTTCATCTGGGCAGTCTGTGATACCTTTGTGACCAATGTAAAGCCACATAAAGCAAAACTGTATGATTTCTGTGGCTGGAAAGTAAGGTTTCCACCTAGATAGCTGGAATATATTCACAAACAGCTACCATGCAAGCAATCCAACAGCTCCAGGCCACCATGTTTTGAGGACTCCTAAACTGGCCAACACCAAGACCACAGAGAGGACTTGAGATCACATGGAGAGAGAGAGAGAAACAGAGGAAGAAATGCCCAGCCAGCCCTCAGCCACTCCAGCCCCTCAGGGACTTAAACTGTAGGAGAGACTTGAGTCAGAACTACCCACCCAGCCCAGCCTTCCCCAGATCCGGACCACAAATATTACAAAAAATAACAAAAGTATTATTGTTACTTTGGGCCACTGTGTTTTGAGATCAGTGGTGATACAGCTGATCAGTCAACAGAGCAATCAGGAATGAAGACATACAAGAAAAGGATCAGAAATGACTTGTTCCAACAGGACCTTCTCAGGAGCTTGATTCCTGCCACCTCTCCCAGAGTTCACACTGCTCGGTCTCTGGTTCTATAGAAATGTATAAGAAAGTGGACAATGCAGGGCTCAGTTGGTAGAGATATAGCTCAGTGGGTAGAGTGCTTGCCTTGAAAGCACAAGGCCCTGGGTTCAATCCCCAGCACCACAAAAGAAAAATAAATAAATAAAAGAAAGTGAACAATGCTTGTGAACCCCAAAACATCAGAGTGTCAGATGGATTATTTTCTTAAGGGCAAAGTTAATAATCTAAAGCCTCAATTGTGCAAAATGATCTCCTCCCTCCCCAACCCGTGCCATTCACTACTTGTTCCACTGTCAACCAAAACTAAGTTGGGTGCTCTTCTGTCTGGGTAGACCCCTATCTTGTGACCACATGCAAATTTATTTTTAAAAGGATACTACAGTCTAAATGTTCCCACAAAAATCATTTGGAGAATTAATCCCCATTGTAAGGTATTAAGTAGGTAGAAATTCAATCCGACTATGGTGTTTTTGAGGTGAGACATTTGGGAAGTAATTAAGGTTAAATGAGGCCAGAAGTTTGGAGCCCTAATCCAATGGGACTAGTGTCCTTTTAAGAAGAGCAGACACCTGAGCTAGGATGTTCTGGCCACAGGATGCCCTGTACTACAGAGTGTCCATCAGCAAGGACCTCACCAGACACAGCTGCCTGAACCAGAGCTGAATAAACCTCTTTTTCTTATAAATTACCCAGTCTGTAGTATTCCCTTATAGGAGAAAACAGACCCAGACAGGGGCTGTATTTGGAGGGGGGTGGGTGTCATTTTTTATTTTGAAAATGTTGGTTGAAATATTCAAGAAAAATACCTCTAAACCCTTTAAAACACACACACACACACACACACACACACACACACACACACACACTCACACTTGCGGCCTTCGCATATTAAGACTCATCAACCTCAAATCATTTGGAGAGACAGCCCTGTGGCCCACAAGGGGACTATGATAAAAAGTGTTCCTGCTAGTTTTTGAGAACCTCTAGCTTACCTTGGCTTCCAGTTCCTATTTTTGGTTCTCATTATGACACTTAGAAGAAACCTTCATTAGCATTTTTACTTAAACAAAACCAAGATACAATTAGCAGCTGCTTCAGGGTTTTCAAACCCTGACATCTGGGAATTTCCCGGAAAGCATTATTAATATTACAAGCAAAATGTGTTCAGGAGGGGAAATATAGCCCTTGACTCATCTGCCTGACCACACAGCAAGCACAGCACCTCCTATTCTCCATGCACGACCCTCCTGGATGTACCCAAATGACTATAACTACACACCAGTACCCATGCTGCCCCATTTCAGGATGCTGGAAACCTGGAGAGCCACAGCCTGCCTGCCTGTGTTTGCCAGTGGGAACATCAACAGCTGTTGCTAAGACTTGATTATTTTGGGGTTGCCAGACAGGACCAAGCAAGATTAGGTCAAAATACATATTTGATAAAGTTTTAGGATTGGCATCTTGGGTCATGTTTCAGATCTTATCGCTGAATAACAAATGCATTGATCTAAAACAGAAACGACCTTTTAAGATTTTCTCATGGTGTCTGTGCAGCAGGAACTCCAGAAAGGCTCAGGTCGGGGGGGTTTGGCTCAGGGTCTTTTACATGACTGTTGTTAGACGAAAGACCCTGAGATGGAGCAGAGTGCAAGATGCTGGAGTGGCCAGGGCTGGCAAAGTCTGTCCCTTTCCCCGCTTCTCCCCAGGCCTCTCTAAGTGGTATCTCTATGGGCTAATCAGAACCCTCACACAGAGGCCAAAAGTTCCATAGAAAAATTCCTATGAGCAAGGCAGAAGCTCCACCTTCTATGACCAAGCCTCGGAGCCACAGACAATCACTTTCACCATACTCTGTTGGCCAAAACAAGTCCACCCAGAGGACAGGGATACCCACCCAAGTGAAGAAGGACCTTTTAGAAAGAACTTGTGATGGGAAGTAGTGTGTCGGCCATATTTGAAAATGGTAATTTTGCTGCAGATTGAGTGCCCTAGAAGCAGAAGTTGAAGTAAGAATTCTCGTGTGAGTCATTTATGAAGGAATAGGGAAGGAGAAGCTAAACATGGATATAGTTTCAAGCAAAAACTCCTTGAGCCTGGTTTTGCAGGAAGGGCTGGCACATGCATTATCTGCAGCATCTGTCCCGCCATGAGGCAAAAACATTAGGACTTTTGTAAATGCACATCAGTCAGTCACTACCTTAGGGAAGCCCCAGGTACCTGGGTTATAACCCCCCGTGACCTCATCACATGGTGACTCCAGTTGCTCAAGGGAATTTTTCAGGCAAGTTTTGCTGTATGAGACCTTAATAGCAGTTGGTAGAAAGGTCACTGAAGATCGGAAAAGAGCCTCAAGAACCTCTGCTACACTAGGGTGTGAGGGCTAATTTCTGTAGTGACTAGCAGGTAAGGAGCTGAGTTTCAAGGTAAGTTCGAGAGGGTGGTCCTCAGGATGGACGGTGTTGAAGAGTTGAGTAGAAAGTACATGCTTGGGGCATCCAAAGTATCTAATTCATCCAGGATTTGGGGACTCAGTCAGAAGACACTTAGGATCCACTTAAACTGGCTTAAGCATAAAAAGAAAATGTATTGGTTCATGAAATGTAAAAGTCAATAGAAGGTGCTAAAGCAAGCTGGATCCAGGGCTCCAAGTACTTTCAAGATCTGGTTGGCTCTTTCTCTCTCTCTCTTCTGCTCTCAGCTCTTCTTTCCTCTTTGCGGATTCTATTCTCAGGGAGTTAGGCCTTTTTAGATGGCCAGATGACTACCAGTGATGCCAAGCTCATTTCCTCTTCTCTCAGCAACTCCTGTAAGAAAAGGGTCTTCCTTTTCCAGCCAGCGTACCAAAGTCCCATCACTGAGTGTCATTGTCTCTGATTAGCCTGATTGGTCCCTGAACGAATCACTGTGAATGATGTGATGTGACATTCTGATTGGCCAGGCCTGAATCACATACCCACCTTGGGAATGAAGATGTAGTTGATTCTCTTAAAAAAGCACGAATTGAAGGTAAAGGAGAGGCAATGTCACAGGAAAGGCAAGGAGCACTTACCAGAAATGGGATAAGACTAGAAAGGGATAACATAACAGGAAATTCAAGACCACACCAGAATCCAGTCGCTGGTGAACTAGAATAGCAGAGTTACAAGGATCATGGTAGACACACTGACTCTATTCAGAGTCAGACATCCCTGAGCCTACGTTGACTCCAATTCCTCTGCCTGGGGAGAATCTCGATTCCAGAATTTGGAGCCAGAGTCATGCATGTGAAGAGTTAGCCACCCAGGAGAAGCTGTGTTGCTCTGCTTTGGGGGCTGGAGGATTTGAAAACAGGTCAAACAGCCGAACCATTTTGTTCTCCAGAGGGGGTCCTTAATGACCACCCAAACTTTAAAAACTCTACCAGTAGGTTTTGTTTGATCAAATCTCTGATTAAGATTTGAAATCTGTAAAATAAGATCATTGAAGAAAGTCAAAGAAGTTGATTTTAATTAACCAGGAGAAACAAACTGAAGCACATACACGCAACAGAGATGGGAGAGTATTTTAATTAAGTCATCTTTCCTATTAAAGAAAGATGGTAACTAGCCATTCTTGGGCTCTACTGAGGATGAAATAAAAAGCAAATCAGCTTAATTGAGCCACCGGGGAATTAAACATGAGAAGGAATTCTTTGTTCATCATTGGCCTAAATTTTAAGCTCTATTTAATTGTAAGATTCCTCTGGGTAAAGAGTTGTGTCTTCCTCATCTTCTCCAAAGTCTGAATGGAAGGATAACTGAAAACTCTGAGAGTAAATCAGAAAGACAAAGACCTGAACTAGCTTTTTTGAGATTTTATGTCTGACTACAGATGAATTTATTGTATCAGATATATTTTGATTGCAAATACCAGATAACCTGATTTTGGTGGTTTAAACAAATGGCAGTGGTGGGGGAGTGTTACTCATATAACAAAAGTTCAAAGGCAACAGCAGCCGGCTCGGTTTATAGCTCATGATGCTTTGGGCTTTTCCCTCACAGTTGCAAAATGGCTGCTGTAACTCCAGGTATCACAACCATCAGAAAGATGAAGGAAGAGGGAAAAGACAATATGCATATCAGGGAAAATATATAACTGTCCAAGAATCTCAGAGTAAACATACACTTATGTCTTACTGGTCAAAATGTGTAACCTGGCCACCCTACCTGAAAGATAGCTTTGGGAAAGAGGTTTAGAATAGAGATTAGATCAACCCAATCCACAGTAGTTGCATTATTTTTGCAAATATATACCTGTGAACAAGGTGTGGACACGTACATATTTACTATGGTCAGTCTTCTTACTCCTGGGATTTATATGGATCACTTATCCCTCTCAAACTCAGCTTCTCTTATTACTTGTTCACAGTTGGCTCTGTATGTAGGTTTGGGAAGTACTTCTCCCCAGGCTTAATCATGAGATGCTTGATCCCCAAAGATGGCTACTCTGGCCACAGGTGTAAGCACATGACCTATACCTAGCCATTCCTGATAACCCAGTTACCCAGTCCCGGTGATTAGCCTATCACATGACCCTAGCAAAACCAACCAATTACTCCTCCCCCAGGATTTTATAATATTTAGATTTAGAGAAAAGAATCTCTTATCATTTTTGATGATAAAGCTGAAAACAGGATCTACTGGCCAACATCTCCCTGCCATGTGGAGAAAGCATATCTTTAAAGGAGAAAATGAGGCCCCACAGAAATGTACAGTTTAAAAAACATGCGAGAGGGCTGGGGTTATAGCTCAGTGGTAGAGTGCTTGCCTAGCACGTGTGAAGCACTGAGTTTGATCCTCAGCACCATATAAAAATAAAATAAATAAGATTTTAAAAGTATTGTGTCCATCTACAACAAAAAACATTTTCAAAAAATTAAAAATAAAAAAATAAAAAATGATAAAGTCTCACTGCTCTAGGTTTTACTGCCTGTCTTGGAAAGCCTGCAAGTTACCTCACCATGTTGTCCAAGTTGTCTATGGTTCTGGGTTCTGGGGATATTCGTGGGCTGGTGCATGCGATCCGCCTGCTCCTAGAGTTCACTAATACATCCTATGAGGAGAAACAGTATATTTGTGGGGAAGCTCCTGAATATGATGGAAGCCAATGGCTGAATGTGAAGTTTAAGACAGACTTGGACTTTCCTAATCCTCCCTATCTCATGGATGGGAAGAACAGAGTAAAGCCATCTTGCACTACATCACTCACAAGCACAACATGTGTGGTGGATCCAAAGAAGATTCGAGTTGACATCACAGGGAACCAAATAATGGATTTCCACATGCAACTGGTTCACCTCTGCTACAACTCTGACCATGAAACAATGAAGCCTCAGTACTTGGAACAGCTACCTGGACAACTGAAACTTGGTCCCCTTATTCCTGGGGAAATACTCATGGTTCACAGGGGAAAAGGGAAAAACTTACCTTTGTGAATTTTCTCACCTAAGATGTCTTAGACCAGAACCATATGTTTGGGTTTAAGTACCTGAATGAATTTCCAAATCTGAAGGCTTTTCTGTGCCGCTTTGAGGCCTTGGAGAAAACAGCTGCCTACTTGCAGTCTGACCACTTCTTCAAGATGTTCATCAATAAGATGGTCAAACGGGGCAACAAGTGTATTTGCTGAGCAAGAGAAACTGCTTGTTTTGATCCATCCTGAACCCAGGGACCTGTACTCTTCTCTGCTCATTCCAATAAGTAACACTTAGGTTAAAAATAATTAATTAATTAATTAATTAACATAAAAAGCATGTGAAAACAAGTGGGAGAGAACTGTTGCCAATCTTGTTTGTGTCTTTGAATCCGGTTGTGGATAGACATCCACCTAGGTGGCCCATAAATTCCCCTTCTTGCTCTCGCTGGTGTAGTTGAATTTCTCTCCACTGCATGTAAAAGTCTTGATAAAATAAGAGGTTGGACCAACACCCAACAATGCAAATGCCATTTATTTGGAATGAAGGAAGAAGTTTGCCAGGGGGAAACCAGGGAAATGCTTAGTGAATTTATGTCCAGCTAATAAGATTTTTTAAGCACTTAGAAATACCATAGTATGCAACTGCTGCTGTCAATTACATTTCTGTAATTGTTTTCTGTCATTTTTTTTTAGAGGTCATTTAAGGATCTCTAAGATGAGCTGCAAATGCTGGCTGTCCCTCTGCTGTAGTTACTTTATGTACTGGAAAATCTTACCATGGAAGGGACTTAGAAAGGCAGCCTGGTCAGATGAGAGTGGCTGGAATAGGAGCCAGATATCTGAGTTCCTGCCTGTGCTGGGTGGCTTACTGGTGGTGTGGTCTAGTGCAAGTTTCTTGGTCTCTCTAGGTTTCATTTTTTTCAACTGCTCAACCAAAGGCATGACCTAAAAGCCTTCTGAGGCCCCTATCCCCTCGACTGCTTTTTTGTAAATAGGATCACTTAGACCAAGGCCCTGATTTTGCTCACAGGGTTCAGGGACTTCTCAGATCACACAGCCAGGACACAGGCTAACACTGAGAACTCCTGACTCCTAGAATGTTCTCTGGGTGCAACTGATTTCCTTGCCAATTATAAAGAGCGGGCTCTCCTAGGTTGTTAGGACATTCTTTCTTTGAACAGCATCCTGACTATCTACCTCTGTTTTTCCAAGCATGAAGAACAAGACATCACAAATTCAGGTTCCACATGGGTCACTTCTCTTGCCTCTCTTCATGGGCCAGGAGTCACCCCCAGTAACTGACTGCGGTCTTGCAAATGCTTGCACTTGGCACAAAAGGGCCAGAGACAGAATTTAAATGCATCCTGAAGTTCTGTTGGGGCATAATGGGGAAAAGGCCATTTGGCATCCATGTCCCATAGTGGTGGCTCTCTGTGTCAGACACCAAATCATCAACCAAGAGGATGATCAGACACCACAGAGGCTTGGATTAACTCAGAACATGTCCAGCCACCTCCTTCTCTCCATTGTCACACCAACAAGAATAGTGTAGGAGGGGGAGAATGGTCCTGATCACTGTCTCCTCCCCACCATCATGTATGACTGGGGAAGGGGTCACAGGTGCTCCACAGTAGTTAAAATAAAGGGAAGAGGGCACTGGGCTCTCCCATGTGCCTGGGAAATTCTTGGTTTGGTAGATTTGATGATGCATGAAGAGCATCTCCAGGCAGTCTGGGTGCTACTGAAGAGGATCTCTTCTATGAGAACCTGCCACTCACTTAGCTTTGCTCTGCTAATCTGATGAGGAATTTGCTTTGGAAGGAACATCTCAATTGATAAATGTATCCTGGAGAAATGCTGAATGACATGATCCTACCAGATGAGAGTTTTCCAAACATTTTTGACCATGACCCACAGGAAGAAATACATTTTACCCCACAATCTGGTACAAATACATTTGTATGTGAAAAATTGAAACCAAGCATTGGAGACATGAAACCAGCTCCTACTTTGTGTGTGATATTTATCTGCACCCTGTTCTGTTCTGTTTGACTCAGTTTCACTATCTTTTGGTTGTTCTTGTTGTCGTTGTTATTTTGGTACTGGGGATTGAGCCCAGGAGCACTTAAACATCGGGCTACATTCCCAGTTCTATTTATCTATCTATCTATCTATCTATCTATCTATCTATCTATCTATTTATTTACAGGATCTCACTAAGTTGCCGAGGCTGACTTTGAACCTATGACCCTCTTGCCTCAACCTCCAGAGACATTGGGTTTGCAGGCATGTACCAGCATGCTAATTTCTTGTTTTAAATAAGGAAAATTGATCCAATGCTGTTAGGAAAACAATGCTTCTGAGACTTCTTGTAGCTGTTTGTTGAGTGTCTAAGACTTTGCTTCCTGGGTATGAAGGCCTAGTAGGGAGTTGTTATGATTTGAATGTGAGGTGTCTCCCAAAAGCTCCTGTGTTAATGCAGGTATATTCAGAGTGAAGTGATTGCACTAATCAGTCCATTCTAGCTTCATGAACTAACTAGGTGGTAACTGTAGGTACGGCTGGAGGGGGTGGGTCACTGGGTCTAGAAGGATGCATTTTTCCTGCAGCCTCCCAGCCCCTCTCTCTGCTTCCTGGCCATCCATGAGCAGAGCAGCTTCCCTCCACCACATTCTTCTGTGATGATGCTGTGCCTCACCTGGGACCCAGAGCAATGGAGTCAGTAGACCATCAACTAAACCTTTGAAACTGTGAGCCAGAATAAAATTTGCTTCCTCCAAGTTGTTCTTGTCAGGTATTTTGGCCACAGTGATGAAAAACTAACACAAGAGTCTTGGTCCAAAGTTGGCCATTCAGAAATGGATGGAGCTGGAGAATATCATGCTAAGTGAAATAAGCCAATTCCAACAAACCAAAGGTCGAATGTTTTCTCTGATAAGTTGATGCTGATACATAACGTCGCGGGGAGTGGGTAAGGGAAGAACGGAGGAATGTTGAATTGTGTAGACAGAAATGAGGGGAGGGGAGGGAACTGGGGGAAGGAAAGATGGTGGAATAATACAGATATCATTACCCTATGTACACATATGATTACCCGAATGGTTTGACTCTACATCATGTACAACCAGAGAAATGAAAAGTTGTGCTCCATTTATGTACAATGAATCAAAATGCATTCTGGGGTCATGTATGACTAAAAAAAAAAAAAAAAAAAAAAAAAAAAAAAAAAAACTTAAAAAAGAAAGAAAATTAAAAATTGGCCATTCAGGAGGTTCCATGTTTCCCAGCAGGACTGCCTCAGGGTCCCTGCTTTGCTGAGCCGTGAGTCATAGTGACATGACTCTGTCATTGGAGGCTGACCTTAGAGCAACAGTAATGGGGCCCTTAACCACCTCTGTCCTTGGAGGTCTCCTCCTTCTCCCTCTTGCTCCTTCCTTTAATTAACAGTAAATGAATGTCTGTCCTACAAACAGCTATAATAGTAGAGACTGGTGAGAACCCCGGTGAACCCAACCCAGTCCCTGCCTCCTGGACCACACCAATTATGACTGGTTGTCCAGGTCTAATTGACAGTGCAGTTGTCCTGGGGATAGCGATGAGGCCTTGGCTGTAGTTATGGTGGGAAGGAGGAGGATGGCAAGGTAGGAGAGATTAAAGAGGCTGTATGAGTAGAAATTAGAGACAGAACATAAGTAGTGGGGGAGAGGAGACCGGGATGCCTCCCACATCTCTTAACTCACAATGGCGCAGGTTCTCCTTTTAGAAGCAGTCATTGGCAGTGAATGCAGAGACAGGACCACTGCCCTGCCAGGTCCCCATGTGGACAAGACTACTTGCTCTCTCACCCCCAGACACCCTTTTACATTCTGTCTTCCTGCCAACCCCAGGACCTCTGTTCCTCTTTTTTGGCATTCATTTACCTCAGCTGCACTGAGTTTTCTGGATTCAGCCTCCAGGGATGCTGCATGTTAAAGAAGTCATGCATCCCTAAAGACCTGGAATAATTCAAGATTTACATAATTCAAGAGCAATCCGTCCAAAGCACGATGTGTAACTCTGTTTCGGGACTGCAGTGGCTCCTCCATGTGCCAGCAGCATAAATCTACCTTTTAACCCACTCAGTCCTCAGCTCAGAAATATCACCTGGTCCTTAACAAGTTTTAAATTTAAGGGGTTGAGTCATTTTTGTGTCTTGTATATAAAGTAAGACTTTATATTTTCTATTGCTGTTTAGAATGCCCAGAATGTAAATTTAAGTAGATCGTGGTTACTTTGGGTTTATGCTTCCCTGCAGCCTCTGCAGTGTGCAAGCAGTCTCCCACACCTCCTGGAGCCAGATGCTTGTACGCAGATTTGTCCATGGTCTTGGACTCCTATTCCAGGCTGGCTCTTCCCAAAATGGTCAAGATCTGTAAGCAGACCTTGAAGGAGAAGACAGGACTTCTTGGGCAGGGACAGGCTCAGAGGGCTATTTGGAGATAGTAGAAAAAGAACAGAACTTTGAAGGATGGATAGGGCTGAAGGACACAGAGAGGAGGAGAGAGGCCACTCAGCACAGCATACCTAGGTGCCTCTAACAGGCAGTCTCAGGTAGGGGGACAAGCGGATAGAAGAAGTTGTCAGGGAAAAAAAGTATTCCTGTTTCCCCATATCCAGGCATCTTTTTCCTTTAGGCATCTGTTTTGACTTCCACAGAAGGGACAGAGATGCTATTTTACATATATTTGCATTGCCAGAGCTCAGCACAGTGGCCTATATTAGGAATGTAATAAAAGTTCACTGAATGACTGAAAGTGAAAGCATTACACAGGGTCACAAGACACTTGTCCTGCTTAAGAGCTGATTAGTTTTCCAACATATGTTAATGGAAAAATTCAAACCTGACAAAGCATTAAGAGAATTGTACAGTGATCACCCATGTGGTCTTCACCTAAATTCTACAGTTGATATCTTATTTACTTGCTTTATCACATCCCTCACCATTGGGAAACCTACCTACCCACCTGCCCATGCATTTTCTTTTTCAATGCACTGTGAAGTTGTAGATGTAAGTAGGCTTCACCCCTAAACATTTCAGCCTGCACGTCATTACCTAGAGTCTGATATTTGTTCACATTTCTTTTTCCTTTTTTTAAAAAAATATTCATGTGGTAAAACACGTAACATCAAACTCGCCATCTTGACCATGATTATGTGTACAATCAGTGGCATTAATAATTTCACATTATTGTGCAAACTTCACTGCCATTCATTTCCATAACTCTTTTCATCTTGCAAAACTAAAATTCCATGCTCATTAAACAGTTACTCCCAATTCCTTCCTCTCCTAGCCCCAGAAATCCATCATTCTTCCCGTCTTTCTGAATTTGACTACTCTAGGTATCTGATATATATGAAATTATGAAGTGTTTATTCTTTTGTGCCTGGATTACCTCATGTAGCATAAAGTCCTCAAGGTTCACCCACACTGGGTCCTTTATAAGGCTAAATAATATTCCATTTTATGCATACATCACATTTTTTCTGTTCCTTCACACTTGAATGGACACTAAGGTTGCTTCCACCTTTGGGCTCTTGTGAACAATGCTGCTAGGAACACAGGTGTACAAATATCTCTCCAAGTCTCTGCTTTATAATTCTTTTGACTTATACCCAGAAATGGGATTGCTGGATCCTGTGGTAACTCTATTTTCAATTTTTTGAAGAAAGCACACTGTTTTCCACAGCGACTGCACCATTTTACATTCCTTTCAATGATACAGGAGAGTTCCAGTTTCTCCAAATCCTCTTAATGTTTGTTTTGTTTTGTTTTCCATTGTAGTCATCCTCTTGGTGGATGCGAGGTGGTATCTCATCATGGTTTTGATTTGCATTTCCCTAATGATTAGTAATGTCAAATATCTTTTCATGTGCCTTTTGGCCATTTTTATAGCCTCTATGGAGAAATATCTACGCAATGTCTTTGGCCTCTTTTTTGCTTTTGAAGTGAAATTTACCTATGATGAAATGTGCACACTTTAAGTGTACCATGACATGAGTTCTGACAAATACATCTTGAACCTCTGCCAAGGTATGGAAAATTACCATTATTCCAGAAATTTCCCTCTGACCCCTTCCCAGTCATTTTTTTACCCCTCACCCTTCAGAGGCAACCACAATTCTGGGGGATTCTCTGCCATAGATTAATTAATTTTCCCTGTTACAGAACATTAAATATGTGGCCTCATACGATATATGTTTGTGTCTGGCTTCTTTCACTCAGCAAAATGGTTTTGAGACTCATCCACATTGTGAATATTGTCATTCCTTTTGATTGCTGAGCAGTATTCTTTTGTATAAATAGGCCAGAGTTTGTTTATCTATTCTTTTGTTGGTGGACTGGGCTGTTTCTAGTTTGGGGCTCTAATAAATAAAGCTGAGAACACTCTTGTTCAGTCCTATTTTTTATTATAACAAAAGCAAAATATCATGAGCTTGAAGCTTTGATACAGATCTCCAACTAAGCCTGATAACACTTGTGGGTAGAAAAAAAAAACAGCAAGTAAGAGTTGCCCTTTTGTGGAGGGTTTACCATGAGCCAGACCACCTGTGAGTTCTCCTTTATGATTGATTTCACTGAATCCACTTGGCCCTGTTTTCCAGATGAGCAAACTGAGGCTTAGAGGAAAAAACTGACTTGCCCAAACTCTAATAGCTAACATATGGCAGCCCTTAGCTTGCCTTCTGGAAAGTACCATAATAGTGACCCAAAGGCCAAGAAGAGATGAGTATGGCATTTTGATTTTTTAGTTATTTGCAATTTGCTATGATACTGCTATCTTTTTTGCCTTCTGTGATGGGCCTTAATTATAATGAGGAAAGTAGATTACAACTTTAGAAATAAAGACAATTTCTTTATTGTGAAATCTTCAGCCATAGCAAGGATCTTTAAATAAAAAAAATTATCAGTACAGTCAACAAAGAAACTTTCTTATTACAAATTACTAGAAAATAATAACTCCAAAAGTGTTTGCTCAGCTTTTTGTCAATACATAAAAGCAGATATGTCCAAATTGGAAAGTTTTTCCAGGCAACTTGTGGAGGAAGGAAGGCAAGGTTTATGACTAGTGTTTATCTAATATACAATAAATGCTGGGATAGCCCTCTGCTAGGTCACTGATGTACATTTAACCCATCTCAACTTCTCAGCAACCTTGATATCCATTCTCTCCTTCTTACTAAGTAATGGAACTCCTGATTTTTTAACTAGACATGTGGCCTCACAGAATAAAGATATATTTTGTAGCTTCCTTGATCACTAGATTTGGCATATGACTGAATTCTGATGGACGGAATCTGAACAGAGGGGGTGTATGCACTTCCAGGAAGGATGTGACCTAAAAGGGAAGTGCACCCTTCTTTGCCTCTTCCTCCTTCCAAATGAATGGGAGCAGATGTACTGGAGCTACAGCAGCTATTTAGGACCATAAGGTGTAAGAAATGTGGCAAGAATGACAGAACAAAAATACAGAAATCCTGGATACTTGATGACTGTGAAGCCTCCATGCATGTTCTGGA
The DNA here is from genome assembly GCF_902686445.1 of Sciurus carolinensis. NCBI lineage: Eukaryota > Metazoa > Chordata > Mammalia > Rodentia > Sciuridae > Sciurus > Sciurus carolinensis. Next base: position 50,273,913 of record NC_062229.1, on the reverse strand, counting down.
CTATATATCTCAGAGTTTATGAGAGAGGGAAATATACTTCTCTTATTAAGCTACTGTTACTCTGTGTTTTCTGCCATTCTAGTTGAATGGAATCCTGATATAGGAGATACTGCCACCCTCATTTTACAAATGAAAAAGACTTGAGTCTCATGTTTCCATAACCAGAGTAAATTACTTCCTTAAGGAGAATAATTCTCCAACCCTGAAGACGTTTAATTTACCCAACTCCTAAAGCTGAAAGTGTTGAAGTGCCAAAATATAATGTTCCCTTCAGGTTTCACTTACTGGTACCATGCTATGTGCCCACAGATACAGAATCACGCACTCTTTCCTAAGGGTAGTCCTGGAGAGACTTCAAGTCACTGTGGGTTTTTAGTCAGGTTTCAATGGGCAACAATTCTCTGCATGTGACTTTGGAAAATTACTTAACATGCAGACCTGTTTATTCTCTAAATTGGAAATGAGAGCAACAGGGTCCTTGCAACAGGGTCCTTGGAGGGACAGAGGCTGCACAGTGCCTGACTCACTAAATGACCAACACATGGTAGTTTGTATTATTCATCTCTGGGCCTGGGCTGGAGTCAGACCATCTAATTATTTCTTTTTCCATATTTTCCTCTTGTCCATTTTGGGGCTTATTTCCTTTAGCCTCCTTCCCCAAACATAATTGAACAAATGTTCCTTTTCTTCTTGCAGAGACTCCCCAGCCTGCCCTATGTTCACTCAAATCCCTCAGATGATAACTAACTGCACCTTTGCCTTAACCAGGAAATAAAACATGAATTACATGGTTGCCAAACCACAGCCATGGGCCTAAGTTCTTAAACGAATTTTGGCAAGATATTGGATGTTCCTAAGTCTAACATTTCTGCTGCTCATTCTCTAAAAGAGTTGGGGAAAAAAACCCATATTACAGAAAATTTTGTTCTTTAAAGCCACACACTAAGCTAAACACCCTCTCAATGGTGCCTGTAGAACCCATGTCTATGTCCTTGTGGGGATATCGTCTACAGATCTGTTTGAGCAGGGGAGACTTCATCAGACATATCTGCCAGTGCACTGCTCCTTCTGACCCCTTCTCTCTGTCAGATGAACTGTCCTGATGTGATAATGAACACCCAACAGATTAATGCAATGGCTTCTCACCCATAGTCAAGAGGTATTTCAGGGAAGGGGCATAGAGTTTTTATACAATGACCTTCAAATCCAACTGCATGCTTTATTATCCATGAACTCAGTCTTCTAAATGTTTCTGCAAAGGGTTATACCCCTACTCTTTTAAGTGTGTATATGTTAATGTGATTAACAAAATACTTAATTAAAAAGCATATAAGCATTGGATAATCAATAGATACTAAATACATACTTACAATCATGCAGGGGATTAATAAACCCCTAGTTTAATGATATTCAACAAGAACTTTCTAGAAAAAGTCCCACAGCTAATAACTCTTATGGTGGAGCTTCAGACACAGAAGCAGTTTAGTGAATGGATATTTTGAGACCCCCAGACCATTTGATTAACTTCTAATCACACTGAGATGTGATCGTGTGCAGCCCTGCTCTGCTGAGAAACATAAACCTAGAGGTTGAGTCAGGGCCACTGGTGTCCAGGGAGCATAGCATGCTCCACCTCCTTGCCCCCAGCAAGATCAGTCCCCCAAAGCATCAAGCACTCAGTGCCTGACAATCATAACCATAGATATAGCAAGGAAAAGAGACAGAAAAATTGAGAAACTAGCAGTGGAAATGTGTATGGGTAGGCAAACTACAGACCACTCATTTTGGTAAGGGATGTCTGATTGCCAGCAACAGAAATGAACTCTGGACAATGCAAACCAGAAAGTAAACATGAGAAGATTAGGTGAAGAACCCAGGACTCAGGAGGGAAAGAAGGAGGATCATGGTAGCAGATGCTTTTGGGAAGGGATGAATCGGTTCCAACCATTTTCCACCTCTGGGTTACTTTACCAAGATTTGGATTCTTTGGAAAGAGTATAGGACTGTCCAGAAGAAAGCAGATGCCATGAGTGGTAGCCTCTGCATCTGTTCATCCACACAGGGGAAAGCATGTTCCTCAAAGAAAACTAGGACACTGCTACCAGAAAAAGGGGGAAGAAGACTGAGCATGGAGGAGACAGTCTTAGCCCATCTCTCTAGAACTCCATCTTTTCATCTGTCAAAGGGAAACCGTTGTGGACACAGTATGATACTTAATGAGATAACCCAGCATAGTGTGTCATAGGGGGAGGGGCCTAATATGTAGTCTTCAGAATTTTTATCCAGAGATCGATAAAGCGATCATTGAATCTGCAAAGAACGCATGCCCAGCATAGGCTAAAGACCTTTCAAGTCCAGTCACTCCATTTCACACATCAGAACCTCAACTGAGGGCAAGCAGTGGATTTCTGCATGTGTGACATATCACTTCCAGCTAGGGTAATAAAAAATAAACTGAGTTTTGCATGACGCCTTTCCTGTAGGCAGGCAGGGGCTCTGGAGGAAGTCAACCCAATGGACAATTCATCTGAAGTCAGAGGCCAATAGAACTGTTATTTGTTTCCTGATATTAAAGATCCCCCCCCCAGCACCTTTATAGTGCACAGCCAATTGTCCACTGAGGAAACTACTGCAGCCCGAATAGATTTATTCTCAAATTGTATTTCGTTTTTATTTCCCACAGACAATCACCCATCCCTTCCCCTTACCAAAAAAAAAAAAAAAAAAGAATGACTATCGGTCAAAGTTACATTTTACTCACAAATTTTTCAACTTTTAGGATCACTTATTCTGACCTACCCCTGGGCACTTACCAGGCCATGCCTGATGGATGGGCTTGGCTGTTTTCTTCATTCTTCCATGGCTTGAATTTTTGCCAGTTTACATATTTTTGTTTAGTTTCAACATTTTCTCATCAAACCAGAAGTTTCTGTTTCTTTACTATTTCAGTTTTTCCCTGGCAAAAGTGAAATTTGACAGAACTGATAAAGCATTATTCAAAGATGATGCTATTACAAGGAATGAGTTTCAAAATCCAGGTCTGTGAATATGTTTGAAATAATGAACTAAAAGGCTTTTTTACCTTTCAGGGTTATTTTTTGTTTGTTTTGTGATGCTGGGGATCAAACCCAGGCCCTGATGTGTTTTTGAGTTTGGCCCAGTTGCCCAGGTGGGCTTGAACTTATTTTTCTCCTACCTTAACCTCCTGAATAGAGGGGATTAAAGGTACACACCACCTCATCTGACCCAGGGCATTTTTTAAATGTTAAAAATAAAATGATAATGGCAGCCTTTTCAGCCTGTTAATGGTTGGATTTCACCCTAAGAACAATGGAAAGATACCAAATGATCTTTGAGACAATGAGGTGACAAGATTTGTGTTTGTAACAGATTTCTGTAGTTGAGAATGGATTGGAGAATGGGGGCTGAGAGTGAGAATGGAGCCAATGGTCACAAGGTTATTGTGTTAACCTGGACAGGAGGTGATGCAGCCTGGACCAAGATGGCGGCAGCAGAGTTGGAGAGAAGTAGATAACTTGAGAGAATTGATTAAACTACTGTGCTACAAATACAGCTGAATCAAAATCTAAGATAGTAAGCTAAATAATTCTATACAAAATAGGGCAAAATTGCATTCATAATTAGATATCTCGTCCTTTTTTTCGGAGTGAATATTATAGCCAAAGGTAGTCAATAGTGTTACATTCACATCCTTTGGATTTGCCTAGAAGGTCAAGAAAGTCAGCATTCAAAGACCCAAATTCTTAATGTTTTAGAATGATAGTTTAAGATAGTCAGTGCTGAATAACTACTGATAAAAATTTTTCAAGAAAAATCCATTTTCCCCTTTTTCCATGGCAGATACCCCTTAAATTGAACATTAAGTGTATTTATGGAAGAAACATTGTCTTTATGCTTTCTCTCCTGAGATGGATGATGTTCTTACTCAGAGGTAAACTGTCAGGATAAAGAATATCAGGAGGATGAATTGTATGATGTTTTAGTAAAGTAAGGTAAATATTTTCAGAAACACAATTGTGGCTTTAAAAAAACAACAACCATTTTTTTTTCCCCGTGGAGAAGAGTTCTCCTTTGAGAACAGAAACCTTTCTTTATAATTTTTGTAGCCACACACAGATGAAGAATACGAAAAAGGTATAGCATGTCAATTACAAGATCATGGTTGAATTTAAACAAGAATGGGTTCTTTCTAGAGACATCTTAAATCTTCAACTCAGGAATTCTAGTTTAAGATGGGAATGATTGCTCTTGTCTTTAAAGTCACTCTAATTTCCTTCTCGTTAAATATTTTATACCAACAACACTGTAGATACCCAAAAAAAAAAAAAAAGTTTGAGGATGAAAACCTGTTTGGAAAAGGGCACTGTATTAGTCAGGCTATCTGCTTCTACATAAAAACTGATTTATGACTCTTGTGAATCAAAGAAGAAGTGCTGTAATGTGTTTTCATCCATTTCCTATTGCTCTAATGAAATATCTGAGACCAGGTCATTTTTAAGGAAAAGAGTTTTATTTGGGTTCTGGAGGCTGGGAAGTCCAGAAGCATGATGTTGCCATCTTCTCAGTATCTGGTGAGGATCTTCTTGCTGCACCAAAACATGGCAGAGATTATTACATATGAGACAGAGCAAGTGTGCTAGCTTGGGCCTCTCTTCCTCTTCTTATAAAGCCACAAATACCACCAGGGGACTCCCTCCTCATGACCTCATCTAATCCTAGTTACCTCCCAAAGGCCTCATCCCAAATACCATGACATATGAATTTGGCTATAAAGTTTCCAACACATGAACTTTGGGAGACACAATCAAACCATAGCAGAAGGAAATCTAGGGCTCACTAACTCGATGTTAGGTTGGAGGTCCTAGAGCCAAGTGGCGTCTGAAAAGGACCATGTCACAGGAACTACGCATACTTTTTCTCAACCTGAAGTGGACCACAGCTCCACTTGCCCTATAGTTTTTAGGATCCAGAGTCTTCAGGGAAAGCTGAGCCAAGGGGCAGAGCCCTTTTTCCTGGCTGTGTTTCTACCTCCCAGGCCCTACACAATGGAACACCGCTCAAGAGGAGATTGTCAAAGGGGAGTAGATGCTAGACGGACTCCAAATGACCAATGTCCACTCCAGGCCAACTCCTCCTCTCCAAGGCCACCTCGCAAAGAGTTCTTTACTAGGTTCCTTGAATTTGATAGATTTATCCAAAACGGTTATTAATTCATATCCTACTAATTTGATATTTATTGTAAGAACACATACAGGGACAGAATGGAGTTTAACAATGGCATTAACAAAGATAAAAAGGTTTTTAATAAATAAAAGGTATCAACAAAATGGAAGATTATTTAACTAATAACTAAATTAAGATATCTAAATGTTCTGAGACAATAATGAATTGATTGATAGTAAAAATCACAGAAACAGATAAGTGACTGGGGCTAGAATTTAAATTTGACTTTTTTTAAATTGTTAAAACTTAGGTTCTATCAGAATCAGACCAGAGACCTTGCATCTTATAGAAGAAAAAGTAGGTCCAGAGCTTCAACATGTCGGCTTAGGACCAGACTTCCTCAACAGGATTCCCATAGCACAAGAAATAAAAGCAAGAATCAATAACTGGGATAGATTCAAACTAAAAAGCTTTCTCTCAGCAAAGGAAACTATCAGCAATGCGAAGAAAGAGCCTACAGAGTGGGAGAAAATCTTTGCCAATCATACTTCAGATAGAGCACTAATCTCCAGAATCTATAAAGAACTCAAAAAACTCTACACCAAGAATGCAAATAATCCAATCGACAAATGGGCTATGGAAATGAATAGACACTTCACAGAAGAAGATCTATAAGCAATCAACAAACATATGGAAAAATGTTCAACATCTCTAGTAATAAGAGAAATGCAAATCAAAACCACCCTAAGATTCCATCTCACCCCAATTAGAATGGCGATTATCAAGAATACAAGCAACAATAGGTGTTGGCGAGGATGTGGGGAGAAAGGTACACTCTTACATTGCTGGTGGGGCTGCAAATTAGTGCAGCCACTCTGGAAAGCAGTGTGGAGACTCCTTAGAAAACTTGGAATGGAACTACCATTTGACCCAGCTATCCCACTCCTTGGCCTATACCCAAAGGACTTAAAATCAGCATATTACAGAGATACAGCCACATCAATGTTCATAGCTGCTCAGTTCACCATAGCCAGATTGTGGAACCAACCTAGATGTCCTTCAATTGATGAATGGATAAAGAAACTGTGGTATATATATACAATGGAATATTACTCAGCCATAAAGAATGATAAAAATTATGGCATTTGCAGGCAAATGGATGAAATTGGAGAATATCATGCTAAGTGAGAAAAGCCAATCTCAAAAAACCAAAGGATGAATGATATCGCTAATAAGTGGATGATGACACATAATGGGGGGTGGGAGGAGTTAGTGTTAGGGTTAGAGTTAGGGTTAGGGAAGGGGGCAAGAATGGAGGAAGGAAGGACTGTATAGAGGGAAAAGAGGGGTGGGAGGGAAGGGAAAAAAATAACAAAATGAATCAAACAACATTACCCTATGTAAATTTATGATTACACAAATGGTATGCCTTTATTCCATGTACAGAAAAACAACATGTATCCCATTTGTTTATAATAATAAAAAAAAACTTAGGTTTTTTTTTAACTTGGAGGAGGAAAAGTTTATTTTGGCTCACAATTTCAAATAGGGTGATAGCCCTTATGAACCAATAAAGTTTGACCTTTTTTACTTTTTTTTGGTACCCAGGGGCACTTAACTACTGAGCCACATTGCTAACCCTTTTTTATTTTTTAATTTTGAGACAGGGTCTTGCTAAGTTGCTGAGGCTAGCCTTGAACTTGCAATCCTCCTGCCTCAGATTCCCAAGTCACTGGGATTACAGATGTGCACCACCATGCCCGGCTAGTTTTTTAATTTTTTTTTAAGTCAAACTTTAGCCAGGCACAGAAGTACATGCCTATAATCCCAGCAACTCCACTGAGGTAGGAAGATTGCGAATTTAAACCAGTCTCAGCAACTTAGCAAGACCCTGTCTCAAAATTAAAATATTTTAAAAGGGCTGGGATAAATAAAAAATGAAATTATATAATTTGCAGGAAAATGGATGGAACTTGAGACAATCATGGTAAGCAAAATAAGCCAAACTCAAAAGGTCCAGGGGTAAATGTTTTTTCTTGTATGAGGAAGCTAGAGAGGAAAAAGGAAAAGAAAGGTGGTGGACAGTGATCCCATGAAAAGCAAAGAGAGATCAGTAGAAGGAAGGGGCGGTGGGTAGAAGGAGGGGAGGAAGGGGTTAAGTGCTGGGGAGTGATAAGGGCCAAATTGTGTTCTTATATTTATTGTGTGCATGCATGAATATGTAACAACAAATTGTGCATCATATACAACTATAATGCACCTATAAAAAATGTGGAAAGAGAAAAAAGGGAATGGGAATGTGACTTGGTGGTAAAGCACCCAAGTAACAAAATGAATGAATGAATGAAACATTTAAAAATAAGAAACTTGGTTTTTTACTGGTACAGAGACTAGAACCCAGGTCTTGCGCATATCAGATAAGTACTGTACCATTAAGCTAAATCCTCAGCCCCAAAAGAAGAAACCTGATTGTTCAAATTCTGTCATCATTTAGAATTTCATTCTTACTGACCAGATCCTTTTAAGAAAGTCCCTTTAATCATCAATTTCTTCATAAATGTTTTAATAATGAAGACTTCTTATATTTGTACACTTTTCTAACTATTTTCATGGTTATTAACTTATCCATTTTCCACCCTCTCATACCAGGTGGGTAAATTGTTCCCGTTTTACAGATGAGGAACCTGACATTCAACAATCCCAGGTCAGTAGTAGGTGTCAGTGTTCATTGCCTTATTCTTCTCATGACCCCTTGTTACTATGTCTTCATTTTTTATTTTATTACAGTTTTGGGAGTATATCTGAAATCTATAATAATGGAAGAAATTAATGCCAAGCCTATTCATTGATAAATGCTCACTGAGACCTGTTGTATTGGTTAGGGAACTGGCTTAAGTACAATGACCCAAGCAAAATAAAAGTTTGTTTCTCTCTCACAGACCACAGGTCATGGGTAGTTCAGGGAGGTTGATCAAGGGACACAATTTATTTTAGTTTGCCATTTGTGTTGGTCAGCTTTTTGTCACTGTGACCAAAATAACTGATAAGAACAACTTGGAGGAGGAAAAGTTTATTTTGGCTCACAATTTCAAAGTTCAATCCATGGTCTGCTGACTCCATCGCTTTGGATTTGAGCTAAGGCAGAACATCATGTTGGAATGATGCTCAGCGCATGGTGACCAGGAAGTGGCAGGTGGGGCAGTTGCCACAGGGAAGATGCACCCTTCCAGGGAAAGTCCCCAGTGACCCATCTCCTCTAGCCACACTCCACCTGCCTACAGTTACTACCCAGGTAGTCCATTGAAACTAGGATGGACTGATCCGGTTACAGCTCTCACAGTCCGTCATTTCACCTTTGAATAATCCTGCATTAGCACAGGAACTTTAGAGAACACCTCTCTTTCAAACCGTAACATCATTCCCACTACTATCTTCTAGGCCTGAGATTCTGAAATTTTCTCAGTTTATAGTTCCCTTAGTATCTCAGTAATTTTTTCCTGACATCAGGAGTTCGAAAGAAATATCCAGAAGATTTATTTATTTATTAGTTAGGTCGGAACAATTTAATAATTATTTATATCTTAACAACTTCGTAGCTATTTGAGAAAGAACATGAATAAATGGAAATATATAGAATTTTTATTTCATCTTTAAATAACCATGATTTTCTAAAATTATAAACATATATGCCTGCTGGTCACTGCACAACTGCTCATTTCTTGGACTCTGAATACTGCCATTGTCATTTCCTATTCCACACTGATTTTTTTACAATGCATTTTTTTTTATCACAGCAACCATCTGAAACCCAGCTTCGTATAGACATGATGTCATGATCTAATGTTGAAACTGTGAATTGCCACTGTTCTATGGTGCATGCTTGCAATCCCAGCTACTTGGAAGGCTGAGACAAGAGGATTGCCAATTTGAGGCCCAGCCTGACAATTTGGTGAGATCCTGTATCAAAACAAAATATAAGAAGGTCTTGGGGTGTATCTGAGTGGTAGTGTCCCTGGGCTCAATCTCCAGTACTAGAAAAAACAAAACCAAGCAAAAAACTGAGAAGTACTTTGAGCTAGTAATTTTTCACTGTATCATACACATTAATGAGTTTCCTTCAACTCTGAGAAGTTGGTATACAACTTTGAGAATCCTGACCTGAGATTGTTGTCTTTGTCCCGTGGTTGTGCAAGAAGTCACTGTGCTCTGCCTCAATGTGGTGCCTCTGGAAAAGCAATGCCTTTTGACCTCTCTGGCAATCACTTCCTCCGCTCTTCCCAGAGTCCTCTCGTTGCCTATCAGCACAGGTGTTGTGGCAGGAAGAGTAAGTGCGAATGATTTTATCAATAATTTCCTTGCTGCTGTTCCTTAGCTAGTGGGGACCATGCTTTTCTCATTCTGTTTGCCTTACCCCTAGTGAGAAGCCTAAAGAAAAAACTCACCCTATTTATCAAGTCCAAATGATGATCCATAGGCTCCTACATGTATTCTGAAGTTACCTATGCAGGTGCTTACAGACACAGGAGGAGATGCAGAAGACTTTAAACTGTATTGAACTATAAGGAGAGAACAAGTTTCCCCTGCTTCCATGCATGCCCCTCCTGAACACTGGCAGGTTATGTTTTAAATAGCAGGGGATAGAGGAGAGCCCATTCTAATGAGAGCTGAACCTTGTGAAGACATCTCAGGCTCCTCCTGGTGAAGGACACTGGAACTACTGGTCATCTCAAGAATTACCTGGGGTCACATAATCTGTCAATTCAGTTCAGTGAGCCCAACATGGAGCTCCCAAGCAGGTGGGAGAGAAATCCATCTTGTTTGACTATGTCTAGAATTGATTTCCATTTCAAACCCTTATTCTGCTGGATGATAGAAACTTGATCAAAGGCAGTTCAGTATTTTCCAATATTACACTGAACGAGATGAAATTGCTGCTGTTTGATCATTTCTAAACAACAAAAATGGCAACTGTCTATGATTGAAAAGATAAGTCAGTTCCATTGTTCTCAGGACTTGTGTCTCAGTTCCAGGGGATTGTGTGGTGATGGAGCAGGCAAGGAAGGGCAGTCGTGCAACCAGGGGCTTCCTGGTTCCACTCTGTGGTGCTGGAGGTGTCCTCGGGCTCTCCATCATCGGTCCATGATGGTCTCCTCTCTGCCCCTGCCCCGTCTACACAGCTTCCGTGAGACTGCACCCTCTCAGTGAGTCCCACATCCCTCTCGGGTGCTGGGAAGTGTATGTGGTAGGAACCAGACACGGCCTCCTTTCCTGGTAAAATTCATCAATATACAAACTCCCACGGTGCCTACCTCTCTCCTCTCTTCCCCACTCTCTGGGATGAGAAAACCAGCTCCTGCAACCTCATGTGTTCTGCGGAGTCTATTTCTCCTGGCATACACTTAGTGCCTTTGCTCCTGCAGGATTCAGGTTTGAAGCTCCTGCATCTCTGAAGCTTGGGTGCGGGAGACAGAAAACACTTGTTTCTCTTCCTCTCCCTTAGTGTCCCTCCTCTGTGACAGTGAATGCCTCCCAGTGTGGCTCAAATAGAAGAAGCCTCTACAGCTATAAATAATTATGAAGATTAATCTCAGAATATAACTCTACTGTGTAGTGGGGTGTCTGGCTTCCCCTCGTGCCTAGGTCTTAACCAGGTGCCTAGAAAGGGCACAGGGAATCAGGAGACCGGGTGAATCCTTACTTCCCATTTCCAAGCTGTGCAATCCTGGGCACGTCACTGCACCCCTCTCTGAAACATCAGTTTTCTCAGGCCCTTAGGGTCAGGAAACATACCATCCTAAGTGGTCAGAGATAGGCAGAGAGAGAAAAGTCTTCTAGTCAATGAAAACCCAACTACCTCCTGGCTGCTTTAGGAATAGCAAGACTGATTGTGTTTGAAAAGTCTCAATCTATTATATTTGAAGTAATCTGTGTAGACTTAATTCCTCCTCATGTATTCTCTAGTTAATCCAAATGAAAAAATACACAAAGCACATTTCTGGCATGGCTATCACTTGTTTAGATGAGATGTGTGGGGATACACCCATTTTCCCACTCAGCTGTATTCCTGTTTATTCCTGTGAACACACGGTCTCTGAAATTGGCAATGACTTTCTCTTTGTTATATTTACCTTCCTTTCCAGGGCCAGCCCAGACTCCTGGGTGGATTCGTTTCCCATTGAATTACCAGAATAGGGCAGAATCTGATAGGAAGGACTGCGTGGAAGAAAGCTGGGTTCCCAGGCCCTTACACAAGGGGATTTGTCCTCCTATCGATGCTGCAGCCCCGGGGACATCCTGTCCCCTCCACCAGCATTCTTTCTCCAGGGGCAGTGGCCTTTTCCTTTGTGCTTTCACACAATTAGGACTAGGTGGAGCCTCCTGCCTGGCATGACTAGAAAGACCCCGCCAGGCAGAAATGGTCCCCTTTTCCCAAGCCAATGCTAAGGGCTCAGATGATGGACCCTTCTTTGGGGTGTCTCCACCTATGATCCTTTTAAAGAGGAAATAGCCCCCAAAATGGGTTGAAACACCAAGCATTTATAAACCAGAGGCCTTACAAACTTCGCTTTTAGCACGTGGGACACTTTTCAAACCGCAGGACAGTTCTGATCTCCAGTAATTGAGGAAGAGTCAGTAAGGGGCACAGAAGACAGCAGTCAGGTTGTGCTGGAGACCAACCTCAGGGCTTAGGGACAGGTAAGGCCAGAGCGTCATTTCCTGGGTCTCCAGTTAACTATGGGCCTGCCTCTTGTCTGCTGTGTCCTGGATGTGGTGACACCTTTGACCTTCTGCCTGCTAGATATGTGACTCCAGATAAGTCACTTGACCTCCACCTGAACCTCAATTTCTCCTATAAAATAGGAAGAATAAATAAACACACCTACTGCACAGGGTGATTTCACTGAGAGAACGTGAAGATTAACTGAGAGAACGTGTCTCGGGATTTTGTGATTTGTACAGCAACATGTGAATTTAAGCATAGTTTTTCCTGACTTATTTTAGAATCTTTTGGAAATAACTTTAAGTAAGTCCTCATGTTCAACCTTTACCAATGCAGGAATCTGCTGCCTGAATCTTTTCTATTGGGAAACTTACCTTTCTTTGATGGGAAACTCACTACAACAAAGCATTTTGACTTAAGCCACATCAAGTTCTAGATGGGACTTCACTTCCCCAGTAACTGAGGAAGGAGCATCATGCAGATTGGGTTGGCCAGGTGTTTACAGATGTGTCTAAAACTTGAAGTGATTGTCATTCATCTTCCCTTTGAAGGTTAAATGTGTTTGTTTTCACCATCAGAAATATATTAACATCGGCTTAGGGGCCATGGTCAGAAAAATAAAGGGAGAAGGTAGATTCACATGTGCAAGGCAGTGGATCTGTTGTACAAAGTGGAGTGAAATGTTTTGTTGAGGACTACCTCACCTCATTTAAAGAGGTTTCCTGTGACCTGTGTAAATGTGGAAGAAAGCTTCTTCCTTTTTTTTTTTTTTTTTTTTCCTTTTTTTGGTACTGGGGATTGAACTCAGGGGCTCCAACCACTGAGCCACATCCCCAGCCCTATTCTGTATTTTATTTAGAGACAGGGTCTGTCTGAATTGCTTAGCACCTAACTTTTTGCTGAGACTGGCTTTGAACTCTGGATCCTCCTGCCTCAGCCTCCCAAGTCACTGGAATTACAGGCATGTGCCACTGCACCCAGCTTCCTCCATTTCTTTTTATTCAGGAAAGCTCAGAGACATTTCAAAATATTAGCGAGACTATTAACTTAAATTTGTGGTGCTTTGGACACCAACATATGCTCCCAAAGTCAACACATTTGTTGAGGTTTAGTTTCAGCATGAAGGTAAATGACTTTTAATTTTGGACATAAGATTTGGTAAACACATGAAATTAAGTACTACTTTGGGGAATTTTTACAGAAGGGAGATAGGATTTTCTGAGTGTCAGGGCTTAAGTTTAAACCTTATGATTAGTACGAATACATCAAGGCAAGGAGAGAGATACTGGAAAACAGCGTTTTGCAAACAGATGTGCAGCAGAATTCAAAATCTCACACATGTATTACATCAGTGGCCTAGAAGGAATCACAGAGAGCGCTTAGGAGAAATCAAAGGCGAGCATTACCAGCTCGCAGAGAAGTCACTGACCTTGAGCCTTACAGAACTAAATGACAATTATGGCAGAAGCTGTTGTTCATCAGTCCTCCTTTTTCTTCATGAAAAATTAATTCTGTTCAGAAATTGAGCAGCAGAGATTCTAAGAGGCTGGGTCCCACCGAAGTCTCAGAGTGCAAACTGTGATTATTCTGCACCCCAAATCATATTTCCCTGGTCAGTGATTGATTTAAGATGGGACATGAGACACGATTCCGGCCAATGAGAAGTCTGCTGGAGGTATGTCTAGGGAAGCTTTCCTCAGTCTTAAAGAAGCCAAAGTAATGTACTGTTTCTGTCATTTGGATGCTGCTAAGAAAGAATGTGCGTGATTCTTGGGGCTGTGGCAATCATTTTGCAATTATGAGGGGAGATGCCTGAGACAAAGGCAACATTCTTAGGGTGGGAGTAGGAAGATGGAAAAATCACACAGTAACATCTCAATAGAAAAATAAATACGTAAACAAAATTATTAGAAATGTGAAAAACTTACTACTAATTTAACTAGTGACTATAATATCAATTATAATGAATTTTAGCAAATTAGAAATATTTTGAGGGTTGGGGCTGTAGCTCAGTGGTACATGTGAGGCACTAAGTTCGATCCTCAGCACCACATTAAAATAAATAAATAATAAAGCAAAGGTATTGTATCTATCTACAACTAATATACATATAGATATATAAAGAAATATTTAGAAAGTTATAATGCTCAGCAAGAATGAAGGGAAATGGGCATTTTTGTTCTCTAATTTGGTAGAACCATTCTTGAAGGCAATTTAGTAATATGTATCAAACATCTATGCATTGCCTGCACGTTGACACAGAAATTCCATGTTTGGAAATTTATCTTAAGAAAATTACAAAGGATATGAGCAAAATGTTGGTACTTGTTTATGATGTTTAATAAATATAGAATTAAAAAAGTGAATCACCTAGCCACAGAATGGGGATTTTATTATACACCCACTGAAATGTGTTTCCCAACATGGAAAAATATTTTTATTCATTCATAAGAAAAAAATAAGTTTCAAAATGATATGTATAATATGATACCATTTAGTAAAAATCAAATTTTTGAAGCTACACAGTAAAATATGACCCATGTTTTTCTCTGGTCATTTAGAATTGTGGGCACTTTTAACCCTCTTCCTTTGGCCCAAATACATTATTTGTTAATAAACGTATCATACTTTGGAAATGAGAAAAATGTCGTTAAGCTTAAAAGCATTTTCCTAAATAAAAAAACAAAAAATAAATAAGAATTTCATTTGTACGTTTTGACCAATTAGTATATTATAAGACAAAAGAAAGAAGAAGGATAATATGTCAGGGAGGGAAAAAAAAAAAAAGGAAAACTCCAGAATGGGAGAGACAAAAAGAGAGAACAGTAAACATTTCTTGGTTGCCCCATGTTAAAGAAAAGTCTTAGTTGAAAATACCGAGTCCCAACTCAAACTAGCTTGATTAGAAAGGAGAGCTTTTAGGAGGATATTGAAGTATCTGAAACAATCAAAGGCAAGATTGTCGGAAGGACTGAGATGTACAACAGACATTTCTTGCTTCCTTACTATGGGCTGGGTATAGCATGAGTTTGGTGCTCCAGCTTCAGTGAACTGAAACTCAGTCCTCCCTTCTCAGATGGGTTAGGCTATGCTTCAGTAACAAGTAAGTCCATACCTCAGTGGCTTAACACCACAAAATAATTTCTCTCTTCTTTTGTTGGGGACCAGTGCAGGTTGATGAAGGGAACTTTGCTTCACACGACTAGCCACTCTGCCATCTTGGAGGAATGCCATTTGGATCACGTGGCCTCTAGGATCTATGAGGCAGGGGAAGAGAAAATGGCAGAGACACACTGGTTCCTAAGTGATCCATGACCTCCACCATATTCAATTGCCAGAACTCATCTATACAGCTCAACTCAACTGCAGGGGAGACTGAGATGTACATGACCCATCATCCTCTTTGCTATAGATGCCTAGCCTTTTTCTAGGAATCAGAGAAAGACTGAAACAAAGGGTTGAAACTGAGAAGCTTTCTGTGTATTCTTACGTATGTCCCAAAATTAAAAAAAAAAAAAAAATATATATATATATATCATTCTATAATTAGAATATTTCACTACTTTATAGATGAAACTCCTCTTTCTCATTTGATGATCTGAGTACATCTTTACAAGAAGCAAATTAACTAAAATTAAAGCTGCATATTGGAATTATATCTGTTCTCTTTTTTTTTTTCTTTTTTCTTTTTTCTTTTTTTTTTTTTTTTTTTTTTTTTTGCTTATAGTAAGAGATTGCAAGGCCTAATGCTGGAGTGAGTGATTTATTCAATATTCCTTGCAAGTGGGAAATACAAAAGAATAAATATATTTTGATTTGAGAATAGATTCCCCATAGTAATGTGCTGATGGTTAAAACTGATCTGGCCTCTCTGGGTGTAGCTCCTTACACCTTCTTACACTTTGAAATAAAAAAAAGTGTGGGGGGGCAGGTAAAGAGGGGCAGGCCTTGGTGTTGCTCAACCCTGGGGCAGAAGCAGGTACAATGGGGCTGTCAGAGTAGCCCTCCCTGCTGTGCCCAGCAATTGGCTTGAACTTGAAACAGAAGTGTTAACCTCATGGAGTGCAAAGCCCATCCAGCCTCTCCATTTTCCTCATTGTGGCTTTCAGCAGAGCTTGTTGGGGGGAAAAAAGGTGCTGTTTAATTCCTAATTGTGCAGAGCAGCTGATCAGTGTCTGTGCGACTTCTTGAACAAAGAATGCATTTCAGACCTTCTTATTGCTTGCTTACTTCATTTAAAATTTAACAGATGTCAATTGTGACACATAAACACTTTCTCCCTAGGCGATGGATTAAGACAAATTTCATTTTACGCCTGGCACGAAAGCCACGCTGTATTGTGTGTTGAAAGACCATTTTTTTGAAAGAAAGAAAGAAAGAAGGAAGGGAAAAAATCATTCTGACTTAAAATCCCTTAATAATAGAAGAAAACCAATTTCCGCAAGGGCATTGTCCTGGAAAGCTTTGTTGGCTGAGGGCGCCACCTACTGGGCATGTTGAGGATGACATGAAGGTTGTGGCAGTTATTCGTGCACTGTCACAATGGTGAACAGGAAGGCCATGTGGGGCTGGGAATGCAATTTGTGAGGATTTCCGGCCGGATGAGACGTTATCTTCAAGTTCTGTGTCTGCTTCTAATTAGTTACATAAGCCTGGGCAGGTCCCTCTCTGAACTTGAGGATCCCTACCTAAATGGAGCTTCTCTGGGGCCTTCTTTGTGAGATTGTTGAGAAGTGTAAGAAAGGCTGTGTTTGAAAGTGGGCTGAAAACCGAGGCTTTCAAATTCTGGTTACTAAATTTGAAATTCAGAATTGATGTAATATAATCCCGAGGATCTACATGTTTTGTGCTTCCCCTTTTGGGATAGGCTTGGTTTCAAAGGTCTGCTTCTCAACATGGGAAATGGTTAATGGATGCCCTCAAGGTTGGAGAGGTCACAGGAAAGTGTGGGGATGGTGGTGGATGGGACATTTCAGGGGGTGGCCAGCTGAGACAGGCCAGGAGACATGGCCAGGTTTTCCTGTTTACCAAAAGAAACCAACTACCCCTATGTGATCTCCTGCATCATAAGTGTTCCAATTTTTAAAACACTACAGGGACTAAGAAATGATAAGTGGTGACTGAGTTCAGCTTGGCTGTCTGGAGCTGGTGCTTACTGCTATTCATTTCTACAGACATGTAAGGATATGGCGAGCTAGGAATGCAGCCTGCTCTGCCTAGGAGGCTGTGTGTGGGGAAGGGGACCCCCAGCACTCTGTCTGGGAAGAGGAAAGTGGGGATCTAATAACAGGAATGGGAAACAGTGGTTCTAAAATCACCATTTTACTAGCTCTGAGGTAAGAGGCTCAGCCTGATGGAGCCTAAGTAAGCCTCTCCCTGGTCTCAATGCCCCCTTCCCCACCCCCACTTCTCTTTCTCCCCTCTTTCTGAAGCCTCCAGGCTTCCCTGCTGAAAACTGCCAGGCAGTTGCTGGAGACCACTGAGAAAACTATCAATCTGGGAGTCACACTCCACAGATACTGTCACTTGCTATGTGGCCCTGGGCAGCTATTGCCACCTCTCTGAGTCTTTGTTTCCTTGTTTATAATGTAGGAAGGGAGAGAAATGTCTTTCCTGGCTTCTTAGAAGGGAACCTGGTCATAGGTGATGATGGATGAGACAATGCTTTGTGAACTTGAAAATGCGAGCAGGATCTGAGAGTTATTTTAAAACTCTGCCATGTGCTCCCAATGATTCTTAAATCCTGGAGGTACAGCATTAAGATAGGATCGTCAAGGGCTTGGAATGTAGCTCAGTGGTAGAGAACTTTCCTAGCATAAGTGAGGCCCTGGGTTCCATCCCTAGCAAAACACACACACACACACACACACTAAATAAAAAGAAGTAGTAGAAGAAAGCATCATCCATCCATTCATTTTCATTTTCAGTTAATCACTCATTCATTTTGACAAACATACATCAAGAATCCATTATGTGCCAGGCACTTCCAAGGAATGACCAAGATGAACATGGATCTTCCTGTCACAGAATGTCAATTCTGGAATAAGAGAGAATAAAAGGAAAGAAAGAAGACAGGGAGGAGTGATGAAAAAAGAGAATGAGCAAAGGAGGAAGGGAAGGAAAAAGGAAAGCAAGAAGCAGGAAATGGGCCATGATAAGAGTATTTATACCACGAACACCGATAAACTACAAATCAGGGTCCTTCTTGTGTGCTGGCCATAAACATTTACCATCCACCACTGGAGCCAGACAGAGGTCAGATCCCAGGAGTGAAGAGCTAAGGGAGAACTCTGAGCACAGGATAAATATGATTTGCTATCCATTCTATCCATTTTTCACAGGTTACTCTTCTACCCTGAGGACAGACTGTAACCAGGCAGCAGCAGCAGGAGGACTAGAAGGTCATGGCAGTGACCTAGGCAAGAGATGGAGGCTTGGGTCAGATGCACATAGGTTGGGGTGTGTTTTGGAGCAGGGCTGACAGCGTCTGTTCATGGCTCGGCTGAGAGGGAAAGATAGAGGTGCAGCTGGTAAATCTTATAGCCGCACTTCCTGTCCATGAGGAGCTTATGGTTAAGTGGGAGGAAAGACACAGGCAATAATCTAGGAATTCACAAATAACTGTGTAGTTATACTGGCAATGGATGACACAGAGGGGACCTCACGGGGACCTAGCCTACTCTGGAAATGACATTGAAGCATTATCAAGGTGAGGCAAGGTCCAGTTATGTAGCCATGGAAATTCTTAGGGTATTTCTTCAACTTTGATTAGTTCTGCAAACACCTGAGTCCCCAAACATGTCAGTATTTAGTAACGAACAGTGTCAGGAGAAATCGACAGCATGTGAGCCCTTGCAAGCTGCCTGCCTACCAACTTCCGTGTTCTGTCTGTTCAGTTCAGGTCCTTGGTGAACTGCTGGAGTAAGAAAGCAAATGGTGGAGATGCAAATAAAAATGGAAAATTGGAACAGATTTTCTAATGGGCAGGGAATGCCAAAGGAGAAAGGATTTCTAGTGTGAGTGGATTATTTGATAGTGTAGGAAGGAGAAAGATGTGGA
This sequence comes from Sciurus carolinensis, assembly GCF_902686445.1. NCBI lineage: Eukaryota > Metazoa > Chordata > Mammalia > Rodentia > Sciuridae > Sciurus > Sciurus carolinensis. The sequence goes on along the minus strand of NC_062229.1, from coordinate 50,254,949 downwards.
GGAGAGCAGGTGCCTTACTGAGGACAGTCGGTTGTTTTTTTTTTTTTCTTTTTGGTAGCAGGGATTGAACCCAGGGGTGCTTAACCACTAATTCACATCCCCATCCCCACCCCTTTTTATTTTTTATTTTGAGACAGGGTCTCACTAAGTTGCTCAAGGCCTTGCTAAGTTGCTGAGGCTGACTTCGAACTTGCCATCCTCCTGCCTCAGTCTCCCAAACTTCTGGGATTATAGGCATGCGCCACCATGCAGGGCTTGAGAAGAGTCTTGAGGAAGGAGATGGTGGTGATGAGTTTCTGTAGGGCCGATAAAAGATAGCCTCATTCAACCTATTCTGTATTGACCATCTCTGGGCTTGTTATAAAAGCGCAGAATGTATTCCATCACCCTTGGATTCGGGGTTTGACTATGTGACTTGCATTAGCCAAAAAACTGAGATGAATGGAAATAACAATTAACTTAGTCCCAAGATTTAGACCTTACAGACTTTCCACCTTTGTTACTGCCAATTTGCTATTGTCTCTCACAGGAGAATGAAAGACATGCTGTAGAACCAGTCTAACAGCATCCTACCTATGTCAGCCACAAAGCAGCTGATCTTCAGACAGGTGACTAATAATACATAATTGTTGTTCTGCCTCAATGAGTTTTGGGGAAGTTCATTACACAGTAATAACTGACCAATACAAGAATAGACTAGGTATCCAGCAATGTAATTTTCCCATTGGCCCTTCTTTATAAGACTAAAGTAGAAATTTTAATTACTTCTAAATTCTTTCCAGATATTTATTATTTCCAGATTATTACTTTAAAATAATATCACCTTGTCAAGACTGGGTAGGAAGTGGCCTTTGTACAATCCAATTAGACGTGTTTGAATTCAGGCACTTACTGTCACACCTTGCCATTATCCATAGAAAGTTCATCTATGGAATTTTAAGGAAAACAGAGTAACTATAGCTCTTTCATGTAATAATTTGCTTTACCCATATCTGATGTGCTACTTATTAATCTCATATAATCTACTGTTCTTACTCTGATAACAATTTTAAAGGAAATAATAAACTATTTCTCATCTATGTCAGTGCACATTCTAAATCACATTCCCAAATTATTTTTAATATGAAAGAACTCGGGTTTCATTGCTGGCTTTGTGTTTTTTAAAGTGTCATCTGTAGCTCAATGTAACAAAATCACAAAAATCACCTAGGGCCTTTGCTCAAAATGCAAATATTGTTTACTCTTCCTCTTCCCTTCCTTTAATAAACAAGGCAGACTTAACACCACAGCTGGGACAGAGCAAGACAGGTGCCTACACCGGCAGCTGAGGGTGGAAGGAAGATGAGTCAAGGTGGCTTAGTAGCTCAGAGCAATGTCAGAGCACAAGCAGGGCAAAGGAGAGGGTCCTGCAGAAATGCCACCAGTGTGTGAACCACAGCTCGAGCAGGGTGTCGAAGAGGCAGCCCAGCAGGGAAGTCAGATTCTGAGCAGGATGAGCTGGACGTACATCCATGTGTGTGGCCTGTGGCAAGGTGACAGACCTTGAGCAGAGTGAAGAGGGCAGCTGTCAGAGAAGCAGCATGACACAGGCTTCTTAAAGTCCAAGTGGAGTGAGGTGGGATTCCATGTGGTGGGTATGGTGGGGAGACGTGGCCCAGAGTGTGGGTTCAGAGTCCAGCCCAGACAATGAAGGCATCCGCACAGAGGGACATTCTGGTGCGGCGTGTTGGAACCCAGGTTGGGCAATATCATCTGTGTTCTGGACAGAATGGTGGTGTAGGTGGGAGATGGGATCATCAGAATAAAGAATTATAGTAATGTCTTATAACACATTGACTACAATAAGACATCTCAAGTCCACATAGATACAAATGAATGAATTGGAAGTTTCATGAGGAAGGGGCATTCATATATATTTATATATTCATATATATTTCAGTATCACTCTCCACCAAAAGAGGGGCTGGGGATGTAGTGTTAGAGCCCTTCTCCAGCACGTGTGAAGCCCTAGGTTTCATCCCCAGCCATGAGGGGAAAAAAAAGGAGAAAAAGACTACCTTTTGGTGGACAAACTTGTTACCACCTTAATAACATAATTCAAATGGGCATCATAAGTAATGACAAATTGGAATCATGCATCACTGAGAAGAACTAGCATCTGTACTGTGCCATTTTGCCAAAGACGCATAATTTTAATTTAACCAGAAGAAAATAAACAAATTGTGGCACATTCTACATAATAACTGACCCACAATCTTGCAACGTGTCAAAAGCAAAGAAGTCCAGGAAAGACCAAGGAAGTTTTCCAGATTAAAGGAGACTAAAGACACAAGGTAGAGAAATACAACATATGATTCTGAACTGGATCCTTTTGCTTTAAAGAGCATTATTGGTATAAGTGGGGAAACCTGATGAGGTTTGAAGTTTAGACTGTTGAACTGAGTCAGTGTCAATTTTCCTGACTGCAATGCTTATATTGTGATCTCACAGAAACAAGTCCTTGTTTGTAGGAAAGGTAGACTAAAATATTTGGAGATTTAAAGTGTATCGTACTTTTACCTTTTCATAAATTTGCTAATTGTGTCAAAATTTTAATGTAGCATTTAAAAGTACTACCCAGGACCTTCTAAATCAGATTTGGTAGGAGGCCCAGGAGCCACTCTTTCCTCAAAACACTTTACTGCCACCTGCTGGGAAACTGTCATAATAAATAAACAAATTTACAGTTGACTCTATAGAAATGTCCTCTAGAATTTTGCAGTGCATGTCTTATACAACAAACTATGTGTCAGTCCTACTGGTAGGCACCACTGAAATAAGCGCCTTTTCTCCTCGTCAAAATAAATAGGAGGAACTTCTGTGGGCACCCACGATAGAAAATAACAGCAACTATAATTATCTTCTCACTTGAGACAACCAAAATAAAAACACAAATTAAATGACACAATGGCTTTTAAAACACCAGACATCAGCCAATGAAGGGCAATCTCTGAAAAATGCGTAACAAGGTGAACCTTATTTCCTTGAGTGACTTTTCAGACTTTGGCCCAGAGAAGGGAAACTGAGGTACATCACAGAAATTCCCTGGATGGAGGAGACAGAGATGAGTCCAGGGAAATAAAGGCAGGCAGAATTGTTAAGACGGTAGCAGTGAGGTCAGGGCTATACAGAGAAAGGGACTTAAAGATCGGTAAATGGTCCCCCTCAAGTATTCTGCAGGGTGCTGATCAGCACATGCATGTGAGAAATTACCAGAGGCACAGAAAGACCCATCTGAAAAATCAGTGCCTGGCACGCATGCTTAATGGGTTTGGAGTATCTGTTTGTTATAATGAAAACCTTTTGAAAATACATAGTCTTAATGTTTGTAGAACATTGTGAATGTAATTAATACCACTGAGTCATGCGCTTTAAAAAGGCTAAACTTTTTAAGGCTAAATTTTATGTTATATATTATCCAAATTGAAAATTTAAAAATGACTGAGGGTGTAGTTCAGTGGTAGAGTATCCCTGAGTTCAATGCTCAATATTGTACCAAAAAAAAAAACCAAAAAAACTGAATAAAGATGATCGACTAAACAAAGATAAGGTGTTAGAGGGGTTATCACACATATAAGTTAAAAAACAATAACATACAGGTTGAGGGGGGGGACATAATGTAAGAGTCTTACACTATATGTAAAGTGGTCTCCTATCACTTGAAAGTATATTGTGATATAGATATGCTGAAAGAATACCCAGATCAGTTAAATTTAATAAAGTCTACTTGAACAAGAAAAAGGTTCTGGAACCTGGCAGCACTCCAGGCTGAAGATGGTTTAGAATGCCTTTCCCCACCACATGTACAGTTTATATTTATACTCAAAGGGAAGTGACATATAGAAACAACCTGATTGGCTGCAGCTGGCACTTGCCTTGTGTAGACATGAACTGGTCAGGTGGTAGCCTGTGATTGTTTAAAGTCCTACTGCCCTAACTGGCTGAGATTTAGTTGCTGGGTTACAAGGGTATACTTTTATGTTAGGTTACATTTTGTCTATGTATCAAGCTAGAGTACAATTCACTATGTACAGAGGCTGATTTGGGTCAAAATTTATCACCCCAGTATGGAGACAAGTTTAGACCAATCTTACTTCAGTTTAACAGGTGAATGCAATTACTAAAATGATAAAATAAAGAATTAAAGCTAAAAACTCTATAAAGGAGATAAATCAAAAATAAGAAGAAAAGACTCAAAGTAATTACCTCAGCATCCATCTTAAGAAATTTATTTTTTTAATGCAAACTAAGCCCAAAGTAAGCACAAAACAGAAAATAATCAAGATTAGAACAGATCTCAATTGTAAAGTGAGATGAAATTGACAAATTTCCTAAAAAAAAACATAAAATGCTGGGCTAGGGTTGTGGCTCAGTGATAGAGCACTTGCCTGGCATGCATGGGGCCCTGGGTTCGATCCTCAGCACCACATAAAAATGAACGAATAAAATAAAGGTATTATGTCCATCTACAACTAAAAAATATTTATAAAAATAAAATGCTAAACTCAGTCAAGGAGAAAAAAATCTGAACACCCTTATGTTTTTAAAGTAATTCAATTTGTACTTAAAACTTTTCCTACAAATAAAATTCCATACCCAGATGGCTTCGCTAGTGAATTCTACCAAACATTTAAGGAAGAAATAATACCAATTATAGACTATTCTAGAAAATTGAAGACATAGGGATACTTCTATAAGACCAGAATTACTGTGATACCAAAATCATATAAAGCTATTACAAGAAAAGACAAATACAGGACCCAAATTCTCCATGAACACAAGAAAAAATTTAGCAAGTCCAATTCTGAAATACATCAAAAGAAATTATCATGACCATTTGGAATTTTTCCCAGGAATGAAAATAATTTTAAAATACTTAGGAATAAATTTAACCAGAGAAGTTAAAGATCTCTATGTTGGGGGCTGGGGTTGTGGCTCAGTGGTAGAGCCACAACTGGCACATGTGAGGCAATGGGTTTGATCCTCAGCACCATATAAAAATAAATAAGTAAAATAAATGTACTGTGTCTATCTACAACTAAAAAAAAAAACTTTTAAAAAGTTGTCTAAATTATGGCATTTGCAGGCAAATGGATGAAATTGGAGAATATCATGTTAAGTGAGATAAGCCAATCTCAAAAATCCAAAAGACAAATGATCTCACTGATAAGCGGATGATGACACATAATGGAGAGTGGGAGGGGGGCAAGAATGGAGGAAGGAGGGACTGTATAGAGGAAAAAGAGGGGTGGGAGGGGTGGGGGGAAGGAAAAAATAACAGAATGAATCAAGCATCATTACCCTATGTAAATGTATGAATATGCAAATGGTATGCTGTTACTCCATGTACAAACAGAAACAACATGTATCCCATTTGTTTACAATAAAAATAAATTTTAAAAAAAGTTGTCTATGTTGAAAACTGTAAGACATCAATGAAAGAAATTGGAGCTGACACAAATAAATGGAAAGATACCACATGTTCATGGACTAGAAAAATTAATACTCTTAAAATGGCTGTACTATCCAAAGTGGTATATATATTTAATGTAATCTCTACCAAAATTCCAATGGCATTCTTTACAGAAAAAAATAATCCCCAAATTCATTAGGAAGCACAAAAGACCTCAAATGCTGAAGCAATCTTGAGAAAGAACAAAGCTGAAGCTTTGTTCAAAGCTGTGATTCAAAGGTACATAACAAAGTAACAATAATCAAAACAGTATGGTACTAGCATAAAAATGGACAAGTAGATCAATGGAACGGATTTGAGAATCCTGGGGGGTGGGGAACCCCCATGCGTATATGCATGGCCAACTAACATTTGACAAGGGCACCAAAAATACATGACAGGGACAGGACAGTCACTCAATAAAGGGTGTTGGCAAATGGCTATCCACAGGCAAAAGGATGAAATTGGACTCTTACACCATTCACAAAAAATAACTCAAAATAGATTAAAGATTTAAATGAAGACTTGAAACCATAAAACTTCTAGAGGACAAGAGAGGGAAAAGCTTCTTGACATTGCTTTTGGCAAAGACTTTTTGGATAGGACATCAAAAGTGTAAGCAACCAAAAACAAAAATAAATAAGTGGGACCGCATCAAATCAAAACTCTTCTGCACAACAAAAGAAACAAGAAAATAAAAAGACAACCTGCAGAATGGGATAAAATGTTCATAAATAATACATCTGATAAGAGGTTAAAATCCAAAACAATTTTCATACAGCTCAACATCAAAAGAACAATCTGATTTTTAAATGGGCAAGGGAGCTAAATAGACATTTCTGCAAAGAAGACCTCTATGCTTGTCAGATATCTGAAAAGATACTCAGCATCATTATTCATCTGGGAAATCAAAATCAAAATCACAATGCGGTATCACTTCACTCTATTAGGATGGCTATTATTAAAAAGGCAAGTGATGACAAGCATTGGTGAGGATGTGGAGAAAGGAAATTTTATATATGGTTGGTGGGAATGAATAATGGTCTAGCCATCATGGAGATTCTTCAAAAAATTGAAAAAAGAGGTAACTTGCAATCCAGCAACCCCATTTCTAAGAATATATCAGGAGGGAACAAGATCAGTAGCTGGAAGTTATCTGCACTCCTATGTTCCTTGCAGCATTATTCACAAGAGCAAAGACATGCTAACTACTTAAGTGTCTCTCAATGGATAAATGATTGAATTGTGGAATTTGGGGTTATTATTCAGCCATAAAAAGGAGGAAATCTTGTCATTTATGACAACATGAATAACCCTGGAGAACCTTATGCTAAGTGAAATAAGCAAGGCACAGAAAGACCATTACTGTATGATCTCACTTACATGTGGAATCTAAAAAGATCAAACTCATTGAAACAGAGAGTAGAATAGTGGTTGCCAGGGAAGGGGAGTTGGAGAAAGGAGAAAATGTTGACCAAAGGGTACAAACTTCTACTTATAAGACACACAGGTTCTGGGGATCTTATGTACAACATGGGTGGTGATGGATATGATAATTAGTTTGATTGTTGTAATCATTACATAATGGGTATGTACTGTCTACCAACTCTTTATGTACAATCTTTATTAGTCAATTAAATATTATAATATAAATAGAACTTTAGAAAAAGGGCAGATGTATTAAATGAAAGTCTAAAAGAAGGAAAGTTCAGTTGAGTTTGCTTGTAATTAGAGAATAAATGAACCCAAAGAGGTTACGCTTTCCTTGTTCAATTAAACATCATTGAAAATGGAAACCATCAAGTATTGTGCAATAGTTCTGTACAGTGTGGTAATCTACAAGATCAAATTCCATGCAGTATCTAAAAAAAGCACTGTGAAAATGTTTATGGTCTAATACTAAATGAATAAAGATGGAAGAATTATGCTTAAAATCATGGGTGACAACTCTTTTCTCAGTATTAAAATGATTTGAGCAATAACTAGTAAAAATAAGAAGGGAAATATTTAAAAGTTATTGATTTTAAATGTATGGCTAAAATTGGTCACACCTAATTATTTTTTTATGATTCAGAAGCTAAACAGATGGTTTAGGGAGGAAAACCCAGTGACCCCATGAAGCCAATGATTCTCTAGGTACTGATTTTTAAAGAAGGCTTTCCTGGAAACTAGGCAGCACAACAGCAACCATCATTTAAACCAAAAAGTCAGTTTGAAATATCGACAGAGTAAAGTTTCTTCTCTAAACCGTTTTATTGGAAGGTCCAATTTTTGTAGTGCTGAAGTAGAACCTGAGATCAGGCATCACAAATCTGCAAAGTTAGTAGTTAGGCTCCATGAAACTTTCTAGCCAGGAATTCCATCATCTGAGTGCCTTGGCAACTCCAATCAGGCAAGAGATGAAACTCCTTTCACCCAGAACCTGTGTTCCTGTCATTCCTGAGGCCCCCTAGGTGTCTATTGAGGATTATATGAACTACAGTTCACAAAGGCACTTTGCCTTCACTCCACAAGGCCTATTGAACACCTATATTGTGGCAGGTTCCACATGCTGGGTGTACAATAATGAATAAAATGGAGTCCCTGCCTTGGAAGAATTTACAAAGAAATAGTGGAACTACAGGTGCTAGGAAACTGCAAAGAGCATGTAAATGTTAGCTTAATGGCTTCTTTTTAACATCAAACATTTTTTGTTTTATTTCTTCTGTTCTTACATTCCCACTATAGAAAATGCAAACAGTGCAGAAAAGAATAAAGAAGAAAGTAAAAAAAATCCCTGAAATTGTACTATCAAGAAGTAAGCACCGCTAACGTTTGGTGAATATCTTTCTTTTGCATTCATGTATTAAATACATGGGAATTATACTCTAAATGCTATTTTTTCAGCTTTTGTTTTCTAAGCGGCAGTATGAAGTAGATCTCCTGAGATGTTCATTTTTTAAGATAGCATGTCAGCTATTATTATATGCCTTGGCCTGCCAGGCATGGCAGCATAGGCCTATCAACCCCAATGGCTAGGGAGATTGAGGCAGGAGGATCACGGGTTCAAAGCCAGCCTCAGCAACTTAGCAAGGCCCTAGGCAACTCAGTGAGACCCTGTCTCTAAATAAAATATTTAAAAAGGCTAGAGATGTGGCTCAGTGGTTAAGTGCCCCTGGGTTCAACCCTGGCATCAAAACAACAACAACAACAACAATAAAAAGACAACAGAATCTAACTCAAGCCACTGTCTTCATTCACTCCATCTTCTCTTTAGGTATGTCTCTTGTCGCAGGGTGAAAGGAAACCTGACCTTGGAATTGAATAGTCTAGGTTCCAGTAGCTCATCCTACTCTGACCTTGGTCATCACTTAAGGCTCCCCAAGTTCCAGTTTTTCTCTTCCATAAAACAAGGGTATTTGTCCTCCCTCAGGGTCTTCACACTGGCTGTTCCTTCTGCCAGAAACTGCTAAGAACAGGTAAGAAAAAAGCAAATTATGAAGCATCGTGTCAAGGGCTACCTCTCCCTGGTACTCAAGACAGTCTGCTTTTGACTCAGCATCCAGGGTTACGCTTCAAACATGTGAACCAAAACACATCAATTGCTCTGTTCAAAAACATTCCAGTGGCTACAAACTCACTCAAAGTAAAAGCCAGGGTCCTCAGTGTGGCTTTCAAGTGCTTATGTGATCTGGATGCCTGTTACCCATTTGTGTTCCCCGCCACCCCGACTCCATGGCAGCCATGCTGACTACCTTGCAGCTCCTCAAAGCCACCTCACTCTTGCCCCTCAGGGCCTGTGCATTGACGGTATCCTCTGTCTAGAATGCCTTTCCCCAGATACCAACATGGTTTTCTTCCTGATAGCTGAATCTCTGCGGAATTGAAACTATCTGAGTTGAGTAAGGTCTGTTCTGACCATCTGATTTAAGCATTGATACCCCATCCTGCTGCAGCATCCTGAATCTCCTTCACCACCCTGCTCTACCACTCTGACACTTGACACGGTTCTGTTGGCGCAGAGGATTCAACACTTGACACGGTTCTGTTGAAAGATCATCCTCCCTCTTGGGGCCATAGGCATGGCTTGTCTCCATGTGCAGTTGCTTTTAATACTAATAATCAATATATTCTTAGATTCAGATTATAGATAATACGGCAGAGATTTCATGGTGCTGGGACACAAAATAACATACAATAAAGTTTAATATTAATACTTAGATGAAATCATAAATAAGCAATTATGATATGCTCAAATTTGTAAGGAGTCTGTGATTTCTTTTAGTATACAAATTCTCTAAAATTTATAAATGAGAGTGTATTCCTCTGAGCTTTGATGTGGTGTTTGGTCTTCATTGCTTTCTTAGTGTTTATGATTAAGTTTAAGGATATTTTTCCCACTTAATAAATAAATAGATTAATCATAAGTACAATTTGTATTTTTCCTATGTCTAGTTAGAGTTTTAGTCCATCATTGAGTACATGAAATAGAATAAATATTAACTATAAGCTGATTCCTCTATTCTCTGTTAGTAATAACAAAAACATTCCACTGTTAATAACTAACATTAGTGTTCTTGAAAGGGGTAACTTCTATAGAAATTTAATGACGTATTCTTTCAGGGAAATTAAAACTAAATGGAGCATGGTGCCCTTTACCTTGCTGGGAACTGTTTTTCTTTTTAAGCTATCATACAGTAAAAACATGTTTCTTGAAAAAGATCATTAATTGTACTCCTGAAGATTTTTTACTTAACATTTCCTTGTATTAACTATGAAATGATGTAATCAATACCAAAGAAAAAACATACAAAAAGAGTCTGTGAACAATAAAGATTCAGACTCAGCCTCAGAACACTTGGTGTCTCTGTGTGCTGTTTCTCCACCGCACCCACGCCTCCCATCCACCTAGGACTCGCGACCGCTGCTAGGACTGGACCCGGGCACTGCAGCATTCTGAATCTCCTTCACCACCCTGCTCTGCTCACTTTCTAACAGACTAGCATATATTCACTCTTTATTCTGCTTACTGCCTTTCTCCCTGACTTGAATGCAAGCTCCATGAGGGCAGGCATTTTAGTCTGCTTCGTTTGCTGATACTTCTGCTGCACTGAGCACAGTGTCTGGCATACTAGATGTGGACTGATTACAGCTGAATGGGAGATGGGAGGGCTGCCACATCCCTCAACTCCAGGGGCCACTCTTCATGCTGGAGTCCATGTGCCTGGCATCTCTTGGAATTATGCACTGCACAAGCTATATGACCCTGTGTGATGAACCTAAAACAACCTAGAATTACTTTGTCAAAAAATATGTTATAACATAAATTTTTTTCCCTGATATACAAAAACATAAAGAAGAAAAAAAAAAACCCAAATCCTTCAACCTATCATTTGCTGAATGTCCTTCTAGACACTTCCATATTGATAAACACATGAATCTTCATCTTACATAAATGGCTTCATAGTACCTATGATAGACTAAAATACGCTTCATTTCCCCCATAGTATATTATGATGAACTCTTCATGTCAAAAAATACAAATCCATATCATTTCTTTAAGCCATCTTGCAAATTAAAACCCATAAACCAAATCAACCTGGGTTTTGTTTTTGAAAACACAGTTTTATTAGAATATAGCCACACCCACTGCTTTACATATGATCTGTGGCTGCTTTTGTTCTGCAATGGCAGAGTTGATTATTTGTGACAGAAGTCATCTGGCCCACAAATCTATGATATTTACTATCTAGTCCTTCACCAAAAATTTTGCCCATCTCTGTTTTGAGGCCAAGTATTAAATAGAGTTAAAATAAAATACTTGAAGTATTCCTCTTTTGGTTCACATTTAGCTTTATTGCCGATTTTGACTGAACAGGTTATATGCTGTACATCTTTGGACAAATGCCCAGTATATCACCTTAGGATAACTTCCTACACGTGATTTGACTGGGTCAAGTGTGAGCTCTGTAAAGGTTTTTGAATACACAATTAAAATGTCCGTGGAAACACATTCTTAAACTTCATCTACTTCTTTTTTGGTGTGCAGTACTGGGGATTGAACCCAGGGACACTTTACCACTGAGCTACATACCCAGTCCTTTTTAGTTTTTATTTTGAGACAGGGTCTTGCTAAATTGCTCAGCCTGGCTTCACACTTGCTGAGGCTGGCCTCAAAATTGCAATCCTCCTTTCCCAGTCTCTCAAGTTACTGCAATGAAGTGTGTTGCACTGTGCCTGGCTGATTTCATCTATTTCTAGGCTTTGGTATTTTCTTTGTGTGGTTTGGTTTTATTTAGTCAACTTAGTTAGTTCCTTTTGAAAAAGTTCCACCTGTATTAGCTCAGCTGAGGTCAGGAATTTCTGTCCTCATGGAAGTCACCAGCTTGCCAAAGACAGAGAGAGCTCATGGTTGGCCGACCTCCAAACAGAATAGACCAGAGATTTGGTGGAGAATAGAGGCTGAAAACTTAGGAGAGAGGCTGAAAACTTAGCCAGGGGCTGAAGCAGGATACTTTGACCCTACCATATGAGGTGCCCTCTGCACTCTGGATGTTTCCACTCTGTCCTTTTGACCTTAACCAGTTACTAAGAGTTTAACTCTCGGTACAGGATAAATGTAGCTTTCCTTCTCTTTCTGTGCACCTTTGACTCTGCTTCATTAAATTTCCTCATTTATTATCTGAATGGTAAATACAACCAATTTTTGTCTAATTTCTAGTTGCCATTACCAGTAGAATTAACACAAAATAAAACTGACCAAATGAAACTATACATGGCCAAAATTTCTATTGCTTAAAAATGGACAGAAGGGTCAAAAAAAAAACTTTTTTACAAAATTTAAATCTATAAAAATTTGACCTTAGAAATTTGGGTTTGGAAAACAAAATCAGAAATCAGAAGAGTTGAAATTAAATAAGGGAAAACCAGTCATAGCCTGTGAGCAAATACCAGGAGAAACATATGTCCATTTTATTTTTATTAGGACTCCCTATGACCTCACTTAAGACATTGTTCCTAAAGTTGAATGATGTATGAAGGTACAGAAGGTGGGAAGCAGGAAAGGAAAAGTGAAAAACCAATGAACCAACATCTCCAACACCATGAGTGACTTTGTTAACTTTTGTGTCCCCTCATCAAGACTGACTCTCGGCGAGGGTTACAAAATTTCAAGAAAGACCAGTTAAAAACTAAACTGTCTGAAATGATTGTGGTCACGCAGATGAGATTTGGTTTTCAAAAGAGGAAAAAAAGACATTGTTAGGTTCTTGAGGGTAGGGGGTTGTATTATCTCTATATTTCCAGCACTTAGTAAAGAACTGCTGTAGTTCTTTCAGAGAAATGAAGGACGAGGGCGAAAAAAAAAAAAAAAAAAACCTGACACATAAATAAAGTATCTGTCATTACTTGAATACTCAAAATTTGTCTAGTTTAGCTCAGTGTTTTTCAACTTTGTCTGCACATCAGCATGATTGGGGAATGCTCCTTCACTTTTTATTGATATATTATATACAGAAAAGTATACCTGTCTCGAGGAGGTTTTAAAAATTGATGATGCTCCCCAGGAAGGTAAAAACTAAAGACTGACCATACCTGGTGATGTGGCAAACTTATAGAGCAACTGAACACTCTCATATCACTAGTGGAAAAGCAAAATAGTACAATTACTTTGCAAAAGAGTTTAGAAGTTTCTTATAAACAGAAACTTACCATATGACCCTGCCATTCTATTTCTAGACATTTACTCAAGAGAAATGAAAACACAAGGACTTTTACCCAAATGTTCATAGGAATTTATTTATAACTGTCAGTAACTGGAAATAGCTCAGATGCCTACTAACAGGTGAATGGATTAACATAATGTGATACCTTTATACGATGAAATACTCAGCATTAAAAAGAATAAATCACTGACACATATAAAAGTATGATGACTCTTAGAAAACTATTCCAAATGACAGATGCCAGTCTGCTTGATTCTGTTTATATGAAGTTCTAGAATAAGCATGATTAATCAAAAATAGCAAGGTAAATCAGTGACTGCCTGGGATGGAATAAGGGGTGTTTGGGATGATGGAAGTATATTAGAATGGTATTTATATAGGAGAATATACATTTGTCAAAACTTAAAATAGATGCATTCTCTTGTATGTAAATCACACCTCAAAAAAGTTGATTAAAAAAAATGATTGTAAACCAGACTCCACCTCACACTAATTAGATTGGACTCTCTGAATGGTATCCAGACATTGAACCTATTAAAAAGAAATTCCTGAGTGGTTCTATGTGTAGCCAGAGTTGAGAACTATTGGTTCACCTCTAAGCGATTACTGGGTTAGAAAGGGGAATAAAACAAAATATTTTTTTAAAGGAGAGGACATGAAGGCTCAAAGATAACTTGTATTTTCTTCTTTCAGTTACTCTGTATTTTCAAATTTTTCATGAATTACACAATTTTTGAAAGCAAAGTTATTTTATTATTTCTATTCTATTTTTATAGACTAGAAAATAATATTAAGTAATATATTTAAAATAATATTATTTTATTTATTTTCTATTCTGTTTCTCTTTACTCTTAAATTTTGTTCTACTACTCATTTGGTTATTAAGTCTTCATCTTATTTGTTCAGATAAACCATTACTTGATATTTATTCACCCAAGGTTGATTAAACATCTCCCTTATACAAAGGACTGGTTTAGGAACTGAAAGAGCAAAATAGAAGACAGAAATCTCCAGGAAATCAAAGGCACAGGTAAAGTAGAAGTACACATTTATTTTTATGGGAACCTCCAAACATTATAAGGAAACAAAGTCAACAAGCGATAAGATGGTGTTACACTTATTCTTAGGCTTCCAGAAAACAATTTTGAAATTCTTTTAAAAAGTTAAAATGCAGGGGGATTCAAGATGGCAGATGAGAAGCACCCAGCACTCATCTGCTCCTCTGCAAGATAGAAACAGAACAGTAGGTGTGCAGCAGTTCTGCGAGGTGGGTGGCCATGGCCAAATGTTGGGATTCAACAACAGAAGAAGACCTGGAGGAACCCAGAGATTTTGGATAACTAAATTGTACTGATTGCACAGCAGCACAGCAGAGGGAAAGGGGGAGAGTCCCAGAAAGCTGTACCAGTGTAGAATTTGGCACCTTTCAGATATTGTCTAAATAGATTTAAGACCTGAGAACTGCATCGTGAGCTGGTTCTAGAGAAGTTCTCTGCACTTCCCAGTGTATTGTCATGGAATTGTAACCAGGAGCCATCTTGAGAAAGGTCCTATGGTCTGAGCTTACTACTCTGGGGATCATACGTCCCTGCATGTTCCTGCCTTCAGGACCCCTGAGCCCCATGGCAATTTCACTGCACTAGTTCAGTGGGTGGCTGCTTCATGGATCAGATCGGCTGGAAGAAGAGACACTGACACAAACCTGCTGACAATTCAGTGCAGTGGGAAATCAGAACATGACACAGACAAGAGCAGAAGGGAACCAACTAACAGAGTTCAGAGGAGCAAAGAGTCCTGTGTGATTCTGCCTGGGAGCCCAGTCGGGGTGGGGGAGCACCAGGATCATGTGCAATAAATTGCACAGAACCCCCAGTCTCACATCCTCACAGCACAGATCTCCCTGTTTTCATTGCTTCCCCCATTTTTGGTGGGGGGGCATCTTTGGATGTACCAAGGGTTGCCCCACACTCAGAGTATGCAGTCCATAAAGCACCAGAGAGAATCTTTGCTTAGTGATCTACATTTTGTTCTTTCTTGTTAACAAGTCTCAACACCAGCCTTAGCCTTGCCCTTGGAACATGCAACCTGAAAAGCAATGGAGACAATCTTTTCTGGGCAAGCTCCCCATTCTGTACTAGTTTATTTCAGGATTCGAAGAAGTTGAGAGGAGTTCCAAGTAGCTTCACCCACAAATCACTACTGCTCGTCACTTGGTAAGCACCACAATGGAAAGAATTTTGTCCACAGCCTGAGAGGATAGTAATAAGAGAAATGCAAATCAAAACTACCCTAAGATTCCATCTCACCCCAATTAAAATGGTGATTATCAAGAATAGGTGTTGGAGAGGATGTGGGGAAAAAGGTACACTCATACATTGCTGGTGGGGCTGCAAATTAGTGCAGCCACTCTGGAAAGCAGTATGGAGATTCCTTAGAAAACTTGGAATGGACCCACCATTTGACCCAGCTGTCCCACTCCTTGGCCTATACCCAAAGGACTTAAAATCAGCATACTACAGAGATACAGCCACATCAATGTTCATAGCTGCTCAATTCACAATAGCCAGATTGTGGAACCAACCTAGATGACCTTCAGTTGATGAATGGATAAAGAAACTGTGGTATATATATACAATGGAATATTACTCATTACTCATAAAGAATAATAAAATTATGGCATTTGCAGGCAAATGGATGAAATTGGAGAATATCATGGTAAGTGAGATAAGCCAATCTCAAAAAACCAAAGGACGAATGATCTCACTGATTAGCATAATGGGGGTGGGAGGGAGGAAAGAATGGAGGAAGGAGGGACTGTAGAGAGGGAAAAGAGGGCTGGGAGAGGTGGGAGGGGGAGGAAAAAATAACAGAATGAATTGAACACCATTACCCTATGTAAATATATGATTACACAAATGGTATGCCTCTACTGCATGTACAGAGAAAAAAGTTGTACCCCATTTGTTTATGATAAAAATAAATAAATAAAATTTAAAAAAAGAGAGAAGCTTTGATCAACACAGGGTGTGATAATCCACACCCCCGCCCCTTATTCAAGGACCTCAGTAGGGAGAAAATGCCTAACTTTTTATTCATATCATTTTTTTTTATCTTTTCTCCTCTTTTAAATTCTTTTTCCTTTTCCCTTTTAATAATTTTTTACTTTTATTTTATTCTGTATTTTCCCTTTTCTGTTGTTGTTGCTGGTATTTGGTTTGTTTTAATCATATTTTTTTATCTGTTTCTCTTTTTTTCCCCTTTGGTGATGGGGACAGAGTCTAGGATTGTTAACATTTTGTGGGTGGGGGTATTCTGCCACTAAGCTACACTCTCAGGACAGCTGCGAGGGGAATTACGCCTAGTTACAGTCATGACCTAGTTCTGCTTGAACCTTGGTGGATATTTCAACTTAAAGAATAGGGAGGAAAAAAGACCCCAGCTGATGATCTGTCCCTAAGTGGGTCCAGTTAGAGGGTCCAACATCCTGCTCCTGGACAGTCAGCCCCACAGTAACAGAAGAGAGAAATAATACAAATGTGTGTACACCATACCTATAAGGGTCCTTGGCATCAGTCACTTCCATGCCCTGTCAGACTGCAAATCACTGACATGACGGGATGTGAGTGTCACAGATGGGGAACTGTGATAATGGCCCAAGCCTCTCCCTATTAAACACTAGAAACTGCACTAGTGACTTAACAGAGGGTAAGTGCTTCAGGCCCCCTTCACTATGACTGCAACAGTCAGTATCAGAATTGCTTTCAAGTATGGTCAACATCAATGGTACCCATGGAAACCTCCCACCATCTGGTAGGGGCTTCCACTCCCACAGTAGGAGTAACCACAGGGGTGTGCCCCCACATAATCTGCTATCTATACTATGTCTGTCTAAATTACCAGAGAAACTCCACTTTCATTAGACTTATACAGAAAGAAGGTCCCTTGGTCTTCAATGTAGTTTGCAAACCTACTAATCACACACAAAGAAGCCACAGGGAAAGTCCAATTGGAATTAAACTGAACACTACACAACAAACTGATCCTCAAGATACATCAAGATTAGGTTGCTTACTAAAAAGGCCCTGACATCAAAGTGGCTGAGATAACCCTCCCAAAAAACACCCAAATCTCAACTTAGAAAACACAAGAAATATGAAAAACGAGGTAACGTGACACCTCCTAAAGTTCATAATTCTGTAGTAACAGGCTTCAAAGATATCAAAGTGTATGAAATGACAGAAAAAGAATTTTAAAAATGATTTTTAAAAGTGAATTCCAGGAGAGTACAGATAAACAGTTGAATGGATTAAGGAAGACGAGGCAGGCTATAAATGAGAAGATCGGTAAAAAGATGAAGATTTTGAAAAAGAACCAAACAGAAATCTTGGAATTGAAAAGGTCAGAAAGTCAGATTAAAAACACAGCAATAGACTAAGTCAAGTGGATGGGAAAATATCAGAGCTTGAAGATAAATCTGACAAAATAATACACTCAGACAGATATAAAGAAAAAGTAATGAATGGACAGAGCACACAAGATTTCTGGGATACCATTAAAAAAATCAAATATCTACATAATTGGCATACCCAAGGGAGGGATATACTGAAAGCATAGACAATCTATTCAATAAAAGAAGAGCATAAAATTTTCCATATCATGGGAATGACACAGATATCTAGATTCAGAAGAAATTAATTTATAACCACAAACAGACATGACCATGAAGAACTTCTACACAACATATTGAACTGCCGAAAGTACAGGACAAAGAAAGAATACTAAAATCTGCAAGAGAGACACATCAAAACATTTAAAGGTAACTCATTAGACTAACAACAGATTTCTGAGAAGAAATGTAACAGGACAGGAGGGGATGGAATGATGTATTTCAAGTCCTGAAAGAAAATAACTGACAAACAAGATTGCTATTCCCAGTAAGACTATCTTCTAGAAGCAAAAGAAAAAAAGGGATCTCCAAGATAAACTAAGGGAACCAATGACCACTAGGCCAGCATGACAAAGGATATTTGTGTGAGTCAGCTTTTTGTCACTGTGATCAAAATACTCAACAAGAACAACTTAGAGGACAAAAAGCTTATTTTGGCTCAGTTTCGGAAGTTTTGTCCATGGTTGGCTGACTTCATTGGCCTAGGCCTGAGCATCATGGCAGAAGGGTATGGCAGAGAAAAGCTGTTCAGTTCGTAGCTGCCAAGAAGCAGAAAGAGGAAGGGGCCACAGGGAAGATGAATCCTTCAGGACATGACCCCAGTGACCCACCTCCTCCAGCCACTCCCCGCCTACCAACACTTAACACCCAGTTAGCTCATCCTAACTGGGACATACTTACTAGGTTATAGTTCTCATGATCTAATCATTTCACCTATGATTATTCCTGCATCAGTACAGCAGTTTTTAGGGACACCTCATATCCAAATCATAACAACACATAAGGGAATCTTACATCCAAAAGAGAAAGATAGATAAACACAATTATAAGAATACATGAAAGAATAAATCCACTTATCTACCATAAGTGTAGACACACAAATGAGAAGTAGAAAAGAATCAACATCAATATAGTAAGTCATAAAACTTTTAAGATGAATAAGAGAGGAAGAAATGAACATTGAATATTCAAAATAACCAGAAGAAAAAGAAAGGGACAGAAACAAGTACATACTTTTCATTAATACATCTGGATGTAAATGGCCTTAATTCTCCAATTAAAAGGTGCAGACTGACCAAATGGATTTTAAAAAATGAGACCAAACAATATGCTGGCTACAAGAATCTCAAAAGACATGCACAAGCTGAAAGAGAAAGAATGAAAGATGATATTCTAAGCAAATGAATCTGAAAGCAAGCAGGGGTAGCTATATCCATATCTAAAAAAATAAGGCTTTAAGACAAAACATTGATTAAGGGAACAATTCATCAAGATATAATAATAATAGATATGTACTAAACATCAGAACATCCAATTTGATAAATACTACAAGACATGGTGTTTGGTTAGTTCAGCCAAAGTTTTGTCAATTTGTTTTATCTTTTCAAAGCAACAACTGTCTCACTGATCCTTTGTATTGTTCAAGTCTCTATTTCATTTCTGTTCTGATCTTTATTATTCGTTTTCTTCTACTATTGATTCTACCCCACTTTTACCAGTAGATCATCAAGATCAAAAAATCAACAAAGAAACAGAGTTAAACTGAAGATCAAATGACTTAACATACATATATAGAATATTGCATTCAACAGCTATAGAGTACACATCCTTTTTTTGTTGTTGTTTACCAACTAGTCATTTCTTTACTGAGATTATCTATTTTGTCTTTTTTTTAATTATTTTTTATTTATCTTTTAATTTTTTACAGACTGAATATTGATTCATTGTACACAAATGGGGTACATCATTTCATTTCTATGGTTGTGCATGATGTAGCTTCATACCATTCGTGTAATCATACATGTACATAGGGTAATGATGTCTGTCTCATTCCACGATTTTTCATACTCCTCTCCCTCTCATTTCCTTCTGCATAATCTAAAGTTTCCCCATTCTTCTCTCACTCCCCATAGAGTACACATTCTTTTATCAGCATATGGAACTTTATATAGACCATATATTAGGCCACAAAGCAAGTCTTAACAAATTTTAAAATATTAAAACAAGAGAAATTGCCAACAATATACAAATGCCTGGAGACCGTTGGACATTCTACTGAAAGCAGTGGATCACTGAAGGTTATCAGAGGGGAAATTGTAAAAAGTATTTGAATCAAATAAGCAGTACTAAGAGGGAAGTTTATATCAACGAGTGCATTCAAATAAATAACCTAATACTGTATGTCAGGGTCTTAGAAGTACAAAAACAAACCAAGTCCCAGATCTGTAGAAGGAAAGGAATAAAAAAGATCAGTTCAGAAATAAATGAAACAGATTATAAGAACAACAGAAAGGATAAATGAAACCAAAAGTTGGTTCTTTGAAAAGATAAAACAAAATTGGCAAAACTTTAGCTAAACTAACCAAAAAGAGAAGACCCAAATAAAACCAACTTAGAGATACAAAAGGAGACATTACAAGAGACACTACTGAAATTCAAAGGATCATTAGGGACTATTTTGAAAAGTCAGATGCCAATAAACTGAAAAATCTAGAAAGAATAAACAAACTTCTGGACACATATGACCTACTAAATTTGAACCAAGAGGATATAGAAACCTAAATAAATCAATACCAAGTAATGAGATAGGACAGTAATAAAAAGTCTCCCAACAAAGAAAAGTCCAGGATTGTGTGGATTCACTGCTGAATTTTCCTAGACTTTCAAAGAAGAAGTACCACTGATTGTCAAACTATTTCATAAAATATAAAGGGAAGAAACCTTTCCACACTCATTCTATGAAGCCAGTATTACCTTGCTGGCTTCCAAAATCTGTTAATGATACACACCCCACACCCCCCCACACACACAAAGTAAAACTAAGACCAATATTCCTGATGAACATAGATAAAAGTGTTCTCAATAAAATACTGGTAAACGAATTTTCAACAGCACATTAAAAAGATCATACACCACCACGTCATGATCAAATTTCACTCTAGGGATGCAAGGATGGTTCAATATACACAAATCAATAAACATAGCACACAAATAAAATTAAGGATAACAATCACATGATCAACTGAAAAAATGTAGAAAAAGCCTATGATAAAATTTAATATCCTTTATGATAAAATCCCTAAGTATAGTAGGTATAGAAGGATTATATCTTAACATAGTAAAGATTATATATAATAATCCCTTAACCAACATCATACTGAATAGGAAACAATAGAAAACATTTCCTCTAAGATCAGAAATAAAACAAGTATGTCCACTTTCACCACTGTTCATCAATGCAGTGCTAGAAATTGCCTAAGCAATGAGGCACAAGAAAGAAATAAAAAGCATACAAATAAGAAGGGAAGAAGCTAAAGCATCCCTGTTTGATGATGATATGATTCTATACACAGAAAATTCTAGGGACTCCACCAAAAGACTTTTAGATTGATTTTTTTTTTAAATCAGTAAACTAGAAGGATACAAACCAATAAACAAAAATCAATAGCCATTTTTTTTTTTTTCGGTGCTAGGGATTAAACCCAGGGCCTTGTGCTTGCAAGGCAAGCACTCTACCAACTGAACTATTCCCAGCCCTCTCAATAGCCTTTTTTATACACCAATAATGAACTCTCTGAAAAAGAAATTAGGAAAGTAACCCCATTCACAATAAACACAAAAAGTATATCTAGGAATAAGCCTAACTAAGGATGTGAAGGACCTCTACAACGAAAAATCACAAAACACTGAAAAAATTGAAGACGACACAAGAAGGTAGGAAGACTTCCCTTGTTCATGGATTAGGACAATTAATATTGTTAAAATATCCACTCTAACCAAAGAAATCTACATATTCAATGCAATTCCCATCAAAATACCAATCACATTCTTTGTAGAACTAGAATAAAATCCTAAAATTCATAAAGATGCACCATAGATCCCAAATAGACAAAGAAATCCTGATTAAAAGAATAATGCTAGAAACATCACAATGCCTGATTTTAAAACATACTATGGGGCTGTGGTAACAAGCAACAGCATGGTTTTGGGCATAAAAATGAACACATAACAATGGAACAGAAAATACAGAAATAAATCTACTTATTTTCAGCCAACTGATACTCAACTAAGATGCCAAAAATATACATTGGAGAAAGGACAGCGTCTTGAACACATGATACTGAGAAATCTAGAGACTCATATGTGAAATTACTGAAACTATACCATTCTTATTCTGTATAAAAATCAACTTAAAATCGATCAAAGACCTTAACACAAGACCTCAAACTTCGAAACTACTAGGAGAAAATATAGGGAAAGCACCTTAAGGTACTGGCATAGGCAATGATTTCTGGACAGGAGTTCAATAGCTAAGGAATCAAAACAAGAATTGACAAATGGGATTACACCAAATTAAAAGGCCTCTACACAGCAAAGGATAACCAATAGGATGAAGAAAGAACCTACAGAATGGGGAAAAAACCTTTGTCAGCTATTCATCTAATGGAGGATTAATATCCAGAAAATATATAGAACTACAAAAAATCTGATAATAATAAAACAAGCAATGAAATAAAAAATGGACAAAACATGACCTAAATAGACACTTCTCAAAAGAAGTACATATGGTAATAGATAGATAAAAATTGCTCATTATCTTTAGTTATCAAGAGAATGCAAATCAAAATCACATTGAGAGTCCATCTCACCCATTAGAATGGCTATTATCAAAAAACAAACAAACAGGGGTTTCAAGATGGTGGACTAGAGGGTGGCTGCATTTCATGTTGCTCCAGGACGCAGGATTCAAGAAGAGGAGATAGTGAGAGACTTGGGACCAACTCAAAGCCGCCGGGTGAGTCTCTCCTGTTGGGGAGGCGTCCTGGATGGGGCGGTAGCCCCAGAACACAGGGAACTTTGTGAAGTAGAGTTGCTCTGCGAGACGCCCCTCCCCCAGCTGGAGCGGTAAACACGGACAACTGGGAACTTTGCAGAGGAAGCTGCTCAGCACAGCACTTGGATTCAGAGTAACCTGCAGGGCTTTGGCAGCTGCCCAGAGGGGCTGCATAGGCAGGCGATTAGGTGCAGAGCAGGGTCCCAGGACCTAGGCGGCTTTTCAGTGGAAGAGCTGCAGAGACAAGCTGAGGGGCGGAGCGAAGGTTCCAGGACTGCAGGCAGCTTCTCTGAGGAGGGGTAACCTAAGGAGACTCGTCTGCAAAAGGTGAGGCTCCCAGGCCCAGGAGATAGGTCCAGGCCCCTGGGAACGTTGCCTGGGAAGGCTGCCCTGCCCAGGCGGCAAGATACCCTTCTCCCCGCTGGAGCAGTGAACACGGACAGCTGGGAACTTTGCAAAGGAGGCTGCACAGCACAACGCTTGGTTTCGGAGCAACCTGCCGGGGCTCCGGCGGCTGCCAGAGGAAGAGCTGGGCGGCGAGCTGTTTGGACTCAGAGCAACCTCCTGAACAACAGGGGTGGGGGCTGTCCTGAGGAGGTGGAGGTGTGCAGGGAGTTGCTTGGTCTCCAAGTGACCACACAGAACACCGGGTGACTGCCTGGAGGAAGAGGCGAGCGGCAGGTCGCTGGGGCTCGGAGCATCTGTACGAGGCTCCAGGTGGCTGCTCAGGGGAGGGGTCGCATAGCCAGGTGAATAGGTGCAAAGCACAGTCTGGGGTCCTAGGTGCCTTTTGGTGGAAGAGCTACACAGAGACAAGCTGAGGGGCGGAGCGAAGGTTCCAGGACTGTGGGCAGCTTCTCTGAGGAGAGGCAGCCTAAGGAGACTTGTCTGCAAAGGGTGAGGCTCCCAGGCCCAGGAGGTAGGTCCGGGCCCCTGGGAACGTTGCCTGGGAAAGCTGCCCTGCCCAGGTGGTAGTTGTGGACTGAGGGGAACCTCTAGGAGGGGAACTGACCAGCGAGACCTCCCCACCGGGTGAGTCTTCCCCGCTGGGAGAGGTTTTCCCACAAGGATGGTAAAACCAGAGACACAGGCCCAAACAGGCCTTGCCTCAGCCCGCAGCCTAGTTCCCCTTTGGATGACCACTGGTCAACAAGTGGAGGCACCTCTACCCACTAGCAGGGAATATACCCCACCTGACGGTCACCACCCCTACAGAGGCAGCTTCCTTGGGGAGCACCGCATTATCAACTTCCTCTAAGACTTCAGGCTACTGAAGGATAAGAGGGGATACACTAGCAATCTTCAGGGACATTATAAGTCAATAGAGGAAATCTGCAACATCTCAGCAGTCCACTGATACCTGAACGACATGAGAAAACAAGGAAGAAAATGCCTCAAACAAATCTAGATGTTACATCAATAAAATCCAATGACAGCATGGCAGAAGAAATGTCAGAAAGGGAGTTCAGAATGTACATAATTAACATGATAAGGGAAGTAAACGATGAAATGAAAGAGCAAATGCAGGCATTGAATGATCGTACCAATTGACAGTTAAAAGAGCAAATACAGGAAGCAAAAGACCATTTCAATAAAGAGTTAGAGATATTGAAAAAAAACAAACAGAAATCCTTGAAATGAAGGAAACAATAAACCAAATTAAGAACTCCATAGAAAGCACAACCAATAGGATAGAACACCTGGAAGACAGAACCTCAGATATTGAGGACAAAATATTTAACCTTGAAAACAAAGTTGAACAAACAGAGAAGATGGTAAGAAATCATGAACAGAATCTCCAAGAACTATGGGATATCATGAAAAGGCCAAATTTGAGAATTATTGGGATTGAGGAAAGGCTTAGAGAAACAAACCAAAGGAGTGAAAAATCTATTCAATGAAATAATTTCAGAAAACTTCCCAAATCTGAAGAATGAAATGGAAAATCAAGTTCAAGAGGCTTATAGGACTCCAAATACACAAAATTACAACAGACCCACACCAAGGCACATTATAATGAAAATACCTAACATACAAAATAAAGAAAGAATTTTAAAGGCTGTGAGAGAAAAGAACCAAATCACATTCAGGGGGAAACCAATACGGATATCAGCAGATTTTTCAATCCAGACCTTAAAAGCTAGAAGAGCCTGGAACAACATTTTTCAAGCCCTAAAAGAAAATGGATGCCAACCAAGAATCTTATACCCAGCAAAACTTACCTTCAGATTTGATGATGAAATAAAAATCCTTCCATGATAAACAAAAGCTAAAAGAATATACAAAAAGAAAGCCAGCATTACACAACATTCTCAGCAAAATATTCCATGAGGAAGAGATGAAAAACAAAGAAGCAAATCAGCAAAGGGAGGAGATATCCTAAAGGAACTCTCAAATAAAGAGGAACCAAGTCGTGTCAAAAATAAACAAATAAATGAATAAAATGAGTCAAATGACCGGGAATACAAATCATATCTCAATAATAACCCTGAATATTAATGGCCTGAATTCATCAATCAAAAGACATAGACTGGCAGATTGGATAAAAAAGAAAGATCCAACAATATGCTGCCTACAAGAGACTCATCTCATACAAAGAGATACCCATAGACTAAAGGTGAAAGCATGGGAAAAAACATACCATGCACATGGACTCAGCAAAAAAGCTGGGGTATCCATCCTCATTTCAGATAATGTGGACTTCAAGCCAAAGTTAGTCAGAAGGGATAAAGAAGGACATTTCATACTGCTTAAGGGAACCATAAATCAGCAAGACATAACAATCATAAATATCTATGCCCCAAACAGTGGCTCATCCATGTATGTCAAACAAATCCTTCTCAATCTCAGAAACCAAACAGACCATAATACAATAATACTAGGTGATTTTAACACACCTCTCTCACCACTGGACAGATCTTCCAAACAAAAATTGAACAAAGAAACCATAGATCTCAATAACATAATCAATAATCTAGACTTAACAGACATTTATAGAATATACCATCCAACGAAGAGTGAATACACTTTCTTCTCAGCAGCACATGGATCCTTCTCTAAAATAGACCATATATTATGCCACAAAGCTAATGTTAGCAAATACAAGAAGATAGAGACACTACCTTGTATTCTATCAGATCATAATGGATTGAAGTTAGAAATAAATGAAAGAGTAAAAAACAGAAACTACTCAACACCTGGAGATTAAACAATATGCTATTATATGAT
The DNA here is from genome assembly GCF_902686445.1 of Sciurus carolinensis. Lineage (NCBI taxonomy): Eukaryota > Metazoa > Chordata > Mammalia > Rodentia > Sciuridae > Sciurus > Sciurus carolinensis. The sequence goes on along the minus strand of NC_062229.1, from coordinate 50,229,027 downwards.
GGATGGATAACAGAAGATATTAGGAAGGAAATTAAAAAATTCTTAGAGGTAAATGAGAACAAAGAAACATCATATCAAAATCTCTGGGACACTATGAAAGCAGTACTGAGAGGAAAATTTATTTCATGGAGCGCATTCAATAAAAGAAGTAAAACTCAACAAATAAACGACCTAACACTATAGCTCAAAGCCCTAGAAAAAGAAGAACAGACCAACACCAAAAGTAGTAGAAGACAGGAAATAGTTAAACTCAGAGCTGAAATCAACGAAATTGAAACAAAAGAAAAATACAAAAAATTGACAAAATAAATAGTTGGTTCTTTGAAAAAATAAACAAAATTGATAAACCTTTAGCCACACTAACAAAGAGAAGACGAGAGAAAACCCAAATCACCAAAATTCGGAATGAACAAGGAAATATCACAACTGACACAATTGAAATAAAAAACATAATTAGAAGGTATTTTGAAAATCTATACTCCAACAAAATAGAAAATTTCGAAGACATCAACAGGTTTCTAGAGACATATGAATTGCCTAAACTAAACGAGGAGGACATACACAATTTAAATAGACCAATTTCAAGTAATGAAATAGAAGAAGTCATCAAAAGCCTACCAACAAAGAAAAGTCCAGGACCAGATGGGTTCTCAGCTGAGTTCTACAAAACCTTTAAAGAAGAGCTCATTCCAATACTTTTCAAAGTATTCCATGAAATAGAAGAGGAGGGAACTCTCCCAAACTCATTCTATGAAGCCAATATCACCCTGATACCTAAACTAGACAGAGACACATCGAGGAAAGAAAATTTTAGACCAATATCCTTAATGAACATCGTCGCAAAAATTCTTAACAAAATTTTAGCAAATCGCATACAAAAACATATTAAAAATATAGTGTACCATGATCAAGTGGGTTTCATCCCAGGGATGCAAGGTTGGTTCAACATCAGGAAATCAATAAATGTAATTCACCATATCAACAGACTTAAAGTCAAGAATCACATGATTATTTCAATAGATGCAGAAAAAGCATTTGATAAAATACAGCACCCCTTCATGCTCAAAACTAGAAAAAATAGGGATAGTGGGAACATTCCTTAACATCGTAAAGGCCATCTACGCTAAGCCATGGCTAATATCATTCTAAATGGTGAAAAACTGAAAGCATTCCCCCTAAAATCTGGAACAAGGCAGGGATGCCCTCTTTCACCACTCCTATTCAATATCATCCTTGAAACTCTAGCCAGAGCAATTAGACAGACCAAAGAAATTAAAGGGATACGAATAGGAAAAGAAGAACTCAAACTATCCCTGTTTGCTAATGATATGATTATATACTTAGAGGAACCTGGAAATTCCACCAGAAAACTTTTAGATCTTATAAGTGAATTTAGTAAAGTAGTGGGATATAAGATCAATGCTCATAAATCTAATGCATTTTTATACATAAGTGATGAATCTTCAGAAAGAGAAGTTAGGAAAACTACCCCATTCACAATAGCATTGAAAAAAATAAAATACTTGGGAATCAATCTCACAAAAGAGGTGAAAGACCTCTACAATGAGAACTACAGAGCACTAAAGAAAGAAATTAAAGAACACCTTAGAAGATGGAAAGATCTCCCATGTTCCTGGATAGGCAGAATTAATATTGTCAAAATGGCCATACTACCAAAAGTGCTATACAGATTCAATGCAATTCCAATTAAAATCCCAATGACGTACCTTACAGAAATAGAACAAGCAATCATGAAATTCATCTGGAAGAATAAGAAACCCAGAATAGCTAAAGCAATCCTTCGCAGGAAAAATGAAGCAGGGGGTATTGCAATACCAGAACTTCAACTATACTACAAAGCAATAGTAACAAAAACGACATGGTATTGGTACCAAAATAGACAGGTAGATCAATGGTACAGAATAGAGGACACGGACACAAACCCAAATAAATACAATTTTCTCATACTAGACAAAGGGGCCAAAAATATGCAATGGAGAAAAGATAGCCTCTTCAACAAATGGTGCTGGGAAAATTGGAAATCCATATGCAACAGAATGAAACTAAACCCATATCTCTCACCATGCACGAAACTAAACTCAAAATGTATCAAGGACCTCGGAATCAGACCAGAGACCCTGCATCTTATAGAAGAAAAAGTAGGTCCAGAGCTTCAACATGTCGGCTTAGGACCAGACTTCCTCAACAGGACTCCCATAGAACAAGAAATAAAAGCAAGAATCAACAACTGGGATAGATTCAAACTAAAAAGCTTTCTCTCAGCAAAGGAAACTATTAGGAATGCGAAGAAAGAGCCTACAACGTGGGAGAAAATCTTTGCCAATCATACTTCAGATAGAGCAGTAATCTCCAGAATCTATAAAGAACTCAAATAACTCAACACCAAGACTACAAATAACCCAATCGACAAGTGGTCTAAGGAAATGAACAGACACTTCACAGAAGAAGACCTACAAGCAATCAACAAACATATGGAAAAATGTTCAACATCTCTAGTAATGGCATTTGCAGGCAAATGGATGAAATTGGAGAATATCATGCTAAGTGAGATAAGCCAATCTCAAAAAACCAAAGGAAGAATGATCTGGCTGATAAGTGGATGATGACACATAATGGGGCGTGGGAGGGGTTAGTTTTAGGGTTAGAGTTAGGGTTAGGGAGGGGGGCAAGAATGGAGGAAGGAAGGACTGTATAGAGGGAAAAGAGGGGTGGGAGGGGTGGGGGGAAGGGAAAAAATAACAGAATGAATCAACCAACATTACCCTATGTAAATTTATGATTACTCAAATGGTATGCCTTTACTCCATGTACAAACAGAGAAACAACATGTATCCCATTTGTTTACAGTAAAAAAAAATCTACCAAAAAAAAAGTAAATGGGAGGTTTTAATATTTTATATGTAAACATATATAAATATGGAATTTAGTATATTTAATATTTAATTTTTAACACTTAATATTTTAACACACAATCAATACTTTGAAAATTATTAATGAGATCCTTTTTTTTCATACTAAGTCTTCAAAATCTGAAAAAAAAAAAACAAAAATAGCAAAAAACAAATGCTGGCAAGAATGGGTAGAAAAAGGAACTCTTATACATTATTATAGACATTATGGAAAACAGTATGGAGATTACTCAAAAACCTAAAAATAGAACTACAATTCAGCAATACCTCTGGATATATATGTGAAGGAAGTCAGCATATAAAAGAGATACCTGCATCCCCATGTTTACTGCAGCATTATTCACAATGGCTAATATATGGAATCAGCCTAAGTACCCACCAACAGATAAAAAGATAAAAAAATGTTTCTTATCTTGACTGCTGTGGTGGTTTCACAATTGTATATATATTAAAATTCACCAAATTGTACCATTTAAATGTGTGCAGTTCATTGTACTCCAAATATATTGTAATATAGTTGTAAAAAAATTTTTTTTGTAAATGAAGGAAGAGAGGGAGGGAGGAAAGGAGGGAAAGAGAGGAAATTAAAGCAAGAAAGACTGAAAATGTGCCTGAATGGGATTCTTGGTGTATAATTTGTACCTCTGTCTACAACAGAGATCCATTTTGGGCTAGGGAGAGAAACCTAGCACACTCCCTAGAGTTTGAAGTCTGTTACTAATAGATGAAGCTGCTAGTGGAGAGGTGGACACTTAGGCTAGTCCTTCTCAGAACCTTGAGATGGGCCGTCTCAGATCCCTCAAAAGAACCTGTTTGGATGGCAGACATATATCAAAGATACATGGGGCAGAGTTCCAGCATTTCGGTCTCACTGATTCTTTAGAGTAAATGTGATTATAATGTGTCAAAGTCTACAAAGAAAAAGGTGCCAAGAACTTTCAATGGGGAAAGAATAATTTCATCAACAATTGGTACTGGACAACTGAACACCCACATGCAAAAGAATAAAGTTATACCTCTACTTCATAACATATAAAAGATTAACTCAAAATGGATCAATGACCTAAATAAGAGCTAAAGCTGTAATTCTTAGAAGAAAACACAGAGGCAAATTTTCAAGACTTTGGATTTGGCATGGATTCTTAGATAAGACAACCAAAGCACAAAAAATAAAAACAAAATAGGCATATTAGACTTCATCAAATTAAAAATGTTTGTACATCAAAATACATTATTAGGGGTGTGTGTGGCTTAGTGGGTAGAGTGTTTGCCTAGCTTGTGTGAGACCCTGAGTTCAATCCCAGTAGTGGGATAAAAGGAGGGGGAAATTTTTTTTTTAAATCAATCAAGAGGACTGGGAATGTGGCTCAGTGGTAAGTGGTACAGCACTTGCCTGTCATGTGTGAAGCCCTGAGATCAATCACCAGAACTAAAATATAAATAATTTTATTTAAAGTGTTCAAGAAAGATAAAATCTAATCTATAAAAATGGGACAAAATGTTTGCAAATCATTATCTGTGGTAAGGATATAGTATCCAAAATATATGTATTAAAAAACCTAACAACTGAACAAAAAAGACAAACCAATTAAAAATGAGTAAAAGACAAAATATCCATTTCTACAAAAAATATATACATTTGGCATACAGTATATAAAAAGACACTCAACATTAGGGAAGTGAAAATCACAATGAAATATCACTTCATATCCACTAGGATGACAATAATTAACAAAAAGAAAAAGAAAAAAAGAAGTATTCATGAGAAATTGGCCCTGGCACATTGCTGATGGGAATGTAATATGGTTCAGCTGCTGTGGAAAAGGGTTTGGCATCCCTCAAATGATTAAATATGTGACTCTAAAATTACACTTCTGGGTAATACCCACAAGATTTAAAAATAGGAATTCAAACAAGTACCTGTACACACATTGTCAGCAGCACTATTCACAATAGTCAAAAGGTAGAAACAGATCAGATGTCCATCAACAGATAAAAGGATAAACTAAAAGCAGTAAATCCAGACAAAGGAATATTATTCAGCCTTTAAAACAGATGAAATACTGATACATGCTACAATGCTATGCTAAATTAATGAAAACATGTTATGTGAAAGAAAACACACAAAAGGTCATACTGTTTGAATTCATTTACGTGATTATCCAAAATAGACAAATCCAGAGACAGAACATATGTTGGTGGTAGCCACTGACTGTGGACATAAAAAGGATGGAGACAAATTGCCTAATGGGTAAGAGATTTTTCTTTGGAATGATGCGAATATTTTAGAACTAAATAGAGGTGATGGTTGCATGATACTGTGAATGCACTAAATGCCATTTTAAATTGTATTTATTCTTTTTTAGTTATACATGACAGTTGAATGTATTTTGGCATATTATACACACATGGAGTATAACTCACCATTTCTGTGGTTGTACATGATGTAAAGTTACACTGGTTGTGTATTCATATATGAATATAGGAAAGTTATGTCTGATTCAGTCTACTGTTTTTCCCATTTCCCTCCCTCTTCCATTCCCCCACTCCTCCCTATCTAATCTGGTGAACCCTCACTCCTACCTCCCACCCACAACCTGCATATTGTGAGTCAGCATCTCCATATCAAGAGAACATTCGGCCTATGGTTTTTTGGGATTGGCTTATTTCACTTCACATGATAGTCTTCAGTTCCATCCATTTACTGGAAAATGCTGTAATTTCATTGTTTTTAATGAATATTCTTTTTAATATTCCATTACACACATACACACAAACACACACACACACACATATATATATATCACATTTTCTTTATTCATTCATCTGTTGAAGGGCATCTAGGTTAGTTCAATAGCTTAGCTATTGTTGAGTTAAGCTGCTATAAACATTGATGTGGTTGCGTCACTATAGTATGCTGATTTTAAGTCCTTTGGTTATACACTGAGAAGTGGGATAACCAGGTCAAATGGTGGTTTCATTCCAAATTTTCTGAGGAATCTCCATACTGCTTTCCAGAATGGTTGCATCAATTTGCAGTCTCACCAGCAATGCATTAGTGTGCCTTTTCCCCTACACCCTTGCCAACATTTGTTACTTGTGTTCTTGATAACTGACATTCTGACTAGAGTGAGATGAAATCTAGTGTAGTTTTAATTTGCATTTATCTAATTGCTAGGGATGTTGAACATTTTTCTATATATTTGTTGACCATTTGTCTGAAGTGCCTGTTCAGTTCCTTTGCCCATTTTTTGATTGGGTTATTATTATTATTTTTTGGTGTTAAGTTTTTGAGTTATTTATATCATCCTGGAGATTAACGCTCTATCTGAGGTGTAGGTGGCAAAGATTTTCTCCCATTCTGTAGTCTCTCTCTTCACTTTGTTTCCTTTGCTGTGAAGAAGTTTTTTAGTTTGATATCATCCCATTTATTCTTTTTTTTTTTTTTGAGTCTGTACCTTTACTTTATTGCTTATGCTGCCTGTTCCAATGAATACAATAAACTCCTTTTAGAAAAGTAAGGCACATGAAAGCCTTCTATGCAAGTTCCATATTATTTTAAAATTCTATTGGATGATAAAAGCATTTCCACTACAGAACTGGAGATCTGGGAAAGCACACGATGTAATTTGGGAGCAAAACACCTGAACCATTTCATTATTACGCTTAGCCTCATGGCACAATTAGCAAGCCAGCAAACCCAGGGTTTACTACGATGTAGTGGCTGCTACAACTGCAAAGCCCTAGTCAGCTTATCCACATATGTACAGTCAGGTCCCCAATTGTTAACCACACAAGATCTGACAGAAGAACAGCATCCAACTGCGTCTGGGTCCCGATGTGTCACAGAGAAGGAATTTGGCATTTTCAGTCTTTTCTCGTACATTGTGCAGTAGTCCCCGAGGCCCGCATTATACGACGCTAAAGACCTTGGCAGAGATACTGCTCACAGGATACCTGAATCCAGCTGTTCTGCTCCGTGTCGTAACATCTGAAGATACCTGTCAACCTCTGCAAGACAAAGCAGCCCTGGATGAAGTCATCAAAGGCGATCTGCCCTCGTCCTTGTCTGTCAAACTTCAGAATTAGGATGGCGTGGAACTGGTCAGAGAGCTGGTAGCCCAAACCAGAGAGTGCCTGCTTGAGCTTGTTCTTGTCCATCATCCCGGAGTTGTCCCTGTCGTAGGTGCGGAAGACATTCTGCCAGTCTGTGATGCACTTCCACACGCCCGTGAACTCACTGAAGTTCACACCAGCCTTGTTCTCCCGGTCAAACATTGAAATGATTGACCTGACAGTCACGGGGGTTAAACGGGGTCCACGTGCCACTGGATAGCGCTTGCTGAAGTTCATTGCCTGATATCACCCCACTGCTGTCTTTATCAACTCGCTGGAAGACATTCCTCAGGAAGCTCTGGTCCAGCAGGGCTGCGCCTGCAGCTGGCCCTGGGTCGTAGCCCGGGCCGGGCGATAGGAGTAGGCGGCCATGGATTCAGGCGCCGGCAGTTAACGCGGCTCCATTCGGGCGGCTCAGCTTCCGCTTCCTTGATTCTTGATTTCACTTCATACTCTCCAGGAATCCTGTTGAGGAATTTGGTTCCTAAGCCAACAAAGAGATTTGGGCCTATTTCTGCTTCCAGTAGGCACAGAGTCTCTGGTCTAATGCCTAGGTCCTTGATCCACTTTGAGTTTTGTGCAGGGTGAGAGATGGGGTCTGATTTCCTTTTTGGTACATATGGATTTCCAGTTTTTCCAACACCATTTTTTGAAGAGCCTATCTTTTCCCCAATGCATGTTTATGGCGCCTTTGTCTAATATGAGATAACCGTATTTATGTGGGTTTGCCTTTGTGTCTTCTATTCTGTACAATGGTCTTCATGTCTGTTTTGGTGCCAATACCACGCCATTTTTGTTACTATAGCTCTGCAGTATGATTTAAGGTTTGGTATTGTGATGCCTCCTGCCTCACTTTTCTTGCTGAGGATTGCTTTGGCCATTCTGGGCCTCTTATTTTTCCAAATGAGTTTCATTAACTTTTTTCGATTTCTGTGAAGAATAATGTCATCAGAACCTTAATAGGTTGCATTAAATATGTATAGAGCTTTTGGTAGTATGGCAATTTTGACAATATTAATTCTGCCTATTCAAGAACATGGGCGATCTTTCCATCTTCTAAGGTCTTCTTCAACTAAATGCCATTTTTAAATGGTTAATTTGATGATAATTTCACCACAACAAACTATTTGTTAAAGATTCTGCAAAGGAAGAAAGTTTTTTCATTTGTGACACATGTTCCTACCACCACAAATGTTCTATGTAAAACCAATCATTGCATTGTTGAGTGTTCTCAGTATTTAAAGTTCTCCCAGAAAAAGAATCTTTCTAGAATATATTATGAAGACCCTAGCATAATAAGCTGCTTTCTGCTGACAAAGGTGGTACACAAAAAAACTACATCTCAGAACACAGCATGGCATCTATTCACTAAGCCATGGTCAGTGCATATAAGGAATATTTGTGAAGTTCTGGTCCCTAAATGTAAAGACTAGATAAAGACTAGGTAAGCCTGAGTGAGAGGTGGGCAAGTGAGTGGTGGATGGGAAGCTAATCACATTAATATGTTGCCCAATTTAATCTCACAGAAACCCTATTAAATAGATACTAGAATTACTGTTTCATTGAGGAAGAAATTGAAAGTCAGACAGAAGCCTGTTCAAGCTCACTCAGGAAGTGACTAGGGCTGTCTTAAAAGTTCACATTTTTTATGACATTCTAGCATGTCAAAACTCAATATCTAGTATCCCAAGGTGGATTCTAAAGTGATCAGAGGCATAAAGGATTTAAAAATGTTCACAGCAGCATGTTAACAGCTATCGACCAAATCAGTAAAATTTAAATAATAAAAATTTTAAAATAAGGCCCAATTGTTCCTCAGCAAGAAAAACAATAAGCCATGAGATATTCAACTAATATACTAAAGGACAGTGAAAATACAATTTGCAGTATGTATGATTCTAACAATGTGCAGGCAAAAAGCACGATGCAGTATAAAGTCCTTTCAAAGTTCAAAGCCATGAGAAGAGAAACAAATTATTTAGTAGATTAAACCAAAATTAAAATTTAGTGGTTATTTTTCATTGGGGAGAAGGTGTGATCAGGGAGGGCATATAGAGAATTTCTAATTAATAGAATGTCCTATTAAGTAACCTCTGGTAGTTTATTATTCTTTAAAGGTGTACTTATTTTCATATACATTTGTGGGAATTATGAATTTTAAAAATATACATATAAAAATGATATAGATAATAAATATCCAAGACTACCTCTGGCATTTGTACTTTTAACATATTATTTCTGATTTTTCTTATTATAATTCTTGTTAAGGATATAAAAAAGTTAATTCCAAGACAGGAAAAAGAGCAGTCAGGCTATACTTTTCAAAAGTCATGGGTGGTTAACACCATTTTTCAAATTTTCCAGATGGGCCAAAGGCATGGTTCTCTCTCTTCAGGAGACAAGTATAGTATCTCTGCCTCCATAATGTCCACCCCACCATGGGTCAGCTGAGCCTCATCCTCACCCCCAGCTTGGCTGCACTTGACCTTGGAACTCAAGTTTGCCTTTGTAGTCATCTTCTCCTATCATTCATCTGTGGTCACGTCTTGGTCTTCAAACTTCATTCAATTCACTTTTTGGCCTGTTCATGAGTTACCCTCGACAATGGACAACTGGTGCTCCTGGGCACAGGTTTGTTAGAAAGATGAATTAGGTCAACAAAATCCCTTATGAGCCATAATGGACTGGACAGGGACATTTTCTGAATCTAGCTATACTAAAACTAGGGGTAGCCTGAGATGTCATACTGAGAGATCCTCATCTAGGGCAATATTTCTCAAAGAACATGTTGTACAGATCAGAATCACCTGGGGAACTTGGTAATAGTGCAGATGTTTAGGCCTACCTGACCAGAATAAGAGCATCTAAGAACAGGGTCCAGGAGTTTGCATCTCTGAAAAGCATCCAGATGATGGTTCAGATGTTCTTTGACTTCCCTGTGAGATTGGTATCATGGAGGATACTTGTGTATCAAATACTGATCTGAACTAATCATTGACACAAACTTTATAGTGAGTATATAGGTTTTTATTTTGTCTAAGATAGACACTCCATTACCCAAAATGAGGAGCAACAACCAAGTCATGTCAGAAGAAAAAGGCAAGTTATAAATTTTTCTTATATAGCAGGTATGCAGTCTTAATATTATTCAGGTTTTACTCACACAGTAAAGCAGCCCAAACACAAGAGGTCAGCATAGGTAAAAACAAAGAGGAAATGACACCTGTATTTTAAATGACCTCTCTCCCTTTTCACTGGCTCAGTCAGATTTACTGGGGGAGAGGGACTAATGTAAAAAAATTTCAACGAGGGTACAAGGAAAGAGGGGACATGCCTGGTCCATAAGTGTAGGGTAACTGTCAGCTCTGCCTTTTTTCTATAAATATTTCATCAAAGATTGAGCCAGAACAGTGCATTTTATTCTGGGGAAAAGACAATAGATGTTGACTGTCGCCTTAATGTATTTTTCCTGGATTGTTTTCTGTAAAAAGGACTAATTATGTATTATAAAACTTCCAACTTTCTGAACTGCTTGAAATGTTACTATTGCTTCAAATTTATAAAGAGTTTTCATGACCTGAATATCCCCATCAAGCAAGCATTTGTTCTACTGTTAAAGACCTACTGAACTGGATCTGAGAGTTTTATATGTGGAAAAGGCACATTCCTGGCAGGCAGACTTAATGGAGGTACACATAAGATACAAAGTCTTGCCTTGGGAAAATGAACTAGAGACTCAACTAGAAAACTTTCTGTTTCAGACCAGTTAAAAATGTAAAATATAGCTACCATAGAGCTTAATTGTACAGTGGTACTTTCAACTTCTGTACCAGGAGACAATTTTTTTGCACTTTCTTGGGATTGGCCTACAGCTACAGCCATATTGGACAGATGTTTTTAACTCTAAATGCAATACAGAATTACCTATCATTTCTTTGCTATGCAGATTGAATATTTTGCATGAACATTCAAAAACGCATGTTTATAGTTTGAACTTCTTATGTTTATTGTTTTCTACTACCAAATGTACTGTCTACAGATGGAAAACTCGGAGTCTTTGATGGGTGGTGAGGAATTGCTCAAAAGAATCAGTTACACACAGAGAGACATATTACACATAATGCTGGGAAGGCCTAGATTACAGTTATCAAAATATGTACAGGAGCAATCCTCATCTAGAAGAAGTGTTTCAGGGATTCCAAATGATCATACTCAACAGCTGGCCATATTTGCAAGACTTGGTCAATGGAAAATACTGCCGCTTTTTTCTCCCTTATGGTTTCCCACCCTCTCTATTGCCGTCTTTGTGAAAGCAGAGTGGCATGCCGCCTTACGCTGCTGCTCCTTATTACCCTCAAACGACAGCAATGAAAGCAGGCAAGGCAATTAAACAGTATGGCAGCCCATTTTTATGAGTTTACCTTTAAAGACAACCAAGAGAATTTTAGAGTGGATAGAGGGGTTTTACAACTACAGGGAACTGCTGTAGAATTTTTTTTTTAAGTTAATGACTTTTGCAATAGGGTCTTATCAATACTGAATAATTAAACAATTAAAAAGGAAGTTTTTTTAAGAAAAAAAAACTTTTAAGTTTTGATTTTATCATAACCACAACTCTTTACAATAAAGTGCTATATGTAGTTTTTAATGCCAAAGATTCAGTTTTGTGTTAAGAACTGTGTAGTAATCTGCAACTGCAGATATACTTGAGATATCATCAAGCAGTTTAAAGCAACTGTTTTAAAGATATGTGTAGTCTAGTTTGGGATTTTTAAAATATTAAAACATCCAGCTTGGATTAGAATAACCAAATATTCTGAGTAATGGTTAGTATGTATATTTGCAGGTATACACATGAATATGTATGTGTATGTATACACAACACATATATACATACACGCATCTAAAGACCACTAATTTTCAGCAAATTATACACTGAACAATCTTTGGTGATTCAGAAGCCACTCTTGGTGTCATAACTGATTAATTTTCTGGCAATGAGTCAGTTAATTAGAGGCTAACAAGTGACAAAATACAACACAGGGGTGTCTAGAGTGGAAAAATTTTTTTTCCATGGCCTCAACTTCCAGAACTCAAGAGTACTGGAACTAGAATTGGAAGAGGTAATGAATATTGATTTTCTGGACACATCCTTATGTGAAATAAATACAATATGAAATATCCAAGGTTTGTTGGACAAGCACAATACCCCAAAACAGAAAGACCAGGGAATCAGGCCCAAAGTGTGCAACAGACAGAATATTCTTTCATCAAGGGACTGCAGTTAGACATGTTCTCCAGCATTCCTAGTAGGCACTCTGTTCATGCACTGCAATGGAACCCACTGTTACCCATTTCCAACTCAACATTGGAGGGATGTATTGTCTCATGAAAATATGTATATACATGCATATGTGCACACATGTATACAAGAGTATATACACTCACATATATATATATATATATATATACACATCTCATTTCTTCTAAAAGAAAGCAACAAAATACAACATACCAAAATTTGCTTTTATAAGCTACCAGTTTAGTAAATTGAGCAAAATTTATGCTCTTGAATCTCAAGGATCTAAACCTTGTCACACAAGATCCAATTTCCCATTTCTTTAGATAATATGACAACAAATAGTTCAAAAATACTTTTGAAAAAATTTTCTTTATTTATTCATTTATGCAAAGACAATATCAGCAATAGGTTATAGGAGCATATTCTACGTTTAAAATTAATCTTCCATTTTGAAAGGTTCAGGAGTTTGCCTCTTCTTTCTACCATACTGTAAATACCTTACTCCAACAAAACAGTGGACAAATAAGTTTATTTCCTTACTTTTCCTTAAGGTCATACTGGGACAATTAGAATTGGCTCTTCAAAATTTAGGTATCATTTATAGTAAGCTAGAGATTTAATCACAGAATGACACATGTAAGAATATGACAGCACCAAAAAAAAAAAAAAAAGTATTTTTATAAGGACAAATTTTAGGACATTTTCTAATTCTGAGGTTTAAAAAAATCCAAAATCCTTTTTGGAGATCTTTAAGGCTCTGCCCTTCAGATCCAGAATGAAAATTATTAAAACTTATAGACCATAATGGGCATTAGTGATAGGGCCCATGGTAATTATATCAGATTAGGGACAAGCAGCCTCCACATTTTGGGGAAGGGGCCAAAGGAAGGCCAGGAAGGCACTTTAAACTCATATCCATGGCAAGTCAAATAATTCTGATACAACTACTTCCCTTAAGAAAGTATTACCCCATTGTTACCTTTCCTAGGCTTACCCCTCAAACTGCTCATACTGCTACTTGACTTCTCTACACAGTTCTAAAGGCAACCTCCTGGAAGAATACAGGAGTACAGACTAGAAAAACAAGTCTGGATACAACAGGGGCCCTGGTATTCTAGTTGTCTGTCACAAAGCACAATGTTCGATATGGAGACCAGCTAATCTAGAAATAGATTATTAACTTTGACTCTAGCGTGTTCTTGAAATATGTTTATGAAACAACTCTTGTGGTTTAGAAATGCCAAAACTACCTACTTTGACTCTTAGGGACATCTTACTTTACAAAAAGAAATACAGTAGACTAACAAAAAAATCTACGTACTCTACAATAAATAACTAATTTTAAATGTTTTTACAAAAACAATTCCTTTCAGATACTCTGATTAACCTTTAAGTGACGTAAAAAAATTTCAGCATTCTTTAATACCAATATTTTTCACAATTTAAGATACAGCCATCGAGTTTAGCATTTCAAGGAAAAAATAAATAAAAGAAAAAAAAAAGAAAATGTTAACTCACTAAGAAGCTATATACCTAGTAAAGTTTAGTTTGTCTTGGATTCTTTAAAAACAATTAGGCCCAGAATTTTAGTTATCCTAATTATCATCCCAATCAAACAGGGTATGTGTGTGTATGCATGTGTGTGCATGTGTGTATGGTTATATTTGTGTGTTTGTGTGGTGTGTGTGGATGTGTGTTTGTGTGTGTGTGTGTGGATTCTAGATAAAGGTAAAAATATTTTAAATAAATCTAAGACCCACTGATTGGACTGTTTAGAATCTGTTTTACTGGGTTTAGATAAGAAGACTTGAATAAAGCTAACTGTATATTGAGTTCCACTGATTAAAAATGCAGTTTAAAAAATGTTTTGTGGTAAATTTTTAGGCAAATAAATGCAAAGCACAATACTGTAAATACTGTACTGTTCAAAGGTATTTGTTGGAGAAGTGAAATGCTTGCATTCAAACTATCAAAATTCTGACCTTTCAAAATAAGTTTTTAAAATAATTGACTATTAGTATTTGCTTCTAAGCCTTAAAATGCTAATTCCAAAAAACCCCTTAGAGATAAATCTTAAATTATTCCAACTACTTTTTCAATTATTTGAAAATTATTTTTATACTTATTTACTTTCAATTATCTTTTACTTTTAACTACATATTGAACAAGGAACCAATTTCTAATTAAATATCTAATAAAGAACAATTTCAATGTAAAGTAAAACTAAATAATCTAATGTAACTTAAATAGAAAGTTTGAGTGCGATGTCAAAATTTAGAATTAAAATTTCTATAGTAGTGAACAACTTTCAGTCTCTTCTTAATATTCAAAACCAGCAACTTCCTGAGACTAGAAAGTTAGCAGAGAAGATCAAACAGATTTAAGCACTGCCCGACTTCTTCTAAAGTGATGCACTCTTTTATCCTAGAAAAGACAGAAACAGTCTTTACTTCACTGAAATTTTCCTATTATTGACCTAAAAGAGTTGCAAATTACCTAACACATTTGTTTTAGTTTAAATATTATAAATGAAAGAAAAGGAGATCCTTTTGGAAACACTTTCCTGAACTTTGCAATAACAAATGCACCAAGGTTGGCTAGTTTTATTAAAATTAAAAAAAGTATACCAGTGAACACAGAAATTAAAGAACACAGAATCAATAATAATTTTAAGTACTTCTTAATGCAGTATATCCCAAAGACAACTGGTGAAAAATACATACAATTCTTAAAAGTATTGTTTTTACTATCTGAATTGCACCTGGTAGAAAGCATAGTTTGAGAAAAGCATTCCACATCAGTCTGAAATCCCGCATTTTTAGGTTAAAAGATGTTAACTTTTGGTATATTTAAAGGCATATCCTTAAGTTATGAAGATAAACAATTTAGTAGGAAGAAAAGAGAAAAAATTTTAATAGTTGTCCTCTCTGGTTGATTGGTCCTAGGAATGCCAATGGATACCAAAATACTGAAAGTTCAAATCCCCTATATAAAATAACAATGTATTTGCATATAACCTATGCAATCCTCTGGTATATTTATTTTTCTTTCTTCGTGGTGCTGTGGATCAAACCCAGGGTCGCTACATGCTAAGCAAGTGCTCTACTGTTGAGCTACATCCCCAGTTCATGCTATATACTTTAAATCATCTGCAGATTATTTATAATAACAAATACAATATAAATGACATGGAAATAGTTGCTACACTGTTTTAGGGAATCACAGCCAAAAAAAAAAAAAAAAAGTCCATATGTGTTCAGTACAATTTAAAAAAAATTTCTATCTGTAATTGCTTGAATTTGAAGATGCAGGACCTGGTGAATAGGGAGGACTGACTTGCAAAATGCAAAATTTTCTTTTCACTCTATGTTGCCAACAGAGGTGCACATAAAAGGAAGTAAGGTCATAAAAAAGAGAATAGAGATCAATAAACCAATAATAGTGTTAGTAATATTTTCTTTTTCTAAACAATTAACTGTGCCCTTTTCCTAGGGATTAGATTAAGCTGTCATTACTGTCATTATAAAGAAGTGACTTCTAGAAATCTTGTAACCGGTCAACAGGGTAGCATCCCAATAGGTTAAAGCCTAGAAAAGTGGCCACAATCACTATATTTCATATATCAGGTAAGAAACATAAGATAGTGAAGGGGACTGAATTAAGAATGAAGAGTGGAATTTACCATGGAAATAAATGTATTCCATGGATGCATCCAATTTCAATCAAAACATTTAGTCAATTTAAAGGTCTAGATGTTAAGACAACCGCAGGCTTCCAACTTCTGACTCAGCCCAGAGGAGCAGAAAGTTCTAGAGTTTAAAGGGAGGCTTTTGTCTAATACCAGAAGAAAACTATCTAAAGGCTATTTTTTGCTTTCAAACAAATCAGGTATGTACCACCTATTTAAGCTTCAGAACTCTGGGCAAGGTAAGCTGTCATATAACCCTAACCCCAGTTCTTTCTATATTATACTGTTCTATGTAGAATAAAGCAACAAAAGAATAAACATCAACTTTAAGTGAAAATGCTTAAGTCCTGTTACAAAGATGGTAACTTAATGCTATTATGGCTCTACTCTTTTGCATTACAGAAGTGCCTTGATAGGCCTATTTAAAAGGTTTTAAGTTATATCCTAAGGTACCCATTCACAGATGAAATAAAGCTAATCTCCTCTTTAAACACACAAAAGCGGTAGTTAAAAACTTCCCTTTCAATTTAAAATGATGCAGCAATTTTGAACAAATTCTGGAATTCTGGCAGTTCCTCAAAAGGTTAAACAGTTACCACTGCTGACTCCATAATTCCATTCCTAGATATATATTCAAGAGAAATAAAAATATATGTCCACATAATAACTTGTACATGAATGTTCATAGCATTATTAATAAGAGCCAAAAGGTAGTAACAAGGAAAATGTCTTAGCAACTGATGAAGGGATAAACAAAATGTGGTATATTCATAAATAAAAATTTTTGAAGTACTTAGTGCTATAACATTGACAAACCTGGAAAGTATTTTGCTAAGTGAAAGACAATCACAAAAGTCATGTATTTTATAATTCTACTTATATGAAAAGTCTACAATAGGAAAATCCTTAGAAAAAGAAAATAAATTAGTGGCTGTTTAAGGCTTGAGGGTTTGGTGGAAAATGAGGAATGATGGCTAATGGGTAGGGGCTTTATTTTTAGAGTAATTAAAATATTCTAAACTTGATAGTAGTCATGGTTGCACATTCTGAGAATTTACTAAAAACTATTGTATGGCATCTAAATTATAATCTCTACAAATATACCATTAAAAAACTTCCCTTACCAAACACGATATTCCTCTTCATTGGACTAATCAGTTGCATACATCTTTTTTATACTCACAGACTCAGAACTACAGGGACTCTAGGGAATTTAGTACTATGCATCCTCATTTCAGACTTGTAAAGACTATAATCTTAAGGTCTGGGCATACAGTTGAGTGTAGAGAGAATACTTAGCATGTTCAAGGCCCTGAGTGCAATCCCCAGTGTGTGCACATGTATGCACTCACACACACAACACACAAAACCAAAACCAAATCTGGAGTCTTAAAAAGAATTAAATTAACTGTCCAAGGTGGATAGAAGGATTAGAAATCAGATCTTTCTTAAATTCAAAAACCTACATTTATCTTCTACTTCACCAACTTGGAATCAATTTCCAATTCTTTCTAATTCTGTTCTTTTTGACTTTACCCCTTCTTCCTCTGTACATTGTTCAAGTATAACATCTGAGCAGACCACTGCTTTTGCTCTTTAGTCCAATATCCATGTATTAAGTTCTGCTTTCTAAATTTTTCTTTTAATAGTTGGTCAAGTCAATGTTTTCTTTCAACCATTTCCTCTCATGAACTCTTTAAATTACAAGTTTCTGCTTGCTACAAGTTTCTTCTATAAAGGCAAACTACATTTTATTAATGTTTAAGCACTACAAAACACACTGCTAGATAAAACCCATTCATAGTGGTTTACTGGGTTACAGTTAAAATGTCAATACTTCAATTAAATGCTAATTTAAGTAATCTCAAAAATAGGTATACTGTAGGGGGAAAAGATAATTCGATACTAACACTTGTACTTTTTTATCCTGCATATTTCTTTCATACCTTGAAGTAGTCATCTTGACTAACAAGAGAGTTTCTCAGTCTGTTCTCTGGATTAAATAGACAAGATACCACTGTCTGTATACTTCTGTCCACAGATTTCTGAAACACAAAAGTTCATGGTAATCTAAAGACTACTCTCTTCACTGTTAACAGATTTTTCAAAGTTTAGAGAACATTTGTTTATTTCTAAAGAATTCTTATGTGATTCATAATTCTTACCACATATCAACTAGTATGTAAATTTTCTCCCAAATTAAGAATCTTAGTGATAGAATAGTTTAAATAGCTCAAGTTATTAAAACTCCACGATATTCTGCTTAAAGGTCTTTAATTTCTCCCATTACATTAAGAAATAAGACACTCAGTGTTTCAAGAAAAGTATTCAGAACAAAAACCTGATAATGTAATTTTACTGTAAGCTATTTTACATTTTGTCAACTTTTAAAACTGTGTATCCAATTAGGGAATTTTTTACTCAGTAGTTCTCAGCATTTTTTTCCACCAATAAAAACAGCATGGTATTGGCACCCATGCAACAAATGGATGAAGGATTCCTCCAATTCATCAAGGTTATGCCTTTTACCAGCATGTCAACTACTTCTACACTTCCACTGAACAACATACATTAGAATTAAAGGGTTAGAGTATTGTTATTTAGGAAACCACTCTACTTCTTCAGTATTTGAAATAATTTCTACTGCCTCCACCATTCTTGAGAGATGCTGTTATATATAATGTTATGGAGAGAGTATCATATGTATTACCATTTAGATAAGTAAATGTTTGAATCATTTGTAAAAGATTAAATTCATGCTAATTCCTCTTTCAAGGAATAAAGTTGCAGAAACCTATCTGTAGCATTCTGCTAAATCACATTAATACAATATTTATTAATGTATAATTTTAAAAAACTGAAAACAATGAAATTGGGATGAGAGAAGGACTGAGTCAGAAACTATATGTATACATGGAAACTTTTGGAGTGTCTGAAATCTTATTAACCTTTATATTAATTGCTAAATACTAGTGAATCATGTAAGCTCTCAGTTTATAGCTTTCATTTTTAAATCTGGGCAAAAATGACTGCTTCTCAAAGGGTCATTATTTAAACTTGAAAGAATAAATATAAAATATGAATATCAGTAAACAAAATTAGATGTTTGCCTTTTGTGGGCCATTTCCAGAGGACGAAGTAGCTTCATGAACTGAGCATTCATTTGGTAAAACTTCAGCTCCTGGATCAACTTCATTGCAATGGTAGTTAACAGCTGTGTAAGCCTACATTTGAAATGATAAAGTGTAATTAAAAAGATACACAGATACATTTCTAAATAATACAGTCAAAATTATGAGCTGATATTTTAAGGTTTAATGTAGGTTCTGCTATATTATTTCAGAATTTTGTTTTAAATTGAATAGCTAAAACAGAGTTTTATCTTAAAATTTCTCAATATAATAAAAGGAAACTAATTTGTATTAAGGGAGTGCCTGAGAATTTTAACCAACATATCCTTCAAATATCCAATCCTGATGAAAAACAGAAGGTAACAAAAGCTCAGGTGTTTTAGAGGTAGCACCCACTTTTGTTTTATTCCTTTTCTTATTTAACTATATTAATAGCAAAACACCTCTGTTTCTCTTCAACAGATCTTTATGGGTAGCAAAGTCAGAGGCTGATTTGGGGCATATTAAAAATGCTAATTCTGAATCTGTATTAATACTATCTTTCTTGGATTACATATTGTATCAACAGGTAACTGAGCACTTATATACAGAGCAGCCATTACTTGGGCACACAAAAACTTGAGAAATAAAATGCAGTTTTCCCCATGGGAGTATATAACTGGATGAACAAAAAATAAAATATAATACATAACATAAAGGAGCATTTAAAATATTTATATACATACATGATATGACAAAAGGTCAAGAAGCATACATAAGAAAATACATTTAAATTAAGAATAGGAACTATATGCTAGGGTAATTTATTTTACCGGAGGTATAACATAACTCCTTTGTTCCCCAGCAGGCCACTGCGGTGGCATCTTTAAAAAAGGAAACAGAAATTATTCAAATATTCCTACACATCTTTACAAAGACAGGAGACAGAAGAAAGATATACTTTACATTTCCAATACTTGAGGTTCTTTTGGTTATTTCCACATATAAACCCCGACTTTTTCTCAAATTTCTGGAACCAGCATTTGGTAATATTCAAAGAATAGTGTTCTTTGAAATTATTACTACAGATATGGTCATGGGTCATAAATATGGTCATTATCTATGGGAAGAAATATAGAGAACTACTATGCTGTAGCAGCCAGTGAAAACAAACAGTATGAAATGGAATTAGAATTTTGTGCTCTAAGAATTGGGTAATAATTTTATTTCAACCTATACTCCTAGAAAATTAAAAGTCAGACTGAATGTTTCATGTATTTGGCAGCTATGAAGAAAGAATGCATCTTGAAATAAAATAAGAGATACTAAATCTTAGAAAATAGTTCTAGAGAAAAGTTCTTTCCTAGTCAAAATAACATTCCCTTACTTCCAAGTAACATAGAAATAATCTTAATATACCCTTAATTCTAAACTAACTCTATTTTTTCTATAATTTTAGGCACACTTCACTGGTTTAAACAACATACCATTTGAGAAATTTATATAAGTAAAAGTCACAATAATATTCCAAAGTAAGTCATTTTTCTTTCCCTTAAATTACCTGATAATTATAAACAGGCAGCTGATATCCAGTAATAACCTGAACTGGTGAACTTGGATAAGGAGGATATGCCTGAAAACAAAATTTACAGAAAGAATAGATTTATAAGGCAAATTTTCTTAAAAATAGTAGAATTAAGGAATATTATTACTGATACAACAAAAATTAGAAAATTAAGAAATCTTAGTTATGTTATATATTTAGTTATATAATTATTTATTTTTATATATGCAACAATTCATATATTGCCATGAATATATTCATGTCAATTCATATATTGTCAATGAATCAATGACTGGCTTCTAAAGAAGACAATATTCTCTTCCAAATGTTAGCCTTTTGGGAAGAGAGAAGGGCAGGCTAAATGACAACCTAACTGGTTTTCCAAGCTTCTGTTCACCTCATTTGTATATTTAACCCCACCCAGAAGTTCCTTCTTACATTGGTAACAAGACTTTATTAAGACAGATTTCCATGTAAGCTAAATTAATATATCTGTTATTTTTATAAAAGGATTTTTAGTATTGGATTCCTTGGGTACTACTGATGGGTAACCTGTAGTACCCCTACAGGCTGTTTTTTTTTTTTTTTTCTGTACTTTATTTCTGAAAGTTAAGGACAGTATAATCCAAAGCCAGAACAGGGACAGTATAATAATGTCTTACATGCTTCAATATTTATTCACTGAAAACACAAATAGCATACACAAATACATAAGACTCGGTAATGGTTCACAATAAACGGTCCCTTGCCCAGCACATACAAGGCCCAGGTTCAATTCCTAAAATGAAGAAAGGAAGGAAGGAAGAAAGGAAGGAAGGAAGGAAGGAAGGAAGGGAGGGAGGGAGAGAGGGAAGGAGCAAAAGAGGAGAGGAAGGAAGTAGAAGAGAAAGGGAAGAGGGAGAAAAAGAAAGGAAGAGAGAAGGAAGACAGGTAGGATTTTTCTTCTAATTATGTTGTTTAGAACAAAAAAAAGATACACCTTACATTTCAGGTAGATGAAAAATGTAAACAAATAGTTACTGTAAAACTATTTTACTAATTTTTTTGTTTCTCTTCTGGCAGAGAAAATATCAAGACAATAAAGTGAAGAAAATAAAATGAACTAAGAAGAAAATAAAAGTTATTTATCATCAAGGGCAAAAGTAAGTATGTCAAATTCCACTTTAAATACTAAACAGGACAATACAAATAATACACTAGAAACTTGTTTAATGATATGGTAAAACACATCAGAAATCTATCCAGTCTAGAACTAGAGTAAATACAGAAATCACCAACCTACATAAGGAGGTATCTGGACATTACTGCAAATAAAGAATAGGTAGAATTGAAAAATTTAGAAAAAATAAAACTAGGCTGACGCGCGTGTGCGCACACACACACACACACACACACACACACACACAAAAGCTTCCTTCAAATATATTCAGAGCTACCACATGAGAAAGAAAATATTTATTCTACATGACTACAAAAGGTTTATGATGTAAACAGGAGTAGGTTTTAGTTTTAGCATAAGGAAAAACCCCAAAATGAGAGATTTCTAACAGAAGTAACAAGTTTCTCAGGTATTCCAATAGGGACCATATTATCGCTTTTTCCAGAAATTATGGATATGATTTCAGAGGGCAAGAAGGCTTAAATAAATAACAGGAATGTAGGCAACTCTTACCTGAACATATTGAGTTATAGGATTCATCATGGTTGGAGGCTGCATGTAAGTTTCAGTGTTAGGATTACTCCAAACACTTTGAAACTGTGGTGGAGGAGGAGGATTAAAAATCAAAGGACGTGGCTGCACATGATAAGCACCTTTTTAAAGAATATAAATAAAATCTAGTTTTAGTTTTCTGAAAGCCTATAGATATTTCAATAAGAACTATTTCTTTTTTACTCACATAAATTTTGTTTCCTGATTGCAGGGCCCAGTTTCAGCTTTTTACCATGGAAATTTATCTGTGACTGAAAACAAAACAATAACAAAACTCTAAAATTCCTATCATAATAAATGTTGGCAAGGATGTAGGAAAAAAGGTACAGTCATACATTGCTGGAGGGACTGCAAATTGGTGCAACTACTCTGGAAAGCAGTATGGAGATTCCTCAGAAAACTTGGAATGGAACCACCATTTGGCCCAGTTTTTCTCACTCCTCAGTATATACCCAAAGGACTTAAAATTGGCATTCTTCAGTGACATAGCCACATCAATGTTTATAGCAGCTCAATTCACAATAGGTAAGCTATGGAACCAACCTAGATGCCCCTCAACAGATGAATGGATGAAGAAAATGTGGTATATATACACAATGGAATATTACTCAGTCATAAAGAATGACTTTATGACTTTTGTTGGTAAACAGGTGGATCTGGAGACTCATGCTAAGTGAAATAAGCCAATTCCCCAAATCCAAAGGTCAAATGTTCTTTCTGATATGTGGATGCTAAAATACAATAAGGTGGAGATGGAAGAACAGAAGTTCAGTGGATTAGACAAAGGGGAATGAAGGGAAGGAAGTGGGGACAGTAACAGGAAAGACAATAGAATGAAGTGGACATAACTTTCCTATGTTCATATATTAATACATTACCAGTGAAACTCCACATCATGTACAACTACAAGAATGAGACCCTAATTAGAGCAAGTTATACTCCATGTATGTATATGTCAAAATACACTCCACTGTCATGTATATCTAAAAAAACAAATAAAGAAGGGGGGAGGAGTTCCTGTAATCAGAGAAGGTCAATGATAAGTATATATAAAATAATATTTGTCACCATGAAACTACCTTAGTTATTCTTGCTACACTAATCAAGGTCAAGAGCTATCAAGTAGAATTTGATCAAAAGCCTTTCACCCTTTCTCCAACACTTTCTGTCTCTATTTCATGAAGTTAAATGCTCCAAAATAAGTTCTGACAAGTTACATAAGGTTATTCTTAATTTTTGATTTTGAATAGGAACAGAAGTATATCTTTCTTCATATTTTACACAAGACTGAGTCTACTCAAGACTCAACATTAAATACTGTATCAATACACTATGTAAGTTTTCCATAAGACTACTACTTACTTCTACTATCTTCTGCACATCCACGTCATTGTAAAATGAAACAAATCCATAGCTAGAAAGGCAGATAAATAAAATATAAAATCATTATCATATAGTATGTGATTAAGAACTTCTAGTATTCTATGAAATGATAGAAGTGATAAAGATAAAAGATGAATAAATACTATGATAAACAATTTTAAGATATCAGGTCCTTTACAAATACTGGGTTTTAAAAAAAAATTTTATCTATCTCAGAATGTGCTAAGATTAAGGTAGTATATGAACCTCATTCACTAACAAAGAATTCCTACCTATTAACCTGAATTTAACTTATATAAAGCAAGATAGTTAAAATATAAGACAATGTGAAATGTGCAAATAAAACACTTATTTGATAAAACTAATGAATCCACTTGTGTGAAATACAAACTTTAAGAAAATGATTAAATAAAAGAGCCAAGAACAAAACTTTTACCCTTTACATGAACAATTAACAAAGCAATGAACTTCATTTATACAGTGTCAGAATACTAGTTCTGAAAACTTCTCTTACATGCTGAGGTCAGATATTTTTGTTGGTTTATAGTGAACATGTTTAACTCACCCTTTGGACACACCAGTTCGATCCGTGATTATCTTCACTTCTTTTACTGAACCATATCTAGCAAAGAAACTTCTGATTTCAGTTTCATCCATCTATGGAAAAGAGTTTAAGAGTAAAAATTCAACATTCAAAAATCTTAATTCTACTATAAGAGGAGATTTGGTGAAGTGGAAATATCTTTCAAATGCATACCAAACTACCTGTAGCTCTTTGTCAAATATTTTTGGTACCTATGGGTTAAACACAAAACCAATTTCAAACCTACATGAACTATGAAAAACCTCAGGTTTGCAATAGGGCCTAAATCCTATTATTCATAGTGTACTTAAAAATGTAAATAAAATATGAATACAATACCCTAACATCAATTCCTCCAACAAAAACGGTGTTTGGCATGATTTTGCCTTCTGGTAAAACATAGCCTTGGCTGGTGGTGGTTGATGAGGACTGGGTGCTGGCCTCTCGGGAGATGGTTGAGTTTGGAGTCTCAGAATTTGCAGCAGACTATAATTTTGAAGGCAAACATTGTAATTAGATACACAGACAAAAAACATACACAGTGTGAAACCTAATTTTTGTATTTGAGTATAAAATATTGTGTAAATTATTTTCATTACATGATAATTAGATTTGTCTTCAATATATCTTAGTTTAGGCTCAGCATTTAAAGTTAGCAAAGCTAGACTGGCATAAAATTTTAACCAAAGGACATAGTACTCATCATCATCTTTTGTACAATGTTACGGAAAAATAACTGATTTTATATTTTATAACAATATACATAACTTGGTATAAAAACAAAGTTTAGATTTATAAAACTAAAATTTCTCTGTACTGATAAACTTTCATTTTACTGAGTACATTAATAAAAAGTACGATAAATCTTAAAAGCCCAAAGTAAACAAAAAAAGCTACACACATAAGAAAACAAACATGAAAATGTTAAACCAATCATTTTGCTTCACCTTTCTAGACACCAAAATTAAAAGGAATTTTCAACTTTAACGTTCCCAGTGTTAGTATACTTGCCTTACTTTAGAAACGAATTGTGAAAACATTTGCTCACCTATTATAGCTCCTGCTAAGAAGGGGAATATAATCATCTTCCCAATACTAAAGGTGTTCAAAGTATCAGTTCCATTGATAATTCTAATTTTCAATGATAACATCTTTATTGTCAGATAAAGAAAGCCCCCCACACAATGCATTTTTTTTCTGAATTCTGATAACATCAGTTTTTAGTCTTCCTCTGGTAGACTCTAAGGTTAACTGTAAATTTTCTAAAGCAAAATTTACTGGCAATATTTATGGTGAAGAGGCAAATATAGCTCAGTGAGGAAAAAACTGATTTAGTCAAGAGATCTAGATTCATGTCTCTTACTAGGTTGTAAGCCATTTACTTGCCAGCTGTGTGTCTCTAGGCAAATTACTTCAAGAATGAAATGAGGTAACATCTGTGAATTCATTTTGTGAAGTATAAAGTAGTATACTGCCAATATAACTTAGTGTCCTAATATTCTTATTTATTTTCAATGGATTTTTTGAAAAGCATTTCTTCTAGTTTTACTATTTTAGATTTTAATATTTAGTTTTATTATTTTTAGAAACTTATTTTATAGGTACTTTATTAACAACTAATTGGAACTTCAGAAAACTATGACACACCCACTCATCTGGCATACATTTATGAAGTAAACTAACTATAAGAATAAACACTAAAAGCTTCAAAACAAAGAGAAAGCTTTTACATACTTGTTTATGAAAGAAAATTAAAGACAAGAGAAACCATCCGAACAATTAAAAGAAAAAAAGGAGAGTGATCTTTATAGAAATTTTAGAGGTGAAATCAAAATTGTCTAATCATCAAAGTTGAGGTTTTTTGCATTTCTCTATTCATTTAAAGTAATATTTGCTGTTTTGTGTTTCTACTTGAATACTTTCTTATTATACAATGGTATTTCAGGATACTGGAGTAGCAAAGAGTAAAAATTTCCAATTTTTATCCTTCTTTCAATGTCATTATATTTTTTTAAAACAGGAATACATTACCTAAGCTGCATATCTTGGACTCCTGAGAACCTGATTAGATATACCTTCCCCATTGAATCCCTTCTCAATTAGATCAGTCGACAACCGAAAACACAAAAACAGCGGTTCTGAAATTCTTACAAAATTCCTTTTCACCTCAATCTTCCTTCATTTTTGTATGAACTCTGGATACATTTTTTTTGATAAATAAACCATTTATAGTACTATCTGTCTCTGTACCATAATGAACAGATGCATTTTAATTTACAGTTGTAACATCTGGATAGAAAACCATGCCAGATTATAAAGGGTTATGATTCTCAATAAGGGGAGATTTTGTAACCCAGGGGTACTTGACATTGTCTGGATATTTTCAGATATGATAATATCCCACAATGCAAAGGATAGCCCCCACAACAAAGAAATTTGTTGGGATGTTGCCCAAAATTTGCATAGGGGTGTGGCTGAGAAATTCTGTCATAGTGTCACCAGAATTGAAGAGGAAAATTATTGTTGGGGAAAAACTATTCATTGTTAAGTAAAGTAAGTCTTTTCAGGATGTTTCCTTGCTTGAAATATGAATGTCTTAGAAAGATCTTTGATATTTTCTAATTCTCATATTCTATTTGCAAATATAAAATGGATATCTGAAATAATAAATTGGTAAGGAGGGAAAAAAAGTCATTGGGTATTATCAGTAGTCTTATTTGGACTTAGGCCTTACAAACTGGATGCCTGCTTCCACCCTTGTATTTGTAGAAAAAATGGATCAGTAAATACAAAATTCATTTAATTGTTTTAGTGTAACATCTTAAATTAAGGAAGGAACCACCATGTCTTAGTTCTTAGCCAGCAGGTGGCACTCAAAGCTAACAAAGTAAGGAAAGCACTCCATTTTAATAAGATCCAAAAGTAGGAATGTTTAAACCCCTACTGTGCATTTATATTTATAATTTACATTACCCACAATCAATAAGAAACACTTTGGTCACTTAAACTACAACCAAAACTACAAACACGTCTGCTCAGGAGAAAATTTAATGTTAAAAGTACAACCTTAACCATCAATAGTACACAGCAGTACTATAAAGAAATTACATTAAGTGTTATAAATAATTATTTTTATCAGTTATAGCTTCAAATGATTTGGTGGGGTTTGAAATGAGAAATTTTAGGATAGTAAGTAAGGATGAATTTGGAGGTCATCATGTACACAATTCTCATCACTGCTATTTACAATAATATACTCCATTATATTTGGACATCCATGATGAAGACAACTAAAAGCTAAAAAATTATCATTATTAAAGCTCCTGATATCTGCTCTTTTGACATCATTATTATGTCTCTATTATGTCTACATAGTAAACAGACTGATATCTTTCATGTAGACTGGGAAAAAAATCTAACTTATGGTCACCAAAGTTATATTCAGAGCAATAGGAAGGAACTTGTCAAGGGAGGTTAAAACTAAGAAAATGAAAATCAGAATAAAAACTAAATAAAATCCAAATTGTATTCTTAGGCGGGGAATAAATAAGTAACGAATAAGTGATCCTGACAAAGCTCAGCAAGAAAGCAAAAGTATGTATTAGACATGAGAAAGAAGGTATGACCACAAGTTATTAAGAATGTTATATGGAATAAATAAGGAGATTTTGAATTAAATGGTTAACTTTCTATAAGATTTAACATGTAAATCTTCACAAAACAATCTTAAAAGAACAGACACTTGAGGATGCCTAGTTCAGTTTCTCTAGTTTTCCAAACCATACAGAAACAATTATTAGTGTATGCATCTCATACTCCAAGACAGCAGAAACAATGTAGGTAGAAGAGGCAGAAAGAGAAAAACAAATTCAGATACTTTTCTTAAAATAATTTTAGAGCCAAGCGTAGTGGGGCAACTGGGAGTAAGCCCAGCTATTAGGGAGGCCAAGGCAGGAGGATTACAAATTCAAGGTTATCCTGGGAAGCTTGGGGAGAACCTGCCTCAAAATAAAAT
The DNA here is from genome assembly GCF_902686445.1 of Sciurus carolinensis. Lineage (NCBI taxonomy): Eukaryota > Metazoa > Chordata > Mammalia > Rodentia > Sciuridae > Sciurus > Sciurus carolinensis. Next base: position 50,200,625 of record NC_062229.1, on the reverse strand, counting down.
AAGAAGGATTGGGGATACAGCTCAGTGGTAGAATGCCTGACTAGCTGTGGAAGACCTTGGGTTCAATCCCCATATCAAGTAAAAAGAAGGAAAAATTTTTTAAGGCATTTGATAAAGTTAACATGGTCTAAATAACAAAGCCTTATTAAGGAACTATACCCTTGCCCACTTACTGAGATGCAAAATTCTAGCAGTGTATTTTTTAAATCCCATAATTAAGTAGTTTATATTGGAAATTCAAGGATGGTTCATTCTTAGAAAATCTGTTATTTTAATTTGTCACTGAAAAAGCATCTGATAAAATGCAGCATTCGTTTTGTAACTTTTTAAAAAAACAAACAACTTATTTTCTATCAGTCTAATTCTAATCTATCACTAAATTTAAGTTCATTAAGTCCCAAGTTTTCAATTTTCAATTCTGTGAATATAATATTCAAACATCATTTCAAAGTTACCACAGTGGTATAGTTGTTGCTCAATTTGAGTTTTTATAGGCATTCCACATCTGGGACAATGGAATTAAATGGGTTGAAGTGAAAGTCTAGAGTCATTTCCATTCAAATTAGGAAGGACATTTCTTTAATATCACTACAAAATTTTTCCACTGCCAATGACAAAGGGTTAATGTTTACATAATTTTTATGAATAAGAAAAAATACAAGTAAAACGGTAGACCCAGAATTTACAAAAAAATAAATTTAAAAAGCTCACAGTCAATGATAAAACTTTACCAATGATGTTTAAAAAGGCACATCAACATAGTGAAACATTTTCCAGTTGTTAGGTTGGCCACTTAAAAAGTCACAACTCTCACTGGAAAGGGTGTGAAGAAAAGATTACCTTACCCACCATGGGGAGGGGGGAAGAGTGGAACACACATACCAAGCATAGCTTGGAAAAGCTTATTGAAATTTAAAATAATTATAAAATAAGCATAACCTAAAAATTGCACTTCTGGCAACTTATCTCAAGGAATTAGTAGTACAAGTTTACCAAGATATTTGCACAGAGCTATCTGTTATAGTATTAACATTGAAAAATTGGGCTGAGGCTGTAGCTCAGTGGAAGGGTGCTTGTGAGGCACCACATAAATAAAATAAAGGTATTGTGTCCATCTACAACTAAAAATATTTTTAAAATACTGAAAAATTATTCATCCATGAATTCAGGGTAGTGAGAAAAGTATAACAACATTATATATATTTAAAATTATTTTAAATTTATCTTTGGATTAATGGCATACTATATTAAAGATGTAGGTTGTCAAATAGTATTACATGGCATAATACAAGTTTTTAAAACAAAACTTACCTACCCATATGCAATATGAGCCTATAGATAATCTAGAAGGGTATACGTGTGCCAAAATTTAAGTTGTAGTTGCTGGGACTGAGGCAGATCTCCACATTTTTAGTTATTATTTTCAAGTTAATGAATATTTTATAACTAGAAAAGCAGCTGTCATTTTCTCACTTTAATACTGGAGAAAAACTGTGCTTCAAACAACTCACTGTTGATTTAAAAAAAAAACTATCAACATGGATAACTACATGTTACACGGATTATTGCAAAATTTACCTATTTATATTTTTATTTTAATATTTGTGAAAATAGCAATTTCCTCCCTTTACCTCTAAAAGAGAAATGACTAAGTGAATGTGCAATAGGTAACACACACGTTTGTGACTTAATGGTTGGCCAATGAATTTACGACAGTTACATCTCGTGGTGGGGGAAAAACAATGCCATTTGTAGAAATTCATACATAGTAACACCACAGGATATCTACAAAATGCACATTTTATTAAAAATTTCTGATTTGAGAGAGGTAAACCCCTGGATCTGATCTCATGAGGTAACTACGGCGTCGGGCGACATTTTGTGCCCGATGTGGCCCCATGGGGCCACCATCAGCCTCTGCGGAGGCGCGAGGGGCCTCGAGGGTCCTCCAGCCCCGGCCCGGCCCCACCCCCGAGCTGGCGGACAGCGCACTCAGTATGGCTTCAGGGCAGCTCCCCGCACGCGTCCAAAACCCCATCCCACCGCCCGCAGGCTGCGGGAGGGCGCGCTTCAAGACGAAGCTCCCGCCCTCCACGTCCAAATCAGCGACATCCTCGGCAGGACCACGCTGCTCGGCGGCGTTCGGACGCCAAAGGCCCGACGCCGCCTCGCGGGGGCCGCCAGGCCAAATCCACACTAGCTCGCTCGCGGAGCGGGCCGCTGCCCGTCTTCCCCCGGAAACGCGGGGCTGCAGGAGCGGGGGTGGGGCAGCAGTGGGGTGCCCCGCGCCCCAAACCTCCGGCAGGGGCGAACGTGGCACTGCCTCGGAGTCGGCGGAGGCGGGAAGAAGCCGCTGCACGAAGCCTCGGGCCCTGCACGTGGCGGGGGGAGGGGAGGGCTCCCAGGGCCGCACCACCACCACGCCGCAGGCATCCTGCCCTCTCCCGGTCGGCCAGGCCGAAGCTACGAGGCCGCCTCGCCCTGCACACCACCGCCTACGGCCTGTCAGGCAGGCACCCCGAACAAGGAGAGCTGGGCAGCTCCGCTTTCACCACCCCTTCCCCTTCCTCCAAAGGCCCAATTCCGCTCTCTCTCGAAGACCCCGCCGGCCATGCGCCGCTCAGGCCTTTCCCTCAACTCACCATGATGGCGGCAGCCAGCAGTTCCGCCGATGCGACTCGACGGGGAAGCAGAAGCTGCACTTCTGGGCTCCTGAGAGGCCTGCTGGCCTGTCTGCCCGGCCTCCGACCGGCAGCGGAGCCAAAGGCAGAGGTGTGAGGAAAACCAGGGGCCAGCAGCGAGGCTGAGGAGCCCTGGAGGTGAGTGGCCTGGCTGAGGGGCACCGGAGGACTGAGGCGTGGCCTGTGGGGCTCCTGGAGGTGGCTCCTGCGCCGAGTACGGGGGCGCGTGGCAGCCGCCTCAGCCAATGGGTGACAGCGCCCCCGCCCCCCGCGGGGGGAGTCAGGGGGGACGTCGGGCCCAGCCAGGGGGTGCGCAGGGGGTGCGCGTGGGCCGGTGTCGGGGGGAAGCCTGGCGTGTACGGTCCTCACACAGGTGGAGAGACAGACATACAGATGCATGTCACCTCAAAAATGTCTTTGAAGCCCCCTCGAAATAAGCATGCATACTTAAATATATGTTAAAGTTAAAAAAAAAATTATGTCTAGGCTGTAGTTTCAAAATGGCGTCTTGAACCCACAAATTTAGTCTGATTCCAGATTAGCTCAGTTGCCCGGCCAAAATTATCGAAATGTCTACAGAAATAGAAAATAGGAGCAAATCTGTGGAAAATAAGGTAGGCAACATCAACAGGCCAGACACTTAGGTGCTTTTCTGTCACATTTTGAGGTAGATGGGGTTGGATGGGAGGAAAAGCCAGATGGGTTTGCCAGTATGGCTTTCAAAACCTTCGTTCTTTCGAGAAAGTTATTGAGTGCATAAGGTTACCAGGTACAGCAGAGTGAACACAACATTTCTTCTGAGCCTTAGGGAGTTTAAATTGTAATGGGAGAGTTTATCTTCTAGGCTTTTACAGGAAGAAGCTAGGCCCCTGCCTAGAGAATTCTAGAACATTCTTAAGGTTAGAGAAGTAGGACCTCCAGCAAGGACAAACTGTGGGGCAGTTGATGGAGCCAACCACACAACTTTGGGAGCCATTCTAGTACATTATACACATAAGGATAACTGGCTATGACTTTTTATTTTCAAACTTTTAAGAGCTGACAAAATGGTGGACTTCTATATATGAAAACTTCCTTAGTACAGTAATGCTGGATAACATAACTAATCTTATTTTAAATGTGTTTTTATAGCTAAAACCATAAGAAATGAAGGGAAATCAAATACCAAGTTATGAAAAATGAAGATAGACTGAAAACCAGAGCAGTGACAAACTAATTCTTCTATGACCCTGGGTATGGGGGCTGGGTTGTAGCGTGACCATTCATACTAGTTTGCCTAGTACTTTCCTGGGTTTGGTACTGGAAAATGCTAACAGCCCACTGAGGTTGGTCATCTTCATTGTGGGCAAGGTGTTAATTATCTCTATAACTCCAAGCCTAGATGTACAGTGGTAGGAGGTAAGGACTTGGAGTAGTGCTGAGTAGGAGCTGGAATTGAGTGCCCTGCATAAAGTCAATGTCCGGGAAAGGCATCTTCCTCAGAGAAAGGATGGACTAGGGAAAATGGAAAACAGGAAACATTCATGAACTGAAAAGAAAGAAAAATCATTGAACTCTGATTAAATTTTGAAAACTTAGAACTGCATTTCCTAAGTTTGGCTTTTAAATTTTTAGCACATATGTGCTGTTGCACTTTTGAAATGAAGAAATTGGCCCTTCTACCCTGTCATCCCCACTCCCCTCAAAAAAGAGCAGGAACATGCTGCATCTGGAATGCCTACAGAAATAAGCATAAAACCAACTTGGAGGAATACTTCTACAACTTTGACTGAAAAGGATTCTCATAAGAAAAGGATCCTTTAAAGATAAGCTCACAATAAGAAATTATAAAACACTCTACCATTAATGAGAATGTCATGCAACAAAGGTTAAAAATGTCAAAAACTTACAGTTTCTTTTGGATTCTTTGGGTTCTGTGTGCTTTATTTTTCTCATACCATTTTTTTCCTGGCAACTTATTTGGATAATATGTTCTACATATTTTTAAAATCTTTTTAGTTGTAGGTGGACACAATACCTTTATTTTATTTAATTTTAAGTGGTGCTGAGGATCTAACCAAGTGCCTCATGCATACTAGGCAAGCGCTGTACCACTGAGCCACAATCCCAGCCCCTGTTCTGTATATTTTTAAGTAATTATTATTTTAACATCTAAACTTAAAATAGAAAGCTAATATCTTTACTCTCCTCTTGCATAAACCAAAGGCCTCAGGATGTTTTAACTCTGCACACTCCTTTCCTAGTTTACATTATTCACTATTTTAGTTTTAACCTGTTTTTCTTCTATAAATTAGACATTGCTTTTTAGATGTTACCCACATATAAAACAATATTTTGCTTATCATTTCTGTGCATTTCTCAAATATTTCTGCATTATTTTCCTTGTGCCTGTAGTAAATTCTTAGAATATCCTTGAACGACAGCATGATATGAAAAAATTTTTTTTCTACCTGCAATTTTTATATTGCCCTTGTTCCTTCAAGATAATTGTACTGAATGTATAATTCTAGATTTACTTAAGTTTTTTCCCCTCAGAAGATTGAACATATTCTATTATCTTGTGCTTTCTAATGCTACTGAGAAATCTGCTGTTAGTTTAATTGCTGGTTAAAAACTATATTTCTGTGGTGTTCTGAAGTTTCACAATTATGTGACTAGGTGGAGTTTTAAAAATTTGTTGTTGCTTGAGAGCTTTAGGGCTTTCTGGATATATGTACTAACTTTCAACAATTTAAAAAACTTTCATCCATTTTCTTGTCAAAGATTAGCTAGTTAAGGAATTACCCTATTTTTCTCATTTCATTTTCCAAAAGTGTTTCTTACAGTTATTTTTTTAATCATGAGTTTTTCAAAGGTTGGAGGTGCTTTCTTGAAACCCAATGACATTTTCATTTCATAGAGGAAAAGAATGTTTGCTTAAAATCAAAATTGACTATAACTATTTCCTTGCATTAAGATTAGTAGTGTGATTCATTTAAGTTAAGAAATAAATATATTGCTTCCTTGTCCTTCAAAGACTGATAGTAGAGGAAGAAAAAAGGCTGCTATTTTAAAATCTCTGCCTGTGTTCACAAAGCCTCAGACTTTAACTCAAATGCTTACATTGGTATAGGCACTCTGGAACTTCATTCAATTTATAGATTATTTTCATTATTTTTTGTTGTGTCTGGTCTGAATAGTGAAAACAATTTTTTTACCTGTTTTTAATTGACTTACTCTTATCATAACCAATAACATTTGCGAAATCAGAGCCTTTGTGTTAGTTGCAGTGCACCTTAAAATTATGTAAGTATTGAACTTAAAATTTACAACAGTGTGTATGTACCTCTTCGATTAATAACACACTTTTGGAAATCTAGACTACCAGAACTCTTGAACTAATTTTTAGATATGCAAAGTTAAGACCAAAGGACTAAGAGGTAGGGTGTCAAATTGTTCTGCATAATAAATAAGAGTAATTGACTTTCAAGGGGAGAAATCGAACAAGGCAGAAAAAGTGGAAATCTTGGAATGTAGAGAAAAGAAAGAACTTTGCAAAGTGAGAAGGAGTTGGAACCTGCAGTTATAAATGCTATACCAGTACCCTCCAGTCATTTGGGGAGCATGTAAAAATTCACATGCCCATGCTTCCCTCCAGACCAACTAAATCAGCTGAGGGTGAGACCCAGACATCACTATTTTGTTTTTAAATGATGTGTCTCAAATTACTCCCATATGCAGCCGAGTTTGAAAATTGATGCTGTAGAATCTTGTTTGTTTCTCAAAGTGATCCTCAAACCAAATCCTCAGACTTCAAGTCACCTGGGTACAGTATAACCTCAGACCTTACCCTGGACTTGTATTGAATTAGTACATTTTAACAAGATCTTCAAATGGCTCACATGCACACTGGAAGTTCAAGAAACATTGACATAGAGGGCATTTGTTATAAACAATTTCCCTCCCTGGATTGAGAATCCTTGCATGTTGAGAGACTACTTTTCCAGCCAGTCTCTCTTGCAGCTAGAGTGGCCATGTCATCCACATAACACCAATGAATTGTATCACCCTAAATGAAGAGAAGATTAATGATACCTTAAAGCAGGGACTGTGGAGAGTACCTTCTGGAGAAAGGTGACAAGAGCAGTAGCAGCCTTTGCATCCAGAGCTGTCAGTTATGCAAACTGATATAATTTAGTGCCCAAAGAAGGCGGCTGAGACTTCTTCACTGGATCAGTTCTGTACTACAATTTTGTCTGTCATTACTGGAAGCAGATTTCCAATCTGGCTTTTCAGTCTTCTTTTGAGATTTTTGTGAGATAACTGCCCAATAAATTTTAATAAGTTCCTTTCCTGCTTAAATCAGCCAGAACTTCTATGCCTATTGCTTGACCGAAATAGGTGACAAGTGAGGTCAGCCAAAGTGCTTTTAAGAAAGTTAACAGCTAAAACATTTATGGCTCTTTGCTCTGTGATTATGTAATGTAATGTCCCTCTATTGCTTCCAAACTTTTGTAAGATTTCACTACTTTCAAAAAAGCCTACTGCAGTGATGTTTTGTGAGGGGTGTCAAGGAAAGGGCCTTCTTTCCCTCCCTGTTGCAACATGGAATATAGACAAGTACTGCATGCTGGGCAACAAGATGATCCACAGATGAAATAATTCAGCAAGAAAAGAAGTGTGGAGCCAGAAGTATCCTGGAAGAGCATAAATCATACTCCTAGAATTCCCAGAGAACTAGGAAGAGATATGTATTATTTCCCCTGCATGTGAGCTGGGATTTGAGCCAGTTCCATTTAAATCTCAAGGTATGGTGCCTCCCATTCTGTTTGGTTTGTATCATATGGTCCAGTGTAGCAACATACATACATACTTGCAAAGCCGTCTGTTCACTAAGCAGTGTTGCTTAAGTTCTGCTTGTTTGCTTTTAACCCTATTAGTACCTATGTGATAGTTTATTTTTAATAAACTAATCTTAATCTCCTAAGTAAGTTGCCTGCATTTGGGTTTTGGTCTGGACCAAGCTGACCTAATCTTCATAATAGCCTCAGAGACTTGCTTAATGAGATAACTCTGAGAAGTGATTGAGTTCTTAATAATAATAGCCAGGTACTGTGACACACACCAGTAATCCCAGAAATTCAGGAGGCTAAAGATGGAGGACTGCAAGTTTGAGGTCAGCCTTAGCTACTTAGTGAGTCCCTAAGCAACTTAGGGAGACCCTGTCTCAGAAAGTAGAAAGGGCTAGGGATGTGGCTCAGTGGTTAAGCACCCCTGGGCTCAATCTCTAGTACCAAAACAATGGCAACAACCAATACCAATAATGACAACAGACGCTGATACTAACATGGTATCTACTATGTGCCAGGCATTATTGTAGCCATTTTCTATTAGTTAACCTGATCCTTATAACAGTAATAGTTACTATTATTATCCTCATCTGTATCCTTCTCTGTATACAGAGAAGAAATAGAGATAAACAGAGTTTAAATAATTTACCTAAGATCACACAGTAAATATCAGAGCTACAATTTAAACAAACAAATTTCTGTTGTTTGTAATTCACTCAGTTTAGAGTATTTTTGTTACAGCAGCACAAACAGACAAAACTGATACTGGGAATGGGATATTGCTATAATAAATATCTCCTAATGCAGAAACAGCTTTGGAACTGGGTAATGGGTAGAGGCTAGAAGTTTTCAAGTGTGTCCAAGAATGAACCTGTTAAGGGTGATTCTGATGAGGGCTCAGGAGGAGAGGAGGAAAGCTGTAAAGGAAGCCTTGATCTTCTTAAAAATATGCAGGTGTTTGTGAATAGATTGTTGGTAGAAATTAGGAAAGTATAAAGGCAGCCTGATGAGGTCTCAAATGGAAAAAAGGAACTTGTTATTTGAGACCAGAGGAAAGGTGATCATCATTATTGACTGACAGTGAAGTAGAATGAATCACGTTCTGATCTAATATTTATGGAGTGTGGTTTTGTTTTAGCAGTCTAAACAGACTCACATGCCTGTATTACCAGTTACTTGGGAGACTGAGGCAGGAGAGTTGCAAGTTCAAGGCCAATCTGGGCAACTTAGTGAGACCTGTCCCAAAAGAAAATTTTAAAAAGGTTGGGGATGTAGCTCAATGGTAGATCACTGACTTAGCATTTATGAGGTCCTGGGTTCAATCCTTAGTACTAAAAATATTAAAAAAGTAAAAATATGCTGGCATCTGGTGAGGACCTTTACTGCTTCATCCCATGGTGGAAGGCAGAAGGGCAAGAGAATTCATGCAAAAGGGAGAGAGGGGACAGAGGCAGGCTCAGAGGGAGAAGAGCACCAAATTCATCCTTTTGTCAGGAACTCACCTCTCTCAATAACACACTCCTGTGATCATGACATGAATTCATTAGTCCCTTAAGGACTTAAACAGCTCCTAAAGATACCACTTTCATATCCATTTCCATAGCTTTATTCTATATTTAGTTTTTATCAATTTTTGAGAATATACATGTTTCAAATACTTAAAAATTTAACAGCTAGGGTTTAAGCAGTTACCCCCCTTTTTGGTACTAGAGATAGAACTCAGGGCCCTTTACCACTGAGTTGTATCCCTAGTCCTTTTATTTTTTATTTCAAAACAGGGTCTCACTAAGTTTTTTAGGACCTCACTAAATTGAGGTTGGCCTCAAACTTGTGATTCTCCTGCCTCAGACTCCTGAGTCCCTAGGATTACAGGAGTGCATCACCATGCCCAACTTAAATTCCCTTTTGGCCTCTAACTCTGCATCCCAGATTCCTCCCAAGGGATAATCACTGTTGGTAGTTTGGTATAAATTCTTTCAGGTCTTTTTATAAGGTATTCTCTTTTATCTGGTGGTATAAAATATTGATATTTGTACTTAAACAAAGTACTTGTTCTAATAGAAAATATGTAATACTTTTACTGTGTTTATAGAATATATAGATATAGATGGTGTAGATTGTGGCTCAGCGGTAGAGTGCTTGCCTAGCATGCATGAGGCACTGGGTTCAGTTCTCAGCACCGCATATAAATAAATGAAAATAAAGGTTCGTTGACAGCTAAAAAATTTTTTGACAATTGCTTTTAACTGTGGCATAATTTTACATAATAATGGATATTCTAATAGTTTTTAGCCATTCCCTGGTCAATGAGCATGTTTCTACTTTTTTGTTGTTATAAATAATATGCAATAAGCCTATTTCATTGGAACCACATGAGTATTTTTGTGGAGTGAACACCAAGAAGTATAAGTCCTGGGTCATGGAATTTGTACATGTTGGGGCTTAGGAAACAATACACACAAGTATTCTGAATACTTTGAACTCATGAAGCTATCTAAGCTTTCTCTGATTTTCTCCCCTAGTCCCTCACCCTACGCCATCTCTCATTCCTCTTTTGTTTCCCAAAGTATAGGAAGGGGGTTTCTCTCTGCTATTTTTCTGTGCTAATAAATATTCTAGAGTTCCTTAATACCAACTGTATCATATTAAATTTAAGCATTTCAGCCTGGCTCTCAGAACTCTTTTAATGCATGATCCCACCCTAGCTAAGCCCTCATCAGACTGTCTTACTAACATTAACAGTCTCCTGAGCTCCTTCCACTTAGAATATCTTTCCAACTTCACTTTTCCTGTCTGAATTCTACATGTTCTTGAAGGCCCAGTCAAGTTTCAACTTCTCTGTGTATTTTTCTCTGTCTATGCCACCTTTATCTTCCCATCTTGTAGCTATTTAAGTTCTCACAGTACATAGTGTGCAGTTTTGGGTGACATCACCTGTGAAATGGGGAAGAGCTATATCAAGTCTTCAGATTGGCATTGGGTTAATATTGTTTCTGGCACTGCACTTAATGACACTGGGCAAGCTCCTTAATCTCCCTGAAACTCCATTTGCTCATCTATATAAGGACATAATATTCTTTTTAATTAAAGGATCATAGGAAGGATAGGATAGGTAGAAAAATAGGTATATAGTGCTTAACATCATGCCCACCCAGAACATGAAAAACTACACCATCGATGCCAATGATTTCCTTCCTGCCTTCATAGTTCCTCTGAAAGAACCTACCCCTGCCACAGCTTCAGAAGAAAACTAACATTTTAGATGCTGTTTCAATTTAGGTAAGAGTATGCCTCATTAAAAGTAATTAAATAATACCAATTTTAAAACAAAAATAAGCTAAATTACCATGAAATCTGAATGTAAGCAGTTCTAGTGTTTGTGTCAATGCTCAGTCATGGCTCTGAATTGGTACTTCTGGGAATCAGTACTATACAGCATGACTTTCATACTCACACAGCAGAATAGAGTGTGGAAGGAAGGGACTCTCTTCCTGCAACTCTTAAAAATTTGGGAGGAAAATCTTTCTTAATGGGCTTGCTTTTGTCTCTTTGGTCAGAACTGTGTGATGTGTCCACTTTCAGCTCAAATGGAGTCTAGGTAGGTACATATGTGGCAGAAGGGAAATGCTCTCATCATAACTGACTTGAAGCAGTTTCAGGTTAGCTCTTGGGCTTGGGTACTTTCACACCAGAAGACAGCAGTGTGGGGTTCCATTTTCAAGGAAGACAATGAGATGGCTACCCTTTAAGCAACTCGAGATCACACGTCCTCTTTCTTCTGGTCAAAGATTATTGAGTAGGAATGAACATTGGCCCAAGTTGAGTCCATCAGTTCTCTCCCATAATGATTTTTAAGAGCCCAACTTTTCTGATTGTGGTGCCTCAGTAGGATAGCTGAACTTTGGAACCTTGCATTCTATGATATAACCCTGTATCCTTCCAATAAAAGCCAAGTTTAGTGGGTTTCTGTTTCTTGAAATTAGATGAAGCTTGATCAGTTCATAGACTCATTTATATGGTCTTTATTAACAATAACTAAGATAACACCTATTATACTATTAACTGACATATGTTTTTAAATAATTTTATACATGTTTGTCTCTCTTGCACAGTTGATATATTCCTTAAGATAGAAATCAACCATATTGATTATTCTTCATAGTTCTTAAAACAGTATCAACTACATGGTATGAAGATGTCTTAATGTATGTTGATTGATTGATTCATTGGCTGCTATCATTTTTAGTTAATATTTTCAGCTATTCCAGAATCAGATAAAAAAGAAAAAAATTGTAATATATTATCGATCAGATTAGAAAATTGCAATTCCAGATCACTGGTTTAATAAATATGAAGTCTTTAAAATATAGTAAATATAGAATAGAGAGAAATACTCCAATATTGAAATAGTGGTTATATTTTCTCTAAGCAGTAGTGCTATGAGTCCTATCTTTGGGTTGTCTTCCTCATACTAACCTATATTAGTAAACCTTTCAAATTTTCTACACACAGGACACAGATTACTTTCTGTTAAAAAAAAATTCAGAGAGGCAATCAGAAAAAAAAATTGGCCATTTTCATTTAGTGTATGTTTTTTAATTTCCTTCTTTTTGTTTGTTTGCTACAAACAACTTTATATTAGACACACCAACTTGAACCTTAACTGAATAGTTTATGTTTTGGATTTTGATTCATTTTTCATAGGGAAGTTTAGTGCAGTTTTTAGCACACATGCTACTAAATTATAAATCTTCCCTGAAATAACTTTAGAAATTCTTATTTAATACATGATTTTAAAAATGAACAAAAGATTTCTTGACTGTGTCTTATGTCTAAAATTAATTTGGTTTCTTGACATTTCTGCTTATTATTTAAAAGGAATGCTACTCTGTTCTTAGGCCATTCGAATGTTTAATGGGTATTTGTGTAAAATCTGACAAGTAAAAGCAAAATTCCACCAGAAAGTAATATCACTAAAGTTTTTGTTTTGAGACACAAATTAGACAAATTTTTTTTCAAACATTGAACACTGAATTTTATATCAAACAGCCTTAGTTTAAGTAAATATTCATTTCTGTGAAAACAAAATTAATATTAGAAATCTTTTCATTTGTAAAAAGAGAGTCAACAGGTTCCAGATGTTGCAACTGGACCACAGATGTATCCAAAATAACAAAAAAGAGAAAACATTTTTTAAAAAGTTCTAAGCAGAAACATTGCCATTTATGATTCACTTTAGGGCCACCAAAACAAAACAAAACAAAACAAAACAAAGCAAAAAACTGTACTCCTGTACCCAATAAGTAAATGCTATTGTTTTAGCAAAATGTTTCATGACATGATGTTATAAAAATACCATACTTTGCTATCACAGGTTTGGCAGCAGATACACAGGTTTCTCATCTTTAAAATTCTTCAGTTGATATTATAAGCATTGTCAGATAAATATTCACTCATGCTATATTCAGATGTGCAAGGAACAGGTAACTTCTTTAACTTCCATCAGCAGCCCCCAGTGGGGCTTCATGGGAGGGTAGGAATCAGGGTAAGCTCTAATCTGACCTCTTGGAGTTAGCCCTTTTGAGGTACATGCATTTGGTTCATGCAACTCCAAAGTTGCTTTTCCCTGATTCTCTAGAAAATGGCAGCCAATAGATAGACATTTTTTAAGACCTGAGGGTGGTGAAAGAAGAAAGGCTGCAGGATGACCAACTGAGTCAGCATTCTGTTCTGGTGGCCCTGGGGGCAACACTTCACTAACCTGACCCTCCCTTGGCTTGTGCCAGGCTGCAGCTTCTGCCCTGAGATGCATGTAATGGCAGGTCCAAGGAGTACCCACTTCCATGCTCTTCTGTGAGCCCCACCTCAGTCCATCCACAAAGCATAGCAAGGGAATGGTGGTTGCTGGGCTTATGGTGGACCTATCTCCTGTCCAGCCCAGCTACCCTATCACTCTTACTCCATGCTCCCTTCTACCCACAAGGCTGCTCCTCCCTGGATGCCTCAGCTTTTGGCTTTCATTCCTTTGTCTCATACACCCTGACCTTCTGGGGTTTTGACCAAAAGAGGGTACTTCAGGACACACGATTCTCACAGCTTGAGCTTTCCTTTCTTCCCACAATGCATCAGTGCAAAAAAAAAAAAAAAATGAAAGGGTGCCCTTTCTTTCCTCTGTCTTGCTTGACCTCCTCATCCTTATTTCAGAGACTCTCTCCGCTTTCCTGAAGCTATAATGGGGCTGGAGATAGACCAGTTCACCCATAAAGGGAACATAAAAAATATGGAGAAATTGTCTAAATATTTTACCTTTCCTCTAAGTGTCTAAGGGTTAAGTTTGTTTGAAGTACAGTCTCAAAACAAGTGCGACATAAATAAAATTGAAGTTTTAAAAAATTTTCTCATGTAAAAGTCTGGAGATGGGCAGTCTGGGGCAGGTATGGCTCTAACAAGTTCCCCAAGGCTCCAGGCTGCTTGAGTCTAATAGCTCCATCATGTGATAAGTTTATAATAAAGAGATTAATAAAGAAAGGAAGATATTAATTACCTATTTTTAACATCTGCAATTGAGGTCATGTAGCTTACCCCTAGGAAAAGTCTGCATGTTTGGGGGGACAAAATAATTGGCTAGTTAAACCATTGTTTGGTTCTGAATGCTATTTTTGAAAAACAGATTCTTGGGCTGGGGTTGTACTCAGTGGTAGAGTGCTTGCCTAGCAAGTGTGAGACACTGGGTTCTATTCTCAGCACCACACATAAATAAATAAAATAAAGGTTCTTTGACAACTAAAAATATTTTTAAAAAATAGATTCTTAAGAATTAACCTTAAAAATAAACCTTGAGCATAGCTTTGCAGTTTAGAAGATTGAATGCATCATTTGGCATGGGCAGAATATTACCCCACTGCCTAAAATGCCCCCTTCATCTTAAGTGCATTTGGGGTTGTATATTGAGTCCCTCTCTGTTTTATCTTCAAGGTCTCTTTAGAGAATTTTCCCTACCTTAGATTTTTTTCTGAGAATATAAATTTTAAAATATGGGTTTTTTTCTTTTCATATTTTTGGTGGGCTGGAAGAATTGGCAAAAAAGAAGACAAGAATAAAATCTCCATTTGTGTTTGCAACCTCTCTAGAAATTGAATTTAGCTATATTGCTGAGAATTTTCTAGAGTTTCTCAACTTTAAGTGTCTTAAAATTTTAATTTGACCCAATAAAATCGAAAACAACTTCAAACAAAAACTTGTACATGAATTCTTATACCAGCTTTATTCCTAGTGGCCAAAAAGTGGAGACAACCCAAATGCCCATCAATTGCTGAATGAATGGACAAAATGTAGTAACACCCTCCGTAAATGGACTATTATTACTCAGCAATAAAAAGAAACAGCACTGACTTACACTGTATCATGGTTAAACCTTGGAATCATTATGCTAACTGAAGTAAACCGGATGTAAAAGAACTCCTTGCATAATTACATTTATAAGAAATGTCCAGAAAAGACAAATTCATTGATACAAAAAATAGATTGGTGGTTGCCAAGAGTTGGAGGAGAGAGAAGTAGTGTGTTACTGCTCATGGGGATGGGACTGCTTTTGAGGATGATAAAAATATTCTAAAATTAGTGTTGATGGTTGCATGACTTGTGAATAAGCTGAAAACTACTTTTAAAAGTTATGGCACAGCCAGGCACAGTGGCACACACCTGTAATCCCAGCAATTTGGGAGAATGAGGCAGGAGGATCAGGAGGATCATAAGCTCAAGGCCAGCCTAAGCAATATATCCAGGCCCAAAGGAACTTAGTGAGACCCTGTCTCAAAAAAAAAAAAAAGAAAAAGTTGTGGGGATGTAGCTTAGTGTTAACACCCTTGGGTTCAATCCCTGGTACCAAAAAAAAAAAAAAAAAAAAAGTGGTACATTAAATCTCTATGAAAAAATCAACTTATAATGGTATTTAGTTTTGATTGCATATAAAAATATTTATACTCTATAAACTTATTCTGAGATTGAAAGAAGAAAGTTTCATAAACTGTGTTTATCTCAAGCAAGTAATAAAGCAAGTAATAAGTGCTTCAAAGTGAAAATGAAAATTCACATACTGTTTTCTAAAAAGTGAAGGAGGTGAGCTATTCAGGAGGAAACAGTTGAATTTTGGAGAAGCCTCCTTCAGTAGCCCAAAACAAAGCAACAAAGTACTCTAATAATATTGTTCTTTAATTTTTTGGAAATGTGATTTTTGTTCATGTTCTAATGTAAAGACAAAATTTAGAAATGTAGTATATAATTTCCTTATAAGCAACATTATTTCTAATATTAGGCAGGCTCATGATTTTTATGAAGTCACAAAAACACTATTTCTCATATAAAATGTTGGTGAAGAATGGTTTATTTTCAAAAGTAAAATAGATCTTGATAGGGTTTATTATTTTTACTTATTTATTTATTTTTTTGGTAGCAGGGATTGAACTCAGGGGCACTCAACCACTTAGCCACATCCCCAGCCCTGTTTTGTATTTTATTTAGAGACAGGGTCTCACTTGCTTAGCACCTTGCTTTTGCTGAGACTGACTTTGATCCCTCTGCCTCAGTCTCCTGAGTGACTGGAATTACAGATATTGGCCACTGTGCCTGGCTTGATAGGGTTTAGTCTTAACATAAAAATAATTTGTTTTTGATTTTGTCGTACAAATTGATTTGCAAGTCCAATTTTGATCTTTGGCTCAGTTGATCAGTGACTATTTTTGTTGTTTTTAATATAATCTGGTTGTGCATTATATCTCATGAGTTCTCATTAATTTCCTGTCAATTAATTATACTTTCAAAAATGTTTTTTGGTCAAGCACATTTTGGAAATGCTGCTGTGGTTTAGTTCTCTGCACAGCTTTATATCAGAAAGCTTTATTTAGTAACAATGTATCAGGTCATGATCCAGAAACTAACAATCCCAAAATTTCAATTGCTTCTTTTAAAAAAGTTCATTTTAAGTTTATACTCCTTGCCTCAGATGGGTCAGTAGGAGCCTCAGCTCATGTTCAGCATGATCGGTTCACTCTCCAAGTTCACGTTCATAATTTTCTTGGCATTGCAGCATCATGCATGGGCAACTTAAATGCACTATCCCAAAGCAGCACATGTTTCTTCCACTCACCTTTCATTGTTCAAAGCAAAATGCACAACCACACCCAATTTCAAAGGGGACAGAGACATGTAATCCTATTGTGTAACTGAAAGGAAGAGAACCCAAATACTGAATAGCCCTGATGTCTCCTCTCTAGTTCAGCCATTGTCCAATAGAACTATACTGGGAGCCCCAAATATAATTTCTAATTCATTTGTATGACCAGTGAAATAGCAAACAAGCAGGTGAAAATAATTTTAATAATTCATTTTATTTAAACCAATTTATCCAAAATATTTCAACCTGTAACTATAAAATTGAGATACTTTATTCTTGGCAAAAAGTGGTCCTCCAGGTTGAGTGGTGCAGACAATTCCTAAGATGCCATCTAGAAATGCCCTCTTAGAAATAGTTGCCTGGGGTCTAAGGATCTGATCTTATAAGGCTGCTCCTAAAGGGAGTCTTATGAACTTCCTCTTCTGGCATTTCTGCTGGCATCCCACTGGCCATTTCACCTCAAGGCAAGGAAAAAAGTCCAGTGTTCATAACTGATTAATGATCTGCAGGGTATTTTGGAGTCCAGAGTAATTATTTGAACAATAAAGGGGGAGAGGAGTGAGAACTTCCTGCTTTAACCTCATGGTCATTGGTTGAGGACAAATGCTAATGCCTGAGGATAGAACCTCGCTTCTGCACTGGTTACACTTTTCTGTAGATTTTGGCATAGGGAGATCCTGACTGAAAGGGGCCTCCGGTGCATGCTCTGTGCACTGAGGGTGCCACACCAGGCATTCTGCAAATGGGGATGCCTCAGCCACTGCCTTTTCTCCTACAGATTTTTAGTGTAGCAGCAGTGGAAAGAGAAGTGTCTTCTGTGGTCTGCTCTGAACACACAAAGTAAATTTTGCTTCTTCTAATTATTCGAAATCTCTCAGACAAAGCTCAAGAGCTAATTAGCAGAGTTCATTTACTGTCACTCTCACACAGGGGAATAAAGAATTTACAACCAGGTCACTAGGTGAGTGTAATTCATTATGAATGTGCAGGGCCTAAAGATTTATTTAGCAGTATTAATAATATTTCTTCATTGTACACAGATTGAATATATACTATATTTTCTAGTCTCTTCAAAAATAACACATTATGTACTTTTATGAGAATATCCAATTTGAGCTGTTAGTTCTTTGTGTAACTCAAGAAGGTGAGACACAAGGAATTTAAAACTTTGTATTTAAACAATATTATTTGGATTCTAGAATCTGAGTGAGGATACTGATTTTTGAAGCTTATGCAGAAACCCTCTGTCAACATTTTTCTTAGGCCTTTGGGTATGAATTCATACCTAGGTTGAGTTTTTCCTTAAGAAAGGCCCTTCATAGGGCTGGGGATATGGCTCAGTTGGCAGACTGCTTGCCTTGCAACGCCCTGGGTTCAATCTCCAGCACCACAAAAAAAAAAAAAAAAAAGAAAGGCCCTTTGTGTTTGTTTGTTTTTTTAATTATGATAAAGGAGGGGGAAAGAGTGTGCAGTTCAGCTTTCTTTCTTTCCAACTGATGTCTTATCAATAAATTTCTACATTCTTGGATCAATTTCTGGCGAGCAGGACAAAACGAAATATGTAATGTGAGTTCAAGTGAGGTGAAATGAGGCTGTTTACTTGACAAAATACCTGTGTTTTTGTTCTGTTATAGCTGGGTGTTTATTTCTGGCTCTTTGCACCAGACAGTGTTATTGAATAGCCTGGAACTGGACTGAGCATGTGGTTCATGTTGACCAGTTCTCATTCTTGCCCCATCATTCTTAGACACCCTTTTGTGGGAGATATGTCAGGACCTCTCCAAACAGAAGACAGACACAGGTCACTGAAGGTTACCTTAGGTCTTATGTAGGCCTGGCCCCTCTGGTTAGAGAGTCTCAAACCATGCTGGAATCCTGATCACTGCCTGTCTTTCCTATCTGTTTCATCTTGGTTTCAGCCTTTTCTCACCTCTTACACCCTGTGGTTTCCTTGAACACACTGTGAATGTTCTTATACCCATGCCTTCCTTCTTGATGTTCTGTCTTTGATTAAAATTAACTTCTGCTCCCTCTTCACTGACTTTCTAGATGAACCTTTACTCATTCTTAAGACCCAGCTTGACTTTCTGTCCCTTTGTAAAGTTGTTCTAAAATCCCCTGCTTCCATTTCTACCACTGTGGCTGGAAGTTAACTGCCACCTACCCTGTATTTACAAAGTACCTAATGATTCTCTTTCTCTGGTATAGCACTTAAACCACCTGGTTTCATAGTATCAGGTCGCCTCATGTAACTTTCTTATGCTTTTTGAACCACAGCTTCATCATCTGTGAAATGTGAGTAAAAACATTCCCCACCTCATAGAGCTATTGAAAAGACATGACCCTTGCAAAGCCCTTACTTAGCACAATGCCTGGCACAGAGTAAGAACTCCATCAATGACAGCTATAATCATTATATTGTAATTATCATCATAATTATTCATAATAAAGAACAGTGGCAAAAAGTTACATGCTTTGCAGGATTCAATGGTGAGACCCAAAACCAGTCTTTCATGTTCTATTCCATTTCTTTTTAAAAGCATTTTATTATGAAAAATTTCTAATATGCAAAAAGTGAAGGCATAGTATAATGAATCCCCATTACCCATCACCATCATCTAACTTCAACAATTACCAAGTACTGTTATAGTTGTTTCACCTATTCCACCTTCCCCCACTCTTTCCTGATTACCTTTTTTCTTTTTGAAGATCTTTTTTTGTTCTTGTTGTAGATGGACACAATACCTTTATTTTATTTGTTTTTTTTATTTTTATGTGGTACTGAGGATCAAACCCAGTGCTTCAAACATGCTAGGGCAAGTGCTTTACCACTGAGATATAACCCCAGCCTCTGACTACCATTTTTGTATAGCTTCATTGACATAATATCTCCTTACCATGAAATTCTCACACTGTAGATGTACTGTTTAGTGATTTTTAGTAAATGTATAGAGTGATGCAGCCATCAACCACAATCCAGTTTCAGAATCCACTCCTTTTTTTTTTTATTTAAAGAGGGCAAAAGCAACTCTTTCTCCCATGGCATTACTATGTTTTACTTTAAGTAAATGTTATAATGATAAGAGCCAACCATCACAGAGGAAGACCTGGCATATGTGGGCATTTTTGCATTTTCCATGTCTGCTGTTATGGTTTAGATGTGGTGTCCCTCAAAAGCTCACATGTGAGATAATGGAAGATTTGGAGGAGAAATGATTGGGTCATAGTCTTAACCCAATCAGTGATTTAATTCCATGACAGGGATTAACTGAGTAGTAACTGAAGTGGTAGTGTGTGACTGGAGGAGATAGGAATTGGGGTGTGACTTTGGGTATATATTTGTATCTGGCAAGTGGAGACCTCTCTCTCTGCTTCCCGATATCATGTGAGCTGTTTCCCTCTGCCACACTCTTCCTCCATGATGTTCAACCTCACTTCAAGCCCTGAGAAATGGAGATGGCCTTCTATGGACTAAGATCTCTGACACAAAGAGCCCTCAAATAAATCTTTCTTCCTTTATAGTTGTTCTGGTCAGATCCTTTTAGTCACAGCAGCCAGAAAGGCAGACTAAAACATCTATTATCAGAGAAAGTTGTTTTCTCCACACCGTGAGAGTGTTTTGGAAACAGGAGGGTCTTTGGATTTATCAGTCTACTTTTTTTAATCCTTTCCTCCCCATGCAATGAAGGCCATCTGGCATTTTGAAAAGGTAGAAGATAAAGACATGAAAAAACAAATTATAAAATGCTGCTGGAGGCTGAAATGTTTGTTTAATATGTGTACAGAAAAAAAAATAGATGGTGTCACTTATAAAAGACTTAGTGTGGTAAAATGCTGTTCCCTTCTGACTCCAGTTCATGCTGCTTTGGTCAGCTTAGCACATTGTATTTACCATGTAGATTGTAATTATTTTCAGAAACAACAACATTGGCTTTAATTTCTTTTTTTTTTTAAAGTCGGACAAAACGATAGCCAACTCTGAGCTATGTAGAGGGAGTTGATATGGCAGAACTGTGGCTTGCTCATTTGCTCCACAAACATTTATTGAGTTCCTCTGATAACAGAGGTTATCATAGCATATCATCTGGGTGTGGTAGAAAGAACAGATGTGAATTCAGTGCATGATACTGCTATTCAACTCTAAGCATCAGTAACCTTCTCTGCAAAATAAGAATAGGAGTAGTTCCTACTACACATGATTATTTCAGAGATTAAATATACCATGCATATAAAATATCTACATTGTGCATGGCCATTGATAACATTTAGAAATTGGTAGAGCCCATCTTTATCCAGATGTTACCAGGTTCACAGGTGTTTTAGGACAGGTTCTCTATAAGCAGAGCCTGGAATGCAAATTTGTGAAAGTGGTTACTTAGGGAATGTACTCCAAGTAAAGGCTGTATGGGAAGGAATAGAACAAGAACAAGATAAGGCAGGAAAGAAACCTGGGAAGGGTGTGAACTCAGGTAGTCTATCCTTGACCTGACCCAGAGGGTCTATGGAGCATCAATGGCACCATAGCAGACAAGAGGCTAGGGAATGTAGCTTAGTGGTGGAGTGCTTGCCTGTCATAAGCAAGGCCCAGAGTTCAATCCCCAGCACCATAAAACCCAAAGAAGCAAAAAAAAAACTGGAAAAAAAATTGGGGGAGGGGTTGTTTGAATGCCATACTAAGGATTTTAACATTTATTATGTAGTCAGTGAGAACCACTGAAGTTTTTTGAGTATGTGAGTGAGCTGATCAGAGCTGACCCAGGCTCCTTGTTGTAAGGATGTTACAGTTTGGATGTGAGGTGGCCCCTAAAAGCTCGTGTGAGACAATATAGGAATTCAGATTTGAAATCTTTAGTTGATGAGGGATGTAACATAAAAAGAATAATTGATTAGTACTTTGAAAGGACTATAGCACTGTGGTAACTGTAGGCAGGTAGAGTGTGACTGAGGGAAGTAAGTCACTGGGGATGTGCCTTTGGTTTATATTTTGTCCCTGCCATCCCCTTACATCCTGGCTGCCATGAACTGAGAAACTTTCCTCCTCCATGCCCTTTGGCATTGTTATTCTGCTTCACATCTCCACCCCAAAGCTAGGGAGTCAGCCAACCATGGACTGAACCCCTCAAAAACTGTGAACCAAAAATAAACTTTCCCTCCTCTAAATTGTTCTTATTGGATATTTTGGTCATAGCAATGAAAAGTTGACTAATATAAAGGCTAAAGACCAAATTCTTTGTCCTGACCTGTAACAACCTGCATGATCTGGACCTGGCTACTACTATCTCATCCCCCAAACGTACCCTGAGACATGTGCTTAGCATCACACAACCACTCGGGAGAGCTGGCTGGTCTGGTCTCTATCACCCTCATGCATAGGGGCTTGTAAAAGTCACTTAGCATCTCTTGCCTCCATGATCCTTATTTAAAAACTACTTACTGCAGACTAGAAATGTGACTTACAATTTTAGGGCCTGAAGAGACCTTGGGATCACAAGCATTAGAAGATTCCCTGAGAAATTATCTGGGCATCACAGCATGCATACAAAGGAAACCTTAATAGCATTGTAATACAGTCATGCATAAGAGCCCATATTCATTCACACATCAGAACATAAGACCAGAAGGAATCATCAACCCTGGGAAGGGCACATTCTAGAAGGCCTTCTGAAGGTGAACTTTGAGCCATGTTTTGTTAAAGATGGAGAGAGATTATACCTTTCTCAGAAATGGTAGAGGGAAAAACATTAGTCCTGGGATTCTTGGCAAATGTAAAGACAGGAGAGGAAAATACTGAAGTCCTATGCTGATAATTCCAGAAAGCCTACCTAGGGGTGACTAGGGTGTGTTCTCATGGGTGACCAGGCTAGAGCAGTGGGAAGTGGATGTGCTTGATAAATAAGTAATAGCCAGAAAACAATGTAGATAACAGGTTTAAGGTAGCTATTTGAAAAGTATATTTTGGCTTTCAAGTAACTAGGGAAAATATTTTTATTCTGAAATAAATTTAGACTTTGAGAAAAGTTACAGAATAGTATAGAGAATTTGCATTTACCCTTCACCCAGTTTCCCCTGATAAATGTTATATAACCATGGTACTGTTATCAAGATCAGCAAATCAGCACTGGTAAAATATTATTAGAAATTCTAGGGCTGGGGATATAGCTCAGTTGGTAGAGTGCCTGCCTCACAAGCACAAGGCCCTGGATTCAATCCCCAGCACTGCAAAAAAAAAAAAAAAAAAATTCTAGACATTATTCAAATTCTATCAGTCTTCCCACTCATATCCTTTTTACTGGTCTTGGATCCAATCCAGGACCCCTATGTCATACATAGTGATTTTGTCTCCTTAGTTTCCTACAGCCAGTTATTTTGTAAAATGCATAGGAAAATCCTCAATTAAGATTTGTCTGTTTTTCTTCTTCTCAACATTAGATTGAGGTTATAGTGTTTTGGCATAATATGATCTTAGTGCAACCTATATGTGGATACATGATATTAATGTGTATCATTATTGGTGATGCTAATTTTGGTCATAGGGTCAAGGTAGGTGTCAGACCATTTTGTCCTGCTATAACAGAATTCCACAGACTGAGCATTTATAAACAATAGAAGGTTATTTGACTCATTGTTCTGGGGGTTGGGAAATCCAAGATGGAGGGGCCATATTTGGTGAGGGCCTTCTTAATACTTGTAACATGGCAAAGGGCATGACATGGCAAGAGAGCAAGAGGGGGCCGAACTCACTCTTACAACAAACCCACCCTCCAGATTATGAATGCACTCCTGAAATAGCAACATTAATCTTTTCATAAGAACAGAGCCCTCATGCCCTAGTCACTTCTGAAAGGTCTCACCTTTCAACACTGGCATTGGGGATTAAGTTTCTAACACGTGAACTTCGGGGGACACATTCAAACCATAGTGGAAAGTCTTTCAAATTTCTCCACTGTGGACTCACCATTAGGGAGAAAAGAAAAAACAAGAAAACCCTGTCTTAAGTCAGATTTCATGGGATCTTACTGGATTCTTATAGATTGTATCTGACCATGTTCCATTTTAAAAGGGGTAGTTCATTCATTTAATTATATTATTTAGTGAGTTCTTACTAAATGTTGGGCACCAGACTGGGTTTGGTTGTGAAAAAGACAGACATGGTCCCTAACCTTGTGGAACCTAGCCGAAGGAACATTGCCAGGACGGTAGCCTGGGAGGACCGGAAAGTGTGGTTCCCAGGTCATTGGAAGATGAGTAAGCTGAGATTTGAGGAGTAGTAAGAATTATCCAAGGAAGGGAGGTTGGCTCTTTGGATGGAGATCTCTGACTTTTATTTTAAGCTCCTATTTTGATTTTTATTTATTTATTTTTAAAATTATCATTATTCCTCTCTTTTTTTGTGGTACTGGGGATTAAACCCAGAGATGCTCTGCCACTGAGAGCTATATCCCAGTCCTTTTTAATTTCAATTTATTTTTTAATGTATATTTTTTAGTTGTCAATGGATCTTTTAATTTATTTATATATTTATTTATATGTGGTGCTGAGTATGGAACCCAGTACCTCATCCTTGCCAGTCAAGCTCTCTAACACTAAGCCACAACTCCAGCCACTATTTAAAAATGTATATATATATATATATATATATACATTTTTTTTTGTCAATGGATATTTTATTTATTATTTTATATGTGGTACTGAGTATCAAACCTAGGGTCTCACCCATGCCAGGCCAAGGATGAGACAGATCATCATGGTGTAAGTGTGTGGTAGAGGATGGCAGCTCAGGACAGCCACCAAAAAGCAGAGAGAGCTCTCTTCACCAGGGACAAAATATAGATCCCAAAGGCATGCTCCCAGTGACCCACCTCCAGCCATACCCTACCTGCCTACAGTTACCACCCAGTTAATCTCTATCAATGGATTAATGCACTGATTAGGTTAAAGCTCTTGTAACCCAGGCATTTCACCTGTAAACTTTCTTGCATTTTCTCACACATGAGCTTTTGGGGGACACCTCATATCTAAACCTTAACACCAAATAATGACTTAAACGTGATTTTGGATGGAGTTGTGTACTCTTGGTTCTCAAGTCTGTAACTACACCGTCAGTTCTCCTGAGTCTTCAACTTGCTGACTCCAGATCTTTGCATCTTGTCAGCCTCCATAATCATGCAAGCCAATTCTTTATAATCTATCTCTCTCTATCCTCTGCCCAGTGTATTTCTTATATTGATTCTGTTTTTCTGGAGAATTCTGAATAGTACATAACTCTTCCATGTATAATCTATGGTGGTTTTATAAAGTGACTAAACGGAACTGTATTTTCCAGAATTCTCTTTCCTGTATGATTCAAGTGGGTCACAAGAGACATTTTGCATGAGACTTGGAAGCAATGGCTATACATGCAGGGGGCAGAGTTGAGGGGCTTTAGAGGTAGTGAGAGCAGAGGCTGTTGCAGCTCACACACCTTGTTGTTGTCTGCTGGATAACCTCACTGGTGTGGAGCAGCAATTGAGTTTGTAGCCTTTCTACTGCTCCTGAATCCTTATTTGGCTTCTCTGAACTGAACCAAGTGCATAGTTAGCTCTGTGACAAAAGGCATGTGATTCTACTACAGGACCCCTGCACCACTGATGCTGGAAGCAATAAGAAGCCTTGGTTTCAGTCCATCATCACAGACTCCAGTTTGTACTCATAGATTCCAGGATGTCCCTCTATTTACATCAAGATTTTTCAGTACTATTAACATTTGGACTGGGTAATTATTTATTTTAAATATTGTCCTATAAAATTGTAGGATGTTTAGCAGCCTAGCCTAAGTACTCACTATGTCAGTTCCCTCCACCCAAGTTATAACAAGCCAAAACGTTGCCATGCATTACCAAATGTCCTCTGAAGGGCAATATCAGCCCTGGTTGAGAACTACTGCTTTATCTCCATTTTTCCTTTCCAGCTGCCTGCCAAAGATTTCAGCCTCTTAATACCAGACATGGAACCTTATAGAGGCTTATAACGGAATCCCATAATTGTGAAAGGTCAAATCCCTAAATAAATCCTTTATTGTATATCTATCTCTTAGTGGTTCTGCTTCTCTGACCAAATCCTGACTGACATCTCCCTTAGAGTTGGTTGAATCTTCTTGAATCTCTTGGAACATTTTACTTCTTTTTTTTAAATTATCCCTTTATTTTTTAAGTAAAATTTTTTTCTTCAGTGCTGGGGATCAAACCCAGGACCCCATGAATGCCAGGTCTACCACTGAGCTACACCCCCAGCTCTCATCACCTCTTACCAACCCTACTATAACCATCCCCCATCCCAGTACCCCAGTTGAATAAATCTACCTTGGCAGGAGGATAATTGGATCCATCA
Organism: Sciurus carolinensis; assembly: GCF_902686445.1. Taxonomy (NCBI): domain Eukaryota; kingdom Metazoa; phylum Chordata; class Mammalia; order Rodentia; family Sciuridae; genus Sciurus; species Sciurus carolinensis. The sequence goes on along the minus strand of NC_062229.1, from coordinate 50,174,577 downwards.
TAAGCGTGCGTGGTGCATAATCTAAACATCATCCTGCCTGCAGAAATGTAGACTCCTTTGCACAACTGGAGTTTCCATGAGCTCTCTGAGCTGAGGGCAGTGCTATGGAAAGTCTCTGTGGGACCTAGAACCAGTAGGGATTTTATTTCTTTGTTGAGAATCTAAGCCTCAAGGGATCAATTAACAGGCCATGTTTGTAAAACCTTTCAATGTAATATTAGTATATTTTTTCCAAAGTGATTTCTATACAAATGTATTATATACAGAGAATCAACATTTGCTTTTCACTTATTCTCTAGATCAGGAAACCTAGAAGAATATAATGTTTGATATAGCCAAATGGAGCTCTATCAGCAGCTATGATCAAGGGCTTTATTTTCTGGTAGAGGGATAAGGAATTCTCCTTGGAAAATTATCAAGAGTTAGATTGAGGTATGATTAACTCATATCTCTTCACTTTACATTAAGTTTTGCTAGCCTGGCTTTGTGCCTAGTGTTAGGCTTGTGGCGATCAACCAGACAGACAAGATCTTTGACCTCATGGAGTTTACAGTGGACTAGGAGAAACATTCATTACACAAATAATCACATAAAGAGAATATGAAGTTATACATTGCATTAACCTCTATGAAGGAGTAGTATAGAGTTCTGTGAAGCACCAAATATAGATAGCAGGGCAATGAGGATTGGCTTTGCTCAGAAAGTGATGTTGGCTGAGACCTGAAGGATGAGTTGGAGTTGTTGAGTGGGAAGTAGATGGAAGAGAGTTCCAAGCAGAGATGGGAAAGAACATCATGCTTTCACAAAGCTGCAAAAATGTTGAAGTACCTAGAGTCTGATAAATAAGGAAAAAAGAGACAAGGGGTCAGATTACTCCAGGAATTGTCGGCCAAGTAAGGTACTTGGGTTTTATTCTTAAGGCAGAGTCAATGAAAGGCCTAAAGTCAAACTTTCTTTGGGAAAATGACTTTATCAAGGGAGCAAATCATATGATTGTGCTGAGGAGGTTGGGGGTGATGAGGGAGTAGTCCAGGCAGAGGAAATGCCACAGCCAGAGATCTGAATGGCATGCTTCTTGGGTTCAGAAACTTCAAGGAAGCCAGTGTGATTGGAGTAGAGCAAGCAAGGGGAAAACAGTGAAAAGAAGTGGGGGCCAGAACCCCTAGGACCAGGTGTGCCATATAGGGACTGACTTTTATTCTAAGTAAAGAGGGAAATATGAGGAACTTGATTTTACAAGGATTATTCTGGCTGCTGCGATATAAATCTATGAGGGTGGTGAGGGAATAATTAGGAAGACTAGTTAGGACTTACTGTAATAACTGAGGCCAAATGGTGGTGGTGTAGACCAGGATGGTAGCAGTGGAGCTGGTGATAAGTAGATAGGAATCTGGGTATACTGTGAAAGTAAAGTTACAGAATTGCAGTGACTTGGATACAGATATAAGAAGAGGACAGTCAAGGATCAAGGATCAAAGATCAAGTTGCTTTTTGATCTAAGCAACAAGAAGATGGAATTGCCATATATTGAAATGTGGAAGACTGAAGGTAAATCAGATTTTGAGATCATTAGCCTGTTTTGGACATGCTGAATCTCAAGATGCCTATCAGACACTTCAGTTTCCATATCCAGTAAGCAATGGCTACAAACCTGGAGTCAGGGGAAATGTTAGGTTTGGACATGGACATTTGATTGTCATTTGCACATAGATGTATTTAAAGCCATGCAAATGGATAAGGTCACCAAGAAGGGTGTATGGATAGAGAAGACATGAAGACTGAGAACCAATCTGGTTTTTCTATCCAGGAGGAACCATCAAAGGAAACTGAGAAGTAGCCAGTAAGGTAGAAAGAAAACCCAAAGAGTCCTGAAAGTCAAATGAAGAAACTGTTTCAAGGATAATGCAGTAATCAATATGTAATGTGAAATTATGGTTAAAAGTTGACCATTGGATTTCCCAACATAGCAGTCACTGGTAATTGCAGCTTGGGTTGCATGGCAGGGTAAAAAGCCTGACTACAATAGGTTAAGAGAGAATTAAATTAGCTGAATAGAGGACAGTAAATATGTGTAATTCTTTTGAGGAGTTTCACTCTAATGAATATGAGAGCAGCGATAGGAGTATTAACTGGGACCGTGAGGTCAACAGAGGGATTTGTTTATTCTTAGGATAAGGGAAATAATTCATGCTTATGTGCTAATGGGAATGGTCCAGTGGAGAGGCTGGAATTGAGATAGCAAAGAAGGAACTGGCCTTGGATAGAAAGAGCACAGTTCATAGAACATCCTTTGGAGGGGGAAGGCAGTATCCTTGGGAACACAAGACTGTGGGTAGATAGATGTCATGGGGGAATTTTCAGAAGGTTCTCTTCTGGTTGCTTCTATTTTATCAATAAATTAGGTCATTGCTGCAAGTGTGGATAGGAAAGGAGGAGCTGGGAGTTTGAGAACAGAAATTAACATGGAGGAGAGAGGGAGAGAAACAGACCAGAGAAACATCATATACTTGGTGGGCCACATTAAGTTCCTATGTGATGGTGTATTTTACTTTGTTCATTTTTCTAGCAGTATGCATGCAGGTTCAGAACAAAGAGAAGTTTTGTTAAGTAAGAACAATGAGGCCAGAGAGGGAGATAAGGGAGACATGATTTTAATTGATTATGGAATTCAGACTGGGTTAAAGAAAAGAATGAAGACATGAAGAAGATTGAGGGAGAGATAAAGTTATAGGAACAATGAATTTTTAGGTCCCAGAGGGTAGAAGGATTGCTAGAATTGGGATATGGGATAGGCAGAATAATGGCCTGTGCAAAGAGGTCCATGTGCTAATTCTTAGAATCTGTACACATTAGATTACCATGGGAAGGGGAATTAAAGATGCAGATGGAATTAAGGTTGTTAATAAACAACCTGAGGACAGGAAGATTATTAGGATGGACCCAGTGTAATCACAGAGTCCTTAAAAATGGAAAAGGTGGCAGAAGAAGAGAATCGGTGGTATTGTGATGAAAGAAGCAGGCCAGGGGGACAAGACGTTAGAAGGACCCAGTTTGCCTTTGCTAGCTTTGAAGATGGAAGAACATGGCCACTGTGTTAGTTAACTTTTTGTCACTGTGACCAAAAGCCTGACAAAAACAGGCTGGAGGAGGAAAGACTTACTTGGGATCACAGTTTCAGAGGCCTCAGTCTATGGTTGGCTAATTCTGTTGCTTTTGGAATGAGGTAAGCCAGAACATCGTGGCAGAAGGGCATGGGGGAGGAGAGCTGAGAAGAGAAAGAAGGGAAGAGAGTAAAGAGAGAGAAGGAGATGGAGACAGAGGTGGAGGATAAAAAAGAAGGTGGTGGCAGCCAGGAATAAGATATTGACCCCACGGGCATACCCCAGTGACCTACTTCTTCCAACCATGTCCCCTGCCTACAGTTTCCACTGCCTCCCCAAATAGTCCATTCTCTATCAATGGATTAATCCACTGATGAAGTTCGAGCTCTTATGACCCAATCACTTCCTAAGATGGGGGACCAAGGCCTTAACACGTTAGTCTTTGTGGGAAACTTTATGTCCAAACCATAACCACCACAAATCAACCGCCAGATCCTACAGAATGGTACACAACCCTGCCAGTGTCTTGATTTTAGCTCTGTGAGACCCATGTGACATACAGAACAGTAAGATTTGTGTTGTTTATGTTGCTAAGTTTGTGGTAATTGGGTTGCAAGCAACAATAGAACACTAACATGGTATACTAGATGGAATGAGCTAGACATTCAGATTATGCACCTGAGATTATGAAAGTTTGGACTTAGTTTTGGGGGTAAACCAAGGTCAAGGATATGGCGATGGTGTACATCTGGGGTAAGGTAGTCACCCAGATTGTTGGGAGAACACATCTCATAGACTAGACGGTTTAAAACCAAACTTTTGTCATGATTTCTGTTCATTGGCCAAAATTATGTGACAAATTATGAATGTGTTGGGTATTTTGTTTGTGTTTTTCCCTGGCAGGCATACCCAGCAGAAATCTTGTGTCCTCCCCACTCGCCCCATTCCTGCAGCTGATCTTTATTAGTGTTTACTGCTCACTGGCATAAACTGTGCTGCTCAGAATTGGATTAGGGGGAGATCTGGTCTAAATTAAAGCTGTGATAAATGAGCACTGTTTACATTTCCTCACACCCACCCTTCTCCACACACACATCAAATTACACTGCAAATGAAATGCAGAATAAGGCAAGGAAGGATTCTGTTCTTCATTAACATGTAATTATAAAATGCTGGGGCTCCCCTGCTGGGTGGAGAAGTAAAGCCCATAGCAGGAGCAGGAATGCTTGAGGGTGGGAGATTCTTTGTTGGTATCAACTAGGGGAGAATTATTATTTTCACATTTTTACTAAGAGATGAATGAAAATGAGGTCTTGGATCTGTCCCTCTCATGAAACTATAACGAGGAAGGAAAGTGAATGGGCAGAACTGTTCATATTGCAAGACTTGAATCTAATGGTTTGTTCTCTTCAGATGCTTTTGTTCTTGCTTCCTTTTATTAATAAGACAAGCAATTTGATGAGTGACTTCTAAGTCAGCTTTACTTCCTGCCTTTAAACCCCTTGGTCTTTTGTATAGATGTAGCACTGATATATAAATGTAGTGGTGATGGTAGAGGTGCTCTCAATTTACTTCAGTTTATTTTAAAGATAGAGTCTCAGCCCTGGGAGGTGAGAGAGATAGAACAGCACACTGCATGACCCTGGGATCTTGCAACTTGTTAGCATCTCAGGACAGCTGGCGGTGGGCAGAATGTCGTTCTCAGAAGCAGCTCAGTTTCTTTATCTGTATAATGGGGATGATAATAGTCCAGTGGGTCACACAGTTAACTGTGAGAACTCAGTGGGACTATTGATAAGAATGCTCAAGGAGGGGATGTTATTATGGTTATCATCTCTACTCTTGGCAATGAAATGTGGAAAAGAGACAAGAGGAAATCTGACTGTCTCTTTCCAGTCATTCTTTCCCAAACCCTGGGCTATTTGAGGTTTAATTTAAAAGTTTATATATAGTCTTTTTAAAATTTGATTCTTAATAAGTCATTTCTTTCTACAATACTTTCCCAAATTATAAATAGGAGGGAGTACCAACTAGTTTTCTTATCAATGCATATAGTGGTAGAATGAGCTATTCTGTAAAGACATTTTGGTAAAAAAGATACATTCTTCCTTAAAGAGGTTATAAATGTTCTTTAAGGATGAAGTTGTCCTTTCCAATATGCTAGCCACCAGCCACATATAGCCATTTAAATTCAAGCCAGCTAAAGTTAAATTTAAAATTCAGTTCCACTATACACATTTTAAGTATTCAATAACCACATGTGGCTAGTGGCTACCACATCAAATGGTGAAAATACAGTGAGCATTTCTAACATTTTTCTATTGTGTTCATGATAAGTGACCCAAATTGGAGTTCAGTAAACACAGAATAGAAAGTAGAAGAGATAGGGGCACAGTGTTGAAAGAAAAAGGGGGAAGTAAGCAAGAGACATTTTATTGATTTCATAAATTTGTAAAGAACCAATCTTGCATTTTACTGTGATGAAACCACAAACACTGAGCAAATTGCCCATAAATTGTCTGTAGATGGTGTGGGAAGGAAAATTCAATAAATATGTTTAGGCTATTGAACATTTTACTGTTGTACATCATTTTGCGTGACAGAAATTTGTTCATTCAACAAATATTTATCAAATACCTCCTGTGTGGACATCTGGGGAAGAGTTTTCCAGGGATATGGAGGGAAAAGTATGTCAGGATAAGAAGGATCAGGAATGTGGAGGTGGGAAATACACTGGAGAGCAAGAGTAGATTAAATAGATTGATCAGAAAGGGCTCACCTTAGAAGGGGAGATTTGAGCAAGAAGAGAAAAAAGTAAGTGTCTTGTGGCAAGGAAGAGATCCTTAAGCAAGAGGGTGCCTAGCATGGCCAAGGAACAGCAAGGGCCAATGTGGCCAAGCAGAGTGAGCAAGAGACATGAAGTCTGAGAGGCACTGGAGAAGGAGGAAGGGCAGATCACCCTTAGTTTTATAGGACCTCATAAGTACTTGTGTGAAAGTGGGAGTCATCAGATTTTTTATTTTATTTTATTTTTATTCAAGACAGACTGATGACTTAGATTTTGAACAGACTCTTCTGGATCTTGATTTGAAAGGGTGGTAGCTTGGACCTGGCTGATAACAGAGGAAAAGAATGAAAAATTAGAGTTAAAACCGCACCCAGATCCTAGGCAAACTTTTCCCAGACTATTTCTGTTCTTCTGGCCTACTCATCTCTCCTGTAAATCATTTACACCCCCTCTAAAATTGCCTACTCCCACAACTTCCCTTTCCCCTGTGAAGAGGGTATGCAAGTCTCAACCATCTGTCCCTTCTTTGAGTTTCACACTTCGTGGGACTCCAGTGTGCTTGCACATTTATTTGTATGCCTTTCCTCCTGTCAATCTGTCTATCGTAGTTTGTTTTGGCAGATTCAATCATCATAACTTCAGAGGCTAGATGGGAAGTTTCCTTAGCCCCTATAAATGTATACCTATATACATTGTGTTAGTCAGCTTTCTGTTTCTATGACATTCAACTTAAAGGAGGAAAGGTTTATTTTGGCTCACAGTTTTAGAGATTTCAGTCCATGGTTGGTTTACTCCATTGTTTCTGAGCCTGTAGTGAGGCAGAACATCAGGACTGAAGGGCATGGCAGAGGAAAGTCACTCAGCTCCTGGCAGACTAGAAATACAAATGAGAAAAGGAAAGTGAAGGAGGCAGTGGGGGAGGGGAAAAAAAAGCAGAAAGTTAGAAAGGTGACAGCCAGGGACAAGATATAGTCCCCAAGGGCACACCCACCCTCAGTGACCTACTTTCTCTGACCATATCTCAGTTGCCCATAGTTTCTACCTCCTGCCTGTAGTCCATTCAGCTGTCAATGGATTAATGTACTGATGAGGTCAGAGTTCTTATGACCCAATCACTTGCCAAGAGCCCCACCTTTGAACATTGTTGCACTGGGGACCAAATCTTTTAACACATGATCTTTTGGGGGACATTCCATATCTAAATCATAATAGACATTTAAGTGACATCTCTGTCCTTTTGCGGTATATTAACTGTTAGCCACGTATGTCTCAGTAGAGCACTTGAAATGTGACTAGTCTAAATGAATGTGTCCCTGTATATGCAAAGGATATAATATGAAATAAAGGAATATAAAATGGCTCATTAGCATATATTTTAATATTGATTACATGTTGAAATGATAATGTTTTGGTTGTAAACTGGGTTAAATAAAATGCATCACTAATATGAATTTTACATTTTTTTTTTTTCTTTTGGGTGCTGGGGATCAAACCCAGGGCCTTGTGCTTACAAGGCAAGCACTCTACCGGCTGAGCTATCTCCCCAGCCCTGAATTTTACCTTTTTTAATGTGACTACTTAGAAAAAGTTGCAAATATGGTTCACATTATATTTCCATTGGATAATGCTAGTCTAAAGCATTTTCTATTCTGCTTAAAATTTTTGAAAACGAATATCATTTCTCAGGGAGAAAGTTATTTGTAACACTTCTCCCTAGTGTCTTTTCAATTGTGAAGGAGAGGATTCAGAAATCATTAGTGACATGAGCTATATCCTCCAGGAGACTTCCCTGCTGCAGGGGAGCCCTTGAAACCTGTCCTAATCCAGAAGCCATCTTATAGGGCTTTTGACTTGTGGTTTTCCCCACATCTACCAGATTGAAGGCAGCAATTATCACCACATTGTCTGACTAAATGCTGCCAGTGTTGTCACAAGAGCTGGTTTCTGGCAACTTTTAGAGATCAGCAAGCTGCCCTCCCTGAATAGATAATGAAGGTTGGGGTGAAGCCCTCATAGCTCTCCTGTGTGGCTTGACACCTCCACTTGCAAGATAAGAGGGAATAATGGTTCTAAGAACCCCTGGGAAGTGTGGAGGGGATGCCTGCTGTTCTCTAAAAGGCATTCTAAGAAAAGACTTCACAGAAAATCAATTGTTATCACTTAAGACCTTTCCTTTAACTCACTATATTCCATTGTACGCTTATTTTTTTCTTAGAAAAGAACAAAGCAATGTGTGAAAAATTGTATACTGTTCCTGTGGTGTCTTTGAAAGCAAGTTTATAAATTCCTAATATGCATTACTATACATCAGTAGTCTCAAAGAGAATAGGGTGTCAATAAAAATCATGCCCAGGGACAGATGATGGTTTTCCAAGCAGGGAAAAAAGGCATTGTTGAAATTGAATGATATGGGTTCAAGAAAAATGAAATGAATTTGAAGAAAGAACAGCTTTAGAGGTGAAACACAAAGCTCCCCCTCCCCTACCCTGAATAAGGCTTCCTGGCCCTTTTCATTCTTTTGCTTCCCTGTGGCTTGAGGCTTCCGTTCTCCAGGAGAATTCAGGCAGTAGTTCTGCTGCATAGGCCAGGTCCTATCAGTTCACCATTTCCCAGATTTGCTCTCTCTTTCCCCAATAATCCTTATTAATAAATCAAAAGTTTTAAGTACACCATTCACTTTTCACCCTAGCATGCTGTACAGGATTAAAAGCATGGATTCTATCTGCTTACAAAACCTGAGGTCGAATGTTGCCTAGCTGTGCCATCTAGAGGAAGATGTGTAATCTCTCTGAGCCTCTCTTTCTTCCTCTATAAATGGGAGCGCTGGTTTCCTTTGTCCTGTGAAGTGGCTGTGATAGTCAGTGAGGTAGCACATATGCGTTGGGATGAGGATCTGGCACATGGGAAGTACTCAAAAATGTTAACTATTATTGTTGTTATAAATTAGGTACAATTTTACAGAACAAACTATAAGTTAGGGATGTTTGCAGTTCCCAGATATTAGAATTTCATATTATTCATTGTGTCTTATTTTAACATAAGGCACTGAACAATCTATTTTGGGTCCTTGTCTTTGATGAGGTTCAGGACACACTACCACAAAATATGGCACCTTGACATTTGAGGAAACAGCAGAAGGAGGAAGGTCACTCTCATCTTCCCCATGCCTTTGTCTCCTGAAGCAGGTCATAAGGCTCTCATTTGAGAGTTGCCCTCCCTAGACCTGGAGGACAGGAGCATCCTTATCTCTGAAGACACAGGAACACAGAATAATCTAAACTAACAGGCCTCACTAAATTCTCCCATTAGATCATACTCTTTTATCCACCAATCATATTTCTCTATGATTGTCCACTCTTCAAGTCTAAGTAAAAAAATATACATTTACCTATTTCTTAGGGTCTTCATTTCCTTATCATGGCTCCTGTATCAGTAAAACTTATATTAAATAAATTTATATCCTTTTCTCTTGTTAGTCTGTCTTTTGGTATAGCCTTGGCAATGAATCTCAATGGGAAAGAATACTTCTTTTCCCCTACAATTTACAGGCATAGCGACTATCCAACTGGTTATTTCTTAGTGTAGTTAACTAAGAACGGGAATGGTATGCTTCTTCACACACACACACACCTCCTCTATTAAATAGCCAAGCATTGATAGAACATTTGCACACAGTATAAAGTGCAGCTTCCAGCTGGATTTAAAAAGCTTGGTGTAAGGAAGAGTGGTACATACTCCTGCAGAAGAAGCTTTGCTTCCTACTCTAGTAGTGTTTTTTAGGACTGTTGTGAGTATAAAGAGGGTCAGTGCATGTACACCTTAGCTCAGGGGCTGGTATGTGTTAACCATTCTTAATTTTCTCACTGTTGGGAATGTTTGGTTGATGATAACTGAGCCACTGGCTGCATAAACTCAAGAGTCCCTGGAATAAGTAAGAGTCTTTGATATTGCATCATAGTCCAGACACGGCATCAAATTACCTATGGGCTTTTGGGTCTGAAGATTTGATAAAAATCTGTGCCCATTTCTAGATATTCAGCATGTTTGCTTCAAGATGAACTCAAGAACATTTCCTGCTGTTCCCCTTCTTTTAGAGAGAAGGAAATCCAGAGAGCTCCTTGAATTTCTTCAGGCTGAGAATAAAATCTATGCCCTGGCCCGGCTGGGAACCTCTGACACGTTCTCTGGCTAGCATTGACTAGCTAGATCTCCATATGTCTATCACCTGGCTTTCATTTCTGTATGTTGTAACTGCTTCTGTGGGGCTGCAGAGAAGCAGCCTGGCCACTTCTCCCCAGTTTGATCAAACTGCATAGAATTCCTTTTTCCTTTTTCCATCATTTGTTTCTCATGCCAGTAGGTGGCCAAATCCAACAGCATGGGATCTGGGCAGGCACTCTAGCTTGGCTGCCAGTAACACCCAGAGTAAAATTGTTTGTGGTCTCATAGCCTGTTCCTGCCAACTTCAGGCCTAGAGCACTGAGGAGTCATTTAAAATGGACCCATTAAAATATTTGGTATAAAATATTTTAGCAGAAAGTTTACAATGTGCTACATTGGAACAAAGCAATACAAATTCTTGACTTTGGTCCAGTATGGACATGGGAGAGAAGAGCTCTTCCATTCTGTCAGCTTCTGTGGAAAGTGAGCAGGCTGGGTGTTGTGGTTTGGATGTGAGGTGTTCCCCAAAAGCTCAGGTGTGAGATAGTACAAGAAGGTTCAGGGCTGGGGATATAGCTCAGTTGGTAGAGTGCTTGCCTTGTAAGCACAAGGCCCTGGGTTCAATCCCCAGCCACCACAAAAACAAAACAAAAAAGAAGGTTCAGAGGAGAAATTATTGGGTTGTAAGAGTCTTAACCCACTCAGTTATTTAATCCCCTGTTAGGGATTAACTGAAGCGGTAGGGTAGGGTCTGCCTGGAGAAGGTGTGAATTGGGTTTGCGAATGGAGTCTCTCTCTCTCTCTCTCTCTACTTCCCTATGTGAGCTGCTTCCTTTCACCACACTCTTCTGCCATGATGTTCAGCCTTACCTGGAGCCCTGAGGAATGGAGCAGTCCTTCTGTGGACTAAGACCTCTGAATCCGTGAGCCCTCAAATAAACTGTTCCTCCTCTACAATTGTGCTGGTCAGATCCTTTAGTCACAGCAGCGAAAAAGCTGACTAAAACACTGGGACTCAGGTGTTGACTGTTCAGTGGCAGCTGGCATCAAGCAAGAGCAATGATTGTATCAGATGTGGCTGCTCTCCAGATAAGAGAAACTACAAATTGAAGGGGTTGAGTTTGAAATCAGGCTGCCCTGGGGCTTATCCATTTCATTCTAGCTCTAGCACCTGTCCTTCCCTTCCATAGGAGGGCACAGTGGGGGCCAAGGAGGTCGGGTGGGAGAGTAGAAGATGGACGTGTGGCATTAGTGGACCCTGGTTGACAGTTCCATGGGGATAGAGAGGTTAAAGGGACTGGAGAACAAAGTAAGGGGAGCTCAAGACAGACTGGAAGAGTAATAACCATTTTATGGAGAAGGAATCAATAAACAAAATACTTCCTGGGTATTTTCTCACTCTGTGGGGCAGATACATGATTATCTTTGAAGGATATCAAGAATGCATCACCCCCAAATTATGTATGAGCTATTTTGAGCTTCAGACCTTTAGCAGCAGGAAAAGCTCTTAAAATAGGGCACAAGTTTTCCTTTTGTAAAGGAAATTTACATTTATAAGAGATTTCTCCTTCTTCCTTACCAAGAAAAGGAAGTCTTAACTCTTCACTGATTTGACAAGCCTACTCCTGTCCCACCTATCACTCAGAAATCCCTTCTCCTTGGTTTAGTCTGAGGTGGTTTATAAACCCAAGTGGATGCTCCCATGTGAATGCACAGTGTACTTGTTGGTAAACTTCTCTTTGTTTGTTTTGTTGGTCTACCTGTTGCATTTCTAATGTGCAGGGCCCAACCTGAGAACCTAAGACGCATGAGGGACAACAGTTTTTTCCTTCCTCGACATCCAGGTGAATTACAGGAGACTCCACAAGCTTATAGAACTCACCTGGAGTCACAGCCATACTAGGTTGGAGAGCTAGGATTCAAACCAAAGTCCAGCAGTCTCCAAAGTCTCAAGAGCACCTACTTTCTGGGCTTTAGTCCCCTAAGCCTTGTAGAGAACTGGGAATATATTCATTCAAAGCATGCAAACAGTGGGTGAACAGGCCAGGGAGAGAGGAGCATGCATCTCAGTGAGAGGAAAAGTTTATTGAGAGATTGAAGAAAGTTCCAGGGAGTACATGTGGTAGAGTGTAGCTCATGGATCTCCCTCTAAGAAGCGTGGGATCACTCAGATCATCAGAGGGGCGCTGGCTATCAGAAAAGGAGAAATGGGAGCAGAAGGTACCAAATTCCCTAGATTCCTGTGTCAGACACTGGGGGCAGTAGTGGGCTCTACTCTCTTGTAGCTGTAACATATTCTGTACAGAACTCTGATGAGGACTATGAGAAAGAGGCCAGTCCCTACCAGATCTCCTTTTTAAGAAAGTTACAATCTTCTAGAAGGTCAAGGTATGCACATGAACGCTAATTCCACAAGATGCCTTAGAAAAAGTCAGATTGAGCTTCATTCACATTAAACAGAGAAGTTTCTCATGATAGGCTTACAAAGAAAAACTTCACTGATACAGCGGTATCTGAAGAATGGGTGGCTGCTTAATTCAAGGAGTGGGGAGGATTTCAGGCAGAGGAAAGAGCTATAAGTTGGAGAGAAAGACAGACATGGTTCCAAGGGAGAGAATGTGGGGAGTATCAGATAAAAGAACAGGAATTGGGGGTGAGAGGAGATACCAGGAAAGAACCAGAAGAGGATCTAGTGGTACAGATTCCAGAAACGCTCTTAATAGCAGGAAAATTTATCATGAGCTGAGGGAGAGATAGCAGCCTGTACTCTTCCCCAGGCCTCAAGAGAACTGAAAGGGCAGGAAGAACTAGATGTTAGGGTAAGATTTCCCAGGCTTGCTTCCCTAATATAGTCATTGTTTAAGTGTGATCCCCAATTGGGAGCATCAACATCATCTTGGAAATTGCTAGAAGTACAGAGTTTCAAGCCCCACCCCAGACCTACTGAATCAGGGGCTGGGCCCAGAGTGGAGGTTTTAAACAACCTGCCAGCTGATTCTGATGCACACTATAGTTGGAGAGACACTACTCTAGCATGTCCCTCCTTAAAGGACCTGACCGACTTCCTTAAAAGAGCAGCGCAGTGCTCTTGTAGCCACTAGAGGACATACTGTACTCTGTATAGTGGTGAGAATTACTGAATAATGACATTCCCAGTGGTCATCTAAGAGGACAAAAGACTCCAGAGGAGGGGACTGAGAGTATAGTGGTGCTGGTTTTGCTGACACAGGGACACTTCAAGGCAAGATGCTTTGGAAATGGGGCTTCTATTGGGTACCACAGATCATGCATCAGGCTGGGAGCCCTGATTTTTTGGAGTTCCCCCTGTCTCTGGGATCTGCCAGTCTTTCAAGGTTACCCATCTACTCAGGGCAGAGCTAAGATATGCTCTGAAGGATATGCAGAAGTTAGTGAAGGGAACAGATTATGGAAGAACATTCTAGATTCAGAGCAGGTATGTGAGAAGAAGCAGGTCTTACTGAAGAACGACAAATGTTAGTCATGTCAGTGTGCCTTGAGTGCAGAACCTGAGTAAGTGTGTGTGAAATAGGTGGTGGCAGTTAGGAAGATGTTAGAATGTCCAGGTCCCTATAGAACATACTCATCCAGAGGTTGGCAGTTGGAAAATGTGAGTTATTTGGAAGACAATATTTATAACCCAGAGTAGAGGGTCTGTTAAATTCAGTACAAGAATTTCCTCTCTCTCTCCAAATCTCAGTTTGTGGTTCCTGTATCAATTTAAAAATGGAGCTAACACTTCCATTAGTTAATTTTTTTGTAAATAAAACTCCTTTATAACAAAGATATCATGATATAAGTCAACAGCAACAGCAAAGAAATGGTATAGTCTACTTGGGTTAGCAAATAAAAACTCCTGGATCACATAAAAAACAATTTTTCAAAGAAGTAATTGCTATGATTTATTGAGAGCTTACTGTAAAGCAGGCACACTTATTATGTGTAGGCAACTTGCTTTCAGTAGTTCATTTATTCTTTGTGACAGCCCTATGCTTTGTGGGGAGATAGCAGTTTTCATATTTTAAAGATAGGAAAGTGAAGCTCACTGGCTTAGTCACCCAGGTAGACAAGAATAAAGAAAGGAGTCAAACACGGTTTTCTGATTCCAGTGTCCAGGCTCTGTACCTCTTGGACTTTCTGTCCCCTGTGATCTGACTCACAGTAGACAACCTGGAGATCTGGATTTGGCAGAGACATGAAGAGACAGAGAGAGAGAGAGAGCGAGCCCTAGTTTCCCTGTCATGGGACAGGACTGGGGAACTGGGACATTCTAACCTGGAAATCCATCTCTTTCTTTTTACCTCTATTAGATCTGATCAATTTTTGAGAAGTTTACCCAGTATCATTTGTCTGGACTTTTCATTATAACTTTTCAAAAATGAAAGGCCTCATAAATAAGTATTTTCATCAATGAGACTAAACATCAGAATTAAAATTTTATAAATTGCAGGGCTTTTTGATGTCCTTGGGTTACCCTGGGTAAAGTCATTTACATAATAAAGTGATTAATTATAATTTGGGTATTGGGTATTGTCCAAGAAGAGCAGAGGAACAATTTGTGTATGTGTGAGAGTGTGTGTGTGTGTGTGTATGTGTGTGAAGGACAAGATGAAGTCTTATCTCTGTAGTGAATGTTGCAGAAATGGACAGCATACACCATTTCCCTTGAATTATATGGCATTTTCCTATTTTCCATGCCTTTACTTCTTTGTTCTTGTTCTTCCTTTCTTCCTCCCCCTCACAAAATAGAGCAAAACATTCTTTCCTCTGTCCCATTCAGTGCCATTACATCCAAACTCAGTCTGAATCTCCCCTTATATCCCTAACATAAGATATCAGAATGGTCTTGGTCATGCTACAGTAACAAACAATCCATAAATGTTAGTGGCTTAAAACAATAAAAGTTCTTTCTTGCTTATGACATAGTTCATTGTAGGTCAGCTGTGGACAATGTTTTACATCATCCTCTGTCAAGGCTACAAACTGATGTGTACTCCACTATCTGAAATGTTGTCATTATGGCAGGAGAAAGGGAATGTGGCTAATTTGCTTACTGACTGATAAAGGCTTCCCTGTGTCATTTCTACTTACATGTCCGTACCTAACTTCATGAGGGATAGCACATCCTACCATTTTCTACTAGAAGGAGGAGAATCAGACATACTACTCAACAGCACTCATGACTGGCACATACCCCCAAGAGGTTATCAAAATATTTACTCAAACATAAAGATAAAATTCTGGGTACCAGTAGTTTTACACATGGAATCTCCCCACCCTACTCTCTCTCTGTACACACACACGCACACGTACACACACATAAAATTAAATACCAAAGATAGACTGTTTTTGTTTCTCCTAGAAGTGGCCTGGGCATGCAGGGAAATGGAAGAAGAAAAAGAATGGAAGAGCCAATATATGCTAGGCATTGTGTTGGGAACTTCACCTGTGTTGTCTCTCATGCTCCTAAGAACAAGGTAAATATTTTAAATTATACTTCATAATGACAAAACTTAGGTCCAGAGAAGTTACATTCATGGGCCAGAGTTAATCTAACTCAAAGAGAAGTCCACCCTTTGGTAGAAGGGTGGAGGTGTGAAGGGCACCTCTAAATCCTTAGAATTTGCTGAAGTGTCTTTGTTATTCATCGTGGGCTCCTTGGGACACACCTGATGTTGATGCTAATGAGATGACTCAGGGTGAGACTAACAACACCAGAAAGACTAAACATGTGATTGGAGGATTGGAATATGGGCCACACAATATCATTCCAACCTCTGGGGAAAGAAGGAGGCTAAAATTTGAGTTCAATCACACTGGACATTGATTCATTATTGGGCTAATGAAACCCAATGAAAACACTGAATACTGATGCTTAGATGAGCTTCCAAAGTTGTCAGTGCTCCATGCATGTATTACCACACACTGATGCAGAAGGAAACATGTCCTTGAGGACCCAGAGGCTTCCTGTTTGGAGCCCTCTTAGTTCCAGGTTCCTCCCTACATATTTCTTTGGATTACAGTTGTGATTTGTATACTTTTGCTATAATAAACTGTAATCCTAAGTATTATATTCTTCTGGGCTTTTACAATTTGTTGAACATGAGGGTCTCTTTTAGGACTTCTGAATTTGTAAACATCTGCTCTGCAATGGGATGATCCTGGGGACCTCCAAACTCGTGTCTGGCATCAGAAGTCTTGTGCAGACTGGGTGGCCTTAAAAGAAATTGTCTTTAACCTCAAGTATGGATAATTCCAGACACTAAGTAATATACCTAAGCCCACACAACTCATAAGTGTTGGAACTGAGACTTTCAGGTTGGTGTCTCTGTTACAATGTATTCAGGAAAGAGTTTGGTTTTATAACCATCTAATACTCCCGTAGAAAATAACTGTGTAACTCCTATTAATCTACACTGCCCTATTTCTTATTTCTGCATGTGGATCAGAGGT
This sequence comes from Sciurus carolinensis, assembly GCF_902686445.1. NCBI lineage: Eukaryota > Metazoa > Chordata > Mammalia > Rodentia > Sciuridae > Sciurus > Sciurus carolinensis. The sequence goes on along the minus strand of NC_062229.1, from coordinate 50,158,056 downwards.
TCTCATCTGGGAGTGTTTTACCCTGAAGGACATTTGAAAACATCTAGGGGCATCTTGTGGGGTAGCTCATTCCAGCATCTTGTGGGCAAAGGCCAGAGACGCTGCTAAACATCCTACACTGTACAAGACAGCCATCTCTACCAACAGTGATCTGGTGTAAGTAGTACTTGGGTAGGATTGAGAAACCCTAGAGATATGTTTTCTCTTGGAATTGCATAAATGAGGACAACACATTCTTACATATATTTCTCAACTCTCCAGGAAAGGTTAACAACCTATAAATAATATGACAAAAAAGTACAGTTTAACTAAGCAAAGATCATCATCTTTTTCTTTACTCATCAGATGAAGTTCCAAACAGGATGCATTTTCCCAGAGGGAATGACAGTCACTTCCTAGTTAAAGCTACTTTCCCCATATATAATGTATTTAACTCCTCTGAGAAGCAAATACCAAAAAAGATTAAATGTATAAGAAATAAGAGGAACACTTATAAGAAAAAATGGAGAAAGATCAAGGAAGGACAGAGGGAAGGAAGGAAGGACTTTGGGTTATAGTGTAGTTCTGGTAAATATTTGGCAAGGCTGTCAGGGTACCTTGATAGAAAGTCACCCACATCTGAGAAGTCCTACAAAGGAACAAGTCTGCATGAGTATTCCTCCTTCACTCAGCCATTGGTTAAGAGCAGCCCATGGGAGATGTAGCTTGATGCAAAGGTAGCAGTGGACTTTAAAGTGAAGCTCCTTATTTTCTTTCAGCTGATTCATCATTGGTATATAGGAACACATTTGATTTATGGGTGTTGATTTTGTATCCTGCTACTTTGCTGAATTCATTTATGAATTCTTGAAGTTTCCTGATGGAGTTTTTTGTGTCTTCTAAATATAGAATCATATCATCAGCGAATAGGGGATAGTTTGAGTTCCTCTTTTCCTATTCATATCACTTTAATATCTTTCTTTTGCTTAATTACTCTGGCTAGAGTTTCAAGGATTATGTTAAATAGAAGCTGTGAAAGAGGGCATCCCTGTCTTGTTCCAGTTTTTAAAGGGAATGCTTTCAATTTTTCTCGGTTTAGAATCATGTTGACCTTACTTTAATGTGTATAACTTTTACAATGTTGAGGTATGTTTCTACTATCCCTATTTTTTCTAATGTTTTGAACAGGAATGAATGCTGTATTTTGTCAAATGTTTTTTTCTGCATCTATTGAGATAATCATGTAATTCTTGTCTTTAAGTCTATTGATGTGGTGAATTATATTTATTGATTTCCATATATTGAACCAACCTTGCATCCCTGGGATGAAACCACTAGGTTATGATGCACTATCTTTTTAATATGCTTTTGTATGCAATTTGCCCCTTCACAATAACCTCAAAAAAATACTTGGAAATCAATCTAACAAATGAGGTGAAAGACTTCTATGATGAAAGCTACAGAACACTAAAGAAAGAAATTGAAGAAAACCTTAGAAGATAGAAAGATCTCCCATTTTCTTGCATAGGCAGAATTAATATTGTCAAAATGGCTATACTATCAAAATATTATGCAGATTTAGTACAATTCCTATTAAAATTTAAATTGATGTTCTTCATAGAAATAGAAAAAGCAGTCATGAAATTCATTTGGAAAAATAAGAGGCCCAGAATAGACAAAGCAATCCTTAGCAAGAAAAGTAAAGCAAGAGGCATCACAATACTAGACCTTAAATTATACTACAGAGCTATAGTAACAAAAACTATATTGACACATGAACAAAAAGGCACAAAGACCAATGGAAAAGAAGAGAAAACACAGAGACAAACCCACTTAAATACAGTTATCTCATACTAGATAAAGGTGCCAAAAACATATATTGGAGAAAAGATAACCTCTTCAACAAATGGTGCTGGGAAAACTGGAAATCCATATGTAGCAGAATTAAATTGAACCCCTATCTTTCACCCTGCACAAAACTCAACTCAAAGTGGATCAAGGACCTAGGAATTAGACCAGAGACCCTGCACCTAACAGAAGAAAGTGTAGGACCAACTCTTCATCATGTCGGTTTAGGAACCACCTTCCTCAACAAGACTCCTAAAGCTCAAGAAGTAAAATTGAGAATGTTAATATGTTTTTATATGCAAATTAAAAAGCTTCTTTACATGAAGGGAAACAAGAACATGAAGAAAGAACATACAGAATGGGAGAAAATCTTTGCCACCTGCATCTCAGAGCATTAATCTCTAGAATATAAAAAGAACTCAAAAAACTTAACGCCAAAAGACAAAAACAAAACAAATACAAAATAAAAAAAAATAACCCAATCAATAAATAGGCCGAGGAACTGAACAGATACTTCACAGAAGAAATATGAATGGTCAACAGATATAAGAAAAAATGTTCAACATTCCTAGCCATTAGATAAATGTAAAGTAAAACTACATTGAGATTTCATCTCACTCTAGTCAGAATGGAAATTATGAAGAATACATGTAACAATAAATGTTGGCAAGGATGTGGGGAAAAGGGTACTCATACATTGCTAGTGGGACTGCAGATTGGTGCAACCATCTTGTAAAACAGTATGGAGAGTCCTCAGAAAATTTGGAATGGAACTGCCATTTGACCCAGTTATCCCACTCCTCAGCATATACCAAAAGGACTTAAAATCAGCATACTTCAGTGGCATAGCCACATCAAAGTTTATAGCAGTTCACCTCAGAATAGTTAAGCTATGGAACCAACCTACATGCCCTTCAACTAATGAATGGATAAAGAAAATGTGGTATAGATCACACTGCCCACTGCACTGAGCAACAACTGCACTGTGGCTCCCCATATACCAATACATGGCTCTCTAGGCTTGTCTCCATCTTGGGACACTGCAGCCACCACCATATCCCCTTCCACATGGTAGCCTTCACCTTAGGACAGTGGACAGGCCTGGAGGCAATCCCATCTGCCACAGTGCTGCATCTTTGAAGGCTGCCCAACACTACCACACAGCCCACCCTTGCAGCCCCATCTCTGAAAGCAGTTGCCTCCACCCTGGGATACCTTGCCACCATCTTGAGTTACCTCCACTGCCATCACTGCCATCTTTAGTTGGGGCAGCTTCCATTGTGGGTCACTGGCAGGGACCTGGAAGCTCAGCATCTAGGTACCTACAGGTTTGATGCTGCTGCCACCGCCAACTAGGGACATGGATGCTTCCATCTAGGGACAATAGCCAGCACCTGCAAGACTATCACCAAGGTCCCTGCAGGCTTGGTTATACCTGAGAGTCTCTTCCTCTCTCTTTTCCTGCTAACAGCTAACTTCTTTTGATTGCTCTTTCACTCTTCGTATGATCTAATATCTGTGTATTCTCACCTCCTACCTCATAAATATCACATCCTACCCCCATTCTTTGTCCACCATTAGAAACTGTAGACCCTATTGTAAATCTACTGTTTATATTGTTGATAATAATTGAACACATCATTTCTCTTCATTGCAACAAAACTGTAAACGTCTTAATAGGGGCTATTTGGTTTAAGGCTGCATATTGTTTGCATTGGGTGCTGCTAATATTGATTGCCCCCTTAAAATGAGGTGTTAGAAACCTGCAGGGACACTATGAATCTATAGGGTAGAAATTGTTATATCTTGGATCCACTAGAGGGGAAGATATGTGACCAACATGAAAAAACAAGGAAAGAAAGTGCCCCAAACAAACCAAGATGCTACAATAATAGAATCTATTGACAACACAGTAGAAGAAATGTCAGAGAAGGAGTTCATAATGTACATAATTAAAATGATCTGTGAGATAAAGGATGATATAAGAGAGCAAATGCATGTAGCAAAAGATTACTTCAATAAAGAGATAGAAATTCTGAAGGAAAAAAAAAACAGAAATCCTTGAAATGAAGGAAACAATAAACCAAATTAAAAACTCAATAGAAAGTATTGCCAACAGGCTAGATCACTTGGAAGAAAGAACCTCAGGCAGTAAAGACAAAATACATAATCTTGAAAATAAAGTTGACCACACAGTGAAGATGGTAAGAAATCATGAATAGAACCTCCAAGAATTATGGGGTAACATGAAAAGACCAAATTTAAGAATTATCAGGATAGAGGAAGGCACATATTTATAAGCCAAAGGAATGCTCAATTTTTTAAACTAAATAATATCAGAAAATTTCCCAAACATGAAGAATGAAATGGAAAATCAAATACAAGAGGCTTACAGGACATCAACTATACAGAATTACAACATATCCACACCAAGGCACATTATAAAGAAAATGCCTAGCATACAAAACAAGGATAGAATTTTAAAGGCTGCAAGAGGAAAGTGTCAGATTACATATGGGAGAAACCAACTCGGATCTCAGCAGATTTCTCAACCCAGATCCTCAAAGATAGGAGGTCCTGGAACAAAATACACCATGTTCTGAGAGAAAATGAATACCAACCAAGAATCTTATATACAGCAAAACTAAGCTTCAGATTTGATGACAAAATAAAAACCTTCATGATAAACAAAAGTTAAAAGAATTTACAACTAGAAAGCCTATACTACAGAATATTCTCAGCAAAATATTCCATGAAGCAGAAATGAAAAGCAACAGTGAAAATCAGCAAAGGGAGGATCTACACTAAAGGAAAAGTCAATCAAAGGAGAAACCAAGTCAACTAAAAAAAACAAAACTAAAACAAAATGACTGGGACTACAAATCATATCTCAGTAAATAACTGAATTTTAATGATTTTAATTCATGAATCAAAAGACATAGACTGGCAGATGGGATTTAATAAAAAGATCCAACAATATGCTGCCTTCAAGAGACTCATCTCATAGGAAAAGATATCCACAGACTGAAAGTGAAAGGATGGGAAAAAACATATCACTCTCATGGACTGCTAAAAATCAGAAATTTCCATCCTTATATCAGATAAAGTGAACTTCAAGCCAAAGTTAGTCAGAAGGGATAAAGAAGGCCATTTCACACTGCTTAAGGGAGTCATACATCAACAAGACATAACAATCATAAATATTTTGCCCTAAACAATGGAGTACCTATGTACATCAAACAAACCCTTCTCAATTTTAGGAATCAAATAGACCATAGCACAATATTGGGTGACTTTAACACACCTGTCTCACCACTGGATAGATCTTCTAAACAAAAACTAAACAAAGACACTATAGAACTCAATAATAAAATCAATGATTTAGACTTATATAGAATATTCCATCCATCAATGAGAAAATACACTTTTTTCTCAGCAGCACATAGATTCTTCTCTAAAATAGACTCTATGTTATGCCACAAAACAACTCTTAGAAAATACAAAAAATAGTGATACTACCTTGCATTCTATCAGATTATAATGGAATGAAATTAGAAATAAACGATAAAATAAAAAATAGAAGCTACTCCAACACCTGAAGACTAAATAATATGCTATTGAATGATGATGCATGGATAGCAGAAGGTATAAGGGAGGAGATTTAAAAAAAATCTTAGAGGTAAATGAGGATACCAATACTACATATCAGAATCTCTGTAATACTATGAGGGCAGCGCTAAGAGGAAAGTTCATTGCATTGAGCTCATTCATTAGAAGAATGAAAAGTCAACAAAGAAATGACTTAACATTACTTCTTAAAGCCCTAGAAAAAGAACAAATCAACCCCCAAAGTGTAGAAGACAAGAAATAAAATCAGAACTGAAATCAATGCAATTGAAACAAAAGAAACAATTAAAAATACTGACAGAACACAAAATTGGTTCTTTGAAAAAATAAATAAAATTGATAATCCCTTAGCCACACTAATGAAGAGAATGAGAGAGAAAACTCAGATTACTAAAATTCATGATGAAAAAAGAAATATTAGGACAGACACTATTGAAATACAGAAGATAATTAGAAATTACTTTGAAAAATCTATACTCCAACAAAATTGAAAATCTCAAAGACATCAACAAATTTCTAGAGACATATGATCCACCCAAACTGAATCAGAAGGACATATACAATTTAAACAGATCAATTTCAAGCAATGAAACAGAAGAAGCCATCAAAAACCTACTAACCAGGAAAACCCAGGACCAGATGAATTCTCAGCCAAGTTCTAGAAGACCTTGAAAGAAGAACTAATACCAATACTCCTCAAAGTATTCCATGAAATACAAAAGGAGGGAACGCTTCCAAACTCATTCTGTGAAGCCAATATCACCCTGATACCAAAACTAGACAAAGATGCATCAAGGAAAGAAACTTCAGACTAATATCCCTGAAGAATATGGATGCAAAAATTCTTAATAAAATTCTGGCAAAATGCATATAAAAACATATTAAAAAGATAATGCACCATGATCAAATGGGGTTCATCCCAGGGATGCAAGGTTGGTTCAACACATGGAAATCAATAAACATGTTCATCACATCAATAGACTTAAAGATAAGAATCATATGATCATCTCAATAGATGGAGAAAAGGCATTTGGCAAAATACAGCATCCCTTCATGTTCAAAACACAAGAAAAAATAGGAATAATAGGAACATACTTCAACATTGTAAAAGCTATCTATGCTGAGCCCAAGGCCAAATCATTCCTAAATGGAGAAAAATTTAAAGCATTTCTCTAAAAACTGGAATGAGTCAGAGATGCCCTCTCTCACCAATTCTATTCAACATAGTCCTTTAAACTCTAGCCAGAGAAATTAGATGAAAGAAATTAAAGTGATATGAATAGGAGAAGAACTCAAACTATTACTATTTGCTGATGACATAATTTTATATTTAGAGGATCCAAAATTTTCACCAGAAAATGTCTAGAACTAATAAATGCATTCAGCAAAGTAGCAGGATATAAAATCAACACCTATAAATCTAATACATTTCTGTATATCAGTGATGAATCCTCTGAAATAGAAATTAGGAAAACTGCCCCATTCACAATAACCTTAAAAAAATACTTGGTAATCAATATGAAAAAAGAGGTGAAAGACCTCTACAATGAAAGCTACAGAACACTAAAGAAAGAAATTAAAGAAGACCTTAGAAGATGGAAAGATCTCCCATGTTTTTGGATAGGCAGAATTAATATTATCAAAATGGCCATACTAACAAAAGCATTATACAGATTCAATGCAATTCAGGTTAAAATCCCAATGTCTTTCCTCACAGAAATAGAGAAAGCAATCATGAAATTCATTTGGAAAAATAAGAGACCGAGAATAGACAAAGCAATCCTTAGCAAGAAGAGTGAAGCAGGAGGCATCACTATACCAGACCTTAAATTATAATACAGAGCTACAGTGACAAAAACAGCATGGTACTGGCACCAAAACAGACATGTAGACAAATGGTACAGAATAGAGGACACAGTGACAAATCCACATTAATATAATTATCTCATACTAGACAAAGGTGCCAAATACATACATTGGAGAAAAGATAGCCTCTTCAACAAATGGTACTGGGAAAACTGGAAATCCATATGCAGCAAAACTCATTTGAACCCCTATCTTTCACCCTGCACACAACTCAAAGTAGATCAAGGACCTAGGAATTAGACCAGAGACCCTGTGCCTAACAGAAGAAAAAGTAGACCCAAATCTTCATTGTGGGGGTCTTCTCTGCTACGTCCCATGTGGAGGAGAAAAGGGTTAACTGCTGGAGGAGGATGTTGGTGGTTTTTCTATCTATTACCCAAAAAACTTATCTACTCAGTGAACACACTAGAGCCAGTACTCTTTCATACGAGATGGGGCATGACGGGTCTGGCCATACCAGCTCTGGTCTCTTACAACAACTAACCCAACTCTCCTTTATTTATAGCATATAGGTAAAGGGGGCAAGGACCAGGAGGAGCTTCTTCTGTGATGGATAGGGTAGGTTAGAGTTAGGGAAGCCATTCTCTTGGGGGGAAATTCCAGAAGGAGACAGGGAACCACTCCTACACAGTGCCACATGCTTCCCTGTATTTCGAGAAGCCAGTCCTCTGTATCCCAAGACTCAACCTAGTCTGACTCTGCTAAATAAGGATGGCTTCCCACAGTTCATCATGTAGGTTTAGGACCTGACTTCCTTAACAAGACTCTGAAAGCACAAGAAATAAAATCAAGAATCAATAAATGGAATGGATTCAAACCAAAAAGCTGCTTCTCAGCAAAGGAAATAATCAATAATGTGAAGGAGGGCCTGCAGAGTGGGAGAAAATCTTTGCCACACACATCAGATAGAGCATGAATCTCCAGAATATATAAAGAACTCAAAAAACTTAACACTAAAAACCAAATAACCTAAGCAATAAATGGGCTAAGGAACTGAGCAGTCACTTCAGATATACAATCAATCAACAAATATATGAAAAAAGTTCAATATCTTTAGTAATTAGAGAAATGCAAATCAAAACTAAGATTTCATCTCACTCCAGTCAGAATGGCAATTATCAAGAACACAATCAAGAATAAATGTTGGCCAGGATGTGGGGGAAAAGATACACTCATACATTGATGGTGGGACTGCTAATTGGTATAACCACTCTGTAAAGCAGTATGGCATTTCTTCAGAAAACTTGGAATGGAACCACCATTTGACCCAGTTATCTCACTCCTCAGTTTATACCCAAAGGACTTAAAATCAGCATAGTACAGAGATACAGTCGAATCAAAGTTTACAGCAGCTCAATTCACAATAGCTAAACTGTGGAACCAACCTAGATGCCCTTCAATAGATTAATGAATAAAGAAAAACTGTGGTATATATATACAATGGAATATTACTCAGTCTTAAAGGAGAATAAAATTATGGCATTTGCAGGTAAATGGATGGAGTTGGAAAATATCATGTTAAGCAAAAGAAGCCAATCCCAAAAAAACAAAGACCAAATATTTTCTCTGATATGTGGATGCTGATCCATAATGGGAGGGGGCAAAGGAAGAATGGAGGAATTTTGGATTGGGCAGAGGGGAGTGAGGGGAGGGAAGGGGAATGGGGGTGAGAAAGATGGTGGAATGAGATAGACATCATTACCCTAGATATATATATGATTACACAAACGGTATAACTCTAGATTGTGTACCAGAGAAATGAAAAGTTGTGCTCCATTCATATACAATCAATCAAAATGCATTCTGCTGTCATGTATAACTAATTAGAACAAACAAAAATTAAAAGTCAGAAAATGTGGTATATATACGCAACGGAGTATTACTCAGCCATAAAAAAGAATAACTTTATGACTTTTGCTGGTAAATGGATTTGGAGACTATCATGCTAAGTGAATTAAGCCAATCCCCCAAAACCAAAGACTGAATGTTCTCTCTGATATGCAGATGCTGACACAACAAGGGGGGTGAGGGCAATAATAGAAGCTCACTGGATTAGACAAAAGGGAATGAAGGGAAGGGAAGGGGTATAGGAATTGGAAAGACAGTGGATTGAATCAGGCATAACTTTCCTATGTTCATATATGAATATACCACCAGTGAAAGTCCACATCATGTACAACCACAAGAATGGGATCCTAATTATAATGAAGTATACTTCATACATTTATAATATGTCAAAATACACTCTACTGTCATGTATATCTTAAAAAACAAATTTAAAACATTTTTAAATAAGTAAAAAATAAAGTGCAGCTCCCAGGTCTGTTGGTCAGTTTTCAGTTCCTGCCATTGAAGATCAGAGAGGCACATTCTCATAACCACTGCAGCTAGTAGGCACATTTCTCAAGTTAGCATTTGTAGCATAATATGTAGCTTTTCCTTTCTGTTTCCTGAAATTTAAGCACTTCTGATCTCAGGATATGGATCAGAAGTTTTCATGTTTTTCTTTGAAAATTTTACAGTCACTAAAATCCAAGATTACTGAATTAACAGCATTTGGATTTGACCTGCTGAAGTGCAAGATATGCTACCCCAAAATATGACTGTAGGAGAGACCAGAATATCCCACTCCAAATATGCCTCTTTCACATAGGATTATTTTGAGCTGGTTATTTTGAGAAACTGCAGACACAGGAGTTCTGAAAAACTCGTTTTGTGAGAGAAATTTACATCTAGAAAGGAAATCTCCATTTGTATGGTGTCTGTTGCTCTGCACCCCAAAGAGAACACTAAATCATTAGAGATTGGAGAAGCTTAATCAGTGGAGAAGATATCTGTTGAAATCTGCATAACAAATCTTACCTTTTTTATAGTATTTTTTCCTGGGCATCTCATCTTAATAAGGACTGTTTTTCTTTGTTTCAGAGAATGTTGGTATTTAAACTTGAGTTCTAAGACTACCCCTTTGAGATCTATTCTAGAGATGTACTCATTTGTCAGGGTTATCTCCCAGGAGAAGTGGCAGGAGGCTGCATGTTATTAAACGTGTTGTTTTCTTCTCTTGTTAATCTGGCTTTTGTTACAGGGAATCCATGTAAGAACTCATGAAGGGTGGGGTGAGAAATTTATTTTTTCTTCCTTATGTATTCTTTTTTTTTTTTTTTGCAGTGCTGGGGATTGAACCCAGGGCCTTGTGCTTGCGAGACGAGCACTCTACCAACTAAGCTATCTCCCCAGCCCTCTTCCCTATGTGTTCTTTAAAGGTCTACAAATAGCCAATTAGTACATGATCCAAAAGAGATGCTTAGATTCTTAACAGATTTTCAAGATACTTGTCATTTAACTAAAACTTGGCATTAACTTCCTATTATGGTTTAGATATGAGGTATCCCCCCAAAGCTCATGTGTGAGACAATGCAAGAATGTTCAGAGATGAACATTATAAGAGCTGTAACCTAACAGTGGGTTAATTTGCCAATATTGATTAACTGGGTGGTATCTGTAGAGAGGTAGGGTGTGACTGGCGGAAGTTGGTCACTAGGGGCATACCTTTGGGGTTTATATTTTGCCCCTGGTGAGCAGAGTGTGCTTCCTGGCTATCATATCCTGAACTGCTTTTCTCTGCCACACCCTTCTGCCATGATGTTCTGCCTCATCTTGGGCCTAGAACTATGGAATCTGCTGACTATAGACTGAACCTGTGAAACCGTAAGCCTGAAATAAACCTTTCCTCCTCTAAAATGTTCTGGGCATGTATTTTGGTCACAGTAATGCAAAACTGACTAACACAACTCTCTGTTGAAGCCTGAGAAACAGAGGCTTAAGTGAATAGGGGTTTAATTTCTTCTTACACAGCTCAGGAGTCTGGAAGCAGGCAGTTGCTGCTTGGATTCAGTGGTTCAAGGCTGTCAAGGTCTAGATCTTGTGATTCTCTTGGCATTTCTCTCTTGGTCACAAAGTGTGGCTATAGCTCCTCCTATCCATAGAGGGAAGGAGAAAAGAGACAAAAGGGTAATTGCTATTGAAAGTACTCCATCTTAAAGTGCTCTTTAAGTTCCACCCAACAACTTCAGCTGACCACTATAATCTACAAAGAATACTTGGGAATGCCATTTTTAGCTCTGCACTTTGCCACTCCCAGTAAAGCTGGGACTCTCTTGGTGATGGAAGCAATCACTTTATTTCTATTTCAACCTCCTTTTATCCCATTTGTTAAAAAAACAAAAAAAAAAACAAGCTATTCTAGGCAATTCTTGATTAACAAAATCAGTTCAATGTTTTCATCATCAATGACATTTAAACTCAGTTAATTCAGATATCATCTATTTATCTCTCTTTTGCCCTAGGAAGGGTTGGGAGAGGGGTGCCTATGTGCTGGGTACACATGCCATGATAGTGAAAAAGTGGTGGGTTCTGGGCCTTGGGGGCCCACAACCGACAACCATGGATCTGTCTATGTCTCAAATGTCTAGTATTAGGCCTACTTACTCTTCCTTATTGGTGTGCCACTATTTTTTTTTTTGGTAGCTATTTACCATCTTGGTCCAAAGAACACTCTATGACGTTTGCCATCTCCTAGGACATTTCATGGAGCCAGGTATAAATTTTTCACTTTTGGATACCTATCCCCAAATCTATCTGGAATTCTATCATCCTTCAATAGAAAGAGAAATAGGGAGCAGAGCTCTGTCCCAGAGGTCCACATCAACATATAAGCCTAGAACCCTTTAGTTGACCCTCCCTTAGCAGTGTAGTTACCTCTGACCTCATTTCAAAGAGCAGGGGAGTCTGAACAGTCATCTGTTGAGTTTCTAATCTGTTGGGTTGGGCAGTGGTTTTCAACTCTCAAGTGTCTATTAGAATCACCTAGAGTGTAGGTGGATGGGAGGGGTCCTTTAAACATATCAATACTGAGGCCCCATAGCAAGATATTTCCATTCATCTGGTCTAAAGTTCAACCCAGGCAATGGTATTTTTTAAAAGTTCCTCAAGTGATTCCAGCATGCAGTCTGCTGGAAAGCCAGTGGTGACAGTTTATGCTATATGCACTGATTTCTTCAGAGCTTTATTTTTGATTCTCTAACAAGATTTCATAACTTGAAACTTTTTTTTTTTTTTGGCCCTAAAGCATAGCTTTCATAAACCAAACCTCTGAGTTTCTATCACAAATTTCAAAGGCCTGCTTAGAAACTCAAAAGCCTAAAATATGACTCTAAATTCTCTGTTGTCTGCCTTCTCAAGCAAGAAACTAAGAGGCCAGCCTGGACAAGTATGGAAAATAGCAACTCATATATTAAGATAGTACCACTTCCCCCATCTGTATCAGAAATAATCTCAAAGAAGCTAATTCTTTCCACAGCCTCTGGCCCAAGAACTCACATCTAGACATTTTCTCTTAATTTCACTAAGAGAAAGTTTCTTAGAAACTCCCTGTATTTTAAACTGCTTTATAGTGTTCCCTATTATAGACACAGGAGGGGTGCAATACCTTTCCTCATCTCTGTTAAGAGTCATGGTCAACACTGTTGTCAACCAATTTAAATTTAGAAACTGCAGAAATAAAAGAACTTACTTTGGGGATGTAGTTTAATGGTAGATCACCCCTGAATGTAATCTCTAGTAATTAAAAAAAGCATAGAGCAAATAGAAATATCCATTAAACAAAGTTCTGGTTACCTCTTGATAAATGTCTTGAATATTTGGACACATTGTCATTATCTAGTTGTTCTGGTCATTCCAGAACCCTGCAAAGGGTAGAAGTGACCAAAGCTCACACTTCTAGGTAACAGCTTGGGACATTCATAAGTCCTGTCCCCTTAATGGCCACCAGATTCTGTCTTGAATAGTTCCTTGAATATTTGCTTCCATTGTAATTATTCTTTTATTTTCACACTCCTGTTAACAAAAGGCAGGTTAACAAGAGAAGCACAACAAATTTATTTAATCAAAGTTTTATGTAACACCAAAGCTTTCAGAAAAGGAGAACCAAAGACTCAGGGAAAACTGTCCATCTGTATGGTTAGGTTTGAAGAAGAACAGACATCCATGCAGACACATGATTGGACAAGAGGGTATTGATTAATGATTAGAAACTGAGGGAGGAGATCCAGCGACGTCTTCTTGGACTCTCTGTGTAGCATTCCTTCCTCCAGGGTATAGAATAGGATGCTTCTGGAACAAAGGTTGGAGACAGGGTCTCACTGAGTTGCTTAGCACTTTGCTTTTGCTGAGGCTGGCTTTGAACTCATAATTCTCCTGCCTCAATCTCTTGAGCCTCTGGGATTACAGGCTTCCACCACCACACCCAGCTGAGAAACTTTTCACAAAGATGAGAATGGGATACATTTTCTTGAGAGAAACAGAACTTTTTTTCCCATAGAAGTAGGAATAGTTATCAATGTTCGGAGTATCTCATGTAGTTCAGATTTGATTATAGAGGAAATTCTTTTATTTGCAAATCCATATATTCGCATTCAACTGGGTTATATACTTTTTCCTTGGGCTAGTTAACCCAGTTGGTTACTGCTTGCTGCTACTAATGTCAAGGTTAAGCCCTTCTTCTCTGCAGGGCCTAATTATCTTTGCTGTGTTCCAACACCTTCTAAAATACATCACTTAGTTACCAAGGGGACCAGGCAACATAAATTAGAAATGAAAATTTCCAGAGAAATTCAAGACCTTTTCTGGAGGAAGAGGTAGAGAGAAGACACATGTTTTTCTTTTCTGGAAGCCAAATGACAGAAATTTTGGAAAAAATTATTCATTGAACTTCTTGACATTTTATTGTTTTAAAATTTTAAACATACAGAAAAGTTGAAAGACTTTTAGGTAAGCATCCAGGTACCCATAACCTAGATTCTAACATTAATGTTTTGCTATCGTTGCTTCATCCTGTGTCTAACCATTTGTCTTTCTCTCTCCATCTATTCAGAAAACCTATTTTCTATTTTTATGCATATCAAAAAAAATTACAAAAATCAGTAAAAATCATCACTTTGGTGTATCAGTTTTTCCTGTTGGTGCTGGAACAAATCATTACAAACTTGGTGGCTTCAAAGAACACAAATTTATTATGTCAATTCTTGAGGATAGAAGTCCAAAACGGGTCTTCTGGGGCTAAAAATCAAGGTGTCAACAGAACTGCATTCCTTCTGGAGGCTCTAGGAGAGAACTTGTTTCCTTAACTTTTGTAGGTTCTAGAGGTCAGCATTTTTCTTGATTCTTGGCACCTTCCTCAATCTTCAAAGCCAGCACTGTAACATCTTCAAATCTCCTTCTTTTGGGGACCCTCTTGTTGGGTCTCAGAACACAAGAGCCCAAAGTATGGCACATTGGCATGCTGACTACTTGAACTAAAGGATATTGGACTCCTGAAGTTAATCATATGTTGGGGCTTAGAAAATGATATCCTGGGGCTGGGGTTATGCCTCAGTGGTAGAGCACTTACCTAGCATGTGTGAGGCACTGAGATCGAGTCTCAGCACCACATGTAAATAAATGAATAAAATAAAGGTCCATCAACTACTAAAAAAATTTTAAAAAGAAAATGATATCCAAAAGACTGGCACTTTGATATGCTGTGAGAGACTTAGAGACTCTGAGAACCAAGGTCCCTCTTACATTGTCTTATTTCTCCCCCTCAAGCATAGGAATAGGTTCTGTCAGAATTCCCTTATCCACAGAAGACCAGATATGCCAAAGGGAAAAGGATTGCCTTCCATCCCATCCTGAAATCTCACTAGCTGTTGCAGAAAAGATCAAGGCATATAGCCACACCTGGAGGACTTTGTCACTGTCTCTCATTCTTATGTAGAAGATAACGTCTGACTCACAAATTCATTCATTTTTCACTAAAAACATTTGACACCTCTCAAAATTATCTACATTCCCCATTCTCTCCTTCCTCTATGGAAAAGGATTATAAACTTTTAAATCATGTTGGACACCTTAATAAATTTGTGTTTCTTTTTTCCTATTCAATCTATTGTCAGTGTATTCGAGTGTCAGTTTATTTAGTATATTTGGAGGACAAAGGGAAATGTTTCCTTTTGCCCCTACATATAGTTCCTGTTTTATTCAACTTTTTTACTATTGTGACCAAAATATCTGAGGAGAACAGTTTTAGGGGAGGAAAAGTTTACTTGGGGCTCCCGGTTTCAGAGGTCTCAGTCCACAGATGGCTGACTTCATTGCTCTGGGCCTAGGGAGGAAGTGTGTAGTAGAGGAAAGTGGCTCAGGACAAGGCAACCAGGAACTAGAGAGACTAAACTTAGATCACCAAGGACAAACTATATACCTCAAAGGCACACCCCCAAAGACCTACTTTCTTCAACCACACCCTATCTGCCTAGTTAATCTATTCAAGTAAATTAATACAGTGATTAGATTAAGACTCTTACAACCCAATCATTTCACCTCTAAACTTTCCTGTATTGTCTCACATATGAGCTTTTGGGGGACACCTCATATCTAAACCATAACAATTCCAAAATCCATTTTTCTAAATAAGATAACAAATTTCAGGGGCTTAGGATATGGATATCTGGGGGGAGGGGCAGGAATTATTCTATATAGTACAGCATGAATAACTTTTTCATTCTTAGTATTCTTTTGTGTGTGTGTGTGTGTTGGGGGTACTAAAGGTTGAACCCAGGACCACGGCCTTGCACATTGCTAGGCAAGAACTCTACCACTGAGCTACATTCCCAACCCCTTAACGCTCTTTGAAGGTTTACAGTCAAAAGAAAATCTTACTCCACATATGGATGGGAGCCCTAGGAGGAACCAGTGAGTAGAAGAAGAGGAAATCAAAAAAGGGCAGAGTTCTTGGAGCCTGAAGAATTTCTAGAGTATTTAAGAAGGGGATGATCAGCTGCTGTCATGCTGCAGACTGAACAAGGGAGATTGTCAAGATCTGGTCACTGCCCAGACTTAGCAAAGTAGAGGTCACTGAGTTCCCTGTTCTCGTGGCATTGGGTCGTGGGGGTGAGTGCTTGGTTACAGCAACTTTGAGAGAGAAGTTGCTATGGTGTCCTCAAAGAGGAAACTGGAAATCCATAGGTAGCAAAATGAAATTAAATCCCTATCTCTCACTCCACACAAAACTCAAAGTGAATCAAAGACCTAGGCATTAGACAAGAGACTCTGCACCTGGTAGAAGAAAAAGTAGGCCCATATCTCCATTATGTCAGCTCAGGAACCAAACTCCTCAATAGGATTCCTAAGTACAAGAAGTAAAATCAAGAATCAATAAGTGGGATGGTATCAAACTAAAAAGCTTCTTCACAGTATACAGGAAACAATCAAGAATGTGAAGAGAGAGCATACAGAATGGGAGAAAATCTTTGCCACCTGCAACTCAGAGCATTAATCTCCAGGATATACGAAGAACTCAAAACACTTAACACTAAAAACAACAGCAACAACAAACCCAGATAACCCAATCAATAAATGGGCAAAGGGACTGAAAAGACATTTCACAGAAGAAATACGAATGTTCAACAAATATATGAAAAAAATGTTTAACCTCCCTAGTAATTAGATAAATGCAAAGTCAGACTACACTGAGATTTCATCTCACTCCAGTCAGAATGGAAATTATCAAGAATACAAGTAACAATAAATGTTGGCAAGGATGTGGGGGAAAAGGGTATTCATACCTTGCTAGTGAGACTGCAAATTGGTGCAACCACTCTGTAAAGCAGTGTGGAGATTCCTCAGGAAATTCGGAATGGAACCACTATTTGACCATTATCCCTCTCCTCGGCATATACCCAAAGGACTTAAAATCAGCATACTACAATGACGTGGACACATCAATGCTATGGAACCAAACTAGGTGCCCTTCAACAGATGAATGGATAAAGAAAATATGGAATATATTTACACAATGGAATGTTACTCAGTTATAACGAAGAAGAAATAATGACATTTGCTGGTAAATGGATGGACGTGGAGACTACCATGCTAGGTGAAATAAGCCAATCCCCAAACCAATGGCCAAATGTTCTTTCTGATATGCAGATGCTAATACATAATAAGGGTCAGGAGAGGGAAGAATAGGCGTGCTTTGGATTAGACAAAGAGGAATAGAGGGAAGGGATTGGGGATGGGAATAGGAGAGACAGAATGAATTAGACATTACTTTCCTGTGTTCCTATATGAGCACATGACCAGTGTAATTCCTCATCATGTACAACTACAAGAATGGGAAGCTATACTCCATGTATGTACAATATGCCAAAATACATTCTACTGTCATGTAAGAACAAATAAAAAAATGTTTTTAAAGTATCCCTGAAGGTCCATGTGTTAATGGCTTATTCCTCAGACCATGGTGCTGTTGGGAGGTGTTAGAGACTTTTAAGAGATAGGGCCTAGGGGGGAGGTCTTCCAGTCTTTTTGGCATGCCCTTGAATGAGATATTTCAACTCCAGCACCTTCTTTTTCTGTCTTTATAGTTCTGACCATGCAGTGTGTGGTTTTCTCATTGTGCTGCCACAATGAAGTACTGCCTTACCGTTTTAGTCAGCTTTAGCATTGCTGTGACCAAAATACCTCGCAGGAACAATTTAGAGGAGGAGAAGTTTACTTGGAACCCATAGTTTCAGAGATCTCAGCCCATAGATGATCAAATCCATTGCTCTGAGCCCAAGGTAAGGCAGCACATTATGGAAGAAGAGCCCAGAGGAAGAAAACTGCTCTGTTCATGATGGGGTCAGGAAGCAGAGAAAGAGAGTGGGAGAGGGAGAGGAAGGGGCCAGAGGGAAGATGCACCTTTTCAGGGCGCACACCCAAGTGACCACCTCTTTCAACCATACCCCACTTGCCTAGTTACCACCCAGTAGTCCATTTGAACTAGGATGGACTGATTAGGTTACAACTCTCACAATCCAATCACTTTACATCTGAATGTTCTTCCTGTATTGACAGGAGCCTTTGGAGGACACTTCATAGCCAAACCATAACACTCAACACAGGACTAAAAGTGATACAGCTAACCAATTATGGACTGAATTTTCTAAAACTGTGAGCCTTTTTTCCTTCATAAGGGAATCTCCAGCATTTGTTATGGAAAGCTAACCAACACAGAAGGGGAGGAGATGAACTTGAGTGGGTATAGGAGAAGGGCATGAATCTGACATTATTATTATTATTATTATTATTATTATTATTATTATTGTCATCATCATCATCATCATCATCATCAATCTGACATATTTTCAAATATTGACTGTGTTTTATGAGTTTCCCAAAGTAGAATACTAGAGGAAGGATAGAGTCTGTAAGTGCTTACTTGTCCTTATCACAGTTCAGCAGGGACATCACTGATGAGAGTCATGAGACACAGATGTCCTAAATTCTGATACTTTTCTTCTTTCCTCCTCTTTTCTTT
The DNA here is from genome assembly GCF_902686445.1 of Sciurus carolinensis. NCBI lineage: Eukaryota > Metazoa > Chordata > Mammalia > Rodentia > Sciuridae > Sciurus > Sciurus carolinensis. The sequence continues at coordinate 50,139,341 of NC_062229.1, read as the reverse complement.
CGTTTCAGCTTAGCTTTCACTTATTTATCCATTCTTTGCTTTTTTTTTTCATTCCACAAACTTTTATAAGCCCCAAAACTTTAAAACTTGAATCCAACAGAGGGATTAGCATGAATTAGCTAACAGTAAAATTCTTTCCGTTTCTTAATAAAAATCTTTCATTATGTTCTTGAGAATGAACATATTCTTAAGTTTCAAAACCAGTTGGTTTTATCTTCCAAGAACACTCTCTGATTTAGTTGCAGACATTTCTGTAGATAGTTCCACATGCAAATGTTCCTATGGCACAGTTTTTAGAAATAATTTTTGGAGAGCAAAGGCTGGGCAGCACTATATGAACAATTTATATTATGAATTTCATTCACTTTAAAAACATAATCCATTCTTTTCCCATTTTTATGAGTCCTCCAGAAATGAATGGGTAATGTCATGAATGTTTCCAAATTTTTTCAGATTTCACATTTCTGTATTTAATTCTTTCTTGACTTTCTGAAACTCCTAAATCTTCCATTTCCTCATCCATATACATATGCCTTTTGCTCTTTTTGTGGTTCACTGTCTTCTGCTTAGTTTCCTTGAGATTTCTCTGTCTCTGGTGTGACTATTGATGATACACATACCTAAGCAGATGGTTTAATATTGTTCTTTTGATTATCCTATTTCTGGCAGTGCTTTCCTCACTGTCCATTATGTGATTCTGATAATCTCTTTCTCCCATGCTAAGATAATTTTCTCACATCTTATAATTCACTTTCTGAAAGTTAGCAATTAACAGTTCAATTGCACTGTTAACTTCCTGGCTTAAATAAAGGAAATAGAATCTTTATAACCTTAGTATTTACCTGGTCAAATGGGCACCACATCTTTAGAAGGAGAATGGTGAATTAAAATGCGCTCATTGGTGAGTAATCAGCAGTGGGAAAATCATGTCATGAGCAATGATTGCAGGAACTTGGAGAGTTTTGTTTGGAGGAAAGAAGTCTTGGGTAGGAATGGGGAGAGTTAGAATGAAAGAAAAAGAATTTGGCTGGGATGGAGGAGAGCCAGTTGAAGGTACTAGATGTGAAAATATAATTGCCAATATAAAGAATGGATTGAAGAACTGAATGGATACCAAATGGATAGAATCTAGAAATAGACCCGTATGTGCATGGATGGTTGGTGTGTGGCATCATAACCTGATAGGGGAAAAATGGATTCATTGACAGTCTCTGGTTCATTATATGAGGAAAAAAAAAAAAAAACACTAGGATTCAATCCTTGCCTTGTTCCATACATTAAAAAAAATTTTTTTAGATGGCTTCAAGGCCTAAATATGGGTGGCAAAGACATACATTTATTAGAAGAAAATACAAAATATTTTTAGGTCATAGTAAAGAAGAATTTTTCTAAATACCAAAAAGTACAGATCATAAAGGAGACAACTGATGTAGTTAATGACACCAAATTAAAGATTTCTAATGCCAGAAAGTTTAACAGACAGCTGATAGATTTGGAGGTGGCAAGGTGTTAATAACTGACAAAATCTAGAATATTCAGAGAACTCCTGCAAGTCAGATAAAGATAAGAAAAGAGGAGAGAGGAGGAGAGAAAAAAAAAAAAAGAAAAGAAAAGTTGTTGTCCTGATGCCCTGCCCATGGCCTTCCACCCATCCCTGGGTTCACCTGCAGCTGTGCTGGATGAATTCCTCCGGGTACACAGCTTCCCACCTCAGTGTGGGAGCCGCTCTTTCTCACCCTGAAGGTTTTCTCAGGTGCTGTGGAAACGGGCTCAATTTAGGTGAGGTGTAAACTGGAAGGGGTACTGGTTGAACCCCCGCCACCCAGGGACAGTCTTCAACCAATGAGGGCCAGCGGGCAGTGTATAAATAACCGTTTCCTCATGTCTTGTAGGACAATCCTGAGGAGCGTTCAGTGAGGCTCCTCAGGGTTGCAGCAGGACAGAGCCCTGGTTGCCTGCAACAATAACCTGCTCGTGACCTACCCTTTGGGGTTTTCTCTCCCTTGCTTGCCTTGCTGTCCTCACTCCCTCACTCATGTTTCTGAGTAAATGACCCACACCCAAGCCCAAATCTGAGTGTCTGTTTTCAGGGCGACCCAAATTAGGACAGATGTAAATAGACATTGCACAGAAGGGGAACTAGTAAAGGCTAACAAGTATGGGAAGAGGTGATCGACTTCAAGAGTCAAAAGGAATGAGAACTAGGGTAAGCACCACTTTACCCCAAAAGTTTGGCAAAAGTTAAAAATCTGGATTTTAGAAAGTGCTTACGAGAATGCCTGCACAGGCTGCTTCACTAGTGCTGTCATTTGGAGAGCAGTAAGCAGTGCTGAGTGGATTTGCATATATGCACATCCTACAATCTCACCTCTCCTCTCCCATATATGCACCCCCACAGACTCTCACATACCCATCCTGCCTGGCCGACTAGTTGAGCTAGTCTTCAGTGCTCCTGGTAACCTTATTACAGTTCCCAGTCCATCTCTCTCTTTCCCAACTTCCCTAGTACTTTCTTTTCCTTTCTCACATTCAACTGATGACCTCACTTAATTAATTGAGAATATGGAAGCAAACAGAAAAATATTGCCAGGTGCTCCCATTGCCAATTTAAGGGTGCCTGTCTCCTCCTCTGCCTTCCTCTCTTCCCAACACTAACTCTGCGCACCTCTCTCATCTTCTTAAGAACTATGCCCTGGGTGGTCCTTGGTGTCTTCTGCATCATAAGTTTGTCCTTCCCTGTTGGATCATTCACATCTTCCTACAGCAATTTTTTTCCTAAGAATTGTCTATAATTCCTGGTCTTCCCCTTACTGGACACATCAACATAAATTGACATAATGAATGATTTCCTCTTTCTTAAAGCCCTTTCTTTACTGCCCCCAGGATACCTCTCTCTTGCTTGATTTTTCTCTCATGGTTTTGATATCTCACTTTGCTTCACTGGTGGCTCATAATCTTTCCAGACGCCACATGTTACTTTGCCCCAGCGTTCAGTCAGTCCACCTGTTCTTAATCTACACTCACTTCCTATCCTTGAGTTAAGCATCAAATTATTGGATGACATCCTCATTTTATCTTCTGCTCAGACCTTGATCCCAAATTCCAGAAGTCAATTGCCTTTTCCACAGCTTCAGTTGGATGTCCAATAAGCATTTGAAATTGAAAATGTCAAAGTCAAATAATTGACTTACCCCTTTGTTATGTTCACAGCCCAGTTGTGCAAGGGCAGTGGGATAGGTTGTGGGAAAGCCTGGGAGACATATGATTTATTGGGGAATGCTTCCAGAAGATCAATGATTGCTTCAAAGAAGAGTTCAGTGGCGACAGGTCAGCGAATAGCACTTCTGTCCCTCAAGGTGCTTTGCCAAGCAGTGCCTCCTCCAACTCACATTGTTTTGTCCAGTAGTGACCCACTGGATGAGTGACACATATCCTACCCATAGTGCCCTCAGTTTTATGCCCACACCCACTCAGACAGATTTTATATGTTAGACTGCAGAAGTAGTGACATCATCAACATTAGCTTGCTTAGTTTGCTTATTTGAACAGCATCCAAAGAAGCAACTGTCCTGGAGTATGTGTAAGAAAGTAGCTTTCTACAAATAATGCTGTGTTGCTCTCATTCCAAGGGCGCATAAGATAGAGTCAGTATCCTTCAAGGTAGTATGCATCTGAACTTTTCTGACCAGGCTTACTCTCACTGTTCCCTTAACTTGGCTAGGTTTTAGGGAGCAGAAAGGGGGCATACAAGGATGTGGTATTTTTCTGTAAGACTTGTCTTACATTCTGAGTAAAGTGGGAAGGATTCTGAGGAAAAGAATAATAAGTTCTGTGTCTTAAATGTGAATTCAGTTAAAGCCAGGATTTAAGGTGAGCAGTGTTTTCAGTTCAAATTGTTCTTAAATATTTCCTTAGAATTTTGCCCTGTGGGAGGCCACCATGCTAGAACCCCACACTTCATTAGAAGCCCAAGTCATTTTGCCAGAATATTGGAATGGATCACTACTTCAGCTAGCCTGTGTTTGGGGGCTGACATGTTTAAACAATAGAATCTTTAAGCAATAGTATCACACTCAGCACACCAAGATATTTTATTATGAGAGGCACATGGAACCCCAAGCCCAAGTTCATAAAATAAGATGATATACCCTAAAACCTGTTTCACCCCATCTTCTTATTTTTCTTAGTAAATGGTATGACCCCAGCTTTCCAACTGCTCAAGTCAGAACTCTTGGAAGTCATCCTTTATACTTCCTCACACATCCCACAACTAATCCACTGGTGAACCTCATTGGGTTTACCTCCAAAATAAGCCACAGAATTCCTACCCTTCTTATCACCTCCTTCATGTCCAGGCACCATCATCCCTGCCCAGGAACACTGACTACAGTGGCCTCTTAACTGGATCCTCCCTTTCCTCTTTATCCTTCTACAGTCTTAAGCACTTTGCTTCCAGAAGGATCTTTTTAAAAAATAAGTCTATATACCACATTTTTTGTTTATCCATTCATCTGTTGAAGAGCATCACAGTTGGTTCCACAATCTAGCTCTTGTGAATTGAGCTGCTATAAATATTGACATGGCTGCATCACTGTAATATGCTAATTTTAAGTCCTTTGGGTATAAACTGAGGAGTGGGATACCTGGGTCAAAAGGTGGGTCCATTCCAAGTTTTCTGAGGATTCTCCACACTGCTTTCCAGAGTGGCTGCACCAATTTGCAACTCTGCCAGCAAAGTAAAAGTGTGTCTTTTTCCCCACATCCACACCAACATCTAAAAAATAAAAGAAAGAAAAAAGAAGAATAAAAAATCTTAGATTAATATGGAAAAAAAAAGTCAAGCTGGGGCTGTAGCTCCATGGATCTACTTGTCTAGCATGCACAAAGCCCTGGGTTCAATTCCCAGTACCAAAAAAACAAACAAACAAACAAAAAAAAACAACTAAGTCAGATCTTATTATTCTTTTCCTCAGAATCCTTCCCACTTTACTCAGAATATAAGACAAAGTCTTTTCATGACATACAAGACCCCACCTGATTTGGCTCCAGCCTGCTCCTGGGATCTCATCTCCCATGCTCCCCTCCTGCCACCTCTCCGCCTCTCCACTTTAGCGTCATTCACTGCTGTTCCTGAAACCTGTCTTACAGTTCCCAGCTCAGGGCATTTGCACTCACTGTTCCCTCTGTCTAAAATGCTCCTTTTCTAGATATCCACATGACCCACTCTCACTTCATTCAAGTCTCTACTCAAAGTTACCATATTCTTGCCGGGCGTGGCAGGGCGCACACCTGTAATTCTAGTGACTTAGGAGGCCAAGGCAGGAGAGTTCAAAGTCAGCCTCTGCCACTTAGCAAGGGCCCAAGCAACTCAGTGAGACCCTATCTTTAAGTAAAATATAAAAAAGGGATGGAGATGTGGCTCAGGGATTAAGAGTCCCTGGGTTCAATCCTTGGTAACAAAAAAAAAAAAAAAAAAAAAAAAAAAAGTTACCATATTCTTGGAGAGGCCTTTCCTGACCCCTGTGTCTGAAGTAACATTCTTCACTCCTCTTTGTTCCATTATCTTGATTTATTTTCTTCTTTGCACTTACAACCTAGCATTATGTATTTATAGTCCCCCCCCACTAAAGCAAGAGAAGGGGCTTTGTCTGTTTTTAATCATGATGTATTTCTAGCACCTAGTCATATTTAGCATAGAATAGACACCCAATAAATATATGTTGAAAAAAAGGAATGAGCAGGTGCACAAATGGAGAACTAGGCAGTTTTATTCCAGAATATTTCATAATAAAAATCTTGAAACAATTGTAATACCCTTCAGTGAGAGAATGGAGGAATAAAATGCAGTCCAAGAGAAAAGAATGAAATACCATTCCCAGTTATTACAAGAAATAAACTGGACTCATATATCCATACATCAGTATGGGTAGGGTTTTTCTGTTTTTTGTTGATTTTTTGTTTGTTTGTTTCTGAAGCTTGAACCCAGGGCCTTGTGCTTGCGAGGCAAGCACCCTACCACTGAGCTACACCCTTAGCCTTTTTGATTTTGAGACAGAATCTCACTAAGTCACCCAGGCTGGTCTTGGACTTGTGATCCCCCTGCCTAAGCCTCCCAGTAGCTGGGATCACAGGTGTGCGCCATTATACCTGGCTATCGGTAGATCTTAAAAACCCAAAGTTGAGGGGGGAAGGTAACAAGAAGGATAACATATAGGGTATGATAATGACTAAACACTGGAATCGCAAGTGGGGTATAAAAGGCAGATTTTTAAAAATAAAATAAATAAAAACATATAATAAGATAAAATAAGGAATCTTCCATGGAGCAATGATGACGTCATGCTGTGAGCTGGGTTCAGTTTTATGTGTAAAGTTTAAAACTAAAAACCAAGCCAAAACCAATCAACAAAAAACTATGAAAAGAAAGTAAGAATTGTTTCTGGGAAGTATTCGCTTCACTGGGGGCTATGGGAGAGGATCACTAAGAGCTATAGGTGAGGTGGCTGGGGATCGATCCTGTCGTGGAAACAAAGGATGGAAACAGTGTAAACAAAGAGCAATAAGAGGACGTGCAGTTGGCAGAAAGCTGTGAGCAAAACCTCAGAAGAAGGAAAGCTGAAGACAGAGAGGCAGGTCCACACCCTTCACCCATGGTTCAGGGGTTGTGAGAAGGGGAAGAACAGGAAAAGAGAAATTGAAAACACTCCCTGAGATGAGAGGATAGAATGCCTTGGGAAACGCCATCTTCTAAGGATTTATGACTTGGTTCTAATGTGAATAATATTAATAATCTGTGACATTTATTAACTACTTACTATGTGTCAAAAATCTTTCATGAGTGCCCTATATGTTTTATTTAATTTTCTTCTCACAGGAAGTCTGTTATATAGGTTGCAATATTACCTTTATTTTTACCAGTGAAGGAAATGGGACTAAGCAAGGTCCAGTAAGTTGCTGGGTGTCATGCAACTATTCACAGGGAAGCCAGGATTTGACTTCAAGCAGCCCAATTCCAAGATTCCCACGTTGAACCTCTGTACTAAACCTCCTTCAATGAAACATAGAGATCCATCAAAGGTGGGGGGGTGGGTTTCAAGGTAATGACATGGGATTTTAGCAGGGCGGGCTCACCACAATGTGCAGAATGGCTTGCAGAGGGCAGAGACTGGAGGGGAGGACCAGTGAAGCAGGCTGGTGGGGTTGACTGTGAGCAGGACGCATGTTTGTATGACGACCCTAATGTGGTAGGTATTGGGGACAGGGTGACGAAAATGATGGACGTAGGTCATTAACTAAGAACCTAAAACAGGAGGAGCAGTGGCCTTTGCATATAGTTGCATCTCTTAACGTTTCTGCAGTGCTAGGGATGGACCCCGCATGGTAGGCAAGCACCCTATCACGGAGCTCCACCCCACCCCTCTCCACCCCCAGCGAAGGCTTTTCAGAAACAACTCTTATTTTCTTCTCATAGTTCTTCTGTTTTGGAAGTCTTTTTATTAAAATAACAAATGTTTACTCCTAATGTACTCTCAATATTTTGTACCCTTGAAAAAAATTATTCAGAAAAAAGTCACTGTTTTAGAATTTCTCTTGATAGCCAAAAGTAGAATATTTGCCTTTGAACATGGATACCCTTTTCAAGTTAATAACTTTTTTATCTGAAAAAGCACAGGAGATGGTTTAATGGTCATCTAAACGACAGATGTAACTAGAACTATAGTCTGGTCTTTAATGCACAATTATAGAGAAATGTAAGGTCTGTGTTTATGGATAATGAATGTGTTATCTTCAAATAGATTTTAAAAGTCAGAATGAATAGAAATTTTAGCTGGCAGATCAAAGGTGCAAATCAAGAAAATTCATCCCCAGACAGAGGTTGCCCAAGGCGTAGTGACTTTTATGAATATTTATATATTCACATGAATAATACTGTATTTGCCTTACTTAGTAATTTATTTGAATCTGTTAGACATCCTTTTTATTCATAAATGTAATTGCACCGCTATTAAAATGACTATAATATCTGATACCTTTGCAGACATTTATCTTATTTTTTTTAATGCAGGGATGATTATGAAATGATGTCTTCCTAGAAAGTTGTGCTTAAACAACATGTTGGTAATGGGAATCAGTTCTTCTCAGCCACCATCTTTTCTCCCTTGCATATTATAGAGTTACTTCCTGATTCTTTTTTTTTCTTTTTTTTTTTTATTGTAAACAAATGGGATACATGTTGTTTCTCTGTTTGTACATGGCGTAAAGGTATACCATTTGTGTAATCATAAATTTACATATGGTAATGTTGTTTGATTCATTCTGTTATTTTTTCCCTTCCACCCCACCCCTCCCACCACTCTTTTCCCTCTATACAGTCCTTCCTTCCTCCATTCTTGCCCCCCTCCCTAACCCTAACTCTAACCCTAACACTAACCCCACCCACCCCCCATTATGTGTCATCATCCACTTATTAGAGATATCATTCGTCCTTTGGTTTTTTGAAGATTGGCTTATCTCACTTAGCATGATATTCTCCAATTTCATCCATTTGCCTGTAAATGCCATAATTTTATTATTCTTTATGGCTAAATAATATTCCATTGTATATATATACCACAGTTTCTTTATCCATTCATCCATTGAAGAACATCTAGGTTGGTTCCACAATCTGGCTATTGTGAACTGAGCAGCTATGAACATTGATGTGGCTGTATCTCTGTAATATGCTGATTTTAAGTCCTTTGGGTATAGGCCAAGGAGTGGGATAGCTGGGTCAAATGGTGGTTCCATTCCAAGCTTTCTAAGGAGTCTCCACACTGCTTTCCAGTGTGGCTGCACTAATTTGCAGCCCCACCAGCAATGTATGAGTGTACCTTTCTCCCCACACCTGTTGTTGCTTGTATTCTTGATAATTGCCATTCTAATTGGGGTGAGGTGGAATCTTAGGGTGGTTTTGATTTGCATTTCTCTTACTACTAGAGATGTTGAACATTTTTCCATATGTTTGTTGATTGCTTGTAGATCTTCTTCTGTGAAGTATCTATTCATTTCCTTACCCCATTTGTCGACTGGATTATTTGCATTCTTGGTGTAGAGTTTTTTGAGTTCTTTATAGATTCTGGAGATTAGTGCTCTATCTGAAGTACGATTGGCAAAGATTTTCTCCCACTCTGTAGGCTCTTTCTTCGCATTGCTGATAGTTTCCTTTGCTGAGAGAAAGCTTTTTAGTTTGAATCTATCCCAGTTATTGATTCTTGCTTTTATTTCTTGTGCTATGGGAGTCCTGTTGAGGAAGTCTGGTCCTAAGCCATGTTGAAGCTCTGGACCTACTTTTTCTTCTATAAGATGCAAGGTCTCTGGTCTGATTCCAAGGTCCTTAATCCATTTTGAGTTTAGTTTTGTGCATGGTGAGAGATATGGGTTTAGTTTCATTCTGTTGCATATGGATTTCCAATTTTCCCAGCACCATTTGTTGAAGAGTCTATCTTTTCTCCATTGCATATTTTTGGCCCCTTTGTCTAGTATGAGAAAATTGTATTTATTTGGTTTTGTGTCCGTGTCCTCTATTCTGTACCATTGATCCACCTTTCTATTTTGGTACCAATACCATGCCGTTTTGTTACTATTGCTTTGTAGTAGAATTGAAGATCTGGTATTGCGATACCCCCTGCTTCACTCTTTCTGCCAAGGATTGCTTTAGCTATTCTGGGTTTTTTATTCTTCTAGATGAATTTCATAATTGCTTGCTCTATTTCTGTAAGATACATCATTGGGATTTTAATTGGAATTGCATTGAATCTGTATAGCACTTTTAGTAATATGGCCATTTTGACAATATTAATTCTTCCTATCCAAGAACATGGGAGATCTTTCCATCTTCTAAGGTTTTCTTGAATTTCTTTCTTTAGTGTTCTGTAGTTCTCATTGTAGAGGTCTTTCACCTCTTTTGGGAGATTGATTCCCAAGTATTTTATTTTTTTCGATGCTATTGTGAATGGGGTAGTTTTCCTAATTTCTCTTTCTGAAGATTCATCACTTATATATAAAAATGCCTTAGATTTATGTGCATTGATCTTATATCCCGCTACTTTACTGAATTCACTTATGAGATCTAACAGTTTTCTGGTGGAATTTCCTGGTTCCTCTAAGTATATAATCATATCATCAGCAAATAGGGATAGTTTGAGTTCTTCTTTTCCTATTCGTATCCCTTTAATTTCTTTGGTCTCTCTAATTGCTCTGGCTAGAGTTTCAAGGACGATATTGAAAAGAAGTGGTGAAAGAGGGCATCCCTGCCTTGTTCCAGTTTTTAGGGGGAATGCTCTTCTAATGCTCCTCCCTTGTTTCTGCCCCAGCACATTCAGAATGAGCTTTCAAAAAGTAGATTTAATTTTATCGTCCACTTATTTTAATATCTTTTATGGGCCTATTGCTCCTGATCATTACTGTAAGGCTTTTATGACTTGGTGGCTGCCTCCCATGACCTTTACAGCATGCTACTTACCTGTCTCCCTATATTCCAACTACAGTGATCTCTGAATTCATTCATGCCTCTTTCTACCTCAGGGCCTTTGCACATGCATTGTCTTCCTGCTGAAACTGTCCCCCGGCCCTCAAGGCACTCCTCCTCCTATACACCCTCTAGTTTTCAGTTCAGGGTCACTTCATTCATACTTATGTAACCCTTGCATTCCAGGAAGTCTGAGTGAATGAAGTTCCTCCTTTAATGAACTGTTATTCTAGTGAGAGAGATGTAAAGTAAACTAATGTGAAAATATATAGCATACCACATTTCATGTGCTAAGACAAGTAATAAAGCAGAAAAAGGAGGGAGAAGCCAAGGTGAGGGTGGAATTGATACTTTAAATGGGTGGGCAGGGAGGCTCCTGTAGTGATGGGACATTTGAGTAGAGAGTGGAAGGAAGGGAGACAGTAGGCTAAGTTGCTCCCAGGGCAGAGTATTCTAGTCAGAGGGAACAGCAGGCACCAAGGCCCTGGAAGCAGGAGCGCTCTTGGCTGGTTCTAGGAAGAGCAAGGAGGCCAGTGTGGTTGGAGCAGGGTGAGCTGTGAGTGGGGTGGGGGGTGAGGGAGATGAGGTCTGAGAGGCAGTAGGGAAGGGGCTCCTCACCGCAGAGGGCCTCGTAGGCTGTGGTAAGGATTTCCCTCCAAGTGAGAAGGGGTGCCTCTGGGGGGGTCTGAGCAGATGAGCAACACAATTTGACTTCTGCTTTTGAGGATGCTTCTGGCAGCTTGAGTATAACAGACAAGAGTGGACGCTGGGAGCCAGTGGGGAACCCATAGAATATGTCCAGGTATGGAATGATGGTAGGGAGGATGGAGATGGTGGCAGGAGGGAATGGAGAAGTGACCAGATTCTGAGTGTATTTCAAAGGTAGAGGAGCCCTCCCCAAACTGGGGTCAGATCCCCATGCTGTATTTTCTCATTGAATCATTCAGTTCAAAATTATATATTTCTTTGTATGATGATGTGACATGGTAAAATTTGTTACTATTATTCAGCGATCTTTCTGCCTTGGAGAGAGAGAAGACAGACTCATAAGGAAAAAGGATACTTCTCCTGGATTTTGAGAGTCAAAAGTTTAGGCCCGCCCCTGCCTGGAAAGTTCTGGCAGAGGCAATAAGTTTGGAAGAACGCATGTGGAAAGCCAGCAAGACCTCTTGATACTGCTGGTTATCCATGATGAGTTCTGCTTCCTCAAATGTTGACATTTGAACATTAGAGAAGTGACCGAGGCATGTGAAGAAAGCAAGTTTTATTTAAAAAATAGTAATAGAGACTTCTTCCTGGAGGGAGAAGTGGACCATAGCTGGTGTCCTGGTAACCCAAGAAGTGAGAGTATCCTGCCCCATTTATACATTTTAGGCTTTCTTTGTTCTCCTGCCCTCTTCCCCCTTATGTCTTTCCTTCCTGAGTATGTGACTAGGCCCAGGAGATGCCAGTGGAATGGCCAAAAGGTGAGAAGCAGGTGGGCTGGAAGGGCCAAGGTGGAGTGGTAGGGCAGGAAGGGAGCAGCAGCCCAGGGGGCATCAATTAGAAGCTCCCTGTCTGCTCAGAGGTACTTCATTAGCAACCTTCTGGGAGGGGCAGGATAGGCAGGTAATCTTGGTCATCAAAGGGCTCTGGAAGCATTAACATTCCAATCTCCCAGGGGTGGTCTCCATCTTCCAGGACCCAAACTGGCCTCCATTTGCAGGATCCTACCTGATGACCTATCTACACTGACTGCCTGTCTAATTCTTGCTTCACTCTCACTGTCAGAATCAGCCCAGGATGCCCGGGTCAGCTGGGAAGAGAGATGAAGAGGAGGGAGGAGAAAGAAGATCCCAATTGGTCCAGGTCAGACTTGTGCCCGGTTCCCCCCATGCCAAGGCCTGGGGGAGGTGGGGGCAGAATGCTGAGGTGTGGCAAGGTCCTGAGGAGTGCCTCCATGGTGGGTCTAAGTAAACAGGACCTATGGAGGCCACGAGGGGCGTGGAAGGTCCTGGGAGCAGCATGCAACCCTACTTGCAACTCTAGGGTTGTGCTATCTGCAGTTTGGTAAAAATGTGCCATACCTTTGCTGTCTCTTATGGTGGCCGCCAGCCGTATGTAGCTACTGAACACTTAAAATGTTGTAGAGTGACTGAGAAGCTGAATTTTTAACTTTTAATTAATTTAGATTTAAATAATCATATACAGTATTAAACAGTGCACCCAAGATAGGGCATGGAAGTAGAAGTGTTAAACAGCCCCACAGTTTTTTCTGTGGCCCTATATGGCATGGGGACTGCAGATGGCTCTCTATGCATCCTGGAAATTCCTGGAAGTCACCAAGAGGGCTGGGCCCAGAAGATCCTATAGTTAGGAGTAAGGGACCCAGACAGAATAAATACATCTCCGCAGGTGTTAGTATGAAAGATGATGGCTGAGACCGGGTGCTTATTACCATAGTGTCTTGGTTTAGTAAAGTTCACTTTCCCTATTGCCCTTAGACTCAACTGCAGGGAAAAACAGGAAGACACTTATCTGGATTGAGATGAAGATTCTATTGCCTGGCAAAATAAACCCTCTTAGTAAAATGTTTAAGTCAGGGAAAGAGAATACAGTGAGACATGTCTTGCATACTTCAGTCTGTAAACTGATATACAGTTATGTATTCCATATATGTGTGTGTAACCATTGATCTCTGACAATTTTATTATGTAATTATAATTATAATATATATCATATGTTTATTTTATTATATATGTAATTATAATTATATGTATTCTCTATATATAATAAAATTGTCAGAGATCAATAATGATTCAACTATGTTGGCTGAATAAAATTTTTTCATGGTGATTGCCCTGAAGAAAACTAGAGTTTTATTAACTAGGAAGATGGGGTCATTAGCAGTGTCAGTGAATCCAAGTGCAATGAGCAGGTTTCTACATCTACTACTCGGCACTGTGCACATCTTAAATGTGAATTCAGTTAAAGCCAGGATTTAAGGTGAGCAGTGTTTGCAGTTCAAATTGTTCTTAAATATTTCCTTAGAATTTTGCCCTGTGGGAGGCCACCATGCTAGAACCCCACACTTCATTAGAAGCCCAAGTCATTTTGCCAGAATATTGGAATGGATCACTACTTCAGCTAGCCTGTGTTTGGGGGCTGACATGTTTAAACAATGGAATCTTTAAGCAATAGTATCACACTCAGCACACCAAGATATTTTATTATGAGAGGTACATGGAACCACAAGCCCAAGTTCATAAAATAAACTAGTGGATAGAAATGCCCCCGCTGTTTAAATAGTTGCCCACATGCACGGAGCATATGGTGTAGAGGTGCAGTTCAGAGCTTGTGCACTGAGACAGACTGTCTGGGTTTAAAAGCTTGCTCCATCACCAACTAGCTAGGGCTGTGACCATGACCTTGGGCAACAACCTCTCCCCACCCCCGGCCACTTTTTTTTTTTTTAAGAGTACTGTAGATTGAACTGAGGGTCACTACACATGATAGGCAAGTGCTCCACCACTAAGCTATATCTGCAGTCTGCAACATGAGCCCAGGAAAAAGGACTGATGATGGCACCAACCTCACAGAGGTTATGTGAGAATTGAGTGAATGCAGGCAAAGCTTATGTGTCTGGCCTGTGATAAGTGCCTTGGGAAGCTCAGCTGTTTCTATTGTTGTTATTCCATAGTTGTACTTACTCCTGTTAAATGTGCATATGATTCTACTCCTGGGGGCATGCAATCAATGTTTGTTGAATTAATAAATAAATTAGAATATTTAAATTACTTTATTTAAATATCTGATTAATATTCAGTCAGCAATCGTTCCTAACATTGTCACTTTAGTATTTTTGAACTTAAATTATTCTGTCTTATGTTAAGGAATTCACTGGAGATGGGGAGGAAGTTCTAGATATTTAAAGGAAAACAGAATCTAATTCTTAACAATGCAAATATTCATCACAGGGTTGTCTGTGTAAATATTAGGAGTTTAAACCATTTAACCCCTCTATATCTTGGTCAAACACAAATGGTTAGAATAAGAGTGTTTTGCAAGTGGCTTCCCTGAGGTGTTAATAGGTGTTCTTAGATAAATTTGGGAAACCTAGGGGTCAAGTTAAATGGATTACTGCTGTCTCCTTTTTCCTGGCTGCATTTCTCAGACTGCTTCAGGTGAATTTGCATTGCAAATCTCTGGAAGAGTATATAGAATGAGTATTCTCCAGGCTTGTTTGATGACAAAACTTTCCCTCCACCCCCAATAGCTGTGGAGCATCCTGCAGCTCCTCTGTCCTATGCTGGGTGCCTTTGAGGTCCCTCATCCATCTGACTCTTATGATTCTCTAGATGTCTAATGATCAGTAGGTGGAATTTTCTCTTATCATAAATAGTTCAAATCCCCAAATGGTGCTCTGTAAATGTCCACACAGGACCTGTTCTCATCTTTGCCCATAAGTTAGAATCATCTGGAGAAAATTTTTAAAAACTGATGTTCAGGGTGCATTTCCAGATATTCTGTCTTGACTGATCTGGGTGCTGCCTGAGCATGACAGTTTCAAAACTCTCCAAGTGATTCTAATGTGCAGCCATGGCTGAGAACCACTGGCCTAGGGGAAGGAATCCCAGGCTGGGACACATGATAACCAGGGTCAGAAATGCAAAGGAATATAGAGTTTGTATGAGGAATTAAAAGGGAAAGACAAAAGGGCTGGTGATTCAAACCCCAGAGAAGTATTGGAGTGAGTTGTGTGAGGGAAGAGATGAGGCTCCCTAAGCAGCTACAGAAGATGGTGTGACCGTGGAGGATGGAGGTGCATATAAATGTGGCCTGAGGACCCAAATGCAAAAGCACACACTCCCTTCAAAACCAAAACTAAACCCAAATGCAAAGGCACACACTCCCTTCAAAACCAAAACTAAACACAAAAGAAAACAGAAATCTCAAAAACAAAGCAAGAAACTTGACCTAGACTGATGGAAGTGGACCCCATTAGCCAGATGATCTATCACTTTTCTTTCATGTTGGGAGTCACACCAACGAGACTTCCCTTAGGCAGAACTCCAAGTTTTAGAAGAAAGTCTGAATTTAGCCAGATTGCCTGTCTTCTGAGAGAACTTGTTTTGGGTTTGCTTCAACTGAGGCCATCGTGTGCCCTGTTTCCTTCCACCATAACCAGGTTTATAGGCTGTGAAATCATCTCTCACAGGTCATGGGGTACTGTCTACTGGGTCTCCATAGGACCCAGTGGACAAGGGAGGAAGCCAGGAGCAAATTCACTTTGCAGGTTTCACTCAGCTGCAGATGAGCCCAGTGGAAGATGACCAAACATCCAAACCAGCATCAGAAGAGAACAGCTGAGAACAGTTCAAATCTCATACACAGGCATTGTTCCAAGAGAGTACATCCTGAGGAGGACAACATAGCCCCCAGATGTTTCTAAGCCTAGGAGGGCAAATCTATGCAACTGCCCTTCATGCTCACTCTGGCATGCATGACAGACATCAGTCACTGATCATAGTGCAATTTTACAATAAACTTGGGTGTGCTTCTCAATACAGAGCTCCAAACAACTACCACCAAGGGATCAGAGTTAGACTTCAGTGACCACTCCAGGCTGTATTTGTGCTCAGAGCGTTGTGGGTGGCAGCAGTATGGTAGCCAACAAAGTCCTATTGATTTATTCACTTATTTATTAATCATTCTGATATTGAAAATACAGAAATCTTTGCGTAGCACTGTTGTAGGCATTGGGAATACAGCAGTGAATAAAAGGCATGATTTTTACAAATCAGCCAAACAAACCCATATAAATATATAAAAATAAACTGTTGTAAATGCTACTGAGGTTTTAGAGGTTAATGGTTAATGTGTCCCTCCTCCCCATTCTAGCCCCTACATTGGTTTAAAAACAGCTAAGAGATACAGGAGTCAAGGAGATGGAGATGGAGATAAAATATCACCTGAACTTGTTAACATGCCATTCATGAATTGGACTTAACACTTCTCTCCCCTCAAACCCCAGGCCATAGGGACTGGCTTGTGCCATTAGCCTGCTTTGCAGGTGTAGAAAATTATTGACCATCAATGTATTCAGTGGGTGGGGATGGACCAGGCAAGCATCCTTAGATCCTTCTCCCAAAATCACCAACTGGAGGAGTGGTTGCTCCTCCACTGGGACAGGGGCAAGAAGTCAGGTATATTATACCAATGCAGGATCTATACCCAGTAGGTAGAGAGTGCAGTGAGGGGTAATAGGAGGGTTACTTGTTTAGACTCTGGATGTTAGGAAGTCTCTTTTGAGTGAGACACTTAGAATACTGCCCCGCACCCGCCCCCCACCCCAAGCAGTATGGATCCAGAAACCAACCGGCTTATCTTCTGGATTAGATCCTACAGTTTTTGATGTTAAGAAGTTGAGTGTTTTCCTAAATTATGTAATGGCACAATATTGAGCAGTTTAGGCAGGGGAATGAAGTGATCAGCTTTGCATTCTCAAAAACTTACTCTGCCAGTTGTGGGACCAGAGGAAGGCAAGAGATAGAATTGCCAGCATTAGAAAAAAAAAAATCAGCTAATAAATAAATTAAATCAACAATAAATAAATCAATAAACAGGATGCCCAGTTAAATTTGAAATACAAATTAACAACAAATAAACACATCCCCAATATTGTATGGGACATATACTTTAAACAGATTCAATGCATTTCCCAGCAAAATTTCAGTGACACTGCTTCATAGAAAAAGCAGACATGATGCTCATTTGTAAAAATAAGACACCCAAAATAGTCAAAGAAATTCTTAGTTGAAAAAAGCAAAGCAGGAGGTATCCCAATACCAGACCTTAAATTATACTACAGAGATATAGTAACAAAAACAGCATAGTATTAGCACCAAAACAGACATGAAGACCAATGGAATAGAATACACAGAGAAAACCCACATGCTTTTATAATTATGTCAAAATGAATTCTATTGTCATGTATAACTAAAAGGAACCAATATAAATTATTCATTGTTTTACCTGAAAAACCAATTTTAACTGGGTATCCTGTATTTTTTATTTGGCAACCCTCGATGGGAAAAAAGTAGAGAAGACAAGTAGAATGCAGTCACAAGAGTTAATGATCATGCATATGGGGAGATGGCATAGATTCCACTCCTATTTTGGAAGTAGACTCTTGGAGATGGATTGATGTGGTGGGTGAGGGAAAGAGTCTGGGGTCAAAGGCAACTGAGACTCTGTTGTGAGCCGTTGAAGTCAATAGACAGAGGTGCCATTGCAGCCAATGTCACAGGATGAGAATAAAATTAGTTTTGACATTCCAGTCTGCCACTCTCCCCATGTAGCGACATTTGCTTTAACATTTACCTTTTTATTAATTGGTTTCAACATAATCTGCTATTGAAACTGAGACAGAAGGAAAAGGCTTTCTGCTCTGCCAACAACAATAACAAAAAAATAGCATATATGCCTCACAGTCCAAGAACCACTGTGCCTAACATAGCATTGCATGTGACTAGGAGAAATACTAAAAACTTCTAGACTCAGTAGACAATGTAAACTAAAATTAGTCCACAGCAGGAGGAACACTGTACCATGATCTGGCCTTTTGATGGTGCGAACACCTCCCTTAACTCCTTTCTCCTTCTCTTCTTCTTCCTCCCTCTTCTCCTCCTCCTTCCTTCCCTTCTCCTTCCTCCCTTCTTCATCCTCCTTTTCTTTCAGTGCTGGGGTTTGAACCTAGGGTCTCATGCATGCTAGGCAGGTACTCTACCAATGAGCTTCACCCTCAGTACCCCTTATTTGCTGATTATGTAAAAATAAGATTAATACAACCTATCCTATCACATAGCTTTTGCAAATAAAGTATGAATTACAAATGTGAAAATGTTACTTTAGTAACATTCAGGAACTATTGTGAATTGGATGTTTGTGTCCCCCAAAAATTCAAATCCCCACTGTGATGCCCAATGTGATATTATCTGGAGATGGGGAATTGGGGAGGTTATTAGGGTTAGATTAGGTCATGAGATGGAGCCCTCAGGATAGAATTAATGGCCTTATAAGAAGAGAAAGGGACATCAGTGCCCCAGTATACAGCATCTCCCACACTAACACAGAGAGGAAAGATGACTTGAGCGTTCACTGAGAAGGTGACCATCTGCAAGCCAGAAGCACAGGCCTCACCAGAAACCAAATGGGTAAGAACCCTGATCTTAGACTTCTGGTCAAGAAGAATTAGGAGAACTGTAAGAGAACAAATTTTTCTTGTTTAAGTCATGTTGTATCTAGTCATTTATATGGTAACCAAGGCTGACTAATACCAATACTATTATTTTTATAACAGTAATTAGGTGTAAGCCAGCAAAAATTTTACACCAAAAAATAAATAAATAAATAAACAAAATCCTTGCTATTTTTGGTCTGCCAGTGAACTTGCTGAATCTGTAAGCTAGGCCGCCTCTGGAGCATGGTCTTAAGTCTTGGAGTAAATTGCATTGTGTTTATTTCCTTGCCTTCTCCTTTTCTTCCTCCAAAATACACACATTAAGGGCAACCTTGAAAAAAGAGATGTCACAAAAGGTGTGAGTGTGTGAGGAAGGGGAAGGCAGCTTGTTGCTAGGAAACCAGGGAACCAGTCTAGCTAAACAGTAGGTGCTTAGGAGCTGTGTGAATTGTGCTGATGCATACATGCATGTGAGCACCTGGGGCCTTTCTCTTATAACACCAACTAGAAAGCTGCTTCATCCAACCCTTCAGTTGGAAACCTGGTTCTGACATCGGATGTAAAATGATGCTGATTCATGTGTAGACTAGTAAGGTCTTCCATTGCTAGAAAGAGAAAAACCCAACTCTAAAAAAGAGAGTTTGTTATATAACTGGAGATTCTAGGGGTAGATATTGCTTAGGATATGGTGACTTGAATGATGTCATTAGCTATTTTTTACCATATCTGTTTTTCTCTGTGGTTTCATTCTCACTTCTTTGTCCTGGCTGTAAGTGGGTCCCAGCCGATGGTCGGGAATGGATCCTCTGGCTGCAGAACTCCAGGTTCCTATTGTCTCCAGGAACCATCCTTAAGCATAGGAAGAACTCTTCTTTCCCAGGATCCAAATATAAAAATCTCAGAGAAGGGATCTGATTATTCAGTGTGAGTCACAGGCTCTCCTGTTGGACTGATTACTATGGCCAGAGTAACAGGGCACTCCAATTTGCAGCCCTATCAGAACTGCATGAAATAGGGAGAGACAATTCTCCCAAGAAAAATGAACTCTGTTAAAAGATGAGGAAGTGAAGTGGGCAGGTCAGAACATTAGATATCCACAGTAGTACTTGAAAAGACATCTACACTGTTTGCTATGACTTTAATTCTAAGGAAATTTTTAATCAAAATGACATATGAAGAATGCTCACTGAAGCATTGTTTTTCATAAAGAAAAACTGGAAACAACGCCAATGTACATCCGTAAATATACAATAGATTATTTTATATTCATATAGTTTATTACTAGAGAGCCTTTAAAAAAGAGGTAGAGTTATATTGACTAACCCAAAAGTGTGGCCTATATATATGTTAAGAGAAAAAAACAAGTTGCAAAAGTGTTTAAAATGTAAATTTTTATAAAAATTTAATATTCAGAGAAATAACCTTATAGGTATGTGCTCCAAATTCTTGGGGCAGTTTGCTGTTGGATTCCTTTTTGTGTGTTGTATACTCTTGAAAGTATGATATTTTACAATGTGAATATTAATTTTGTAGTTAATAAACCAATAAAGATGAAATTTCAAAAATTTATCGTGGGCATTTAAAAACAATAGCCTTATTGATGTATAATCCACATATCATGAAATTCATTCTTTTAAAATTTACAATTCCATAGTTTTTAGTATAGTCACAGAGTTGGGCAACCATTGTCACTACGTAATTTCAGAACATCTTTTCATGAACTTATTGGATATTTGTATATCTTCCTTGGAGAAGTGCCCATCCAAATCCTTTACCAATTTTAAAATTGGATTATTTATCTTGTTTTTATTGTTGCATTATTCTGTTTTATTGTTGTTGTATATTCTGTGTATAAATACAAATATTGTTTCCCAATCTGTAGGTTATGTTTTGACTTTTTTGATGATGTCCTGTAAGGCACAAACATTTCTAATTTTGGTTAAGTCCCATTTCTCTGTTTTGGATTTTTTCATAGCTAAGAACATGCTACCTATGCAAGGTCATAAAAATTTATACCTGTTTTATCCTAAGTCTTATAGTTTTAGCTCTTAAGTTTATGTCTATCATCTATTTTGAATTGTTATTTTTATACAATATGAAGTATGGGTACGTATAGTAATGAATATGACCTCGCCCAAAGAGAGTGCTAGCCTTTGCCTTCAGTTTAGTAATCTATGTTATACATGATAGAAGTGTCCTTGTTTAGGGTGTCAGCTCACCACACTAGATCATAGGATGAGTCTGACCACACTAGACTCAACCTTGTGATTTAGAGCAGAGACTGGCCATGCTAGAAAGACCAACTGTGTGATTCAGAGTGGGGACTTTGTAGCAGATGGTTCAGTTAACCTAGAGATTGAGTTCAGTCATATAAGCAATTGGTCAGTCATATGAACATAATGTAAATCTAATATAAACTATGAAGACTGAAGCTTAGGTGAACTTTCCTGACTGGCAATACTCTGTGTATATTGTTCGACACCAGAGCTGGGACACTTCCACTCCATAGGAAGTGGAAAGCAAAGGCTTTGTTTTTGGAACCCTCTAAGACTCTGCCTGTGTCTTTTGCTTTAACGGATTTGTGTATCCTTTTCTTATAATAAACTGACTTGTGTATCATTTTCCTATAATAAACTATCAGCATAATAGTTACAGTGAGTTCTGTGAATCTAGCTAATTAGGAAACTTGAAGGTGATTTGGAGACAGCCCTGAACTTGCAGTTGGTATCAGAAGTGAAGACAACCTTGTGGATATTGTACTTTTTAAATCTTTTAGTGCCCTTTACTTATCACAGTTGGTGTCAGAAATGGGATTTGCTAGATCAAACCTGACTCATTGATGCCTGTGGTTGGGGAAGAAGAGGATGAAAGGGCAGGTCTTAAAGAATTTTTGATTTCTGAATGGCTACGGCTTTACCTGTGGCATGGAACTGTAGCTGTGCTCTGATTAAGTTACCATAAGTAAAAGTTTCCAGTGGAATTTAAAAATAATGAACCTAACCCTCAAGGAATTGTCTCACTGAATGCACAAGGAAATGCAGAGTAACACAGAGGAAATGAAATATACAATCTCTTGGTTACTATTAGCAATCATAACTAAAATGGACTTAAGGGAGAAGGTTGGGGTGAATCCTGACTCTAGGTCATGTTTGGATTCTGACTGGTTTGAGCTGTGTCTGTTAGCCTGTAGGGCCCCTACAAATGGACATTGTTAAAATAGAAATAAATGAAAATGTTGGGGTGGATCCTCATTTTGAGCCAAGCTTAGGTTTCTCCTGATCCAAGTTATAGCTTCTAGCCTGAGGGCCCTACTAAAGAAAAGTTATGCTGAAACAACAATGAAGAAGATTACAATGATTTGTAAGAGAATGGGCAAAATAAAGGAGAAAGAAAAAGGGACATATTAGGGTACTCATCCAAGCAGTGTGGAAATCTTTAAGCACTTATTAAGAAATGGAATGAATAAAGCAAAAATTAATGGGGCCAAAGAGAAGAACACAAATTTCCTAACTGAGTGATCTGTAGAGATAAGGAACCACATTATTCCCAAAGGACAGCACAAAGACCTGCACATGGACCATCTGGCTTTCCTTATCCTAGTGACCATGGAGTTTTCCTCTTCCTAGAGGGTATCTTGGAGAGTAGATAAACAGCCAAGTTGGATCCTTGAATCTAACTAGTGGGTCGATTGTTTATTGTTTTTTAAATGACCCCCATTATGCCTATTTGGCTTCTATATAATTTGGGGAAAAAATTTTTTTTCTGCTGTTTATCAACAACACCCACAAACAAAACCAACCGGTCAAAAATTTTAGTTAACCTGGAAGAGACTATTTCAAGTAGGAAAGTACTATAATAATTTTAATCATTAAGTTTAGGATTTTACAGTGTTTCTTCCCCTTCACTGGAAAGAATGCCTGAGAAGACAATGAGATCAGTTCTGGAAACAAAGGAGCACTGCCTATGCATAATTTAATACTTCTGAATTGTAGTGCTTATATTTTAATCCACTTTGAGTCAAGTAAATCAAACATAAGTGATTTGGTTCAGCAGGTTAGAAGAAGGCAGGGGGATTCTTTCCTGAATACACCTCACCAGAAAATTCCTATGGTACCTCCAGAGCCAGTTGGAGGCGTTTGAAAACCAGTGATCCATCAGGAGAAATTGATCCTTCAATCTTTTAATGACTTCTCAATAACACAACTGTTTAGTTAGTGGAAGAGCCCATATCGGCACCATGGAAATTAACTTCTAGGACTTTAACAAGGACTAGACCAAGCCAACATCCTTTCTTACCAGCATGTTGAAATTTTCCTCCAACTAAACAATGTATTTTGCATTCTTGATTAACTACTTTTGGGACCAGGGCTCTCTTTTAAACCAGTGTTAGATATGAAGTCTAATTCCACAATTCTTGCTGCTTGTTTTATCATGCTGCCTATTTCTAGAGAATTTAAAATTTTTTTTTTTTTTTACTGTAGATTTATAGATCTCATAGTCTCTCACAGGGGTTTTTCAATCTTATCATTCTAGATAATTATTTGTTGGAAGGGACAGGGAACTGTCCTGAGCCTTGTAGGATGTTTAGAATTATCCTAGCCTTTATTCACTTTATAACAGTAGTACTACTGCTCTACCCTTTCACCAGATGTGATAAATATATCTCTAGATATTGCCAGGTGTCCCTTGAGGGACAAGATTATCTTCCATTATGACATAAACTGATTCTAAGATAGACCTCTGGTATACTCATAGTTGACCTTTCTCCCATGAGGATGAGGGTACTGGAGAAAAATAATTGCATGGTCAGGAATTATCACTCTCTTCCTCAAATAGTGAATTACACTCTTGGTTCAGGCTGTCCCACATCTGTAGGGATGATTACATTTTAGACAAGTCTGAGGCAACAATTGGTGTCCCCACTGATACATTAGATAGCCATTAGAAAGAGCTGGAGGTCAGTCTGAGGATATTGCTGAACCTTAATGTTCAAGTCTTTTTGGTTTGGCTACTTTATTACTTGCAGCTAAAAGAATCCTAACAGACAGTATTACCCTATATATATATATATATATGTATGATTATATGAATGGTGTGTATCTACATTGTGTACAACCATAGAAATGAAAAGTTGTACCCCATTTGTGTACAATGAATCTAAATGTGTCTGTAAAAATAAAAAATATTTTAATACAAAAAAAATCCTAACTGATGCCATTAGCCTCAATGGATTCCTGTTGAATACTTTGGTACCTTATTGATCAGGACTAATCTGATTCTCCAAAGAGTTTATAATATTTAAAGATTATTAGGTACTGTTCTTACCAGTTCTGATGGGGAAACATGGCTCAGAGAAGAAATAACATAGAGTCAGAGTCCAGTGGGAAAATCTTCTGGATCTTACTCTCTTGGTTTGATTCCTAGAACAATATTGTTAGGCTTGGAAGTATGGAAAGTACTTCCTCTGTGTATCCCCATCCCTTTCAATTCTTCTAATGTATTCCCTTCCACTAATATACTCATTCAACAAATATTAATTGATTGCCTGCAATGGGTCATACCCAATTTTGGGTCCATAGATGCAGAGGTAAGGAAAGAAACCTTTGGTTCTAGCTCTCACAAAGTGTATGGATAAAAACCAAAAAAGTAGAAGTGGAATAAGTGAACAATATTTAAAAATAGTGTTTTTGTGGCAAAATATATATAACATAAACTTTACAATTTTAACCATTTTTAAGTATACAAATGCATGGTTTAAAGTGCCTTCACAATGTTGTGCAACCATTACCACTATCATTTCTGGAACTTTTTCATCATCTTCAGTATAAACTCTATGTCAATTAAACAATAACTCTATACTTCTCCTTCCCCACAGCTCCTGGTAACCACAATTATTCTTTCTGTCTATGAACTTATCTATTTTAGGTACTCATATAAGTGGAATCATACAAGCAATATTTGATTTTCTATGTCTCTTATTTCATTTACATAATGTTTTCAAGGTTCATCTGTGTTGTGAGTTGTTATCAGAAATTCATTTCTTTTTAAGGCTGAATCATAGTCCATTGAGTGTATATGTCACATTTGGTTTATTCATTCAACAGTTGATGGACATTTGGATTGTTTCCACCTTTTGGCTATGCATAGTGCTGTTTGATCACTGGCATACAAATAATCTGTTTAAGCTTCTGCTCTCAGTTCTTTTGGGTGTACACCTAGGAGTACAATGTGAATCATATGGTAATTCTATGTTTAATTTTTTGGGGAACCACCACACTGTTTTCTTTTCTTTCTTTCTCTTTTTTTTTTTTGTACCAGGGATTGAACTCAGGGACACTTAACTACTGAGCCACATCCCTAGTCCTTTTTGTATTTTATTTAGAGACAGGGTTTCGCTGAGTTGCTTAGGTCCTCGCTGAGTTGCTTAGGGTCTTGCTAAGTTGCTGAGGCTGGCTTTGAACCCATGATCCTGCTGCCTCAGTCTCCTGAGCCTCTGGGACTACAGGCATGCACCACCACGTTCAGCCACCACACTGCTTTCTATGGCTGCTGCACCATATTCCATTTGCACCAGCAATGCACAAAGGTTCCAATCTCCCCCCTCCTTTCTTTTTTTTTTTTTTTCCAGTTTCAGTTGTTCTCAGAGCAACAAGCATGGCATGAGGTTTGGGGGCTTCAGTCTTGGAGACAAGGGCAGGGTTGCAGGTCTGTCTTCTTGGCCTGAGAATATTTGGGATCCCCCAACTGGGCCATCCAGATCACCATTCTGGAATTGCCAGCTCTCTCCTCTCTCCTCAGTGGACAGGAGAGTGGGTGGGAGGGCAGCTTCACCCAGCAGGAGCCACCATCTCCTCTCCGTGGGACACCCAGCCCCTCTCCTGGGCAGGACCCTCAGGGCCACACAGGCGTGTCTAGATCTCCCTGCCCACAGGGCGAATGTTGCCCATTTTGTGCTCTCTGACCCACAGCTCTCTTGTCTTTGGCCAGGTTCACTTTTTGAAGCAGTTGGTCCACAGGCTCAACTGTGCTTTGGTTGAACATGTCCATCTAATGCCGCAGCTGTGTGTACTGGCACAAATATTGCCGTATCATCTCCACCCTATCTGCTTCCAGCTGCTCCAACTCCAAAGTGTTAGTCACCATCTCTTCAAACCACTTGGACTGGGCCTGGTTGTAGAGGTCCACACAGCACATGAGGTCATCACCAGCCTGTGTGGACTTCCTCTGTGCCTTCTTGATGTCCTCCTCCATCCTGTTATTCAACTTGATCTCCAGCTGCTGGTTCTTCATCTCCAGGTCTCTCTGCTGCTCTGTGAGAGCTTTCTGGGCCTTCTCCACCCATGCATAGTGGCTGGCGAGTTTCTTGCAGAGGTCACCAATATGGTGGTCACACTTTTTCATGTCTTTCTTGAAGTTCTCATGAAAGTTCATTAGGGGCTTCTCTACCTCGCTGTGAAGCTTGGCGGAGAACTTGAGATGAACTTCTGCTTCATCCACCAGGCTCTTCTTCACCTGAGCCCATGCTTCTCCCAGGGAGCCTTCCTCATGGGCAGTTCTGAGAGAGCTTAGCCAAGTTCTTTGCATATTCTTCTTCAATCTTTATCCTCTCTCAGATGAATTCAAACATTCTGCATTTGTTTGCCCTTCAGTTGCTTTTGGAGCAGCAGTTGGAACCCTGCCACTGTGCCATGGCCTTGGGGGTCTTTCTTATTAGCCCAGAAGTAGTCATAGTAGTTCCACTCCATTGGCTTCAGCAGCTGCTATTCAGGCATTGTGTCTGGGTGAGGGAATGTCATGCAATTTATCATCTTTTCTGTGTGGTCACCTTTATTTTTAAAATTATATACTTTGTCTTCATTGCCTGAGGTTTTGTCTTCCAAGTGGTCTCCTCTGTTGGTGCTACTTTCTACTGAATTTTTTTTTTTTTTTTTTTTTGGGTGCTGGGGATCGAACTCAGGGCCTTGTGCTTGCAAGGCAAGCACTCTACCGACTGAGCTATCTCCCCAGCCCCCTGAATTTTTATTTTGGTTTATTGATTCCTTCATTTCAAAGATTTCTTTTAGATTTCTTTTCAGGATCTTCATTTCTTTATTTAAGTTATCTTCCATCTCCTGAAACAGCTCTGATTTCACTTTTTATATCCTCCTTAAAGTCGTGAAGTTTTACTAAGTAAGTTCTAAACTCCTTCTCTGACATTTCTTCTACTGTTTGGTTAATGGAGTCTATAATTGGAGCATCCTGGTTTGTTTGGAGTGCTTTATTCTCCTTTTTATTTATTTATTTTTTTCATTTTGTTTGTGTGTCTTCCCATCTAGCTGTGGGGATCTGAGGCAGTACAGTTTCTACCCTGTAGACTTATAGTGTCCCTGAAGGTTTCCAGTACCTCACAAATCTGGGTTTCAGTTTCCATACGCTCCGCCATGCTACAGTCCCAAGATGGTTCCTGGATTGCAGAGGATCGGTTAACTCCAGTAGAGAGTGAACGATATCTCTCCCCATTCTTTTTTTTTTTTTTTTTTTTTTTTTGCTGTACTGGGGATTGAACTCAGGGCCTTGTGCTTACGAGGTAAGCACTCTACCAGCTGAGCTATCTCCCCAGCCCTCTCCCCCCATTCTTGTTGATACATTTTTTTTTTTTAAATAGTAGCCAGACTGGTGGAAGCAAAGTGGTATCTTATTGTGGTTTCAACTTGCATTTCTCTGATGAGCTAGTGATATTACATCTTTGTGTGTGCTTTTTTTGACCATTTGTGTAACTTCTTTGGAGAAATGTCTATTCACATCTTGATGGAGGATAACATTTTAAGGTATGTTACTTATAAGTGGGTACAGTTTTTCACACCAACACCCTTGTGTATTAATTTTGATACATGTTTAGTTTACCTTTTAGAAAATTCTGTATAAAATGTTTCTCTAGACTGTGCATTCTTAATCATTATCATCTTATACTAGACTAAGAACAAATGTAACAAGAAATTGTCTGCTCCCATACAAGGACTCCAGTGCAGAGGAAACTTTTGGAGCAGATTGCTCTTCCGTTCAGGGAATACTTCCAGACCAGGTCCACCTATAACCTATCTCAATTTCCTGTACTACTGGCTCCTCTGGGACCTTCATCTGCTCTAGCTGTGACTTGCCTCCCACGAGACAGACATTCTTACCCTATATGCATGCATGATTACACGATTGGTATGAATCTACATTGTGCACAAACATAGAAATGAAAAGTCATACCTCCTTTGTGTACAATGAATCAAAATGCAGTCTGTAAAAATAAAATAATTAATTAACTAAAAAAAAGATTTGCTGTTCTGTCTCTATATAATTTCCTCATTTTCTCAGAGGTGAAAACTCCGTCAGATGGAATCAGCAGGACACATTCTTATGCCCCACCTATCTTATCACAACCAGGAGCCCTTGAATTCCTATGTCTAACATGAGGCCCTGTGAGGTGTGCAGAGTGCTTAAAATGTTTGGAGTGGTGGGTAGTGGGTGGAACATGGTTACCATAGAGTTTTCCATGAGATAGCATCTCAACAATTTCTTTGTTTTTATTTTTTCATTGTACAACAACATTTGTAATTTTTATGCTCCCATAGACCAACAGACTGTGACTTATATTTCGTAATTTCCATAAATTATATCATGTATTTTGGACAGATTTGTCATGTTTCTAACAATTATACTTTTTTCTTTTTCCTTTCTTTGGTTTGTTAGATCTTTCCAGGTGAAAACTGGACAATGTAGAGGGCAGTCTCCTCTCGGGCCCTTTGCTTTGACACAGTGACTGTGTCCCTGACCTCTCACTCCACCTAGGGAGAGAAACAGAGTAGAAATGTCATATTGACTCAGACTAGTGAACTACTCAGCGTTCATGGGTCAGTATTCTTTCCCTTGTAATATCCCTTTACTATATAGCAACATTCTCAAATATTAAACGTACTTCCCAGGCATCCCCAAACTTCCTTTAATAAACTATTCATGGCTTTTATAAATGCTTCTGCAATGTTGTATCATTATTAGCAAATATATCCTCTTGGGTTTTTTTTTTTCACATATGCTAACAATGTGCTTTAGAAAGAAAGACAAAAAATGTCTTGCTTAATGAGCATTACATATGTTTTACCAAGGTTTTCTCTCAGAAGAATTTATATTCTAATTTGTGATTAATTAATTTTCTTCAATAATAGAAAAATAGTACTTAAACTCCTCAACTCATATCATGGGTAGACTTCATTGAAAAATATTTCACAATATTGAAGGTGTCCTGCAGAAGCTATTGGATATGTATTTTTCCATTGTATATTTAATCTTGTATGGTCATTTTGTGTGTGTGTGTGTGTGTGTGTGTGTGTGTGTGTGTAAGAGAGAGAGAAAATATATTGGGTAGCATCTGTCCAGTCTTTCATAAAAATGGTTCAAAATAATAAAAATGTGGCTTGAATATTTATGGGATTAGGAAGTAATTCAGGAAAGGTAAAAGTGTTACTGAAAGTATCACTAAAAGTGATAGAGCAACAGCTCCACATCCACTTTTAGTAGCCACCTTGCATGATTAAAGAGAGGACTATGAATTTGTATTTCACAGAAGAAACTATCTTTTCACCCAGAATGCTGGGCACCTGGCACCATTCCCAGGCTTTCTTGCCATCTTCTGACTGATAATTCAGGGATCCAGTCTACTTCATGCTCGTGGTTCTATCTTCTCAAATGTGCTTCCCATGATCACCAAGTAGGGGAAGAAAGGGCTAGAATACTGTCCAAATTCTACCTAGGGGTCTTTATTATGTCACCCTGCCAATGGCAGATTTTATTTTGCAAAAATGATCCAAAGAATACCTCCCATCCTACATTCTTTTTCTGCACTGTGATGTTGATTCTCCTTGTTGTTAGTCATACTCCATCTCTTGAATTCTGATGGACTTGAGAAAGGATGTTATGTGACTTCAAAGTTATAAAGCTTCTGTCTGACTTTCCTGGTACCCCCATCAATGTCAGGTAGAGGGGTAAGACATAGTCATTCTAGCTAATAACTCCAGCTGAAGTCCCTGCCTACAGACCAAGAGACAGAGGCCAGACATGAGAGAGAGAACCAGATGACTCTACCCGCAGCCTTAAGGCCATTCCAGGTAATAAGATGGAGCAGAGTTTGTGTGTCTCTGTTCAACCTAGCCCAAATTATAGATGTGAGCTGAATAATGTCATTGTTGTTAAGCCACTGGTTTGAATACTTTGATGCACAGCAATAACCAATACAGAGACACATGTGTCTTCTACTGACTGTCCATTGTCCATAACTAGTCACATGGCCGCACCTAATTGCAGAGGGTCTGGGAAGTACATATGTGCTCAGGAAGGAGAAGACAACCTGACATTGGTGAGCACTAATAATGCTTCCAACAATGACTTTGTATTAATATACTTAGTGTGTGTGTGTGTGTGTGTGTGTGTGTGTGTGTATATTTAAATTTTTTTAGTTGTAGATGGACACAATATATTTATTTATTTTTTTGTGGTGCTGAGTGCCTCACACAGGCGAGGCAAACTCTCTGCCACTGAGCTACAACCTCAGCCCCAGAACATATTTTTTGATCACAAAGTTAATACAGCCGTAATGTGAAATTTGGCAAACATAAAATGGTATAAAGAAGAAAATTCAAATCACCCAAATCTCTTGACCTAGAAATGATTATATCAGTTAATATTTTTGTTTCCTTTGATTTTATTCTGTTTACACTTAAAAAATTAAAATTGTAGTCATTCATTTTTAATTTTTTTCACTTTTTTATTGATGTATTATAGTTGTACAAATTGATGGGATTTATTATTACATATTCACATGTGCACACAATATAATAATATAATTTGGCCAATATGGATTTGTTTTTACATTAAAAATGTATCTAGGGGCTGTGATTATAGCTCAGTAGTAGAGCACTTGCCTAGCATGTGTAAGACACTGGGTTCAAATCCTCAGCACCACATAAATAAAGGTTAAAAACAAGAGAAAGAAACTTAAAAAAAAAACCTGTCTAGTTTACTTACACTAAAACTTTGTGCTGAGATTTATAATATTAAATTTGCCATTTTCAAGTATATAACTCAAAAGCATCTGGTATATTCAGAATGTTGTACAACCATCACCACCACCTATTTCCAAAATACTTTCATCACCTATAAAGGAAACCCTGTACCCATTAAGCAGTCAGTACTCAACCTACCCTCTTTTCCCCAGCAACAACTAATCTGATTTCTGTCTCTATGGTTTTGCCTATTCTGGATATTACATATAGATCGAATCATATAACATATGACCTTTTGTAACTGGATTCTTTCATGTAGCATATTTTCAAAGCTCATCTATGTTGTAGTCTGTATCAGTACTTCATTTCTTAAAAGACTTGATCTTATTCTATTGCATAGATGTTCCACATTTTGCTTAGCACATGGACATTTGGGATCTTTACACTTTTTTTTTTTTTTTTTGGCTGTACTGGGGATCGAACTCAGGGCCTTGTGCTTTTGAGGCAAGCACTCTACCAGCTGAGCTATCTCCCCAGCCCCCGGTTCTTTACACTTTTGGCTATTGTGACTAGTGCTGCCTTAAACATGTGTGTATATGGTTTAAAATCCTGTTTCAATTCATTGTGGAAGCAGAGTTTCTGGGTCATGTGGTAATTCAATGTTTAACTTATTGAAGAATTGCCAAGTTGTTTTCTATAGCAAATGCACCATTTTACGTGCTCACCAGTGATATAGGAGTGTTCCAGGTTCTTCTGCAACACTAGTGACTGTCCTTTTAGAAAAATGTATAGTCATTCTGTCATAGGTGGGGTGGTATTTCTTTGTTGTTTTGATTCACATTTCCCTAATCACTAATGATGTTAAGTGTCTTTTTACATGTTATTTTTCCATTTGTCTATCTTTTTAAAGAAATTTCAATTCCTTTGTCCATTCTAAAATTAGATTGTTTTTCCTTTTGTTATTGAGTTGTAGAAGTTCTTTTTATATTTTGGATATTAAGCCCTTGTCAGACGGATGACTTTCAAATATTGTCTCCCATTCTATGAGTTGTCTTTTCATTCTCTTTCTTTTGATTTATAAAGTTTTAATTTTTATGAAGGCCAATTTATTTTTTATTATTTTGCTTTATCCTTTAGTTGTCAAGTTTAAGAAACCATTGCCAAATCTAAAGGAGATTTTTACCTGTTTTCTTTGAAAAACTTTATAGTTTTTTTCATTACATTATCTTTTTGAACCATTTTGAGTTAATTTTTGTGTCTGGAATGAAGTAATTGTCCAACATCATTCTTTTGTATGTGGAAATCCAACTGTCTGAGTACCAGCTATTAAAGGATACTGGGCACTTTTTGAAAATATGACTTAGGTGACACATGATATTCCATAGTACATCAAGCATTGGTGATTCACACCCTCATCACTTTGTGATATTCTAGAGATGCATATAATTTACTAGATTTCTAGAGATGCATATAATGTCCACATCTTTCTTTAAAGAACTGTCCAACTCATAGCCCTTGTAAAAGCAACCTCTAGAGACTTTGTGATCATTGCTTTTAGACATGACTGATTGAACTACATGTAGACACTCAAGCCAAAGATGGACTCAGCACATCTTTACTTTGGATAGGTAATAGGCACTGGGATTATTATGGTTTGGATATAGTTTGTGTCCCCCAAGGGTCCACTGTGATTAAAGGTTTGGTCCCCAGAGTGGCACTGTTGGGAGATGGTAGAACTTTGGGAGGTGGGACCTAGTGTGAGGTCCTTAGGTCATTGGGGGAATAAAGTAGTTCATGACCCTTGCTGGTTCTCATGCAACCCCTTGAGTTCTAGCTAAAGGGTTGTTATAAAAAGCTGGGGTTGTGACTCAGGGTCAGAGTGCTTGCCTAGTACTTGTGAGGCACTGAGTTCGATTCTCAGCATATAAATAAATAAAAAATAAAGGTCCATCGACAACTAAAAAATAATAATAAATAAAAGCCTGAGTTTTGTCCTATTTAGTCTCTCTGCTCCTGGCTCAAGATGTGATCCTTCCTCCACACATGCTATACCATCTGCCACTCACTTTGAAGTTCTTGATCAGAATTAATGCCATACTCTTGAGCCTCCAATACTCTGAACTCAATAAAACTCTTCCTAAGTATCCTGTGTCAGGTGGTTTTGTTAAGGTTACGAAAAACTGAGTAATACAGGAATACTGAGACTATGCCAACTAGATTTGTGAAAATAAATTTAAAGGTAATATAAAGTCCGGGGACTGAAGTCATTAAGATGAGCTCTGTGTGAAGGGGATGGAGGAAACCAGCTACAAAATCAGAAAGAAATAAGACTATGAGAGATAGAGAGATTTGTAGGATATTAACTTTCTAGTTCTCCCGAAACCCATAAGAGGATTGGAGTTGTGGCTCAGTGGTAGAGTGCCTGCCTAGCATGTGTGAAGCACTGTGTTCGATTCTCAGCACTGCATATAAATAAATAAATAAAATAAAGGTCCATCAACAACTACAAAAAAAATATATATATATGTAAAAAAAAAAAAAAAAAAAAATATATATATATATATATATATATATATATATGTAAAGTCCACAAAATGTTCTGCTTCCTTTACTTCCACTCTTTTCTGGAGTTATTTTCTGTGAATGATTGTTCCTTTGCAAACAAACTTTCCCTGACTAAAGTAGTGGTTAGGAATCATGGTCGCAAGAAACAGAAACCCAGCTCAGCTGACTTAAGGCAAAAAAGGATTCATGTTGACTCAAATAATCCCAAAGTCCAGGTTTGACTTCATCTTGGGCCTCAAAAATGTCACCTAGAACTGGTTCTCTCCATTTCTCAGTTCCACTTCCTGTGACAGTTACTTGATTCCTATCCTCTTAGGAATTCTCAACCTCAGTCACTCAGTAAACAGTCTCAAAAGACTAAAAGAACACTTCCCTGGTAGCTCCTGCAAGTGTCTGGGATTCACTGTGCTTGTGACCACATTACATGAGTCATGGCCCATCCTGAAACAATTCCAGCAGGATCTGGTACCAGGTCTGAGTCATACGCCTACTGCCAGTGTAGGGGAAACCTCATTGGAACCACACAATGAGAATGAGGAGGAAGGTTTCATAAGGGAAATTTTGGATTCTTTAAAAAAAAAAAAAAGGCTGAGTAGCTGAAGAAACAACAGAATTTCAATACAGCATTTAGATAAATTCCACCTATTTTTGCTATTGCAAATAATACTTATGTGAATAACCTTGTATTCATTCATATCTTTTAATACTTTTTAAGATATATTTTGAGTTTTTTTTTTTTTGTTGTTGTTGCATTACAAACTACCTCAAATGTAGTGGCTTAAAACAACAGTGTTTTATTTCTCACTCTTCTGTTGGTTGACTGTATTCAGCTGGAAAATTCTGCTCCATGTGGTATAGCTGAGCAGTCTCTCCTCCGCCAGGGCCTCTCTCTATATGGCCTCTTATCATCTCACAGTGTGGGCTGAGCTTCTTTATGGTTTAGTGGCTCGCTTCCAGGAGCTGGAGAATGGAAACTACCAGGCAATTCTCTTAAGACCTAGGCCTGGAAGTCCCACTGCATCACTGCACATCAGTCTCTTAACCAGTCACAAGGACAGCCCAGACTCATGAGGCAGGAAAGGGCTATAAATATCCTCCTACAAGTGGAAATACTGGGCAAAAAGTAGGCATATTTTAAGGTTCATGATACAAATTGTCCCCCAGAAATATTCTACCACCACACCCCACCTCAGTGAATAACATTATATGTCTCACCATGCAACTGGCAATCCTTAGGAATTTTGTAGGTTTAATGATAGCACTGTGATTATTGTCTTAGTAATATTAGAGAGGTTAAACTTTTTCATGTTACTTATTGGTCATTAAAATACTTTAAATGTCCATGGCATTAGGAAGTATGATGTAGCATTCATATATGTGCCAGCATCTAGTTTAACAAAAATCATTCTTCTATGGAATGTTCCTTTGGATTCCATTCCCTTTTCTCCCTACAAAAGGTAACCATTATCATGAGTTTTGTATGCATACTCACTTCCCCTTATTTTCTTCTCTTGTTTTTTAAACAACTTTGTTGAGTTAAATTCATATCCTATGAACATGTATGATTACATGAATGGTGTGAATCTACATGGTGCACAACCATGGAAATGAAAAGTTGTACCCCATTTGTGTACAATGAATCAAAATGCAGTCTGTAAATTAAAAATTTTTTAAAAATTCATATCCAGTGATCCCATGTAAGGTATATAGTTCAATGGGTTATAGAACAGTCACTGAGTTGTGTGGTCATCTCCAATCAACTTTAGAACATTTTCCTTATCCTCTATAGAAGCCCTACAGTCTTTAGCAGCAACATTCAGTCTCCCTTTCCCACCCACCTTATCCTAAGTAATCACTAATCAACTTTATATCTGTTTAGATTAGCCTATTTGGGGCACTTTGTACAAATGGAATTATAGAATCTCTGGTATTTTGTGTTCATTTTCTTTCACTCAGCATGTTTTCAAGGTTCATTCACATTATAGCCTGTATCAATACTTCATTATTTTTCATTGCTGAGTAATATCCTAATTGTATAAATATTCCACATTTTATTTATCCACTCATCTCTTGATGAATATTTAGGTTGTGTTCACTTTTCAACTATTATGAATAATGTTATTATGAACATTAATGTAGTTTTGTGTACACTTATATTTTCAGTTCTCTTGGTGTGTTTTAATACCTAGAAACAGATTTGCTGGGTCATATGGTAACTGTAACCTTTTGAGTAGCTGTCTTCCAAATTGGTTCCCACTTTTTCAGATTATTTTCTAAAATGACTACACCATTTCATATTCCCACCAACAAGATTCCAGTTTCCTGGCATCCTTACCAACACTTTTTATTTTCTATCTTTTTAACACTTTTTATTTTCTATCTTAGAGCTATCCTAGTGTGTGCGATGTAGTATCTCATTGTGGTTTTGATTTACATTTCCCTGATGAC
Source organism: Sciurus carolinensis (assembly GCF_902686445.1). Taxonomy (NCBI): domain Eukaryota; kingdom Metazoa; phylum Chordata; class Mammalia; order Rodentia; family Sciuridae; genus Sciurus; species Sciurus carolinensis. The sequence continues at coordinate 50,103,577 of NC_062229.1, read as the reverse complement.
TATGATGTTGAGAATCTTTTCATGTGCACATTTGCTCTTCTTGTATGATTATTAAACATATATGTTTATAATTATAAATAAACTGTTTGTTTTACATGTTTTGAATTAACATTAGAATTCTTTATGTAAGAATAATGTATGTAGGTGTACATTTTTTTTTTTTTTTTTTTTTTGTGGTGCTGGGGATTGAACCCAGGGCCTTGTACAGGCAAGACAGGCACTCTACCAACTAAGCTACATTCCCAGACCTAGGTGTACATCTTTATAAGATGCATATTTCACTAAATTTAACACTTTTGGGTTCATTCATGTTGAATTATGTAGCTGTATTTTAAATTCACCTTTGCAAATATTCCATTCTGTATTTATGGCACAATTTATTTATTTATTCTCTTATTGAAGAAATTTAGGTCATTTTCAATTTTTTTTTGCTGTTATAGACAAGGCAGCTGTGAATACTTTCCTATACAGATGCACAAATGCAAGACTTTCTCAAGGGTATAAATAGAAGTGGAATTTCTGGGACATAAGGCATATAAAATTCCAACTCCAGTAGACAATGCCAAATAGTCTTCCAACATAGTTGTACCAGTTCCTATTCCTCTAACAGTGTTTGAATTTCTGCTACTCCATCATTTCTCCAACATTAGATGGTATTGGACTTCTTTTTTTTTTAATCTTATACTTTAAAAAGGTTTATTTAGAATTATGACTTGACATCATCTTAGTTAATGGGATGCAGATCTGCCATGTATATATATATTTTTTTTTAAATTTATTTTTATTTTAAACAAATGGGATACATGTTGTTTCTGTTTGTACATGGAGTAACAGCATACCATTTGTGTAATCATACATTTACATGGGGTAATGATGTTTGAATCATTCTGTTATTTTTTCCTTCCCCCCACCCCTCCCACCCCTCTTTTCCCACTATATAGTCCCTCCTTCCTCAATTCTTGCACCCCTCCCACCCCCCATTATGTGTTATCATCCACTTATCAGTGAAATCATTTGTCCTTTGGATTTTTGAGATTGGCTTATCTCAGCATGATATTCTCCAATTTCATCCATTTGCCTGCAAATGCCATAATTTTATTATTCTTTATGACTGAGTAATATTCCATTGTATATATATACCACAGTTTCTTTATCCATTCATCAATTGAAGGACATCTAGGTTGGTTCCACAATCTGGCTATTGTGAATTGAGCAGCTATGAACATTGATGTGGCTGTATCTCTGAAGTATGCTGATTTTAAGTCCTTTGGGTATAGGCCGAGGAGTGGGATAGCTGGGTCAAATGGTGGGTCCATTCCAAGTTTTCTAAGGAATCTCCACACTGCTTTCCAGAGTGGCTGCACTAATTTGCAGCCCACCAGCAATGTATGAGTGTACCTTTTCCCCCACATCCTCTCCAACACCTATTGTTGCTTATATTCTTGATAATCGCCATTCTAATTGGGGTGAGATGGAATCAGTGTAGTTTTGATTTGCATTTCTCTTATTACTAAAGGTGGTGAACATTTTTTTATATGTTTGTTGATTGCTTGTAGATCTTCTTCTGTGAAGTATCTGTTCATATCCTTAGCCCATTTGTTGATTGGGTTATTTGTATTCTTGGTGTAGAGTTTTTTGAGTTCTTTATAGATTCTGGAGATTAGTGCTCTATCTGAAGTATGAGTGGCAAAGATGTTCTCCCACTCTGTAGGCTCTCTCTTCGCATTGCTGATAGTTTCCTTTGCTGAGAGAAAGCTATTTAGTTTGAATCTGCCCCAGTTATTGATTCTTGCTTTTATTTCTTGTGCTATGGGAGTCCTGTTAAGGAAGTCTGATCCTAAGCCAACAAGTTGAAGATTTGGACCTTTCTTCTATAAGATGTAGGGTCTCTGGTCTGATTCTGAGGTCCTTGATCCATTGTGAGTTGATTTTTGTGCAGGGTGAAAGATAGGGGTTTAGTTTCATTCTGTTGCATATGGATTTCCAGTTTTCCCACCACCATTTGTTGAAGAGGCTATCTTCTCTCCATTGCATATTTTTGGCCCCTTTGTCTAGTATGAGAAAATTGTATTTATTTGGGTTTGTGTCCGTGTCCTCTATTCTGTACCATTGATCTACCTGTCTATTTTGGTGCCAATACCATGCTGTTTTTGTTACTATTGCTTTGTAATATAGTTGAAGTTCTGGTATTGCGATACCCCCTGTTTCATTCCCGCTAAGGATTGCTTTAACTATTCTGGGTTTCTTATTCTTCCAGATGAATTTCACGATTGCTTGCTCTATTTCTGTAAGGTATTTCATTGGGATTTTAATTGGAATAGCATTGACTCTGTATAGCACTTTTGGTAGTATAGTCATTTTGACAATATTAATTCTACCTATCCAAGAACATGGGAGATCTTTCCATCTTCTAAGGTCTTCCTCAATTTCTTTCTTCAATGTTTTATAGTTTTCATTGTAGAGATCTTTTACCTCTTTGGTTAGATTGATTCCCAAGTATTTTTTTTTTTTTGAGGCTATTGCAAATGGAGTTTTTTTCCTCATTTCCCTTTCAGCTGTTTCATTTCTTGCGTATAAAAATGCTTTAGATTTATGCGTGTTGATTTTATAGCCTGCTAGTTTGCTGAATTCATTGATGAGGTCTAGAAATTTTCTGGAGAAGGCTTTTGGATCCTCTAAATATAGAATCATGTCATCAGCAAATAGTGACAGCTTAAGTTCCTCTTTGCCTATTCGTATCCCTTTACTTTCTGTAGTCTGCCTAATTGCTCTGGCTAGAGTTTTGAAGATAATGTTGAATAGAAGTGGTGAAAGAGGACATCCCTGTCTTGTTCCTGTTTTTAAAGGGAATGGTTTCAGTTTTTCTCCATTAAGAATGATGGTAGCCATGGGCTTAGCATAAATAGCCTTTACAATGTTCAGGTATGTTCCTACTATCCCTATTTTTTCTAGTGTTTTGAGCATGAAGGGGTGTTGTATTTTGTCGAACACTTTTTCTGTGTCAATTGAAATAACCATATGATTCTTATCCTTAAGTCTAGTGACATGATGGATTATGTTTATTGATTTATGGATGTTAAACCATCCTTGCATTCCAGGGATGAACCCCACTTGATTGTGGTGCACAATTTTCTTAATATGTTTTTGGATACAGTTTGCCAATATTTTGTTAAGGATCTTTGCATCTATATTAATCAAGGATATTGGTCTAAAATTTTCTTTCTTTGATGTGTCTTTGCCTGGTTTGGGTATGAGGGTGATATTAGCTTCATAGAATGAGTTTGGTAGGGTACCCTCCTTTCTATTTCCTGGAATACTTTGAGAAGTATTGGAATGAGTTCTTCTTTGAAGGTCTTGTAGAACTCGGCTGAGAATCCATCTGGTCCTGGGCTTTTCTTGGATGGTAGATTTTTAATGGCTTCTTCTATTTCATTGCTTGATATTGATCTGTTTAAATTGTGTATGTCCTCCTGGTTCATTTTGGGAGGAGCATATGTCTCTAGAAATTTGTCAATGTCTTCGGTAGTTTCTATTTTGTTGGAATACGGATTTTCAAAGTAGCTTCTCATTATGTTCTGTATCTCAGTGGTGTCTTGTGATATTTCCTTTTTCATCACGAATTTTAGTAATTTGAGTTTTCTCTCTCCTCTTTGTTAGTGTGGCTAAGGGTTTGTCTATTTTGTTTATTTTCTCAAAGAACCAACTTTTTGTTTTGTCAATTTTTTGAATTGTTTCTTTTGTTTCAATTTCATTGATTTCAGCTCTGATTTTAATTATTTCCTGTCTTCTACTACTTTTGCTGTTATTCTGTTCTTTTTCTAGGGCTTTGAGCTGTAATGTTAGGTCATTTAGTTGTTGACTTTTCATTCTTTTCTGGAATGCACTCCATGCAATGAATTTTCCTCTTACTACTACTTTCGTAGTGTCCCAGAGATTTTGATATGTTGTATCGTTGTTCTCATTGGCCTCTAAGAATTTTTTTTATCTCCTTCCTGATGTTTTCTGTTATCCATGTTTCATTCAATAGCATATTATTTAGTCTCCATGTGTTGGAGTAATTTCTGTTTTTTATTTTGTCATTGATTTCTATTCTCAGTCCATTATGATCTGATAGAACAGAAGGCAGTATCTCTATTTTGTTGCATTTCCTAAGGGCTGCTTTGTGGCATAACATATGGTCTATTTTCGAGAAGATTCCATGTGCTGCTGAGAAGAAAGTGAATTCACTCGTTGATGGATGGAATATCCTATATATGTCTATTAAGTCTAGGTTATTGATTGTGTTATTGAGTTCTATGGTTTCTTTGGTTGGATTTTGTTTGGAAGATCTATCTAGTGGTGGCAGCAGTACTTTAAAGTTGTGTTGTGGTCTATGTGGTTCCTGAAATTGAGAAGGATTTGTTTGTTTGATGTACAGGGATGCACTGTTGTTTGGGGTTATGTCTTCCTGATTTATGGTTCCCTTAAGTAGTATGAAATGTCCTTCTTTATCCCTTCTGACTAACTTTGGCTTGAAGTCCACTTTATCTGATATAAGAATGGAAACCCCTGCTTTTTTACTGAGTCCATATGCATGGTAGGTTTTTTTCCATCCTTTCACCTTTAGTCTGTGGATGTCTTTTTCTATGAGATGAGTCTCTTGCAGGCAGCATATGGTTGGGTCTTTCTTTTTAATCCATTCTGCCAGTCTATGTCTTTATGATGAGTTTAGGTCATTAACTTTCAGGGTTATTATTGAGATATGATTTGTATTGCCAGTCATTTGACTTATTTTTGGTTTTTAAGTTGGTTTGGTTTCTCCTTTGAGTGGTTTTTCTCTAATGTAGTTCCTCCCTTTGCTGACCTCCATTGTCGTTTTTCATTTCCTTCTCATGGAATATTTTGTTGAGAACATTCTGTAGTGCAGGCTTTCTATTTGTAAATTCTTTTAACTTTTGTTTATCATGGAAGGATTTTATTTCATCTTCAAATCTGAAGGTTAATTTTGCTGGGTTGGGATTCTTGGTTGGCAACCATGTTCTTTCAGAGCTTGAAATACATTGTTCCAGGTCCTTCTAGCTTTTAGAGTCTGGGTTGAGAAGTCGGCTGCTATCCGTATTGGTCTCCCCCTATATGTAATCTGATGCTTTTCTCTTGCGGCCTTCAAAATTCTATCTTTATTTTGAATGTTAGGCATTTTCATTATAATGTGCCTTGGTGTGGACCTGTTGTGATTTTATGCATTTGGTGTTCTATAAGCCTCTTGTATTTGATTTTCCATTTCATTCTTCAGGTTTGGGAAATTTTCCTTTGGTTTGTATCTCTGTGCCTTCCTCAATCCCAAAAAATTCTTAAATTTTGTCTTTTCATGATGTCCCATAGTTCTTGGAGAGTCTGTTCATGATTTCTTTCCATCTTCTCTGTTTGGACAACTTTATTTTCAAGATTCAATATTTTGTCTTCATTGTCTGAGGTTCTGTCTTTCAAGTGGTCTAGTCTTTTGGTGATGCTTTCCATTGAGTTTTTAATTTGGTTTATTGTTTCTTCATTTCAAGGATTTCCGTTTGGTATTTTTTTTTTTATTATTGGCTCTCTATCTCTTTGTTGAAATGATCTTTTGCTTCCTGCAGTTGCTCTTTCAGCTTATTGGTATTATCATTCATTGCCTGCATTTGCTCTCTTATCTCATCCTTTACTTTGCGAATCATCTTAATCATGTATAATCTGAAGTCCTTTTCTGACATTTCTTCTACCATACTGTCATTGGATTCTATTAATATAGAATCTAGATTTGTTTGGATCATTTTCTTCCCTTGTTTTTTCATGTTGTTCATGTATCTTCCCCTCTAGCAGTGCAGATCTGGGGTATTGCAGTTTTCCCCCTGTAGGCTTATAGTAGCCCTATAGGTTTCCAAAACCCTTTCTTTAAGGGGAGATCAATATTAGCAGTGCCCAATTCAGACACTATGCAATCCTAGACCAAATAGCCCCTATGAGGACAATCACAAAATTGACATAATAAGCAGAATGAGTTCAAATATTATCTTCAGTAAAATGAACAGATTTGCAATAAGGTCTGCAGTTTCAAATGGAGGACAAAGAGGATGCAGAGGGATGTAGAATGTGGCTGTTAATGGGATAAGAAAAGAATATACAAAAGTTCTAGATAATAGAAACGGTGAGAGTGTAATCAAAAGAAATTGGATGTTAGCATGCAAAAAAGGGAGAAAGAGACTCTGAGGAAACAGGTAAACAAAAGGAAAAGAGAGCAAGAAAAGTAAAGAAATAAAAACTTAAATTTTTCAATAAGGAGAAAAAAGAAAATCTACAGTATAACAGTCATATAGTAAAGAAACCTCCCAGAGTTCAGTAGCCTGATGCATGAGAGGTACCTGACAATGAGCTTCAAGCCTCCAGCAGGCATCTCAGGATGGGATTTGCCCCACCTAAAGATCGGAGCTCTGGCTTCCAGGATTATCCAAGATGGTCGCTGTGGCTTTGAAATGTGTTGGCAAATGGGGAGCTGCAGCTCAGGGTGTGGACATGGTCAGCTGGAGGTCCTGGAGGTGGGATGCGGTTGGTCAGGCAGGGGTCCTGGAGGTCAGGTGCGTTTGTGTGGTTGTGGGATCCTGGAAGCCTGTTGTAATCAGTCAGTCTGGGGTCCTGGTGATAGGGTGCAGTCAGTTGGTCTGGGGGTCCTGGCGGCAGGGAGCAGTCAGTCAATGTGAGGGCCCCAGAGGCAGGGAGTGATCCGTTGGGCTGAGGGATCCTGGAGATGGGGCTCAGTCAGTTCGGCCAGGGGTCCTACGGGGCCTGGCTATTGTCTCAAAATGGTGGCAGCCAGGTGTAATCAAACCTGCAGGTACTGTAACAGTGAACTTCTAGGCAACAGCAGGCAGCTGGTGCTCCACTGGTGGTCGGCGATCAGTTTGCTGACTGTTGTCAGATGATTGGGAGGTGAACCTTGTGCGTTGGGTGGTGGATAGGTGTAAGGCAGGCGATGGACAGGCAAGAGGCAGACAAATGGTGAATGATAGGTGCCTGATAGTGAGCAATCTGCACTCAAAAAAGGCATCAATATGCTGGCAGACTGCAGGTGATCACAGCAGACAAATGGGGTAAACAGCAGGGGATCGATAAGCAGCAAAAACTGCCTTACCAAGAAACAGATATCCTCTGCTTGAAACCGGAGTTACGGAGCGACAAGGAACGCAGCCTCCCTCTAGTCTGCCATCTTGGATCTCCTCTGGACTTCTTAATCTTTGCTTATTTTTAGCAATGAAATTGTATCTCAATATGATTTTTTAAAATATTTTTTGTTGTCAGTGGACCTTTATTTTATTTACTTATATGTAGTGCTGAGACTAGAACCCAATGCCTCATACATGCTAGGCAAGCTCTCTACCACTGAGCTACAACCCCAGCCCTTCAATATGGTTTTAATTTACCTTTCCCTAGTTATTGAGATTGAACATCTTTTCACATGTTTATGATATATAATATTCTTATGTTATATTTTTTCTTCTCTGAAGTACTAAGTGTTTAGTCTATTTTTCTGTTGTTTGTCTTTTTCTTATTTATTCGTAGAAGTTCTCTTTACAGTGTTAATACTGATACTGGCCTCTCTTTTTATTCTCTTTATTATACCTTTTTTGTTTGCTTATTTGTTTGTACCCAGCATCCTCAGCCCTTTTTGTATTTTATTTAGAGACAGGATCTCAGTAAGTTACTTAGGGACTCATTTGTTGCTGAGGCTGACCTTGAACTTGTGATCCTCCTGCCTCAGCCTCTCAAGTCACAGGGATTACAGCCACCACACCTGGTTATTTTACCTTGTGATAAACAAAAATTTATAATTTTATGTAACTAAGTCTATAATCATATATGATTTTTGTGCCTCTTTGTACCTTAAGGAAATTCTTTCCTTACTTCAAGGTTAAAACGCCATAATCCAAAATTATCTCCTAAGTTTTACATCTCTGCCTTTCATATTGAAATATTTGCCTAAATTAGAATTAATTGTGATGTGTGATATGAGGAAGTATGTGTGGTACAGAGTAGGTGACTAATAGTCTCAGAACAATAGGAAATCCCAATCTTTCCCCACTGGTCAGCTTTGCAAATGAGGTCACATATCTAGTTTCTGCATATGTGTTACTCTGTTTCTAGGTTTTCTGTTCCATTGGACTTTTAACCTGTTATTTTGTCAATATCATACAGTTTTAACAATTGTATCTTTACAGTATGGATTGATATATCTGGTAAGACAATCCTCCAGTTTGTTCTCCTTTCTTGGTAATATATCGACTCTTATTTTTTATTTGTTCTTTTTAGATATACATGACAGTAGAGCATTTTGACATATTTATACAAAAATGGAATATATCTTATTCTAATTGGGATCCCAGTCTTGTGGTTATACATGATGTGGAAATTCATTGTGATGCGTTCATAGATGTACATAGGAAAGTTATGTCAGAATCATTCCACTGCCTTTCCTACTCCCTCCTCCCTTCCCTTCATTCCCCTTTGTGTAATCCACTAAACTTCTATTCTTCCTCTCCTCCCTTGTTGTGTGTTAGCATCTACACATCTGAGAGAACATTAGACCTCTGGTTTTGGGGCATTGGCTTATTTCACTTAGCATGATAGCCTCCGGTTCCATCCATTTACTGGAAAATGTCATAAAGTCATTCCTTTTATGACTGAGTAACATTCCATTGTGTATATATAATTTCCACATTTTCTTTATTCACTCATCTGTTGAAGGGTACCTAGGTTGATTTCATAGCTTAGCTATTGTGAGTTGAGCTGCTATAAACATTAATGTGGCTGTGTCATGGTAGTATGCTGATTTTAACTCCTTTGGAGAAAGAGTGGTTATAACCAGGTCAAAGGGTGGTTCCATTCCTTTTTTGAGGAATCTCCATTTTGCTTTCCATAATGGTTGCACCAGTTTGCAATCCCACCAGCAAAGTATGTGTGTACCCTTTTCCCCACATCCTTGCCAACATATTATTACTTGTATTCTTATTTGGAGGGCAGGGTACTGGGGATTGAACTCAGGGATACTCAAACACTGAGCCATATCCCTATTTTGTATTTTATTTAGAGACTGGGTCTTACTGAGTTGCTTAGTGCCTCTCTTTTGCTGAGGCTGGCCTTGAACTCTTGATCCTCCTGCCTCAGCCTCCCAAGCTGCTGGGATAAGGTATGTGCCACCACACCTGGCTGTTACTTGTATTCTTGATTGTTGTCATTCTGGTTGGAGTGAGGTAAAATATCAGTGTAGTTTTAATCTTGACTACTGTGATTTGGATCTGGAATATCTTCCAAAAGCTTGTGTGTTGAAGTCTTGGTCTCCAATGCAGCAATGTCCAGAGGTGAGACTTTTAGAAGTAATTATATCCTCATAGTTCTAACCTCATCAGTGGATTAATAATTTCAATGGACTACTGGGACTACTGGGAGGAAATAGAAACTGTGGGCAGGTAAGGCATGGTTGGAGGAAGTAGGTCACCGAGAGCATGCCCTGGTGAACTATATCTTATCTTCTCTCTCTCAGTTGCCTGGCTACATCAACTAATCAGCTTTCTTCTGTCATACCTTTCTGCCATGATGCTTTGCTTCACCTCTGGCCCAAAGCAATGGATTCAGCAGACCATGAACTAAAACTTCTGAAGCTGTGAGCCCCATATAAAACTTTTGTCATTATCATCAGATATTTTGGTTATAGCAACAAAAAGTTGACTAACACATTGACCCTTCACTGTTCCATGTAAATTAAAAAATGCAGATTGTTAAGTTAAAACAAAAGCTTGTTATAATTTTTTTTAATTTCACTTGACTCTGTAGATTAATTAGGGGAGAATTTATATCTTTATGAATTTTCTGACACATCAACATGGCATAATAAATTATCTCTTATTTTCGTCCTTTTAAGTACACTTCACAGAAGTTGTTTAATTCTCTCCATCTGGCCTTTCACATCTTTAGTAGGTTTATCTCTAGGTATTTTATGTTTTTTATGACATTAAAAATGCTGACTCTTTAAAACTACATGTTCTAATCTTACTAATGTATAAAAATGCATTTGACTTTTTCTTACGAACATGTTCAGCTCTTTAACTCATGTTTTTGGGTAGATTGTCTGAATTTGACAATGTAGACATCATGTCAATTGCAAATAACAAGTGACTATTTTGTTGTGTCTCATCCTGCCCTTATTCTTTAACTCCTTGTTCATATATTAGAACCTTTACTACTAGGTTAAATATAAGAATTGATTTTACTCCACTGTGATTCTTCTTTACTTTTGAAGCTGTGCTTGTGTTTGGAAATAGAAATCATTACAGAAGAAACAAAAAAAAATTAGTAACTTTTTGCTGTACACTCCCCAAAATAATTTTCTTGATATTTGTCTATATCCCTAATGTCTTTATTTGTTCTCATTAGTTAAACATGACAAGTAGAATGCATTTTGACACATGATACATGAATGGAGTATAATTTCTCCTTCTTCTGGTTGTACACATTGTAGATTCACACTGGTTGTATAGTCTATATGCACATAGGGTAATAGTGTCCAATTCATTCCACTATCCTTACCCCAAAGTACCTTTATTCTTCCCTAGCTCCTCTTTATTGTAAGTTAGCACCTTGATACACTCTTTTATCAATTTTACCAATTTCCAAATTTTAATTTTCAAATCATAAAAGCAATATGAACTCACAATGAGAACTTAAACAGTATTGAAATGTTATAAGGAACATTAAATCCCTTACTTCCACTCTCCAGAACTTTGTAGCTACTGTCAGTTTCTTGAGTATTTTTGAGGGCATTTTATAGGCAAAATATATGTCCTTTTCTTTGCACATAGTTTAATAACATAAAACTCCTCTTCTCCCTATTTACTTATACTGGCAGAAACTGCTGTTTATTACCAATATCTTATTACCTATTTCTTTCTTTGCAATATAATAGAGTCTCAGGCTTTTAGCTGAGTATATGGCTGCACAGAATAAAGATGACATTTTGCTGGTTGCAGTAGTGCACACCTGTAATCCCAGCAACTCGGAAGGCTGAGGCAGGAGGATCACAAGTTCAAAGCCAGCCTCAGCAAGAGCAAGGTACTAAAGCAACTCAGTGAGACCCTGTCTCTAAATAAAATACAAAATAGGGCTAAGGATGTGGCTCAGTGGTTGAGTGCCCCTGGGTTCATTCCCCAGTACCAAATGGAAAAGAAGAAGGAAGGAAGGGAGGGAGGGAGGGAGGAAGGAAGGAAGGAAGGAAGGAAGGAAGGGGAGGAGGAAGAGGAGGAGGAGGAGGAGGAGGAGGAGGAGGAGGAGGAGGAGGAGAAAAGGGAAACATTTTATATTCTATGTTGCAGAAACATATGACCCTGTGACCAATTCTGGCCAATGAGATGTAAACACTGATACATTGTGGCATTTATGACATTGTCCTTAAAAGACAGCTGGAATGTACTTATTTCTCCTTGTTTTTCTATTTTTGTAATGCCTGAGATGCAAATGTTATTCTGGAGTGATAGTGCCTGTGTCGTATGACAGTCACATCATAGTGGTGATGGAGTACTGATGGGAGAATTTTAGGTCTCTAAGAACTTTGTGGAGCAGAGCTGCCTACACTAGCCTAACTGCCCACCACTGTACTTTTACATGAGAGAGAAATAGCCCATCATCAAGTAGAACCACTGAATCCAAAGTTTTAAGTGTTGATACTGTCACATTTTTTTCATTTCAGTTTTTTCCTCATAGAAGTTTACATTAAGGTGTTTGAGAGTGCCAGTTTCCACATATCTTAAGGTGTTTTCAGACCACATGAAGAATAGCCATAGATGCAGTTGCAAATTTAGTACAAAGGGAAGAGTGTACTATTAATAGAACTGAAAGGCACCCTTGGAAACAGCTTGTGGCTGATAGATGGAGAACAATAACTTGGCTTAGGAGGAAAATGCCCTTGGAGACCATCTGCTAAGGCCCCTCACCTCCACTTTACAGAAAAATACACAATGTCTCGCAGAACTCCAGGTAGCTTGACTTAATGGGCAGAATACATCTAGATGTCAGTCTAAGTGCTTTTGTTCCACAACTGGGCAAGTCATATCTTCCCCAGCCTCGCCCTCAGTTTCTTTACTTTGAAAAGAGATGATATTAAATCTCACAGAAATATTACAATTCCCCCCCCCCCCCAGGTACTGGGGATTGAACTCAGAGGCACTTCAACCACTGAGCCACATCCTCAGCCCTATTTTGTATTTTATTTAGAGACAGGGTCTCACTGAGTTGCTTAGGGCCTTGCTAAGTTGCTGAGGCTGGCTTTGAACTTATGTCAGCCTCCCGAGTTGCTGGGATTATAGGTGTGTGCCACCTTGCCTGGCAATATTACAATTATTAAATAAGCATTTCTATATCCTCATGCAATCCCTGGCACAGAGGTGCTCAAAAACAATCTTTCCCTCCCCATTACCACTGCTCACCCAAATTTCATAGCACCCTGTCCTCAGTGTGCTTCCTCCTTCAGCAGCCCTGTGCTCATAAATGGTGTTAAGGACTGTTTGCAGAGATATTTGGCTCTTTGACCATCCTTCTAACCTAGGATCAGGTTTCTCTCCTGTCAATCTGTAGCTTTAATCTTTCAGTAAGATCTTAGCAACTATGGGAAACTCACAATTTGGGCCTACCTTTAGTAATAACAGTGATAAAACAGATTTCATCAGTAGGTGTTTGAAACCCAGCGTTTGGCTGAGTTTTCTTTGTTAATCCCTGATTTCAAAGGAAGAAATGATTGTTGCCTATTTACTTTGTGTGAGTGGTCTTCTCAGGTCAGCAGAGTCCTATTAATTATTGAAGGGAACAAACAAAAGCTTTCTTCTAAGTTTCCTGCTGTGCTGTAACTTTGTATCTTAGGGTATTAGTTTAGCTAGCTTCTGAACCAGAGTGAAAGCATTATACAGGCTTAGGCTATATCAGCTCTCTTACACTCAATGTATTATAAGTTTGTTATTCCCATAAATGTCCTGTACATCAGAATTTCCTTAGCTGTCTTCACTGGTCACCTCCATTTTATTAGTGACTACTTCCTGTATTTCTAAATATAAGCCCATTTATGTAGAGCAGGCAGGCATCAAAGTGTTGGTGAGTTTTTGTCTTCTTCAACAGCCACAACAATGACTTTTCACAGAGCAGTTGCTGAATGGTTAAGTGAATAAATTTTTTAAAAATGAATGAATAAGCAAGGAAGTTTTGCTCTGGATTGGTATCTTAAATATTCAGGCGTGCTATAAAGAACATAGAAATTCGTGGGTTGAAGAGGTCATAATCTTCATGAAAGAGCTTTCTTTAAACTCTTTTTTAAAGAAATGAGTTCAGTATCAACTGAGAAAAGGCTTAGTGGACAATCTTGCAACAGAGGCCGGCCAGTCATGAAAGATATATATCTGGACTGCCTTGTATTATAGAACTTTTCTTGTTCTGAATATCCTTGATATTACAGCTGTCAAAAACAAAAACTGGTATTTCAGATCTGTTTCTGAAATCTTTTAAGCTAAGGTCACATCAAGAATTGACTTTGCAGCTACTAATTTAACACCTTTTAGATCCGCATAAAAGTGTGTTGTGTTAAAGCAGCAAACCAGTGGGGGGGGGGGTCTCTCAGCCACGTCCTGTGTGGATGAGAAAAGGGTTAACTGCCAGAGGACAACGTTGGCTATTAATCAATCAATTACCCATAAACTTATCTAATCAATAAAAACACAAGAGCCAATACTCTTTTTTTAAATGAGAGGGGGCGTGATGGGTCTGACCATACCAGTTCTGGCCTCTAACAACCTGGAGTAGCCCAACTCTCTTTTATTTATAATCACACAGGTAAAGGGGGCCAAGAGGGAGGAGCTTCTTCTGTGATGAACAGGATGGAGTGGAGTTTGGAGAGTCATTTTCTCAGGGGAACTATCACAGAACCAGTCAAGGAACCACTCCCACACAGTGCCACATACCCCTGGGCAATCTGGGACATTCCTCTGTGGTAGCCAGTTCCTAGAGGCCAGACCTCAGTGTCCCATGGTTCAACCTAGTCTGATTCTGATAAATAAGGATGGCTACCCACAACAGTGAGTGCTGCCTTTTGGATATTCAGTTTTATATTTAGTTGAACACCACCCTGGTGTATTTATTTATACCATCTAATATATGGCACACCGTTGTAGTATGTATAATTTTATGATCCCTATTTCCCTTTGGATTCATTTTAAGCATCTAAATAAATTGCTATATTGTGCTTAATGTAAAAAAGAAAGAATTGGCTTAGTGGAGAATGACAGGAAGCCTAAAATAAGAGTATAAATCCTATATAAGTTACAGTAGTATAATTTGTGTAATTTTCTCTCATGTAGAAGATGCTCCAGGGTCTCCATTCAGGAGACATTGTGCTTAACCTACTGTGACAGACATTCAGGCTCCTATCTTCTTGTAGTGCTGCTGTGTTACTTCCACCTCGTGGTCCAAGGTGGCCAGATGGAAAAGGGAAGAACACACCCTCTTCTTTAAAGACACCTCCTAGATTTTGCTTCTGTTACTTCTACTCATTGGCCATAGTAGTCTGGAAAATGTAGTTTCTATTTTGGGCAGCCACGCGCCTGCCTTGAATTCTGGAGTTCTGCTAAAGGAAAAAGAATAGAACAGATATTGGGGGACAAATTGTCTCAGTCAGTTTCCCATTCCTATTTGGATACAGTATGAACTCACTACTATGCTCAACAGGGTTCTGAATGATCTAATCACTATCTGGTCTCTGGCCTCATCTCTGATTATTAACTTAGGTTGTTTTGTCTCTGCTTTTCTACTTTAATTTTCTCCAAAAGGCAGGACTCTATTCCACTTCAGTGTCTTTGCACCCATGATTATTGCTGGGATTTAAGAATGCTAGAATAGAACCTCTGCACTGTTAAAATATATATATATATATTTGCATATATTTTTATACATATATATCATTATATATATATATATATATCATATTTCCTCCTTGTAGCACCTGTCACAGTTGCAATTACAAATTTACATTCTGATTTGCTTTATATCTGTCTCCCCCTAACCTATGAGGCTACAAATGTAGGGGAGAACTTTGTTTTGTTCATGACTGTTTTCCCAGTAGGGTATGTTGCATTTGGAACAAATTAGGTACTTATTAAATCTTTGCAAGATCTAATTGAATGCTCTCATTTTACAGATGAAGTAATAGTTTAACCAGAGTACACAAAGAATCTGGACTTTGGTTTCTTTAATTAGTTAAAATGAAGGTTTCAACTCCTTTTTGAAAGTCTTTCTAAAATATTTTGGTCTAAGGGAAGTGCATCAAATAATATTTACTTTTCCTTTGATGGTCAGCGTCTTATGCCTGATGGTCAACATTAGAACTATCAATCAGCACTTATGAAAAACTGCAGAGAATAAGAAAGAAATCATGAAGAATCTATATAATTCTGGGATATAGCTTGGAATGTTGCTTTAACAAATGTGCTTAACATTAGTTGATTTTCTTCTCAATTTTCTCTTTCCCCAGAAAATGATATGCCAAAAATTCAAATGATTATACTCTGGGATTGATGGAGGATTTATTTTATGCAGAAATTGTCATGCTTGTATTGAAAGAAAAAATAAATTTTTAAAAAGTGTCAGTCACTTGTTGGGGTTGTAAGTGACAGTCATGTCTGAGTTCAACAATTCTTTTTTTAAAATAGCAGAAAGAAAACAACATTATTTCTGTTGTCCCAATTTTTAAATATAAGCTGCCAGAGTCAACATGAAGGAGGACGGTCAGGAAGAAGGAAGAAAATCTGTGGAATATTCTGTATTCCGGTGATAGCCCAGAAACTTATGGAATGTTGTGATTTAGGGATTTGATTTAGGGATTTGATTTGATTTAGATGTTTTGAAAACTGTGAGTCTTGGTTTTTCTGGGATATGGAACTGCTATGGACTGAAGAAACAGAATATTTACATGTGTCACAGGCAAACTACAGTACTCTGCTTTTCAAGATTTCAATTTAATATGTCTTAACATCTTTAAAAAGTTTAGTATTTTAAATCTTCTTTAAAAATTCCCTGTAATTGAAAGACTTGCTTTCCAAGTATTTAAGATAACATTTCCCTGGTATTTTCCGAAGTTGGGAA
Organism: Sciurus carolinensis; assembly: GCF_902686445.1. Classification (NCBI taxonomy): domain Eukaryota; kingdom Metazoa; phylum Chordata; class Mammalia; order Rodentia; family Sciuridae; genus Sciurus; species Sciurus carolinensis. The sequence goes on along the minus strand of NC_062229.1, from coordinate 50,087,404 downwards.
CTCCATTCCTTCTCATAGTGCCTCAATGCCTCTCTCAATGTTGGTACCTCTTGCCTTTGAAAGAAGAGAATTAACTAGTTGTGGACTAAAAGTCACAACTATGATATGAAAGGGTATAAAGGTAGAACATATAATTTGACAAACTTTAATTTGAACTGAAGTCAGTTATATTCCTAAACTGTTCCCCAAATTATTTGTCTTCTAGAGAAATTTAATCATCAGAGTTTAAACACAAATCAGGAGAAAAGGCTAAAATTTTATCCATTTAAAAATGTTGCTTCACACTGTATTCCAGCAATTGACACTGCAGATGGGATTGGTGTGGTTTAAAATATGCCTATACCTATTCTTAGTAGCTTTAAGGGAAATTTGAATCAATGGGGACAACTAGACTTTCAGACGAGGTAGCTGTCAATCAGGAAATGTTCTGGCTACTTGATATTCAGTATGATATGATCAAGTAGGAATGCAGTCAATCAATCAAATAGGACTGCATCTGGGGGCGGGGGAGAGCAGGGGGGAGAAGTAGTTCCCAGGGTAATGACAGGATACAGGTAGTGTCATGGCTACACTGCTTCTACCCAGTGGGGAAATATTTTTTCAACTTTGCTCCCAATGAGGAAGTGACACTTCCTGTCACGTAGATGTTAAACAGTCCCTCCCTTTGCTCTGGCTAAGTGGCAGATACCACCCAAATGCAGGCAGAGAGCTCTGAGTAGCAGAAAGAGCGCCTAGCATGGTGTATCATTCTGGGAAGAATAGGTGAAACAGGGAGCCAGCATTTTCTGTAAGCAGAGTTTATCAAGAAAGCCCAAACCTCCCTAACAATATTATAATGAAGGCTCAATCCTGTTTCGCCCGTAGAAATAAGGAAGTAATCAGGGTCAATAATGAGAAGGTGGAAGAGGAACCTAGCACGGAGCACGCAAAAGGAAACCAGCGCACCTTGGAAAATAAAGAATGGGGATCTTCCCATGCCACTCACAGTGCAGACTGGTGCTGGGCTGCGCATTGTTGCTTACTACGATGAGAAAAACGTATGTATTTCAGGGAAATTTAGAGAAAGTATTTAGAAAAGATCACAGGTATTTGATATTGCTGCCATAGCCAAGGGTGGCCCTGAATTCTTATAATTTATCTTGTCCTAAAACTATCTGTGTTGAAGGCCAAAAAGAAACATGAGAGACATACACCTAAGTCTGCTCAAGCCATACAGAAAGCCTGAGTCCACTGAATGAAGGACTCGACCAAATGGGTGAATGTTTTAGAAGTTAAACTAAGGGCAGTCATGAGCCTGGGAGATGAGCCCCAGAAGGTTGGAAAAAACAGTGGACTTGTCTTATGGAGCAGAATATAGACCAGTTTGGGTGTTGTCAAACTCATTAAGTCCTCTGTGGTGTGATGGTTTCAGGTTAGTGTCTTAGTCCATTTTGTGCTTCCATAACAAGACACCACAGACTGGGTAATTTATGAAGAACAGAAATTTATTTCTTCCAGTTCTGGAGATGTTCAAGAAATGAACAGTTTGGTTGTCTGTGCGAAGCTGTCCTTATTTAGCAGAATCAGACTAGGTTGAGCCATGTGACGCAGAGGCCTGGCTTCTAGGAACTGCCTGGAAGCATGTGGCACTGTGTGGGAGTGGTTCCCTGTCTCCTGGAATTTTCCCCCTAAGAGAATGGCTCCCCTAACTCCACCCTATCCTGTCTATCACAGAAGATGCTCCTCCCGGTTCTTGCCCCCTTTTACCTGCGTATTATAAATAAAGGAGAGTTGAGTGACTTGGTTGTTGTAAAGAGGTCAGAGTTGGTATGGCCAGACCCATCACACCCCCTCTCAATAAAAAGAGTATTGGCTCTTTTGTGTTTATTGAGTAGATAAGTTTTTCGGGTAATAGATAGAAAAACCGCCAACATCCCCAGCAGTCAACTTTTTCCTCCTCAATGTGGGTCATGGCAGAGAGGACCCCAACAATTGTCTAGTGGCAGCTATATCTTCCAGAGGGAAGGAACTCTGTCCTGACATGGCAGGTGGAAAGGCAAGGGACCTAATACCATGTGAAGCCTCTTGACAGGACTTGATGGACACAATACCTTTATTTTATTTATTTGTTTTTATGTGGTGCTAAGGATTGAACGCAGTGCCTCACGCATGCAGAGCAAGCACTCTACCTCTGAGCCACAATCCCAACCCTGTAATTCTTCTTTTACCTCTTGATTCATTTGTCAGATAGCTATCTATGTGGCTCCATTAGACTATTTCAGACAAAATTCTGAGGCTTGGAATGGCCACAAATGGGTATGCTGAATCCTTCTAGACTATTTCTTTAACCAGTGAGAATTAGTTCTAACAGAGTAAACTATAGTTAAATTTTCTCAGTCTTCTGCACATGGAAGACTTACATTCCTACCTTAATAAACTACAGTTGGTAGAAAAAAAAAATGACCATCTACATTATCAAAATGTACAAGAATCTTGGATTCTTGCACATTATCTTGTACTAGAGTTCTATGTTGAGTTGGGTTGAAATAAGAAAAACCTGAGATACACACCTAAGAGTATTCCCTCCATACAGAAAGTCATACATCCACTGAGGGAGGTTCTTACTTGGGTGGATGTATTATTTAAGAAATAAAGTAAAGGAGAGGTGTGATGGAACCTGAGAGTTCTCTCCCATTTAGGCTGGGTGGGAAAACACTAGACAATATCAGAAGCTATAGATTTGAGTCTTCCTCTGCCTCTTAACAAGCTGAGTCATCTTGGGCATGACAATTCTTCTATGCCTTATTTTTCTTGTCAATAAAATGAGAGAAACTGTGTACTTTTATGGATTATTATGAAAACTAAATGAGGCTGTATGTGAAATTTTTAGGTATTAGGGGATAACAGAAAAAAAGCAATGGCCTAGACCAGAGCAAGCACTTTCTGTAAAGGCTAGATAATAAACACTTTGGCTATGTGGGCCTCATATGCCTATTACAACTGCTCAATTCTGTTGTCAGAGCATAAAAGAAACCATGTGTAATATATAAATGAATGTCCTAATTAAGACTTTATTTAATGGAAATGGACTGGATTTCACCTAAGGGGTATAGTTCATCAACCTCTGGACTAGAAGCCTGGAGATCTGAATTCTAATGCTTGCTTTGTTTTAATCTTGCTAGGTGATCTTATGTAAATTGTTTCTAGTTCCTGAGCTTCAGTTTCTCTATTACTATCAGACCTTCCCAGATCCCTTCAATGCTATGACATGTATAAGAGTGAGGCAAAAAATAAAGAACCTTGAAAAAGCAAAAGGGTCTTAATGAACAACATTTTGATTAAAGAAAATTGCAGTTGTATAGAAGATGAAGAATTAACTAAGGCGAAAGCACAGTATGAGTATGGATAGGAAGGAAGAAGACAGTATAAAGCTTGAGAAATAAGAACACAAAAAACTATGTACCTTCCTTAGTATCCAAACAGATCAAACAGTGAATATGACACAGAATTGACCTCAACCTCCCTGTCATCAGGAAATCCCCCTCAGAGCAAGGCCAGAGTGGTTTGGCACTCAGGGGCCTAATCTTCTGTGTCCCCAAGTCATTAGAGTAAGGTTTTGGGCCTAAAGGGGACAAAACTTATAGAAAATTCTATCATTTCCCTTCAGTTAACCCCTCAGCACTCACCTTATGTGTGAGTGGATGGTTTCTTGCCCCAAGTACTTCTTTTCTGATCTTCAGCCATGGGCACTTCCCTTGCCTAACTGTGGGGCAGACCAGAAATGCTAGGAGTCAACCTTCTCAGTAGCTGCCATCACCCCATGAGAGATGGTAGTTGGTGGATAAATATCCCAGCTCCCTTGCTCCTTGGGTGAGCCAAATCTGAGATATCTTCTACACTATTTCCCAGAGATATACCCAGGGATTGAGCCCATTTCCCACAGCAGGAAAGTCATTAATGCACTTTTTATTGGTTTCCTTCCCTTGCCTACATTTATTACCCTCTTCCTTACCAGGGCTTCTAGGATTTCCCCTATAATAAGCTGCTTGCACCCAACTCTTTGTCTTAGAATTTGTTATTTGGAGAACTCAAAAGGAGACAAAGTCCTTTAGCTATATAACCATTAGGAGATAGCCGAAGGCTTTAAATGTTCAAGTTCCTGTAGTTTCAGGACCATAAGAATGTTCCCTGCCTCAAATTTTCAATATACCAGAATAGTAAGTCCACACTTGTATGGACTTACTTCCATTCATCCCTCCATATATTCTTTTAACCAGTCAGCCAACTATTCCTTCTGTCTAATTAATCTATCAAAGAATTATGGAGTTGCTGCTTTCTTTCAAATATTATGTTAATTGTTGGGGATAAGATGATATCAGATCCATACCCTTTAAAAGCTAAAAGTCAGTCCAATTGAGCAAATAATTAAAAGATATCATGATAAATATATCAATAGAGATATAATGAACTATTTGGAGAGCACAGGGCAATAACTTCTACTTTGTGCTGGTTGTCTTTACCTCTTTTCTCTAATAATGTATAATTTGTTCCATAAATATGGCCCCATGAGTTGTGGTTGCCTTTTTCCTATGACTAAATGCTTGATTGAGGTATTATTTGCTTCCCAAGTGAATTTCTCTCTTGCATCTCATGTGCTCTTATCATTTTTCCTTGAGACCACAAATCTAATGTGTGGCTAAAGGTCAGAAGGATGGATGGAGTAGTAGGAATTTATCTTACCACCAATACTAGGGAATCCATTTTCTTCCACTAACCATTAGAATAACCTAGCTTCTTTCTTGTCTTGGTTTTCAGGTACCCACATATTTTAATTAAACTTGTAAAAGTTTGGATTTTGTATGTTGCCTGAAGACCCACATGTTAAAGACCTGGTGGCCCACATGTGGCACTATTGGGAGTGTTGGAACCTTTAGGTAGTGGGGCCTAATGAGAGGAAGTTATATAATTTCAGGGATGCCTTTGAATGGGATATTGGTACCCTAGCCTCTTCCTGTCTCTTTTTGCTTCCTGGTTGCCATAGTATTTCTTCTGCCACATACTCTCACCATGATGTAATGTGCTACCCTAGACCCACAGGCACAAGCAACCATGGATGAGACCTCTGAAACCATGAACTGAGAAAAACCTTCCATCTCAGAAGTTTATTATCTCAGGCATTTTGTTATAGTTATTGAAAGCTAACTAACACAAAACTTATTAGGCCCACAAGATATGCACTAATAATAATATAGACCATCTGTACAATGTTTTATGATTTCATAAGAAGTTCCTAATAGAATTGCGAATTTAAAGAAATGTTAAAGGTCATCATTGAATCCAGTCACTATTCAGATCTTTTTACGGCAGCATATGCTTCAACCTTCCCACTTCCTTCCAAGACAACCTCCTCTATCTTACTGATCTGGAACCACTTCTTGCTCTAAGATAAAGCAGGCTCTTTTCAGAGTAAATGTTCACTTACTGCAGGCCTACAGATTTCAAATTCTTAGATTTATTTCTGAATTTTCTGATCCTGTTTGTTCTATATCTTTATCCTTTCTTTACTCTCCCAATATCCTTGCCCATCTCTCGACACCCTGTCCTTCCATCCCTACCCAGTATTCAGACTTGTTCCCCTTCCTTCTGGTTAGGGAAGACATATTAGTCTTTGGGGAAGACCCTCTTTTCTAGTTACTTTGGTTGTTCAAAGTATAAAACAACCATTATTATGCTCACAAGTTCTGTGGTCAGAATTTCAGACAGGGAATAGCAAGATTGATTAGTCTCTGTTCCATAATGCTTTGGGCCTTGGTTATAAACTCCTGAAGGCTGGGTAATTGGAAAAGGTTCATTCACTCACATTTATAGTGGTTAATGCTGACTGTTGCCTGGAAAGATTTAAACAGCTGGGACTGTTAACTAGAATGTGTACGCGAAGGCTTTCCATGTGGTTGCTTGACTTATTCACAGCCTGGGGACTGAGGATGAGAGTTCTGAAAGAGAACTCGGCAGACAACGTGTACTTTTAATGATCTATACTTGTAAGTCACATAGGATCATTTTTTCTCTACTGGTCAAGACAGTTATAAAGATCTGCCCACATTCAAGGAAGAGCATAGACTTCACTCCTGAGTGGAAGAGCACTAGCACTGTAAAAAACATATGAGATGAGATATATAGTGGCATGGCTAACTTTAAAAAATATAGCCTGACATATCCTTAGCACTATATTTTCTAAGGGCTCTTACTTCATTCCCAGCTCCAAGGAAAATCCCATGACTTGGACCCAGTTCTGTAGGAGTCATTATTTCTTGGTAGTAAGTCAAATCTGTTTCCTGTGGGTTCTACACCTTGGTTTTAATTCTCTGTATTTAGACCCACATAAAATCAATCTTGATTTCTAATGTATTTAAAACTATCTAGTCACCCAGCAGTGTTGGGTCCTTTAGGCTAACCATTCCTAAGTTTAGGCTTCTCTTTCTATCTTGTACATTCTTCTCTGAGAAGGCTTTAGTTGGTTTTTAACTGCTTTAAATTGTTGAGATCATTTGATCAACACATACTCCAGATGGGATTCCTCCACTTCAGATTAGGAGATGATGAGCACCTTCTTGATGTAGTTCAATCAACCCAGGATTCTTTGGCTCCAATTTCTGGTAATCATGAGGCAGTGTTGACTCATACCCAGCCTATTGTCAACTAAACCTCCAAAATCCTTTCACATGTGTTGCTGCTAATCCATCTTCCTCATTCTGTACTTCTGTTGTGTTTTTTTTTTTTTCCTTTTTTTAAAACTAAAGTTCAAATTTTTAAATTTTCTCTGTTAAAAAGTTCAACTCATTAAACTTATCATTTCAGCCTGTTAAATTATTTTGACTATTGTACATTATCTGGTGTATTAGTATTCCTTCCAAAGCTGCATGTGGTCCCCAAAGTCAGTTATGCTTTCAGGGAATAACTAAGTCATTCATAAATATATTGAATACCTGTATGATTTTTCATTTGATGTGCACTTAGATCATTTGAAGGGGACAAGCAGGTAAAGATTTTCTTTGCTTTCGGGATGAGGGAATTAGGACTCAAAAAGATTTAGGGATCTACTCATTCTCGTTACTAAGCGGTGTGGCAAAGTAGGAACTCGATCCCATGATTTCTGCTCTTATGCCACACTGAGATATCCATCTAACTCTGGACACTTGGCTAAAGAGCGTTCAGGGGAAGAACAAACAAAATGCAAGCCATGTGAAAATGAAAATAAGCTCTGACAGTGATATGTAGGAAAGATAGCATGAGACATTTCTTCCCTAATTTCTCTTTTCAGTCATATCGCATTTTCTTTTCCTTACTTCCAAGTACCTGTATTTGCCAACTTCAATCTTTGAAAGCTGTTCCCTGAGCTCTTTCCTTGACTCACATAAACCGACATCTCCTACAAGAAGATACCAAAAAGCAAAACTGGGAAGAATCTCTGTGTCTGTCAAAGTGAATCAAGAACGGAGCTGACTAGGTAGCATGACCGACTGACACAGTTTGCTTGGGATAGGTTGATCCAGTTTTATCCCTGAATATCCTTGGAAACTGCTCAATCCTGGGAAAATAGGATGATTGATTGCTCTGATAGTTAATTCTAGGGGTCAACCTGACTAGATTAAAGAATTCCAAAAGAACTGGTAAAGCATTATTTTGGGGTATAGATTGGTATGTGAATCTGAGTGGACTAAGTAGGAAGATCTACCCTTATTGTGGGTGGGCACCATCCTATTGGCTAGGGGCCTAGAGTAAAGAAAAACAAGGCAAAAAGTAAACTGATCTCCCTCTCCTAGAGCTTACATACACTTTTCTTCTCCTGCCCTTGGACACCAGAACTCTAAAGTCTTTGGCCTTTGGATACCAGGATCTATACCAGAGGACCTCCCTGAACCCTTGCAGGGTTCTCAGGCCTTTAGATTTGGTCTGAACCATACTACTGCATCCCCAGTTCTCCAGCTAGCAGACAGCTTATCATAGAACTTCTCAACCTTAATAATCATGTGAGTCAATTCCCCTTTAAAAAAATCCCCTTTCATACATGTCCTCTTTGGAGAACCCTATTATAGTAAGCTTGTGAGGTTAGTGTAGTATTTTATCTTTGTTGATTCTTATCCTTAAGATTCTTATCTTTAAGGGTGTGGTTGTTTAGGATGACCACAAATTGATTGATATTCCTTCCAACAAGAAGTGGGGTCTATTTCTCCTTCCTTTGAGGGTGGACAGCTCTCTGACTATGTATGATACAGGGGAAGTGGTGCTACAGCAGTTTTCTTTCTCAGACCTAAAGGCATTGGCAACTTCTGTTTGTCCCATCTTTGGAACAACTTCTCTTGGAGTCCTGAGCCACCTCATAAGATGTCTGATTACTCTAAGACTGCCATGCTGGAATGATCACATGTGGGCATCATGTTACTAGTCCCAACTGATATCAGCTTCCATCCCTCACCACGGCACCACACATAATAGTGAAGGTGTTTTAGACGTTCCAGACCAACCCATGTACCAAATGAATACCACCACTAAGGTTATCATGCAATCTCAATTAGGTCACATGAGATAAGAGGACTGATCAGCTAAGTCTCAGTCAAATTTCTGTTCCACAAAATAATATATAGTAAAATTTGTGTGTGTGTGTGTGTGTGTGTGTGTGTGTGTGTGTGTTTTAAGTTGCCACGTTTTTGAGTGGTTGGTTATGCAGCAAGAGATATCTGGAGCAAATGCTAAAACTGGTCTAAGTAAATCATGCCTAAATTTTGTAACCATTATAATCAATAGGCTGATGGTATGGTTTAAATATGAGATGACCCTCAAAAGCTCATGTGTGAGACAATGCAAAAAGGTTTAGAGGTGAAATGATTGGTTTATGAGAGCCTTGTGTATTAATTCACTGATAGGGATAGGAATTAATCGGGTGTTAACTGAGGCAGGTAGGGTTTTGCTGGAAGAGGTGAGTCACTGGGAGCGTGCCTTGGGATCTATATTTTGTCCCTGGTGAGCCTAGCTTAGTCTTTCTCTGCTTTCTGATTATCATGTCCTGAGCTGCTTTCTTCTTCCACACCTTTCTGTCATGTTCTTCCTCACTTTGGGTTCAGAGCAATGGAGCTTATCTTCTGTGGACTGATCTCTGAAACTATGAACCCCCAAAAAACCTTTCTTCCTTTAAAATTATTCTTGAGTGGTCATTTGATCACAGCAGTGAAAAAGCTGACTAAAACAGCTATCTTCAAACATTGTTCTGCATAAGATTTATGCCATCTTTGGCTAACTTTAGCAAGCTTCTTCTGGATGGGCAAATGGTTCAGGGTGAGCTGAGATGCTGGTTTTCACTTCCTACCTCCATTCTTCCTGTATCTATCGCCTTGGCACACCATCTTGGCACACTTCCTTCTCTTTGAGCTGGCTCATCTCTCTGCCATGTGCTTCAAGGACTCTTCGATGAGACTCACATCTTCCATTCCAGTCTCTGGCAGTTTTTTGGCAATAACAGACTGCACCCCTCTAGGCTACCATCTCCACCAAGTGAAATTTCATGTGTCGTCACATTTATCTAGAACAGCAAACACTTGACTGCTCCTTTCCAATTTGGCTTGAGGATTGAAAATCTGATTGAAAAATTGAAGATACCTGGAGGTCAAGGCCTATGTTTTGAATGTCCTTGGGCTCCCAATAGTTTCTCTTTGGATGAGAAAATACATTCTCGCCACTGTGGCAATACCAAGTAACTTGGGTTGTTACTTCCAATGCCCAAATCATTTCATTTACACCCTTTCTACTGTCTCCTTGTTTCCAGAAAAGATAGTTCTTAAAGAAAAATCTATTGTTAGCAGGGGATTTTAAAATAGAAAGGGACTAAAGGGTTTTATATCATTTTAAGATTCCTGAGCCCTCAGTTCTCCTTGTGAATTTGCTTCTAATTTGCTTCCCACTTAAAATCTTTGAAAGTTCTTGAACTGTGAGAAAGAGGACAGTGATGCAAATGTTCATTTCTGATGTATTGGGGTAGCAGGAGGAAATGTCAGGGATGAGCCTCAGAGTCAGCTGACGGGTGTCATCTGTATAGGGATTTGGTCCCTAAAAAAATCTGAGAATGTTTGAACTATAAAGGACCATTGAGTAAAAGGAGTATAAGAACAGGGGATGTACAGGGTGATGGACTTAGAACAAGAATTCTGGTTTCCACCCACCAGGCAATGCCCCTTGATACTAGACCATATCACAAAAGTGCAGATTTCTAGGCTAAGAAAAGGGAACCACATGGATTTGTCTCCCCATTCTCTCTCCAAATTCTATTGAAATTATGACAGAAGTTCCAGAGGAAATAACCCCCCAACAGTGTGGAGAGTGGGAGCAGATTTGTCATCACATGAGAGTTATTAATGAATTTCTGGATGTTAGTGAAGGGGAACGCACACTGACAGGTAAACAGATGGAGGGGCCCGCCACTGCCAGAATGGAGGCTGCCGCTCAGCCTGGAGCCTGTCTTCCCCAGGATCTCAGGAATGCTAGAAGCCTGAAACCACCAGGTAGAGAGAGCTCGTGTGGGAGGTGGGATGGTAAACTGTGGAGGAAGTGCTCATTGGAAGACTGCCTGTGGCGAAGCTGTGCCAATCTCCTCCCCACCACTGCTACTCACATGCATAAGTGCTCCCCTGGCCCACCCATGGAGCTGAAGGCAAATTGGCAGTGATGGGATCATCTCTAGGCCAAATTTGGTAGCTCTGTGGGCCTGAGGTATCACAAGAGCTACTTGAGGAGAGAGCTAGCACTTCCAAAGTGAGGGCTGGAATCCCAGGGCAGAGCCCTCCTGATTTTCAAAGGGGATGGGGTTTAAGTAGTGCCCAGGTTCCCAACCTTACATCCTAAAGCGTGTCATCAGCACACATGGTCAGTACCTGGAGATAACCATGTGCCCTCATGTCAGGGAGAAACCTCTTAGGAAAAAAGACCTGTCAAACCGAAGAGAAGATCATCAACCATTTGCATTAGTCTACATGTTCCTTAGGTGAATGTTCTAAGGTGAATGAACAACCAAGAATGCTCAGGCATTTGCAAGAAAACATTTGCTCATGAAAGAGGGAGCAAAAGGGAGAGAAAGATAAATGGACCCTTGGAGAAGTGAACATTTAAAAACAACTCCTCTTTCAAACAATGAGTACATTTACAAAAGGAAAAGGCAATCAAGGAATAAGGGAGAGTTCTTGGAAATTAAAAAATGCTTGGTATACATCAAGTTTAACCAAGAAAAACACTTTCCCATGGAGTCGATACCCATTGGTGAGTCCATGAGCCTTATCCCTGACATTTCCTACTGCTACCCCAGTGCAAAATAAATTAACATTTTGTGTTACCTTCCTTTTCCCACAGTCCAAAAACTTTTCAAAAGAATCAAATTAGAAGCAAATTATTCATTGAGAATTGAAGACTCAGGAATCTTTCACTAAATAAAATAGGAATCCAGGACTCTGTATGAACTTTAAACAAAGAGATCGGTAGATAGATATAGGGATAGAGATAGGTAGATATTCTCCATAACAGTAGAATAATACCTAATAACTATAGAAGAAATGAGGGAATTAGACTATTTTGGATGCCATTTTTAAATGCTATAGTATTAGTTCAAAGAAGAGTCCTTTCTGAATGTTAAAACTTGGGTGTAAATATTTGATGAGGAAGAGGATGTTTACATGGTCTCAAAGTTTCACCCCACAAATTACTTATAAATCATCAAGGGAAAATAGTCATTTGAAGTGGAGAAACATGACAGCTGCCACTTGAACTGGGTGATAAAAATCAACATCACCATTACTGGGTCATTATCATGTCCTCTTGCTGTGCTGTACCAGGAAAAACACAAGGTCTCTTTGCAATATTTCTGCTGCAAATGAACAATTTGAGTCTAACCTTGAGGAAACATCAAACAAAACCACAATTACAGACACTGCAAATTAAAAGGCTTGCACTTTTCAAAAATTTCAATGTCATGAAAGACAATAAAAGGCTGAGAAACTGTACTAAAGACTAAAAAGATATCAAAACTAACTGCAATGCTTAATCCTAGATTGAGCCTAGGCCAGAAAAAAAAATCTGTAAAAGATATTATTGGGATAATTGAAAAACTTGAATAAATCTGTAGATTAGGCAGTAGTATTTAAATTTTAAAAATTTCTGTTGTTTTAGGAATTTCATATTGAAGTATTTTTAGGGGGAAGGATTCAATATTTGTAGCTTACTCTAAAATGTACAAAGAAAGAAAATGTGACAAACTCTCAATAATTGGTGAATCTGTACAAAGGGTATAAATTAATTATGTTATCCTGGTCTCTTTTCTGTACATTTTAAATGATTTCAGAGTAATGTTTGCAATAAAGTAAAAAGGTGAGTGAAAACTGAGTAGAAATATTTGTGACATATACAGGAGATAAAGAGAACATCTTCCATTTATCTACATAAATATATGTCTATGAAGAGTTCTTAAAACAATAAAATGAATTATGCATAGAAATTTGCAATGGTTTAAGTAAGAGTTTTCCCCATCAAAGCTCCTGTATTAATTTAGGAATGTTTATGAATAAAATGATTAGATTATGAGAATCCATTTGATGGATTAACTAGATGTAACTAGATGGTAATTGAAGGCAAGTAAGGCATGGTTTAAGAAAATAGGTCACAGGGGGCATGCACGTAGGGTTTATATTTTTGTTCCTGGCGCTTTGGACTCTCTCTGCTTCCCAGCTCCCATGAACTGAGCAGCTATCCTCCTCCACGCCCTTCCACCATGATATTCTGCCTTATCTTAGGCCCAGAGCAGTGAGTCAGTTGGCCATGATTTGAACCTCTGAAATCATGAGCCGAAATACACTTTTCCTTCTCTAGGTTGTTCTGGTCAGGTATTTTGGTGACAGTGATGAAAATCTGACTAACACAAAATTCAGTAGAAAAATAATGAAATAGCACATGCAGCTAGTTCACAGAGAAAGACTTGCCAGTGGCCCTGAAATTTTAAAAATATGCTCAACTTCACTCATATTAAAGGAAATATAAATTAAAACCATACTGAAATACCATTTCACTTATTAAATCAGTGAACATAAAAGTTTTAACATCACAGCTTATTGATGAGACTGTGAAAGAAACAGGCACTGAAATACATCATTGTTGGTAATGCCAAGTGATCACATCAACTTTGGAATTTGGAGGGGAATTTGTCAATGTTTAATAAAACCACTGTACCTATACACTTAGCCTTTGATCCAACAATCTCACTTTAGGCATTTGTCCTAAAAATACATCTCTAAAAATTTGAATCATTTTTATAAGATTGTTCACTATGACACTATTTATAATACTAAAATATTGGAAACAACCTAAATGTCTATCATATTAGTCTCTCAGGGCTACCATAACAAAGTACCACAGACCAGGTGACTTTAACAACAGAAATTTGTTTCTCATAATCTTGAAGGCTAAAAAGTCAAGATGAAGGTGTCTGCAGGGTTGGTTTCTCCCAAGGCCTCTCTCTTTGGCCTCATTCTTGCTATGTCCTTGCATATCCTTTTCTTAGGAAATACTAAAGAGGCTTTCCCTCTTCTTAAAAGGACACCAATCATATCAAATGGAGCCTCACTCTTATGATCTCATTTAGTCTTAATTATCACTGCAAAGGCAATATTTTCAAATATAATTCCACACTTAGGTATTTAAGGTTAGGGCTTCAATATATCCATGAGATGTGGGGGCACAATCTAGTACATAATCTAGTACATAATCTAGTACATCTAGTACATGCAGCTGTTAAAACCAAAGTTCCAGGAAACTCTCTCAGAACTGATATGCAGCAACTTTGTATTTTAAAATTTTGTCCAAATTAGTTATACATGGCAGTAGAATGCATTTTGACACATTGTACACAAATGGAGCACAACTTCTCCTTCCTCTGACTGTACATGGTGCAGAGTCACACCAGTAGTGTAATCATAAACGTATGTAGGGTAATAATGTCCATCTCATTCCACTGTCCTTCCCATCCCTGTACCCCTTCCCTTACTCCCCTCTGCACAATCCAAAGTTCCTTCATTCTTCCCTACCACACCCCTGTTATGGATTGTCATCCACTTATCAGAGAGAACATTTGGCCTTTGGGTTTTTGGGTTTTGGCTTATTTCACCTAGCATGATATTCTCCAATTTTATCCATTTACTTGCAAATGCCATAATTTCATTCCTCTTTAAGGCTGAGTAATATTACATTGTGTATATATATATCATAGTTTCTTTATCCATTCATCTATTAAAGGACATCTAGGTTGGTTTCATAATCTAGTTATTGTGAATTGAGCTGCTATAAACATTGATGTGGCTGCATCACTGTAGTATGCTGATTTTAAGTCCTTTGGGACTTAAACCAAGGAGTGGGATAGCTGGGTCAAACAGTGGTTTCATTCCAAGGTTTCTGAGGAATCTCCATACTGATTTCTGTAGTGGTTGCACCAATTTGTAGTCCCACCAGCAATGTATGAGTGTACATTTTTCCCCACATTCTCGCCAACACTTATTATTATTGCTTGTATTCTTGATAATTGCCATTTGACTGGAGTGAGATGAAATCTTAGAGTAGTTTCGACTTGCATTTCTTTTATTACTAGAGATGATGAACTTTTTTTATGTTTGTTGATCGATTATATTTCTTTCCAGGGTTCATTTCTATAGTATGCATTCTTAATTGATAAAATAAAACAAGGTGTACAATACTCTATGTTATCTAGGAATGAGGGGGATTTTACATATGTATATATATATGTGTGTATATGTGTGTATTTTCTATGTATACTGTATGGGAATAAGCATATATGTATTTTGTACATATATATGAATATACTTGGGATACTCAGATGATACCATATATATATATATATATATATATATATATATATATATATGTATATCACTTGAGTATGCTCAGAAGATTGATTATTTCTAGCAACCACATTGTGTACTGAACACATAAGCAGCAGTCTTTCTTCTTAATGAATGAATCAACTCATTACCATACCATAGTTTCTATAGCTTAACTGAACTTTAAACTATGGATTATTTCAAAACTAGTTCCAGTTAACCAGAATTTTTTGACCTGATGATACTTCTGACTAGTTTTTACTGCCACAAAATACCAATATTTTTAAAAGGACTTGGAGATTTAACTTGATAGGTAATATTTTTAGGATTTAGGAGTGCTTTAGTTTGCAGGTAACAGAAAACTCCAGTGTAAATTGCTTAAACAAGAGGAGGTTTATTTTTCTCTATAACAAATGTTTCATATATCAGAAGCCCAGACAGATGCTCATTGTAGACAGACCATCTTTCCACTCTACCCTTCTTAGCATGTTGTCTTATGATCATAAAGTATTTGCTGTAGTTTTAGGTTCCACATCTGCATTTAACACACACACTCTATCTCTCTCTCTCTCTCACACACACACACATACACACAAAATGCAACAGTGATAGCCTACTCCATCCCTTTTTGTCAAGAAAGTAAATATTCTCAAAATCCCCTAGTGAGTTTTTTCATACATCTCACTGGCTAGGCCTAGTCAAATGGCAAGTTTTAGCCACAGAGGATGAGTAGGAATGGAAACGGGATTGTTACAACTGGCTTAAACCAATTAAAATTCATCACCTGTGGCCCAGCATGTTGCCACTCCAAACAAAGATGAGGTGTTGTTAGCAAAGAAAGGCCACTAGCATTTCTGCTTCACTCTTGGAAAAGAGAAAAGTGGAAGACTGTTCTGAGTGCAAATCCATTTTTATTTATCTTTGTCTATCACCTTTTTTTCTGCCATTTAAGTGTTTTAGCCACTTCTCATTCCTTTTACACCTGTGTATTAGTCAGCTTGGCATCACTATAATGAAATACATAAGGAAGACTGACTTTTAAAGAAAAGAGGTTCATGTAGATTACAGATTTGGAGGTTCAAGGGCATCAGCTCAATTCTGGTGAGGGCCCTCTCAGCTGTGTCACATCCCAATAAACAGCAATGTTAGTCGTGCAGGTGTAAGGAAGGGATCACATCCCAAACAGGAAGCTGGATAGAGCAACTCAGGCCAGGTTCAGGATTTCATAACTCACTCTTGTAAGAACTCACTCCAGGAAACTAGCATTCCCCTCTGAGGGCAGCACCTTCAATGACCTCAGGATCTTCCACTTGTTCCCACATTTTCAAGGTTTCTACATCCACGCTGGGGACCTAACACACGGATGCTTGGGGGAACAAACCATATCCAAATCAGAGCAATCTGTCTTCCCATTTCTAGGAACTCTCTTCCCAGTGTGTTCTGTAATAACTCTGCCCTCCTTATCCAAGTCCACCTACACAGTGCATTATTACATTGGTAACTCTGTCTAGTTCCTGAGGTAGTGGAAGGAGTTCAAAAATAAACCCACAAAACATCAAAATGATTTTTTCAAACCCCACTAATTTTCATTCTCACAAAACAAAGCATTGTCAGAGTTGACACTTTCTATTTTAGATCGTTATCTAACTTGGGTTTCTCCAGAAGGCCTGAGGCCAGGAATTGAGGGCAAGTAGTTTATTTGGGTGATGATCCTAGAAGGTACTGATAGGAGGATGGGGAACTGGGTCAGGGAAGAGAAGACTGATGAAAGGTACAGTATGAAGCCAGTCATCTCTGCTGGCAGGGCTAGAGGTCAGTGTGGCACATGCACCTCAGAGTCATCCCACCTGAATAAAGAACTGGGCTGTTTACCTTCAACTCCCAGTTGTTGGCTGATGGCTGCTATAGGGGGTAAATAGTAATTCCCTGGCATTTATGCCTTCCTGAGTTTGAGCAATCACCCAAGAAAGCCTTTATGTAGTTGTAAGTCAGACAGTTGTACACTACAGTGGTAAGACCAAGAGAATGTGGGTGAGGCATTGACAGAAGCTGCAATCGGGGTAGAGTTTTATAATTCTCAAATCTAATTGCTTAATGGAAATTATGGTAAAAACATGATCAGCTTCAAGGAGGACTAGGGAAGCAGAACTTGAAAAATAAGGAAACAAGATTGATGAGTAGTTTACTGTTTCAGAATTCCTTAACACCCCAAGAGTAGAGAACGATATTATCCAGTACCCTGCTGTAGGGTACCAGTTCCCTGGGAGCACCTGGCACAAAGATAATCCACTCAGGTTCTCTGATGAAAACTGCATCTTTAGCTAAGGTATCAAGCACTAGAGTTTAATCTGCACTAAGTAAACATGTCTTTGTTTCTGGTGATGGTGCAGAAAAGTGTTTGTCTAAAAGGCCAAAAGCATTGTACCTCAATGTGGCTGGCTTGCTTAAGCCCCAAAGAGAGACTAAATCCCTCTGGAATCCTGGGTTCATGCATGTTCTGTTTAGTGCTTCTGAGCCTTTGACTCCTCAAATGAGAAGCAGGACTCAGGGAGCATGTTTTTATAGGAGGCTTTATGCTCCTTGAATAGATTTGATTACACAACGAAGGAATATTTTTCATCTCTTCATGCAAGGCTCTACTTGAGCTGCCCTTAGATGACCTCTCAGTGCCTTGACTGCTGCTGTCCCCAGAAACCCATGCTCCAGAGGCTCTGGCATGTTCCAGGCCCACGATCCTCCAGCCTCCATGCCCTTCCTCCCTTGTATCCCTATTAAACCCTTTCCATTTCCCCACCTGGTGAATTCCCAAGGTCTTTCAAAGCCTAGCTCCAGCATCACTTCTTTTCTGTAACTTCCTTCTCCCACTTTTCTTTCCCTGCCCACAGTGCCTTAAAATTTAAACCCCCTCAAAAGCAAAACTTGTGGCAAGACCTTGGGCACCGATAGTTTATTTGGAATGAGTGAAGGAATGGAGAAAGAGAGCTGGGTGAGGACAGCAATCCGTAGTGTGTGCATCCATCAATGATTACTGCTGTGGGCAGCTGGGCTCTATCATGTGGGGGCCCTCCGAGGCACCAGGTCAAATATCCCATGGAATTGTTGGGCAGGGAAATTAGGAATTTATCTGCAAACCCTATTCCTCATTGGTTGAGGGTTGCTTCTGCTGGTGGTGAAACCCCTGCACCTCCAGGCTCAGCAAGACCCACACTGCTGCCACAGAAAGCTCTTCCTCAGGCATGAAAGCAGAAAGCCTCAGGGATTGGGGAAGGAGGCTGTCAGCCTGCATAGAAAACACCCACCACAGCATCAGGAGGACTTTTGGGCTGTATAACACATGCTTCCCTTGCCACCTTCTCATTAATGCTTCCCGTACTGGTGCCCATGGTAATTCCTTCATAATAGCCCATGATCATTCTGTATTTGTTTAGCTCTCTAGCATGTATTAAGAATGCCCTATGTTTCTGCTTTACATTCAACCCTTACAGCAACTCACCAAATTGTTCTGTAATTGTACCCATTTAATAACAAGAAAACTAAGTCACAGCGATTAGCTTTTTTGTTTGCATATGTGCCTATCTTCACTTCCAGACCATAAGCACCCAAAGAGGATGTCTTTGTGCTATGACTGAGTCTTGCTTCTTGTTTGAGGAGTCACAGGCTCAGAGGCACTAAACAGAACTTTTGGATGCTCACATCCAAACACATTGATTGGCATATCATGAATATGCGACAAATATTATATGAATCAGGTTGTTCAGAAGACTCAGAGTCACTCTGGCAAGTGGAAAGAAATGTACAACTTTAAGCAATACTGTTTTTAAAACCACTCTTTAGTAATTAATCAGGTTCTACTAACATTTCTAGAAGTTAACTTCTATAATTTGTCAAGAAAATAGAGTGATTTTGATTGATAACTTAAAAAATGTAAAGGACAATATTTTCAAACTTTAGCTTAGTCTAAGTTTTATTGATCTCAAAATGTCTTATTCTATCCCAGTTGTGGATTTATCTTGGGCCACTGCCTAACACACTGTCAAAAGTGGACATCGATTGATGTATCAATCAAGATAGGCTAAGATATCTAACATCCCTAAGCTCTGTGGCTTCAGGAATTAAGATTGACTTTTCACTAACACTCCATGTCTATTTTATGTTATCTGATGGCTCTTGATATGTGTCATCTTAACTCTGGGACCCAAGTTGTTGAAGCACCCACTGTCAAGAACATTAGTGATTGCCAAGAAAGAAGGAAATAACACTACAGAGGGTATCACAGTAATAACTAATTCTGTAAACTTCACACAGAAGCACGAGATGTCACTTCTGCTCACAAGCATCATTTGCAAAAACTGATTGCAAGGCATTCATCTTGCTCATAGTGATCAGTTTGATATTTATCAAATACATTATATCACAATAAACAAATAAAAATCCTTGGTTTACCTCCATTTTTACTAAGATAAAATTGGCCTTGTCCTTGATACCTGCGCACCTAGCTGTAAAGCTTATAAATCAAATGTGCTGTTATAAACTGGAATTCTGTTATCAAGAAAGAAGGTGAGAGTCAATAATTGTGAACAACATGCAATATCTGCCAAGCATACAAGTAAATGTCCAAATTTTACTTTTGTGCATACAAGGTATTTGCAGGGTGATGGGGGTGGACCTGATTTGTTCTACAAACCCATCATCAGTTTAGTGGGAAACTTAAAAGAAAGTTGAGATCTGAAAACTGGATAGTCATTAACTGGGGGAAAGAAGAGTAAACATTATGTTTGAAGGACCCATGGCATGAGAAATCAGCCTGTTGGAAGAATTTTTCCAAGTCATGCTTTCTGAAGTACAGAGAAAGAAAGAATGTGAAGCAAAAAGACCTAACTGGACAACCTGTGGAGTTTTGGAGGGATTATTATTATTATTATTATTATTATTATTATTATTACTTTAGAGGTATTGGGGATTTAACTTAGGGGTATGCCACCACTGAGCTAAACCCCTCTTTTTATTTTTATTTTGAGACAGGGTCTTGCTAAGTTGCTGAAACTTGCCTTGAACTTGCAATCCTCCTGCCTTAGCCTCTCAAGTCTCTGGGATTACAGGTATGTGCTACCATGCCTGGCTTTTGTGGGGCTTATTAAGGATAATGATCTTCACTCTAAACACAATGGTATATTACTGAGGGTCTTTGACAATGAAGGTAATCTGACCAAATTTACATTGCAATTTGTAGCTATCAAGTTAGAAGGGGCAAGAGTGGATGGATATAAAGACCAGTTACCTCCAGGTAAGAGATCAAGGCAACTTGATCTAAAATAATGCTACTAAAGACAATAAAATTGGAAGGATTTTGGAACTATTTTTGAATGCAAATTCAGTGGAACTTAGGCATGAATTAATGTGGGAAGAGATGTTGGAAGAGGAGGAGGAAGGGATAGGATGGAATGATGGAATGAGTTTTTCTAAAATACAGAAACTGAAATTAGCATCTAGAAAAAGCAAAGAGAATCTCAGAATACATGTAAAACATAGCACACTTCTGTGACACTGCAGTGTCACTGCAGAATCATCATGGGACATCATGGTCACGCCTGTCTGTTACAGGTTCTCTCTCTCTCTCTCTCTCTCTCTCTCTCTCTCTCTCTCTCTCTCTCTCTCTCTCTCCCCCCCCCCCCATCCACCCACCGCCCTCTAGAGGCACTATACAATTGAGCCACATCCCCAGCCCTTTTTATTTTGAGAAAGGGTCCCCAACCCTTTTTATTTTGAGAAAGGGACTCACTAAATTGCTTAGGGTCTTGCTAAATTGCCGAGGCTGGCCTGAAACTTGTGATTCTCCTGCCTCAGCCTCCTGAGCTGCTGTGATTATAAGCATGTGCCACCACACCGAGCTGTAGGTTTTCTCTCTTAAGACCTATTTCAGGAAATAGATCACTCTTCATGATTTGCATTAAAAGGAGCTCTGAGTTCAAGTCTGTTTTGCTTTTGGTTTAATATTTGCTATCAGTTTCATGTTAGGGATTCAAAAGCGATATCTGTTCCATTCTAGAGGTATCTCTAACCCTCCATAAAATGGGGTTTCCATGGGTCTTCAAGTGGCAAAAGCTCTAATTCCTCTGCAACCCTCCTGAGTTCCTCTTAAAGAGGGAGTAAAAGTTAACTCCCTGTTCTTCCTGGGAACAGAAAGACAGTTGTCAGGAAAGTATACACATGGCTTATATTCAAGAGTGCCTTCAAAAAAGGAAATACTGATCATTCACCCCATGAAATGAATTTAGTGCTTTCTTGTATCAGGCCCTGGACACAGGTGGAATGATCAGATTGGAAAAACAGTCTTTCAGAAGTTTTCAGGAAGAAACAAATTGTTTTGTATGACCACTCATGTGCAAACTATCTCCTTTTTATTTTTTTGTCTTGGGATTAACCACAAGTTTTAATAACTCTATTTATACCTGAATTTTTAAAATAATTACAAAACAGAATTAACTTTAGTCCTTACCCTTTGATGCAATGCTGAAGGACTGTTTGGAACACAACTTAGTCTTTGTCCAGAGTACTTTGAAACAGCTAAAGTAGCTGTCAAGGCATAAACAACTCAGGAGGAAAGCATTGCTGTGGTTTTACTGAACAGATGGTGTGATGACGTCAGTGTCTCCAAATTACCTGCAGCCAAAGCAGATGGAAAAATTAACATTGAAGCCCAAGCTTGATGGCAGGCAGAGTCATGGAGAACGTCACTGGAGAAAAATCACATGAGGTGCTTTCTTTGCATTGTTTTCAAGTTCTACTAGGGATCATTTCCGCTTTGCAAATTCCTTAAATAAAAAAGAATTATCACAGTTGATCCAACAAACAACCAGCACCAAAACAGGACGGGAAGAAGTGGCACTTAGTAATAATGTCTCTACCACTAAAAAAAAGGTTATTGATTCTAAAAAGAGACTACTCGATGTATAAAAGTATTATGTAGATGGAAAAAAAAATTCTCAGAGCTATAATTAAATCTGATGGTTCTTAGAAAATCCTCATAATGGCTTCATATTTAACCCTGGGCATATTGTACTTTGTGGGACTTACATTTCATCTTCTCTCTAACAGCATGCTTTATAATTAGCATTTTCATCTACGACTGACCGCACAACCCTTTTATCTCTATCCATCTTATTTCCTTGTTTGGTACTATGCTCTCACCTTTTCCTGCCTGCCAGTGTCTCTTACGTAAAGTTGTCAGCTGCATGAAGTGATGCATTCCAGCCTTAATGTGGACCAGCCAATTGTGCTGGATTATCTCAACTGTAAGATCTGAAATCTCAGAATCAGAATCACAGAGCTTTCTGTTCACAAAGAAATAGGCCTCCAGATGCTCCACACTATTTGTGGGCACAAAGTGGAGAAATGGCTGAAGGCGAAACAAGAACCACGTAGCCTTTACAGTTCTACAAACCCTAAGTGCCCCAAACTCTCCTCTGTTAAGAGGTACAGAACTTGAGAAACTTACGAGAAAATTCAGTAGGACCTGAAGAAATAAATTTTACATGTATTTTTTTCTGGAGCACTCCTGTCTAATTTTCATGGTGCAGGGTTGTCTTTATTTAAGTATCAGAAAAAAAAAGATTCTGATTCTGAGACAAGAATCTAAATACAAGGAATTTTGAGGGAAGGTGATCTCAGGTGATAAAGGTAGGGGAGAGAGGAAGTAGAGAGAAGGGAAAAAACATCCCAACCAAGAGGGTGAGGGAGTTGGAGTATGTATCTTTTAACTCCCCTCTATCCTACTATGACAGCTGCTTCCAGGGGTGTTAGCTCCTCCCCACTTCTGGAACTTCCGACCTGCTCCATTGAGGTGAGAAGTCCCCAAGTGGAGAGTGGTTGATGTTTGCAATAGAAGGCATTAGAACAATGAGTGTCATGGGATGTGTCTTTGTCCATTTTGTGTTGCTATGAAAGAATACTTGATGATGGGTGCTTCCTAAAGAAAAGAGGTTTTTTAACTCATAATTTTCAAAGTGAAATTCCAAGATCCGGTAGTCCCATCTGTCCAGCCTCTGATTAAGGATCCCCTGGGCAGCATCACAACATGATAGAGAAGCAGAAAAGGAGATAACCATATACAGAAGGGACCAAGAACATGGACTGGCCTCACTTTATAATAGCTCATTCTTGCAAAAATTCACATGTTCCATGAGATCAGTATTAATTTCTTCTGAGGGAGGTGCCTCTATGACCTTCCACTAGCCTCATCACAACACCTCCACACAGGGGAACAAATTCAGCACATGAACCTTCGGAAGAGATACTCAAACCAAATCTAAACCATATCAGAGACTGGGGGCAGAGTATAGGCAACATTTGCTATAGTCATATTTGGGTTCACATCTATATCCATTGACTTGCTGGATGGCCTCAGTTAAGCTACTTTCCCTCCCTAATCCTTAACTTCCTCATCTGTAAAATAGGGAGAACAATATCATCATGAGATATTGTGAGCAGCAAATGGAATAATAATAGATGTAAAGTTCTTACCACCATGCTTAATGCAAGGGAGGCCTTTGAGACTGTCTTTAGCACTGTTATGTTCCTTACCTTGACAAATGTGTGGCAGGGAAAGTAGAATTTAGAATCACATCAGGTACTGCAGCAGCTAAGGGCCTCAGACAGAACTTAGGTCAAATTCCTGATTTCAGAATGAGCTCAAGGATGAGGGAGATGGTTGTCTCAAGAAAGAAAAAAAAAAAAAAAGATCTTCTAGCAGTGGTTGGCAGAGCTAGATAGGCATATTGTGGCATCTGGCTCTGTAAGCAGTGCTCTTTCCAGAACTTTGGACTGTCTTCCTCAGAATTATTCATAGACTATAGATCTAGAAGGAAGAATGAATCATCATCTTGTCCTGGAAGGCAAAAAGGTTTTCTCTCACGACTTTGATAAATTAGCAGTGGTCACCCAGGGGCTGTGTTGAGAAAGATTCTGTTGCGGAGGTGCAGCCGGCAAATGCATGTGATTGATTCTCAGTCTTCCATGTGCATGCTGATCCTGTTGGGGTTGAGGTTGTTAAGGAAGTTGACTGCTGTACTTGAAGTTGGTACCAAGGGAATGAGGTGACCATTTTGTTTGTTGTGTGCTTTCTTGCAATAATGATGCATATTTATCATGGAAAATGTAAAGATATAAATGAGAAAATAAAAATTACCTCTAAGGTGCAACCCAAAAGAGAATCAATCTCTGGAACTGATTCAGAGTCTTGAGACTGAGAATCAGAAGACCTAGGAAGAAGGGGACTGAAAACAGAAAATCAGTTGAAGATCTGTATAAGGAAATATTGATTCCCCCTCATATTGGATGCAGAACAGTGGGCAGCCAGTCATTTAATCACAGGACAAGAAAGAAAGAGAAAAAGAGAAATTTAAATCTCCCAAGTTGATCTATAGATTGAGTGCAATTCCAGACAATACATCATCAGGGGGTTTTGTTTTATTTTGTTTTGTTTTTCCCATAGAATTAGAAGCTAATTCTAAAATTTCCCTGGATGAGTAAGGAACAAAGAGTGAACGCATTTCTGAAGAAGGAGAATAAGAAGGGGAAACTTACAGACAACTTGACTTACTGTGAAGCTATTATTATTAAGACAGTGTGTTTGTGGCGTGACAGCAAGTAGCTGATCAATGGAATAGAGCGGAGAGCTCAAAAAGACCTCTATATACTTACAGAGCTTTGATCAATGAAGTGGTGGCTTGGCAGTGGGGAGAAAAGGGATCCTATGATATGTGGAGCTAAATGTGTATTTACCCATATGGATAAAAATAAAACTAGATTCCTACCTCACACCATACCCCAGAGTAACTCTAGATGAATAAAAATCTTTATTATACAAGTAAAACTTTAAAATTATAGTAAAATATGGATTCATATTTTTTCTGACCTTTAGGGAAGAACAGTTTTCTTAAATAAAATGTGAAAAGTGAAACTCTAAGAAAATCTCAGCAAACCTATGGGGAGCTTCAGAACAGAAATGTGGACTCCGGGTATTTCCACCACACGCAGTCATTGCATGGGGCAGCTGGAGACTCTGGCATCAGGGAAAGCACTAATGAACTCTGAGTGTGTGGCAGCTGAAGTTGTTACCTAAATGCCCTCATCCCAATAGGTTCCCTCTTGAGGGAGATGTGAGTGGCACATCACATGGCTGCCACATGCCAGGATTGAGATAGCCTGGCTTCAGGACTGAGATGATTGTGAGCAAACTCCAAAGCCTCATGTTTAGATTAATTATGTTAGGGAAAAAAAGATGGCCCCAATCAGGACATTTGAGCTTTGATTGGCTTCTTTTTTGAAAAATGACTCTTACTAAATTTGTCCCTAAATTTGAGTGCCTGGCCTCACTTTGGTTGAAGGCTCTTTGTTGACTTATTGCAGGATTCTCCAGCAGTCACGGGCTGTATGGCTAAGTTGTTTACATTTCATGAAATGATTGGGAGATTTTTGAAGTACAACTGGTAGATTGGAAAGTACAGCCCAAGAAGATGGGCATAAGGCAAGTTGAAGAGATACTAAGATAGATTACACCATGAAGACAAATTGATCGATACCAGGGCACATAGGACTTTGCAGTTCCTCGATCCAGAGGTAGTATCTACACACTTTTAAAACTGGACTGGTGTTGTGACTTGCTTTGTCCCATGGAAAGAAGTGGTGGGAGTGGTGTGTGCACTCAAGAAACTGAGCAGCTTCTGCTTTGCTCATCTAGGACACTGCCCTTGTGGCTTCTATGTCATAAAGAAGCCCAGAAGAAGGACCACATAGAGATTGAGGCCCGCAGGCTGTCTGTCTCTGCCAGGTATAGTTTTTCTGTAAGTGAGCCCAGGTGAGACTGCAGAAGAGCCACACACACAGCCACTCACACTCAGATGAAATAATGTACTCTTCTTGTTCACAGTCACCAAGTTTGGGAGTGTTTTTTAAACACCACAATAGACAAGTGAAACAGACCTAATCAAGGTCTTTGGTTTTGGTTTTCCTTATTGGCCTGATGCTTTTCAAAAGATTACATATTTTAATGAATATACATTTCCTTTGAACTTAATTTTTATGTCTCAAAATATGTAAAACTTTTCCCTTTCAACAATAACAAAATAACTTATTAGAGATAAGCCATCATCGTAAACATAGTTAAAATACTGTGCCCACATTTAATAATGCCCACAGTCCATTAGATTTCAGGAGCAGAACCCAGTTCTGCCGTTTTTCCTTTTCTTCCCCAAATTAACCAGTCATAATCAAGGTCTTTAATGTACTGCTGGTAAAAAAAAAAAAAATAGTAGCACAATTACAAGGAGGTACAGAGTTGATTTATCTATCTTTCTAACTTTCTGTGGGCACTAAGCATATGACTTTATGTGTATATCTTGTTTGATATTCCCAACAATTTTATGGTATAGTACTACCACACAGTTGAGTAAATCGATGCACCAAGAGGTAAGATAACATGATCAAGGTCAGTAAGTGGCAGGTCTGCAACTTGACTTTGTGTTTGTCTGATTCCAAAGTCCTGTTTGTGACCTTATCACCACACTTAAAAATGAACCAAAGAATAATAAAGAAGAAACTGAGGTAGGGAAAGAAGCATCCATTCTACCTCTTCTTCTTTGCCTCTTAGATTGCACATAAGCACCCTAGCTTAGAACTACACTGAAAATTGATGACTGTCATTTAAAAAATGAGAACCATATTAGTAACTGGGTTCAGAGGATTATTCTACAGCAACGGGCAAGGAATGTTCTAGTCTTGCATATACTCCTTGCCTTTCTTGTGCCTTGGTTTCCTCATCCATATACTAAGACTGTTGGATGAGATTATATTTAGGATTATTTTCAGATGTAAAATTTTATGGCTCTTGAAAGAGCTTTTGTTAGTTATTGACTGTTTTCTCTAGGTACTTATGAAACTGTCTTAAGAAATCAGATACAGAATCCCTCAAGATAAGCTTGACTTCACTTTTGTCTCTTGATTTTCATCTGGAATTTTAAAAGTCTTTAATGTTGAGTTTCCTGTATTTTTCAGGTTAAGGAATATAGGGCGCATGCGCGCACGTGTGTGTGTGTGTGTGTGTGTGTGTGTGTGTGTGTGTGTGCGTGTGTGTGCATTGTATTGTTATGGTTACCCTTTTGAAGGTACAAGAGAAGATGGGCACATTCCCCATTATAAGCTGACACTTCTTAGGATGTGGGAATTTTGAGAAACTGCTGGCTTCAGTGCTAGCCATCTGCTGGTTTATATAATCCACCCAGCACTGGGCTTTCCCATATGCTCCCCTCTGCCCCTGGATGAAGGCCTAACAAGGAGTGCTCAGATAGTTGTGTTCCAGTCCTGATTTGGGACCCAGTGATTTGCAAGATGAAGACTGCTTCCTTAACCTGAGTCTTGATTTCTTCATCTGGAAAATCAGGGGCATTATATCATGTTTTGCTAGAATGTCTGGACACTATTTTGGGAGTTAGATAAGTTTAGTTAAAAATAGTACACTTAATCCCAACATAATTTTAGCATATAATATGCACGTGTTCAATTGCACTTCAGTAGTTAAAAGAGAGGCTACCACCCAAATATGAATACCAACAGAGAATCATCACCTGGTGTGCCTTACCTGTAGGACCTTTGAGATATCTCTGACATCGCCAGTCATGCTCCATGTTGCTCTAACCGAATGCCAGCTGAATGTTCCCTTCCATATCACACTGTAGCTGCAGGGGCCACACCATCACCACATCCCAGAAAATAACTCCTCTATTATTACAACAGAAGGGGAGCTGAGATGGTTCGGGTGGCTTCTCTCTGGGAGCTCATCCAAAAGTAGAACTTAATACAATGTTTTAGGTAATGAGTTGAGCTGACAGTATGAGACATATGAAGCAGGTACTCTAAGGCAGGATCTCCCACGCTGGCAAAACTGACATCTGGGGCCTGATAATTCTTTGTCTTGAGGTCTGTCCTGCGCACTGTAGAACATTCAGTAGCATCCTTGGCCTCTACCCATTACATGCCAGTAGCACCAACTGTGATAACAAAAATGTCTCCAGATTTTGTCAAATGTCCTTTGGAGGACAAAAATCACCCAGGTTGAGAACTGTTCCTCTAAGGGTAATGTCTTTTTCATCTGTCAACTACTCCATTATCACAAGCAGACCTTGAGACGAGGAATTGGGTGTAAGTAGTTTATTTGGGAGGCCATCTCTGGAAGCAATCTGAAGGAGAGGGGAAGAGAAAAGAGCTAATCCAGGATCTGCTGTGATCAGCGAGAGGGCAATTTCTCTGTGGACTTCTGGTGGAACTATGCAGAACACACATAAGAATTGTCCCACAGAGGAACACAGAAGATGAGGTACTTATCCTCTATCAGTTCTTGGGGCCATACCAAGCCCCTATCCTGATTCATGCCGTCCCCAGACCCTTTCCTTTGATTCAGATCCCTTTTAGTCTCACATATAGCAATGTGTGCTTTGTTTTGTTTCTTTAAATGCCTGCTTAACAAAAACATTCATTTTGAATAGTTCTGTCTTTGGGGGCACATAGATCCTCCAGTATAGCTAGGCTAGAAAATCTCTAAGGTCCTCCTCAGCACTCACATGCAAGGACTCTTTGTTGTGATTTGAGGCCAATCCTGAGGATGCCTGTGAATAAATAGAGAGCGCAGCCTGCTGGAAGAGGTGTGGGGTGGGTGGAGAGGCACTCATCTTTTATCTTGCAAATTGAATACGGAAATAATTGCAAGAGAACAGGTAAGACTTCCCACATTGTCATTTTTCACTAAAGGCACTTTTGTAACCATGACTTCACTGCCAAATTGACATTGCATTGGCTCCTCTGACAGCCTTAAAGAGATACCATCAAGACTTTGTCACATAAATTGAACAATTTAGATAGAGCTTAGACGACAATAGAACCTCGACTGAAATGTTGTGGGGGCAAAGGGATGAATCCCTTATTAACTCTGTGCCAGTTTAAATTCCTGCATCTCCTTCTCTCATAACCCACCTTAAACCTGTTATTGAACCATTGATCAGTTTGGAACGTAAAGAAGAAACGTTGGGGAAATGAAATTTTTGCAAGTGAAGATAGAAATAGCTGCCAATCATCTCAGCAAATGGTAGACTGGTGAGTCTCCTTTTTTGTTATTTTTTGGATGGGATGTATTTATTTGCATGAAAATTGCTTAAGATAATCCCTCTTGACTCCTAAGAGTATTGTTTTCTGCTGATGAAAGCTTGGATATACAACTACTGACTTGGCCATAACTCTAGCTTTTCTTCCTAGAAGTTCAAAACACTTTCATTTGTGCAGCATCATCTTCTTTAGCTTTGTACAATGGAGACAAAAACAGGGAGGAAAGATGGATACACATGAGTCTATTTGACCAGTGAAGGTACAAATTCTTTAAACATTCAATAAATATGAAGGTGCTAAAAATGAGTGGCTTGGCCAAAGTAACTCAGAGAGTCTGAGTATTGAGTCAGGAGCCTCCCAAATCCTAGACCTGAATGCAGTGGGAATCATGAGTCTGGCAGGGGTTTCCCTTTAAGAAGCCTGCATGTCAGAAAATATGTCCAGGATTCTCAATAGAAAGCTCAGCCCAGCAGTTTGAAAAGTGCACTCCCTCAGCCAGATTGGAGGTTTTGGCACAATCTTTATCCTGACCAGAACAAAAAGCAAAGATTTAACACCAGCTGAGGTTTATTATTATTATTATTATTATTATTATTATTTTAATATTAAGAAACAGAAAATAATCATCCCCTTTCCCGCCAAGCATGGCATTGCAAAGACTAGCCAAGCCCACCTTTCTTGAAAACCCATGATCTGCTTTTCAAAGGAGTATGAAAGCGCCAGGAATAGACAATGGTTTTGAAATACTGGCTGACTTTTGAATATTCATGACTATTCTGATGCAAATGAATATTTCAAATTGAGCCGTTTTTTACCCAGGTGCTGTTGGAAATGTATACACTTATAAAATTGCTTTTCTAGTTCCGCAGATCCCCAAGAATGGCTTTCTTTGCTTATTTATAATTCTCCTAGAAGGTTTCCCAGGTGTCAGCCTGGGGCTGGAGTTTCAGTTGGTTTCCTTTCACCAAAACTGAGGGCTGCAGTTCAGCCTAAGCTGGAGGAAAGCACGGCTCTGTGTGATTGGAGCCCAGGTCTGATAGGCCCTCCTTGTTCTGCCAGCGGCCACAGAGGCTTATCACACATCAGATTGTTTTTCCTTTGAGGTAACCTCAAACTAAAGCTCACTGTTCCCTGAAGAACAAAGAGAGAGTGAGAACATTGTGCCATTGCTTAGGTGCGTTCCCATGGCCGGGAAGTCAAGAGGCCTGTTTGGACTTTGCTGACTCTGTGTCCCCCAAGGGTGGCCGACTAGGGGCCTTGAATGTGGTATGTGGCTTTGCCAGGTGGAAAGACTGAAGACACACAGACCCCATGGGCTGGAGACTTTAGAGACCTCCAGAGCGCAGTGAGTGTTCAGTTCCCTGGAAGTAGCCAGGGACCTCCTTCCTTCTGTCAGCATTCAGGAACACTGATTGCTAGTCAAGCCCAAGAAGAAGCAGGGAGGGGGCGAAAGGAGATGGTTTTTGTGGCAAGAAATGGGTCATTGTGAAGTCAAGGGCAGTTTCTGAAGGGAGAGGACTGAGCTCTATCCCAGGTTTTGAAGGAATCAGTCATGGAGTTTCCAATGTCTCTGAGTAGGTGGGATGAACTGCTAAGTCTTAAGATACCTACTGAGACACAGCACATAAGCCCCTGTCCCAGGCCAGTAGGGTATTCTCTTCCAGGCTTTTCATCTGCCTGGGCTCCTTGTACCCCCACCCCAACACACACACACAACAGGACCCTCATGAAAGACTCTGGGTGTGGCCTCTGATTCCATCACTCATCTAGCCCTTGGAAGTATATATTGCTTTCCAGTCTTCCTGTGTCTAGTCTAACCTCCCACCCACAAATACTCCATGGAAAGGACCCTCCGCTCCATGCCCAACACACATTTATTCAATAAGTACTTAATAGTGTTCCAGGTCCTTTGCTGGAGACACAAGGTGAATCCCATATGCAGGCTTTGTCTGTTCAGTGCTTCTAGTCTACAGATCCAAACTTATTCTCCATCCCAGATCTGTTTCTCTGTTCTGTGATCACTCTCACCATCACATCTTTTTCTGGGGTATTTTTGTTACCTAGAGTGCCCTCTCCTCTCAGCTCTAATTTTGCAAAACCTACGCTCACTTCTGAAGCATGCAAGAATTGTCTTTTCCACTCAGCCTCTCCCTGGTTTTGTTCTTTCTTTCCAACTTCTGTAGTATATCTGTTTTGTATAATATACCATACAATTTTAAGTGACCTTACTTTGTTTAGTGACTATTTTGAGTGTGTGAACTAGTCTGGTCTCCTTAACAAATATATAAATTCTTTGAGGGTTGGAGTCATATCTTACAATTATTCTGAATCTCTTCTCAATGTTCCATTCCCACTCCAGTGCTTGGCACAAAGATGAACACATAGTAAGTGTCCACTAACAATAGTTAGCTCTGATGGGGATTATGTGCTGGTCCTGACAGCCCCCCGCAGGGGTGGGGTGGTAGTTGGTGGGAGGTGAGGAGCATGTCTCTCACTCAAACTTCTGGTCAAATATAAAGCCATGACCCTGAAGTAGACCTGAATATAATGTAGACAAAGATATCAGGAAGCAAAGAAATATATTTATACATAGACTATATTTCATTCCTTTGCTTCCAGATCAAGGGAAGTTCCTATTTCATTAAAAAGAAAAAGAAAAGAAAAGAGTTGTAAGAGTAAGCAAAGGTGTCCCTCATGTGACTTTTGGCAAATTATTCAAACTTTCTAACCTTCACTTTCCTCATCTATAAAATGGGAATGATAACCGTAACTACCTTGTAGGGTTGTTGGGAGGATTAAATCAGATCATGCATATAAAACAGTTAGCCCCAGAGTCCTGAAAAGAGTATTTTAATCAATTATTGATTGCTCTTATGCTTATTATCACTGTTAATGTTGTCCTGTTCAACCAGTGTTTCTCAGAGTCTGACAAGTGGATTATATGGTGGTCTATATGATAATTTTAGGTAGTGCACTGATTACATAAAAATTTTCATGTGTGCTAGGAAAAATATTTAATCACTTTTATGATTTCATGGCTGTTATTTCCATTTTAGATATTTATCATTTGCATGCCAAAATTTGGTGACTTTAAACAACAATGACTTATCATTTCCTTTGATTTGTGATCTGGGCTGAGTTCTGCTCTTCTTCACTTACTTGTCTGGCACCTGAACATAGATGGCTGGAACAGCTGGGGCTAGCTGGGAATCTCTCTCTCCTACAGGATGCTCTCATCCAGGCAGCTGGACTTCTTCACATGGTGGCTCAGGGATCCATGGGCAAGCATTTCAAGAGGAAATTTTTCATTGTGCAAGTGTGTGTTAAGGCTTTGTTTGTGTCATGTACTAATGTCTCATTGGTCAAAGCAAGTCACCTGGTCAAGCCAGGTCAGTGTGGGAGGGATTGCACAAGGGTGTGAATAGGAGGAAATGAAGTTCACTGAGGGGGTCACAATGTAGCAGCCTACCACAATTATAATATGTTCAAAGTCTGAGTTGGGATCTGGAGCCATCTGGCATTAGATCTGTGGTCTTTTAAGACCACCAGGCAGCTCTCCTCAAGCAGGAGTGCTTCAGTTATCTATTCTCAAATGTAGTGATTTAAAGCAATACTTTTTAATTTTGGTGATCAATTTTGTAGGCCATGAATCTTGATAGATCACAGCAAAGATGATTGATCGGCTGATGTATCTAGGACTCAACTGAGATTACTTAAATTGCTGAGAGCTGGCTGAGATGGTTCATATGTTTGTGGCTATGATTCTCCTTGTCCTCTAGGGTACTCAGTTGCCCCCATGTGACCTCCTCATGTAACTAGCTTCTGGGCTTCCTCATAGTATGGTGGTCTCAGGTAGTCAGATTTCTTACACAGTGACTGGCTTCTCTGCAGACACCAAGGTGGAAGCTGTCAGGTCCCTTAATGGCTAGGCTCAGAACTGTCACTGCTTCATCTGTGCCCATTGTAGGGATCAAAGAAAGTCAGAGAACAGCCTAAAATCAAGGAAAGGAGAAAGGGACTCTTATCTCTGGATGAGACAAACAGTATAAATATATAGGGAGGGAAGGAATGGATGGTAATCATATCTGGAGACTTTCTACTACAGTATGCCTAAGGGTTAAAATACTTAGAACTAATTTAAGGTTTCGGGTTTTCTAAAATAGATTTTATTTTTTTTTAGAGCAGTTTTGGGTTTTCAGCAAAATTGAATGGAAGATACAGGAATTTCCCACATACTCCCTATCCCTACACATGCATAACCTCCCCCATTATCAACATCTCCCACCAAGGTGGTACACTTAGTGCAGTTGACAAACCTACATTAACACATCATCATCACTCAAAGAACAGAGTTTACATTAGGGTTCACTGTTGGTGTACATTATATGTAGGTTTGGACAAAGGTATATATAATTTTATAATTATAGTATCAGAGTGGATTCACTGCCCCAGAAGTCTTCTATGTTCCTCATATGCATCTGTCTCTCCTTACTAATCTCTAGAAGACACGTATCTTTTCATTGCTTCCATTGTTTTGCCTTTTCACCCTGTCATATAGTTGCTATCATAGCCTTTTCAGAATGACTTTTTTCACTCAGTAATGTGCATTTATGTTTCCTCCATGTCTTTTCATGACTTGATAACTCATTTGTTTTTAGAGATGAGTAATATTCCATTGTCTAGATGCAGAATTTATCCATTTACCTACTGAATGACATCTTGTTTACTTCCAAGTCTTGGAAATTAGAAATATAGCTGCTATAAACATTAGTGTGCAGAGTTTTGTATAGAC
Organism: Sciurus carolinensis; assembly: GCF_902686445.1. Lineage (NCBI taxonomy): Eukaryota > Metazoa > Chordata > Mammalia > Rodentia > Sciuridae > Sciurus > Sciurus carolinensis. The sequence continues at coordinate 50,053,561 of NC_062229.1, read as the reverse complement.
ATGAATTTTCAATTCCTTCGTGTAAACATCAAGAAGCACAGTTGTTGGATTGAATTTAACGTTTTAAAGTTAGTCAACCTGAAGAAAAGTTAAGTAAATAATATTAAACTGAGTCGTATGAAATTTCTGGTTTTATAAATTGGGCTCAAGTATTGGTAATTTTACATGGTTTAACTAGTACAATAGTCCTAGGATATAACCAAGGTCGGTCTTTGCAGTGATATGCAAATAACTGAAGTTTGGGAAGCATCTTCTGATTGAATTACAAATACTCCTCCACTTTCAATGTTATTTATATTCCAATAAATCCTTTATAAGTTGAAAATACCATAAGTTGAAAATACATTTAATATACCTCACCCTGAACCTTACAGCTTACCTACACAGGACACAGTGGAGTATCAGTCATTTCCTGCACAATCCAGTGGCTGACTGGTGCTATGGCTCACTGCCACTGCCCAGTTTCTCAAGAAAGTATCATACTGAATACCACTACCTGGAGAAAATATCAAAATTCAAAATTTGCGGTACAGTTTCTGAATGCATATCATTTTCTCACCATGGTGAAGTTAAAAAAAAAATGTAAGTCAAACTGTCATAAGTCAGGGATCATCTCTATTTTACTTACTAGTGACTTTCATTGCCTCATGTGTCTCATTTTGATTACAATATGAAAGCTATTCACTTGGACAGTTTGTCTTGGTGGTGGTGGTGGTGGTGGTAGTTTGGAAGAGAATTTATATGGACTATAAAATTGATGTCAGGTACCTATCAAATGTGTACATTAATCAAAATGTCCTTGGCCAGATTTGCTGGAAACCAGACACCTTAGACAGCTGACTGGCCCTTTGATGTTCCTGGGTAGACTTTCTGTGGTTCCTTTTGATTCCCAATAGCAACAGTATTTTCTACATTATTGCATGTATCGATAGAAATCCTGTCAGCTTGGTGGGACATTGAAACTTATTTTTGGCAGAAATTGGTACAAGAAAATTGGAAAATGAATTAGTTGAACATTTGGTTATGAGTGTGCATCTGAGGAAACTGTTCTTCAAAGCAGACTGCCCAACAATTAAAGAGAATTCTTAGACTAGATTCTGACAATGAAACAGAACTTCAGTGATTGTTAAGAGTTGGATGTTGATGTTGATGCTTTTTACAGAATTTTACTTTGTATTTAGTATGCTCCAGATTAAAAAAAAAAAAAAATCCACCCTCCCCATTAGTACCCTAAGTGTTTTTGAGTCTGTCAGTCCAGTGTAGTGGAAAGAAAGGTTATACCCAAATTGGGCAATGTTGCATTGCACAGCTCTATTATAAATATTCCAATGTTATGTGAAGTTTTGGAATTGGTAACATGATTTTAAGGCTCCTTTCCTTCATTTCAACTCTTTCTGAGAGAAATCTGTAAGAGTAAATTTTTGTTCAAAAATAGCATCCAAGAGATTTAGTTTCAAATGGAGTCTGTCCTATGTCCAGAAAACCCAAACCCTGCAACCATTTTTCTAGTAGTATTTCCCAAAGGAATGCCTCAAAAGGTCTAGAAAGATCCAGGATGGCTTAAGTCCCACGCCTGCCTAAGCCTCAATAATGCACTTGCTTCATGTTCTCAGTAGCTTCTCAAGTTATTTTGGCTGCTCACCCTGACAGTTAAATAAAAACTTGATGATAGAAGAGGTTTCATTACGTGTGCGAACTTATTTTCTTCAGCTAATCAGGGAACGGCAGACTAGAAGTTATTCAGAGGCCCAGAACAATAACGTCAAAACTAATTCAGTCCCTCACAGGTCAAGACTGTGACCGAGGTGCTATCCTTTGTCAGACAAACAAATGTATAGCACTTCCTCGAGCATCTTTTCTGCACATAAAATCACACCTTGAAATAAGTGGGCATTGATTTCTCTTGCTCCCATCTGTGTTTACGGGAGGTTCTTTCTCTGGGGATAAAGCAAGAATGGTGTTGCCCCCGCCTGGCTGGCAACACGAGCACACTTCCCTCTCCTACAGCTCTTCAATAGCACACTTCAGCTTCTATTATGGGCTTATTTCTCACCAGTGATCTGTTGACTTTTAATATCACATTATTTGTCTCTTACTTGAACACTCTCAAATATCACCGTCTTCATTTAAGGATCCCTTTTTTCAGGAACATTAAGTTATTTTGTAGTTAAATTTTGGATTCAGCTCTTAATTTCTCATTCACTTAATGTGAGTTATAAAGATGATAGATTTTATTATGTCTCCTTTAGACTGTCAAAATGGTCTGAAAGGGAACAATTCCTTCATCTAAAAGTTGTCTACATATATTTATTTAATAGCCAAAGTGAGAGTATGCAGAATAATAATAATAATGCTTCCTGAGAAATTACACACATGACTAGTTTCTTCCCTGTGAATGCCAAGGAGAACTAAAATTGCCCGTGAACAATGGTTTTCCTGTGTCATCATCTTAATTGCCAAATCTCAGAAACCTAGCAAAGAAAAATGATATCTGTGATTTCTAATTATAAACATGGAAGGTGGGGTGACCTTGAATGCTAAATTCCCAATTAAGAGATGCAAATAAATAGTCACATCATGTATCACAATACAAGCCATCTGTTCCCAAAGCCTGTAGGTTGTCTCTCACTGCAAGAAACTGTTAAGAAAAGAGAGTGTAAGGTAGATTTCAGGTTTTGTAGCCAGCATTGGATTGGAAATCTTACCATATATATTTTAATAGATATGAATTTATTCCTTTAAGAATAGTTTACTGCTTTTTCAAAAAAAAAATTGCAAAAGTTCTTTGTTTACTATGTAATTTACTATGTACCCTGTAATTTCTCCACCTCCAGAGCTACCTCAGAGATAACAACGTATTAATCCATTTGTGTTTTCTATTGTGAACTTATTCTCTATCTCCTATGCTCATTGAAAAACTGAATTGTACTTTTTTCCTTATTGAATTCTAAGAGCTCTTTATATGTAATATTTAACTGCATTAGATTTGTAGGTGAGAGTGAGAATGAATGTCATAAGCAATAAACAAGCCCTGTGTAAACAGGAATAGGAATAAGCCGGCACTAAGCCTGATCGCATGCAAGATGCTTTGTGCATACTATTTGCTAGAACAGTTTGCCCTCATTGTTAGGGAATGCCCCTTTGAAAGACTGGGTATAGTGAGCCAGTATCTTGGCTCGGTTCATTTTGGGGCAATAAAGTTTAGAGTGGGAACCTGTTCCTGAACAGAAATTTCCTGCATGGTTGTACTTTACGAAAATGAATGCTCCCCTATCAAGGAGGTGGAGGGTCAAGGGTATGTGCAGCCCATACTCCTGTCTTTTAAGTATGGGCTGCACATAGTGACCTCTTTCAAAAAGTAAAGTATGGAAAGGGGGAAAAAATACAACTTTCCAAAGAAGAAACCTGGCAAACACTGCCTCAGCCACAGAATCAAGGTTGATTTTGATAGTGTGAGTCATGTCTATCATATGCACCCTTGAGACAATGAGATGAAAGTGGCACTTCACCTGTGGTCTTCCTCCCCCAGAACTGATGATCACAGTCCAACCAGGAGAAAAACACACCATACAAATCTGAACTGATGAACAGTCTACAAAATACCTAATCAGTACTCCTCAAAATTGTCACCATCATCAAAAACAAAGAAAAATCCGAGCAACTTCCACAGCACAGAGGAACCTAAGAAAACATGACTACTAAATGTACCACAGTATCCCAGTTGAGATATTAGGACATAAAAGGGGCATAGGTAAAAACAAAGGGGATAAAGTGTGGCGTTTACTTGATAATAATGCATCCTTATCACCTCATCCATTGTGACAAATGTACCATTGTAATATAAGATGCTAATAATAGAGGAATCTGGCTGTGGAGTATGTGAGGACTCTCTTATGCTCTCCCCACAGGTTTTCTTTAAATCTAAAGCTGTTCCAAAAAATGAAAAGTTCACTAACAAAAAAGAATGGCGAAATACATCAATGGAACCATTTCCCTAGTAAAGCCATCAACCTGATTTAGACTGGTTCTGACAAAAGCACACCAATACACTGAACTTGAGCCTTATTAATTTAAGAGTAGTAGCAACAAAACAAAATCTAACTTTGGGAGTGATTTCCCAGGGAGGTTGAGGATAGTAGTCTTTTTGTTTTTGTTTTTTTTTTAATTTTTTAAATTTTTATTTTTTTATTATTTTTTGATTCATTGTACACAAATTGGGTTCAAATTTCATTTCTCTGGTTGTACATGAAATAGAGTCACATTGTGTAATCATACATGAACATAGGGTAATGATGTTTGTCTCATTTCATTATCTTTCCTTCCCCCTCCCCCATCCCACCCCTCATTTCCCTCTACACAATCCATCCTTCCCTCACCCCTGCCAATTTTGTATCATCATCCACTTATCAGAGAAAACATTCAGTCTTTGGTTTTTTGGGGATTGACTTATCTCACTTAGCATGATATTCTCTAACTCCATCCATTTACCTGCAAATGTCATAAATTTTATTCTTGTTTATGGCTGAATAATATTCATATGTTTCTTTCTCCATTCATCTGTTGAAGGGCATCTAGGTTGGTTCCACAATCTGGCTATTGTGAATTGAGCAGCTATGAACATTGATGTGGCTGCATCACTGTAGTATGCTGATTTTAAGTCCTTTGGGTATAGGCCAAGGAGCAGGATAGCTGGGTCAAATGGTGGGTCCATTCCAAGTTTTCTAAGGCATCTCCATACTGCTTTCCAGAGTGGCTGCACTCCATTCATCTGTTTCTTTCTCCATTCATCTGTTGAAGGGCATCTAGGTTGGTTCCACAATCTGGCTATTGTGAATTGAGCAGCTATGAACATTGATGTGGCTGCATCACTGTAGTATGCTGATTTTAAGTCCTTTGGGTATAGGCCAAGGAGCAGGATAGCTGGGTCAAATGGTGGGTCCATTCCAAGTTTTCTAAGGCATCTCCATACTGCTTTCCAGAGTGGCTGCACCAATTTGCAATCCCACAAGCAATGTATGAGTGTGCCTTTTTCCCGCATCCACGCCAACACCTATTGTTACTTGTATTCTTGGTACTAGCCATCCTAATTGGGGTGAGATGGAATCTTAGGGTAGTTTTGATTTGCATTTCTCTAATTACTAGAGATGTTGAACATTTTTTCATATATCCGTTGATTGCTTGTAGGTCTTCTTCTGTAAAGTGTCTGCTCAGTTCTTTAGCCCATTTATTGATTGGGTTATTTGTATTCTTGGTGTACAATTTTTTGAGTTCTTTTTAAATTCTGGAGATTAGTGCTCTAAAGGATAATTTTTATGGCCGTATGACAAGTTGAGTAAAAAAACTGAGCTTCTAGAGACTGTAGCAATGTTTCATGGAACCATTTCCTCTTACAGATGAAGAAATTGAGGCCTAGAGAGAATGAGACTTTCCTTTGTGTCCTGTGACACTGAACTGGAACCCATATTTTCTGCCTCCTAATTGAGTGCTCATTCTCCTTCTTCATGCTTCTCCCTCAGCCTCTCTGCTCAGCACAAAAGCTCCGTACTTTTTTTTTCCTCTTGTTTTGTCTAAAGAGCTATGGGGGTGACACATATCCTAAACATCAGATAAAAGACAGAGGGAGAAAATGTGAAATTTGGAATCAAGTTGTTAGGTCTGGATACCAGCTTCCTTATGGTTTCTGCATCTCAGTTTTCTCAGCTACAAAAATGGCTCTGTAATCCCTGTCCCTCAGAATTGAGATCTTGTACATAAAACCTAGTACTAACCTGGCCACAGTGCACCCTCAATAATTCATAGTTTCCTTTCACAAGAATATGTCTTTATATACACCAGGTGAATCGCAGGATATCCTGGGCCGTTAAGTAGCACAAACTGAATGAGGTAATAACTATATTCATGGATGCTCTTCCTAACCAGAGCTCTTCTATAGAGCCAGCCATTTTTGCAGACCTTCTTCTTCATCACAAATAGATCTCCAGTAGAGCCAAAGCTGTGAGTGGGGAGAAACTGTAATTTTACATGGCTATTAGGTCTTGGGATCCAAGAGATAGTCCCCTCCTGCAGAGGCCTGGGTAGACAACAGCTTGAATGCATGCATCATCATTAGGATAAATGTTAAAATCACAGACTAGAGGAATGCAATTTGGTGACTTGGAATGTTCAACTTGGTTTCTAAAAGTTATATTAAGATTGAATTGTCTCTTTTTCCTAAAGCTAATAAAAACTGAGATCTGTGTTTCATATAGCCTTTTATAAGGATAATATCTGTCTTTCATTTACATTTTAAAGTAAAAAGGTAGGATATACTGTCGGTGAGTGATTTTGTGACCTGCCTTTGATGACCAGCCCCAATCACCCTTACCTATCACAGAGGCAGGAGAACAAATGTATAAGGACAAACAATTATTAAATATTTTGTTGAAGTTTAAAAGATTTCTAAAAAATAATTAAATAGTAACTTTCATTATGCAATTCTTTAGCACATTTTCATAATTATAGAAAGTTCTACTGAGCTATTCTAGAGAATAGCTTTTGGGGGCTCCTCTGTTCTGTAGGCCCATGACAAATACATATTCTTTACTGAATACCTGTTAGTCAGGATAGGCTAAGTTTTGCTGCAATAACAAATCCCCAAGCCTAGGTAGTGTTTAACAACAAAGGTCTATTCTTCACTAATATTATATATCTAACACAAGATACAGATTGGAAAAGAAATTACCATCTAGAAATTGTTGATCACCCTGGAAGAGGAAAAGAAATCTTCATGGGTCTTACACCAACAATTAATACCTCACATCAGAGATGATGTTATTTGCATTTGTGGCTCATTGGCCAGAACAAGTCATCTAATCCCACCTAACTACTAGTGGGGGCCAAGAATTTCAGGGAGGAAAACTGGACATCAGTGAGCTGATCTGTTGACTAACTCAGTTGACATCACTTCTTCATTTACTTACTCATGCATTTACTCAGCAGATATTTGAGTATTTTCAAGGCATAGTAGTGAGACTGACATATGGAGAAAAGCAAGTAGGCATGATCATTCTTCTTGGGGAGCTCTGTCAGTAAATGACCATTAAGAGCAATTAAAGTGAAGGAGAATAAGTGTTCTGATAAGGAAAGAACAAGATGCTTCAGTATCAGTGAAGCAAGCAGTTTTCATGTGAATCAGTGAGAGAACCAGAACTATGAGTATTTGTCCAAGATAAGGAGTCCAGAACAAGCACTGCAATAGGAAAATGAGGGCCTCTGTTTTTTCTTCCATTCCCTTCTATTTGTGTATTTGCTTCATTCCTGAATGAAACCCAGAGAAATGTTTAGCTAGCTCCTGCAAAGTGGTCCCCTTGCCTGCACATACCTTGGGTAGGTGCCTGGAGGTTGCACGGGAGTTTGTCAATGTGGACACACTGGCTATGCTCCCAGAGTTCACCATGGCACTCAGCACTGGTGTTCCTGACACACAGCCCAAGCTGGGCAGCAGGCCTGGGAACCAGCAGGCCCTTCTGGATTTCCCCGAGGAGGTCACACACTAGGGCAGCCAAGATCCCAGGGCTACCTGAGTGAGTCTTGTGGCACTAGTATGAAAGATGCAGGGAGCTGGACAGGGAAGTGCTGCCTGGGTTCCTCATGCCCCTTCCAGGTTCTCTCTGGGTGTTGATACCGTGCCTTTATCTTCACTCCTGCCTATCGTCAGAGGACACATGGCTGAGTGTCACATATGTCCCGTCATCTGGTTTAGAGGATGTCTACAAAGTGATGTGATTCTTTTTCTGCATTTTGCCCCCACTTAAAGTCATTCAAAATAGATGTTATGGGAGGTGGTATGGCAGTTATGAGCACAGGCTCTGGGGCCAGGCTTTCTGATTTGCGCTCCAGCTTTGCCACTTTTGGCATGGGACCCTGGGCAAGTTGCTTAGCTATTCTGTGCCTGTTTCCTCATTTATAATGTGGGGATAATAATTATACCAACCTCAAATTGTCAGGAAGATTGCAATGGTTAATAAAAGCAACATGCTTCTAAAGGTGCCTGGCATATAGTAAGCATTCAAATTAGCTCTTATTATTATCATCATGGTCATTATTATTATTTCTAAATATTTGATGAAATGCTCATCATCACACTCTTTTTGGATGCACTCTGGGGAAGGTACAAAGACAGTCAAACTATGCAGAATGGTGGTGAAGGTATGAGCTCTGCCTCAACGAGAACTGGCTTCCACTCTGGGCTCTGCCATTTACTAGCTGTGTGACCTTAGGTAACTTGTGAAGCTCTTTAGGCTTCATCTGTAAATTGTGGATAACGACACCCATGGTTTTCGTGGAGATTGCCTGAAAAGATGGGCGCACCTCAGTACTTAGCAACGAGTAAACACTACAGGCTGATTGTAGAAGTATTAACAGGGGAAGAAGAAGAAAAGTAGTGTACGCCAGACGAGAAAACAAGCACGTGACAGATGTTTGTGCTTGAGAAGTGCTGGAGAGTGGCAGAACCATGGTCCCATAAGGAATCAGGGTCTTCTGAGAGGGACCAGTCACGGAAGGCTTCTTATGCATGGCATCACAGAGCCTGGGCCTTGAAGGATGCATAGGAATTTGCCAAGAAAGGAAGGAGGGAGAAAGCATTCCAGAAAGTGAGGACAGACCTTGCACACCCAGCAAAGGCGTTCCTATCTGATTGGATAGACAATGGGGAACCACTGAAGGACTTGGAGTCAGAGCATGATCTGATCACCGAGATCAAAGAAGGAAGCGGGAAGGCAACTTCACTGAGCAATGGGGGCCGATGAAACGCATCGTAAATGGAGGAGATAAAAATCAAAACTGTGCTATTTAGAGCACTAATCCTGTACTTGGCGCTGTTCGAGGCACCTGCTTGGATTCATTCATTTAATCTTCAGAGCAGTGCCACTGGGTGGAGACTCTTGTTATCCCCCAAATTACAGATAGCGCAGAGAAGTTAGATCACCTACCCAAGATTACACAGGAAGGACAGGTCCAGGATTCAAACCCAAATCACCTGGCTCTGAGCCTGTGCTCTGAGATGCCTGCCCTTGTGAGAAATGGGACATACAGAAGCTGGCAGACATTGCTGCTCCAAGGACAGATGATGGAAGGGGTGACTTAAATTTCATCTTGGGGTAGGGGAAACGCTTGCTTATTCTCCGAAACACAAGAGAAAGAAGAGTTATGGGTAGAAGAGGGCGACGTGCGATGCGGGGCAATTGAGGTGTCTCCTGAAAAGCAGTTTAGATATTCCAACTCAAGAAGCTGAGAGGGAGGTACAGAGGGTGGTACTTTTGAGGGAAAGTAGACTTTTTTTTTTAAATATATTTTTTAGTTGTAGGTGGACACAATACGTTTATTTTATTTTTATGTGGTGCTGAGGATCGAACCCAGGGCCTCACACATGCAAGGCAAGCGCTCTACCACTAAGCCACAGCCCCAGCCCCCAGGGGAAGTAGACTTTTGAAATGAAATCCCTGACCACATAAGCTAGGCACTATTTAGGAAAATAATACAACAGGGATTGGGCTGGCTGTTCAATTTCAAGATGTGCCAGTTTCTAGCTGTGTGACTTTGACATGTCACTTAACCTCTGTGTGGTCTCAGTTTCCTCATTTGAAGATGGTTATGAGGATCACGCCTGCTAATTTATGGAGAGGGCTTAGGACTGTTAGTATTGTGCAGGTATTTGCTACTATTATCACTGTTGTTACTTTTCTTGCAATGCCAGAAGTATTTTTTAACAGCTTTACTGAGGTATAATTGATAGCAAAGAACTGCACGTATTTAATGGGTATGGCTTGATGAGTTTGGACAGATGCAAACATCTGTGATACCATCACCATGATCCAAGCAATAAACATATTTGGCACCTCCCACAGTTGTCCCTTTTGCCCTTTCATTTTTATTTTTGCGTATGGAGTAAGAACACTTAATGTGAGATCTAACCAGCTAATGAATTTGGAAGTGCAATACTGCATTGGTAATTATTAGCACTGTTGTACAGCAGATCTGAAACTTTACACCCACTGAATGACAGCTCCCCATTTCCCCCACCTGGGGTCCCAAGCACCTTTATGGTGATCTCTGTTTCTGTGAGTTTGAATAGTCTAGATACCTCAAGTCAGTGGAATCATTGCCAGAAATCTTGACAACCCAGGATAGAGAAAGGAAACAGTGGTAGCTGGTGGCATGGGTCTCCCAGGACCAGCCCCACGACCCTGTGGCTAGAGGACAGGGACATTCTTGATGCCTCAGGTGAAAATGTGTGAAGAATGAATCTACCTTTAGTCAACTAACTTCCTCCTTTTTCTAGTGATAAATTCCAGAATCACCAAGAAGACCTTGGGAATTCAAACTCTACCTTGAGAACAGATGTGTTCAGTAGTGCGCTTGCTAAGATACCAAGCCCAGGGGAAACATGGAGGCTAATGAAAACATACCAGAGGCACTAACAAAGTAACATGGGAAATCTGTGCTTCAAATCACAGATGCTGCCATCCTTTCCTCAAAGTTGCAGTTGATTTAAAAAACCTTACCTCCAAATTTCCCACTTCAGGGCAAATCTTCTGTGAGACAAAAGCCTCACCTGTCCTTAACTTGGCTGCCACCCACTCCCCTCACTCCAGGGGTGTTGAAGTATACATGATTCTAGTTTCATTTGAGAGCATAAGGTGTTGCATTTGTAGGATGTAACACACTCAGTTGATAACAACTCCCTAGATCAGCAATCTCTGATACTCAGTCAATCATGAGATGATTTCAGAGGTACCATCTTTTGATGGTGGGGAGCCATTCGAGCGGCCCCTGTTCTCCTATTGTCCTGTGATTGGCAAGGGTCAGGGAGATGGAGAAGATATGCCCCCTGCCCCAACTCTCAAAGAGGCACTCCTGCACAGCCATACCTCCACAGGCTTATTCCACTGGCTAAAGATTATTTGACTTTACGAATGCCTCGCCACCTTATGAGAATTCTCACTTTTTATCTTTCATCACCTGCTGAATCAGAACCTCTCGGGCCACCTGAATATCTCAAAGCTAGGGGCAGAGGTGTAAGAAAAATGCAGGGGAAATGGGGGAGATTTATGGAAGTCTTTTGCCTCCCCTGCAGATTCGCTCAGGACCTCTATGACCCTCCACAATCAGTGTTACTGAAAGATGATCACTTAGGGAACTTCATAAAGAGGTTACAAAATGTGTGCTTGAATGAAGAAGAGAGCATTTGGGTTCCTTTAAAAATCAGTGCCTTGGAAAACCATCATTGATTTAATAAGTCCTTGTAGTAGAGGCTCTCAGTGTTAGCTACATGTTGGAATCACCAGGGGAGGTTCAAAGAACCCCGGTGACCAGGATGCACATCAGACCAGCCGAATCAGAATCTCTGAGGATGGGACCCAAGAATCAGTATTTTTGGAAAGTTCCCCAGGGAATTCCAAGGCACAGCTGACACACATGGTACTTTCTACATACTTAGGAATCTCCTAAGAAAGGTGTGGAGATTATTCCCATTTTACAGATGAGGAAACAGAGGAACAGTGAAAGTCCCATGCTTCGTCTAAGATTGCACAGTGGTAAATTCCAGAGAGTAGGTTTGAACCCAGGCCATCTGGCTTCAGAGCACACGTACTTAGCCAACAGGTTCATTTCTCTCGCAACATGAGAAACACAAGTTCTTGGCAAAGCCCCATCCTGTAAAGCAGCCACAGAGCAGGGGATGGAGACCCTACATCTGCTTTCTGGGAAGCTAAGTAAAAGATCTTCCCAAGCAATGCCACATTTATAATTAGTGGCTTAAAACATTTTTCTACCAGAAAGTGCAGACTTTCCCATTCCTCCCACAGACTGTCCCAGAGTAAAATTTCCAACCTTTCCTTTTCTTTCCCATATCTACCCAAAATAGGTTGAGGCTTGGCTCTAGCCAAAATTAAGTGGGGAGGGTGGGTGTAGTTTGTCAGCTGGGATTTCTATTTGTGGTTGAGTCCAGTTCATCAGGTTGAAGGCTTACTGACATGTGCGTGAGTGGGGATGGGAGACTCATCATCTTGGGCTGGTCTAAAATTAGCCTATTGCTTTATTAGACATGTTTTATCAAGCTGGGGAAAGAGGACAAGACTGGAAGGTGAACTGTATGTGTTCCTAGTTCCTCCCCCAAACCAGCCTGGGACCCTATTAGAGTAACTCCACTTCCCTCTAGGCCTTGGCCGCCTCTTCTGTAAAAATCAAGAGAGTTGGATTCCATTCGAGGCCACATCTCAGTTCAGCCAAGAGACATGTTTTATTTGGCCCCCACTGTGCTTTCAGATTTTTTTGAATTAATTGCCAACGTTTAAAAATTGGATCCGCTTACATACAAATGTAGATTTCCAGCTTCTCTCGAAAACTTGGAGAAGGTGTTCCCGCCACACTGGGTCCTGTAAGCAACCATGGGCTTACACGGTTGCTGACAGGGCTGCTGTCTATAAGATGGAGTGTTGTGTTAGTCAGCTTTGCATTGCTGTGACCAAAATATCCGACAAGAACAACTTAGAGGAGGAAAGATTTATTTTGGCTCATGGTTTCAGAGGATTCAGACGATGGTTGGTTGGCTTCAAGACTGAAACATCAAGGTGGAAGGGCATGGCGGAGGAAAGCTGCCCAGCTGATGGCAGCCAGGAAGCAAAGACAGAGAGGGACTGAAGAGTGTTTGGGAGTAGACAACCCCTTCCAGGACATGCCCCCCCTGACCTACATCCTCTCACTTCCTCTTACCAGGCTCCACCACCCAGGACACCATTCATCTGGTAATCAATCCACTGATGAAGTCAGAGTCTTCATGACCCAGTCATTGGCTAAAAGCTCACCTCTGAACCTCGCTGTACTGGGGACCATGCGTTCAACATGGGGGGTTGATTCAAATCATCACAGGCACGTTTTCCCCAGTTTTCCATTCCCCACCTGGCTAATGTCTTTGTTTATTTATGTTTGATCCCTGCAGGGGTTAGAAATCAGATATCTCCAAAGTCTCTTCCAGAAGTTGAGATTTCTTTATCCGTGGTATCTTAAACCTGTGAGGTTAAGGATAAAATCTTAGGGACTCAGGCTCAGTTAATATTTTCATATGAAGACAGGAATGTTCAAAGTAAAATTAATAAATGTTCTCTGTTAGATTCTTGCCTAGTTTTTCTCTTTAACCTTGACACATAAAATTTATAACGTTTGGCCTATTCTCTTTGCATTTTTATATTCTGGCTCACTTTTTGAAGCTATAAGCAGAGATGAAACAAAAAACCATGAAAGGTTATGAAGAAATTGCTTGGTCAAGAAGAGAGAGGACACTGGAATAATGTGTTCTCAGGAGTACAATCTGAAATTACAGAGGAACCACCTGTTCTTCAAAACAAGATAATCTGAAATAAATTTCAAGGAAATAGGTCAGGTGGGTGCTGAACCTGATGTTTTTACACAGACCACATTCAGTAAAACACTTTCCCCGAAAGAATGTGAAGTTTTTAGGGAGCTGGGATATTTGTTTAGGGACTTTGAGATAACCATGTACTCACTTAAAATTGCTCATAAATTTAAGTGTTGTTGACTCAGAACTCTTCAAATAGGTCAGCGACAAACATAGCTGAATGCAGGTGGTAAGAGATTTTAATGCCCTCTGTCTGCTCATAACTTTATTTTATGCATTTCCTTTATTTGTATTGAACTATTTACAAAAAATAAAAGTAATATGTACAAATGTCAAATAGAGTGGGAAGGTGAGAAATGAGAAGTTAATTATCTCTTCCTCTTCATTTTTTATTATTCCTTTTATTATTCCTTAAAAAATACATATAGCATAAAATTCACCATTTTAACCATTTTTATTGTATAGTTCAGTAGTGTCAAGAATATCCACATCGTTATGTCTAGTTCCTTATCTTAACCCCAATATTAACCATGGTTTTATTCATCTATATCCTTTAATACAATTATATGCACATTATTCATTATTTTCCCATGTCTTCCAAAGTTTCCACATCACCAAAGGCCAATCTTGCTTTTTCTTTCTAGTGACTGTTAAGTATTCCATTTTTATTAATAGACCATAATTTACTTAAACAACTATTAGTGGATTCTTAAGGCTATACTGAGATTTTTGTATTTTATATATATATATTTATATATATATATATATATATATATATTTTTTTTTTTTTTTTTTTGCGGTGCTGGGGATCGAACCGATGGCCTTGTGCTTATGAGGCAAGCACTCTACCAACTGAGCTACCTCCCCAGCCCTTTTGTATTATAAAAGACAAAAAAAAAATTTGGTAAATATATCTTGGCTTACATACAAATATACTCTGTGGTTAAATTCTCAGCAGTACGTAAATTGAGATATTTGTTTGATTGAAACTTTTGTATCTGGCAGTAGATAGAGTTGCATACTAAGAGTTTTTAGATTAGGTAGAATATTCTTTATAAACTATAATGTCATAGAAAATAAATTGCGGTGGTAACCTAGACTCCGGAATTAATGATCTCAGTCCAGATTTAGGTTCTGCAGACCAGCTGCGGGAACTTGGGAACCTTGCTCATAATATTACTTGCCTCAACTTCCTCTCTGTAAAATACTACCTGCCTCTGAGAGTTGCTGAAAAGGTAGATGAATGAACAGTACCTGGCACATATCAGGCACTAAATGCATTAGCTATTATTTCAAGTCTCTTAATCACAAAATTTCAGCCTGATATTTTAAACACAATAATACTGGATTTAAAAAAAAAAAACTGGCTATATTTTATTTTGTTGTTGGCAGGAGAGAGGATGGGGTGGCATATGGACAGGTCACTGTGCAGGTGGAATCTATCCAACGTGGTGACTGTAGCAACTCTTGAATGAGTCCTCAACCTGGAGCTGTTGCCACAGTGCAATATTCAAAAGGCCCTTTCACTCCTGCCATTGCTTTGTGGCCACAAGAGGTCCCTCTGCCCTAGTTTGTCAGGTGCTGGGAAAGGTCACTAAGGATAGAGAAACGGCGGGGCACAGTGGTGCATGCCTGTAGTCCCAGCGGCTCCGGAGGCTGAGGCAGGAAGATCTGATCACGAGTAAAAAGCAGCCTCAGCAACATAGTGAGGCCCTAAGCAACTCAGCAAGACCCTGTCTCTAAATAAAATATTAAAAAGGCTGAGGTTGTGACTCAGTGGTTAAGTGCCTCTGGGTTAAATACCTGGTACCAAAGAGAGAGAGAGAGAGAGACAGACAGACAGAAAGGGGTATTGTAGACTCCCATTTTCGGATACTGAGGTGCTGGCTGATTTGCTGTGAGTAGTTAGAAATGCAAAGTTTTATTGTGTGTTTGTTTTTGTTTTTGTTTTTTTATTGTAAACAAATGGGATACATGTTGTTTCTCTGTTTGTACATGGCGTAAAGGCATACCATTTGTGTAATCATAAATTTACATAGGGTAATGTTGTTTGATTCATTCTGTTATTTTTTTCCCTTCCCCCCTACCCCTCCCACCCCTCTTTTCCCTCTATACAGTCCTTCCTTCCTCCATTCTTGCACACTACCTAACCCTAACTCTAAGCCTAACACTAACCCCTCCCACACCCCATTATGTGTCATCATCCACTTATTAGAGATATCATTCGTCCTTTGGTTTTTTGAGATTGGCTTATCTCACTTAGCATGATATTCTCCAGTTTCATCCATTTGCCTGCAAATGCCATAATTTTATCATTCTTTATGGCTGAGTAATATTCCATTGTATGTATATACCACAGTTTCTTTATCCATTCATCAATTGAAGGACATCTAGGTTGGTTCCACAATCTGGCTATTGTGAACTGAGCAGCTATGAACATTGATGTGGCTGTATCTCTGTAATATGCTGATTTTAAGTCCTTTGGGTATAGGCCAAGGAGTGGGATAGCTGGGTCAAATGGTGGTTCCATTCCAAGTTTTCTAAGGAGTCTCCACACTGCTTTCCAGAGTGGCTGCACTAATTTGCAGCCCGACCAGCAATGTATGAGTGTACCTTTCTCCCCACATCCTCGCCAACACCTGTTGTTGCTTGTATTCTTGATAACCGCCATTCTAATTGGGGTGAGATGGAATCTTAGGGTGGTTTTGATTTGCATTTCTCTTATTACTAGAGATGTTGAACATTTTTCCATATGTTTGTTGATTGCTTGTAGATCTTCTTCTGTGAAGTGTCTATTCATTTCCTTAGCCCATTTGTCGATTGGGTTATTTGCATTCTTGGTGTAGAGTGTTTTAAGTTCTTTATAGATTCTGGAGATTAGTGCTCTATCTGAAGTATGATTGGCAAAGATTTTCTCCCACTCTGTAGGCTCTTTCTTCGCATTGCTGATAGTTTCCTTTGCTGAGAGAAAGCTTTTTAGTTTGAATCTGTCCCAGTTGTTGATTCTTGCTTTTATTTCTTGTGCTATGGGAGTCCTGTTGAGGAAGTCTGGTCCTAAGCCGACATGTTGAAGCTCTGAACCTACTTTTTCTTCTGTAAGATGCAAGGTCTCTGGTCTGATTCCGAGATCCTTAATCCATTTTGAGTTTAGTTTCGTGCATGGTGAGAGATATGGGTTTAGTTTCATTCTGTTGCATATGGATTTCCAATTCTCCCAGCACCATTTGTTGAAGAGGCTATCTTTTCTCCATTGCATATTTTTGGCCCCTTTGTCTAGTATGAGAAAATTGTATTTATTTGGGTTTCTGTCCATGTCCTCTATTCTGTACCATTGATCCACCTTTCTATTTTGGTACCAATACCATGCCGTTTTTGTTACTATTGCTTTGTAGTAGAGTTGAAGATCTGGTATTGCGATACCCCCTGCTTCACTCTTTCTGCCAAGGATTGCTTTAGCTATTCTGGGTTTTTTATTCTTCCAGATGAATTTCATAATTGCTTGCTCTATTTCTGTAAGGTACATCATTGGGATTTTAATTGGAATTGCATTGAATCTGTATAGCACTTTTGGTAGTATGGCCATTTTGACAATATTAATTCTTCCTATCCAAGAACATGGGAGATCTTTCCATCTTCTAAGGTTTTCTTTAATTTCTTTCTTTAGTGTTCTGTAGTTCTCATTGTAGAGGTCTTTCACCTCTTTTGTGAGATTAATTCCCAAGTATTTTATTTTTGTCGAAGCTATTGTGAATGGGGTAGTTTTCCTAATTTCTCTTTCTGAAGATTCATTGCTTATGTATAAAAATGCCTTAGATTTATGTGCATTGATCTTATATCCTGCTACTTTACTGAATTCACTAATGAGATCTAAAAGTTTTCTGGTGGAATTTCCTGGTTCCTCTAAGTATACAATCATATCATCAGCAAATAGGGATAGTTTGAGTTCTTCTTTTCCTGTTCATATCCCTTTAATTTCTTTGGTCTGTCTAATTGCTCTGGCTAGAGTTTCAAGGACGATATTGAAAAGAAGTGGTGAAAGAGGGCATCCCTGCCTTTTTCCAGTTTTTAGGGGGAATGCTTTCAGTTTTTCACCATTTAGAATGATATTAGCCATGGGTTTAGCATAGATGGCCTTTACAATGTTAAGGAATGTTCCCACTATCCCTATTCTATTCTATTCCAAACACTATTTCTAGTGTTTTGAGCATGAAGGGGTGCTGTATTTTATCAAATGCTTTTTCTGCATCTATCGAAATAATCATGTGATTCTTGACTTTAAGTCTATTGATATGGTGAATGACATTTATTGATTTCCTGATGTTGAACCAACCTTGCATCCCTGGGATGAAACCCACTTGATCATGGTGCACTGTCTTTTTAATATGTTTTTGTATGCGATTTGCTAAAACTTTGTTGAGAATTTTTGCGTCGATGTTCATTAAGGATATTGGTCTGAAATTTTCTTTCCTCAATGTGTCTCTGTCTGGTTTAGGTATCAGGGTAATATTGGCTTCATAGAATGAGTTTGGGAGGGTTCCCTCCTTTTCTATTTTATGGAATACTTTGAGAAATATTGGAATGAGCTCTTCTTTAAAGGTTTTGTAGAACTCGGCTGAGAACCCATCTGGTCCTGGACTTTTCTTTGTTGGTAGGCTATTGATGACTTCTTCTATTTCATTACTTGAAATTGGTCTATTTAAATTGTGTATGTCCTCCTCGTTCAGTTTAGGCAATTCATATGTCTCTAGAAACCTGTTGATGTCTTCAAAATTTTCTATTTTGTTGGAGTATAGATTTTCAAAATAGCTTCTAATTATGTTTTGTATTTCACTCGTGTCTGTTGTGATATTTCCTTGTTCATTCCGAATTTTAGTGATTTGGGTTTTCTCTCGTCTTCTCTTTGTTAGTGTGGCTAAAGGTTTATCAATTTTGTTTATTTTTTTGAAGAACCAACTATTTTGTCAATTTTTTGTATTGTTTCTTTTTGTTTCAATTTCGTTGATTTCAGCTCTGAGTTTAACTATTTCCTGTCTTCTACTACTTTTGGTGTTGGTCTGTTCTTCTTTTTCTAGGGCTTTGAGCTATAGTGTTAGGTTGTTTATTTTTTGAGTTTTACTTCTTTTATTAAATGCGCTCCATGAAATAAATCCTCCTCTAAGTACTGCTTTCATAGTGTCCCAGAGATTTTGATATGATGTTTCTTTGTTCTCATTTACCTCTAAGAATTTTTTAATTTCCTTCCTAATATCTTTTCTTATCCATTCATCATATAATAGCATATTGTTTAATCTCCAGGTGTTGGAGTAGTTTCTGTTTTTTACTCTTTCATTTATTTCTAACTTCAATCCATTATGATCTGATAGAATACAAGGTAGTGTCTCTATCTTCTTGTATTTGCTGACATTAGCTTTGTGGCATAATATGTGGTCTATTTTAGAGAAGGATCCATGTGCTGCTGAGAAGAAAGTGTATTCGCTCTTGGTTGGATGGTATATTCTATAAATGTCTGTTAAGTCTAAATTATTGATTGTGTTATTGAGATCTATGGTTTCTTTGTTCAATTTTTGTTTGGAAGATCTGTCCAGTGGTGAGAGAGGCATGTTAAAATCACCTAGTATTATTGTGTTATGGTCTATTTGGTTTCTAAAATTGAGAAGGATTTGTTTAACATACATGGATAAGCCACTGTTTGGGGCATAGATGTTTATGATTGTTATATCTTGCTGATTTATGGTTCCCTTAAGCTGTATGAAATGTCCTTCTTTATCCCTTCTGACTAACATTGGCTTGAAGTCCATATTATCTGAAATGAGGATGGATACTCCAGCTTTTTTGCTGTGTCTGTGTGCATGGTATGTTTTTCCCCATCCTTTCACCTTTAGTCTATGGGTATCTCTTTCTATGAGGTGAGTCTCTTGCAGGCAACATATTGTTGGATCTTTCTTTTTAATCCAATCTGCCAGTCTATGTCTTTTGATTGATGAATTCAGGCCATTAACATTCAGGGTTATTATTGAGATATGATTTGTATTCCCGGTCATTTGGTTCATATTTAAAATTTTATTTATTTATTTATTTCTTTTTTGACACATCTTGGTTCCTCCTTTATTTGACAGTTCCTTTAGGGTAATTCCTCCCTTTGCTGATATGCTTCTTTGTTTTTTATCTCTTCCTCATGAAATATTTTGCTGAGAATGTTCTGTAATGCTGGCTTTCTTTTTGTAAATTCTTCTAGCTTTTGTTTATCATGGAATGATTTTATTTCATCGTCAAATTTGAAGGTAAGTTTTGCTGGGTATAAGATTCTTGGTTGGCATCCATTTTCTTTCAGAGCTTGAAAAATGTTGTTCCAGGCCCTTCTAGCTTTTAGGGTCTGGATTGAAAAATCTGCTGATATCCGTATTGGTTTCCCCCTGAATGGAATTTGGTTCTTTTCTCTCACAGCCTTTAAAATTCTGTCTTTATTTTGTATGTTCGGTATTTTCATTATAATGTGCCTTGGTGTGGGTCTGTTGTAATTTTGTGTATTTGTAATTTTGTAATTTGTGTATAAGCCTCTTGGACTTGATTTTCCATTTCGTTCTTCAGATTTGGGAAATTTTCTGATATTATTTCATTGAATAGATTATTCATTCCTTTGGTTTGTTTCTCTAAGCCTTCCTCAATCGCAATAATTCTCAAATTTGGCCTTTTCATGATATCCCATAGTTCTTGGAAATTCTGTTCATGATTTCTTACCATCTTCTCTGTTTGTTCAACTTTGTTTTCGAGGTTAAATATTTTGTCTTCAATATCTGAAGTTCTGTCTTCCAGGTGTTCTATCCTATTGGTTATGCTTTCTATGGAGTTCTTAATTTGGTTTATTGTTTCCTTCATTTCAAGGATTTCTGTTTGTTTTTTTTTTCAATATCTCTAACTCTTTATTGAAATGATCTTTTGCTTCCTGTATTTGCTCTGTTAACTGTCGATTGGTGCGATCATTCAATGCCTGCATTTGCTCTTTCATCTCATCGTTTGCTTCCCTAATAATTTTAATTATGTACATTCTGAACTCCCTTTCTGTCATTTCTTCTGCCATGCTGTCATTGGATTTTATTGATGTAACATCTAGATTTGTTTGGGGCATTTTCTTTCCTTGTTTCTCATATTGTTCAGGAATCAGTGGGTCATTAAGATATTGCAGATTTCCTCTATCGACTTATAATGTCCCTGAAGATTGCTAATATATCCCCTCTTATCCTTCAGTAGCCTGAAGTCTTGGAGGAGGTCGATAATGCAGAGCTCCACGAAGAAGCTGCCTCTCTAGGGGTGGTGACCGTCAGGTGGGGTATATTCCCTGCTAGTGGTCAGAGGTGTCTCCACTTGTTGACCAATGGTCATCCAACGGGGAACTAGGCTGTGGGCTGAGGCAAGGCCTGTTTGTGCCTGTGTCTCTGGTTTTACCGTCCCTGTGGGAAAACCTCACCCGGCAGGGAAGACTCATCAGGTGGGGAGGTCTCGCTGGTCAGTTCCCCTCCTAGAGGTTCCCCTCAATCTCCAATTACCGCCTGGGCTGGGCTGCCTTCCTCTGCAACGTTCCCAGGGGCCGGGACCTACCTCCTGTGCCTGGGAGCCTCACCCTTCGCAGACGAGTCTCCTTAGGCTGCCTCTCCTCAGAGAATCTGCCCGCAGTCCTGGAAACTTCGCTCCGCCCCTAGGCGTGTCTCTGTGCGGCTCTTCCAGCAAGAAGCCGCCTAGCTCCTGGGACCCTGCTCTGCACCTAATCGCTGGCTATGCGGTCCCTCCTCTGAGCCGCCACCTGGAGCCCCGTACAATAGCTCCGAGACCCAGAGACCCGCCACACACCTCCTCCTCCGGACAACCACCCGGTTTCTGACGCAGTCACTAGGAGTCCAAGCAACTCACTTCGCGTCTCCTCCTCCCGCCAACAGCCCATAGCCCTAGGCAGTCACTCCGAGTCCAAGTGACCCGCCCTGTTCCTCCTCCTCCTCCTCGGGGTAGCCCCCCGGGTGTTCAGGAGCGGTGACCCCGAGACCAAGTGACCCACCGCGCTCCTCCTCCAGGCAGGCCACCGGTGTTCAGGAGCGGTCGCTTTGAGTCCAATCAACTCACCACTCGCCTCCTCCTCTGTCAACCGCCTGTGGCTCTGATGCAGTCATTCCTAGACCATGCGACCCGCTGCACTTCTCCTCTTCCTCCGGGCAACCCCCCAGTGTTCGGAAGCAGTCGTTCTGAGTCCAAACAGCTCGCCACGCAGCTCCTCCTCTGGCAACTGCCTGTGGCTCTGATGCAGTCACTCCTAGACCAAGTGACCCGCCGCACTCCTCCTCTTCCTCCAGACAACCCCCCCGGGTGTTCAGAAGCGATCTTTCTGAGTCCAAACAGCTCGCCACGCAGCTCCTCCTCAGGCAGCCGCCCGGAGCCCCAGTGGTTGCTCCGAGTCCAAGCACTGTGCTGAGCCGCCTCCTCTACGATGATCCCAGTTGTCCGTGTTTACTGCTCCAGTGGGGGGAGGGGCGTCTCGCCAGCAACTCTACTTCACAAAGTTCCCTGCGTTCCGGGGCTACCGCCCCATCCGGGACGCCTCCCCAACGGGAGAGACTCACCCGGCGGCTTTGAGTTGGTCCCAAGTCTCTCACTATCTCCTCTTTTGAATCCTGCATCCTGGAGCAACATGAAATGCAGCCGCCCTCTAGTCCGCCATCTTGAAAAACCTGTGTGTTTGTTTTGCAATGCCTTGTATTGACTCCTGAAAAAGGTGTTCATCCTAGTGGCCCTGGGTGCTCTGAACTGCTTCCACTCAGCTCTGACCTCGACTCCAGGAAGACCGGGTATTGAAAACATGTTAATATCAGAAAGAAGTCCCTTTGGAGGGTTCATTCTGAAAGCTGACAGAAAACCTAAGAATTTAAGGAATACTCTGTCTCAGGCTCTGTTCTAGAACATGGGAGAATAGTGAACAGAATAGAGAAAGCCCAGCCATAGGAATTTACATAGTAGTGAGGGTAGTTATAAATAGATATCAGTAGATCAGAGATGGTAAGGGCTATGAATAAAGTGGTAAGAAATGTCAAGAGTGACCAGGAGCAAGTGAAATAAGAGGTATCATATGGGAAAGAAAGAAAGAAAACTCTATTTGCAGATGACAAGGTCTTAGACATAGAAAATCCTAAAGAACCTACTGAAACTTCATACAAACTAATAAGTTGGTCAGCAAGGTTGTAGGATACAAGAACAATATTCAAATATCAATTATATTTCTATATACTTAAACTGAACAACATGAAAAAGAAATTAAGAAAAATAATTCTATTTATAATAGCACCAAGTAGAATAAAACACTTGGGGATAAATTTAACAAAAGAATTGCAAGACATATACTCAGAAAACTACAAAACATGGTTGAAAGAAATTAATGATTTAAATTAATGGAAAGAAGTTCCATATGCATGGCTCAGATTTATTGTTAAGATGATAATATTCCCAAGTTAACAGACTCAAGGCAATCCCTACCAGAATCCCAAGTGATTTATTGGTAGAAATTTGCAAGATGATCTTAAAATTCATGTGGAATTCCAAGGGCCCCCTAATAGATAAATAATCTTGAGGGGAAAAAAAGAACAAAGTTGAAGGACTTGTACTTCCCAAGATAATGGTCCTGGTAAGGGATAAATTTATGAGTCACTTGGATAGCCATATGCAAGAGAACAAATTTGGATCTTTACCTCTTATTACACCTACAAATTAATTCCAATTGAAGACCGAACTGTGAGAGTCCACACTATAGTTTTTTTTAGAAGAAGTCACAAAAATTGGGACTGGGGAGATAGCTCAGTCGGTGGAGTGCTTGCCTGGTAAGCACAAGGCCCTGGGTTTGATCCCCAGCACCGCCCCCCTCAAAAAAAAAAAAAAAAGAAATCACAAAAATCTTCTTGAATTTAGATTTGACAATGATACCCAAAGCACAAGTAACAAAGAAACACATATGCAATTGTGCTTCAAAACTTTTGATTTTGAAGAATACCATCAAGAAAATGAAAATATGGTACACATCTGTAATCCTAGTGACTTGGGAGGCTAAGACAGGAGGATTGCAAGTTCAAAGCAAACCTGAACAACTTAGTAAGACCTTGTATCAAAATAAAAAATTTAAAAGGGTAGGGAATGTAGCTCAATGGTAGAGCACCCCTGGGTTCAATCTCTAATTCCACACACAAAAAAAAAAGTGAAAAGATAAATATTGTGTCTAATACAGGTCTTCTATCTAGTATATAAATGATCCCCGATTCATGATGTTTTAACTTACAATTTTTGGACTTTATGATGGTGCCAAAGTGGTACATATTTAGGTCTTCAAATTTTGAATTTTGATCTTTTTCTTAGGCTATAATATTTTCAGCTTATAATGAGTTTATTGGGATATAACTATCCAAAAGTCAAGGAGCACCCATACATAAAGAACTCTTGCAACTGAACAAGAAGAAGACAAATAGCTTGTCTGATCCTTCAGGCAAAGGATCTGAATAGGCATTTCTCCAAAAAAGATCTACAAATAAGTACATCAAAAGAGATTCAATATCACTAGCCATCAGGGAAATGACACTCAAAACCACAATTATATACCATTTCACCTCCATCAAGATATCTAAAATTGGAAAGTCAGATAATAGCAAGTGTTGATAAGTTTGCAAAAAAAAAATTACAAACATCATACATTACTGGTAGAACTATAAAATGGTGCAGTCAATTTGGAAAATACTTTGGAAGTTCCTCAAATGATTAAACTTAGGGTTACCATTTGACCCAGCAATTCTACTCCTAGTTATATACCCAAGAGAAATGAAAACATATATTCACACAAAAACTTAAACATGAATATTCACAGAAATATTATTCACAATGACCCAAATATGGAAACAGTGCAAATGTCCATTAATTGGTGAATGTTTAAATGTGGTATATTCATACAATGGAAAATTAAACAAACATAAAACGGAATGAACTATTGATACATGCCAAATGATGAACCTTGAAAACATAATGCCAAGTGAAAAAAGCAAGTCAGAAAAGACCAGATACTATGTGATTTTGTATATGTGAAACATTCAGAGTAAGCAAATACATAGGGACATAAAGTCGATTAGTAGTTGCTCAGGGTTGAGCTTAGGGCTGGAGTTGATTTGAATGATAGCTACAGGCGATGGGGTTCCCCTTTGAGGTGATGAAAAAGTTCTGTAATCAGTTGTGGTGATGGTTGCACAACTCTGAAAGTATTTTTTAAACCATCCAATTGTATATTTTAAATGGGTGAACTATATGGTATGTGTATTATACAACAGATTCTCACAAGAAGAAAAAGAGTTAGAAAAGGAAGGAAGACAGGGAGAGAGGGGGGAAAGTCCAAGGATCAAAATTTGGGGAAAGTACCAGCAGCTTGGAATAAGAGGGAAAGGAGGAAGAGGAGGAGGAGCAGGAGGAAAGGATAGAGAAGGGCAGCTGCTCTTTCAAAGGGATGACGTCCTGAAGGCCTCTTTAATAGGGTGACATTTATTTTAGCTGAGACCTTTGGGAAGAGGAAATCTGATACAAAACCATGTGGAAGTCTGGAGAAAGAGAGTTCAGGAAGAGGAAAGAGCAAGTGGCCGTCATGGGCTCGGTGCATTTGAACAACAGCATGGTGGCCCGGGTATCAGAAAGAGTGAGAGAGAGGGCAACAAGAAGAAGTCTAAGGTACAGGCAGGAGTAAGCTCAGATAAAGCCTCTTAGACCACTATGATAAGGACTGAATGTTTTCCAAGTGAAATGGAGGGTCACCACAGCTTTCTGGACGGATGACATCCTCTGACTTCCATTACAAAGCTCGTTCTGGCTGCAAGGTGTTGAATTGACTCTGAGGGATGGAGTACAAAGGAAGCAGCAATGTCCGGGAGGATGCCATGGGTACACTGCAGATGAGATGCCTCTGTTTCTATATGTTGTATTTTAGTTTCCCTCTTAGAATTAAGGAAACAGAACCCATGGTTTGAAAATTGCACAAACCATTTAAGAGCAGAATTTCCTGAAAAAGTGGACAAATGACCCCCACCCTAGGGTGCATAAAACTGCTTGCTTTCAATGTCATGCTCCACATGATAATTAATGGCACAAGTATGTGTTCAATGTCCACCTCGCCTCTTTAGACTGGAAACTTGGTGGTGGTCAAAGTCACGTCCGTGTGTTCTCTGTGATATTTCTGGTGTCTAGAACAGAGTTTGACACAAAATACATCCTCAGAGCACACTCACTGAATGACTCAGCAAACGAACAGTTGTCTTCACTCATCTTCATCTTGGCGTTTCTGCGGGGGGTGAAGACAGAGGGAGACCACCAACATCTGTGTCCTCCTCTGCGTTCCCCAGCCTCCTTTGCAATAACCTGTGGCCATTTCCCTTGCTGTTGGCCAATGCGAACAGAATAGAAATGACAAGTACCAGGGCAGTTAATACCTGGAGTGTATCCAGCGTCCTTCTGTTCTCTTGATGAGATGTTCTTAAAGGCGGTTCCAGATGGCAGAGCCACAAGATCAAACAGGACGCCTCTCTCATGTAAGACTTTAGCATGAGAGAGAAACCTCTGTTGAATTAAGCCAGTGAGTTTTTTCTTGTGGAAACAAGTATTACTACTCCATTGCTCATTGTGCTTCTTTCCATTTCCCAAAGTACAGACCAATGCAGCATCCACCACAGCATTGGCCCAGTTTGGATAATGACAGCTGAAAATTGACCATTGCCCCTCATGTTTAATTTTCCTTGCCTTTGTCTCCTTTTTACAGGATGAGGCAGTTTATGGTTTTTTTTTTTTCAAATATCCCCATAGCAATTGGAGTCATGATAGCAGCAGAGTGGCACATTTCATAATTTCCAGCAAGGCAGTCGGTGTAGTTGGACCCAAGACCCTACTGATAATGGAGGCATTGCAGTCAAGTTCTAATAAATGGGGCTGGACCTTCTCCCATAATTTTTTCCCGTAATTGGAGGCAAAAATGTGAAGTCTTCATTCAGCTGGGAAAAGGGGTTGGCAGCTGTTTGGAAGAGATGAGCATTGGCTGAGCTCCGCTGTAAATGTTCCTGGCTTGATTTGTACATTTCATCTCTTTATTCTGCCCACTCAACTCCATTCTCACTTTCTTGCTAGCCAGAAACTAGTCTGTGGAATCTAGAAATAAAACGTGGAGAAAGATGGTTAGGATCATCAAGATCATTTTTTATTTTTAGCACTAAGCTAGCAAATCCACTATTTTTAACCCATTTTATCTTGATTAAAAGAGCATAATTAGAACATCAGTAAATATAACTCATTTTAGTAGGAAAATGAATACCCAGGCAGGACATAATTCAGCCGCTGAGGATATGTATCGAGCCCTACCTTAATCTTTGCATCTGCTATTTACCCTGTACTGATTCAAGTACTGTGTAAGGCTTTTGGATCGTATTAGTAGTTAATACTTTGAAAACTTATATGCCTCCCCACCCCACAGAGCTTCTCATTCAATTAGATCCTAAGGGGCAACTGCCCTCTGGAGTTAGTTAAGTGAGGATGTTGTGCTGGTACTCCCAGGTCTATCCCTGATGTACAGAGGGTCCCCAGGCAGCAGTGACACTTCATGGTTTGGCTGTTATTTTCTCTCATGTCCCTGCAGGATACTCTGAGCCAGGAAGGTGCCTTTGCAAGGGAGGAGTCCTGAAGCTTAAGCTTCATTAGCTTCCAGAGAAGTCCACCATGGCACTCCACACATACGATAGTCCTTCCGTGATCGAGAGAGTCGGATATTATTGCAGCAATGTACAGGTCAGGAAGGCAAGGATGGTGGAGGGAAGTTCCTTTGCCCAAGTCTTACAGTCAGTGGATGAGTGGGCGAGCCAGGATTCCCACCAGCCCTGCCTCATACAGACAAGGGTTTGCAGCTGCTATGTCTGTGGCTTTGGTCTTTCTCTCCTGGAGAGGATGTGGAGGGGCAGAAGAGAAGCACTGGCAGAGGAAGCTGTAGAAAATGTTGACAGTTCCTCCTCACAACCTTCCTCTCGCCCTGACTTCCCATGGACTGAAGAATGTCTACCTTTTTCCATGTGCATGATCGTGCTTCGTAAATATCCCCCTTCCATGAAATCCTTGGTGAAAAGTCTACTGCCTTTGCTCAGATAAAATCGGTGGGGGCGACAGTTCCCACCGCAAATCCGACATTTACCCACACTCCTAGGGCACTGCCTGGGTCCTGTGGCCAGTGTGATTTGGCCTGTTGCCCTGCCTCCCACTCCCCTCAGGAACTGGGCTCATGTCCTGTACCCCTGACCCCTTCATCCTTGTCATGATCTTCTTCACTTACTCACTCAACAAATATTTATTTGTTGTCACTTTATGCCTGACACTGCATAAGAAGAACTAGGGAAACTGAGTCTTCCTCGTTGTGAGAGTATCTTATAGGGAATCCAGAACTCTGTCCCTCTGGTAGTTTTATGTGTTGACTTGACCAGGCTACAGTCCCAAATTATTCAACCAACACCCAGGTCTCTCTGCGAAGGTATTTTGTAGATGTGGTTAAACTCCTTCATCAGCTGACTTGAGTAACAAGGTTTTCCTGGATAACATGGATGGGCCTGATTCAATCAGTTGAAAAACTTTAAGAGCAGAGCTAAGGTTTCCCTGAAGAAGAACAAATCCTGCCTCTGGAGTATAGCTCCAGCTCCTACCTCAGAGTCCAGCCTGCCCTTCCTGACAGCCTGCCCTGCCGATCGTAGGCCCAGGCCCCACAATCACAGAAACCAGTTCTTTGCAATAAACCTCTTGGAAATCTCTCCTACTGGCTCTGTTTCTCAGGTCAACCCTGACTGACATGCCCTCCCAACTACCTATGAAGGTCTACATTTCAGGCATGCTCATTTTTGTCTGCCTTCAGCTAACAGAGAAAAACAAAAGCAGTATCAAGGATGGCAAAGTCACTTGGTTGCCCTCATTGGTCACCCCATGCTCAGTAACACCCAAGGCACTGGTCACCATTTTAGGCAAGTTCAAAGTGTCTGGAAATGAGTGAAAAATGGAGAGGACATCAGAATGAGAAAATCAGATGCCATATTCCACTATTGGTCCTGAGCTGATAGGCCACAAAGGTCCTGGGTCCTTGGATGGTAGTTCCAGTGAAGTCATTACCCGATTAATAAAGAAATGTGTGTTACATCAAGTGTGGATCATGCTCAAGAAGGCGTCTCTTAATTTTAAATAACCAGCATTTCTCCATTTCAGACATTAGGCAGTGCCTGGATCTTATACCTTTGATGCTTTCCAGGAAAACAACTAAGGAATAATATTGTCAGTATCTGTCCTGGGCTCTGAAAACTCAAGTTTCCATCTGTTGGTGTGTACAGTTTCTTGTGGACTTCTCCAAATTTCTTTCCAATGCTAGTTTTCTTATAATTCTTTTTTGATAAGACTCTCAGTTTCTACTACTAATTCAAATGCATTTCAAAGCAAAAAAAAAATGTTTGGCCATGGATTCAGGTGGGCTCTCCTCACAGGATCTGAATTGGAAAATCAGCCTTACTAGAAGGCCCACCCCAATGTGTGGAGACTGCAGTCCCCAGAACTTTATGAGTCTACCCTCTGAGACATATTTGCACAATTACAGGAATTTTTCTGAAACTGAAAATTCTGCCAGTTACTGTTTATCACACTTTCTTGGTTTGCTTTTCAAGTACCAGATTGTGAGAGAAATACCTTCATCACTGAGATATTATTGTTTTTCTCAGATTCTCAGTGAGGGAACAGTGACCTAGAGCTAATATGTGATAGAACCTTCTAGAAAAGGAAGACAATAAAAAAAAAAAACTTTTTTTAAAAGCTTAAATTGTGCATCAAAGAGAAAATACTAAAAGAAACACATCATATGCTCAACTATAGAAATTGCAAATGTTAGCATTTTGTCATGCCAGTTTCTTATTTTTACATTAAAAAAGGGGATAAGAGCTTTACAGTAAAAGTGGGGTCCTCTTTGCTCCCGTCAGTTTCCCCATTCCTTCCCAGAAGCAAACAGTGCACTAAAATTTGTATACATTCTTATAATTGATGTTTTTGTATTTTATAGAAAATATATTTGTTGGTAAATAGTACATAGCATTTCCACTTTTAAAAATGTTATATAAATATTGTACTGTATGAATCATTATGAAATTTCCTTTATTCATTAAATATCACATTTCTGAAGGCTAAAAAGAAAAGGAAGACCTGTGTGAGGAAAAGGAAAAATATTAGGATTGAGGTTAGTTTGAATAATGAAACGCAATCATCCCCCTCTAAAACCCACCCAGATAAACTAATTTTTCATCGAATTCCACTATAGAGGCACATATTGACAAACGTGATCCGTACCCCTAAATTCAGGAAAAAGGCCACCACTGAAGTGGCTTCAAATCTTCAACATCCTAGAGGCATAAGAATCTAATCAAGGGGTCAACTCTGGAGCAAGAGCACATGACCAAATGTTCTGCATGTGCTTTAGAATGGTCGGGGGCCTCCAATCCATCTACAGACTGAAAAAAATAACTTGTTACAGTTCTTTTACAGATTTCACAGATTTTATATGACTCATATCCAAATCTATGTAGATGGTACAATGAAGAATAAGATACAAATTATATTTCAAAGCCTCACTGAATTCACAGTGGTTTCCAATCTTTTGACCACTCAGACCACACAAAGTTTAACTACTTGCACACTGAGAACAGTTTTTGACCTTGAAAGAGGGTCCTCTGAGCACAGAAGTCAGATCCCCTGCAGATGAGGAAGAAGCCCTGCAATGTGAGGCTTGCCTGGCCAGCCTGCCCTTGGCTTCATGGAGTGTTGCCAAGTCCACAGTTGCTGGTTCTGTCCAGTTGTTGGCACTGAAAGACATCCCCAGCTGTCCTGGGTGAGAAGGGACACAGAGAGGAGGCTCCTGGGCCTCCCTATATCTGTGCCTCAATCTTTGAAAGTACAGCCCCATATAATGACAGGGAGATTTAATTTAAATCTCTCTGGATCTTTAAACTCAGTTCTTTCCTTTTAATTCTACCTGTTGCTCTTTTCTTTCTTGCTGGATTGATTGCATTTTCTTCAGAATGTGTGGTTTCCAGATGTGGTTCCATCCAGCAAATTTAAAGTAATTTCAGTTTTGTTTCTAAAAATGTAATTTTCTCCCTTGTCTTTAGACAGTGTGGATATTTAGTCACATGACACATTGGAGATTCTCTTCCCGAAGCCATATTTTATTACTCAGACCATACGTAAGTGAACAAAATACTCGTCTATCAGTTTTTTGCTCTAAGATGAAATCTGATAGTGGGTTAAAATACATTACAT
This sequence comes from Sciurus carolinensis, assembly GCF_902686445.1. Lineage (NCBI taxonomy): Eukaryota > Metazoa > Chordata > Mammalia > Rodentia > Sciuridae > Sciurus > Sciurus carolinensis. The sequence goes on along the minus strand of NC_062229.1, from coordinate 50,022,798 downwards.
GAAGCAGAATAATGGGTTTTTAACTTTTTTTGATACAAAAGTTCATGACACTAGATTTTCCTTATGCTCTCCTGTTTGTTTATTTGTTTGTTTTAAGTAAAATGACAGTTGTTATCTGTCAAGCCCAGGGGACTCTGAATTTTGATACTTTATGTTTTTACATTGGGAAATACTCTAGCCTTCCTTTCTTAAAAGCACCCATTGCTTCTTGCTGGGGGTGCTTCCAGGTTGGCATGATCTCTTGTTCTCAGACTTTTTGTTTTTCCTCAAACCAGCTCAGTACATTCAGCTGGTTGTGTTGCTCTCAGATGGATTTCCTGAATTGCTCTATCAAGTACTTTGCTCTTTTTTCATGACACCCAGCTTCTATTTATAGTCAACAGATGATCAGAAGCCAGGTCAAGGACAGTTGTTGTTTGGGCAGGCCCAACTGTTGAACACTGATTGGTGACTGGCAAGGTGTGGCAACTGCCATCTGGCCACAGCAGGGTCCTGATACCACTTCCAGCATTTGCTTAATTCAAGCAAAAGAAGTTAACTTCAGCCTACTCTGCAGAAGCAAACCTGGTTAACTATTTTGGACACCTCATCCAGTCAAATTGGTTCCCGAGTTTAGCACAACTGAAAATGAAAAACGACACTGACTCATCAGGGTCTGTCATGACACATTTGTCTCCCCACCCTGTTTAGGATTCAGAGACAGAAGTGTGTGTATCTCAATCCTTCTCTGACAAAGAGCATTGAGTACTTTTGCAGAACATGAACCAGAAAACTATTTTGTGTAGCTCAGAAGGATGAATATTTTAATAGTTCTCCAAGTACTGGAATAGAGAGATGTATTAATTCAGTCATAGGAAATAATATGGCATTGTGGATCCATACCTCCCAGAAATTAGGCTAGCCCTAAAAGAAATCACACCATGAATAAGTTAAATAAGTATTTCAGGGGGAAATAGAGATCAAGTCAATGTTTTTAAATCATGGATTATGGGTAGTGCTATTGAACAGCCCAACACTTGTAGTGATTGAGGGACTAGTGGGAAGAAAATGTTTTGGTAGTTAAAACTTCACTGGGATTGATATTCAGAACTCTTGGCAAGATTTACATAGATCCTTCTTTGTGCTTGCATGTTACTTTCACAATAATTTTTTAAATGTTTTTTTAGTTGTGGACGGACACAATACCTTTATTTTGTTTATTTTTATGTGGTGAGGATCAAACCCAGTGCCTCACACATGCTAGGCAAGCATTCTACCACTGAGCCACAACCCCAGCCCCCTTTCACAATAATTTAAATCACAATTAATCAGCAGGCATTGTGTGAATGACAGGTGCTGTATGACCTCTATAAAACATTCCTCAGCATCTGATAGTCTACAGTCATTTTCCTTGCCTAAGGTCCTGCAAAGCCTAGCATCCTTGCCATCTTTCTAAAAGAGGTTGATGCCCTTTGACTTCTTTTAGGAGAGGTTATTGAGTCATGGGGGAAAAAAGGTCTCCCTAGCAAGCAGGATGATTGCTGACATCAGTTTTTCTCTTGGAAGTGAAGGATGCAGACAGGCAATGTCCCAAGGATCCTTCAATCCTTCCCTTGTGGAATTCACAGGGAAATGGGGCTCCTTTCCTGGAGATAGATATTTTACTTGGAGGATAAAAATTAATAAGGTGTCTTGTTCACAAAATTTTTAATTAAGGCCCTCAGAATATAAACTTTGATATTCTCATGTTTGGGGATCCTGCTTTTAAGGGAAGTTGTGAAATTTGGTAGCTGAGAGCATCCACTCGGGGACTCAGACCCAAATTTGAATCTGAGCTCTCCTACTTTATGACTGTATGTTAGCAGGGAGAGCTAGATGTATTACCTCTGGGTCCTGAGTTTCTGTTTGCCTGGCATGAATTCAGATGTTCACTTTGGTCTGAGTACAGATAAGATTGACTGTATATTACTTCCAGTGTGGAGACTCTGCTATAGCCACTCATCCTGGACAAAATTTGTGGTTAAGAACCATTGTATAGGTATATGTAGTGGGCATTTGTCAAATATTTATTATTTATGAAATTAAATGTAAAGACATGTCTTATAGAATGCCAAAAGTCTTACTGTTAGCTTTTCTAGCTATGGGGTAGTAAGTGATTATGTTCTAATGGGTTTTGATATGAGAAACACAACTCAAAGAAAACTCAAACCATTAGAATATTTGGTTGATGAAATATATTTTACTAATAAGATCATAAAGAGGTCATTGATAGAAGAATCAATTCAGATGGTTAATAAATATAAAAAATTTATTTTATTAGTGATTTTTAAGAATGTAAATTTAAAGAACAATGAAATATAATTTTTCCTATCAAGTTTACAGATTTAAAAACAAGCAAATTTACTGCTAGTGAGGATGCAGAAAGATGAGTAATCCCACTCGTGATGGGTAGAGGAAATTTGGTACAATTACTGGGAAGTTATTCATCAATGTATAACAAAAGCTTTTAAAGTGTTCACATTAACCAGTGGAGTCATCCATTTTAAGGGAATAATAGTTTTAAAAAGCAAACAAAAAGTTACAGTCAAGGAGCCATTATGGTGCTACATTTTTTAATAGGAAGAATTAAAATATTTCTAATTCAACTCAGTACAATAAAAAGGTGGTTAAATATACTACTTCAAATGAAGCATCATGCTGACATTAAAATGAGATTTTAGTAATAATCTATGGCCATATCGAGTGTTTATGAAGAGTTTACTGTATACTGGGCCCTGAGCTAAATGCTTTACATATATATTATTTCATTTTAACCTTATTATAACAGATTAGTAAGCTTCTAGCTTCCAACGGTTTTACTTACCATATCATTTAATCATATTTGACAAATTAAAAATTGAAAAATAATGTTAACATGAGAGAATTCTCTTGCTATTCTTTTAAACCCACCCCCAAAAAAACCTATTTACAAAATTATGTATAATTTTAGTTCAACTATATAAATACAGTAAACTCATAATGTTATGAATAGGGCTCAAAACTCCCAAGTGCATAAGATGTATTTCTGTACTATCACAAGGTTCCTGAAGTAGAAGTAGGGATGGAAGGTGGACGGCACCCAGTTCATGTTCTGTGGAAATTCATATTAATCTAGGACGGTGGATATATGATGTAGTGAGAAATTTGCCATTGTTAAGAGTGGTTTTCTTTATATTGTGGCATTTTCCCTATATTGTGGATAATTTATGCTGTATTTTCCCAAATTTCTACAATTAGACTGTATAGATACTGAGTAAGGTATAAGGTGCTTCTTTTTTTTTTTTTTTTTTTTTTTTGGGTGCTGGGGATCGAACCCAGGGCCTTGTGCTTGCAAGGCTATAAGGTGCCTCTAAAAGAAAAAAAAAAAATTTAAAAGTAATTTGTTGTAGTAATTCTTTCTGTAAGTAAGCAATTTCCTCTTTATTCTTTAGTGTCCCTTTAGATCTGACAGCTCAGTAAATTAGGCAGGAAAGGGAAAAGGCAAAGCCCAGCAGTCCGAGGGAAATGAGAGGCGGGTTTTCCCTCCCGGCCACAGTGAGGGGGCCACGTGACGCCTGTGGCGGCCTCTGTGGTCGCCAGTGCTACAAACCGAAAAAAATATCCCAGCTGGGTTGGCAAAGCCTGGGGCATGACCCAACTCCTTGCAGCTACAGAGAAAGCTTTTTACGGAAGAAAGACGCTGTTTAGGGGTCCAGCCCCTGTTGCGTGTTCTCTGAGAACACGGGTGCCCCTCAAGTCAGCAGGGGAAGCTAAATGGGGGACCGCAGCTCTGAGGTTTGCAGGAGCTGTGAAGACTAAACTGAAGTTTAACTTTGAGGTGAGCCCAGTTTTCTGTTAAGCCTGGGATTCTGAAGCTCTCCCAGCACAGGGCATGTCCTTGACTCCAGCAGAAATCCACACAACCAGGAGAAAGTGCCGGGGACCTCCTGTGGGGTGGGTGGGTAGCTGGGTGGGTGGCTGGCCCAGGGCGGGTCCCCACAGGAAGCACCCAGCTTTTGTGGAGGTGGTTATGCCAAGCAGCAGAGGCCCGCCCTTGTTTGTTGGGGCTTTCCTCTGGGTTCTGTGACGAGATGGCTAAAAGCAGAAGGCTCAGTGAACCTCCAGCCCTGGCTCAGCGGGAAGGCTGAAGTTAGTGCATTCATAGAAGTCATTCTTGCTTCCAGGGTGTGGCTCTAGCAGCTGGGAGAGAGCAATGCCAAGAACATGTTTCCAGATGGGCTCCTGGCGACAGGATGTTAACTTTTCAGAGAGGACTTTCACCTTTCTTCAGAGTCCCTTGTTCATTTGTTCTACTGACAATGCAGGGCAGCCTTGTTAGAGGCACTGGAGAAACCAGGAGAAATAAGACACCTCTGCTATCCTCCCAGCTCCCAGGGAGGTGTAAGGCGTCATGTGACTCCCTCACTGTGGAGGGGAGGGGGAACCCCCCACCTTTCAGTGTGGGAGTGCTGTGGTGGGCTGAAGACCAGAGCACTGTGGCCACTCCCTGTGGAAGAATCTTAACCAAGCCAGGGGCTGAAGGAAGTGACAGTGTCTGAGCTGTGTCTCACCATGACTCTCTTCAGACTGTAAGGGGTCTAAGAGTCACTTGAGGATCTTGTTAACATGCAAGTTCTGGTTCAGCAGATCTAGTGGGGGCCCAGAGTCTGCTTTTCTAACAAGCTCCCAGGTGATGCTGAGGCTGCTGGTCCAAGGTCCATGCTTCAAGTAAGCCAAGTTCTCTGTGATGTCTAACAGGGAACTAGCCAAGGAAACAAGTAAGAAAGGATAATCCCGAGAGAGGTCACATCCTAGTGTGCACTTTGGGAGGGAAAGTTTGAGCCTTGAGGAAGTTGGAATTTTGCTGGAGAGCCTTGAAATTGCCCAGGTTTGCCTCTCTGTTCTATTAACCCTAAACCTTATATTTTCAGAAACATATTCCAATCACCCATCTGCTGTATATTCTTAGTGGTGCTTAATGGGCTTATTTCCTAAGTGATCTTTTCCTGACATGTAGATGAAAAAGTTCTCAGAGCAAACCCAGTGATAGTGAGTGACCAGTCAGTGTGACTGTGTCCTCTGAGTTCTAGTCTGTGCCTCCACAAGGAAGGTCACTGCCTTTGTCCCCCACATCTGGCATAGTTCCTGGTACACATTAGCAGCTAATGCTCATTACATACTCACTTTAAAATGAACGAATGCATATGCCTTAGAATGGGGTTCATCGGGAGAATAGCTGAGTGGTTTAGAGTGTAAACACTAGAGCTGGAAAGACTGAGTCTGAATCCTAGCTCTCTTGTGTTAGAATGCCTGGGTGCAAACCCTGGCTCTAGCTCCTTAACCAGGCACATCCTATAACCTCTCTGTGCCTCAGTCTCCTCATTGTAAAATGGGGATGAAAAATAATACAGTTACCTGCCGCAAAGGATTGTTGTCTGCATTACATAATACATAAAAATTGCTTCCACCAATTGTAAACATTTGATAAATCTTATCTGTTATTTTTGTTAAGAGCTCACATTGCTATTAGCCAACCTAACCACAAGTTATCTGGCATCATTTGGTAAGGATGGAAATATTTGTCTAAGGTAGGGCTTATGAGTGAACTTGGCTATCTTTGCCATACCTGCCCTCCATTAACATACATAATGATAGGTAATTATATTCTTTTCATAAAATGTTTCTTTTTGAAGCTAAAATAGGAAAACACATGTAAGGGCAGAAAGAGTGGACCTAGCAGGATATGTCAAGTGGGACCCTTAGGTTGGAGCTAGTTTTCCTGAGACAACCTCTGATTATTATGTGGTGTTATATAGAGGGATTTTATTCTGTTTCCCTGTGAGGCTGGGCTTCTGGAATCCTAGATGGGACATAAGAATAGGAATGTTTGGTCAACAAATAGATAGTAGGTAAACCTGACTGAAACTCTGTGTTGTATGGGTGAAAAAGTTGGGGAACCTCATGACATCACTAATCAATACTATTATGGATTATTTATGGTTTAGAGTGTTGATTGAAAAACTCTGGGGTTGGTATTGTCTATCCTCTTTTATCAGTGAATATTTGGACCTACACTGCCAAATACATTTTTCACTTTCTACACGTTGCTATTTAAATGAATGAAAATTAAATTAAAAACTCAGTTATGCTGGACATAGTTCAAGGGTTCAAAGGCCACTGGTGGCTAAGTGTTATCAATTTGGACAGCACCAGTACATAGAACATTCATTGAGTAGTATCTACTTAAAATGTGAGTTTCAGACTTTTAGAGTTGCATCTTGTAATCAATACCCAGAGATGGCAAAACCTAGAACTCATGCAATGAGGATGTTACATAATTGAATACAAAAATTAGGACATGTAAATGGCAAGTTTGTGTTACTTTTTAGACAATAAAGTTTGACTCCATAGCTTTTTGTTCAATGACTGTTAAATAACAAATAGTTATTCTATATAAAGCACTAAACTTAGGGCTTTGGGGAGAAAAACCAAGTCTGTTAGATGCAATCACTTAAACCAAATTGCCTGCTGTTGAATAGGCAAGATACTAAGTGCACAGAAAAACATTAAATAGCAGTTCAAGGAGGTGTGTGAGGAAACCCAATGAAAAGCTGTGAGACTTGGAGTGAGTTTGTTGAAGGAGGTGATGCTTGACTTTGACATGGTAGGAGAGGAACAGTGTACTGAGTCAAGGAGACAGAAATGGGTACAGGAAAGGGGGAGCTCTAGATAATCTAAAAATATCATTAGGCAGTCATATTGGACATAGGACTAGGGTCAAAATTTTGGAAGATCTTGAATGACAATCTAAGATGATTAGACTTTATCCTACAGACAGTGGGGGCCATAGAAGGATTGGGGACAGAGGAGCACCATCATGTAAGTAGTGTTTGGCCACAGTGAGTATGGGAGGGATGTGGAGAAAATTCAAGCAAGACGTAGGAAAGACCTAAATAAGGTCGATGGAAGGAAAAGTGGAAAGAAAAGCAATAAAAAGAGAAATTCAATAGGTTTGAGCTGACCAGGAAACAGGAATGGCAGAAATGTAGACAACTTTAAATGTTTGGCATATTCAGGAAATACCCATGGATTTGGAATTTGGGAGGTGGCTCCCCAGTGTAACTCAATTGAGACTTGCTGCACACCTCCTTATGCTGCTCTCTAATGTTGTTCCCTCGGATCCATCTAACTCCAGAGGAAGCAGTCTGGGGTCAGTGATTGCATTTGACAGGTTTGGTTTTCTTCTCCAGACCCCCTTGTTCAGTGCCATGCTTGGAAAAAGTGCCCAGTTATTTAACAACTGTTCTACAATTAACTGTAAAGTCAACTCTATTGTCTAAACCCATCAAATAAGACACTTGCAAACTACCTGGCAGGTAGTAAGCCATAAATAGCTGCCAGTTGGTTTTAATATAATAAACTGAACTACACAAGGATTGCAAAACCCCACCCATCGCATAATTTTATGGCACTCATCTTCTTCACCTTCTTGGGTGCCATAAAATCAAGGATGTTTGGGGGTTATGTCATGCTACACAAAATTGTTAAATATCTTGTTTGCTTGAGGAGGAAGAAGCTAGGGAGGGGCCAAGCTCCAGATATGAATACGCACCCAGGTTTCTGGCGTACCCCTCACTTGTTCCTGCCTCTTACTCTTTAGGAGTGAGTTGTCAGTGAAACATGTGAGGATTTGGAGATGTAGCTCAGTAGCAGAGTGTGTGCTGTGCATATAACAGTATTAAAGAAAAATTTCCAGGAGAAAATGATGCAGACTTTGTACACGATGTGACTGGTTTTCACAAACATCAGAAAACCTGTGTCATTGTGCTCAAGTTCATCATCTCAACTACTGCCAGAAGCTACTCCAGGTTGGGCATCGGCACTCAGAATTGAGGGCTGCAACTTCTTCCCTGGGTACTCCTGCCTAGTTCTCTGTCTTTTGTGCCTCACCTCATGCATCATGGACAAAAAAAAAAAAAAAAAAAAGATTTAATAGATCAAATTCTGCTTGTCCAGAACTGTCAGTCTCACCCCCTTTGGCCTGAATAGGAAGTGTGAACCCCACTCCTTGGTTTTGCTGCAGAAATTTCAAATTACTTTCTCATTTTCCAAGTGTATCCTTAGTTGATGTTACCAAAAGATACAACACTAATTTTTCTTCTGTGCTTTGGCTACGCAGCCCTCATCTTAAAGAAAGAGCCTTCACCTATTCTTTAAGACCGTCAAGATCCATTTCTTCTATGAAGCCAGTAAGTATTCACCCTGTTCTGGACTCCTACTGCACTTTTTTATGGTGACAAAAATTTACCATTTTCCAATTGCATGTTGTTTTTTACTCATGTTTCCAACCAGATCAAAGTCAGAGGTTATGTCTTGCCTTGAAATTATGTCATCAAAACTGAAAGTGAGAGCTGGAACTTTATGTAGCTCAGTGGCATAGCACTTGCCCAGCATGTGTGAGGTACTAGGTTCCATCCTCAGCACCACATAAAAATAAATAAATAAAGGCATGCTGTCCATCTACAACTACCAAAAAAATAAAAAACAAAAAATAATAATAATAAAAAGCTGAACGTGAGAACTCTGTGACGTTTCAGAATCCTAGCTGTTTTCCAAGTGACCTCTTAAACAGACTTGATCACAGGTCAAAGGCATCCATCTTTGGCCTCCTCCCCACACCTATTCCCAGTTTTGGCTTCTACTGAGTCCTGATTTTAATTGCTTCACCTAGTGAGTACCTGAGTAAACTCATGTTTGAAGGAAGGAAGCTTTAGCGAAAGCTTGAGGACTGTAGTTCTCGGCCGTTTGAAACTTGAGAGTGAGCTGACTCTTATGGTGGTGAGCACTATTATAGGTTGGTCCACTCTCATTCATGAGACTCTGAAAACTGTTCTGTTTGGGATAAGTAGAGAACGGGGCTGAACTCTTAGGAGATCCATCTCCCCACACAGAAAAATTTAGAAGTACTGAAAAGTAAGGAGAAAAAAAAAAATCATCTCTAATCTTACCACCCAGAAAAGAACATTGTTAATTTTGGCATACTTTTCAGTTTTCCAGTCATACACACTCACATAGATATAATCTGTTACAGTTGAGAGAGGATACTGTATGTTGAGTTTGGTATCTTCCTTTCACTAAAATTACTCAACTATATTTGTGATGGCTCATTGTTGTGGCTCCCCCTTAACACAGACTCTGAGATGCAGATTGGCATGGAGGATGCTTATTCAAGTGCCTTTGGATTAACAGCTGCCAAATGGAGGATATGGAAGTAGGATTAGACAAAGGGAGAGGCTGAGCTGTGTTGTAGATCCAGAGAAGATCTTGACCAATTTCATGAGCACACTCAGATGCTGGATGGCCTCCTAAGAGTCCTAGGCTGGGGCAAAAGGGTTGGATATCTATTCCCCTAGGTGGGCCACTCTCTGATTTCGGATTGCTCCTAGAAGAATACTTAATTTGGGACAAGGAAATCTCAAAGAGGGCTCATAGTTGAAGGCCGTTTTGGGACAGCATCTTCAGTAGCTGGGAGAATAACCCCTTCATTTCTGAAAGGGGATCCAGGCAGCCTTTCGCAGCCTCCTCTACAATGGTAATTCTATTCAGTCTGGCCAAGAATGGCTGAAATGAGTCCTTACCATATGACAGCCTTGTACAATGAGATCATTGACGCCACAACTGCCCATGAGATGATTATTGGTGGGGAATACCTTTTCACTAACTGAGGAAATAAGAATGGACACTATATGGTCCCATGGCTAAGTGAGGGAACCAGGAATCAAACCCCAAGCCTTTTCTTTATTTTTAAGTGTGTAACAAAGTGTTTTCCAGGTAAAGATTTCTATTTCCAGGAAAGAAATCTTACCACATATTGAAATGAAAAAAGTTATGCCACATTTTCCTTTCATCTTCAGGATGGACTATAAGGATGATTTTCAGAAATGGTAAAACTGAATCATTGCTTGCCCAGGGTGAATTAGGAACACTTAAATCATGAAGTCACACTCTAAAGAGTTGTGAATAAGAGACCATAGGGACTGTGAGAAGTTACTTACAGCATGATTGATTCAAACTGTTTCATTCAAAAGACAAAACAGCAACTGCACATTGATATGAAACTTCAAGCTTGACCTGCCCCTTCCTACTGTACATGTAAAATGTCATTTCTACATGTGAGAGGCAAGGGTAATGCTGGGTTCTGTATGTCCTTTTGTGTACCACATGTAGTGTTCATTCTTATTTTTGAAAAACTATTTCAATGAAGGACTGTTAAAAAACACATTTTATTCTTCATATTCGTATAGATTTTAGGGTTTTTTAAATTTGGGAGAAGGGTATTAAATTTGCCTTCCATTCTTACATTCATGCAATCATTTTTTTTTTCAACAAACCTACCCAGATTTTTAATATTTTTAAAAGAAAATGTTTCACTGGTTGTGGTGGTACACACTTGTAATCCCAGAGGCTCAAGAGGCTGAGACAGGAGCATAGCAAGTTCAAAGCCAGCCTCAGCAGTTTAGCAAGGCCCAAAGCAACTTAGCGAGACCCTGTCTCAAAATAAAAAATAAAAATAAAGGACTGAGGATGTGGCTTAGTGGTAAATCACCCCTGGGTTCAATCCCAGTACCCACGCCCCAAAAAAATGTTTCAAGAAAAGAGAAAGGCTTTACCAATTTTTGTATCACTCTATTCACCATCCTGTAGTCCACATATGCAGCTTACCAGTTAAAATGAATATTGATTCAGGATGATTGCATTTATTTTTTATTTAGTCCACTTAAACATCAGCACAAAAATTAAAATTCAGAGTCAGTTATTGCTGGGGAGTGTTCTCAGCAATGTAATTTGGTTGCTAGGCAACCTATGGGCGGGCTTTAACAAGAGGAAGAGAAAGCTCAGTCAGCCGCACTTCAATAGCAGTATTGGCTTTCATTTCAAATGTGCTAAATAATAGGGCCCTGCAATTTGCCTCCCTTTATCCAAGTTGCTTACTTTTCTTCTTGAATGGAAAATTAACCTGGTTTAGTGTCAATAACATTTGCAACCATACTTCCTCTGTCAAGCATTAAAATGTAAGTATTTCTCACTTTGGGAACTAATAAAGTTCTGTGTCTTCATGTTTTATTGTATTTCTTTCCTCTCCTCTCCTCCCTTTTCTGTCTTCCTTTCTTTTTATAATGAGAAAACACATCCCTTACAGCTTATTAACCCAGGATCAAGGCAGAGAAAGAAGAGCTCAGGAGAAAGAGAGAGGTCAGAATAGAACTTTATTTCTGAGACATGGGGTAGAGTCAGGGGTGAAAGGAGTCCTCCTGGATCTGAGGAGGAGATAAAAGAACTGACCTAGGCAACAGGTAGAGCTTGGAGAACTGGGCCAGAGGTGAAAGGGAACTGTATTTGTAGTGTCAGCTCAGCCCAACACATACTCTATTTTGACTCCTATTCACACAGAAGGCAGAACACAGACCTGAGAGCATCTTGCACAGAGTAGGTGCTCAACAGTTAGATGTAGGCAATGCACAAATTCTGACATACTGAGCCTGGGTACAGGAAATTCTAACAGAACAGCTGCATTCAGTCATAGAGTTGTAGGGGAGCATGTTTGAGGCCTCATGTAATTTCCTGTCAGGGATGAAAAAAATGGACTAGCGGCCAAGACTGGCAAGCTGCTCCTGGCTGAATGTGAACCAGGCTTCAGATCTGCATTACCAAAAATTCTCCTATACTTTTTTCCCCCTTGGAGTAAATTAATTTTTATTTGCCTGCTCTGAGTTTGTTAAGAGCTATTGAAAGCAGGCCAAGGTTACCTTCAGCATAGATGTAACAGGATTCCCATTCTTTTGAAGACCTGTAAAACCTGATCCAGTCTAAGAATATGAAGACCCTAACTTGAGGTTCTCCTTTAGAAATACCTCTCCTCTCCCTTCTTCCTTGATGATGCAATAGGGAATTTAGATCCTTACTGTCTTAGGTTGGCCCTGATCCAGCCTGCTAACTGGGCCTTCTGCTGATAAACTTGGATCCCTCTAACCTCACAACCTTCTTCCATATGATTCCATTTGCAGGATCTTCCCCAATTGTTTGTCCCTTCTCTTGAATACCATGCCTGCCCACTATTGTTTCATAGGATGGTATCAGCTCTTTTTACCACCACAGACAACAGAACTCCTAGGTTGACATATGTTAACAGTGGAAGCCAAGTCACCTTGGTGGTCTTCAAAGGTTTTCTCCAAAGTCTGGAAGCTCTCAAAGTTTGAGAAATGGTGCCCATGTGAATTTTCACCTAAGCAGCTCACCCTCCACTATATTTTGCACTTGAATTTTTAAACCCAAGGTAGTGTTGCACATTGGTCTTGTAATGGGCAGCAACAAGACAGAGGCACAACTAGGAGAAAGAAGAAAAAAATCAGGGTTGATTTTTAGAAGTCAGACATCCAAGGGAAAGAAAAAAAAAAAAAAAAAATGGAGAAGGAGCCCCTAGCAGAAGGTTAGAGAAAGAGGAACAGGGGTGGAGGAAGCCAGTTAGGGCCCCCATCAGGGGACTTAGTGATCTTAGAACACAAAGTATGCTTTCAGATGTAAGAGGTAGTGGGCAGCAGAATAAGGAAACTGGGGATGCTGGGAAGAGGTAAGGGCCCAGAGTGGGGGGATTTGATGAATCTTTTGGGAAGAGGGGAATGCACATTAGAATCCACAAGCATTGACCGGGGCAAGACAGATTATAGGAATTGGAATCTCCTTCTTCCTCACTTTCTCCCACTACTGATATTCCATTCTTTTTCTTTCTTTCTTGGATATCTTATGTTTCTTTTTCTCTTTTCTGAACCCATCAATTGATTTAATCAATCTCTCTCTTCTCCCCACTTTCCTCTCTTGCCTTTAAAGTGTTTTGTAAACTGTAGATCATGACCTTCTAACAGGTGATGAAATCAGTGTTGAAAATTACAACAAATATTTCCAAAACATTGAAGTAGACTAGAATAATATAAAAAGAACATATAGAACAATACATGATAAAATAGAAAACGTTGAATGTGTCTTAGGGTAAAGGAAGTCCTTCATTTCAGTTATGGGTGTGGATATGGGTATGGCTGCATATTAGGGATTGCAGCCAAGAAAAGTTTGAAGACTGCTAGGATATGATCTACAATTTAGGGAATCTCTTTACTTAAGTATCATTACTAATGTTTTTATGTTACAGAGTTTTAAGGAGGATCATACTGATAAAGCTTTTACTATTTCTCTCAATTTCTGGCCCTAAACAAAAATAATCCTGAATTTTTAAGCTATTTTTTCCTGGAGTTTTTTACTTATGGATTAGCATCTCTGGAAAGGAAAATACGTTCTTTAGTCAAAAAACAACATCAGAACACTCAGTTTACATAAAATACTGATTACATTTAAACCTGAAGGTCATATCCGATTGCTGGATGCAAATTAATTCAGATGGTTAGGTTGTTGGCTTGGAGAAGGTAAGTTTCATTAACCATTCCTGGATGTCATTATGGTAGGCAACAGATTGTTGAGATACATAATTAATTAATTTTTTAAATAAACTATGGCAGGCATTACCTGACTTAGATAGTTAAGTGGAACAGAACCAACTCTACCTACAAGAACATTTCCTCCTTGACCACAAGCCTGTGCTGCTTTTGGTTTACTTGATATGCTATTTGCTACTGATATGAATTAAATAATAATATGCAACCTGCATGGTAATTTCACCATTATTTTTCTCTTTACTGTTTTATAAATTACAAAAAGATGTACATGTGTGTTTGAATCAATGTCAAATAATACTTTCAGAGGGAGGAAAAGCTAAGAACATCCTCTTCCCACTGCATCACTTCCCCAGCCCACCCCCACTCAGCCCCCAGCTTCTTGCTTCACTTTTATAACTTTCAGGCCAGTATCCTTCTAGATACAGGGCAATGCTACTAAAATTTTAATGTGCATGCAAGTCACCAGGGATCTTGTTAAGTCCAAGTTGTGAATCAGCAAGTCTGGGGTGGGCCCTGAGACTCCACCTTTCTAACAAGCTTCTGGGGGATGCTGATGCTACCGGTACAGGGATCACACTTCAAGTAGTAAGGAGCTAGACTGCCACACTCTCCAATACTACCCACCACATATGGAGATTTAAATTTTAATTTTAATTTTAATTACTTGAAGAGGAAAGAAAGTATTCTCTTATAGGCAGGCTGCCTCTGACTTTTCCTGTTTAAATGGTATACATTTCTTCTGATTGCCCTCAAATATTTTACTTTTATTGTATAGTTCCAGATAGTAGTGGTGAGGAAGATTGAGGCCAGGTGTAATTTTTTGGTGCACACTTGATGAAGTGTTTATTTTATAGGAGAAAAAGATGAAGATCTGCATATTCATTTGTTCAAAGATTCATTCATTCCACAACAGTTGTTGAGTATCTACTATGATCCAGATAAAACCCAGCCCTCGAAATCAAATTATTTTCAAATTGTAAATTGAGAGCCCAAATTTTGTAGTCTATCTCCATGTCAGTAGAACTGTCCAGAAACCATATTGACTAATTAACTATTTTTTAAAGAAACACACACACACACACACACACACACACACACACACACATTCCATAGTTCTATAAGGATAGATTTAATTTGAACCCAGTCTTATTTGGGCAAAATCCTAAAAAATGATACATGCCCAGGAAAACTCACTGTAATTAACCTCAATTTTGTAAAGGAAATATTCTTCTTGTTTTTGACTTGTAGAGTGATTCAGGTTTTATTTTTAGAAAGCACATAAGTATTTTTAAAACTGGTGATGAATCAATTTTCTTACAATAAAATGCATAGATTTAAGTTATATCATTTGATGAGTTCTAACAAGTATACACGTATATGTCACTGCCACAGTCTTGATGTTGAATATTTCCATCACCCAATGTTGTTCCATCCTACATCTTTGCACTCAGGCACACCATTCACATCTCCTCATCCCCACCCTAGGCAACTGCCATTCTGATTTCAATCATAGGTAAATAATTTACAGGTTTTAGAACTTTATATAAATTGAATTACATAGTATGCACTGTTTTGTGTCTTGAGATTTATTCATGTGATGCTGTCAGTATTTTACTCTTTTTTTTAATTGATGAGCAATATTTCCTTGTATGAAGGTACCACAGTTTGCTTATCTACTCCTCTGTGAACATTTGGGTTGCTTTCAGGCTGAAGCTATTAATAAAGCTGCCATTTACATTCAGATGTTTCTTTTTGTGTATATATGTTTTTACATCTCTTAGATAAACATCTGGAAGTACAATTTCTGAGTCCCAGTTTAGGTAGACCTTTCACTTTATAAGAAACTACCAAATTTCTGGTCCACAGTGGTTATATATCCATTGGCAGTACACAAGAGTTCCAGTTTCTCCACATCCTCACTAACATTTGGTATTGTCAGTCTTTTTAGTTTTATAGAATCTAGAGAGTGTGCGATGATATGATTGTTGTTTTAATTTGCATTTCCTTGATGACCAATAATGTTAGTTTCCTTTCATTTTGATCCTTTTGACCATTCATATAACTTCATTTTAAAATGACTTTCCTAGTCTTTTCCTCATCCCCTCCCACATCGGGTTGCTGCTTCTTATTGGATATAAGAGTTCTTCACATAATTTGAATAGAAGATCTACGTGAGGTGTGTGTACTACTAATGTTTTCTCTCAGTTGGTGACTTATCCTTACGTTTAATGGTGTTTATTGAGGAGCAGACATTCTTAATGTTGATGAAGTGTGGTTTATCACTTTTTTCTTACACGATTAAAACTCCTATATCTTAAGAAATCTTTATCTACCCCCAATTGCAAAGATGTTCTCCTGAAGCCCTTTTTCCAGATGTTTTATTGTTTTACATTTAATGTTTAGGTCTCTGATCCATCTTGAATTCATTTTAGGGAATGATATAAGGATTGAGATTTAGTTTCTCCCATATGGATATCCAGTTTTTTCAGCACCATTTGTTTAAATGGCCATCCTCATCCTTCCCTTTTACCATTTATTTATTTACTTTTGACAGTGCTAGGGATCCAAATCATGTCCTTGCACATGGTAGGCAAGCACTTTACCACCAAGTTACTCCCCCAACCCTTATTCATATCCTTTCTCCATTGGATTATCTTGGCACCTTTGTAAAAATAAAAAATCAATTGATTGTAAATGTATGGCATAATAAGTATAGTTAATCACCAATATACTTAAGTACTGGCATGTTCTTGTAGTTATTCAAACTAAATTTATATCAACATCAAAAAACTAAATCAAGATCTGTTGTTTTCACTAGTGAAAGGAAATTGAAGTGAAAATCTTGGAGATGACTCATCTTCAATTTAATAGGCTGATCTTGAATATTTGTGAGATTTGCTGCTCTGTTAGGAGGACAACAGATAAAACTTGCAACATTTTAATCGTTTTATGGTATGTACTTATATGCTTACAAATTATTCTGGAGATTTTTATTGAATAGTACATCTTTGGGAACCAAAACAGAATATACATTTTTAAAATTTAAGCTGTTTTTTTTTTTTTAAACTTAGGAGATAATTTTAGCAATCAACAAGAAAACATATGATGGGATTGTTCAGGTGTTTTGACTTATGTCTCAAACGTTTTCAAGCCTGAGATGGCGCTGACCCAGAAGGTAGTAGTGAAGCTCTGTACATTGCACACACCCTACCACACTCTGCATCCTGTGATACTCTTCAATGTTTGCATGTGGAGATTTCACAACAGATTCATATTCCCTGAACCCAATCTGAGGGTGGCCTCCTGAAACCCAGGGGTCCCCATCTCCTCACCCTTTACCCCATTTTCTCCTCTTCCAAGTCCTGAGAGTTGTGGAGGAAGGGATTCACCAGACTTTGAAGCAGAGCCTACACTTTGGTAATAATGGTCTCCATGGAACCTTCCTCATGAACTGGCCCTGTGGATCTGCACCAGAACCAACAACTGGTCCTTTCTATGGGACCAAAGAGGACCACAAGAGTGTAGGAGAGAGTGGCGGTGTGTTTGAACACTACTCTGTAGCAACCCCTGTTTGATGAACTTGTGACAGTTAATTGTTTCAATTCCTTTGCTCTTGGATTATTTTGCTCTTGGATCATTCATGAAGGAAGAATGATCCAAAGGAAGAAAGAACCCAAACCTTGAGGTTCTTTCACTTGCCTCCTTTGTACTCATCATAAATAATAGAAAAACTATTAGTGACACACACGGTTGCTATGAGCAACAAATAAGAGTACCCTGCAAACTGTATTCATGTGAGATATAAAAGTTTCTTTCCTTCAACATTATTTTCCCCCAAATGTTGTTATTTTCAAGTCTGATTCATTACTTAAATATGCTGTGTTGAAATGAAGTGTACATTGACTTTTACTCATCTGCTGGATTCACTTTCTTTCAAAACTCGTCAGCAAATATTTGCTTGCTGAAAGACTCCTCTAACTTGAAATGCCTAAGAGTTAGGTGTATAGAAGGATAATTGCTGGGAGCCTAAGTCTTAGTCAATTTGTCATTTATTAAGGGTTTATACTTTTGCTGGGGAAGCATTGAAACTCCTAAGAGACCAAGGTCAGGAAACTGCCCCTTAATTTATGGCATATCAACAAAAACAAAAAACAAAAAATATTTCCCCCAAAGGCTACATATGTACTTTACTTAAAGTGTTGTAAATCAGCTGTCATTATATCTTTTCCTTGGTATGACTTAATTTCAACAAATATTTTATGGGTATCCATTGTTTCCTAACTATAACAGTGACACAAACTGAGAATAGAAAACTTGAAAACTATAGGCACGTAAAGTTGAAACTGAAAATCACCTTCCATCTTTGCACCCAACACTAATTCACATTTTAATTAATATTTTCCAGGTGCTCGTATTCCATATGTATTCTTAGAGTAGTTGCGAAGCATTCTCGATGTAGTTTTGCATATTGCTTTTTCCCCACTTAATTGTACACATCATAAGATTCTAGTGTCAATGATATTCTCAGAAAAATAATTTTGAAACCACCTAATATTTTGTCTATACTTAGCACATCTAACATAATTTAGATATAGTTCTTTACAAATGATCATGTTAAGTTTATACAAATTAAAATTTATCTACTTTATATTTTCAACTGTCAAATTTAAATCACTGAAAGAATTCTAAATTCTGTTTATAGTAAGGAAAATAAAATATATACAATCAAATACACATATACAATTTAAAGATGGACCATACATTTCAATGGGGGTGATATCGCCTGAAGGAAATGAAAATTTGTTTGGGGTGAAAAAGATCTTACCTTCTTTTATGGATAAAATATAAATATACTATAGATATGTAAACTGATCCATAGTATATCAGTAGTATTAAAGTTTCTTGGGTAAGGGGGCTGATTAGGAAAAAGATCTCTCTAGAAAGTTTCTTAGGGGATGATAATGAAAAATAGGTTGAGAAACACTGAGATAATCTAATAGAGAACTGGAATCCCACAGGCAATTCAATTGCTTTAAACCTAAGTTCATTTCAAAGAAATAAGTTTCCTCTCTAACACACAGAATCTTCTGAGGTAATAACATAAGTTCTACTGGTATTAGGTGGTCATTTCTTTTTGAATACAGGATGCCAAGAAAAGAAAATATGCAAGTTAAGAAACTACATGTTTCAATTATATAAAGGAATAGCACTGCATTATAAAACTGCTCATTGTGAAAGGAAAAAACTCCATTACTATACCTTAAAAACCTAGAATTAATCATTTACCTATAAAGAGAAATTATGTTATTTTCTTTGTATTTTAATTTGACAAATTTCAATAATTTTCCAAGAGTATCAGTTTTCATTTATTATGCAAATGTAATAATTGAAAAGATATTATCATGACAAGAACAAAAATTTTAGCAAGATGCATTGATTTAATTTATTTTTATAACAGCTTTATTGAGGCATAACTTACATTCATAGAATTTTTCATTTTAGAACATACAATTCAGTGGTTTTTGTGTATTTATAGTCATACAGTTATTAACATTAAGTTCCGAACCTTTTCATTACCTCAAAGCAAAAGCCCATATCCATTAGCAGTCATTTCCCATTCCTCTTTCCCCATAACCCCTGAAACCATCAAATTCACTTCCTATCTCAAAAGATTTTCCTATTCTGGAGCTTTCATACAAATGGAGTTACACAATATGTGACCCTTCATGTCTAGCGTCTTTCAATTAGCATAATATTTTCAAGGTTCATCCATGATGTGATGTGTTTCAATACTTACTTCCTTTTTAATTCCTTAATAATGTTCCACTGCAGATGAATACTACATTTCATTTATCCATTCATCAGTTGAACATTTGGGCTGTTTCCACTTTTTAGCTGTTATGAATAATGCTGACATATGTAAGTTTTTGTGTGGACATGTATTTTTAATTTTCTTGGGTTTATAGCAAGAAGTGAAATGCAGGGTTATATCATAACTTTATGTTTAACATTTTGAGAAATGTAAGACCATTTCTCAAAGAAGCTCTCTCATTTTACAATCCCATTGGCTATGTGTGAGAACTCCAATTTTTCCATATTCTTGCCAGCACCTGTTACTGTCTTTATTTTAGTCATGCTGATGGGTATGAGGTAGTATCTAATTGTAATTTTGATTTTGATTACTTTCCCAGTGAAAAATAATATTAGATCATGTTTTCATATACTTTTTGGAATTTTGTATGTATTCTTTGGAAAACTTCCTATTCAAATCCCTTTCCCATTTTTAAATTGGGTTATTTATCTTTTCATGATTGAGTTGTGAGAGTTCTTTATATATTCTGTACACAAGTCCCTTATCAGACAAGCCATTTGGACATATTTTCTCTTATTCCATTGATTATCTTTTCATTTTCTTCATGATGTCCATTAAAGCACAAACATTTCTTAATTTCAGTGAGGTCCCACTTACCTGTTTTCTTTGTGTCCCTTGTGCTTTTGATGTTACAACTAAGGAAATGTTACCTAATTCAAGGTCACAAAGATTTACTTCTGCGTTTTATTCTAATTGTGTTATAATTTTGTTCTTACGTTTATATTGACTCATTTTGGGTGAATTTTTGTATGTGGCATGAGGGTCTAATTTTGTTCTTTTTCACGTGGATATTCTATTGTCACTATACTATTTATTGAATAACTTGGGTTCAGAATCAAGATGCCGTAGTGGTTGATTAACAAGTTGAGATCTTTGTCTGGAACACTCTTTCTTTTTCCTATTCTATCACCTTTTTTTCTTCTTTTCCTGTTCATAAAATACTATATATTACAATGATAATGTTTGGAAGTCACACTTTTTTAAACGATGACTTTATCATTATCAGTAATAGAGACATGGAGTGTTTGATTAGTTATTTTCCCAGTCATAAAATGTGGATGTAGACCAAGATTTTTAAGGTCCCTGGGGTCCTTATTAATATAGATTTAACATACACTTCATCCACATATTGTTACTTTTGAAATAATTAACATGTCATAGCATTAAAATTATTCTTAAGTAATATCATGTTTTATTGAATGGGATGAACTGGAAACTGGAATGGGCACCTATTCGGAATAGGACAGCCTATGTTAAATCTGATGAGGGGTTTTTTAGAAGGAAAGGCAGTGAACTCTATGAAGTATAACAGAGGATGAACTCCAATAAAGGGACTCTGGATTTAGCAACCTGGACATTATTGGTAACCTTTGAGGGAAATCTCAATAATTAGTTGGTGTAATGGTTAGTTTAATATGTCAACTTGGCTAGCTATTGCACTTGGCTATGCTAATTGAGGGTCTTGCCCTGAAGGCATTTCATAGATGTGCAATCCATTAAGTAGAGAAGAATTTCCTTGATAATCTGGGTAGCTTCATTTAATCTTTTTAAAAAATATAAACACATATATATTTACATATATATTTGCATACATATGCAAATATAGTTTTTTAGTTGTTGGTGGACCCTTATTTTATTTATATGCGGTGCTGAGAATCAAACCCAGTGCCTCACACATGCTAGGCAAGTGCTCTACCACTGAATCACAACCCAGCCCTCATTTAATCTTAAGAGTAAATCTGAGGTATCCTTGAAGAAGAAATCAGCCTGCTAACCTGCTGTACAGATTTTGAACTTGCCAACCTCCACAATTGCATAATGCAGTTCCTGGAAATTGCTTTCTCTTTGTATATAAATATATATGTAAATACATACCATATATACATATACCTGCTATTATATAGTAATATAATATACCTAATATATGCTTATTATATATAATTATATATAATATATAATAGATATATTGACTTATAAAGAAATTACATAGATATATAAAGAAGATATATAAAGATATAGATATTAAGAGAAGTTTGTAAAGAAAATAGAGGGAGAAAAAAGTGCAGCAAATAAAGCATTTTGCTAAAAGGATGTGTCTTGAGTAGTTGAGAGAAAGAGAGAGAGAGAAGTTGTTTTTTTTCTTTTTTCTTTTTGTTTTTTGTTTTTGGTACCAAGGATTGAACCCAGGGGTACTTAACCACTGAGCCACATCCCCAGTCCTTTTATTTTTTATTTTGAGACAGGGTCTTACCAAGTCCTTAGGGCCTTTCTAAGTCGCTGAGATTGAATTTGCGATTCTCCTGCCTCAGCCTCCTGAGCCGCTGGTCTTATAGATGTGTGCCATCCCACCCAGCAGAGAAAGAGAAATTGAACATAACAAACAAATTGTTGTACTTAAATACTTCATAATATAAACCCTTATATATTTAATAAAGTGGGTTTTAATCATAAATGTATCTACCTTCTATTTATTTCTCTCTTTTTTGTTAATATGCAGCTGAGTAATTTAACTTTATAATCTGACATTATAATTTTAGCATCTGAATTTCCTTTAAAATGTTCTTTCTTTCACTGAATGCCAGCTACTAGAATAGCAAGAAATGGTCTGTTGGCCTCCATAACATTTTCCTTATAGATTCACCCTTCTTATCCATTGACAAACATCATTGAGGAAAGTCACAAAAGAGTCATCATAGGAGAAAGTCATAAAAACAAAAACTAGAAATTCTAACTTTCATACTAGCCATAAAATCATAGCTGTCATGGAATCATAGAATCAATTATGAAACAAAGATAATGATGAAGCTCATTGGGAAAAGGTAATGAAAATATATTCTTTAAAAAAACATATGGAAGAAAGCATTAATAATGCCAGAAGTAGAGATTTTACTTTAAGTCTACAAAATGATACCACGTTTTTCACATTAGAAGTATAAATTTACATTTTAAAATGTGTGCTTTAAAGAAAAAAATAAAGAATATGTTTACTTTGGTGCAGAGCTGGGTATAGTAGACTATAAACAAGCTGGCATATGTTGAAATCATTTGATTAAATACCATCCACCTCCTATTAACACCTAATGATTACATCCTAGCTGCATCTTAGCTTTGAAAAAAAAAAATCACCCTGTTGATAAGTGTCAGGTTTACCAAGATGCTAAGATGCATGTAGTTAATAAACTAGTGAAACTGCTTTTTGAGTATTGTCATAGAGTTTTGTTCTAGAAGAATTCCCTGAACCTAAAATACAAGCATCTCATTTCGGTTTTCTTGAGCTTAGTGACTTCCACCCTTTTAGATGTCTTAGATATTATTGAGTCAGGCTCAGTCCTCAGCATGAAAGCATTTGTCAGGAAGACTATTATAATTATGTGAAGATAGGACTTCAGACTGATTCTAAAATTTGCAGAAAGCAACCATCAATTTACTCAGATTATATATATTACACAATATCATTCACAGTCATCTGGGGTCTGTACCTTACTTTTTTACAGTACATATTATATAAATCACTGAATGGTGTGTACCACATTTAGCAGAGAGGTTATTGGTTACTTAGGTCGTATACTAAGTGCACTCTACTTAATAATTTTCAGGATTTATCCTTTGGGAGGGCACAGAAAACAGGCACTACATATTATAGGAAATCCTTCAGAAAGACTGACTTTCACTGTCACTGTTAGATTAAATGGATTTTAACAGACTTAAATGTTGCTACTACTTACAGTTTTTCATTCTAAAAATTGCTACAGAAATATACATGTTACCTGATTTGTGATGGTTCGATTTACAGTTTTTCAAGTTAGGATGAATTTATCAGGAAAGGTTCTGTTTTGACTTGAAAATATCATAAGTCAAAAAAACATTTAATCTACCTAACCTACTGATCATCATAGTTTAGCCATACAGTGAACTATAGAATATTGGTTATTTACCCTCATGACTACTTTGGTGGCTTGCTGCCACTGCCCAGCATCATGAGAAAATATACTGCATATCACTAACCTGGGAAAATATCAAAATCAAAATGCAAAATGTGGGTTTCTACTGAATTTGTTCCACTTTTGCTTCATCATAGCTTGGTGGTAGAACATTTGCCTAGCATGCAAGAGATTCTGGATTTGACCCCCAACATCTCAAAAATATAAGTTACAGGTATTATGGCATTTACATCTAAATACTTCATCATCATATATATAAAACATATAAACTGTCAAATCTTAATAATAGCTATTGGTTTTAGAACTCTTAACAAGTGCCTAGCCAATGATAAATACTCTGCTTACTCATTAATCCTTAAACCAACCCTTTGAGTAAGATCTGATGTGTTCTTTTTATTGATGATGACAAAGACAGGATTCAAACCTATCTCAAACTGATTCCATAGTCCATAAAACACAAGATAGGATATAATAGTTAAGGGTCCAGATAAGTGAAACTATGTTAAGTTTTAATTGAACTTCAGAGCAGGGACTAATCCTAGCAAACTAGGTCAGTTTGGAAATGTTTCCCTGAAATGGATACCTTTGCATTGGACCCAAAGACAGTTTTCTCTCATGTACTGGTGTCAGGAACTTATGTCCCCAAATCATGAGATTTATACATCTGTGTTTCCTTTTCATTTTAGAGGTAAAATTAATGGTATGCAAACATTTATATCACTTTTCCTTCTGCATAACTGCAATGACAATAAAAGGCATTACAATGTGTATTATATGAAATTTATTTTACTTCAATAGCATTAAGTATTTTCCTGGTGGAAAGTAATAGATTACTGTAAAAATGTTCTGTTTCTGCATTTAGCTGTATAGAAACTTTTTAAATCATAGGAACCATCAGAGCAGGTCTATTTCTAATGTATAGAGGGATGTTACATGTGCAAATATATCACCCAAAATGCATAATATCGAAAGCGTGAAACTAAACATGGTTCATAACTCAACAAAACAAGAGTGAACTTATGCCAAAACAACTTTGCTCTGCACATTTCCCAGTGTAGAAACATTTAAAGAAGGATTCTTTCTGAAAATGTGCATGAGTCAGAAGTGGGGAATGAGTAATTCTGTGCTTTGGACCTTATTAATGTTTTAGTGCTGAAAGAACATTATCTAGTTTTCTTTTTCTTCCTTTTTTTTTTTTTTTTTTTTTTTTTGGTAAGATGGTGAGTTACTGCTTCATCCTCAGGTTCTTGGATAAACTGGAAGACAATTTGAACAATTGTTCAATCTAGCTAATTAGTATTACTGAACTTTCTTAAAATGTTCTAATTCATTTAAAAATACCTTAATCTATTTTTTTACCCTGATTTAAATGCACACTGGAAGCTGAGGGTTACAATAACCTTTGAATAGGTCAACAACATCTTTAGCAAGTAGAGAACAAGGTTAGGCTGACTCATGCTAAGTTGTAATATACATGAAAATATACTGGATGGTTTGTTGATATTTCAACTCTTTTGGTGGATTTAAAAAATCTATCATGAAGAAAAGGTCAATGAAAATATTCATGAAGGGGATGAATTTTATGTCATAATTTGTACATTCCAAGGGGATTTGGAAGTCTCTAAATTTTGTTCTTTGGTGTATTCCTTCTCCCCATTCTCAGATTTCCCCCTGCTAGTATAACATTTTGTCTCTCATTATAAATGAGTCAAGGAATTTTTCAGACACTCCACTTTGAGTTCCATGTTTTAAACCAGTAGGATTATGCTATTTTAATTCCTCAGATAAGCACTTATTACTGAGCATCAACTGTGGTTCTATCAGTGGAATTGGAAAAGTAAGCACAAATCATCTATTCCCCCAGCCCTGACTTTTTCCCTCTGAAATCTTATAATCTTACAAAGGAAACCATTTTCCCATTTGAGACATCCCATTTGAAACAGTGATCATGGTATACATATAGCAATGGAAAGTGGCCATAATCCTTTCAGGGGGACCCCACTTTTAAGCTGCTGGAAGAGAACAAGGTTTGTGTGTGTGTGTGTGTGTGTGTGTGTGTGTGTTAGACTAAGAGACTCATCCTAAATTGCATGGCAAATTTTGATTTATAACCTCACTATGCCTTTTATTACAGGGAGGGACTAAATAATCCAAATGCCTATACTTTTAGAGTTACATTAAGAACAGCCTGTTTGCCTTCCAAATGCATGACTTGTGAAAGCTGAAGCTGAACAGAGACTGTCATACATCCCTCAATCTGCTGTCAGGACTGAAGGATTTATTCCCCCAGCTGTTAGAAGGGCTATCAGCAGATGGCTCTCAGCCCTTTTCAGAATTGGAAGAGTCACCTCACCCAGGGCATGCCTTCTTTATGGGGATCATCTAATAATTGGTCAACAGAGGGTTATAAAACTTGGCTCCATTACTTGCCTCAACTTGGGACAACTCTGAAGAGCCAGTCCAGCTCCTGAGCCCTTCACGGGGTTGGCACAGCCCTCTCTTGTGACTACATCAGAGAAGAACCTCTCCCTTTGCCCAATCCTGCTCTTTTCCTTATTCCAGTTGTTGATCCTAAGAACTCTCTTGATAAACCTCCTACACATTAATCTCCATCTCATAGTCTGTTTGCTACCAGGGTCTCAGTCCCAGAGAAAGACTGTAAAAATGTAAAAATGTCCATTTTGGACAGAATTTGGTAGAACAGAGTTCGAAGGATCCTTGACTATTAACAGCTTTGCTCAATATTTCTTCATTCAGCTTCTTTGAGCTTGACATGAATGAAATCCTTTTCATGAAGTGATGTTGTTATCTCCCCCACCTCCCTACCTCCACTTTTCATGTATTTTTCAAAATGTTTAATACTGTTTGATGTTGCAATCCGAGGCTAAACTTTTAGCGTATGTGATGATTTGGGATTTGATTTACTGCTCTTTGTCCTTGGTTTGTTTCCATTTGATTTCAAAGGATGATTAATCTTCCTGGGAAAGCCTCCAGAGGTTGATGGTGTCCTGGTCCGTTCATTGTTATAAGCAGAATTATTCAAATGTTCATGTATCATCTCCTCTTCTGACAACCTTTATCCTGTTAAAGTCCTCAAATGTGACAATATTTAGAAGGAGAAAAAGAACGTTGGAGGGCAAAGACATAACTGATTGAGGTTTACCAAAAGTATGTAACTGAGTCTAGAACTGCCTTGTTGGTGAGATGACAGAGCATGCTGAGTTCTGCTTTACTGGCAGCTGATGGTTCACAGCTGGGGAAAAACCCTTCGCAGGACAACAGAATTGCTGCTCACCCAGAAAATCTCTCACAGTCTGTAGGCCCACCAGTCTTCTGGTGTGTGGATCCTAGGACCACATTAGTGCTTCTGCCTTCTCCATGGTTCTCACCCATGGACTCTCTTACACCCAGAAGTGACCTCAGACCTATCGTACACTGAAACAGACTAGCAGGACTCTTGTATGCGGGACTGTGGATAAGAGTATAGCATAACGGTTGAGTGGACATTCTCTGGGGTCAGGTTCCTCTCTGGGCTCTGCTGCTTACTTGCTCTGTGATCTTGGACAAGTTACTCAACCTCTTTGTACCTCAGTTTCCGTATCTGTAAAATGAGGATGACAATGCTGGGCACAGCGGCGCATGCCTGTAATCCCAGCAGCTTGGGAGGCTGAGGCAGGAGGATTGCAAGTTCAAAGTCAACCTCAGCAAAAGTGAGGTGCTAAGCAACTCAGTGAGACCCTGTCTCTAAGTAAAATACAAAACAGGGCTGGGATGTGACTCAGTAGTTGAGTGTCCCTGAGTTCAATCCCCAGTACCGCCCCCCGCCCCCCGCCACAAATGAGGATGATAGGAATAGTATCTAATTCACAAAGTTGTTGTGGGGGTTATATAAATTAATGTATGTCTAGTACTTAGAAAACATTAAGCACTGTACATGTTTTGAAAAATTAATAAAAATCTGCAAGTGTGGCAAAATAATGAAGCAAGAGGAACATTTGATATTGAGATCGTACCATGGCTTGATCAACAAGTCTCCACTGACAGATTGGGCAATAGAATGTACAGCCACATAGTATAATGTGGGGCTAAATACTCAAAGCTCCTCTAGTAGCTGTATTTGTAACCGAAAATAAGATATGAATCAGGTAAAAAAAGTTCTAGTGGATTGGTGATGTATGGAGCATATTAAGATTGGCAAATGGTCAAATTTATGTAATATTAAATTGGACTTTAAGAATGAAGAAATATGATGACATCCAAAGAAAATATGAATTTTCATAACCTCCTGAAAGGCAAGTATACAATGATTGATTTTAGTGTATATCAAACTTGCTTAAGTCAACATACCTTCTACTCTTGTTAGTGGTGTGATTATCACGGCACAAACCACTTACCTATGAAGTAAGCTGGTAAAGATGACCTGGATGGTTGTAAGAAGACATTTAGCATATGAGTATCTATTATATTTTCAGACAGAGTGAGGAAAATGAAGCACAATTTTTTCCTCTCTAATAAGTCATCATTTAAGCAATGCCTAAAATACTCCAGTGTTGAGGCTTATAAAACATACATATTGCAAAAAGTGTCATATAATATACATTTCCAAAAACTAGTCCCAAGAAAGATAGATGTATATCTTGGTTACTGAAATACCTGCAGTTTAAATTATAAAAATATAGTTGGTGTGATAAATACTACTGTGATAAATACAACTACCAGGTTAAAGTCAGCATTAAAATGTAAGTAAAATGTCAAAGTGTGTATTAGTCAGCTTTTCTTTGCTGTGACCAAAATACCTGACCATAACAATTTAGAGGAGTAAGAGTTTATTTTGACTCACAATTTCAGAGGTTCAGTCCAAGCTCAGCTGACTCCATATCTCTGAGCCTGAGGTGAGGCAGAACTTCACAGTGGAAGGGCATGGAAGAGGAAAATTGCTCTGCTCTTGGCAGCTGGGAAGCAGAGAAAGATAGCAAGAGAGGCTCCAGGAAGGAAATATAAACCCCAAGGGTTCACCCCTAGTAACCCACCTCCTCCAGCCATGTCCCACCTGCCTACGAGTTACCACCCAGTAATCCATTCAAAGTCTCAATTCGTCAAATGTATTAATCCACCTATTAGGTTACATCTCTCATAATCTAATCTTTTCACCTCCTGCATAACACGTGAGCTTTTGGGGGGGACACCTCATATCCAAACCATAATAGTGATCCAAAAAAGGATAATAGCATAGTGAGAAGACTCTTATGTCAAGTCATTTAAAACCACCAAATGCCCTAGATGTGCTATAGATGGGGCTTCACCCCTTCATCATCTTAACTATAGTAGATACAACCCAATAATCCTAACTTCTTTTCTGCTGAAAATTGAGGATTTTTAAAAAGAAATTTGGTATGAAAATTATCATTGATTTTGCTTGTCTTTTTTTTTTTCTTATTTTAAGCTAATATTTCATGTGTTTGTTTATTTTATCCGAAATGTTTTCTATTACCTTCGAGAAACTCTTAGGGTTTGAACATTGAACCTAAGGAATAAAACAGCCCCATAATTAAGTTATTTTGGATCCCAGTTTCCTCACCTATTAAGGAGGTATTACCCAAACTGGAATATAAAGCAGGGGTTGGAGCTTAAGCTTTCTATCATGGCTCTTGATGGGGAGGGAGGCAAAGAAGGAATCGAATTATAATCATGACTTCTGAGGAAAAGCAGGGGTTTCACAATTTACCATTGGTGAAGTCAGGTTTTTTGACTCTGCTGTGGCCAACATTTTTCTGAAAAAAATTTCCAGGAGGTCGGTTTATTCCTGGTTGAGTATGTAGGTGCAGCTCTGAAAACATTTAACTATCAGAAGAGCAAGGGGTTTCCTTCGAAAGAAACCAGCTCCTAAGTTCTGTGTCCATGCTGTCCTGTATAGTAATCACTGGCCACACAAGGCTCTTTAAATTTAATTAAAGCTAAATAAAACAAAAAAAGTCAGCCCCTCAGTCACATTAAGCAAATTTCATGTGGGAAACAGCTTGCCAGTGTCAAATAGCCATTGTCTCCTGTATTACACAGTGCAGATTTAGGACATTTCCATTGCTGCAGGAAGTTCTGTTAGGCAACAGTGTTCTACAGTCCTGGTGTCTGGTTCTCTTTCAAAGGAAACCACTTGCTCTTCCAATAGTTAAATGTTTTCATAAAAGACAGCTTCACTGAGGTACGATTTATGCATGCTAAAATTCATCCGCTTTAAGTGTACAAGTCAATGATTTCTAGTACATTTACCGGGTTTCCTCTTCTGTACCACAGAACACAAAAAAATGGTCAGGGTGAATGTTTTCTCAGTTTTCCCAAGGATGGCATATAGCTAACAAATTCCAGATGCCAAGGAGAGAAGTTAATACATTACAGCCTGCAAGTGGATGCCTTAGTGAGTTGAGACAATTTCTCCAGGAACCCCAAGCGAGAAAGACAAAACATTATTTGGCAGCATTTTGAATTACATCAAAGAAAGTTGTAAGCCTAACTGAATTTCCCTAAGTCAAACACATGGTGCAATTGCAGTGTATAACCAAACTTTGGTAACTGTTGCGGTCATGTTGCAATATAGCTTAGCATTTCCTTTCCTTTCTTCATAAACAGAAGTATCTTTTTAAGAAGAGAAATCTTAAATCCAGTAAAACATGATTAATGTAAAACTGCTTTGAAACACTTGATTAATGTAATAATATCCTATGTATTAGTACATTACATAGTATATTACTATTAATATGTACATACTTATAAAATAGAGTATATAATGGTATCACATTATAGTATTATGCAATATTAGTATTTCATTCTTCACAACTTAGTTTTTTCTTTATAATTACACAAACATGCTTTATCATGTAGTTGTGAAGAATTTTACCTTGTTTTGTTTGACTTTTTTCACTTCATGCAATTTTCCAGTCTCTGTGTGTGTGTGTATTGACAATATCTCTAGACATGGTACAAAATTTATCTTATTGATTTTACATTTTTTTCTTAGTTTGGCCTTTACTTAGTACTATTTGGATGTTTTCAATGTTTTGATAATGCACATAATACTACATTGATAATACTTGTGCTCATCTTTTTCTTTGGAGTCATTTATACTTATTTGTGTATATATAGTTCCATATGTAATTACATAAGCAGTTTGTTCAATATTATCAGTATCTATGTTGTGTTGTCTAGTATGGTAGTCAATAGCCTCATGAGAAGTGAATATGTGCAGTTTGTATGAAATACAAATTGAATTTTGAAGATTAGTATGAACAAAAGAATGTAAAATATATCACTAATATTTTTATGTTGATTACATGTTGAAATAATATTTTTGATGTATTGGATTAAATAAAACACTACTAAAATTAATTTCACCTGTCTCTTTGTACTTTTAAAAATGTAACTGCTGGAAATTTTAAATTTTATATATATATGGGTCATATTTTATCTCTTTAGGGCAGCACTAATCTATTGTCCTGAATTTATTTCCAAGTTTTCTATTCAATTGATATTTTTCTTAATTGTTCACACCCAATTCCTGAGCTTTTGATACTTAATAATTTGAAAGACACTTGAAATATAATCATATTTCTAAATAAAATTGATTTCTTATGTATTCTGATGATGTGTATCATCAATTTATGGGATTTTTATTATATCATCAATTTATAGTTTTATTATATTAAGGGAACTTGATTTCATAGTGCATTAAATATTTTTATTAATTTGAAAATAGTGTCATCTTTTCTAATTTTAGAGTTTCCAAATGCCTGATTTCTGCTTTATTTATGATATATTCCTTTATTTTTCCATCTGGGTTTTATAATTTTAAAAAATCAATCTACTCTGAGTCATTAACCTTTTCTCATTGTTTTAACGGGAACTCTGTATTTTCTACTGGCATGTCATTAGTATAAAGAAATGCCATTGAATTTTGTGTCTCTCAAGTCCTTTGATGTTTTATGAATTTGATACTTTGTGACTTGTTTATTTCTATTTTCTAGACATAGCTAGATTAACCCACTAAAATCAGATGTGTGTGTGTGTGTGTGTGTGTGTGTGTGTGTGTGTGTGTGTAATGCTGGGGATCATAAAAATAATTTAAATTTTTATTCTTCCATGTTTGTGTGTAATTTCTCTTCCTTCTTGAATACATTGTGCTAGAATTTGTATGTGGATTTTACTGTTAAAGTATCTATGCTTATTTTGTTTTTTCTTGTAATTGGTTATATACATTTGTTAGATAATATTTGTTATTATTTTACTATAATATATTAACCTTATGTTTCTAAAATAAATTCTGCTTTTTCCAAATTGGACAATTTTTAACCTACTATATTTTGTTTGCTAAAATTTTTCTTAAGGTTTTGCATCTTTGTTTCATTAATGGGATTTCCTAGTCCTGACAAGTTTGAAACTCAACAAGCCATGTTGACTTCAAGGGCATTATGACCCTTTGAAAATGTAGTTCTAGAAGGAAACATACCACACTTTTAAAAAATATGTTGTAGGAATAATTTAAGTAATACAGGGGGTTATTCATTTTTTAAAAGCTTAGAAAAATCTCCAGTTAATTCCTCAGGGTCATAATTCCTAACTTTTCCTATTTGGTGGTGTGTCATAAAGTAATAATGTTTTCTATTTTTAAGTATATATTTTCCATTGCATGTTGTGAGAAACCAGATAAGTATGATTATTAAATTAATTAGCCATACATTTATAGCTAAGAACAATGCTCTTTAGCACTCAACAAAATCTATGCCAATTTCTCTTTTCACTGATTATATTAATTTGTAATTTCTCTTTTTCATTTGGCCAACAGTTTATCAATTTTGCCCATTTTGATGAAATCAAATTACTGTTATATTGTTTTATTTCTATTATTTCTTCTTTATTTTTAAAGTTGTTATATTTTCATTTTCCTTTGTTGCTTTGGCTCATTACCTCCATTTGAAGTTTCCTTAGGTACATAATTAATTCATGATGTTTCTATTCTCATTTTCTTATTAATATATATTGAGAGAGATAAATTTCCTTCTTAGTACACTTCTACCAGCATCTCATGCTGTTTAAAAATATTTTTGTTACCACAGCTTCCCTCTATGTAAATTAATATGGAATATTGAATTTTTATTTCCATGTTGTTTTTTCTATAGAATTGTATTTTCCCCATTTAATTATAATTGTACTATTAGTCTGTGGTGTGAGAATACAGTTTAATAGATTTCATGCTATTGTTTCTTGCATTAACTCAAGTGCAATTTTCTGTCCCAGTATATGATTAACTTGTATAACTAAAAAGAATCTTTATATCCCTTGCCTAATGACTCCATTCTTTTCATGTCTATTTTTCTATTTTA
Organism: Sciurus carolinensis; assembly: GCF_902686445.1. Classification (NCBI taxonomy): domain Eukaryota; kingdom Metazoa; phylum Chordata; class Mammalia; order Rodentia; family Sciuridae; genus Sciurus; species Sciurus carolinensis. The sequence continues at coordinate 49,990,115 of NC_062229.1, read as the reverse complement.
TTCCTTATATTTTTTCAATTACATAATTTCTCTCTTATTTGTCTACTGATTCTGCCACATACCTGAGATCTACAATCATAATTATTTCTATGAGTTTCTTGGCCAGCTTCTCCTGTATATGCCTTGTTGGCTTCAAGGGCATTACGACCCATACAGTGGCATAGGCTCCTGCCTGCAGAACTTAGTGTCGTGCTGTTATTATCTTAACAAGAGACCTAATAATTTGGGAACAAGAGACCCTATATTTTCACTTTGCAAAGAGCCCCTACAGATTCTATACTGGCTGTACTTGTGCTGAGACTTCACTAGACTCATTTTTTTTTTAAAACCAAAAGCCAATTGGGGGTGATTTGTTGGATTTCCAGATAAGTCATCCCATCATCTAAATGAGATTCTCTTCCAGCCAGGCAGATTCAAGAAAGTCCTCTGGTTAGCTCTCCTCCCACACCCCCACCTCTGGAGCAAAATTGCTGCAAATAGTCCTCTCCTTGTGTCTCCTTCACTTCATGTCAAGTGTTCCTTTATGACTTCCAGAGCAGCTTGAGGTCAGGTGTCCAACAGATGGGACTCAGCTCAAGTCCCACCAGGGCTTTTTTTGGAGCAGCAGCAAGAATAAAAGTAAGCTTTGTTCCTAGTCTCCCTTTCTCCCATACTCCTCTCTGCACAGGCCCCCATCATCTTACAGGTGTAAAACTCGCTTTCCTTCAAACACAGTCTTTGAGGAGTGAAGTGGGTAGCTAACCCTGAGAATAGAGATGCCTCAGGGAAATGGGGTTAAAACCTACAGGAACACCATTGATAACTTGACTTTGTCTTTCAATTGTTGTTTGACCTCAGGCAAGTCACTTCATTTTTATGAAAAGTAGAAAAGATAGCAGTAGCTCTGGATGAGAGTTTTTGTTGGGCTTAAATGAGGTGAGGTATAAAAGAGTACCAGGTGCATAATAAGTGCTTCCTCATTTCCCACTGAGCTACATGCTACATGGTTAACCTCAAGATAGTGTGGCTACACCAAGATGGTGGTGTTGTTTGAACCCTCTGAAGTGTTATCTCTTTATACTGCAGTCTCAAGAAGGGAAATGGGAAGAGAGTAGTAGGGTAGCATTCTCCAAGCCTTTGTGTCTGTGGAAAGAAACATTGGACCAGATGACTGACCTTGGTCCCAGTCTGCTGGAAATAATAGAGATATAGATGTGTCTCCATGTGTATGCATTCCATTGGACTGTATTCTCTAGGAGGTATCCTTGCTTTTCCCCCCCCTCAATACTACATGGTAGTTTGGCAAATGGACTTTAAAGCCACACTTGGCCCAAAGTGAGTTACATAATTGTGGTTGTGCCTTAGTGCCTCATCTGTAAAATGGGCACAAATGTGAGCAATCTGCCCTTCCTCCTATTCTTACCATGGTATTCCCCGTCACTCATTGAAGGAGATGAGTGTGCTTGGTTATCACCTACAGTCCCTAATTCCCTTTGCCTCATTCTTTTGTCCTTAATTTGAACTCCTCTTTTCCAGTATAGCTGCTGCTGAAGGCTAAAATGACACTCAGAGGAATCCCACCTCCAGATTCTGAAAATAGGATCTTGATGAAATAAGTGCCTAAAGTCTAAATCTCAAAGCAGGGCCACCCTATAGTTCCTGGTGCTTTCCACTGAGGGCCTGTGTTCAGGCCTGGATAGGGATGTGGGGCCACTCTCAGGTGCCCTCCTTACCCTACAACACCTGCATGTCCCATTCTGAGGCCTGGATTTATATAGACTTTCCCAGGAAAACAAACTAATAAGTATTTTGTTTCTTCCTTCTGTTCTGTTCACGACAGAAATGAGTTGGAGCTAGCCACACAAGAAAAGTTTTAACTCTACTAATGCTTTCTTTCATTTTAATACTTAGGAATAATCTTACTCCCTGCATCTGAGCCCCATTACTGGCCCACTTTTCAGAGTTGGTGAATGGGTTTTTCCCTAGGACAGTCTCTGGTTGCTCTGCTAGCCCCCCTCTTGGTTGATGAGATCAAAATTTAGGTTCTTACATTTTCAATATTTTATATCTCTTTCTCTTTAGGATTATCAGCTTGTATTTAGAAAGATGAAAAAGTTTTTATAACACACTGTGCTGATGAGTGAGTGGGTGTACAAACAATTCTTAAGCCAATATAATATACAAGAATCAGTTGTTAATTGCACTGTAAAGGGAATGTAGCCTGTGTGTTAAAAAAAAAAAAATCCGTATTCCATGACTGAGCACACATTTTATTATATTCAAAATGGAAATAAGGGGGCCACCGACTGGGACTTTGGAATTTGGATACATGGAAATTTTTATCATGAAATATGTATTGGACTCCAAACACACCTTTAAGAGGACCAGTGAGAAGGGAAGTACATTTATATACAGATGAGGCTGAAACTTCCTGTGTGTGTCAGAGATATATGTGGATCTTTGGGGGAAATAATTGATGAGTTTAAGTTGCTACCTTTTCTATCAGTATTCATATTGTTCCTTAAGGCTTGCAAATGTTACTCTGGCACCCACCTGGGAGCCAGATCAGGAGGCCAGTCACCATTTTTTTTATCTCTGTGTGACCAAGGAGGAAAATGAAATCTACCAGGTTTAAAGGATTTGTTTTATGTTCAACAGTGACCAAATGCTATGTGTTCTGATCCGCACTCCCAGCCAGAGCATCTCAGGTCTGGCAGCTGAGTTGCACAGCCATGCTGCTTCCTATTACCCCAATTAGACAGAAGGTTCAAATCCCCTACAAGTAAGAGTGAGAACAGTAGGCTGTTGGGTTGAAATGTTTATATACCACTGCAGAGAAAAGGGCTTATGAAAGTCCCAAGAATTAAGCTGAGTGTTCAAAAGGAAAAGAGAGACATAGTAGGGATGGTTGGGATCATTTTCATGACTGAAATGTCAGTGTAGGCTAATAAGGTTGTTGTAGATAGACAGATGGATAGATAATAGAACAGAGAGATGGTTCCATTTACAAAGTGTGGTGACGAACTACCAGAGAATAGGTGGTAAAATAACAACAACTTGGTTTTGGACCAGAGAATAGGTAGTAAAATAACAACAACTTGGTTTTGGATGTAGTATAGAGTTAAAACCCCAAGATTCCCTTTATCAGGATTGAAGATTGAGGGTGATTTAAAATTGCTCTAATCACATTAGCATCATATTCTACCAGACACTTTAATTGCCCCTAAATGTTATTAACACAACAAGCATACAGCATCAAAGTTTACCATGTTAGGAAAAGATCATTTTAAAATTTGCCAAGTGGAGAATCCTCCCAGAGCAGAGGATGTCCTGCAACCTCCATCTCAGTGATAAAAAGGGATCTAATTTAAAAGGTAGGAGAAATGAACCAATTAGGTGAAACACTTAAATTCAGACTATAGAAATATAGCATGACCAAGATATTTGATTTCAAGACAGCAAATGATAGACAACTAATTGATCACCTGGCTGAGAAATGCTTGTGTTTGGAAGAGGGCTAAAACATTTCATTACATCCCACCAAATAGTAATTCCACCAAAATATAGATTAGGCAGGGGTCTGGAGATGTAGCTGAGTGGTAGAACACAGTGCAATCCCAAGTCTATGGGTTTAATCTTCAGCACTGAAAGCAAACAAACAATAAACTGGGAAAACTGAAAAAAAAAAAAAAAAAAAGTCTGATTTGACTTAAAAACAAAAAAGTTTTTAAAAATCTGATTCAACACCCAGAACTAGCAGGCCAAAGGGAGTTATTCATTTTGACCTTTGGCCTTCAAGCTGGAACTGCCCAGACCATTCTGGTAGATAATTGTCTACCCTATTCTAAAGGTTCTTGTGTAAAGGGAATTCCAAGCTCAGTTGGTAAAGCATATCAGTGCCTGATGACAGAGCAAGGAAGAGATTTCCTCCCTGTGACTGAAGCTCATCCATTTCCTCTTATCCTTGTGCTCACTCCAGTATAGCTTAAAATCCTCAATTTATATGATCACACTTTTTTTGGCACTAGGGATTGAACCCAGGGGTCCTCCACCACTGAGCTAAATACCCAGCCCTTTTTATTTTATTTATTTTATTTTTTATATTTTTATTTTTTTTTTTCAGTGGTGCTGGGGATTAGAACCCAGGGCCTTGTACATGTGCCTTTTTAATTTTTATTATTTTTATTTTGGCCTCAAAATTGCTATCCTCTCTCAGTCTTCCAAGTAGCTGGGATTACAGGCACGTACCACAGTGCTTGGCTAATCAGACCATCGTAAAAGATTATCCTAAGGCTCTCTCCATATGGTATTGTAACACAGTTCAATAATGTAAGAAACATTTGCACAGGAACTGGAATGAGGTGAGGTACTCCGGTATGTCTTAGCTGTGTTGTCCAGCATCCCCAGAATGACCTTCTGATCCCTGTTTGGCAAGCCATCTCCATCACTTCCTCCAAGGTCTAGATTCACTAGTGACATCATGCTGCCTTCCCAGGTCCCCTCTGAGATGATTCTTTGTGCCCAGGCAAATGTCAGACCAGATTATAAACACCACACATGTGACTCCTAATTTCTCCTCATTTACCCCAAACCAATATGTTCCCCACCCCCACTTTAGTGGGTAGAAGGCAGTGTCTTGAGCCATTTCCTACCACCTTCTGGGTAACAAGATTAACCTGTCTTTTCTTCTTTCCTCTCTCTTGAGGACTCCATATGTCTCTGCCAAAAAGGACAAGGTGACATTTGGCTAATTTTTTGCTTATGTGCATAAGTGGGAGCTGTCTAGGGAAGCTTCCTTTTGCCAGGTAATTTGTACATTTTAACAACAGCCTTCTGGAGATTTTGTCCTCTCTTGTGTTGTGCATTGTTAATGGTGGGAATTTCTAACTAATTAAGAAAGGAGTTGGGCAATGTGCCAAGCTCGAGAGGTGATATTTTTTGGTCTGGTACGGTTTTGCTACATCCTCCCTCTCAGAGCTAGGTCATAATTTTTACTGACCCATAGCAAGGCTAGGACTCCTCCCTTAATTTACTATTTTTTAGTCACTTTAAAATTGGAACTGTAAAGCACACATAACCTCCCTACTACCCTAAACACCCGGTCACCTTCCCTCATAGCACCAAATTCTGTCTTTTTTGCAAGTGTAATATATATACATATATTTCATAGATGGTACCTACATGAATGAATTTATTTGTATCAGATAATAAGGAAAAAATAGGAAGAAAAAGCCAAAAGGCATAGAATAAAATATACTCAGCATGTCCAAGGAAAAAAGACCTTATGAAATAAGAAAGGATATTATAAATATGTGAGGAACAAAGCTCTATTTAAACAGCTCTATTAATTAAAATCTACAAATTTATTGAGGGCCTATGACATTCAGGTCCTGCCTGGTGCAGAGAGTTTGAAGATAAATCCTATGTAGTGTCAAAGCCTGATAAGCTCACTTAGTACGGAGAGAAGACTTTAAGTTGTACACTTAGTACGGAGAGAAGACTTTAAGTTGTATGATGTTGAGCTCAAGTTCATGTGGGGAAAAGACTTGTAAATAAATAATTGCAATATATTTTAATGGGGGCCATTGTAGAGGTATGTACTAAGTGCTTTGAAAGCCTACAGGAGTAATTAATTATGTTTTTTGGCACTATGAACATATTATCAAAGGAGGAAACTTCTGTGCTTTCTTGAAGTATTCCTCTCCATTAGAAGGAGAGAGGGAAAAGGAATTTGACATCCAGTAAACACCATACACAGAAGGGAAAAGGGTAAATGTGGGCAAGAGTGCCCAGCCTCTTGAGAGAAGCAGGTCAGTGTAACCAGCATGTAGGGAGCATATCTAGGCAGGAGATGATGATAGAAAGGATGCTGGGGGTCAGGTTATGACGGGCCTCATGTGTCTCCTTAAGACAACAAAGTCTGTCAAAAAGTGGGACTCTTAGAGATTTTTAGGTTGGGCAGTGATCCTCCAGGAAAATTCCAATGATGGTTTGAGAAAAAAGTGAAAGCTAGGAGGGAGCAGAGACAGGCGGGGTTAGGAGGCAGTTGCCAAAGTCCAAGCAAAGTGTGACAAGACAGTAAATGGGGCTTAGGGTGGGAATGGGTTAGAGGGACATTGGTAGGTTGATTTGAGTCTGATGCCAAGTTCTTCTCAGAGGCTTCTCAGAGGATGCTACTAAAAGAAATGTGGAGATCAGGAAAACACACGTACAGAGTTCAGATTCTATGAAGTCAACGCATATTGAACTTGAGAATCCTGTGGCACAGTCAGGCCAAGGCTCTCAGTAGGGTAGGAGAGAGTTCAACCATAGAAGGAAAGTTAGTAAAATCAAATGTTCCATGAAGGTCAAGAAAGATAAAAGACTAAAAAAGTAGCCACTGAGTGAGTTAATTAGGATGTCCCTCAAGATCTTTGGGATGGCAGTATCAGGAGAAGGACAGAAGCCAGCTTCAATAGGCTGGAAATGGAAAGAGTGTGGAGAATCAGAGAGAAGAGAATATTTTTTAGAGAGGAAAGTTTGGTGTGAAGGCAAGGAGAATAAGAAGGTATAACATGAGAAGAAAAGATTGTTGAGGAAAAGATTTTAAGGAATGTCTCGAATATATTTATATGTGGTAAGAAAGCAGCTGATGGAGAGAGAAATGGACCAAGTGATGTGAGAAAGCAAGCAGGAGAGGGGGAAGAACCACCCTGTTCTGTGAGATTTATATGGAGAGTAAAGCCCTGGTGGGGAGTTTGCCCTGCTTATTCCACTGAGGTACTTACTATTCCCTGGAATCTCACAGTGGCTGCTGCAGCCTGCACACTGGGTATGGGGGTGTAGCAGGGAGTTCCCCTTTCTTTCACAGACTATCTCTTTCTTCATCCACCATGGAATAGAGGAGGGGAACAGTAAAGCTTAACTCTTCTTTAGTAACAGCTTGGGGGGGAATTGCATCATACAGAGAAACTTTAAACTAGCCACACCAAGTCTCTAATGTCAGAGTCCACAGGCTCAGCCTTAGGGGGTTTCTGATGAAGGCCACTTCCTTCTGTCCTGGCTCCAGCAGGCCCAATTCTTCTCCTCATTGTTTTGAAACACTCTTTCTTCTCCTCACTGCTTGAAGCACATTGTTTTGTTTTGTTTTCCTGTTCTAGGAATTGAACCTGGGGCCTAGGTATTAGGCAAGCACCTATAATGAGCTCATTGTCTTGGACTACCTATTCTTCTCTCTGCCTTGAGGCACCAGATCCTGAGAAGTGGTCTAAGGCTGCCTTCTAAAACTCTGATTCCTTCCTATTCTTGTGTGATTGACACTGGGACTAACCACTCCCTCAGGGAAGACCCCACTTCACCTTCTACCCATAAGATGGTAAGAATACTATGGTCCCAAAGGATCACATTAGAAAAGAAGAATCCAGTGAGCATCCAAGGCATACACAGGTGGTTTCTGATTTGAGGTTAGTCTTAACGGAGGTGGCGAGTGCAGTGGAATGGGGAAAAGTTAAAGCACTTTATTTTTTGTTTTATTTAAAAATTTTTTTTAGTCGTCGATGAACTTTTATTTTATTTATTTTTATGTGGTGCTCAGAATCGAGCCAGTCTGTCACACATGCTAGTCAAGTGCTCTACTGCTGAGCTACAAACCCAGCCCTAAAGCAGTTTAATTTTTCAGGCAGCTTATTGTCTGTGTGAAGTAGAATCCTAGGACAATTGTTGAGATGGAGGACCAGTGAGTCAGTCAGGAGAGTCATCACGTGGAGCATGAAGATTGATGCCGACCAGCAAAGGGTAAAATATTGCTTAACAGCACCAAAGACCCCACTGAAACACAAGTTGTGTAGTTGTACTATAGCCTGACAATATGATTTTTTTTTTCTGTAGCAAAGTGGGAAACTGGGAGCATGTATGGAGAAAGTCATGGTTGGATGTATACAAAGCTTTAGATTGGCAAGGTGGGCACTGGAGGACAAAGATCAGAAAAGACTAGGATACAGGTATAAGGATGTGATTTAAAATCTTGGTTATGAGGCCCAGGTTGGTTAGGGAAAAAACGTACAGCAAAGCTGATGGACTGAGAGAATGGGATAGGGTGGAGGAGGTACAGATCGTGATTAGTAGATTTGGGGGAAGAAATGGAGTGAGACTGATGAAATGGCAGTTTCTGGTTGGACAATGGATCTCTGAGTTTCAAGTTTCAGAGAAATGAAATAGTTGTGGGGTTAGGATTATGGTATGGGTAGGTTGGGAGCAATGATATATTACACACTGGATATGTGAAATTAGGTATTTTTTTGACTTCTAAAGTGAATGGAATAACTCTGTCCTTAAAAACCAGATTGATAACAAGAGACAAAGAAATGCAAGATTTAGAAGGCATTTTCTTAACTTTGCTTATCATTCAGTTTGAGGTAGGACAGGGAAAAATAGGCCTTTCTGTGAACCTTATAAAGATGATATATGAAGATCTTATTTTGTGGATGTCCTTCTCTTAAGAGAATGAGGTAACAAAATTGTAAGGTTTGTATTCTAAATTTCTGGTTTCTTTGGAAAAATATAATGATCTTGGCAGGACTGGGCCAGGATTCCCTCATGGCAGTGTAAGATTCCTCACCAGCTTACCTGAGTCCCTACTGCTATGTTATTGCTGCCCCATGCTGAGTGTCAGTTGTACTTATTGGTATGTTCCCACATCTTAAAGTTAAGAGGAAAGTGAAATATTTCTTGTTCCCAGATTCATGAAAATTAGAAAACCAAAGATGAATCAGAAAGAGTATTCCTCTGTATTTGATATGCAAGATATATCACTGTTGAAAACTATAAATTTTAATGTTATTATGAAACAAGTCCCTCCAGCTTTACTCTTCACCTGGCTCTCGGGCATTTGAGTTTGCAATGACCAATGACTCCGGTAATAAAACAATGCTATAACTACATGAGAGAGAATTTACAAAAGTAGTGTGATAAATAACAGTTATTTGAGAGCAAATCACATTAGTCTCATATTGTAACTTTTGCTGACAGAATAATTTTATTGAATCCCCAGTAATTAATAGATTCCCTCAAAGTGCTATCTAATTCAATAGCCACTGAGAAAATTTAATGAATTCATGAAGTGGATCCTCACTAGCTGGAAAGCATCAATGTAATTCTCTGAGTGCCTAGCTTCTTGGCAGTCATATAAACTTGTAGAAGATGGATCCAAGGAAAATAGGTGAAGGATCTTTACAGCCAAAGGGGAGTAAGAATATGGAAATGAAAGCTTTTGGCAGATCTAACTTGCCACATTAGTGCCCAGGAAGAAGGGTGATCACTACATAATTTCTTGTTGTTAAGGGTCATGATAAAGCAAACATAATCTAAGTTGCAGAACATGATGGATTAAAATCAATATCCTGGATTGAGTCAGGAAGAAAATTGGTAGCCAGTGTGGGCCAGCACATTGATATAATCTGCTGTTTCCTTAAAGCATTTTTATTTTCTACTTTCTGCTCTAGTTAGCTCTCACATTAAGCATATGGGGTGCAGTCAAATATGAAGGCTCAGAGGTTGAACTGAACCTTTAGCAAAATACAGGAAATCAGATGATATTGAGGTTTGGGAAATGAAAATTGTCATAATACATGGAGGGAGAAAATAATCTGAAGGCCAAGTGCTCAGTGACTCAGAAAAATTTGGAAAGTTGTAATATTAGAGCCTGTGAACTGGAAACTAGATACGAATTCATAACCTGCAAGGGTATAAATGACAGCAAGAAGTCAGTAAACAGCGTCAGTGTTATTTTGGGAGAGTGAAACAAGGTTATTATGGACCAGGGAGCCTGAGTAGTGTAAGTTCTAGGCATCAAATTAATGATGCAAACAAATGGAAGATCGTGTGATGAAGGGTAACAATGATTAGAAGTTGAGATGAATTTAAATATGAAGAAAGCCTAAAAGAGATAAAGCTGTGTATTGCTGGCATGATATAATGAGATTGTAAAGGTATCTACTAACTTTAAACCTTATGAACAACCTTCAGAACCCAACCATTAGTAAATGAATACAATAAATTGGCATAAGTACCATGGAGTTATCCAGATCAAACATTTTATTAACGTTTTGACTATCTTTTATTGCCCTGCTTTGAAAATTAGTCTGAAGGAATCATTAAACAATATTTGCTGAGGAATGACTATGATATTTTGGCTCTTTGTCGAACTCTAACTTCTATGAATTTTATAATGCCATAAGAACACTTCAACAAGAATTTTGGCAAAATATTTACCATTATTTTAATAACATTGCTCACCAAATAGAAGAAATGAAAAGCAATCACTTAGTAACGGCAGAGAAACAAAGAGGAAGGAGGAGAAACAATTGCTTACTATGCTGTTCACAGTGAAAAAAAAAAAATCCAAGTTTAGCTTATTAAAAAGCCTGTTGGGAGCCAAGAATTGCACATGTCAGAGGAACATACTGCTTCCTATCATCATATCTGAAAAATGGTACCTATGGTTTGGCTGTTTGTGTGATGAAGAAGTACAGCTCGAACACCCGCGGGCGTGTGACCAGAGGCTTGTGGGAGACAAGCACTTTGGGGGATAAAAAGAAACCTGGCACAGGCCTTGGGCTTCTGGCATTATTAGTTACAGGTCTGCCAAGATGCTTTGGGAAACATTTTAATTTAAATGCCAAATCCATTTCAACGAAGTCTCTCTGGTTTGACCTGTTGGGAGTTCTAGAGTGAGATGGATAGGTGCTTATTTTGGAGGGCACTGGGGAATTAGATGGTGGTTCCATAAAAAAAACAAACACACACCCTGGGTGTTTATTCCTCAGTACATTCCTACTCAGCCCAGGATGCTCATGATAAGAATTGCAGGACCTATGGCTGTCAAAGCATTTTACTGGTGATTGGTAAACTCAGAGAAGATTAGATACTACCACAGAAAGGGCAAGGGTCTCTTTGGGTGATTATTCAAAATATCAGAATCAGAAAACTTCAAAAATAAAGGCCATAGCATTTTTCCTTCCCTCCCTCACAAAATACTCATAGGCTATTATGAGCACAAATTTCATAAGGCAAATTAAGAACTGGATTTGAATTATTTGAATGTATTTTTCTGCAAAACTATCACAAGACAGAAAAATTATTTTGAAGCAAAACTAGAAAACTGAAAAGGGATGGGGTGGAATAAAATGATATTCAAACATTGTTGTCTATGGATGTGAAAATATTTCTGTTAGTGTGTAGGCCCAGGTTGGCAAAGCTTGTCTGATGAGTTAGAAAAACACGAATCCAGAGGATCAGAAGAATTAAAACAGTCCCAAGAATAACAGGAAAGTATTTGACATTGCTTCTGGGACGAGGGAGATATGTATATGTAATGTAAAGCCCGTTTCCTCAGAGGTTTTTTGGCAGTTTGCTACAACCCCATGCTAATGAAGGCAAGGTCTTTAAGTTCACCGCCCGCCTTCCCCCCCCCCCCCCCCCCCGCCCTCAACTCTTTTTCTCTCTGGCTCTCTGCAGGGAGTGCATTCTGGGAAAAGGACACACTCTAGTGGGAAGAGCTGGGGTGCTAGAGAAGGGCAGGAGGCTGGAGCCCAGAGAGTCTGGAGAGGTGGGTGGGGTCAGGCTGGGTGGGGCCTCAGGTACCAAGTTGTGGAGTTTGGATTGTCTGGCTCCAGGGATGAAGGTCCAGGGGAGGTTATTTGCACCGGAGAGCTACATAGTTTTTTTTAGGCCACTCTACTTAAGGTGTGGGTAGGGGGGCCAGAGAGAAAAGAGACCATTGTAGCGATGCTAGTAAGATCCTGTCCCAAACGAGGAGCCTGATTTAGGGTGGGATCCCTGGGGCTCAGGAAGGACACTGAGAGGAAAGGATGGCAGTGATAAATCTCTGTGGGGTGACTCGGAGGGCAGGGAATAGGCTCTTCTGATGTCTTCTGCCCCTCAAGTCCTGCCAGTCACCCCACTCTTCACCACCACCCAGCATCTTTGCAACCAGTTGAATCAATTCACAGTTCCGGAGCCCTAGGGAACCGAAAGGAATCAGTTTCAGTATGCGAAAAGGGTCTGATCGGCTGGGGAAGCCCGAGGGGGAGAGTCCGGCTGGCTTTTTCCCGAGTTGGCCGGGAAGGACACGAGTTCGTGTGCGGTTCTGGAAACAGAAGCAAGGCACAGCGGCCGAGTCCCGGAGCCCCGGGACATTTGCTCCCAGCCTGAGCGGTCGTTGCCCCTCCGGACTTCGGGCGGGTGATTGGCAGTTGCAGTGGCTGGTGGTGGTGGTGGGGTATCCACGACTCGCGGCCGCCGACTGCTCAGCAGCTAGGTCCCCACGGCGCAATGACTCGGCCTCGGCGACAGCAGCCGCGACGGCGGCGACCTCGAGCCGGAGCCCGGGCGGCTCGCGGTGGGTCAGGGGGCGGCCGGGAGGAGAACCCGCGGCCTGTAGGGGGCAGTGCCAAGCTGGGGAGGAGACAGCCTTGAGTAGGGGTGGGTGGGCCTGGGCTACCCCTGCCGGGAGCTGCCCACCGAGTCGCACTGCTACTGTTGCGGCCCGGCCGACCTGGCCCGCTGTTCGCTTCCTCCGGGCGCAGCGGGCCTCAGCCGGGATCCTGAGGGGGACGTGACAGGGCTCGGCACGAGGCAGCCTCTGGGGAGTCCGGGTTGGAGGGCCCCTGGCTTCGCCTACGCCCACCCCCGGCCGCGAGACCCTCAGGAGGCGCCTCCGCATGGCCAGAGAGCGTCGGGGAGCCCGCCGAGTCCCGCGCGGGAGGCGGGTGCCTGGGTCCCTGGGTCCCCGAGGTGGGCGCCCTTGTCCCGCATGGTGGGTGCTCCATCCCCTGGTGGGTGCTCCATCCCCTGGTGGGTGCCCCGAGCCCCAGGGCAGAACGCCCTGAACCGCTGACGCGGACACCCGGTCACCTCGGGGTGAGCGCCCCGAGCCGCTGAGGTGGGCGCCGCGCTGCCCCAGGGTGGGCGCCCGGCCCGCGCGGGTTATTTTTGGCGCCCGCAGCGGCGCGTGTGTCGGGGCGTGTTTTCCTTCCCCAGGTGCCGGGAGCCGGGGCTCCGCCGCCGCCCGAGCTGACTTGTGCCTCTCTCTCCTCTCCCCTGCAGGAACCTCCCGATAATTCTGCCGCCCCGACTTGAACCGTGCGCAAGGCGAGCTCGAGACAGACACCACATTTAAATTAAAAGAGAAGAGAAAAGACAGAAAAAAAGAAAGAAAGAAGGAGAGGAAAAAAAGAAAAAAGAAAAGAAAAGCGGAAGAAGCGGCCGAGGCGGCGGCGGCGGCGGCGGCGGCGGGAGGAGGCGAGGAGGAGGGGCCGCGCGCGGCGGCCCGAGGCGGCGGCGGGGACGCGAGGACGCGGGGACGCGGCTTTGTGCAGGCGGGTCGCGGGGCGCCCATGGCGGAGTGCGGCCGGGGGGGCGCCGCCGGCGGGGCCCTGCCCACCTCCCCGGGTCCGGCCCTCGGCGCCAAGGGCGCCCTGAAAGCCGGAGCAGGGGAAGGCGGTGGCGGCGGGGGAGGTCTCCTCGGCCACGGGCGGGCGCGCTATGACAGCGGCGGGGTTTCCAACGGAGACTGCAGCCTCGGCGTGTCCGGAGAGGAAGCCCGGGCCAGCCCTGCCAGGGGACCCCGCGGCGTCGCTCTCGCCCCGACCCCTGGCCCGGCCGCCTGTTCCCTTACCCGGGAGAGCAAGCAGGGCGGCCTGCCCCGCCGGAGCAGCATCATCAAGGTAGGTGGGAGAAGGGCGCTCATTGCCCACCCGCAGCCGTCCTTGGGGTCTGTTTCTCCCCTGCGGGAGTGGTGGTGGAAGGGGATTGAAGGGGAGCCCACTGCTAACAGGAATCACTGATGCACGGGTGTTTAGAGTGGTTGAACAGGGATTGGATGCAGATGGCATTTGGAAAGAATGGAGAGGTGATCCCGAGTGTGCGGGGGAGCTGTGCTCATACATCCCCAGCGCAACTTGGGGCTGTCACCTATCCCAGGATTGGCTTGGAATTAGGGCCTTGTACCTGCCTGGGCAGGGCATGCTTTTCAGTAGAAGCCTATGCTGGTGACAGACTCCCTGTAAGGTTGCTATTGTATTTTAAAGACAGTTAGGTATTGTGTGAAAACATTTTCTTAAAAATCCTAGGCAATGTACAGAGATTTTTAAAATAGGCTTCTTCTGATCTATATTACAGTTAGTTGCCTCTTGCAAACGGTTATACTTGGAGAGTACAAAATCTCCCCTCACATATCACAGGGAGAAATGGAGTAGGTTTCTGAACATAAATGCAGATTTCCGCTTTCTTAGGCTCAAAAGCTCGGAGAGATTACGGTTCCGCACGATTTAATCTTTTCCTCGCTGCAGTAGGCAGGCCTCCAGATCTGTGGAAGTTCTTTTGAACAGTTTACTTGGTTTTGATATCTTTTGCACACTTTTATTTAGCAGAAGAAGGCCAACAATTGTTTTGTACGTTTTAAACTCAAGAAGTAATATTAGGTGTTTGTTGGTGGTTCCCTTCTAATATTACTTTTCGGTCTGCAATGTAAAAGTGATTCTCATGACATAAAGTGAAGTGGAAAAAATTAATAGTTGATGGAACTAAGAGGAGCAGAGCCTTAGAGAAGACTAGCCCAGTAGGCTTGCTCAAGTTTGGAGCAAATATGACAATGTTGCTTTCTCAAAATCAAGGGGTACAGCGAGCAGCAAGGCACATTGACAGGGCTGCACCCTCCCTTCCTGTGACTGATAACCCGAGTGAGAGAGTTTAGAATGTGCCACAGTGAAGAGAGTTGGCACTAGTGGTATTTGAAATTTAATGGGACCTACAGAAATCTTCAAGTACTCTAAAAATGTCCACTGATGTTATCAACTTCTGCAGTCATCTGGTGAAACATACCACCTTGCTTGCTACTGCTATGTAAGAGGCAGTTGTGAAACTGCATTTCGCTTTGTCATGTTTGTACAGTTTATGTCTTGGCAGGGGCACAGTTGAAGGGCTTAAAGATCAAGTGTGCTAACTACCTGCAGCTCACCTTTAAACTAAAAACAAAAACAACCAACGGCGTCTTTTTGCTGCATATGTAATTTTTAGTGACGTGTTGTCTTTTACTATGTAGTTTGTTTCCATGAAAGTTGCTTTCAAACCTATTGACAGTTACATGATTTTGCATTGTGGTGTTAAGGAAATTTGAGGTGAAAATTTTATCAGCCTCTCCCTCCCTTGTTTTGAGGGCCTGGTTTTGCACTTAAAAAAATCAGTTTATAAGTGTCTATAGTGGGATTCAGAATATAACTTAATGAATGACAGTAGCATTTGTTTTAATTTTACACTCATGGGAGATATGGAAGAAGGATGATTTGTCATTATTTGTGATATATGGAATTGAGAACTTGTCAGTAGATATAATTTCTTCATTAAGGGCTGTAGAAACACATGGGTGAAAATGATTAATTGTTCAGAAATCAATGACTTTGGAAATGATAGTTATATTGATACTTATATTGAGTTCCGAAACTTGCAAAGATGTTTTTCATTTTTCTTCTTTCTAATGAAGCAGTTGGCTTCTGGTTCACCTTCATACCTCTGGATGCACAGTGCCAGGAACATAATAGATGCTTAATAAATCTGATTGCTTGAATGGAGAAATGATAAGGAAATACATGTCTCCCCCCTCCCCCCATTTCATTAATTTCTAAAACAGGTGGTTTGGAATTTACCACTCTTGTATGTGGTTCTTTATCTTGTGCTTTCTAAGATGACTTGATAGACTCCTTTTCTTGCCTTTATTTTCAACTTGCATTTTCTTAGCCACTTGAAAATTATGAAAGTAGTGTTGAAAGTTGACTGAATCTAGGTTATAAGAAAGAGAGAATACTGTGTTCAAATAGGTAACTACTTGGTACGTTTCTCCTTAAATTAGTGCCTTAATGTATCAATATTTTAGGAATGTCATGTGGTTTTTTTCCTAAAGACAGCATACATCATCAAGATAACACCTTAATGGAAAAATAAAGGTCCTTAACATATTTCACAAAGTGAATACTGCTCAAATGCTTTTGTCAATTGAATGGCAGAAATTATATTTCACTTTTGTTAAGAAATAACAAAAAACTTGAATAGAAACCCATGTGAAAAAAAGCAATAATGACATCTTCCGTTGGTTTCCTTGTGTTCTTTCTAAAGGATTTTAAGGAGCAAATGCAGTCAGGTGGTTTATGAGTAGAGGTGGGAGTAGATTAGTAAGCAAGGTGGTAATTGGGGACAGGGGAATAGCAGGGAGCAAATGCTAGCTAAGAAACAGAGGATGGTATTTATGGTGTTGTATGTGTTTAAACATCTGGCTCATGTTTCTTCCCTAGTTTCCATCTTCATTAGCTGTGGATCCCCAAATCAGAGCCTACACGTGATAAACAGTAGGCAAAGGAAGGGGACTATTGCTAATGCATAGGACATATGCAGAAATACTCTGTAGGCTGACCAGAATTATATTTCTCATTTAAAATAATTTCTTTGGTTCTCCATCTGTTTTGTAAATATGGCATTGAGTAAGAAATGGTTGTAAAACTACATTTTATGTCAAGATAGATGCACAGAGCTATATTAAAAGAGCTCCTCAGTTATGGTAATAGTGTTGAAAATTTAGAGTGAGCAGCCTTGTAGAACCTTTCACAAGTAGCTTGAGATGATAAGTCATCATCGGACTTTTTAAAAAACGTTTCTTTAGCTTATTGAAAGTAACAGTATACTTTTAAGATGACTTACAAAGGCCCATTACTGGATTTTTAGGGAAGAAACCATTATGTTTGGCGTCTGAAGTAATCTAGTAAACGCAAACATCACTTTCATTTTCTCTTTCCATAATTCACTTCATCACACTATTCAATACAATCTATGCTTTATTTTGAGACAGTTAATTTGGTTAATTGTTCAGATGGCATCCATTTTTTTTTTTTTTTACAAATAGCTCTATCCTTTAATTAAGGAACTCGATCTAAAAATATGAAGTAGCATTTTAGGACTTAGATTTCTTTTTAACTTCAGAAGAAAATGAAGTCGAAATGTTTGGATGGTTTATTTTAATCAGAACTAATTAAATATTTTGGGTGATCCTTTTTAAAACATGGTATGATTGCATACAGTAAGATTCATGGTGTCAAAAAAATTTTTTTTTCTTTTTTTCTTGGTATCAGGGATTGAAGCCAGGGTTGCTTTACCACTGAACCACATCCCCAGCCCCTTTTTAAAATTTTTTATTTTGAAACAGGGCCTCACTAAGTTGCTTAGGGCCTTGATAAGTTGCTGAGGCTGACTTTGAACTTGAGATCCTCCCTCTCTCAGCCTCCTGAGCCCCTGGGATTACAGGTGTGTGCCACCACGCCCAGCTCATGGTGTCGAGTTGTGTGAGCTTCTACAAACACATGAAATCACCTAATCCCTGCCACAATCAAGCTACAAAGCAATTCCACCACCTAAGCCCCCTCCCCCAAGGTCTCTTTTTAGTCTTCCCTTCTCATCCCCAGGCGATGGCAACTGTTGAACTTGTCCTTTTCAATACATAGGAAATACGGCCATTGTGCTATTTGTGTATTTAGAAGCAGTAATAGTAGCAATCGCTTATTAAACACTCACTACATGTAAAACATGTGAAAAGTGCTTACCATAATTCTCTGAGTTGGTCCTGCACCAACCACAGGGGCTGGAAGAAACCAGAGTTCAGAGAGGTTAACCACATACCCAAGATGCTAGAGCTGGTTGCCAGTCCTCCCTTGAATAGGCTGCACTCCAGTGCCCTCCACATTGCACTTGCTGTTTAAATTTTCTATGTTAAGTGAGGGAGCATTGTTGGTTTGGGACACTGGATTTGTTTTTCTCCTTTAAATGTACAGGTTGTTGGAGAGGGAAAATGATCTCTCTCTCTGCTGGCAGAAGAAGTTGACAGATTAGTGTAGCCAGGCAGCTGTTTTGTCACCTGTTGTTGCTGCTTGACCAGGTCTTCCACCTTCACAGTAGCCAAAAGTTTGACCTTCTCCAAGGTGGCAGCCCTCGCTTTTCTTAATATCATGATTGTCATTATCACAGTATCATGTTATGAAAAAGAAACATTCAAAGAAAATAATAAAGACTCATGTATGTGTATTATATTGGCCAATGGGTTTAATAAAGTAGGCTGTCTGCATACAAAACTTGTCTGTGATTACTGGTTCTACATAGATATCAAGCACTCCATAACCATTTTTTGAACTGAATCTTAAAAATGTGTGCATTCGACTTAAAATTATTATTTTTTTGAATGGGAGAAACAAAGACAATTGTATGCCCAGCAAACTTGTGGACATATTATAAATATTTAAAACCAAGTAACTGGATCACAAAGTGAATTTTTCTGGTTAGATAGGCAGATCCTAATGTATCATTTAGATCAGAAAAATCTACTGACTGATCTATAATTCTCCACTTGACTTTGAACTAATGCATTTCAGACCACATAAAGATAACTGTTGAAAGATCAGGGCATGGTTGTTTGTTTTAGTCCACTCAAAGAGCTTTGGTCACAACTCAGAGTTCAGTTTTCAAAACTAATCACAGTGTATTACTTTTCATATGTCAAAATAATCTGCCCCTTTTGACTTTTCCCTTCTCTCTTTTCCAACTTCTTCCCCCAAATGGTTGCATTTCATTTGCATTGTTTTTCACCAAGTCCATAAAGACAGCTGACGGGAAATTGTTTGTTTTATTAATTGCTGATATTGGCTACTTTAGTTATTTTCTTAGAATGTTCTCTGCCAGAATCAGTTCACTTCCTTTTATAGTTCTGTGTGCTCTGCAAGGGGCCTAAACGAGACTGTTATTATTTTTTTCTTTTTTTATGCTTAAGTTGTACATGCCTCAATATTCAACAAAACAGGGCATAGTATTTGCAGCCTAAGTGCAGATATAAGTGAAGTATGAACATTCAAAGTTTCATAGTTTCTCTTCAGACTTTTTACATATTGTCCAAAAATAGTTGCTGTGTTCCTTGTTAACACTAATTTTGGTATGCCATTATTTACTCATTTATCAGACCTCTAGATTAGTTTAGATATATTTCTGTCTTTATTAGTGGGATTCAAATATTTTTACCAGTGGATCACAGAATCTGAAACTGTTTGGAAGTCCTGGCCAACTTTTTTCTGTTGATAATATAATGGTGAATCAGGAGGGTTGTGCTTGGCATAAAGGTGTCAGTCATGATGCAAGCTCAAGTCAGGGCCACCCAAAAAATTTTAGTCATACTTACTTTCTTTTATGTCAGAATAATTCAGTGACAGTAGTGAGAATACTTCAGCCTGCTAGCAGGACATTTGGCACCTGTGCATTCCAGAATGTCAGAGCAGGACAGGCAGCTGGGCCCTCTCTGGCCACTAGTGCTTGTTCACATGGTGGGGTCAGTTAAGTAAAGCATATTCTAGCTAATGATCTTGGCTTGGCTGTCCCTGGGGCTGGGGTCAAGGACTGTAACCAGGCCTCATTTTGCATGTCTGCATTGTTCAGGAGGCAGAGTAGTGGAAGGGAAAACAGAGGGTCTGGAGTTTGGAGCTTGAA
Source organism: Sciurus carolinensis (assembly GCF_902686445.1). NCBI lineage: Eukaryota > Metazoa > Chordata > Mammalia > Rodentia > Sciuridae > Sciurus > Sciurus carolinensis. The sequence goes on along the minus strand of NC_062229.1, from coordinate 49,970,591 downwards.
TTAGATTCTGGCCCCCTCCATCCTTTCTGTGTAGCCTTGGGCAAGATAATGAAGACTGTGTGTCTAGTTACCCCAACTCTAAAATGGGTAGAATAAAACCCCCTCTCATAGCATTGATACGATTAAATAAGACAATGTGTGAGCAGTTTCTGGCATGTCATCACCTCCCAACAAACATTATTTAGTATATTTTCCTGATCTTTAGCTTCTCTTTAGAGAGCATCCTGAGATGAGCAGACTCCCTTAGTTTCATCTGAGTTGAAGATCACTAGCACTGTCATTCCCATTTTGGAAGTTTTGTCTCGAGATGTGCAGAATGTGCTCAGAGAAATTTCCCAGATATAGTCCATAGATGCTCTCAAGGATGATTTAGTGAGGTGCATTTTTTAATCTGATGCTTCAGTACAACTGTACACATATGTAAATAGCCCCAGCTATATGACCAGAGGGTAGTGATTTGCCCAGGTAAATTCAGAAATGCATCTCTTATCATGACAAAATTATTAATAGTGGTTCCTTTCATTCTCAGAGTTGTCCCAGTTTGGATGATAAATAATGCAGTCACTTATAATCTTCTTTTTACAAACTCTATTACTACCCATGCTAGAGCCCCGTGGGACTGCTTTCTGTGCTAAAACTTAGCCTTTATATTCATAGCTCTCTCTTCTCAACTTGTAATGCTTCTCCCCTCCTAGCCATGTTTAAGGTCTTCCTTGGTTAATCACCTCTCAATTAAAATAAAGTGTTTCTTTTTCTGTCTTCCAGCAATCACTCTGCCTTTATCTCTCTGCTGCCCTGTTTCTGTTTGCCTTGTAGACAACTGCATCTTATTCACCTTGAGTTTTTGAAAATATCTAGTTTAATGTCTTGTGGAAGGCATATTTTTAAATATGCATTTGTTAAATAAGTGTGTGAATGAATGAATAAGTAAAAAGGAACGCCAACTCATGAGTTTGATGAAGATGTTATTCAGACTTAACTCCAACTGGTTTTGATTGGATAGGCTGTGTACTTCAAAAGAAAAATTTATTTCATATATGTAATTTTGAAAACAATCAAAGGAAAGGAAATAACTTCATTTAAAGTTGAATTCAGAAGTTGGTTGGTTCAAGAATTATTCTACAACATGCTAAGTGGTCCTTCCATTTTGTGTTCCTAAAATAAAAGTAGACCTTTGAAAAATTCTTTCAATTTATGTTTTATGTATTAAAATTTGAAAAGTATGACTTGAAAGCATTATTGTTTTTTACAACACTTAATCTCTTTCCTGGTATTCAGTTTTTTAAGGGACATATGTAGTTTTAGCTCAGTTTTTTTTAAATTTATAAGGAACTTAATTACTTAATCTTTTATTGTCATTAATATTGGTTTGTCAAAGGGTATTCATTAGTAGTGCAGTAGAATTAATAATAAAAAAAGAAAAAGGAAAAGAAATCCAGAGTGCTGATACATGAGTGACTGAAGTGAGATCTCTAATTCCTTAGCACATTTTGTCATATGCTGTTTGAAATTCAACCCTTTGTTGTCATGTAGGTATTGGGTGAAGAAGTGTTTTATACTTATTGTTTCATGTACCTCTCACCAGAACCTGCAAGAAGACATTTACCATTCTGTTTACAGAGAGGAAACCCATTCCACAAGTTTTAAGAATTTCCAAGCAAGGTCACAGAACTTGTAAGAGGCAAAGCCAACTTTTGGACAAAGTTTGACTGTCTTGAAAGCCCATGTTTTTAATTGCTCTACCGCTCTCTTCCATTTCAGCTTCTGAAAAGTATTTTTTATTTTTTTTGTTCTTTTCTCTTCTTTGCCCAAGCCATTCTGGCTCCTTAATCTTAGAAGTTTCTCCCAGTCCTAAAATAGAAGACTAATTTCTAATTCAATGAATTTGGATTCTTGTGGTTAAATCTTAAGATGAAGCTAACATGAACCTGAGCATGTGAAGCTATAGCCATGGTCTTTCAACCAGGCCCCAGGTTTCTGTCTACTCCACAAACCAGGACTTGACTTTTTCTTTTCTATTTTCCTTTGATAGATTATAAACCCTTTTTAGGGGGTCTCGTTTTCCATTTTGTTTCTTCATTAACAAAAAATTGATTTATAGTTATATACATTTTAGTGTTGTGGAAAGTAAAGAAGGTAACAGTGAGTAGCATTTTACTTTTTCAGGTGGGTTTCTTCTGATGGCATCTATCTTTTTTTAAAATATATTTTTAGTCTTTAGGATTTTTTAATATACATTTTTTTTGGTTATAAGTGGACATAATACCTGTATTTTATTTTTATATGGTGCTGAGGTTTGAACCCAGGGCCTCATGCATGCTAGTTGAGCGCACTACCACTGAGCCCCAGCCCTAGCCCATGGCATCTATTTTTTGGTTTGGAATTGTCAAATAATTATAGAATAATATAATACTTACAGCATATTACTGTGGAGTCAGTATTCACGTATCTTTTTGGAGTTGGAAAATGCAAGTGTTAACATCCCAGAAACTAAGCAGCTGAGTTTAAAAGTGATTAATAATGTAGATTCATGGGATCTGCAGAATGGAGAGAGATCATATAAAATTCTTTTGTAGTTAGAGATACACAAGGCCATCCTGATTACTACATTTAGCTCCTAGCTGTGGTTGAATTCATTTATTTGCATATTAGCATAACAGAATTGGAAAAAATTATGTAATACTGCAGTATGTATGTATTAATAGAACAAGATGTGGTCTTACAGATAGCTATTTTTGTGGATTTGTTTTTTTCTATAGATAGCTGAATGCATACACATGCTACTTTGTGCACACATATACTCTGAAGACTTTGTTTATTAGTAGTAAAGATCAAGAGCTAACCAAATAATGTAGCGGTAGATTGACATGAGCCCTGTCTGTCTGGCAAGAGACTGATGGGCAGCAGGTGTCTGCTTTATGAATTGAAAATGCCCAGGAAGGGGTAGGCTGTTTTTTATTCTTTCTTTCTCTCTCTTTCTTTCTTTTCTTTCTTTCTTTCTTTCTTTCTTTCTTTCTTTCTTTCTTTCTTTCTTTCTTTCCTTCCTTCCTTCCTTCCTTCCTTCCTTCCTTCCTTCCTTCCTTCCTTCTTTCCTTCTTTCTTTCTTTCTTTCCTTTCTTTTCTTTCCTTTCCTTTTTCCTGAGCATTGCTGATGAAGCCTCTGTGGCTTTTGACCAATTAGTGTGGCCACAGAGGGATAAGTGACCTCATTTGCAGCTACCATTAGCATTGCAAGCCCTATGACTCTCCCCATATGGTTTTCTGCTACTTTTATGTTTCATCTTCTTCTAAACTCTGGTATCCTAAGGGTATAGTGGATGTAATTTTTCAAATTGTTGTGTGGTTTAATGTTTATTCTTGAAGAAAAATAAAGTGAGTTGCTTTGATTTTTATTCCTATCAATCTGTGCTAGCAGTTTATATTTTAAATGCCAATAGAACCATTCAGATGTTTTCGTATTGGAACTAATAGAATACCTGATGAGATGCCAGTTTTAAGGATGTGTTTATCTTTGGAGTATTTGTTGATTTGTTGGAAAAAAGTCTGTATATTCTTTCAATGTTTTCTTCTGGTTTTTGTATAGCATCATAAATAATGTCCTATACGTTAAAAATACTGTTAGAAATAGAACTGCTGTGTCTAGGATTTGTGTGTGTTCAGCTTTACTAGATCAAGCAATTTTCCTAACTAGTTAAATCAAGGTACACACCAACCAGGTTATGTGAATTCTAATTGCTCTAAATGCACATATTTGGTATTGTGAGTGGTTTTATTGTTTGGTTTTGTTTTTTGATTGTAACCATTGTGATGAATATGTGATTAATTGTTCCTTATTGTGGCTTTTAAGTTGAGTTTCCCTGATTACTAATGATATTGAGCACCTTTTCATTTGTTTCTTTGCTTTTGGGATGTTCTCTTTTATAAAAATGCTTGTTCAAGACTTTTGCTCACTTAAAAAATTGGGTTTAAAAAAATGCCTTGTAAAACTTCTTTACATTTTCTGGCTATGCCTTTTGTGTGATATAGATATGAAAATGTTTTCTGTCATATGACTTACCTTTCCATGTCTTAAAGGGTATCGAATAATGAGTAACAATTTTTAATTTTAGTGAAGTCCAGTTTATCAGTATTTCCCCTACAGTTATTATTTTGTGTCCTGTTAAAGAAACCTCTACTTAAGATCATGAATATTTTCTTTTATGCACTTCTAGAGGCTTTATTATTTTTTTCTTCACATATCTACAGTGTATCTGGTTTTTATTGTTATGCCTGGTGTGATATAGGGGTCCAGATTTTCTTTCCATATAACTATTAATTACTTCAGCACTATTTATTTGAAAATATCATCTTTCCCCCACTGCACTACATTGGCCCTTTGTTATAAATCAAGGGACTGGATACGTGTGGGTCAGTTTTGCTACCCCTCTCTATTTGCCTGTCCTTGTGTCCCATACTATCCTGTCTTTTCTACTAGTTATGTACCCAACAGAAGTTATTACACATGTATACTTGAGAGGCGTGTGAGTAGTTATAGCAGCGTTAACTGTAACAACCCCGAATTGGAAATAGCAACCCAAATGCCCGGGTTATAAAATAGTATATTATATAAAGGAAAATGGTAGGAAAAAAGAAAAGGTAAGAAAGGAAAGAAAGAAAAAGAAAGAAAGGAAGGAAGGAAGGGAGGAAGAGAGAGAGGGAGAGAAAGAAAAGAAAGTAAAGTAGATAACTGCTCCATGCATCACTTGAGCCTAGAAAAGAAAACAAAACAAAAAAGAAAAGAAGAGAAAGAGAGTAGATAACTGCCCCATGCATCACTTGAGCCCCTCAAGCATAATGTTGAAGGAAAGAAACTGGATACAAAAGGATACATATTTTTTTTTTAACTCCACTTACATAGATTTCAAGAGCAGGCAAACTGATTTGGGGTGATAGAAGTGAGAATAGTAGTAGTTACATTTGGGGTGATGACTGAGAGGGAAAGCCCTGGGGCCTTTTGAATGTCAATATTGTTTAGTTTCTGGATTTGGGTGGTGATTCTGTACTTGAGTTTAATTTGTAAAACTCCATCGAACTGTACACTTAGGACTTTTATGGACATATGTCATATTTTGCTAAATAAGTTGACTTAAACAATGAAATTGTGGAAATTAACCACATTCAGATACTTACCAGTTACTTCCCCAGCACTGTTTAGGGCCATGCATTTTACAGTTTGCTGCTATGCTTGGGTCAACATGTGAAAGGTGCTTTTACTGCAGAAGTCTCTGTAAAAGAGGAGCTGCAGGTCTCAGCCTATCCCTTGCACCATCCCTCAGGCACAGGGTCACTGTCTGTCCCCTGCTTGTGTATGGGGAGACCTGCATGAGCCCTGAGCAAGAAGGAAGAGAGGGGCAGCTTGCTGGAAAGCCATGTGGATACCCTTTGCATTCCATGGCACCGAAGAAGACCCTCCCTAGGAGGAATAGTGTTTAGAAAGAACTACTTTGACAGAGGCACAAGCACCATTTCTAGAGAGGTGATTGAATATTGCAACTTTATAGAAATAAGTTCTTCTGCTCCTCACCATCTCATCTTGTGCTCACATAGCATGTTTTACACATACTAAAAATACTGTTTACTCAGAGAACATTGTACGTCTGCACTTGCCAAAGAGGCCTCTCTTGGTAAGGAAGATTTATACTGGGAGGCAGAGAACCAGTCCAGGGATGCTACAGTGGCCCTTGTTATGCTGTCTGATAGGCTGGTTTGGTATCATGACCTGTGGGGTAAGTGGGAACTCTCTAAATGCTGGAGCATTTTCCTCTTGCAGCATAGGCCCTTGTGGTCCTGAAGAATAAACATTGAATTCCCAGAGCAACCATAAAATTTTTTATTGGCTGCAAAGCAGCAGCATGAAAGTTTCAATTGTCACATGTTTGTAGCCTTAGTTATGTGGTGAGTACTTGATTGTTCACCTTGGAGATTATCATTATTCCTTATTTATTCTCTTAGGTCATTTTCTTTTTCTCTTCCAAATTCACATGGGCGAATCTTCCAGTTCAGAAGCTTTTATGTTTCTCCCTTGTCTTGAGTAGATACCAATGAAGAAAAGTAACCTAGTGGGAAAGCTGAGTTTTGGGGGACTCCTGTCTAGTGGCTGTAGGCGCACCCACAGTTTGGCAACTGCAAAGGTGTTCCTGAGCTGTCCCAATCTTGATTGTGACTCACTTGTTAATAGGTACACTTTAACAGGAAATTGTTTATATTTATATCTAAATGAAGGCATAGTAGCAATGAACTTTAACATTCCTTAGGAGGAAGTCTGTAAGCTTTTTGTGAAAATTCAGAACTCAGTAATATTTGCCAGGTGAAGAGTCAGGTTTCTTTTCCTCTAGCATCTTTAGCCAGGTCTTCTGACCTGTCTTTGTTGTTAGGGAAGAAGCCCTTGAAAATATTTTAAAATTATTAAATAGGCCTTTTGTCTCAAAGAATAGCTGTGATTTGTGAGCGCTCCTGTGAGGGGCCTGGAAGCTAGCGAATGCAACAAAGTGAGAGAAATCCGATCCATAGCAGGCACTCTGTTGGCTCCTCACCGAGGAGTCCGTGATGCGCGGATCACAGGCCATTCACACTGCTCTCCTCATCATCACTGGTTGCCAATACAGCAAGGTAAAAACAAGGAGAAGGATGCCTTAGAATCCTTCCCAATCTTTCGAAAGCTCCAACCCCCAGGGCATCTCTCAGACCTGTCACTCCTAGGATCATCTAGGGTCACTGAATCCATGAATTATAAACTCTAAAACATTGCTTCCAGCTTTTCCAAACTGGGCCACATATCAAACATCATATAATTGCATAGCTAAATTAAGAAGATTACACCCAGCTGTGGCAGGGGTGGGCTTTGCAGGCCTGGGGTTCCCTGGTGCACACAGGGGCACACTTTTCAGGAGGCTATGCTTTCAAGATGGTGGATAAAAGAGGGAAAAGGAAAGGTATAGTAAGCTCTGAGCCACTCTGCCTCTCCTGCGGCTGAGGAGCTGCCCTTCACACCATGAGCCTAGCCTAGTAAAGGATTGAAGTTGGGCTCTGAGACATGCCACAGAGCTGTGGCCACTGTGGAAACAGCAGCAGGCAGATCAGCTGGGATGGAACATCTCAAGAGTAAGAGGAACAGTTAACCATCCACCTTCACGTGTGGACTGTTTTCATGTGCGAAGAGGACTGGTAACCTTTAGCTTTTCTACTGCATCAGAACAGAGCAGACCTTTGGGGTTGTATGTAAAAACAACAAGGTGACATCAAGTTGTTAGGGAGGCTGAACTCTGAATTCTTATGCAGAGGTGCAGATCAGGACTTTGATGCCAGTTCTGGTGGCCAGGGAGCTGGCTTTGGAGTCTAGGAGTTGCAAGTGGAGAGCCATGGACTCTGACAAGGATCACACCTTGCTTATCCAAAGGTTAAATGTGTCAAGAGGCCTTTGTGTTGTCCTTTTGCTATTGAGAAGTACATGAATTCTTTTTTCTTCTTCTTCTTCTTTTTTTTGCGGTGCTGGGGATTGAACTCAGGGCTTCACACATGTTAGACAAGTGCTTTACCACTGAGCCACATCCCTAGCCCTCCAAAGTATGTGAATTCTTGGTCTTTTGAGCACCTGGGCAAGTACTTTTTGCATGACTAATGTGTTAAGTAAAACCCATATAGATCTTGGGAGGATCTGTTTATCTGAATGATTCAGTTTCTTCAATTTTATTGTTGATTCAGTTCTTTGCATGAGATAGATCCGTGCTGTTCCTAATAAAGCTATTAAACTACTCTGTCTCCTTCCCAAAACGATCTTATTTTAAAGGTTATATTTAGTTTTTTCCCATTTCTTATCATCCATAATTTAATTTTTTTTAAATATTTCTTGGTTCACCTTACTTGAATATTGTGTTTGGTTTGATATTTTTGTTCACTCTGGCTTAGGTTTACTTGCCATTTCAAATGGAAGCACTTGGCCACAGGCCTGTGTATCCTCCCCTCGTCCATCATTTTTATCAGCTTTCAGCACTGAGAACTGGTGGGTTGGCATGATTGTTTTAGTCACTACCAGGATAGAAGCACTGACGTCTTCATCTCAGAGTCTTGAAAGATTCTGTTATTGAGGTAGCAATGATTGTGATACTAAAGAAAATAATCTCCATTTTATTTTTTGGACAGAAATACAAATTCAGAGAAAAATTCAGGAAATCTGTTAAGGGAAGGAGAATAATTTAAACACAGTTATTTCTGTATGTTTAGTATTTTCAGTGGACTTGAAAAATCAATGAAAATTATAAATTGTACTATTTTTCTCATGGAAAATATCAAATTGAGAGGAAAGATGATTTCAACTTTATATCTAGCATGCACTTTGACTTTTAAGAATATCAATCAGTTAATCTCTTATATCTCACTATCTATATGTTGAAGTAAAGCTCTATGTTGATCTGCCCATTTCATTAAAGCAGTTATCTTATTTTGAAGCAAGATGTTATGAAAATGTAAAATGGTGGTAACAATGCTTCATAACCCCCCCCAAATCTGGGAAAGCTCATTTGTGTGTGAAATATACCTTCAACATGCATATTTCTTTCATCTCTAGGAGCCACTTTCAACATCAACTCAAAATATTCTCACAGTGATTCTGTGTGCTGAACAGCATTGGTAATCTCCATTTTCTAGATGAAAAAGTTGAGGCTCGAGTGTACAAAATTACACATAGTCACACATATTCGCAGGGTTGAGCTTGGACCCAGGTCTGCTTCTTGACGTGCTCCATGCCAATCAGTTCTCTTCTCACATCTTATACGTGTCCACTGGGAAGGTGGCACTTTATTATGCACCTGCTTCATTAACAAGATACAGAAATAGAAACCCGGTGTTATCAAAATGTAATCTTGAGATATGAACTGTTTGGCCCTTTGAAAAACCAGAGTTGTTTTTCTGCTTTGAAAGGAACTGAAGTTTAATGCCTTGGTTGTGTGTTGCTATCCTGTTATTACTTAGAAAAATTAATTGCTCCACTGCTTATTCCAAAAGGCAAAACATCTGTGTGTCCTTGAAGTTTTAAAAAATTATATTTATACATGAAATTCATTACCTGTTTGTTCCAAGAATGCAGCAGTATCTGGCTGGGCCATTCTGGAAGCCACCTGCTGTTTTAAGAGTCACTCAGAAGGTGCTGTTCCTGGGTGCCTAAAAACTTTTCAAATTAAAAACTAAAAATTGCTGGGGCAGTTCTTTTCACATGGCCTCATGACCCAGGGAGGAGCCAGTGCTCCTCAGGCCAAGATCACACAGGCCGTCCTCTTCAGGGAGCTTCACAGAGAGAGTCCACTCCATAGTCCATACTTGCATCCTTGATTTGGGCAGTGCCTATACAAGTAAGTGACTATTGGAAAGAAGTATATGGGTGTCCATCCTGTCACTGCCTCCTCACCATCTTTGGCATGTGGTTTTTCCCTCTTGCTTCTTAGAAAAACCCTTCAACTCTTGTCTTGAGACCTGTACATTGGGCCTCCCTCCTGTCCCTGTGCTCCGATCTCATTTGCTCCCTCTTGCATTCTTCACATTTCCATATGTGCCTGTGTCTCCCTCATCAGTATGTAAACATACTCACTTTCTTAAACAACAGGAAAGATAACTGTAACCTTTCCTACACCCTCTCCATCTCTCTCACTCTTGATCTCTCTTCTCTTCATTTGCAGCTGTATCTTGACAGAGAATCTGTGATCTCCGTCTCCATCTCCTTTTCTTTTATTCTCTTCTTCACCCTCTCCTACTTGTGAAGATCATCAGGGCTCCCTATACTGCACAGTTAGTGAACCTCCTCCTCCTCCTATTCCATACCTCATCCTAGACCACCTTTCAATTGCCAAGGTTGCAGTGAACCATGGATCCACTAATGATTCCCAAGTTGATGTGTCCAGCTCACATTTTCCCTCTGAGTCCAAGGTACAGTTGTATGCTCAGCATCCCTTTAGCAGGTCATCCAGACACTTCACTGCAGCATATCCAAAGCCAGTCTTCCATTTCTTATCCTGCTCCCATCCTCCTATTTAGTCCTTTTCGGGGTTTACTTATTTTGGTAGATGGCACAATCCATTCTCCTTTTTTGATGGCCTTTGAATTAGTGTGGGTGAAAGTGGGAATATTTATTGTTTAAAAGTAGTTGACAGACTTAAGAAATTGTAGCAAGCTCTTATTTTTTCACAAGAAAAATATGTACATTGGCCTTTTTTAAAGAGAGATGATCAATTCTGGTGTATGTTGGTTCCTATAGTTTAGATGTTGAATGTCCTCCAAAAGGTTCTAAAGCCTTGATACTCAGGGTGGTGCCATTAGGAGGTGGGACCTATTAGGAGGTCTTTAGCTCATTGGGGTGTGCTTTTGAAAGGGATTATGGGATTGCAGGCACTTCCTCTTTCTTTGTTTGCTTCCTGGTCATGAAGTAAGCAATTGGTTCCTCTAAACTTTCCCTGCCATTGCTATCCAGCATGCCCCCAGAGGCCTAAAGCAGTGAGTCCTCCTGACCTAGGAATGAAGCCTCTAAAACTGTGACCAAAATAAACCTTAAACTAATTATCTCAGGTATTTTGTTATAATGATGGAAGCTGACTGATACATTGCTAATAAAATTAAACAAGTACATGATTTTTATAGCAAGAACATGAGGTGAATTGAACTAAAACAATTTAACGTCTTAAGTATAACTTTCTAATATTCTGTCTAAAATAGTTTGGAAGGAATCATACAAGTATCTAGGGGCTGATCTGCCTTTACCATTAACCTCCATTAATCTTTGAGAGTCTCTTATCATCATTTGCCTTGCATTACTTCACTTAAAATCACAAAGCCAGATTTTAATTTAATTGGGCACTGTGGCACAGAAAAATTTGTTTCTTATAGGAAATTTGTTTCTTATATGTTGGGAATGAACATATTTGCATGCCAAAGAGGGACAAGTTTTGAGCATTTGGAAAAGGAGTATTCCCATGAATTTATTTTCTTTTTAGGTTTCAGTTTTAAATTTGATCATCTTTAAACTGAGGCTGCTCTTTGTGTCCTGGAATCTGTGAATTAACAGTTTTTCCCCCTTAATTTTTTCTTGTCATTTTGAAATTTATTTCCTTAAAAATAATTTTTTATGTCAAAGATGTTAGTAAACTTTTTCAATGGATATTAGGCATGCCACAATAACACTATGTGTGTTCTGGAAGTCACCATTAAGGTTATGAACTTCATGTTATGGACTAGTTTAGTTCTCCTTTGATAAGCACTTAGCAGGCCTGTCCTACCATATGATCATAAATAGCAGTCTCTTCTTATATTAGAAAAATACTAAGAAAGCAAAGTGCATCAGAGCCTCTGCCCTTTAATTTTACTTTCATGGCTAAATATGATGAGACACAAAACCTGAGTGCTAGTTTTATAGCAGGGTTCTTGCCAATGAAAGTGTGCAATCAGTTGGAGTTCCACCATGCCTACTGATGGGTGCTCACATGTGTGAGAGCACAGAGTTCTGAAGGCTCAGAGAGGTTGTGTGTCACATGGCCAAGTGAGAGAAGCCCCACCCAGTGGGAGAGACCCTGTGAAATCTTTATCTGAGAAATGGTCAGACTGATTTTGTAACTGAAGAAAAGACTCAAAGTAGATTCTCTAACATGGCACCATTCACTCAATATTGCTGACATTTCCAATATTCTTCAGCAGGTTTTTGGCAGGACAGACCCCTTCAGCTTGCACCTGCAAGAGTCTATTGGCATCCTTCATCAGCCTTCATTATAACCACCTGGTGGTTTCATCTGTTATGTGCATATGGGGACCATCAAAGAATATCTTTTGTGATCTCTTTTTGGAAAGCACAGTGTCCATGGACACCTTTGAGCAGTAGAACTGATGGTAAGAACACTGGTCCTGTAAAGGAGGGAATACCTGGCTATGGGACAGTGCATCTGGCTTTGATGTTTTGGTAAAAGAAGCCCCATGTGTCTTGGGATCTTGTAACTTTCTATGTCTCTGCTTAGTTTTGTTAAGCCGTGACCAGTAATCATGAAAATTAGTGGATGCACTTACTGATGGCACAGTTGTCACTTTGGCCAGAGTCACAGACATGAATTTCACTCCTTAATCTTTCAAGAAGTCTTAGGAAAAGAAAAAAAAAAAAAAAAAAAGGCAGCAGCAGAATACAAATTCATTTTGTAAACCCTGAGGTTTAGTGGTTTTCAGGAGAACAGGTCTATGCGAGTGTATGTGGGCTGTGGGGGTGGGGCATGAGAGAATGTCTTACCTGTGCTTTTAAAAAGGGAAAACTGTTTTCACAGGGAAGAGCTTGCTGACGGGTCAGCTGATTTGGTGACTTTCTGGTCCTTTGAATGAGGTCTTATGGTTCAAGGCTTTGCCATCACCACTATGGGAGCTGCTGAAAAACCAGGGGTGCCCAGCTGCCATCCTGGAAGCACATTCTGGAAGCAGACAACCATGTGCATATGCTGGCCTGAGTCAGCAGGGGTACAGCCCTGGCAGCCTCTTTGTAAGCAGAAGCCCAGAGACTCCAGGAAGAACTACGGAATGCTTTTGAAGGTTTTTTTTTTTTTGGTTCTGACAGTCTCCCATTGAAATGCAGACTAAATCCTCTCCTTCGTGACACAGGCAGCATGGGTGGTGCCAGCTTGCCACAGAGGGCCCCCCAGGGTGTGGGTGTAGGGAGTGATGCAAGTGAATGTGACCTGAAGAGGTTTGGGGGATTTTCACACTGCTCCACCCCTGTCACCCTGGCCTGGCAGAGTGGTCTCTGATGCTCCACTTGGTGCTACCTGCCTCTCTTCTATCATTAAAACCAAAACTAGAAGTCAAAGACTGGGCCCCAGTTTCAACCTCTGTATCAAACCAAAGTAGCAGGTGTCTAATGAAATTTTTCATTTCATTGAAAGTGTACTTTCTGTTTTATCTACAACAATTTCAATTTATTTTATTTTTTGAGGAGCAGCCATTTATTTACAAAATTTTAAAATCTTCTATGTGAAGGAAATGAATTTTCAACTGTGAAATTTTGCGCTACAAAGGAATTAATTGCATGCAAGATTTTGTGGGTATGTGCATATTTCTGAAGTTTTCATCTGAATTTCAAAGGGTTCTGAAACCAAACAAGCAGCCAAATAATTGATTCAGAGCAAAATTCTGCAGTTGCAGGGGCTCCAGCTCGATGTTTAAGCCTCCTTAGAAGAGTCACATCATGCAGGGAGCCTTTTAATTTTGCACCCCTGTCTCTGGGGAGAATGGAGGAAGTCAAGATGGGAGAGGGCCATGGAAATGGAGGAGTAGTTGCTAATGGGTGCCTGTAACTCTCCCTGCTCCTCCCTAGGCACTGCTAGCCATCTTTTGCTTTGGTAAGGATAATGTGGGTTGACCTAGAGAAGCTTCTGGGATAGAAAGGGCTTTATATGTAATGGGGATGGTTTCCATCCTTTTCTGTTTGTGAATCCATTCTTCCAATAAAATAAAAACAAACGTTATATTTTATGATTTTGTTGGTATAAAGATAAATCTAGTTATGTTTATATATTAAAACATTTCATTTGACCTAAAGATCTCTTTTTTTTCTTCTGATGTTACAAAAAATAAAACATTTTCACGTACCCTTGAAAATAACATGGACCTCAGTTTTCATGAGCCTCGGTTTGGTATTATGCCTGCTGTGCTCAACAGGGAAGTGGGCCCTGCTATGTATAGACCATCTTCTGATTTTTCTTTCTACAATACATGAGGAAGACTTGGTGTGCACAAATGAATGTGTTCTTTTCACTTCTAATGTATTATTTTTAATACAAAGTTGAGAGAAGTTGTTCAGCATATTGTGAATTTTAATTCTGAAGAGAGAGCTTTGCATTTGTTAATATGTAACTTGTGTCTTCAATTTAGATTTATTGTGTTGTTAATGTATGCCAACACCTTCATTAAAATTTTAATCAAATTTGAATTTTTAAAATTAAAATTTTATTGTATTAACATCAGTAATGAATATTCTACAAAGTTTGAGAAGATTTACTCTTCTTATTTGCAATGGAAAATATTTTAAGCTTTCTAATTTAATTTGTTTTGTGAATATGTGTAATATTTTTACATTAAAATTATTTTCTAAAATATATTAGCTTTATGTAAGAACTTACAAATGTCTCTTCCCAATTCTAAGATGTTTTCTATGAATTCTTTGAGTTAAAAAAAATCTATTTTAAAAGGTAATAGGTCATAATTTGTGACTAGGAAATTTCAGAGTGGCCAGGAAAAGCATGCTAAGAATAGAAACTGTGTTTATTTACTCTCTGCTCCACCCAATCTAAAACACAGCCATGTGGTTGCAGACTCAGGGAAGGCCAGTGGTCACTAGAAAAGTGGTTTCCCCCACTGGTTGCAGGGTTGAAGAGATCATTCTTAAAGCTTCTGAATTCTGTTTCCTTTTCTTAGTAACTCAGATAAATTACTTTTGCAAGCTGTTATCTGAACAGGAGTTTGACCACATTAGTTTAGTTTTCAGTTCCTTATGGTCCTTCTTCCTACTTACATATTTAATCTAAGTCTTATCCCATGGAAGGAAATTTTGAGATTATAGATTTTACTAATAATTATACTCAGTATAATTTTCCATTTACCTCTATTTTTCATGATAGTCTAAAATGATGGCTACTTATTTGTTCACTGTATTAAAAAAAAATGTAGATTTAGAGTTTAGTTCTTGGGTAGGCCTGTCACCTAGGAAAGACACAACTTTATGGGACTGAATATTAACCAGAAAAACCAGGAATACTGAGAATTCTGAAGAAGTGCACAGCTAATGCAAAAAATCATCACTATCAGATAGGCAGCCCATGATACCAGTGCTGAGGCAGCCACACATTTTCTTAGTCTTTTGCTTGAAGCATCTCCCACTATTCCAGATCTCTTATCCAGGCATTATTGCTTTGTTAACTCTATGGCAAGGTGTTAGGGCATCGAGGAAGCTCAGTTCCACAGAGCTCTGTTTCAGAGGAAGCTTAGTGGTTAGGTTTTGGAATCAGCTGGCCTGGGTGTAAATCCAGACTGGAGGTCACCAACTAGCTTTAGTTTTCTCATCTCTAAAATGAGGATAATGATGAGATTGACTTCATTGGGTTTTTGTAAATATTAATTGAGATCATGTATGTAAAGCACAGTTTTCAACAATATTAGAGATTTATTTTGGATTAATTTGTGGATTAGCAGAAATCAAAACTTACTTCAGGAATCATGCCCTTGAAGTAGAATTTGACTGCTATTCCTACTTTAATATCATTGCGTGGAAGAAATGAGTTAACTTCATTGTATTTCAATCCATTTTATTTCAGAACATGCTTAATGAATCATCACATTTTTGTTCTGATAGCTAATAATTTTAATATTTTATCACCAATTAATGTTTAAGCAAATTTAAGTGAAAACAATATTGTGAACTGATTTGGTGCTATCAGGCTGCCATTCCTACTATATGATTGACTCTTTCCCTTTTTGTGTTTCTTTTCTCTTTCTCTTTGAATGTTTTATTATGGAAAAAATAGATACAAATAGAAAGAATGCTTCAGTGTCTCTTCTGTACCTATCTCCAGCTTTAATAATTATTCTCTCATGGCCAATCTTGTATCCTCTGTACCTGTACCTGCTTATTCCTATCCTGTGTTATTTTAAAGCAAATCCCAGGCACCATCTTATCCATAAACTATTTATGTAAATGACAATATCATTATCATACCTAGATTAACATTAGTTTCTTATATGTCAGATATTCAGTCAGTATTAAGATATTATCTCAATTGCCTTTTAAAAAGTCATAGTTTTAACCAAAGTACTCTTTGTTTAACTCAGGATCCAGATAAGGTTCCACATATTTCAATTGGTTACTGTGTTTTAAGTGTCTTTTAATCCACCCCCATGTCAGTCAGTCATTGTCTGTGCAAGACATAACATCCCTGGAGTGGTTGAGAGCTGTTAGCAGCCAACACTTAGTCTTCTGGGGGACTTGGGGGATTTGGGCACCCTCTGTACCCACTTCTTGGGGAAGTGGATGGATAGCTTCCTGGCAAGGGAACAACATAAGCAAAACCCCTAGAATGGCATAGCACAACATGTTAGATGATTGCCTTGAAGGAGAGAAGCCTCAGAGTGGAGATGCTGGGGATTAAGGCTGTACCCCAGATTGTGGTTTATTATACATTTAAAATGTAGATTTGGAAAAGCAGCTTATTTATTCAAATAAAGATAAAGTTGATAAAAAAGTGACTCAGCAGAAATTATAGGAACTATATAGTCTATCAACTTAACGTCTGTTTTCTGATATGTCAAATATAGAAAATTATGGTAAAGTAGGAGAAGTATTTTGGCATCTTAAGTTAACTAGATATTTGAACAAAGGCTTCAGCCTTCTTTTTAGTTTTCCTTTTATTATAAAAGTAATGTTATTATATGATGACATTCCAGAGGGAGACCATGTGTCCCAGGAACAAACTATGGGAGCTTATGTTATTCACGTGCTGCACTTGGTATAAAAGTAGAGACATTGTACTAAGTCATGAGATCAGCATTTCAGGGCTGGGGTTGTGGCTTAGTGGAAGAGCACTTGCCTAGCCTGTGTGAGGCACAAGGTTCGATCCTCAGCACCACATAAAAATATCAATCAATAAAATACTGGATTCGATCCTCAGCACCACATAAAAATATCAGTCAATAAAATAAAGTTATTATATCCATCTACATCTAAAATGTTTTTAAGAAAGATAACATTTCAGTGTTTTTTCATAATACATTTTAAACATTTAAATAATTATTATAATTTGTTGATGTTCTTGAACTGAGTTCTTTGTGTGATAATTTAACTTTCTCAAATATACAGGTTTTTGCTCTCTCAGTAGAATCTGGGGTCAAATTTTAGCCCTGCCACTTACTATTTTTTGTTTGTTTTCGTTTTTTGACAAGTTACATACTTTCTTGTAGCTTCCTCATCTCTGTAAAGGGAATAATAATTATAGTATTCCTCCAGAGAACTTTTGTGCACAGGCTTTGGCAAACCAAAGCACCCGATGGTTTTAGATAGCATTGTTTATATTCTTACTGATGAAGTTTTCTTACTAAATATCTTTCAGGATAATTGATTTAAGCTGCCCTAAAAAAATTAGGAACCTTTGTGTGTTCTGGAGTTGACATTTTCACATTACAACTCAGATGTTGTTCTTCTGTGTTCTCTAACTCCCTTTATATTTGGTAATAGATTTAATATTGCTCTGGAGTCCCCATTCCTATTAAGTGAAAGTCAGGGATGTGTCAAAAATAATTCTTTTTTGGTTTAAAGCAGCCTATATTGGGCTAAATGCTATCTCTTTTAGATAATTAGGAAATTCAAAGTTCAGGGTGGTTCCTTTCCTCTTTAAGGAATCTTCCCTTCCCATCCCTAAGAAACAATAGAATTGATCTGACATTATTGTTACTGGCCATGGCCCACTATGACATCTACCCATTTATCAGCATGGTACCCACAGATCCTCCCTTCCTCCTGTTAACCAAAACAAACTAGCCAAAAGCCTACTAAAAGTCAGTTTCTCCATTCAGTCAGATCTCATCTCCTCTTGCCTACTCCTCCTTCATATGGAAGTTCTCCTCATCTCCCCTTTAGCACCAGTTTTCATTCTCTACTGGATTGTTCCTATCAGCATTGAACATTCGGACATTTCTTTCATGTTCTCTTATGTTTCTTCTCCTGCCACCCAATGTCTTACCCTCCTTTTGCAGCAAAAACAACTTGAAGAGTTGTTCATGCTCCGTCTCCAATTTTTTTGCTCTTATTTAATTGTAAACCCACTCTTTTCAGATTCTCACCCTCACTGTTCACCAGAGCTGCTTTTGTCAAGGTCACTAATAGCCCAGGTTCTTACATCCATCAGTCAGTGTACCCATCAGTCACATTCAAGGTGGCTGCTCATTCCCCATGTCAATTCACTTGGCTTCCAGAGCTCCCTCTTCTTCCACTTTCCCTCTTGTCTCACTCTGTTAGTCCACTTTGCTGATTCATCATTTTCTCTTTGATCTCATCATGTTGGAATGATCCTGGCTTTTATCTGTTCTTTTTTATCTGTCCATTCCCCTTTGATGATCTCATCCTGTCTCATGGCTTTAAGGGCCATCTATAGGCCAACCACCCCCAATTTATATCTCCACTCCAATTCTCTTCTATGCTCTGGGCATGTATATTCGACTACTTACTAGATCACTTGCTCTGCTTATCATGTCTTAAACATGCCTCTCCTTTTCCCCCACCCAGCCTGCTCCATCTGTGGCCTTCCCTATCTTAGTTTGATGTCACCCTTCTAATTGTTCAGGCCTTGTAGTCATTCTTAACTCTTCTTTTTTCTCTCATGGACCTTATCAGTCTTATCCTTTTGTCTTTATCTTCAAACTATATCCAGAAAATGAAAGTGTGGTAGAGGTATTATACCCATTATGAAATTAGTAAAGGACACAGATTTTTTTAAATACTTTTTTTTTTTAAGTTGTTGATGGACCTTTATTTATTTATTTTTATGTGGTGCAGAGGTTTGAACCCAGTGTTTTACTCCTGCTTGACAAGCACTCTACCACTGTGCTCAGCCTGGGCACAAATCTTGAATGCAGATTTGAATGAGGATTTATCAGCTGCTGAAGTCTTCACTATTATTTTGCATTAGTATATTTTTAAAAGTTTTACATGGATAATTGTTTTATTTTAATGTCATAGCTTAATAATAGAAAGTAGGGAGACCATTGTAAACTAAGATACAGAAAAATAATATTTCAAAATATCTTTAGAATTTACTTAGTTTGTCTCCATAGTTCTGGGAAATTTAAATCAAACTTTATGTATTAGACTCTGGTTTCTTTTCAACAAATCCCAGTCTTTAAGAAAGGCAGTTAGGAACCTCCTTCTCCTATTACCTAATAACCTAGAGCTTGATTTTTGTAGTTTTTAGGTACTGGACTCAGAGAGTTCATGCAGTTGCAACCTGTACAGAAGGAAACCTGAACTGTCTCCAGTGACTATTAGGTATTCCTTGTGATCAGTTTTCATGCAAAATGTAAATGATCATTTGTTCATTCCTTTTTTTTTTTTTGATAAATGGTGCGTGGTTGCCTTAAATTTTTTTTGTTCTAAAATATTTGATCTGGATTTGAATTTATGGAAATACCCAGTAGGTCAGTTTTTAAGAGTAGCCATGTAGTATTTAAAAATTATATCAAGACTGTGATTGATCTTTAACCTTAGAAGCAAAAAAACAGATGTGTAAGGAATTAAAATGATGAATTTTGGTATTGATGTGTTTGAACGTCTGCATCCTGATCAAAAAATGCATCCAGTTGGGTAAAACTGAAGGTCCATCTGGCATCATTTAGAAAATATTACTTGTTAGTGGTTTAACATTTGTATAGTGGTTTTACACTCAAGTACTTTTATTTCACAGATTTGAGTTTGTTTCTGTGTAACACTTCACAGGTTGTATCAGTTTGCTTTACCATTTTTCTTTGAAGGGAACTGAGACCTATTCTGTTGTACAAGGTGATGAGCAACATTGCTCAAAAAGCCAAAAATAGATTTGTGGGCTCCTGACTGTGAGACCAGGTGCTTTCTCCATAGAGTTACTCTGCTTTCTTTGAGTTATTCTGCTTTCTTTGCTTTCAAAAATGTTAACCCAGGGTTTGGGTGCATAGCTCAGTGGTAGAATACTTGCCTAGCATGTGAGAGGCCTTGAGTTCAATCCCTGGCACCACAAAGAAAAATTTAAAAATAAATAAAAATATTAACACACTGTTGAATTACTGTTGATTATGAGATGAATCCTACATAGATCTATAAATAACTCACCCCCTAATCAAACCAGACCAGCCCAGACCAGTTGTACCAGATAAACAAATGCTTCTTGAGATGTTGATGCTGGAGGATGGCTTCCTCCTACCAGCTGACTGTTCTCATGGTTCCCCACATCTGTCCCATTCTTTCTGATGCTGGTACCAGGCTCCCGTTGTCACCATGTGCTTGGATCATTACAGGAATTAACCTCTCTTCTTTCTGTTCCCCTCCTTTTCCTCCAAATCTTTTTTCACAGTTTCCAGATTATACTCCTACAGCACTACTTGGTAAAATTCTTCATGCAACAGTTCTGTGATACCCTTTGCTGTGCGGCTGAAGCCTTGACCTTCATCCTGGTTCCCAGAACACTTCCTTTCTGCGCTCCGTGATTCACCAGCATCCCCTCTGTTTCTCACCAACCCCTTCCCTATCCTGGCGAGACTGGACCACGAGGCTGTGGGTCCTTTACCTCTTTGTTCTTGTATCAGGCACACTATTCCAGAAATGGCCTTTCTTTCCTGTCGGTCAGTAAGCCTAGCCCTCCTCTGGTGGCATTTCTCACCGATTAGCTGGAAATTTTTCTTGTCAAAGTGCCATGTCTCCTTTAGCTAGAAAGACTATTCTGTGAACTTAAAAATGTCTTCGTTTTATAAGTCGGCTCACTGCTCACTGCCTTGAATGAGCTGTAAAATTTTTCTTAATCATATTATCAGATTATTGCTAGTATTCCATTATGATTAGTAAGCAAATAATATTATAAGGCTTGACCATTGTCCGATATATTTATTTCAAATAATATCATTTTATATTTGGCTGTAAGGAAAACAAAGATTAAATTTGGTCAAAGATTTTATGAAATGTAAAGTGACCTTGTTCTGAGAAAGGGAAATGAAATTCGATTACCTAATAGGGGACACACACACACACACAATTATGTATGTGTTTTGAAAAAAGCTTTCATGTAGCCATTGTTTGTATGACAGTATGTTGCTTTAAAAAAGAGTCCTAATCATTTTGAACAGAGTACGTAAAGTGCTGGATTTAAAGATTCCGGATTTTGTAGAAGAAAGATCTGCCTGAACATTTTGTTCCTGTTTTCGAAAAGTATAGGAAAACTTTTATTTCAGATTATTGAAATTTAGAAACTGTTATATTATGTATCATCTACCATGGTAATTTTCTTTTTAAAATGTTTTCTCAACTCTATGATATATGAATTTCCAGATTCCTGTGATACCAGGAACTTTTAGTAACTATAGTATGTATTGTCATCATGTTGCTAATTTGGTGACTGCAAAATGCAGTTTACTTGTATTTAGCCAGTGTTTACCTTTTTCCTTATTTTTGTTTAATGTGGAACTTTTGGGATATGCCATTACTTAGGAGAAATTGTTTTAGTGTGAGTTGGAAAGAAAGTAGAGAAAAAAATTAAGGTCCTCTAACATAGATCTTAATACATTCTAAAAAAACTTTCATGAGGATAATAAAGTGAATTTTGTATGTGGAGAAATGTATATAACAGCAAGCAGAGGAAAGAATTAGGGAACAACATATTCAATTTAATTTTCTTAAACTTTAGGAGAAAGATGAGTTTTCAAAGGATCATTTTTTATGTTAATCTATCATTAATTTTAGTAATTTGAATTAGATTCTCAGTATACATTTGCTGTTTGAATCTCTGAAATTGTTTTTCAGTGTGTACTTCCTGTTAAGGCTATTGATGGCCCATAATTCTTGGGTTCTCTTGGTGCTAGAAGCAATTACTTCCCTACATTTTAGGTCTGTTCTCTTGTTGTATAGGTAGAATTCTTCGCTGCCTTAGTATTTCTCTTTTTAGTTTTATGACTTCTTCTTTTTATTCAAACAGTCTTTTATCTCTGTCACTAGGAAATTCATTCTCATTGATTTATATTTTGTTTATTCTTTTTTTCCTTCCAAATTTATCAAACTATGAGAAACTCATTATTTCTAAAGAGGCTATTTTGACATTAGCTGGGTCAGGTCAGGTTTGATGTAGGGAAAAGGATGATGCCCCTCCTATGCCCACTCACCCACTACTCAAGGGTTTGTGAGTGGGAAAGAGGCGAGGTGGGAAGAAAGCTGGGAATGCCTAATAGGCATCATGAAGAAAGTCCAGGGCCACCTTGCTCATAACCGAGGAAGCAATTCGTGAACATCTACAATAGTTGCTAAGGGTTCCGTTATTTTTAATTAATTAAATCAAAGCATATTTAATAAGGGTCTATAATGTTGAATGAGCATTTTGTGTTTTGATGGGACTGAAAGTTTTTTTCTTTTTCCCCTTTTTGCAGATGGTAGCTTCCTTTAGTACTATCGCACCAGGATTAAGAGAGGTGCAGCTGTTTCAGTAAACCTGCCATACTAGAGAGCAGACACATTGGAGACAGGATGAAGGGAATGTGGAATAGAAGATTATTCAGCCTCTTAAACAATGAAAAACTAAATCTTTTGCTTTTAAACTAGGAATTCCTCACATCTTTTGGTCAAGAAAATTTAATATCCCTTGTTGGGTGATAAATTTGGTGAAGCTAATGAATTTCAGTAGTGAACTACTTACTCCCCCATCTGTTGAGGTCTCTTCTGTAGTCTGGAAGAAGGAAAATAAGAAAATGGCCCATGGGGGAAAAATCATTGGGTGGAAAGTGGTTTCTCCTTAAATTATTTATTTTTTAAAAATGTATTCTTTTTAGTTATCTGTAACCCCAGGGTGTACCCTAACATAATCACAAAAGCATGGAACACAGCCCATTCCAATTCTCCCCCCAGCACTACCCCTCCCCGGCTCCCCTTCCTCCACCCCACCATTCCCTCTTCAATCTATCCTTAAGTTATTTATGATGGAAAATATATTCTGGAGCTAGGCATTCAAATTTGTTACTGCTCAAATTCCAGTAATAACTTAACCACCAAGAGCATCTAGGATGATAAAGAGAATAGTCTAAAAGAAGTTAGTTCATATCATCCACCCAAATAAGCAGTGGTTTTGTGGCAGCAAATGAATGTGTTTCATGTAACTATGATGATAATATCTTTTATTATAGAGGAAAAATCCAAATAGTTGATGATGAATATTTAGAATTGTTTTGACATCAAATAGACTTCAAATATACATGTATCATCAACAAAAGTTTTAAGGATAAAAGGTAAAGATAGTTAAAATACTTGACTTTTCCTGTTTGGTATTCAGGCTAAAGGATAAATTATATCTTAGGCTTCATTCCCCACCCCCCGCCCCGCCCCGCCCCTGGTCATACATTATCATTTGTCTTCAAAGAGCGAAGGAACGACTCGTATGTTCTTTATCTTCCCCTTTTCTCTGGCCTGTGTTCTTTGTCTTACAAGCCCCTTGGAGACCCATAGTTTCCTCAATAGGTTGCCTGGCAGTAACTGGAGAATGAGATAGCTGTGCTATAAAAGGCTCTTCCTTCCCTGGCCCAACCTTTTCCTGGTACTGAGCCCCTTTCTGTCCTTCACAACCTGGACATGCATAGAACACAGTCCCATTTTATAAGGACATGTGTACCAGTGGATTGATATTTTTAATGAGAGTCAGGGCTGAAGAGTCTTCAACCTTCTGGTCTATCTGGCTGCCTAGTAAATAAATGTAAGAATTAGTGTTTTTACTAGGCTCAGTGGTAATGTAGTCTTAGTGGTTTGTTTTGCTTTGGAAGAAAACGTGCTCTTCTGGTTGTTTACAAACTGTATAACCTTGAACTTAGCAGCATCAAACAATGGTCATGGATTTTGTGGGTTGGCAGTTTGGACCGATACGTCAGAGATGGCTTGTCTCTGCTCTCCTATGTCTGGGGTCTCAACTGAGAAGATCCAAATGGTTGGGGCAACTTAGACACCTGGGACTGAGGCTGGAGGGTCCACTTCCAATCTGGTTTTGTCACTCACATATTAGGCACCCTTGAGAGATAATGGGAAGATTGGGTTCATCTGGGACTGTCAACTAGCATGCTTACCTGAATCCTCTCCAACATGATAGTCCAAGGTATTTGAATGTCCCCCAAAATAAACCTCCCTAGAGAATCAGATGGGGGCTGCATGGCCTCTTCTGATATAGCCTTAGAAGTCACATTGAGTCACTTCCATTGATTCTTTTAGTTGCAAGTGAATCACTGCCCAGCCCAGATTCCCAGAGAAGGGAATGGGACCCTACTTCTTGATGAGGGAGAGGAAATGTCACAATGAAGATTGTGCAGGATGGGAGATATTATGGTGGTCATCTTAGGAACTTATGTCAGAGGAAAACTGCAAACATTGGTATTTTGATTCCATAATGCCAAATTTCCATTTTCTTACATGAATCACTCAAATGTCTAATTATTAATGTCTAATTATTTGAAAATATAGTGTTAGGTAGAAAAAATTTGGATAAGTGCCTGAATATTCTCCTCTTTAACCTGTGCATGTTTCCATCTGACATACAACATTTTTATAAACGTGTGAGTCAAAGGAAAACTGTTTAGCACAGTCTTGGTTCATACCCTTAATCTGAGAAACTAAAATAAGACTGTAAGATTGTGTCAGGTGATTATAAGGAAGAACAAATAGTCACCATGAACTTTACAACCAACAAGGCATTCTGCCAGGAAGATGAAAGGAGAGAAATGCTGAAACAATGGAAATTTTTGTGTGTTGTATGAAAATCTTATCATTTTAGTAGTTTGTTACTGAAAAATTGTACTTTGGTGACAGAGAAGACCTTACTAGTCACAAAATTCAATTTTGAGTCTCAATGGTAAAACAATTCCCTCCTTATTCTGCTTTATGATAGATCTCTCTTTACATATGAAAACACAGTTAATTTTAGAAAATAGTAGATAGACATAATAACTAGATAGGAAAATAGTCTCTTTAGATAGTGTATGAAAATTCCCCTTAACTTGTAACAGCTGTGCTGACTCTAGATCCTATTTGTATACTAAATAGTATGCCACAGGGAGATGCATGTTGGGTTTGAGTATAAACATTGTTTTACCTTAATGGTAATCGTAATCAGGCAGAATTATTTTCCAGAGACTACAGAGTAATCATAACTTTCTGTACTGGAGGAAGAAGACAGCCCATATCACAACCAGAGCCAGTTTGCCTGACTGTCTCAGTTTCCTCATCTGTGAAGTATGGGGTTGAAATATTTCCTAGTTATATCAATCACTATGTTGCTCTTTGCACTAACCTAGCACTGGAATAAAGCAATAATACAGCAACTCAAAGTTAATATTAAATATAGAAGTGCAAGGGTCACTTAGTTAAGTTTCAGAATGTTTATAAGCCCTTATTACTTTATACTTGGCAACATATATAAGCTAGTATTAACCAACCCCAAAAGTTAAACAGAAATACTTTAGGAAAATTCTGGATGAAGTAAATCATTTAAAAAGATATTGACAGATATATTAAATTTAGAGCATTTATAAATGATAATAATTTAAAATTATTTTAGTGTAATTTGTTAGGTTTATTCATTTGAATCCAAAACCTAAAATCATTCCTTTGTAACCAAAATTTGAATTACTAAATAGTAATTTAATAGGAAATAGTGCAATTGAGGTTCTGACATTTGTTATGTTTTTCTGAGCATTACCTTTGTATGCTAATAGCTCTCTTGAAGTCTAGGCATTGCATTATTTTTATTGTGTTTGGTTATAAGATTGTAGGAATTTGTCCATTTTGCCCAAGTTTCCAACTTTGGTATAATGGTTATCATATTTTCAACTCACTGAATATGTAGTTATGTCCCTATTTTCATTACTGGTATTGTTCATTTGTCCTTTTTTTTCTCAATTAGGTGTGCCAGAGGTGTATCAGCTGTACAAGCTTTTTAAAAACCCAGTTGTGACTTTGTTGATCTTCTGTATTGCTCTGTTGTAGTTCTTTTCTGTTGCATCAATTTCTGGTTTTGTCTTTATTATTTCCTTTGTCCTTATTATTTCATCGGGTGTTTGTTTTATCCTTTTTGCTATTTTTCTGATATTTTAAAGTTGTATGTTTGACCCTTTAATATTTAGCCTTCCTTTAGGGTATTAATTTCACAGCTCATATAGTTGCCTTACAAGAAATGTGTACTTTTATGACTGACCTTTTCTGAAGTCTGGTTGAGGGGAATCTCTTTCCCTGGAAGTGCTTCCCTTGGTTGGCTTAGGTAGCAGTGCACAAAGAAGGATTCTCAAGAGAACCCTTATGGAAAAGATTCTGTGAGTATGGACTTAGGGAAGAGTCTTTCCTGGAAGCTGTGGGGTCATAATTGACAAAGCAGTTATGAATTCAGGCAAATTATAAAACAATGCCCATATTTGCACCACATCTATAGCATTTATCTAGAACTTAGTCACCAGAATATACCCTGTCAGCCCAATATCTTTCCCCCTCACTGTCTCTGAGGGCAAGTGAAAATCAGTGTGGCAGAGATTCTATGTAGTTTTAAAATTAATTGAAATAATTTGTCCATAATCTTTTGTTAATGATGCCATTTATAGTTTAGTTACTTTATCACCTGTAGATGTCTTCCACAGGCAGCCTATGAATGTGACAACAGGTACTTAAATCACTGGATTGTAAATTTTAAATTCTGAGAGACCTGTTGGTTAGAAGGCAATGAGGCTATTACTTCTTATTGATGGAGGGGCTTTATAATATCATTTAACTTTTTAATGCTGCATGTGTTAGATATAATGCTAATCTTGATATGATTTTCTTTAGAGATGATATCATAAGTCATTAACATTATATTAACTGCTTAGTGTATTCTTCATAAATATGTTAATTTTTTGTTTGCTATGATTATATGGTAGATTAATTGAGAACCTAAGTAACTGGAAAATCAGCAAAAAGTTTAAAATTAGTGAGGGAGAGAAAATGAGAGAGAGAGAACAAGAGAACAAACGCTTTGAGCCCTGGGAGAGGCTATGCATACTGGGTGGCCATAGATGAGGTACAGACGACTTCGCTCTAGGGAGAGCATGCCACAGGATACAGGAAGGGAAATGCTTTGGGGATGTATTTTATTTATTTTAAAACATATTTTCTTCTCATTTAATAGGAGATCATCCATTTTCTCAAATATGTGTGTGTGTGTGTGTGTGTATGTGTGTGTAATCACTGAGAATATAATTAAATATTTTGCATATTAATTCTTGAGCACTAGTTACTCTCAATTTATACATTTGTTTTTGTAATCCCACACTTATAATTGTCCATTTATCTTTGTCCTTTGGAAGAATTTGTGTGTGGTAACTGACATTATAATTGTATCTTACCTTCAATTAAAGTTTGAATTAGGAATTTTATTCAGATGAACAGAATAGATCAAGGCCATTTTTAGAAAGGTGTTTAAAATCATCCTTATTTTCCTCTGGTGTTGGGGATTAACCCAGGACTTTATACATGCTAGGCATGTGCTCTACAACTCTCAGTTCTTAAAAACTTCTTTAGAGGTTACATGCTTTATTTGTGTACCTATCCCACATAGTAAGTTGTCCCAAGGGCCTGGGGCAAGGACTTCTGCTTCTTAACTGTGTTTATAGCAACAAATTCTTGCTCTAGGGTAGGGAGAAGGAGAGGCTGGCCAGACATTCTTAGTCACATCTTTTAAAATGGTTTATTCCAGATTAAATTTGACTTAAAGAGAATCTTTTAAATAACCAATGACAAGTAGATTGTTTTGGTTTTAATTTATTTCTGCCTTCATCATCTAAGATATCTATCTATATCTATATTTATCTATTTATCTGAAATATAGTGAGCAAGGGATCAGGGGACTGATGATGCATTAGTGACTGACTTGCTTAATTGTGCACCAGGCACTTTGAGAATTGTGAATTGGCGAATCTCACACCCATTCTTGGCAAGCTAATAGAACATCTAGTAAAGGGTAAAATCACAGAACACATGAGCTGGGAAGAATCTTTTGAGGAAAGCAACATCCGGATTTCCCTGTAGTGGATCCTATTTCACTAGGCTTTCAGCATTCCTCAAAGACTGGGTCAGGATGTGGAAGAGAAAAACGGGAGATGTACTTTGCCACCTATGTCTTAGAAAAATGTGAAATAGAATTATGGCAGACTTTGAGAGAACAAAGTTCTAAATGTCCATATCACTCTTTATTTGCATGTACAAATGCAAGATACTTTTTAAAGATAGGTGTAAATCACTTCAGCATGATCTTTACTGCTGCCCCATTTCTTTTAATAAGATAAACATCATGGAAGAATTTGATTATGAAGGGTCCAAGTAGAACTATTCTCTAAGTAAAGACACAGGAAGTATTAAGATAGTTGTGTGGAGGAATTTCATCCCAGAAAAACTGTTTGGAAGCCGTGGGGAAAGAATGTTGAAGATGTTTTGATTTTAGTAGGTTGGTTGAGTTAGACATATTTTTAGCAGAAAAAAAGAAAAGAACAAGAAAGAAGAAAAATGTTGCATGCAGCTATTTAAAAAGAATGTGATACAACAAAAGCTATTTTTAATCTTTGCCGGGGTAGGAGGAAAATTTATACTTTTTAATAGTTATGAACTTTTAAAGCAAATTCCTATGAAGCAGACATTTTACTGCTAGAGAAATTTGGCTCTACGATTTTTGTAATGTTAAAACTTATTCAGGAAGAATTTTAGTATTCAGAATTCAGCACTGTGATTGAGAGTTTGTAATAGAAATGTTCAACTGAGGCTATTTTAAGCATATGACACCCTCAAAGCTTTAAAACAATTCTGAAATTCTATAAAGTTCTAAAAATGGTAACTTTAAAGATCCGAAATCTCTTCATGGTTTTCTAACTGGATGGAACCTTATTTGATAATGCATTGTGTCTTTTAACTCTCATGAAAGATTGCTTTCTTTGTTAAAATGAATCATTTCCAAGATCTTATTGTACTATCGATAGCTACTGAGGGGAGCTATCTATATATTTGTTTACAGTCTACTGTGTTTAAAAGACTCAAATGATAATAATAGGTGCCTATTAAACATATTCTGTTAGGTATACTTATGTCTGTATACCAAACATAAATGGCATTGGGCAAATAAAATGTATCTGTAAATGGGCACAGAGTACTTTCCTAGCCCACCACAATTAAAATGAAAATGCTTTGCTTTAAGACAAAAAGTTGTTTATAAACAGCTAAATATGGTACCTCAAATAGGAATAATTAATGTATAGGGTTCAATAAAGGACAGCCCTTGCCCCACTTGTCCTTCATCAGAGTATCTGTTAATATTTTGGACAAAGCAAAAAGCTTCTAGAGGCAAAAATTAGTATATACAACCCTGATTTCCCTATCAATACCTATTGTGAAAGTGAAAACTCATTGGAGAAAACAGTAGTTTTTCTGTAATAAATGTTTAAAATATAGCAAACTTGTTTTTAAGGATGAATTTGAAAGATTATTAAGTGTTAGAAAGTATGTTAAATATCAAAATTAGCTCACCTCTCCTCTCCCACCAACCAGTGATTAAAATGTGATTTATGTTGGACTTCTCAACAAGCAGGGCAGAAAAGACTCCACAACATCTCCAATAGGATTCTCAGCCTTTTGCTCCTCCTAGAGAGATACGACAGAGACCTCAGTCCACAACAGTGTCTGCTCACCCCCTGGTGATTTGAGAGTGGGGTCAGGGGTGAGAGGGTCTCATGTCAGATGATCTGGCCGTGAGGAGTGGGAAAGATCAGGAGGCAGTAGCACATAGCTATAAAAGGAACAAGAGAGCAGAATCCTAAAGGCCATTGGGAGTATCAAGGCTGCTCAGATGGAGGCCTGGATTTCTGCCTACCATTTCCCCCTTTCTTTTGCAGTTGTGCTGTTGATGTCACCACAGTTCACTGGACTTTTATTCATAAGGAATTCTATTCTATTAGATGTGTGTTGATGACCCACAAATTTATTATACTGTTCAATTTTCTTCATTCCTTTTCCTTCTGCTTCACAGACTAGATAATCTCAACTGACCTATCTTCAAATTTTGATTCTTCTGTATGTTCAAATCTGCAATTGAACCCTGGTGTGAAATTTTCATTTCAGTTATTATACTTTTTATCTCAGAATTTCTATTTGGCTCCTTTTTTAAAAAAATGTTTTTATCTATTTTTTGATAGTCTCTATTTGATTAAATATAATTCTTGACATGATTTTCTTTAGTTCTTTCTACATGATTTCCTCTGAGCATATTTAAACTAGTCAATTTGAAGTTTTTGTTTAGTTAAGTCTAATGTGTGGGCTTCCTCAGGCATAGTTCTTATTGTCTTTACATCTGGGCATGGGTCATACATTCTTATTTCATTGCATGCTGCATAATCTTTTGTTGAAAACTGAACACTTTTAATATTATAATATAGTGATTCAGTAAATCAAAATCTCTCTCCTCCTCAGGGTTACTTGCTGCACATTGTTTTTTTGTTTGTCAATGACTTTGCTATGCTTTTTTGTGAAGTCTGTATTGTCTGTCATTGTGGCCATTGAAGTCTCTGTTCCTTAGCAGTCAGATAATAATTTCCATAAATAGCTGGGGAAAGAAAAGCAAAAACCCCATCTTTGCAGTTGTATTCTATGTGTGTATGTTGGAACATGCTTTAACACTTAGCCAGGCAGTTTACAACTCTGCCTTAGCCTTCACTTCCTGTTTATGAAGAGCCTGATGGTCGGCCAGAGATGAAAGTTTAAAGTTATTTCAGGTCTTTCCTGGGCATGTGCTCAGCTCTAGCAAGTTAAATTGCTCCACAACCAACAGTCAACCTGTTCGTGTCAGTTAACGGTTATTGGCACAGTAAATAAGAACAATAGATTTCCCCCTCAATCTGTAAAGGTTGTTGCTGTTTCCAATAGCAGGGTGGAGAGCAGTTTACCAGCATAGTTTAGTATAAGTTAGTGATTGGGAGTAACTGTGATATGCTTGAAGCAAGGATTTTTATTGGAATATACCTCTAGGTCAAAATTTCAATTTTATTCAGCTTCACTTCATTTATGTGGAAATTAAACCTATAGAACACAAGGAGTTTTGTTGTTGTCGTTTGACTTGTTTTTTTTTTTTTTTTTAATATGAAATGACTCAAGTCAATATGTCTAACCAAAATGTCCATTTAAAACTCCAAAATCCTATTGGCTCACATATTAACCAACTCAAGTCATAATCATGTGCTTTATTGTTCATGTTCTTTAATGCAGCTGTCCAATGTGACTTTTTAAAAATTTTTTTAGATGTTGAAGGACCTTTATTTTATTCATTTATTTATATGTGGTGCTGAGAATCAAACCCAGTACCTCACACATGCTAGGCAAGTGCTCTACCACTGAGCCACAACCCTAGACCCTGTCCAATGTGATTATTATTATTATTATTTTTAAATCAAGGGATTATTCACATACCATAAAATTTACCTTTTAAAGAACACAATTCATATTTTTCATTATACATTGTTGTACAATCATCAACACTCTAATTCCAGAACAATTTCATTCCTCTGAAAAGAAACATCTTGCTTATTAGCAGTCACTTCCAACCCTTGACAACCACTAATGTACTTTCTCTTTGAATTTGCCTATTCTGAACATTTCATATAAATGGAATTTTACAATATCTGGCCTTCTTTCGCTGACTTTTAACTGGCTTCATTCACTTTTCTTACTGTTCTAAAGGTTTATCCATGTTGTACTTTAATCTTTTTATGGCTGAATAATATTCCATTGTATGGGTATACCAATCTATTCATTTGTCAATTAATGCACATGCATGTTATTTCCATCTTTTGGTTATTACAAACAAGACTACTACAAACATTTGTGTACAAGTTTTTGTTTGGACATATGTTTTCATTCTACTTCAATTCTTAGAAGTGGAATTTATGGGTTATGTGATAGCTCTAAATAGCAAGGTTGTTTTCTAAAGCAGTCCAGTCTGCTTAGAAGGTAACTCTAGATCATAAAGCAAAGGAGTGGACCTTATAAGCTCACACTTGTATAAATGAATATTTTAAATACTCCAGTTTTCAGGGAAAATGTCTGCATGAAAACAGTTTAAAGTATTTTCTTTTGATCACCCTCCCCAGGGCTTTTGAGTGTTACCTGCTGATTCTTCATGATAGCTGACATTTCTGATTAATCAGCTTTAATTTGTTCTCATACAAACAAAAAAAAAGGCCTGTCATTCATAATCAAATACTTCATAAGTAGACAGATGTAATTGCTGGCTCTGCTACTAATGCTAATGCTAATGCTAATGTCCTAGCATTGTCACTTTGGGGAATAAATCCCTTTCTTGAAAAACCTTAGTATCCTCCTCTCTAAAATGGGATTAATAAAAATGCCTACCTCCAGGTGTTCTTGTAAGTATTGAAATGAGATGATGTATGAAAAACACTCACCTGGCACTTCCAAATGCTCAATAGTGTTAACTATTATTATCACTATTATTACTCTTATGTCATTATTTAACTGCAAGAATTTTCTTTGGAAAGATAAATAATGTTTCAAAAGTCCCAATTATTTTGCTTTAATGTATCAATCATATTTTTAATTTAACAAACAAAATCACTTATAAAATTTTTTTAAGGGAGAAATAATGGGGTAGTTTAAAAACTCAATTTAAAATTGCTCTTTGGTAGTTATTCATTTTATCCTTAATAAGTATTAAAATTAAGGCATTTTTTTCTTCTTCCCCCAAGGCAAATGAAATTTGAACAATTTTTTTTTAGCTAAAATGAAATGTTTAAAAAATCTTTATCTTTTGTAGCACTTCTTTTAAATTATTATTTAAGGAAGAACTGGGTGAACCCTTCACAGAATGTTTGCAAAACATTTGATTGCACAATATGGTGTTGACTGTCAAATTTCCCTTCAATTTTGTTTACTTTTTTTATAGCTAGTGACCAAATAAAGTGAAAATTTTCTAGTCATGTTTTTTCACATGATATAATGCTACAAATAAAATATATTGCAAATAAAATAATGACAACAAAATGCAAAATTTAAGCATAAGCATATGAAATAAATAATTGAAGACAAAAATGAAAATAGCTCTGAATGTTAGGAAACATTACAGTCAAACATTTTTTGTTAGAGTAAAAAGAGTCCATCTTTGCTCTGTCTTTGTTCTAAGTATATTATTCCATTTTCTACATCTGGATCATCTTGTAACGTTTTTATGACTTGGTGATATCTGAAGTGTTAAAGCTGGAAGGGATTCCGTTAATAAAGCTTGGTCTGGCACAGGGTTTCTCAACTAGGCACCATTGACATTTTGAGTTGATCATTCTTTGTTGTCTGAGCTTTGTTAGAATATTAAGCAACATCTCTGCTACCCTCATTAGACATCAGTAGCACCTTCCCTGAAAGTACCCAGAAACCACTCCGGACACGGGAACTCATGTAAGAGATTTTCTTAAGCGGATAGGCAGAGTGTCTGCCCACAGGGTGAGAGAGAGAGAGAGAGAGAGAGGGGAGAGAGAGAGAGAGAGAGCCTGTGAGAGAGAGCGAGAGCACGTGGAAGAGGGAGAGTGAGGGGGAGAGAGAGGTGGTGGAGCTGTTCTTAAGTAGTCAAATTTTGCAGGCTAATAACGGACCAATGACTGACGAGAATGTTCACAAGGCTGACGGTCTGGACCAATGACTGCCAAGAATGTTCACAGGCTGATGAGTGGACCAGTGGCTGGCTGGCTAGGATGTTCGCAGGCTGACAATCTGGACCAATAGCTGGTTGGGATGTTCACAGACTAACAATCTGGATTGTGAAAGTGTGTGTGTGTGGTGGGGGCAGAATACTGGTAGCAAGTTGAACCAATATTCCCCTTACACACCATGAGAAGAACCACTGGTTGGGTATTTGTGTAAGTGTGCACACCCCTTGGAGCACCCCTCACACTGGAGAGAGTCTGGGGTACTCGAGGAAGAGAAGATTTTGTGTTCAAGTAAGTTTGGGAAGCCCTTATCTAAACAACATGTTGTCGGAACCTGTCATGTACTATCTATTATGAACTGCCAAGGGGAGAACAGGTAGTAAGTCCCAACTTATTTGACCACATTTGTTCTTTTAAAGGGCAGCTTGCAGTGTGGACACCCTTCCATTCCCCTGTTCCAACTCTGTCATTTTCCAAGCGGGGAAACCGAGATCTAAGGAGGTTACGTGACCCGCCAGAGACTCTGCTTTACTTAATTTTATAATTGCCAAGGAAGTGCCTTACCTCATCTCAGTAGCTCCTGCTTTAGGCACTGAGAAGACAATGACAGTTGACAGGATAGGCAGAGGCCTGGTAACTACAACAGTGTGGTTCGTGCTAGGAGGGAGGCACTCCAGGAAGAGTGAGCATCAAGGAAGAGCACTTAACTTGAATTAGGTTAAAGAGCTGAATCAAGTGCTGGACATGTTGAAATGGAGGCATCCCTTGGAGATGTCAAGTGTCGGTGACTGACTGGCAGAAGGGGCCAATTTTGTGTTGCATTGCATAATAATTGAGGAAGGGACTGGATGAGAGCCCCACAGGGATGAGAAGCCAAGGATGGAACCCTAGGAACATCAATGTTTAAAGGTGCACTGAGGAAGAGCAGACCTAGGAGAGAGAGCCAGGTGAAGGGCTACAGTGTGATGCTGCAGAGAGGAAGTCGCAAGCTATAGTGGTTGAGGGCTTGGGCTGCGGAGCTGAGCTCGTGTTCAAATCCTGTATGCCTAGCTCACAGACTGTGTGGCATTGGCCACAGGTTACCTCACTTCTCAAAGGCCCAATCTGTAAGAGGGGTATGTAATTGGAGAATCTACTTCAAATTGTGAAGCCTAGCTAAAGTATTGCACTGTAGTTCTGTGCTTGACATAGAGTGCTCGATAAGTTTTGGGTGATGTTATCATTATCAAATAAGACAAGGACTCAGAACCACTCATTGGAGAGTGTGGATGACCTTGGCAGAAACCCCTTTCAGTGGAAGGATGGTTCAAGGAGTGAGTAGGAGGTGCAGCAGTGGAGATTGAGAGTTTAGAAATTTTCTCAGTTGTGAATGGGATGGGGAGGACTGTTGCTGGAGAGAGTGGGAGTTTGAGTGCAGGTTTGAAGGAAATGACAGGAGAGACTTGGGCACATTTGAATGCAGAAGGTAAGAAGTGAGGAGAGATGGAGATGGTGAAGCTTCTGAGCACAGAACAGGGGTGCCTAGAAAACAAGGCTCTTGGGAAGGTAGGCAGGTGGGGGTGAGTTGAGTACTGGGGAAGAAACTGCTTGCCCTAAGGACTTGTCTCAGAGAGTATACAGACAGCTGGAATTGAGATTTGTAGGTTCCTGAAAATCAGGGTCAAGTGAACCATTCAGACATTCTCTTCAAAAAGATAACGAATTTTCAAATCCTGAAAGACAGGGAAAGAGAAGAGTCTCCTGAGAAGACAGGCAGGAATCAGTGCATCTTCATAAAGTCATCAAACACCCAGTGGGTCACCTTGGAATTCAGACTCACTCCGCAGTCATTCTTAACTTAAAAAGAAAGAAAGAAAGAAAAAAGCCCCCAAACTAACTGTATTGAACTGCAGCCATTGACTCTTGTTCTTTTGATTGCCGTGTACACAGATGTATCTGACAACATTTCCTCCTTCTCTGCTAGCCATCAATAGTTTATTTTTCTGACCAGGGGTAGCAGACCCTTCTTTCTTAGTCTCCTTTACGTGCCAGGAGGAATTCCCACCAACCTGAAATATTGGAGGTCTGGGGAACCTGAGTCCTTCTGAAACCTAAAGAATGCTTTCTATTCCCCGACATGGTAACTGTCTGAACTAAGAAGGCTGTCTGCATGGATCCAGAGGAGGATTGGTAGACAGCTAATGTATTGATACTCTGTGGGGCCTGACAAGTAACCTGGGCTCCTTGGGCTTTGTGGACTTCTCCTTAGACTCTCTAAGTTCTGCATGTTACCTCCTCAGGCTCCCAGGGACTAGCAGAAGTCAGAAGCCTCTATACACACACACACACACACACACACAGAGAGAGAGAGAATACCATGGGAAGTGACTTGTCCAGTGACACAGAAGAGTCATGTGACCCTGAATTTAGAATGTCATTTGTCCCACTAGAATTTGCCTGGTTCTGGTGTGTCTTCTGTCTTGGGACCTAGAACAGTAAATGTTCCTAGTGTATTTCCTTTTCTTTTCATCCAAAAAATATTTAATGTGGGTGAGAATATGCTTTTGATTATTTCTCCATTAACTTGAGGAAGTAACCCCATGGGTTCCTATTTTTGTTTCCCTCATCTTGAAGACAGGCAAGATTTCATGAGTAGATGGAAGAACACCCAAATTTGAGGGAATGCTCCAAGGACATAAATACTTGTGGCTGAGAGAAAACAATGGTCCGCCCTCAACTACTGCGGGGAAGAGTTAATATTGGGAACAGCTGTGTTTGAGAGTCTCCTAATTGTTATTTATTCTATCTGTAGATCTGCAGTCCCACAAATGTATGAATAGGACCTTTGCTGATCATATCTCTGTGTTTTGATCAGAACTGCTACAAATAAAAGAGCTGTAGCATACTATTTTCTTAAACTCCTAGGGCTTTTATCACAATTCACTGTTTTGTTTTGTTTTTCCTTTGATATAGCCTTCTTCAACCTCTGTTCCTTTCTGAGAAATTGAGCCAAGGGTAGTAAACAAGAGATACTTCTGTAAACTTCCTCAGGGACTACTCAGATCTGTGGACCCTGTCATCTCTCCTAGACCCAAATCACTTATTTTCTTGGGCCTCTCGGAACTCTTTTACAGACACCTAGATGCAGTGTATTTCAAATGCTATTCATGATTTTCTTCTGAAATCTGTTTCTTCTACAGTGGTAGCTCCTATGTCAGTTAATGACATTCTTTATGACCTCCCAAGAAACCTGGAAACCATCTTTATCTCCTTTTTTGCTTACCTCCCATGGCCACGTGGTTACTTCATTTTCCTTGATGGCAGTCTAGGGAGGTCATCCTCTCCTAGTTCCTCTATAAATGCAGATGATAGGATGGAACACATGTTTACCTCTGATGCCCACTGCCCAGAATGCTCCCCTTGCTGCCAGTCTTGGATTCCTCAGCAGTCCCCAGCCCAGGAAGATGCATTCACCTTTTCCTCTAGATTGTCATTTACTGTTTCACTCTACAAGTCATGATTGTTTGGTAATTTTTTTTATTGGCAGTTCTGGTTCTTCTGCTAGATTATGAGATCCTTGAGAGTAGGAACCCAGTTGGTATTTAGGTCCATGTCTGGCACATATGTAAGCAAAAGTATTGGCTAAATTTAAATGACTTGAAATTGGAAAAAAGATATGTGGAATAGAAGAGGAGCTGTTGAGTATAGAGTATTTTTTTGTTTGCTCTCTTTTTTGTCCCTTTATTTATCTGTTGCCTCTTGTTTTTCTTACGGGGAAAAAAAAAAAAAAACACACACACATGAAAATTCTGTTCCTCCAAAAATAATTTAAAAATGACTTCCAGCAGATAGGTAAGCTGGTTGTATTGTCAGTGTTCTGTCTAAATGCAATTTAATTAATTCTTATTGACATTAAGAAATAGACAAGAAAATCTCACAAATACTATTTATGGAGCAATGGTGATTAGACTTGGAGTCTGAGGGTCCAGTGCCAGTTTGCTTCTTGCCACATAATTACCTGAGTGAACCCAGGCAAGTATCCAGTACTGGATATTAATTCATCTTACACAGTGAAGACAGAGTAAGTTCTAATGTAGAATAAGCTGATTTTGTAGGTTGAATGTCTGTATCCCCCACCACCTCTTCATATGTTGCAGTCTAATCAGAAGTATGATGATTTGTAATTCGGTCATGAGGGTGGAGCTCTGGTGAATGGGATTAGTGTCCCTGTAAGAAGAGGCCAGATAACTAGCCATGTTCTCCACTGTGTGAGGATTCAGGGAGAAGGCGGTTGTCTCCAGCTTCAAAGAGGGCCCTCACTAGAACCTAACCATGCTGGCACACTGACCTTGGAACCCAACTGTTAGAAACATATTTCTGTGGCTTAAACCACCCAGACTATGGTTATAGCCATCAGAACTGAGACAGCTCTCAGTTAGTGTTTAGTTGAATCTGAACTTATATGTATCTGTTAGACCTGGATTTGAAAATCATTCTTCCAAGTGATTTATGTGGTATCAACTATAGTTATATGTGAGGTCTCAAGACTAAGTTTTCAGTATCTACCTTTATTTCAGCTTAGTAACTTTGTTTTGGTAAAAAAATTATGAATATTATTTCAGTTGGTGGCTTCATAAGGCAACTGGTCTGAAGTTTTCCTTCTCACTTAAAATTTTTTTTTGGAATACTCATTATTCTGCTCCAGTGTTTTGCATAATAATGAATTAAGGGTACCTTTAAAAAAATAATGATTAGATTAGCAGTTTTGTTTTGGAGGTAATTTCTTTTCATCAAGGGATTAAAATAAGAAGTAGGATTTTCATAGTTTCATAGTTATTTTGTTTGGAATTTCTGCAGAATTTGCTCTCTGCATTGTAATTCTCCTTTGGGAAAGGGCCTTCTCTGTACAGTCAGAAGCTGGCTTTCCTGGGGAGAGCATGATGAATGATACCCAGTCAGTGCTAACAAGCATAGGAGCTCCAGAACTATTACCATTGTCTTTAAGATGTAGGAAAAACAAACCTCAGGCATGATTATAACTTAGTTGTGGAGGGAGCCTGGAACCCAGTACTAATTAAGAGGAAAACAGCTCCACCCTCTCAGTCCTGCCATGATGACTGAGCCAAGTCAAAGGAAAAGAAAAAACAAATCAGAGTGAAGGTTTTCTCTCTTTTATTTCTTCTTCTTGTTTTCTTCAGTCCCTCCCTTAATTTTTTTATAGTAATATGAGCCACAAAAGTAGAATTTATGGTTGGCGTTCTGTTCTGTACAAATTCATAGCTTTGCTTTTCCTTTAAGGCTGATTCCAGCAACAGTTTCTGAGAAGAAACTGTCCTAGTTTCACATTGCCTCTATGAAAGTGAAATGTACTTAAGTATAATTAGACAGCAGGAGTGTGTTATGCTGCTCTGGACATTGGGGTGAAGGACTGAGAAAGAGGAGCAAAGATGTCCCAAGAGAGAAGGCAGTAGTCCCCCAGTGAGACACTGGAAATCAGCTGCCGGGGAAGATGACCCTACTGCTGCCTTTGGGCAGCTTTGTTCAAGAGCACTGGAGAGCATAGGGTTTTTGTTTTGTTTTTGAAATGAGGAGGGGAGCAGCCTTTGTGCTTCTCATCTGAACAGTTTTGTCAAACATTTATACTGTTTACTCACATAAAAATCAAAGTAAGCCATTTTTGGGATATGTAGTGTACTAACAAGGCAGATTATACAGGGAGACACCTTTCTCTTCATCCTGACACCAGCCACCTAGCTTCCTGCCCCACAAGAGTGTCCTCCCCACAAGACAGAGTCAATGCATAAGTCCTGACATGTATGCATGGGCCTGCTTTTTATACCTGTGACAGCATAGCATAATATTACTCAGCACTTCTTTTTTTTTTTTAACCTTACATTAATTCCTGATACTTTCAAAGACAGTATATAACTGGGTTTCTCATTCTTATGGCAGCACAGTATTCCACTGTTTGTTTGTATGATTTAACTAGTTTGTTCTTGAGGAAGATTTAGATTGCTTTCTATCTTTGATTATTACTGAAAGTGCTAGACTAAAGGAACTCTTTTTAATATTCCCTTCTTGGTTTATGAAAGTAGTCCTATAATGTGCTCTATTGATAGGATTTGTAATTTTTCCAAGATAAGAGAATAAGGAGAACCATGTAGGATCTCTGTTTCCAAAACAAAGAAAAATCACATATGATAAGACTTAACGGAGAACCAATAAAGACCCAAGAATCACTAAAACTGTCTATAAAATGAGCAGCTTCAATATATCAGGCAACTAAACCCCAAATGTTCTTTAGTACAGAATAGTTGAATGTGTATAAAGGAAATGTGATTGGTGTTGTGGATTGAGGAGGACTTGGTGCAAGAACAAGGGAGGAAGCTAGCTAGCTACTGGGCTTGCAAAGAATTTTATGTCCTCTGAGAATATCAGACAGTGATCAAGTTGACCTGAGATGCCTAAAAACTAATGACCCACAGCTAAACTCCTCATTCTAATACAGCATAGCCAGTGCTGTGCATTTTGGATAAGTGCAGGGTGCTGTGGACAGTATGTGCCTAGCAGCTACATCTCCCCAGAAAGGCTGACCCCAAGGAGAGCCTACTAAGCTGAGCCCTGAAGAATGTGTTTGAGGAGGGATAGGTAGGGAAGGGTGGAATAGTGTAGGAACCGTGTTCTAGGAGAGGGGACAGCAGTGTGCCCAGAGACCAGTGCAGCCTATTGAAGGACTTCAAGTGTGTCTGTGTGGGATGGGGAGAGGAGGCTTGCAAGGTAATTAGGGGTCAGGACAGCCACAGATCTTCTCGGATGTTAAGGAGTGTAGACTTAAAGCTGTGGGAGGCTGTTAGAGGCTTTTAACCAGGGGTATGAAGTTACCTGACTCATGTTTTGAAAATTTCACCCTGCCAGGTGGAAAATGAACTAGAAAGGGATAGGATGCTATTTAGGAAGCTGTTGCAGTAACCCAGGTGAGAGGTGATTGTGGCCTGCACTGATGATGATAATAAGGATAGAAAGAAGTAGGAGTTGAAGAGCCCTTGAGGCTTCGGACTCATCAGGGTGTAGTGGTTGTGGGATGTGAGTGTAGAGGCAGAGACAGCTCTCTCATTGCTCGCTTTTAACAAAAACTATATAAGCAGTGGATTTAGTAGTATTATTCATGCATCTTTATGAACCCCATTATTTCTTTTGGAGAGACCCTGAAATGACAAAAGGAAATAGATTTCAAATAGATTTTCAGAGGAAATAGATTTTTGAAAGTTTTTAATAATGTACTCAAATTACCTCCAGAAAGGCTATTTTATCACTTTTACATGTCTACTAGCAAGGACCCTGCCTCAAGCTTACTGAGTATTACTGCTATGAATTGACACTAATTTGATAGGCAGAAAGTACATATTTTTGGATGTTTTAATTTGCATTTCTGTATATTCTGGATTGTTGAAGGTTTTCATGTTTATTTACTAAATTTGTATGAATTGTTTATTTCTAGGATTTTTTTATTGCTTATTTTTCTTTCTAGATGTTTTGTTTTCTTGATTTCTAATTGTTTAATCCTTTATCTTTTCTATTTGTTGCAGCATTTCTCTAGTTTGCTATTTGTGGTTACCTTTTTTTTTTTTTCCCCCTAAGCCCAGGGATACTCTACCACTGAGCTGCATCCCCAGTCCTTTTTATTTTTATATTTTTTATTTTGAGACAGAGTCTCCCTGAGTTGCTGAGGCTGGCCTTGAACTTGCAATCCTCTTGCCTCAGTCTCTTGAGTAACTGGGCTTACAGGTGTGTGTCACAATGCCTAAATTTTGCTTACTTTTGTTTATGTTATTTTATTGATAAGAGAGTTTTTTTAATGTAATAAAGTGTTTTTCTGAGACTTTTTAATGTCAAGAAAGTTCTTTCTTAATCCCAAGTTGTATAAATTTTGGAATTTATGTAAGTATTCACATTTATTTCCATTTTTTACCTTTAAATATTTAATTCATCAGATTTTTTTAAATACAAGGTGTGTTGTAGGAATGTACTTTTTTAGTTCCCAATAGTTTAAAAAAAGGTAAAAAATATTTTTTGTGAATCCCAAATCAAGACAACTTAGTGTAACGAGTTTTATGCAATTCGTATGAGGGAAAGGGTCTCTGAAATTAAATGTAAAAATATTAGAATTTTGGAGGCATATTAAGTTAACTATAGTCAAAAGAATAGAATGTTTGAAATCTGGAGTTTATGAGAAAATCCAGATCATAAAACATTGCCAATGGTTTATGTGGTTGCAACTTAAAATTCAAAATTATTCTTCCTCTTTGAAACATAATTAACATTGAAATGACTTTTCAGATCAGTGGCTCTAATCTTGGCCCTTTTGGAAGATTCTTTTCTATGCAGAACATCCAAGCCGACCCATTTTTGTGATTAGGCGGTAGCAAAGTACGAAAGCAAAGCCTCAAAATGACTTAAGGAATCTGAGGAAATAAAATGCCACAGTTGCTGACGTTTATCATTTAACAGCAAGATAAACATTTTCTAAACATTTAGAAAAAATTTAGCTACCTAATGGAAGTCATTTTTTTTTTTTTTAATATAGAGCTTGATTGGGTTTTCCTGAGAGAAAGCACTGCCCTGTTTTGCCTGTTTATGAGAAATTTTAGAGATCGGAGCCTAATGATAGGGCTGTTTGTATGAACTTGGCCCTGAGGGGCTGTGTTGTCCACATTAGCATATACCATTGGCTCTGGAGTGAGGCCTTGGTTCCTAGTAAATGCTGTTTGCCAGAGTGAGGTGGAGTTTGGTGGCTTTCGGGCCACCCAGAATGCCATGTGTATCTGTCTGATAAACTCTGTGGTTCATCTGTTCTGTGTTTTTGCCAGTTAGTTTAAAAAAAAAAAAAAAGGTAGAAAGAAAGAAAAACAAATAAGCATGATGTGTTAAATGTTTATTTTTTTACATGAATGTTTGGAAAATTGAAGTGTAATTTCATTCCTGAAAGAACAAAAAGTTGTATTTGGGGGGTTTTAAGGCTATGGGTTAACCATGAAAATGAATATATGACTTTGTAAATACATTTTTCTTGGTGGGCTAACCATATTTTTTCAAAAAAACAAGGCTGTAATTGCCTACCCTTGGCATACAGAGATCAGGAAAATAATGGGTGTTGGAAATCATTTTTTTTTTTTTCCTCAAATGGCGTGGGTTTTTCTGATGTTGTCCAGGTGTAAGTACTAACCCTTAAATCTTATCTTTATGGCCTAGGGGTTTTCAGTCTCAGTATCATTGACATTTTGGGCTGAATAATTCTTTGTGGTCGGGGGGGTCTGACTTTTGTTATTATGGGCTGTTTAGTGATATTACATTACTGGTCTCTACCCACTAGATGCAGTGAGTCCTCACCCCAGCCAAAGCATAAAAAGTGCCCCCAGAAATTGCCAGATGTTCCCTTGAGGGCAACCACTGATATGATCAATACAGAGGAGGTAAGATTGGTCAGTTCAGAAGTTATGTCTGACTTAAATTTATGGTCTACTCTCAAGTCAGATAGTTGTCTTCAGGGCAAGAATAGGCTGAGAAGGAAGACTTCACCTAAACTTCAATTAAATTTCATAGCATTCTAAGTCACTAGCTAAATTTGTTATATTGAAAATGAAATCAGTGAACTGAGACTGAGGACAGGCTGAGAGTCTGAAAGGTGATTTTCTAGAAAGAGTGATCTCAGTTCATTCCAGGTGACAGGCAGGAATCACATGGCACTTCTATGGTGAATCAGTTATGGTCGTTATGTTTAGCTGTTTTCCACCTTAATGGCGTAAATCAAAGGACAGGAAGCTTCCTTCCTAAGATACCCACCTGCCCTTCTTGGCTGTGCTGGCTCCACAAGATTTGCTGGCTGTGGTCTTCTGTGGACAGTTGACCTATTCAGACAAAACACCCACCTGCCATGGAAAATCTGGAAAATAAACCAAAGCCTGTAACTAAATCCTTAC
The DNA here is from genome assembly GCF_902686445.1 of Sciurus carolinensis. Taxonomy (NCBI): domain Eukaryota; kingdom Metazoa; phylum Chordata; class Mammalia; order Rodentia; family Sciuridae; genus Sciurus; species Sciurus carolinensis. The sequence goes on along the minus strand of NC_062229.1, from coordinate 49,927,125 downwards.
TTGACTGCATGTTTTAATGACTACAAGTTACGCACTTGACTAGAAATTAGTGGTGCATGTTTTTCTTGCATATGGTTCACTGTCGCTATTTTTAAAAGATGCTTCTTTCATTAACATTGACAGTACAGCTCAAACAAAAACTGAAAGAACCACGTCCCAGGCTCAGTGCCTAGCAATGGATGTTGTACTTGCATTAATTTTGGATAACAGGTTATGGTTTTAAATTGGATTTTTAAATAATTCAATAGAAATTACTTATGAGAAGTTGGTTTGAAAGGTAGTAATTGAGGTATAATTTGATGTTCCATATTCAAATGTACTTGTCTTACATAATTTTTAGTACTACTTTCAAGCACAGAACTGCCAATATAATACAATATAATGCAATGTTAATTCATTGTTAAATGTACTTTTACTAATTAACTGGAGTGAAATATAAATCTTCTGCCAAAAACATTGCCTTGCTTATACTGGACAAGTAATTAATCATGTTTGGATCTGTTTTTTAAAAGTTTTGATAATTTTACAAAGCTTTTGGATAATTAGATTAAGATGAACTGTTTCTGTGCTTTAATTCACTTTTAAAGGACTATAAAATAATAATTAGTACTTAGATTTATAGTCAACTTCCAGCAATCATTTCAATAATCACTGTGTACAGAGGGAAGAAAAAACAGGGAAAACATTTGGAAAGAAATACAAGAAGCCTTAGCTCTTCTTACCCTCTGTCCAGCCTGCACAGTAGGAGTGGACTGGCCTGTGGGAGGGGGACGCCAAAGCCCCAGCCTGAGAAAGCGATTCACTTATGGAAGATTGTTTATTAACCATTTTTTTTTTCTAACAGATTTTGACTGACCCTTGTTTGAATTAATTTCCTTATGAAACCAGGAAATAGTAACCCTTTTTTGTTGCATATATAGTACAAAGTAGCATTTGGAAGTATTGTCCTGGGATACCAGGATGTGTCGTAGCTGCATGCCTCTTTGGAAATGCCGGGAGCAACGAAATGTCTTTTGGGCTTCCCCCTGACCCTTTTCTCCTTTTGTGGTGACCACCTAGGCACACTTGAGTTCTTTAAATCAAGGATTCCCTTTAAGATGACAGCTTCCATATTTATTTTATTCTGTTTACTGTTTCCATGTTTGTTCTGGAAACAAACACTGTCATTCCAAAAATTAGAGCACAATAATTCAGAAACATGAGAGAAAAACATACAAGTGTTTATGGGAGGATCTTAGTTTCATTTCTAATTTTTATTCTATTTTTAAAATTTACCCACTAGCTGTATGGTTTCCCTGAATCATCTGATCTTGTCTTTGCCTAAATACAGACACTCGTAGGAATACTGTGAATCCCTGCTTTATGTTGTAGTTTCCTAAAATCAACTGAGGCCCACAGATACTTGTGGGCCTGCTGGGAGTGTAATTCCACTGCAGACAGCTGAGGTTGAAGGGCGATCTGACACACGTGCTTGTTGTGTTTTCGGCTAGGACAAGAGTCTAACAGTTGTTGGGATTTGAATGGATCCAAATCAGTAGTGTTTAGTCTTCTACAGCTTCTATGTCTGTTGATTTAGAAGCAAATATAAATCTTTAGCCTGTGTATTTTTGTCCTTAAATGCTTATTTTAGAAAAGTGTGTTGGTCAAATTTATTGGTACATGAAACTAATGAGGCCAGTATTGTGAGTTTGAGCTCTGCTTCTAACACTTGGCCAGATTTTATGATTACATTGTTCTGCTTCAAAAGAGTGGTCTTCAGCGGGTGGGGGGGGATCCAAAGAGAACATCTTTCATTCCACAAGCACTTGTGATTGTCTGTTATGCTGGGAAGATATTGGTAAACAAGACAGACCACAAATACACAAATAAATGAGGAAACTATCAAATGCTTCATTCAAAGTATTAAAATGAGGCAAAATAATCAAAAAGTAACTTTTTTCTGGAATAAATCAATAAAGATGGAGTAGGCCTCAGCACAACAAAAATGCTGATAAGAGTTGTAGAGCCTTTAAATGCTCAGAAGTCCAGAGTCTCATTCTTTTCACATGACTCAGAATATTGGAGACAGTTTTCATTGGGGTAATCCATTTTGTTATTTTCACTCCATTTGTTTTCCTGCAAATTAATGTACTTTGAAAACTTCAACAAAATGTTTGCTTCCAGGACAGTATGGAAGGAGAAGAAACTGAGAGACAATTCCCATTCCGTAGGGCTTGGGGAAGCAGAGGGAATGACCTAGAAGTAGGTTGTGAGTGGTCCCTGATGCTTCAAGTCTACAAGAAAAAGATTTATCCTATAAAACCAAACAAATGCAAAACCACATTTTGGACAGTCGCATTCAAAATCCCAAATGAGTAGGGTTTGGAGGAGACCACAGAAGGTAAGAAAAGGATTTGTTAAGTGACAGGAAGGCAGGGAATGTCTGGATTACTGTCTTCTGCAAAATACCTAGGCAGCACCCTCCTTCCTTCCCCTGCACCTCAGTGACTGAGATGTCCCTCCAGTAGACCAGAAACTCCACCTGAGACCTGGCCCTTGCCCATCCATATGTCTGTCTTGCCCAAGCCTATGAAAGTATTTACTGCTCAAAGCAATCCTCTCCCTCTGTTTAGTTTCCTTCTTCTCATTTTTATTGAAGGAAAGGTCAATTCTTCCCCCTCCCCTCTCCTTACCCTCACTTTTCCTGTGTCCCCACAACTATGTCATATTGTGCTTGTTTTTGCAAAGGCCACAACTAGGTTCCATGTTGTAAAGTTGGGTTCATTTTAAAATCGGCCTTGACATGAGATTGATAGGACTTGAATCTCGGCTCTGCTACAAACTAATTGAGTGACATCTTCTGTAAGCCTCACATTGTAAAAGAGGATGAAATCACTTCTTTTGTTATAAAGACCAAATGTGATAAAATATGTAACATATATAATAAAGATATAATAAATTATACAATGCACTTAGCATGGGACCAGCTGAGAAGAAATGCTTCAGGAGGGATGACTTTTGCTCCTTCTCCAACAGTGCCCTTGTGGCCCCTGCTCCCAGGTCTGCTTTTGATTTTGCAGGCTTTTAGTTCTCACCACACTCTGAATCCTTGGCTTTCACATCTGTATTCTGTAAGTTTGCTTCTCACCCTGTCTGGCTTTCCATCTCCTTCCGAACTCCTTGGCCTTTCCTGCTGCTGAAAGGAGGGAGCTCCCGTGGGTTCAGTCTTCGGCCTCATGTTTTCTCAGCCCTTTGCCATTCATATTCACAGTTTTAACTACCTTCTGTGTGCTTGTGACTCTCAAATCTATCTCTGTTGCCTGATGACATTATCACTGGGATGCCCATGTCCCCTTTACTTATAACTTGTTAAAAATATAACCCCTCGGCTCTACTGTTGCTTTAGTGTCTAACTTAATCTTTTTGCTTCCATTTTTGGCTTTCCTTAATTTTAGCTACCACATATCCAGAGTGGAATAAAGGTAGATCAGGTGATTCTCTGTGAAAAATTCTTCAGCCAAGTGCCAGACTCCTCCCCCAGCCCCTGCCCCTGTAGCACCAGCCACAGTACCTTTTCACGACACTCAGGATGCCTCTTTTTTTATCCTGTCTACTCACAACTCTGTTGGACAGCCTTCCTGCCTCACAGGTCATCTCTGGAAGTATCCCTTGTGGTAGATCCACTGAGCATACTGCATGCTTTTCCTGGGTCTGGAACATCTTTCATCCTTTCTTCACTCAGCTCACTTTCTTTCCTCTCAGCCCATACTTCATCTCCAGAAGGCACTCTCTGAATCTGGGCAGCTTCAGGGTTCCTTTGTTCTCCCACAGCACCTTGTCTATTTCTCAGTCTATAATTGTGACCCATTTTTTAAAAAAACAAATAAAACTGAACTGAATGGACTAGAAGACAAAATGCTTGTGTGTGTGTGTGCGCGTGTGTGTAATGTATTTGGGTTGCTGGGTAAACTCTATGCCTTATTTAGGGTCACAAAAAAAGTTGGAAAATACAAATTTGCCCTTCTCTGTTTCCCTGTAGATTATAAGCTCCTTAAGAACAAGGTCTGTTCATATTTTAGCAAAGTATACAGTCAAAGGAAAGATTTTTAAATAGAATTTGCTTATTCTGGAAGAAGCAAAGGTGAGAGGAAATTGGGGAGTTCATGAATTCCTAGGATAACATAGGTGAGTGTGTTGAAAGTTGCTCCTGAGTCTCCTTGAGTTACTAACTCCCCTCCCCTGGTCTGAAGTCTCCTTGTCCTGGGTTGCAATTGAGTCCTGAACAGAAAATCTTGAGCAAGAATCTACTGAGGAGGGTCTGTTACATTCTTTTGTACAAACATATGTGAGCCAGGAACTATTTGTGGAAAAAAGACTATTATTTCTTTAGAAACTGAGTTCCTACCATGCCAGATGGTCAATGGCTTTTCTGCAGCCAGCATAGCAGAGGAAGTGAAGGGCAGCAGGGGGAAGGTTCCAGACCATCTTTCCCTTATATTTTCCTGTTGGCAGGTTAGAAAACAACCCTGAAGAAAGAGGAGTAGATCTTTCCCTCTGGGGTCACTGATGTGTGGCTGAGGTCAGGATGCTCCTTCATGGTGGCTCCATGTTTCCTTCCTTTGTCATCCTGGCAAAGAGCCAGGTGTGACTCTTACCTTTGCTGCTTCTCTGTTCTTCCGGGTTGTTCCAGTCCCGTTTACAAGTACAATGATTATTCTTGGTGTTCACATATTCTTGCCATCTTTTCTCTGTACCTTTTTTCTTCCTTACTTTATCCCATTCTTTCTTCCTCTTCTCCAAATGCAAAAAAATAAAAGAAGTAATTGTAAATAAAACTCATAAGGAGAGAGATAAGTTATTAACCACTTTCAACTTTATTTGGGCACCTGCACTTAATAAAAGGAAAAAGAGTTCGTTTTAGTATGATAGATCACACATTAAAAAATGATAGTGGTCCTTACAGGACCATGCCTTACTTATCTTCATCCTTGGAGGATGTAGCACAGAATAACGAGCTCAATAGTGGCTGTCCAGCCAGATTGAATTAATAAGGATTAAGTATGATGCTACAACTATTTTTTGGTTGGCTTGCCCTTGAGCGTTTTCCCTGCTCTCTCTTTCATGTCCTTAGCTGCCTCCTTCTTTCAAACATTATTATTGGTGCTTTATTTATAATCCTGACACTTTGACACAAATGACAATCTTGACAGATGTAATATTAAAACACCAATGGAATAATATTCTTGCACTTCTTGAGGTCAGACACTTTGTGAAAAGTTAATTCTCTAAATCTCCATGAGTTGTTAGCTATAAAAACAATTGTCCTCTGAACCAGCCCTAAAACCCTTGCTCTGACAATGGCCTCACGAGGGTTGCCTGGGGTACAACCACAGCCACCCGAAAGAATTCCAAGAAAGCTGGAATGCCAGCTGATTCTGAGAGCCCCAACCTTGAGAGGAATTTGAACAGCAAGTTATAAAGGAAATAGCTTTAAAAATAGTAATAACATTATTTTTGAGGTCTTAACAACCAATGCATATTTACTATAAAAAATCTGACAATGCAGAAAAGTATTAAGAAGAAAGTGAAAATTACTCTTTCCTTTTTAGTGTATATTCATCTAGACTTTTGCTTTTACATATTATATGTATAATATCTGAAAAGATTATTCTAAAATCTTGTTAACAGATTTTTAAGAAGAAAAATGTCTAATACAGATAGATATCTGTGCATATAATCAGTGTTAATTTTTTTTTTTTTTTTTTTTTTTTTTTTTTTGCGGTACTGGGGACCAAACCCAGGGCCTTGTGCTTGCAAGGCAAGCACTCTACCACCTGAGCCGTATCCCCAGCCCAATCAGTGCTAATTCTACATCATGACTTTCTGTGGCAGAAGCAACACAGTCCATTAATGGTGTGTGACTGCTCCAATCAGAATGTTTGGATCCAGATTCCTTTTATTCCGCTTAACTGACTGTTTGCATTGCATAGCCTTGTTCAGCCTGGCTTCCATTTGTAAATGGAAATGGTAATAGTGACACTACAGAGATGCTGTAAGGATTAAATGAAGTAAGGCATGCTACCTAACATGTAGTAAGCACTCAATATGTTACCTAATATGTAAGAAGCACTCAGTTTTTTTAATTATGATTTCTACTTCTAATGTTCTGAGCACCAGAAGCCTACCCATGATTCAAATGTGAACTCAGTTGGCTCTCCATCTGCCTAGGGGCATCTTCCTTGATACCTGATATGTGTTGAATTGCGTCCCCTTAAAATTTATATGTTGAAGTCCTAACCCCCAGGGACTCAGAATTTGTTAGTTTTTGGAGCTAATAACTTTAAAGAAGTAATTAAGGTTAAACGAGGTCATTGGAGTGGACCCTAATTCAATAATTGGTGTACCTATAAAAGAGGAGATGAGAATGTAGAAATGGGGAATAAGGCCACAGGAGATATAGGGAGAAGATGCCCATCTGTAAGCCAAGGGAAAAAACCAGAGAGGAAAAAAAAAATAGCTAACTCCTTTGATCTTAGACTTTAGCCTCCATAACTGTGAAAAATAAATTTCTGTTGTTTAAGCTACCCCATCTATTTTGGCAGCCTAAGCAAACAAATACAGCACCTCTTTTCTTCTTGAGCCTTACATCTAGTCCTCTAGAAAACCTTACCAGCTCTCCTTTTGAAGTATACCCAGACTTGGACTACTCATCACCTTCTACCACTGTCACCTTGGTCCAAACCAGCATCCTCTCTGGTCTGGGCTATTACAACAGCCTGAATGTGTATCCAAATTGGATCATGTTTTGCCTAAAACCCAGCTCATGTCAGGTCAAAAACTTAAAGGTCAGGTCCATGTGTTATTGCTTGAACTGGGCACTTGTTACCGTCAACATTTTCTCCAATTGTTCTCCCCTCACAACCCACCCGACTCCTGCCTCCTCCTGTTCCTGCACCAGGCACACTGCCTGGTGCTTATCCACTCCCTCTGCCTGGAACACCCTTCCGGCAGATATCCACAGTTCTGTCTCACCTTCTCTAGGTCTTTAATCAAAAATCATCTCCGTGAGGCTTTACCCGAGCCCCCTGCTTAAAATTACACATGCCAAGTGTGCACCCACCACCCAGTACTGGGCTTCCCCTCTCCTGCTTTATTTTTTTCTCCGTAGTATTTTTGAAACCAGAATTTTGAGATGAGATTTGATTCCCTGCTTCAGCTGGCAGGTGAGACCAGAGTTTTTCTGCCTCTGCTGGTGGGTGGGGTCTGTGTAAGGTTGCAGGCCTCGGCAGCTGAGAAGCATAATCAGCTCTTAATGGTGGGCCAGGCCTTCCAGTGTTGTGGCAGATGCCAGCAGCTCACCATCAATTTTTTTTTTTCCGGGTTTTTGTCTTGTGAATTTGAAGAATGTAATCCACAGACCAGGATGAGTAAGTGTAATAGTAGAATTTACTGAAGAATAGATACGGGAACAGAACTCCTGCAATGCAAGAGAGGACAAGGTTTTCTTGGCCAAGCAGGCTAGTCCACGGGTTGGGTGACTGCTGTTGGTCCAAACTTCTGCTAATTAGGGTTTGAAAGAAGTGCCAATGCTATTGATTCAAACTTAATGCTAATTAGGGTTTGTAAAGGTACTAGCTATTGGTCAACTCTCAAGTCCTGACTTCAGGTCTGCCCCACTTCCATTGTCTCTTGGCAGGTCAGGAAGTGGGAGGTGGAGGTTGAGGTTGAGATAGTGGGGTGGTCTGTGCTTGCAGGTTCTGGGCTGCAGCATTGGGTGGAGTGGGCTTCTACAGTAGGTGTCCACACTGTGCCCAGACCTGGTCACTAAAGGGTGACAGGTCAGTACATCTTGACTTGCTGCCTGTCGGGCCTGCCAGGCTTACATGGCAGGTTCCATGCAGTTGTGGGCCATGTTTGCCACCTTCCCACCAACTCACCAACCCACCAACCCACCAGGCCACCACTCTGCTGCTCCACCACTCTGCTGCTGCTTCATGGCAGGGGCCAGTAGTCTGGCTGCTCAGCTTGGCAGCCAGGGAGCCATGTCACTTATCATTTTACATGCCGTGTACTTCATTTGTATTTTTAACTTTGGTTAATTTTCATGAGAGCTGAAGTTTTTGTCTGATTTATTCATCATATATCCACAACACCTGGAACATTGCTTGGTGCATATTAGGCACTCCGTAAATATTTTTTGAATGAGTGAATGTTCTTTTGGCTCCCTTCCATTCTCGCACTCTCCCTTTGTGCTCTTATAGCACCAAATCTCTTGTGGTTCTTAATGCATTCTGAATTTACTACAGTTTGTATGTTGACTCTCCCACCATAAGCTATAAATTCCTTGAGCAGAAAAAATTCCTCATCTCCCTTCTATCCAAATCCTGTCTATAAAAGGTGCTCATAAATAAATATGTATAGATATTAGCATTAGCAGCATTCATATATACACCCTGTTCCTATTTCTTTTTCTGTCCACAGCAAATCTATAGACCTTGAGCTCATCATTATGTTTTATGAATGGAGTGGGAGCCTTTCTGACCCAGTACCGCTCATCTCTTCCCTCCACCCCCTACAGGCTCATTGATGGTGTACGCACTCTACTGCGACCTCCTTCCCTTGCTCTAGAGCTCCTCACTAGTTATCCCATGAGAGTTTCATTCCTTCTCTTTCTTCCACCCTCACATCGGTCCCTTTGATGGCCAACAGATAGTTGTTACTAACAAGAGAGGAAGCAGTGCTAGTCTGTAAATGTTAGTTGCCAGAGAAACAGTAGAAACATGTAAGAGCAGCAGGCTTCTTGTCTAAGTTAGGATCCCTTCAGACTGAGGTGGCCTTTGAGGAACTAGAAAGATATAGATGGATGATGGACACCTGGAGGGGTTTGAATAGAAGAAAGGGGTTGAGGTAAAGGGAAAGAGAAGCAGGGGAGGAGGCGTAGCACCTAGGTCCTCTCCTGCTCCTAGTGTGCCTCAAGGGCCCTTCAGGATTCCCCCAGAGGACCACTCTGGTCTTCATTCTCTTTCAGTTAGCATTGTTGTTCTTCATGAACTATGTTGAGTGAGAGGATCAAAATAAAAGTATTTTAAATTATTTTTTATTGAATTTAAAGTGTTTTCTGTTTGATTAAATTAGCAGTATTTTCGGCTGGATTTGTGGCTCAGTGGTAGAGCGCTTGCCTGGCATGTGTGAGGCCCTGGGTTTGGTCCTCAGCACCACATACAAATAAAATAAAAAATTCTTTGACAACTAAAAAAAATGGCAATATTTCAACAGTGATTTTCCTGTCCTTTTAAGTTGGCTGTGTTTTTATGAAATAGTCTTAGATTTTAATGACTATTTACATTAGAGTCTTTATGAGAGAATGAATTTGGGGCATGGAAACATTTGAAATAAAATGTAATGGTAGACTGTTTTCTTATCACTGTTTTAAATTATTTTCTTTGTTATGACTATATAATTTACTTGCCTACAGATGAAATATAATGTGACTTCTTCCCTTTGATTCCATAGTTACTCTTATGTAGCTGATCAGAAAGTTCTTAAGTTTTAAGTACCATCATAAATGATTTTACTTCAAATTTCTTATAATAATAACACTTAAAATTATTAATAGTTCTTTCCCATCTGCCTTTTAATAGGGAAATAATTAGGTAGAGCCTTTCTTTTGTATTGATTTTCTCACATAAGAGGAGTAAATGAATGAATATAAGATTAAAGGTTTATTCTCATAAATCATCATTATTTTGTGGGAGAGCTCAACCTACATTGCTAAAATAGCAGTAAACGAGGATGTTCCTAAGCTCCGTCATTTGCTGGGTGGGACCACATAAGATGTGAGTTCCTTAGGAAAAGAGATGCCGCTTATGCCTTTGGAACCACACTCAGGAAACGGGACTGAAGGAATAAAGATTTGTATTGAGACCATCAGAAAGACTCATCTGCAAATCCTCTGGATGAGTACTTCCTATTATCCGTCTGGTACTGTGCCCTCTCGGAGGGCATTTCATTATATCCATGGGGTAGAAGTGTTTAGAAATAGAAAATTCTCTGCTTTTTAGTAGTTTTATCTCCAGTTATTGTAGTATTTCAGATAATTATGAAAATTCACTCCCAGTGATTTGCAAAGTATCTTTGGCACCCAAATGTTTATAATTACCCCAGTATTGTAGTTTGGCTCTGGAATATCCCCCAAAGACTTTGAAGGCTGGGTCTCCTGCTGGTGGTACCTTTGAGAGGTGGTGGAAACTTTTGGAGGTGAGGCCTAATTGAAGGAAGTAGATCCTGGGGCATATCTTGAAAGGGTCTATCTTGACCATGACCCTTTCCCCTCTCTCTCTGTTTCTTTGCTGCCATGGGATAAGCAGCTTTGTTCCTCCATGCCCTTCTGCCATGAGTTTCTGCTTCCTTCTAGGCCTAAAAGCAATGGATCCAGTTGGCTATAGACTGGAACCTCTGAAATTATGAGCCAAAATAAAATTTGCCTCCTTCAAGTTGTTATTCTCAGGTATTTTGTTACAGTGACAAAAAGCTGACTAACATACCCCGAGTTTGGCAATTTTGTCCTCCCTGCCCCCTACATTTCAGAAAGTCTTTCTCTTCAGAAATTCTAATAAAAAACTTAATTGCTGGCCAAGATATTTTGCTAGTTACAGAAACTCATTTCTTATAATTTAGCATTTAAGATGGGTTAATTTTGGTTAATATAATATCCATAAAATTTTTCCTTTTTATTGTTGTTATAAAATGGATCATTTGATTCATTAAGGATTATTTGTTAGGGATGAATTAAAAAAAACATGTACTTTAATTGTCCTATTTCATAGATTAACCATAAGACATTTATATAGCAGTGCTTAGTTTTTCTTAAGAAACATTTTGACTTTTTCAGGAAATTTTTTTTCAGGTTTTTTGTTTTGTTTTTGTTTTTGTTATTATTATTATTTTTTAGTCTTAGATGGGCATAACACCTTTATTTTATTTATTTTTATGTGGTGCTGAGGATTAAATCCACTGCCTCACATGTGCTAGACCAGCACTCTACCACTGAGTCACAAACCCATCCCCTTTAGGTATGTTTTAAATAGCATTGTTCTTTTTAAAATTTTTTTTTAGTTGTAGATGAACACAATGCCTTTATTTTATTTATTTACTTTTATGTGGTGCTGAGGATAGAACTCAGTGCCTCACATGTGCTAGGCAAGCTCTCTACCACTGACCACAACCCCAGCCCAATAGCATTTTCTTAATAGCCCAAAAGTAGAAGCAAATACCTATCAACTAATGACTGAATAGATAAAATGTGTACACCCATATTATGGAGTATTGTTTGACAATAAAAAAATTAAGTACTGATACATGATGTACTGGGAATGAGCCCTGAAAATTTTATGCCAAATAAAAGAAGCCAGAAACAACAGGCCATGTATGTATGATCCCATTGTATGGAATGTATAGAACAGGACAACCCGATGGAGACAAAGTAGTGCTGGAGTGGGTAGTTGGGGGCATGAGATACGATTGCTGATGGATGTGGGGTTTATTTTTACGGTAATAAAAATGTTCTAAAATTGTCTATGGTGATAATTATAGAGCTCTGCAGACACACTAAAAGTCATTTAATTGTGCACTTTAAATAGTTGAATTGTTTGATGTGTGAATTATATCTCAAAAAAGCTGTTATTTTTTAAAAAAATGTGTTAGTCTTCATTCACTGGTTTCATGTAATGGAAGAGATTTTAAAGGTACATGTCATGTTCAGTGAGAGAGAGAAAACATCCAGTGAGTCAGTGAATTTATTATCAACTCAGGAAAATTCTAAACATCTCTTTAAAACTTTTATTCAGGTGAGAAAAGATAGGGAACACATCCCCTATCCCATGAATTTGAAAACTTCATTGTATTTCTTTCTTTCTTTTTTTTTTTTTTCAAGTTTCTGGCTTTTTTTAAAAAATTTTTTTATTGTAAACAAATGGGATACATGTTGTTTCTCTGTACATGGAGTAAAGGCATACCATTTGTATAATCATACATTTACATAGGGTAATGTTGTTTGATTCATTCTGTTATTTCTTCCCTTCCCCCCACCCCTCCCACCCCTCTTTTCCCTCTATACAGTCCTTCCTTCCTACATTCTTGCCCCACTCCCTAACCCTAACTCTAATCCTAACACTAACCCCTCCCACCCCCCATTATGTGTCATCATCCACTTATCAGCGATATCATTCGTCCTTTGGTTTTTTGAGATTGGCTTATCTCACTTAGCATGATATTCTCCAGTTTCATCCATTTGCCTGCAAATGCCATAATTTTATCATTCTTTATGGCTGAGTAATATTCCATTGTATATGTATATATATACCACAGTTTCTTTATCCATTCATCCATTGAAGGACATCTAGGTTGGTTCCACAATCTGGCTATTGTGAACTGAGCAGCTATGAACATTGATGTGGCTGTATCTCTGTAGTATGCTGATTTTAAGTCCTTTGGGTATAGGCCAAGGAGTGGGATAGCTGGGTCAAATGGTAGTTCCATTCCAAGTTTTCTAAGGAGTCTCCACATTGCTTTCCAGAGTGGCTGCACTAATTTGCAGCCCCACCAGCAAAGTATGAGTGTACCTTTCTCCCCACATCCTCGCCAACACCTGTTGTTGCTTGTATTCTTGATAATCGCCATTCTAATTGGGGTGAGATGGAATCTTAGGGTGGTTTTGATTTGCATTTCTCTTATTACTAGAAATGTTGAACATTTTTTCATATGTTTGTTGATTGCTTGTAGATCTTCTTCTGTGAAGTGTCTATTCATTTCCTTAGCCCATTTGTCGATTGGGTTATTTGCATTCTTGGTGTAGAGTTTTTTTAGTTCTTTATAGATTCTGGAGATTAGTGCTCTATCTGAAGTATGATTGGCAAAGATTTTCTCCCACTCTGTAGGCTCTTTCTTCGCATTGCTGATAGTTTCCTTTGCTGAGAGAAAGCTTTTTAGTTTGAATCTATCCCAGTTATTGATTCTTGCTTTTATTTCTTGTGCTATGGGAGTCCTGTTGAGGAAGTCTGGTCCTAAGTCGACATGTTGAAGATCTGGACCTACTTTTTCTTCTATAATCTGCAGAGTCTCTGGTCTGATTCCGAGATCCTTAATCCATTTTGAGTTTAGTTTCGTGCATGGTGAGAGATATGGGTTTAGTTTCATTCTGTTGCATATGGATTTCCAATTCTCCCAGCACTATTTGTTGAAGAGGCTATCTTTTCTCCATTGCATATTTTTGGCACCTTTGTCTAGTAACACCATTGTATTTCTATACCAGGGAGCAAATCTCAGAGTTTGAATGTACCAAGTATACCGAATGACTTTTTGAAAAATTCTGTTCTTTTTCATGAAGGTGTCTAAAATATTTCTGCCGTTTGACTTAGGGATGATCTTGCCGAGTGGTGTCCAGGACAACTGTAATACCATAGTTTGCCATAAACCATGAAAGACCATCCAAGCAATGCAACTATTGGGAAGATTTGTGATATTGGTCACTTAATAATGAATCCTTCTTATATGAAGGAGAAATAAGAAATAAGCATATTTCAAGCAACTTCTTCCTTAGAGGTCTCTAGGGAGTACTTGTGCTTCTTTCTTCTCTCTGAGATGGAAAGACCACTGTTGGCATAAGACAATTGAAACTGTTTGCTGCTATCCAGGTGGAGTGCATTTGCACAGTACCCATCTTCAGAATAGGCAGTGTTCATGCTTACATACTTTAAAAGGCATTTTAATTCTATTAATAATTTATGAATATATGTTAATGTTAAAAAAAAAACCCACACTTGATGGATTCATCTAAAATTGTCCTTGACCATCACTTAATCCTGTGTCTTTCCAGAGAGGACACTACTGTTTTGTGGGTGTTGTTGGTGGGTGTTGTCCCAGGCCACATAAGTCTCTTTTTTTAAGTATTTAATAAATATACCTATGTTCTTGTGGAAATATGTAGTTTGGATGTGTGATTTCTCAAAGAAAATTTTAAATAAGATTTACCTTAAATAGAATACCTTACTTTGCAACAATTTATTTTTTTCCCTTAAAAATATATCTTGGAGAGATGTTCATGTCTATATGTGTAGGGGTCTACACCATTCTTTGTAATTGCTGCAGAGTGTTTGTTGTATACACATAGTGCAAAGAATTTGTATGTTTCTTCATTCATTTAACTGTTCCCTTCTCAATGGCCACCTTGGTTTTTTTCTAAGTATTTGCTATCATGAGCAGTTAGGCAGTAGAATCCTAGCTTGTGGACATACACGTAGAAAGCTTCTCTTTAGGGTAGAAAAGCAAGAGAAAGAATTGTTGGGTAGAAGGTATGCTTTGATACTGCCAGGCTGTCCCCTCGAAGGTCCCTCTGTGCCCTCCCACCAGCAGTTTCACTGCACATCACCAGTACTGGATGTCATCAACTGTATCTGTGGTTAAAAAATGTCTCCGGGGCTGGAAGGTGAGACTCAGTGGTAGAGCACTTGCCCAATACACTTGAGGTCCTGGGTTTGATCCTGAGCACCACAGAAACAATAGCAGTTAAAAAAACAAACAGACCACAAGTCCTTGTTTTGATTTGCATTTACATTAGCAAGAGGCTGAAGAGATTTTTCATGTTTAACAGCACCATAACTTTCTCTTCTGCAAGGTATCCTTGCATATCCTTTAACTCAGTTTTAAATATTGGGTTGTTCATCTTTTCCTTATTGATTGGTAGGCATTCTTTATATATTTGGAATGTTAATCTTCTGCCTCATATGGGTTGTAGAGGTCTGCTTCCTCGGTGGCTTACCTTTCAGCTTTGTTTATGGTGTCTTTTGTCAGGAGGAAGTTTTAAACTTCAGTGTAGTCAAATCTGCCTTTCCTTGTGCTCAGCAGCTCCACCATCCTTCTTTCCACACTAATTCTCTGACATTGCTCCGTTGAAAATCTTGAATTTTCAATTTTTTTCCTGGGCCACACTAATTATGTAGTCAGTCCTGCTTGTATGTTATTTTAGGTTTAGGTCTTTAGTTACTCTGTAGTATTTTGTGAGTATATGATTTATGTGAAGAAGAGTTTTAATTATGTTGTATTTTTTATTTTTTTGCAAATGGACAGCTGGTTATTTTGTTGAGTAGGTAATCCTCTTCCCATCCTTTGGGATGCACTTCAATTATATTTTGAATTCCCTTGAATTTGTTGGATGGTCCCTGGAGTTTCTGTTCTATTCTATTAATCTGGTTATCTAGTCCTGCACCAGTATTTTGCTGTCTTAATTACTGTGTCTAAACATTGTTGTTGTTTGGTAGGGCAAGACTTTGGTTTTTTTTGAAACTCAACTCTCTTATCTTCATTTACCTTAATTTTTTGTATCAGTTTCTTAAATTCCTTGCAAATTTGAGATATTGTCAGGGATAACCTTAAATTTATAAATTAATTTGGGGAAAAATAACATCTTTATTACATTGAATCATTTCATACAGGGATAAGACTTGATGTTCTTCAGTAAAGTTTTATGTTTTTTTATAACAATTGCATATCAGACATTTTAAATTGTTATTTTTAATGGAATTTATTTCTATTTAGTTTTTTCCAGTTGATTATTGCTGATGTATATAAGAGCTAATGAATTCTGGGTTTGGTCTTGTATTTGACCTTGCTGACATCCTTGTAGATCTAAGAGCCAGTTGGTTCCCTTGGCTCTTCATGTAGACAGTTTAAAAATATGTGAATATAAATAGTCTTATATCTTTATTACTAATATGTATATTTTATATTGCTTTTTTTTCTTGAGAAACTCCTTTAGCTCATGCAAGTTGTATTCTTCAGTTGAGAATCTTCTTGTTTTTCATTATTTAATGAAAACTTTGCCATTTGTTTCTCATAGACCCCCCCTTGTTCTGATTAAGGAAAACTTGTATTTCTAGTTTGTTAAAGAGTCTTAACATGAATGTACTTTGCATTTTATCAGATCCTTTTCTCTGTGATGGTTAATACAATTATATAGTTTTCCTCCTTCCATTTCTTCATGTATTGATTGCCTTTATAGAATTTTCTCTTATAAAGTTACCATTATAATTCTGGAATAAATTCCAGTTGTTCTTGATTTATCAGTTAACTGATACTTCATTTAGTCCTTTGGATTCTTTGCTCATAGATATAAATGATCATGGTTTTCTTTTTGTATTTTGTCATTTTCTGGTTAAGATATCAGGTGATGCTAAACCATACAATGCACAGGATGACCTCTCCTCCACCCCCAAATAATGATTCTGTTGAGAGTGTCAGGAGTGCTAACTTTGAGAAGCCATGTGCTAGACTCATAAAATAAGCTGTCATTCTGTTTTTTTCCTTATGGTTTCAAATTGTTTATGTAACAGAATGTACCTATTCTTGGAAAGTTGGGTATAATTCACCCAAAATGACCTGAGTGTGATGCCTTTTAAAGGGGTAGGTATTCACGTACTTTTTTGATTTTTTTTCCCCTAGGATATCCATGTCAGTGATTTTCTTCTTCTTGAGTGAATTTTGATAATTGTATATTCCTGGAAAAAAAATCTATTTTGTTTATTATTTCAGTCATATTAAAATTATTATATATTATTTGAACTTTAAAAGTAATTCTGTTATCTCTTTGAAATTCATTTTGTCATAGATATATTGGTTTTATTTGTCCTTGCAAAGTACCAGGTTTTGGTTTTATGGATCAATTCTACTATCTTTTTTCTTTCTTAACTTCTCTGTTCTATATGTTTATTTTGTTTCCCCTTGTATAGCTTTTTGAATTGAAAAATGTAGGACACTTTTCATTGGCTTATCTTCTCAACAGACCTTAAAGTGTGTAAATTTTCTTTAGTACTTTTCCAGTAGTACATAGGCTTTAGCATATAGTACACTAATTCATTTTTAGGCCTTTGGTGATTTCCATTTGATTTTTTTCCTTCAACCCAAATGATTTTTGTAAGTGTTTTCCAAATTTCTGCATGTGTAGAATTCTTTTGGTTGTTCAGATCTGTCAGAGAATTTGGCCAGTATATTTTCTGATTTTGGAATGTTCATAGGTGCTCCTCGGTGGCCTGGTACAAGTTCATCATTCGTGAATATACAAAAAACTAAAGCTTGCTAAATTATTATTCAGATGCTCTCATCTAATGAGACCATGTGCCTGTCGTGTCCTAAGAAAGTGAGGAGTTACCTATGTATATAGGGCTACATGGAATAGATGATAGAACCCTAAGGACTTGATGATATGAACACATTGTTCATTATTTTAAAGTGAAGAACCTGTTATAACTGTTCCTGTTCCTAACTTTGAGGAATCTGTTTGACCCAAGGAAATACTCACAAATACAATGATGCTCTTCTACATTATTTGTAAGAATGAAAAGTCAGAAATAAATCTCACCTAAAAACTGTTAAATAAAAATCGTGTTTTTAAAAGAATGATGTTTTGAGGAAAATTATTTATTTTATCTTTAGTCAATAGAACAGGATATAAAATTGAATATGGTACATTCATATTTTGAGAAAAAAATTCATGTATATTCTATAGATGCAGAGAATAAAAGTTTAAATCATCTCTTTTTAAATTTTTTTTTTAGTTGTTGATTGGCTTTTATTTATTTATTTATTTGTGGTGCTGAGAATCTAACCCAGTGCCTCAAACATGCTAGGCAAGTGCTCTACCACTGAGCTACAACCCAGCCCTAAATTATCTTGAGTGATAGTATAAGTTATTTTATTGTATTCTTCATATTTGTCTATAAAATTATCTCTAATTTTTTAAAATTTTGACTTATATATAAAAAGTATATATGTTGATACATTTTTTCTAAATTTTTACAATAATGGTTTATTTTATAATAAAATCTATATCTTTGGAAGCATCTTTTGCTAAATAATTTATTTTGTTATATTTGTAGAGAACTGAAAATCAGGTGAGTGCCTAACATTTAATGTTGGAATATCTAATTATAAATGCAGAATTGCTTTAAATGATCATAGCAGATTTAATCAAACTAAAATTATATCAAATAGTCA
This sequence comes from Sciurus carolinensis, assembly GCF_902686445.1. Classification (NCBI taxonomy): domain Eukaryota; kingdom Metazoa; phylum Chordata; class Mammalia; order Rodentia; family Sciuridae; genus Sciurus; species Sciurus carolinensis. The sequence goes on along the minus strand of NC_062229.1, from coordinate 49,909,101 downwards.
AAGAGAACAAGGACTGATATATTTTGTGTTGGAGAGTACAAGAGGGGAAATGGGTATTCCTGTGTCTATCAGTTGTAGTATTAAGTAGTTGACTGAGGGCAGTTTAGTCACACATTTAAAAATTTTGAGTATATTCTTTGATGCAGGAAGTTCTTTGTTATTCATTGACCCTATAAAAGTACATAAGGACTTCCCTGAGTCTTGTTTATAATAGGGAAAAATTGGAGGAAAAATAATCTTAATATCCATCAATATTGGAATTGGTCAAATAAATTGCATTATATCTAAAAATATCTTAAAAAGAAAGGGGAGTTTTATGAGTAAGGACATTAAAAACTGTTCAAGATAGATTATTAAGTGAATAAAACAAATTGCAAAATGCTGTTTATAGTAGGATCCTATTTTTGTAAAATAATGGGATATGTCTGTACACATACATACATACACAATGCATTGAGAAATATATAAGAAATAGTTAATAGCACCTACCTGTGAGTGAGCAAAGGGCAAGACATGGGTGGTTTCACTTTGTGTATTATTATTATTTAAATTTTTATAGTAAATATGAATTACTTTGAACAAATTTTAATTAAAATAAAATTTTAATCATATCACTGTAATCAGACACTACTTATACATTTTCTTTCTGTGTGTGGTAATATGCTTGGCTGTGTAATAATCAAGTAAAATAGTTAGGATCATTGCCCCTGAGAAAGTAGTTCTCTAAAATTCTCTTTTTCATAGGTATAAGACATATTGATGTTGCTGGGCGTGGTGGCATATGCCTGCAATCCCAGCAGTTTAGGAGGCCAAGGCAGAGGGATTGCCAAGTTCAAAGCCAGTCTCAATAACTAAGCAAGGCCTAAGCAACTTAGTGAGAATCTGTCTTTAAATAAAATATAAAAAATTTGCTAGGGATGTGGCTCAGTGATAAAGTGCACCTGGGTTCAATCCCTGGTTTTAAAAAAAAAAAAAAAAAGGCATAAATGTTATTTTTAATGGATGGTATCATGATAATTTGCTAGAAGTAAAATATTTAGAAGTAAGTTATTTCTGACCCCAGTGAATTATTGATAATTTCCTCTGAAATTTATTTCAAAAATGGGTGTTCAGTTTGTCTGAGAAAGAAATTAATGGGGAAAATTAGTATCATTAGTGCAAACTTAAAAAAAAAAAATCCCGCAGGATTTCCTGTGGAACATAATGAAGCTTGTAATGTTTGCAGCATTGTATCTTTTATAGTAGATTCAGAGATAAGTTCAGGAGCATTTGTTATTTATGGTGGGTCATAAGTATCATACGGTGAGAGAGGTCTAGTATTTAATTTCTGAGTTGATATCTCATTTTTGTGTAATGTGCTATTGAACTTTAAAATACCTGTTCACACAGTATTAAATTGTGATTTTTGCTTAGTGGCACTTACATATCTGGAGCAGTTCTTTTATCCCTTTTTTAAATACATAGCCATAAAACTTTAACTAAAAGCCAGGCTAAGAAAAGGATGAGCAACAAACCATTAATTATATGTAATTATGAAGCTATATTTTTAACAGTGTTTGTAGAAATGGCACATCAATTCAGCTTATGTACTCAGTGGTTTTTTTGTTGTTGTTGTCGTTTTGTTTCTACATTGTATATCTGGTATCTGGAAATGTAATTTGTGTATAGTAAATGTTCAAATAAGACTGTAATAAAGTAAATTAAAAGTGCAAGCATAACAATTCCATCTGCAGTGTATTCCCTGAAACTTGGTAAATAGGTTAAAGCCACTAAATACTTTAGGATCATTGGCTTATAATTGAAATGAGCAATGTTGTAAATGATTAATCTAAATTGATGATACAAAGATCAGAAAGAAGAAAAAGACAAAACTACTGATCTGAAATAGAGAGGCCAAACCCTTTGCTATAAAAAATAAAGTCAGTGTGGACAACTTCCAGACTTCTTTCCATAACTTTCCAACTCATGGGTTACTTCTGTCCTTCGCCGTTCCACACCTCTCAGATCCAGCCGGTACTTTGTTTCCGGTGTGTATTTGTTCAATGAACTGTTGAGAATGCGTGCCCGTCAGGAGCAGTGAAACTGCCACGGGAGGCTGCTGGTTCTCTTTAGCTTTGGCCCCTGTGAGGCCCAGTCTGTGACGGACGCTGTGCACCTTTCCCATAGCCCCTTCCCTGCTTCACTGGGCTTAGGTGTCTTCCACTGCCAGGGCTAAACGTACTTCTGTATTCAACCTCATCAACCCCCCCAGACTGTCTTTGGCTTGTGGTGTGTCCTTCAGCTTCCCAGAGCTGCCCGGTGCTAGTCCCTGCTCTTGTGCTTGGTACGTCTTCTTACCCTACTCACCCTGTCTTCCACGTTTCTCTCTCCAGGATCTTTGGTAAGTTCCTATGAATTCAGGATTATTTCCTATCATAATACTTGGTGCCTCTTGGCTCCTATTCTCTTTTGCTTCTTTTTTATACATTTTATTTTTTAATTTTGATTTGTTCTTTTTAGTTAGACATGGCAGTAGAGCCTATTTTGACATATTTATACAAACATGGAGAATATCTTATTCTAATTAGGATCCCAGTCTTCTGGATGTACACAATGTGGAGATTCACTGTGGTGTATTCATATGTGTACATAGGAAATTTATGTCAGATTCATTCCATTGTCTTTCCTATTCCTATCTCCCTCCCTTCCCTTCCTTCCCATTTGTGTAATCTATTAACTTCTATTCTTGCCCTCCCCTACTTGTTGTGAGTTAGCATCCATACATCAAAGAGAGCATTTGACCTTTGGTTTTTGGGGGATTGGTTTATTTCACTTAGCATGATAGTCTCCAGTTCCATCCTTTTATCAGCAAATATCATAAAGTCATTCTTCTTTATGATTGAGTAATATTCCATTGTGTATATAAATCACATTTTCTTTATCCATGGAACCTAGGTTGGTTCCATAGCTTAGCTATTGTGAATTACACTGCTATAAACATTGATGTGGTCTTTTTCTTCTTTTTTTCTATAGATCATGTTGAACAAGCAGCCAGTGCCCGCTCTTTAAGCTTTCCAAACTGTTTTCATTTCCACCAATCTACTAAACATTCTTTCTTGATTGTTGCTTTTGATCTTTATATTACAAAACTCAAGGGTTTTTGTTCATTATTTCTTGCTCTGACCTTTCAATAGCACTAATGTTGCTGACTATACTATTCATGAAAAATTGTTTTTCTTTTTGGTTTCTCACACGATCCATCTTAATTCTCTTCCTAGCCTCATAGCCAGTTCTTCCCAACTTGCTTAACCAGTTACTTTTCCTTATGCTGTCTGATTGTAGGCATTCATCATGGATCTGCCCTTATGCCCATGTTCTTCTTTATTAGAGAGCTCCCATAAGCTGCAGATATCACTTTTTTCATCATGGTCCTATCCTTGCACACTTACCTGACTATCAGTGTTATGCCCCACCCAGTTAATGGTTATTAATTTGGGAGCATCACAGTTTGAATACTTAGCAAGTTGAGAGAAGGGAAGGAAGATTTCAATCAAATCATCTGTATTCAACAACACATCAGAAGTTTCTTTCAATAACATGTACGAGGGTCCAGCATTCTTGGCTTATATGTTAAAAAAAAAAGAATGTTTTTCTAAATGCAATTTATGCTACTAAAGTGTACATCCCCTAGTTTCAGTGGAAATGGAGAAGCTGCTGCATTCCTCAGGATAACCTTCTGACACTTACATCTTAATACTGTTTTGTGCCAGAATGTTAATGCTGGAAGAGTCTTGGAGATAGCCCTTTACACAACTGACGTGATCAGAAAGTTAGGGACTGGTCACTTCAACTGCTAGCAAATGTTGAAGCTGGGCCTAGAAGCTGGTGCTCTCATATCAATTCCAAAGGCTTTTCTGCTGCACATTTCCCTATATTTCACTCATTTATTCATTTATCACTTTCATAGTGAGCATATTTGTAAGGCTGTTCTAGGCAATGAGATACAAGAAAGAATACAACACAGTCTCTGGCCTCCAAAAAGCTTAGCGTACTAGTGAAGTCGGGTTAATATAAAGTTGAAATGCAGCAGAACATGATGTGAAGGAAAAACTTCTTGTTTTATATTTTTTTGTTTGAAGATGGAAAAGATTGGAGGAAGTTTAATACTGAAGGAAGCTCTTGTAGTAGGGGAGACGATAAAGGTGAAGGGTGAAGGGTACCTGGCAGAGTGATGTTTCTTTGAATTCTATTGTGAAGGGAATGGGGTCCAGAACACAGGAAGGGGCATTAGCCTCGGATCAGAGAGGAATAGCATTTCCAATCAGAATGCAACTGGAAAAGGAGAACCAAGAGCTAGGAAGCATTCCCATCTGATGCTTTCTATTTTCTAGATAAAGCAAAAGACAAGGTCATTGGGTGAGGCTGAGGATGGTGGGGTAGGGAAGGAGGTGGAGGAGAATAAAGAGTACATGAAACACCCATGTAGGAATTTGTAGACCCTTGACCTTCTAGGAATGTAGGGAATGAAGTCATCTGTTACCCAATGAGGGTAGAGGTGGTGAGGGGGAGATTTGAGACAGCCCTCACGGATACACAGCAGAGCAGCGGTACTACGTGCAGAAGGGGTTTGCTCACAGGGCGAGCCCTCTCATGTTGGGAGTACTTTGGGGTGCTCAGTGTCTTAGTTCCTGCCAGGAGGAATCTGAGTTTGATGAGCAAGGTGAATGGCAGTTAGGAATGATCCAAGATCCATACGGGCTATAGGGAATCTCAGGAAGCATGGGGCGGATGAGGGAAGCACTGCCCAAGGCGATAAGTAGACATTCTCCTCTGGTAGCAGTTTAGATATAGGGAATAGAAGACTGGTCGAAGGAACGAAGAGGATGGAATATTACAGAAGAGATTAGTTTAAAAGAGATTTAGTTTGAAAGGTTTGTTCAGTTGATTTAGTCTTGAAATGGAGTGCTAAGCTAGCACAGATACACAGCTAAGGTCTCATCAATATGAGGCATTTCTGTCCTTGAGTGATGGCTGACCTTAGCTGCTCAAAATGCCCCATGACCCTACTACCAGGTTCTCTGGATTCTCATTGCAGTCAGGAGCCCCATCTTGAATCTTGCTTTTTTTCTTTTCTCAAGGTCTTTTCATGTGTGATTCTTATGCTGTAATAGTTCTTCAGTATTAATAATTCAAAGTCAATTGTTTTTAAATAACCTAACTATAATTAGTGAAGAGAATTAAAGGAATGGACTGTACTCATTGATATTTTCATAATCCTTATCCTGCCCTGTGGCATTGCCTGCTACTGATAGCATTCTACAACTTCATATTGTAAGAATGTCATGCAGTGAAATTCAAGTGTAAAGGGAGCAAAAGCAATTAAAACTACTTTGAAAAATAAAGCTAGGAGCATCTGACATGAGAAGGCATTTCTAGGATCCTTCTAAGCCAAAAAGCTGTAGTGAATAAAGGATTTAGAAAAAAAAATACCTCCAAGTTTTAAATCTCCTTCTCCTTACTCCTTAAGATAACTGGACAGAGTAATAAGAAGGCAAGAATATGTGTGTGTATGCATATGTGCCCTCACACCCCCCCCCACACACTCATAAATATTCAAAGCAGTATATTTTCAAACTTAAAAAAACGGGTCATCATAATCACAAGGATGAAAAAAATAGCTTCTCTTAAAAGAAGGTTAAATTGGATAGGTGTGGCTAAGATATTTTTCACCCATGAAAACTATTTATACTGTGATTGCTTGTTCTAATGTTTATTGAAAGATTTCACTTATCAGAAATTTTAAATAATATTAATTTGAAGGATTATATATTTAAATTTTAATTATTTGGTACTGATGGAGATATATAACAACTTAGTGCTTGGGTAAATCTAAAATATTTTTGTCTGAATTAATTACATGAGTTGAAAATGGATCTCTCTCTCTCATACATATACACACATACACACACACAAGGATCTATTTGAAACAATATATCTTATCAAATTTTGAAAAAAATAGCAGCCATCATATTCATGAAGATGTAAAAAATAACTTTTCTTGAACCATTTGTGAGAAAATTAGAAGTAAATTACTAATATTATAATTCACAAGTAGATAATAAAATCAGATGATAGAATTACATGTTCTGGACCGTCACCAGCAACCTATTCATACTTGAGGTTCCATTTACTGACTTATATTAAAATTATGTTTACTAGATGTTTTCCTGCCCTTGTGACTGTGAATCCTTTGAGAGTATAGAAGAAGGCAGTCTTATTTAACTTTTTATCTCCAATAGGCACTGAGAAGAGTGCTCAAAAGGTTTTGCACACAGGTTATCAAGTATTCAGATAAACTATGTCTTAGTACTACTGTTATTATTCCCATTCTACAAGTGAGCTAACTGAGTCTTGAGAAGTTTAAGCAACATTTTTTTTTTTTTAAGTCACACTACTCTTGGGTGGTTGGTCAGGAATTTGAACCTAGGTGCCAGACTCAAAAGCCCACTGAGCAGTATTCACTATTGAACAGGAACAAGAAAGGTGTTGCTCATTTTTATTTTCCTGAGACCTACTAGCCCTGTGCTCTACATTGTTATTGATTTACATATTTGAAATAAAGGATGAAAAAGTTATAAAATTTGAGATTACCCAAGTTTATGAATGATTTTTAACTACCTAAATTGCTCGAAATTTCTAGATCCCTTAAGTACTTTAAAATTATGTTTAAGATAGTGAAGTGGGGAAAAAAAGACTATTAAATGATTCTTGTTTCTGAAAAACACTCAGAACCCCACAGTGTGATTGGAAAGAAGCACCATGAGAGTGAGAGATTCTCAACTTAGCCGCCACTGCACCACTGTCACTGTTCTATTAGAACCTTATGCTCTTAACTTTTCACTCAGCAAATTTTTATTTAGGGTCTGCCAAGTATCCTACTCTGTGCTAGATATTGGCAAAATGAAATTGTCATGATCATGATCTCACAGAGTTTATAGTGTAGTGGGAGAGACATTCATTCATTACGTAATGAGAAAAGTAAATGTAAAATTGCAAAAATGATAAGTGATAGGACAGGTATATGGGTTGAGAAAACATGTAATGGGAGAATTAGACCTGACTAGGATATCCGAATAGGGATAATTGGTCTAGGATCTGAAGACTAAGTAGGAGTTGAATTCAGCAAAGTGGGAGGAGGAGGGAAAGGCATTCCAGGCAAAATGAACCATGTAGACAAAGGTTCAGTAGATAACGAGGCTTGGGGAGTACAAGAGAGAATGATGGTGGTGGGAAGAGTTAGGTAGGACACAAGCTGGGATTTGGGAGGTAGGGTCCAGTCCTTGCAGGGCTTGTGGGCCATCCTAAGGAATGTTCTATCTGGAGAGGAAAGGAAAACATGCAAGAGTTGTAAGCAGGCAGACATCAAGATGACACATGACTGCAGTGGAGAATAGATTAGAGGACCTGGGTGAGTGACTTGGCAGGCTAGGAGGCCATTGGAGGAGCTCAGATATGTGGATGTGGATGGGTCTGAGCAAGCTTCAGGAAGAAACATCAGATGAAGAGAGGAAGGGTGGGTACCTCATAACGGTCCTGGGCTGCTGGCAAATGAATCTCCCTGAGATATAGGAATGCTTCCAGGGGCCAGCTATCCAGTTTGCTACCTCCTAAAGTAGTGGTGTCTTTGGGAAGGAGGCACCTGGATGCACACATAGGGAAATGCATTTGCATGTAAGGTGCTTTGGAGAGCTCTGATGTCTCCCAGAGGAACACGATCCCTTCTGCCTGAGTCCTCATAGCACTTTGTACCTGTTGCTGCCGTTAACAGTTTCTATTTTGGATCATGGTTGTCTTTCTGTGCTGTATATCATTCGCTAAGCGAAGTCTAAGCCTGAAGTCTTTGCTCTGTAGCACTAAGATTTAATACCTTTGAAAATGCAGTTATGTCTTACTTTGCATAATAGATGCTTATTGAATAGTCTTGAAAATTGTGCTCACGAGACTCTTAAGTGTATAAGGAGGGAAAGGGCTTAAGTCAACAGCTCAGGCACTTGAAATTTCTCCAAAGGCTCCTGCATCCAACTGGGTTCACTTCTGATACTAGCCCTTTTCCCTAGTCAGGTTTTTAATGTGAGTTGACCCATCAAGTAGAGAAAAGGATACTTGCTTCAGGTCTTACTTGTGTAGTCAGAGCAATGAGGCATAGAGAATTCTACCCTGAGCTCCAAGACTGTTGCCTTCCTCTGAAAGGTCTCCAAGAATAAAATGAATTTTTCCCTCAAGCCTCAGATTTCACTGAGGCAGAGTTAGGATAATAGGCCTTCCATAAACAGACTGGGATTTGGTTCCTCATTCACTCACTCATGGCATAGTTCAGTGAAGCTCAGAATCACTCAGATTTCAGGCCCTTGACTCTCTTAGGTAGTAGGTTCAGCAGCTTTGCAAGATCTAGTATGGAATACAACAGCAGCTTATTAAAAGCTTTCATTATAATAGTTTTAGACTCCTATGAAGGATCAGACTTCTGAATTACAGGGTCCAGATGATGTGGTTTCCTTGACTATTTAAAATGTCAGAAGGGTCTGAGAGGCCCAGGTAGGGCTTCTAGGCCATGTGATGCTCAGACACAGGAAGATACATGGAGGTTCTTGCAGATGGCTGAGGGGAGGTGTGGGGAGGGAGGATATACTCTCAGCTAAACTCTGGAGAAGTTCAGAATGACTCAATCAGGAAAAGGAAGCTTCTGGACCAAACTCCTCTGAATGTGAAGGTCACCCTGGGTACCATGTCCTTGCCTTGAGAGACAGACCTCCTCCAGATTCCACTTTCCAGTAGGAAAGCTCCTGCCAGTCTCCCAGGAGACCTGGCTTTCCTTGGAACCATCTGGTGTGTCTGGGCTACTGGGGGTAGACTCTATACTGGTACTTGACTGTGCGTCAAGGCTTGTTTTAGAAAGAATTGGCAGTAGAGGAACAGTAGAAGTTGAACCCTAACCTTCCAGGTGGTTACATCACAGAAAGAAATGGGCAAGAGGACAAGATGTGTATCTCTCAAGTAGCTATTGACAAAAAGGAGGATGGTTATAAAAGAGATCACAGTAGATGCCACATTCCAGATCCCAATTATATTAGGGTGCTCCAGAGAAATAGAACCAATAGGGTATGCATATGCACATCAATGTAAACAGAGAGAAATTTTTAATGAATTAGCTCAAGCAGTTGTGGGAGCTAGCATGACCAAGATATATAAGGCAAGCTAGAAGCAGTAAGGGTCACGGTTTCAGTCTTAAATCTGAATCTGGAAACTCAGGCAGATTTTCTGTGTTTCTATCTGGAGACAGAATTCCTTCTTCAAGAAATGTCAGTCTTTGTTCTCAAGGCCTACAACTGACTGGATTAAGCCCACGCACATTGCAGAGGCTAATCTGCTTTACTTAAAGTGAATTTATTATAAATATTAATCATACCTAAAAATACCTTCGCATCAACCCCTAGACTAGTGTTTGACCAAACAACTGTATACCATGATCTAGTCAAATTGACACACAAAATTAGCCATCTCAACAATGCCTATGGAGCTTTGTCATCTGTTAAAGGAAGGAAGGTCACTAGGTGAGCTCTCCTCCCTTCCCTAAATGGAGAGGGACATGGAGTGTCATGGGGAGTGGAGAATGTTCTCATTTTTGTGGGGCTTATTTACTTCAGTCTTTAGCTACTTCTTGAATTTTGAGTCTTGAACTTTGAGTCTGCCATACTAGGGTGGCATTTGGATGGTTGACTTTCTTAGATTACTCTTTTTTGAAAAGATTGCCATCACTGGTATGGGACAGTCCCAAACTCTTGGTCCTTGATTGGGACCCATCTGTCTAGATGGAAGAACCTTAAGGGTAGAATCCATGTGCGTTCATCCTGGTAGCCCTATGGTATTTTGAATCTCAGTACTGAGTCTCATATATACTGGAAGTCTTCCAAATTCACACAAGGCCCTGTGCTAGGTATTCTAGATATTGGATAGCCATTGAATGTCTATTTATTGAGGGAATTAGTTTCATGTTCAAATGATTCGTATTTGCTTTTTCCCTGACTAGAGGGCAATGTTTTCTTACTATGTCTTAGGACATAGTCCTGTAAGCAGTTACTCCCTGACTGGCATTCATAGTTCCTGTGATTTGCCTTAGTTTACCTTTCCAGCCTTAGCTCTTGCTGTGGGAGGGCCCACAGTCTGTACTTAGGCCACACCAAACTCAAACTGGCTGCCCTTCATGGTTGCCCCAGGTACCTTTCCACTCTCATGATGTTCCTTTTATTAGAAATGTCCCTTCTTGCTAGTTCCCTCCACTTTTACCCATTCAGACCCTCTATATATTCAGAACATCACAGTGCTCCTTAAATGTCTCTTAGGACACACCACTTGTATTTCTTATAACCTCTGTAAGGTAATGGAGGGCAGGGTCTGTGTTTCATTCCAGAGCCTGTCCCTGCTCACTGCTTAGCACTTTGTAAGTGTTGATGAATTACAACTCATTGATGCCTCTCGTGGTCCTTGTATTAACTTTGATACATGTCTTCATCTAGGCTGTTTTAACAAAGTACCACAAACTGGGTGGCTTATAAACAAAATAAATCTATTTCTCATAGTTCTAGAGGCTGGAAAGTCCAAGGTCAAGGCATCAGCAGATTTAGTGTCTGGTGAAGGCTGCTTTCTGATTCATAGATGATATATCTCTTGCTGCATGCTCAAGTGCTGGGAGAATATCCCTCAGCCTCTTTTATAAAGATACCAGTCACCTCCTAAAGACCCCACTTTATATACTGTGATCACATTGGGAATGAGTTTCAATAATTGAATTTTCAAACAAAGCCAAACATACATTAGGGATGTATTTAGCCAATACATTATTATTTTGAGCTGATTATGCAGTTTGGAGTCTATATCAAACTTTGCTTTTAGTTTTATACTTAAAATGTAGTCAGAGGATAGAAGAAGAAATGATGACCCTTCTTTTATTGTTGATAAGAGGACAGTTAAAAAAAAAAAAAAAGCCTTTCGAAGGTTTAAAACAAATGACTTAAAAAAAAAAAATCTGAAAAAAAAAAAAAAACAAATGACTTCAAGACAGATTACAAATTATTTGTGATGTCTTTACCTTTGGACCCCTTTTTCATCAATACTCACAAATTGATTAATTTTTTTTTTCTCTAGTGGCCCATGACAGCAAGTCATTTTTCCTGTTACTCACAATTTTATTTCAGTGAGTTGCCACTTTGGACCTCCTAGTCCTTTGAGAGAAAGAAAGCTATAGTGGGAAGTAGAAAAAGGGCTGGTTTGGAGACTGCCTACTTTTTTTATATTTTAATTTTTTATGTTTTTGTAGTTCATTGATATTTGGTCTAGACTCTGTTTCCCCACTGGAAGGGAGAAGAATGTTCTAACTGGAGAGGTACTGGCGGCCACGATGTTCTAGGGGATGTAATGATGTAAGAACATTCTTACAAGCTCATTAGTTTTCTGGCCATAGAAGCATTGGCATGCTCAGATGCCAGAGGACATTGTGTCAATGCAACAAGCCTGGAATCCTAGCAACAAATTTAAATGATGGAGACTTATTGAAAATGACTCTTTTCAATTTAGGAAGTTTTGTTGGCAGTGAGGAAAGCAGATCTTGCCCTTTGCCAAAGCATAGGAAAACTCATGTGTAATTTTCTTTAGTCAGCCCTTGTCCTTTTAGAACTTTTTGGCTGATGCACAGATATTTGCCAAACGAGGGTAATTGTTCAAGAAAAAATAACTCTAGGGAATGATGAAGTGTTGTTTGGGAAATGTTTACTCGTTCACAGCACCAGCAATTTGTTTTGTTATTGTCGTTGCTTTGTCGACTATGAGATGATAAGCCACTGGACCATTATAAGCCCAAGTAGGAATCTCTAAATTTGACTGATATTTCAAAATCAGCTGATGATGTGTCTTATGCATTTTAGGCCACATTTATTTTCTGATTAAAAGCCTCAACTAAATGTAAGGTGTGAACTCTTCTTTCTTTCTGTTCTCAAGGAAGTGTTTCCCTCTGCCTCCCCAGGGTATTTTGCATACATGAACTTTTAGATACTCTGTTTTCTTCATCCTGAAGCATCCTCTTTGATGCAGTAACCATTCAGATTGTTGGTGAGCAAGTAGGGCACACATTTCTAAAAATATGTTTTCTGATTAATACATGAAGTGGTGCAGAGGTACCTCTGAAGCAGAGAATGCATCATTGAAATTTGGTTTAATTTGAACTTTGAAAAATTAAACTTCTCAACTCACTCTCAGTTATAGTTATCATGATTTGTATTTACTGGAAATATGTTCATTAAATATAATACAGAAATATGTTGATCAAATGGCAAAAATTAAGGAAACATATTTTCTCCAGTTTACTATCGATTTAATTCAAGTGAATTTTACATCAGCTAGTTTTTCATTCATTTTTAAAATCTCAAATACCATACTATAAAGGTTGATATTGAGGAATTAAAAAAATAAAGTCAACAATAATCTCATGAGAAAAATTGTGACACCATTTTCACTGTCTCAGAGGAATGATTAAAGCCTTACTGAGGGTTTTTTTTTTTTTTGTGCATGTGTGTGTGTGTCCTGATAGGCATGTCATAATATTTCATTGTTCTTTCAAGTTGCATGTCCGTTAATGACTAATTATGTTGAGCACCATTTCACATTTTATTTGCTATCTATGAACATTGTAGGTGAACTGTTCATTCTTCTCTATTTTCTGTCTTTTTCAAATGATTTTTGGTTGTCAGTGGACCTTTAATTTTTATTTATTTATATGTGGTGCTGAGAATCAAACCCAGTGCCTCACCCATGCTAGGCAAGCACTCAACCACTGAGCCACATCCCTAGCCCTCATTTGTATCTATTTTCTAATTGCATGGTTTGAGGTGGGTTTTGCTTTTGAGTTTTGAGATTCTTTGTCAGAATCATGATTTACAAATATTTTTCTTCCACTGTGAGACTTATTGTTTCATTCTCTTAAATAGGATCATAGGGTCTTTCCTGGAGCAAAAGTTTTTAATTTTGATATGGTTCAATTTACTAATTTTTCCTTTATTTTTTCTTTGTAAATTAGACTCTTTATTTTTTTAATTTATTTTTATTGTAAACAAATGGGACACATTGCGTTTCTCTGTTTGTACATGAAGTAGAGGCATACCATTTGTGTAATCATACATTTACATAGGGTGATGGTGTTTGATTCATTCTGTTATTTTTTCCTTTCCCCCACCCCTCCCACCCCTCTTTCCCCTCTATACAGTTCCTCCTTCCTCTATTCTTGCCCCCCTCCCACCCTGCATTATGTGTCATCATCCGCTTATCAGCAAGATCATTCGTCCTTTGATTTTTTGAGATTGGCTTATCTCACTTAGCATGATATTCTCCAATTTCATCCATTTGCCTGCAAATGCCATAATTTTATTCTTCTTTATGGCTGAGTAATATTCCATTGTGTGTGTGTATATATATATCTCACAGTTTCTTTATCCATTCATGAATTGAAGGGCATCTAGGTTGGTTACACAATCTGGCTATGGTGAATTGAGCAGCTATGAACATTGATGTGGCTGCATCACTGTAGTATGCTGATTTTAAGTCCTTTGGGTATAGGCCAAGGAGTGGGATAGCTGGGTCAAATGGTGGTTCCATTCCAAGTTTTCTAAGAAATCTCCACACTGCTTTCCAGAGTGGCTGCACTAATTTGCAACCCCACCAGCAATGTATGAGTGTACCTTTTTCCCCTATTGTTACTTGTGTTCTTGATAATCGCCATTCTAATTGGGGTGAGATGGAATCTTAGGGTAGTTTGGATTTGCATTTCTCTTATTACTAGAGATGTTGAACATTTTTTCATATGTTTGTTGATTGCTTGTACATCTTCTTCTGTGAAGTGTCTGTTCATATCCTTAGCCCATTTGTTGATTGGGTTATTTGTATTCTTGGTGTAGAGTTTTTTTGAGTTCTTTATATATTCTGGAAATTAGTGCTCTAGCTGAAGTATGATTGGCAAAGATTTTCTCCCACTCTGTAGGCTCTCTCTTCACATTTCTGATAGTTTCCTTTGCTGAGAGAAAGCTTTTTAGTTTGAATCTATCCCAGTTATTGATTCTTGCTTTTATTTCTTGTGCTATGGGAGTCCTGTTAAGGAAGTATGATCCTAAGCCGACATGTTGAAGATTTGGACCTACTTTTTCTTCTATAAGATGCAGGGTCTCTGGAGTTTAAAATAGTAATGAAGTTTTCTGTGAGCATGGTTATTGGGATCAGTTGTAATTATCTTCATGTGTGTGTCTGTGGGACCATCTCCTGAAAGATGTTTTATTTGAAGCATGCCAGTGACTGTTCTGGAAGGTTAACTTATTTACTAACTTTCATATCTTTGAGGTTTCCTTTCCTAAGAAAAAAGTGGTTGTCCTCACTTTATTTCACAGTGTTCTTTACACCTGAGCCACGTAACAAATTGTATCTTGAATTTAGTTTCTGAAAGTTAGTCTCTGCAAGAACTTGTGCTTGCTTAATTTTGCTGGACAGTAAAGAAATGTAACCCTGTGTATTGCTGTTTGTGACTTTTCTGTCACAAAATTCAGGGTGTAGCTATAGCAGTTTATTCACCTCAGGAGTGTGATGACACCTTGCCCCAAATCTTCTAGATACTGTTTTCTTCATCTTGAAGTATCCTCTTTGATGCTGTAACCATAGGCATCAATTCTTTGTGAGTAGGTAGGACACACGTTTCTAAAAATATGTTTTCTGGTTAATAGTTTCATCTTTACGGAAATGGTGCAGAGGAGTATCTGAATCAGAGATTGCATATGCGTTTTGTCCAAAAACCCAGAATCATTAGAAGAGTTCATGGCACCTGGGAGGCAGTTTATAAATATCTGTCCAGCTGAACCTAATATACCACATAGCTCTTTCCCCAAACCATAAAATTAAGACCCATTCTCCCTTGTTTTTTGCTTCATTCGTCCTCCATCCTCTTTTTCATTTTACTACTTTATTTAGGCTTTTGCAGGTTTTTAGGAACTGTAGTTCATTGCCCGGAGAATTCTGGGACAGCTTCTATGCCTGTGGTCACAGGACTTGCCATTTTTGTCTCCTTTTCCTGCTGTGGGGTGTCTGTGTTTGGGTGGAGGGTTGATGTGTATCATCATCAGTGCAGAAACTTATCAAAACCCAGAAATGTGGCCCAGAGCCAAGGCAGGAATGCACTCTTCTGGGTAGAGGGTTGTTCAACCATTTTGAATTGAGAGGTAAGCATCATCCCAGAAATAGCCTGGGATAGGAGGTTCCCTGGGACTGCCTGGTTTCATTTAGCATTTGGTGTCTAGCCAATGTGTCCTGCCTTTCTCCTGTTCTTAGGAGCCCCCTGGCATAGGGAATGTGACTCTTTTCCTTTCACAACACTGACTGCTTCTGCTCCATCCCAAACTTTCTTCTGCCCTTTACTCAAAGAAGAAAAGCTGTTCTACAACTGTATATTTTCTTATTTAAAGAAAAAAATAGAAAAGAAAGCCATACTCTTCGGGGCTTGTAGAAGTGAAATTTCTTCTTTTTTATTTGACAAAATAAACTTATTTTACAAGTGTATTTTTATGTCTATATAACTGTGTCTTCCTCTATCTATTTCTACATTGTATGTAAATAGTAATCAGCTAATCTACCATAAATGGGCTTTTGCTTTGAATTGTTTTTCCATGTCAATAGTCTATTTTTATCTTGAAATTTTTTTGTATTAAAGATGATATAAAACATGTATTAAAGAACATTTTGAAAAAAAAAAAAAATCCCTCCAGGTCATACCCCGCCCACATAGCTGAGTTCACTAGAACGTAATGCCTTCCAGGTGAACATACATCTAGTGGAGCTGTTGTTAAAGGATGGTTTTTGATTTTTTTCAGGGTTTGATTTGCCATGATTCAGCCAATCTCTAATCCATTCTTCTTTGGATTTATAAAATAACTAGCCAAGTCTAAAAGTTTGTCATGTGTGGTCATGTTCAAAGCAGAGTCAAGTGTTGTGGGGGTAAGTAGCCCAAATGGGATAAGAGCAGCAGGTCTTTAGAACTGTACTTCAACCATGTGAGGTGGCAAGAACTGTCATCACTAAGTCCTATACAAAGCTAATACTGAGCATCACAAACTCAGAGAACTTTCACAGGGACACAGAGTTCTCATTGAAAAGGCCCTTTCTGGGGCTCAGTGGTAGAGTGCCTGCCTAGCATGTATGAGGCACTGGGTTTGATTCTCAGCACCGCAAAGGTCTACAACTTCTTAAAAACATTTTTTTTAAAAACATTAAATAAAAATAAAAGACCCTTTCTGGTTTATCCAGAAAATTGTACTGAAACACATACAAGATATCACTGGAGCAGATTCTTGTTCCTTAATTAATGTGGAACGTGCCAAAGACTTTCATTGCATTTTGCAGTCACATTTTCAAATGTAATGATTTTGTGCTTCAGTGTGGGTCAGTAGCAGACTGCATTTTTCTCTATATTGTAAAGGCACTTAGTCAAAATATGAAAGCTTTTTCAACCATTTAGGTAGATCATGCTTTATAGTAAGACAGGAAATGGAACCGTTCTATTGTTCTGCCAGAAGCTGTGTGATGATGTGTTGTGGTTCTAAGATCAAAGCTTAAACGATAAGCCCCCACTAACAGGTACTGATACTTGTTTATAAAAGAAATGGGGAATTATATAAATAGAGATCATTTTTTAAATTCTGTCATATTTAAGGAAGAAATAAAGGTGTAATAATTCTAAGAATAAAAATAACTTGCCACTAGCTATTTTCACTATTTCATCCTTTCTACTTCACTTAGTGATTCTGCCTAGGAGACTTGTAATTAGTTGTAACACTCTGGAATTTGGGAAAAATAAGATTTTATTAAATAATCAGTCATTTCCCTGGCTTTGGTTATATGTCTTTCAGTGTCAGCAGGAGTGTCAGTTGTTTTGTTTCCATGCAGATCTTTCCGGAGTTTACCTCTTTTGATTAATCCACTTGACTTCTGAGTTCCATGAATTAGAAAATGAGAGTAATGATAACTCATAATCAAGTGAAGGTTGTCACCAATAGAAAGCAAGGGTTATGCTTACAGGGTTATTATTTTAGGAATCAGACCCATTCCTAATAATTTCAGAGATAGATTACTTGAAAGAAACTAGGGTTAACTTTTCAAGAAGTACAAGTGCAAGAAGGTTAATACCCTGATTTATGGATGTATGCTTTGCACAGAGAACTTTTCATGGACTTCCTCTCATTACTTCTCTTTATTAGAGGGTGAAATAACTGCCTGCTTTAGCTCTTTTTAGGCTCAGGAGTTCAGGGAGGGCTTCTCTGCACCTTCAGACTAGGAATGATGGTTCCACTCTGGATACCTACTGCTTCCTGAGCACACTTTTGCCTTTGCTTCTAGTCTTGTAAACTACTTCTTTCTGCCATCTGCACTCCACAGGAAGATATTTAGTACTTCCATAGTACATGGCCCCCACTGTTTAATAACTGTTTATTGATTTGAATAAAACCAACAGCTAAAAACTTAGTGCTACCACATTGATGTTTATAGCAGCTCAATTCACAACAGCTAAACTATAGAACCAACCTAGGTGCCCTTCAACGGATGAATGGATAAAAAAAAAAAAAGAAAAAAATATATACACATACATATATATATATAATGGAATATTACTCAACCTTAAAGAAGAATGAAATTATGGCATTTGCCAGTAAATGAATGGAGCTGGAGAATATCATGCTAAGTAAAATAAACCAATCCCAAAACCAAAGGTAGAATATTTTCTCTGATATGCGGATGCTAATCCACAATGGGGATGGGGGGGGTGTGCTAGGAAGAATAGAGTTACTTCAGCTTAGATAGACGGGAGTGAAGGGAGGAGAAGGGGTTTGGGGGTAGGAAGGAAAGTAGAATGAATCAGACATTATTACCCTATGTACATATATAACTATATGACTGGTGGGTTTCTACATCATGTATAACCAGAAGAATGAGAAATTATACTCCATTATATGATGTATCAAAGTGCATTCTACTGTTATGTATAACCAATTAAAACAAATTTAAAAAATTAAGAAACAAAACAAAAACCTTAGTGCTAAAATAGAAAACATAGAGTTGGCTGTCTTAGCTGTCTGAAATTAACAGTGTACTTGATCACTATCAATGATATTGGG
Source organism: Sciurus carolinensis (assembly GCF_902686445.1). Lineage (NCBI taxonomy): Eukaryota > Metazoa > Chordata > Mammalia > Rodentia > Sciuridae > Sciurus > Sciurus carolinensis. Next base: position 49,890,871 of record NC_062229.1, on the reverse strand, counting down.
CTACTTGCATCTCTGTCTGTATGGACAACTTTCTTAATCTCCTGAGTATTGGATTTCTCTGTAGAAGGTAGATCACATCTGCATCTGGAAGCAGCTGTGGAATTCAGACGTGGTAATGCCCATGGTTCACCCAGCCCTGGGTCTAGCACGCTCTAGTTGATCACTATTCTGCCCCCTCCTGACCCTACAGTTCTTCCTCTAATGTGATCCCCACAGGTGAAAGATGAAAGGACCCCTAGAGTTCTTTACATACCCACCCTGTTTTGAGGATGATAGATCTATAGTTGTTAAAACTGTAATGGAGGAAGAACAAATGATAACCTGATAGTTGATCCCAAAAGTGTCCCTGTCATAGAATCTCAGAATGAAGAATGAAGGTATTTGTGGCCCCTCAGGAACCTTTATTACATGTAACTCCTGAATATTGATAGACCTAAGAGGTTTAAGATTTTCAGTGAATGTCTGTTTTAGAAATAGAATAGACATTTAGTATAGAAAGCTATATATTTTTAAGAGGAAGGAGACTGACATTTGTGGGTCCCGAGTGAAAGATATTTTCCCTTTTATCTTCATTATTTCATTTGACTCTTCACAGCAACTGAGTAGAATGAATTATCTAAATCTTTGTGTAATGGATGAGGAAATCAAAGACCAGAGGACAAATCTAGCAGCCACAGGTCATCCACTACTTGAGAGCAGAGCTAGAATTTGACCTAGGTCTGTGAGATTGTCATCTTTAAAAAAAAAAAAATTTTTTTAATTGTAGATGGACACAATACATTGATTTTATTTATTTATTTTTATGTGGGGCTGAGGATCCAACCTGGTACCTCACACGTGCTGGGCAAGCGCTCTTCCACTGAGCCACAACCCCAGCCTGGAGATAGTCATCTTTGCCCTCCCACATTTGTTGAAGCACGGGCCAGCGGCATGGTGAGCGCCGGAAGGCCTGGCTGAGTTCTGCTTGGTAACCTCAGGGCCCTTCAATGTCCGGCACACGCAGACTACTCAATAAATATTTACCGAGTGAATGACAGTCACAAGTGAAGGTAGAAAACTAATTATTCCAGCATGTGGCTGGTTGTCAGCATATGAAATTTGTCATCTTTATGACATTATTGAATTACTGAAAAATGTGACATTTATTAGCACAGGCTCCCCTCAAAGTGGCTATATAGCAGCTTAAAGATCTGTGTTTAGAATTGGACAACATGTGAAAAACTGACACAAAATAAAACTCAAAATATGTCAATAATTTTTAAAATTACTGGAGAGATAAATGCTGCCTCCAGAGGAAAATCAACTGATTTTAAAAGATATTTAGAATACCTTTCAAAAAATAATAAGATAAAATGTGATTCGTGTATACACCCTGAAAGTTTAAAGGTTCAAAAGACATCATTGTGGAGATTTCAAAAAGCACTATTTATCTCCATGTAAAGGGCAGCACAAACAACTTTCATTCCAATTGAAAATTAAAGTAATTGTAATAATTTAGAAAGTAATGCACTATGACTGTTCTTCGCCAAATAAATGAGGCTATTTGTTGTATGTTTTGTAAGAATTTTGATGATGAAAATGTGAAGGGACTAACTGAACCCAGGTATTTTATTAGTGACTATAGGACCATAGATTTGTCAGGTCTGGGATCTGACGGAAATTCTACTAGGTTGAAGAAATCAAGTTTTAGTTAAAAGAGGATTTTTCACTAAAGATAAAAAGGCAAAGCTACTGCCACGGAGAGTCTCTTCTTCACTGGGTTGTATTTGATTAAACTTCAGTTCCCTCCTCCTCAGTAACAGGAGCTTCAATAGGAGAGCCAGGCACATTTCAAAGAGATGGGCCTTTTAATCCTTTGGTTAAGGTATATTTAGAACTAACAAAACCCAGGCCTGTGATGGCGATGGAGAAACCTTTTTTTGTTTTCCCCACAGAGAAAGCTGGCTTCCAAGTAAGTGCCTTTAGCGCGAGTTGACTTTTCCTTAGAAGTCTGTTTCACAGTCTTTGTGAAGACACACCAAGTATTTTGCAATTTCATAAAACTTTAGTTGAGGGCAGCCATTTCCTTTCCTTGAGGGGAATGGATTGCCTCTTGAGTTTCATGAAGACGCATCCCTGATGAGTGGCTGCTGTCTGAGTTCCAGTGGCCAGCAACCTTAGTTGTCAAGAGGAACTTGACATTTATGATTTCTGTACCCTGGGTTGAAAGGAGCTACCACCTTCCCTTTGGCTGTGTCTGAATTGTAGTTCTATAAACAGTGTAATTTTGTGGCCTTCGGATCTACAAATTATTTTTAAGTGGTTTTCCTGACTGAGCAAGCTGATTTGTATCAACTAGGTAAAAGCAAAATACAATTTGCATATATTAAGCCTTTAAAAATGCAAGCAAAATAGGCTTTTAGTAACATTGAGAAAAAAAAATTCATCATTTTCATAAATTACCTGATTGTAATATTAATTTTTAATTCCTTTTCAAGTTGTCTGTGGCCTAGCACGCATTATAACTTCTTACAGAATATCAGACATATGAGGTCCTTTTAATAAATAGTATTTGATGCTTTGTTGTGGTCATTTATTTTGACCAAATTTGGGGCCATTACTATTTTTTTTAACTTCTCTCTCTCTCTTTTGGAGGATGATTAACCTTGCTCTCTTTATTATACATGTATATCTTTGAGGTTTATTTAAGGTGAAAGTGGGATTTTTAGCAGTGATTTCCATTTGTAATTTTTAAGGTGTAAGATTCACAAAAATGTTGTTTCAAAAAGTATTGATTGAGCTTGCTCACATTTATGAGCACTAGCCCTTATTTCCAGCCTTTCATCCCTGAGTTTGGTGAATATTTGTCTAGTGCCTGCCTTGGGCAAAAAGCATCACTCTAGAAACATGGGGGGGGGGATTTGTCATTAAAATATGACAAGTTCCTGCCTTTAAGAAGCTTATCATCTAGACATACACTATCTGCTATGTTATCCATGAGCTCCCTCGTGGTTATTGAGCAGTGACATGTGCTTAATCCAAATTGAGATGTGCTGTAAATATAAACTATGCTGTATTTCAGACACTATGAAGAAAGAAAGCAAAATATCTCAATAATTTTTGATGCTCATTACATGTTGAAATGGTAATATTTTGGATGTTCTGAGCTAAATAAAATAAATTATTGAAGTTTATTTCACCTTTTCCGATGTGTATTTTTTAAAAAATGTGACTACTAGAAAATTTTAAATCACTTATGTGGCTTTATACTTTTACTCACAACTGATCTACAAGGGTCTCTCCGCTTCCCTTCCTGTGCTATCTCTAAGGGAAGGTATCCATCTACCCAAAGATAATTGAGTATTTTCCCCACCAATATGTGTTTTATTCACAATAAAAAATAGTAGTCAGAATATAGCAAGATATAAAGTCAGAGTCTAGGATTTCTTATTAGTCCTTTAATTAGCCCATTATTATGTAAATACATAGCTAGACAGCACAGTTTTTTTTTCTTTCACAGTATGACAAAAAAAAAAAAAAAAAAAAAGTAGAGGTGCTGAAACCATGGTTCCCAGGTGCTCTGACAAGCTAGAAATAACAAGAAAGGAAAGAGGCCAGAGGGAAAGGAGAGCCATCCCTGTGTAAGGATGATTGCTTGAAGTGCAGAAAGAGGTCAGAGAAGCAGATCTGAGACTGTCACTCTGCAGGAAACGAGGTAGACAGAAGAGGTGGCTCTGATCAAACCCTGGCAAAACACATTAGAGGAGAGGACAGGAATGATGATGATGGTAATCATATAGACCATGTTAATTACACTTGACGTTTCTCGAGGGCATGGAGACCTTGAGAGGTGTTTCTACATTATCTTGTTTAATCTCCACAGTCATCCTAGGAAATGGTACTGTGATGGTGGACCATGTTTCAGGGCTGCTTTTGCATCGCCAGAGCTAGCCCACAGCCTTGTCTTTTCACTGAGGTGCTCTACAAAGAGCTGCCCGCGTTCACTCAGCAGTGGTCAAATAGGCAGAAGCTTCAGAGACCATCCCTGACTTCCCTTTTGTTAGAAGAGAACCAAGTGTAAACTCACAGTGTATTCTTCTGTGTAGTTTTTGCCATTTAGATCCATAATATTAGCTTGAGGGTTAATTTCAGGTAAACTTCTGCTCAGTATAATTCGCTCCTTCATTGCTTAGTATAATTCTAGTAAATAAGACTGAGGGCTTGCATTTGCAAGTCAGCCTCTCCAAGTGCTTTCACATTATCTCCCTCATGTCTTACCAAACCCCATAAAGGAAAGGCAAGTAGTTAACTTTTCTCATTTTGTAAAGTTAGCTGCTGAGATTCGAGAGGTTTATTGACCTTCCCAAGGCCACACAGCTAGTAAGGGAGGACCTGAAGGAGATCTCAGGTCTGACTGGCAGAGAGGATAGGGCCAGGCCAGGGAAGGGGCCGGGCAGAGCCACCTTCAAGACTTGATTTTGCATTTAGCAGCTATGACTTTGAGCACCGGTCACTCAGGGGTCCAACTCGAAAAACAGTACTTAACACAGATAATTTAATCAAGGGAATTATACAGATGGCAGAAGAACAAAAAGGCCAAAAAGGATTACTAAAACCACCAGAAGTTGTCAACAGTAGAAAACTATCCCTATCCCAAGGCAGGGGGACAAGGAGCAAGTGGTGGTACCAGAACCCAGATGCACTGGGAACCTCATGGGGGTGAAGCTTCTGTTAGACACTCTCTTGCCTCCTCTGCAGAGAGAGGTCAGAGGGAATCACCCAGCATTGCCATTCCCCATGCCCAGCTTTCTGTCCACTATCAGAGCCTTGTGAGTGTCACCAAGTGGGCATCCAGTAGATTTGGGATCTGAGGAAATCTGCATAAGAGCCCCGCTTCTGCCATACAGAGCAGAGACAAGCCATATGGGGAGGAACCGATCTGCTTGGACAAACTATTTAACCTCAGAATAGGGATGATAGGTCCTGCTTCCCACAGTTGAGGACTCAGAAAGATAATGCTCATAAAGCCTGTACGTGAAAGTAGCTCAACAAAGGTTAGCCCTCCTCCCTGTCCCAGGGCAACAACTGTAGTTAGGGAGAATGTAGTTTCCGTGTGGCTTCAAATGTTTAGGTATGGGACATATCCTGCATGTCTGAGTCCTGTCAGCAGTCATGGCTTTTCTTGATCATGGATTTTATTCTCCACACTTCATTCTCTTTGGAATTTTCTTCTTTCTGAATTAATTCACAAAGAAAAATTAATTCATAAAGAAATTCATTACATTTTCTAACTCAGGGAACCTTCCAATTTTGTTGGGTGGAAGTGGGCTATAAGTACTAAGATTACCCAGAGAGAGCTGAGATAGGCCTTGCAGAGGGTTGCTTTGCTCATATTCCTAGTCCTAGCTTATTTTTAAAAGCACTTGGGCTCAAATTATAGTCTTATTCAATTAAAAACTGCTCTACAGTAATGCTTTCAAAAGCACAACTAAATTACTTTAAAAACAAATTTATAATTGGAATAAAACATGGTTCAACTAAAACTCCAGCTCTTTCCTGAGGACAAAATGTGATTTCTCTGTTGCCATTATAATTTCCAATAAACCTGAGTGAATTTTTATATCACATTTGGGTTGGAAGAGGAGGGAAGATGCATAAGATTAGATTAAAAAATAATCTTTTTGCTAATCTGATTTTTAGATGCCTTTTTTAAAATGCCATAAGGCACAGACTCAACTCAGAAACCTTGCAAAGGATTTCTGAACTCGGAGCTTTGTTCTTTGAGGTGACCTTGTGCTATTGGAGAGTCTTAGGTTGTCAATGATGACACAGCAGTAATGACATCACGTATGTGTAATTCATTTCTATTTTGACTTAAAGCAAGAGCTACAATACAATACAAATGCATATGAACAGGGCAGGGTGGTAATGAACATGACTGATCCCCAGAAAAACTGATCAGTGATCCATTGAGAAGGCCAGCCACCGGCTTCCTCAGCTGCCTGGCACCTCACTTTGTTTCAGCCCCAAGAACTCACGCCCAGTCTTATACAGGCTCCTGTTAACTGTACCCTTTGTGAAAGGTGCTCCTCCCGCAGCCTGCCCTTTATAGTGCTCACACATGCTACTGTTATATCATCCAGCAGATCATAAACCTCATTTTGTGTATCTTTATCCTATTTGTGGACCATACAGGCAAAATTTCAGTGAGATGTTCAGGAAGACTATGGGAGAGACAGGAGCTGAGAATGGCAGATCTGAATGTCCACAAGTGTGCCACCAGCCCAGGCCAGCGCCTGCAGGGCTGCACCTCATGGGAGTCATGCAAAAGCAGGATTCTATACAGCTAAGAAGGTGGTCCTGCTGTGATTCCTGCAAGATCCATGACACTCAAAAGGGAATTCCAGCCAGCAACTGGGTAAGAACCCGACTCTACCAATCAGGTTAGGAGTTTGGTTAAGAGCCCATACCAAGGAAGGGGTGTATTGGAGAGAATTGTAGCAGCCTCAGGAAGTAAACAAGAAGCAATCTTAAGGATTTGGCTTATTTAGCGGTACATAGAGCTCCTTGTCCACCCAATGCAAGGCAGCAAGATTAGGTCCTTCCTTGTGAGTAGGTATAGATGGGAACCTGGTTTGGATAGGTGAGCTTCCAGATTGCACAAGGTGGGGCCTGAAAGTAGGAAGTGTCTAGACTGACCAGACCTGCCTGCCTACATCCCCTGTACCTGTTCCAGTGCCTGGCACTTAGTAAAGACTTACTTTACTAATAAGTTCACTTTCAAGTAGGGTGACCATACATTTCTGTTTTCCCAAGACAGTCTCTGTTGTTGTGGCATATTTATTAATACCCACTTTCACTCTCATAAGCAACCATTTAAGATGTCATTCTATCTTGAAGATTATAGCCTGTCTGATCCAGAATTCTGGTATCCTTGTGTTTCTTCCTTCTGTGAGAGTCTTTTATTGGGTGCTCCTTCATTCCCAGTGTCCTATCTTAAAAAGCTTGGACTTTAGCAAGTCAGTGTGGAGTTGCATAATGGACTGAAAGGTCAGCTTTAAAACTCAGGAGTCAAAGCCCAATTTAGAACTGGTAGTTGGTAAGGGCAGCCTGATTCCTAGAATAAGGATGGAATCTGCTTATTAAGGAGTTTTGATGATTAGTCTGCAAGTACACTCAGAATTCATCCTTTTTGTTTTTTTTTTTAACTTCTGGGTAGCTTAAATGAGATAAAATACAGTAAAATTAAATGTGGCATTTAACCTTACATTATAATACCTTTATATAAAACCTAAGCATACCTTATAAATGCCTATATTTCATTTCCTTTCACAAACTTCCTGAAGCATATTAAAACAAAGCCCTTTTACTTCCACTTTTCAAAACTGAAGGGTGCAGTGTGTACTTTGTAGGATTACCTAAGCTGCTTAGTTTATAGTCTGTACAATATGGTGTAGAGACCCTATTAATAGTGTGTTCTGTTATATTATTTAAAGCATGAGCCATGTTCAGGAAACTGCATTTATAATGAATTTTGTACTTGCTGTGTGGAATTCATTGTGCATTTGTAAAAAGTAGTTTTCTCTCAAAAGTTGGAACTTCTAGCAAAGAGGGCGCAAAACTGTGACACAAAATTCAATGAAGAAGTTGAATTGCTTTAGTCACTGGCAACATATGCCATTTAAATGCATAAATGATGAGATTTTGCTGCTTTTTAAAACTGCTTTTCATTTTAGTTTGATGAGCTAATTAATTTGGAAGAGACTTGTGGTTTTAAAAAGGTATATGATGATTCAGGAAAATGGCAGAAGTGGACTTTCTACAACCCAGATTGGCATTGCTCTATTTTGCAAATGCTCTAGTTTCATCGCTCGAGTCTTCTGGATTCCTGCCATCCTATCATTGATGTTTGTATTGATTTCTTAACCCAAGTATGGCTTTTAATTTTTTTAAAAAATGGGGCTTCCTGAGGACATGACATAAAGTAGGCACATACTGATGCTTTAAGCCAAGTAGATGAATGTAAAGACGGTGGGCATGTCTGTGCCACTTCAGTAGAGGAATTGTGTTAGGAAATCCTTTATTTGCACATAACACTTCTAAGTAGAAAAGCAGTGGGTATGGAATTTACTGTGATTCTAAAATTTTTCAATAATTAAAAAAATAGAATTGTAACAATGCATCTTGAGATAGTTTTAACTATTTGCAAGTCTGGTTTTTGTTTTGTTTTGTTTTGTTTGAGTACTAGTGGTTGGACCCAGGGTTGCTCTTTCTACTGAGCAACACCCCCAGTTCTTTTTATTTTTTTTATTTTGGGACAGGGTCTCACTAAGTTGCTTAGGCTGACCTGGACTTAGGATCCTCCTGCCTCAGTTTCCTGAGTTGCTGGGATTATAGGCATATAACACCACACCAGACTTCAAAAACTATTTTTAAAGTTTACAGACTTCTCTGGTGTTTTAAGTGATGTGATGATTCTTCTAATCTTTGCTCTCTTGCAGTCATTTGGGGGTGGAGAGCAGGCAAACTGTGTAATATTTGAACAGTATATATCCTTTAGCTTAATTTTATTAAACTGTTAAGGCAGAAACAAAATAAATGCCTACACAAACAAGCCAGAGATTCTTGAAGTTGTAAAAGGAATGAGACTTTTTCCATTTGTTGACCTTTTAAAACAGGTGGTAAGTTGTATTTGCCCACATAGGAAAATTGCACATTATTATCAGTTTCATAATGTTTGTATTTGTTCTGTCTGTGGACAGGAACAGGTACTCCCAGGCTGCGGAGGCCCTTCTCTGAGAGGTGCTGACTTCTCTCCCACAGAGGCTGGGTGGCCTCGCTCTGCAGTGTTAGCCAGCAAGCCTCTTGCTTGCTTCCCTCATCCCGCCCCCAGGCTCCATGAGCTTCTTCAGACTCTGCAGTTTCTTTCCTACCTCATATCTCTGTATTTGCAGTTCCCCAGAGGGTCAGTCAGAATTGACCTCCCCTTCCTTTCCATTTTCCATCAGGATTCAACTCAAGAGTCTTTTCCCAAGGACTTCGCTCCTTCAGAGAGCAATGTTCCCACTCTCCTGTACTGTTAATTTTCCTTTTTTTATGAGGTAAGTCCTTTCAGCATAGAAATCTGCTCCATTATTACTAATCTAAAAAAGATACTCTCCTTCTCTCTAACTACCAGTTCATTTCCCAGGTTCCTCTTGCACAAAGTGATCTACACCCACTGTTTCCATCCCTTAATCCCTTTCTGTTTCCAGCTCCCTCCCAAGGCCTTCCCACCTATTACCCCAAAACTGCTTTTGCAAGGGTCACCAAAGCACCCCACGCTGTCAAATTTCAAACATATCTCACTAACTTAATGTAAATGAAAGCATGAAAGAAGAATAAAGGAACAAAAAGGCATGAGACATATACAAACGAAAAAGTAAATTGACAGATATGAATCCCAACTATATCAAGAAAACCATTAAAGGTGAATGGATTAAATAATTCAATCAAGGACAGAGAAAGACTGAATTTAAACAAAAAAGAGCCAACTATATGCTTTCTACATTTTAGATTCAGGGGTACAAATAATTTAAGTAAACAGTTGGAAAAAGATACACCACGCAAATAGCAACCATAAGAATATACTTAAATTGGGGGTGGTGGTGCACACCTGTACTCCCAGTGACCCAGGAAGCTGAGGCATGAGTATACCATGGGTTCAGGGTCAGCCTCAGCAACTTGGCAAGACCCTGTCTCAAAATACAAAGGACTGGGGATTGAACCCCAGGTTTAATCCTCAGTACCCCCACAAAAGAATACACTTAATACCACTAAACTATACACTAAAAAGTAACTAATATTGTAAATTTTATGTTGTCTATTTATGATTTATGTTATTTAGTTTATCATAATTTTTTTAAGTTGCTATGATTATTCTCCATGTAATACATTGAAATCTAATATTTGAAGTTTTGCATTTTAAACCACTCTATATTTAGCATTTTAGTTGTGGACTTTGAAAGAGAGGTTGTATTACTAAAATTGGACACTATTTCTTTAAATCTACCAGTATAATTTTGCTCTTTTATGATACATTAGGTAACTCTATGTGTAGCATGGCATTAAGTTCAGCAAAGGATTTTTTTTTTTTTTTTTTTTTGTACCAAGGATTGAACTGAGGGGCACTTGACCACAGAGCCACATCCCCAGTCCTGTTTTGTATTTTATTTAGGGATGGGGTCTCTCTGAGTTGCTTAATGCCTTGCTTTTGTGAAGGCTGACTTTGAACTCGAGATCCTTCTGCCTCAGCCTCCTGAGCTGCTGGGATTACAGGTGTGTGCCGCTGTGCCTGGCTCAGCAAAGAATTTTATAAGCAAATAAATATCTTTTTAAAAGGTGAACTCTGCTTCTTAGAAGTATATGCTCCAGTTGAGTCAGGAAAAGTTCACAGATTTCATAAATGGGGTTTCTGTTTAGGGAGAAATGGGAAAGATACAAGTCACTGAGAAAGGTCTAGAAGGCCAGCACGGGCACACAGGAAGTTGTATGAGATGCCATGGTAGGTTCTTCACAAAGTATTGTAATGAACTCTGGCTTCAGGAGTCTGGGAGTCTGGGCAGCAGGAGGTCGAACGTGAACCATGCTGCAGAACGAGAAGAGCTTTGGTGCTGGCTATGTGAGTGTTTGGATTAGTTACTCTGCTTCTCAAACCTTCAGTCCCCTCACCTGTAGCATGAAGGTGAGCACACCTGCCTCTGAGTTGTCCTGAGGATTAGAAAGAAACAGAACATTTAGTTCAGTGTTTAGCACACGGAGAACACCCAGTAATTGACAGGAATAGCAATTGTTATGTTAATATTTACAATGATAGTAGTTGACAGTACCTGAGTGTGGTTGGTGTTGCACAGGAGATTTAGGCCTTCCTGTGGGCAAGTCTGATACCCCATGCTGCCCAGATTCAGGACTTTCCTGACTAGTCCTGCCCTTCTAGCTCAGTTTCCCCACTTCTAAACATACACCTGTGGGCCAGTTCCCTCATCTCTTTGTAAATGGAGGTCATTATAATTCTCATGTTATAGGATTGCGGAGTACGTAGCAACTGTAACGGAAAACTTGAGCTATGTACAAGATGATGACAAGTTCCCAGGCCAGAAGATTGAGATGGGATGACCATAGGTGGGAATGGGCCAGTGAAATAAGGAAGCTCATCAGGGAGACAAAGTGAGTTTGATTTTAGAGGGATTTAGAGAGATCTAATTTATAAACCAAAGCACAGAGGAAAGGTTATTGAAAAACAAGTTTTGTTAATGATTTCTCTTCATTGTAACCCTTCGATAGCCAATGAATATTTTGTTCCTAGCTAAAACTAGTTGTTGGACCTTTGACTAGTATTGCTGTAGAGCTCTAATTATTTGACCCTCCGATAAATGTAATAGAAAAAAATTTAATAGTGAAAGTTGAAAAAAAAATGGCTCGACTTTGTACTTTCAGCTGTATCTATATACTATTGTGCATCCCCAAACCCTCTTGTACTGAGATTTTTTTTGAAAAGTATTTTTGAGATGTTTAATATAAAGGTCATATAATTGGCCGTCTTTAATTTGAAGAAAGAACAAAATTATTAGTACTTTTTGAAAAAACAAATACACCTCACCTAAGCAGCCATTTTTTAAGCTAAAGAATTAACTCATTTTTGTCTTTCTAATAATTCCAAGGGAGTCATTGGCTTTATTGAAATTATCAATTCATTGAAAGGAGTTACTGCTGTGACTACCAACACGGGTGCAGCCAAGGGCTTCTATGTGTAAGACAGGGCCATTCCCTTAAAAAGTTCACCTTCTACTTGAGGAGATAAGACTGAGCCACATAGAACAATTAGATAACTGAATAAGACTGTTATTAAATGTTTAATTACAGGGTGGGGACTATAACTATGGTACAAGTTTAGAGAAGAGGCAAAGCTGAGGGCTGAACTAGTATGGGCTCATGAATGGCCTGGAAATTTAAAGAATGTGTTACAGAGAGCTGAGTTTCCTTTACACATTGTTTCTTTTCTTGTTTTTCTGATCTAATTGCAACCCCCTACACACATACACAAATTTCACATGCATATAAACCTATGGATTAAAAAATTACCCAGAAAATTTTTCTACCAGATAAGATAGAAAAATTAAATTGCTTTCATAATAACTTGCCAGTGTGGCAAATTTCCTTAAGAATTTAATTTTTAAAAATATGGAATTATTCACATTTGTGCTCTTCATTTGCTGGGGTGGACCTGACCCTAGGCCCTAGCTTTGTCTGCAGATGGGTGGATCTCCATGACACTTTCCTCCTGACTCCTAACTACCCCTGGATTGCTGCATTTTTTTTCCCTTGAACTCCAAGCAATGCCAGATTCAGGGATAAAAAAAGTGAGGAAAATACATTCTTCTTCCAAAGCTATACTGAAATCACAAAGAATCAGCACAGTTTAGGGGAGAAAAATAGTGATTGAGAATGTTACTCTTTGAATTGATTAAATGTGGGCCTACACAGTCACCTTATGTGATTCAACTTCGGTACCTTTAAAAGTTCAATATAATTTACTAGAAAGTTATTAACAATTAAAGTTATGTAATAGTTCTGTAGTGAAGGAAATCAGCAGGCTCTATAATGTCTGAATATGAAATTACCATCTATACTGTTGAGACACACAGGTAGTTTTCACATAAAATTGGGCCACTTAAATACCATTATTATGAATCATAAATTAGAATACATTAGCATCAATATTTTCATTGGAATTAGTGTAATTTATAGGAGCTTAGTGCTTTTACTGTTAAGTTGTTCATTACTGGATAAAACCAATGAATTTTATTGCAGTTTACATTGGACACAGATGTAGATTATGGTTTCATAAATTTACTTTGAATAAATATTTCAGTAGTTATGAAAATGTGTCAACTAAAGAGTGTTGTCATGAAAGTGATATTGTTTAATTTTAGTCCTCTAATTTCATAATTAAAGACCTCATTATTTTAAAGTCAAATGTAACTCATCACATCACATGATTTGGAAGCTTTAACCTCAGCTTGAAAGCTTCATTTGACAGAAATAGGAAGTTTGTTTTCTTTCTTTGTCACTCTTTTGAACCTCGTAGATTTATCTATACTGCAGTTAGAATTGACACAGACTATGAAGTAGAAGGAATCATCTGAATAAGTCTGATGATGCAGTGTTTTTATTGAGATCATTTGGTTATATTTTAGACAAAAATATGGGGGATTATGAGGATCTTTGTTTCAAATTCATAGTACATGTGGATACTTATGAGTGATTTTAATTGTAATTTTAATGAAATTGATGGAACTTAAAATTAATACAAGATTCTGAAGAATGGTTTGCTTATTTGTCCCTTAGAGATGTGGAAATGTAGCCTCGTGAAGCTTTGTTTTGAGAGGGCATCTGGCTACCTTAGACAGTTTCCCAGTGTATCTTTGGCATCACATCCATCTGGTTGTGTTCAGACGCTTGATAGCTGCATTAAGCAGTGGCCTCCTTGAAACACGACTCAAAGTGCCATTCATTTGGTTTCTTCTGAGATAAATTAACTTTAGACAAATCCTAAATGGTCAAAATATTGCTGCTACACATTTATGATGGTATTTCTTTTTTGTTTTTCTTTCACAAAGAAATGATGTCAGCCTGAAATGAATTTATTTAACAAGGGTCTAATGTAGACTGTTAAATATGTTAAAGGATTAAGTGGAGAAAATGGACAATAATGCATGATTAGATGGTGTAATTCCATATAAAGATGGAACTTATAAGAAATGGTACAATGGGAATGTTATTTTAAAAACTCAACAACATCAGGGATGATGAATTCCAGGCACATTTAAAGTTCTTATCAAATGTGAACTAATCTGATGATTCTAATAACGATATAAAGTAGGTATTACAAATAACATATGAAGGGCAGGTATTATTTTGATGGCTATTTTACATGTGGGGAAACTGAGGCACAGGGGACAGGTATACAGTGCTAGCTTACATTTTGTGGCCCATAATATCGCTGTGGGTAATTCATAAACTAGAAAGTTTATGGTATGAAGAAAATCATTTCATGGTCATCAGTATGTGTGGTTGATTTTTCTGTTTTTTTAATAAAATTCTATTACTTATATCTATAAATTGTACAGCTTGCTTTTCTTCCCGCTCAGTTTTCATTTCTCTTGGGTAGCCTTAACATTTTCATTACAACCCTGTAAAACGTCCTTTGCCTTCACTCTAATGTTTGAGACTGATATTCTTTCCCCGGAAGTGATAATCTTTCTTTTGTCTTCCAAAGTTTATGTTAACAGTTTACATCCTGACATTTTTTAGAAGAAAGGGGATTGGGTATGCAGATCACTTCAGAATCTGATCACAGTCTTGTGAACCCTCTGAAATCAACCTGTGACCCCTCAGTAACTAATTACTGGGTCAGGGACACCTTTGTTTTTGAAAGCACAGGGAACTTCAGCGACATAAAAGAGAATAGCTTTTCCCACAAAGCTATTAATTATATGTATTACATTTGTAAGCTGCTGGTCAAGTAGATAACCGGTGGCTCAATGTAAGTGAATCACTTGTAATCCATCTGAATGATAATTCTTATTTGTGTTTCTCTGTATAAAATTTTCTTTCTTCTCTGGCTACCTAAAAGCTTTTCTCCTTATATTTGATTTTCAGCAGTTCGACTTTATCTAGTTCTAGGTATGTTTGATCCTGCTTGAGTTTTTGGAAAACTTGAGAATACTACCTCTTCAAATATTTCTTCTGCCCTATTGTTACTCTGCCTTTCCTTACTGGGACTTCAGGTTTGCATATGTTGGACAAATTCTTGGGTTGAGATAGATAAAATTTGTGACATCTTTAAGTTCACTGATTCTAAGCACTGGCTGTGCTTAGTTTGCTTATCAAAGGGCTTTATCATCTCTGATGTTGTCAAGTTTTTAAAATAACATTCCCATTGGACCATTTCTTATAATTTCTATCTTTTTATGAGAATACACCATCTGATCATACATTATTGTCCATTTTTCCCACTTAATCCTTTAACACATTAATTATAGTTATTTTCAAGTCTCCATCTAATAGTTCCAACCTCTGAGTCACCTCTGAGTCTAGTTCTATTAATTGCTTTATCTCTTGACATTAGGTTGTTTTTTTCTTACTTTTTGGTGTATTCTGTAATTTTTATTGAATGCTAGATGACATGTTTTATAGAGACGGAGATAAATAAGATTTATGCTCAGAAATGGGCATGTCATGTCATTAGCACTGGAGAATTTGGCTCAGTTTAATAATTGAGCTAGGTTTGAATTTTGAGTTGCCGTTGTTAGCTTCAGTTGCACCACTGGCTTCCTCCACTGGTTGGCCACTGTCACTCTGTTTTGGGTGGGAGCCAGGATTCTGGAGGGCTCACTCAGTGTTCTTGCTCTACTCTCAGCTTTTAACTGCGATTGCCTGTGTCAGAGAGGGGTCTCTTTCCATGCTCTTGCCCTTTCTGTAGTAGTAGACAGCTTGGTCTTCAGTGCTAGGCTGTCAGAGAGGTCCTGGGAGTTCTCGGTCTCCTGGACCAGTTTTGACCTTAGGCAGTGCTGTGCACCTGGGTCTTCGGGCTGGGCCTTCTCTGCATTCCTGCCCTGGTCCATGAAGCAGCACAACTCTGCCCGTACCAGTGTTGAATTTGGGCAGGAGACAGTTTTCTGGCCCTCCCTAGTCTTAGCAGAACTCTGCTTTCATTGTGCAAACTCCAGAGTCAAGGAGGTTTCTCTGTCTCTTTGAACAGTGGACCTTTACCTCGTTCTACAGGCAGATGGATTTTGCTTCCATCCTTCACCTCGTGGCTCTAGGAGGAAGGTCTGATGGACTTCCCCCAGTGGCTATGACTTGTATTTCATATGAGTAGAGCATTAGAGAAGTGGGCAGCTTTACGCTGCCCCCAGTAGCAGCCCTCACCTCCTGCATACCTGTGCCCAGGAGAGGGGCTCTCCTGCTACACCTCCAGTCCTTCTCAGGTCCACCTGTGGAGAAGCCTTACAAGTGAGTAGGAGTTGGCCTTGGGAACTCCTTAGAATTTTAGCTGATTTCCTTTAATGGGTTTTCATGGTGCCTCATACTTTGCTAAACATGAACCAGTTTCTATGTCTTGTCTCTTCTTGGACAGGAATATCATTTTGGGGAATTCACTTCCCTTGGTTACCTTGTGACCACAGCTCTGATGGGAACAAGAAAAGTCATGATATTATAGTTTGTTGGACTTTTTTCTTACTAGTCTGTAAGTAACATTCTCTTTTGGCATTCTACATCCTAAGCCATAACCTGAACTGCGCTTAACCCACTTCATGACTTTTAACATTTCACAGGTTTCCAAGCCAAGAGCAAATCTGTACCCTCATAGACTTCTTGCCAAACCTGGGCATTGGTAAGCTTTTGGAATACAAAAGAGGACATCATAGAGGAGGAGGACTGGCTGAAGAGAGGTATCCATAGGCCAAGTAGCTTTCTATTACTTGCAACAATGGGTCAGAAGTAGTGCTTTACTTTCCCCCATTTAGCACAATAGGCCAGAAGCTGCATTTAAACATACCTAGCTTTTCTTCAGATTGTTTCATTCTTCTTCAATTCATCTTATTTTATACAGTGACCTTCAGAGTGACTGTTTTTTTGCTCCAGATCCTCCTCCCAGGCCCTTGCTCATCTTGGGAACACATCAAAGTTTTAAAGATGTGTGGAAAACCTTGCAAGGTAGCCCTGCAAGATAACCCTGATATGCCCAGCATGACTTATTCTTTCAATTCAGAGTTATTGTTATTGAGCTGAAGAAAGGTCAGGCCTTGCTGTGCTTCTTTAATAGACCTCTAGTTCTTTCTTGGATAATTTTTTTTATTGTTTTGTTTTGTAAAAGTAACAGAAATTTCTTTAATCCAGTGTTTATCAACTTTTAAGTTCTAGATCCCCCTCTTTGATAAACATGGAGACACTATACTTTTCCTTAGTGTTTTTTATTTTTAATTGAAATGAAACAACTCCAAAGGAATCAGAGGACAAGAGGCTGCTTTGTTTTCATCCTTCCGCACTTTTGATGTCCCCTACCTGCACACCTGAATCAGTCAGTGACTAGACTTGGTCACTATTTTGCAGGGGTATTGAATTTGGCTATTGATACATCACCTTTGCATGTTTATTTAGGAATAATCAAATAAAAAATGAAAACAAAGCAGTTTTGAAGTGTAAAAGAAACAAGAGGTAATTTCTTTCTTACCTACATCCCTGTAGATAAGACTCCAACCCTGCAGATCAGTCTCTTCTCTGGAATAGGCTAGATCAGTTGGATTAATGGCAAGTACTTTGTTGCCAGTGGAAGGAATGAGACCCATTTATTTGTTACCTCATTTCAGAGTGAGAACTGAGTGAAATTGCTCATGCCTGTTTAAGAAATTCCTGCTCTTTAAATATTCAGATGACCTTCTATTTTTAGCATCAACCTTCTGTTCAATAGGTAGGCAGTTTGTTAGAAATCTATGTTTTTCATAGTATATAATATGACTACTTCCACTTTTAATGCTCAATATGAGTTCTGTAAATATTTTTTATTCTTCCTGAATTTGCTGTGATACAGAAAAATTTCCTTGACCTCTTTTCTACCACATCATTTTACTAAAATCATTCCTGGCCCAATGTTGTTATATTGTAAATAAGTATTGATTAATGTATAAACACATTTTTAAGCCTCTTTCCAGTTGTAAAATTTATTATTCTTTATCAAGGAATACAAAATTTCAGGGTTAATAAAGGCCAAATGTTTTCCCTGATAAGTGGATGGTGATACATAATGGGGATGGGGGGCGGGGAGAAGAATGGAGGAACTTTAGATTACAAAGAGGGAAATGATAGAGAGGAGCGGGCGGGGGTATGAAAGATGGTAGAATAAGACAGACGTCTACCCTATGTATGTGTATGATTACACAAATGGTGTGAATCTACATTGTGTACAACTATAGAAAAGAAAAATTGTTCCCCATTTGTGTACAGTGAATCAAAATGCAATCTGTAGAAATAAAAAAATTAATAATAATAAAAAAATTTCAGGGTTGATATGGAGACTTTGCTTTTGAAACTGGTTTTCTTCCAGTCCACACCTTTTCTATGTGCTCTTTCTTTTGATGCCAGTTAGGCAGCCAAGATGCCCTGGGGGACTGGGTTTCCATTTTGAGGTATTCATCATCCAAAAGCATTAGGTGATAAATGCAAACTCACCATTTAACAGCTAGCTCTGAGAAATTCCTTAAACCCTCGAAAAAAGTATTTTGAGACACCTCCATCTCAACAGAAACCAGGGCTTTTTCCTTTGGTTCTAGATGGTTAGTGCACGTACACACCTATAGTTTGAGTACATTTTAGTATTAAATTTATACTAACTTGCATTACGAAGTAACAGAGAGTAGATTCTAATTCTGCTTCTGACCAGATGCTTAGCTTAGGCAGGCGCCTGATCATTGCTGGACTAAAGAATAAAAACCAAGTTGAAATGAGTAGAACTAGGGTAAAAATTTCAAATGTAGTTTGGGGTCCATTCTCCTGCCACTGAACTCTGATTCTGTGTTCTTCCCACACAAGTGCTTCTGTCTTCCCTTCCTTTCCTTTTGCCATGGGGGACCAGATGGCTACTTCTCTAGTCATCTCATCCACCTGTTACTCACAGCCAGCAATTCTGATCCATTCAGTGACCTGAGTGAAGCTACCTGCTGTCCTCTGTGTTGGTCTCTAAGCAAGCACACTCTTCCATATGAGTTCTTCTAATGGCTTTATTGTTAGTGGGGAGGGAGAAACAGGTCCTTTCATGCAAACCTGCATGTGCTGTGGAGAAAACAGCATTACTGTAGGCAACAGCAGATGGAGGGGGAGGAAGAGACAGGAGGTCTCTGGTAAGGGCTGCTGTTATAACATCGGTGGTGCTTTGGTGGCCATCATGTGTGTGTCTGCTTTCAGGAACCAGAAGTCTAATCAAAGCCTGGGCTGGTTTGTGAAAAGAAAGGCAATGTTCCTAAAGGTACTACCTGTCCTTAAGGTGCAACCTTTCCCACAGACATGGGTGTGTGAGTGTGTGCATATGTCATGTGCATTAGCCTACTTTGTTATTTGACCTTTTTTCTCTTAATGAACAAAGAGACCTATAAATTTGCAACAAATCAGAAAGTGGTAGTAGAATATTAATCAGTGTATATAATGGCAGAATAAAGGATTACAATGCTGAGAAAATACTAGATGTTTTTAATGTATCAGTGATAAACACCTTCATTTATCTTTGTGACTCCTTTTTACTTGTAGCACTTTGAGATATAATTTATAAAGATTATGAAATTCCCTTACTGAGTTAGTGTGTTGCCTTTATTAAAGGTAAATGTGTCTTCTTAGACATAAAGACATCCTTCATTCTGAAAAATGGGGAATTTATACATTCTTCATGCCCTTATGCATGGCTGATTACAAATTTAATTTCATGCCAGCTGACTTGAATAAATAGAATGCAATCTATGCTTTAGGGATTTGAATAGCTATAATACAATATATCTTATAGATACAATTAGCACAGTTTTTACCACTTTTGCACTTTATTGTTCCGAGAATACAGTTATAAAGAAATACTCTGCCTGGTGGCTTTTATGTTTTATCTTGGCACTCAGATCACAAAAGCCTCTATGGTTCATTTTGAAACTTTGAGGGAAATGATACCCATATGATTTAAAGTTTTAAGTTTAATTATCTTCTGCAAATTGCTCTTGGAAGTAAAGGTAGTCAAAAAGTAAAAGTGGTTTTAAATTTTAGACATAGAATAGTATAATGACTTTATAAAATATAGAGAAGATTTTATTCAAAATAGATGCTATCTAGAACAGGAAAATCAGAATTGCCTTTGTATAATATTTTGCATGCCTTTTTCTTTATTGCCTGGAAAGTTATATGATCCCAATCCCTACCCCATTCCTTATTTATGAATATAATGACTTACTGAAAATTTATGACAGATTTCATATACCACGTGAAAGGCAATATTGTGATTTACATTAAAATTGTGAAAGATGTTTTGAGGTCATTTGAACAACTCTTTGTAAAAAAATAAAGATATCTATACAGGGAAGGTCTTAAGCACACACATAGGTGTAGATGTCAGTCCTTAAGGTGGAAACCTATTTCCTTATGCAGGAAAATTGAGGAGTACATTGTTGGCAATGGAAACTCGTTTAGAAATAGGTGCTACTTGAAGTTTTACACTTGGGTAGTGATAATAACCTGTTTATATTGGCGGTACTTAGATGATGTTCTCAGCATCAACCTCAAACACATTAGTAGGTCTTAATAAACCCAAGTCTAGAATTTCAGAAGTACCCCTCCAGGTATAATAAAGGTCTCCCTCTCAGACCTAATATAGTTGCAAGGGTAAAACCATCTATCTGAAGTATTTGGAAAAATGACTATTATGAGACTCCAAAAAGCCAGGAATTTCTGCTGAAATTCCAGTGTGTATCTATTGAACACACATTTTAATAGTTCGTACTTAGTACTCTGTCATTTGGGATATAGTCCAGAAATAGCCCAAACATCTCAGTGAACCAAGTGGCCAGGAAATGATTTTCAGACTTAATAGTGTTCGTCCCCATCATGCAGGGTGCTGTCTAAAATGCCAGTTCCTGTCCACTGTCCCTAGAGAGCTGACGTCCCTAGAGAGCTTGGGAATCTATACTTAAATCAGACAACCCAGGGGATTCTGAGGTAGGTGGTCTGGTGATAAGTTGTAGGAAATGCTGATGTAGGAGATGTATCCCCTCTCCGAACCTGCTTCGTGGAGTTGCTTCAAGACCTCTGCAGTTGCACAAGCCCCACTCAGAAGGTCCCTGCACTTGACTTAATGCTCTTCTGTCATCTTCTAGTAAGTTTTAATAATTTTTAAGGAAGGACTCCTACATTTGCATTTCTCTCCAGGCCCTGAAAATTATGTAGCCAGTTCTGTATACAGATTTTGTTGTATGTTAACTGAGATCATGTTCCTAGGCAAGAATGAATTACAGTTATTCAGTAATGACTTTTTACCCGTTGGTGTTAGACTGTAAACTCCAAAGCTACTTCTGAGCTTTAGAGGTGAATAACTATCCTTCATCATAGGACCCAGAATAGGAAATCCTCATTAGTAATCCTGAACATAGACACCTATGTTTATGTTTTATTCTAATGTACTGTTTTTTGTTTTTTCCTCCCAGGATGGTACAAAACAGAAAAGGGAACGGAAGAAGACGGTGTCTTTCAGCAGCATGCCCACAGAGAAGAAGATCAGCAGTGCAAGTGATTGCATCAATTCCATGGTTGAAGGTTCAGAACTCAAAAAGGTTCGCTCCAACTCTAGAATTTACCATAGGTATTTTTTACTGGATGCCGACATGCAGAGCTTGAGGTGGGAGCCATCTAAGAAGGATTCTGAGAAAGCCAAGATTGATATTAAATCCATCAAGGAAGTGAGAACAGGAAAAAATACAGACATATTCCGCAGCAATGGCATTTCTGACCAGATATCTGAAGATTGTGCTTTTTCAGTTATATATGGAGAAAATTATGAGTCACTTGATTTGGTTGCCAACTCTGCAGATGTTGCGAACATCTGGGTTACGGGACTGCGGTACCTAATTTCTTATGGCAAACATACTCTCGATATGTTAGAAAGTAGCCAAGACAACATGAGGACTTCTTGGGTTTCACAAATGTTTAGTGAAATTGATGTAGATAACCTTGGACATATAACTCTGTGTAATGCTGTGCAATGTATCAGAAACCTCAACCCTGGTTTAAAAACGAGCAAAATTGAGCTAAAGTTCAAAGAATTGCACAAATCAAAGGACAAAGGTGGCACAGAAGTCACAAAGGAAGAATTTATTGAGGTTTTCCATGAGCTTTGTACTAGACCTGAAATTTACTTCCTTTTAGTTCAGTTTTCAAGCAATAAAGAATTCCTTGATACCAAGGACCTTATGATGTTTCTTGAGGCAGAACAGGGTGTGGCACACATAAATGAGGAAATAAGCCTAGAAATTATTCACAAATATGAGCCATCCAAAGAGGGCCAGGACAAGGGCTGGCTCTCCATAGATGGGTTCACTAATTACCTTATGTCACCTGACTGTTATATTTTTGATCCAGAACATAAGAAGGTCTGTCAGGATATGAAGCAACCTCTGTCTCATTACTTTATAAACTCATCTCATAATACATATTTAATAGAGGATCAGTTCCGAGGTCCCTCTGACATCACAGGATATATTCGGGCTCTTAAAATGGGTTGCCGGAGTGTTGAATTAGATGTATGGGATGGGCCAGATAATGAACCTGTAATTTATACCGGCCACACTATGACCTCTCAGATAGTCTTCCGCAGTGTCATTGATATTATTAACAAGTATGCATTCTTTGCTTCAGAGTATCCTCTTATCTTGTGTTTAGAAAATCACTGTTCTATTAAACAACAGAAAGTAATGGTTCAACACATGAAGAAAATTTTGGGAGATAAGCTCTATACCACCTCACCCAATGTCGAGGAATCTTACTTACCATCCCCAGATGTTCTGAAAGGAAAAATACTAATCAAAGCCAAGAAACTGTCCTCAAATTGTTCTGGAGTAGAAGGAGATGTTACTGATGAAGATGAAGGAGCAGAAATGTCTCAGAGGATGGGGAAAGAGAATGTGGAGCAACCCAGCAATGTGCCTGTGAAGCGATTTCAGCTTTGCAAAGAACTGTCTGAACTGGTCAGCATCTGTAAGTCAGTTCAGTTCAAGGAATTTCAGGTGTCATTTCAGGTTCAGAAGTACTGGGAAGTCTGTTCATTTAATGAAGTACTTGCCAGCAAATATGCCAATGAAAATCCAGGGGACTTCGTAAATTATAACAAGCGTTTTCTTGCTAGGGTATTTCCTAGCCCCATGAGAATTGACTCCAGTAACATGAACCCTCAAGATTTTTGGAAATGTGGTTGTCAAATCGTAGCCATGAACTTTCAGACTCCAGGGCTGATGATGGACCTGAATATCGGCTGGTTCAGGCAGAATGGAAACTGTGGCTATGTCCTTCGGCCGGCCATCATGCGGGAGGAGGTCTCCTTCTTCAGTGCCAACACGAAAGACTCTGTCCCGGGAGTCTCCCCTCAGCTTCTTCACATTAAAATCATCAGCGGGCAGAACTTTCCAAAGCCCAAAGGATCAGGTGCCAAAGGTGACGTGGTGGATCCTTACGTCTACGTGGAAATCCATGGGATCCCTGCCGACTGTGCAGAACAAAGGACAAAAACCGTGCACCAGAACGGAGATGCGCCCATTTTTGATGAGAGCTTTGAATTTCAAATCAACCTGCCCGAGCTGGCCATGGTGCGCTTCGTAGTGCTGGATGATGACTACATTGGGGATGAATTTATTGGTCAGTACACCATTCCCTTTGAATGTTTACAGACGGGCTACCGCCATGTTCCCCTGCAGTCCTTGACTGGAGAGGTCCTTGCTCATGCTTCTTTGTTTGTGCATGTGGCCATCACTAACCGACGAGGAGGAGGGAAGCCTCATAAAAGAGGCCTTTCCGTGAGAAAGGGGAAGAAATCCAGGGAGTATGCATCTCTGAGAACGTTGTGGATTAAAACTGTGGACGAGGTGTTCAAGAACGCCCAGCCCCCCATTCGGGATGCCACGGATCTGAGAGAGAACATGCAGGTACGTGCCCCTGGTCAAGTGTTCACTCGATGGTCGTCCTGCTGAGTGGATGTCCACAGTTTATGAACATATTGGTCTTTTTTTTTTTTTTTTAATGTACTAGCATATTTAATTTTAAATAATATGTAAATTCCAATTGTTATTAGAATGTTTGCCTCTAGTCTCTTTTCGTTTAAATTCCCAGGACTGCAGTTGTTGAAAATAATGATTAGAATAATCTAGTCTTGCTCCTCTGCTGCACAGACATGCTCATCCCAGTTCCTGTTAAGGACTAATTCACAGTTCCTCAATTTTTTCTAATAGCATGCTTGGGAATCTGATATTTCTTGGTTGGAACACAAATAGATGACCCATCAAAACAAAAAGGGATATGGGTTACAGTAAAAAAGCCATGCTTCCTCCCTTTCTCATGGTGCTGCAGTGCTGGGAAGATAGTAGGCCTTTAAATGAGTCAGGGTATTTGCATATTGACCTGTCTGTTGATTTTAGAGGCTTACTAATTGTGTAAGTAAAAGACATGTGGTGTCTACATTTATTAAAGTCTAAGCTACTAATGACCTCTGAAATATACAATGGCTGGAAGCAATCAATTAGAAATTGTGTATTTAATTAAGCATTGTCCACACACTGAGCCATGTGGTAGGGCCTGTGTGTGAGTGATGCAGAAGTGGATAGCAGAGACCTGCCACACAGAGGTTTCAACACTAGCCAGTCACAGCATGGTTGGTACCATGCATATAGGTGCTCTGCTTGGTCTATTTGTTTCTTTTTAAGTGACTGTTATAAAAATGACAGCAGCAGTAAACTCTGGTTCAGAAAATGTACATTCTACATGCTCTTCCCATCTACCAATTCTGCAGATACTTCATGAAGAATAAGACCTTCCCACAATAGGGACATTTATTTTCTTTCTCTCAAGGTAGAAGCATAACTGAAATGTGAAGGGCTTTTCCACTGCTGAGGGTGCAAGTGTTGGGCAAAACCTCAGCTCCAAGCAAGCCATGTTGTCCTTTGCCTGGTGGCCGCTGGTGTGCATGTGGCACAGAATTCCCTTGGGGACCTGCCAAAGCCAGAGCATCATCTTTTCCAGAGCCTGCATCTGCTCTGAACCTGACAGCACAGTGGGTGGTGATGTCTGATGGTTGCCTGCTGTCACAAGCAGTCTGGCCATGAGCCTGCAGCAGTGAGCCGCAGCCAGACCACCTGTCCTCAAGGGACTTGTCCTGTAGTTGAGGGTGGGCAGTGGCAAGAAGAAACAAGCAGTAAGTGGTCGAGTAAACAAATAAGACAACTGCAGATGCCATGGATGCTGTGAAGAAAATAAAATAGAGAGGTGACTGGAGCTGTCAGGGACCCCACTTTATATATCACAATAATGATTTATTTTTATGCAGTCATATCAAATTGATTTTGAATGAAATTACGTATAGTGTAAAATGTGAGGCTGTTTCCTCCTCCATAACATGGCTTGTTGAGAGGATTAAATGAAGTAATGTGTAATAAATATGCCCCTGATAGCCTAGACTTTGGAAATGCTCAAAGAATGGCCCACGACATTTTACAGAGTTGAGGGTTTTCTTTAATGGATATTTTAATGACATGCCTCTGGTGATTAGAACATGGGAGAGAAGCCAGTGCAGTGGTGCACACCTGTAATCCCAGATATTTGGGAAGCTAAGGCAGGGGGATTGCAAATTTGAGGCCAGCCGGGGCAACTTAGTGAGACGCTGTTTCAAAATAAAGAAGAAAGCAAGGACCAGGGATGTAGCTCAGAGGTGGGTTCAGTCCCTGGTACCACGAAGGGGGAGGGGGGTGGTAAGAACAGTGGAGATGCTAATAAGGGAAGGCCTGGGCAGACCCTGCAATGAAGAGCAGCTTCCTCAAAGATCCTGTAGATTTGGAACCGGTGACGTAAACAGGTGATATTTCTTTCCTTTCCTTTTTGGATGGCTGGTGTATTTGATACTTATTTTAAACCTGATTTGATTTTTTTCTTAATCTTTACCTTTTTCAAATGCAGAGGCCATTCTTTTTATTTGCTCATACTTGCATATAAGTATTGGCACTATTGTGAACTTTGATCTGAAAATAGGCTTTGCCCTTTGGAAGAATTCAGCTTATTTACATTTTCAGTACTTTTGATAAATTGGCATTACAAATGTCAGTATTACGAATGCTATTTACTTTGGAAAACAGTCATTTTTTTCCAAGGATAAAATAATCATTAGCCAAGTCTGTCATAACATTGCCAATAACCGTTGTACCAGGCAGTTTCAGTATAACCGGGTGTATCAAATATAATATCCATGAGAAATTAAAACCCTACATTAATTACCAAGTGCCTCCTTTCTTGCCCTTTGACAGAATGCAGTGGTGTCCTTCAAGGAGCTGTGTGGCCTCTCCTCAGTGGCCAATCTCATGCAGTGCATGCTGGCGGTGTCTCCCCGATTTCTGGGGCCTGATAACAACCCCCTGGTGGTCCTGAATCTCAGCGAGCCATATCCCACAATGGAGTTGCAGGGCATCGTGCCGGAGGTTCTGAAGAAGATTGTAACGACTTATGACATGGTGAGTGGTGTTTGTCCCATCGCGTAGGCTGGTGCCAGAGATGTCTTTAGACAACACGCCATATGTCCTGGGGAGCTCTTGCTGAAGTGTGCGTTTTTATTTCATGCTTCGTTTGCCTATGTTGGAGAAGTAATCCCCTGGCCTTGCTGTATTCTAAAGAGTTTAGTGTTTTGTTATTGTTTTAGAAAGCAGGATTCATTCAAAGACACTTGCTTCAGTTGGATTAAGCATGAGTTAGTTTCTCAGGAACTATGTCTGAATTGATTTCTAAAGGATGCCTTATTTTCTACATATACATAGCAAAGAATTTTTTATCTCCTCTTGTAATCATCTATCGATGTCTTTTGTTTTCATTTCTCAACCTAGTGAGGATGAGAAATTTAATTTAAAAATTAAACTTGGAATACCATAAGGGGTTGGTGCCGCCTCCCGTGATTCTATGGTGTGGTGGTTTCCTTCTTGCAGCAGCTGCTCTGAGACACCTGTATTTGTCATCAGCTTAATGTTAATGAGGTATCCTCAGGACACCTAGAATATTACATTTTTGCACTTAAGATCTATCTTGCATTTTTTAAATTGCATCCCACCGTTATTGTACTTTGTGATTTGTCATAACGCTGTGAGAGAATTTAATGGGCAAACAGCACCTATTTCAGGCTCATGATGTAGTTAAAGTCATCAGAGCTCACTGTGTGTACTGAGAGTGACTTGCCAGCCTGTCAGGGTTAAGGGTGGCACGGGACACTCCCCTCCCAGACAGGCCAGGCTGTCATCCTTTACTGTTCAGGGTATTTGGGGGTAAGATCCTCATCCACCACCTCCTCCACTCTAGAAGCCCAAACTAAGGCCACTGATCACTAGGCTTCCTCTGATGCAGCTTGCAGTGCTCAAGGACAAAACATGTTTGGTATCATATACTTTCACCAAAACATTTTTCGACTGTTTTATAAATTGGTCTGAAAATTGTAGATTAGAGAGATTTATGAAATTAAGGGGAAATAAAAATAACACTTCAGGTCAGCTTTTCCCACACTGTGTTCTGAGGAACCTTGGTTCTTTAGGATGTTAGTAAATTCCACATGGGGAGAGGGTTCCATGATGAAGTGCTTTGTAGAAATACTGATCACATACCATCCTTACAGGATTTCTCAGAGCCTTATCCTTGTGGCATAGTGGGCTCCAACAGTGCAGTGGATGTGGATGTAGCATTCCCTGTTTTACCTGTTGGCTTGACCAATGGGTTCTTGTTGCCAAAAAGAGAAGTTCTGAAGAACACATTTGGGAAATGCTTCATTAATCTTTGAGTAAGTCTGAAAGTACAAGCCAGAAGAATGCAATTGTTTTGAGCAATTTATCAGTTCATTAACCTTCTGAAAAGGTTATTTCCAAGTTATTTTCCCATGTTCCTGTGAAGTAGCCATACATTGTAGTGGGTGCTCATCGTCCTCTGGCTATTTCTAGCTCAGACTTCATGGTAACACAAGAGATTTGAAGGACTGAACACTGGATACTGCAGCAAACTACAGGGAGTGTCGCCCACCCTGCAGAAAGTAGGAAGGTTAGGATCGGGTGTGTCTGATGACCTTTGAGTGACGCTGGGTGCCAGAGGACCTCAAAGACAAGCACGGATGGCCCCTGTCCTCGGAGAGTCAACCAGTTCACTAGAAGATAATGGAAGGAGGACTGGATTGCCATAGGAAGCTCATGCTGGGATTCCTTAGGGACAGGGGGAATGGAAAGAGAGTAAAAAAAGATAAAAATGGAGAAGGGAAGTAACTTGCCATGCTGGGAGCCAGACTAGTCTATGTAGTTAGTTCCTGATTCCAGGTTTTATGGGAACAAGTCATAAAGAAGTAGCTTATGTTTATAAATGCTTTTTCTTTTTTAAAAAAAATTTTTGCTGGAGATCAAACCCAGTGCTTTGCATATGTTAGGCAAGTACTCTACCACTGAGCCACACCCCAATTCTATAAATGCTTTTTTAGCTTGAGCCTCAAATAAAATCATAGACCCACTTCATTGATCAAAACCTCCCATGCTTTATGCCCTTAAATTTCTGTGACAGTCATATACTGACATTTCTTCACTGTAAGGTTTTTAACAGGGACTTCCTGACAGTGGACTGGTGGTCCCCATGTAGGTGATGGCATGATTGACTGAGGCCAAGTGTTTATCAGAGTAGACTGAGGGCCTGGCTGGACTCTCAGGGTCTCTTTAAAGCTCCTTAAGGACACAGCGTCTGTCACGGCACCCATGACTATATTTGGCATAGGAATTGCTCAATGTTCCTTGGTCTCCTGCCCCTTCCTCTTCCTGGACTGGTAATAAGTTGACAACACTTATTACATAACTCTTATTGGCATCTAATTCTATATTTATGTTGTTCTAGAAGCAATAAGGCAGAATATATTAGCTTGTTTAAAAGTTTTAAATTGTGAGATTACTCTTTTCTCATGTTTAATTGAAATAGCTGTGCTGCATGATACTCCATGGTTTATAGATTTGTTCTCTTTTTAATTCCTTCTGGTAAACTTACGTTATAAAATATTTAAAATTAAGTTCAAATTATTGCTGCAGCAATATTATAACTCTTAGAGAATTTTATAGACTTTTTTTAGTGACTTAATAGTTTCCCACCTTATGACAATTAATTTGTCAAAGCTAGCCAGAACAGGCTAAAATGTTGATGGGAAACGTACTAAGGTGTTGGACAGTCTGTAACTTTAAATATAGCTCTTTATTTTTATAGTGTTATATTGAGCTTGACCCAAAGTTAACCTTAGAAGAAAGATCTTCTTTCATTTTGTTGACTTCCCGTTTATAATTCGAAGACTTCAAATGAGAAGTAAGGGTGGGTTGAGAAATCCCTGTCCAGAGTGTCCGTGTCATTGTGTATCTGTGCTGCTGACACTGGTTCTGCTGGGGACAATGCTGCGCTGGCTCCCAAGGATGCACAGGCATGTACCACTGCCATCCAGACTGAGATGGCGTCTCAATTTATAGACTCTGGCTAATGAAGTGGTGTGTTAGAAATGTGCCAGTTTCATGAACAGTGAGTGGCATGGAAGCCAGTAAGGAGGCCAGAAAGGCAGGCCCAGGCACGGAGTGGCTGCACATTCCAGTTTTCCCAGGATGGGCCTTGTTCATATGCCTGTTGTCCTAGAACAATTGTTATTCATTCTCTTGTTAACTCTTGATAGTGTTCCAATTCAGGAGAGGAAGAAAGAAAATCTTCTAAAACTTTTTGAGTATCCCTATTCAGATGGTCAGCTGTTTTGTCACCTACCCATGGATCCTAGATTGTCCTAGTGGCTCCTCTGATTACCACCAACAGACAGACTTCCAAAAGCCCTGATTGTGGTTTTACCCTATTTGTGATGTCCCTGTGGTTCTTACAAGTGGTGGGAGGCAAGCCAGGGGGACCTGGTTCAGGAAGACAGGTGACAAAGCCATTCAAGAGAAAGAAGAATCCAGATATCTTCTTCCACCCCAGATTAAGGGATTTTTTTAAAAAAGGACTGGACAGGATGGGTTTTGGGAATGACCCAGTACTTTCAGCAGAACTGGAGCCTGAACATGTCAGTCTGGGATGGAAGGTTGTTGCTGAAGTTATGTTCAGAGGTCTGTTGTAGGCAAGTGACCCTGTTTCCTCCTGATAGTGATTGAGGGGCCTAGATCTGTGTCCCCCAGAACATAGAGCTCAGGAGTGGCACATGGCAACCATCGATGGGAAATTGCCATGGGGCTGGAAAAGAGCTTCATGTTAGGGGAGGCTTACTGGGTAGACTGGGCCTTTAAATGGAGCTTCCTTGTCTCTGTGGGCCAAATGTCCTTAAGGACCTCATCCCATTTCTTAGGGACTCAGTCTATGAGGGTTCAGCTTGTTCCTCTGGGTCATTTAGACTCCTCCAGTCAGCCTACCCTCCCTGATGCTTAATGGAAAAGATTCTTGAGTTCCTTTGTTCAGACCTAATGTTTTCAACAGATGGGGAATGACTTCCATTTTAAGCCATGTCATTGGACTCCTGCCCACTACTTCCTATTTGTCATTATTGCAGTATACCATATACATTATTATGGCATACATTATGACCAGATCAGAGAGTTGTGATTTTCTACTTAAATAATTGATTTGCTTTAGTTAAGATGTCATGTTGGCTTCTTCTGAAATGGAATACTGTAAAATTTTAATTGGTTTATTTTAACAAAGTATATAAAATAAGTAATACTTGCATTTTCTTTAAAAAAAATTTTTTTTGTTGTTGTAGATGGACACAATGCCTTTATTTTATTTATTTTTATGTGGTGATGAGGCTCAAACCCCATGCCTCACACATGCATGGCAAGCACTCTATCACTGAGCTACAACCTCAGCCCCAATATTTGCGTTTTCATTAGTGAAATCTACACCTATTTATAAGCTCTTATCATATGCAAGACCCTGAGTGCTCATCCAACAACACATATTTATTGAGTATCTGCTGTGTACCAGGACCTGCATACTCTGTTAAATGTACAGTACTATGCTTCAATGCATCCCCTCCCCCATCAATATAAGAGATCCAGTTCACTATCTTTTGAAACTGAAGTGATTTTTTAACCAACCTTTTCCTGTCGATGACAGTGAGAATTCAGCTCTCTAGCTATCTTTATTAGATTCAGATTTACCATCTGTTTTAGACTTGAATTAATAAAATTTTTATGAGATCATACTAACACACAGGGACCAAGGAGCTGTGCTCTATAGAGAGAAAACATTGGGAATATAAAGGTTTGGTGAAGTATAACATTAAAGGAAAGTTTTTTTGCCACTTTTTTGATTTTGTTAGTTTTTCTATGATATGAAATATGCTTTGATCATTGTAATGAAATTGAAGATGAAGTTGTAGGGAGTAAAAAGGCAAGAAGAAGAAAAAGTAAAGATGAAGAGGGCCAGTGCAGTCTTACAGGCAGTATGGTAGTTCACACACAGTGGCAGACTCTTGGACAGCCCCCACCTGTCTGGAGGTTTTGCACAAATTCATTCTTATCACCGCTGTTCCTCTGTTTCTACTTTCCATTTGAAATTAATTTGTTTTGATCTTTTCCTTGCAACTTAACAAAAATCTTGGTTTTAATTACCTTCAGGTTTAATTAAGAGAGCATACTCTGAGGAACCCATTTATCTAGTACAGAATAGTGTTTTTTTTTAAAGAGAGGAACAAGATGCTTTTTCTAAGAGGATATAATTTGCACTCTTGTGTTTTTGTGTAAGTTACTGAGTAGTCTCTTCTAACACATGACTTTTAAGTATTTCTTAACTAAAACAAGGTTCTTTAAATAAAATATGTGAAATGAAGACTTACACAGATATGTTGGCAATAGGCATGTGGCATCAGGAACATTCTGTTTTGTGTTGTTGGTATGGTTTCATGTGCTTTTTCTAGCCACTGCTTAATGCAGTAAGGAGATAAATCACACTTCATAATTAATGGAGTATCTTGGTCTGGACCAAGCCAGAGATCATCTGCAATAAGGTTACTATTGATCCCCTTCTCCTTTGTGGCTCCCTTTATCACTCTCTGGCCTCTAAACTTGACATTAAAAGCTTCTTTTAATTGAAGGTGTCAACTTTACCAACTCTTATAAATGTGGAAGAAAGGTCAGATAGAATAGTATGCTTTAACATAAGATTGAGATTTTTTAAAAAGAAGGAAGGTAAGAAGGAGAAGGGAGGGAGGGAGGGGATGAGAGGAGAGCAAGGGAAGAAGGGAGGGAGGGATGGTGAGAGAATGCATCCTGTAGAGGGAAGACCAGAAAGCCAAGGGCTGTAGATTAATTTGTTGACTGGAGATGTTCAGTAAATGTTTGCAAAAGCAGTCTCTCTACAATCTTCAGAATTATGCAGCTGAGCTACTCCAGACTGGCTCTGGTTGCTAATGGAAAAGAAAGAGATGGTAAGAGTGTGATGATAGCATCACATGTGTCATCAGGTCAGATGGAGCAGGTTGCCACAGGGTAACCAGTAGCAGGGATATTTGGAAATTTTTGAAAGATGGCACTCCTAGGCTGCACAAAATGATGCTTATAAGATGTTATTTCCAATCCAGTTTTTCTGTCTTTACATGTCTTCTCGGAAACCATTAAAGAACACATATTTTAAAAGTATTCCTACACATGCACACATACCCCAGATACTAAGTAAGGAACAACTGGGGAAAGACTAGAATTTGGGGGCTGGCAATCCCCTTGAAAGAGACTTCATCACGTAGCCGTTTTCATCAGATAAGTTTGATACCTCTGAGAGGACAGCAGTGAAAGCCTTAGTGGTACTCACAGGTTGTCAGATGGTGTCCCCAGATAAGATACAATCAATAGTACTAGTTGAGCATCCATAATCCATCGTCCATATTCTGCATGCTCCAAAATCCATCATGTCAGTTCTCAAAAAGTTTCAGATCCTGGAACAGTTCAGATCGTCAGATTAGGTATGCTCAATGGGTGAAGTCTATGTAACGTTTTTTTGTTTGTTTGTTTGTTTGTTTTGTGGTGCTGGTGATTGAACTCAGGGCCTTGCACATGTGAGGCAAGTGCTCCACCAATGACACCCACAGCCCCTCTGTTTTAAAGACAAAATCTGAAACGCTTCTGGTTCCAGGCATTTTGCTTAAGGGATATTCAGCCTGTGTGAAGCAAGCCACACTATCATCTGACTCACCCACAGCCTGATTTGGAATGTCTAAATAAGCTAGGAACCAATAGCTGGGTGCTGTCCAACCATGTTGGTGAACAAGAAATGGGAGCCTGCTGTTGGCACAGCTCCACTCCTTGGGTAGATTTCATGTTAACCAAGGCTACCCGAAGAATAGTTGCAGGGCAGTGTTTTGGGGCCATGTATTCGATAAGGTCTCCACTATTTTATTTCTCTGTTTCTCTGTTTAGAGCCTTTCTATTGCTTTTTATTTATTTATTTTTTGTAGTTGTAGATGGACAGCATGCCTTTATTTTATGTTTATTTTTATGTTTTGCTAAAGATTGAACCCAGTGCCTCACACATGCTGGGCAAGCACTCTACCACTGAGCTACAACCCCAGCCCCTGTATTGCTTTGTAAAGGGGCATATTTTTCAACATTTTGTTTTCCTGACTGTGAAAGAAAATAGCTATGGAATTTATCTGAAACCTAAAACTCAAGAAAAGTCAGAGAATTTCTTCCTAAACTTATGCTTTATGCAAAAGAACACTACTACATTTTTGTTAAAACTAAGATTGCTGAAGTACTGTAGTCCTTTTTTCTTATGCAAAAGCAGAGAAATCACTTCCTATCAAATTCCACAGTGAATATTAGATTTTGCTCTTGTATAATTCCTTCAAAGTCTGTTTTTGAGTTTCTCTCTCTCTCTCTCTCGTGCTTCAGATTGAACCCAGGGATGCTTTGAGCTACATCCCTAGCCTTTTAAAATGTTTAATTTTGAAAGAGTCTTGCTAAATTGCTGAGGGTCTTGCCAATTTGCCCTGGCTGGCCTTATATTTAAGATCCTCCTGCCTTGGTCTCCTGAGTCACTAGGACTATAAGTATGTACTACTACACCCAACTATGTTTTCTCTTCTTTCTCTCTATCTTGGACCCTGCAAGGAAGTACTTGGTATGTCTGCAATCTTGTACTTTATGGGTAATACATACATTTCTTTTTGGTCAGTCAAGTGCACTGGCCATTTTTCAAAGCTGTGAGGAGGCCTCGAGCTTCCTCACCCCAGTTTATTCAGTGATCGCTTGGTGTCCACTAGATGCAGAGCACCCTTTAACTGAGTGGAGGAGGTGGTGCTGCTGTCCTTCCATCTCTGGGGTCCTCATTTTAGTACCAACCTTCTTCACCTTCTATCTGTGTGACGGTTTGAGCTCAAACTTCACATTCGACCCAGGTGAAAAAGAAAACATAGCTATCTTAACTCTCTTAGGAGGTAGGTATTTCTAAGTTTTTGTTCTGTTTGGCAAACTTGGTCTGCATTGATTTACACTGTCTATTTTGGACTGCGCAAGCTCAGCTCCTCAAGTGCAGTGAGCAGTCTCAGTCTTCCTCTTCTTTCTCCATTGCTCTGTGCTCTGCTGTGGCTGCCTGGAGAAGGTGGGTTGCATGAGTCTTCTTTTTGTGTTCTTCTCAAGCCTGCCCTGGAAAGCTGGCTGCCTTCCCCTCTTCCCCTCCTTTGCCATCATGGCATAAGACAGGCCTTGTGGTGGAGCTCCTGACTCCTCTGTCACACAGGCCTGTGAGAGGTGGGCTTCCACCTCTCCTTCCCCTGCACCTTCCCTCCTCTGCTCTCTGAACTGTGTACCCCTTGCCTTGCCTTTGTGGGCAGAAAGGAAATCTCCTCCACCCTGTGGGATAAAACTCCACAATCTTTGGGTACTTAGGGATATGTGAAGGTAAGTTAGAATATAGTTTCCCCTTGATAGATTCTGGCTTTTATGACTCTCAGGTTGGTCGGAATCCGAGTGAGCAAAAATCTAGTTGAATCTTTAAAACTGAGAAATGTCTTTGTGTTTATAAGTTACTCACTTTCCACCTAAGCTCCAAAACTCATCCTTTGAATAGGCAGAAGGCTCCCTAGATGACATGTTTTATAAACTATGCCAACCTGTATAGAAATAAATATCCTTTTTACACGATTGCCACTGGACCTTGGCAATTGCTGAAGCACCTGCCTTGCAGCCTTTCCCTTCCTGCTGCAGCTTGGCTTCTGGAACCCCCTAAACACATTCTCCCTGAAATGTCACCTAGAGGAAGGCCTGGGTGTGATAGGGAGGAGCCAGAAGAAAGAGTGAGAAGCGAAGGTGACAAGATGTAGGCCACCTAGGATTAGATTATCATCATTGAGAGAAATAGAGCCAATTGCTTTTTAGTACCTGACTGGTTGCATGTGAGTGACATTTTTCTTAGAGCATCTGGGGAAAGTGGTATCCCTTTCGTGCATTTGGATTAATGAAGAATGTGTATAAAGTCTAATAATTACTAAGAGAGGAAAAAAAAAAAAGAAAGTGGTGGTGGTGGGAATAACGGAAAACATGCACCTCATGCCTATATTCTAGCAACTGAATCTTTCCAACATAAAACTTTTCATTTGCCATTGAAAAAAAATCAAAAACTACTAGTAATATACAGGCCTTTAAAGAAAAAAAAAAAGGTTTTTACAGCACCCAGAATCTGTGTGTGAGATCTCAAAGTTTGTAATTATTCCTGTAGTGTTTGCAAAATGGTATTGTCACTGCATCCAGATTTGTGAATTGTGATTGTCTTCATTGTGGGAATTCTTTTCAAACATAAAAGCAATGATCAAGGAAACAAAGAACCTAATTGCCTTGTAGTGTATGGTAATTTGTATATCTTTACTTGTGGTTTCTGAGTTCCCTATCCTTTCAGACTGACAAAAATGAAGACTAGCTGACCTAGAACATGCAATTCAGAGATCACGAATCATCCAGCCTGTTTTCCCCTTTGTGTTTGGGGGCTACCTGGCTCCCTGTTATCTTAGACCCAGAGGAAAGCCATGTGTCTCTTTGATACTCCTACTGGTGCTGCTGGCACAGAGGTGGTTGTGTCAACACTTGCTGGCTTCTTTGAAAGAGAAATCGAGGTGTTCATCTTGCAGAGGCCTGTGATAGAAACCTTGGAACTTTAAAACCAACAAGGACTGTCAGGTCCACACTGAGTATCAGGACCCAGGAAATGTACCTTCACTTTTTAACTTAGTTTTCCTAATAGGACAACTTCTAACCAGGCAGGGAGAGGAGAAACCCATGGTGGTTCGACATTCTGACTGCCTTTGCCATCTGAGCCTACAGTTGGCCCCAGGGGGCTAGGTGGGATTCAAGGTGATTTCTTGAATCCAGCTAGTGGAGATATTTTACCTGAATGATTATCTTAGCAGTTATTGAAGCTGTTCTGGCTTCAAAGTGTGATCTATAATTAATCAGTAAGAATTACACATGGAAGTTTCTTTTTAAAAATACTTGTCTTATGTCAGATTCATGAGAAGGATGAACCATTGAATACTTAATTTGTCTCATTATTATCCATGTTTAGGTTAGAGTTTAGAAAGCATGTTAAGTTCCAATGATAAAAATTGTATTGTTTAGACTCTTGATGTCCTCTATATTATACCCTGACTTCATAACTGCAAGATCCATTCATTAGGGATTGACCTAATCCATTGTCACCTATTCTTGTGTGGTTTAGGGCTGCATGTGATCTTTCAGCAGTGCTGGAAAGATCAAAGTTATATCAGATACTTCTATAAAAACCGTTAGTGGTGGTACATAGATTATATACCACATTTTCTTAATCCAGTCTTCTATAGACAGGCATCTGGGTTGATTCCATAATTTAGCTATTGTGAATTGTGCTGCTTTAAATATTGATGTGGCTTCCACAACCTTTTAGATAACAAGGGAGTGATTTTTCTTCACAGTCCAATGTATTTAAAAAACATGCAATACTTGAATAAAGCTTTGAAGCTCATATTTTGTTGGTAGGCTTCACTTGACCTCAAATTCATAAGAGAAATAGAATTGAGCATTGCCTGTAGGTTCTGTTTCTCAATTTCACTCAAGTTAGGAAGACTCATCCTCACCTTCACCCTCACCCTCACCCTCACCCTTGCCCTCACCAGCCCTCTCAAAGCAGCATCCTGGCTGGTGACTTCCCTTTGCATGCCCACAGCTCTCCAGTGGATTCTTTGGGAACCACCACTGTCCTCTGTTTTGATGGCACCTGTTCCTCACCCTTTTCACTTCCATTCCCCCCGGGTCACTGAGAAATAACTGCCACTCCCCCTGCATAGTAGCCACCTTTGATACCAGAAAGCTGGTTTGACAGCCGATGAATTTATCAGGAACAAAAATAGCATTTAATAATGGGTTTAAAGTCTTTTCTAACTTAATTAGGGCATTTTAAATTCTGAACCATAAGAAAATTACTCTCACAGTAAACTCAGTGGGTGGACAATATGATGTAGTAAGAGTTAAGTTTAACTCTACAAGCTTAATTACTAATTACCTTAAAATAGCATTTTAAGTAGTTTAAAACATTAGTATTAGCAAATCTTTAGGGCTAAATGTTTTGTATTTTTTTATGGAGGATTTATATAGAAGATCCTTCATCTACTGTATAGAAATCCTTAATTCAAGGATTTTCTTTGAAATCAGTATGAATCGTTCTAGTTTTCTTTCTGATTATTACATTTCTATAATGGAAAGTGGTCAAATGAAGTTGTATCACAATTTATGCCATTATATGGCATGAAATAATTTTAGCTTTTCAATCACTTACCTTGTGCCAAAGCAAAATAAATTCTGTCTTTGTGAGTAGAAGTGGCTACTTTACTGTTCAGCTAAATG
Source organism: Sciurus carolinensis (assembly GCF_902686445.1). Lineage (NCBI taxonomy): Eukaryota > Metazoa > Chordata > Mammalia > Rodentia > Sciuridae > Sciurus > Sciurus carolinensis. The sequence goes on along the minus strand of NC_062229.1, from coordinate 49,853,192 downwards.
TAACTAGGATAGTACTCAGTAATTTTAGTTGATTCCCTTAAAATAAGTCCTTCTTTGTTGTTGTATACTAGAATTCTCCATAACCAACATTTTCTTTTGTATACATATAACAAATGTTCATTTTTTTAAAGATACTCACTGAGGCAGGAGGATTGTAAGTTCAAGGCCAACCTGGTCAACTTAGTGAGACCCTCAGCAACTCAGCCTGACCCTGTCTCAAAATAAGGTCTGAGGGTATAGCTCTGTGGTATAGCACCCCTGGGTTCAATCTGAAGTACCACAGAAATAAACACACACACTAACTGCATTTGATTTTTCATGTTGTTTTCTAAAACAGGCATGTAGCATATCAAACTATATCTTGGGTACTTTTTAGTTGAATATCATCAAATGATGTATCATGTGACATATAGAGAAGTTGGGGAACTCCTGCTTTTGCTGGTCTGCAAACTAAGAATGATTTGTACATTTTTAACTGATTGAAAAAGTATTTAATGACACAAATATTAAGTGAAATTCAGATTTTGGCATCCATAAACAACTTTATTGGAGCACAACCATATTTATTAAACATTACTAATTACTACTTTCTTACCATGATGGTAAAGTTGAGTGGTTACAACTGAAACGAAGTCTAAGCCTGAAGCCTCCTATGTTTACTATCTGACCTTCACAGATAGTTTTCCAACCCATCAAAAAGAGGATCTGGAAAAAATCCTTAGGGTATTTGGATACATGGGTTTCCAAGTTCACCTTTGCCAGATTAAATTATGATTGTAAAGGTTTTTCTTTCTTTTCTTCTTTTGTAATATACTCACTGCATTTTGAATTTTCATCTGGAAAAACATGATTCTAATTGTTGACCCAGTAGGAGGGGTGTGTCCTAATCATCCTCTCCTGAAAAAGCAGTAATCTCTACATGTTGTGGGCAGGAACCTGCAAAAACAGGAGGTGGAAACCAGAAGAGGGAAGCCAGTGGAAATGAATGTTTGCTCTGATTTTTTTATAGTACCTACAAGATAAGCATGATACATCAATAGAAAATGGTGACAGTCAAACCAAGTTTCAGGTGATAATCCAAATAAAACTTGTAATTAATGTAGCTTTACACCTATTTAGTGATATGTGCAATCATGATTGTGCTGCTTGGTAAGCATTAAAAATGAGTTGGTCAGAGAATCGAGTTGAAGTTGTGAAGCATCTCTTGGGGTGGGGTGGTGAAGGGTGGGGTAGGGAAAGGGGAATTGGTTGGGGTTGGTAAACAACTCTGCAGTGCCTTTGAAAACCCCTGCCTTGGTTTCACCTCCCTACAGGCAGGGAGTAGGACTTTCTCTCAGATTATTAAATCCAGACTTTGCTAACCACATTGGGCAAGGCTGTCTTATAAAGGAAGGGATCATAAAGACTGCTGGAGGAGGCAGAGACCAATCCTCTGAAACCCTCTCCCACAGGGGTGGGGGGGGGTGGGAAGGATGCTCTCAAGCCCCCTGGAGATGCCACACCCTGCTCTTGCTTAAGCTTTTCCTTCTCTCCCCTCCCCCTAATCTGAGCTCTGGAATGGCAGGGCCCCTGTGTGTTCTGCTCACCACTGTGTTCTCAGCACGGACAGTAAGCCTGGACACGGCAGGCACACACAGTATTTTTTGATGAATGAATGAAAATGACCTCGATCTGCTGGACACAGATACCAGGTGCACTTCCTACCCTGTGCCTTTGTTCCATGTGTGCCTACATTTCCTCCAACCATTTGATTTTTATTTGTATGCACACAAAAAAGTTTTTAGAGGAGGGTCTGGGTGCTGATGAGGTGGCAGGAAGGAAGTAGCTATCTTTCAGTCTAGCATTAGATGGTAGTGCTCATATTCTGCAGCAGTAAGGGGCACCCTCGATGCTCCAAGAAGACAAGGATGACGGGGGTGCTTGGGCAGTTCCAGATGCTCCTCAGGAGTTTGAAGCCAGAGGCAGGAGAGGCAGCCCAGGGAACCCGTGGAAGGAAAGCAGGCATGAGTTTCCCCAATCCCAGGTACCTCTTGTTCAGCCTTCTTGAAGTCACCCTGATCTTTACTAGAGGATTCTGAGTCCTGTCTGAAATTCTCCTTAAAGGCCTCCATGCCTTTCAAAGAAAGTAGTGAAGGCTGGAGAAGTGCAGGGACAAGAGGAGGAAAAGGTGAGGACTCCTACTTACTCACCTGACCAGGGTAGGAGAGCAGCCTGACAGGCTAGCCACCATGATGTGTGCTGTATTTTAGGGTTTTCCAAGCATGTTCATAAATGAGTCGTTACATGAGCTTACAGTCAGTGTCTCTGGTGTGCAATGATTTTAGCCTGGGAACTGGGAGTAGAGGACAGGGGAATCTCAGGTGGGTATGGGCTCTTCTTAGTCCAAGCAGAGACATCCTTGAAAACCAGGGAGCCACCTTTCCCCAGCTGCAGTACCTCCCATGCCCTAGCGCCCTCTGACCTGGGTGAGTGAGGCATACCACACTCCTGTGTTTCTGGGGAAGGAAGCCTTGACCCCTCCCTTCCTTGGTATCTGCCAGCTCTGCCCCCACATTGTGAAATCCTCATCTTCCCCTGTCCCGCCTGCCACTGTGAGCTGACCCCAAGGGCAACAGAAGATCACCCTGACACATTTTGCAAAGGGCACATCTTCATTAGTATAATAATGTCCATAGACCACCCAGATAGGTATACTTGGGGTGTGAACAACATGTTGTATGACTAGAAATTAGAGGGTGAAGGAGGTCCTTCCTTGCACCCTAGGAAGTAGATGAGTTGTTTTGTTTTACTGGGAAGTGGGAGTTGGTGGAGGGGGGAGCAGAGAATGTGAGCCCTGATAATGAGGCAGATCCTGCTCTAGAGTAACCATGGGCAAGCCCATTTCTTTATCTATAAAATGGGCATAGGGCCACCCCCTCAAAGGATTGTGAGACTATGTGTAAGTACACTATACATAAAACAAAAATCCCCAGTAAATGGCAGTCATTATCATTATCACTTTCCATTTTCAAAAGCTAGAAGCTTGCAGCCCTTGGAGCTTTAAGCCCTGTACATATATGCTTATGTTAGCAACACTCCCAACTCCAGAGCAGCAGTCATTAATCAGCATGTGCTTTGCAGTGTGGAGAACATGGTGACTCCATTTCGTTAAGCAGGTGTAAGGTCCAAAGTAGAAAGCAGAAGGGAGGGCTTCCCTTCCACCTCGCTGGGTCAGTCATCTTCTACTCAGAGGGGAGGATCCTGGGCCACGTGAGGTGTGTGGTCAACACCAGGAGGCAAGCCTGGGATGGTACAGGAAGTACTCCATCAGCTGCTCAGATGAATTCTTGTCTTCCTTCTGCTTCAGCAATACTGTGGACATTCTGCTCTGCCAAAAAGTATTGCTTTTCATTACAGAGAAGTCTCCAATTGCTTTTCTCTCTTAACTAACATCTATACTTGGTTATCACAGACCTGAGAGAAACTAATGATACTTTACAGTAAGACTATGATTGAATTACCTTCTGTTAATTAGGAGTTTCTAAATCACCTTGATCCCCTTAGAGAAAAGACTTGATATAAATAGACAGTCATAACAGTGGTACTATGTTTAATTCAAATTGTATCTTTTGAAATTTAATTAATTTAGTAATAACTGTTTTAAACGAGCTTGTCAGAACTCTAAATGGTCCTTAGTGACTTGAAAGAGTTAATGGCATACATAAGTTCCTAAGTACTCTCAGGAAGTAGCTTACTCTCTGAATAATTGGGTTTAACCAGCTCAAGTTCCCCTTTTCCTCCTGTAAGAGTGGTTCAGGCCAGGGTGTGAACTGTTCTCACCAATCCTTTGGAGACCCTTCTCTCCATATAAGATGTATGATAGTGATGTATGATAGTCTTCTCAATTCACTATCTTAAAACCTTCTAAGACTGGGGAAGACATATTGGTCCTGGCCTGCCTTTCCCTCTTCCCAGGCAGGTTCTGGAAGGCAGAAGCCAGTGCAGCCAGTGTGCTCGCAGAACTGTGCCTGGCTGCCCACAAGCTCTATGGGAAGTTCCTTCCAACTTGCTAAGACCCTTCATTTAACCCCCATCCCTATCTCTTCTGGTCACCATAGAGGATGTTTGAGCACAATGTGCACCTAAATTTCATGCCACCTTGGGTAGTATGAGGATTTCGTGTAAGCACAGTTTAGGAAAATACAGAAGCGTTGTCTAGTGTTCAGGGGCTGATGTGACTGCAGGCCTGGTAGAGGATGTTTGTGCATGTAAATCTTTGGGTTAACGTGGTGCAAAACAATTCTGCATATGCCATAAACTATTTACCATGCAAATATTACACAAGACTTTCCACAGTAATTTCATAAAAAAATGATATGTTGCACACCAAGTTCTTCCCAGGTAGGACATCTGGTCATATAAGACTGCCCATAAAATAAAGAAATAAGAGGATCATTATAATTTAAGTACACATGGATTTACTATACAGATGCTCCCCAGAGAAAAGCACAGCATGATGAATTACTACATGAACTGGTATAAATTATATAGCTTTTCTGGATAGTTTTATAATTGCAATGGAGTTAGCTTAGGTTCTGTTTTTGTTGCTGGAATCTCAACATTTTTTGTTTTCCCTATGAATATCTTATTTTATAGGACCCAAAACAGTATAAAATTCTTTCCATTTTTTCAAATAGTTTATTTCCCGAAATAAGATTAAATAACATTCCTAACTTTAAATTTTTATTAAAACTAAACTAAAATTTGAAATCCAGAAGTTTTTAAAATCTGCAAACAACTTATAGTAGGATAAACATCTGAAGTCTGTACATGGACTTCATAACTTATCTTTTGGTACAGTTGGAGTCACTGGTTTTCCAGAGCCCTTTTCAATTTTCCTCCAGCTATTTTGTACAATGGAGCTTTGCCAGCCCCAGTCTATTTAAATATGTCTGGGACCACATGGAGACTTCTAGTAATGCCAAATCCCAATTAGGCTAGAAATAGGAGTGAATTCCTTTTAAATCAAAGTTGGGTTTTGATGTTACAGTTTATTCAGTTGCAGGCATAAAATAAAAATTTCTCATCTAACTTAAAATATAGTTGTTGAGATAACTCGCCCTGGTGCAGTCCCTGTCTAACTCCTATACTTTGTCTCTGTGATTCTTTTTCTTTTTTTCTCCATTTATTCCTCTAGAGGTGCAACCCCCACCCCCTGCACAATTTCCTCAGTGCTGTTTTCCCTTATCTTTGCTCCTTTCTCCTCTTCTCCCTGCCTAGCAAATGTGTATTACTAAGGACTTCTAGTGGCTGAGTCTGGAAGTGCCTCTCAGAAATGCCCACAAGCAAAAGCAGTCATACATCCCCGGATGCCAAAGCAACTGGTAGAGAGTAAGAACCTAGGGATATGTTGGTTGTTTTGACTACGTGGTACTATTTGTGTTCATGAATTTTATGCTGAATCCAAATGATGGTTTGGTGAGACAAATGGCAGTTCAGTGCAGAGACTGCACTTGAAGTTTCATCTGTGGAATGCAGCCCCTTCTCAGTGTTTGAATATAGTTGTATATTAATTTAGAATGGGAAGTGATAGAGACACTGATTATGGTGTGGAAGGTGTCTTATAATGTGAAAATCCCTTTGATACCATGGGACTTGTTATTTTATAGGAGTTTGTCTGAAATTTAGTGCATATCAGGAGAGCCACATTGACCCGTGGGGACCACCTAGATTTGAAATGAACTTTAAGAAAATTTAAGAACATCTTGAAGAGGTAGAGAATTCTTGGCTTTCTGAGTGGAGACCCTGGGTCACTCATAACTCCTAATTCACTTCAGATTTCTGTAGCACTTGGCATCTATTCTCTGATAAAGAATGATTGTTAAAATAGTTGAGTACAGTGTTGAGCGAGGCTTATGCAATGTCAAAACCATGCTTTGGTTGAATACAGTAGAAACTGAGAGTTCACTTCATAATAAAATTGCATAGGGGAATTTTGTAAAAAAAAAAAAAATTCCAGAAAGATTTTAAAAATACTCTTTCCTCTACAGTCAGTGCTGGGATACATTAGTTGTTTTGAAAATGTGAATATGTTAGAATGCAATTGATACATCAGGGAACAGTTGGAACATAACTCAAGGTTCATATTTGCTAGTGCACACTTTTGTCCATAAGAAACAGTAGATAACCAGAAAATGGCCTGGGTGAACTGAACATATACATGCCGCACCCCTCAGATATCTACCAGCAACCTTGATTCACTGAGTGTATGAGCTAAGTCCATCTCCACCTTGTGTTATAACTTTCCATTAGATTTCAGAGAACCCCGCCTTCTACCACTTCACAGTAACTCACAAGCTGCAACCCTGTCAATGCCTACTACAAGTGACCTGCAGGTCTTTTCAAGGTAAAGTGTTGCATTTATTATAGTATTTTTTTAAATTCTTTAATCATTTAACATCCAGAACTCTAATATCATTTTTATTTAATTCCTGTCTCTCTTTTTTTTTAATGTCACTGCAAAATTTTTACTGTTGTGTCCTTGACCTTTTCCCCAAACAAGCCCTGTGGTTTATATTGCACAGTTTTGTACATTGCCATGAATTTTAGGAATGCATAAGTAGCATTACTGCAGAATTGTCAGAACTGCAATTATATTCTCCAAAAATAGCCAAGATCACCAAATGATCAAATGCAGAGGTCTTCATAATGTGGGCTCCCTCTCCTTCCAGAAACTCTCTCCTCACACACCTGTGAGTGTTTAATATCCTTCTTCTTTCTTCCCTCCGATGACTCCTGTATCTCTCCTCCTTGTTCCTTGGTCTGCTTGTTAATTTGAGTGATTCTGGAGCATCGCTGTGATGCTCATGTATCTTTAAAATTCCTCCCTCAGTAATGTAGATATTCTTTCATCTCAGCTGCTACCACTGTGCAGGAAATTCCCAGTTTTCCAAATGTCAGACCCAGGCTTTACCCAATTTTTGGTTGCACTGGAGGATCTCACAAGACTTTGTACAGTTCAGCAAATGAGTTAACACATTTTTAAGGCCCTGGGAAGTGCTTCACAACTGTAGGGTCTGTTATGATCTCTCTTAGCCTAACCAGTTTTCTCTCTATGCCATCTTCAGCTCTCTTTCCTGTGCCCACAGATCAACTTAAGTCCACTCTGTCCTTTGTACATAACCTCTTCACTTCTTCCTTTCTTTCCCAGCATGTCTCTTATATAGCAGTGGCCTTGTCTACTCCCTGCCACATCTCATGTGGACATATTCCCTGCAACTCATTACTTCCTTCATACTGAGCATTCATAGTTCTAAAATTCTGCTTTGATGACAGCATGCCTCTGTTTTAAATTGCCAATGATTTGTGATGAAACTCAAACCCCACAGTGTCCAGTCCAGCCCTCTACTCCTTTTCTGTCCCGATTCCCCATCTTTCCTATAATCTGAATTGAAAGACCTGAGAGCTGAATGATATTTGCTCTGTTTTAAATCCTGCCCTCCCCGCCATGCCTGCAATGGAATCATGTGTGTGGTAGCACCCAAATATGTTCCTTTCTATGTTTGTTAACAGTTCAAGCAAGTCTTTAGGTTATCTCTGTAATTTTCTTTTATATAGGTTTTTCCCTATAATATATGTAATTTGAGTGTGAAAACTGTCTGGAAGCAGTTGGTTGTTTAGAGAGTGTTTTGGTAGTGACCCTGCTGGAAGGAATGATAACCACAGTGCTTGGTAACATGGCAAACCTCAGCCCCTTGATAGGATCCACTCTGGGCTCTCCACCATACCACTAGATGTGACCACAGCCCTCCACCAGTGTGGGGCAGAAAGGGGAGCAAAGAGGTCCAGTTGCAAAGAGGCCCACAGCAATAAGCCTTGTATACCCCAACTCTTTAATATTATTAAATATTAAGTTGCGTTGTATTTTCTAACAAGGACTTTATAAATGGTGCTGCTTCCACTAGTTCAACCATGTGATATTTTGCTGTACTCTCAGCTGCAGTAAAAGAATGATTTATCTCTGAATTTTTAGTTTAGTAGTCCCAGATCCCAGTGTTCCTCCACTTGATTCTAAAATCCTTCACCCACACAAGGATAAACTATTATACAGTGTTAAAAAGAAAAATTATGTTGTTAACTCACAGATGTTTCTTTGAAGAGCACAGAACAAAAACACCAAGGCTGACAAATTCCTCAGGGTATTCTGCTCTTACTTTCTGTCCCATTCACTGCATTAGTGAACTGTGCACTTCTCAGGGTTGCACAGCATGAGCTGACAATCTACCTGCGACATTCAGCTTTAAAGGCTGTCTTAGTCCATTTGTGCTGATGTAACAACACCACATACAGAGTTGTTTATAAAAACTGAAATTTATTTTCTCACAATTCTGAAGATTGGGAAATCCAGGATCGAGTTCCAGCATCTGGTGAGATCCTTCTTGCTGTTTCCAGACATGGAAGGTGGAGGGGCAAGCTTCCTGAATACTCTGTGAACCCTCTTTTATAAAAAGCTTACTCACAGGGCAGGAGCCCTCATGGCCAAATCACCTCTTCAAGTTCCCCACCTGTAAATCCCCATATTGGCAACACCTAAATTTCAGAAGGGACATGTTCAAACTATAGCAGAGGCTGCCATTCAGATAATTCTGATTACAGGTAATCCTTTGGATTGAATTAATTCTTGTCTTCTGAAGAGCTCATCCTTAACTCATGTTTGCTGTTTGGTTATTCATCCCTGGAGACCTGAGACAAGTCCTGCTCTGGTCTTGCTCAGGTCTTTCCTGAGCCTGGCAGTACCTAAAGCCACACCTGCCACCTGGCCGAACATGGATCTCCAAGATGGCTTTGGCAGTCCAGGGGTGTTCAGTGGGGAGAGCCAGGTTCACACCATCATTGGCATGTTTGAAAATGATGATCTTTACTTGAGTTTGGGAAGATACTTACCTGTTATATGTCAAATAGTCATGGAATTCATGTAAAAAAACAAACCTATTCTGTTGTCTAGTTGATCTAAGACCTCTTCAACTTTGCTACTTCATTAGAAATAGCTACAACAGAAGCAGTCACTCATCTGGGTGCTAAGCCCAGGAACAGGCAGAGAGAGGAAAGAGTTAGAAGATGGGGATTTTCTATCTGAAACTGAGGTCGAAACAAGATAAAAGGAAAAAAAAATCTAGAACTCAAAAGATGTTACTACTACAACTTCTCTCAACAAGAACTGAAAATTCTTTACAAACTACTTTTATAATTATTAACAGAATCTGTGTTCCTGAGATGAAAGGAACGTCTAAAATCAGACATAAGATCCTTATATAAAACCACAAGAATTGCTCATTCTGAAAGCAGAATTTTCCTGGTTGATAAGCAAATTTCAAAACAGAAAACACAGGAGGCTGAGGCAGGAGAATCACAAGTTAGAAGCCAGCCTCAGCCACTTAGCAAGACTGTAAGCAAACTAGTGAGACCCAGTCTCGAAAAAGGTTGGGGGTTATGTAACTCAGCGGTTAAGCACCCTTCAGTTCAATTCCTGGTACCAAAGAAAGAAAGAAAAAAAGAAAGAAAACAAAGGCGCTATCTTTAGAAACCTAGTAATATATAATAAGTGGGTAAAGTAGTTGTTTTTCTCATCGCCCTATCTATATACAGAGAAGTTTGCCTTATGCTAACATGGAGAGTTCCTTTCAAAATGCAGCACTCTTATGAAAGCCCTTTTTGGTTTCCTTCCAGCTTAATAAAATATAAATTTTGATTTTTACTTTGCTTTCAGGTGAGACTTCCTTTTCCTCTGCTTGATCCTGTTTGAACACCTTATATTAGAGTTGATCAAATGTATAAAATGGGTTTCTGGGCTATATTAAAACCAGAGATTTTCCTAACACATTAGTTCCAAAAATTTAGTAGGTACTGCTAACAGGTCACTAATGTAAAATCCATTAGCAACCACTGTATAAATGCGTCTTGCACTGAATAAACATTATATGTGTCCTTGTGAGTTCCTCTGATTGTCAGCAGGGTGTCTGATTGCTGTGCCGAGACTTGTACCTATGTGCTTAAAGGGGATTGAGAAAAATAATTCACTTGAATCAATGCAAATAATGCTTATAAAATCAACCTCTGTGCTTGGTCTTGCATACTGTTGACACATTAATGTAGCATACATAGAGAAAACAAAATAAAGCCATTTATTCATTTGGCTCAGCTCCTGATAGGATTCCCTGCACATTTACTTTCATCTAATCTTAGTAGTTTATTATTCAGCTTATTCTGGTAGTTTCACCTTAAAAGCAAGGATTTAGCTTTTCTAAAAATGTATTGATAAGTGGGGCCAAGTAATTTGTTTATTCCTTTTTCTTAAAAATTTTTATTTTCTCAAGGTAGCATATAGAAATATTGCTTGAAAAAACTGGCATTGGGGGTATAGCTTAGTGGTAGAGTGCTTGCCTAGCATGTATAAGGTCCTGGGTTCAATTCCCAGTTCTGCTTAACCAATAATTTAAGAAAAAAGAAAAAAAAAAAAAAAAACAACTTGGGGCCAGTCTCAGGAGTTGAGATGATGCTGCCATTCTACAGTACAAAATTACCTCTGCCTTTTTGTGTCCTGGTTGAAATGCTCTTTCCTTTTTACTTGTGCAATTGCTACTCATGTGTCAAGAACTCTCCTGGTATTGTGGAGAAAGCAAAGGCTTTGAAGTCAAATGGAATACCAGTTGCATTAATGATTGATTACAGTCCCATTGCCTGTAATAACAGATGACCTGGAGAAAGTGGCTTACTCTCAGGTGGGCCTTCAGTGTTCACATCTATAAAACTAACAAGTTAAATGCCCACGTCACATGGATATTGCTTGTTATAAAGTAGCAAACAGAAAGTGGTCCCTACTAGATCAGTTGGCCCCATGCTGTCCCTGCTGTATCCTCAGTGCCATGTGCTCTTCATTCAGTGGAAATTGTCATCTGAATAAAAGGAAGACATCAGCCAACTCTCAGGAGGGAAGGCCCATCACCTCACACTACCCTTCCTGCACTCTAAACTTGATGCCCTTGTAGGAGCTCACAGCCCAGAGAGCTTCCTCAGTAAGAGGGTCTCCAACACTCGAGGGTAATTTACAAATGCCACAGGGGTTGAAAATTAGTATCCAGGCATAGTGGTGCACGCCTGAATTCCCTGCGATTTGGAAGACTAAGACAGGAGAATCTCAGGTTTGAGATCAACCTCAGCAATTTAGTGAGACTCTGTCTCAAAAAAATTTATAAAAGGGCTGGGGATGTAGTTTGGTGGTAAAGCGCCCCTGGGTTCAAACCTCAGTACTGAAAAAAAAAAAATATTGAGGATTAGTGAGCTCATGCAATGAACAAGAACTCTAAACTGTCTATCAAACATTAATTTAATTATAAATAGGTACCCTAAGTACAAGTTCTGTACCCCAAAAAGATGTAAATTGGCAGTTTCTCCTTCCTAAGGAAATGGTGCAAACATTTAATAATAAGTATGACAAAGTGAATCATCTCTGCTAAGGACTGGAAGTGTTTTCTTCCTGTCTTGTCTAAGCTTCGCTGACTGTTTACCGTGTACCTCCCTTCGCCTAGCTGGTTCCCTCAGGAATTCCTAATATTGCGTGTTAATGTCTGCTGCTGTTTACTTCCAAACCTGAAACGTATTCTTACTCTGTGTTCTGCACCCTGGTGTGTTAGCCTCTACATATTTTATACCTTGCTCTTAAGAAGTGGTTAGCATATTCATTCCCATTGTTAGGAGAGGAGCTTCCATATTGAAATCTAAGCCACGAAGACACTTTGGTGGGCATCAACATGGATGCCATTACACCACAAGTACCCCACCCAAGGACTGTGGCTGAGGAGTATTCAACTTTATCACCCCCAAGAGCTCACTGGCTATAGTAGCAATGCTGCATTTTACTGTAGTTAATTTGGGTTCATCTGTCTTCTTTCTCTACCATACTCCCAGAATCAGCAACAATTCTTTATTCAGTCTCACCACTTAACTCAGAGCCCCACACATAAGGGGCCTTAGTAAATGATTGCTCCAAGAACGAATGACCCTCTGCGTATCACAGAGCACAGGAGGCAGATGAACTTCCCTGTTCACACCCTCGTCGCGCCTTGTGCCTTTCTTAAGCCTTGCATATACTTTACAGCTGAGAGGTGCATAATTATTTAGCCTTTGGCGATACTCCCCCCCCCCAGATGCTTCTGAGAATAATAATGTGATTTGTTGTTTCTCTGAGCTTCATCACAGCAGGCTTTCCAAGTAAAACTAAAATTAGTAATGAATGTTGGAAATATTGCCAGTGAACATATGAAAGGAAGTCATGCTCTTTCAGCTAATTTTGGGCTTCCAGAACATGCTCTGCCAGGTCTCCTGGGTAAACGGGGAGTCAACCGTGACATCTACCATGTGCAAGTGTCTTCCTGAAGCCTCTTACTCCACATGCATCTTTTCATTTAATCTTCACATTAGGAGGTGTAATGTCTTTAATAAGTGCATTTTGCAAATAGGAAATCATGGTTCTGTTGGGTTAAATGTTGTCCTGGATGACAAATAGCAGAACCTTAACTGGAACTTACATATGCTCTTTCTGCTGCTGTTACCCACCCCTCCATGATTTGCTTTGCACGCTCTTCTCTGCCGGATGATCTGTTTGTGTGTGAGCCTGGGTTGGTGCTGCCTTTTTGTTCTCCATCACTTTTCTGTTGCTCCTGTTCTACTCTTTTTGCTTCATGACTCAATTCATTTTTTTTTTTTTTTTGCTTTAATTTGTTTTTCTTTTGACTGTTTTGAATGATGGAGGCATGGTTGGCCAGTTTGGTACTGAGCTGTGACGACCACCATCCTTGATTGAAGACGTCTCTGCTTCTTTGTAGCTCCCATTTGGCTTGACATCAAAGCTGAAAAAGGTTACTGATGACGGTATGAACCTTTTCAGTATGCAAATTTGTAATGGCACAAATGACTTTATATCAGCATAATAGAGTTCTTAACTATTCATTTTTATCACTGCCTGTTCAATATGTCAAGCTGTAAAATAGAATATTTTAATTTACAGGAATGACTCAGATCTTGAAGAATGAATGTGAAAATACCGAATTCCAAAGTACAAGCACTACCTCTAGGCTATGGATTGTGTGTGTGTGTGTGTGTGTGTGTGTGTGTGTGTGTGTGTGTTATTGAATCCAGGGGTACTCTACCACTGAGCTACAACCCCAACCTTTTTTATTTTTTATTTGAGGCTGGCTCTCACTAAGTTGCATGGGGTTGGCTTCCTCCTTCCTTAGCCTCCTGAGTCTCTGGGATTACAGGTGTCATACCCATCTTAGTCTGTGGGATTCTTGATAGGGACTATATCCCAGTTAATACTTGGGGGCTCCTTCTAGCAGGCCCTTCCTGAATAATGAAGAAATATTAAGATTTTGATGTTCACTATTTTTTTTTTTAGAACAGAGGAAGTTGATAAATGCTGTTTGAAAAGCTTAAAGAATCTTGTGCACTACTTAAGAAGTATATTGGATTATACTGTAGTTTAAATAAGTGTAACTAATAAAAATGGTGTTCTTTAACTTATACAAATAAATCTACATATATTGAGTTACTATGGCAGTTAGTGATGAATGCTATAAATAAAACCAAGACAGAATATAAAAGAATGGGTGTTATTTAAAATAGGATGGTCATGTAAAATAGGTGAGTAATATTATAAAGAAAAATATTTGGACATTAAAATATAGAAAATTAGAATCTGTACTAATGCAAGTGTCATAATTGCATCCATTTGAGCTCAGAGAGTTGAGTCTGGCCATCCTATTTCTATATTGATTTTAGAACTAACAAAATTACTTCATACAAGTCTTTTCCTGGCTTTTCGGTGAGTAAAATCATCAATCAACTGTGCTCTGATGCTTTCTTTTGTTCAAGGTTGGGCTCTTAAAACAAGCATGTGTAATTTGGAACAAGACATCAAAAATAATTTTTAAAAAATTAATAGGAACATTTAAAAATACCAGGTATTTTTAGAATCATTTGTGATGAATGGCATCACATAAATGCTGTTTTTAAAATTCTTATTGTATGTTTTAATCTAAGTTTCAGATGAAGATGATTTAACTGAAATGGGTGAAATGTGTAGGTGTCAGTACTTTCTATAAAATGAAATTGAACAATTCGTTAAAACGATGACCAAAAACGTGATTTAAAACTCAGATTCGATGAGTGCACCTTTTTATTTATAGGATTTCACAATGAATCCGGTCTAGCTCCACATAGAACACAAACCTACTCACAGCCTTGTGTAAGTCGTTATGTAGGGATGCATGATTTTATCACTTTTCACCTCCAGTTTGAACTCGAGTGGTGGGAAATCAGATAAAACAGTGTTTTGCATCATCACCCAGCCTGTTGTTGAAAGAGCCTTGTGCAGAAGTGCAGGAGGCTGTCTGGGTGTCATCCTTGGGTGTGATCTCATATCTGGATGTTTCCTTTACAGATGATTCAGTCCCTCAAGGCATTGATTGAAAACGCGGATGCTGTATACGAAAAGATCGTGCATTGTCAGAAGGCAGGTAAGTGAAAGTTTCTTCTCTTTAAAATAAAATTAATAATGTATTTTCCCCCCCAGAACTAGGGCATCTTTTTTTGATGCTGTATCCAGAAAATCAGATAAGTACATTATTTTTCCATGGCTAAAGAAAATACTGATTCACTGGTTCTCAACCCAGGATAACAAAATTAACCTAGGGGCAGCTTTCAGAATACATCAACATTGCTTCTGGGGTGTGAGCTGAAATTAGATAGCTGTGAAAAATGTCCAGGCATTTGTAATATGCAGCCAGGATTGAGAACCCTGCATTAATCTCATCTTCAGAGTTACCTGGGCTGCACGCCTCCCGCCAGTCACCCACGACTCTGTAATACACGGCAGGATACCGAGACTTGAGCAGAGAAAGAGTGCGTCTTAGGAAGGAGAATGGGTCAGTCTACAACTTTTTAATGCATTGGTATTTTCAAGTATTGATAAATTATTAGTTTAATATCCAAATGTTATGCCATGTTATAAAATTTCGCTTATATAGGCACCCATCTACAGATGCTTCTTGACTTAAAATGGGATAACATCTCAATAAGCCTATTGCAAGTTAAAAATATTAAGTCAGAAATGTACCTGACATCATAGCTTAGCAACACAGTATACTATAGAGCATTGGTTCTTGATTCTCAGGATCATGTGACTGACTGGGAGCTGGGATTGGCTGCAGCTTCCCAGACCAATAAGAGAGTGCAGTACCATGAGTTCAAGAAAAGATCCAAATTCAAATTTTGAACTATGTGGCTACTGAGTGCATATCACTTTTGCACCATTGTAAAATTGGAAAATCACGAGTCAAACATCATAAATCAGGGAACTGTCTATAGTTAGTTTTAGCTATAGTAAAAAAAAAATCAAGTACCCTAGATTGCAACAGAAACACATAAAATAGGGTGCTTTCAATTCTTCAATTTTGAGTGAGTGCCAGTTTGGAAGATTCTAATATGAAGAATATTTGTGAGTATTAAATAAGGAGAGCTGTCCTTGTTTTCCAAGGTTTTTTGGTTGCTATCTTTAAAATCAAGAGGCTATACTTGTGCTTGGCTGAAAAAATAGTTTTCTCTTTTTTCAGAAATGAACCAGTTTAAAATAGATTGAAGACTAAGATATATGTAACAGTTTTCTTTTTTTGGTGTTTATTGAAGGAATATTCATATTAGGGACCAATCAAAAAACTCCAAATTCCTCATCTTGTTTTTCATATCTCATGAGCAGAATACTTTTAGCAAAATGATCTTTGTACTTTTAGTCCTTCCCAAGATGATTTTCCCTACAATCTACAACTAAAACAAGTTGCTTTAGACACCATGTTTATCATATCACTACCAGGATCTCGGTTTCACACCTAAGCTCCTAATTTTACATGTAAGGTCATCAACTAACCGGTCTACCATTTTGCCAACATTATTAATTATGCCATGTGTTCATTCATTGAATAAATATTATAAGCTTCTATATGCATAAGGTACTTGGTAGCTCTTGCATACCAAAATATGTAAAAAGTCTTTTTCTTGCCTTCTAGAACCTTCAAATCAAACAGCAGATATAAAAGTAAACAGTCCATATATTGAGTATTTACTGTGTGTAACTCAGGAGTCTCAGCCAGGTTTGTGAGGCCTCAGCCAGGTTTGTGAGGCATTGGGGAGCCATTAATTTTTGAGCAGACAAGGAAGGGCACTGAGCTGTAAGGTAGTGGACATAATAACTATGTGCAGAGAAATTTAAAAAGCAGAGCCTTATTGGAAGGCTGTGGGCAATAGTTGAGGAAAGAGCCAGTGAGCACAATGAGGAAGGAAGGGAGGCAATGGTGGGCCATGCCCGCTTCCCTTTGGGCTGCCCTTTGGTCCTTCCCATTCCCTGTGTGTTCCTGCTTCATCAGGTCTCCACAAGCCACCCCTCTGGTAAGCGTTCTATCTCCATCCTCTCTGCCACTCTACTACTTTTCTTCTTTAAATCGTCTTACTCTTGCAGGAGACATTCATGATTCCTGGATTTATGTTACTAAATCATTCTGCACAATCCTTCAAACCAAAATTTGCTGCAGTTGATAGAGCTTCGTCAGTTATTGTGTATTTTATTAATGTGTTCCATCTTCTAAATAGGATAATAACTTCCTGTGGCACCAAGATTATATATTAAGTTACTCCCTGTATCTTATCCATGACATCTGTTCCAACATTCTGTGCAGAATAGTGGCTCGAATATTAACTAACTAAATGTGATTTGACTTGTATTAAGTGTTTAATTCTGTTGAACACATGTGTGAGAGATGTGAACTTTGTGGAATTTTTTGAAAATAACTTTTTTTCTTTTTTCAGAAAAAAAGACCTGATTCATTTGAGTCACTGTTAATTCCTTGCAACTCCATGGGCTTATGAAATATGATTATTTCTAGTATAATATGCCTTTAGGTTGCTCTGTTTGAGTCCAGTAAGGGATATATTTGCTTGTACTTAAAAAGTTGAAGAGTCTTGTCTATTAGGGATTTTTCAGGGTGGGTGGGACAAAGAATAAGCAAGGTTTAGTGGGTTCCAGTTGCCTTCAACTTAAAGATCTTTAGAAGCTTGTAAAGATTGTCTTTTGGTTTCACAGTTATTGTGTAACACCCACACAGCCCTTGTGTTACCTCCAGTGCCTATTTTAGAGTCCCTTGGTCTTTGTTTCTCATGTTTACAGTTATTGTAAGTATTTAAGGTCATTAGTCATAAGAAGAATAGCTAATTTGTGTTGAGCTCAAAAGACATTTGCATAAGATTTTACTTTTGATAAATAATTGCTATTCTGCTTACTGAATTTTAGTCTTGCAAAGGAATGTATAGGTCACCCAAGTGCTGCAAGAAAGGATTATTTTAGAAGTATATCTAACTTTGAAACACAAATTTATATTCTTATTTGATAAAACTCTATTTAAGGAATTAAATGGAAATAAGGAATCAGACATCCACCCAAAATCACATGCTAAAAAAGCACACCACGTTTGGGCAGGTTCAGACTCCTGGCCGTGTGATGGAGTTTTTATGTATGCCAGTGTTAAGGAAAAGAAGGAATGGGGCAGGAGAGGCAGCAGGTAAGTGAAGACCTCCAGACAGGCTATGCCAGGAACCTGCAGGCCCCAGGAGACAGATGCCCTGGAGGCCCCTAGAGGGAACAGTGGAGACAGCTTAGTGATGGACAGCCAGGGCAGCCTGTGTGGTCCATTCTTCTCAGGAATGCAGCTGGTGCACAGAGGAGTAGGGGTAAAAGGGAAATATTAATAAGAAACCCATGGTCCAGAGGAACTTTGGATTATGTAGAAGGAAATGAGAGGGAAGGGGGTAATGAAAACTGGTGGAATGAGACAGACATGTGTGTACATGTATGATTACACATGTGTGTACATGTATGATTACACAAATGGTATGAATCTACATCGTGCACAACCATAGAAATGAAAAAATGTACCCCGTTTGTGTACAATGAATCAAATGCAGTCCATAAAAAATTAAAAGATAAATAAATAAAAAAAGAAAAAAAAAGATGTTCAACATCATAAAAAAAAAATAAAGAAACCCATGTTCCTAGTAATATGAAGGATCCAGTGAATAAGAATACGTTAAAACGTGAGACATATTGAGAATGGAAGAAGTGGGGTGGACAGGAATGAAGTACAGTAATGGAACACTTGACCTTAGGAAGGGGAAGGACCCCTCGTCTTCTGAAATAATAATAAAGCTGTAACATTTAGAGAAATTCTAAGACAGAAAGGAGCATTTTCCATTGGGGAGGCAGACAAGGAAATAGTCCCATAGAATGCCAGCTTTGGGGTAAGGGTGCAAAAGAGGGGATTCAGGACAGGGGCAAGAATATGGAAGCATTTGTTAAGAGTCAGAGGTGAGGCTGAACACAGTGGTGCATGCTTGTAATCACAGCAACTCAGGAGGCTTAGGCAGGAGGATCTCAAGTTCAAAGCCAGCCTCAGTAACTTAGCAAGGCCCTTTTTTTAAGAGGGTCTCTAAAAAAAATATGAAAAGGGGCTGGGAATGTGACTCAGTGGGTTCCACCTCTGATAAGCCCACCGCCCAAGAAAATGTCAGAGGTGAGCAGTGCCAGTCAAAGGAACTAATTAAATATTGCATCCTCTGGGAGTGATGTGGGCTGAGAGGGTCTGGGCCACTGTGTGTAAGAAGGATGAATAAGTAATAAATAACACAACTATCCAAGAATGACTGTGTGTAATCACCCAGATAAACACACACACACATACACACACACACACACACTATTCTCAAGTAGGTAACTGTTAAGGAACACATGCAGAGGAGCCAAACAGGAACCTGCAGAGGATGAGGGATCATAAAAGTTCATTTTTAAAAGACATAATCAATAATAAAATTTGCCAAATTTTTTCAGGAAAAAAAATCTTTATAATACATATCTTATTTTCTTTTTCAATGACCAAAAGCATAACCTCTTTGAAGTGTAATTTTTTTCTCATCACTCAATTGATTTGCTTCCTGAAGGACAGAAAGACCACCTGGAAGGAAACTTAAGCCACTTTGCTTCAGTGAGCTGGGCATTTTTATCAGGTGATTTTTGAATGGAAAGTAAATTGTTCTCTAGAGAATAGAAAGAAAGCAATGACATACTTCCTACTAAAGAATTAACAGGAGTTTAATTTCCACTCCCTTCTAAAACCTCATTACAATGACAAGGTGTTTTTTTTGTTTTGTTTTGTTTTGTTTTAAGACCCAAATCCATAAGGACAAAGACAATGCAGTAACAAAACTCTGGAAGCTGGAAACAGCTGAGCAAATGATAATTGATTGAATAAGTGATAATTGGCTGAGCTGCTGACTCAGGAAACTGGCTGTGATGGGGAGGTGTTGGGGGAACTAAAAATCCACCGGCTCAGAACAGGGTGGTGCCAGGTACTTCTGGAAATTGGGGTAAGGTAGGAATAATAAGACAGCGATCTGAAAGTTGGATTAGGAAGCAGTTAGACCCATGTGTCCTGACACTGGTGAAAATTAAAAAGAGCAAAATTCTCAGTCTTCAAGTGGGGAACTTAATGCTTGGAAAAGATCTAATTTAATCTAAACACATTGCTTACAAATAGAGGCATAAACACTAAAGAGGAAAATGAAATCAGTTAAAGGGATGGAATGCAGCTGCCTCTGGGGAGGGGGAGTTCATGACCAGTATTTGGCTCTTTAAACCGTGCACATGCGTAATTCTGATCAAAATGAAAACCAAAGTTTGAACAAAAAAGGAGGAAGGAATCCAGGGACCGAAGCTGCCACAGGGATGGAGGTTCCTGGAAATGCTCTCCACACCCACAAGGGCTGGAGACTGTGACCTGCAGAGGGTTCGAGGGCACAGCCAGAGCAGCGCAGTGTGTGCTTGTGCGGTAGGTGAGAGCCGGGCCCTTTTCTCGCAGGGGAATTAGTTCTGCTGTTTCTGGATGACTGTGACCAGGGAGGATCAAGCTTCAGATGAAATAAAACACATCCCTCAACCTCCGTGAACACAGCTGAAAGCTCTGAGGGACTCTCTCCCAGGGCCTTGGTTGCATCATTTCCAAGTGGGACAAAGGATAATTTTCTGGATAATGGACGTTTTAATTACGTTTTATGATAGATCCTATATACTCCTGCTTTCTTAAGTTTGGTTTGCCAAAAATTATTTGAAGTTTTGTGTTAATGATATAGGGTCATCTTGAGACACATCCGCGGTGAGGCTGTGGCTCAGTGTGGTGCTTCCCCCAGGGGCCTTTGAGTTCCGAGGCCCACTTGCTGTGCCTGTTTACGTCCAGTCCCTGTGTTAATAGTTTAGTCCCATCTCCTTTTCTTCCACTCTTACTTCCTATTGCTGATCAGTACTGTATTTCCAACTGTCTATTGTACACAGCTCCTTTTCTTCCTATTTGCTGCTTTTAGTCTGCTGAGCAGTTGACATCTCCCCCATGACCAGGCTTCTTGATTGATTTGTCTTACCTAAAAGCAGGTGAGGGCTCAACACAGTCCTAGGTGGGGAGAGTGAGCAGAATGTCAGGCCAGACCTACTTGATCTGGGTTTGGATACTCAGACCTACCTCTCTCTCTCTCTCTCTCTCTCTCTCTCTCTGTTGTTTTTTTTCTTTTTTCTTTTTTTTGCAACCCCCTCAGATCTCAGAGTGCTCTTAGGACCTGAGGTTACTGGGTAAGTAACCTACCACCATCACCACTTGGTTCACTGACATCACTATCCAGCCCAGCACAGTAAACAAAATCATCTGTGAGATTCATTCTGAAAGTACTTCACAAGAGTTCAGTTTGAAAAGATTTGCAAAAGAAAACCCAGGAGACTTGTAACTTCTGTTTTAGTTTATGTCAGAGTGTTTCTCAGCTGTTATACAGAAATAAAAGCTTCTTTCCTGGGAAGCCAGGGACCCAGGTTTCTCTGTCTTCTCTGCTGTGTGTTGTTGTGTGACTTAGGTTGATCACTTGACCCCTCTCTGCGTCATTTTTCACCTTCTAAGTGGCATATGATTTTCTGATGACCTACAGGTTCTAAAGTACAGAGACCTAAGGTCAGTGGCATAAGCAGTGATTTTGTAAAGGCTTGATTACAGTTACTTTAAAAGACTAGAAAGGGGCTGGGGCTGTAGATCAGCGGTAGAGCACCTTCCTAACATACTGAGGCCCTGGGCAGGGGGCATTTGGACAGGTCATCACATACAGCATCACAGAACACATTCACTGCAGCCCATTAGTGTGAACTTTGAGGGAAGAGTTCCAAGCTTGGAATGTAAAGAGTGAGCCCTCTGAAGGTGAGATTCCAGGAACCCACATCAGACTCCCAGGGCCCCCTGGGGAACCTAGTAGGTGTCCTCAGGTCTAAAACAAGGCAAAGGATCTCACAATGTCTCTCCTCCTAAAGACTGCATGTTGACCCACCAGCTCCTCTCCTAGGCACTCACTAATTAACTAACTAGTAATTAGTGAAGCCATGGGAAATCAAGAGGTAGCAAGATCATCAGTGACCTCTGTCTTCCCTCAAAAGCGACCTTCATTGCTAATAAGGAAGCACAGAGGAAATTATCTTAGTAAAGGTGACAGACATTCATCTGGGGCAAAAAGATGGTCTCTAGAAACCCTGTCTCACCACACCCTGTCTTCTGTACCCATCCCAATACTGCTTTAAGAATTCCCTTCAAGCCAGGCACAATGACACACACTTGTAATCCCAGCTACCTTGGGAGGCTGAGACAGGAGGATCACAAGTTTGAGGCCAGCCTGGGCAACTTCACAAGACCCTGTCTCGAGAGTTGGGGATATAACTCAGTGGTGAGAGCACTTGCCTAGCATGTGCAAGGCCCAGAATTCCATCCCTAGTAGCACAAACAAACAAAAAGATACCAAATCAATTTTCATACTCAGAGTATTTTTTTCTGAGTGTGGTCAGAATGTCCTAGTGATGTTTATTTAAAATGGAATTTCTTTGCATTATCCTCCCCCCTCTCCCCAAATATTGAATCTTTGGGGATGAAGCTCCAGAATTTGCATTGAAATAAGCATGTTTAGGTTTTAAAAACTTTTTCCAGGGTAGAGCAGGCCCCCTTCCTGCTGCATGCTTTGACCCTGCATCTCTTTCCTGTGCCCTCAAAGGGACCAAGTTGACTATTCATACCCAGACAGCTGCTGGCTGTGTGTTTGGAGTGACAGCCAAGTTATCTTTCTGGAACAGCAAGCTTCTTCTTTGTAACACAGCTTTGACCAGTGAAATTTCCCCTATGCTACAAAGGAAGGTGAGGGGAGCTGGGGGGGACACTTGACCTTCCTGGGGTACCTGTTCTATGATCACATCCCAAACCTGTGCTCTTGTCACATCTTCATTCCTTCTTCCTTTGTAAACCCACAGTCTCTGAAAGTACCCTTTTCATTTAAATAGCAGCCCTCAGGATTGTTTCAGTAGATGCTCTGCTGGGGAGGATCAGAAGTGATCCTGTCTATGTAGGCTGTTTTCAACTCTAGACTTGCATTAAAAAACTACCTTTTTGGTTACTTTTCTTTCTATTATGATTCCCTATTACAGCTGAGAAGAGCCATGATTCAAGTAAAGTCCACAGACAAATGAATCACCTTTTTCATACAAATACTAGAGAGTTTAGAAGGCTTGAAACATATAAAACCTGATAGATATCCTCAAATATTGAAAATAAAAGAGCCTAGATGATCTCAAAGAACTTTTCAGCTCTCAAATGCTGTAGTCAAATCCTATAATGTAATATAAAAACATAGGGGATTATAAAAGGGAATATATTAGGGGGGATCAAGTAAAAGGGGAAAAAAAAGCATTCTAAGGATGTTTTAACAATACTTAGAGATAGACTTTCTTAAAACAAGGAATTTAAAATAGTTTTAACTTGTATAAGTCATTATACTTCTCATTATGGGGCAATGCCATGTCAATAACATGTTAACACAGTAAGGAAGTAGCACACTCATGCATTTGTGGAAGGTGTTCCCTGACAAGGGTTGTATTAATTACTCATCCAAGATTTAAAAAAAAGGTGAAAGATCTCTGCTATCTTGGAACATGAAAGGAGTGAGTGACACAGATAACAGGTGTAAATGAAGCATGAAGGAAGGAGCTCTCCCAAAGGTTTTGTGGGTGGGGAGGTGACCTTGAGCTAGGGGCTTGAGGGAATGCAGCGTTCATGTATATTAAGCAGAAAGATGGGGTATTTTAGGTAAACAAAGCTTAGAAGTCTTCATCATGAAGATTGCTGTCAGTACACATGAAATATATTGTTCTGGCCAAAAGGAAGTATTTGATGAGAAATTGTAGAAACTAGGATTGGGCCTAATGATTCAAGCCTTCTAATTCAAGGCTAAAGCATTTGTGGTTGATTTTCTAGTTCAACATTTCCCAAAATTTAATTCAAGGAACACTTGTCATCCTCATGGGCAAAGGATTTCATCATCAAATATCATAACACAATTTACACCCTTTAGAGGTTCTCAGTGCACACTGGCATGCTAGATATCCTCCAGTTTAGCTCAGCATGTTCCAAACTTATTTCATTATAAAGCCCTTGCTTTGAGTTCTTTCTGTCAACATCTTAAGCACTTCAGGAAACTATTTTAGGCAGTGGGACCGCGAAATCATTAAGGACCCGCTCAGGGACTCTGATCAACTTGTTTTCTTCCTGTGTGTTCTGTGTTCCACTTCTACTCCTATGGAGAGAATGTGAAGGCCTGAAATGTCGGCATAGGAAGAAGTTGGTTGTGAGGTCTGTTTTCGGTGTGGCCTGCATGAGATCACAGTAGGGTGGTCATGCAGAAACATCTGGTGCATGGTCAGAGGACCTGAAGTGAAACTTGGGATGGAGATCAAGCCAACAGGTAGAACTGTCATGCAAACAGAAGCACAGCTTGAGGGGTGGAAGGAAGAAAGGGTAGGTTGGAGATACAGAAAGCCCTGGGACCCGAATGAGACTGATTCAGAACCAAATGTCTTCTCCCTCAAAACCTAAAATCATCCCAACATACCTAATGCCTTACCCTGCTGTACTTTGTCTTTTTCTGTAGCAATCATTATTTTTTTAACATATACATAATTAACCTATGTTCATTGATTATCATCTGTCTTTTTCCAACCAGAACCCAACCCTTGAGGGCAGGGAATCAGTTTATAACATCCAAACACCAAGAACAGAGACTGGCACCTAGCTGGCACTCAGAAAATATGTGTTGAGCTGAGCTCAACGCAGGATACTACTGTTACCTGTTCATGCATCTAGTCAACGGACATTGGTTGGGTTCTTACTCTCAGTTGGATCAGAAGATGGGATGCCAAAGAGGATATGGGGCCTGCTTTCAGTGAACTGCAGGTGGAGTGTTGGAGAGAGGCGTGTGTAAGAAATTCTTGCTACCAGTTTGCAAGTGGAGTAGTGCATGCCCCTTCTCCACAGCCCAGGCCACACTGAGAAGGAGGGGTGCTCTGTTTGGGAGTGGGTAGTTAAACCAAAGTCAGGGCTGGACTGGAGTTGAGAAGGTGGTTTGTCTAAGAGCCAAGGCAGGTGGGCTTAGGCTCCAGCTAGAGTAAAGATCATGTGCCTGGCAGTAAGGCCCATGGTAGCAGCAGCATGGGCCACATGGGGCATCATGTGGCAAGGACAGGAGCAGCAAACGAGGCTGGAGATTTGGGCCAGGGACTTTAACAGAACATCAGACTGGCAAACTGGTATGTTAGACTGAAGGTAAAGAATTCTGTATGGCCCAAACCAAGATTCTGATGGTCATGCTAACAGGATTTATTGATGGGTTGAATGTGGGTTAGGGGGAGAGAAAGAAGGGAGTAGTAGGACTGGAGATTGTTTGTGCCATCCTGGAGGGATGGAGGTCCTGTTTACAGAGATGGGAAAGAGGATGGCACAAATTTGAGAGGGAAGAGCAAGGGTTTGTTTTTGACAAGTTAGATGTCTTGTTAGCGTCCAAGTTTAACTTTATGGGGCTAGGTTGATGCTGGAGGTTTAACTTTGGAAGTCATAGAAGTCATAGCTCCAGGGTGCTCTTTCAAGCTGGGAGATTGAGTTCATCTCCCAGATAGAGGATATGGAGCCCCCTAGGGTTTAGATGCTGGGGAGATGCAGAAGAACTTGCACAGGTGGTTGAGGTGTGGTGGACAGAGAGGCAGGAGGAGACTCCGATCTTTTATGGGTGGAGTGAATGAGGTATTGCGAGGAGATACCTCTTTTCTCTGTCAGATTCAAACTGCATGAGAGACTTCGGCATACTCAACTCATGATGGCTCAGTGAGAATATAGGGGAAACTAATAACTGTCACTTGGGGGTACATGTAAATTGGGTCCATGACTCATAAAGGCCATATGGCAGTAATTATCAGAATTACAAATTATATATACTTCAGCAATTCCATTTTTCAGAGTTTTTTCTACAGAACTTGGGGAAGAACACATGTACAGTTTTCTTTGTTAATACTGAGAACAACCTAAATGATCAACAGGGGGACCCTGATTAAATACATTATATGCTATTGCTTTACAAGGGAATATTATGCTACCATAACAAAGAATAAAGAAGTATATGTATGTGTACATGTGTTTACACACCCTGCACATATATACATATATAAGGAAGACCTCATATACCCATATAGGTAAAAGTATAAACACATGAATTTCAAAAGTAGGGCAAAACATTGTGTATTACTTGTTAGTATCTATTTTAAAAGGTGGGAGGGGAGAATAGCTGTGTGCTGTGAGCACATCATTCTCTGGAAGAATACCTCGGAAGCAGTGACGGTGGTTGTCTGACAAGAGGGGAGCTAGGGGCCTGGGAAATGGGAAAGAATTCCCCATATATCAGTTTATACTTTTTTAACTTGTTGAACCATATGAGTATATTATCTGTTGAAAATTCAAATAAGAAGAGGTGTAAAAAAGAAAGAAAATAGTGGCCTGGGTGCAGTGAAGAGGGTCTTGTGTGTTGTGACTATGGGAGAAGGGAAGAGCTGATTTAAAAGGTGATCCAGACAAAAATACTCTAGGCATACAAAAAACAAAAATCTGTTTATCTGTTTGCAGTGCTAGGGATTTGTGCATGCTAGACAAGTGCTCTACCAAAAACAAAAACAAAAACAAAACTACTGTGTGTGTGATTGAAGAGGACCTTTGTATTTCTGGGTGAAATGAAATGAGGACGGTCTTGCTAACACAGTTCCTCCTGGCATCTCGCTCACCCAAATCACAAGGTCATGGGTTGAGACTGGCATGGCAGGTCCCACGAAGGACCAAGAGTGATGCGGCTTCAGCTCACCTAGATTTACCCAGATGGAAATGCTGGCAGGGAAGAAATACCCTCCTTCATGTAATTCATTCACAAATTGTACTGCTGTGGGCTTGGCATCACACAGATCTTGTCATCCATCTGGGCTCCAGGGATATATTTAAAAGACCTGGTTTATCTATCCTGTTTCTTGTGGAATGGGATTTAACAGTTCAAAATCCATCTTAAAAATAATTTGGCGTTTCTTAATGCCAAGATTATTTGGCAAGAAGGCCAAGAAAAAGACACTACCAGCTGGAACTGTTTGAACAGCAACTAGGCATGTCCATATCTCCCCAAGTGCAAGGGTGAAACACCCCCATGTCTGTAGTGCACCCTCACTCCAGACCCCTGGAGTCTGGGGCAGAGTGGACAGATATTTAAACAGGTACTATGTGAGAATTGGAAAAAAAAAGTGATCAGATATCCATATTTTGTTCTCAGGGGTGGTATGATAGATAGATAAGATACTTTGTGTAGACCATGTTAGATCAGTCCTTTTAATACTGTATGAATTGACCTCTTGAATGAGGTCCCAAGTAAGCTTATATCATGTGGAATTCTATCTTCCAGGAAATATCCCACCACACCAAATTTAGGGAATTTGAAATAAATTAAAATTATAAATATCTAATTATTCTATAAATCTAAAAGATTTACCTCTTGCCTTCAATTTCCATTTTTCAGCATACACATAAATCTCTTTCAACTGGTTATTTATAATAAAGGAGCTTTTTAGGAGAGCAACGTAAATTTCCAGTTTAAAAGCTAATCATTATCCCCATTTAAGTTTAGTATGTCTCTGTCAAGACTTTTTTTAATTACTTTTGCTTCTTAAAAAGTTTAACCATGTGCTACACGATATATTTTAGGTTCATATCATTTAGATTGGTTAAAAAAAAAAAAAAACTCAACCAGAATGTTTGAAAGGTCATCTGCTTTACGTCTGGAAAGGAAGCGTGGCATTCATTTCAGTTGGAAGAGCAGGCGACACCATAGTTCTGTCTTGGCTCCGCCTCTCGTTTAAAGCATAATCTGCTTCTTCGTATCTTTTTTATTTCATGTATCATACTTTTTATTCTTAGATCTGATTAGTTTTCATCTAAGTTTGTTATCTGTGATGGGAAGCAGAGCACTTAATAGACCTGGAAATTTCTCTTCCGTCCATTCTAGGATTGTTATAGGCAGTTGCACTAATGTTCTGGGTTAATTTAATTATATCATCTTGAAGATTTTGCACTCATCTATTAATTTTCATAAAACATACTTTATCACCATTACATTCTTTTTTTTTTGTGGTGCTGGGGATTGAACCCAGGGCCTTGTGCTTGCAAGGCAAGCACTCTTACCGACTGAGCTATCTCCCTAGCCCACATTACATTTTTGACATTAAGTTTTAGGCTCTTTGAAACCCTTCAGATATTTAAATTATAAAGTACTTTGAAATAATAGCTAGGAAATTATGTGGAACAAACATCGTCATGTTAAAAATTCAGGCCTTTTAGATTTTTAAAGAAATAACAGGGAAAGAAGTGAAGAAAGTGAACTTTCTAAAAATGTTTCTTTACATAAAAATCCAATCACATACCTTCCAGTGGCCATACCAGTTCTTAAAGTTTAACACTGTAGGTCTAAATCAAAAGTTAAATGATTGGTGCCACAACCACCATAGGTCCAGGCCTAACTTTGTTCTTCCTCACATGGTCAGTATCTTCCATTCCCTTGAGACCAGAACTGAACTGAACTCTCATAGACATCACCTGATCTTGGGTTTTCTATTGTCCTTTCTCTGCTTGTTGACAACCTACTATTTAGTTCCTTGGTTCTCAAGTTATTTACCACTAAGGAATTTGAGCAAGTTTTCTCCTTGGTTAACATTCTAGAAGAAAAATACCTTCTGCTTTTCCTTAGGATCAGAAACTTGGGGTCTTGGAGTCAGAGCAATCTAATTGTAGATTCTTTGGCACAAAACAACCAAGGCTCAAAAGAGCCACACCCCAGGCCCAGCCAGGTCTGTGTGTGAGACACTGACCGTTGGCTGATTTCTAAGCAATAACTCATATTTTGTGTGCTTCACTGGACTCATGTAATATGTTCACAACCTTCAAACTTTGATACTTTTAGACACAATATGTATTTTGGCTGTTAAATAATACAGCACATTGCAATTGTGTCATACTTATCAATGGACTAATTACCTAGTTAGTGTTGGTTTTCAACTGAGTCTTAGTAACACTTAAACCAAGATTTCAATTTCTTTGCCCAAATTAACTGTTACCTCCTGTCTTACTTGAGCACCATGGTTGAAGAATCAGGGAATCCAAGTTCTTTCCCCTCTGTCTTTAACAGGTGCCCCCAGATGTTACATTTTACCTTGAAGAAAACATGGACAAGACCAAGCCTTGTTTAAGACTTTTATAATGCCATTTTGTTCAAATCAAACTAGTATATGGGACATAGGCTAAGAAAAAATATGATTATTTTGATAAACAATTAGCTGCAAGGTAATGTGAACAACTATACATGACTGAAATATACAGATTTATGACCAAAATGTGCTGGCATAGTATTTGGAAGAAGCTGGAAACAAACAGGGAGATAGATCTTGTTCCTGAGAGGATACCCTATGTCTCATTCTCTCATCATTATTGGCCTGGTTTCTATTTCTGAACCTGAAGATTGCTTTCACAGTGGGAATTCTTATCAGAGTCACTGTGCAGCAGCAGCAGCAGCAGCATCCGCGTGATCCAGGCTGCCTGTTATTTTCCCCATGTCGGCCTGGTAGCTTTCCACAATTCGGTCAGGCTCTGCTTGGGCCATGTAAGCTAAGAGCCACATTCTATAAGGACATTAGGACTCTTTGGGCTTAAACCCATATTTTAGAAACTTCTAAATATTGATTTTGCAGATGATCATCACAAAAGTAATTTTCTTAGGATCAATAAAATTCAGTTATTTTCAGCGTAATGTAGGTTTTTCTTAGCTGTGATTCATCCATAAAAATTACTTATGCTTTAGAACTGGAAAGCTCTCTGTTTCAACTTCTAATACTGCAGATGAAGAAGCAGAGGTCCCATGGAAAGCCTTGTTGTGAGGCAGTAGGACCCCGCATAAGGACAGCCCTCAAAGGTGTCTGTTAACTTCTGACTTGCTGAGGAGGAACTGGTTTGGGTAGTGCTGCATCTTCCCATTCTTTTAGGAACTGTAAGGCTCCTCTTGGCAGGCATCATT
Organism: Sciurus carolinensis; assembly: GCF_902686445.1. NCBI lineage: Eukaryota > Metazoa > Chordata > Mammalia > Rodentia > Sciuridae > Sciurus > Sciurus carolinensis. Next base: position 49,823,576 of record NC_062229.1, on the reverse strand, counting down.
AAGAGCCTGCTTGTGAGGGCTGCTGCTGAGTACTGCATCCATGTGAATCAGCAGTCCCCTTCCCTAGTGGCAGGACTGTCACTCTAAAATATATGCTGATAAAAGACCCACTGATAATGGGCAAACCTGGAACATGCAGAACAGTCAGATATTTACTAGGTGTAAATGCAAAGGAGTAATTTCATGCCAGGGGTTCCTAGTGTAGTTAATAAGAAGGAAGGAGGTAGAACTACCTTCTGTAGGCTGACCAGAGGGGCCAGGTTGTGTTTCTGAACAGAGTAACACAAGGCTGTGGCATCAGGGCCAGAGTACCCGTGGTTGTGACTAAGCTGTGCCAGTTGCCCCAGGGCCTGCGTCCCCAGCTCTGGCAGCTTGTCTGTTGAGGACAGGAGCTAAGCAGAGCCTTCCCTAATCACAGCTCAGCATGCTTACTACTTCACAGAAGACACCAAGGCTAGCAAAGGCAAGCACAGGGAGTGACAAAGGACTCCGTCTCACTCGTTATGTAACTTTCCAATATAGTCAGTTTTGCAGTAGGTGTAAAGGACATTCAGCTCTATCACAGAGGCATTTATTATTATCATTTGTGAAGCACAGGATGCAGGTTTTTCAGCAATGTAAACTTGTCTAATTTATTACTTCTTGATTCTAAGATGAAGTTATTTTTAATGACCCATTATTTGTAATTTATCATGTAGAGTTTTACATTGTACTATAGGATCTTTATAATCTTCCATACATAGCATGTTTCCTAGTACAAAAATTCCAATTTGGTATTACACCTACAGAGTTTATTTTGGCATGGAATTATAAAAACCAAGTGATTGTTATGTAGTTCCATGTCATCATTTGAATGCCGTAGGTATCTTTTCTGATGCCTCTAAACTCAGCCATTATGTTACAGAACAAAATTTTAAAGATTATTTTTATGCTGATAATATAAGCACTAGTTCCCATTCCCAGTTTGCTACCTGTGCTTCTAGAATCTGTAATGATTTCACAAGGTGTTTGTTATATTTAAGTAAAGGGTTTGAATGGAACTCAGCACAGTATATAATCAAATGACCTGCACATAGTGTGTGATCAGTAAATGCTAGTGGCCTACCAATTAGTGCTATTACTTCAGGAATCAAGAATTGCTCTCATCATCCAAAATGATGAGATCTTTTGTATCAATATTATGAATGACTACTAATTACAGAAACAGAAGTATTCTGAAAACTCACATGGCAAAGAAATTTCAACTAGTAGTTTAGTTTTACCTCTTGAAGTAAACATTCCTCCTTAAGCTTCATGTTAGGGTCTTTTTAGATAAAAGCAAAACAAGTAAACAGAACAAAATCTTGTGCAAGATAATTTGGAAATGAATATCTATATGTAAGCTGGAAAGTCATTAGAAAGAAAGCAGTAGTGTCCTCTCTCCCTCCTTCCTTCTAGCCTTCTTCCCACTTGCCTTCCTCCCTCCCTTCTGTAGGGCAGGCTGTGGTGACCAGCTCAGGATTCCCACATCTTCAGCCTTGCCACTCTGATCCTGGTACGTCGCTGCTGTTTCACCCGGTGTGCCGTTCATCCTTATCATCTTCTAGTATCTCCGTCCCCTCCCCTCACTCTCTGTAAGCTTCCCTCAGAGTGGTCCCTAGGCTTCTTGCTAGGAAACCTCCAGGAGTACTTGTCAAACTTGTCTAGGCCAGGGCCCTCCTCACACCTGAACCAGAATCCCCAAGAGGCGAGAACCTGCATTTTCAATGTGCACTGAGGTTTGAGGTTTGAGATGCACTATGGCGTCTCCGGGACCTCCCTGTGAAGCCTGTCCCCATCACCCTCTGGCAGCTCCCCCGCCACATCGCCACCAGTGCAGCCACACGCTGTATAAATTCTCTGGCTCACTGTAGCAGCTTCCCCTCTGCTTATTCATCTGCAGTCACAGATTCACACCTGCCCCCGGCCCACCCAGGGTTCTTCCCAGCACTGGATAACCCCACCCTGATCCCCATACCTCTTCTCCTTGTAATTAAAGGACAGGGAATTTTGTAGCAAAACCACTGGGCTTCTTTGGAGGTAGGTTGTGTAACTTAGCTCTTAAGCTTTTTACTTCATCTGATTTTTGCCAGTTACTTTAAGAGTTACTCCACTTTTTAGACAGAATAATGTGATTTGCAGGAGGAGAAGAAATTCTGCTTTTAAACTTCTTAATAAGATAAGGACTTTTGTTGGGTTGATTCTTTGCTGTAAATAATTTGGAACACAGGGAGGAGGTTACTGAACTCCAACCCAGACAAGTTCTTTCTATTTACTATTGATATAAAGACCCCAGAAGACCTCCTGTGACATATTAGAGTAGATTTTCTGATAATTTAGTACCAAGATGTCATGTAATTTTCATCTTAGTTGTATTATTGATTCCTCTTGTTACATATATGGACTGATTTGGTTCAAATAAAAACCTCCCTCTCTACCCTGTGTTCCCAAAGAACTGGGCTAGCACTGTCTAATAGCCCTTACACCATTCCACCTCACTGCACAATTATTTTACACCATAATCATATCATGAGCTCCTATTAAGGGCTGAGATGCCTTTGTCTAGAAATAATGTTTGGTGGTTGGAAAACCTGGGGCGCTGGACTCAGACAAACCAAAATTGAAACCCTTCTTCACCATTTCCTTGGAAAGTTCTGTAGGCTGTCTCCATATTCCTTACACAGTACATGTGAGTGCCTGGCCAGTTGCCCCTGTGCTTTTCTTGGTTGTGTGTCCTTGGCCCTTGCACTGAACTTTGCATGCCACAGTTGACAGAGAAAGGTAAGATCCTGCTCTACAGGTCAAGGTGAGAGACCGTTTCTTTCCTTAAGAAATAAAATCAATATATGCTTCCAATCAGTGGAATGGCTAAACCCAAGCCAGTAGATTTACAAAGATCAACCTCTAAGATAATAATAAGGATGTGTTAGCCAGAAAATCAAATAATGAAATAAGTAACAGTGGAACCCATGGTCTTAGTCAATGTTTAAAATTCTGGGTTTTGTATAAAATAATTTTTCCAGTATTCAATTCATCACTTTTTCATGCACCCTTTAATTTTGAATTTTGTTTCAGTGCTGAGAATGAACCCAGGTCCTTATGCTAGCTAGGCAAGCTCTCTATCACCGAGCTACACCCCTGACCCAATTATTAAAAGAACTTTTTTAATAATAGTCTTTGTACTTCCCTGTGAAAATTTATTGGACTACAGATATCTTAAGAGGGGTAAAGTAAGGGGGAATTGTCTCATCTCTTTAATGGATATGTAAAAATGAGCTTTTTAAATATCAGGAACATATGCAGATACACTCATTTTATATATGTTTCCACATTTCTTCCTTATGAATGTCCTTTTTAAAAAAATCATTTTAATGGTGTTCAAGTCCTCATCCTTCTCAAAGCAACCTGTCCTTCTACTGCTTCTGGCCCCTGTTCTTTCTGTCTTGTGAATATTCTTAAAGCCGCTTTCTTAAAATCTAGGGTACACAAGTGTCTGAGCTCAGCATTCTCTTCTTCCACTGTTCTATGCTTATATCTGTAGGTTCTTATGTGCTACTTGGAATTAAGCCCAGTGTAGCAGTTACTGGGCTGCTCATTACCTTACGGGTAAGGAGATGGTATGTAAGATAACATAAGCTGTCAGCCCCCGGCAGTGAGGCTTCCAACCACGTACCTGGTGGTTGAACGAAACTCTGCTATCATTCTGTTGAACCTGTGTGCTAGTTTTAGAATGTGCCACAAGGAAGCATCATGAATGGCCTACATCTGGACAGGTACTCATAGTCTGTGTTCCTATGTTAATGTCATATACATGTCCCTTCCCAATTTCTTTTCCTCTGTGCCTCTGTGCCATACCGTCCCTTGAGTTTTGTTCCTTCTTGTGGACAGAGAGCTATACTCCTGCCTCTTCTCTCCTGTCTTTTCCCTTTCCTGAATGCAGTCACGGACTCCATCCTCTGTCTCAGTGATGCCTTTGAGATCATGGTGCCAGCTGATTGACAGAAGTATAAACATTATGAGTATCAAGGATCATATTTGGAAACTCAGATCTCTTGCAGAACAGTATTAAAATTTAACAAAAGAGCCAGCACATTGGTGCCTTATCTTTAGGGTCCCAACTGATGGGTGAGTCACCACAGTCCAGTCTAGGGAGCCTCCCACATGTGAAGAGGGGGACTGGGAGAGAGTGGGAGTGTGTGGTTCAATGCTCTAGCAAAAGCCATGAGTTTTAGAACAAGATTGCTGCTTATTCGTGGTTGTCGTTTCATTTTCGTTTTTTGTTTTTCTTCAGTCTAGTAACCCTAGCATATCCAGTGAAAGGAAGAACTAGACATAGGGGATGCAGCCCACCATCTGAGCTGGGTCACCTGCATTGGGGTGGAGGAGGGTAGTTAATCAGGTTGGGGTGTTCTCAGGTACCATCATTAGCCAAAGAGGAGTTGGAGAGAAGGAGAGCCATCTGTGTGCTGGTTCCCTAGACAGTGGAGTGAACTTTACTCATTTGTGTTCTTTTTTGGAACCAGTGAGGTTCTCATGCCTTATTAGCATGACAGGGAATTGGACCATCGTTCCTTTCGGGTAGAGAAGAAAATAGAGAAGAAAAAATATTTGACAGCTTATTATATTTATCATATGTGTGTTGACTTTTGCTTGATGTTTAAAGATGCTAAGGAATACATTGGCTATCAATCACCACATAGAGTTGCTTTGAAATGGAATTAGAAACAGGAATGTCTAAGCAAAGAGTTAAGGATCAAAAGAACACACAAAATTCCTTGTAAAAATCCCTAACAGTTCCACATTACATAATAGCAAAAGATTTGGAACAACTCTGCATCCATTGGTAGGAGACTGGCTACCTAAACACTGGCTCATGTACACAGTGGAGTCTCTAGAGCTGTAGAAAAAGAATGAGCCAGGGCTCTCCACACTGACACGAGTCATCTCCATCATTCAGTAACATGAGAAAAAAAGCCAAAATGCAGAACAGTGTACACAGCGTGCTGCTTTGTGAAAGAAAGGGAGGATTCTGAATATGTGTACACATTTACTTACATGTGCACAGAGAGAAACAGTACCAGGGGAAGTTAAATTTAAAATATACAAGAAGAGGAGGGATGGAGGTAGAGACCAGGAAGAAAGCAGGCCTTATCTGAATACATCTTGATGTTTAGTTCAGCTGTGGAATCATGTCAGGTTTTGACTTAATTCTAAAAAAAATTACAACAAAAAAAAAACTCACGCATGTGTACACACATAAGATCTAATTGAACCTGTGTGCACTTTGTTAGTGACATGACCACATTGACTGAAGAATTATTCCAACTGACCTTAGAACACAGTAATTTTAGTGTGCATTCTCATTAAAATATACTCTAAGGGCACACATAGAAAAATGCTGAGAGTTTTAAGTATCTCTAGCAGTCTTACCATTAGTAGTTGCATTGGTATAGTTAGGAATTAAGGTTTTTTCCACGTAAGAGAAAAAAGCATAATATTTTAAAAGTTATTTTAAAACCCTGAATTAAATTTTAAGTATTAGTAAGATCTTTCCCATAAAAACATGCATGTGTCCTAGATCTGTCTAGTGAAAAGATCTTAGAAAATAATAAAAACTCAGTTAACATTGAACACCCTGACTGTGGAGGGGAAAGTGCCTTCTCTCTCTCTCTCTCCACCCCACCCCCCGCCTCTTCATATGCATCATGCATATAATTTCCTTGTGGAAATAGCTAACTCCAGGCCTGAGATGAGAAATGTATTCTAGATGGGAGAGTCTGGACTTTCTTGTGCCAGAAAGCAAGGAAGGTATCAAACATTAATTGGTCATTTCAATAGGGTGTGGGAACTAGTTTGAAGGGTTTCTATTGGCCAAGGATGGGATCAACTCTAAGGGAATATGCAAAAAGTCTGAGTGTTAATGACTACAAGTAAAAGGACCATTATACTACCACCCCCTGCTTCATTGCAGTGAGAATCCTCTTAGATTATTTTAAAGGACACCGAGGAGTATTCATTTGGTTAGGTAAATCCTGGCAAAGTTTCATAATATAAATGCAAAGTTTGAAGTTCACATCCTTCTCCAGAGCCTGTCCCCTTTACAACAGGCTTGGTATCTGAGCTCATGTTGACCCTCCCTCTGATGGGAAGTTCTTGACTCTGCATTCTTTGCACCCCCAGTAACCAGCCTTACGTCCTCAACAGAGTTCAAATCTTCCCTCTCATATTTCAGAGGCCTAGGTTCCAGTCCCTGCTCCTCTTCATGCTCCCTGGGCAGCCTTCCTCTCAGAAGCCGAGTCTCTCTTCTCTAAAATACAGAACTGAGGGACGATCACTGACCTCTCAGATACCTCCCACCTTATTGGGACCATGAACTTCCAGTGTTTCCTCCCTATTCTTACATTCTTACGAGGGCATGTTTATGAAATTCCATTAGCGATCGGAATTGTTTTAGCTCTACCTAGAAAAATGAATAATGCTGGATGGGGAAGTAATATACTTTGTCTTTTTTATTTCTTTCAGCCATGGAATTCCATGAACATTTGCACAGCATAGGCACCAAGGAGGGTCTGAAGGAACGAAAACTACAGAAAGCAGTGGAGAGCTTTACCTGGAATATCACCATCTTAAAGGTATCTTCAGAGTTGTTTCTGAGGCTATGGTGCTGTGGTCATTCTCTGCTTGCATCTCTCTCTCAGGATAATATTTCCTGCATTGTGCGTTATCAGCCTTTGAGGCTATAGCACAGCCACAGAAATCACAGTGGGAACTCTGCCCTCTGCAGAGTCTGGCACAGTGGCTTGTCACTGGGACCCAGAAGGAGCACATAGGACTTCCACAATGGGCACACTGTGGATTCTGTTAGAGAGACAAAGGCTTAATTTTATCCTGGAAGCATTTTTTTTGGGGGGGGGGGTGGTGGTGGTGCTGGGGATTGAACCCAGGGCCTGGTACATTCTAGGCAAGAACGCTACCAACTGAGCTATATCCCCAGCCCAAACATCATAAGGTTCATAAATACCCATTGGTATATGTGATGTAGAAAATATTGGTACAGAGGATTGAATGGAAAAATTAAAGATTCTAGTGACTCAAATGTCATTTCATCAAAAAAGTGTATTCAAAGCCCTAATGTTAATATGAACCCAGAAAAAAATAGAGGATTGTGTGGAGTATAATCCAAGGAAATGCATAAAAGAATTGCCATTTGAAAAAAGTTTTCTTTTAAAGATAAAGTGTGTATGCTTATATCTAGCTCAGCCTGATGCTTTTAAAAATTGACTTGGGTTAATTTTGTTATAAAAATAGCATATTTTTTATTGTAAACAAATGGGATTCATGTTGTTTCTCTGTTTGTACATGGAGTAAAGGCGTACCATTTGTGTAATCATAAATTTACATAGGATAATGTTGTTTGATTCATTCTGTTATTTTTTTCCCTGCCCCCCCACTCCTCCCACCCCTCTTTTCCCTCTATACAGTCCTTCCTTCCTCCATTCTTGCCCCCCTCCCTAACCCTAAACCTAACCCTAACACTAACCCTTCCCACCCGCCCCCCCATTATGTGTCATCATCAGTGAGATCATTTGTCCTTTGGTTTTTTGAGATTGGCTTATCTCACCTAGCATGATATTCTCCAATTTCATCCATATTTTGTTATAGATAATGTCGAAAGAGCAAAAAGCAAAGGTGCACATAATCCCACCATCCACAGGCAATTAGTGTGGGTTTTCTGCTATACATTCTTCCAGGACTTTTTTTTTCTGTGCTATATATAATGTGACATGATTTTTTAAATAACATAGTATATGTACCTTCAAACATTTTTTAGTTTTTATCCCAGTGGTTCTTACTGTTCTTCCCAGTGTTTGGGGCCATGAATAATAATAACAGCATAGTTATTTCATCCTGGATCTTGGACAACTAACTGTAAAATTGCTCTCTACTATTCACCCTCCAAACTTTATGCTCATTTTTTGAGACAATAAAGACATTATCATAGCTCCCTCTTTTATTTTCCTCACCACCCCTCCAGTTAAAAGATCCATCCCTGCCACTGACGACAGTTTTCTGATTTTACTCAGTAAAAGGTCTGTCTTCCAAAGCTAGCTAGCTTGCATTTTCCCATGTTAAACCCCTACTCATTTTTATAATTAAAATCATTTTCTTGACTTCTTCAAGCACTTCCCTTCCTACACATGTACTTTTTAGATATACATGTATCGAGATCTTCTGCTTAGACCTTAACTCCAATGGTTTGCAGTTCTGTAAACAGCAGAAACAAGAATTTACAATGAAAAAGGATTTGGCGTTACAACTCGCTGACTCACCCTCTTTCAGGGGTGGAGAGTATACCACACATTTCCTGCAAACCTCGGGAAAAAATAGCACAGCGCTTTAAAGCCCTGTGGTAGGAACAAATGCTCATTTTCCTTCTATTTTATGTAGGCAAATCGAGGCCTAGGACCAACTTTCCTTGCTCCTCAAGTGTGGTCTGGGAACCAGCAGCCTGAGGCCCCTTGGGAACTTGCCAGCGTAGCAGCAAAGGGAAAACTTCTCTTCACCCTCTGAAGGCTGACTGGAATGAACAGATGATAGATCCACAGGAGGAAAGGTGTATGCATTCCCTTCCTGTGCCCAGGACAGTCATGGGAGTGTGGTTACCCATTAACCCAGGGAGGTCCAGATGCTTACCCACTCTTCTTCAAGAGGAGAAAGGGGAAGGAGTGGGACAATTTCAAGGGGTACTAAATAATTTTAGGTGAATGAATGGCCCAATGCTTAGACAAGTGTTAATAAATAATTCTCTTTGAGAATTAAATGAACCTAAGAGATGGATAGAAGCTGGTTCCAAAATCTTTCCAGCATGTTTATATTCTTTAATCTTTCGTACTGCAGATATGAGTTTAGTTCTTGAAAACTCAGAGAAGGGACCAAAGATAATTGTTTCATTCACTGGATGGTCTGTCTTTAGGCAGATGTGGGAATATCAGAGTAAAACTTCTTCCAGCATTTGCTGCTAAGGGCCTTTAATTTAAAATAATCAGCATACCCTATTTTGGGGTGAAATGCCCTGCACTCCTTCATCAGAAATGCAGAATCAAAGGCCCCACCCCAGGCCTGCTGAATCATAGTTTGCATTTTTACAGGATCCCTAAATATTTCTTAGGCACGTTAAAGTTTGAGAAACACTGGGTTAAGAGGCACTGAAAACGAGAGGCTGGTGCACATACTAATGAAAACCAGCCAGCATAAAAGCAAAGTACCATATTTTTTTTTATTCATTGTACACAAATGGGGTACATCATTTCATTTCCATGGTTGTACACAATGTAGATTCATACCATTCATGTAATTATACATGTACATAGGGTAATGATGTCTGTCTCATTCCACCATTTTTCATACCCCCCCTCATTTCCTTCTACATAATCTAAAGTTCCTCCATTCTTCTCTCACTCCCCACACCTCCCACCCCCATTATATATCATTCTCCACTTATCAGGGAAAACTTTTGGCCTTTGGTTTTTTGGGATTGGCTTATTTCACTTAGCATGATATTCTCCAATTTCATCCATTTATTTGCAAATGCCATAATATTATTCTTCTTTATGACTGAATAATATTCCATTATATATATATATATATCACAGTTTCTTTCTCCATTCATCTGTTGAAGGGCTTCTCCTCAGTTTATACCCAAAGGTATCATATTTTAAAACCAAACAGCTACACCAAATAAAGCTATGTTCTTTTGAATTATGTCTAGAAGAGAAAATTAACACCTCAGACCTGTGTTCATATGGGGGAAATGTACAGAATCCAGTAATGGGGCTTTTAAATTTTTCCAGGACAGTGTTTGCTACAGGTGGTGTTTGAGCACGGTAAAACCTAAGCAAGGAATGGAGAAGAATTGGAGAGATCTGTATGTCCTTTCTGTATGAGGGAATGGCTTTTCCCATCTCTGGTTCTAAAGTTCAAACTCTCTTTAGAAGAATGAGTGCTCATGGGGTCTGATGCATGAGTTTGGTCTGAGTTGAACTTTCAGCATTTTCCTTGCAGGAGGGAATAGAATGCCCTGAGTTCCTCCCTCCATTTTTCTTTGCAGTAAACTTGGAGAGGTGACAGCCCTCTGGGGCTACCAAGTGGTGCCTCCTGGTGGTACAGAGGCTTAGGCAGGGTTTTAGTTAACTCCAGATATGGAAGAAGAGGAGAACAGGAAGACATGCTGAGGGAGCTCTGGCACAGTGAGGCCAGGGCATGGGCATTACCTGGGGTGCTGAAAAATGCACTCTCCTGAGCCCCACCCCACACCTACTGAACCTGCATATCCAGGAGTGGAACCCAGGACTCCTTGCCTCACAAATTCCTCAGGGGATTCTGAGGCACATTAAAAAAAAAAGAGTACCATTACTATAGAATCTTTCCTTATTCATCACCCCATTCATTGGAAGCAGAAAGGAGGAAGAGTGACTGTGTTAGTCAGCTTTTTGTTACTGTGACAAAATACCTGAGAGAACTAGCAGAAGCAAGGTTCATTTTGGCTCATGGTTTTCAAAGGTTTCAGTCCATGCTCAGTTGACCCCATAGGTTTTCATGTGAGGCAAGGAAGAATATCATGGTGGAAGAACATGGTAGAGGAAAACTGCTCACCTCAGGGCAACCAGGAAGCAGGAAGCGGGTGGGTGGCGGGGGTAACATAGAGTCACCAAGGGCACACTCCCAAGGACCTACTCCCTTCCACTAGGTCTTACCTCCTACAGTTTCCAGTGCCTTTCGGTAGTCCATTTAGCTATGAATCCATCAGTGGATTAATCCATTGATGAGTTTAGTCCCTTGTGATCTAATCACTTCCCCAAGGCCCCGCCTCTGAATATTGTCACATTGGGAATCAAGCCTTCAACACATGAGCTTTTGGGGGGCATTCCAGATCTAAGTCATTCAGTGACCAACCACCTCAAGATGGTGGGCTTTCAGTCCTAGACATTCCAGGAACTTTTTCACATGCATATGTGTGCATGGATGGGCGTGTGTACGGAGATGCTTGAGTATGACCGAGTTCGAGTCGTACCGTTTTTCACATGTTGACATCTTTGAAATTGGTATGTATCTCATGGTCCATGACATCTTCGCATTGTGTCACAGTTACAGTGGTAACGATGTTTCTTTCTTGATGGTGCATAAAATACTGTACATGTCACAAGCATCTCAGATATGATGAAATAAGGTAGGTCAGTGGGTAAACTTCTACTACCACTGCTCTTAGTTTTTTAAAAATATTTCATCTTACTATAATTTAACAGAAGAAAAGGAAGCCATTAAGAGGTTAAATGAATTTTGACTCTGAAAGATATTTATTTCCTAGGAGATCCCTCTGAGCCACTTTCCTGCAGCCAAAGGGAAAGGCCAGGGCATGAACTCAGCCAGGCCTTTGACACGCTTCTTCCAACACTTAGGCCCAGTTTCTTTTTTCTCAGAGCTTCTAAAATGTCCTGTTCCAGGGTTTTTGCTATATGACAAGGGAGAATGTAACCCATCCCCACAGACTTCCAATTGCTTGTTTGACCCAGCATCATTCATTTTTAAATCTTTGCAAAACCTCATTAAGATATAATTTACATAAAATTAAATTTTCCAATTGTAAATATATGATTCAATTATGTATGATATATATGGTAATGCAGCCTCTACCACAACCATGATAGAGCATTTCTGTCACCTCCCAAAGTTTCTTTGTGCCTCTCTGTAATAAAATCCTCTTTGTTGGTTACCACTGATCTTATTTCTCTCTTTATATTTGCCCCTGTTCCAGAGTGTCATACAAATAGAATTACAGAGTGTGCAGTCTTTAGAGCATAACTTCTTTCATTTAGCATAGTGCTCTTTAGATTCATCCACATTGTTTATGTTTCAACAATCCATTCCTTTGTATTGCTGAAGAGTATTATATTTTCATGACTGCAACACACTTTGTTTATACATGAATCAGTTAATGGACATTTTGGGTTGTTTCCAGTTTTTAACTTTTATGAATAAAGCTGCAGTGAACATTCACATACAAGTTTTTGTATGGACAAATATTCTTATTCTTTTTGAGTAAATACCTATGAGTGGAATTGCTGGATCATTTGGTATATATGTATGTATGGAATGTATGTCAGACTTCATAAGAAACTGCCAAACTACTTTACAACAAAACAAAACAAAAAACAAAGTCACTTCCTGTTTGCATTCCCTTCAGCAGTGTTTTGAGAGTGTTTTGAGAGTTCCAATTGCTTAGAACATCCTTGTTGACATTTGGAATAATTGGCTTAGCCATGCTAGCTAGTGTATGGAGGTTGAACATCTGTGTATATCTTTGTGTTTTAAAAAAATTATGATGGGTCTTGATGTGGTTTTCTTTATGTTTCTTCTTGAAAGTTTGTTAAAATTCTTGGATATGTGGATTTATAACTTTCAATAAATTCAGAAATTTTCAGCAATTATTTCTTCCTTCTATAACTTCAGCTATACATATATACCACTTGGCATTGTCCCATGAGACACAGATGCTTGATTCATTTGTTTTTAAGGTGTTTTCTGTGTTTGAAAAGTTGTTGGTAGTTTTTACTGTGTCTTCAAGTAATTAATATTGCTGTCTTTTCTATTATCTAATATGCCATTAATCCTATCCCATGTATTTTATATCAGATTTCCTGCATCTCTCCTCTTTAAGTTCATCAGATCCTCTGCCTTCTTGAGCATGTGTACTATACTTATGATAGGTGTCTTAGAGCTACCTCCTCTCCCCTACTCTGAGCTTCAAACTCCTGAACTGCAGACTCTGTTCTCTGAGTCTGCGGGGCTGCTGGGCTCTGGGCTCTGGGCTATGCCCTTCTATACCTGGAAACCACACAATGTGTGCACGACATTCTTTTGAGAGGTTTTGTTTGTTTGTTTGTTTGTTGTTTTTTAGTACTAAAGATTAAACTCAGGGACACTTAACCACTGAGCCACATCTCCAGCCCTTTTTATATTTTATTTAGAGACAGGATTTTGCTAAGTTGCTTAGGGCCTTACTAAGTTGGTGAGGCTGGCTTTGAACTTGGAACCCTCCTGCCTCAGCCCCCTGAGCCACTGGGATCACAGGTGTGAGCCATCGCACCTGGCGTGGGCGATGCTCTTGGTGCCCCTCTCTCAGACATCACTCTTGTGCTCTCTGAAAGCCACTGTGTCCTGTATTCATCCTGTTTTTAATTGTCAGCCCCGTTCCTAACTTCTCCAGTGTCCCTTTCTTCCTGCCATCTGCCCATCATGTCTTCTGCTACTCCAATAAACAGAAGAAGAAAAGAGAAGGTTGCTTACTCTGTCTAGTTTGGTTGAGTGTTAGGTAGAATTTTCTGGACTTTTGTGACTTGCCAGCATAGCTACTGTGAATTTTAGAAGTGTATTAAATTTTCTTAGTTTGGTTGCTGCTTGTGGTTTTTTCACCTGGGTTTGTTTTTGCCCGTTTTGCTGTTTGAGCTCATTTCACTGGGGATGTGGAATGGGAACAGTGTGTTTTCATCCTGCCAGCATCCTCAGAGCTCCTCTACTTTTATTTTCCATTTGCTAAAATGCTCACTCTACTGGTGGTGGAATTCACCCGGCCCATTCACTGCCATTCCTAAGATGCTAGGATCCCATGGAAGAGTGCGGTTTTCACAGTCCTGCTTGGTTACCAGGAGCAAAAACTCAGTAGGCTAACTCACGGGGGAGGGGCATGAGATGGCAGCTTACACAGCCCACGAGGGGCAGGGTCTTCTAGGAATTCTGAGGCCAGAAACTACAGTCAGGCTTCCTGCAGTTAGAAAGCCATCGGAACCCCATGGCTCCAGAAGAGCTGTGTCTCTGTGGCCAGTGCTCTGCCTGCTTGTCTCTCTGCCTCTGCTTCGTTCTCCCCTCTGCCAGTCTGCATTCTGCCCAGGCTGTTTCTAATGCTTTGAAACTTTGTCTTGTCTTGGTCTGGCCCTGCCACTACCAGGTAAGCTTTTATTTCAAGTGCTCAAACTATTTGTCTTTCCTAACTTAGCTCAGCCGTTTAGCTCCAGGCTAGCAGTCCTCAGGTGTGTAAGCCTTCCTCTTGTATCAGGGCTCCATGGATCGAGTTCTCCTACTTCCATACTCTGTGTCCAGGAAGGTCTTGCCTGCAACACAGAAGCTGGCCACCTTGAGTGGCTATTTCAATTCCTAACAACCCACTTCAAAACTAGTGGCTTAAGATGATCTCTATTTCTTTTTCCCCCTGATTCTGTGTGATTGACGGGCTCAGCCGCGTGGTTTTTCTGCTCCATGGGCTGTTGGTTGGCTCAGTCCCAGGGAGTTACTGTGCTGGGAGCTCAGCTGGGCCTGGAACATCAATCAGCTTCACCCACATGACTGGCATCTCATCTGGGGTGGCTGGGCTTTTCATGAAAAGTGATCTTAACTAACTTAAACTAACTAACTAACTTAAAGTAAGTTGATTATAGCCCAAGATGTCTCCAGATGAATGGCTGCCAAGCCAGCTCTCCCCATCCTGTACCACTCTGCCCTCAGAAACCCGACTGACAAGGAAATCCTGCAAGTAATTAGAGATTTGTTCTCTCAGGAGCATAAGACTTCTGCCAAAAATGAATCAATAAACCAGATGGTGTTGATCCCGGCATTGATCTTGATTTTCATTTTTATCAGAGGTGCAGTACTTACCTTAGAGGCTGGCATTTGTTTCCTTTCTGAAAATTAACTGCGATGGTCTGTGGACTTACCACATTTTCTTTTCTTAGAATTATTGACACTTACGTTTTAGTTATGTTATTTATTGTAGGTGATGTAGTGTGTTGCCAGTTTTCCTGAAAAGCTATAATTGACTGAAAGCCATTTCTCAATTTAGTGTGTGAAAACTCAGAGTGGTTCAGGAAACAGACGATTGTAGTGTTCATCATTAGGCAAGCTGCTCTTCCTGGTCCATTTAAAACACAGTAAAACCTCAAGCATTTGGATACCTCTCATGTGGAATTTGTGATTACTCAGCTAATGTTCGATTATGCACAAGGTGTGCTCAGAAGATTAATAAGACAAAAGAAGCGCTTACCTGTGCGCTGCTTTTCCTAATGTGTTCAGAGGTTCACGGCCTCCCCTCACTCTCCACTTCCTCTCCTCTGACCCTGGTCCCTCTCTGATCCCTGCCTTCTGTACTTACCTTGTGGCTTACTTCTGCTATCAGAGACTCCAGTGACTGCTCCTGAAACCCCCACCCCACCTCTGCCCCCAGAGCAACCGGCTCTGTATCGGGTCAGGCCCCTCTCCTGCTGCAGAGTGGACCTTAGCCCTCTCTAGGAGCAGGGGGAGATGCAGAGTCCAGACTTAGAAAACTCTGTGGTCTAGATGATAGACTACTGAACGATGGCTGGGCTCCAAGACTGTCATTTCCTAGGGTGATGGGTACTGGTTGGTGGAAAGCAGCATCCTTCTCCAGAGCCCCTCATACCTGCAAAAATCCTGTCCTGCCTTTCTGTCCAGGCCCAGCTCAGGCACCAGTCCCCCCGCCATGCTACCTGGGAGCACCCAACTCCCCATCTCAGCTGAAGAAAACAAAAATTGTTTCTGAAGAAGATGGAATTCCTTCTGAATTTAAATCAAATTGAATCTTATAATTGAAATTTAAAATTATTGACAGTCATACAATCATTGACAAATTAGGAGATGACTATAGATGTGATGAGAGCCCAGATGTGGGCAAAGCGTACGGGGAGGCTCCAGACTTGAGGGTAGTCCTCAGAAGGACCCACCATCCTTGCATAATCCAGGTGCTGCCCTGTACAATTGAAGCATCTCTTTGGATTAAGGAAAGAAATTCGAGGGCCAGGACCCATGTTGATAGTGTATTCTTTCCACTCTCACCTAGTACCCCATCCTCCCCAGTGACTCTGAACCCTGTGAGGTGGAGGCGGGGCAGAGGAAGGCACCCCTGCTGTGGTGAGAACAGTTCACCTGCAGCTTGCATTGCAGCCCCACCAAACACTAGAGGGGAAGCCACAGGACAGAAAAAATAATGACGCGCTCCGGCAGGCAGTTCTCACGTCCTGTTGCTCTAACTTGAGGTGATTCTGATGATCGGGGATCTTTTTTCATGTGTAAGGTTTATTGAGACATAAGCAGGAAGTAAGCCTGACCAAGCTGATTAATGTGCTAGGTCTCAGCCAGCCACAAAAGGCCTCTTGGAAGGGGGGTCATGGGAGGATAATGAGGGGGCGATTTGCAATCTGCAGCCAAGACTCCCAGGGCCCTCCCTGCTTTTGTTCACCCATTCCTCTTCAATGTGTCTGAATGGGACATCTGTATTTCTGTTTCCGTATTTAACCACAGGAAGAGTGAATTGTCTGCACAATTTGTTGATATGCTGAGTGCTTTAAAAATATAGTGGAAGTTCTACTTTGCTTGCATGCAACATGTGGGGTTCAACACACTGTCGTTGGGGGGTCCCACCGTTTAGTTTATCCAAAAGGAAAACAAAAAGCTGTGTGTGTTTCAGTGTCATTTGCTGTTTAGACTCTGCCTTGGGCAAGGTTCCTAATCTCCTTAAACTCAGTTTCCTCATTATAAAACAGGGATAGTAGCAGTATCTCCTCAGAATTAAGAGACTGTCATGGGATAATCTTTGTAAATGGCTTAATACAGTGCCTGGCAAAGCAATCACTCAATAAATAGTAACCAGTGCTCCCAGAAGGCTTTGCTGGTGTCTGTTCTTTCCTATTTTGTTTTTAACATATTGTAGGCTCTGTGGTTTCAAACTTAGGACCATAATTGCTTTCACAGCCCTTCTGAGCAAGTCTGAATTGTGGTTGTAAGAAATGTACTAAATCATTTCCACAGCATTCCTTTTTTAAAAGACTTTTATTTTTCTAGAGCAAATTTAGGTTCATATTAAAATTGACAAAGAGGTTCAGAGCCTTCCCATATCCTGCCCACACACATGCTTCACCTCCCCATTATCAGCTGCCACCAGAGTGGTGCATCTGTTACAGTGAGTGAACCTGCATAGACACATCATTGCTCAAAGACTATAGTTTATATTAGGATTCATTCTTGGTGTCTCACACTGAATTCGTTTGAACAAATCTATAATGACATATATCCACTGTACTTATTTTAATTAATTTATTTACCTATTCATTAATTTTGTGGTGCTGGGGATGGAACCCAGGGCTTTGTGCATGCTAAGCAAGTTGTTCTACCACAGGCCCGCACTCTTAGCCACCATTTTTAAAAATTTTATTTTTTATTGTATGTATTTAAGGTGTCCAACTTGATGTTTTTTATTATCTCTGTCATTGCAGTATCATGCAAAGTATTATCACTGATCTAAAACTCCTCTGTGCTCTGCCTATTCATCCCCCTAATCCCTGGTACCCACTGATCTGTAAACTGTCCCCATGGTTTTTACCATAGCATTCTTGAAGGAGGTTTGAGCATTTGGCCTGTGATTTTGAATGCTTATGAAATACATGACTGAAATGTAATCACTTGGTATGTGAGTCTCCTGTCGCCTGAAAGTGACTAACCACAAAATGTTTACGAAAAGGCACCATGTTTGTGACTGCCTGCCTTTAACCAGATAGATAACCAATGATGAAATGATAACTTTCTGGCCACCTGGCTTTCATTTCCTGTCATGAAATGTGTTTTAGGGCTCACAGGTTCAGTTCTCTGGTTTTAGTTGCAAAAGACAGTCCGCTGAGAGATAGGAGAAGCAGCCTAAACCTGCTGCCGTCCACTGAGGGAGTCCCCACAGCCTCTTGGAGGCTTGCAGGAAAGATAAAGCACAATGATTTAGTTTGGAAAATTAGATGCATACAAATCCAGTTGCCAAGCAAGGGCTGAGACGTGGGATGGGCTCAGCCTACTCAGCATGGTAGTCTGTGTTCCTGGTAGGCCTTAGAGCAGTCCCAGTGTTGGCCAGTCAGACTCATCTCTTTGAGAAGTGGATGGTATCAGTGAGGGTGCCTAATATCCGCTGTGTTTCTTGCTGTGTTCCCAGGTGGATAAGAAAGCCAGAAAGGAGGCAGCCTAGTCCATACTCACCTAGGTGAACCTTTACAGGTTGAAATCTTTGGCCCCAGAGCAACTCAGAAGTCAGTGTGGGCCCCAGACATGCAGAGGTCAAAATGAGACTCTGATGACTTACATTCCTGTTCACATCAGAACAAAAAGATCTGAGTACTTTTGTGCTTCCCTCAAACTCCCAAGTATACAGTATGAGTGTTCACTTCTTTCTCTTCCCTCCCATTATATGGGATTTGGAAAAAGTGTCTGCTGGCCCCCAGGGAATAGCAGGTGGCTGTCTTTGCTCTCTCTAGCTCCAAGCCATGCAGCCATTGCAAGGGCCAATTGTAGAGATCAGGGACAGCTATACTGGGTCACTCATCTCCATAGTAAGGCAGCTCTGTTTTCCTCTAATAGTTTGACAAAGGGGCTTTGAAAAAATTAACTGGAGTGTCTAATCCCTATTGTTTTACCTCTAGATTTGGATAAAAGCAGCAAACTGTGATTATTAATTTTGGTTCCAAAAACTATGTAGCACTAACAGATGTACTTTGAAGTATTTTTAATGTATTAAAAACTGAAGCTAAGTGCAGTGGCATATGCCTGTAATTCCAGCTACATGAGAAACTAAGGTAAAAGAACCTCAGGTTTGAGGCCAGCCTGGGCAACTCAGCAAGAACCTGTAGCAAAACAAAATTTTTCACAAAGGGCTGAAATATATGTAGCCCAGTGGTAGAGCACTTGTCTAGCATGTGTAAGGCCCTGGGTTCAAAGAACTGTAGTAGTACTGCAAAGAAACAAAAACAAACAAAAATAGGACATCTTTTATGGTCACACAGAAAGTTTGGTGACTAGCCAAGTGTTGAGTACAGCTGCGGCACCAGTTCTGGGGTTTGGCACATGCCATTGTGCATTTCCTGGCTGCTCCTGGCCTCTGATCCCATCCCAGGTAAGCCACAGGAACAGCCAAACTCAGCAAGAGCTATGGTGCAGCTTCTGCCATTAGAGACCTATTTTAAAGATTACTTCCTGGACCAAAGTGAGAACCTTCAGTATTTTGACCTAAGGTTGTGATAACCCTTTCAAGATGAAAACCAAATCAAGTAAGTTACAGAATTCAAAAACAGAATGTGTGAAACTGAATGAGGTTTGAGTTTTTCAACTGAAAATATTGCAAAGCCGGCTTGTAGAAAGAGTCTTCTAAACTAGTCACCCTGCGTCAGTGGGTGGCACTGTTTTAAATAGCTTGTGCTCTTTTGAAGTCTTTTGAAGCAGTGACATATGAACATTGCTACAGCAAACACCACCACAGACTTTACAATTGTCCTTTACCCATGATAGATGTCTTAACTCCAAGACATGTCAGACAAGTAGTTTTAGACACATGGAACAGAATAAAAGTGTAGCAGCTCCCCATGACTGCATGTGTTGCTTGTGGGATCCTTTGGTGTCACTTGCATAATGGCTGAATGCCTACCTGGTCTGTTGGAGACACCATCACAACTTGTCTGAGCTTGGGAAACATAAAATTCAACCAGATAAAGAACTCTGTTGTTGCCACATTAATTATCCCGCACCATCTGGGGATTTTTGTTTTAAATACTTTATCATCATGTGGTAGATCTAGAAACGCTGACATAGAAAGATTAACAAGACGTGGCTTCTGGTGAGTACAAGGAAACCAAAGAACAATGTCAATTACCTGATACCATTTACATAAAAAGTAAAATACCTATTTATAATATATGGACAGAGAAAGAGAAAGACAAAATATTGTTGGGGTGGCAGCTGTGGATATTAAAGAGGAGATTTTCACATTTTACTTTGGTTATATTCCTTCATCGAATGCTTAGTGATCCCTTATTGTATACCTAGCACTGTTTTAAACTTTGAAGATTCAGCAGTGATCAGGAAACATAAAAATTCCTGCTCTCACGGAGCTCACATTTAAAGAGAGAGACAGACACTGAACAAAACAACAGAGTATGTCAGATTGTACCATGTGTTGTGAAAAACAAAGCAAGAAAGGGGAAAGGAGAACGGTGGGCAGAGGGTGGAAGTTCTAATTTTAAATAGAGTTGTGTCAAGGTAGGTGCCACTGTAAAGGGAATTTCGAAGTCAGGACATAAAGGAAGTATGGGAGTGAGCCTTGTGCATTTTTAGACAAGAGCCTTCCCTTCAGAGGGAGCAGTGAGTGCACAGACCTTGAGGTTTACCTAGAGAGAACCTGCTGAATTTGAGGAACACTGAGGAGCCCATATAATGAAGGCTGAACAAGGCAAAGAGATGTTGGGAATGAGGACGATTGTGAGGTAGGCCATCTGGGCCCTGGGCAAGAACTTTGCCACTCACTGAGTTACTTGGAGAGCCACTGAAGAGTTTTAAGAAGAGGGAAAGGTATGTTCTGACTATGTTTCAATGGAAACTTTCCAGCTGTCATGTTAAGGAAGACCAGTCAGGAGGGTACTATCATAAACCCAAGGAAAGATTATAGTGTCTTTGGCTGTGTTGATGGCAGTGAGGGTAATAAGTGGTGGTAACCTGAATATATATGTTTTGAAGACTGGGACAATAGGAACTACTGATAGGTGGGATGGAGGATAGAAGAGAAAGAAAGGAGTCAGTGATGATATTTTGATCCAAGTGACTGCAAGAATGGAATTTTCCACAATCTCTTCCAGAAGACAAAGGCAGAGTGGATACTTTGTAACTCATTCTACAAGGCCAGCATTACACTAATACCAAAACCAGACAAAGACATTATAAGAGAAAAAAATTGCAGACCAGTGTCTCCCAGGAACATGGATGTAAAAATCCTCAAAAAATTAACAATAGTAATCAACATATATAAAAAGAATCATATATCACAATCAGGTATGCAAGGTTGATTCAACTTTCAAAAATTGATTAGTGTAACCCATTACATCAACAGGCTAAAGAAAATAACCTCATGGTTATAACTAGACACAGAAAAAGTATGTGACAAAATCCAACACCCATTCATGTTGAAAACTCTCAGAAAATAAGGAATAGAAGGGAACTTCCTCAACTTGATAAGGTCTGTCTACAAAAATTGTGAAGCTAACATCATAGTTAATGTAAGAAACTCAAAGTTTCCCACTAACATCAAGAACAAAGCAAGGATATCCCCTCTCACCATTCACCACTTCTGTGAAGACTTTTCGTGAGTGAAGCTATAGATCTCTGACAAAAGATACAAAGAAAGTAAATACATGGAGAAGTATTCCATGTTCATGGATATGAAGACTCAATATTATCAAGATGGCAGTTCTTCCCAACTTGATTTATTCATTCATTGCAATTCCAATCAAAAGCCCAGTGAGTTATTTTACAGCTCTTGACAAACCGATTCATATGTAGAGGCAAAAGACCCAAACTATTGCAGGAAAAGAACAGTCTTTTCAACAAATGGTGCTGGGACAACTGGATATCCACACACTAAAGGCTGAATCTAGCACAGACCTTACACCTTTCTCAAGAATTAACTCAAAAGGATCATAGATCTAAAGGCAAAATAGAAAATTATAGAACTAGAAGATAACATAAAGGTATGGCAATGACTTTTTTAGATGTACCACTAAAACCACAATCCAGGAAGGAAAGAATTGATTAATTTGACTTCATTGTGCTGTTTTTTGAAACAGTGGATTTTGTTTGTTATCAACTCAATATGATCAAGTAAATTGACTTAAAATGTGGATTAAAAGGTACAAAATGAATTCTTACTGATACATGCTTTTTATAACCACTAAAATACAATTTCTGTTGCACAATACAAAAAAAAAAAGCTAAAAACTTCTTCTCTGTTAAAAACAATATTAAGATAATGGGAAGAGAAGCCACAGATTGGGAGAAAATATTTTTAAGACACCTATGATAAAGAACTGCTTTCCAAAATATACGAAGTTTCTCAGAACTTAACAATAAGGAAACAAACAACCTGATTTAAAAAATGGGCAAAAATCTGAACAGACACTTCACTACAAGATATATTATGAAAGTAAACATGAAAATAATGTTCAACATCATAGTCATGAGAGAATTGCAAATTAAGACACAGTGAGTTACCACTGCCCACCTGTTAAAATGGCCAAAATCCCAAACACTGACCACAGCAGAATGTAGGGGACAGGAACTGTCATTCAAATGCTGGTTGGTATATAAAATGGTAGACACTTGGGAAGGTACTTTGGCAGTTTCTCAAAAACTTAGCATATTCTTACCATATGACAGCAGCAATCACACTCCTTGGTATTTACCCAAATGAGTTGAAAAGCTTATGTTCAAACAAACACATACATTGCAGCTTTCTTTATAACTGCCAAATTTGGAAGTCACAGAGATGTCTGTCAGTAGGTGAATGAATAAACTGTAGTACGTTGGACAAAGGAATATTATTCAGTGCTGAAAATAAATGAGCTATCAACCTATAAAAAGACATGGTGGAACCTTAAGGCCACATTACTAAAGTGAAAGAGGCCAATCTGAATAGACTGCAAACTGTATGATTCCAACTGTGGAACATTCTGGAAAAGAAAAAAAAAACTGCAGAGACAGTAGAAAGATATAGCAGTAGACAGGGGTTTGGGTTGAAGAGGTGTGGGAGGGAGCACTCAGCAGAATGTAGAGGATTATCAGAGCAAGAAAATTACTCTGTTACCATAATAGTAGCTACACATCATCATACATTTGTGCAGATCTTCACAACACCACGTGAGAACCCTCACTTAAACAATAGACTGACTGACACTGATGCATGGTTGTGGGGTCACTGAGGAGAACCAACTTGCCACTGTGGCGTGGGACGTCAGTGCTCCCAGAGGTGCGTGTTGTGGGAACGGGTGGTATACGGAAACTCTGGGCTTTCTGCTCTCTTCTGCTGTGAACCTGAAGCTGCTCTAAATATAAAGCTTATGAATTTAAAAAATAATACTTGGGATTTTAAAACACAAATGAACTAGGTAGTTACACTCTACTAAAACTGTGCGTATGTATGTGCCAATTTTGCTTGTGAAGGCAAATAAGCCCTCTCATAAGAAAGTTTATTCCCGACACAATGCGCAGTATTATGAAGGCCTCATAACTAGTAAAGGTTCAACACGTGAGTTCAGTTACAAGGAGGAATGAATAAACTCAGCACTGGAACATCTATTCATAGTCACTAATTAAAGGTCTGTGTAAAGCAGGAAAATCATGAATGGTAAGTGGTAAGCAACAAACCACTCTGTGGATTTGGGCCTCATGGTGGTTTAAAATTGCTCTGCAATTTGGTCTCACCAGTGAGTGAAAATTTGATTACAGTCTAGTTGCCTGCCAAGGTAAGGGCTTACCCGTCACCCTCTGCAGCTGGCCTCAAGCTCTGGTCGTACAGGCTACTTTAAAAGAGCTGCACTTGGGAGGCAGTTAGTAAGAGGGGAAAAAAAAAAGGAATGGAGAAAGAAGTGTGATAAAGAAAATGTCAACTATAAAGAAAAAAGAAGGGAATAAATCGAGGGCCTGAGGAGAAGGGGGAAAAGCCATAAGCAAGGAGAGTAAAAGAAAAGGAAAGGTCATAGTGTGAGTAGAAAGAAGTGCTAGTGGAAAGCAGGTCAAATTCGAAAGGAAAATAGAAGAAGAAAGCAAAATAGAAGGGGTGGAACCTGCAGCAGGAGCACCACAGGTCTGTCCCCCATCACGACCCTGGAGACCTTGGCCGATACCTCAGCCCAGAGGTGCTCAACCAGGGCAGCTCACAGTGCGCCCTCCCACCAGGAGACAGCTAGCAAAGACCGCAGACATCCTCCGTGGTCCCAGTGGAGGGAGGCCACTGCTACCTGGTGAGTCAAGGGTGCTGCTTACTATCCTGAGATGCACAGCACAGCTCTCGCCTGCCCCCGAAGAACCCTCTGGCCCCAGCTGAAGTGATGAGGCTGACAATCTGCATTGGCCCAATCGTCAGCCCACATTCTATGCTCCCAATGATTGTGCTTCTCATCTGTCCACCTTTTTTCTGACCTGTGTACGTGTCGGCCTAAATCCATGTCAATAGTCAGACCTCATAAGAAACTAACATCGGGCTAAGAACGCATATCCAGCACAGAGGATCCTCCCTGTGTTCTTTGTTAGCCGATGCTGCGAGAGTCTGCCCTGGGCCCACCGCTGCCAGCACTCTTAGAGGCTGTGTGGGCTCCAAGGCCAGTCTCCACACATTAGTGGCTGTTGGAGTGAGGGGCTGGAGGGGAAGCGGGGGGATGTGACTGGAGAGTCATGGTACAGGGAGATCTTGGCACCGATAGCCTCCTGTGTCTCGGTTGCAGTGGTGGTTACCTGCCATAGAGCCGAGCAGATCTGTGGGCTCATCCCACCAATGTCAGGTGTAACCACCTGGGGAAATTTGGGAAAGAAAAATATAAGACTCCTCTCTACTGGTTTTGAATCCTTCCGTAAATTGGTACTTATTTCAGAATAAAAAAAGTTTTTTTTGTTTTTTTTTAAACCTTTTTAAAAAGGGGTAGGCAGCACCTGTGATCCTAGCTCCTCCAATGACTGAGACAGAAGGGTCACAAATTCAAGGCCAACCTGGAAAAACAACCAGCCGTGGGGGCAGGGGGTGTACCTCAGTGGCAGAGCACTAACCTAGCATTTGGGAGGCCCTGGGTTCAATTCCAGTACTGTAGACGGCAACAAGATTGTCCAAACAACAAAAGACATGATTTTAACTGGGATAGACAGGAATACTGTGCCGCACACACAGCTCTGTTCAGATTTCCAAGTGGAAAGACCGGAAAAGTCAGTGTGCTCTTGGAGTGTGGTCTTGAAACTGGGAAAACACACTTGATTTTGTATTAAAAGTGACCAATTCGGATGCAGTGCCAATAGGAAATAAATATGCCGTCTCATGGAATCAAAATTCTCTTTCAGCAGAAGATTTATATTGTAAAGTCTTAACAGAAAGTTATGTCATATCTAATACTACTCAATTACGTGTTTCATTACAGGGACAAGCAGATCTTTTGAAATATGCAAAGAACGAGACTTTGGAGAACCTGAAACAAATCCATTATGCTGCTGTTTCATGTGGACTGAATAAACCAGGCACTGAAAACATGGAGGTTCAGAAGCCACGCCGGAGCCTGGAAGTCATACCCGAAAAAGCAAATGATGAAACTGGAGAATGAGGAAACTGCCTGTCAGTCATTACGGAGTTTATAACTCTAGGACCAGTCCTAGTCAAATGAGACATTGGCTTTGCACTCACTCATGAGAATAATATTTGGGATTTTGAAGCACAACTGGAATAGCTAATTACAGTCTATTAAAACTGTGAATGTATGTAGCAATCTTATGTGTGAAGGAAAATAAACTCTTTAACAAGAAATTATATCCCTGGCCAAAATATGCTATATTTGTATACAAAAACCTCCTAATTCAGTTCCAGTGTGAAGAACAGATTGTTCCCTCTAGTTCTTTTGAGAAACATTTTCCTAAGTGAAAACAATTTCTTCAAATGGGAATGGATTGGATTGTCAAATTAGTATTTATTGGTGAAGAAAACCCTAATCTATGCTTTTTACTTATGTGTGGTTGCCAGAGTCTCTGGGTTATAGATGCTTTGGGTAGCATGCTTGCTGAGCCATAATTACTAAAGAGAATGTAAGTGGGCAGGTCCCCTGAATCCCCAGGAACCCGGGAGAGCCACCAAGGACCTGGAACCTACACTTGGACTGAAGCTCCCTGTTTGAAGACGCGTTGTGGCAGCACTTGGGTAGACCAATGATGCTAATCTGAAAGTGACACATTGTAAATAGTTTCTCCTTGTATGAAGTAGTGTTCACATTAAAGAGATGTTTTATGATATTTCTCCAATAGCAGTACCTGCTTTTAATGAGACTTTTAAAATTTCTGGTTCAAAACTGTCTTCTTGAGTAGCCACTTTGTTGTCGGATGACTAGCTATGTGCTAAAAATAAGTTGCTTGTCTGGCTTGACTGTGCTTTTAGTAGGGTTTCAACAGCATGGGGCAGTGGCAGCTGACTGTAAAGTGAACCCGGACCCCTATAGCTGTCCCTGTACTGACCCTGGATTAACCCCCTAGTGAAGGACACCTCAAAATCAGTCAAATAGTAAGTTGAATGCAGCCACAGAGCCTGGAGCTGATAGAGCCTTCCTACAGGTCTGCAGGGTACAAATCCCCAGAAAGTCTTATTTCTCCTTCACCTATGAAGGATACTTCTTCACCAGCTGAGATTTTAATCCAAGTTTTTATTTTCAAAACCAGTGAGACTTCACGCTAGTTTCACAGCAACCTAATTACTGTTTCTCCCAAACCAAAATTGCTTTCAAATCTGGAAGACTAAAAGTTCTAAATATTCATTGGCCCCTTCTTACTGTTCAGTGATTCAGGTATGTGACCCAGGTACCATCCTTCTCTGGGTGTCTCATTATTATGTTTCCTCAAGGTTAGGAGATACCCAGGCAGGATAGTTCATCGTTACTTAGATAGTTCACCGTTACTTAGATAATAGCCCTACACACACCAGCTAACTGGAAATGTGCTCTTGGCTTGGAAATGAGCTCAGAGGGAAAAAAATAGAGAGAAAATAGCAGAAACTAAACAGGATTTATAGAATAAGAAATAAAATGACAACAGATTTTCTGTAGCAATCCTTGAATATTGGTTAGTAGCAATATTCAATTTAAAGAGAATATCCAGAAATCATAAAAATCATTAAAAATGATTTAAAATATAGTGAAATTGAAAATATGGCTACATTTACTATGATGACAGGTATTATCTAATACATGGGTTGAATGATAGCAAGACACATGAAATTTATTGTAGGTTTATACAAGTCTAGAAGCAGGGACTTTGGAACTGAAGGAGTCAGTGAGATCATTCAGTCTTCTCCAGATGCAGAAGTTGCAGGTAGAAAAATAAGATGCACTGTCTGATGTCACAAACTCTGTGAGGGTTCCTGTTCCAGCTGGATTTAGCCTGGGGCTGGCTCCCCTTTTCCATGCTAAAGAGGTTCACCTTGTTTTGACCTGTCTCTTCAAAGGCGTGGGCTCCATGATGAGAAGTAGTCAGTGGCACGAGGGGGGGGGGGTACCCCAGGCTGCAGTACACCTCCTCTTAATCTAGATCCTGTCCCAGTGAATGCACCACCTGCCAGGGAAGAAGAGGACCCACATGGGCAGAGCAGGAATTCACGGCTAATTGAGCTCTTCTGCTCCCTTTTCCTTTTTCAAGTGGAAGCAGAAAGCATTGATCAAACTGACCAAGGCCACAGTTCTGATTTATGGGCCTTTATAAAAACAGTTTTCTCTTGCAAAGGACTGACTGGCCCACCCTGGATTGAACCTGGGGAGGCTTTATAATAACCCTGCTGATCAAGTGAAGGTGAGATTCCTGCTCCTGGGTTTCCTCAGTTGAGAAAAAGGGTGGTATGCTGGCTTACTTCCAAATCATCTACCATCCTTAAATGGGGAACACCCATGTGAGAGACTGGAGATGCAGATAATTCCCTGTGCACTTGGCTAGTGTGTACACTGATCACACTGCACACATACTCGCACACACACACACACATACACTGTGCATCACTCCCAATTAGGGGGGGATAAATGATTATAAGTAGCATGGAAACAACTGGTAAATCTGTTGAGGCCACAGGAAAATGAAGAGTTGGACAAAAATGTGCAGAAACTGGCAAACACCTGGTCAGTTCCCTGGGAAATAAAAAGTCCCATGAGCAACATATAAATCGAGCCAGTGTTGGGTTTCCAGCAGTCATGTTGATATCAGGCCCACGGAGCAAATCCTGAGGCATCTCTGAGCATACTAAGTACATCCTGCCTCCTCTGCGCATGCTTATTAAATTTATCCTCTCAGCGATGTAAGCCGTAGCAGGTGTTGGTCTATTTTCTGCTTTTAGCAGCTGTGGCTTCTGAATTGTGGGAAAGAAGTCATCTGAACCCACATGCTTACCTCCTTCAGGGCAGTGTGATCCAGGGCCAGGGCATGGGATGGAGTTCCTCTTGGGCTGGGTGTTACAAATACCCTAGGGAAGTTGCCCTTCTTCACCTGCACAGAGTTGGGCTGTCCAACCCTGAATGGAAAAAGCCATCCAGCTTGCAAAGGTTTCCATAAGCCATCTTCATTATGAGGCCTCATTTAGTATGTTGACATACTCTGAATTTGTTGAAACTTTAATCAACTGTTGCATTTACAATGCAAAGTTTCCTGGGGCCACTGCATAGCTCTGCTTTACCCATCATCCAACAAGTGACGATGCCAAGGTGGGTAGATCTACCTGCTACCATGTAGAGTGGTGGCTCATGTTTTGACTGTGTTGAGCAGAGTGAGTTGGGAGAATTTTCTATTGGTTGTTTGACAGTGAGACTCTTTGTTGGGCTTGTGTGCCAAGGACTGTGTTCAGGACACCTAGCATATATCGTTTTGCTGTGATCAGGATCTGAAATGTCCCCAAAGGCCCATGTGTTTTAATCCCAGCTTGACACTTGGAAGGTGGAGGTGCCCAGGGGAGGTCATCAGGTCACTGGGGGCATGCCCTTGAAGGAGCCTTCTCTTTTCTTTGCTGCCTAGCTGCCATGAGGTGAACAAGTTTCTCTCGCCATGATGTCCTGCCTCCCCATAGGCTGAAAAACAATAGAACAACAAACCATGGACCAAAACCTCTAAAACTATGAGCTAACATAAACTTTTCCCCTTTTTAAGTTGATTACCTCAAGTATTTTGTTACAGTGATACAAATCTAACTGAGGCACATTTCATCCTCAACAACTGGCAAGGTATTTATCCATTATCGTAAGTGAAGGAATGAAGACTTTAGAGAGGTCCTTTAACTTGACCAAGGTCATGCTCAACTCAGCTTTTGAACCCAGATCTACCTACAATCCTACATCCCAAGGACTGTGCTATACTCATTTGAATTCCAAATACACACTTGATCTCTAAACTACAAGCTGGATACTGTCTTGTCAAGAAGAGTAAAGGCAGTTGGCATTTTATTCTTCTTTTGTGCTGAATGTGAGCTCCTTAGGAGATTTATCCACTCTGATTTCGTGAGCTTGTTTTTAACACCAGGGATTCACTCAACAAACACAGACATGGTCCCAACCCCCATGGAGCTCACAGTGTGGCTGGGAATAGAGACATTCATCCAAATAATTACAGAGACAAAGATACAATTAAAAGCCATGGGAGGTGCTGTCAAGAGGCCGCTGGAGGACCTGCTAGCTGAGCACGGAGGCGAGTGCTCTCAGCCCACCTTGCTTCTGTAACTGAAGAAGGATTTTTCAAATGCTTCTTTCCCTTGCAGGGTTCCTGTGAGGACAGAATGGCTTGGTGGTTGCTCTTGGTGGAAGTGCTTGGAGTAGTGCCTGACTCTGGTCGCCTCCTGTTATTAACATCCACTGTGACTGAAAAGTGGGGCTCGGACAGAGTTTAATGGGGGACCTCACCTCTCTGGGGAAGACAGATCATCTACTGCTCTGTAACTCAACCCCCCAAACCTAAAACAGTCACGTATTATCTCCCATGTCTCTGTGTGCTGACCGGGCTCATCTTGTGGGGTTTTTGCTTGGGTGGTTGGTTTTTCAGTGCTGGGGATTAGAACTCAGGGCCTCCACATGCTGGACAAGTGCTCTACCACTGAGCTCTACCCAGTCCTTCCTTGTGGCTCTTTTTTTTTTGGGGGGGGGGTCTGTCAAAGCTGGGGTTTCAGCCATCTGTCTGGATTAGACATGGCAGATGGCTCATTCACAGGGCAGGGAGCTCAGCAGGGCTGTGGACCTCATTGCACGCGGTCTCCCACATGACTTAGACTTCTCCCTGGGTTCCAGGAGGGACTGTCCCCGGACTGAGCATTCCCAAAGACCCACATGGAAGCTGCTGGTCCTCTTGAGGCTCACTGAAACTATTCTCCAAAGCTGCAGCATGTCGTCTCTGCAGCGTGCTGTTCAAACGAAGTCCTGCCCAGGGCCAAGGTGGTGGAGAATTTGACTCCTTTTCTTGACAGGGACAGAAGTGGACATGGGAGAGCAGAGGTTATTAAGGCCATCTTTGGAACACACAAGCTACCACAGAAAGTTCCCTAAGAACTGAGCGAGACCTGAAATCAAAAGCACCCTCCCTACCTGCTCCCCAGCCCAAAGGAAAGGCTCAGAAGAGTGTGAGCAAGGCAGGCCATGTACACTGAGAAATCAGCCTCCTGCAAGACCCAGGTACAGACAGGCGCAGCATCCCGGGCACCTGCCAGGGGGTCAGTGAGAGGGAAAGGGAGAGAAAGGGTGTAGAACAAGTGCTGTGGAGGGCTGCTTAGGCCTTGTGGGGAATTTGCTCTTTTCCTAAAAGGGTGGTGCCACTTAGTTTCATTATATTTAATCCTCCTTTTATTGATTTTAATTTCAAAAACAGCCATGTTCATTGTTACCAAAAAAGTCCAATTAAAGGTAATTTAAGGTAAATTAATTTAAAGGTGAATTAAGAAGTGCAGGTGCCCTCACAGTGCCCATCTCTCGGACCCCACCAACAAACACTACCTCCTTTCTCTGAAGTTCCCACTGTCAGCACCTGTCAGGGAGAGCTAAAACTCTTCAAGGACCCGAGCAGCCACATCAGGTGTTAAGGGGCTGAGTACAGAAAGCAATGGCTAGGAATTCAGTTTTACCAACTGGAATGATTTTTTAATGTTGTCAAAGCCACAGGTGTTAAGAAATAGGCAGGATTAACAACTTGACAACA
The DNA here is from genome assembly GCF_902686445.1 of Sciurus carolinensis. Taxonomy (NCBI): domain Eukaryota; kingdom Metazoa; phylum Chordata; class Mammalia; order Rodentia; family Sciuridae; genus Sciurus; species Sciurus carolinensis. Next base: position 49,792,751 of record NC_062229.1, on the reverse strand, counting down.
TTCAAGTCTATTGGAATAGGTTAAAATGAGTATTTCCTCTTTAGAAATATTTTTTAAAGCCTCACACAAAACTTTAACCCAAAATCATTGTCAAATTCCTTTGAGAATAGACTCTTGTGGGCACTGAGGTGCCAGGAGGGGCGAGCCTTCTGAAAATGTAACAGGACCCGATATAGATAATAAATATTTGAGCTGGGTGTGATGGTGTACGCCTGTAATCCACGTGACTCTGGAGGCTGAGGCAGGAGGATCTCGAGTTCAAAGTCAGCTTCAGCAAAAGTGAGACACTAAGCAACTCAGTGAGACCCTGGCTCTAAATAAAATACAAAATAGGGCTGGGGATGTGACTCAGTGATTGAGTGCCCCTGAGTTCAATCCCTAGTACCCTAAATAAATAAATATTTGAGGCATAAAGGAGGAACAAGATGAAGAGTAAAACCTCCCCCATCTCCTCAAGATTCAGTACTAAGAGCTTCCCTTGCTCAGTCTTCTCTAGTTTTGATTCTCCTGATAATTTTCTCCCAAATTCTAGGCCTGTGATGTCCTACAGAACTCTCTATAAAACATCTGCATCTGTGCGGTCCAATAGGATGGTCCCTAACCCCGTAGGGCCACAGATTGAAATTCTAGTTAATAAAAATGTAATGAAATAAGAAATTCAGCTCCTCGCTCACACTAGCCACATTTCAATAAGTCAGTAGCCGCACGTGGCTAGTGGCTACCGGAAGCGACAGAATGCAGCAGAGGATGTGCCTCCATTCTGGAGAAGATTTGGAAGGGAGCTAGGCTGCGAGTCCCCTTCCGCTCTCAACTCGGAGGGGAGGCAGCAAGTCCGAGCTGAACTGAGGGGTGAGTGACAAAATCAATGCCCTCAGACTCGATGTTACGTAGTCGGAGACCTGGAGAGACTGGAAGATAGGTGACCAGAGGAGAAAACAAAACTCAGAGTGCCCTGACCTGAACCTGTGGGTGGGGAGGGCCACAGAGAGAGAGAAAGGGAGGGAGCGAGTGTTCTAGTAATCCCACCCACTTAAAAACTGTCGGAATAACAGACAGTTTAAAAGGCAGACTGTTCCTTAAAACAGCACAAACTGCCTAAAACCAAATCAGGAAAAGAAATCTGAGTGGGAGATGGGGGCAGGGGGTGGTGTGGAGAGGCCATCTTGTGGAGCCCACAGCTGACCAGCCACCCTCTTAGATCATCATGGCTTCTTCCCACACCCAAACAGCTGCACATGAAACCAGAGGGAAGCACCCTGCAGTGGGTCCTCCTAAGAATCCAGCCAGAAAGAACTTCTACAAGGACCCCCTACTACTAGCCATCAACCCCCAAACTCCGCCTACCCACCACCCTGCACCGTGAACAAGGGCAGGGAATGGTCTGGAGGGGATTGGGACCAGGGAAATGCAGCAAGCCCAGCTCAGCCTCTGCCACCCAGGCAAGGGCTGCCTCTATGCAGGCAGCATCTGCTCCCTCAACTCAGACCGAGGCCACCATTAAGCAGCTTTGGCCTCGAACAAAGGAAAGTGAATTCATCAGGCCCCAACCACTGGCACTTGGGGGAGGCACCAGGGAAAGCCTGGGGATAGACCCTGTACCAGAGGGGAGCTGCCTGAATATTCACGGACATACAGATCCAGTGGGAAATTGCCAGAGGCTACGCAGCAGAAAGGGGCAGACACCAGCCTGAATAGGTGCACAGTCTGCACTGTGATAGCAACTGGCAAGCAACAGGGCACTGTTTAGATACTTGAAGAACCTTGCACCAGACTTATTAAGCAGAGGAGATCAACCCCACCATTCACAACCCAGGGCAGTGGAAACTAGAGTCAGGTGACCACCAGAGACCCTTCACTACAGCACCTCAGAGAGCAGACGCAGCAGGGAGAACACTACTGCACCACACCTTAGAAAACCCACAACCAGCGTTCCTGCACATCCAGACAGCCACCAGGTTCTTCACTACCATGAAGAGGATCCAAGAGAGAGGAACAGATACACCAGTGACCCACAGCAAACAGGGGCACTTCCGAGCCTGCATCCTGAATTTCCACATTAGATTCAACCAAGTCAAAACACTGTACCCTCTGAGCAGACAGCTACAGGCCCCAGAACTGACAAACCAGAAGCTACTGGTAGGAGGTTCATAAACAACTAGGGAATTGGCTCCTCTACCCCTGCAACTTAGGAGAGACCCACAGCCAAAGATTTGGACATCTGCTAAATGTCCAAACCCCAGTGAAATCCAAACCAAGACTCAACAAGGATTTTCGTCACCTTGACATGGTACACTATAAACAATTCTAATGTCAACTTTGATCACATAAAGAACTCCCTAATTTGTATGGTAATTGTTAACCAAGTAGCCAACATTGTACCTCCAACCCATTTGAATGTACTTCATTTAATGGTTTAAAGCATTAATTGGAATCAATATTCCTAGCTTTGTTTTCCTAGCTGTAGTTTATACCAAATTCTCTTACCCCTACTCATTCTCTTGTACTATCCACTGCTACCTCAAACAACATCCATTCACCTATTTCTCCTTTCCACTTTGGTGTAAATTACCCTTTTATAGCTGCTATCTCTCTCTCTCTCTCTGTATATATGAAGAAATACATATAATATATATTTATATATTATATATAATTATATACATATATATTTATATATGTGTGTGTGTGTGTGTATATATATATATATATATATATATATATATATATATTCATTCTTCCTTTCTTTCCTTCTTTTCCCCTCTCCCATTTGTCCAATCATTCTTCCTCCCTCATTTTAGCACTCATTTAAGGTTATAGTAAGTTTAGTAAATTTAACTACTAATGTTTTGACCATAACTTTATAATAGGTTTATAGCTGAATTTGAGGAACCACAGAGAATAATTTCAACAAGTTTTTATTCTTACAGGGTTGAATAGAATGAGGCTTGACTCAGAACTGATTACAGTAAATAGGGCTCAGTGGCATCTCTGTGGAGCTGATGTTGGGATCAGCAGAGTCACACACTGAATGAAAATGTGATAATCTAGATATCCACCCAAACCAGGACTCTTAAGAAAAGGAAGCTCATAATGTAGTCATTCACTTAAAAGAAGAAGTCAGAACTATACTGATAGATGTGTAGACATATGAACAATATAAAAAAAAAGCAAGAGAACAAACCATCCCAAACAACCCATAATGTTTCAACAGACTTCATTGACATCAGAGTGGAGGAAAATTCATAAACTGTTCTGTGGGCTAAAAGATGATGTCAGGCATGAAATCAGAGAGAAAATGCTAGAGGAGTAAGATTAATAAAGAGATAGAGATTCTGAACAAGAATCAAATGGAAATCCTCAAAATGAAGGAATCAGTAAATCAAATTAAAAATTCAATGGAAAGCATTACCAATAGATTAGACCACTTTGAGGACAGTTTTTTTTCAGGCCTGTAAGACAACTTATATAATCTTGAAAATAAAGTTAACCATAGAGAAAAATGTCAAGACCATGAACAGAATATTCAAGAAATCTGGGATAACATTAAAAGGCTGAATTTAAGATTCATTGGATTAGATGAAGGCTCTGAAACACAAACTAAAGAAATGCACAATATTTTCAATGAAATATTATTAGAAAAATTTCCAAACTTAAGAATGAAATGGAAATTCCAATACAGGAGGCCTATAGAACTTGAAATATACAAAATCACAATAGTTCCACTCCAAGACACATTACTATGAAAATGCCTAACATACAGAACAAGGATAGAATTTTAAAAGCTGCAGAAGAAAAATGGTCATGTTTAGAAGTAAACCAATTTGATTTCAACTGATTTCTCAACCCAGACCCTAAAAGCAAGGAGGGTTTGGAATAATATATGCCAACCTCTGAAAGATAATGGATGCCAACAAAAAATACTATACCCAAGAAAAATTAAACTTCAAAATTGAAGATGAAATAAAAACCTTTCGTGATAAAAGAATTTATAGCTAGAAAGTCTCCACTACAAAGCCTACTTAATAAAATTTTTCATGAAGGAGAAATGAAAAATAAAAACAAAAACCAGCATACAAAGGCATTACACCAGAAAAATAGTCAATCAAAGGAGACTCAAGCCCATTTTAAACCCTAAAAATAAATCAAAATGGCAGGAAATAAAAACCATCTCTCAACAATAACATTGAATGTAAGTGGTCTAAACTTCAATCAAAAGACATAGGTTGGCAGATTGGATTTAAAAACAAGACCCAACAATATGCTGTCTACAAAGAGACTCACCTCACAGGCAAAGACTTCCACAGACTGAAGGTGAAAGGATGGGAAAAAATACACCACTCACATGGCTCTTGTAAACAAGCAGTGGTTACTGTTCTCATATCAGATAAAATGGACTTAAGGCCAAAATTAATCCAAAGAGTCAAGGAATATAATTTCATACTGTTTAAGGTAATTATACATCAGCAAGATATAATGATTATAAATATTTATGCCCCCCAAAATGGAGCATTTATGTACCTTCAACAAACCCTTCTTGATATTAAGAATCAAGTAGACCACAATACAGTAATACTGGGTGACTTTAACATGCCCCTCTCATCACTGGAAGATCATCCAAATGAAAACTAAGTAAAGATTCTATAGAACTAAAAAATACAGGTGGGCTGGGGAGATAGCTCAGTTGGTAGAGTGCTTGCCTTGCAAGCACAAGGCCCTGGGTTCAATCTCCAGCACCACACACACACAAAAAAAATAGAGTTAATAATTTGGACCTAATAATATTTTATCCATCGGTGACTGAATTCACTTCCTTCTCAGAAGCACATGGAACATTTTGTAAAATAGATCATATTTTAGGTCACAAAGAAAATCTTAGAAAGTACCAAAAAAATAGAGATAACACTGTGCATTCTATCAGATCATAATGGAATGAAATTAGAAATCAGTGATAAGATAAAAATAGAAACCACTCTAACACCTGAAGATTAAGTAATGCACTCCTGAATGATGTGTGGACATCAGAAGAAGTCAGGGAGAAATTTTTTAAAATATAGGTAAATGAGAACAGTGATACAACATATATCAAAATCTCTGGGACAGTATGAACACAGTTCGAAGAGCAAAGTTCATAGTATTGAGCTCAGACATGAAAAGACTAGAAAGATACCAAACAACCAAACATCACAAGGCCCTAGAAAAAGAGGAACCAAAATCAGTAGAAGACAGGAAATAATTAAAACAGCTGAAATCAATGAATTTGAGATTTAAAAACACACACACAAGCCAGGCACAGTGGTGCACACCTGTAATCCCAGCAGTGGCTCTGGAGGCTGAGTCAGGAGGACCTCAAGTTCAAAGCCAGTCTCAGCAACAGTGAGATGCTAAACAACTCAGTGAGACCCTGTCTCTAAAGAAAATACAAAATAGGGTTGGGGATGTGGCTCAGTGGTTGAGTGTCCCTGAGTTCAATCCCTGATACCCCACAGAACAAAACAAAACAAAACAAAAAACAAAATATCAATGAAACAAAGAGCTGGATTTTTTGAAAGGATAAACAAAATTGATAAATCCTTAGCCAAACTAACTAAAAGGAGAAAAAACTCAAATGATCAAAATCTAGGATAAAAAGGAAATATCACCACAGACACTATTGAAATCCCAAGGATCATTAGAAACTACTTTGAAAATTTATACTCCAATAAGCTAGAAAATCTTGAAGATATGGACAAATTTCTAGAAACATGTGACCTACCCAAATTGAACCAGGAGGATATAGAAATCTTAAATAGATCCATTTCTAGTAATGAAATTAAAGCAGCCATCAAAAGTCTTCCAAAAAAGAAAAGCCCAGGACAGGATGGACTCTCAGTTGAGTTCTAACAGACCTTTAAAGAAGAACAAACACCAATCCTTCTCATACTATTCCATGAAATGGAAGATGAGGGAACTCTTCCAAATTCATTCTGTGAAGCCAGTATCTCCCTGATACCAAAATCAGACAAAGACACATCAAGGAAAGAAAACTTCAGACCAATATCCTTGTAGACTATAGATTCAAAAATTTGTAACAAAATGTTAACAAACTTCATACAAAAACACATTAAAAAGATAGTGCACCATGATCAAGTGGAATCCAGCTCAGAGATGCAAGATTGATTTAACATATGGAAATCAATAAATGTAATCCACCACATAAATAGACTTAAAAACAAGAATCACCTGATTATCTCAACAGATGCAGAAAAGGCATTTGGCAAAGTTCAGCACCATTCATGTTTAACGCACTAGAAAAACTAGGGATAGAAGGAACATACCTCAACATTGTAAAGGCTGTATATGACAAACCCAAGGCCAACATTATTTTGAATGGAGATAAACTGAAAGCACTTCCTCTAAAAACAGGAACAAGACAGGGGTACCCACTGTCACCACTCCTGTTCAACATAGTCTTTGAAACCCTAGCCAGAGCAATTAGGCAAGAGAAGCAAATTAAAGGGATACAAATAGAGGAGAAAAAGAGCTCAAATTATCTGTTTGCCAACAACATGATCCTATATTTAGAAGACCCAAAAATTTCCACCAGAAGACTTCTAGAGCTCATAAATGAATTCATCAAAGCAGCAGGACACAAAATCAACACCCATAAATCAATTATGTTCCTATACTCCAATAATTGATCTGCTGAAAAAGAAATTAGGAAAACTATCCCATTCACAATAACCTCAAAAAATAAAATACTTAGGAATCAATCTAACAAAAGAGGTGAAGGACCTTTACAATGAAAACTAGAAAACACTAAAGAAAGAAATTGAAAAAGACCTTAGAAGATGGAAAGACAGCCCATGTTCTTGGATAGACAGAATTAATGTGGTCCAAATGGCCATACTACCAAAAGTACTATAGAGATTCAATGTAATTCCCGTCAAAATTCCAATGATGCTCTTCACAGAAATAGAAGAAGGAGTCATGAAAAATCAGAGACCCAGAATAGCCAAAGTAATCCTTAGCAAGAAAAGTGAAGCAGGAGGCATCAGAATACCAGACCTCAAACTATACTACAGAGCTAACGTAACAAAAACAGCAGGGTATTTGTACCAGAACAAACATGAAGACCAAGGGAATAGAATAGAGGACACAGAGACAAACCCACATAAATACAGCTACCTCATATTAGACAAAGGTGCCAAAAACATATGTTGGAGAAAAGATAGCCTATTCAACAAATGATGCTGGGGAAACAGGAAATCCATGTGTAGAAGAATGAAATTGAACCCTTCTCTCTCACCCTGCACAAAACTCAAAGTGGATAAAAGAAATAGAAATTAGACCAGAAACCTTGCACTGCTAAAAGAAAATGTAGGCCCAATACTCCAAAATGTTGTTAGCTCAGGAACTGACTTTCTTAATAAGACTCCTAAAGTACAAGAAATAAAATTAAAAATCAATAAATGGGATGGCATCAAATTAAAAGGCTTCTTCACTGCAAAAGAAACAAGAGTGTGAAGGGAGAGCCTACAGAATGGGAGAGAAATCTTTGCCACCTGCTCCTCAGATAGTCCATTAATATTCAGGATATACAAAGAACTCAAAAAACTTAGCACCAAAAAAAAACCAATAATAATAATAATAACCCAATCAATAAATGAACTAAGGAACTAGACACTTCCAAAAAGAAGAAATATGCATAGTTAATAAATCTATGAAAAATGTTCAACATCTCTATCAATTAAAGAAATGGAAATTAAAACTACACTGAAATTTCATCTCGCTCCAGTCAGAATGGTAATTATCAAGGATACAAGTAACAATAAACATTGGTGAGGATGTGGGGGGAAAGGGTACACTCATACATTGTTGGCAGAACTGTAGATTGGTGCAACCACTCTGTAAAGCAGTATGGCGAGTCCTCAGAAAACCTGGAATGGAACCACCATATGACCCAGCTCTCCCACTCCTCAGTATATACCCTAAGGATTAATATCAGCATACAGTAGAAATGCAGTCACATCAATATTTACAGCAGCACAATTCACAATAGCTAACCTTTGTGGAGCCAACCTAGGTGCCTCTCAACAGGTGAATGGATAAAGAAAATGTGGTACATGTACACAATGGAGTATTACTCAACCATAAAGAAAAATGACTTTATGGCATTTGCTGATAAGTGGATGGAACTGGAGACTATCATGCTAAGTGAAATAAGTCAATCAACCCCAAAAAGTCAAAGGTCCCAAGTTTTCTATGATATGCATAAGCTAATACAAAATAAGGGGGGAGGATAAAAAAGAACAGAAGAAAGATCAGAAGAGTAGACAAAGGGGAATGAAAGGAAGGGAAGAGGGAGAGGTTAAGGAAAGTCAGTAGAATGTATCTGACCTAACTTTCCTATGTACATAAATGAATATACCATAGTGAACTTACAATCATGTACATCCATAAGTCCCTAATATTTTTTAAAAAGACAAGTAAATAGCAGAAAGATCAGTAGAATAGAGGGAAGGGAATAAGGAAAGGGAGGAAAGGAAGGGAAGGGGAAATACTGGGGACTGAATTAGAACAAATTATGACCCATGATCTTTTTTTGTGTGTGTAGTACTTTTATTTTAACTTTTATTAGTGCATTATAGTTATACATAATAGGTTCACTTTTTAAAAAAAACAGTTTTAGTTGTAGATGGACAAAATGCTTTTATTTTTTATGTGGTGCTAAGGATTGAACCCAGCTAGGTAAATGCTCTACCACTGAGATACAATCCCAGCCCTATCCCATGGTCTTATAATTATGTCATAGTATATTATATTGTCATGTATAACTAAAAAGAACCAATAAAAAATTTAATAAAAGAAAATGGAGGGGCTGGGGAGATAGCTCAGTTGGTAGAGTGCTTGCCTTGTAAGCACAAGGCCCTGGGTTTGATCCCCAGCACCCAAAAAAAAAAAAAAAAAAAAAGAAAGAAAGAAAATGGAATGTGAGTTTACCTCTGTGTTCTGCTACTTGAGAGGCTGAGATAGGATGCTTGCAAGGACAAGAGCAGCTTGGGTAACTTATTTCTCACTGGAGATGTAGCTCAGTGGTAAAGTGTCCCTGTTCAGTCGCCAATGCGAGAGAAAGAGAGAGAAGAATGAATGAATGAATTACCAGGCATCCAGGCATGCAATGAAACAAGAAAAAAAATGACCTAAATCCACAAATTAAAACAAAAAACTGAGCCCAATGCTGGGATTAGTAGATTATGATATTAGGCTACTTATTTTACCTATATTCCTTATGTTTAAAAGTTAGCGATGATATTAAAAAGGTGTAAATTGAAACTTTACAGATGAAAATGTCAGTGGGTGAGATGCAAAATACCATGGAAGTGATTGACAGTGAGTGGACTTTGCTAAAGAAAAGAATGATTAACTTGAAAACATAGCAACAACGTAAACTGTCCAAACTGTCCAACAGCCATAAAGAAAATGAAAACAAAAAGTTAACAAACTAAATAAATGAACTGGATCAGTGTCTAGGAGACAACTTTAAGTGGCCTAACATATGCATAATTGGGGTATCAGAAGAAGAGAGAATGAACCAACAGAAAAGATAACTGGGGGACAAGTGAAACTTTTTCCACATTTCATGAACACGATAAACCCACAGATTCAGGAAGCCCAACAAACCCCGACCACAAGACACATCCCACCAAAATATCTTTCAAAAAAGGCAAGATAAAAGATTTAAAATATGTACAAAAGTTAAAGCAATTCATTAGCAACAGACCCTCATGGCAGAGACGGTTTTTTTTTATAATGATGCAAGATACAAATGTGGATCTGCACAAAGAAATGAAGGGTACTGGAAGTGGCAGCAACATAAATATGTTCTGAATTTTATCTTATTGATTAAATCTCTTTAAAAGATAATGTGGGGCTGGGGTTGTGGCTCAGTGGTAGAGCACTTGTCTAGTATATGTGAGGCCCTGGGTTCAGTTCTCAGCACCGCATAAATAAATGAATAAAATAAAGGCCCACCAATGCCTAAAAATTAAAAAAATAAAAGATAATGGGCACAGGGCATGATGACGTGATGACACATGCCTTTAATCCCAGCAACCAAGGCAGGAAGATCACAAGTTCAAGGCCAGCCTCAGCAACTTAGGGAGATCCTGTCCCCCCAGAAAAAAAAAAAAAAAAAGGGTTGTGGATGTGGCTCAGTGGTTGTGCATCACTAGGTTTAATCCCCGGTACCTCCCTCCAAAAGAGATAATTGAGTATTTAAAAAATAATAATGCAGTGTGGGGTTTATAACATGTCGTATGACAACGATAGAAGATAAAAATTTCATGGAAGTGATCAACCCACTCAATCCTAGAAAGGAAGAAATAGTCCATTATCATGAGGGTCATGGTCTTATATACATTGGCATATGTGAAATGGTGTGATATCACTTAAAAGCAGGTAGGTATAAATTAATAATTACTATTAGCCTTAGGAAAACACTAAAATAACAAAACAAAGAGTTAGAGCTAGTAAGCTGACAGGGAGGTGAAATGGAATAATAAAAAATACTTAAAGGAAGGCAAGAAAAGAGGGTTAAAGTGAAAAAGAATAGGTGGAGCAAATAGAAAATAACTGGCAAGATTAAATACAAAGATTTCACAAATTTGACTTTAGAATAAACAACATCTACTCTTCAAAAGACCTAAGAAAATTGAAATTCAAGCCACAGACTGGGAAGAAATACTTGCAACACTGTATTTGACTTGTTTCCAGACATATAAAAACCCTTACAACTCAACAGTTAGAAAGCAAAACAATATAATAAAGATCACGGACAAGGACAATTAACAAAACAGAATGATGGCCAAGAAACACATCAAAATTGCTCACCATCATGGAGCATCCCAATGCTAACTAAATCCACAGCATATGCCACTCCACACCCACTAAAATGGGTAAGATTTTAAGAAACTAACAATACTAAGTGTTGGTGAGAACATGGAGCAACTCTTAGAATGTAAAATGGCACAACCAATTTGGAAAAAAAATTGAGCAATTTTTAACATAGTTAAACATACACCTAACCTGTGGTTTAGCAATTTTGATCCTAGACTTTCTGACAAGAAATGAAAATTCCTGTTCACCATGAGACTTGTGTAAGAACATTCACAGTAGCTTTCTGCATAATGTTCTAAAAAAATTTTTTTAATCCCTTGAACTATCCAAATGACCATCCATTTTCTTAAATGGTTAAACAAATTGAACTATATTAACAACATAGATAATATATGTTCAACTGTAAAAAGAGCAAAGGAGTGGTAACTGCAAGAAACATGGGTAACTAAAAAATACACTTGAGTGAATAAATTCAGGTGCTGGTGAGTACTTACTGTATGATTGCCTTCATGAGGAATTCTAGAACTGGTAAATTAAGACACAGTAATAGAAATTGCATGTTATTGCTGAGCTGGGAGCTGACCCCCAAAGGGAACTTTCTGGAGTGATACCAATGTAACATAGATGGGTCACATGCACACCAGCTCTGGTGACAATGTACTAGACCTCTGTCAAAATGCATCGAATGGCACATTTGAAATCTACACATCTTATATGTAAATTACATCTCAGTTAAGTGTGTTTTATATTTTTAAAAGGAGAATATAACTTAAAAACTAGGAGAAACACATTTGGGAGTAGGAGTGGGCAGGAGGGAAGGTAATATATTACTATCACTATTATTATATCATGCCTTTCCGTGACGAAGGCAACCTTTCCTGTTTCTTAATCATGCAATTTGTTAACAGCTTATTTTCTTTTGAAGACTGTTTTTCTTCTGAGCACTCAGATTTCTTGTTTCAATTTGGACTAATTACTTGCGAGGTTTGCTACACAGGTTGGGTTCTGGGATTTGTTTTATTTATTACAGTGCTTAGATTGACTCTATATCACTCTTAGTTTTACTTTTTTCTTTCTTTCTTTCTTTTTTTTTTTATTTTAGTACATTTGTGAGTCCTTCTTTCAGAGGGTGTTTATAGAAGGCAGATTTTGAGCCCTTCCATGTTCAAAATTTTTGGACTTTGTTCTTGGATTCGATTGAAAGTTTGGCTGGGCATCTAATTCTAGGCTCAAAATCATTTTCTCTCAGAACCTTGAAGTATCACTGGATTTTCTTCTAGTTCCAATATTGTTTGTGAGAAGGTGGATAACTTTGATCATATCCCTTTGTAGGTAACCTGTTTCCTTTTCTTGAGAACTTTTTGAATGTATTCTTTTGCATTTTGCTGTTCTAAAATATTGTGATGATGATATAAATCAGCTTATCCATTCAACAAATATTTATCACACATATTGATTGCCAGGAACCTTAGAGACTGGAAATAGGTCTGTAAGATCCCTGCTCTTGTGGCTGTTACAATAAAATGTAGACAAATAAATAGATGAGAAGCCTAGGTTCTGAGAAGGCTACACAACAGGGGAAGAAGATAATGAAGAACTGTTGCAGGAGGAGGAGACTCTTGAAATGAGGCGGTCAGGGGAGGGGGCCCTCCCTGAGGTGACATTTAAGCAAAGATCTGGGAAAAAGCACTAAGAAAACAGGAAACCCGAGTCCAAAGGATCAAGGTGGGAATGGACTCTTGAGTGTTTGGAGGCAGAAATTAGCTGGAGAGTTAGGGAGCAAAGCTGGAAGGGGTAGGAGATGAGACCCAAGAGGCAAACAGGAGATAGACTCTGAAGAGCTCTCAAGGGGCCCAGATCTTATTCTAAATTAGGGGGTAATAAGATCTGATTTAATTTCAAAGGGCTCTCTGGCAGTGGTATGGAAAATGGATTCATAAAGAGTAGAAACAGGAAGGCCAGTTAGGAAGTCATTGCCATCAACAGCACGCAGCAGTAGTGATTGGGATAGTGTCACAGTAGAGATGGGACGAAGTGGTCAAGTGGGGGTCTTAGTTGGATGCTGCAGGAAAGAAGACGAAATCAAGGACCCCTCCATTTTCACCTGAGCACCTAGGTAAGTGGTGGGCCATTAACCAAAACAGGGAAGTCTTGAGGAAAAGCAGATTTGGAAGAAAAAATAGGGTGTTGTTTGGACACAACTAAGTAGAGCCACTGACATAGTCTGTGCCTGTGTCAGATAGTCCAGGCAGGCGAGAGGTCAGGGACTGAGGTTTGCATGTCTTTGATGTGTCAGTGGTGTTTAATGCCCTGCTTGATCATTGATGGGCCCATTTGAATTTTATTTATTTTTAACTTTTTAAAATTTTTTGGTGATGCTGCAGATCAAACCCAGGGCCTTGCATACGCTAGGCAAGCACCCTACCTCTGAGCTACACCCCTAGCCCCAAGCCCTTTTTGCATGATATCTTATGTGTCTTCCAAGCTGGAAAAGTTTCCTTTTTTTTTAACTTTTTTTCATTATGATCTTTCCAATTCTGCTGACCTTTTCTTATGCCATGGATGTTAAACTTCCTGGATCTCTCAACTTTCCTTCATTTTCCTTATCTCTTTGTGCTTATGTGCCATGTCTTAGGAAAATTTTTTGACTCCTTTTTGTCTTATTGATATTGTTTCATGCGATGTTGCTTTAATCCTTTTTCTTTCAAGTCCTCTTGTTTTCTGGTGATTGCTTCTTTTTTTTTTTTTTTTTTGGTAACCTATTCTTGTTTCATGATTGATATTAGAATTCTATTTGTATCCTTAAAATGTTCTCTCCTCATATTATTTCTGTATGGTCAGTTGTTATTTGTTTGTCTTGGTCCTTCTCTTTTGTACTATTTTTCATGGAAAGTTAGGAGGTCATAGTACTCTGTCCCTTTTTATGAATGAAGAACTACTTGCTTGATCTACCTGTCTGGAAGGGTTTTCATACAAGTGGGCTGCCTTATGGGCCTTCCCCACACCCCAAGTGGGGAATGATTTAGTACATGGAGTGTATCCAGTAGCAACCTAAGTAGGATCTGGAAGTCAGGCCAAAAATCTTGAATGCTTTTAAATTTAACAGCTTATGATCAGTAGGTTACCCCTCCCTGAAAACACATGCCCAGATAAGTATTACCTGTTGATCAATGCTGTTTTTGAGGTATTGACAAACTAGTAGGGTTTGCCATGGATGTGAGAGGGGGGAGCTCATAGCAAGAGCTCTCTGGCATTGTTCTGGCTTCAACCCACAGAGCTGCCAAGGACTGCAGTTCAGAAGTGTGTCATTCAGCTTCAGCTTGAAGGAGATGCTCATGGATTGACTTTGAGCTCTGGGGACATTGAAGACAGTCATTTCAGGGAGTCTTAATTCATGGTTAAATGTATGTAAACCTTCCTTGGTCTCCATTGCCAGAATGCTGACAGAGGGCTGACCAGAGTGGAAATCAGTTTGAGCAAAAAGTATTCAGTCATGTATTAGTCCTAAAATATGTGTGTGTACACGTGTGCGTTTCAGCAAGTGACCATATTACAAGGTAGATGCAAAGTTATTTGTGGAATCTTTTTTAAAAAATTTTTTATAGTTGTAGATGGACAGAATGCCTTTATTTTATTTGTTTATTTTTACATGGTGCTAAGGATCAAACCAGTGCCTCACATGAGGTAGGCAAGCACTCTGCCACTGAGCTACAGACCCAGCCCTATTTGTAGAATCTTTATACGTCTGTTACCTCCACAGTTCTGGTTAACCAGAGTTAACTGCATTTGACCTTATTTTAATGGCTAATATGACAGACAAATATTTATTGACCCTACAGAAGAAACCAAACAGGATGTTGTCCTTAGCAACTTGGAAAGATGGCATTGAATTTTTTTAAGAACACTTTAGTTTAAAAAAAGGACATGAATCAACAGATTTTTTATCCACAACGGTAAATTAGGGCAATGAACACAGGAAGAACAAAGAGTTCAGTTCCAAGATGGGCCAGACCTGATTCAGCCATGTTGAACAGAGTGGCCACTGGGGGAAATTATAGTGGGTCACAAGATTTACAAGTCACCGAGACAGAGTTTTTTTTTTTTTTTTAGCTTTTAATTTTTTACAAACTGCATTTTGATTCATTGTACCCAAATGGGGTACATCATTTCGTTTCTATGGTTGTACACAATGTGGATTCATACCATTCGTGCAATCATATGTGGACGTAGGGTAATGATGTCTGTGAGACAGTTTTAAACAGAAATATCCAAAGGGAAATGAGATGGTGGGCTAAATGATGACTAGGAGGGGGCAAGAGCTGTGAATATGACTCCTTCCAGGAGCCATGCTGGTGGGATCAATGTGTGAAACAGATGGGAGAACAATAAGGAGTGCTGAGGCCTGCAGCCAAATGCAGAATGAGCATAGCTTCTAAAGACATTCTAATTCAGATTTTGTTTAAAAATCATATACTAGCCAGCCATGTAGGAATTTCTCAGACCTCACAGTACACCCTGTCTTTGGCATCATGAGCGCTTAGCAGCCCCTCTCTTCAACTGCTTGTAGCAGTTGTCCACCATCAGGTGACTTGTGAGCTGTGATAATGCTGATAATTACCGAGCCATAGTGGCCTTGTGGTGCTGTGTTTTTACCTGCTCACAAAGGGCAAGGGGGAAATCCTTAAATTCTCAATTCCAGGAGAAATACACCCAAACACAGAAATACACTGAATGTAAACACATTCCATCAAGTGATTGTGCAAGAAAACAATGAGAACAGTCATCTGAGGAATTGTGATTTCATCACTGTTTACTGTGAGGGTCTTTCTCCTCAAGTATGAAGGGGATATTGAGGAAGAGTCCACTGCCAGTCAGCAGATGGGAAGGAGTTTCAGAATTAGCTCCTCGAGGGCTGGGGAGATAGCTCGGTCGGTAGAGTGCTTGCCTTGCATGCACAAGGCCCTGGGTTCGATCCCCAGCACCACAAAAAAATAAAACAAAACAAAACAGAATTAGCTCCTCAAGGCTCTGTTAACCAAGTAAACACAGCTAATTGATTAGCAGCTGGCTGATGTCCATGAAGATTGTCTGTGTTCTCAAAGTCAAGGAACATGGTGGTTCAGAGCTAGAAGCACCCTTACCCCAGGAGAGCTGCATCGTAACAGACCATCAAGAGATAGTAGAAGACATATTTTGATTAAAACTGAAATCAAGGTAGACAACGGCTTCCTGTTTTGAGGGCTGGGAATGAACACCATGACCTTTCAGCTTCTCTAAGTGTTGCTAGACAGGGAAAGAGAGAGAGAGCAAGCAAGAGAGAGAGAGAGAGAATTTTAAAATCTATTGTTTTAAACTTCTATTAATTATGTAGCCTGTGTAGAAATTGGCTAAAATATGGAAAAAGTGTCTACAAATTAGAGCTTAGCAGAAATAGAATTTGTAAGTCCTTTTCCTCTTTTTTTTTTTTTTTTTTTTTTCTTGCAAGGGAAGAACCATATAAGTTGATTTAGAAAAAGAAGAAGTGACAAAAAATTACCTTTGATATAAAGATCATTATCACCAGGGTCTCCATTTAATTTGTGGAGACATGTAGAAGGAAAAAAATGGCCCTGGTTGGGGTGGGGCTGGGGTGGGGTGGAGGTCTTTCTGTTATTTTCCTCTCACACCTCCTGTTGGTTCATGGCATTTTCTATAATCAGAAAATTTTGTAAAATTGATATGAATGTTGATTAGGTGGAAAAGAAAAATTGATGTCACACTCACAGATTTAGGTGGCCTCCGTGAGACTTGAGCGTTAGGTTTTGCTGTCTCCGTAGGAACATGTGAGGGGTTAAAGTGCATCTGTCTTGGGCTTAAGAAAATGAATTGGTGGGACAATACTATTTCAGACCATTGGGTTGATGTAAGTCAATATTCTTGTCAAAATGCAGAAACTGAGGTCAGAGAGATTAAAAGGAGGACAAGTTCAGTTCAAGGCACAAGATTAGTCAGAGTCAGGTATAAGACCAGGCTCCAGGGCTTCCAGTACCAGTGCCAGTTCTCCTTCAACTCTGATCTCATCATTTGGTTTGATTTTTGAGCTTATGCCTAAGAGCAGTTTTATTTCCAGTGGAAATGACAGTCTGTGTAGGTTGACAATTTTGAAAGTGTGGTCAATGTAATGTCATACGTGAAGTGTGCACTTAGGTGTTTTCATTCTGGGTGAAAAACAACATTCTGGATGTTCTGAACCCAGCATCTGAGCAATTCACATTGGTGCATTGTGTGGAAAATTTCAGTTCCCTAAAAAATCGTGTGTGTGTGTGTGTGTGTGTGTGTGTATGTGTTTGTGAAGTGACCTAATCACTTTCCAAAGTCCCACCTCCTAACACTGTCCCTTGGGGGTGATAATTTTAACATATGAATTTTGGGGGGGGGACACAAACATCCAGA
Organism: Sciurus carolinensis; assembly: GCF_902686445.1. NCBI lineage: Eukaryota > Metazoa > Chordata > Mammalia > Rodentia > Sciuridae > Sciurus > Sciurus carolinensis. The sequence continues at coordinate 49,775,447 of NC_062229.1, read as the reverse complement.
CCATAGGACCCACTGTTTAAATATCCCACAGTTACCTCTCCATTAGGACTTTCAATATCCTATTTTCTAAGTACTAAAATAGAAGCATATTATTTCTGAACAATGATATGGTTGAAGAAAAACTCGTGTTATCTGGTATATCACTTAAGCCAGAAGTAGAGATTTGGGGTTTTAAAAAAAAAATAAAACGAACCCTTACACCCTTAGCATGTACACATATCTTTGTGCCATGTAAATTATATCTACTCTTAAAAGAACTCTAGGAAATGTGAGTTTTAGCTTACACACAGAAAAGTGAAGGCCAGCTTCTGAATATATCAGAAAAAGGCTGACAGGTAAAATACGGCCAGAAATTGCTTGTAAAAATTCACCTTAATAAAGAAAATATATAGATGGATTTTTATTAGCATATTTAGCCAACAGCAAAAAACTGGTTTTTGTCTGTAACATGCCAAGTTTTCTCAAAAATGCATCTGTATAAAAATCACCCTAGAGGTTTTCAAGATGGCGGCCCAGAGGGCGGCTGCATTTCATGTTGCTCCAGGACTCAGGTTTCAAAAGAGGAGATAGTGAGTGACTTGGGACCAACTCAAAGCCACCAGGTGAGTCTCTCCCGTTGGGGAGGCGTCCCGGATGGGGCGGTAGCCCCGGAACGCAGGGAACTTTGTGAAGTAGAGTTGCTGGCGAGACGCCCCTCCCCCCGCTGGAGCAGTGAACACGGACAGCGGGGAACTTTGCAGAGGAGGCCGTGCAGCACAGCGCTTGGTTTCAGAGCAATCTGCCGGGGCTTCGGCGGCTGCCAGAGGAAGAGCTGGGCGGCGAGCTGTTTGGACTCAGCAACCTCCTGAACAACGGGGGGGGGGGGTGCTGTCCTGAGGAGGTGGAGGTGCGCAGTGAGTTGCTTGGTCTCCAAGCACCCACACAGAACGCCGGGTGGCTGCCTGGAGGAAGAGGTGAGCGGCGGGTCACTGGGGCTCGGAGCATATGTACGAGGCTCCAGGTGGCTGCTCAGAGGAGGGGTCGCATAGCCAGGCGATTAGGTGCAAAGCACGGTCCGGGGACCTAGGCGCCTTTTGTTGAAAGAGCTACACAGAGATAAGCTGAGGGGCGGAGCGAAGGTTCCAGGACTTCGGGCAGCTTCTCTGAGGAGGGGCAATCTAAGGAGACTCGTCTGCGAAGGGCAGGGCTCCCAGGCCCAGGAGGTAGGTCCGGGCCCCTGGGAACGTTGCCTGGGAAGGCTGCCCTGCCCAGGCGGTAGTTGTGGACTGAGGGGAACCTCTAGGAGGGGAACTGACCAGCGAGACCTCCCCACCGGGTGAGTCTTCCCCGCCGGGTGAGGTTTTCCCACAAGGACGGTAAAACCAGAGACACAGGCCCAAACAGGCCTTGCCTCAGCCCGCAGCCTAGTTCCCCTTTGGATGACCATTGGTCAACAAGTAGAGGCACCTCTGCCCACTAGCAGGGAATATACCTCACCTGAAGACCAGCACCCCTAGAGAGGCAGCTTCCTAGGGGAACACCGCAGTATCAACTTCCTCTAAGACTTCAGGCTACTGAAGGATAAGAGGGGATACACTAGCAATCTTCAGGGACATTATAAGTCAATAGAGGAAATCTGCAACATCTCAGCAGTCCACTGATACCTGAACGACATGAGAAAACAAGGGAAGAAAATGCCTCAAACAAATCTGGATGTTACATCAATAAAATCCAACGACAGCATGGCAGAAGAAATGTCAGAAAGGGAGTTCAGAATGTACATAATTAACATGATAAGGGAAGCAAACGATGAAATGAAAGAGCAAATGCAGGCATTGAATGAACGCACCAATCGACAGTTAAAAGAGCAAATACAGGAAGCAAAAGACCATTTCAATAAAGAGTTAGAGATATTGAAAAAAAACCAAACAGAAATCCTTGAAATGAAGGAAACAATAAACCAAATTAAGAACTCCATAGAAAGCATAACCAATAGGATAGAACACCTGGAAGACAGAACTTCAGATATTGAAGACAAAATATTTAACCTTGAAAACAAAGTTGAACAAACAGAGAAGATGGTAAGAAATCATGAACAGAATCTGCAAGAACTATGGGATATCATGAAAAGGCCAAATTTGAGAATTATTGGGATTGAGGAAGGCTTGGAGAAACAAACCAAAGGAATGAACAATCTATTCAATGAAATAATTTCAGAAAATTTCCCAAATCTGAAGAATGAAATGGAAAATCAAGTTCAAGAGGCTTATAGGACTCCAAATACACAAAATTACAACAGACCCACACCAAGGCACATTATAATGAAAATACCTAACATACAAAATAAAGACAGAATTTTAAAGGCTGTGAGAGAAAAGAACCAAATTACATTCAGGGGGAAACCAATACAGATATCAGCAGATTTTTCAATCCAGACCCTAAAAGCTAGAAGGGCCTGGAATAACATTTTTCAAGCCCTAAAAGAAAATGGATACCAACCAAGAATCTTATACCCAGCAAAACTTACTTTCAGATTTGATGATGAGATAAAATCCTTCCATGATAAACAAAAGCTAAAAGAATATACAAAAAGAAAGCCAGCATTACACAACATTCTCAGCAAAATATTCCATGAGGAAGAGATGAAAAACAAAGAAGCAAATCAGCAAAGGGAGGAGCTATCCTAAAGGAACTCTCAAATAAAGAGGAACCAAGTCGTGTCAAAAATAAACAAATAAATGAATAAAATGAGTCAAATGACCGGGAATACAAATCATATCTCAATAATAACCCTGAATATTAATGGCCTGAATTCATCAATCAAAAGACATAGACTGGCAGATTGGATAAAAAAGAAAGATCCAACAATATGTTGCCTACAAGAGACTCATCTCATAGAAAGAGATACCCATAGACTAAAGGTGAAAGGATGGGAAAAAACATACCATGCACATGGACCCAGCAAAAAAGCTAGGGTATCCATCCTCATTTCAGATAATGTGGACTTCAAGCCAAAGTTAGTCAGAAGGGATAAAGAAGGACATTTCATACTGCTTAAGGGAACCATAAATCAGCAAGACATAACAATCATAAATATCTATGCCCCAAACAGTGGCTCACCCATGTATGTCAAACAAATCCTTCTCAATCTCAGAAACCAAATAGACCATAATACAATAATACTAGGTGATTTTAACACGCCTCTCTCACCACTGGACAGATCTTCCAAACAAAAATTGAACAAAGAAACCATAGATCTCAATAACACAATCAATAATTTAGACTTAACAGACATTTATAGAATATACCATCCAACCAAGAGCGAATACACTTTCTTCTCAGCAGCACATGGATCCTTCTCTAAAATAGACCATATATTATGCCACAAAGCTAATGTTAGCAAATACAAGAAGATAGAGACACTTCCTTGTATTTTATCAGATCATAATGGATTGAAATTAGAAATAAATGAAAGAGTGAAAAACAGAAATTACTCCAACACCTGGAGATTAAACAATATGCTATTATATGACGAATGGATAACAGAAGATATTGGGAAGGAAATTAAAAAATTCTTAGAGGTAAATGAGAACACATCATATCAAAATCTCTGGGACACTATGAAAGCAGTACTTAGAGGAAAATTTATTTCATGGAGCGCATTCAATAAAAGAAGTAAAACTCAACAAATAAACAACCTAACACTACAGCTCAAAGCCCTAGAAAAAGAAGAACAGACCAACACCAAAAGTAGTAGAAGACAGGAAATAGTTAAACTCAGAGCTGAACTCAACAAAATTGAAACAAAAGAAACAATACAAAAAATTGACAAAATAAATAGTTGGTTCTTCGAAAAAATAAACAAAATTGATAAACCTTTAGCCACACTAACAAAGAGAAGACAAGAGAAAACCCAAATCACCAAAATTCGGAACGAACAAGGAAATATCACAACAGACACGATTGAAATACAAAACATAATTAGAAGCTATTTTGAAAATCTATACTCCAACAAAATAGAAAATTTCGAAGACATCAACGAGTTTCTAGAGACGTATGAATTGCCTAAACTAAACGAGGAGGACATACACAATTTAAATAGACCAATTTCAAGTAATGAAATAGAAGAAGTCATCAAAAGCCTACCAACAAAGAAAAGTCCAGGACCTGATGTGTTCTCAGCCGAGTTCTACAAAACCTTTAAAGAAGAGCTCATTCCAATACTCCTCAAAGTATTCCATGAAATAGAAGAGGAGGGAACCCTCCCAAACTCATTCTATGAAGCCAATATCACCCTGATACCTAAACTAGACAGAGACACATCGAGGAAAGAAAATTTGAGACCAATATCCTTAATGAACATTGACGCAAAAATTCTGAACAAAATTTTAGCAAATCGCATACAAAAACAAATTAAAAAGATAGTGCACCATGATCAAGTGGGTTTCATCCCAGGGATGCAAGGTTGGTTCAACATCAGGAAATCAATAAATGTAATTCACCATATCAACAGACTTAAAGTGAAGAATCACATGATTATTTCAATTGATGCAGAAAAAGCATTTGATAAAATACAGCACCCCTTCATGCTCAAAACACTAGGAAAAATAGGGATAGTGGGAACATTCCTTAACATTGTAAAGGCCATCTACGCTAAGCCCATGGCTAATATCATTCTAAATGGTGAAAAACTGAAAGCATTCCCCCTAAAATCTGGAACAAGGCAGGGATGCCCTCTTTCACCACTCCTATTCAATATCGTCTTTGAAACTCTAGCCAGAGCAATTAGAGAGACCAAAGAAATTAAAGGGATACGAATAGGAAAAGAAGAACTCAAACTATCCCTATTTGCTGATGATGTGATTATATACTTAGAGGAACCAGGAAATTCCACCAGAAAACTCTTAGAACTCATAAGTGAATTCAGTAAAGTAGTGAGATATAAGATCAATGCTCATAAATCTAATGCATTTTTATACATAAGTGATGAATCTTCAGAAAGAGAAGTTAGGAAAACTACCCCATTCACAATAGCCTTGAAAAAAATAAAATAGTTGGGAATCAATCTCACAAAAGAGGTGAAAGACCTCTACAATGAGAACTACAGAACACTAAAGAAAGAAATTCAAGAAAACCTTAGAAGATGGAAAGATCTCCCATGTTCCTGGATAGGCAGAATTAATATTGTCAAAATGGCCGTACTACCTAAAGTGCTATACAGATTCAATGCAATTCCAATTAAAATCCCAACGACGTACCTTACAGAAATAGAACAAGCAATCATGAAATTCATCTGGAAGAATAAGAAACCCAGAATAGCTAAAGCAATCCTTCACAGGAAAAATGAAGCAGGGGGTATTGCAATACCAGAACTTCAACTATACTACAAAGCAATAGTAACAAAAACGGCATGGTATTGGTACCAAAATAGACAGGTAGATCAATGGTACAGAATAGAGGACACGGACACAAACCCAAATAAATACAATTTTCTCATACTAGACAAAGGTGGCAAAAATATGCAATGGAGAAAAGATAGCCTCTTCAACAAATGGTGCTGGGAAAATTGGAAATCCATATGCAACAGAATGAAACTAAACCCATATCTCTCACCATGCACAAAACTAAACTCAAAATGGATTAAGGACCTCGGAATCAGACCAGAGACCCTGCATCTTATAGAAGAAAAAGTAGGTCCAGATCTTCAACATGTCGGCTTAGGACCAGCCTTCCTCAACAGGACTCCCATAGCACAAGAAATAAAAGCAAGAATCAACAACTGGGACAGATTCAAACTAAAAAGCTTTCTCTCAGCAAAGGAAACTATCAGCAATGCGAAGAAAGAGCCTACAGAATGGGAGAAAATTTTTGCCAGTCATACTTCAGATAGAGCACTAATCTCCAGAATCTATAAAGAACTCAAAAAACTCTACACCAAGACTACAAATAACCCAATCGACAAATGGTCTAAGGAAATGAACAGACACTTCACAGAAGAAGACCTACAAGCAATCAATAAACATATGGAAAAATGTTCAACATCTCTAGTAATAAGAGAAATGCAAATCAAAACCACCCTAAGATTCCATCTCACCCCATTTAGAATGGCGATTATCAAGAATACAAGCAACAACAGGTGTTGGCGAGGATGTGGGGAAAAAGGTACACTCATACATTGCTGGTGGGGTTGCAAATTAGTGCAGCCACTTTGGAAAGCAGTATGGAGATTACTTAGAAAACTTGGAATGGAACTACCATTTGACCCAGCTATCCCACTCCTTGGCCTTTACCCAAAGGACTTAAAATCAGCATACTACAGAGATACAGCCACATCAATGTTCATTGCTGCTCAATTCACCATAGCCAGATTGTGGAACCAACCTAGATGCCCTTCAGTTGATGAATGGATAAAGAAACTGTGGCATATATATACAATGGAATATTACTCAGCCATAAAGAATAATAAAATTATGGCATTTGCAGGCAAATGGATGAAATTGAAGAATATCATGCTAAGTGAGATAAGCCAATCTCAAAAAACCAAAGGAAGAATGATCTCACTGATAAGTGGATGATGATACATAATGGGGTGTGGGAGGGGTTAGTTTTAGGGTTAGAGTTAGGGTTAGGGAGGGGGGCGAGAATGGGGGAAGGAAGGACTGAGTGAATCAACCAACATTACCCTATGTAAATTTATGATTACACAAATGGTATGCCTTTACTCTATGTACAAACAGAGAAACAACATGTATCCCATTTGTTTACAATAAAAAAAAAAAAAACACCCTAGATTTGGATACAGTTGATAAGTGAAGATAGTAATGAAGACAGAGATGTTTAGGAAAAAAAATTCTCAAGAAATAAAATATACCTATGACATGGGTCCTGGGATTCTGCATTTATAAGCCTCCAGGTGAAGACCCACTGTCCAACTGAGGACCATACTTTGAACAATAGAGCATGGATACTGTCTTGATTGTGCTAAAACATGTACAAAAATCAATTCTCCAATAAGCTATAAAAAGTATTTAAATGTACTTAACTATTTTCATTGGGAAAGTGGGAAGTTTCAGAAAAATAGAGTGCATTTCTAAGTGCAAGTACTTGACATTTATAATCACTTACTATTAACTTACCGCAAATTTTTGTGAGGTCTCATGTCCTTCATAACTTGTGACAAATGCTCATTTCACCCTAGATTTTTTCCTTATCAGGAAATGGGCTCAAGTGGGCAGGAGAAGATTCCTCCCCAGACCTGCAAACAGACAGGGTCCCCTGGAGCCTCAGGCTGACCACAGAAAGGTCATCTAGAGCCACCAGTACAGAAGCCCTTTGCACAAAAGTGACTCTGGAGGCTACCACAGGAGAGGAAAAAGTAAGAGGGCACAGCTCCAGGATCCTGCCCTGACTCCACTATAATCCTGACAGATCAGGTTTTTGCATTAAATAAAGTTTGTTCTCCTAGGTATTCACTGAAGAAAAGTGAAAACATATGTCCCTACTAACACTTGTACACAGCAACTTTATTTATAATAGCCCCAGACTGGAAACAACCCACATGCCCTTCAATAGGTAACTATGGTATAATTAAACAGGGGGTGCTGTGGTCCAGATGTTTGTGTCCCCCCAACTCCTGTGTCAAAATTCCTACCCCAATGGATGGCATTAGGGAGTGGGGGCTTTGGGAGGTGACCAGGTCACAATGGTGGCACCCTCATGGATGGGATTGGTGTCTTTATAAAAGAGGCACCTTAGAAGGAGAGGGTGCTCACCTGCTTTCTTCCATGTGAGGATGGAGGGAGCTGCCTGCCATCTCGGAGAGGCACCCTAACCTCAGACTGACCTCCCGCAGAACCGTGAGAAGTAGATTTGTGTGGCACTTTGTTACAGCAGCCTGAGCTGACTAGGACCCTGGACCACTGCTCAGCACTGGTACACACAGCAGCAGGGGTGACCTTGGCAAGCGCTGAGGAAAAGAAGCCGAGGCAAGTAGCACATGCTGAAGGACGGGATTGGGAAGTCTAGAACAGGTTGGGTGGGGAGCAAGGACAGGTTGGGTGGGACCCAGAGGGACTTTCTGGGACTGCGGAAATGTGCGATGCCTTGCATCAGGTGGTAGTTACATGGGTGTAGCCACTTGTCAGAGCCTTGAACGCTACACTTAAAGGAGGTTAAGCTGTAGTTTTTAAAACCTAATGTATGAAAAAGGAGTTTGGAAACCAGAGCAGCTGTAGGAGAGTCAGGCCCGAAGAGGTCTTGTGACTGCTCTAGAGTGAGAGATAAGGTCACGCCCCAGCCCCGCCGCTGCTCTGCTCCTCTGTCCTCACAGAGTCCCCGCCACTTCTGAAAGCTTCCATCATTTTCTTTCTGGAAAACATACCGTCCAGACACTTGGCTGGAGTTTTGGATTCAGACCGATTTCTCCTTAAGGTGACTCTCACTCCCCACCACCCAGCATGCATGCAGACGCTGGTCTAGAAAAAATGGTTTTGTAACCTGGAAACAAGGCCACACACCTGCCCTGCTCAGCCAGGAAGGCTCTTTGCTCCTACAGGCCTTAGGCATTTGAGCTAAACTGAATTCTGCAATTGAGCTGGGCTGAGCTCTGTAATCACACAGCAGACTTTTATAGATGGAATGGGTATGTCCAGCCCCCACAGGCTGTCTATCACATGCACACGGCTTCCATTCTGACCCAGGGCCTTCTGTTTTCATCACCTAAGTGTTTTTTGGAGACTTCTCTCATTGAAATTTCTCTGATCTAGATGTAATGCATTATGTGGAAGAAACATGCCAAGCCTGCCAATACAATGCCACTTTATAGAAGGGGCTTGAATGTCTGCCAACTGCAGTATCCACAAGGAGGTCCAGAAACAACCCCCCCCGGACACCAACAGACAATGGAATGTGTCTGTTGCCTGTTCCCTTTAATAGAGTTAGCCAGTGTTTTCTTTCCCCAGCACCTAGAACAGTGCCTGGCATATACAGGTGCTCAGTAGTAAGTGCAGAAGGGATGCAGACTCTATAACATCTTGTTTGTTTGTTGATTAGAAAGACAAATATCCTATCAAAAGCTTGCATTTATGAGCTATAGTTTATTTATGGGACTTTCCATGCCAGCATGTATGTGTATCCACATGATGAGTGGTAGAAATAGCATCCAGACAGAGGACAGAACATGTGCAAAGGCTCTGTGGCAGGGAGAGCTCAGTCTGCTGGAGACGAGGAGGAGCTAAGCAAAGACCAGAATAGCACTAGGAGTCTCTGGAAAGAAAAACAGGGAACAGATAATCTGGGACCTGTGGGTCAAAATTTCTTGGTAAGGGCTTTCAGTTTTATTCTAAATGTGATCGGACAGCTATTAAAGCCATTAAAGTGCTTTAAGGGTATGACTTAAGATTTGTTATAAGATTCTTTTTTTCCCCTCCATGCAAGAAAAAAAGGGTTGCAGGTTGTAAGCATTAGAGCAGGGAGGCCAGCCTGGTGCTGATGTCATAATCCATGGCGGGAGGCCATGGTGGCCGCCATTACAAAGGATACCGTGTAGGTGGAGAGAGGAGGGTGCATCCAAGGCAGAAGCTGGTGAAGAGAACTTTCTGAGCAATTGAGGAGAATGAATTGAGTAGGGTGAGAAGGAGGAGGAATCAGGAGTAACTGCTAAGATCCTGGCGTGAGGAATAATATATGGAAGACTAAGCAATGAACACATTTTGGTGTGGGATCAAGAGTTCTTTTTTGGACCGATTGATGTTGGGCAGTTGTCTAGGCAGTTGGTTGTGTGAGATTAGAGGAGTATCAACACTGGAAAGACAAATTGGGGGTCATTAGCATCTGTGCATGGTATCCATAGCCACCGGAGTTGACGATAATGCTGCAGAGCAGGGTGGAGCTGTGAGGAGCCCCAGCATTTGGGGCTGACAAACAGCTCCTGGTCCATTCTCACCACTGACTACACAGTGTTCGCTCCTATGGTATTAGCCAACACTGTTTGAGTGACTCTCATGCATATCTTTAAACAGCCTGCGAGATGTTTTAGATGAAGAACAAAAGGTGTCATTTCAGAGGCTGTGTAGGGGACAGGAAATAGCAGAGGTACTCCCCATCGAAGAAATGTTACTGGCACTATTTGTATTTCCAGCCACTTTCCTTGTCAATATCACTGTGTGTGACCCCTGCAAGGTGCCAGCTCCACATGCGCAGGAGAGATCGGGTGGACCTGACACCCAGAAGGGAGTGTGGTGGAGCGATGCCCCCTGCTGTACCTGCTGGTCTGCTGGAGCCCGGCAGTGGCTAACAGTGTTCACCGTGACTGCTGTCATTCAATTCCCACTCACAGAGAACAAAGGTGTTGCCTGGACCCGGCTAAGTCTGACACCTCAAACAGCCTTCCAGTTGAATAAGTGCTGTTCAGTGAATGGACACACGCACCCATACATGCAAGAACGCTTTCAGTCAAGATAGGCAGTTAAGAAAGGGCGTTTTATGCCACCACGGCCCAGGTTATCTGCTCTGTCACTCACACACCAAGTTTTCACTTTTCAGGGACACGTGCAAGGAAACGCTGCCTGCATTTATTCTACTTTTCTTCTCATTTCCAAACGCTGGCATCAGATTGCCGGGTTTAAATCCCAGCTCAGTCGTTGACTGACTCTGCAGCCCTGAGCGATTCGATGGACCTTGGTTTCTTTACCTATGAAACAGAAATCACTGTGGCGCCCACCTCAGAGCGACGCCGTGAGCTCACACGGGTAATGTGCGCAGAACCAGCCTGGCGCGCCTGAGAGCCCAGGAGGTGTTAGCTCTCAGCACCCTTATCGTCCGTTACCTCCGTGATGACGATCATTATTCTTGGTCACTGTAGCTCTTTTATGGAGGATCAAAGTTAGCCTTCAAAGCCACTCTTGCTCCAACTGTCTGAGCCAGAAAATAGGCCCAGAGGTGGCAGATGTGATATTCCAAATGACAAGCAACTGGCCCAGCGCATTATAGATGCTGTGGTGACAAGAGGCGGTCCCAGCCTTGGGGCCTGGTGGATGGCATATGTCTGCCAGCTTGAGGATCAGGGAACTGCTTCCTCCCACCAGGTCCAGGCCTGCTGTGGCCAGAGTGGCACAGGCTGGGGCAAAGGAACAGTGGCTATGTGGGCAGCCCCAGGCGGGGCCTTGGTGGGAGGAGGGGGCAGGCGCAGGGGGAGTTTGGAGCAGTGACTGTTTTCTTGCATCCTGGCAATAGGTCTGATCATCCCACGGTCTATCTGCTGACCTCAGCCTGTGAGGACAAACCAAGCATTGCAAGAACCCACCTCTGGTTCCCCACTGTCCCCACCATCTTACCTACCGACACTTCCTGGGTACAATCTAGTCTCTTGGTGCTCATTTACCTGAACTAAATCAGCTCAGCTTGGAAGAGTGGGGGGCTGGGCCAGGGCTTGTGGGGAGCTCACACATGCTGCCTGCTTCTTCTTTTCCGTTAGGACCCCACGGCACCTCTGTGGGGCTCCAGAGACCCCCGAGCCCTCGAGGGCCAGAAGTCAAACCAGGGCCTGACAGGTGACCAGCTCTGGGTCCTGACATCTGAAGGACGGCTAGGTCCCCAGCCACTCTGGTTATGTAGCCAAAAGGAGAATGCAGAAATAAATTGTAATATAGTCACACACACAGGTTTCCTCAGAGAAATAGAGTAAGTAAAATACCAAGCCTCACAAAACAGGCATTGTGCAGGTATGATATTCAGAGAAGGAAGCTAGACTCAAAAGCCACTCTTACTCCATGCAAGGGTGTGTTTTGTTCCCGTTCTTCTTCACTCTCTGGTCTCTTCCTCCTCGCTGTCTCTGGCTCCCCCTTGCTCCAGCTTCTTTGAATCCCTCTCACTGGCTGCCCTTGAGGAACATTTGGACATTCCTGCAATTCTGTTCAGAGCAGCTGGGGATCCTCCTTTAATTTGGCTTATTTTTGGCGTGAAGCCCCAGATCAATGACATAAATATGGATCAAATCATGTCACTCCTGCTTACAGTCTTTTAATGGAAACCACTGTACCCAACCTAAACTTTAAATTCTGCCATGACCTAAAACAAGGGCTTGCAAACTACAGACTGTGAGCCAAACCCCCCTTGCTGTCTGTTTTTGTCAATAAAGTTTTATTGGAACAGCAACATGCCCAATGTTTGCAATTTGTCTGGGTCTGCTTTCCATTTCAGTAGCAGACCTGAGCTGTTGTGTTGGAGACCTTTAACATTTAGCCACCTGTCCCTTAGTAGAAAACATTTGCTGACCCCTGATTAGAAGGTCCCCTAGGATCTGACCACTGCCTACCCCTCCAGTCCTGGGTCCATCTCCCTACCTCATGTGCTCCAGCTAACCACCACATTCAGTGCCCCTGGGGCCTCCCCTCTGGCTCTTTCTCTGCCAGGAATGCTCCTGGGCACCTCCCAAGGCTGGGCCCCTCTCATCAGTTCAGTCTCAACCCTGAGGAACCCCTGGCCTCATTCTTCCGCCTCCCTCTCTAGCTCACTGACCTACTTTACTCCTTCCAAAGATGGTTGTTTACTCCTCTATTGACTGCCTCCCCCAGTAAAAAGGCAAACCCCACCATGACTGGGACTTGGTCACTCTCGTCTGCTGGTGCACCCCTGCAGCACTCGGATACCATGACCTGCCATGGGTGTTCAGCAGATACGAGGCAAACGAATGAATGAAGGAATGAAGATTTTCTAAAAGGCAGCGCTGTGCAATGGAGCTCTGGAGTAGCATGTGTCACATGAAATGCTTTTTCTATCTGATGATCACCCACTCTGCATCTTGCTTCCCTTTGACTCTCTGTGCACTAGTGGTGTTATGCCCATTTCACAGTTGAGGAAACTGAAGTTCAGAATGGTGGATGAACTCGCCCACAGTCACACAGTAAGTGCCAAGCAAGATCAGACCTGTCTGAATTCAGCGCTCACCTTTCCCCAGTTGCCCTGCTCTTGAACCCAGACAGGATGGCTTTGACTCTTACAAATCTACCTCCCCTCCCACAGAATTTCTCTCTGGGCTGGGAGAAGGACACACACACCCCAGCTGGCAGATAACATCTTAGAATCTGAGTCCAGGCTGCACATATGCTATTGATCTGCTACCCTCATTCATTTTTTTTTTAAATCCAAATAAAAATGAAGCCCAGCAGTCAATCTGAATTAATTAGCTTTTCTGGCAGCTGCCATCTGAGAATTAGGAATTATCCTGAGCCAGTAAATTCTAACTGATTCTTTTTTCGTGGTGTCAGATTGGATTAAAGGAAATGTTGTGGGTAAAATTAAATGCTACGCCTTTCTTATTGCTTCAGTTGCCTGAAGATAAATGCTTTTCATGATGATAAATATACCATAAATTCTTGTAACAATAACTGAAATTCAAATAAATAGGCTGTATAACCCCATGGGACTGTAATTTTCCTTTTATAGTCAGCTTGTTTACTGTTTATTGAAGAGAATGCCTGGTCGTTGCCTTTGAGGGATTTTAAATCTAATGTTGGTCTGGAATTCTTGAGGAAAGCCCCAAGCCAAGCACCTGTCTACATCTTTGATTGTCTGTACTTTGTTCAAAGGTTACAAGGGCACAGAGCTCGTGATCCTGAAGGCTGGAGTGGGCAGGAGTGAGTGAGAGAGGAACTAGAGTCACGACCCCTGGGTGCTGTACTCCGACCTCAGCCACGCCCCGGATGCATCTCAGCACGCCCCAGATTTCTCCTCTGCTAAATGAGGTATTTGTAACTGTCCTGCACATACCATAAATGTGGCCCATTCCTGAGATACTGGGTGTGACCATTTTAAAAACGGACAGAACTTGCTCCTGACATCACAAGAGATGAGTGACTTTGCCCAGTGTCCTCATGAAGCCAAGTCCTTGTCCCAGAGCTGTGGAGTGGCAGCCCAGGTGGCCTGGGATGCAGACAGCATGTGGAGCCTGCCAAGCCAGAGAGGGCCTGAGCACCACAAGAATGGAGACACCTGCAGCACACAGCACGGCAGCCAGGAACTCAGAGCATCCATGTCCCACTGAAGTGGGGCAGACCTGAACTGATGTTCAGACCAAAGGGTTAACCAATAGCTTTAGTACTTTTTCAAACCCCAATCAGCATAAATTTGGACCAACAGTATTGACCCAAGTGCTATATAAACCCCTGGAGTAGCACACTCAGGCAGCAACTCCCATCAGGAGTCCCTCTCGTCCCTGCAAGATTTGTTCCCATTCTTCACGCTTGAATAAATCCTACTCCTTTCACTCTGGCCTTTCACTGTCCTCTGAGAGACAAGAACCCAGAAAGAAGTTGGTGGTGGGGTTCGGGTGCTGAGGTCTGTTGCAACCCTGGAAGGCACAGCCTGCCACGTGGAGCCACAACACACCCCTCGATGGCGATGGAGAAGACTCTGGCTGGCTGGCTGCGCCCCTGGGCGGCTGACCTAACACCAGCAGAAGCAGAGAATAGAGTTTCTTCTCAAATTGGTTTCACTAAAGCCACTCTGACACCATATTCACAAGTTGAAACGACAGAAAGGGAGAAGAAACGCCAGGTGTTGGCACTGGTAAGGTAAACGTTCCCTGCTTTCAGTGCAAAGCAAAGTTTAACCCACACACACATTTCTCAGTATGTAACAGTGTGTTGAGTTGGAAGTTTTATATGTATAACGGCTGGATTTCCAGAGTGAAAAAGTCCAAATTAGGTGACAGAGAACCAGACCTCTCAAAAAAAAAATCACTGAAGAGATTGAAAACGATTGAGAAAGTTAAAAGCAAAAGAAGAGTTCAGGAGAACTGTCTGGGGAGAGCGCTGCAGGCTGGGAGTCTCCCTGCACTTCCCTGCAAGGTGAGATCAGTATCCAGCCAAGGGAGAGATGTGCTGCTCAGCTATTGCTGCCTAACAAATCACTCCCAGACCCAAGGACTTATTTAGCTCACCAGGCTGCAGATTGGCTGGGGATTAGCAGCTCTAGGGTGGTCCCCTTAGGTCGCTGCCCCTTTTGATCTCTTCTGGTTTGCCTGTGTGTCTGGGATTAAGAGCTGACTGTCTTGCTGCTTTTCACCTCCCACCCCTCAGAGGCAAGACGGAGTTTGGGAGTTTGTTCGCATGGAGGGGCAGGCCCAAGGGAGCAGCGCACAGGGACTCTTAAGGTCTGCACTGGGAAAAGGCACATCATTATTTCCCCTGCCTTCTATTGTCCAAAACAAGCCACTATACTTGCCCAGGTTCAAGGAAGGTTGCTTCCTAATGGAAGGAACATCAAAGTCAGGTTGGAAAGGGGTGTGGCCAGGGCAGGAGGATTGCAAGGTTTATTTTTTAATTACACACGGTTCACATTTATTTCTGTTGGCACTGTTGATACCGCCCTTTATCGGTGAGGAGTTCTGCTTCCTCAGATGTTGAAGTGTAACACCAGAGCAGCACGCCAAGGCAAGCATATTAAGCAGGTTTTATTTAAAGGTGGTAACAGGGACTTCTCCTGGGAGGGAGAATGGGCCCTGGCTGGTGTTCTGGTATCCCAAGAAGGGAGAGCGCCCTGCATCTTTCATAGATTAGTCTCTTTGTTCTCCTGCTCTCTTCCCTCCTCCTCTCTCCTTCCTGTCTAGGAGACTATAGTCCCAGGAGATGCTGCGAGGAGCACAGAGGCAGGGATCTGCTGCAGGAGGGCTGCTGCACAGGTCAGAACAGGGAAGGAAGAGAACCCAAACCCAGGCTGCAGGCATTCAGCCTGGGTGTGCGTGCGGCTGCTCGGTGCATCCCGGATCCGCTGTCTCGAGCTGCCCGCACCACACCTGCTGGCTCACCTTGCCCAGCGCCTTCCACTGTTTCTCCAGGCCCAAAGGGGTGGCACCACCGCTGCCCTACACACCCCACTGCCCATCGCAGTCTCTGATCTTCTCACTCAGGGCCAGCTGGGTTCAGGTGTCCAGAGGTAAAAGGTCACCATAAACATGTAGAGCAAAAAGGCAAAGGTCACCAAGAGTCTCTCAGTGTTCAGCGTCATCTGTTGTTACCATATGCCACCATTCACAGATTCAGGAGTTTAAAGAGGCCTTCAACGTGATTGACGAGACTAGAGATGATTTTGTTGACAGAGAAGATTTGCATGATGTGCTTGCTTCCCTAGGGAACAGTCCTACCGAGGCAGACCTTAAGGCCATGATGAACGAGCTCTGGGGTCCGTGTTTGGTGAGAAGTTGAACGACGCAGATCCTGAAGATGTCATCATAAATGCTTTCACTTGCTTTGATGAGGAAGCAACACGCCCCACTCAGGATTAGCTGAGAGCTGACAGTGACGATGCCAGTTTACAGATGAGGAAGTGGATGAGCTGCACAGAGAAGCTTCTTCCACGGGGTCTGTTCTCCTGTGGACCAGGATGACCACGATGCCAATCAGGATTGTGCAGGTGACAACCACGGAGATGGTCATAAAATATCCAGGCCAGATGGAGACTGGTGGTATCTGAGGTTGGTTGATGCTGGCATTTCCTTCCAGGGCTCTGAGAATTCCCTGAGCCAGCGATCGCCCTCTCCCATGGAGACCTTCCTGAAATATTTTACCCACTCCCTGTCATTCTCCCATTTGTCCTGTGCCATCTGGCTCTAGGATTAATCACAGTCCACTTCATGTACTTCACAGTAAAGCACAGGCATGGCTGTCCATCAATGCTGAAATTCCAGAATGCACCAATGCATTTCTCTCCATCATGCTGACAAAACATCTTGGCCTTCAAGGTGAGATGACCCCTGGCCTTATTTTTCTCCAGGTCCACGTCAAGCAGGATCATCCTGAGCTCTTGCTCCACTTCTCCCGCGTCTGCGTCAATTCTGTCCATGTTTTGTGGTCTCCTTTCAGAGGAGACCCAAAGGTTTGATCTTGTTGCTGTCACTGTCGGGCCCAAGGAAAGAGGTCTCATTAAGCCCTGTACTTCACTCCAGGGCTGTACGGGTTTGGCCTGAGATTTGACAGTGACGTTGAGTCAGAGAGTGGGTATAGAGTTCTAGAGGTTTGAAGTCCAAACTATGCAGGTCCTCTGACAAGGGCTGGCCCTTGGCTGTGTCACTTCATGGTCAACAGCAATGGAAGGAATCAGTGGGTCACAAGTTCGAGGCCAGGCTCATACAACTCAGTGATGCCCTGTCTCAAAAATAAATTACGGGGGCTCAGGATATAGCTCGGTGGTAGAGTGCTTGCCTGACGTGGGTGAGGCTCTGGGTTCAATCTCCTGCACTGAAAGGGAGGAGAAGCCAAGAGCTTTGCACTGGGACAAGAGGAAAGATGCCTGGAGGGCGTCTCAGGGATTGGCAGGACCCCACCCATGACAGGCTCAAAAGTGTAAAAGTGTAAGCCTAGCAAACTCCTTCTAAAGACTTCTGTTTGGGAAGAGGGCTCCCAGGCTCCCCCAGGGTCACCTAGGCAACTGTCAGCCTCAAGGCACCCACTTCCATTCAGTTGCAGCTGAGGTTCCAGTCCTACCTTGGTCTCTGCCACTTGATGTAGGGTTTGTGGGTTTGCAGAATGGGAGTTATGGAGTCATAGAGCCACCTACCAAAGCTTGAAAGGAAAGTCAGGGAGGCCATGCTGTGCGTCAGGGTCCCTGTGAGCAGCCCTTAAGAGGGGGATGCATGAAACTGCAATGGAGACTCCAAGGTCCCGGGACACAGGACACCTGCCCAGGGAGGCTGCAGACAGCAGCAGGGTTGACTGGAGAGAGAGGCCCATGTGGGCTGCAGCTATCAAGGTCACAGGGGTGGGGCTGCCAAGCCCTTTGCCGCAGTGTGTCCAGATGCAGGACCTGAAGCTGTAGGTTTAACCTTTGCGTTGCTGGGTTTCAATCTTGCTTTGGTCTGATTACTTTTTTCCTATCATTTTAGAATTGGAATGTTTACCCTGTGCCTTCGTATCTTGGAAACATGTAACTTTAAAAAAAATTTTTTTTTTTTTTTTGTAGGGGCTCACAGTTGAGTTTGCCTTGAGTCTCAGAGGAGACTTTGAACTTGGACTTTTGAGCATGGCTGGAACTGTTAAGACTTTAGGACTCTTGGAGATGGATTGAATGCATTTGGCATTGTGCAATGAACATGAGCCTTTGGAGCCCAGGAGTGGATGCTATGGTTTGGATCCGAAATGCCCCTCAAAGGCCTATGTGTTAAAGGCTTGGTCACCAGCCTGTTGGCGCAATGAGGACAGGTGAGGCGGAACTTTTAAGAGTTCAGGCCCACAGAGAGGAAGTTAGGTCAGTGGGGGCATGCTCTTGGAGGGGATATTAGAACCATGACCCCTTCCTGTCTCCCTCTTTGCTTGCCAGCCACCAAGGGGTGAGCAGCTCTCTCCAATTCTCATTCCCACCACAATGTATGACATCTCCACAGGTTTGAAGGCAACAAGACCATGTGACCACAGACAGAAATTGTGAGTCAAAATAAATCTTTCCTATGATTTGTTTGTTTTATCTTAGGTATTCGTTACAGTGTTGGAAAGCTAACACACTGAAATATGAATGTGATGGCTGGTTCTTGAGCAGCTATATTGTACTATAAGGAAACTCTAGCTATTGAGGATGGTGGAGCCACACACTGGCTGGTGACTGCTTTCCTTTGGACATCATTTGCCTGGCAGAGAAATTAACCACTACTCATTTAGGTCTCTGGTGCTTGCTCATCAGTGTTGGTCCCATCTGGAAATTTGTTAGAAACACAAAACATTGATTCTTGCCCCAGACCTGCCTTTTATCAAAATTCACAGGTAATTTGTGCAGTATGAAGTTCTAGTAGCTGTAGTTTGAGCAACTGCCATTTGAGGAGGGTGGGTCAGTCCTAATTAATGCACCACTCTGTCTCCCTGCTGGATGGTTAGATGAGATCAAGGCAGGGCACCTGGCTTAGGGCTCTGCCCAGCAGTGTGTAGCTAGAGCTACTGAGTTAAATGGGTGGGGGGTGGCGGTAGGGTCCATAAAAGAGTGCAGGTTTATGCAGTATTGGCCTCTGTCACTGTAGGCCCAAAGACATCTTCTAACTCGGTGTGAAATCTTGAAGACCGAGATGAAAGGTGCAGAATTTGTTAATAACTTGGGATGGCTTGCAGAAGCCACTGATTTGAGATCAGGGATAGGTCCCAGAATGGGCCTTACAGAGTCTGCCTAGTGGCTTGACCCCAAATGATACAGGCCTTCAGTGGGTGGGCGGGGACTTAGACTGCTGTTGACAAATCCTTTGAGTGGGGGTGGCATCCAAAGGACACAAAGGACCCCCTTGTATTGTGTACTGGCGTGAGAACTGCTGAGTCCTGGCTCTGGAGCCAGTACCCTGACTGCGGAAGGAGAAACCTTCCGGGTGCTGTTTGGCTCTGCCTCTGTGCTTAGCCCCAATTTTCCGGGCGGTCAAGCTTCATCTCTCCTGTTATGTGACTGACGGAGCTCTCCGCAGTGCCTCATTATGGTCTGAAGGACAGAGTGGCCTAGTTTTACTGGGATGCAGGGAGCCTGCTAATGCAGGGGCTGCGGCCACGGTGTGGACTGTTGCTGGGGAAGGATGGGATATTTCTGAGTCAGGAGAGAACAGGTGGTCCCGAGGAGAGGGGCCCTGCAGAAACTCCTGAGCTCAGCTGAAGCAGAGCGTTCCCCCTTAAGTGGAAGCGGGTGAGAAGGCAGGCGGGCTGCTTAATCGGACACCTGGGCAGCCCCACTCCACGCGCTGGGTTGCAAACCGCGCAGCTGTGCTGTTGCCCAGGATTTTCCAATCCCGGCTCTAGCTGATTGGTGGTGAGTTACTTAGCTTTGCTGTGTAATGATTTTCCCTCCGTAGTGGATTTCATAGGGTTGTTCCCCTCATGGGGGCCTCAGTATGTCATGGTTCCTGGCTTTGTAATTACCAAGTCGGCCCTACCCAGGCCACACTCCACGCGCAGCAAGCCCTCGCCCGCCTTGAGTGGGGGCACCTGTGCGGAGCCCGAGGAGTTGGCGCATGGTTTGCTGGTGCACAGCAGCTACTTGCCAGAGACTCTCTTCCCGTCTTAAGCTTTTGGCTTTGTCTTCTCAATGCCTTGGACCACTTATGGGGCTGCAGAGGAGCTCCAGGCAAAAACGACACTGCGGGCCGTGGGATTTGGGCCACGTCCACCTGCAGGAGGAGAGCTGGCCAGGAGTCGGTACGAGTCAGGCCCTTTGATTATCAGGTGAAGAATTTAATAAGCATGAAGGGTCAACCAGGCCAGTGGCCAGGGTCAGAACTGGCCCCAGACCTTGAGGCAGAAGAGGGCACAGGTCTGCCACCAAGAGGACATTTGTGCCTGCAGTTGTTGAAGGCTCAATGCAGGCAAAACCCCTTTTCTGATAAATTTCCCTTAATTCCATAAAAACAAAGGGGATTCTGTTTCTGGGGAACCACACGTCCTTAATTAGTTTTCCCCGTGACTTGGGTTCTTATTAAGGTTCCTTGGGATTGAGTCGCAGGCCCGCGAACAGCAGAGCCTCCTCAAGGACGTGTCTCACTGAGCTGCTGCCCCTGGCCGGCCACCTGCTGACAGGTGCTCTGTGCCTCTGACCTTTTAAAATTATTTTCTGCTTAAGTTCATTGTGCTGTGGGCAGTGCTGACATCTTGGGACAGGAACCAGCATCCTGGTTTTTAAAGTGGGAGTTCCTTCAGCGGCATTCTACCCTGGAGCACAGTGGCTCGGCCTGGGGCTGTTCCCAGACACTGTTCCCCCACCCTGAGCAGAGCCGCAGTGCGCTGCATCGGAGGGCAGGATGGGACGGGGAGGGGAGGAGGCCCTGCTCAAGCTGGGTTTTGCCTGAGGCAGTCCCTTCTTTCCTCCCCTAATAAGTGTCCCAGCTCCTCTGGAGACTGTTTTGCTTGGGTTTCCCCAGAAGCAAACTCTGAGACAAGGATTCACTTAGAAAGCGACCCTGGAACCTCTAGAGAGTGAAGGGAGGAGACAGGGAAGGGAAGGATGTGTTTGCAAACCTTTGACCCCCTGGGGAGCTCCAGCAGCTGGCATGCCGTGCTCTTGTCACCCCGCGGGAAGGCTGAGGCTGGGTATATCCAGCACTGCAGCCGGCCCTGTGCATTCCTGCAGGGGAAAGCCCTGAGGCAGTGTCCGGTGTGGCAAGAAACAGCCTTCTGCCTGGAGAGGTGATGTCCCTGAGCCAAACAGCTAGCATGTTCGGTGGCCCTGTCTGGGCAGCCAGGGGACCTGGGGCTGGTTAGTGAGGGAAGCCAGGAATTTGGCTGGCTCCGTGGGGGAGGGAAGGGCCCATTTGCTCACCTGGAGAGTGTGGCCCTGTCATCTGGCATCCTATAGGAAGAGGGTGCTTTTTCATGAAGTTGACTCAGGAAATCAAGCTCAAAGATTCTGGTGGCATTGACTGAGCCTTTTTTTTTTTTTTTTTTTTTTAATTTATTCTCACTGGGGAGAAATATGCATGGCCTCAAATGTACCATTTTAACAGTTTTCACATACACAGTTGTATGGTATTAAATACAGCCGCATCATTGTGCAGCATGTTCACATTTTAAGCTTTTGCATTTCTATCCTTGGCAGGAGGGCACCACAGCTGTGATTTGTTTTCCTTAACTGTTGGTGCACCTGTTTACATGGCAGCCCCCAAAATGTCTCCTCTGGCCAAGGAGCTGGAAATACACCTGCAACCAGTGTCATGGGCTGCGTGGTGCTGAGTGACCTGGGTGATGGAGGAAAGCACTTCCTCCTAGGTGCAGGAAGGGCTGGGTGCTGGTGGAACAACTTCTCTGGCACGGGCTGGGGCTCTTCCTAACCCTGAAATAGCTCCTGCTGTCATTTCCGCGCCCTGGGTCTGAGCCTGCAGTAGCAGGTTGCTTTAGACCCATCCCGATTGGGAGCATCCCTTTTCCTGGCTTCTACCCTGTTTTCTTCACCTTTACTGTTGAGCCCAGGGCTCTGGGCTGCCCTGCGGGGTTTGCTGGGTACTGAGAGGTGGGTGGTCTCTGCACCTCTCTGGAGATGTGGTGCCAATGGGCAGTTTTTACTCTTGTGCTGTGTCCTCTTGGGGCCTCACCATGCTGCCGGCGAGGAGGCTGGGGACCTGCAGCTGCCTCCTCTGTGCACGTATTTGGGGAGCCTGGGTTGTGGCCACCACTCTAAGGCCTTTAATTTCTCAAAGTCCCTTCTGAGAAGCTTCTGGGGTCAGGATCTGAGGTTGAAGGGAAGGTTATTGGCTCCCGAGGAGCTGTGTGCATTTGCTCTTTCCCGCAGTTCAAGAGGCTGGCCAGACATGAAAAGCCAGGCGAGCTCCCTGTTTAGCTGCTATGGAGTTTTCTGTTTTCTGTTCTGTTCTGTGAATTTTAGGAGGAGCCTCTCACTCTCACTGTTTCTCATCTCTGTGTGTCTATGTATCTCTCTACATGTCTGTGTCTCTGTCCTAACTATCTCTGTGTCAGTGGCTACGTCTCTGCATTATTCTCTCTCTTTCTGTCTCTTTGTCTCTCTCTGGTCGGGTCCAGAGAACTTGGCATGGGGTCATGGGTGAGTCAGGGCTACTTAGCAAGGCTGGCTGGTTGCGTTCTGAGAGACGTGCTGTACTTCTTGGGGAGGAATCTGACCATCCATTCTGTCCCAGACCCCTCTGTCTCGTGCACCCCAGGGGCCCCTTGGGGAGCTCCAGTCCCTCCCACCCACCCATCCTGCCGTGGGCCCTATCCCAGGGCTGACCTTGGGCAACACAAGGGTCTGTGCTGTCAGGGGGAGCCAGACCTAAGGGGGAAGAAGAATAGCAACGGACATTTCAGTCTCGAGAGATTTAAGATTCATGGGCAACCAGTTAATAAAGAAAATACTATATGGGACATTTGGCTAGTTTATTTCAGTCCCTAACTGGTGCCCATAAAGCAATCTGAGAGATCTTATTGGGAAACCTCTACACTTAAGGTCAAAGGCATTCATGGTTACTTATGCATTCGGTAGCATGGGGACTGACAGGCCCACTTATGAGCAGCCCTGGTGCCCCAGAGATGAAGGACCTCATATAGCTAAAGGAGGCTGAGGACCCAGTCAGTCTCCCCTGCACCCTGTTCTCAACTGGTTCACAACACCTTGCCAGGGTTAGGTCTGACCTCAGTACCCAATCCAGGACTTTTCTGCCATCTGGCCCTGCCTGGGGTGCTCACAAAAGCAGGGAGAGCAGAGCCTCATGGTGCCTGGCTCTCTCTGCTGAAGGCCCAGCACCAGCAAAGGTCCTGGGGTGAGCACAAGCATGCAGTGTAGTGTTGTGAGGTACAGGAAGTGGCAGCTGTGGCCTGAGGAGTCCACACTGGGGTGAAAGAGGGTCTGTGAAAGGTGCTGAGCAGCAGGTGACATGAGCAAAATAGTGCCTTATGTTGGAAGACAAACCTGGCAACTCTGGGCTGGGAGGCAGGCTGACCAGAGGAAGGACGAGCAGCTGGAAAACAGACTCGACCATGAAGAGCAGCCTCCAGGAGCATGCACGTGATCCAGGGGTGCATCTGACCCATGACCCAGTGGCTTGGCCGTGTATGTGCACATGCATCTGTGTCTTGGGGGATCTTCCACTGAACTGCCACCTCTGGCTGCCTCCTCCCTCCCACCCCTCTTGCAGTCCTTCCCTCAGCCCCTAGAAAGGATGGACCAGTTTATTTTTAAAAATTGAGACCCATTTGTGCATTACAAAAATTCAACACATGTATACCATGTGCAATAGTCAAATCATGGTAATAAGCACTTCCATCTCTTCAAACATTAATCATTTTCATGTGTTGGGAATGTCCTACGCTTCTCGTCATTTTGAACACATCACAGATTGTTTGAACCAACAGTTACCACCTTGAGCCAGAACAACCCTCCCCATCCCCTGTGTTTGGTGCCCTTATCTGACTTCTGTCCATGCCCCTCCCCAAGCTCTGGGGACTGCCGTTCTACTTCATTCTTTTGAAATTCATTTTCCAGTTTCACAAATGAGTGAAGAATGTTATCTGTCTTTCCGTGTCTGGCTGATTTCACTTCACATCATGACCTCTGTTTCCATGCATGTTTCTGCAAGTGACAGGATTTCGTTCCTTTATATGACTGAAAAGCATTTCATCGTGCGTACCACATTTCCTTTATCCATTCGTCTCTCGATGGGCACCTGGGTCGGCTCCAAGTCTTGGCATTGTGAATAATGCTGCGGTGAACACGAGAGGTATCTCTTTGGTGCAGAGGTTTCTTTTTCTTCAGATGTGTACCCCAGTAGTGGGATTTCTGGATCGTATGATAGTTCTATTTTCAGTTTCTTGAGGAATCTCCATACTGTTTTCCACAATGGCTATACTAATTTCCATTTCTCCCACCAGTGTATGAGAATCCCCCTTTCTCTGCATCCTCCCATCCCCAGCTGCTTCCCTCCCCACCCCCACTCCAAATCCCTCCCAGGAACTTCACAGAGAGGGTGAGCACATAAAAAAGCTTTTTTTTTTTTAATTGAGATGTATCTTCATCTTTATGATGATACCCATTTCACCTGGGGAGATCTGTATTTCACAGTGGTTTTGATTTGTATTTCCCTAATGATTAGTAATATTGAGCATTTTTTCATACAGGTTAATTTGTCTTTTAAGAAATGGTCAGATCTGTTGCCTGGTTTGTATTTAGATGATGATGATTATGTTTTGGCTTTCAGCTTTTTGAGTTCCTTACATACTATAGATATTAATCTCTTGTCAGATAAATGATTTGTAAATATCTTCTCCCATGTTCCAGGCTGTTCTTTTTTTGGCGGGGAGGTAGGGAGCATACTGGGGGATGGAACTTAGGGACACTCTACTGCTGAACTACACCCCCAGCTTTTTTATTTTAATTTTTTTAGAGCATCATAATTATACATAGTAATTGTGTTCATTTCGACAAAATCATATATGCAAGGAATTTGCTTTCAAGACAGTCCTTCCCCTCTTCCTCCCCTCCTCTGCCCCCTCCCCCATTCCCTTCTCTATTAAACTTCTTTCTTCTACAGATACATAAAAGTGAAATTCCCTGTGGTATCTTCATATATGAACATAACATGATTTTGTTAAATTCATTCCATGTATTTTCCCCCTCCCTCCCTCCCTTTGATGCTCCTACATCTACTCTACTGATCTTTCCTTTATGTTATCTGATTCCCTCCTCCAGGTCGTCTTTCCCTTATTTTGCTTTAGCTTCCACATTGGGAAGAAAACATTTGACCTTTGATTTTTCTGAGTCTGGTGTATTTCACTTAGCATGAATTTCTCCATTTCCATTCATTTACTGATAAATGTCATTATTTTATTCTTTTTTTAAAATTTATTTTTATTGTAAACAAATGGGATACATGTTTCTGTTTGTACATGGAGTAACAGCACACCATTTGCATAATCATACATTCACATAGGATAATTCTGTTATTTTTTCCTCCCCCCACCCCTCCCACCTCTCTTTTCCCTGTATACAGTCCCTCCTTCCTCCATTCTTGCCCCCCTCCCACCCCCCATTATGTGTCATCATCCACTTATCAGTGAGATCATTCATCCTTTGGTTTTTTGAGATTGGCTTATCTCACTTAGCATGATATTCTCCAATTTCATCCATTTGCCTGCAAATGCCATAATTTTATTATTCTTTATGGCTGAGTAATATTCCATTGTGTGTGTGTGTGTGTGTGTGTGTGTGTGTGTATATATATATCACAGTTTCTTTATCCATTCATCAATTGAAGGACATCTAGGTTGGTTCCACAGTCTGGCTATTGTGAACTGAGCAGCTATGAACATTGACGTGGCTGTATCTCTGTAGTATGCTGATTTTAGGTCCTTCGGGTATAGGCTGAGGAGTGAGATAGCTGGGTCAAATGGTGGGTCCATTCCAAGTTTTCTAAGGAATCTCCACACTGCTTTCCAGAGTGGCTACATTAATTTGCAGCTCCACCAGCAATGTATGAGTGTACCTTTTTCATTATTTTATTCTTTATGGCTAAGTAAAACTCCATTGTGTGTATATACCGCATTTTCTTGATCCATTCATCTATTGATAGGCATCTGGGTTGAGTCCATAATTTGACTATTGTGAATTGTGCTGCTATAAACATTGAAGTGGCTGTATCTTTGTAGTATGCTGATTTTAGTTCTTCAGGATTAATATCAAGGAGTGGGATAGATGAGTCATATGGTGGTTCCATTCCTAGTATTTTGAAGAATCTCCATACTGCTTTCCAAGGTAGTTGCAGTCCCTCCCATGATGTATGAGTGTACCTTTTCCCCCACATCCTCACCAGCATTTATTATGTGTGTTCTTGATAATTGCCATTCTGACTGGAATGAAATAAAATATTAATCATTTGTGTTTCTTCTTTTGAGAAGTTTGTCTTGTCCATTTATTGTGCTTTTTTTTTTTGCTTTTAAAATTATTTTGACTGAGGTTGGCCTTGAACTTGCCATTCCCCTCCCTCAGCCTCTCAAGTAGTTGGGATTACAGGTGTGAGCCTCTGTTTCAGTCAGCTTTCTTCACTGCTGTGACCAAAGGACCCGATCAGAACAATTGTAGAGGATGAAAAGTTTATTAGAGGGCTCACAGTTTCAGAGGTCTCAGTCCATAGACAGCAGGCTCCATTCCTTGGGGCTCGAGCTGAGGCAGGACATCATGGCGGAAAAACCTGGCACCAGAGACTGAAATGGAGTCTGGCAAAGAGGAGCAGCTCACGTGTCGATCAGAGAGCAGAGAGAAACTCCACTCTCCAGACACTAATATATACCCCAAAGCCACACCCCAAGCCCACCTCCTCCAGCCACACCCTCCCACTTCAGTTACCAATCAATCCCTATCAGGGGGTTAACTCACTGATTGGGTTAAGACTTATAACCCAATCATTTCTCCTTGGAACCTTCTTGCATTGTCTCACATGTGACCTTTCAGGGACATCTCACATCCAAACCATAACAGTCACTGTGATTTGCTTGCAGGTCATCTCTGTTGATTGCTTCTTTTGTTGTGCAGAATCTTCTTAGTTTGATATAATTCCATTTGTCCATTTTTACTTTTGTTGTGTTGTTCTTGGGCCTTATCAAAAAAAATCATTGCCTATGCCAGTGTTCCAAAGCATTTCCCCTATGTTTTCTTCCAGTAGCTTCATGTTTTCAGGTCTTCCATTTAAGCCTTGGACTCATTTAAAGTTGTTTATTGTGTATGGGTAAGAGGAAGGGATCTGGTTTCATTCTTCTGCATATGTGTGTAAAATTTTGCTACCACCATTTATTGAAGAGACTGATGTTCTTGGCACTATGACAAAAATCATTGCCTGAACAGGTGTGGATTAAATTTCTGGGTTCTCTATTCTGTTCCATTGGTCTGTGTGTCTGTTTTTATGCCAGTACCATGCTGTTTTAGTTACTGTACCTGGTGGTATGCTGTGAGGTCAGATATTATGATGCCTTCAGGCTTATTTTGCTTAGAAATGCTTTGGCTATTCTGGATCTTCTGCAGTTCCATCTGAATTTTAAGATTTTTCTATTTCTATGAATAAAATCATTGGTATTTTATATGCAATCTATGGATTTTTGGGGGTAGTTCGGTCATTTTAACAGTTCTTCTGGTCACGAATATGGGATACGTTAACTTCTTTCCAATGTGGATGTCTTTCTTTCACTTGCCAAGACTTCCAAGTTAAATACTAGTAGTGAAAGTGGACATCTGATCATATGCCAGATCTTAGAGGAAATGCTTTGTTTTTCCTCATTCATTATGATATTGTCTGTGGGTTTTTCATATTTAATATTCTGAGGTGTGTTTCTTCTCTACCCCATTTGTTGAGAGCTTTTTATAATGAAGGGATGTTGAGTTTTACTGGTTTCTTCCGCATCTATTGAGATGATCGTGTAAAGTTGTGACCTTCATTCTGTTGGTGTCACATTGGTTGACTTGGGTATTTGAACCATTTTGCATCCCTGCAATGATCCCACTTGATTGTGGTGAATGATAGTTTTTTTTTTTTTTTTAATGCACTTTGAATTCAGTTTGCTAGTATTTTATTGAGAATTTTTGCATCTGTGTTCAATACCATGTGGGTCTATAGTTTGTTTTTTTGTTTGTTTGGTTTTTGGGATCTCTGGGTTTTTTTTTGTTTGTTTGTTTGGTTTTTTTTTTTCCCGGTTTTGGGGATTGAACCCAGGGCCTTGTGCATGCAAGGCAAGCACTCTACTGACTGAGCTATCTCCCCAGCCCTGTTTTGGTATTTTTTTTTTGCACCTTTGTCTGATTTTGTTACCAGGGCAATACTGGCCGTATAAAAAGAGTTCAGTGAAATTCCTTCCAATTTAATTTTGTGAAATAGTTTAAGAAGAATTGGGATTAGTGTTTGTTTAAATGTTTTGTAAAATTCAGCAGTAAAGTTAACAATTTCCAGACTTTTTTTTTTTTTTTTAAGATGGGAGACTTTTAATTACTGCTTTGATGTCTTCACTTCAATATCATACTCACTATTGGTATGTTCACATTTTCTATTCCTTTTTGGTTCAGTTTTGGTAGTTTGTATGTATTATTAAGTTTATCCATTTCTTCTAGGTTTTCTGTTTTGTTAGCATATAAATTACTCAGTATGTTTCTTATGATCCTTTGTATTTATTAGTTGTCTCTATTTTCACCTGATTTTATTTATTTATTTATTTATTTATTTTTGGAGTGGTGCTGGGGATTGAACCCAGGGCTTTGTGCTTGCAAGGCAAGCACTCTACCAACTGAGCTATAGCCCCGGCCCCTGGTTTTTTTTTTTTTTTTTTAATATTTTGGTACTAGGGATTGAACCTGGGGATGCTTACCCACTAACCCACATCCCCAGCACTTTTAATATTATTATTATTATTAGGGTCTTGCCAAATTGCTTCGGGTCTCACTAAGTTGCTGAGGCTGGCCTTGAACTTGGAATCTTCCTGCCTTAGCCTCTGAAATCACTGAGCCTTCACTCTTTTTCTTGGTTAAGTCTAGCAAAAAGTTTGTCAATTTCACTTTTCTTTGTGAAAAATCAACTCTGCTTCATTCATCTTTCATATTTTTAAAATTTTGATTTCTACTTTTATTTCTTCTGCCAATTTTAGATTTAGGTCTTTTCTAAGTCTTTGAAGTGCATTGTTAGGATGCTTATTTAAAGTCTTTTTATGTTTTTTGATGTATGCATTTTTTTGGCATAAATTTCCCTCTCAATACTATTGGTGACATGTTATCATTTTCATTTGTTTCAAGAATTCTTTATTTCCCTTTTATCCGTTGATCACTTAGGAGCATGTTATTCGATTCCATGCGTTTGCATATTTTCCACTATTCTTATGCAGTTTATTCCATTGTGTTCTGAGAAGGTATATAATATGATTTCAGTTTTAAAAATGTATTCAGGCTCAATTTGTTGTCATCTGTTCCTATGAGAAGAATGTGTAATCTGATGCTGTTAGATGAAATACTCTGTCAATGTCTGTTAGGTCCATTTGCTCTATGGTATGGTTCTATTCAAATATTTCTTTCTTGGATTTCTGTCTGGATGATATGTCCCTTGAGGAAAAGGAGGAGTTGAAATTCCCAGCTGTGCTATGTGCACAAGCTCACAATTGTTCTATATTCTTGTAGGGTTGATGCTTTTAGCTATATAATGACCTTTTTTTTTTTTTTTTTTTTTTAATGCAGTTTTTGACTTAAAGTCTGCTTTATCTGATGTGAGGATCACTACTTCTGCTTGCTTTGGGTTTCCATTTGCTTTGTGTATCTTTTTCCAACCCTTTACTTTCAGTTTATGTGTATCTTTACCAGTGAAGTGAGTTTCTGGTAGACAGCATATAATTTGGTCTTGATTTTTTTTTTTTTTTTTTTTTTTTTTTTTTTAGTCCATTCAGCCAGTCTGTCTTTCAATTGGTGAATGTAATCCATTTGCATTATGGCTATTTTTGCTATGCATGAACTGACTTCTATCATTTTGTTTTCTCCTGTTATATATATTTTTTGGTTCTTTCCACTAATTTTATTATTTTTGTGATTTAGTCGTTTTCTGTCATGCTAGGTTTGATTCTTTTTTTTTTTGTATGTGTGTTCTTCCTGGTGAGTTTTATATATTTGTGTGTTTTCATGATGGTAGCTATAATATTTTGTTTCTAGTATAGGACTCCCTTAAGTATTTCTTGTAGGGATGTTCAGGTGGTGATGAATTCTTTAGTTTCTACTTGTCTGGTAAGTGCTTTATTACTAATTTATGAAAGGCAATTTTACTGGGTAGGATATTTTTGGATGGCAGATTTTTTCTTCCAGGACATTGAATATATTATTCCATTTTCTTCTGGCCTGAAGGGTTTCTCCTGAGAAATGTAGGCATTCCCTTATATGTGTCCAGACACTTTTCTGCTTGTAGAATTCTCTTTTATACTTTTGACATATAACATACCTTAATGAAGGTCTGTTTTAGTTGAATCTAGTTGGGTTCCTTTGAGCTTCTTGTATGTGGATGGCCATATCTTTTTGAAGATGTGGGAAGTTTACAGCTATTATTTCATGAAATATATTTTCAATGCTTTTTCCTCTCTTTTTTCTTCTTTCTGGAATTCCCATTATGCAAAAGTTTGTTTGCTTAATGGTACACCATATGTCTTGTTGGGTTTCTTAATTATTTTTAATTCTTCATTTTTGTTTGGCTGGCTTACTTTAAAGACCTCAAGTTAAGAAATTATTCTATTTGCTCTAGTTTGTGTGGAAGCTTTCAATTATATTTTATTTCATAAATTGAAGTTGTTAGTGCCAAGATTTCTGATTGGTCATTAAAAAAAAATCTTTTTGGTGATTTTTCTCTCATATCCTTAAATTTTTTTTTTTCATTTCTTTGCATTTGTAAGTGTAAAATGATGGATGCAGACCTCAACAGATTCAGAGAAGCCTTTTATTCATTTGCAGACTCCGGCACTATCGGGGCTCATTTTCCAGATGTGAAAATGGACGTTAGTTACAAAGGGGGTTTTGGTGTTATAGGGTACAATGGGGATGGTTTAATCACTGGAATCCATGCACATGCGTTTGGACAGTCAGGGGCTGGTTGTACAGGTTAAAACTTTAACTTAGGAGGGTAGTTGTAAAAAGGTTGAAATTCATTGTTATCTGGGGAGATAGTCCAGATCCTCAGGGATGAGTACTCAAATCTTGCCCATTGCTTTTCTTTCCCTGGGATCCATTGTTTCTCAGGGTTTCAATATTTGCTGTGCCTCCATTTAGGACTAATTTGCAATGGGGGAAGGTCAAAGTTTAGGGCCCAGCATTTAGTATTTGCCCCTTTCCTTTAAGGTCCATTGTTATTAGGATTTACTGGGAGGTTAATCCATAGTTAGTTTCCCCTCCCTCCTCCCGAGCTGCTTTGCCCCTCCATTTTTCTTGGGGAGCTGTCTCGCAGGAATACTATTTTCCATCACCATTCAGTATCATCTATCTGTATTCTCTTGCATCTCACTGAATTTCCTTAAGATCAATATGAATTCCTTTTTAGGACTTTTATTGATTTCTTCAAATTGGGATCTATTTCTGGAGAATTGTCATTCTCCTTTGGAGGTGTCCTGTTTCCTGTCATATTTCTTGTGTCCCTACATTGATATCTGCACGCATGGTATGACAGTTGCCTCTTCCAGTTTTATGGATTAGTTTTGGTAGGAAAATACAATTTGTTTTTAAGGGAGGTAGGGTGTCAGTTGGGCAGGTGCTTTGGTTTGGGTTGTAGGTGAGTCTGTATTTTCATCTTTGATTGATGGCAGCCGTGTCTACGAGTGCCTCAATAATCCATGGTGGTTCATGAAAGTAGCTGTAAGACCTTGAAGTGGATGTAGGCTTCTGAAAATGTGTGCCTTTGGCCCCACGGAGTTGAGCACTGATGGCACTGGGGTTTGTGATGGCAGCTGCTGTTTGGTCTTGGCAGTGTGGGATGCAGACAGGCTGACCCAAGGCCCCATGGAGCAGGCCTAGGTAGTACCAAGAATTGTGGCACCAGTAGCCATAGTCCCAGAACCACAGAATATGAAAGAGACCTCACTCAGGTCCCTAAGATGCCCCTGGGGTCTGTGGCATGAGTAGCACAGACTTGAGATTGTAGACTGCAAAGAGGGGACCTTCCCCATGTCCTTTGGGGACCATGGAGGGGCACTGGGCCTTTTGACACTGGTACCTGCTTCACTGGGGCTGCAGAACCCAGACAGGATCTTCTCCATGTCCTCAGGGACAAGTGTGAGTGATTCCAGGGCTTTTGGAACCGCGGCCACAGTCCAAAGGACTTGGAGTGCTGGTAGCCACATTTCTGGAGCTGCCGGATGCTGAGGGGTCTGTCCTCTAACTGTGAGGTGTGCATTTGCGCAAGACTTCTGGTGTCCTCAGTGGCCTGGCTGCCAGCCCCCGTGCGTGGTGATATCCAGCAGTGACTGTTACAGCTGGGCTCTGGGGCTTAAGGGAGGCCAAATTATGTTCCTTGTTTGGAGGAAAGCATCTGCTTTCCTGTCAGTCAGGCCCTCACACTGAACTGAGAGCCGGGGAGGACTGGAGTTCTGCAGGTGGGACTGACGGTCTGCAGCTAGTATTTCCTGCTTACCTTTCCCTGGCAGCATGTGATTTCCAAGACTGCCCTGCCAGGGAGGCTGGGTGAAGTTCGAGTTGGCTTTGTTCTTTTCTCTAGTGTGGCTTTCCGTCTCAGCCCTTTGTACTGTTTAGGGTTCCCCTCGCTTCCTTGCCGATTTCCAGTGTTCTCCCTCCATCATTCTTCCCTGGGGTTTTTCCTGCATGGCCCGGGTTATTTTCCGCGGCAGAGTCACGCGGCACAGGGCACCTTCCTTCAGCCCTCCGGGATTCCCTGGGCGGCTGGCTGTGGGAAAGCTTGGGGAGGGGCAGGTTTCTCCCAGCCCTGAAGGTGGGGCTTCAGAAGGCTCAGCACACCCCCTGAGGGGCTTGTTCTCCCCTCAGCTTTACTCACATTAGCTGTGAATCCCTCCATGGGGGGATCAAGAGGAGAACGGAGAAAACCAGACGGGCGCACACAGTGCGTTTCCGCTGGCCTTGGCGAGGACGGCCGCGACTGCCAAGGTGGCTGGCCTCACAGTGAGAGGATGGGCGCCACACTCCTGGAGCAGGCCAAAGGGCTCCTGTAGAACGCAGAGCAGTGGCTGCCTCAGGTGAGGTGGCCGGGATGGGGTGACTTGGGGACATGAGAGAAATTTGGGGGGTGATAGAAATATTCTGTATTTCTGTGGCTACACAGATATAAATATCTGTTAGACCTCACGGAGTTGAACCTTTAAGATCTATAAATTCTTACTCAGTTAAGAAGATAAGATAGGCTGCCAATTAATGACAAGAAAAAAGCACAGGAGCAGAAAGAGGATGCGGTGAACGGGCCTGACCAACATGGCCCCTGTCCAGTGCAGTGGAGGTGAGGTGAGGGCCTGGGCCCCACGGGTTCACCTGTGTTGGGCTCTGGCTGGACCCCAGCCAATATAAGTCCTGACTTTTGAACAATATTTAAGTATTGACAACTAACACCTAAATTTCAGAACCCTGAGTGAACCTCACAGATCACCTTAGGACCCGTTTCAAGTTAACCATTCCTTCCTTAAGATTTTGCCTGTGGAGCATTTCGGATGACGCAGGGTTGCAGGCGGTCGCCGTGTATTTGCCACGCAGCACCAGGCGTTTGGTTTGACGACAGAGCTACCTGGGGCTGAGTGGAAGAGGCCATCTTGGGCCCATCATGAGGAGCGGCGTCGCCAGAGGCCCTGTGCGGCTCCAGAGAGGACCTCCTCTGGGAGCACTCACTCCTGTGATGCTTTGGGAGGGAGGGCGAGGCTCTGGCTTGGATGCCGGAACCCTCGCAGGACACCCCATGAGGAAAGCTGGGCCCCTTGTACAGACATGGGCACTGCATTCTCTCGGGGAGGGAGGAAGCGAGGAGGCCTGTCCCTGCCACCTGAGCCCTGCCCACCTTTCCCGCTGCCCTTGTTCCAGCCTCTCTGATGGGAAGCCCCAAGGTGGAGGGAGCCAACCAACGTGCACATCTTCTCTCTGCCAACTTACGGCAAGACCCCAGGCAAATGGCTTTACCTCCCCATGCCTCGGTTGTTCCTTCTCTGAAATGGGATAATAGCTCTGAGCTCACAGAGCTGATCAAATAAGTTCTTCTGTGTAAAGCGCTCACAGCTCTAGCCCAGAATTGCTGGCTCCTAGGCCTCTCCCTGCTGGGAGACAACGGGCTGATCTTAGATGGATGTTCATTTAAAAAAAAAAAAAACCTGTGAGTAAAAATGAGTACCATTCTCAGTCTGAGTCACCGTAGGTCGATGACGTGGAGGTGGAACAGAACAGGCTCTGTCCTCCAGGAGACGTCTGATCGCAGCTCAGCTCCACACTGTCCTCGGCCACCGCAGTCCCAGCCTTGTTCTTCACTCCCTCCTTTCAGGATCAGAGATTTGCGGTTCTCCCACTGAGGGCTGAGGGCTGGTGTCCTTGCCCCTACTTTGGGCTTGGCTGTGGGACTTGTTTTGGTCAACAAGATGCTGGCAGGGGCCTAAGATGTGTGCTCCCCTCCCCGGCAAAGCTGCCCTGGTGGTGAGCAGAAAGTGCCCCTCCCCTGCCCTCACCTCCGCTGGTCCAAGGACACTGATCTTTCTTTCCTAAACCACCTCATTGGATTCTGCGACTATCCAAGGAGAGGGTCTTGTCATTCCCATTTTGCAGATGAGGAAACTGAGGGCTCACCTCTGTCACAGCTGTTTGGTGGGGAGATCAGGAGCCTGCACCTGTCTGGTCTCGCCACCTGCAGTCTGAGGCTGGACCTGGGCTCTGAGCTGCCCCAGCAGGACTCTCTCCTGGATGAGACAACTCTTCACAAAACCACTGCTCTCCCGTAGACAGGAGAGGTTCCCCGGTCAGCATTAAGGAACAGCAGAGCGGGCGCCCACACTTTCCTGCTCGGGCAAACTGGGGGAGTGAGTCAGACTCAGAAAGCAAGCAAGCACTGACGCCAGGGAGTCTAATTAAGTGGTTTTTGTTTGGAGTAGAATGAGCAGCTCCTGATGGTCACTGGAGGTTTAGAGGTCGATGCTTCGTGGAGGGTAACCTCACTGGAAGAGGCTGCTTACACTGATACCGGCCCTCAGCTTTCCAGAGGAGCCTGTTTGCTGGTGCAGGTGGTGAGAGGGGTGTGGTGAGGAATCCTGGGGTGGGGGCCTCCGAGGCCCCAGGCCAAGTTCCTCACCAGCCCGCCTGTCCCTCGCGCAGGGAAGTCCAATCAGACTCAGACTCTGGGGAAATGGGTGGGGTGTGGTTTGCACCCGTGAAGGGACAGGGGGCACAGGGGCAGGAAGTGACTAAGAACTGGGCCCTCGCTCAGCAGGAGGAGGGTGGGAAGGCTGAGCTGCTCAAGGGAAAGTGGTTTCTCACGTGAAAGTTGGCAGGTCCTCTGATGTGTCACCGGCCGGCCTCCTAGTCTGTCTTCACTGTGACCCCTGCAGGGAGGCACTGCAACTCCCTTTAACCGATGGGGGCCCTAAGGCTCAGCAGGATTAACTTGACCAAGACTGCCTGCTAAGATCCCACCTGGGCCTGTGACTTCAGAGCCAGGCTCTTGGGGAAAGTCTGATTGCTTCTACCCGCTGTGTAGACACAAAACATAAGAAGCCCTGGCCCATTTTCAGCTGGGATGTGTTCCTTAAAATTAATAAAATGAGGCCAGGCGTGGTGGTGCACGCCTGTAATCCCAGCAGCTCAGGAGGCTGAGGCAGGAGGATTGTGAGTTCAAGGCCAGCCTCAGCAACTCCGTGAGGCCCTAAGCAATTTAGTGAGACCCTGTCTCTAAATAAAATGTAAAAGGGTTGGGCATGTGGCTCAGTGGTTGAGAGCCCCTGGGTTCACTCCCCAGTACCAAAATAAATTAAGTAAATAAGTAAAATGATGTTGTATTTACCTGGCATCAAAATTAAGTAAATAAGTAAAATGATGTTGTATTTACCTGGCATGAAGGATGTGGGATTTTTCTTTTTAGAAAAACTTTTTGATGGTGCCGGGCCTGCATCCCAGGCTTTGTGTATGTCAGGCAAGATCGTTACCATTGAGCTACACACCCACACCCCAGGAATGTGGGATTCTTCCAGTCAGTGTGTCAAACTTACCATTTGAAGCATTTTGACTTCTGTCAGTCAGTAGTTTGAGGTGTCCCAGAAATTCCCTTCCTGGGCCTCCATGATGCCCCCCGCCCCTGGACTTCTGACCCTACCCCACTTCTTTGGCTGCATTAGGGTACATCCTGTTCTCTCTTGGGATAAAATCCACCTTTCCTGCTTCACTTCTTCCTCTGGGTTCAGCTGTGGCTTCAAGCAGCTCTTTTCTCGGCTGAAAGCATCCCTGGAGACATGTGGCCTCCGAGCGCCGTACATTCTACAGGTGCCTAATAGTCTGGTCATTTCTTAAGAAATCATCTCCTTTTTTAAACTATAGGCATTGACCCATTGATGGGTCCTGAGATTAATTCAGTGGGTCACATTAGCACTTACAAAAATAGAATAAAATGGGATGCAATAGAGGAAAACAGTGGAAGACATCAGAATCAGGAGGCGTGGTCTGTAGCATGAGGAAGTCTCAGGAACCTACTTCAGGTGTGGGTGTTTGGGGCTCAGGGTGTGGTATGCTGCTGACCAGTGGCCACATCTGTGGCTCTTTGTCTGTAGGGAGGGGCTACCCTGCCAGGGATGACCATGCCCAGCCCCTGGGTGACTTGCTGTCTCCACTAGAATATGATTGAATTTGACTTTTTGCTTCTGGTTTAGACAGACATTGAGTTTGACATCCTCTGAGTCCTAGAGGATGGTGGAGCCTCATGGTGGCTGGGTCCCTGAATCACTGTGTGGAGGAGAGCTAGGAAAACCAAGCAAACCTCATGTGGACATTGGTGAGAAATGAGCTCGTGTTGTAAGACACTGACATTTGGGGACCCATGTGTTATATAGTAGCAAATCCTATCCTAGGTATACATCATAAAATGTATTTTTATTTATTTTATTTTGGTGCTAAAGATTGAACTCAGGGGAACTTAACCACTGAGCTACATCCCAGCCCTTTTTAATATTTTATTTAGAGACAGGGTCTCCTTGAGTTGCTGAGGCTGACTTTGAACTCCTGATCCTCCTGCCTCAGCCTCCTGAGCTGGTAGGATTACTTCTTACTGTGGGTTGTGGTTAAGGGAAAAAAAAAAAAAAAAAAAAAAAATATATATATATATATATATATATAAATAAAATATCCAAATATACAAAATTACAACAGACCCACACCAAGGCACATTATTATGAAAATACCTAACATACAAAATACAGAATTTTAAAGGCTTCAAGAGAAAAGAATCAAATTACATTCAGGGGGAAACCAATAAGAATATCAGAAGATTTTTCAATCCAGACCCTAAAAGCTAGAAGGGCCTGGAACAACATTTACCAAACCCTGAAAGAAAACGGATACCAACCAAGAATCTTATACCCAGCAAAACTACTTTCAGATTTGATGACGAAATAAAATCTTTCCATGATAAACAAAAGCTAAAATAATTTACAAAAAGAAAGCTGGCATTACAGAACATTCTCAGCAAAATATTCCATGAGGAAGAGATGAAAAACAATGATGCAAATCAGCAATTGGAGGAACTACCCTAAAGGAACAGCCAAATAAAGGAGAAACCAAATCATGTCAAAAAACAAAAATGAGTCAAATGCCTGGGAATACAAATCATATCACAATAATGACCCTGAATGTTAATGGCCTGAACTCATCAATCAAAAGACATAGACTGGCAGATTGGATCAAAAAGAAAGATCCAACAATACGTTGCCTGCAAGAGACTCATCTCATAGAAAGAGATACCATAGACTAAAGGTGAAAGGATGGGGAAAAACATACCATGCACACGGACACAGCAAAAAAGCTGGAGTATCCATCCTCATTTCAGATAATGTGGACTTCAAGCCAAAGTTAGTCAGAAGGGATAAAGAAGGACATTACATGCTGCTTAAGGGAAGCATAAATCAGCAAGACATAACAATCATAAATATTTATGCCCCGAACATTGGCTCATCCATGTACGTCAAACAAATCCTTCTCAATTCCAGAAATCAAATAGACCACAACACAATAATACTAGGCGATTTTAACACACCTCTCTCACCACTGGATAGATCTTCCAGACAAAAATTGAATAAAGAAACCATAGATCTCAATAACACAATCAATAATTTAGACTTAATGGACATATATAGAATATACCATCCAACAAAGAACAAATACACTTTCTTCTCAGCAGCACATGAATCCTTCTCTAAAATAGACCATATTTTATGCCATAAAGTTACTATTAGCAAATACAAGAAGATAGAGATACTACCTTGTATCCTATCAGATCATAATGGATTGAAATTAGAAATAAATGAAAGAGTTAAAAACAGAAACTTCTCCAATACCTGGAGATTAAATAATACACTATTATATGATGAATGGATAACAGAAGACATCAGGAGGGAAATTTAAAAATTCTTAGAAGTAAATGAGAACAAAGACACGTCATATCAAAATCTCTGGGACACTATGAAAGCAGTACTTAGAGGAAGATTTATTTCATGGAGCGCATTCAACAAAAGAAGTAAAAGTCAACAAATAAACGGCTTAACACTACAGCTCAAAGCCCTAGAAAAAGAAGAGCAGACCAACACCAAAAGTTGTAGAAGACAGGAAATAGTTAAAATCAGAACTGAAATCAACGAAATTGAAACAAAAGAAACAATCGAAAAAATTAACAAAATAAAGAGTTGGTTCTTTGAAAAAATAAACAAAATTGATAAACCCTTAGCCACACTAACAAAGAGAAAAAGAGAAAACTCAAACTACTAAAATTTGGAATGAATAAGGAAATATCACAACAGACACGACTGAAATACAAAACATAATTAGAAGCTATTTTGAAAATCTATATTCCAACAAAACAGAAAACCTCAATGACATCAACAAGTTTCTAGAGACATATGAATTACCTAAACTGAATGAGGAGGACATACACAATTTAAATAAATCAATTTCAAGCAATGAAATAGAAGAAGTCATCAAAAGCCTACCAACAAAGAAAAGTTCGGGACCAGATGGGTTCTCAGCCAAGTTCTACAAAACCTTTAAAGAAGAGCTCATTCCAATACTCCTCAAACTATTCCATGAAATAGAAGAGGAGGGAACCCTCCCAAACTCGTTCTATGAAGCCAATATCACCCTGATACCTAAACCAGACAGAGACACATCGAGGAAAGAAAATTTCAGACCAATATCCTTAATGAACATCGACGCAAAAATTCTCAACAAAATTTTAGCAAATCGCATACAAAAACATATTAAAAAGATAGTGCACCATGATCACTAAGTGGGTTTTATCCCAGGGATGCAAGGTTGGTTCAACATCTGGAAATCAATAAATGTCATTCACCATATCAACACTTAAAGAATCACATGATTATTTCAATAGATGCAGAAAAAGCATTCAATAAAATACAGCATCCCTTCATGCTCAAAACACTAGAAAAAATAGGGATAGTGGGAACATTCCTTAACATTGTAAAGGCCATCTATGCTAAGCCCATGGCTAATATCATTCTAAATGGTGAAAAACTGAAAGCATTCCCCCTAAAAACTGGAACAATGCAGGGATGCCCTCTTTCACCACTTCTATTCAATATCGTCCTTGAGACTCTAGCCAGAGCAATCAGACAAACCAAAGAAATTAAAGGGATACGAATAGGAAAAGAAGAACTCAAACTATCCCTATTTGCTGCTGATATGATTATATGCTTGGAGGAACCAGGAAATTCCACCAGAAAACTTTTAGAACTCATAAGTGAATTCAGTAAAGTAGCAGGTTAAAAGATCAATGCTCATAAATCCAATGCATTTTTATACATAAGTGATGAATCTTCAGAAAGAGAAATTAGGAAAACTACCCCATTCACAATAGCCTCGAAAAAAATAAACTATTTGGGAATCAATCTCACAAAAGAGGTGAAAGACCTCTACAATGAGAACTATAGAACACTAAAGAAAGAAATTAAAGAAAACCTTAGAAGATGGAAAGATTTCCCATGTTCTTGGATAGGAAGAATTAATATTGTCAAAATGGCCATACTCCCAAAAGTGCTATACAGATTCAATGCAATTCCAATTAAAATCCCAATGATGTACCTTACAGAAATAGAGCAAGCAATTATGAAATTCATCTGGAAGAATAAGAAACCCAGAATAGCTAAAGCAATCCTTAGCAGAAGAGTGAAGCAGGGGATATCACAATACCAGATCTTCAACTCTACTACAAAGCAATAGTAACAAAAATGGCATGGTATTGGTACCAAAATAGACAGGTAGATCAATGGTACAGAATAGAGGACATGGACACAAACCCAAATGAATACAATTTTCTTATATTAGACAAATGGGCCAAAAATATGCAATGGAGAAAAGATAGCCTCTTCAACAAATGGTGTTGGGAAAACTGGAAAACCATAT
This sequence comes from Sciurus carolinensis, assembly GCF_902686445.1. Lineage (NCBI taxonomy): Eukaryota > Metazoa > Chordata > Mammalia > Rodentia > Sciuridae > Sciurus > Sciurus carolinensis. Next base: position 49,734,914 of record NC_062229.1, on the reverse strand, counting down.
GCAACAGAATGAAATTAAACCCCTGTCTCTCACCCTGCACAAAACTCAACTCAAAATGGATCAAGGACCTCGGAATCAGACCAAAGACCCTTCATCTTATAGAAGAAAAAGTTGGTCCAAATCTTCAACATGTCGGCTTAGGATCAGACTTCCTTGACAGGACTCCCATAGCATAAGAAATAAAAGCAAGAATCAACAACTGGGATAGATTCAAACTAAAAAGCTTTCTGTCAGCAAAGGAAACTATCAGTAATGTGAAGAGAGAGCCTACAGAGTGGGAGAAAATCTTTGCCACTCATACTTCAGATAGAGCACAAATTTCCAGAATCTATAAAGAACTCAAAAAACTCTACACCAAGAATACAAACAATCCAATCAACAAATGCACTAAAGAAGTGAACAGACACTTCACACAGAAAAGATCTACAAGTAATCAACAGATATATGAAAAAATGTTCAACATCTCTAGTAATAAGAGAAATGCAAATCAAAACTACCCTAAGATTCTATCTCACCCCCATTAGAATAGCGATTATCAAGAATACAAGCAACAATAAGTGTTGGTGAGGATGTGGGGAAAAAGGCACACTCATACATTGCTGGTGGGGTTGCAAATTAGTGCAGCCACTCTGGAAAGCAGTATGGAGATTCCTCAGAAAGCTTGGAATGAAACCACCATTTGACCCAGCTATCCCACACCTTGGCCTTTACCCAAAGGACTTAAAATCAGCATACTACAGAGATACAGCCACATCAATGTTCTTTGCTGCTCAATTCACAATAGCCAGATTGTGGAACCAACCTAGATGTCTTTCAATTGATGAATGGATAAAGAAACTGTGGCATATATATACAATGGAATATTACTCAGCCATAAAGAATGATAAAATTATGGCATTTGCAGGCAAATGGATGAAGTTGGAGAATATCATGCTAAGTGAGATAAGCCAATCTCAAAAAACCAAAGGATGAATGATCTTGCTGATAAGCGGATGATGACACATAATGGGGGGTGGGAGGGGTTAGTGTTAGGGTTAGGGTTAGGTTTAGGGTTGGGGGGGCAAGAATGGAGGAAGGAAGGACTGTATAGAGGGAAAGGAGGGGTGGGGGGAAGGGAAAAAAATAACAATTATTCAAATAATATTACCCTATGTAAATTTATGATTATACAAATGGTATGTCTTTACTCCATGTACAAACAGAAACTACCTGTATCCCATTTGTTTACAATAAAAAAAAGAAAAAAAAATTTTTTTTAAAGAAAGACCCGTTCTATTCTAATCCCTTTTCAGATGGAGAAACAGTGTTTGGGGGGAGGGTGTCTACCCACGGCCCCCTGGGTAAGCTGGGGCCAAACTCTGCAGGAGGGGAGATGCCATGAAGCCAGGGCTGGTTTGTTCCCCAGGGAACCGGGCAGAGCTTTCCCTGGGTTCCAGACTCCCTCCCACCAGGGTGCTGCTCCCCTCCCTAAGCCTCCTGCACATGGGGGGTGGTCTGACATTTGCACCCTGCTTGTGGCCTGTGCACCCAGAGAGGCTGGGGCGGAGGGGCCCATCTCTGCCTGACTGAACCAGCTCTTACCTGGCTTCCTGCACAAGTCCTGTGGTTAACGTCTCAGACTGCACACGGACCGGCAGACTTTCTCTGAATCTCTGAGGCTCAGGATTCCGAGAAACCCAGTAGCGGCCTTGCCACCCACCACCGTGGCAGCACAGGTGAGTCACGTGAGCACGTCCCCAGAGATGCCTCCGCATGTGGCCAGTCTGTGCCCTGCTGGGGGCCACAGTGGCTGGAAATCATGCAGAGCCGCCACCCCCAGGAACCTGACCCAGCACCTGGGTCCTGCCCCTCAGCTGATGTGGGGTGGGCGCAGTCCTGAGGTCAGGCACTGGGCTGCTTGCAGACCGTCCCCATCACCTGCCCCCTGGGTCGATTGGGCATTTGAGTCAATGTGGGTGACAGTCAGGCACAACGCCTGGCATTAAACAGACCAGACCCACTTGGGAGGCTGCAGCAGAGGGTCAAGCTTGGCAGCTGCCCCCCCCCCCCCCACTTTTTAAAGTTGGCACATTATCGTCACCACAGTGGTGGGCTCTGTCGTACATGCACACAATACAGTGACAGAATTCGGCCAGTATTGCTCCTCGGCACCCCGCCTCCCACTGCTCACCCCCTTCTCTTTCCTCTGCTGATCTCCAGTTGATTTTTGTGAGACTCCCCTACTGCCCCCCACCTTTCTTTTCCTTTATTTTATTTATTTATTTATTTTAACCTCTCTAGCTTCTACATATGAGAGAAAACATAGGACCCTTGACCTTCTAAGTTCCATCCATTTTCCTACAAATGATGGAATCTCATTTTTCTTTATGGTTGAATAAAAGTCCATTGCATATCAATACCACCCTTTCTTTATCCATTCACCCATTGATGGACACCTAGGCTGGTTCTGTAGTTTGGCCATTGTGCTGCCGTGAACATGGGTGTGCATGTATCACTGTAGTAAGAGGACCAATTCTTTAGGATAAATGGGAGTGGAGCTACTGGGACACATGGTGGCTCCAGGTCTGGTCTTTTGCGGAAACCGCATACTGATTTCCATAATGGTTGTCCTAATGTGCAATCCTACCAACAGTGTTAAAATGTCCTGTTTTCTTCACATCCTCTCCTGCATTCGTTATTACTTGTATTCTTGATGATTGCCGTACTGACTAATGTGAGATGAAATCTTGGTGTACTTTTGATGCATTTCCCTAATGGTTAATGATGTTGAACATTTTTCTGTGTATTTGTTAACCATTTATATCTCTTTTGTGAAGTGCCTGTTGCCCACTTATTAATTGGGTTACTTGATTTTTTTTTTTTTTTTTTTTTTTTTTTTTTGGTGTGAAGCTTTTTGACTTCTTTATGTATGCTGGATATTAATCCTCTGTCAGAAGAGTAGCTGGCAAAGACTTTCTCCCATTCTGTAGCTTCTCTCTTCACATTTCTGTTTACTTTGCTGCAAGGAAGCTTTTAAAGTTGATGTCATCCTATTTATTCTTGGCATTATTTCCTGAGATGTAGGGTTCCTATAGGTTGTTGCCTGTGCCTACATGCTAGAGTATTGACCCTACATTTTCTTCTAGGAGTTACATAGTTTCTGGTCTAATTCCTAAGTTTTATCTACTTTGATTTGAGTTTTGTGTAGGGTAAAAAATAGGGGTCTAATTTTATTTTTCTACATATAGCTATCCAGTTTTCCCAGTATCATTTGAAAAAGTGGCTGTCTTTTCTCCAAGATATATTTTTGCCACCCTTGTCAAATATCAGATGGCAGTAGGTTGGTGGGTTTGCCTCTGTGTCTTCTATTCCATTGGTCTTCATGTCTGTTTTGGTGCCAGTATTATGGTGTTTTTGTTCCTACAGCTCTGTAGTGTAATTTCAGATCAGGTATTGTGATGTCTCCTGCTTCACTTTTCTTGCTTAGTATGCTTTGGCTATTCTGGGTCTCTTATTTCAAATGAATTAAGAATTGTTTTTTTTTCTAATTTTGTTAAGAATTCACTGGTATTTTGATGGCAATTGCACTGAATCTGTATTGCTTTTGGTAGTAGTGCCATTTTGACGATATTATTTCTGCTTCTCTGAGAACATGGGATATCTTTTCATCTTCTAAGGACAGCTTCAATTTCTTTCTTCAGTGCTCTATAATTTTCATTGTAGAGTTCTTTTTTAAAAAGATCTAAATTGTTTTTTAGTTATAGATGGACACAATGCCTTTATTTGGTTTATTTTTAGTAGGTTCTGAGGATCAAACCCAGTGCCTCACACATGCTTGGCAAAAACTCTACCACTGAGCCATAACCCCAGCCCCTTCGTTGTAGATTTCCTTTACTTTCATGGTTAGATTAATTCCCAAGTTGTTTTTTTGAGGTTATTGTGAATGGGATAGTTTTCCTGATTTCTTCCTCAAGAAATACTGTTGGAGTATAGGAAAGCTATTGATCAAAGGGTGTTGATATGGTATCCTACTACTTTACTGAATTCATTTATAAGTTCTGGAAGTCTTTTGTTGGATCTTTTTTTAATCTTCTAGATAAAGGATCATATCTTCAGCAAACAGATCGTTTGACTTCTATTCCAATTTGTATCCCTTTTATTTCCTTTTCTTGCCTGATTGTTCTGACATGTTTCAAGGACTATATTAAATAGGAGTGGTGAGAGAGGACAGCCTTGTTTTGTTCCTGAATTTTGTGGAAATGCTTTTAGTTTTTCCCCATTTAGTATGTTAACTTTGGGTTTGTCATAAATGGCCTTTACAATGTTGAGGTAACTTCCTTTAATCTCTAGCTTCTCCAGTGTTTTTAACATGAATGGGTGTTGGATTTTATCAAAGGCCTTTTCTACATCTATTGAGATGATCATGTGCTTTTTTCCCCTGAATTCTGTATAAGTGATGAATCACATTTATTGATTTACAGTTGTTTGATTTATAATAAATATGTTGTACCAACCTTCTATTCCTAGAATGAGAAATCCACTTGATCATGGTGTATTATCTTCTTGCTGTGTTTTGAATGCAGGTTACTAATATTTTATTAAGAATTTTTGGGCTGGGGAGATAGCTCAGCTGGTAGAGTGCTTGCCTTGCAAACTTAAGGCCCTGAGTTCGATCCCCAGTACTGCAAAAAAAAAAAAATAAAATAAAAATAAAAATTAAAAAAAAAAAGAATTTTTGCATCTATATTTATCAAGGATATTGGTCTGAAGTTTTCTTTCCTTGGTGTGTCTTTGTCTGGTTTTGGTATCAGGGTAAACTGGCTTCGTGGAATGATTTTGCAGAGTGCTCCCCCTTTTCTATTTAGTGGAATGCTTTTAGAAGGATTGGTATTAGTTCTTTAAAGGTCTGGTAGAACTTGGCTGAGAATCCATCTGGTCCTGTGCTTTTCTTGATTGGAAGACTTGATGGCTGCTTCAGTCTCATTACTACAAATTGATCTGTTTAAGTTTCCTATATCCTCCTAGGTATACAATTTGAGTAGGTTGTATATCTTTAGGAATTTGTCCATATCTTCAAGATTTTCTAGTCTATTAGAGCATAACTTTTTAAAATAGGATCTGATAATCCTCTGGATTTCAGAGGGGTCTGTGGTGATATCTCCTTTTTCATTCCTAATACTGTTGATTTGCCTCTTCTTTTTTTTTTTTTTTTTTTGGTTAGTTTGGGTAAGGGCTTATAAATTTTCTTTTTGAAGAACCAACTCTTCATTACATTGATCCTGTGTATTACTTTCAATTTCTTTGATTTCATCTCTGATCTTAATTATTCCCTGTCTTCTTTTGGGGTTATTTTTTTTCTACAGGCCTTGAGATTTAGCATAAACTTATTTTGGATCTAATTTTTTAAAGTAGGCACTCACTACTATAAATTTGCCTCTTAGAAGTATGTCATACCATTCCAGAGATTTTGATAAGTGTGTCTTTGATCTTGTTCATTTCTAAGAATTTGATTTCTGTTCTCATTTCTTCTCTGATCCATTTTTCATTTTTCATAATCTCCATGAGTTTATGCAGTTCTATTATTTTTCTTGCTGTTGTTTTTTAGCTTCATTCCATTGTGATCTGATAGGATACATGGGATTATATCAGTTTTTAATTATTTGCTAAGATTTGCTTTGTGGCCTAGAATCTGATTTATTTTGGAAAAAAGTTTCATGCACAGCTGAGAAGGTAAATTCAGCTGTTTGTGGGTGGACTATTTGGTAGATGTTCCTTAGGTCCAATTTGATTTATGGTGGTGTTTAGGTTGGAGACATCTTTGTTGAATTTTTTTGTTTGTTTGTTTGGATAACCTTTCTATTGGGGATAAGGGGATATTGAAATCCCCCAGTATTATGTGGAATTTAATTTCAGAGTATTTTTTCTCCAGGTAATTTGGTGCATTGATATTTGGGGCATGTTAACTATGGTTCTATCTTCTTGTCAGATTATTACCTTTACTAGGATGTAATGACCTTATTTCTCTCTGATTTTTGTTTGTTTGAAATCTACTTTGTCAGATAGAATAGCCACTCCTGCTTGTTTTCTTGCACTATGTGCTAGAATATTTTTTGCTATCCTTTCACCTTCAACCTCTGGATGTCTTTGCTCATAAGATGGGTCTCTTATAAACAGCATATAGTTGGATTTTGTTTTTTTTGATCCATTCTACTAATCTGTGTCTTTTAATTGGGGAGTTGAGACCATTAACATTCTTTATTAGTATGGATATGTTTTTGTGGTGTCCTGCCATTTTTTATTTTTGCTCCATTTTATCCAGTCTTGATTCCTAGTGTATTAGTCTTCTATTGAACTTTCTCTGTTGGCGGGCTTTGGGAACTAATTTTTAGTCCCTCTCTGTGAAGTTTATCCTTGAGTTTTCTTTGTTGTGCTGGTTTTGTGCTCATGAATTCTTTTAGTTGATTCTTGTCATGGAATATTTTTATTTCCCCCTCAGATTTGAAACTGGGTTTTGCTGGCCATAGTAACCTTGGCTGACAGTTATTTTCTTTTAGAGTTTGGAATATATCATTCCAGGGCTTTTCTTGGTTGGAAGATTTGATGGCTGCTTCAGTCTCATTGCTAGAAATTGATCTGTTTAAGGTTCCTATATCCTCCTAGGTATACAATTTGAGTAGGTTACATACCTTGATTTTAGGGTCTGGGCAGAGAAATTAGAAGTCAGTCTTATTGGTTTGTCTCTAAATATGACCTGATATTTCTCTCTTGTGGCTTTCAATGTTGTTTCCCTTGTTTTCTGTGTTAGGCATTTTGATTATGATATGTCTCAGCTTCTCTTTTGACTGAGGTCTACTTGGGGTCCTATAAGTCTCCTGTATGTGGATGTCTATCTCATTTCTGACATGGGAGAAGTTTTCTGTAACTATCTCATTGCAATATTCTTTATGCCTTTATTTTATATCTCCATATTCTCCTCTATCCCAATAATTCTCAGGTTTGGTCTTTTAAAATTATCCCAGGGTTCTTGTATATTCTGGTCAGGTTGTATAATTTTTCCCTTTACTACCTTCTGTGTATTCAAAATCATATAGTCTTGTCATCGGTACCTGAAGTTCTGTCTTCAAGGATTGAGGTTCTTTTTTCTACACTACCTAGTCTGTTATTGATACCTTAAAGTGAGTTTGTAATTTGATCAGGAATTTTGCTTAGTTTCTTTTCATTATTTCTATTTCTTTATTAAAATGTTCTTTTATCTCTCGTAATTGCTCTTTTAATGCCTTCCTTAGGTCTTCTTTTAGTTCTTTAACATTTTAGTAATTGGGTTTTTAAAAATAATCTTTCTCTGGGTTTTCATCTACCTCACTATCAGTGGGTTCCTTTGTTGGGGGATTGTGGATGGGGCTGGGGGAGATTTGTTTGCCTGTTTTCTCATGTTTTTAAAAGTCTTCCTCTTGTGCTTCAATTGGAGTGGATTCATCTACCTCTTGTTTGGTTCATGTCCTTTTGTATGTAGTTATCTTTGTTCTGTGACCTCTGTCTGTTTTTGTTGTCTGAGTAGATGTCAAGGGGTAAGACCTGAGTTCTCTCTCTGGTTGTTCCTCCTTTGGTCCTTATTGATGGTTTGTGGCTCTTTGTCTCCTCCCTTCTTTGGATAGGAATAACGTGAGGGGATGTTCAGTTCTGTAGCAGAATCTCTAACCTGTGAACTTTTAGTTTCCCATTGGTTCCCAGTACCTCACAGAATGGAGGGAAATAAGCAATAGTAACAACTGTTGCAAATAACAAACAGTAAACAGTGTTAAAGTAAATACCCAGATCCTACTATGATATCTTCAATATTATTTGCCACCAATAAACAGGAATGGTGGGTTCAGCAGTTGTTAGCACTGAAAACAACAACCATGAACTAGCTCTGGCTTCAAAGCAAATAGCAGGTGTCAGTTATGTCATTCACAGTGGTAATGATTTTTTGCATTAATGGTGAGGGCAGGGTTATATAAAACCATTTAGTTTTAAATGATGGTAAATATACAGATAATTGAGGGTAAAAGGAATTGTGTTAAGAAGTTAGAAAGGACTTTACAATTTCAAAGTCAACAGAATGCACAAGAGCATTAGCAGGTGATGTTTATACAGAAGGAGGGGAAAAATAGAAGCAGCACACTATTGGGAGAGAGGGAGAAAGAACAACAGAATTAGGGCTGATCGCAGGAGAAGATAAGATTGAAAGAAATAAGAGAAGTAAACACATGAAAATAATATAAGATCAAACTAAAATGTACAATTCAATGAACCTGAACCCTCACAAGACAATGCTAGAAAATTTTTACATTAAAAAATGTAATTTTTAAATTTTTACATTAAAAAATGCTGAATATGAGAGAAAACAAGACAAATAAGTGTATGTATATATGTCCCTGAGAATCAGGACCGCTAGAAAATCCCTCCCTCCTTCCCTGCTCCCCCCCCATCGAAATAAGGTAAAAAAAATTAAAATAAATATGTGGGGAAAAAAAAAATCCAATATTTTGGTGTAGACAGAAGGGATCTTCTCTCCTGAAGTGGTCAAACTATTTGACCAGAATGGGTGGTCATTGTCTACATCCAACAGTCTTTCTTTTTCTTACCAATTATTCTTGAATAAAGTCCTTCTAGAACAAGGGGCAGGGGATGTTAACCCCTTTCTGTTATTGTTTTGCTCTCTGAGTTGCTAATTGGAATGGCCTAAGATTGAAGCTATTTGATATAAAACTCAGTTTCCGTTTTTGCCAACGTGGAGGGGGATGGTTTAAGATGTACATCGGTTTGTGTTTTGACCTTCGTACCAGATCCATGCACTCCCAGGTTACCACTTTTGCAGCATGTTCTGTGAGGGGGTAGATCTGGCAGGTGGCACTGAGTTCTGTTTGGGTCTCAGGCCTAGTTATGCTAGGTTGAAAGTGTCTCCTTTGGAGAGACTCGGTTGATCTGCTCTTAGGGCTAGACTTTGATCACTTCTGTGGGTGCGGTTCTCAGGTGCCTCCCAAGAAATCCGGTCATGGGCCAGGGTGGCCAATTCTGCACTCAGATTTTGTGAGGAGTTCAGCTTCCCAGGTGCAGTTCCTGAGCGTACTCACCCCCACCCTTTGCTGTTCCAACTCGAGTCCCCCTGGGTACAATCACTCCATGCCCATTTCTTTCACATTATGCCAGACACCACCTAGGTCCCTCATTAGGTGTCCGCTGGGATGGTTTGTTCTTTTCAAGGGTGTTGAGATACATCATTAGGCTGTTTATTTGGGATCTTTCTGATTTTATGTACACACTCAGAGCTATAAACTTTTCTCTTAGAACCACCTTCATAGTGTCCCAGAGGTTCTAGTATAGTGTTTCACTATTCTAAGAATTTTAAAATTTATCCCTTGATTTCTTCTATCACCCATTCATCATTTGAAAGTGTACTGTTTAATCTCCATGTATTTATATAGTTTCTATAGGGTTTAATTGTATTGATTTCTAATTTCATTCCATTACCTAATAAGATGCAAAGAATTATACTTAATTTTTGTATTTACTAAGCGTTGCTTTGTGACCTAAAATATATTTTGGAGAAGTGTCCATGAGCCACTGAGAAGAAAGTGTATTCAGTTCTTGTTGGATGAAATAATTGTATACATGTCTGTTATGTCCATTTGATTTATAATATTTTTCAGGACCAAAGGATCTTTACCAAGTTTATGTCTGGATGACCTATCTAATGTTGGGAGGTGTGTTGAAATCACCCCGCATTATTGTACTAGAGTCTATATTTGAGGCTTCAATTTGAGTAGTCTCTTATATAATTAACTGTACCTGCCTTTGGGGCATAAATATTATATCTTGTTGGATTGTTCCCTTCATGAATATAAAGTGATCTTTGTCTCTTCTGATTTATTTTGATCTGAAGTCCACTTTTTCAGATATAAGAGTAGCTACTCCTGCTTTTGGGGGCTCCATTTACATGATATTTCAATTTCTATCGTTTCACTTTCAGCCTATGGCTACCTTTGCCTTTAAGGGGCATCTCTTGCAAACAACATACAGTTGGATCTTGTTTTTTCACTCTTTCTATTAGCCTGCCCACTGCCCCCGCCTTATTTCACTGGTGAGGAAATGGAGGTTTCCAGAGATGAGTATCTTGCTCAGAGTCCCCTCTTAACTAGGACAGTGACTGGATGTAGTCCTGGCATCTCCAGGGTGAGGCAGGTTAGCAGGGCGCAGGTGTCTGAGCACTAACATCTCATCAGATGCCAGGTAGCACTGGGCTCCGTCTCCCTCCAGTGTGTGAGCAGCCCTGGGGTTTGATCAAAGCTGGTCTGACTCTCTCCCTAGGATGAGGTTCATGAGAGTAGAAGCAAAGATGACAAAGAGGCTTGGGAAAGGCTGCTCTTCAAACTCTGGGGGAAGAAGGGACTTCCCATTCTGGTCCCCTGGGGTCGTCTTCTCATCCTCCCCTCTCCCCCTGCCACCACTCCTGGGGCATTGCCCATATTCCAGCGGCCCAGCTCAGCATTAGGCTGAGAAACTGTTTAGCTGTGTCTCTGCCCAGGAAGAAAAGATCTGGGCTTCCTGGCTAACCTCTGCCACATAATTCCCATCTAATTATTCTCACATAAGCATTTTCTGGGCCTTGCAGCTCTATGAGGACAGAGCCCTTATCTTTTCACTGCATGTCTCCAGTCCCAAGTATAGTGCTTGGCACATATTAGGTGCTCAGTAAATCAAAGTGAAGGACTAAGACTGAGACCTCTTTCCAAGAAGGGACATATAAACTCTGAACTTGGATATAAATGCATTCATTAGAAGATGGAGGGAAGGGGGGAGAGAGGAAGTAAGGCAAAAGTTGGGAAAGATGTATGGTCCCAAGATGAGAGAAATTTTAGATGAATCATGCTAGTTAGGAAAGTTGTCCCTTGCTACATAACCACCCACCCCAAAACTTAATGGCTTAAAATGATAGCTCATTATATTTGCTTGTGATTCTGTAATTTGGAAAAGCTGCAGGGGTGACAGCTTTTTATGCTCTGCCCAGTATCAACCGAGGCAAAACGATTCACTTTCAAGATGGCACACTAGGTTGTTGTAGGCTGTAGGCCGTTGTCACGTAGGCCTCCCCATGGAGCTGCGTGGGCTTCCTTGCAGCATGGCGGCCAGGAGCGAAGAGACCAGGAGTCGAAGCTGACAGTCATCTTGAGGCAGGGCACTGGAAACTGGTATTGTATCACTTCCTCCATATTATTCTACTGATCAAGGAGGCACAAGATGAGATTCCAGGGGCTCTTGATAGGAACGGGTCAAGAGGTTTTGGATTATTCTTTAAAACTATTACAGACGGCTTCCTGAAGGTGAGAAGTGAGCGGTTACTGGTCAGGTTTGGATGGAGTCTGGAAGCTCTGCAGTGTGGCTAGCACAGCCTTAGTCCACCTCAGGACTACTGAGGACTCCTCCTGCCCAACCTGTCCGTGAGCATGGCAGGTTGTGAACTTCAGAAGTGGCCCCAGCAACACTTTGCATCGTGTATGAAAGCTTGCTGTGTGGGCAACATGAAATACAGGAGTGGGATCGCCACAACTCAGTCCCATGGGCAGGACGCGTCTGGTGGAGCCTCATTAGGGAGCAGCGTGGCCACTGAGCCTGCTGCTTGGCAGGTATCAACAAGATCAGCGAGCAGGCTCTTGGGCCGAGGAAGGAGCTCGTGTGCTGCTTTGGTAGGAGGGCCAGTGGGGCTGGAGCAAGGAGCCACCCTGCATCCTGAGGGCTGAGAGAACAGCTCTTGGTCTGATCTTCTTTCAGGTGAGGGGTGAGCTGGAGAGTCAGAGGAACAAGGTCACTGGCCAGACCTGACAAGTGGGACCAGGCCTCCTCTGCAGCGGGATGGGAATGGATCTGACCGAGCTGTGGGGTGGACCAAGGACAGGGAGGCTGTGTGTGGAGCAGGAGGGCCTGGCTTGGCCAGCTGAATGGGACCACGCTGAGGAGGCAGGAGGTGGCAGTGCATGCACTGAGGACCAAGAATGTCATTGGAAGGGCAGTGAATGACAGTTCTTTACAAGGCATTTGTTGGTTGTGCTTCCCTTGGGAGCACTTTGGGGAGGTAACGCCCCCACAGCCCTATCCCCGCTTCAGTTATACTTTGTTAAATATCCTTTCATTTCTCTGAGACATGGGAGGGTTCCTGGCTACTTCCTGAACTTGGCCCATGAGTGTGCTCTGCTGATGGTCACTGGCGGTTCATCAAGTCCTCTACCAGGGGCCTGCCCCCTCCACAGCAAGTGCTGGTGGGCAGGTGCAACCTGTTTGGTCGCCATGAATCCACATTTCAACCAGTTTGCAGCATTTACTGAGCAGGAAATGGGAGTGCCTGTCACCCCTACAGAGGGACAGCTGACTTGGGCGAGCCCAGTCGTCTCACTTGAAGCCTCTGGGCTCCCTCCAGGCTGGGTGGAGGCTTTCCTCTGTACTCTGAGTCTCTAAATTTTTTTTCAGTGCTTTTTCCTTATATAGAAGCATGTCTCTTCCACCCTTTCCTGGTAACTTGAGGGACATTTTGTGTCTGAGCTCTCATGTAACCTCACACTTTGAGGGTGTCCATTTGAATATGCTGGAGGAGCAAGTGGACTGATGTTGAGTGAATCCTCTGGGTTGCGGTGCTGTCGCCGTTTCCCTTCCTGTGAGAACTACTGTCTCTTTTCACAAACAGATGAGCCTCTCTGTGCAGAAGTATCTTATGACACACATACAATATCCTCAAAAGGCTTCAAAATAAAAGTGGAACTGCCAGTAGCTCCTCCCAATAGGGCACTATTAGCTATGGGTAGTGCTCACTTACGGGAGTTGAGGTGGTCCTGGAACACAAAGGGGCCATTCTGACCCTTAGATGGGACTTGAGCAGTCCCTGTTCTTTCCTGACCATGGTGGAGGGAAGGAGCACCTTGGCAACCCTTCTTCTGCCAGGACTCCAGGCTCAGCCAACCTGGCACGTTGGCCTCCTCCCACTTTTGCTGGGGTGAGCCAGGCATGTCCCTCTGCCTGAATCAAGGGCCCAGGAGGGTAGGAGTGTTAGTTTGAGTTCCCCAGAAGCAGATCCTGAGAGAAGACTCGAGAGGGAAGGCAGCCAGCAACCTGAGCTTAACCTTGCCGGGGAGCTGTGGCCAGTCCCACCCCGGGGCCAGGGAACCTGTGCTCAGACTCCTCAGCCTTCAGTCCAGAGCTGTGCTGGGTGTCCCTCTCATTTTGCAGCAGCAGTGCAGTTTCCTGGGGCTCAGGCAGAGTCCCCAGGTGGAGGTGCACACGGGGCAGGATGAACTATAGCACTCAGTCTCGAGGTACATGGACAAGGCACTCCAGGCCCCAGTGGGGGAGCATATGTGGTTGTCACTGGCCTGGGGAAGTCAGGGTCACCCTCACTAGCATGAGCCCTGAGAGGTGCGCCAGACCCTCCACAGAGCCTGCAGGGAAGCGCTGTGACCCACAGGAGGGGAAGCGTGCAGGCTGGGGCTGGGCCACACGCATTCTCAGGTGCCACTGGCTTCCCGGGTCTACCTCAGCTGCGAAGGTTCCTCCCCACCACCCCGCCTCCGCTCTTCCTAGCTGTCACTTATGCTCTCAGCACCGCTCCTTTGATCTCACCCTTCACCAAAGCCTGTGCTGGACGTTAGGCTAGTAGGACACACTTGGTGCAGGGAGTGGGCAGGGGTGGAAGGCCTTTGGGGTAGCCCCCAAATGGTCTCTTGGCTCAGCAGGCGAAGCAGGAAGGCTGCCTCAGAGGTAGCTGGGCCTCTGGGGTGGAGGGAGAAAGGCTGTCCATGGAGAGGGTGGGACCCCATGATGTCCAGAATCGCCCTTGGGGCTGTTCACTTGCTGTATGCTTTAAACGAGTCATCCCTGCATGAGCCTCGTCACCCCATGAAATGGGTGACTAGGAATATCTTCAGATTGTAGGTGGGGAAACTGAGGCCCAGGAGGTTAAGCAACTTGCTGAACTTGGGGAGGATGGGACTGGTGTGAGGCCTGGGTCCCCTCCAGCGTGGAGGTGAGACCAGACAGTGCTGAGGCTGTGTGACTTCTGCTTTAGGGCTGGACAATGTCCACACCCCCACTTGACCTCAATGTGTGTTCACCCCACCTGGAAGAAGTCAAGCTACACCGTCAGTTCACATTAGTCTTTTATTATAACCATACTGAATGGGATCACTTTGCCAAAAGGATAAATCATTTCTTGTATCAGTTTGGGTTACAGCATAAAGAGGGATGAGAAAAGTGGTCTGTATGATGTAGATGGCGATACTGGGTAGTCCATGAATCAAATGAACTATGCCCCTGTGAGCAAAGGACCATGACTTTTATATTAACATGGTCTCCAGCTGGCTTACAGGACTTTGGGTTTCTTTCAGCACTATAAAAAGCTACTGAAAGTTAGCACTGAGAAAGTGGTTTGGCCAGTGAGGAGCCTGGCTGGCCAGCTGCTGTCCCCAGTCCACGTAGCCTCCCCTCCTGCCCCACGGCTGCGGCTGCTCCTGCTCTGGACACACAGGCAGGGCCAGGAGAATGTCTGCCGGGGAGGAGCGATGGAACCAGCCGTGTGCTCACGGGATGGCCATTCAGTGAGCTGGAGACAAGTCCTTCATCCACTCTCCTGTTCTGTAATGACCCCTGGGGGTGAGAGCTTAAAAAACAAAATGAAAATAATAAATTTGGATCAACTATGACAGGTTATTAGGAGACAGCATAACTGTCAGAGCTTTACATTTGCTCGGCATCTCTGACAAAGTAAAGGCAGTGCTCCTGCTAGTGGCAGGCACGGAGCCCTGTGGCAGCTTCCTTAGTGCTGCAAAGGACAGACGCCCGAGAGTGGGCCCAGCCCCATGTGAGAAGGTGCAGCACATTCGTTCTGCAGTGCTGTTCTTTACAGAGTGCAGTTAGCACTGAACATGAACAGGTCATTCTTGCAAGAATAATTCAGTATAACTGAAGGTTTAAAGTGTTCTATGACCTTGGCATACATACAATATAAGGCAAAGTAGGCTGATTTTCTTCCTCTAGTCTGTAATGTACAGATGCGTAATGCACAGATGATTTTTAACTCAGATTTCTGATCAGAGAGGAATGCATGAAACACATGGGGACATGTATAAAAAAAAGTAGATGACAGCGGGAATTAATCAAAGCTTAACGTATATAAAATGTAACTGCTAATAATCACGATATGCGAGAAATCCCACTGATTACCACAACTGTTAGAGAAACAAAAAGGTCTCATATATCCAGAATTAAAAAATATATATATAATTAAACATAAGTACCTGATAAAATAATAAAAAGGAACACATATTCTTTAGCACTGTAACTAATAAAAAATGCAAATGATGTTCACCAAAGAAGAATAAAAAAAAGTCACTTAGAAAATAACAATACTACTACAATGCTGTAACTCTGAAACTGGAATCTGAGGCTGTTGTTGCTTATGTGCCACAGGCTCCCCTCCTACGGTTCCTTTGAGAAGGGAGTGAGCGCACGCCTGAGTGCTCTCGTGGCACCAGCACAGAAGCCCAGGATGGAGAGGACACTCCCGTAGCTTATGTGCAGGGCTGGGAGTTTCTGGTGGTGATTAAGTGCCCAGCCAGTGGCAGGAAACCAGTTAGAACCTTCTTGGGTTGGTGGGTGGCAGTGGCTCTTGTGTGGCCAGTGACACCCAGCTATCCCTCTAGCTCTCAAGGCAAAGGAGACGCTGGAGTGAGCAGAGGACAGTGGCCTAGCGGTGTGGGTGGAGCCAGCTCTGTGGTCCTTTCAGTCTGTCCTGTGGCCCTGGCAGGACAGCTCTGTACTTCCTAGAACCAAACTCCTGACAACTTCCCAAGTCCTTTATGAGAAGGCGACCTCTGTATAGGTGTGAGGCTGCTCGCTGTGCGGGAACCCTGGAGCTTACAAAGTGTCACCATGGGGACGTGCACAGGAGCAGTTTACTCAGAGGTGCTGAGAGGACCAGACTCAGGAACCAGAGAGCTAATGAGTGCGACTGCTGAGCAGCTGCCCCGTGATGGAAGGCCAGACACCCTGCCATCTGGCAAAACCAGTTATTCACCTCACATGCTGGTGAGAGGGGATTTCTGTTAGAATTTAAGAACAAACTGTAGAGCTAATTAGAACCTCCTCTGCAGTGGCTGACTCAAGAGTCATCACCATTTTCTTAGAGATCGAGTGGGAAATCATGTCATTATCACATTTGTCTATAGAGAAATATATGGTTAGCAGTGGGAGGGACATAAACAGTGTCTTCCTTCAGACTTAGCTTTTCATTTAAAGTCACCATGAAGGCCGCCACTGCCCATGCCATCTGCTGAGGAGAAGCCTGGAGAGCAAGGCCTCCCTGCAAGGGCTGCTCTTCACTGATGGAAGAAGGACCCTGTGTCCATCTGCAGTCCCTACTTGTCCCTGGCAGAATGCCTGCTCAGGTGCAGGGGAGAAGTGTCCTTCTTGGGCCCTTCTTATTTACAAAGTGAAACAGCTTAGGTGATCTGTGTGTCCATGATGGCTTTCTAAGCTGCCAACCGAGGGCCATGGTACCCAGGACCGTGGGAGTTCACAGCTGAGCACAGGCCCTGTGGTTCCAGGCTGCCAGGGGATGAGTTGAAACCCCGTGTCCTCCCAAGTGCCTGGAATGTTCTCTAGGAAGCCCTGCTCCCTACAGAAAGGATTCCAGGTCCAATTCCCTGTCACTGCTTCCTTAAGGCCATTGAGGGGTTCTGACTAGATGGGAATGAACAAGGCTTTTCCCCTGTACTTCTCAGTTCAACGTAGCTCTGAAACCATAGAAACTTCACCAGGAAACTGTCTGAAAGATGTATATCCCTTAAGTCAGGGTCACTTTTTTTAAATTAAAGGATATTAATATCCTTGCAACATGTGAAGTCAGTACAGTAAAGATAGCTTAAAGTGACCTTGCTTTTGATAAAACATTCTAAAAATTGAAATACAATTGTTTGAGGAACCATGATAAGGCTGACCTCTATTTAGCCTGAGGATTATAAATGTCTTTAACAAATCGAAAGAATCTAAAACCATACCATACCTCAAAATGACTCCTAAGTTTAGACCCAATTTCTAAAAATCATAACTTTGAGAGGTCAGTAATTGAGTAATGGGATTTTCCACGTCCTGGAATCCCTTGTTCTAGTTCATTCTATTGCACTTGGCTCTGCTATATGGCTTCCCAAGGTACGAACTAAATTATATGAGACAGATTTCCACAGAGTAAGTTCTCTGGATAGCAACCGCTTTCCCTGTGGCTGACACTTTGAGGAAGGAAAGATGTCCAACTCCTCCTCCTCCTCAAGGTAACTGCTGGCATTGTCAGACCCTCTTAGCTGGGGAGGAGGAGATGGGAAAAGTGGTTCTGACTGACTTGGTCTTTTCTGAGAGTGTGGTTCCGGGTACTTAATCTGGCTCTAATTCAGAGCAAGGATGGGGAGGGTCAGGTAAGGGCCCAGAAAGTCCTGTCTGCATTTTGGTGAGCACTGGTTTGTGTGCTGTGGTTGTGTTTGCTTCTTCTAAAGGGTTCCAACGGACTGTACCAATGCCCAATGCATGCCAGGGAAGAAGCACTGGCTTTAGAGGGGTCTCCTTGGGGAGGCCTCCGAGGGGGGGAGATGCCTATGTCAGATGTCCAGGGGGCTCACAATGGTGAAGCCGGAGTCCTTGCTGCTGTCGTCATCAGGGCTGGAGCTGGGGTTGCTGGAAGATGCTGAGGCGGGACCCATCAGGGGATCTGAGAACACCAAGGGAGAGCAGGCCAGGGTCCGGCTTTTCCCCGATGTACTTTTGAGGGTGCGAAGAGGCTGAGCCTGACCCGGGAAGTGCCCCTTGGCACTGCCCCCTTCATCTTCTTTCGAAACCAGGATGAAGTCATCAGAGCCCCCTCTGTCTGGGAGCCCAGGAGCTTCTGCAGAAGCCTGTGAAATGGAGAACAGGTAGATGAAGAGAAAAACCAGGAAAGAACAGGGCAGAGGGCCTGTGGTCCGTGAGGCCTCTCTGGAAAGCCAGGCTGCCTTGCCCCAGGTTTTGCCTGGTTCTCTGCTCTCAGGCCCTGGCGCTCAGCAGTGATGCAGGGTCCTGAGCGTGCTGCACAGCCCCCTGAAGCAGAATGCTGGCTTTCCAAGGTAAAAAAGCCAACTTCTTCCCTGACAGGATGCCTGGGCTCAATGGCAGCCCTACTGTCTCATGTGGGATCCAAGTACAAATCCCTCATCCTCCCTAAGCTTTAATGATCTCATCTGTGAAGTGGTGATAAGGATCCTGTCTCCCTCCAAGTGTGGGGTCACAGTGAAGCAAGGTGATGTTTGTGCAGATGTGAACCTAATAAGACTGCTCCCTCGTGGGAGCTTCCACATCTGGAGTGGCTTGACTACCGCACGCTGCTTCTCTCCTCATATGTTCAGTACGTACGCATGTGAGCATCTCCTGGGGCAATGGTGGTAACTGGGAGGTTCCAGCAGTGGGAAAACCAAGAATGGCAAGCAAGTGCCAGGTGTAAGGCCAAAGGTAGAGAGAATCACTTTAGCCTCTAATTATCTTCCTTCCTTCTTAAGCAATTATAAGTGGCTTGTGATTTTTTTTTTTTTTTTTTTTTTTGTTAACATCCATGAACACAGATAAAGGTTTTGGGTTAACAAAGCTATAATTTGACCAAGGTTGTCCAATGGCTGCTGGTAGAAAAGCACCTTGTCCAGGGTGATGTACACTGACCCAGTACCCACGCCTGCCTACTCCCCACAGCATGGGTAGAACTAGTGCACGTTCTAAAGTCTTAAGAGATACATGGAGCCCCTCGGCTGGAGGTGCCCCTGGGGCCATCCCTGGGCTGTGCAGAGCCTGGAGAGGGAGTCAGCAGCACTTGCTGTCAAGGCCCCTATCCAAATCTCATGTCTTCCTTAACAATGTAGGGGCGAGTGATTGGATAACGAGTCAGGGGCCGCCCACCTCTGACACCCATTGCTGTGTGCAACAGTCAGCTGAAGAGCATGAGCAAGTTGCCTTAAGATCACAGCAGGCCCTGCGGCTCCCCACCTCTAATTCTCAAGCTGCTGAAAATCTGCAAACATATCTATCCCTACAAAGATGAAGAGAAACAACATGTGACACTCTGGGAGAAGGGGACATGACTGGAAATGGCACTCATTGATAGTTTGATAGAGGACTGTCTTTTTCCTGAGTTGGCAGGAAGGACATCAAATCTCATCCTCATTACTGGGGCACTGGCGAGAGTGTGTTGCCCTGGGAATGGCGCTCCTCCTGTACACACCTTGCTCTAAGCACCCAAGCCCCTGGGAGTCGGCACGAGGCTGCTTCCTACGCCCACAGGTGGACCCACTGTTTGTATGACTGGTGTCTTGCACTGTAGATCACGAGAACCTTGAATTCTTATAACATGGGTTTCTAGCTGGAATGCTATTTGGTAGAGCCTATTTTTCGAGTAGTACTGCTACTTCAGGGACAGCATGATCACCTAGAGTGGAGACAGTGGAAAGGCTCTGAAGACGGGGGACACTTTCCAAAGTCTGTGACTAGAAGTAAATATGGTTCTTCCCATTATTCTAATTATCTGCCCTGTTTCCCCCAGGTCCCAGATAAGGATCACGGAGTCACAGAGTGGCTTAGACAATGCAAGTTACAGCTGACAGGGCCTTGGTGATCCCTACACATTTAATTGTGTTCTTTTATTATCCCCCTCAATATTACAGATCAAGAAAGGAGCCCCAGAGAGGGGCCCTGGTCACTTGGTCAACATCACAAAGCAACTTAAAGGCCTCCACTCTTCTGCATTACCTGCAGTTTTTTATCTAGACACAAAGAGGATTCCTCATGACTTTCCATAGCAGTCTTAACTATACCAGGTACCATTTATATAATTTACAGAAGTTTTGTAAATTTCTAGATCAGTCCTCTTTTCATGCTACACAGGTAGGTACTGTATAATTGGAAAAGATTTTCAACCTGTCAAATACCAGTAAAGCTAAAAAATCCCACAAAGTTCTGCCTTACACTGTGGTGTGAAGAACAGACCCTCCAGGAGAGGGTCGGATCCCCTGCTTCCTTTGTCTGGAGAGCCACTGCTCTGGGATCTGCCCAGTGCGCTCCTTACCAGGTGAGTGAAAAGCCTTTCTTCACTCTGATCTCCTGTTGTACCCGCTGCCTTCCTGGCAGACTCAGCAGCTCTGAATATTTTGTTTGGAAGTTTCCCCCAGCTTGGTCAGTAGTGCCAGACTCTCGAGTTGACTAACAAATTTGTGGTAATCGAGTTGAGGAGGCCCTTAGTCAGGAAAGCTCACACGAAGGTCAGTTAGAACTCTGACCTGGCCAAAGGGGAGGCTGGTAGGGGATGCCTGACTGCAGAATCCTTGGCAGATCTACAGCAAGGCAAAAAACCAAATCCCGGAGCTCCAGAGGGAGGTGTGGCTTTTTGATATTCTGAAACACCTGCCCCCAGTTTTATAATTTTATAGTTTCAACGTTCTGAAATCCTTTGACAGTGGACCAAGTTAAAAAATTATTCCAGGTAAAGAGTTGTGGGATGTGCATTTGGACCAACCATTTCTGCCAGCCCTAAGTAGCTAAGGGTGACTAGGCGTCCACACTGAGGAGAGCCAACGAGGGTGTTTCCATCACTGGTAGATGAAGGCTATTTGCCAATAACTAAGAAACATAGTCTTTGGTCACAGTACAATCTGGGGGACTAGGTGAAATGGTCTGAGGATGGGTCCCTAAATTGTAATACTATTTTGCAACTAGATTTGTTAGAGGAGAGGAACTAGTATGAAGTTCCCCATGTACAGTGCTTTTTGGCCTTATTTCAGAATCAGGGACTCCAAAATTAAATTAACCAGTCTTCTTTGACTAAGAGCAGTCCTCTGGAGGATGCTGCACCCAGGTAAAGCTCTGCCAGAGCCTTTCCCTGATCTGGGGAAAGTGATGTGCAGGTGGATCAGCCTCTTCTCTACACTCTGAGCCTCAGCCCCTTTCTCTGGAGGCCTCTTCCAGGGCCTCTGCACCTAGCTCATCCCCAAACCTCCAAACCCTCCTCTTCCTGACAGCACCATGAGACATGGGACCACTGATTGGTTCCCGATGGAGAGAGAAATCTAACTTAGTACATGTGCCTTTCAGCACTAGACTTTATAACTGGAAGGCACATGGTCAAGTCTGAGGCTCACCCAGGAAGGTTTGTCACTCTTAAAAGAGATACTTTTAATATCCACCCACATTAAGTTGCAGGTTGTAAAAGCTGACTGGAGAAGAAAAATTGTGCTAGCAGAGGCAAGAAAGCAAGCCATCAAGCAGCAAGCTAGGGAGTCTGACAACCAGGTTCAGCTACTTGCTGGACAACCAGTCCCAGAAGCCCTTCCTGAATGGGCAAGTCAGAGTTGAGCATTAGATGCTCCTCAAAGGGATGCCGGAAGCTGGCCAACTCCCAGTTAACTGGAGCAAACTGAGGGAAATTCAGCAGAGGACAGATGAAAACCCTTTGGCTTTCATGCAGAGGGCTGAAAGAATATCTTCAGAGAAACATCCCATGGATTCCTGAGGGGGACAGTAGCCAGACCGTGCCAGGAACCTACTTCATATCTCAGAGTATCCCTGATGTCTGGAGAAAACTCCAAAAATTGACTGTGAGTCCAGAAACTAACTCTCCTGAACTTGTGAATATTGCCTTTAAGGTTTTCACCAACAGATGAGGCTGAAGAAGAGGAAGAAACAGGCTGCTCTATTGACAGTTGCCCTCCAGGTAACCCTGAAGGAAGAAAGAAGCCACCATGGGACACATTGGCCACCAGCAAATATGGGACTTAAGTAGTGTGAGTTTTGCCAATAGGGATATTGGGAGAGGGTTGAGGACAAACCCAACTGCTATTACTTCCCCTCCCAGAAGATGAAGACTGATGAAGTCAGAGAGCTCCTTATTTGGCTCCCTTCACTGGATACGATAGCCACAAAAAGTGCCCATAAAAGGGGCATCGGATGTGGAAGCGGGGTAAGCAAAGGGTTGCTTGAGCCTCTGACCTGGGAGGGGGGTTGAAAGGCTTTAAAGCACTCATTCCTGCGTGCTAGGACCCCATTCCCCTTTGAGGAGGAGGATTCTTAACCAAACTGAGGGCAATGCTTCATCTTCAGCAGTACAGGATGGAAATACAGGTCCCTAAGGGTTGTGGCATTGAGCTCACAGCGCTACTTTGTAAACACCAACAGTACCCAAACTGTCCCTGAAAATGTCCTGACTTGTCAAACCTAGGTCTGGGTACAAGGATGAGTGGGATAAACTATCAGTGCCAAACCTGTAAAGGTCATCTTAAACCAACAGCTGGCCTTGAGTAAAACTACCTCTTCCGGAACCTGAGGCCATGGCTGGAATCAAGCCTGTGCTTCATCGACTTCCCAGGAAGAATTTTCTTCTTTTTTTAAAAAAATTTGATGATGTTTACTTTTTTAAAAAAAATGTTTTAGTTGTCAATGGACCTTTATTTTGTTTATATATATGTGGTGCTGAGGATTGAACCCAGTGCCTCACAAGGTAGGCAAGTGCTCTACCACTGAGCCACAACCCCAGTCCCTCTTCTTTCAAGATTTTTGTGGTTCTTAGTACTGGAGGGGCAAGGTCAAGGGGCTGAATTTGGTGATGGTCTTCTTGTTAAGCAGGATTTAATATAAGCCTGCAGGCTGCCCTCTCTTTTTCCCATCCTGCTGGTTAAAAAAACCAAGGACAGGACTGACAAGTAATTGGTGAAGCTGTGCGAGACATGTACCCTGTAGTTCCCAATCCCTCTGTCTTATTAGCTAATGTTCTCAGGTCTGTAAGTATGACACAGTTCTAGATTTAAAGGACATTTTCATTTGTATCCTGCTGGTCTCTGGGTCCCAGGAGTTGTCTGCCTTCACATGAGGGGACCCTCAGACATCAAAATAGTACTGCCCAACAGTGATTCCAAAGTTCCCCACCATTTTGGGGGAAATCTTGAACAGGGACTCAAGGGAACTAAGTGTGGAGACTAATTGTAAGCCCGTCTAAGGAGGCTTCAGATAAAGACAGTAACGGCTTGAAATTTCTTAGCTAGAAAGGACTACAGATTCCCTCAAGGACAACATAGGCTTCTCCAAGGAAGAAAACTGGCCATCTGCCAGTTAGCTCCTCCAAAACCACAGAAGCTGCTATGGAAATTCTCAGGCATGGCAGGCTTCTGCCCTATTTGAATTCTCAACTTCGAGTTAATTACAGAGTTCCTGTATGACAAACTACAGGGAAAGAGACTGAGTTCTCTGAATGAGAGACAGTGTAATCAAGGAAATGCTGATGACTGTTTTGCCAGATGCAAATGAGCCATTTGATATGTGCTTGAGATTCCCACTTGGATATATTAACTCAGATGCTGGGTCCCCTAAGAAATCGGTGATCAAAACCACTGGATACTGTGTCTCAGGAACATCCACCATGCTTAAGGGCAGTCGTTGGCATCTTTTAGGGAATCGAAGGCTGTCACTGGCTGACAGTGGTCACTTGCTCTGTTGGTAGACTCCCCACCATGACTCTAAAACCTTGCCAGGCATTTAACCCCAGCCACTCTGCTGCCTGTATTACAAGAACCATTAGCGCGTGACTGCTGGGAAATGATAGACCAGGTGCACTTGAGCAGCTTTGAGGTTAATGGCTAGTGTCAGACAGGACATGCCATGCTCTCTCTCCACGAGACCACTGAGGCACAAGGCTAAAGTAACAGCCCTCACTCAGGCACTGAGATTAGGAAAAGGGAGGCACTAACCTTACGTACACAGTCCAGCTATGCCTTCTCAGTGATCCATGGCTAATGGGGCAATCTCACAAGGTGGAGGCCTCCTCAGTGCTAACACTTCACTATGGATGGGGATCCTCAGACTGCTTCAGGCAGTAAACAACCCTAAGAAGGTAGCTGTTATATACGGCAGAGGACATCTGAGGGGAGGCCCAGGAATAAGAAAAGGAAACCACACAGCTGCTGCTGTGGCTGAATGTGCAGCTTGTCTAGAGACCTTCCAGTTGCCTTCGAGTCCTCCCTCCTACACAGAGGAGAGGTCCTGTCTTAGGGGGGTGGATGACAGACAAATAAGGTCGCTAAAAAAGGTGGTCTAGGTGATTATACAACTGGCTTCCTGAAGTAATAAGGACCCCAGGCTTAAAGGAGATCATAGTAAAATGAGAACACTGTGTATATTACCAAAAAACTACATTCAAACAAGGCCTCCTGTACCCCATTGGCTAAGATGCTGCCCCAGGAGGCAGGAGGTATACTTTAGTTTTTATGCATACTTTTACCAGGTAGATAGAAGCCCTGCCCCTGCAGACTGGAAAAAGCAAGAGAAGTTATAAAATGACTCTAAGGGAAATCTATCCAAATGTGACAATGGGCCTACTTTGCTTCAAAGTAGTGCTGGTGTTTCCAAGATGCTTGGAATACAATGGAGACTTTGGTCATATGGCAACATAGAAAGGGCCAATTGCAAGCTCAAGATTATCTAGGTCAAAAAAAGCTCAAGAAAACCTGTAAAGTTCTTAGCTGTTGCTCTGACCTACACTGAAGCTACTCCCAAAGGGAAGCTCAAGTTCAGCCTCTTTCAGACGTGGAATGGAAATCCTTTCCCAGAGGCACTGGTTCTGAAATATAGCCTGATATGGAACCTGACTTGGCAATAAGATACGATTTACCTAGGGTAGATGATGGTTACCCTTCAAAGATGAATAATCCCAAGAATTCCTCTCTTATAAACAATTGGATCCCCTAAAGACCCACTGAACCCAACTTCTACTGGGTGTTAATCTTACTGACTATTCACTCTTAAATTGTAAGGTCTAATTCCCTGGATTCATCACACCAGAGAAAAGAGGGTCCTGGAACGGGAAGAGTTGGATAAGTCTGGAAATGCCCCTCCTATAGACTGGGACCCACATGGAAATGAAGACCAAACAAATATAGCTAAGCAATAAATGGTCTTTGTACCTTACTTTTTTGTTGGAGAGTTTGTCTTCTATAATAGTTAGGCAGATACTATCCTGAAGATAAGCAGCTTAGACTATACATGATTTCACTCATGTTATTGACAATCGTCTATTCTTGGCTACATTTTGTCATACCCCAGGAAACTGATGTTTGTTTTTCTGACCTGGTGTTCACATGGAAAGAACTATGCTCTCCCAAACACTGAATAAGGCAGGAATTTAATGGACTCTTGGATATGTCATCCAAAATCCTCTTGATAACCTTGATTCTTTGATTTTTCCTGTGGCCAACTTTTATATGGGTCTTTATTGTGTAATATACCACTAAAGTAATATACCAAGTAAGGATAATCACCAAAACTCCACGTACCCTCCCCTTGGTTTTAACTTCTCCATAGAGAAGCTTGAGTTTTGCCATATACCCTGAGGTTATAAATTGTCCTGAGTACATCAATACTGCTATAGTCAATGAATTATTTAAAATATTTCCCAATAACAGCTCAGTTAGATTCTCTATAAGGGAAAACCAACATAAATATGAGGCTCCAGCTTTCTGGGACTAACTGGATTGAGTCTGCCAAGGAGGTTACAGCAACCTTTCCCTCTGTATGGCCTACCTGAGGCTCAATATTTGGAGTACTCAGAGTCTACACATCTCCTATGGTAAATCTCTAGAGGTTTGTTTAGTAACTCCAGACTCTTACCTTGGCTCTTAACAAATAGAACACTGACCAAAAGCTCAAAGGCCACTGCCACCAGTTACAAAACCCTGGGTTAAGCCAATTCTGGAGCCCTTGCCCCTGGGACTCAGAGCTCAGTTTAAATAATTGATTGGGAATCCCATGTGCTGACAGGATTTCTGCTTGTTTGTGGGGGCTCTGAAGGAGCCCCATGAGCATATACATGGCTGGAGGGCTGGAGAACAGGGGCAAGTTCTCTGCTAGGATGTCTGGCCATGCTTCTTTCCATTCACCAACTCCAGTACTCAGCAGTAGAACAGTTCTCTAGGAGGTGGCACCTAGTTGAAAGGAGTCGGTACTCAGACATGTTACCTTCCTCTCTCTTATTCCTGGTAGGTGAGCAGTTTTTCTACACCAAGGACTGAAACTATGAGCCAAAACAAATCTTTCCTCCTCTCAGGTATTGAAAGCTAACACAACCAGGAAGATGGATTCTGTATACATTCAGCAGATTATTCTTGCCTTGGTGGAGGCAGGAGCCCACAAACTTATGATTAACACCCTGGGAAGTACAGCTAATGATGACGTCTGGGCCCTCTCCACATAGCAAAAAGGAACAGAGTCCTTAGCTAAGGTAGTGCTTGGTAACCAGCTTGCTTTAAACCATATCTGAGCAAGGAGGGGTTTGCACTAGCATGAATACTTGCTGTTGTGCGTATAGTAACACTTCTGATGTTGAAACTCACCTTGAGAACATTTGGAAACAGGCATCCTGGCTTAACAAATATCCCCAAAGCACGAGGAATAAATGACTGGTTCTCAGAACTGCTTTCCTGGAT
Organism: Sciurus carolinensis; assembly: GCF_902686445.1. Taxonomy (NCBI): domain Eukaryota; kingdom Metazoa; phylum Chordata; class Mammalia; order Rodentia; family Sciuridae; genus Sciurus; species Sciurus carolinensis. The sequence goes on along the minus strand of NC_062229.1, from coordinate 49,708,383 downwards.
CCCGCAGGAATTAGGAATGTCTATGTCACCCATCTTATGATTTATGTTAGATATGCTTCAAAATGTTGCAGTAAGACCACCACAAAGGACACCTGAGCTATGGTTTTACTTCTTCTGGTACTTCCTTGCTTTTGGCAGCAAGAGAGTTTCACTCATCTAACTCAGGAGGAAGGAGTTCCACAGAATGATCTCCATCTTTAAACCTTTCATGAACAAGGAATAAAAGGCATGGGGGCAGGGGGGTTTTGTTAAGGTCCTGTGCTCGCAGGGGAGTCCAATGATGACTGCTAACACCCCTTCAGAGAGTGTGTGCAGTGTCTCAGTAAGGCTTTCTAGAGAAGGCCACAAGGAACTGGTTTAAACCAGCCAACACAGTCCATCCCCTCCGATAAGTAACCAGAGTAAACTTCCTTCCTTATAGTTCCTTATAATGCTAAATTCTTAGCCCTGGAGGGGTTCCTGCCAGCTATTTAGATAGGGATGGTATGAAGAAGTATGATCCCTAATTGCACAGGCATGTGCCCACCTCTACAAGTCTCTCTGGTATGAATACACATAAGTCTCCCCAATAAAATTCCCTCGCTTAGTTTGTCAGGAGAGCCCGTGCTGCGGCAGTCACCCACAATGCTCTTCTTATCTCCTATTTATGCTTTTGGGCTCTGCATTCACCAAGGGGCAAAGTTGTGTTCATTACAGGTCCTTATAAATACCAGAACTGGGAATGACCATGCCTGGTTTAATATAATAAGGACGTTTTAAATTTAAGTTTAGTAAATTCATTAGCATTTCTAAAGGGTGTTTTTGGTTTGCAGTATTTTATACTTCACCTAAAAATTATGTTAAATAAGCTTGGCATGGTAGTATACACCTATAATCACAGCTACTTTATTGAGAACTGTCTCAAAAAAATCCCCAAACTTCCCATTAAAAATGGTGGGTCTATGTGCAATGATTACTTGAAAAGTAAAACAGCTGTGCAGGGAAGGAGAAATTGGAAGAACTGATCAAATTAAAACCTGCAGTGTTGCATCTAAGTAGCTAAGACAAACAGCTTTTATAAGGAGGGTATGCAGAATTCTGTCTTAAGGAATCTCCTTAAAACAAACAAAAATCCCCATTGAAATATTTTCAAAAACACAAATTATAAGATCTGGATGTTAGTTTTAGATAAGTCTTCTGCTTACCTTCAAGATAAGCTTTATAAGCTGTTATTTCAGATATAGGTGGGAAATAAAGCACAGCAGGGCAGCGACTTGAAACTGACTGATGTGGGCAGGGGATCTGAAAACAATGCCTGGTGAGCTGGGGGCCCTCGCATTGCCAGGAGGAGGTAGGAGGAGGTAGGAGGCGGCGGGATGAAGCAGGCAAGGACCTGCTAAGATCCCTGCTAGCTGGAAAATTCTTTGATTCTGTGTTTGAACAAATCTACATAATACTGGAGAGCAGCAAACTATGATCAAGTCTGGTCTCATCCACGGAATGCATTTTTAAAGGGTTGTTAAATAGATTATGTAGCCTGAAAATCCTAAAAGTTTGCTGACACCTAACTTAATGAAGTTCTTCCTCATGAAGACAAAGTAGTTTTGGCAGAAAAAGTTCTAGCCAAGTGAAAGCAGGGATAATACTTCCTATGCTAAGAGAATGGGGGCAACTAAGATAGCTGGCTTCTAATCTCACAGAAGGAGAGTGGCAAGAGGCTCAGGTTCTTGCTGCGCAACTCTAGTTTGTCATTACCACTGTTAGTGGCACCACCTCCAGCACAGAAGTGTACATCTGCACAACAGTACACAGCATCCCTGGCTCAGACTACCTGTGTTATTTCAGTTGAACTTCACACATGGTGATCTGAAATATTTGGTAGGTTTTTCTTATTCATAACTGTGAAGGACTTATGTGGATGGTCTCCCATTGAGGAAATGTAACAGCATTGTACCTGCTTGGCGGATCCGAGAACTTGGTTGCCCTGACCCTGGCCGCTGGAGCAGTAGTGGTCATCTGCGATGGTAATCTGCTCATTCTCTTCAGCTTCCAGTTGGCTCTGGTTGAAACGCAGGGAACCTTTTAGAATGTCTTTGATCTATTTTCAAAGAACAAAATAAAGATGAATGAGTTTGTATTTAGAATGCTGGCTACATCTCCTATGTTTAGACTTTGTCATTGACCTTTTTATAAAGCAGTTCTCCTTTATCTGTGACTTCAGTTACCTGTGGTCAGCTGACTCCAAAAATATTAAAGGGAAAATTCTAGAAAAATAAACAGTGTTAACTGTTCTGAGCAGTGTGATGAAGTCTCTTGCTGTCCCTTCACACAACCTAGGATGTAAGGCATCTGTGCACCACATCCATGTGACTGTGCTATCACATCAGCTGTTGTGGTATCACAGCACTTGTGTTCAAGTCATCCTTACACAGGGGTCAAACTTGACTCCAGCATGCCTATTCATTCATCTCCTCATGCAGATGCTGTATCTTCTCACACAGAAGGGCAAATAAAATATATTTTGAGACCACTTTCAAATAATTAGGATTATAGCATAACTTATCCTATTTTATTTATTGTCATATCTTTTACAAGGCCTAATTTTTAAATTAAATCTCATTCTAGGTATGCAGCTATAGGAAAAAATATGCTATATGTAAGTTTTAGCACTATCTGTGGTTTCAGGCATCCCCTGGTGATCACAGTATTGTCCCTGGAGGATAAAGGATGATTACTGTAGCATATATATTATTTTACTAAAAGAAATAGAGGGGGGAAATCCAACTTTATCAACCTTTAAACTGAGCAATGACCTAGGAAAATTTCAGGGTGTTAATAGCCAGATTCTCACAGGGTTGAACGTGTGTGTCATGTATGTCACATCCTTGACAGTTATCTCAAAGCAGGAAGCACCATTTGCCTGCACACCTAGCTCCAGTGAACCACCTTACTACTAACGTGGCTCTCTAGCTGGGGCTGTTACAGTAGACACTGGGAGCAGGTTCCCCTTCTCACTGACACTTATGTCCCTCCTGACCTGTAAGGGCTGGGTGAATTTGGCTGTTGAGGGTCTGAGACCACAGTAGGTACTGATTATGACCTGTGCTCCACAGTCACTCCCGTGTTTGTGGATGAATGAGTTAAACGTGGTGCTGGACCAGCTCTAGTGAGGAGAAAACAGAGAGGGGAAGTATGGGAGATGGAAAACCCATCTGGGCTGCCAGCTTGTCAGACATAATCACTAGAAGGAGCAAGGGGTGGATATTAGGGGCAGGGGGACAGTGGCTCTAATAGCATGTCATTCCATGCTCTAAGGTGTCCTCCCCAGAGCAAGTGCCAAATGGGTGGCCTGTGTGACACACACAGTATCAGAGCAGTGCACATACCTGTTTTAATCCTGCCAGGGAAACCAGAATTTGATCTTCTTTTTCCAAATTTTCTTGTAATATCACATCTTGAATATTTACTGAAAATAGAAGATGACATTTTATGACTAATGCTTTGAGTATGACTTACATATTGCTACCCGTAACTTTAGACAAGCCTGGGAGTTTTCATGCCAAATTTTAGAACAACTGTTCCCACCAAGGATGCTCTACATGCTGTTAGGTGGGGAGCAGAGAGGACGGCACTGGGCCTGTGTGCACAGCCTGGCATGGACCTTCCTGCCATTGCTCCATTACTGTGCTCTGATAATGACAGCTGTATCTTTACTTCCAAAAAGTCCAGGGCATTTCTTGATGTACAAAATGGCCAGCAGCCTGAAGCATTCATCCAGGCTCTAGGAGGAAGCTTTTTAGCTCGTTTCCTATGTTGCCAGAGTTCTATAGTGTTACTGCTCTCTCTAAAGATCAGTTATTCCCAGGTGACTAAAATTAATAAATTGCCTCTAAGGATTTATTAATCATGTTGGCATTTCAATGTAATAGTAAAAGATAGAAGACAAACTCATGGCACTAGGGGTGTGTTTGGGTGGCGATGCTTACAGCCAGCAGGCCTCCACCCAGCATCTTCACAGGAGCTCATTCTTCATCCTCTAGGAGGCTCAGGGCCACGTGGAGACACTCCCCTAGACCTGACCTGAAGGACCTACCCAGCCAGCTTCTGATCCTCAGACTCAGCATCATGCCCGATTACCCACAGATACACGGCCTGTGCGGTGCTCCTGGCCCTGTACATGTCTACAGGATGCACATAGCCCTTCCAGGACTGTGGCCTATGAGCTGGGATTCTCAGGGGAGCTCAGTCGAATGAGTGAAAGGCCCCTCTCCTAGGAATGCATAGGAGAATGTGGTGGGGGCTGGAAGGCACGATTAAAACAGTTTAATAAAGAGAACCATAGGGACACCAATTTGAAAATCGCTACACCAAGATTTACATTCATACTGCCTTTGTATTTTCTGTGGCCTTAAAAAAACCACCCCAGTTATAATGCCTTACATGAAATACTCTTATTCAACAACACTGTCCCACTCTCTACTTGAAACTCCTAGAGTCCATGCCTGTCCCTACAGCCACCAGAGATATCACCCTCACTGGCTCAGTGCCCAGAGGCAGAGCCAGCACACTTGTACTGGAGATTCTGCCTCCAAATCTATGCAGACCAGCCCCCTTCTCATGGTTCAACCTCCTGTTCCAGCACTGTCTCCAAAGAGCAGCCCTCCTGTCCTTCAAACCAAAGCCACACCCAAGTCCCGGTCTAGCTCTGCCACCCCAACTATTTTAGTCCTTTCTGGCATCATCGCATGTATATACTGCCTTATTTGTTGTCCATCTTCCCCAACAGGACAGAACTTCCAAGACATGCTTGCTCAGGGCTGTGTTTCCAGCCGTTGAAATGATGCCTGAGGCATTACAGGTATACAAGAAGAATTCACTGAATGAACGAGTGAATGAACACTCTTGGAACATGCATTTCAAAATGCTGTTACTCTGAAATTATGTTCTTTGCAGGTAAATGGATGTAACTGAAGATGATCATACTAAGTAAAGAAAGCTAGACTCAAAGTCAAGGGTCGAATGTTTTCTCTCATATTTGGAAGTTAGAGAGAGGAAAAAAAGAATTAAACACTGGTGGGGGTAATCTCATGAAAACAGAAGAAAGATCAGTAAAGAAGAGATAGGGGATCAAGGGAGAGGGGAGAAAAGAGGGAAAGGGAATCGACTGGGGCATAAAGTAGACTAAATTATGCTATATGCATGGATGAATATACCACAGTGAATTCCACTTTTATAATTAGCCAAGGGAAAAAAAAACATAAATAGAAGAAAGACCAGAAGAATAGAAGAAGGGGAGCAGGGAAAGGGGAAGTACCAGGGAATGAACTAGAACAAATTATGTGTGTATATGAACATGTCACAATTAATCCTGCTATTATGAAAAATTGTAATGCACTAATAGAAACATTTAAAAAAAAAACTGTTCATTTAAATATTTCCAAAAAGTATTTCCAGTAAGGGGCAAAGCAAGCTGATTCCATCAACATGCTTCTAGCCTGAAAATTTACTAGAATCTTCAGTACAAATAAATTACATACTCCAGAAAACAGCAGCTTTTATTTATTGGGGAAACTTGACTGTAGTTCTTGGCTAATAGAAAGTCCTGCTCCTCAAGAAAGCAAGTTGAATGGGAATGAAATAATAGATAAAATTAGAGAGCAAATGTTTTTGGTTTTCTTAAAAGCCTGTAATGAATTGTTCTTTCTCAATAAAAAACAAAACAATTCACTCAACAAGATATTAGCAGCAACCAACTGCAAAAAAATGACAAGAACCATTCTGTAGGCATTTTAGAAGATTGAAAAGACTACTTTTGCTTTTATAGGCCACCAAAATATGCAGGAACAGAGTTCCCCTGGGAGGCCAGCAAAGACCTAATGGGCATTCAGAGGCTATTCCTCAAATACCAAAGAAACAAGTGACTCCATCCCAGAACCCTGGCACTACCATGGCAGGGAGAAGACAGAAAAATTAAAAGTGGGCACTGGCTCAGATGAAATGACTAACTTGTAAAAGACTGAATTGTCTTAAATTGGCAAGTTTAAGCCCTTGGAGGCCACTGGTGAGAATGGAACTTTACAGCAAAATTTTTGTACACCTGAGTTTACATAGATTTACAATCTCGACACAGAAGTATCTACTCAAGACCTTCTAAAATCATACTGGTTAAACTGCCTGACCATACTGGTCATATTGCCTGGGACTACGAATCAGGAAGCCCTAGCCAGCCTCTCTTGAATGCTCTGTTTTGCTGTGAGCCTCCCATGAATCATTTACTCAAGATTGGAAATGGTGACACTTGCAGGGGTACGTTGGGAAGATGGAATGATAGAAATCTCTCGTCTTTCATGACAGGTCTGAGTGCCCTTGTTCTAAAGCTCGCTTGGCAAGAGCATGAGCAGCCAGGGAGCCCAGACCCTCCCTACTGCAATGACTCCTGAGTCTGGAGGCCTGAAGAGGTGGTAGAGTTGCCAGAGGGCTGACCCAGTTCCACCCTCCATTTCTTCTGCACCAGTACAAATGATTTTATGATTTTACAAAGGCAGCACTAGGCACCTGCCCTTCATCTGAGTTGGTCACGTGATACAACTCTGGCCAATGAAGTGTAGAGAAGTCTTGGGGGAGGGTGGGAGGGGCTTCTGGGAAAGCTCCTCCAGGGAAGTGACTCAGCTCATGCCTTTTGGGCCTTTACTTTGCCCCACTCACTTTGCCTGCCAGAAATGCTGGTAGGAGCTCCTTAAGTTGCCTTGCAAGCCTTTGGTTGAAGATCACAGTTTAAGGAGGGTCCTAGGGCAACTCATGGTGCTGCCACACCTGAATGAACTGCTAATCTCTGGGCTTCTTTTACTTGAGGGGCAAACAAACAATAACACAAGAAGAAACCTGGTTTATTTACTTTTTTAGGCTTATTTTATTAGCTGCTGCATTAGTTTCTTAAGGCTTCTGTAATAAAGTACTTCACACTGGGAGGCTTAAAACAACAGAAATGTATTTGTTCTCACAGTTCTAGAGGCTAGAAGTCCAATGTCAAGGTGATGGCAGAAGGTTTAGGGAAGAATTATTCTGACTCTGTCCTGATGTGCAGCATAGCTGGGCAGGATCCAGTGCAGAATGGGTGCACCAGAGAGGGAGAAGGGTACAGGGCCTTAGTTTTATCAGCAGTAAACCCTCACCCCACAATTCTTTTATTTATATATATATGTGAGTGTGTGTGTGTGTGTGTGTGTGTGTGTGTGTGTGTGTGTGTATAATTTTTTTAAGTTGTAGGTGGACACAATAACTTTATATTACTTTTATGTGGTGCTGAAGATCAAACCCAGGGCCTCACATGTGCTAGGGGAGCACACTACCACTGAGCCACAACCCCAGCCCACCCCACAATTCTTCTGACTTATTTTTTTGATGAATTTAAGGATCACCCTTTAGGATCTTATGTACAGTGGGCCTTCTCTCCTGAAAACCCAAATATACATGAGACCTTCATTTAGTTTCAAGAATGAACTTTTGTTTGAATCAACTAAGCTGTCTAGGGTTACTTTAAGAAATCCAGGTTACAGAAATCCAAATTAAAACAAAAGGGCCCCTTTATAGAGGCTGCTAATGTTTTGAATACAAGAATTTTTATTTGATGAAGAGTACTAACCATGTTAAACCTTTCCTTAGTCATTTCCACTATATATTAATTTAAGGTAGCATTTACAAACATTCTACTAACATATAACTTCCTAGTAACAAGCATACTGTTTCAAGTAAGTTGAACCTGTATGAAAAAACAGAAGAGCACCATGATGGCTATGTCAGTCAGCTCTTTATCACTGTGACCAAAATACCTGACAAGAACAACATAGAGGAAGAAAAGTTTATTTTGGTTCATGGTTTCAGTCTATGGCTGGAGTCTCCCTTTGGGTCTGAGGTGAGGCAGAACATTCTGGTAGAAGGGTGTGGCTGAGGAAAATTGCTCAGCTAATGGCAGCCAGGAAGCAGAGAGAGGAGAGAGTAGGGAGAGGGTGAGAGAGAAGGGGCCAAGGACAAGATATAGTCCCTAAGGGCATGCTCCACTGTGACCTTCTTCTAATTGTGCTCCACCTGCCTAAAGTTTCCATCACCTCCAATAGTTCATTCAAATTATTAACCCACTTCATGGATTAATCCACTATTGAGGTTAAAGCCCTCATGATCCATTTATTTCCCCAAAGCCCCACCTCTGAACATTTCTGCATTGGGACGGAGACTTCAATGCATGAGCTCTTGGGAGACATTTCAGATCTCTGCTGTAACAATGTCTTTTCATGCCTTAAAATATTAAAGAAGAAATGTGAAATGTTAAAATTTCCAATATAATGTACAATTTTCCTCATGGCAAAAGGCAAAGTATGTTATACTGTGTAGAAGAAAGATTACAGTCTTTGTTGTCAGTAGATATTAAAGTATTATATCTTAAAATTGTGGGGACTCTGAAATGAAAGGGAAAATGTCACATAACTAGCTACTTCTGTAGAAATTACAGAAATCTCATCACATAACAATCTATTTTTAATGAAATGTCAATACCACAAAAATAGATCTCTAACTCTAAGGGTTATGGAAATCGCACACACACTACTTCTTTAATTTCTTAAAATCTTTACTTTTTCCAATGCTAGAATAAACATGTTTTCACCTAAATGTTTTAAGTGACTGTTGCAAAAGGTGACAAGCCTTCTCAGGGGTAGTGGAAAGGGGACAAAAGCAGAACTTAAATCCACCTATAATGGAGGTGAAACTGGGTGAGACACTGAGCTTCCCTCTTGCCTGAGGGGTAGTTACAAGCACCCTCCTCACAGGAAGGCTGTGAAGAATAAATGAGACTGCCCAGGCTGAATCCTGGCCCAGCACCTAGTCTGTTGCAGAAAGGACAGCCCGGCTGCTTTCATTTCTACATGGCCACATGCCTAGCTGACTATCCCAGCAACCCTGCAGGTAAGAACCATCACATTACAGAAAAGGGAGTCAGACCCAGAAATGCCAATTCTGTGTTTTGAGGTCTCACAAAAGGAAAATGGTGGGGGGGTAGGGTTAGATTTCAGATCTTTCAGATTTCTGAGCCTTTCCACAATAGCACTGATGTTGGGACCAGAGACATGAAGAGCCAGAATTTTGGCACTGACTCAAATGTCCCAGATATAGTGCTATTTTCCCAAAGTGAACTTATGTAAGGGAGGTCAGCCAGCAACAGCAAGTTACCTACATGCAAAACAGACTGCATGATCATTTCTACTACAGATCTTTTTGGAACACTGACAATGCCACCTAACATATCGAACTTTGAAGACCCTGTACTGTGACTTGTATATCACTAAACCTTCAGTAAGAGGGGGATAATTATGGAGCTTAGATGAGATAATCAAATTGCCCTTCTTGTAGCATGCTGCCTCACAATTATTATTGATTGGTGTTTTTTCCCTCCCTGGTACCTTAACTACCCAATAACTAGATTCTGCTCTCTGAGGTCTTCTTCAGATAGAAATTAGGTTACCCTGAACTTTGACAATCTCATATACAACACTGTCCCAGATTCTAAAGAGGAACTATGCAGACTGTTACAAAATAGGTGGGGGAACAATGGATGAAAGGGTGGCACACAGTTAAGGGGAGGCACCACTGCACTGCTGGCTTTGGCTGCACATTGGGTAAAGGGATTTCTGTGTACTGAGTATATACCACAGTTGTCCAGACTGTGGGAGACGCTGGGACTGGGGGAAGACTGTAGGCATCCAATTCATCACACAGCTCCAATACTTGGTATGTATCCTGTGTATCCCTGTGAATGCCCTTCCCTTTTCTAGAAGGCCCTCCCATCCTCTGAATAATACTGTGTCCTGCCTTTTCTTCAAAGTCCACCTCAAAATTCACCATGTCCAAACATCAGTTTCCCACTATTAGTCTTTTTTGAAAGCATCCAGTTGTTGGGCTCTCTCCTACTTCATCTCTCAACTCTTAGAACCTGACAGACTCAGAGGCTGAAAGTTTCTAGAAACTGCACAGTTCTATGTGGCAAATTCTAGACTCAATGTTTCCTGGTCCTGAATGTGGTACTCTGTTCACTCTATCCCTATTGTTGAGAGGCCTGCCTCTCCTTGGCAGTTTGCTAAGATCACTGGTGCTCTGGGGAGGACTGTGGTTTGCTCCATGTGAAGCTGTGTGTCACCATAGGTATTTCTGAAAAGGTACATTCTCTCCTGTCCTCTCTAAAGTTTTACTTCCTTCTTTCATACACATTGAACTCAACTTTAGCTTGCACTCCCTCACATCACCTTTCCCCAACCTAATTCTCATCAGATAGCACACTAGCAGCATAAGCAATGTGAGGTATGGGCTTTTCTGCTAGCATGGGGGCCCATTCTCATTTTCTAACCAACAATGTAGGTGAGAAGTTTCCCAGATGAAGAATTAAGGGACATTAATATGGTCAAACAGAACCTGGGTTGACAAGTGGTAGGGGCAGGAGAAAAGAAATAACATTCAGTGATGGTCTGTTAAGAGCCAAATGTTGAGTCAGGCATTTCACATTATGAAATTTCTAAAAAAAGTAAAAAGCATATTGCACAGAAAATATAATCAAGGATCCTATTTGCATCCTGCCCCTAGAATGGCTGAAGACCCTAATCTCAGCACTGAGAAAGGAACATTGCTTAAGAAAATCCTATGGTAAAACTAGGTAAATATGTATACTATGGCTGCCCCCTTAAGGTCAACCAGAGAAAAGATACTTCATATATATACTTAAAATTCTATTTAGTTATTACACCCAGTTAGGATCACTACCTTAGAGAAGTCTCTTCCTTACTGACTGGAAGGATAAAGACATCATTGAAATGGCTGGAGTCTTAGTGAGGACAGTCCCTGGTGGGGATGCTACTTGCATGGGAATGCTACCATGCCAAGGAGCCAAGATGAGAACCAGTGGTCACTATGCAAGACAGCTTGTAATATCCACTCCTGGAAGATGGGGTGGGAGACAAAAAGGATGATACACTCTGAACACAGAGTAAGTTTAATGAATGATTTGGATACTTAATTTTTTTAAAATGATAGGATATGATATTCAGTTTGGGTCCTTCCTATGGGAAAGCACGTGGAAAAATGGGAAAGGACTAGAAAATCGAAAACAGAATGACAGTATATTGAAGTGTTACTGGAGTGGTGGTATCCTGACTTAGGGAGGGATCTGTGGGAGTGTGGTTTGGCAAGGTTTTGTAAGTAGATATTAGGCTGATACAAGAAAGTTGTTGACCAACTGTTTTCATATCTTATATAATAAATCGTGGGGTGGGGGAACTTCAGTTAGGATAGAGTAAGTTCAGAAAGGCTGAAATCAAACTTCTGAATTTCAAAGAATTGCAGGCTACATGCATCGGAATGCCACAGAATGCAGTGAGCACTCTGCCTACAGAGTTTAGTTGCACACAAGCCTGAAGTGTGAGGGTCATGAATACATTAACAGGGTTATGAATACGTTAATTAAACTGTGCCCAAATAATTTTAAGTTCTTTTATTTCTTACTTCTCAATTTCTACCATGAGCAGTAATATAAGGTCACCTGGGAGCCTGTTAGAAATATAGAGATTCAGGTCCTACATCAGATCTAATGAATCAGGATCCCATGTTTAATGAGATCCTCAGGGGGTGTATATCTTTCTCTTCTACCCACAATTAAATGCAGTGTTTAGAATTCTTAAAATGATTATGAAAAGCTTTTATCAGAGTGTAGTTGACAAAGAACTGTCTGGTGATCACATTTTCCTTCTCACTTTTTCAAACATCATTATTGAATATTTCCAAAGACATCCATTGAAAACTATTTTTATAAATTATCAGAAAAAAAAGACTTATAAAGTTCTTACAGAGGCAAATAAACTGATTTTCAAAACCGGCCTCCTCTCTTTCAACTGATTCTTGCATCAATATTATGACATGTACAAAATCAGTAAAGATGTGTGCAATAAAATAGCAGAAGATCTGAAATCCAGCTGTTGGTTTAAGTGTGGCCTCAGCAGAAGCATCAGTGGACTTTGGTTGGACTCCTCTTGCTAGATGTGTCAGTCATCTTTCCCTGGCCTTAGTTTCCTCATCTGTGAAATGAAGAGTAACTGAGATGGCCTCAAGGGCTTCTACATCTTTCATATTCTAATATCCTATGAGCTGCAGTACTCTCAGGAAAAGCATGGGAAATCTAATTTCCTTTAATTAAATCACTGCATTTAGTCCTTCCATTGTGTGTATGAACCACCAATGAAAAGAGAAACTGCTGGAAACCAGTGTCTAAATACCAAACAACTGAATGGAAACACCTCAATTTGGAGCCGAAGCAGGGGGGCAGTGTGGGCTTTGGAGCTCAGCAGGGTGAGTGGCTTATATATTCGCTGTAAACAGTTGGTAGCTGGGCCCAGCTGCTCAGGGATCAGACTAGTGTAGGCTGCTCACCCACGTGCAATTATGTGTGAAGTTCAGCAAACCTAAAAATAGCTTGAGCTCAGTGCAGAGGTTAGTATTGTCAATGGCTTTCAACTCAACTGTCAGGATGATAAGAAGGGGAGTAACTATGGCAACAGAAAAACGAACACATTAAAAAAAAAACTGAAGTTGTCAGGAAAAGTTTAGATTTAATAACACGCATATTTTCAATTCCCGTCTCTAATCTTGAATTTCAAATAGTTCAATTATATAGAAGTAATAAAATTAGAATTTTGACAAAACAATACTCTTTCAGTTTTGGGTTCCAGAACCAAGAGGAAATACCACTAACCTGTCAACTGTATTGCTCCAATAGCCAGAAGGCTATTTGAACAAATGCCATCATATAATTTTTCTGAGAGGCTGTTCTTTATATTGTTCTGCTATCAGTACGAAAACAGCCTTGAATACTACTTGACATTTTAAGATATTTATTGCATATCTGATGAAAACATAGCGTGATAAGGAATTCTCTTGAGATGAACAACTTAAGAGAAAACATTAGCAAAGGATCCAGCAAAATAGCTTTCAGACAGTTCTCATAGCCACCTTGGTAGCCTATGGCCTAGCACAGCGGTCCTCAAGACCAAGTGCAGACGCATCATTAAGTTCTGATTAAGCTATTTTTTTTTTTGTGTGTGCAAAAAGCTCACACATCTAGTCTTAGAGCCAACATATCAAAATTCCAGCATCTTTTAAAAATATCATTTGATAAGTAAATACTCAGTTGGATACTGGGAAGCATAGTACTGGTCCCAGCTCTTCAACTAACTAGTTGTGGGGCTTTGGATGGGTCACTATTCAGCTCTATGGCTGAAGGACTCTCAGGTTCTTCCCTGTGAAGAGTCAGTTGGGGAAAAGAGTTGATTCCTATGGAATATCCTCTGTGGGTCATGTTCTGTGCTATGGTCTAAAAATATATTTTGGTAATAAACTAGCAAGGCAGATAGTCTTTTCCCAATTTCAAGATATGAGGACATACTTGTAAGCAGGCTGAGCTAACTGACAGAGCCTGGAGTAACCCTAGATCTGTCTGATCCCACATGAGGTTGTCTATCCTTGTCAGACACCATTCTGCCTCTTCCAACTGCCTCCTGCCTGCTTTTAATACATTCTGACTCTGAGTGCTGGTTACATGCTCTTAAGCTGTCCTCAGATTTTCATGAACGTCTTACATTTTCTAAACACAGAAGATTAGGTTCCTCGGAAAGTCCTGTAAGCTTCCTTTCATCTAGTCAACTGCTGTTAACAGTTATTTTCCTATCAAATATACTTTATTTGGCCACCCGCTTTTTTGACTTAATCTATCATGAATAGCTCCTTATGTTAATAGATAAAAAAGTACTTTAACCTTTATAAAGACTGTATTACTATGTTATAGTCAATTCCTTACTGATGGATATCTCAGTTGTTAAAAATTTGATATGCTTTAATAATCAGAAATAGAAAAACATCATATGGGAAAACAGTAGGGTTCTAAGATCATTTTTTTAAAGGAAGCACAGCAATTCAAAAAGTAAATCAATAATTTCAACTGAGTCAATCTTTGTGTTTCCCTCAAAGCTTTCTTTAGAATCAAAGTTGTCTACAACACAGAAGCATCCTTTAATAAGTCACTACTACATTTCAGATAAACTGAAATCAATCTCTGGGTCTTAGGGCCAGGAATTCTTCCTCGCACCCCACAATGCCACTTAAAAAATACAACCATGCTATTCATATGGGGGAAAAGATGTTGATAGCTACGTGAAGGGATTCAAATGTATGAACAAACACAAACCTAGTTTTGAGATTAGCATGGCCTTTTCTTAATTAAAGTGTTTTCCCTCCCCAAGCAATGAGAAAATGCTCTTTTAATGCTGAAAGACCAGAATCAAAGCAAAAGCTGCTTGAAAATTCTGAGCTTAAGTAAAGCTGCTTCAAAAACTGCTGTGTACATCAAACAACTTGGACATTTTCTAACAGGATTTTCTAGAGTTTCAGTAAATCTTTCTCCCACTCATTTCTTTGCTCTCCTACTTTGGTCAAAACCAAAATTAAGTAAAGCAAAGGTCACTCAAGTAGTCAGAAAGGCAGAAAACATGCACATGTGTGCACATACACTTTAGCATGAAAATTACATTTAATCAAAATGATAATATAAAACATTATTTATATGTAAAACTATATCTTTATTACCTCTTTTTTATGCATTTTAAAGTATGGTCCTATTAGCAAATAAGAGACCTATATAAATAGTTCTATATGAATTTTTAGAATGATCATTAAAACAATATATAAAGTTTAGAAGGGAGTGGAATCATATGTGACAGAGGAGTTACTTCTTGTTGAGATGAGAGATTATGCTCTGTTAATCATCCACTAAGTTTCTCCTGTTGGGCCCTCTATCCCTGAAGGAGTGGTTGATAAGGTTGAGGATAGAACAGGGACCATCCAGCCATTTAGATCAATGTCTTTTCAAATCCTTAAGAGTATGTTTATTACTTGCTTAAGGCAAATGACTTGTAATGAACTTATGACCTAATGGGTTTAGAGATTACTTGATGGGGTCTGAAGATAGAGGGTTTACCTCTAGCAAAGACATCAGAGATGGGTCAATCCTAGCGTCCTGCCAGTACAGAGGGCCTTGCTGGATTTTTTGGTGTCTCCTCAGAGGAGGGATGCATCTTGATTTCTTACAGTACCTGGAACTGCCATTTCTCCACACTCATAGAATGCACAGTGGCCTGCTCATGAGAGTACATGTCTTATCTTCCTAATTTGTTCCTGAACTATAGATGCATGACACTAGAGAGTGGGAGAAGAAAGGATGCCCACAGTGCATGAGAATCATAATAATGTGCATGACAAAAGCCTTTGCAAGCAGCGAGGAATTACTGAAGCGGTACAAACGCAATTCAGCAAAGACCATTTCTAGTATAAAACACAGAACCTTCAGAGAGGTAGAGCAGTGCCTGAAGACCTTCTAATCTGACATATGTATGACTAACCTATAAACTGAACTTCAAACTTGGATATTTCTTAAAGTATAAGCATAGTCAGAAGGAAGAAAAGTTCTTACTACACTTTATGGCAGGTGGTTAAAAATGTATTTTAAAATCCCAGCTGGGTGCAGAGGTGTGCACCTGTAATCCTTAGCAACTCAGGAGGCTGAGGCAGGAGGGTGGCAAATTCAAGTCCAGCCTGGGTAACTTGGCAACACTTGTCTCAAGATAAAAATAAAATGTCTGGGAATGTAGCTCATTGCTAGAACTGGCATGCATGAGGTCTTGGGTCCAGTCCGCAAAAATAAAAGTAACCAAAAAAAAAAAAGCATTATCAAAACGATATTAATGAT
Organism: Sciurus carolinensis; assembly: GCF_902686445.1. Lineage (NCBI taxonomy): Eukaryota > Metazoa > Chordata > Mammalia > Rodentia > Sciuridae > Sciurus > Sciurus carolinensis. The sequence continues at coordinate 49,692,575 of NC_062229.1, read as the reverse complement.
TACAGCAGACAGGCTGTCATAGCAATATAGCTGATTGATCTTGAAAGCTCAATATTTCACTTTGGTTTGAGATAGACAAAGTCAGTGTAATAGTTAAGAGTTGAAATCTATAGTCACATTACTTGATATTGATTTTGATTTGATTTCAAATTTTCACTTCTCTAATATAATCTTGGGACATTTCTTTACTCTTGGTGATTCAGTTTCATCTGTATAATGAGGATAGTAGCAGTACTTCTACTATGGGCTGTTAGGAGGATTAAACAAGATAATTCAATGTCAGGGGCTTCATTCAGGACCTAATACACAGTAATGCAAGTAGCCACTATTGTTACAACTGTCATTGTTCCCTTGGCCAACACAGTTCACTCACCAAGATGAGTGTCCATCACCTTTGCACAGTATTTACACATAGCATCCAGGTCATTCAACTGTCCTTGAAGGAAGGAAATCTGGGCTTCTAATTCTTCTTCCTAAAATGAAGGGGATAGAGATATGGAAATTCAAATAAAATCTCCAAGGTTCTCTAAATGATCTGGACTATTTTAAAGAGATCTAATCTCCTTTCAAACATGGACAGAACAAGAAAACAGCAAATAAGAACTCAACACTGCCATCACCAAATCAGAAGCAGAGCAAAATGGAGATTTAAAAAATCTAAGTCATTCATATATACAACCATAATGCACCAATGAAATAATGAAAAGACAAAAAAACTAGGTTTTCCCTAATTGATTCTAGTTTTGTGCCAAGTGCAAATGTTTACACATACAACTTTGTGTAAAAAAAAGTACATAAAATATCTTCAATAAATATTTAACAACACACATTAAGAGTTCTTAGATTTCAGAGAACCACACTTCCTAGGCAGCATACAGAAACAGTCCATTTTTTTCCTCACCCACACTTGGGAAACCAAGAATTTCATTTTATAAGATGAATCTCATAATTTTCTAGACAATGATAATCTCTTAAAAATGTGAGATTTCCCAAAGCACTTAGAAAAGTTTGCCCCAGCAGCTCATAAGTAGCTGTTCTTGTTTCCTCTCTTGATACCACACTAGAGCATTTTATTTGTTGGTTTCCAGGAAGAAGTACTCTGGGGCAAGTAATTGTTTAAGTAGTAAAAGACAGTTTAACTATAACAAAAGAATAAAGTCTTTTTTTTTTTTTTTTTAAGAAAAAAAAATACATGCAAAAATTTTCCCAAGGAAATTTAGAAGATAATGGGAGTTTTTCTCAGAGAAAGGAATAATCCTCATCATTTGGGATATTTTAAGCCATGTTAGCTAGAATAAAAAGAAAGGATGTTTCCAGGGGTGGAACAGGCTAGAAAATTCATTTTCCAGTCTTGGATGCTTGTCCTTTCACATAAAAATCCTCTGTGTTGTTAACAAGAAGGTTAGAAAAACTATGGCAGTATCTTTTTTTTTTTTTAAGTGATCTGACTTATATATGGAAATTAATAGTTGAAAAGGTTACTGGTAGGTGTATTCCATTGTAACTATACACATATACAACACTGAAAAGTACCATTTTTAACGGCTGCCTGAAGAACCAGCCCTCAGGAACATGCACTGAAATGCCTGACACAAAAAACAGACGTAACAGTAGCTTTAAAAAGAAACTTGTGTGAACTGTCCACTGTAAGATTATGTAAGTAGAGCATTAACCATGTCTTTTAATATATCCTACAAAGTACAGCAGCCTCTTCTCCTGTCCTTAAATAAGGACAAATACCACCAGAAGCAGATCAACCAAAGGATGATGAAGAGACTATGGGTGGGGTGGGTGGTGCTACCCTCCTAACTCTTCAGTTGGGCCATAAAGGCAAAAAGGATGGGGTGTTTCTCAACATTTTTCTACCCTTTTTATCTTTTGTTTTTGCACAGGCTTGAATTTCTCTGTTCTATCAGGAACTATGAGAATTAGAAAAAGAAGGCTAAGTCTATTGGTTAACTATGGTTGCCATTAGTCTCCACCTAATGGCAGAAGATAACCATCAATTCCTTCCCTCTCTCAGTGTCCAGGTTCCATCATTAGGAGGTGTTATGAAGCTCCTTTCCCCCTCCCCCCTTGAATGTGGACTGGTCTTGTGACTTTGCTTGATCCAGAGACTGCAGAAGAAGTTAAAACTGTGCCAATTTGGGACAAGTTTAAGAGGCCAACTAACTTCTGCTTTTCCTAGAGAAGATAGCTACCATGCTGTAAAGAAGTTTAGAAGAGAATACAGGAGAAGAGACCACATGGAGAGAAGGGGGCTACAGAAGAAGCATTGAGGCTCTAGGCTGTGAATGAAGTTTTGCTGGGCCTTTAAGCTCAACCCAGCTAAAGCCAGGCAAGTGAGGGCCCCAGTCAATACTACATGGAACAGAAGAATGGCCTACCTGAACCTAGTCCAAATTCCTGACCCACAGGTCTATGAGAAACAAGGGTGGTAGTGTTTTAAGGTACTACATTTTGGAATGGCTTATTATGAAGGAATAGATAACTGAAACAGTGGTAGAATACAAAGACACTAAATTGGGACATGGCAGTTACTGTGATAGAAGCAGAACGTGGATGCAGAAGGAAATGTAATACACATCTCTGTTATTTACTCATAAGCAAGAAAAACTAGTACACTAGTGACATTAACCAGTTGATTTCATAAAACCTCAAGGCAATTAGCCAGACCTTTTTTTTCCATTAATTTCACTTGAAAATGTGTATTTTTTGCTTCCTTAAATTTTTTAAAAATTATTTTATTCTAATTAGTTGTACATTTCAGTAGAATGCATTTATACATTTTGGTAGATCATACACAGAGTATAATCTCTCATTTTTCTGATTATACTTAGTGCCACATCAGTCATGCAGTCATATGTGTACATGAGGTAATAATGTCTGTTTCACTCTACAGACATTTATTTTTGATGACAGAGGACCAGCTTAACAGACAGAAAATGATTAAAGTGTCAATGTTGAAAACATTATTAGTTGGAAGGAGTGTGGAGCCTGAGAAACTAAGATAGAAAGGTAGAGTTGCTTCCCATGACGTTAGAAGCTTGATTCTTGGCTCTTTCTTTTATCCGTAATTATATAATATAGCAAAGAATAAATGACAAGCCACTTTTTTACCTACAAGTGGTTCCATTTCTATTTATAAAGTCTGAGTGATAGTTGAAGGATTGAGGAATGTGTTTAGATTAAGCAATGCCTAAAGGGATAACATATTGGATTCTAAACTTCCAATTGGAAGAGATTCCTGACCCCTCCACCTGCTTCAACCAGAGCTGTCCTCTCTCGGCTCTTGTATCAGGCTTTTGCATTAACTTTCCATGAAAACTTAAACTTAAATGAACAAAAACCCCTTTTTCTACTGTGTTTATGTCAAGACAAATACTTTGTCTGTATTGACATGTGGATTTTAGGCCTGCAAGATGCTCCTCACTTGCTGCAAAACTGAGCAAAAAACTATCTAAGCAAAAATGGAAAATTGGAAATTCATGTTTCTATATCCCCACACCTTCGCCCACCACACGCCATGAGCTTCTTTGCTCTCGGGACTTCTGCACACGCCTGTACATCCTGCACTGCCCAATTTAGAGGGCCTTGTTGTTGTCACAGTCTTAATTACAGTAATGTTCCTGCTCAAGTAGCAAAGTATTTTTAGGAAAAGACCCCTTGAGCTACAGACATCCCTACCACCCACGGGTGGTAGGGCATGAGGGAATTCTGGAGTAGACACACTTGGGTTTCAATCCTAATTTTTGCCAGTTACTAGCTGCATAGTCTTGGCTAAGTTCCTTAGTTTCTTGGTCCCTTCACTCCCATCTGGCAGGACTGGCAGGAAAATGAAATGAGAATACAGTGTGTAGCACAGAGGAGGATAAAAAGTAATTCTTTAAAAAAAATTAAATTAGGTTAAAACAGTGAAATGGACTAAATACAAAGTTTTATGATTCACTGTTGGAAAACAATGATTTCAGGTTTGAAGCCTTTCATGTGGTTTAGCCTAGAAAACCAATAAGGGCTTAGGAGCAAGCACTGTCTGGGTTCCGAACAGCAAATTAACATGCAAGGCAAGAAACTGATAGAGGATTATGAAGTAGGGCGATGAGCAGATTATGCTCTGCAACATCACCAACTTGGAAGCCCTGTAGGAATGAATCAGAGCATGAGGGCTCCTGTACTACTCCTGTACATTCAGCCCTGTTGTAATGATTATGATGGCCAGATACTGGGTTTGCATGCTCTAATACATTTAATCCTCACGTCAAACCTGTGAAGTAGATTCTTTATTTCCTCCATGAAACATGGCCTGCTTCTCTCATATTCTCTGGAAGTGTATGCTAAGGTTTAGACAGCTATTTGAGAACCAAGTGGGCCCACTACTCCCACTGCTTCCCTGTGGACACACTCTTATCTCAGCATCGTTCTCCTAATGCATGACCACATATCTCAGTTTTCTTTCACAGAGACTCACCTATTGTAATGGAGAGTCCTACCCCAAAATTGCTTACTAAATTGTTTTCCTTCAAAACTGTTCAGTATAATTGGCTTTATAGTTTTGTTGCTTGTAGACTGATTTTCATTTTGACTGAATAACTAGAAGAAATGGCTTTTCAAATTTGCTTTTAAAAAGTGGTGTTTCTACCATTTCCTCCAAAACAGAAGATATGTCATATACTTAAATTATTATACAACTCAGTTGCTTATTATATAGATTTTATGTTAATTTTATTAAATGCTTTAACATCTTTCTGCTATTATTTTGCTTAAAGATAGAATAAGCTTTTGTATTTTATTAATTGTTCATTTATTCATTAATTTATTCAACAAATGTATTCATTTGCATTGTGTTAGGCCTTGTGGAAAATACAGGAATGAATTAGGCATGCTACTCTGACTTCTCCAAGTTTATAGGAAGGTATGGTCTGTATATAAAGTCAATAAAGGAGGAAAGATAGTAGAATGGATTGAACGTTACTACCCTATAGGCATATATGATTACATGACCAATGGAATTCTACATCATGTACTAACAGAAGAATGAGAAGTTATATTTCATATACGTATAATATGTCAAAATACATTCTACTGGGGCTGGGGTTATGGCTTAGTGGAATAAGGCTCACCTAGCATGTGTGAGGCACTGGGTTCAATCCTCAGCACCGCATATACATAAATAAAATAAAGGTCCATGGACAACTAAAAATATTTTTCAAAAAGTTTTTAAAAATACATTCTACTATCATGTGTAACTAATTAGAACAAATAAAACAAAAGAGCATTCTATGCAAGAGATGAGAGAAGACCCTTCTTAAGTCTGGGAATAGAAGACAACTTCCAATTGTACATGTGGAGATGAAAGCACATTTTTCTGGAAGAGGTCACATTTTCGAGAGGTCTTAAAGGAGGAATGTCATAGGGACTTGGAACAGCTGCCTTTGCTAAAAGAGTGACTCCTTAGTTAGGCCTGAAGATGCCTGATGGATAAGGGAAAGCAGGATAAATCTTGGCATCTCTGCCTTCACCTTCTGTTTCTTTTATTACCCTAAACTTTGGGTCAGGTCCCTGCTCAGCTCTGCATGTAAGCAGGTTAATCATTTAAGGAGAGTTCATCTAAAGTGTAGTAATAGAAGGTTTATTAGCCCTAAATTTACCTAACCTATCTTGTCCCCCTTTAAGTTTGAGGTAAGATTTGAGACCTGTTTCAGACCCCTGGAGGGGTGCCTAGAAATCATTAGTCTTTGTTCTATACCTTCCGGGAACAGCAAGAAGCAGACATATAACCCCATGAAGAGCAACCACCTCATGGAAACTGAACGGCCCCTTTCCAGGGTCACAGGTCTGACAGATAAACATTCTGAGCAGCAACTAGAAATTGCCCCCTTCAGGCAATAAGGACCTCTCTGGAGCCACCTCAGAACCATATCTGAGACAATGATCAATTAGAACACAGTTTGCCCAAGACTGCTAATTTACCCCAATTTTTCCTCTATTTAAAACTAAAGTTCCAGTCAGCAACCTGAAGACAGGGCTGAGGTGCTGGATCTTACTTTGTCTTCCAGTGTGGCTGTACCGATTAAAGTTCTGTTCCTGCTTTTGATCATACTCTTTCTGGTTGGTTTTTGGGGTGAGTGGTCAGATCTGGTTGGTTGGGATCCCTGGAGTCAGGCCTCTGGCGTAGGACTCTTAAAGCAGGAGGACTTACATCAGAAGAAATGATAAGAAAGGATGTTTTAGGATGCAGCTGCCCAGTACGTAAGAGTAGAGGCAGCAAAGTGTGGTATGTGCGCAAAGAACAAATCATAGAGTTGAGCAGGAACATAGGGGACAGCAGGAGCTGAGGTTTGGCAGAAAGGCTTCCCTTCTCTTCCTTTCCTACTGTATTTTTTCTTCAGATAATTACATTTTGGGGATCAGGGTTTGACATGCAGTGGGGGTTGACATGCTTACAGATGATTATTCTTGTAGCAGCACTGTCTCTGTCCCTGGGCTAATTCAAACTCCAGGGACAGAGTGGGGTAGGAAAGGCACTGGAGTGCAATTCTGCTTAGCTTCTAAGTGAGTGTCCTCAGATCACAGGAGAAGCAGACGAGGGAACCAGCACTGATGCAGGCAGCAGGAGCAGGCTAAGAATAGCAGCCAGCAGACAGGAAAGACACCAGTCTTTCTTGAGCAGATGGGTGAACAAGAAGTGGGAAGTGAAGGAAACGGAAAGTCTCGAGGAGGAGGAGGAAGGCCACGGATGTTCTGAGGAAGCTGTGGTGTACACAAGGGCAAAACACACACAGAGTGAATGAAACCCAAGCCAGAAGCATATGGTAACGGCAGAGGAAGACACCATCAGAAAAAAACGGAAGAGGGGCACAAAGAAGACTTTTTAGGGAGTATAAAAATAAGTGGTATGGGTGTGTAAAGCAGCATAGCAGTGCTGGAGAACAAGCTGTTACATGAATCACATGCCCTAGAATCAGTATACCAGGCCTGCCACTTACCATTTCTGTGACCTAGACCAGACAGCAAAGTTCTTTAAGTCTACAAGAGGGTGATAATAATAGTTTCTGCCTCATATGATTGCTGGAGGATTGAATTATATGAGCTTTTCTAGCTGAAATGCTGTTCATAGTGCTACACACGGCAAATACTTTATAAAGGTTACTTTTGTTGTTGTCAGATTAGGGACATAATACTAGAAAGTTATTCTAAAAAATCACGGATGCATGTAAAAACATAACTCCTAGGATATTCATCACACATGCAAGGGTAGCACACACACATCTATGCACCCTACCTAAATCCTAAGTGTCTAATGAGAGTAACATAGGTAAACTGGTAAATCCATAAACAGAATACTATGTAACCTTTAAAAATGTTCTTGTAGAACCTTTAACAACAATATATACTAATTGGGAAAACAGGGTGCAAAGCAGTAGGTAGGGAATGGTTCTGATTTTGGAAAAAAAAAAAAAAGTGTAGAAAAAAAAAAAAGGTACCAAGAGTGTACGTTGATTATTTGTCAAATGGTAGGATTATAGATGTATTTTCCCCTTCCTTTTGCTTTCCCTCACCCCCAAATTTTCTACAATGAAATTGTATAAGAAAATCAAATTAGTATGCAAATAACAGAGAAAAAGAGGTGAGATGTTTATATTTTAAAATGACCAAAATCGATGCAAGTCAAACTGTAAACAACTCTATTCTCTAAACAACGCTAACTAGCAAGAAAAACAGGTGAAATAACTTGCAAAAAACGTAAATATTTACAATATTTTGCCCAATGTGCAAACCTTGAATAGTACTTTTAGGGTAAAGGGCTTCCTTCTACACTACTGAAGCAGGCATGTCAATGGACATTTTTCTTTATGGGTTGCCTAGCAGATTCTTAAAGGTACTTAAAAAATAGACACTTACCAAATTTCCCAATAAATACAAGTTTTCATAAAGATGAAAACAAACGAATATGAATGAAAATGGTCTTAGGAATGTAGAACTGAAATACTAAGCTCAAGATGCGTAATTTATGCTGTCAGACCTTCATTTCAAAGTTGGAAGTACCTTTAGAGATCATTTATTTCAACTTATTTTAATCAATAAAGCACCTTTAATGTGGCTAGGTAAGTGGGTGCAGTGCTATTCAGGAGGCTGAGTTAGGAGATCAGCTGAGACTAGGAGTTCAGGGCCAGCCCAGGCAAAAGAATGAGACCACATTTCAAACAAAGCAAATGCATATAAAATACATAAAGTATATAAAATACATACATATATGAAAAACATACACACATATGTATGTACTAAAGCCAGGCAGCTGATCAACAGCAGAACTCACTCTAGCAGGCTTCCTTCTTTCTCAACCACTGAGGCTCTGTGGAGTCCCACCCTGAGACAATTCCCACACTGGAACTGTCTGGAGAGGACGGGTTTTCACGACAGCATTGAGATCTTTCTACACCTGTGATCTGCTGTAATGGTGATGCTGCTCCTTCCTGCCAGTTCCAGCCCACAGCAGAGACACCAAAACCAAATCTCACAGTATCTTGTATGACTTTTCACTCCTTTAGTTTCTTTCAGCAAACTGAAGAAAATCCACTAAAGACTACTGCCTGGGTGCCTGTTGATAGATGAATGAATAAAGAAAACATGGTATATATACGTAATGGAGTATTATTCAGCCATAAAGAAGACTGAAATTATGTCATCTGCACGAAAATGGATGGAACCAGAGATCACAGTGTTAAGCAAAATAAGCAGAGTCAGAAAGGTTAAGCATCATCACATGGTTTCCCTCATGTGGAATCTAGGAATGGTTTCCCTCATGTGAAATCTAGGAAAGAGAAAACCAAAAAAGTTGAGGGTGACTACTAGAGAAGAGGAAGGGGAGACAAGGGGAAAGTCATGGTGGTACATATGATCAAAGTATGTTATTTTCATGTAGGAATAGGCCACATGAAATCCATTACTTTGTATAATTAAAATGTACACCATACACAGAATTTTATTGCCTCACAACAGGTAAAGTTAAAAAGTGCTTGCCTTAGAAACTGGGGTGGTTAGGTGAGTCCTGGTTAAGGATTTCACCAGTCTAGCTCCTCTTTGATCCTTCAGCTGGCCCTAATGGATGGTGACCATCCCCATTCCTCCTTTGCCATGCTGCAACAAGAGTGGCAGGGCAGGTCCACAAGGGGAAGTATGCGGGAAACCGTAGTCTTCTGTGTACAAATTCTGTCTACAAACTACAACCTGACTTAGGGCATACCCCTGGGGTTGACCAGTTATATATCAAATCCACATCCTCTTCATTGGTTTACATGTGAAAGAGTTCCAAATCTCTTTTTGAAGTCAGGTATTGGCAGGTTAAAATAATTAATTCATATCACATGCTTGCCATAGGGGATATTTTTATATTCTGATATATGTATTTTGGTTTTCATACATGGTTTATGGTTCATAATTCCTTCCCCAAGGCAGGCCATGGAAATCAGAATTTCCCTTTTTCAGTCCGGTCACAAAATACTAACATTCTGCTGCACAGAGCCAACAAGAGTGCTGAGTCTTGCAGGACTTCCTGGGGTTCCCCTGTCTATTAGCATTAGATATGCAATGAAATCTACCCAAACCATAAAGGGCAGGGTTCAGAGAGCTTCCAGGTAGCTGAACACATGCAGGATCCTGGAGAGTGGTAAACCCTGATAAGTTCTGGGGGATCCATGTCCTTTCTTCCATACCTTGCCCTTTGCATTCCTTCTTACAACATCCTTTGTAATAAATCAGAAAAATTAAACAAGTTTTATGGGCTGCTTGACCAAATTAATTAAATCCAAGGAGAGGGTTTCAGGAACCCTGAGTTATATAGCAGGTTGGTCAAAAGCACAGGCAAAACCACTTGGGACTTGCAACTGGCATCTGGGAATGAGCCCTCCGCTGTGGGATCTGATGCTCTCCCTAGGAACTGAACTGGAGAACACCCAGCTGGTATGTGCTGCTGTGGAACTGCTGGTTTGCTTGCCAGTGGGGAGGACTTGCCACACCTCTTGAGGACACAGAAGACTGCCATGTTGACTGCAGCATGAAAGCAGAAGAAAAACAGAGTCCAGCCCCACCAACGGAGATGGATTGTAAGTATTTTAAAAACAGAACGTTAGGTTTGCAAAATTTAAAATGAAGTAATTTCTTTTTTTATTCAACTGCTCCTTATAATTTTTCCTGAGGCAGTAAAAAACGAAAAAAATCCTAGCTTCTTATGCCACTTTATTCTTTGGCTCTACCTAATAAAGCACAAACTTCCCAGTGCCCAATTGTGACTAGTTCCTTTTTTTTTTTTTTTTTTTTAATAGATGGCACTTAACACAGCCTCTGTGCCTCAGTTCTCTCATCTGTAAGATGGGAGGTAATTTCAGCAGTGACCCCACAATGTCCTTTGAGGATTAAAGAAACCAATGCATGTTAAAATTCTCAGATGAAAGAAACACAAGGAAAGCACTCTATAACCCTCAGCTCTTAGCCATCATCTACAAAAAACATGTTCAGATGAGGACATATTTGAAGCTTGCTTTATCTGGAGAAAATCTCATTCCTAATTTGATATCCAATTGGTGTTGTACTAATTCTTTTCAATCTTTAATAAGCACAAAATCACCTGGGGATCTTGTTAAAATGTGGGGTCTATTTTAATACGTCTTGGGTAGGCCTGGGATTCTGCATTTCTAACTAGATCTCTGGGGGAGGCCTGGGGTTGTGGCTCAGTGGTAGAGCACTTGCCTGGCATGTGTGAGGCAGTGCGTTTGATTCTCAGCACTGCATATAAATAAAAGTCCATTAACAACTAAAAAAAAAAAAAATACAAAACAAAACTTCAGAAAAAAAAAAAGATCTCTGGGGATTCAACAGAAATAGTTCATGAAATACAATTCAGATAGCAAGGATTTAGATGACCCATCCTGTATCCTCCTATTTACTTCTAAATACAGTTTGCAACCCTTCTGGGAAGGTTGTAAAATGCTATCTCCCTACTTAAAGACCGTTTTAACAGATGGCTGCACAGTTACACGCATATTTAGTAAGAGTCCAAAAGACCTCTTCTCAACATGGAGTAGGATGCAGGGAGGAAGGAAGGAGGGTAACAAACTTCCAAGTGAGTTTTCGAACCTCTGTGAATCAGTTCTATACACAGTGGTTCCATTCATTTATTTAGAGCTAATTCTTGAACAATTATGCCTCAACTTATTCTAATGTAAACACAAGAACTTGTAAATTATTACAAAACACATGTGAAATATGAATTTTGTTGGATTAACATGCTATCTTTTATAATTTTTGATAGAGGCTGTGTATAAGTATTAGAGAATAAAAGATGCTTCTCAAACATCAACACAATGAAAAGGAAATGGTACAGCACATCCATAACTTATGGTAAATTCATTCTTGATTTTCTGAAGAAATCTGTATTTCATTTTATTTTATATTTTGGTACTGGGCATTGAATCCAGGTGCACTTTAACACTGGGCTACATCTTCAACCTTTTTTTTTTTAAATTTTGAGACAAAATCTCACTATGTTGCTCAGGGCCTTGGTAAATTGCTGAGGCTGGCTTTGAACTTGTGATCCTCCTGCCTCAGCCTCCCAAGTCCCTGGGATTATAGGCTTGAGCCACCATGCTTGGCTTCTAAAGATATTTTTATACAAAAATCATAATAAGTAAAATTTATTATGAACTTTTAGCCTTTAGAAACATAGTTTTATACCTCTTGCCATTCAAAATTGTGAGCTATTTTAATCTAACTTTGCCTTTCCAGAAGTTGCTTAACAAAAAACAGAATAAACAAAGACGACAAAATAAGTGCCAGAAAGTGCTACAAATTCAAAAGTAAACTGAATAAACTTACAATCCTGGAATAAACATACTAGAAATTGAAATTAAATCTTCAACTAGGACCAACCTTACACGAGTATGATAATACCTTTTTTACATAGTTACCAACATTATTTGTAAAAGTCCTATAACTTTTAAAATAAATAATTGTATGCACATGGTATATCTTGATAACTTCTTTGTCCTACAAAAATTCAAGAGTTGTTAAGGCAATCTCCTGTCTTTTGAATATTTTCTCCGGGAAAACAGGTCTCTCCAAGGAAGACCCACGTATCAGAATCTAAACGGCATTGGTGGAGAAATGTCTCCATCTTTTGGTCTGTGAAGTTGTCATCTCTGTGTTCCATTTTTATAACTAGGCAACCTAACCAATCTTTTGTAAATTCATATCTCTCTCCTTCACCAAGCCAATTAGCACAGATGTGACTCTATTTCACCAGGGTCTTTCTCCCTCTCCACTCACACATACTCAGACTAATGGATGAAACCCACACAGACAACACCAGGACCTCCAGCTACGTTTCTCACAGTGTTGCTGGCTGAGCAAAACCATCTGTGAATTCTCCTTTGCTGTTCCTGCTACAAGTAGGTGTCTGTACAATACCTGACCCTGAAAGAAGGGCCTTGCTTGGCCAGGTTGTTTCACTTATGGCCAAACTAATTGATTCATGTGAGGATGACACATGTCACTTGTACAGTCATTCTCCAAGCTAAATATCCTGATAACATCCCCATAACATCCCCCCATAATACAATGAAGGCAAACAAAAATCTGTATCTTGCAGCAAATCCAAGTGGAGAATCAAGCAAGGTTTAAGAAGTACTTTGTTACAATTGGTAATGGAAACAAGTGTTGAAATAGCCTTAATAGTTCTTATTTTTTAACATAAATACCAATTCTGAGACTTTTTGAAAGAAAAAAAAGAACAGGTGAGGAGGAGAATTATCTGGCTTATTCACGTCAATCATACTTTTGTTAATTCATTCCTTAAACTAATTTATAGAAACCCCATCTCTCACTAAATACCAACAATTCTTATTAGCTTTTATAAATAATTGGAAATGCCACTAGCCCTAGGGAACACCAGAGTAAGACCTGATACAGCTGGACACATGCACAGCACATAAAACATCTTGCAACATCACTTATTTATTCCTAAATGTTTACTGAGCACCTTTGAGAGAAACCAGTGCCTGCAAGAGCTCTTGGCTGAATACAAGTAATCTCTGCCACTGGAAGCAGGGGCAGAGATCTGCAGGCTAAACAGCACCCTCCACCTCCAGACGCTGCATTACTAGGCTGGGAAGGGTTTGGAATCTGCAGCCTATCTAGAGCCCCTACCACCTCCTGACAGTACTGAAAGCTTTCGGATGGGAGCAGGGAAGGTGCTTTGGCTGATGCTGGAAGGAAGGAACTGTACTGAGTTTTGTGGCCACGTGAATCATTTGAGTCAGAAGAGACAGTGGAGGAAAACAACATACAACTATGAGAGCACACTTGCTTTGAGGGAACTACACATTCCTGAAGGGCTGGGAGTAGCTGAAGGGAGGAGGATGAGGATGCTCAACAGGGCAAGATCACCCAGGGTCCAACAGGCCATGGCTTCAAAACTGAAGGGTTTATCCTAGGGAGAAAAGGAACCTTGAAATTCTGATGGAGAGTGAGAAACCGAGGCAGACATACTCAGTGTATGGATGTATGTGACCATTATAAAATGAATTTCCTCTAAAATTCTTAATTAACATGGAACTATTGTTTACCGAAGTGAGAAAAAAAATATACAACGTGTAAAATTTCTATATTCTCAATTCTCCAACACTCAAAATTCAGAATCTGCATGCCAATTCGGTATAGAGTCAATTCTGTTGTAATGCTTGTTTTGACAATGAAATTGTTCCAATGAGAATGATGTATTGGGAAAGACTGAGACAACCTGAACTTCATGTTTGTTTACGTACCATCGCATCCTTAAGAAAAGCTAGGGGACCACAGAAAACTGCATGTAGCTGAACCCAGGAATACAAAAATTCCTACATGCATATACCCCAGATATGTGCCAGCTCTCTTGACTCATGATGGGTCTTATGGGCTGGACCCCCTGACCCCAATCCATCAGATTCCAAATAACTCTTTCCACCACTTCACAGTAATTCACAAGCTATTATTAAACTCCAACCTTGTTTCATGTTCCACTGATGCAGTTCACTTAGTGTTGTGCCCCAATCCCATGCATGAGTCCTGTGGTGTTATAAGCACCATTAGAACTAATTATTCTGAAGATAGTTTTTCATCTGAAGATGAATACGTTCCTGACAACCAGATTTACATTTTTTCCACAAAGGTAACTGTAGAAAAGCTTTAGTCTAGACCTCATGGCAGCACTCAGAGTTAACTGAACAGAAGCACCACATAAGCTCTGGCTCTCTAGCAATTAATGGTGATGTTCCCTGTGTCTTTCTTCCCAAGGAGGCCTTGCAGCCTTAAGTCTCCACTTGAGGTGAACCTCATCCAGCTGTGGGGCAAGGGGCTTGATGGATTTAAGGGTATGGCATTATCTCTTCCACTGATAGTTTTAGAAATCTTGGCCAATGAGACAAACAGAAGACTCTGAGTGGTTCTTAAAAAAATTTTTGTCTTTAATGTAAGATTGCTATATTTAGGAATAAAAAAAATAGGACATTTAAATTTGAGAAAAACAACAATTTTTTAGTGTTAAGTATGTCTCAAATGTCCATGGTACTTATACTAAAAAATACTTGTTTATCTTAAATGTAACCAGGTATCTTATATTTTACCTGGCAACTCTATTTTAAGGAGATGCCCCAGGAAGATATAGTCTTTCTTTGCTGGATGTTGGTGAATGGATATGGTGCTTATAGTTGTTGCAGTTGTCTTGCATCCAACTTGGGGAAAAGCCTGTTGTGTATAGCAGGGCAGAAAAATGGCAAGAACAAGGGTCCTTAAAGATAGTGATGAGCTTCTAAATCAGTGGTTTTAAATCAGCACTACACATTTAAATAACTCGGGGAAACTGAACAATTACCAATGCCTGGGCCCCATTTTGAGATTCTGATGCATTTCTTCTGTTGCCTGCAATGCTTTAAAACTCCCTAAGTGATTCTATTGTGTAGTCATAAATGAGGATCCCTTTGGATTTATTTATATTAATAACTTTCATTGTTACTGGAATCAGTTTGAGACAGAATTTCTGTTGTATGTAGCTTAAAGAATCCTAAATAAGAACAATGTCTCTAGAGTGAAATGTAAGGTCCAGCATTTAAATATTCTTCAATTAGAATAGCTTGGAAATTTAAATCCTAATTCCCAGAAAAAGTATTAGGCCTGCTCATTCATTTTAGAGAATAAGATCAGGCCTGTCCAACCTTCAAACCTAATTTTAAAAAAAAATTTATTTTATTTTTTTGGCAGGGCTGGGGATAGAACCCAGGGCCTTTTGCACGTTAGGCAAGCGCTCTCTGTCAGTGAGTTCTACCCTCAAACTCAGTTGTAAAGACCTTTATCAAAGGTGTTAAAAAAAAAAAAAAGTAGTTTGGTCATAATGAAGATTGAGAGTTGGTGACTTTGCTCAAATACTAAGAAAATAATCACCTCATTTACCCTGGGCCGTAAACAGATATAGTTTCAACAATGGATGATATTAAAGTTTGTTGTCTGGGGTCAAATTTAACATTTCCATAATTATAAATCATCATATTGTGCTAACTGGGCTGATTTCATTCTTATTTTCTTCTTTTTAATTTTTCTTGGTATTTTAAGGAATACGTATTTTGGTATGAGTACTGAATGAGAGTTGCATGCAGAGTGCACAAATGTGCTTCAAACCCAAGAGACTGCCTAGAACCCAGACTGAGAATGTCCTTCAGGTGAGTAATATGACAGCATTTCTTGTTGTGCACTCTAAACCGATGGGGCATTATTCTGTATACAAGGCTTTCTTCAATTTTTGAGTACACATATGATGTGGGCAGGTTACTGATATATTTTACAAGGCTTTCCTTGTCAAGGGAACCCTTGAGGTACCTGAAGGAACACAGGGAAGGATTCCAGTAAATGTTACCAACTGTCTTCCCTTTTGGCTTCCGGGAACATGAAGGTGCTACAAATCAAGAGGTAAGAGTGATGACCCGGAGATGAGCCTAGATGCTGGACTGAAAGGCCCTTTCAGCAGCACGGATAAGACTTGGTTTACTTCATGAGATCAGGCCATGTTTAAGGGTTTATCACAGAAGAAAAATAAGAGAGGAAACTAAAGCAGAGCAATGATAATATTAAAGGTGACATAAAATTGGGAAATATGACCACCAAAGAGTCTAGTTCTGGGTCTATAAATGAATGATAGAAGCTTCCCCTCTCACAACTGCTTTGCAAGACAAAACATTTTCTTTTATTCCTTTCTCTCATTTTCAAATAAAGCCTATGATGATTTAGGATTTAATATAAAGTCAATTTGTTATTGACTTATTACAAACATCATATACTGAGTTACTGATATTAAAATTCCTATTTACTGACCAAAGTAACTTTGGAAAATGACATTTTGACTGGAATGATGAGGCTATAGATAGAACAGTTGGTAAGAATTCTGGAGGAAATCATCATCTCAAATAAAAAGGATGCTTTGGGAATTTGATTATTAACTTTTGGTGATCCATATATTTAAAACATTAAAAATTCTTTAGCCATATTACAATGTCAAGGCTAAAAAGGGTCTCTTCCTCCCAGATATTTACAAAAAATTGTTTGTGACCAACTGTATTTTATAAGCAGACCAACACCCCATGCCAAGGTCAAGCTTATGTTAGCCAAATCCACTAGTCTAGTCAAATACAACTATAAGAAAGTTAATCAGATGCATTTGTAATAACAGATATGCTATGTAAAGGATTAATGAGGCATTACAACAAGAACTCAGAGAGGCTGCTTTTGCTAAAGCAGCAACTCTGAGGCCTGTAGGATAAAGTTTGGCATCTCTGCCTTCATTTTGCATCTGTCTCCTTTACTACCTCTAAAACTTTGGGTCACCTCCTTGTGCAGCTCTGCATATAGGCATGTTAATCATTTAAGGAGTGTTCTCTAAAAATTGGTAGTACAAAGTTTATGAGCTCTAAATTTACCTATTCTATGTCATCCCATTCCTGACTGAAGCCAGATGTGTAGGAACATTAGACTATGAGTGTTTACAACATCAGACCTCTGCAGTTTTGCCTAGAAGTCTCCAGTCATTGCCCGCTTCCAGGATTACAGGTCCAAGAGACACACATCCTGAATAACAGATGGAAATTGCTTCCTTGAGCAATAAGGATTTCTCTGGAGCTACCTTGCAACACCAGAATGAAAATAATGATCAATCAGAAGATAGTTTGACCAGGATTGCTAATTATGCAGACCTCTCAGCCCTTACATCAATCTTCCTCTATTTAAAGCTAAAGCTCCTGTCAGCACTCTGCAGACAGGATCTCACTCTGCCTTCCCAATATGGCCAGACTGATTAAGTTCCCTTTCTTGCTTACTATCCAAGTGTATATCATCACCAATGCCACAAGACAGAAAAGTGATGAATTTTCCCCAACAACTGCAACCCCCTTTTCACTAACTTAAGGCATTCATTAACTTTTAAAGCATGGGATTAGGAAAAGTCGTCCCCTTTCAGAGCAGGACATGGAGGGGGTATTTCCTTTGTGCAGAGGGGAAAAAAAGCAAAAGTGGCCCCTAGAACAGGGTATGCTGCTTAGTGAACACAGTGTGGCTGGGATTTGCCTCCATATCCCGCCTCTTTCTCCCAGGCATCAGGTGTGAGGTTGCCCTCAGACTGCAGTACTTCCAGGTGAATTCCTGTCACAAGGGCCTTGGGACAGGAAATAAGGAGGAATAAAAGCAGAGTTTGGGGAAAGAGAGGAAGCTCTGGCAAAGGTGCCCAACCTCCCACTGACTTCTGTGGGCACAGGACATCAGCTTAGTTATAAGGAACAAACCTAAAGGAGTTCCTTAGCCTTAAGGCTTCAGGGGTAAAGTGAAGGCTACTGGTTGACACAGGTCTCCTTCCTTAACGGTTCAGTAGGTCTAGAAGTCCTCTGATAGGCCTTGAATTCTTCTGGATTAAAACTATAACCTCTTGAGAAAGCTAATGCAGGCGTTTTAAAGAGTAAATGATGGGATGCTAGAAATAAAAGTTCTGAAAGCAGGCAGATATTGTAGGGAGGATGCTAATGACATTGGTGGGGCTGGGAGAGAGCATTACAGAAGCCACAATCTGGCCTCTGGCCTTGGCTGATTTCCATCTTCACAGGATTAAATCAAAGCCCTCATTTCCCTCTAGGCCATGCACATGTGCATTTTAGGTCACAAATAACTGTCCCCAAGGTAATGTGGCATTGAAAGAATACATAAACATCAAGTTTCCAGAAAGGTCACTGGAGGAAGCAAATGTTATCAATGACACATTTAATTTAGCATGATTCAAAACCACAGGAATTTCTGGCCAAGCATTGTAAATATATCTAATTGTTTCACTTGAGTTCTCCCTAAGCCATCCACTATGCCTCCTGGGCAGTGTCCAGCATGGGCACAATCTGGCATCTTTGCATTTTATGGAGATGATGAAGATGAAGACAAATGATAGAGGAAGAAGGCCCAGCATGAGAAGAATGGGTGTCTTATTTGCCTCAAAGGGCACTGTCCTTACAGTCAAGGTGCAGTACTCCACTGCCTGGGATTTTACTTTCACAGGCTCCCTGGATGTTTTGGTTTAAAATAAATTTATTGAAGCATAAAGAAGCAAAAAGGTTGGTTGTAAAAAATGTTTATAAAAGCTAAATTGAATGCTATACACTGTAAAAAACTGAGAGCTTTTGATGATGTTCCCTTTGCTGTTCATGTTATTTTTACATGAACTGGATGAGGTGATGAGATGGAGACCAGAGGAACCCTACCACAAAGATATAAGGTCTACCTTCCCTGACCTTGAGCTGATTCATTGACATACTATGAACAAGGTTTGAATGACTAGCTAACTGTCATAACTTGGTATTAGATTAAAATTCTTATCATGAGATTTAAAAGAAGCTACAAAAACTGATGTCTGAGCTCAATTTATATCTGTTTATTTCAGTAAATTATATCAAGTGGGAATGTGATATAAACAGTACTGTATTTTAATTCAGTTATCATTAACATTATTGGCTAAATGATGAGATTACCAATATGAATTTAAGGATTGAAAGATCCTAAATAACTAGACAAGTTCTAGAGGTTAGCTTTCAATTCCATCCAGAAACGCATTAAAAAAAATTCACTGCGATCGACACTTTCCACATGTGTTCCTAGGAAGTATACACATCAATGACTTAAAATCAGATAACTAGGAAAATTCTGGTGTCCTGGCAAAGGCCCTCTGTTCCATTCTCTTCTAATCACCAATCTAACTCAAGTGGCCTGAAAATTCACTGCTAAAACGTGACTGATTATAACAAGACTGGTTCTTTGTAAAAGAAAATGTTTCACGGGAAGGTAAGATAGACGATTCTGTCAGTTACCCACTAAGTTGTTAGTTGCCTTATCATATTGCCTACAGCCTTTTCACATAGTCATGGGTTTCTCTTAACCTTTCCCCTTAAGAAACTGACTTAGGAGTGGGCGTGGGGATTTAATTCTAGCCCATGGGATGAGAAAGAAAGCCTACTGAGGAATTCCCAAATACAGTCTCTAGAAGGTGTGTATGTGTGTGTATCTTTAATGCTCATATTAGCATTTAACCATATGTCTCTTGACTTTTAAATTTAGCTTAATTACTTAACTTTCCTCTTCTCCAGTTTTACTATAAGCCTCTTATTTTCCTTATACAAATATAATGTTTTAAAATTCTAGTTCCTAGAATATGACCAGAAGTAGATTAGGTAATGTTCAAGTTGTCTCTGTTTCCACAGGAAGTAAGAGTCCACTTTCTTTTCATTCACCTGATACTTTTTGTTATTCTGTCATGATAAAGAATAGACCAATGAATATTATAAGTCCTATTAGTATGACTATGGTGTATGCTCAGACTATTGAGGGCAAAGAGCATGGGTTATGAAAACACAGGGTGAGACCTTCAGAAGCACTATGAGCCCTTGGGTGGTGGGGTCCTCATTATGCATCCAGTCTTTGGTAAGGATTTCTATCTCAGCCAGTTTTTTGATTTTCTGTCCTTTCTAGAAGATTCTGAATCATGGACACTTTCAGGTCTTTGCAGATTGATATATAATTATCACAAATGTAGTGGTAATACACGTGTATCACTTCCACTCACAATTCACTGGAGAGAACTAGTCACATGACTGACAGATCACAGGGGATAAGGAGGTACAGAGGGCTGGGGAGATAGCTCAGCTGGTAGAGTGCTTGCCTCGGAATCACAAGGCCCTGAGTTCGATACCCAGTACAGCAAAAAAAAAAAAAAAAAAAAAAAAAAAAAAAGGAGGTACAGAAATGGCAAACAGCACTGACTAACACATGCTATTTCATAAAATAATAAAACTCTTATATTATTTAAAAAAAACCATGAGCTTTCTCTTGAAAATTTCTGCCTACTTTCTCCCCACAGGTTAGGAAACAAATTTTGAATGATCACTTCCACTCTGTCTCTTGGTTCATAGCACATCTATGTAGGGAATTGGATGTACCCTATTCCTATTTTTGCTCAACTTCTCAATTTTATGTTAAAATATCACCATCAAGAGAAGTAATTAATTTATGTTGTAGACTAATTCATATGCTACAAAAATATAATAGAATGCAAATGAAACATGTCTCCATATGCCTTTCTCATTTGTAATTCCTTTATTCTGGCTCTTCACATACATGACTCTTCACACACATAGCTCTTCTAATTTATTATGCCAATGCATTCTATTTTTGTTGTAATTTTTAGTTATTATTTTAAATGTAAGTCACATATGTAACACTTGAAGAGTCAAATGGTTCTACAAGGCCTGTTATAAAAGACAGTTCCCTCAACCCCACCCTCCACTTCCTGTTGCCCAGAAGCAACCACTTTTAATTTTTACTTTTTTTTTCTTTTTGGTTTGGTTGCTTTTGTTTTCCACTTCTATACGTCTGGTTTGAATTGTTACTTCTTAATTTTTCTAGAGTATTCTCCACTATTTTCCTACTATGGAAGGAGATTTAACTGTACCACCATTATGCTCCCTCCTTTTCCTGTGTAAACATACAGTTCACACATACCCCATCTGTATGTGTGCCTAAAGAAAACTTCCAATCTCCTGCCTGAAGGGTTGGGCATATTGGTGTCCAGGGAAGCAAGAGGAGGAAACTGTGTGTATATGTGTATGGGGGTGGTGTCCTCAAATTTAGGACTCAAATATATTCATCACCTCTTTTCCAGTAGGGTAGTCCCATGGTGGAATGTGCCTGATGCTCTGTTTTATACTTCTCTGGAAATTAAACTTCCAGTCTTCTACTTGAGTGGGGAAAGAAACTGGATTCTTCTTTTGATGAACTGCCATCCTTTCAGTGCTCCCTTCATCCTGATTCCCAGTTCCTGAGCTCCAGGAAGATTTAGTCTTGCTTCTTGGGTTTTACCTGCTGCTGAGTTAGGGCTGACCTTTGAGGCTACTTGCTTACCAAATACCATCTGCTTTACATTAAACAAACTTTTTTGCTGCTGTCTTCTCTCTTGTTTTCTTATTTTTTCAGGGTTAATCTTTAACTACCTTTATTTTCCTTGCAGTGGAGTTTTAAAGGGAGCAGAGTTAAATGGTTACACTTTTATAGGTGCCAGCTTTAAACAAAAGTTCTATTGCACTCTTTTTTAAATTATAGAATTATGGATTCTGAACAATGAAAGGTTCTGAAGATAGCATGTAGTGAAATCGTCCATTCAGAGAGCAAAGTGTAGTCATGTACTGCACAATGACATTTTGGTCAATGACAAACCACATCTATCACACTGGTCCCATAGGGTTATATCAGTTAGTGATATCATAGCTATTTAAATGGTACAATTACATTCAATGATGTTCACAGAACAACAGAATGGCCTAGTAATGTATTTTTCAGAACACAGCCTTATCATTATGTAATGTTTAACTGTGTATTATTTAATTTGCAGATGCAGTAGTTGAAACACCAGGAAGCTGATTATCTTACTGAAGGACATCCAAAATCATAAAGATAGATACGATGATATTATTTATTCTATATAGTTTGAATTATCATCCCTTTAAGGTTTTATAGTTTGTTTTTCCAAATTTAGGACCATTTTAATTACAGCAAGATCCTTTATACTGTCTTGTCTCCCAGTGAGCAAATAAGTTCCTATTAGTATATCAGGTCTTGAACTAGCCATAATATGTGGTTAAACATAAAGTTCTTATGAAGTTATTTTTAACAACCAGATTTTTAAAGAAGTTGATATGCATTAGATATTAACTTCATTAGATATGCATTAGATATTAGATTAGTCCTATTTAGGAATGTATAAATGGATCTTACAGAGCAACTATCAAAACACTATAACTTAAATGAAGTTTATAGCTTTTAAAAAAATTATAAAATAATACTTATTTTCAGTTTTTAAGAAAGACAAAATGGAAAAATTAGCTTGGTTTATTTAAAATGTCATAATCTCTCACTGATTTAATGTTATTTGTTAAATTTCAGAAAAAAAAATGGACTTTGACAAAAATGCATTTGTAGAGGACAGAAGGACAGGCCAGGAATTTGGGAAAGATTCAACTCATTTTTAATAATGCTACTTTCTTTTCCCAGCTAATAAAGAAAATAGCCTTAAAATATTACTAAATTTTACTGATAAAACTAAAATACTTTTGATAAAATAATGTTTTAGTTCATGAACGTTTTAAGAGTTTTATAAAAGTGGGTATCAGAGAAACTTTTGTAAATGCAGCACCCTAAAGCAAAATGAAGGATAAAAAACAAATAAACTGTCCTTAAACACTTACAGATTCTTTTCTGCCCATAGTTTTGCTGTGTGAGCGTGACCGGGAGATGTTGCTAAAAAAGGAATCTTTTTAGTAGCAGATGAAGGTGGGGAACCAGTGAATTCTCTTCCTCCAGGCAAACTCTCAATGCTTGGAGATGAACTGATGTTTTTAGAACTTTGCCCTGTAAAAGAAATTGAGTAGCAATAATGAAACTCTAGACCTTTGAGTAAAATACTGAATCTACTGCTTTCATAAATGATCAATTATGACACCACAAAGTCAACATAGAGAGCTGTGGACTATTCAAATCATGCATTTTTATGTATCAGAATAATTACCGATTTTTAGAACAACGAAGTACCATTATAGTTTTCTATATGTAATCTGTGCTACAAAGTTAATGCACATAATTTTTTTTTAAATTTAAAAATCCAATTTCTAGAAATCAATGGTTAAATTAATTTTCTCTTCACTAATGGAATAATTCCTCAATTACAAAAACAGAATCTATTATACTGTATGTTACATTATTAAGATTAAAAAATACAAATTCTTCATTGAAGTTTTTTAGAAGAGTCTCTTTCCCATTTTTCAATTGCAAAACAGATGGAAAAATTAGCATAGATGGCAACCCCAGCCTATGGACTACTGGAAATGGGAAAGTCTGGTTTACAGGACCTTTTTCTAGACTGTGCCCTTGTTAGGGTAAATCTGTGATCCCCTGCAGTACCTTTCTTCACTGAGAGAACCTGGACCTATAGAGCTTCCTCAAACATAAACAATGGCTCTAGTAAGTCCCCCTGAGACTGTGGCTTGGTGTGGAAAGCCAGCACAATTGCACAATGGGAATACTCTCATAGGGTGGCAAGGGGACTTAATGACCTAGCCAAATACCTGGCATGCATTCAGTCACTAGCAAATGAAGGCCTAATAAGTGTCAGATGCTTAATGGGTACAGGAAGAGAGGAGAAACGGAAACTTTCAAAAGTCTTACCCCTCACGGTCTATTTTTTGGTGAGGGGACATGGTCAAATACATTAGTAAAACAGACACAATTTTATACGGTAGTAAGTGCCATCATGCAGAAAAACAAATCAAAGATGTGAGTGCTAAAGGAAGTGTTGCAATTTTAAATAGAATGGTCAATCAAGGAAGGTGTCACTGAGAATTGAGGTACACTGAAACTCGAAGTACCAGGTTTGTATAAAATATGAAGTAACAACAATGGCCCCAAGGCAGACCTTTGTGTGTGTGCAAGGAACAAGGTGGCCAGTGTAGCTAAAGCTAAGAACGACAGGGATTGGAAGGAGGTGAGGGTTGGGAGCAAGTAGGGGATCAGAATAGGTGTGGATTTGTGGACAATGCTGAATGCCTTTACTATGAGAAAGGAAGCCATGGAACATCACTGGAGGATTCAGGAGAGGAATGACATGGCTTGATTTACATTTTAAAAGAATCACTCTGGCTGATGTGTTGAGAATAGAATTGGGGAGACAAGGGAACGGTAGACAAGGGCAAAAATTAGGGAAACTAATTTTTGCTACTTCAGATACCAAGACTGATTACAGCTCAGATTCTGGACAAAAATGATTGGATTTGTTACGGCTATAAGTGGAAGAAAGGAGTCAAGTTTAACTTCAAATTTTCAACCTAAGCAAGAAATATGGTAGAGTTCCTACTTACTAAAGTAGGAGGCAGGCTTTATAAATAAAATCAGTAGTTCAGTTGCAGCCCTGCTGAGCTGAGATGCCTAATCATATATTCAAAACTAAAGATCTCATAAGTCTGGCTTTTAGAGAAGAGAGCTGAACTAGTGAGATAAATTTGGAAGTCAGTAGCATATAGATTGTATTTAAGCCATGAGGTCATCAACAGAGGTAAGGGGCACAGATAAAAAAGGGATAGAGAAAAGATGGACCTCTGGGGAATGTTGAGGTTTAAAATTAAGGGACAGAAAGTAGAAATAATTATCTACTCCCAGTCTTCTGTAGTGGGTCTCAAGACAGTTCTATCCCGTGGAAGCCTCCTCTGTATTAGACACTAGGGATTCAGATTGAGTTTCTATCCATAGAGAGTTCAGAAGCTAGGGACAAGGGGGCAAATGATAAATCAAGAATGATGAAAGAATATTTTTTTCTCTGGAGAGAGCCACTGCCTCTCCCTTGGCTGAGAGGAGAGAGTGGAGGCACATTTCGCACATTTCACACAGAAGGGTAACAGACTTCTCTTTAAGGAAATACTTGCTGCCTCAAGAAATACGGCTAGCTGACTGCCTCTAGTTGTTAGGTTGTCTAGGAGCTACCTCAGGTTTTGAACCAAGATCATGCTCTCGGTGTGGCTCCTAGCTAGTGACTGGAAGCTGGGACTACCCAGTTCCACCCAACACAGAACTCTTCTGGTCGGAAACCTTAGCTGCAGATTTCCCTGTCCAGCTAGGTCTGCATTGTGGCTGGGAACCATCCCTCTGCCCAATCCTCTTCTCTCCTTTTTTCTTTCACCAGTGTTATTCCCCAATTAAACCTTTCGTACTCCTAACTCCATCTCAGGGGCAGCTTCCTGAAGAATCAAAACTATAATGAGTGATACTAGAGCTGAGCCTTCAAGGATAGTGGAGGGCCCCTGGGGTTAGGAAAGGGTAGGGAGAAACAGGCCTAGAAGCATTTTATGCTTATGTCAGAGCCTAGAATATGAAAATTCTACCCTGGCCTTCACTTTTCCCCTTCCCTACTCTGACTTTATGTTTCCCACATACTTCCAGGGTTCCAGGCCTTAACTTCTCTGTGTTACCCATTTATGGCAATAATCTCTACAGCTCAGGGTCTGAGAACACTGAGCTGAAAAGGATCTCAGGAACCATCTAATAATTTATACCATTACATGTAAATACATTCTCATGGTAAACAGATTAAATGTGAAAGCTACCTTTTAAGAAAAAACCTTTAAAAAAAATGTACACTAATTTTTTAGTATATTTAGAGATGCATGACTACTACCACTAATTTTAGAACAATTTCATCACCCCCAAATTAAACTCCATGCCCATTAGCAATTATTCTCCACCTTCCCATAGTACTTGGCAACCATTAATTTACTTCCTGTCTCTTTGGGCTTGCCTTTTCTGGATATATCATATAAATGGAATAATACAATGTGTAGCCTTCTGTGACCACATATATTTAAAGGTTCACTCATGTTATAGCATGTATCAGTACTTCATTTTCCTTTTTATTGCCAAATAATATACCATATTTGATTGATTCATTAATCAATTGATGGACTGCTTATATCTGTTTCTTAAGTAATGCATAGTACTGCTATGAACATCCGTGTGTAAATTTTTGTGTGGATCTATGTTATCACTTCTCTGAGGAAGATACCTTGGAGAGAAATTGCTAAATCAATATAGTAACTCTTTTTGAGAAACTGCCAGATTCTTTCAAAACTGGCCATACTTCTTTATTTTTTCATCAGTATTGTATAAGAATTCTAACTTCTCTACATTCTTGCCAACACTTATTACCAATTGTCTTTTTAGTATAGCCATCCCAGTGGGTGTGAAATAGTATCTCATTGTGATTTGATTTGAAATTTCCCAAAGACTAATGTGCTTATTAGATGCTGGTATATGTTCTTTGGAGAAATGTTTATTCTAATCTTTTATCCATTTTAGAAATTGAGGCATTTGTCTTTATCACTGAGATACAAAAGTTCTTTATATACCCTGGGTACAAGTTCCTTACCAGATATATGATTTGACAAAAATTCTCCCATTCTGTGCTTTGTTTTCACTTTCTTAATATTGTCTAAGGAAGCCTAAGTTTCAATTAGATGAAATCCCATTTACCTGCTTTTTTCTTTTGTTGCTTGTGCTCACATCTAAGATACCATGGCTTAGCCCAAGGTCATGGAGATATATTCCTAAGTTTTTGTGTAGTTATAGTTATAATTCTTACATTTAAGTCCACAGTCCACTTTTGTATATGGTATTAGGGACTTCATTCTTTCATGTGTGCATTTTCAGTTTTCCCAGAACCATTTGAAAAACAGATTGGTCTCAGAAACTCGGTTGAAAACCAATTTACCACAAATGCTAAGCATTTATTTCTAAATTATATATATGATTATCTTCATGCTAGCATCACACAATATAAGCAGTTTTGAAATAGATGTGCAAATTCTTGATCTCTGTTCTTTTTCAAGATTGTTGGGGGGGTACTTTGCATTTCCTATGGATTTTAGGATGAGTGCTTTAAAAAGTACTGGGATTTTGAAAAGGATTATGATAAATATATAGATCAATCTGGGTAGTGTGATATTAACAATATCAGAGAAGTAAAAAACTTTTATAATTCCCTGTAATTTTTATTAATATTCTTTATCTTCATGCATTTTCTAATTAACATCTAGCATCCTGTTTCTTCATTTGAAGGATTTCCTTCACTGTGTCTTATAGGGCAAATTTGCTAATAATGAATACTCTCAATTTTTATTTATCTATGACTGTTTTAATTTGTCCATTTTCAATGCTGGGGATTGAACCCAGGGGCACTCTACTTACTTCTGAGCTATATCCCCAACCTTCTTTATTTTTCATTTTAAGGCAAGGTCTCACTAAGATGTCCAGGATGGCCTCGAACTTGCAGTCCTCCTGGCTTTAGTCTCCTGAGTTGCTGGGATTACACAGGTGTGTGTCACCGCACTTGGCTAGAGAGGTACATCTTTAGGTAGTTGCTTATTTCTAAAAGGTAAATTTATATGAGTACAAATGCTATGCCTAAGTACGTGTGCATTTTAAATGATTCTGAATTGGCTTCTCCTACGATTGACAAATTATAAGTCAGCTAAGGGATCTTAATGTTCATCATCTTTGCAGACTGGATATTTTATAGATGCACATATGTGTACTTATATGTAAGTAAATATGACACGATAATTATATGTACTTATGTATTACCTATTCATCTACTTACTTATTTGGCTAAGTGGATAGAGGAGGACTTCACTATGCTAGCTTAAAGTTTCTCTGCTTATTTTACTTTTAAAAACTAGTTTGGGGTTTCCTTCTATATTTTGTATATGTGTGTGTGTT
This sequence comes from Sciurus carolinensis, assembly GCF_902686445.1. Lineage (NCBI taxonomy): Eukaryota > Metazoa > Chordata > Mammalia > Rodentia > Sciuridae > Sciurus > Sciurus carolinensis. The sequence goes on along the minus strand of NC_062229.1, from coordinate 49,664,666 downwards.
TCCTTTTATGGCTTCCTGCTTAGGAAGGCATTTCTTTCCCTAAGATGAATACTGAGATATAATTTAGGTACTTACTATAAATTGAGTTTTTTTCTTTCATGAATTTCTCATTGCTCCTCTCTCCTCCTTAAGCCAATGGTTTTACTGCCTCTGAAGGTGGTGGAAGATAGAGCTAAACCAATAGGAATGTTTGCTCAGCTCTGAATGTCAGATTACTTTTGAAATTCTACATAACAGAAGATAAACCTAAGAAGCCAGAGCATTTTGATTCATAAGAACATGTTTTTTTCACAAAATGAAATGAAAAAAAAAATTCCTTATTTTTCTAAGTTAACATAACTGAATTCATCTGTTCCTTAGAAGTTTGGATAATCTATCTATGAAACTCTCTGGAGTTAGTGATTTTTCAAAGGCACTACTATGATGATCTTTTGGATTTTTCTGTCTATTTCTCTATTAAGGTTTTCTACTTTTCCTTGGGTCAACTTTGACTGGATCATATTTTCCTTTAAAAAGTCATGTACATGGTAGTCAGAATAATGCCTGTGCCCTTAATTTTCAAAGCCTCTGAATATATGACCTTGAACAGCAAGAGTCTCTGCAGGTCTGTTTAAGGACCTTGAGATGGAGAGAATATCTTGGGTTATCATGATTGTCAGTCTAATCCATGAATCCTTAAACTGGAAGATAAGGGCAGAAGAATGACTCAGAGATATACTGAAGAAGACAAAGGAGACAGCTGAACCATGAAACAGACTGGGTTTGGCATTACTGGCTTTGTAGGTGGAGAAAAAGGGCCTTCAGCCAAGAAACATGGCATCCTCTAGAAGCTGGAGACTGTCCTTAGTTGATAGTCAAGAAGGAAATGGGTTGTACACTTAAAAGGAACTGAATTCTGCCAACACTGCAAACCAACCAGGGAACAGATTCTCCTCTAGAGACTTTTGACACCTGGGTTTTAGCCTGGTGAGATCTTTGTCAGACTTCTTACATACCCATTGAACAATCAATCTATATTTACCAAACTACCTAAATTTGTGGTAATTTTTATCAGCAAGAGAAAACTGTCCAGAGTTTCAGCTTGTATACAGTAAGTACTCATTTACAATAAAACACCCTTTCTCTGTATTTTTAATTATATCATAATTCTTATTTTGTATATTTTAGCACTTCTTCCTTTTTGGAGACAAAGTCTAAGTTGCCGAAGCTGGCCTCAAACTTGCAATCCTTCTCCCTCAGCCTCCCAAGTCACTGGGATTGCAGGCATGTGCTATCATTATGTGGCTCTCTCATTTCTGATCACTTACTGAATGTTGGTTACTATACTTTTGAAAGTATCACCTTTCAGTTTCATTGACATAATCTGTTTTAAGTGCTGTTAAATCTCTTATCCTTTTTCATCCCTTTACTTTTGTTAGACATATTTTGATGTTCTTGTTCTATCTTATTGAATCATACACTTAGATAATTATTTTACTGTCTTACTTTCTAACAATTGCATTTCCTCTGTCATTTTATCTCAATCTCTTTAAGGGCTTTGATATTCGGTTTTCTTGTTATTACTGACTTCAAAAAACATTTGAAAATTTGTTTTTGATTTCTTTATTAAATAAAGATTTAGAATAACAATTTAACATTTATAAGTAGTGGGATATGTATAGAGAATAAATATCTGGGGGCAGGAAGGAAGTTGGTCTGTTGGTAGATCTGAATTATTTCAGATCCCTGAGATATCTGTCTTATATTCCTGTTTGAATGCTAGTTTGACTGAAAATAAGATTCTAGTTAAAAAAATTTTTCTTGCAAAACTTTGGAAATAAACTCAAATGTCTCCAGGTCCTTAGTTTTGTGAAGAGAAATTTGATGTCTATCTGATGTTGACTTAGACACAAGCTGCGCCCCCCGCCTGCTTTTTTTGGTCCTCTCTGGAAACCTTAAGAGTTTTCTCCTCATCCTCGAGGTTCTGTAAATTTTTTGTGGAGTTCCTAGAGATGGGTCTTTTTAACTTTTATCCTGCTTGTCAGATTTTTTTCCAACTCCACACCAATAACTTCCTTCAGCTCTGGGAAATTCTCTTTATTACTCCTTTGATTACTGTATTCTACTTATGATTTCTAGACTCTCAATATCTGACATTGTAGTTCAAGTACTGAGTTAATTTAAAATTCCAGGTAGATTCATTTAAATTTTATTATACCCTTGGAAAAAGTTTGAATTTTGTGAACCATTATCACTTTTTCATTTTCTTCCAAAATGAAAAAGGAGTTGTAAGTAATTATATCTGCAAATCTTACAAAATTTTAGTTGCCTTGGACATTTTCTGAAATAAAATAGGGGTACTTATAAGTAAATGTATTTTTAGAGCACCAGAAGTAATAATTAAGACAGAGGTGTTAGTTGGGTTCCTTTAATTCCCAAAACCAGAGAGGTATTTGAGGGAAACACATAATGGTGCTACCATTACACCCACTACCTAAGCAGGTAGCAGCCTAGAATCCTTATTATGGGATGAGTGCTGGGATAAGGTACCACAACAGACCTTGAAGTAGCTGCTCTTATTCCCTCTTTACCAATAAGAGGTTAAGTAATCTTCCCAGGGCATCTTGCAAGGCAGTGATGGAGCCAGAATTCAAACCCAGGCCATGCTGGGCAAAGTCACACCACCCACCAAGTGGGCTGTGGCAAATGTGATCTAAAATTAGATTAAAGAAAACTGGAATGAGGCCTTTGAAAGCACAGAGCAAATTCTGACCTTGCTCTCAGTCCAAAAGCAACTTACTTATTCCATGTTTTTTGGAATAGATAGTCCCTAAAAATGCATTTTCTAGCTAATTCATGCTTCCCAGAATTCATTTTACATATAACACATTTCTCTACCTTCAAGTGATTATACTAAACACAATGGAATCATTTGTTCTGCTTTAGGACCACTACTTGTCATACCAATCAGAGTAGCCAGCAGTATGTCCCCCAAAAGGAACACTGCTGTTGCTGTTTCTGGTCTCTTCCCTCACTCCTGGGAGCACAGCTGTCTCTTTCTTGGCTTACTGTGTCCTACTCCTCCCTTTTTTTGTCCTACCAATTTTCTGCTTGTCATCTGTACTGGAGTATTTCTGTTACACTGTATCTTTTTAAAAAAATTTTAATTTGTTCTAATTAGTTATACATGACAGTAGAATGCATTTTGATAAATCATACATAAATGGAATATGATTTCTCAGTTTTCTGACTGTACCTATTGTAGGATCACATTGGTCATGCAGTCATATATGTACATGAAGTAATAATGTCTGTTTATCTTGATGGTCCAGAGGGAAAGTTATCTTCAGACAAGTGAGCTCTTATCAAATTGTGACTTCCATATTATCCCTTAATTTAAATCACACATACTCCTCCACCACCACTGGAAGGAATCATAAGAAACTTAGCAATGGTTACCCTTGGGGAAGTGGGCTGGCAGAAAGAGGTGGGAGGAGAAAGTGGAGGACCTTTCCCCTTCTGTAATATCTTTAATTAGGCTTGTTAAATGTTGTATGCGTTTTAGTTTTACCTTATGAATATCATCAGTGATTACCTGGAGAGGGAGACTGACTCCCCGCATCTTTTTTGTATTTTTAAAAAACAATCTGACAATATTGATACCTCTCCGTGAATTCACACAACATAAATACATACACATAAGTATAAATTTTGAAGATGACTAGGGTAATTACTTAAGAGATCTAAACTAATTTTAAAAAACCCCAAGTAGTTGAGTCTTCAAAAAACAAATTCTGCCATGGTCCATTTGTGTGTGTGCAGGTGTGTGTATGTATGTGACTATAACCTACACTGCAGGATATAAAATACAACTTTCCAATGCTTTTCCAAAAATTACTTATTGACCTGAATTGTGAAATCCCACTTTTCACTTTTTCCCTTAAAAATTAAAACCCATATAACCTATTGTATGTTTAAAGGCAAAGGTCCAGATATCAAGTTTCATTAAGACTACAATCAAAGAGCCTCTGAAAGTATTGGTACTTATTTCTTCAAATTTATTTTATTACTTTGAAAGAAGACAGTTGGAAAGCCTAAATAATAGTTTAATTTCCCAGAAATTACAAAGTATCTCTACTCTACACATAGGGGAGTATAACAGGTTTGGCATTCCTGATGAAATTCTCTGACTTCTGATATTATTGATGCTATTCAGTATAGATAAGTCGATTATTGTTGTCACCACTAACTGTTTTGGTTTCTGTTTTCTCTCACTTTTCAGCACTCTTCAGGAAGTATGTTGAGGAAGTATGCATCCAAATCAGGATAGGTGTCATCTCACTATCTCAGCACTGTCAGTCATCATCACAGATTGAAAACGCTTTATTTGGGACTCATCTCATAAAGTAGTTTTCCTATCATACTGATAGAATCTCTATCAGAGTGTGCAGGCAAGAGGGGATTCTGAACAGGTATTCAGCAAAAGAGGTGGTTCTTGCCTGTAGGCTTGATTGGGTCATCTAAAGCAAAGGTAACACCCAGGACAGCTGGTGAGACTGCAGGAAGCCAAGGGACCAATGAAAACAAAACTTGCCAGGTAGTAGGTACTCAAAAAAATACTTGTTGAATATATACATGATTCTACTTACATAACACAAAGTTATTTGAACAAAATGATACAACCTCCCTCTTTAAAATTGCTTTTAAAAACATAACGTCACTCATGTGGCTCTTGTCTGTAGGAAAAAATGAATTAAGTAATAGCATAGAAGCAGAAGTCAGAAAAAGCAAGTCAACCCTCAGTTTCCTCTGCCCACAGGTATAAATTAACTTCATAGCCCAGGTCGTGTAGAAAAACCAAAAACCTACTCTGTAGCAATTAACTGTGGGATAACAAAACACTTGTTAAAAAAGTTGTCGTGGGGCCTAGAATTTAATTTTAGGAAATGAATTTAATACCTGTGAATTCTCTCCATATCAGATGATCAACTTAATATCCACCCAAGAACCCTAACTGAGAAGGCTGAAGATAAATCATATGAAGATTTTCTCTCTTTTCTACTATAACCCTTTATCATCTATATCACTTTAACTTCTGTTAAAGAAAAGTGAACAGCTCTTCATGGAAGCCCTGAGCTAGAAAAGCCCTTAAAGGTCATCTGGTTCAATTACCAAAATACAGCCAGAAACTACCTGTCAATCAGAGAACTATATATAGAAATGAAAGCATACGGTTCTATTGCCACAGTACAGTTTTTTTTTTTAAAGTCAAGCCAATAATACATCATGTAACTCTTAATCACAATTCATTCTTGCTGTTAATTTATTTAAAACCATGAATATTATGAGGACATATCACAATCAGAATAGTATTTTAATACTACTAGCATAACTATATTATGCAGATGTTTTAAATTAAGTAAACCATGATAAGGCTGTTCATTAATACTGTATTGCTGTCATTTTAGTCTGATTTTGAAGGGAATATTCTTTTAGTTAGTCAAGTTATCAATTTAACACAGAAACCCTCTCTATGGCATATTTCATATATAAGACTACATAATAAAAGATATATGCAGCAACTTTAAATATTTGTATGTTTTAGAATTTCACAGGAAGTGCTGAAAATGGATTACCAACTTCTTGTATTTCTTAAACTGTTTTTTCTACATGTTGCACAAATGGATATGGTGGTAAATGTTCTCTTTTTTATGTTAAACCATTGCCAGGTAGTATATATAAAGATTTGCCACTCCATGCTTTGTGTTAATACAATCCATTATATGAAGACTATACTTAAAAACATTTCAGAAACACTTAGTAATTCTTTTATGTAAAATATAAGTATCTCAGGCTAATCATAGAACATAAATTGTCTAATCTCAAAACTAATTTTCAAATACTGTCACCAAGCACCTTTGCAGCAAAAAGAACCCTTTGATGTCAGCTTCTCTACAAAGTATAATGTTAAAATAACCAAAACATACAGAGTGGAGTCATATTTTGCAAATAAAGAGGCTTGTGCACGCTTCAATAGAAAACTCAAGTCAGAGTCTGATTTAACATCAACAATGTATAGGACAGGAAAGGACGCTTTTGTTCTACACAACAGTGCCACTCAGTGGTTAAACAATGGTAGTGGACTGATAAAATGAATGAAGGGTGGACAACAGGAAAAATTGAGTTTTAGAGTAGAAAATGATAATGCTGTAGGTAGAAAGAGACAGAAAGAGAGAGAAACACACACACACACACACACACACACACACAATGTTGCTATGGTAACTGTACCTTGGAGGTCAGTTAGAGTCTGGACAGGAACAGAAACCTGAGCATCGCTTCCTGTAACTATATCGCCTGGATTTCATAAGAAAAAATAATTAGATTCCATAAGAAGGAAATAAGCAACTTTTCTTTCATACTCAATGTTGTAATATTTTATTAAATTACTAAAAATATGACACAATAGAAAATATAGCACAAGTTTAGAAAAATTAATATAAAATATTTTCAAGGAACAAAAAGTTATAGTACTAGGGACTGAACTCAAGAGTGTTCTTTTACTGGGATACATTCCAGCACTTTTTATTTTTATCTTGAGACTGGCTTTGAACTCACAATCCTCCTGCCTCAGCTTCCAGAGTAGCTGGAATTACACGGTGTGCACCAACCACATCCAGTTTAAGGAAATAAATACTTAAAAGAATGTTTCCCAATAAGTTTTTGTTTGTATTTCCCAAAAGAAAAGTAAACAAGTTTATAACAGACTAGAATACAGGAAACTTTTGCAATAAAAAGATTTTGCAAAATCACAGTTCACTGTGATTATATATTTTTCTTTTTTAAAAAAGCTTTAATCTGAAAGTTTATATGTCATTTATTAATAGACATTCTTTTGAAATTGATTTCTTCCTATTTCAGACAAAATTTATTTTTAACTAAATTTGAAAGCAACTTCTTCAGTGATAAGGTCTAAATAAGTTGTAACTTCATATTAGGTAATGAAAAGATTTCAAAAGTTACCACATGTACTTATAAATGTCAACGTGTAAAAATAAATCTGTGAACTACATACCCTTCACTTCATATAATTATAGGCAAGATTTCATTTACAAATTGGACCTAAAGTAAATGCTTAAAATAAAGTAGTGCTCAAGTTAAAAAAAAAAAAAAAAAAAAAAAAAAACCAACCAAAAAACCCAAGTACAAATACAGACAAAAGAAACAGGAAGGGGAAAAAAAGTGCATTTTAAGTACACAGAAAAGAAAGGAAAGGAAAGGGGGCACAACAGGAAATCCTGTGAAGAACCTAAGGTGCACTAGCACTTAAATGGAAGACTGTGGTTCTTTGATTTCCTTCCTGGATGACAAAGTTCATCAGGGAGCATAGTCACTGTCAACAGAATGCTCCTTTGGATATATTATCACCTATAGTATTTTGAGATTAAAAAGGAACAGAGTCTTTAAAAAAAGCACGTAATTGCCATGTATGATAATCTATGATTAATAGACTTGCTTCTCCTTCAGCTTTTTAATAAAATATATGCAGTATTAAAAAAATCAAAATTTGAATTAAATAATGTGCCCTCACTATCCTTGGCTACTTGCTACAATTATGATTTATAGCATGGTCAATTCATCTGGAAATTGTTGGGTTGTAATTATATCACCACCAATTAATTAACAGTACACACTTGATATAATTATAGGCAACAGACACATTCCCCTATAACTGAAATAAAATCTCTAAATAAGAACATACCCCAAATAGTGGGAAACACTTTCTAGTAGAAATGGTCAGGTTCCATGACTTTTCATTATACAGTATATTATAAATTCACTGAACAATGGTGGATCTGCTTTCTGTATATTTGGAGGAGATTTTATTATTCTAAAACTGCTGCCCATTTTACTCTGCTGATTCTAGGTCATCTATTAATGTATATGTAGAGACTTAAAACTCATTTTAACATAAATATCACCAAGAAAATTATGGAAGACATTTGTGCTGCCCCTTCCTTCCTCACTATTCCACCACAACACACACATGTACTACGTAATGCATTTCAAACAACAAGTATGAATTTGGATTACACACACAACTGTCCCCCTTATAAATACAAATTGTTAACTTATGAAAACAAAAAACATTTTCATCTTTATAAATAATGATTTTTCAAAACAACTTTTGAATTTTCCAGTAGCATACACTAAATTATCTTCTCTTAAAGGTACTGAGTAGATGACTTTGTTCTGGAGTTAGAAATTATATTCCAACACAAGCCTTCCAGCAGGCTACTGTGTTCACTGATTTCAGGTGACACACTTGCAGATGTGTCAGAGAGACAGCATAGCAGAATACTTGTGGGTCATATCAGTATGAACAACAGATATTGAAGTATTTTTCATTGTGGAGTTAACAAATACATTTTTTTACTAAAAGAACTATAGATTTTTAGAGCTGGAGGACTCCGAGGTATCAGTCCAAATCTCTAGTTTCAGGGAGAGGAAACAGGGCTTTCAGAGTAGTCTAGGGTTCTCTGGAGGGAAGCCAGGAGCAACATTATGGTATACTTGTTTGTACTTCTATAAACTGTTCTTTCCACCCTTTATTTTATTCAAGCCTTTATGCAGGGAGGAGAATTAGCAGGAATACTTATATTTAATACAAAGAGAAATGCACTTTTTCGATACTGACATGAGAAGAATGAACCAGAAGTAAATTATGGAAGAGTTGCAAAACAAAGCCAGTTTCTTTCAGGACAGGGATCAGTTACAAAACACCCCAGTGATACTCATGTTCCAAATACTTCAAGTGCTCTGTTGTCTCCTTATAACTGGGGACTTGGTTTTCATCAATTGTTTCATCTCCATGCACTTCCTTTCTCACTTACTGTGATATTAATACTTGACATTTCCTTAGAGACAGAACTTTATATTTCTATAATCATTTGGCTTGGTTCCTCAGAAAATTTAAGCTACAGCATTAAGAGATTCTCTGACTCATTTGCCTGCCATCAGTTAGAATTACAACTGACTAAAACTTGTTATCAAAGCAATATTGAAATCATATTTGTTTAGAATAATAAAACAGTACAATTGAGAAATATATAAAATAACATTCATTTGCATTCTCGAAGTGGGCACGTCTCCTGGCATTAAAATATACTTATAACATGTTAATGATTCAAAGTCCCCTTTTCTTTAAATCATGTGTGACAGTTTTATGTTAAAAAAGAGTGCGATTTTAAATGAGATAATCTCATGTAAAATAAACTGAACATGCTAATAAAAGTGTAAATACTAATTATATCAAGTCTGATGTTTCATATAGGCAAAGACATACAGAAAAGACAGATGAGATGGTCTAAGCAATGAGGAATATGGACATGTATGCCTGTGCATGAGTATGAACATATAGGTGTTGCCTAATACTTGTTAATTTGCATAACTGGGGAATAAAATCCACTTAACTTTCATGTGACAATTTAAATGCCAAGAGGTAAAATTTTTAATAATTTTGAATGTAATCTTAGAGTATTCAGAATAGAATTTAAAGTCTTGTAACTGAAAATACTGCTACTTCTACCGTCAACACTAAGTACTGAACACTGAGGTAGCCCAGGGTTCCCTTTAATGATGTGAATGGGGCTTGTGTCAAGATGTTTACTCTGACACTAAATGGCTCTAGACTGTTAAGCTTTCTCAGGACTCAGGATTACTTTTTTTTTTGTATATTTTCTGCCACGATATAACTATTTCTATATTATAGTTTTAGCAGAGTTCTACCACTAAAAATAAAGGGAGCTGTTTCTAATCTGCTATGAATAGAGGCTCCTAATATATCTCTATAAAAATAAGTGGAAAACAAGAATATAAAGGTCCTAAGAAAGACCCTGAAGGGATCTCTTAAGAGTAAAGTGCAAGAGGCAGGTGATGCTCTGAGAGAAAGCCCTGAAACAGAAGCAAGCTTAGCTGAGAGCCAGCAGCACTAGAGCTACCAGGAGCAGAGCCCTCACTCATCAAATGAGAGATGTAGGCTGGAAGGTCTCCCACCTTTCCTCTGCTCTACAGTCTATGGTGCTAACTTTTGGTGCATGGATTCAAACACGTATTTTGGTTGTTTGAGATTTTGTTTAGCTTAAAAAAATTTTTTTTTTCTCCTTAAGATTCTAGTTTGTATTTTTTAGAGGTGAAGCAGCTGCTTCACCTTGCATAAGAAGCAAGAAGCTGAGTGGCCTGCTTCCTCCAAACCATTGCGATGCACTGATCAATGCTGTGACTGGAAAAGGTTTTAGACTTTCCCATTTCAGATTCTCTTCTGAAAGACAGCATTATTCTCTTGTCAGCATTACTATATAAAGCTACAGAGAACACTGAATCAACTGATCTCAAGTCCTGTCTTATGACAGTTCATGTCATCACATAATATGGGCATCCACAGGCCAAAAATGCAAGTATATTAGGATATACAAGTTAAAAAAAAATCTTAGCAAATTATCTCACAAAATGTTCTTAATTAAGAATACAGTATCTGATATTTCAACTTGAAAAGGATCAAATACCACAGATTTTTAAAAAATGTTTTGCATTACTTTCTCCTTCTGGGAGGCTGATTCTTCAAAGGCTGGTGAGGAAATCCCAGGCTACTCTGTATTTTCTGAGGATTTACTAGTATTTTTCCCTACCTTTGTTCAATTGCACTGGCATGCTTTCGGATTTCATCAGCCGCTGCTGCTGCTGCTGCTGCTGCTGCTGCTGCTGCTGCTGCTGCTGTTGCTGCAAATGATGCCTTGGGGTGTCTGCTGAGGTCCTGGTGGGGATAGCAGCAGAAGAGGAGCTGCCACTGTTGCCCCCAGGGATAGGGCCACCCACACTGCCTGGGGCCATTGCTGGGGAAATCAGCTTTCTTCCAAAATTAATCAGGCTATTAGAGACCTTATTTATATTCAGGGGAGCACCTTTGGTATTGGTCCTAAAAAAGAAAATGAAGCAAAGTGATTTAAATTAGAGGATGACTTTATTTTACATATACTGTTGGTATAAAAACATACCTTGCTGTGCTTTGAAAAAGAACAATTTACTAGGTGAGGTATATAAAGTAAGAAGTTAAAACTTAGAATAATGAAATACTGAGATTCTTAAAAACACTGCTTATGTCAAACAGTCTTAACTACTTTTCATTCATTATTCATTCAACAAATAGGGCATATTACATACTAACATTATGCTAGGTTCTGAGGATACAGCTCCCCTCCTGGAGCTTCTAGTCTAGTTGAAAAGAAAAATACTAATAAAAATAGCATAAGTAAGTGCATATTTGAAACCTGTACTGTGGACTAGAAAAGAGAGGTACAGGGCTTGACAGGTCCTGGCCTGAGAATGGATCTCCCACAGCCTTGGTGCATGGGTAGTAGCCACATTTAATCTGATTTTGAAAATAAAAATGTTTCTGAGAGTCATGAAGTAAATTAATAAAAGTTATGTCAAGTGTCCAGTTCATTAAAATTGCAATCACCCACCTGCCCCAGCATTCTGCATCTTCTTACTTCACACTTCTCTGGCTTATTTTTTTTTGACAGCACTTTTCTTTATCTGACATACTATGTATTTTATTTATTTTGCTATTATTTGTCTACCTCCTCCAATTTCCCATTAAATCTGAGTTTCATGAGAGCAAGGATTTTGCCTTTTGTTAATACTTCTATATTGCCAGGGCCTCGCACACTGTAGGCACGTTAAGTGTCTGTTAAATGGTAGCTGCATCTACCCATAGTTGAAATCTTTCCTATCACAGAGGAAGAAAAGTCCCTGCTCCTCACCATGACCAACCTCTCCACTTGGGCTAAATTCCACCTTCTCTCCTCTTTCAAGATTGTTAACCCACAGCCTCCCCTCTCTACTCTATCATTCCCATTAGCAAGCCACCATGGTCAGTGTGTATGGGTATATACAGTTTCTCCTTTCATCTCTCATTCCTATCTAGTTATCATCCCATTTCTTTCTCCAGTCATGTTTTTTCAGGGTATCTTCATATGCTACTTCTGAAGTCTTTGGTCCATTAAGCTCTGATGGTGGCCTCTTTGCTATTGTCCTAAAACCATTCAAGGTCACCAATGACTTTCGTATTGCAGATCTAAAGGTTCATTCTTGTTTTACTCTACCACTATCAGCTATCAACTTCTTAACCACTCCCTTCCCTCTAACTTTCTTGGCCCCTATGGTTTGCTAGCATCTTCCTGTAACTGTCTGGCAAATAAAAGGCACCAAACAAAATTGTTAAATGATCAATTACTTCCTGTTGATTCATGGTCTTGCAATATCTCTCAGAGTAATTATCTTGAAGACCAGTTATGATTACAAATTATTTTTATTGTTGGAAGTAGCCTAACTCCATGACAATACCAAAGCCCCCGCCTCCCCCACTCTCTACCCCAGTACCAGGGATTGAACCCAGGGTCATTCTACCACTGAGCTCTGTCCCTAGGTCTTTTTGTTTTTTGAGACAGGGTCTTGCTAAGTTGCTGAGGCTGGCCTTGAACTTGCCAGTCTCCTGAGTAACTGGATTATAGGTGTGTCCCGCTGTGCTCAGCAAAAGTTTTTATTTTTGCTGCTTGTCATTAATAGAAATATGTTTTTTTCTTCACAAAGGTGCAAAAGATTCCATTTTGTTTTAGTTGTATTTTACTGTCACTTCCTTCTCTCAGATATACCTGGCAGCATATACATAGTAATTCTACTTTTTTATATGTCAGCTATATCCTTGGCATTACTACATTCACTCTGGATATGAATGGATCCATATATCCGCAACAAAGAGGAAAGAATACTATGCTTCTTCCTTCTGTAAAGGACAAATCAAATTTAAAACTTGGAATTCAGCTTTATGAATGAAAGACAAATTCATTTATAACTCAATGAAGTGTGGAAAAACTAGAATGGTTCTTTTTGTACCAAGTTTTATCTTTAAAGAATTGAGCTATTTAATGTCTTTCTGAAAACTATGAAAAATAATGCTTCCTCAAGGAGAAAAGGATATACAGTGCTTAGGCACCACTTATTTTCCAATTTTCAGTTGCCTCCTAATGAAGTAGGGCACTGTCAATTTACAGATACTACAGAAGGATCTCAATACATGTTTCCTGAGAAAAATGAATGAATGAAATAAAAAGAATGCATGAATTCTAGATTAAGTAGGCATTCACCTTTGGCATTATATTTCACTCAGTAGCCTGGATATACTCCCATTTCTTGGGAGTGGTAGTAGAAAGAGGACCCATCATGATATTGAACTTCTGCTGCATTTCAGTTTTACTTGTTGCAAGTCAAGATTCATAATTCATAGCTATGAAGAAGTTATAATGTTGTTACCCTTTTTTATAAACAAAAATGTACTAGTCAAATTCCCATACTGCCAGTTGTAAAATTTATATGTTGATAAAAGTACTAAGAAACAGCTAGAGCATTATCAAGAGAATATGGTTAATGTATCTTCATTACTACTAATAACCATGAAAAACATATAGATCAAGCTCATGCCGAGTAATTTTTCATCTGAACAGCTCTTAGAAGGAGATGCACACTGTTTTCCTTTTTTGAACTTTTTTTTTTTTGTTTTTAATCCCTCTCCCACTCATCCATTACCCAGAGCTTCCAGAAGCATGTTTTCTTTTCAAAATGACTATTAAAGGTGACTCTATGTTTTCCAGATATAAACAGTTGTAAATTGTGTACTTTTATGGAAAGCTTGCTGTCCATGGTTTGTTTTTTTTTCAGGCAAGAAAGTTTTTAATGTCAAAGTTAACTAATTTAGATCTGAAATACAAGTAGAAGCATTCTGCACATGAAATACTGAACAGCTTCTAACAAGTATTAGTGGCTGGGATGAGTACTATTAAATCATGTGACAATTAATGCAGTTGTTGGAGATCTGATGGGACAGCTGGGATTGAACTGGATTAAAGACAGTGCAATGTGTAGTGGTGCAATAAATAGCAAGGGGAATTTGGAGTTAACAAGACATTTAGTATTGAATCTAGTGAGTCATTCTGTATAATCAAATCTTTCATTACTATTGTCTACTTACTATTATCAAAAACAGTACAACAGGGCTGGGGCTGTAGCTCAGTGGTAGAGCGCTTGCCTAGCACACGTGAGACACTGGGTTCAATCCTCAGCACTACATAAAAATAAATGAATTAAATAAAGACACTGTGTCCATTTACACTAAAAAAAAAAAAAAAAAAATTCGAAAAAGCCTGAACAGTACAACATAGAAGAGATTGTTTTAAAATTGTGCTAAGAACTTACTTTTGGTGCCACCTCACTTAGCAAGTTAAGTCAGTGGCAACAGAGGCATTTTCTGAAGACCTAAGAAATTCTTCAAAATACCTGTACCATAACTCAATTCACACCTGACTTCATTGTTGAACTCTTTTTGTTCATTTTCCGAAACTATGAACATGGATCCCTACGGCTCCCTCTTCCCAGCCTTCCCAGCCTCTCACTACCCTGCTACCCTCTTAATCTCTTATCGTGTAGCTTTCTGTGAGTGAGGACTCCACTGACAGCTCGAGGGTCTCTAGTGTCTTCTTAAATGCCAGAGTCATGAACTATTTTAACTTTTAAAACCTCTGAAACTTTAAAAAAAATATCACCTAGTCACAACCTTTTATCTTCTGTTATCCAAATCTCAACATCATCTTGGTTTATCTTCTTTCTACTTACAGATTTATTTTTTAGATATATTATTACATAGCCAATATTTATTTTACTTTCTGTAATACAATTTTGTTTGATGCTTATCTGTGTCTGTCAGTTTTCAGCTTATTTTCAATTATTTTTTTCTCAGTATTCTAATTTTCATTTTTCTTGTTATTTTATTCCTTGTGTTCTCTAGGTTGAATGCTTGGTTTGTTCATTCATTCATTCATTCACTTATTCATTCTTCATTTTCCCTCCTTTCCAATAAAGCATTCAAAGATATATATTTGCGCCAAAATCTAGCATTAGAACAAAAGGGTTTTCCTCCCCTATTTTCTTAATAGGATGACAAATTATTATTCAGGTACATTATAAAATTTCAAATGGTTAGATTTGTGTTTAAATATATCACCCATTTTATTTTACTGAATATCAAAAAAATGGAAAAAAATGGAAGTTAGAAAATACTGTAATTTTTCAAAAGGACTGTAAAAATAATGAATTAGAAAACAGGTTAATTTAATACAAATATTTTTATCAATTACTTGGAACTAGATGTAGTTTATGATAGGTGGCCAGCACAGTTTACTAGAAACAAGTCATTCCAAGGCAACTTTACTTCACAGCTGACAATGCTTAAGGTTTGTTAGACTGTGTCAAAGTAACACCAGTATATGTGGATATAAAAGAGAAAAATGCATGCATCTTTACAGCTGAGCGATTGAATCCCACAATTCAATGAGGGTTCCTGGTAATGATACATGTTTTAGACTTGGTTCACAGACTTGCTCACCAGTTCATTTTTAGATCATAATTTCTGTTAACAAGTTGTGTAACAATACAATTATTTACCCTGTCAGTACCTAAGTTTCTTAATCCCTAAAAAAAGGGGAAAAACTTTTATGATATTTTAGATCCCTTTAAGATAGAAAAATCTACAGTTTTGTGGCTTGAAGAAATAGGACATGTAGAGATTATGTATTTTTTTTTTTTTTTACATAGTCTTGCTATGTTGCCCAGGTTGGACTCGAACTCATGATCCTCCCATTTCAGTCTTTCTAGTAGCAAGGAATAGAGGACTATGGGCCATTACACCTGGATGCTAATTTAATTTCATACTAATGGCTGCAGACAAACCCAGTCCATTAGACAAAAGAATCAAAATTTAAAAAAACAGGTTAGAATGAAAGACAAATTTAGCAGAAAAATTAACAAAGATAAGAAAAAGCTCATGTAATTATGCTGAAACTTACCACACCTACCTATCACATATAGAATATGATAGCATAGACTAAACATGAGTCCAAATTTTAAAATATCAAAAACTCCCAAACATTAACATTTTTGATTTGGTTGACAAGATTACGAGCCCACAGTAATGATGTTGAAGAAAATTAGGATTCTTGGGCTTCATTAATACTTAGATGAGTACCCACATAGTAGGAGATAATATACAACTATGACAGTCAGCTTTTGGTGATGTGTCAATATCAGGGAGAAGTGACTTCTTTATAAAATGGAGAGAATAGCAGGGAGGTTGAAAATTAAGCTGGAGGAGAAATGGCTGAGAAACCTGGGGTCATGGCGTCCTCCAATACTGTAAAGGCTGCCATCTGGGTGTGGCTTTAAAAACGAGGTAAATCACATAAGTTACAAAAGAGACTTACAAAAGCTATGATGTAAGAAATTCCAGTGATGGACTGGGTCCCATTTAAAATAGGACGTGTCCTAATCCTGGAACTGTATAACTAGAGATTGGGAAATCATCTTTAGACACATAGACTTCCAGTTCTGGCATGAGTGAAAGACAGGATTAAATGAAAGCCCCATCTAACTCCAAGAGTTTATGTTCTGTGGTACCAAATGGTGTCTACTACCACATTCATATACCAAAATAAGAGGCATATTCACAAGTCTTGGACCTTCAAGAATGTGGCCAATCCTATTTCCAAACTTAGGGCCTACTTGCTTGCCCTGTCTCTTTAATATACTATCAGTTTCTGTTCTGTTCATTTCCCCCTTCCTCCTTTATCTTCCAAAATCTTACCTCTCTATTCTCTTCCCTTTATTTTCTCATATCATTCTACCTATACTTTTTTCTAGCATAAAAGCAATTTATTTTAAAATCATTTTCTTATGTGAAAAGAGTAGTGTACATGGAAAAAGTACACACACACAACTTGATTTTGTGATAGAAATGATACTTTCTTCACATCCCTGTGTATTCCCATTCTGTCATTATTGAACTATTCTGAGTGGATTATGGCTCATATTCATTTTTTCCATTCTTCTACATAACAACCTATTTGGAAATTTATAACATTGTCAGACTTGCCATCTAATACTTCTCCAGGTGATTCTACGTTTATATTCATAACACCTTTCAAGATTTGTCTAACATCTAAGCTAATTTTTAATGTTCTTAAAATTCTGTAAGTTGAAGCTTCTGAATTCTATAAAATGAATTATTTCCAGTTTTCTTAATTCTGTAACTTTGAAGATAGGTGTATTAAATTTACCTCAATAAAAGAAATCTATATCCAATTCTGATTTGCTTGCCATATTGTGAGGTTTGTTTTCTTAGAAAATGAACTCACTCCATATCTCAAGGAACTAGATTTTATAGTCTTCTATTAAAACTAAGCAATAAAAGTTAATTTGCTATTACTTATTCCTTAGGAGTTTGAGTTTCAAAGAAAACTTTCCTTCATGTTAGACTACAATTCTTTTGTGTGGCAGGTACATTTTTTTCATTGTGATGCAAAGGAGAAAGAGTAGCACCCAGTAAGAATAAAAGGTTGGCACTGATAAGTGGGAGGATATATAAGCCAGACTGTGGAGCTTACCTAATGGGATTTGAACACAATTTAAATTATTGGTTCATAAACTTCTCAAGACACATCTATAAGAATAAACACTGAGGTTTCTATTTCTAGAGTTGTCAATGAATCTGTCTTCTGGTTTGATGTACCTGAGAAATAAGAATCATTCAAATAAGTAACCATGGTTCAAACTAGCAGAGTCTTTGGGAGTCAGAGATTCTCTGGCCTAGGAGTATACATCAGAATGGAAGACATTCTGAGACATTCACTTTTTGGAGGAAGATTTTCTCTTTTCACCTCTCTTTTCTCACTTTGAGAATCACTACATATTTCCATAATAGAAAAAAATGAAAGATTGTAGGAAAACATATATCAATAACTAACTGAAGGTTTTAAGGCAGGAGTATGAAAATCAATAAGATGTAAAGAAACAGGTGAATCCACAAAAGAAAAGTCACGTTTTTAAAATGCAGGCATTTTAAAAAAGGAAAGAACAGATTAGATATAGAAAAATTTATTTTCTCTTAATTAAAAAATAAAATCTATAAGACCTTTATACTGAAAACTATAAAATACTGCTTAGAAGTTGAAGACCTAGCAAATGAAGAGATAGTCCATGTTCCTGGATTAGATAATTCAATGATGTTAAGACTCAGTTTTTTCCAAAATGATCCATATACATTCAGTGAATTATGATTAAAATTCCAATCATGGAATTCCAAACATTAATTATTTTCAAAATTTAATTAATTGTAAATTTTATCTGGAAATGCAAAGATTGTAGAATAGTCAAAATAATTAAAAAGAACAAAGTTGTAATACTCAGACTATCTAAAATGAAGACTTGCTAAAAATCTACATCAATAAGCCAGTTGTTAGATGAAAAATATAGCTAAACCAGAAATAAAGACACACATACACACGTGTCCAATGGATTTTCA
Organism: Sciurus carolinensis; assembly: GCF_902686445.1. Classification (NCBI taxonomy): domain Eukaryota; kingdom Metazoa; phylum Chordata; class Mammalia; order Rodentia; family Sciuridae; genus Sciurus; species Sciurus carolinensis. The sequence continues at coordinate 49,646,221 of NC_062229.1, read as the reverse complement.
ACCAAGAATCTAATGGGGAAAGTAAAGACTTTTAAATAAATGTTGCTAAACAGTTGGATACCTAAATGGATAAAGAAGAACCTTATCCTTTACCTCACTTCACACACACAAATAAATTTGGGGTGTATCAGATTTGAATACAAGTGTAGTACTGTATATAGTACCATATAATTTCTAGAAGGATATGGGAATCTTTGTAATAAAGGATTATCTTGGCTGCCCAAATCCTTCACATACTCAAGGTGTTTGGGACTGGCCTCTATCTGATTCTTGGAAGATAATCTCTAAGCTTCCTGCCTGACGAGAGTGTCTCTGAATACCTGGTCCTTGGGCTACACAAATGGTTTATGCTAACAGTGGGATTTATGGCGAACACCTGTTTTTGTTCACTTGGGCTTGGACACACTCCATATTGATTTGATCTCTGGAGTGATGGAAACTGAGTAACTATAGTCAGTCACAAGAGTACTCCATGCCTGCATGACTGACACCCCAATAAAAACAAGGTGCTCCAAGGGGTAGGTAAGCTTTCATTGCTGGCAACACTTTCCATATGCTGTCACCAGTTGTTGCTAGGAGAATTAATCACTCCACTGGAAAAGAAAAATTGAAAGTTTATATTTGTTTCTCCAAAATTCTAAACTTCCTTCTACTGATTTTAATTTACATTCTTTCACTGTAATATACTGTAACATGAAAATAACAGCTTTCTCTGAGTTCTGTGAGTTCTACTGTCACCGAACTTGATTGGTGGTCTTGGGGAATCCATACAATAGATGCTAACAGTAGGAAACATGACATGAAACAAACATGAAATAAACTTAATCAAAACTGAAATTTTCCATTGATCAAAGAAGTGAATAGGGAAGTCACACACCGGGGGATAATATCTGTAATTCATACATCTCACAAAGATTTCTACCCAAAAATAGAAATAATTCCTATAAGTCAAGAAAAAGATAACCCATTTAAAAATGGGCAAACTGCTTAAACAACTTCATAAAAGAAGAGATACAAATCATCATTTTGCTGTGAAAAGATGATCAACATCCTTAGTAACTAGGAAAATGCAAATTAAACTACAATGAGATACCATTTCATGCCAAGTTGAATGGATAAAATAAAAATGACTGACCTTCGCAAAGACTGGCAAAGATGTGGAGCAAATGAAACCCTCATGTATTCTTTACGTGAGTGGGAAAAAGTATAATTACTCTGTAAAACAGTTTGCTAGTTTCTTGTAAGGTAAACATACATCTATCCAATAATATAGCAATGTAATTTCTAAGTATTTATCTAAGAGAAATAAAAATATATTATCAACAATGAACAACATCAAAATATCTCTGTGGAATATTCACAACAGCCTGATTCACAGTACTCCAAACCAAGAATAACCCAACAACCACCAAGAGAGATGACAAACTATAGCATATTCATATAATAGAATACTATTCAACACTCTCTTATAGTTTAGATATGGAATGTCCTCCAAAGGCTCATGTGTTAAAGGCTTGGTCCCCGTTTGGCTGTATTATTGGGAAGTGGTGGAAACTGTAGGAGGTGGAGTCTAGTTGGAAGAGGCTGGTCACTAGGAGCATACTTTCAAAGGGTATATTTTGTCCCTAGCCCCTTCCTTTTTCTCTCTGTGCTTCCTGGCTTTCCATGACACAAGCAGCTTTGTTTTACCATGTCATCTCTGCCATGAAGTTCTGCCTCACCTCAGGCCCAGAAACAATAGAGCCAAGTGACCACGGACTCAAATTGCTGAGAATATGATCCAAAATAAATCTCTCCTTCTTCAAACTGATTTTATCTGGTAGTTTGTCACAGTAATGGAAAACTGACTAATGACTCTAAAGAAATCAACTACTGATATATGCAATAATATGAATGAATCTCAAAAACATTATGAAGAGTGAAATACACCTAAGCCAAAAAGAGTACCTACTGTACGATTCCATTTAAGTGAAGTTCAAGAACAGGAAAACATATGGTGATAGAAATCAGAAAGTAGCTGCCTCAGGATGAAGAGTTAGAAATGACCGTAAATGGATATGAAATAATTTTGCAGTCAAAAAAAAAAAAAAAAAAAAAAAAAAAAAAAAGTTCATTTTCAGATGTATTATTCTGGATGGTAGTTACAAAGGTATACATAAATATCAAAACTCATCAGACTGAATGCTTAAGATCTGTATATTATATGCAAATTGTACCTATTTTTTAAAAGAAAAAAAGATTAGACTGGACAGGAGATAATTTTAGTATTTTATCTAAATTGATTAAGAACTAACAATTCTCTTTGCTATAATATTGAAGAGCATTTCGGATATAGATGTGTTTATATAGCACAAATGCTTAGATATTTGAACACAAAAACATCACAAAATTCTATTCATCAGTGTCCCCTGAAATTCTGATTAGCCCATTAATTGCCAATACTGATAACCATGGCTCCTAGGTTTTGTGAACATTAGCACATTATTTCTTTACCATAATTTAGCAATAGAATCTCTGAAAAATGCAGTCATTATGGAAGTATAGTAAAGCCTAATTTAAAAATCTTGAGGACCATCTAAAATGGAATTGTCCTACAGAATCTTATAATGTCTTTTAGGATTCAAGACAGTATTTATTTATCCAAGACATTAAAATAAATATCTATTTACTTCAACAGTGTCAGGTATTGAGCTTAGCAAGCCCTGGGAATATGAAGGAAATATAAGGGACAAAAGAAATGTTCATTCTAGATGTATGATTTGGGTGGTAATTATTACATAGACATATGCAAATATCAAAAATCAGACCAAATACTTAAGATCTGTATTTTAAGGACCAGATCCTGATATCAAATATGTTCAGGCTCATACAAGTCACAATGTCAGACATGTGAGTTGCTCCACATTTGAAACTAAAAATCACTCACTCATTTTACAGATGCTTGAATTTTTTTTTCTCTGTGCCAGGTACTAGGAAAATACTACAAAAAAGGTAGTATTCTCCTAGAGCTCATATTCTAGTGTAAGATTACAAGTATTGGAAGAATCTTTGAGCTTCCTGGGAACCTCCAGGTTTTCAGGTCATTCTGATTAGGCCAGGCCCAGGAAGGCACACTCATGAGTGTCAGATCCTAATCCCTAAGACAGATGGACAATTAAGAGCCTCTAGGTATTCCTGAGATAAGAACAGATGCCATTATCCATAGAAACAAGGAATCTAGCTGAGGAATTTAGGGCATCCCCATCTCTGGAACCTGGCTTCCTCTTAGATCCCATTTTGTAGAGGATATTCCTGCTGAAATTAGAATTCTGAACTCTTATCAAAAGAATCAAACAAGTCATTTAAACTAAGTTTTGGCAGCGGGCAGAGGAACAGAGGGTAGGTTAGCAGAAGAAATTCTATTGCTGATCTGGTGTTTTAGAGATAATGGAACCAAGATTAGTTTCTTAAATCTCTACTAAGGCCTAATTCAATCAAATGAAACACCTAACTTTGGTGATTTGCAATTGCTCAAGCAAGTTAAAAGACCTGTAGTTGTACTGCCTGTAAAAAGGTAACACTAGTGACATGTGCTCTTCAGTTACTACTGATAACTACTATTAATTTCATCACCTCTACATAGAAGAAAAAAATCTGGGCATTTTCAAAACAGAAAATCTGTCAGTGCTTTGGAATAAGGAAGATACCCTTCGACTAAATATAGGCAAAGGCAGTCTTTAAAAAAATATGAAATTCTGTTCAGTGACCACTCAATTGGGCATTTTAGTAGTCAGAGATTCTTAAGTAAATTATATGGGTATTTCTGAAGACTGGTCACAATTTCAGAGTACTTTTTTATAGCAGTAATTTATGGTCATTTAAAAGGATAAAACTAGAACAAGATTTGAGTGTTAAATTGCCATTCTGAGCTCAAAAGTTGAATGAATATGAAAATGTCAATTCCCATTTTTAAAAAGAAATATGCAAGTCAGGGAAATCAGAGCACAGAGAATATTATCCATACACATAATGGAAAAATGTATTACTAAAATACCTAGGCACATGCTTTTAAAGGTTTAATTATGGCAATCCATGGTAATGAAGAGAAATCAGGCTTCTTGATTTTTAGAGATATTCTTATCCATGAAATCACATGTTATCTTTGCATCCATGTTTCTTATTTGGATATGCAGCACAAATAGATGTCCATTGCCACACATGTACCAGGTATCAGATCTTTATTTTCCAGGTGTCTGCACTCCCTTATCTAATTTCTACTTCCCAATTGCTACTGGGGGTTTTCCCCGTGAGTTAATATATTCCCTCTGGATCATCTCCACTTCCCTTCTTGTTATTCAGATCCAATGCACCCACTCTATAATAATCTACAAACAGTGAAGAAAGTAGCGACATGGTCAATTATGGCTGAGGGGCCAAGCTGGCAAAAGCAACTTAGGCCTTAAATAGTTAAACAGGGACTTTACCAAAGGCTGCCTGGTGATAATGTTTTTTCATTGCAGATAAAGGAGTAGACCATGGCAAACAAGGCAATAATATGATGACTATAAGGCCTATATAGAAAGGTGGAAGAAATGTTTGGCAAGATGATCAAGCCTGTATCTCTTGACTGGTGACTAAGGATACCCAAGGACCTTCACCACAGCAGTGGTAGAAAATGAGGTTGGAGAGAACAGGAGGCTACACCAGCAAAGGTCTATCTTGAAGGCCCTCAAAAAGGCTTTGGATTTTGTCATAGTATTTTAGGAAGTCATAGAAGGGCTCTGTGCATTTACCTTGGTTTGGCTGTGAGGTGGAAGAGAGGTCTATAAGAGGAAACAGCAGACTAGCAAGGAGACTAGAAGTGAGATGAGCAATGATATGATGACTTGGTAGTACAGTAGAGAGAAAAGTTATTTGCTTCAGGATGTATTTTGAAGCAGATCTGCTGATGGATTTGATGTGTGATGTGAGAGAAAAAGGAGTCAAAGATAATTCTAAGGCGAGTGGGTGGTGCTATTTATTGTGATAGGAAACACTGGGGGAATAAGGGATTTATGGGTGTGAGGGTAAAATCAAGAGTTCACTCTGCAAAGTATTAAAGTTGAGGTGCATATGGGACATCTAAGAGGAACAAGTAGTGAAATGTATGAGTCCCAAGTTCAAAGGAAAGGGTGAAACTGAAGACATAAATTAAAGACCCTTCAGTCATAAGTAATATGTAAAGTAAGGAACCAAGCTGAGGTCGTCTAGAGAATGAGTATAGGTAGGGAGGAAAAGAAGCCTGGGGGAGAAGTTCCTCTATTGAGAGGAACAGAAGGAGGATCCAATAAAGCATAGCATGAGATAGAAGGGACACTGATGCAGGACCCTGTGTTACTGAACTGCACATATTCCTCTTACATTCATGATTTTATACTTTGCCAGTAACAACCACGACAAATACTTTCCAAATTTTCTATTTGTCATATGATTCAGATTATTTTAAATGTACCTACTTAAAATATTTGTTGTATAGTGAAGTCTCCTAGTCATTTCCTTTGTAATTTTCCTCATTACTATTAAGGTTAAAAACTCTCCAAGTAAATGTCAGTGAAATGCACTTGTATTTTTTAATTTGTTCTTTTTAGATATATGTGATAATGTAATTTGGCTCATTATACACACAAGGGCTATAACTTCCCATTCTTATGTTTGTACACGATGTGGAGTAACACTGGTTGTGTATTTATACATGAATGTAGGACAGTTTTGTCCAATTCATTCTACTGTCTTTCTTATTTCCATTCCCTCTCCATTCCCTTTTGTCTAATCCAGGGAACTTTTATTCTTACCCTGCCCCTTATTGTGAGTTAGCATCCGCATATCAGAGAGAACATTTGGCCTCTGGTTTTTAGGAATTGGTTTATTTCACTTAGCAAGATAGTCTCCAGTTCTATCCATTTACTGGCAAATGCCATGTTTCATCCTTCTTTATGACTGAGTATTATTCTCCTGTGTATATATACATTTTCTTTATCCATTATCTGTTGAAGGGTACCTTGGTTGGTTCCAAAGCTTAGGTATGGTGAATAGAGCTGCTATAAACGTTGACATGGCTGCGATACTGTGGTATGCTGATCCTTTGGGTACATGCTGAGGAGTGGGATAACTGGATCAAATGGTGGCTCCATTCCAAGTTTTTTGAGGAATCTCCATAGTGCCTTCCAGAGTGACTGCACCAATTTGCAGTCCCACCAGCAATGTATGAGTGTACCTTTCCCCATATCCTCACTACCATTTATTTTTACATGTATTCTTGATAATTGCCATTCTGGAGTGAGATGAAATCTCAGTGTAGTTTTAATTTGTATTACTCTAATTGCTAGAGATGTTGAACATTTTTTCATATATTTGTTGACTAATCCTATTTCTTCTTCTGTGAAATACCTGTTAAATTCCTTTTAGGCACTTGCATTTTATTTCTAAGTTGGCTTGAGTGCACTTTGGATTTTATTTTGGTGTATGGTAAAAACTGACATCTTTTCAAATATTTGCCAGTTTTCCCAATACTATCTATTAACTCTTTTCTTGCTCACTTATCTATGATGTCTTCTGCTTCACAAATTAATTTCATTTGTCTCAATTTCAAGCTTCAAAATTACAAGAGATGATGAAAAACCTTTCTTCCAACCATCAAGTAAACTGTACAAATAATGTGGCAACAAGGAAATGTGCTTACTAGGAAATATGTAAAAAAAGAACCAACATTTTGTGGAGGAAAAATGCAGGGAGAGCAGGCTAAACAGAAGAAAATAAAACCAAGAAGGGGAGAAAGGAAAGGTACAGTCCATTTTCTCTGGGAGAAAAACATGTTAAAAATTAAAAAATAAAAAAATACATAAAGCATTTGCTAAATGTCTTCCCTCTACTAGGCACTGCTAGATGCCATGAAGTGGTGAATAAGACAAAATGCCTGACATCAGGTGGCTTTGGTTTTATGGAAAAATTGGGGAAACATGATAAATCCAAAAATAAATTACATAATTTCTGTTAGTGATGAATGCTATGAAGAAAATAAAACTGAGCAATAGGATACTGAATGGGGAGAAGACAGGCAGGGAGGTTGGTACAGTAGTGGCCTCTTTGAGAAGATAGTTGGGTAGAGCTCTAAACCAGGAAGAGGCATGGGAAGATGGGGGTGGGAGGAGAGTTCTAGCAGGAGGCAAAAGTTAAGTGCAGAGGTCCCAAACAAGCACAAAAAACAGAGGGCCAATGAGGTTGTGGCATAGGAAGAAAAGGGAGACTAGAAGGAGATAATTCAGAAAGACTGAGAAGGGTCACCTGAAGAAGACTGGATCATCAATGGCAACAGGAAGCTTTTGGAGGGGTTTGCCTGGAGGCGTGACATGATCTACTGTAAACTGATATTTCTCTATTTAGTGCAAATTAATTTGGCAGAGAGTGGAGAAGAAGGGACTTCAGCAGGAAGATCTCACATAACAAAAAAACCTAAAATACTTTTTTCTTTTAAATATACAAAAGGCAAATAAGCTTGAGATCCTGAAGCAAATAAATAGACTAAGATTCCTGAAGGCAGGGGTTTGTGTATGATTTGTTTACTGGGCATCTCCCATGCCTAAAATAATCAGAATCTGGCACTCAATAAAAAATTGCTGAATTAAGGGAACAGTTTTCTATTTGTGAAACAAGACTCAGATGAAATGAACAAACAGAAGAGCTTCAGAGAAGTCTCATGGGTTGTGGAACTGGTCTTATAATTGGTGTAAAAATATGGGACAGATTTCAATCAAGGCTGGGTAATTTTATATTAACATTACACTGTTTTTATTGTTACAACAGGATTCATATTTTAAATTTAACATTAAGCCACTTTGTTGTAAACTTCTTACCCCTTGGACTATGAGTTCTTAAGTGGCAGGTATTTCAACCCTCCTTAAGCAGAACACACTGGGTATACATACTCCATAAATGTAAACTTAGGCTGTTGGAATTCTACTGAAGAAAAGCTAGCAAACACAGGCAAAATGTTTAAGGAAGAAAGTTCGGTCAACGAGGCAGCATTTATCATTACTAACATTTTAGTCTTTCAGAGTAAACTTTGAAATTACATTCTAATTTGAAATGGTTCCGGTTTGACAAGTTAACTCTTGAGACATTTGAGTATGGTATTATGAAAGAACAAAACTGTTCATCAACCCTTTATGCCAATGTTAATTTCTTTAAAAAGTACGATTTTAATGTTTTTTATTCCTACAGTGACCCTTAAAATTTCTATGTATGCAATCACAAATGCACACACAAGATGCATTTATAAGCTTATTGTGTAGTTCTAAAGACAGTTGGGAAACCCAATTTTAATTTTGTTACTGAAATAATTTAAAAAATATATTATACAACTGCCTCTTTTCAATCAACAGCAAGGATCTAGAAAGAGATTATACCAAGTAGGCACAATTTATTCAGGTTTATTAGTGTTAGAAAAATGAAGTTCCCTAACTTCAAATTATAACAAGTACTCTTACATTTATTTAATTTTTCATCTTACCACTGACATAAAAATATACCATTTTCTTATGCCTTACACAATTTATTTAACGAAGATTCATTACACACATTAACCATTGATATGCTCAAGTCTGGAAAATAAATTTCTGCAAATATGTAAAATTTCCTGATGACATCTGAGATTATGTTTGTGATTTTTAGCTGTCATCAGAGGAAGGAGACTTACCGGCTTTTGTTCATAAGGTCTGCTCCCCGTGCTTTGTAATAATCTAGATTGGGATGGAATTGATAAGTCACAGGTCTTGGATTTTTCTAAAAGAAAAAAAAAAAGCAATAAGTTAAAAATGTATAAAGCTATTTAAATTATTCAGTAACATGTAAAAGGACAGAAATGATCATTTTTACATTCCTTAAGAAAAAATACATATAATGATGAAGTTTAATAATTAGCATGCTTGGGTTTTGTTTTTACTTTTCAAATTCTTCCTTAACCGATCTTAGTCCTGATTAAAACTGAAATCTTTAACATATTTTTATTTTTGCCTGCCTTATAGTTCAAATAGATTTATTTCTTCCATTTATTTTTGATGATTTTGATCACTTTCAAGTATGACTTTTATGATATAAAATGATACGAAAACTGAGAAACTATGGGATATAACACAAGCACAAACTGTGCTAAAGGTCTTGAGAAAACTCATTTTGAAGGAAGAGCAAATAAACATTAGTTTTTGTTGGCCAGAATGTTAAGTATGCCCACTAGATGGCACCCTGAGTCCTTCTTCATCCAGAATAAATGAGTTATTTCAGAATTTAAGGATTCTTTTAAAGTTAGCAATTTCTATGTCATTTCTTCTTATTTTTGAGTTTAATAAGTCCTTAAAATATGTCAGGTACTGGAAATAATAAAAGACAAAAATAAAGTGACTGATGCAAATTGACCCGTGCACATTTTAAAAGCAGCAAGAACATTGCCTTGTCTGGCATTTAATATTATTTATAACATCACAGAAATGTCCTTGAATCATTAGGTTAAGCGTGCCTATTTAAATGTGTTGCTACTGCTTAACTGTGTTAATTATTTAAATGTATCAAGTAAAAATTAAATATACTTCTACTTTACAAAACTTAACATTTACAGTATGATTTAAACAAATACTATCATCTCTAAAATATAAAATTACATTTTCTTTAAAATTTTTTAAAACCTTAGAAAAAGTATTCTAATGTTTACCTGAATATGTAATTCAAGTAATAATTAGGTTTTTGAACCACAGCATACTCTGTCCTTTGAGAAATCTATCTAGACACAGAAAGGCTGTATTTTATCTTAATAGAAATTACTGATATGCTTAGATATCAAGCCTTGGAGGCATAATCCCAAAGCACTGATATACTTGCATGTAGGCATGGGGAAAAGAGGGGGATGTAATTGCTAAGGTTAAATAGTTTGAAATTCATCAAGCTAACAAGCTGCATCTTAATGACCATGATGGACCTTTTCTTTTTCTGCTGAAAAGAGAATATTTACACAGCTCAACCCTTTCATATCTCTTCCAAGCCAGCCCTAATCATCTGACAAAAACGACAATCCCTTGATTTAGCTCCAGCTACTACTCTACTGGTTTGGTATTCAACACAGTTCTATAATAATCAAATCTGAATTGCCTTGATGAAGATAACTGATGCTTCCATGACTACCATACTATTAAATCTAACAGTGCAACTTTTCTCTCTCTAGGAATTACATAGGTTTCCTCGTGGTAACTGATGACAACCTGGACCCAAGTATAATGGGAAAATAAAACAGAGGTTAAAGCCACTGGCAGACTGACAGTGCATTCATGATTTATTTTAAAAATTAACTTATAAGGACAATCATGCATGACTAATTCTACTCTTTATTCTCAGTACCTGGAAATACATTTTATTTTTACTAATATAAAAAGCTTTTCTTCTCTAATGTCCAACAAACTAATAAAGGATTATGCTACTTTTTGCAAGAAAATAAAGAAGGAATTGCATGGAGCAGTTTTTTTTTTTTTTTTTTTTAAACATCTTTATGAAGAAAAAACAAGCAATTCAAGACAGGAAGTGTTGATTCACCTAAGCACTTAAAGTGATTATTAGGAATAGTAATTTAACTTGAACATATGAATGAAGCTCAAGTATTGCTTTCACAGAGACCTATTTAAATTCCTAGGAGAATACTGGTAGGAAAGGGAGAGGTAAAGCACCACTGTACTGGAAACAACAACAGAAAGAATCAAAAGATGATGCTGAAAACAGCATATGAAATGTGAAAAAAAATAAAATCAGAGTTACTGTTGAAAGTTATTTAATACAGTTTTCTGTTGAGAGAAGATATTATTTCTAAAACATAAATCTACATATATATAGATAATCTAGACCAGCACTATTCCACATAAATATAATGTGGGTTATACAAACTTCATTTGTAATTTAAAATTTTATAGCAGCCACAATGAAAAAAAGAAAAAGGGAACAGGTGAAATTAAATGCAGTACTTAATTAGGTATGTTAAAAACATCACCATGTGATCACTATAAAACTTTATTAATGAGATACTTCACATTCTTTTGTTTGTACAAAGGCTTTGAAATCTAGTGTGTATTTTAAACTTAAAGCAGATCTCAGCTTTGACTATAACCACTTCAAATACAGTAAGTCACATGTGTTTTGTGACTACTGTATTGGTCAATACAGAGTTAAATGTCTGAAGTATCAAGAAACCACACTAATTGTAAAAATCAACACAAGGACATGAACAATAAAAAGGGTATGGATACTTTTAAGCATTGAGATTCATCACTGATGGTTCTTCAAATTACCTACAAGTCTTTTTTTTAATTGATGGCTTTATCATTTATGAATAAGGTTCTAAAAAGTCAAGAAATTTTGGAATACCTTCTCACATGAACAAAAAAAATTAAAATAAGTTCAAATAATTGTTAAGAATACACATAGAAATGAATACATGTAGGTAAATGGATAAACAACTGGGATTATGTACCAAATGAAAATGTTTCCTTAGGGGGATGAGATTAGATGAACAAAATTTTAACTTTATGCAGCTTGAAATATTTTTAAAAGTAAGGAGGTTCTTGCTTTTCTTATTTTAAAGGATTTTTTCAAATAAAATTTTATAATTTAACAGTTTTTCTTTCTAATCTTTAAAGATCTGAAATTTTCCTCTAAAATATGAGTCACTAGAATTCCACATACATATGTTAGGAAGACCAGTTCCCACAAAAGAGCAGTAATTTCTCATTGTGAAAAACACATTTACATCTTTAATATGTTTTTAAAATAATTTAACTTTTGTTTTTATTTATTTGTTTTTTATGTGGTGCCGAGGATGGAACCCAGTGTCTCACCCATGCTAGGCAAGCACTCTATCATTGAGCTACAACCCCAGTCCAATATCATGTCTTTTTAAACCCATTTTCACAGTCAGAATTTCTGGCCACAATAAACATTTCCAAACCAATGTACATTTTTAAAGAATGTTTTTGTTTTGGTGAATTTTCCTTTGGAAGAAAGATAACAAAATGGTAATAGTTATCTTACAGAATTTGTATTGGTCTGTTTATAGAAGAAAAGCAATCATAAGCTAAGACATGGAACATTTACATCACCATACATACAAATGCAGAAATGATAACTTCACGCCCCACTGAAGGTTACCACGCCTTTCCTAGACCAGACATGATGCTTGAGGCAGGTCTTCTAGAAAGACTTCAGCAAGATAACTTCCCAAATATTCAGTTCATCTCCATTAAAGTTGTTGGAGTTCTTTTGAAAGCTTCTTCATTAGCATTTTATTATTATTTTTAGTAGTATTTGTGGTACTGGGGATTGAACCTAGAGCTTCACACATGCTAGGCAAACACTCTTCCACTCAGTTAAATCTTTAGCCCTTTTTAATAATTCTGTTTCTGAGAAAGGGCCTGGCTAAGTTGCTGAGGCTGGCTTGAAAACTTGTGATCCTCCTGCCTCAGCCTCCTGAGTAGCTGGGAGTACTGAAGTAAATCATCAATCTTGGCTTCTCTCCAGCATCATATTTTATGCCAATAAAAGAGTGCTGCAAAACCCAACTCCTGGCATGAAGAGAGTGGATCTTGGGGAGCATCTTAAAAGTTTTGAGGGCAACATTTCAATACTTTAAGTTCAAACTCACTTTGTTATGGTACTGTAAAATATTCAAGTGCTAATTCACAGTAAGAATAACTACTATAGGATGCTGAAAGAAGTACAATTAATTACAAGATGGTATATGATGCTATTCCTTGTTCTGAGACTGGTGAAATCCAACTCACCCAAAAAGGTCTTTGCGAACAGTACTTCCTGGATTGAGGCCAACTCCTGTACTTCATTTGAAGATAATCTCCCTTTAAATCTACATACAGAAATTTCAGAAGGAAAGGAACCTAAAATATTCATCCTTCTTTGAATAGCACAGGATTGTTCAAAGAGTTGGCTATTTATGCATACATATGGAACTGAAAAGAGGAGAGGAAAAGCAATTCCAGTGATACTGAGCTTCATGTATTAAGGTATTGGTAAGAGATGATGCCATGTTAAAGTTTATATTGAAAACAAAAGCACTGGAGTAGACATAACATTGCTCATCTGCTTTAGAGGGACAGGGTTAGACTCATACTCCACCATTATCAGCTGAGTGACTGGGAGGGGTTAATTACATTCCTAGATCTAGTTTTATCATCTGCAAAACTGTACCAAGGATTAAGTGACAGTATAAAAATCTAAAGCACAGCACAGTGCCAGGCACTTGATAAAAACACTATGAAAAAGAAGCTATAGTCATATTGATATCAGTGAGCACTGACAACCTAAAATACAGCATTTCAAAAGGGCAGAGAGTGATGTTTTCCATTTCTGATAATCATAAATTTGCCATACATTTTTAAAGCAAAAACACATATTTAGAAAATATATCATGCACACTGGATCTCATATGTGGGAGAAAAGGTTGTCAGATTTCTGGGAATTAAGAGGGCATGCATTTACAAATTTTTAAAAAGGTATACAATCATACCATGCTATTAATGCAGTATTTGCCAGTTTATGAGATTATAATTATCAATGATTTCCTGAAATACGCCCAAATTATCATTTTATAATTTATTGGTCATTATTTTTACTTTGAGTTAAAATGACAAAGTTCTTTGAGTACTTAATAGAAAAGACTATTTATATTTGCAGAGTAATATGTGTTTAGCATGAAGAAAATATCTGACAAATAAATTACTTAGTTTTCTTTTCCCTAATATCTTGCTACTAGCCCTTAATTTTTATAGCATGTCAGATGAGAAAAGGGGGAAAATAAGGCTCAAAAGGAGAAACAGAACTGTAAAAATATGTTGACTATTCCTCTTTGATGAAAAATGAGACCCTTACTTTAGTGAATATGCTATTGCCTCAATGCTGCGGGAAAAGCAACCATCATTAGAAAAACGAATTGCTCAGCTGTTTATAAGCAAAAAGCTCTGGGGGAATTTCTCAGGACCCCAAAGGCAAAGCATTACAGGGTTATGCAAACATATGTTGCAGGTGTTTTAGGGGAGACAGGTGGGCAAACCTCAGCCATGGAAGAGGAGTTAGTTTAATACGCTGTAACTGAAATGAGATAACCTAAATGCTTCCAAGTGCAGGGATGCCATGGCACGAGTGAACTGGAGCTGGAGAGCAAAAATTCTCCCTAAAATAATTATCTTGTTAGTGCCAAGCAAACAGAATTTTTCTCTTCTTGTAGTTTTATAGAAAACAAACACTGCCAATTACTTAAAAAAATAAATAAATAAAACTAAAGTATTTTAAACCTGAAACAAAGAACAGCCTGAAATAGCAATAATTATCCAAAAAAGATAAGGATGAAGTATTGTTGCCTTTATTTAAACAAATATTCCTAAGGAGACAGTTTGTTGTAATATCTCCTCTTTGGTTCACTAGGCAACATTAGATTTATCATAATTCTCCTAAAGCCTAAGATATTTCTATATTAAAATGCTAATTTTCTTTTCTTTTGCCTGTAATTAAAGCTGGGGAAATCTGTGGTCTGATATTCACTGATTGCTAGAGGGTTCACAAAGGTCTCCCCATTTCTGTCTCTTATTGACACATACTGCCCTCGTCATTAAATATAGATACAGTGACATGGTGAATCAAAAAGGCAGACATTATAATCCTACAGACTCACAAAATTCTTCTGATTAAAACACATACACACACACCAATAAGTGGTATTGTTTGGGTTTTGCTGCCAAACCCAGACTTTGTATCTTATTTTCTTCTGTTATTTATTCAAGAATTGGTTCTCTTATACTACTTGTGATTGAGGACAATGTTCATTTTACAAAAAATGTACACTGGTATAATAGTTATATACTAATAATATATTGGGCCATAAGTCACTATTTCCTTTTTAAACCTGTACTATGAGTTAATTTTAAATACTTGATAAAAAATCAACATCAGATTTGGAAAAATAAAACCTGTAATATCTTTAAACAGTTTTACAAAATCCAAATCATATGAATACAATGTACTCATCAAATTAATAAAGATTCTTAATCAAAAAAATATAAATCTTTGTAACTTGGTTGTAAATTAGAATATTATTTTAGTACCAGGATTAAAATGATCTCTGGTATGAACTAATAATTTCTATGTATTTTAATAGGAAATATACATTATGTTATGAATACTAAGTGTTAAAAATATTAGACCAATTGGCAGAAAAATTTAGGTAATTCTCATCTATATACCAATATAGATTAAAACTTCAAAAAAGAAAATTTAGAAGTTTAAAAAAAAAAGGAAGCAAAAACATGGTTAATTGGGTAAAGACACAGACAAAACCTCTGAACCAATGCCAGCCTCATTTTACATACTGAATAAGCCCAATTCCCTAAAGTGACATCCCCATCTATACCCTGGCAAGCCGAGATCTCAGATGGCAGAGAAGCATTTTAAACCACCTGTGCGTTATGCTCGACTCTAGCTTCACACAATAAATAGACACCAAAAGAGAAATAAAAATTTTTCCTTTTACTAATGTATTTACATTTTTGAATTTAGCATGCAAAAGGATGCCAGAGTAACACACCCCACCCCCACTTTGCTATTTTTATATATGGAAAGTAGGAGCTTGGGTCTACAAATTTTCTTTGTTACTGTTAGGCCTTAAAACATTCCTTTTAGGTAGTTGGTTAGCTCTTTTCAGTAGCACTCAACTCTACCTTTTTATTTCCTTCATTGCCAGCAGAGCAGGGGGCAGGGGCTTACTGCAATGGTTTAAAGAAATTTGTAAACTCATTCATGTGTACCTAAGAGTTGTTCCCAACCACCTTTCTTTATTCCCCAACATTCATTATTTAAAGAAAAAAAGGAAACATTCCTAAATATTGCAGTTTTTGTTATAAAAACTAACACTGAAAATTCCTATTTTTAGAAATGTTATAATAATCTAACCAAATGCTTATTGAAACCTAAGTGATTTTAAAAAGTGGAGTAAGTGTGACTCCCTGGAAATGACAACCCCCGTTGACAAAATTCTGGTACCGTCTTCCTATCTTTGACGTTTTATTATCTGCTTTTTAATTGCCAATGGTACAAAAGTTAAGATCCTACACAGTGAGGCCTGATAAAAGAAAGCTTGAACAGACACACTTATAATGCAATTTTGGGGAAAACTTTAACAATAAAATATCTTGGAATTAAAAGTTCATTCATCATAAAAATCCATTTTTATTGTTTTTAAATTTTATTAGTTCTTCTTAGTTATACATGACAGTAGAATCTATTTTGATAAAATTAATTATATAAGCAAGAGACATATTCTAATTACGATCACAGTCTTGTGTATGGGCATGATGGTGGGATTTGCTTGGGTATTTTCATATGTATACATACGAAATTTATGTTAGATTTATTCTACTGTCTTTCCTAGTGCAATCCCATCTTTCTTCCTTTCATTCACCTTTGTCTAATCTATTGAACTTCTGTTCTTCCCTCTTCCCCTAAAAATTCATTTTTACTAAAGCCATTTGCTTACACCAATTTTTTGTGATTTTTTTTTTAGTGTAATAATGAACTATCAATACTGATCTTTGAAATTTCTAAGTGAAGGGAAAAATCAGAATGTAAAAATAAATAAAACAGATTAGAGTTCTATTCTCCTGAGTGAGACTATTCTCTCCCTAAGAAAGTGTGTCAAGTTAGGCTACACAGAAGACCACTGTGTCCATGCAGATTTGCCTTTCTTGACCGTTTTATTCCAGAGTCATGTGTCATTATAAAAAACACCACCAATATATGTGAATTCCTCTAGATAATAGGAACAGTAACATAGTGTTATAAAGTATTTTCTTTGAATCAATAACTTTTGATACAGTACAGTTTTGAAGTCAAAGTCCTCTCAAATGTTTAGGTGACTGGCATACCTATTGCAAATCACTCACAATAATATTTGAGTGCTAATCTTTTTTTGTAACATGGACTGCTCTGCTTTTTCATGAAGACACAGGCTTCCTTTTCAGAATAATTTTTAAAAAAGATTTTTTAAAATACTATAACCATTTTTTATAACTTTATTTCATTTATTTATTTTTATATGTGCTGAGGACTGAACCCAGTTTGAAGAGGACCCTGTGGAGGGGAGTGGACACATGGTGATGCACAGTTATCAGACAACAGCATGAAGCCTTGCATCCTGAATTCCTGTGCACATCACAAACAACCAACAAATACATCATCACACCCTCCGAGCAGTCATTCTTACGGCCTCTGGGCTGGGAACTAAGAACAGGCTAGTGGAAGGTCTATAGCATCTAGTGGCATGGGTCCTGTGCCCCATCTTCTCTGGGAGAAATCAAAGTCAAAGAATGATGGACATGTTCTAAAAATCCCAAATTCTAATGAAATCCAAACAAAGACTCAATAAGAATTTTCTTCACCTTGGCATGGTTCATTATAATTAGCTCTAACATCAACTTTGATCCTATCCCATCTGTATCATTCTTCATTTTGATTTGATAGTTGTTACCCTAGTACCCATTATTGTGCTTTCAACCTATTTGATTGTATTTCTTACAATGCTTTAAAACATTGATTGTAATCATTCTACCCTTGTTTTCCTAGCTCAGGTTTAAATTTGGTCCTTTTATCACTTTTTTCCCTCTTACATTACTTGCTACTGCCCCAAACCCAACCCTCCATTTTTTTCTTCTTTTAACCTTGTTGTATATTATTCTTTTTTTCTCTTCTTTTGTCCAATTTTTATTTCTTCCCTTTTCAGTACCTATATAATGTTATAGCAATTTTACTTTATTAAGTATAATTTTTCAACCAATTCCAAAACTTTAAGACATGTTTATACCTTGATTAGAAGAACTATGGAGAACAGTAGTAACAAGTTTTTCATTTTTCATGAGGTCCAACAGTATATGGCTTTGCTCTGAAGTGATTGTAATAAATAGAGTTCGGGGTATTCTCTCAAAGTGTATGATACTGGGAATAGCAGAGGACATAAACTGAGTGGAAGTATCAATACCTGGATATTCACCGGCCAGGACTCTGAAGAAAAATGCTCAGGAAATAGTACCTTGCATAAAAAAAGCAGTAATAATCATCCCAATGGATGGGCGGACAAACAAGCAATAACAAACAGTCTCTATCACTTCAATAACTGACTTCATCAACACCATAGTGAAGGAATGTTGGAGAAAGAATTTAGAAAGCTCAGTTAAAATGTTCGTTGAGCTAAAAGAAGATATAAAAAGTAAAATGAGAAAATGCAGGAAGTGAAAGATCATTTCAACAGAGAGATTCTGAAAAAGAACCAAATGAAAATCCTGGAAATAAAAGACTCAATAAATAAATTCAAAAATTCAACACAAAGAATCATCCAGAGATTAGACAACTTTAAAAATAAGATTTTCAGGCCTCAAAGACAAAGTATATAATCTTAAAAATAAAGTCAACTCTAAAGAAAAGACATTAGAAGTCCATAAGCAAAATATCCAGAAATCAATAGATCAAATTTAAGAATCACTGGGGTAGATAAAAGTCTCCCAAATAAAAACTAAAGGGATTCATGATCTTTTCAATGAAATATAAGAAATATTTCCAAATCTTAGGAAGGAGATGGAAATACAAGTATATGAGGTATATAGAACTGCAAATAGGCAGAATGAAAAAATATCTTCTCCAAGACACATTATAATGAAAATGCCTAATATATAGAATAAAGATAGAATTTTAAAAGCTGCAAGAGAAAAACAGAAGGTCACATTTAGAGGGAAACCAATTGGATTTCAACTGATTTCCCAACCCAGACCCCCAAAGCCAAGAAGTCTTACAATAATATATACCAAGCCCTGAAAGAAAATGTGTACCAACAAAGATTTATATAGCAAAATTATTCTTCAGAATAAAAGGATAAAAACCTTCCATGATAAGCAGAAGCTAAAAGAATTCATAACCACTACACCTATATTACAAAACATACTCAAATGAAATATTTTATACAGAAGAAATGAAAAATCAAATGAAAACAAGCATAGGGATGAATTACAGTAGACTAGTCAATTAAAGGAGAATCAAGTCTGAGTTATAAATGAATCACAATGGCAGGAAATAAAAAATCATGTCTTTATAATAACACTGAAAGTAAACCATCTAAACTTTTCCATCAGAAGACAGAGACTGACAGACTGGATTAAAAACCAAGACCCAACTATATGTCATCTACAAGAGACTCACCTTACAGACAAAGACATCTACAGACTGAAGATGAAAGGAAAGGAAAAGATATTCCATGCAAATGGAAACTGAAAACAAGCAGGGGTAGCCATTCTCATCAGATAAAGCTAAAATTAGTCAAGGGAAGCATCCAAAATCATGATTCTAACTATACCACAAACACTTTTTTCAATATTAAGAATCAAATAGATCACAATACAATATTACTGGGTGATTCTGACATACCTCTCTCACCCCTAAATATGTCATCCAGACATAAACTAAGATTCTTTAGAACTAACAAATACAACTAACCAAATGGACGTAACAGACATCTATAGAACATTTCTTCCACTGACGAATGAATTCACTTTCATCTCAATAGCATCAGTAGCATGTTGAACATTCTCTAAAATAGATCATATTTTAGGTCATGGAACAAACTTCAGCAAATACAAGCAATAGAGATAAGAAATCAATGACAAGATGAAAAACAGAAACCATTCTAATACCTGAATAATAAATAATACACTTTTGAATGAGGACTGGATGACAGAAAAAATCAGGGGAGAAATAAAAACATGAGAATGGAGATACAACATAACAAAATCTCAGGGACAGTATGAAGGCAGTTCCAAGGGGAAAGTTTATAGCTTTGAGTTATTCCATTAAAAAATTAGAAAAATATCAAGTATATAATCTACTTTTACACCTAAAGGCCCTAGAAAAAGAACTAAATCCAAAATCAGTAGAAGAGAGGAAATAATTAAAACAGAGCTAAAATTAATGAAATTGAGAGTAAAAAGAAAAATAAAACAGAGGTTCACTGAAACACTTGGTTCTTTGAAAGGATAAACAAGATTGATAAATCCTTAGTCAAACTAGCCAAAAAAAAAAAAAAAAAAAAAAAAGAGAGAGAGAGAGAAAACCGAAACTAACAAAGTTAGAGATGAAAAAGGAGATATCACCACAGATACTACCGAAATCCATTAGATCATTTGGGAACATTAGAGAGTATTTAGAAAATTTATACTCCCAAAGGTTAGAAAATCTTGAAGATATTGATAATTCCTACAGATATGACCTACCCAAATTGAACCATGAGGATACAGAAAATGTACCCAGTACAATATCAAGTAATGAAATTGAAGCAGATATTAAAAGACTTCTAACAAAGAAAAGCCAAGAACAGATGGATTTTCAGTCAAGTTCTACCAGACCTTTAAAGAAGAAATATGTCAATTCTCCTCAAATTAATCCATGAAAAATGAGGAAACATTGCCAAATTCATTCTATTAAGCCAGTGTTACCCTGGTGTCAAAACCAGAAATAGAAACATCAAGAAAACTTAAGAGATATATTTGATGCCTGTATAATTATGTCAAAATAGATTCTACTGCCATAAATAAGTAAAAAGTACCAATCAAAAAAACAACTTCAGACCAATATCCTTGATGAAGATGAAAAAATTCTTAATAAAAAATATTGGCAAACCATGTTCAAAAACACAATAAGAAGATAGTGATACCTGATCAAGTGGGTTTCATCCCAGGAATGCAAGGTTGGTTTAACACATGCAAATCAATAAATGTAATTCAACACATAAACAGAATTAAGGATAAGAATTACATCACTGTCTCAATAGAAACAGAAAAAAGGATTTGAAAAAATCCAGCAGCTATTCATGTTAACAATAACTAGAGAAACTAGAGATAGAGAGAACCTCAACACTGACAAACCTGAGGCCAACATCATAACTGAGTCAAGGAAAACAAAGTATTTCCTCTAAAAATTAGGAATAAGACAAGGACATCTACGTCACCACTCCTATTCAACATAGTTCTTGAAACCAAGCTAGAGAAATTTGGCAAGAGAAGGAAATTAAAAGGATACAAACAGAAAAAGAAGTCAAATTATCTCTGTTTGTTGATGACATGATAGTATATTTAGAAGACCCAAACTACTTCACCACAGGCTTCTAGAACTGATAAATGAATTTAGTAAAGTAGTAGGATATAAGTTAACATACATCAATCAATTACTTTCCCATATTCCCATAATGAATCTGCTGAAAAAGAATTTAGGAAAAACTATCCCATTCACAATAATCTAAAAACACAAAACTTAGGAATAAATCTAACCAAGGAGGTAAAAAGATCTCTACAATAGAAAGTACATAACACTGAAGAAAGATATTGAAGAAGACCTTAGAAGATTGTGTTTTTGGATGGGCAGAATTAATACTATCAGAATGGCCACACTATCAAAAACATTATACAGATTTAATGCAATCCCCATCAAAATACCAATAAATTCTTCAGAGATCTAGAAAGAACCATCCTTAATTTCATTGGGGGAGACCCAGAACAGCCAAAGAAATCCTGAGCAAGAACAGCAATACTGCATCTCACATGAGTTACAGTAACAAGAACAGCATGGTATTGGCACCAAAACAGACATAAAGAGCGATGGAACAGAAGGTACAGAGAAAAATCCACATAAATAAAGTCATCTGATACTTGACAAAGATGCCAAATACATACCTTGGAAAAATGATAGCCTTTTTAACAAATGATGCTGGGAAAACTGGATATCTATATGTGACAGACTCAAACTAGATCCTTTTTCTCATCCTGCACAAAAATCAAAGTGGATCAAAATCACATGAGAACAGTCTCTGCAACTGCTAGAAGAAAATGTAAATTTAACACTCTAACACATTGGAGCAAGCACAGACTTTCTTAGCAAGATTTTTAAAGCACAAGAAATAAAAACAAGAATCAATATCAGTAAGTGGGACAACATCAAATTAAAAACTTCCTGCACAGCAAAGAAAACAAGAGTATGAAGAGTAACTCTACAGAATTGGAGAAGATCTTTGCCACTTCCTGCCCAGATAAGGGATTAATATCCAGACTATACAAAGAAATCAAAAACCTTAACACCAAAAAAAAATATAAACTAATTAATGGGCAATATCCCTAAACAGACACTTCTCAAGAGTAGAAGTGTAAATGATCAATAAATATATGAAAAAAAGTTCAACATCTCTAGCAATCAAGGAAATGCAAATCAAAAGTAAATTGAGAATTCATCTCTAGTCAGAATGGCAAATATCAAAAATACAAATAATAAAAAATGTTGGTGGGGCTCTGGTTGTGGCTTAGTGGTAGAGTGCTTGTCTAATGTGTGAGGTCCTGGGTTCAATGCTCAGCACCATGTAAAAATAAAGGTACTGTGTCCACCTACAACTAAAAAAAAATGTGTATATATATATATATATATATATATATATACACACACACACACACAAATATATATAAATAAATATAATAAATGTTGGTGAGAATGTAAGGAAGAAGGTACACTTATGCATTGCTGGTAGGACAGCAAATTAGTACAACCTCTTTGGAAAGTAGTGTGGAGATTCCTCATAAAGCTAGGAATGGAACCATCATATGTTCCAGCTATCCCATTCCTTGGTATATATCCACAAGCTCTAAAATCGGCATATAGTAGGGATATAGCCACATCGATGTTTACAGAAGCAAAATTCACAATAGCCAAGCTATGAAACTGGTCCAAGTGCCTGTTAATGCACAAATGGTTAAGGAAAAAATAGTATATACACAATGAAGTTTTAGTCAGTCATAAAGAAGAATCATTTATGGCATTTGCTGTTAAATGGATGGAACTGGAGAATATTATGTTAAGTGAAATATGCCAGAGCCACAAAGTCAAGGGTCAAATGTTTTCTCTCATATTTGGAAGCTAGAAGAAAATAAGAACAAACAAAACAAAACAAAACAAAAAACAGGTGGTGGGAGACTCCATGAATATAGAAGAGAGGATCAGTGGAGTAGAGAAGAGGTTGGAGAGGGAAGGAGGAGGGAAAGGGAAAGGGAAAGGGAGGGCCAGTAGAATGAATCTGATCAAACTTTTCTATGTACATGTATAAACATACAACAGTGAATTTCACTTTTATATATATCCAAAATACACTAAAAACAAAGCTATAATAAAAAGTTAAAAAAGAAATTAAAAAGATATCTCAGAGATGAAAATATTGGCAAATCTTATATCTAATAAACATTTTACATCCAGCATATATAAAGAACCCTGATAGCTCAGTAATAAAATAAGTAAAAAAAATTAAAATGGGAAAAGAATCTAAAGCCACATTTCTTCAAAAAAGAAGTATAAATGGCTAAAAAAGCACATGAAAAGATGTTGGTCACTAGGGAAATACAAATCAAAACTACAATGAGATACCATTTCATGCATAGAATGTGTATGTGTGTATGTGTAAAGACAGATATAACCCAGGTTGGCAGGAATGTGGAGAAAACTGGCACCTTCATATATTGCTGGTAGGAATGTAAGATATGCATCCACTTTGAATTAGAGTTACCACATGACAAAGCAATTCCATGCCTAGGTAAGAACGCCAGAGAAATGAAAATATATGTCCACTCAAAATCCTGCATGGGAAATGTTCACAGCAGTGTTATTCATGATAGCTACAGTAGAAATAATCCAAATGTCTATCAACTGATAGTAAGTAAATAAATGGGATATTTGGCATTGTAAAGGAATTAAGTTCTGAGACATGCTACAAGATGGATAAACTCAAAAACACTATGATAAATTGAAGTAGTCACAAAAGATTCCATACTGTATCTCATTTACACAAAATATTCAGATTAGTCCAATCTATAGTAGGACAGTGGTAACCTAGTGTTGGGGATGGAGGGGTAGAAAGGGGGAATTTTAGTTGGAGACAGATGTGTGGGGAATGACTGCTAATGTCATTGGAGGGTGATGAATGTGTTTTAAAATTAGATTATGGCAATGGTTGTACAACTTTGTGAGTATAATAAAACCCACTGGATTGTATGCTTTAAGAGGATTTTATTAGTGGGATAAGTATATCTCATTCAGGTTGTTAAAAACAAGAAATAAGTTGATTTGTGCCCCCCCCCGCCCCAGTGTTATACTTTGTTTAGCCAACCTTTTATAAGACTGACACTTTCCTCACAGGCCTTTCGAGACCTGAAAGAGTTCAGATATGACAAGGCTGATGCTTGAAGGTCACCTAGAAACTTTAAATGGCACCAAATGCATTCTTCATCACATACACATTCATGTGCACACATACACACAATCTTCCAGATCTAGTAGTAATGCCTTGTGGTAGTCTAAATATATGCTCAATCTTCAATTCTTCTTGTCCAATTCTCCTATTCATCTCTACACTACCACCTCTACACAAAAACCAACCTCTATCTTTATCATCAACACTTCAGACTTCCTTCTGGACAGAAGCCCAAGCCTAGGACATGGAAAAGTAAAGCCTGTGTCTGAACAATTTCTGTTACTCTGTCTCTTCAATGACTCCTATGGTGAGTCTACTCTTCAGTTAGTCCATGACCTCACGGGAATTCAGACCTCCTTCTTAATTTTTGCCTTGACTATTACAAGTCCCTAATTTTATTCCTCTCTAATCTATACATACAATGCCACTAGAAATTATAATTAATATTCATATGCTAAGTCCTAACTCTGTATATCTGGTCCAAATTAATCCTTTGAGCTACAGACACACATTCCCAGTTGCCCTCTGGATATATCTATCTGGATATCCCATAATCTCCTCAAATCAACTCATTATCCAACCTCCTTATATCTACAAATTTGTGCATCTGTACATTTTTCCACAAACTCAATCAGTAGTTGGCTACCTGAGAAATGCAACAGATTATTCACTGTCCACAGCTAATTATTTGCCAAGCTTTGTTTGTTGGATAGTCTTTCTTAAATATTCCTTCAAGTTATCATCTGCATTTTATACTTTCAAGAAGCCCACTTAAAAAAAGGAAAAATGAAGGAAGGAAATGAAAGAGGGGAAGAAGAAGAGAAAATGCTCACGCTATTTATATTTCACTGTTTTCCCACACCAAAAGACTGGCTACTGGAATAGTAATTTGAATAAAAATGTGTACATATACAAACACACATGAAATCTTCTGATGAAATCCTTTAGGGCACCAAACTGTTACCTCTTGATAATAAATCTTTGTTTCTTTAATCAAAGATCAATTTCTTTTGGATATACTTAAATATTCAAATTTAGCAGTAATTTTTTTTCTAATCCTATTTCCTATGTAGTTGGTTAGTCTCTAGAATTCAAAAGCAAGGAAGTTCATATAAGAGAGTTCAAGTTAAGATTTTATCAATTAAGTAAACTGAGTAGTTGATCTCAAGTCAAAACTGATTCTCTTGTCAGTGGGTCATCTTATAAGTGGAATATATAATAGATACACTCTATTCGAAGTTTTACAAAACAGTCTGGCTGGGATTCTCCAGATACTAGCTGGAAAGATAAGGGTAAAGGGTTTACCCCTTTCCTGAGTTTAAGATAACTATAACTATTCCTGTTGTTTCTCTGCCTTCTTCAGATTTTCCCAGTTGGTACTTTTCCTCAAAGATAGCTCAAACCATAAAAGCACTATACAATGTCCTCTTTAATGGAATAACTCTGAAATACTCTATTTTTATCACTGTCGTTATAGAAAAAAAAAACAGAGAAGTGTTGAATAAGGTACTTTTATTGCATTGAGAATCTCAATAAATGACCAGAAAGAACCAAATCACTAACAGCTCCTATATCTAACATGATGATGGACAGGCCTAGGGCTGACAATTTTGTGAAACATAGATTTAAACTTCATCAGTTCATATCTCTTCAATACATTTTCAGTAAACACTACAGAGGATAAACTTGAAGGAACTGTCAAAAAAGCTAAGAATGACATGATGCACAGAAAAACCGGAAAACTGAACTTTTTCTTGATGTACTGAAGCAGTCAAGTAGTGAAAAGATGTTAAAGTGTGGGTATCCCTATAAGAGGGGAGTGAGGAGAGGGGACAGTTACTTCCAATTTGTCTCTTCAGAAATCAATTATTAATGATAAATATAAAGTGTGCCCAAGAACTGTAGGAGAGTCAAACTATACAATTAATTATAATGCTTCTGGGCAGAGAAATACAAAGCCTTCCTCAAGAAACCAGATGGTTTCCAGATTAGCAAGACTTGACTACATCCCTTATATGTTTACTATGTGTCTAAAGAAAGGAGATGTCCGTCAAAAGAATCTTGCCAGGGAAGCAGAGAAAAGCAAAGTCTAAGAGTAAGACATAGGAGCAGAGCCACTGGGACAGAGTCTGTCAGCGGTTAATGGATATTTTCCATGCTGCCTTTACAGTGAAGTAGGTATGTTAGGCTTTCATAGTCTGCTTTCACTAAATGTGCCTGCCTATTAGCATCCACTTGACATCAAGTTTTTAAAGATGAACTGTGATTCTGATTGAGTTTTTTCATATAGGTCAGTAAGTATACTGGTCAGATGGAACTAAATTCTTATCCTTACTGTAAAAATGATTTGATAATGATATGACCATCAATGTAGGTCTGCGTCTTTGTTTGGAATGCTACAATAAAATACCAGGAACAGGGTGGCTTATAAACAGTAGAAATTTACTTCTCACAATTCTGAAGGCTGGGAGGTCCAAGACTAGACACTTGGTTCCTACATGATGTCTTCTTGCTACATCCTCACATGGTATAAAGTGTGAGTTACCTGTCCATGGTGTTTTGTATGAGTGTATGAATTCTAACTACCATCTTCCAAAAGTTCTACTTCCTAATATCATCCATCATGGGTTAGGAATTTCAATATATGAATTCTGAGGGGACACAAACATTCAGACCACAGCAGTCTGCCACCAAGAAGTAAATGGGGTGGACATGGAGGAAAAAGGATGTCAATCTTGTGGCTGTTTCACCACTGAAGACTAAGAAAGAGAGAGACTGGCTTTATACAGCAGTCTTTTAAGTTCAGGGGTCTGTCTCTTGAGTGATGACTTAGTTTGGGCAGAGTACTAACAAAATCAGATTTCTCAGATCATGAGACTAGAGATCACAAGTTCTGTGATTTTAGCTTTCCCCTTTGACAGAACCTTCTTAATGAGCCTGAGAGATTAAGGGACCAAAACATTTCCATTTTAAGGATAGCCACTGGCTGCTCACCAAACCTGCTTCCTCTTCTTCCTGAGCACAGAGCTGAACTACAATTTGAAAGGTGTGTGTGGGTAGGTGTAGCCATAAGACTGAGTTCTGGCCTATGAAATGTGAATAGAGTATATGTGATACCTGCAGGCCTAACCACAAAACCTTCCCATTAATGATCCTTCGTATTATTTTCTCATCCAGTTGGGGATGTCAATGTGCAGAGCAACCCTGGAAAGTTGAAGTTTAACAGCAGGAAGGAGCCTAAAAATTATGAGACTCTAAGATACTCTCACCCCAAATTACAATCTGTCACTTGTGTAAAAACTAAGCATCTACTGTGTTAAGCTACAAGAACCAAATATTTTCATTTGCTAACAACAACTGGTCAACTTTACTAATCCACTACAACAAGAAGACAGAATGATCATTGTAATAAACACACACATTTTAATTTCAAGAAGAAAAGTTGTCTAAGGTTCCTTTTGGCTACCTAATTTGCGTATATTCATATTTTCATATTCTTCCCATCCTCCCCTTCAGTTTACACTATCACTCAACCCTCTGAACTGGCTCTCTTGACTTGTTTCCTCTCATTTTCTACTTTATTACTTTTGTCTTTTTGTCTTTCACATGGGAGGTAACCACTGTAAGCCACATGGTTAAACAAAAAACTCAAAGGTCGATTTCATTACAGGATAATAATTATATTTTTTCCATCAATCTTACCGAATACTTCTCTTCAGGAACCTAAAGGTCAGAGTTGGCAAAGTAGTTATGGTGATAAAATACCAACTTTCAAGTTCAGTATTTCAATCATGAGCAAATAAGAAGCAGAAGTAAACAACTGGTTTGAGGGGTAATCAAACTGAAATTCACTGTATTGTGTTCTCTGCACAAAACCAAAGAGCTCACCCAACTTTTTGTGGCCATTCAGGACTGGGGGAAGTGGTAAGTATGGGAGTAATCAGAACAATGTGCACTAGGAATCAGAAGGAAGCCAAGGAGGAAGAAGACAGTTGGCTCCAGATGGGAGCAGGAGCCAGGGGGATGGGTCTTGGCTCTGCCTTTGAATTCAGATGACTTTGGATATTTCACCTTAATCTCATGAGGCCTCAGAAGGAAATGAAGCATAATTACGTGATGTCTAGAGTCTTAACCAACTCTAAAGAAATTACAAAATACATAAAATTCCTAAAACTGAATGTTTTAAGTACCTTTATTTTATTTTATTTTTTTTTAGCATCAGAACAATCAAGAAGAAAGTACCTAATGGATCCAGGTTATAAAAACACAGGTAGAAAACTGGGATAGCACAGGTAGACTTCTCAGTAAAACTCAGGACTCCAGGGGATAAAGCATGTGTTTTATCAAAGGAATTCAGGTGAAGTCCCTCATTACAAGAGAGGGTGAATTCTGTGTCTTCCCTAGCTATCCCTGGTAATAGCTGTGATCGAGGAATAGCTGTGTGTGCACTAGGGGCAGTCTCAGAATTCTCACCCTAGTGAGGCATCAGCATCACCTGGATCAGTTTTAGGAGTCATGGATCTAGAGCAGGGCCTCTCTCAACTTCTTTTTATTATTCTTTTGCTACTAAAAACTTGGGGGGCTTGCATCTTTGATATAAATGTATATTCATTTATTTAAAAACCACTTGCTTATACTATTTGTACATATTTATTTTGTACATCTCCCCGCCTCCTTTTTTTTGTACTGGGAATTAAACTCAAGGTCATTTTTTTCACTGAGTTACATCCCCGGCTCTTTCAATTTTGAGACAAGGTCTTGCTAAATTGCTGAGTCTGGTCTCAACCTTGCAATCCTCCTGCTTCAGCCTTTCAAACTGCTGGGATTACAGGCAGACACCATTATGCCCAGCTACACAACAATTTTTAAGTGAGATAGAAATAAGATACATTTAATACGTATAATGGCAGTTTTGTTCTCCTACAACATATTTTTACCAATAATAATGTGATTATGTTTCTTTCATTTTATTCAAACCTTGTTTTATCTTTTCATATGGAAGACTAACAAATGAGTTAAATTCTTTTTTCATTAATTTTAGGTGTTCTTGAAGAGTTTTTAAGAAGTGATAACATTCAAATTATTGTTGGCAAGAACATAAAAAATGTATGAAACATTTTCAAATATCCAATTTCAGAATGTTCTTCCCATACATGAGTTTCTTTGTAAAAGCTCTTAGTTTCACTATTAAAATGTTATCATTAGCTTGAAGAGACAAATTGCTTATGTTTAAAAAATATTTGGGGCTGGGGTTGTGACTCAGAGGCAGAGCACTTGCCTAGCACACATGAGGCACTGGGCTCAATCCCTAGTGCTACATTAAAACAAACAAACAAAAATCTAAAAAAAAACAAAAAAACAAAACAAAACAAAAAAAAACTGAACAAAATAAAGGTTTTCTATCTATCTAAAAATATAAAAAATTACAACTTATAAAAAAATTAGTATGGAACCATATTACTGACAGCTACTTGCATCACCAGAAATGTAAACAACCCTGAATTATGTAATATTTTTCAAAAGGAAACTATATTTAGCAACTCTTTTAAGTACATTAGCAGGAGATACCTAGTGTACCCACAACAGAAGTTCATGGCTTCTGGCATCTCTCTGGTATTATAAATATGCCATCATTTAAGAAAATGTAAACTATAAATCCACTTAACTGGGCACAAGGAAAAGCAGCAAGGAACAAGGTGGTGTAAGTAACTGGGAGAGCAAGTGGGCCACTGTGAACCACTTTGTATGTGGAACTCTCTTTTTCCTTCAGGAGACCTCCTGGTATCCGATATGTGATTGATTCACACAAAGGGCATATGAAGACACCAGTGTTAATGTGTAGTTATTTTTTAAACAAACAAACAAAAGTTCCATTATTTTCTTGTTACATCTCTTTGGATTATCTATATATTGTCACAAATCCCATTTTGGAAATCAGTCTCCCTAATTCATTATATCACTAGTCCTTGGCACAAAGGAGGCAGTAAATACTTGTTGAACTAAACTGTCACAGACATCAGAATTTCTCCTTTGATAGAGAACTTGAGGCGTGTCAATTATAGTCACTGTTTGCTCATTACTTCATGTATTCATTTACTCTTGTAGATACATGGGATATACAGAATAAAACAGAAAAGGCATGGTCTTCATGGACAAATAAAAGGCATGGACTATCAGAAGAAGACAAAAAAATAACATGACAGACTGGGCATGGTGGCACATGCCTGTGATCCCAGTTACTTTGGAATGATGGCAGGATGATGGCAAGTTCAGTGTCAGAATGAACAAATGAATGAATGGGGCTGGGGGTGTAGCTCAGTGGCAGAGCATCCATGGGTTCAATCCCCAATACCACAAAAACAAAACATGACAGATCACAAAGTTATCTACTATGGAGATGGATGCAATGGGGTCTGCGGGGTTAGGGTTCGCGTCAAACCCCACTCCCAGAACTGAGTGAAAACTAAAAGAAGAGAAAACCAGCCAAGTAGATGTTCCTTTCCCTTGCCAAAAATCCTTTCATCTTTCTTTACACATTTCAATCAAGATGTCTGAGAGATTTCAGATTCTATTGGTATATAGCAGGAACTTTAAAAAATTTAGCTAAATTAATTAAAATAGCATTCTGGAGAAAGAAATCTGAAGAAATGGAAGCATAAAACATCTCTTCAAAATCAGGTAAAACGACTTACGAAAAATTTTTCCAAATCATATTAAGACACTTGGAAAATATGGAATGCCAGAGCAAAACCCCTTTCATAGAGTGAAACTGGCCTCCTTCTAGAGGAGCTAGAGGGGTTCACCCATGCCACCATGGTGGCTTCAAGTTTATCTGTGTGATATATAATCACTACTGAGGTATAGAGAAAAATTCTGAAACTACGTAAATCAACTTCCTTTTGCAATATAGTAATCATAAAAATGCTTGAATTGGATGAACTATACTTTAAAATTCTCCCTGATAAAATATTTTGTTTCTGAGAATACATGTAGCATCCTGTTTATGTCAGTCAGCTTGTCATGACTATAAAAATACCTAAGAGAATAAACTTACAAAGAGAAAAGGTTTACTTTGGCTCAAAGGTTTAGAGGTTTCAGTCCATGCTTTGGGCATGTATGACACATCACGGTAGGAGCACAAGGAGGAGCAAAATCACTCTAATGAATGGGAAATGAAAAAGAGAGGAGTTTGGGTTCTTATAATCCCCAATGAGGTTACAGCCACTAAGGGCCAAAATTTCCCACTAGGTCTTACTTTTAAAAGTTTCCACCTGTCCCCAGTACTACCAAACTGGAGGTCTAAGCCTCTAACACATGGCCTTTGGGTTACACTCAAGATCCCAAACAGCACTATCTAAAGTATTTAAATAAAGCAATATTAGTTCATAATGGTTAAACACGTCACTTGTATGGCTTTTCTTCCTATAAAACCAATATAATCTAACATTTTAAAATTAGCAATAATGTTTTCTGAGCTAAAATACTTACGAGGCAAAAAAAATATTTTTGTAGCCACTAATACTTATATTAAAAACTATGCTGGTTTTTCCTTTTTTTGTCTGTTTTAAGTTTATAATTCTTTTATCATAATTCATGATTTATGATTTTCAGCATCTTTAAAGTACAACATCCAGATGAGAAGATGGGGCATAGTGGCACACATCTGTAATTCCAGCCACTCAGGAGGTTGAGGCAGGAGGATTGCAGGTTCCAGGCCAGGCTGGACAATTTAGAAAGACCCTGTCTCAAAATAAAATAAAAATGGGCTGGGGATAGAGCACTTTCCTACTATCTGTGAAGTCCTGGGTTCAATTCCTTGTCTGTCTTTGTCTGTCTGTGTCTCTCTCTTTCACACACACAAACACACACACACACACACACACATACACACACACATACATGCACACACACACACAAGTATCAGTGTTTTGTTTTCTCCCCCTTGGACAAGTTACTTAATGTACAATAAGGAAAATAAGTGATTACCTAGTTTTGTACTGCACTTAAGTTGAAATGGCTTTCAGACATGATAGCTAATTAAGACTCTACTAGCCACTCATCACCCTTAAAAAAACAATTAATGAACCTGAATTTAAGGCAGCAAAAGGCTAAATTATTTCCCTAAGGGCAAAGCAGCAAGTCAATTGTAAAGCAGGACAGCCACTTCATTCCTTGACCTCAGGGACACATCACAATCATTTCCCTATAATGCCTTTAATAATTTCACATTTGAGGTTTATACTGACTTTCTGAACACACATGCATAGGATTGATAGCTTAAAAAGCTTTAGTAGTCTCTTTACAATAAATATTTCTCCCTAAACATCTAGATTTTCCTTACCTCAAAGATATTGGAGGGTGGAAGGACACAAAGCAAACAAAACAGAAGATTGGTTTCTAGCTTTTGCTTTCCTTACAGTTAATCAGGAAAGAATCCATGAATTTCACAGTCTTTTTAGATTATTTGAGGAAAAATAACTATCATTGTAATGAGTTGTTTATCATTAAGGGAACCTTTTCCTTTAAACATATAGACAATTTCCACAAAGTTTCATAGCTCTCTTTAGTTGCTCAGAATTAAAAAAAAAAAAAAAAAAAAAAAAAAAATTACTAAACTTTCCCAGAGTGGCTAAAAAGCTGAACAAAGACATGCTTATTTCCAGCAAATTCTATTACTGTGAACAACTACTTATAGTCACTAAATCTAATAAAAATCATTAAAATGAGATCCTTTTCACATTGTTTTCACTGCCACACAAAACATTTATTTATGTTGAATAACAACACACAAATTAGAATATGATACAAATAATTCCAAATGAAATATTAGCAAAAATTTCTGCACATTTCATAAACTTTCAATAATTAGCGTTTGCAAACAATTGAGATGCTAAGGGGAGACACAGATCCCTGAGGGGATTATTGAGTGATTCTGGATAGGGTACTGCTAGGCCCTGCCTAGCTGTGTCCTTCAGTAATCCCCAAGAGCTCTGCTTCCTGTTTTCTCAAGCTGGAGTAACATGAAAGAAAATTCTTCAAAACCTTGTAGGAATACCTCCTCCCTGAGGAAGCCCTTCTGACTAAGTCTGAATTAGCTCTTCTTTTTGCAATGTTTGTACTCCTTTTTCCATAATAATCAGTTGTTTATTTTTATAGGATGCAGTGTCCTCATCACATGAAACTGCATACAGAAGGTAGTAGAAAAAGATATCTTTTGAATTAAACTGAATCTTGCTAAAATAGAACCTGAAGGGTCCTGAACTTCTGTGGTCCAACTTCTTTATTCTAAATAGTTCAAGAGAAGGAGTGGCTTACCCAGTCAACACAGCAGGTAAGACTTCCTTAGGTGGCAGACATTGAGCTAGAGCCACTGCAGATCTAGTACTTGGCCAAGTAGAGCTCTCCTTTTGGTACATGAGAAAGACTCCTGTGGTGTTCCTTTGTCACTGCACAGTGCAGGATGATGTTGACAAAAATGGAAGCAAGACTCTACGACTGATGTTCACAGAAGGCAGTCAAGATTGTTTCTTAAAAGATAAACTATGTTCAGTGACGTAAACAAAGAATTCAGAGTCCTAGCCACGGTCTCCTGAACAAATAACCTCCTGATGGAACCTGTGTGACAGCTTAGAGGTCTGAATCAGTGAGTGTGTCTGTCAAGTGAAGAACTTATTTAGGATACCTCTGGGAACCCTGGTTGAGGGAAAGAGTACGTTAAAAGAGGATGTTTTAACCATCAGGAATAAACAGAAATCCAGCAATCTTTTCAGAGTTTCTGAATGGGATCTTAAGAGTCAGTTTACTCTATATCATCATTTAACACTGCACAGTAAAAAACAAAAAAATAATCAGCCTTTCCTGGCTTATCAACCCATTTCAGACAGGTTTCCAGCTCCAATCATTCAATTCTACCAATAGCCCAAGTTCTTTTCAACTTTGGAACTTTTGCTTTGCTGTTCCCCCCTATCCTTTGCCTGGCTGGTTCCTTTTCCTCCATTAGTTTCCACCCAAAATGCCATATCTACAAAGAGAAACTTTGGACCAACTACACAAATAAGGTCTTCATGGAGCCCAAATTCAAACCCCACTTGTTACTTTCACAATGATACTTTATTAGCATCCTACATAATAACACTTCAAGTCATTTCTTGTTTATTATAATAAAGACCATATCTCTTTTTTTTGGTCCACCTTTATATTAGCATCATCTAAACAGTACCTGGTTCACAGAAGATAATGCCATAATATGGATTCAAAATTATTAAATGACTGAAAGAAACTCTAAATATGTTTTGAAAAACATATGATTCTAAATTAAATTAAAAAGTTTGAAGACAACAAATAAATCTCAAATACTGTCTTAATGAAGACTTTTATATTACTCCTTGAAGATTATTATTTTTAGCTACCATTTTTTCAGAAATAAAACAGGTTTTTTTAAAAAAATGCTAATGTATGTCAATAAGTCTGTATTTCTGTTTGGATGTGGAAACATACCTGATAAGTCATTAATAATATCAACAGTAATAAACATTCACTCTGTGATTATCTAGTGATACAAAAGAATGACATTCATACAGCTCAGAAACAAAGAAAAACCAGCTTTTCTCATGTCAATAACAAAATAAACATAAAAACAAACGATTCTCCAAGAATGGCATTTTAAAAAATATATATACTCCATTCCAGGAGAAAATAAAGATGAAGAGACAGGAATAACAAAGCAATCTATAACATAAAATCATGATAAAAATTTGGTTGGAAACACACTAGAAATAGAAACACCAGGGAAAGTAAATAAGTGGATTTAGTATATCCTCCTCAAAGAGTCAGTCTGGGTGGTTTGTCAGTTCTTCACTGCTCAGATCAGAAAAGATTACACAAAACAGCCTTGCTGGAAAGAAACATTCTCTAACAATGTCACCTGACTGGTAGTAGGTTTGAATGTACTTGCTGCTTTTCAGTTCTGACATGATATTTTACCAAAGTTATTAGAGAATGACAAAAATGTTGCATGTATTAGTGGTGTTATTTGGGGAATGAAATGAATAAAATTCAGTTACTCAAAAATCTGAAACTTAAACTTCAGACATTTTATACTTTAAAAAAGAAAAATATAATACAACTCCAAAGAAAAGAAAGATTAGAATTGGTCAAGTACTGGAAAATTGCATATTATATTTATAAAATGTGTTTCTATGTATAACTATGAAATTATCTTATTTCTAGTAATTTTCTCCCATGAACAGCAACAGTACCTGCTAGAAGGGTTGCTTGAAAACTTAGCAGAAATATTTTTTCTAAATATTCTAATCTTCAAAACGAATGGTGGCTGTCAAATTCGTACTGCATAATCTAAAATGGTAATCCATGTACTGTATTTCATTTGTAATAAGTCTTCATGGTAAGGTTAACACTTCGACACATAATACAAATAAGAGAGCACCAAAAAATGAAAATTACTTTGCTTCTGTTTCTGTATTAGAATTTTATTTGCTAAAGGGTAAAAACAGATTTGCAAAATTCACAGTTAACTTAAAACAATAGTTTTAAACCTTTATTCCTAGCCCTTACTGCCTTCAGGAAGGAGAGAACATCTGGTTATTTAAGGAACACAATATGTTCACATTTTCTATGACTTTTGTTTCTAATTGGGTTTTAAAATTTTTTTTGAATTTGAACAACTAACTAGAACAATGTTTTTTAATCACTTCATATTTTTCAGACTGTCCTCCTTCTATTCCTCTAACTTCATTTAGTGGATTGTTTCTAGAAATCTGCTCAGTAGTTCTAATGATAAAGAAAATAAAGTGAGAATTAGGATTATGGTCTGAAGAGATAAGCACAGAATCTGTATTTATGGCATGTAGGGTGGAGGATGCTACAACAGATATTTGACATTGTCTTGTCAGAAAGTACACATTCAAAAATTTCAAATAGTTCTTGAACCACTTTATATACAAGGCAGTTTCATTTACTATAGCTGCAAATAAATGCTTATCAAAATTTATATGAGAAATAGATAAGTAAGATACCACTATTTGTAAAACAATGAAGTTACTGATAGCGCTTATGTAAAAAGGTGGCCTAAGATCTGGGTTCAACTGCTGGCTCTGTGACCAATAAGTTTCTTAAGTGTCACTCTGATTAATCAGTTCATTCAAAGAAGGATGCAAGATTAGACTGTGTAGGGCTCTTTATAGTTCTGAAATTCTGATAACCCAAGTGAGGTATGTTAATTAGATTCTTTGTTATGTCTTCCTTATCCCATAATATTTTAAGGTGATAATAGATTTCCAGATAATTCTAACACAAAGGAAATTAAGGAATTAGATATTCTTTAAGTTCAAATTGTAGGGCTAATTCACCATCTTGATAAAAATGGAAGCTATGGCTTTTGTGGAATATGGATGTGGGTTCCAGAAATATGCTAGGGGTAAGTGAGGTCCACCTACATTAGAGTCAGTGTGGTATACTACTAGAAAGGAGCACAGTATCTGAAGCAGAGTTCAATTTTTTCATTATTTTCTTAATACCAAGCGCATGTAGGACATGCAAAGCTAAGTGCTAAAAACTGAGCAGGAGTCCTAAGGAGAAATGATTGGTAGAACAAATATGCACAGAGAGAAAACACAGATGCTGTGTGAACTTGAAAAGGAGGAAATATCCTAAAGGAACCTGGAAATGGTTTCATGGAAAAGGTAGGATGGATAATAAGAACCTTGGGAGGGACAGAGTACGTAGAAGATCAGGAAGTCACTTTAGCTAACTTATAAGCTTACACATGTTCTGTACTTCAGACAGGCATGTAACTTTAACCTCTCTATTGAAACAGAGTCAAGATAACCTGCTCCGCTACCTCACAGGGTTGTTGTAAGGACCAAATGAAACATGTCAATGCACATGGAAAACTATGAAGAAGTATGGTTCTATTAGTACTGTTCACAGGCCCATTATTTCAGTCTGTTCAAATAAGAAATCTTTAACAGTAAAGCCTACCTCTAATATAAAACTTAAGAGTGTCATTTTTGTGCTTATAGAATGTATTCTCAACAGATCAACCTCCATAGGGATTTGGGTACAATGACAGAATGAAGTACTTTTCTGAAGGTAGATAATGAACATACTAAAGCTAAGGGTTCTTTATTTCTAGTTTTAATAATCTTTATTTCTAGATTTAATAATCTGTCAGCAGCATTCAACATAACTATCACATGAAACTTGGGTATGGAAAAGTGTTCCTTCATGCCTCAAATCTCACCTTCCTATCAGAGTTCACTTCACTAAGACTTGCATGTTTGATCTACTTGAATCAGGGATGACGTAAGTATTTTAAGTGTTTCACTCTTGCTATTAAATAGAAAACATTTAAAGCACTCAGTCGTCAGGATTTTTAGAAGATATGGGTTGGGTCTTAGCATTAACTTTCCCTTTCTTTTTTTCTCCTCAGCATAAATGGCCTCTTTTATGACTACCATTGAGAGCAATTACAATGAAAATTGTACTTGTGGAGTTCTATAGTATAGACACACTTACTCTTTTTTTTTTTTCCCTTTCACGTGCACCTTTGCAGCACTGGATTGGATCTTGTTAGCTCATCTGAAGTTCTTTATAGAGAAAGGATGCTCTGGATGAGTGGGTTACCAGAGACAACTTCATTTCAACCTCCAAATATTATAAAAATGATGATAAAGGCTCAGCAAGCATGAGTTTTCCAAAATAATGAGAATGGTCAGTGGCTGAGCCAAGGCTTGACCAAGATCCCAATTCCTAACTTAGGTTCCTTGCAGAACACTAGATTTCTACAGACTTACATTAATAGCTGTGTCAAGGTCATGAGTTCTCATTTGAAATTTACTAAGTGATTTCAGTGATCTATACTTACTATACTACCACTCGACTGTTAACTATCACTTGGATGGGCTAGGAATTCTTTAAAGATGCACAACTTTCTTACTTTTCCTGTAGATATTATCATTCCAGGAACTTGTCCTTATGAGCCTTGTTATTATGACTCCTTCATCCTGTCCAATTTCTTGTGTCTCAGAAATATCAGTTTAGGGGCTCACATTTTGCATCCATATTTTGACCATATTTTTACTTGGTAAGACTTTGAATATAAAGGTGGGAAATCCCCCCCCCCCCTTTTAGATAATAATGCTATTATTTTTTTTCTCTCAAACTCTATAAGAACCTATATTTTTAATGTCTGTAGAATTTTATTCATTAAACTATTATATTATGGGCACTACTGATTGAGATAAAATTACTCCATAAAAATCATACTAACATGAAAGGGCACTTAGATTCTATCAATAAACACCAATGAACTGAATATAAAGAATTTGGAAATTATATGAGATTCATAAGAAGATCAACCGTATTTTAGCTAGGAAAAAATTACCAAGATTCATAGGTTTTTGACAAAATATTCATTTCTTCCTTTAATTACACCAAACAAATCACATTAAGTAGGGAATTCAAATTGCTCTTTTAGCATTTTTTTCCATGCTAAGAATTTCTAATTTTGAGTTGAAAGAATTTGTAGATCAAAATTCACACTGAATTGACCAGCAACCTTGTCCTATTCCTCTTTTAAAGATATTTCATCATCTTGGGTGTTTTTTTTTTTTTTTTTTTTTTTTTTTTTTTGGTAAAAAAGTCTACACTCCCACAACTTACATATACATATGTATATAAAAATATAAACAAAGAACTTTAGATTTTCATATTCATACTCTAAAGACTTACCAGAAAAAAAATACGATTCCTTATGTTTCAGAGAAATTATAGATTTCTGAAGCTTAGTGAAATACTAGGTGTAACAGAAATTACATAAAAGTTCTTATTTCTACAGAAAACTGATACAAGTATAAAGAAAAAAATTTTAAGTCAGTCAAAGAATAAACAGAGGAAATATGCACAGGTTGAAGTCAACAACCAAGGAAAGGGCAGAAATCCCTTAGAATCAAGATTTATATTAAATTTGAAGGCCCAAATTGATCAGACAGAGCTTTGGCAGTGGAATCCACAGACAGACTGACTGACTCAGAGACAGTTCGACAGCTGCCAACATGAGTGGTGGGAAGGCTGCCAAAGAGCCAAAGGCTGGGACTACCATCCAGTGCCTGGCGTTCTCAGACTCAGATTTGAAGCTTTCTCTCTTATACTGCATCCAATATTTTTGTTTGGCTCAAAAGTAGTAAGGATTCACAGATTTTTTTAGATCATTTAATGTTCTTATTTTCAAGAAATATAACATTAGTTGTAAAAGAGCACACTTCTTCTCCGAAGTGTAAAGAAAATTTTGATGAACTGCTTTACATTCAAATAGAGAAATCAGTGTTAAAGTCTATTTAAATCTTTATTAGGTTACTCTTAATCCACAAAGTAAGAAATACATACTCTCAGCATGAAATATTCAGTGTTCCATTATATCATTAATTCTTACAGACCTTGTCCTTTTAACAGATCTGTCTGATTTTCAGATGGACCTTGAGGTGTTATTTGAATAAAAGTCATCCACAGTGAGGGGCACCAAGGATAATGAAGTTTGGCTACAGGGAGAGGTAGTTGCTCAACTATTTCCTTGAATTATAGAGAAGGGAAATGGGCAGAACAATTTTAGGAGGTACAGGAGATGTGTGTTCTGATTCCAAATTGCAGTATCAATTTGCTTGCTAAATTGCTGGCCATTGAGGAATGTGAGTTTTGGCCTACAACTTTTTGACAAATTCTGTTAGTAGGCAATTTATCTGTTACTGGGAATTCTTAAATCATAAACAGAGAAGTCTATTTTTCACTCAACTCAAAATCGTGCATATCTTACTGGGAAAACTTACCTTTGGGTCTCTAAGGAACAAAGCCTTAAGAATCAGTGAGTGCACATCTCCGATGAGTGGGTAATGCATCAGAAGGCCAAGACAGGTCTGGTAGTTACTAGAGATCACTAAATAAAAAGAAAAAAAAAAAAAAAAAGAAGGAGAATGCAGATACGATATTGTTTGAGATCTTTTGTATTACTGAAAATAAAAAACATAACAATTTAGAGCCAAAGAAAACAAACTGATAATTCAACTTATTTGATAAAAGGAAGTAAGGAGAAGAGATCCTTACCAAATGGACATTGAAGCAGCACACTGCATTGTTAGTTGCAATCTAATACACTAGCACTTACTCTCAGGGGGTGCTGGGAGGAAAAGCATCAGACACGATGATGTGGGTGTTTGCAATATAAATAATTCTTAGAAACCTGCATATTTATTACCATTTACAGGACTATGCTTGAATGTCTTTTGCTTTTGAATGTTTTCTGCTTAGAAGTTAGTAACAAAATCCTTCCAAGTGAGGAAGAGCCAGTTAAAAATTCTCACAAGATAATATTTGCCTTGATTGTTATGTTTGATAATTTACATGTTATAGTTACTCTTTTATATAAATATTATAAAATTTAAAATTAAAAATAATTTCTCTGTTTTTCTAAAGGCAAAATGAAATGTAGAGAGACTATGTAGCATTTCATGGGAGAAAAAAAT
This sequence comes from Sciurus carolinensis, assembly GCF_902686445.1. NCBI lineage: Eukaryota > Metazoa > Chordata > Mammalia > Rodentia > Sciuridae > Sciurus > Sciurus carolinensis. Next base: position 49,605,322 of record NC_062229.1, on the reverse strand, counting down.
GTCAAAATCTTCATAGATGAGTCTAATTGTGTTCTGTAGACTGTCATTTAATTTTTTTCAAATCAACCTAATTGTTGGTGCAATTATTAAGCAAATATTTTCAGGCAGGTCTATGTAAACTACTTCTTGGCACTCTATTTGCCACTGTTGTCAGAGTTGGGCCCGTTAACTATACTTGTTTTGTGAGCTACACTGCCTGCCTCCATAGCATTGAGAACAATTTTACAATTACTTCCTATAGTTGTAACTGAATCTTTTTTATGAACCTGTTACTTGAAAAGTATTCCATAGGAAAACAACTGATTCAACAGAAATAATGCAAATAAAAAACAAACAATTATTTCTAATCAGCAATATACTTGATTCTTAGATTCTTTTTTTTCTGTAGCTGTTGGAAAAACCACCTCTTGCTATAGCTTCCTCTTCCTCCCCTGTCCCATGAGCTATGGGGAAAGAAGACAGGACCGGGCAAAATGAATAATCAGAACCTACGTAAGGAACCACTGTATCATCTTCATTTCTGTTGCTGATGTGACAGCTTATAACTTCATACATCTGCTTTCATTTGTAAAGCACTTATCTACCCTTTCTATATCTGTTCAGACTCTCTGCTTATTTATTCACTTTTCCATATTTATAGTTACCTGTTGTTCTTTTTTCTCTAGCAGTTAAAAAGGAGAATGAAACAGAATAGTATGTTTTCCATGTACAATTCTCTTTGAGATCTAACAAGTAAATAAGCTTAGATAATCAACACATCTTACAACTCAAGAAGTTATTTTACCAAATGCTAAAATGATAATATGCATTAGTAACTGACCGAGGAAGAATTCTAATATATTTTGCATGAGAGGAAAAAGAATTCTGTGAAAAGAGGTTTAAGCTCAGTGCTCAAAGATGTGGGTCTGAATCCCAAGGCCCCATTTGAACATTTCATTAAGTTGCCCAAAATGGTTAATCAATGGAATTGACTTAAAGGACCTGTTCAAAAACTGTTTGGCTACTGTCTGTGAGCTTAAGTTTAGTACTCTGGAAAACAACTTCCAGATTTTTTAAAAATTGTCTACTTCATGAAATCCAATAATTATTTGTTGAGTACCAACTTCATGACAAAGGCCTATGCTGAGAGGATGTGGAAATAAACAAAAAGAAGTCTATGCTCTAAATATAAAAGTACAGAAGGGCAGAAGTATAATATCAGCAGCTATTACTAATACTTCCACTAAGATGACAGTGAATTTCTCAAGGCTTCTGGGAACAGGACCCAAACTAAGAACTTTATACCTTTTCATTTAATTTCTATGACAATATTATATAAGGGTATACATTAATCCCTGTTTGACATATGCAAAAATTGGTACTTGGAAAGGTCAAGCTACTTACTCAAAGAGCACAGCGATTCCTTGTTGGAGAAGGATTTGAAATACAGAGGCCTAACTTCAGGGTTTATACTGCATATAATATAAAACTCTGGAAAGGACATTGCTTTGAAAATCAAATGTCAAAACAGATGCAAATGTGAACAGTGAAGTCCATATTATTACTCTTGTGTAGTAGACTTAAATAACCTAGAAAGTCAGTACAACCCAGTGTCCAGAATAGCTTGATATAGATACCATTTATTTGGGAGGGACCAGAACAATGATCCTATTTCACTGCAACTTTTGAAGCTATCAGAGGTTTCAAAATATATAAGGTAAGCAAAATATTGTATTAATATTTTACTGGCAGAACAAATAAAGGAACTAGTATTTGTCCTCCTTCTCTCCCTCTTTTCATTTCATTTATCTAGTCATCTAGTCATTGCATGCAATGAACATTTACTAAACATCTATCAAATGCTAGATAGTCAAAGACTATGCTGGATGTGCACTAAAGAAAAATAGTAAATAGTGAGTCCCCTGCCTTCAGGTGATGCTATCTTCAATTTACTACTGAAAATCTGTATTTTAATAGTATTATGGTTTGGATCTGGAATGTCCCCCAAAGGCTCATGTACTTGAAGGCCTGGTCCCTCAAACAGTAATGTACAGAGGTGGGCATTTTGGAAAGTAGTTGGATCATGAAGATTCTAACATCAGTGGATTTATCCTGATGTAGTCCTGTGAGGTGGTACTATTTGGGGGAAGTAGGACACAGAGGGGTATGACCCAGAAAGGCTGATAATGACCCAGGTCCCTTCCTTTCCTCTCTCTGCTTCCCAGCTCCCATAAACTGGATGGCTTTCCCCTATCAAGTCCTTCTGCCTTCATGTTCTACTTCACCTCAGGCCCACAGCAACAGAGCTGAATGACCATGGATTGAAATCTCTGAAACCGCAAGCCAAAATAAATTTCTCCTTCTTTAAGTTGTTTATGTCAGGTATTTGGGTCACAGAAACAAAAAGCTGACTAACACAAAGAATTTGCAATTACATAAGTATGCTTTTTTGAATAACTATGTCCAATTCGGAGTAGGTAATAATTATATGAGGTGGTTTAAAAATAAAAAAAAGCACAGATATGATAGAATAAGAACTCAGTTTTTCTCTTCATAGTAAATTTTTGTTGACTATGAAAAGTTAGTTTGCAATACTATTCCTTCTCCAATGTTTATTCTATCAGAGAAGGGTAGTAACATGGCAGGAAAAAAAAGTGAAAGGTTTAAAAATCCTGAGTTTTGGTATCTTCTTACATGTGAAATGAGAAGTTTATGCTTTAAAACCAAAATCCTGAAGCCACACTCTGAGGAGCTGATATAGGGAAGGTAAAAACAAAGGTGAAGGTACCTGGGAAAATACACAGTATTTGGAATCAGAAGATCTGGATTAGAATGTTGGCCCAGCTACTTATTAAATGTGTTAGGTGAGTTGTTCATCCTCACTCAAACTTTATTTTTCCCATTTATAAAACAGGGGACTATGAAAGCTGTTAGTAGTAACATGAGCTCACTCTTGTCAAACTAGTAACATGAACCTAGGAGACCACAAAAGATGGGCCTTCTTGAGTGCAACAGGAACTGCCATAAAGGACTTTCCTAACCAGAACTTTCCAGTTAAGTCACTTCTATAAAGACCCTCTCCAAGCAACAGTCAATACTACCAAAGAACAAGTGTCACTGTCTGGGACAAATCTCCCTTAACTAATGAGCCTCATTTTAAAATGGCTTATGTGGACTCCTCCTTTTGCTTTTTAAACTTTCCCCTTGTCTTAACCCACTTGTTTGTATCTTTGGTCTGCCACACCATGCATACTCCAAATTGCAATCTTTTGCTATTTCTAAAGAAATGCTTTGTTTACTGAAAAGTTTCTTTCTCTGCCACTCATTTTTGGTTGAAAAGACAGAAATGCTTTCTCTATCTACAGGGTTTCTCTAAAGGCAACAGAGATGCCAGGCAATACATTTCCCTACTCACTGAATTCCTCTTTGATGAATAGTACTGCCTCCATATGGAAGCAGAGCAGACTTCTCTTTTTCCACTTTAAATGCTTCACAACTACTATGAAGTAGTTGGAGAGAGTTGGTTTATGTAGCTTTACCCAGTGAAAACAAAGGAAAATAGAGAATGTGGTTGTTTTGAGAAAATTTAAAGCAACATGAATCCATAACACATAAATAACTTAGCCTACTATACTTACAATTATGACATTTACAAATATTTTCTGAATTATTTAATTTCATATGGAGATTTATTTTCTCAATGTAACAAAACAAACTGAGAACAACTACCACAAAACATCAAACTAAATGTGTACCTCCTTTAATTTCTTCAGAATTAAAAAATAATAAAAGCTATCACTTTCTAAGTAACCATAGTATGTCTGGTGACTTGCCATTTATTTTACAAACTTCTCACAAGTCCTACTAATCTCCACTAACAAAAGCATTATCATCAACCCTCTACCACACATGAGGACATGGTAGTATAGAGTGGATATAAACATGGCCAAGGGCACAGGGCTCCCAGAGGACAGAAAGAGGAATAAATGTAAATTAAATCTATATAACTTAAAGCTTTGCCTTTCATTGCTGCATTCCTAGGAGAATCACAAGACGAGGATCTGCTCACACAAGTGAAGACACACACAATGCAGATGGTCTCTGAATCCAACTATGTTCTGAGCCACAGAAGTTAAATAAACAAAAGAGGTCCTCAGTACATAAAGGCCAAGCGTAGCCAATATTTAGAAACAGGCATAAATTCTTAGGTTTAGCTATAAATTTTTTAATGTAGAACAATTAGATTAAAAATAATTAGCTAATGAAAAAGAAAACCTTCAGGTTTTCTCATAATCCACTGTACTTCACTGAAAACAATGCCAATGTGTAAGTACTTTGTAAGGTATCTGGCACGCAAACACATTCAATGACAATTGTAGGCTCTGAAAAAAGTATTTGTGGAGCTGGGTATGGTGGCCCAAGCCTGTATTACCAGTGACTTGGGAGGCTGAGGCAAGAGGATCACAAGTTTGAGGTTAGTCTCAGCAACTTAATGAGACTCTGTCTCAAAATAAAAAGTAAAAAGACTGGGAACATAGTTTGGCGGTAAAGTACCACTGGTTTCAATTCTCTGTTAAAAAAAAAAAAAAAAGGTTGAGAGCTAGTATAGACCAAAAACAACAATTAGCACCAGAATTAACACTAGAAATATCTTCAACTATTTAAAGATCTTTACTATTTTGACGTTCCTAATATAAAATGACAATATACAAAAATGGGACTTTAAATAGAATAGAAAACCAGGTGGGGGAGAATAGAAAATAAATCATAAATAAAGGCAAAAAACTTTTATTTAGCTGTCTTGGACCCAAGTATAAAGCATAGTCCTTTCTTCCACAAAAACTGATTTTTATTCTAGAATTAAGACCCTTGTAGGATTTTGTTCTTCTGGGTTTTCTCTCCTGGTTGCTTTTGTGACAACTGCCTCTTGTAGCACCACCAATCATTAAAACCTTGAAACCCAAGACCTGTTCTTTAGTAAACACTTGGATAAGTGTTGAGCAAGTCCTTATTTCTCTGTAGATTTTGTACAGAATAATATGAGATCATAAAATTCCATAAAAATTTCAGGAAAGAGGACAATTTCATATTCAGAGTGGCACATTCTTTTGGTTCTAAAGAGTTTAAAAATTGTTATTCTTACTGCTCAAGCTTACTACACCTTAAAAAGAATATAGTTTAATCAGAGATCAAACAATGAAAGAACAATTCAAGAAGTCACTTCTTTAAATATACAGTGTTGTTGATGCTATATATTATACTTAAGGCTGTAAACAAGCATCAAGTGCAGAATTTCCAATGGCTAGGAAGTGAGTACGGGAGAATGAACACTGTATTGCGTGTTTTTTTTTTTTTGTTTTTTTGTTTTTTTTTTTTTGTCACTATGACCAAAAGACCTGGCAAGAAAAAGTAGAAGAAAAGGTTAATTTGGTGGAAAGCTTCAGAAGTTCAGTCCATGGTCAATTGACTTCATAGCTCTAGGTCCAAGGGGAGACAGAAGACCATGGAGAAAGGCATTGTAGAGGCAAGTAGTTAGGACATAGCAACAAGGAAGCAGAGAGTGGAGAGACAGGGAGGGAGAGAACTTGTGCACCTGCACTACACTCACCAGGAAAAAAAATATATACCCCTAAGGCATACCTCTAGAGACCTACCTTCTCCAGCCACAGTTTACCTGCCAATAGTTACCAACCATTTAGTCCATATCAGTGGATTAATCCACAAATTAGGTTAAGTTTCTTGTAACCTAATCATTTTATCTCTGAAAATCCTTGCATTATCTTACACATGAGCTTTTGGGGGACACCTAATACCTTAACCATAATAAGTACTGTACTAGGAAAATCAGAATGATAGTATGTAGCTCCAAGAGTGTTCCTGGGACCAGTTATGAAGAGGCTACAGTTTTCTCTACCTTCTCTGTCTCCTTACCCACTGAGGGAATAAAATGAGATAATATAGTGTAAAAGTAAAATCTTTTAACACAAATTATTAACACTAAGGTAATAATTATAGAAATATACTCAGAATCAGAGCCCAAATTTCTATTATTTCCAATTGGTAAAATGTCATGGAAATGAAGCCTGAAAATTTTTGGTGGATTTTAAGATTTAGAAAAGAGATAGTAAACCTGATTCAGAGATCTGCCTCTCTTAATTCTTCATCCAAGGAAAGAAAACCATACCTCGGGTATTAATTAAATCTGAATACAGACACAAATGGGTACATTTTACATCATTGTGCTTACTGGGTTTTAATGCCTTACTCAGAAATTTCAATTGTCAGTAGAAATCGTTGAAGTATTGAAAATTTGAAAATTATTGATAATATCCTTCTCCTCATTAGATTTGTGTACTCACTCATTCAACAAACCTTCATTGATCACCTGTTTTGTTTCAAATACTGAGTTCTAATGACATGAAAAGAATTAAGACACAGTTTCAGCTTCTCCTTTCTTTGTATACCGTATGAGAAGCACAACACTAACTACAACAGAAGATTGGACTGATAATAGTGGCACATCCTCGGGCTATGCCAACTTCTAAAATAGAAGACTCTGAGGTCAGTGGGAGTGTCAGTCAACAAAATGGAAAGCAAATAAGAGGCAAGATACTGAGCAGCTGCAACAGCAGGGTATTGAGGAGAAATGGGGATGTGGAGGGAGAAAGTAGGTGAAGGTCTTACTTCTATGTAGGGAACTCCAAGATGACCTGTAGTAGGGGAATGGATAAAGACACTGTGATATATCCAAACAACAGAGCTAAAAATAAACAAACTATCAAGCCATGAGAAGACATAGAGAAAACTTAAATGCATATTACTAAATGAAGAAGGCATTCTGAAAAGGTCACACACTATTATCTTAACAACATGACTTTCTGGAAAAGGCAAATATATAGAGTAAAAAGATCAGTAATTTATAGGGGTTTAGGGAAAGAGGGACGAATAGGCAGTGAAATTACTCTGTATACTACAATGGTGAATACATGTCACTTATAAAGGCTTGGTACCTGGAATAAAGGTAGTACAGGCACTGTTGACCTTGAGGACATAGGGTCTGGTGGTAGGTCTTTAGGTCAGTTTGTATGTGTTGGGTGTGTGTTCTCAAAAGGGTTTGTGGAACTTAGTCCATCCTTACTTTTATTCCTGTCCCATGATATGATATTTGCTCTTACATGTGCTCCTGCCATGAAGTCCAGTCACATTGTGGACCAAACCCATGGAGCTGACTGATCTTTGACTTGAACCTCCAGAACTAGGAGCCAAAATAAACTATTTCACAAGTAGTATGTGGTATTGTGTTATAGCAATGACTGGGACAGACACCAAGACAAAGGCTAATGTACACTATGGACTTTGGATGATAATGTCACTGAAGTTTCAGAGACCTGCAACAAATTATCATTCTGGTTTGGCATGTTGACAGAAGAAGAGGCTGTGGTATGTGATGGGAGAGAGTATATGGGAACTCTACTTTCTGCTCCATTTTGCTATGGACCTAAAACTTCTCTTTCAAAATAAAAGCTATTTTTTAAAAAATGGAAACAGAAAACCAAGACAATGAACTAGTAGCAGGGTATCTGTCTTTGTAAGAGAAATTTTAAAAGATTATTAAACTAAAATACAAAGTAATGTAAACTGTATTAATATCTTTATCTAATGTGGTCACAAAACTGACAGACAATATTTTATGTTAGAGAAAAGAGAGCTGGCAGTAAGTGCTTAAACGCTCCTTTAAAAATAAGACCACCAATTTGGGGTTTGGTATAACTTAGTGACACATTATGATGTGGTTTAAGAGAATCTTTATTTTTAGTTACTGAGGTTGGGTAAAGTTTTGCTAGAAATGACAAATTCAACTTGCAGTTTAAATAAACTGCATTCTGACATCAGTATAATGATAAACATGCTCTTAACTATAAAACAGAGAAATAGAAATTCTGGGGTAAGACAGATGGAAACACTGGCATATAGACAGTTAGTGGCTGAAGAGGAAACAGAAATCCAAAATGAAATCCAAAAGGACAACACATAAATCAGGAAAAGGACACAAGTGCCACAACATGCCAGGGCAGGAAATAGCTAGAGACTCCTACAGAAAGCAGAGGGAACGACAGCATAGTGACATGCAGTAACATGTTTATGCTGGGTAAAAAATGAGGACAGGAAGAGAAGCTTGAAGGGCTCCCCACATAAAGACATGACAAGGAGGGGGAAACAGTTACCTGATATGATCAGTATACCTCATACAGGAATATCATAATGTACCCTGCAGATATGTACAATTATTATACATAAATTAAGAAGAAAAAATGAAATTTAATTAACAAAGTGAAATAAGGCAGGAAGTGGGTAGAAATTCCAAGAAGGAAACTTTTCTATCCACAAAAGTTTGAAGAGAAAATTTAAAAAGACAATAAACATTTCAGTGATGCTTTCTGATTAAGAAAATTGATAGTTACATGGATTTGATTATAGCATTTTAGCTATTAAAATGCAGTTTACAAGACAAAGGCGTGTTACATTACAAATTAGAAAATGTTTTATTTTGAGACTAGTCAAACAAATTAAAAATTTAAATCAACTAAAAATGGAAAATTTTAGATAATTTAAAAGTAGTCAATGGTTTTGAATAAGTCATGTCAAAAGTATATTTAAAAAATCATTATTTATTTGACTTGTTATTCCAAAAATTAGAATGGCACCTGTCTTTTCTGCAATCACAGCACACAAATCCACCCCCAAATCTCCAGAGTGCCTTTGACCTGATGCTACCTCAAGATTAACTGGGTAGATGAAGAGCTTCAGATGCTCTGAGGGATAGGGAAGAATGACAACAGGTGGTTCTGGTACTAAGTAAGCTTACAATCTACTTAGAAGATAGGACCAATACCCACAATAACTGAGGAACCATGTGGGATGGAGTAAGAGTGAGTGCTATATTAATTAAACTTTACAGGGCTACAAAAGTGGGAGATCAATGAGGGATAGAACCATGGGGAACGGTTTTGGAAAAAACATCTTAAATCTGAAAATAGGAGAAAGATTTAGGTAGACGAAGGGAGGGGGAGGAAGGAATCACAGGAATGACAAACAGCCTGGACTAACTATACTCTGATGAGAGTATAGCTGTTCATAAACTTTTATAGTACAACAGCTCAAGATAATGTCATGATTATTGACATATTATATCTTTATCTCTTGATTTTTATTTTTTATTTCATTTTTTGCGGTGGCTGAGGATTGAATCCAGAGTCTTGTGCTTATGAGGCAAGCACTCTACCAACTGAGCTATATTCCTAGCCTTTGATTTTAATTTTTGTATTTAACTTTAATCCACAGAATTCAGTTAAGTACTGACAGAAAGCAGGGTGGTTTAAAAAACAAATTTATTTTCTCACAGTTCTGGAGGATAAAAGTCTGGAATCAAGAAAGTGATAGAACCATTCACCCTCAGAAACTTGTAGGGGAGAATCCTTCCCTGCCTTTTCTGGCTTCTGTTATGGCAGGGTGGGTTTCTTCCTAGTGCTAAGAGGGATAATCCATGTACCTTTCTCCTGGCTTCTATAATAACTGAACATCCTTATCATTTCTTGCAGATATACCACTCCAATCTTTGCCTCTGTCTTCATGTGGTGTTCTTTTTCCTGTCTGTCTGCACATCATCTTCCTTCTCTGCATGCCTGTGTCCAAATTTTCTTCTTCTTATAAGGACATAAGTTATATTAGATTAAGAGGTCTGCCATACCTCCAGCAAGACTTCATCTTGACTAATTATATCTCCAATAATCTATTGGGAATTAGCTCACATTCTGAAATACTAGGAGTTAGGACTCAAATATATCATTTGGGGGATACAATTCAACCCATAACAGGTCTAATTATCCATACATGTAAAATTAAAATCTTAGTCTAACTGCACTAAATCTTCATTTTTTTAAGTGACATATTCATTTGAAAAACTGATGAAACTATACACCCTTGCACCAGAGAACCGTGCAATATTTTGTACAAGAACATCAGGATGATGATAGACTTCTGAAGCCCACCCACTGAATCCGTAGGAGGTATGGGGCTAAAGGAAGGAATGCCATCACTGAAGTAAGCTCTTTCAGTTTCCTCAAGTGAAACATTCCCTGAGCTACCAAGATAGCTCCAAAAGAATACATATAATACACTGAACCACATAATATTCACTGAAGAATATTTAAATGAACGATCCTGAAATTATTGGGTATAACTGAACACCACTCTGGATTTCAGAGTTGAACACCATGAGTCAGAATACACTGACAAGAAATAAAATCTTGAGACTAATGTTTTTTGATTGTTTTTGTTTTAATGATGAGGTTAAAAACTTGTCTTCTTTACCCCTGGTTCTTGACTATGGCCTAAAATGTACATTCATCTAATTAGTACTGCCCTCTCCTGCCCTTTCTCCAATCCTGTTTTGTATCCTTTTCCTCCTGCTGCTCCTCATGATCCTCCTCTGAGGAACAAAGTCCTTCCCTGTAAGCCTAGCTCTCCTGTATGCAACTGGTTTCCCTGTGACCTCCATAGGTGAGGTGGGGGACCACCTTGCTCCAATTCTGCTTCCAAACCTTGCTTTCTATCTTCCCATAAAAATCCCTCTTCCATTGAAGTTCATGCCATACATTTGTACATTCATCATGCATCGATGTATCACTTCATCCATGTACAATGATGGCTGGCAAATAGCAAGAACTCAATAAATACTGGTTAAACTGCTGGTTCTTTGAATAAATGATTGAACACATTTTTTTTCTTGGTCATGCTTCAGCATTTGTTTGAGGTTTTGGTGACTTATTCTTTAAGATTTTTTTCTTTATCATCTTTTCATATCATGATTCTTGGTGAAATGTTCATGGAGAACCATGGTTACAGAAATAAGACTAGTTTACAGGTGGAACAAAAATTTCACCTTCCTCAAAATCCCTTGATCTTGAGTGACTTACTTCACCTTTTACTCACTTCAAACATATTGACCACATCTACAACCATTCCTTGACCACACTCTTTATGCTTTCACTTCTCTTCTGCCCTCTCTCCAACCCCTTGATACTCTAAATTCTTCCGAGTGGTCTCCTGTCTGTGCTTCCCTACTTATATATCCTGAAGTACCATCTTAAAATGTCTTCAACACCCTCTATTCCTCCCTTCCCTCAGTTCTGCCTAATTCATTTGAAAGTAAACCTAACTTGAAACCTGCATTACCATCTACTTTTTAACTCACTCCAACTTCTTAGCATGCTGGGAAAACCACAACCTTGAGGTCTGGTGCCACTGCCCTCTGCTTATCACTGGAAGATCTTCAGCCTCTACTCCAGGTTTGTCCTTGTCAGTCATATTTACCACTCCTCCCAATTAGTCCCCACAAAGCCCTAACCCTACTCTGCCTCATTCCCAGAAGATGACATGGGATTCCTCCTTTTTTTAATATCCTTCACATATAAACTGATCTGTTTCTGAATCCAGCCTAGTGCTTCCTTCATGAATTTGCACCAGTTTTTCATTCTCGTTCTACTGTCAGTCTTCTAATTCTCTTCTATTGCCTCTGGGCCCTTGTTTCAATTATTTTATTTAAAAAAATATTTGTTTGAAAGTTTACTATGTACTGGACCCTGTTATAGATGCTGGTGCACAGTAGGGAAACCAAGATGAATAAAATCTAGTTTCTCACTGTGGAATAGGGTAGGGTGGGGTGAGTGTGAAAATAAATACAAACGGTGGGGAGTGAGAGAAGAATGGAAGAACTTTAGATTATGTAGAACGAAATGAGGGGGGGTATGAAAAATTGTGGAATGAGACAGACATCATTACCCTATGTACTTGTACGATTACACGAATGGTATGAATCTACATGGTGTACAATCACAGAAATAAAAGATGTACCCTATTTGTGTACAATGAAGCAAAATGCAGTCTGTAAAAATAAAAATAAAAACAAAAGATAATTTCTATTTTTTAGATTTCATCCATGTTAAAGGAGAGGAAATGCAGGTGTGGTGGCCCTAGCTACTGAGGATAAGGAGGATGATAAGTTCAAGGCCAACATGGGCAATGTAGCCAGATCCTATCTCAAAATAAAAAGGGCTGGGGATGTAGCTCAGTAGTAAAGCACTTGCCTAGCATGTGCCAGGACCTGGGTTAGATCCACAGTATCACAAAAAATTTTAAAACAAACAAAAAAAAATTACAAAGAGGGAAACACTAGTACTGACTCTTGAAGGAGAAACTCTGACTAGGTTGAGAAGTAAACCCGTCTGCCACGACCCCCAACTCTACTGTATTCCTTCATTCTAAGGACAACTTCCTTGGTCCCTGAGTTGCCTTCTAGATGTATCCTTGGTGCCTGTTCTTCTTCCCTTCTTTAAAGATTACTCTGTATATACTATCTCTAAATTCTTGCTTTCTTGGTCATCTTTGTAGATGAAACAATAATGCATATCTAAAACAACAATATAAAGTTGAAGAATAGATCCCTTACTTCTTAATTGTCCAGTCACTCTTTGACCTCCTAAAATCCACCTTCTGCTCTACCACTTTATTCCACTCCAGCAAATGTACCCAGTGACCATGCTCCAGAGTGCCAAATCTGAGTGGACTTTTTCTGCCTTACATTACTATATCTCTTCTCCCTTCTTGGCTCATATTGCACAGTCCTTTGAGGTTACACTGTAAGTACTTCCTTGGCTCTTTCTCTTCTAGTGCTCCTTTAATACTGATGTTGAAGGTCCATGTTCTCTTTCTCGATGTACCCAAATTAAGTTGGGTGACCATAACATTTTTATGATCCTAATGGGACACCTTTGTGATTAGAGGAGGACAGTATTAATAATTAACACTCTGGGGTAGCAGATGCAAACCAAGATTACCCCAAACAAACTAGGATATATGGTCACTCTTAGGAGACTGATGGCATTGACTGTTAAAGTCTTGACTAACAAATACCTGTAAAAACATTTACAAAACTCAACCAATAGCCTTGATAATGACATTGGACTTTATTTTCTAAATCTTCAGATTATGATTTCTCATAGGTATCTCAAACTCAGCCTGGACAAAACTTAATTCATCATTTATATTCCTAAAACCTGTTGATCCTTATATTTTCTACACAATGATCCAGTGACTGAAACCTCTAATCAGGGGATTGTTACAGATTTCCCATTCTCACTTACCTATCTCCTAACATTTCTGCATTCACTGCTTCTCTGGAACTACTCTTATAACCTTTTATCTGATCTTGTTCTAATCCTATCTTCTTCATTTTCCATGTTGTTGCTAGAGTGATGTAAAAGTGATCACACTACTTCTATTTTGAACCTTTCAATAAGTCAATTCAGGCTAAAGACTTTTATCATGATTCCTCCTGTTCACCTCTTCAGTTTCATAACCTCACTTGTTCACTCCTTTTGCACTCTAATAATCCCAAATAGCTTGGAGAAACACCCCTGGCCCCACTCCACTAAGTGGCTTCTCACTTCCAGTCCCCTGTGGATGTTGTTCTTTTAGCCTGGAACACAGATCACCTTATTGGGCTTGCCAGTACCTGTAACATTTTCTCAACTCAATCACCCCTGGCCCAGAGGACCAGCAGTGCCTCTCTATAAATTTTCATACTACCTTTCCTCTCAACCACAGCATCAGACATTTTCATCTGAAATTATTTATGTCATTCTTCTCTAATAGTTGATAAGCTTCTTCAAGACAATAGTAATCATAAATACCTAATAAATTATTCACTCTATCTTTAGAAGACAACATCTACTATTATGGCTTCAGTTGACAAAATTAAACTAAGTTTGACTGAATATTCATATGAATAAACAACCTCATTTCTGCACTTTTCCACATGTGCCCATGATTTATAAAATCATCAGTGGAAAGATTAAAAATGTGTAAGGGCTTTAGCTGCCCAAAATTGGTCATGTTCTATAAAATAAAAAATAGATTTTAGTAGAGGAGATAATATGCTTAAATATATATATGTATATGTATATGTGTGTGTGTGTATATATATATCTATATATATATATACACACACATGAGTATTGTGCCAGAGTTACAAAAAGACCAACTTAATTTTTTTTTTCAGAAAGGAAAGAATTTTTATTCAGTTTTTGAGCAAATATATGTTGGGAATTTATTATGTTATGGGCATTATTTAATTATTTAAATCATTTAAATGATTTACAGAAAATCAGAAACATTTCAAGAGTTGTTTGATGTGGAAAGTTTTATAAAAATATTATCCAAGTGTTTTTTTCTAACACTTTTCTCATTCCTTTTGTTTTTTTATTACTTACAATCTTAAAAACATACTGCTTTCAAAGGGAGATTAGTATTGAATATCTAAAAATCTAGTATCCATCACATCTATCCAATCAGCCTCAGCTACTTTCCAGATGTCTCCTCTTGTGATTTCCATGTTCTTACATGATTAGCTCTGCTCTGAAAGAAGGAATTATTACTCTGTCTGTCAAAACCCAAACTACTGAGCTTTAAGGCACAGGAAAAAGCTCAATTTCTGGATAAAATGTGGTGCTCCTGTCACTTATTTAATCTAAGTAATTTTGAGGGAATTACAAATGTATAATCTAAAAATTTTAAAGAATATTAGTGTTACCAGAGGCATAACAAGAGCATCTGGCATAAGTGGTATCCAATGAACAAAGAAAGAAAGCCATATAGCAAGTTAACAGTCATGATACAGAAAAACTCCAAATGGTATATGTTTTTCTGAGAAAGTTCTGCTCTTAACCATAGTTTTCTGGCTAGAGTCTCAAGGATGATGTTGAATAGAAGCGGTGAAAGAGGGCATCCCTGCCTTGTTCCAGTTTTTAGGGGGAACGCTTTCAGTTTTTCACCATTTAGAATGATATTAGCCATGGGCTTAGCGTAGATTGCCTTTATAATGTTTAGGAATGTTCCCACTACCCCAATTTTTTCTAGTGTTTTGAGCATGAAGGGATGCTGTATTTTATCAAATGCTTTTTCTGCATCTATTGAAATAATCATGTGATTCTTAACTTTAAGTCTGTTGATATGGTGAATGACATTGATTGATTTCCGAATGTTGAACCAACCTTGCATCCCTGGGATAAAACCCACTTGATCGTGGTGCACTATCTTTTTAATATATATTTGTATGCGATTTGCTAAAATTTTGTTGAGAATTTTTGCATCGATATTCATTAAGGATATTGGTCTGAAATTTTCTTTCCTCGATGTGTCTCTGTCTGGTTTAGGTATCAGGGTGATATTGGCTTCATAGAACGAGTTTGGTAGGGTTCCCTCCTCTTCTATTTCATGGAATAGTTTGAGAAGTATTGGAATGAGCTCTTCTTTAAAGGTTTTGTAGAACTCGGCTGAGAACCCATCTGGTCCTGGACTTTTCTTTGTTGGTAGGCTTTTGATGACCTCTTCTATTTCATTGCTTGAAATTGGTTTATTTAAGTTGTGTATGTCCTCCTCGTTCAGTTTAGGTAGTTCATATGTCTCTAGAAATTTGTTGATGTCTTCGAGGTTTTCTGTTTTGTTGGAGTATAGATTTTCGAAATAGCTTCTAATTATGTTTTGTATTTCACTCGTGTCTGTTGTGATGTTTCCTTGTTCATTCCGAATTTAGTAATTTGAGTTTTCTCCCTCTTTCTCTTTGTTAGTGTGGCTAAGGGTTTATCAATTTTATTTATTTTTTCAAAGAACCAACTATTTATTTTGTTAATTTTTCCAATTGTTTCTTTTGTTTCGATTTCGTTGATTTCGGCTCTGATTTTAACTATTTCCTGTCTTCTACTACTTTTGGTATTGGTCTGCTCTTCTTTTTCTAGTGCTTTGAGCTGTAGTGTTAAGTCGTTTATTTGTTGATTTCTACTTCTTTTTTAGCATCGAAAAAAAATAAAATACTTGGGAATCAATCTCACAAAAGAGGTGAAAGACCTCTACAATGAGAACTACAGAATACTAAAGAAAGAAATTCAAGAAAACCTTAGAAGATGGAAAGATCTCCCATGTTCCTGGATAGGCAGAATTAATATCGTCAAAATGGCTATACTACCTAAAGTGCTATACAGATTCAATGCAATTCCAATTAAAATCCCAATGATGTACCTTGCAGAAATAGAGCAAGCAATTATGAAATTCATCTGGAAGAATAAAAAACCTAGAATAGCTAAAGCAATCCTCAGTAGCAAGAGCAAAGCAGGGGGTATTGCAATACCAGATCTTCAACTCTACTACAAAGCAATAGTAACAAAAACGGCATGGTATTGGTACCAAAATAGACAGGTAGATCAATGGTACAGAATAGAGGACATGGACACAAACCCAAATAAATACAATTTTCTCATACTAGACAAAGGTTCCAACAATATGCAATGGAGAAAAGATAGCCTCTTCAACAAATGGTGCTGGGAAAACTGGAATGAAATTAAACCCCTATCTCTCACCCTACACAAAACTCAACTCAAAATGGATCAAGGACCTCGGAATCAGACCAGAGACCCTGCATCTTATAGAAGAAAAAGTAGGTCCAAATCTTCAACTTGTTGGCTCAGGATCAGATTTCCTTAACAGGACTCCCATAGCACAAGAAATAAAAGCAAGAATCAACAACTGGGATAGATTCAAACTTAAAAGCTTTCTCTCAGCAAAGGAAACTATCAACAATGTGAAGAGAGAGCCTACAGAGTGGGAGAATATCTTTGCCAACCATACCTCAGATAGAGCGCTAATTTCCAGAATCTATAAAGAACTCAAAAAACTCTACACAAAGAATACAAATAATCCAATCAACAAATGGGCTAAGGAAATGAACAGACACTTCACAGAAGAAGATGTACAAGTAATCAACAGATATATGAAAAAATGTTCAACATCCCTAGTAATAAGGGAAATGCAAATCAAAACTACCCTAAGATTTCATCTCACCCCAATTAGAATGGCGATTATCAAGAATACAAGCAACAATAGGTGTTGGCGAGGATGTGGTGAAAAAGGAACACTCATACATTGCTGGTGGGGTTGCAAATTAGTGCAGCCACTCTGGAAAGCAGTGTGGAGATTCCTCAGAAAGCTTGGAATGGAAACACCATTTGACCCAGCTATCCCACTCCTTGGCCTATACCCAAAGGACTTAAAATCAGCATACTACAGAGATATAGCCACATCAATGTTCATTGCTGCTCAATTCACCATAGCCAGATTGTGGAACCAACCTAGATGCCCTTCAGTTGATGAATGGATAAAGAAACTGTGGCATATTTATACAATGGAATATTACTCCGCAATGAAGAATGATAAAATTATGGCATTTGTAGGCAAATGGTCGAAATTGGAGAATATCATGCTAAGTGAGATAAGCCAATCTCAAAAAACTAAAGGACGAATGATCTCGCTGATAAGCGGATGAGGACATATAATGGGGGGTGGGAGGGGCTAGCATTAGGTTTAGGGTTAGGTTTAGAGTTAGGCTAAGGAGAGCGGCAAGAATGAAGGAAAGAAGGACTGTGTAGAGGGAAAAGAGGGGAGGGAGGGGTGGGGGAGGGGAAAAATAAAATAAACATCATTACCCTATGTAAATGTAAAAAAAAAAAAAAAAAAACCCATAGTTTTCTATTTCCTAATTTGATCACATTACTTTGTGCAATCTTTCCTAATTTTGGCTTATAAATCTTGTTCTGTGAATTGTGATTATTCTTAAAAAGAAAAATAATTTGAGTTACTCTGAAATTTAAAACATGCTCTGATACTTTATTCATGATGAGGATTATCAGAGCATTCATGAAGGTAGGCACTGGCTTTCTGGCTATGGTAAGCACCCTTAGGTAGATCTGAGGTGATGTGAATGCATCTACCATTAGACACTACACTGGGGAATAAATTTTTATAAAATTTAACTGGGAAGAAGTTAAATATTCTATTTTTTTTTTATTGGCAAGGTGATGATACTATAAAAACAGTTCCAACTTTCAGATAAACATTCTTGACTACTACATGTCAGAAGGTGGAGCTCTAAACATATCTGTAATACGGGCTTTTTACATGAATTTCACAAATGTGTGTAACAAGAAGATTAAAGCAAGAGTGGTCTTTAGAAAAATGGTTCTAAAGAATATTTCAATTCTTTCAGGATAAAATCACCCACAACTCTGAAAATACAATGGGCTACTGATAAAGAGATGTTTACAATTTTCCTTAGAAATACTGATATATCACCAATTGTAAAAATTTAGGTATATGTAAATTAAATAGTAAAATATAAAGTATATTTAAAAGGCAAAAAAAAAAAAAAAAAAAAAAACACTGTTGAAAAATCAAAGCCCCCTAGTCAAATACAGGCAAGGTCCTAATACTTACAAGCATCCCGAATGTAGAGTAACATGGCTATGAAGATATAGTCGACTAAACTCAGGCTGAGGCCATCTGCAAACAAGGCATCCCAGACCACCAGGAGATCCTGCAGAGGGAACTCTCTGCCAAACAGCAACCGCACCCACCGCCTGCAGAGAAACAAAAATTTAGAAAACAGTACTTTTGAGAGGAATGAAAAGTGATCATTTTCTCATGTAATTGTGAAAAGATTTATGATTTACTAATTGAATACTGTGAGCAAATACATGTCAAAGATATATTACAGTAAAATTTAAGTTTTGAGCAAACATGTAAAAATATAGTAAAATCTAAGTTTCAAGCATTTACAATTTACAATTTTATCCGAGGCTATAATGATTACACTTTATTTATGTATGTATAAAATACAAACATGTTTGAAAAGGGTAGAAATTTTTCATATTTAATAGAAACCATAAATTCTCAAAAAAAAACAGAAAAATGAATACACAGTGGTCAAGTAGTTGCCTCATCTGTAAAATTGTAAGTTAAAAATATGATTTCCCCAAATTTCATAATCTTTACTACTTTTTTGTAACTTAAGCTTTTGTAAGCATTTGTATGATGACAAATTACTGTAGCCAAACTTATAAAACTACATTCTTGCATGGTACTCTTATTTAAAATATTCATTTAAAATTATATGTAGGGGAAAATTAGTATTCCTGTACATTGTTTTGTAAAGTACATAGTTATTTAAAATGAAAATATAATTACATTTAATGTTTTAGGTTTAGAATAGATACATTTTCTTTCTAGGGGAGCTTTTCACGTTGATTTCTATGGCCAAGTAAATTAATATGTCACAGAATAGACAAAAACAGCAATATAACTTTGTTTATAATTGTATTACATAAACAGTAACAGTTTATACTTTAAATAAATGCTAACTAAGCAATTCATATCTAATGCTTACAATAAAAATAACAATAATTCAATCTGGTATGCTTTTATTCATTTACTTCAAATTTTATATAATATTGCTACACTTCTCTTACAAGCCTTTTGGTTAGATACTTCAGTTAGAATTTTGTGATTCTGGCACATAGCAAAGAATTAGAGGTTCCAAATCTTTAGTGCTATCAAGTAATGCAGAATAGAAGAAATTGTTCATAATTTAGCTAAGAGATATTACTTCCTTATAAAATTTGAAAACAAGTATAACCATCTCTGGGGTTACAGTGAGGAGAAAAAAAAATCAAATGCTTTTCTCTGGGAGTATTATATTTAAGGAGGAATCACAGTTGTGAAAAATAGTGTATAAATCATACATAGATATTTCAGTTTAATTAGTAGAAATTACATCATCAACTACTTAAGTTCTATTAATTAATACCATAAAATCAGTCAACAGGCTAATTAGCCTGCATTTTTTCAACTACATCAATTACTGTATTTTTCAGGGATAAAACACCCAAGTAATACTTATTTTTTAAAAAATGTTATATCTTCTATCATTTTCATTTATCTTTCAAATTATATGCTAAAATGATGGGTGACTAACTTAAAATTTATATATTTTTGTCAAATATGCTTCTGTTTATGTGGTTTAAGAAAAAATTACTTCTTCACACCATTCTAATTCTTTTAAATTACAAATGCTAATATTTACTATTCCAAGAACAAGAATATTTCTAAATTAAATAGGTTGCTCTTCTCAATTACAAAGAGTTAACCAGAACTGCAAAGAGTATCAGGGGAAACAGATATGGGCAAAGCAAAATAGTACATGGATGAAACCATCTTGGGTACTCGTGAAAAGGATTTTTAATTGATATATATATATATATTATATAAATGAATTCTTAAATGACTAAAATGTTTAGAAAGAGGCTACTTACAATTATTCAATTGACACAAATGAAACAAAACTGCACCAAGAATAAAACAAATGGAAGTTGATACATAACCACAGATGAGAATTGCTATAGTTTCCAGTCTTCCTTATAGTTCAAATACTTGTCATTTTCTTATGGGCAATAACATTTTTGGTTTCATCACAGATAGTGCTTAAAGAGCAAAAAAAGAAAGTAGCTTTTGTTTTTAGAAATGATTTATATACCTATGATTTTTATAACCAAATGCCCAGTTATTGCTCAAACTTCTCTTGCAATCTTCCTGCTGATTAGGGTTGTATTAGCTTAGCTTTAAAAATGAGCCGACAGATAACATGCCAAGCAGCGACTTTCACTGCAGTACTGTCAGAAGGGCAATTGCAAACGCTGGTAATTTACACTGAATTCAACGTTTCTGATTTTTTCCTGTGTCCAACTGTTCATATGCTTAACATTTTCGAAACTACACAAAATGCAGGTCTCTAGTAATTTTATATTTAATGTGTAATCTGTGATGTGCTGCTTTGTAATTGTTTCACATTGCTTCACTTTTAAAGTTTTACCTTGCCAAATACACTGCTAAATAATTCCAGGGCAAGGCCTAAACCTGTGTGCGTGCGTGTGTGTGTGTGTGTAAGAGAGAGAGAGAGAGAGAGAGAGAGAGAGAGAGAGAGAGAGAGAGAGAGAGAGAGAGAATGAGTACTAGTAGTAAGAAGATAAGAGGAAGGGGAATCTAGGAAGTTTTTTGTAAAGAGCTCTATACACTTCACTAAGTGCTCTAGCTGTTGTTTACCAAGGTCTTGTTAAATGCACTGTAAAGCCACCTGTCACTTTACTGAGAGGCAAAGGTGTAGCTAAATTGGAAGAACATGCATTGATCTTGCTAATGGTGGCACAAAAATAATTCAGGAAGTGGGGGGGACCAGAAACACATTAAAAAATAATTTATTATTAGATGCCTACCATGTTATTTTTATATTAGTATTTATAATTTGTATATACTAGGATGTTTTAAACTAAAATATCGTTTCCTCTATTTTATATGCAATTATGCCAAAATTAAGGTCAAATTCTCAAAATATTTAAGAAAAACCATATGACTAATAGAATGCTGTGGGACCAACAATGACATCAATAATTTAATCATTTAAATCTCAACTGGATTTAGTTCATACATATATTCACAGCATAAAAAAATTTCCTGTGCTATTTTGGGCTTTTCTTCATTGAGCTTATTTAAAAGCCAAGGAAAAATTCAGTGTATTATGGAATGAGTTACGAATAGAAATTATTTCAGGAAGCTTTTGTATTCTTAGAAAGGAAAATTTACTCCAAGAAATGGGGTCTTAAAAAAAGTCACTCCTACAATTAACATGCTTTTATTGCAGTTAAAAATATTTAGTGAGAGTTAAAGTTACACTTAAGGATAGCATTAAACCTTTCTTTTGCTCTTAAAGATAGCTCCAGTTTAATTGCTTGATACTATTAATCTTGCTTTATGTATGTTACAGCTGCAGAATGCAATGCTATATATTTTATCACTTGTGATAACACAGTAATTCCTATTTTATCAGACCTATGCAGTAATTAAAATCTGCACAAACAAAAAAAAATTATCTGAAGTATTAAAGTTAATAATAAGCCACTCAAAGACAGGGCAGTTTCTATGTTTGCACTTATACCATGATTCTCTATTTTAAATTTCTGTGTAACTAAGCTGCTATTCCCAGGAGATCAGTAACTACTGATGGTGTTATTGTGTAGTAAATGACCCACAGAAACACTGTAAGAAGTCAATTTTTACCACTTTATAAAAATGATCAATTATGTTTCCATAAACATAGCATTGGTCCAACATGGCTATAGTGGGTTATATAAGGAGAAATTTAAATCCTAGACCTTCATTTCCTTTTCTTTTAATGGTGCTTAGTGTCAATATAGCAATCTTACAAGAACAAGTAATGCAGGAAAGCTATATTCAATTTAATTTAGCAAACATCATAAGGGCATGTCAAGTAACTTGTGATCACAAAATGACAGCATTTGGTAAGCATTTTTGAAAACAACAGAGCATTGTTAGATTTTTGCTCAATGAAGTTAATTTTAGGTTTTGCTTTCTGTTCACTTCTTTTCAGAGGTAACAATTAATTTTTAAATAATCAATGCCTGGTATGGAATAAACAGAATCCAAATTCTGTTAGTATTAGGAAAAAATAAAAGTAAGTCAAAAATGTTGTGAGGTTGAGCACCTACCACCTGGGATGAATTTAGGCTCTTTTTATGTTGGGTTTCTTTGTATTTCTTGTTTTCAAACTAATTAATCCTGAGTGTTCCTTCAAACTAACTGTGAGAATAGCCAAAATTAGAACAAAATATTGCTTTTATTATAATGAAGGTCACAAGACATTCTCAACTTTAACTCTTTAGAGAGGAACTTCACAAAAAGATGGAAGGCCAAATAAATTAACTTTGTTCTGATTTTGCACATCTTATTCTTGGAAGGGTACTATTACAAAGTACATTCCTGGAAGATGCCTGACCTGCTTAGTAAAGTTTTTATCAACTATTTCAAATAGGTTCTTTTAAAAATATTTGGAATTTGCATGACTCGTAAAGATTTGAATCCTTTAAGCCCATTAAACTCTGCAGGAAAAAAAAAAAGAAAAATCAGAAACATCAAGTGACTATGTTTAAAGATTTCAGACTTACTTTCTAATGTTCCTTGTAATTGATGGGTTGAGCCCAATTTGGATTTGACCTTAAGGGAAGACATGTTAAATCTAATTTAACCCCCAAAGCATATGTACTTGCACGGTTAAAGTGTATTTTGACTTTGAGGAAAATTCTCAGTTCCTTTCAGAGGGCAGTACATAGCCCTTTATTACGGAAGGTTTCTTATTCCAAAAATAAGTTCCTAATAATTATCACCCATTCCTTACTGTAATTTATTCTTGGCAAGTGTTTGAAGCTGTTTTGTCAGAACAAATGTAACATGCCCTTTGCAAAAATACTCTGAATATAAATTACAGCCTTGTGTATCTATGCTTTTCCAGAGATACAAACAGCTCATGAAGATGTTGGATAAAGAAGATGACCATGGTCTTTTAAGGCTGTATAACCCTTAAATGTTTTTATACAGGCACCAACCTCGTTTTAGATCTATGCCTGTTATTGTAAGTATGGCATTTCAAAGAGTAATTTTAGCATGTTTGATTTACCAGTAGATTCAAATAAAGTTAATGAAAGATGGTAATGGTCCAATATAGTTGTATGAACAGGATGCACTCTAAGAATCCCCCTGTCCTTTCCAAGTACCGTGCAGATGGAATCTAAGTTTTGCCTGGAGAGGACTAAGGGGATAAAATTCTCTGAGAAGAAACCTCTCTACCCTGTTACTTACTCAGGCTCCACCACAAGGGAGATACTGGATATCTTCTAGAAAAAATTTCTTAGAAGTCACTACTGCCAATGAATAACTACATAAATAATTAAGTGCAGTTGGTGGTCATAGTGGGGAAATTAATTTTAGGCTCTGTATATATTAGTTTTTATTCATATTATAATTGTTACTTCTAGAGAGTCTGGAAATACTTTGTCCTGTCATTTTTACCTCTAGGAAAGGAAATTACGATCAAATAAATTTTCTAAAACAGTATACAGAGAATTGCTAAAAATAATTGCTCTATTCTCCATGATCTGAAACTCATTTTTAAAAAAAAAAACTTGTGTGATTTTAATTTGAGATGGTCACAGACTATTTCAAATACCAATAGGATCTTAGCCATGTTGAATAACACTTTCTAATTAATTAAAAATTTCCTTTGCTTAAATCTTCTAATACATTTTTATATATTGTTGGAAGAACTGACATGAGGTTATAATACTGAGAAATACCCAGAATCTATTCAGGGGTAAAGGTAAAACCATAGTCATATTTTCATGACTCAAGCAATGCAAAGGAAACAGAATTCTTGCTGCTAAAATTTACAAGCTGGTCATACACATGTCATTAACAAATCAGATGGAACATATTACTAAAGGGCAGCATGGGTATCTGATTCCCTTTCACATCTTATCTCTTACCTGTACCTTTGGAGTTACTTTTCACTGATTTTCTCTTTCTTCTCTCTTATCCCACGGGGGCCTGATCCTGTGTGCCTGCTAGAAGCCTAGGACTCTGTTTCACTCAGGCCTGATGTTGGAGGCTCCACTCCTATTAGTGTCACTGCTTCCCAATTACATTTTCCAGAAGTCAAGGCACTGATAAGAAATCCCAGCTAAAGGGTTAGTTAGTTGCTGACTGTTTGTTGGTTTCTCTCCCTTCTTCAGCAGATCACAAGCTTCCTAGGGTTATTTGGTGTGGGGCACAGAGCAGGGTATTAACATGTTTGTTAAATGAGTATGATTTTTCCTCCTGAGGTTAGCTCTTGTTGACCAGGAATCATCTTGAACATGAATTTATAGCCTTTTTACAGGTTTCCTAGTTGCTCACCAAACTTTTTCTTGGGCTTCTTTCATCTCTCTCTCTGGGATTCCTTGGGCCCACATTCTAAATAGTAAGCGATTAGATTTATGCAGGAATTAAGCTCAGTCTTCTGAGGACATTTTCCCTTCTTTTCCTGAATGCTGCTTCCCTGTATGCATACCTTAGGAGTTCCTCACCTCCACCTTGCTGATCAAAGTGTAATCCTTAGACCAGTACCACCACCTGGGGCTTGTTAGACTTACTAACTCTGAGACTCCCAATACAGTCCGATTGGATCAGAATCTTCATATTAACAAGATTTTCAGATGGTTTTCATGTACATTAAAGTTTAAGGGGCAATGGCCTAGGTGACATATTCCTGTTTCCTGCCCATACTTTGGCTCCAGATAATAGAGCTTCTAAAATTCATCATGTGATCTTGTAAAATGTTACTATGAGGAGAGAAAAGGCTTAAATTAATGAATGGCTCTTCTACTTAGAGTAGTAGTCTCAAACTTTAGCATGCATATTTGCCTAGAGAGTTCACAAAATGGCTGATTGCTGGGACCTATCCCTGCAGTTTTCTGATATAGAAGAAAAGGCTGATAATTTGTGTTTTGAACAAGTTCTCAGAAGATGTTGATATTGCT
This sequence comes from Sciurus carolinensis, assembly GCF_902686445.1. Lineage (NCBI taxonomy): Eukaryota > Metazoa > Chordata > Mammalia > Rodentia > Sciuridae > Sciurus > Sciurus carolinensis. The sequence continues at coordinate 49,579,979 of NC_062229.1, read as the reverse complement.
GATGTGGGTGAGAACCAATACCTAAGTTCTGCTTTCTCTCTACATTTCCTCAGTTTACTCTTGGGTCAATGTAACTTATGCAGCATGTCAGGTCCTTGAGGATAATGGCCACCACACATTCAGTGACTGGGACAGAAAATATGAAGAGCCAAACTTCCCTGAGTATGCTAACTCTATTAATTTGTATATTTTTTATTTTCTAGGAAAACATTTGCTCTACTCTTGAGAGCGAGCGAGCGAGAGAGAGAGAGAGAGAGAGAGAGAGAGAGACAGGCAGGCAGACAGACAGACATGGGGTGATGGAGGCCTCCCAAAAGTGAAAATGGGCCATTTTGATTTTTTTTTTTAAACTCTCAACATAAGATAAAAAATGAAGAAATACCAAGACAAGACTACAAAAATGATGTATTTTAAACATTAACATTTACAAGTCAATGTTTTTAAACACAGATTTACTATGATGGGTATAATATTTATAATATATATAAATAGGGGCTAGGGTGTAGGTCAGTTGTAGAGTGTGTGTATCAGGCTTCAGACATGCCTGATTGGAGGTTGAAGACATGGGAGTTGGCTAACTAAAAGTTGAGAGTACATATGATTGACTTCGGGAACATGTTTGAAGGTACAGTGAACACTCTAAATTTGAGGGTACTTAGTGTTTAGCTCTAAACTAATGGCTCTCCTGGGCATATATGATTGGTTTTAATGGGGAAAGAAAGCTGGGACATGGTAGGACATGGCTGATTAGTTACATGCAAAGAGACAGAACTGATAAGCGAAGTGGCATGTGCACACAAGGGGCAAAGAGCACAGATACCAACAGGACCCAAAAGAACAATTGCATACTCCCTATGTGAAAGCCCTATGATATCAGGATCCTGGCTAAACAGTCATCTATGAAGACAAGTTTGAGAGGCCATGGACATGGGAGATTTGTTTCTCTCTTTAAAAAAAATTCATGCAAAGTATAAAACGGTAAAACTTATATTTAGTTCTCTGTATCAAGAGAGGGTTGTGGACCCCTTTGAAAATTTAATCAAGTTTATAAACCCTCATCCCTGAAAAATATACGTACCAAGGCCCATATCACATCTGCCTCATGTGCAAACCATCTCAGGAGTTTATTTCAGGGAACTTAATTGAGAAAACATGCACTACATTAATGTCTATATTAATTTAGATGTTTGCATGACCAAGGAAAAGTTTATTCTAGGAAAAGGAATACGAGTACTTGCATTCTGAAAGAATAGCATTTCTTTATTTTTAAAGGGCTCTGGGGTTAAGTCCTTGTCTTTGGGGGGCTGATTGGTGTGGCTCAGATGGTTTAAACAGCCTGCAAATCAACACCATATTGGAAAATGACCATGACTTGGCAATGCTCATCTTTTCTGAGTTGGGGCTAAAATGCCTTGTGTGTATGGGTATGTGGTGGTGGCGGTGGGAGTGGGGAAGGTGAGATGAACATTCTTCACTGACTTCCTCTTCTGTCTTATTCCACCTTTGATATGACCATTAGTAAGAATGCTATGATGGAAAACAATGAGAATATTCATTTAACAAATATTTCCTAAGCACAACAAGTACTGTGTTAGACCACTAATAGACTAGATTTTATGATGACAACTCTCAATCAGTAACATGGAAATTATCCAAAGTAAATTTTAATTCAATAATAATCCTATCAATCTGGCTTCCTACAGACACTTTTCATTTTTCTGTGCCCCCTCCCCACTAAGTCCTCCAAAGAACCCGTGTATGTTCAGGGAATGCAAACTAATGGCAACATTAGCTAAATATAATTAGGAAGGTAAAAACAATTTAAAACATTACTAAATACATTTCAAAGCCAAGTATTAATGGTTTTTGGATTATCCACCATTTGGGATTATATATGCCCCAGTTCCTATCCATTAATGCAGATAAATCAAGAACTGAATGTGGGCTGGGGGGTACAGCTCAGTGGTAGAGTACTTGCTTAGTATGTGCAAAGTCCTGGGTTGAATTTCCAGCACTGAAAAAAATAAAAGGAGGTGAACATACCTGCATGGGGCCCAGGTGACTTAACAAGGGATAAAGAGACAGAGGGAGCGGAGGAGAGAGGAGGGGAGGGGAGGGGAGAAAAAACCAGGAAATCTCAAAGGAGCCAGTCAAGGTAAAGGGCAGTCAACTCCACTGCATTCATTATTTAGGGTATAAGGGTTTCTTTACAAATTTAGAAGTCCATCATTACTCTTCCCTCCAAGTGGGAGTTAAGTGGAAACAAAAGAGTTAAAGAGGATTTGGCAGCTCCATTTTATTCATAGCTGATAGCTGAAGGTTAGTGTCCAATTTTATAATCAACTATATGTGTGTGTCTATTTTTTTTAAAGGACAAATATACACTAACCAAGGAAAATGTTCTCTTATGCATGGAATATTACCAATGTTTTAAAATAATCACAATTTCTCTTGACAATGCCAAATATCATGCATTTATATGACTGTTTTGATTTCTAAAAGTACTACTTTATTTGATCAACCCTCTAAAAGCAGAATTACTGCATGTGGTCTGTGGAAGATATGCATTCTGAGGAAAAACTCTTGCTCATTTCAGAGATATAGAGGTGCTTTCTTTGTTCACTGCCTCCCCAACCCATTTCATAGTTACCAATACAAACAAGCAGGACAGGGACAGGTTTACAGAAGCACTGACATAGGAACACGGCACAGCCTGAGTCACATCTCATTTAAAAGCTGACTACTGGTTTTAGGATGATACTATAACTCCTGAACACTGTAAAAGGCCTATTTTTCTAGTGACTCTTACACTTGTCTTTAATTCTCTTCTTTAATTCCCAAAGAATATCTAATTTGGATATGTATAAGGAAAAGCATGTTAATGTGGAGGGTCAGAAGATTCAGAAGTCACAGTATCTACTATTGCTAAGTCATCTGTGGTAACCATTTCTTCTGAGTAAAGAAATGTAACTTTCTGAAGGAATTATTTTGACAAATCGCAATTTGATGTTTCATAAGTGCCCCAGTTATAATACAGTAGTAATTACAGCTACAAGACCCTATAAGATTAAGAGTGCTTCCTTTCAGGGAAACTCATTAAGGAAACTATAAAGGACCTTAAACTTACAAAGAAAAATTAATTGCTACTTTTGGTCAGCTGATTTTAGAAAGACTTATGAGGTCCAGTATTGTATATTAGACTTAACAGAGAGAACAGGACTTCAGTGAAGTTTAGTTTACTAAGGGCATCCTGGTATACATGTTCATAAATTAATCTGCTTGTAAACCAAAGCAAATATTAAGCAACAAAAGCATCACATAATATACTTTAAATTTACTTTCATCAATACATTTTATTCCCACATTAGCTACCAGTTATTGTGGCTGACTCCTGGTGCTGAAGTGCTTCAAATCCAGGACCTCAAGCTCTCAAGCATTGCTCTCTATCCACGGCTTCCTAGCTGACCATCTTTCTCACTTCCTTAACTATTTTATTCCCTGTGAATTAAAATGAAAACTAGGCAAGGTTATTGCTTCGTTAGTTTAGAGTACTTGTTTTTTGGCAAATGTCAAATAATAATTTTAAAGTATAACAGGACATACAATAAAAAGCTATTTTCTTTCTTATCCCAGAACCCTTCCCTGACAACAAATCAACTTTCCCAAGAGCAGTCAACACTCTTTTGGAGACATTTTAAAGCATATATGCAAAATATAAATGGGCGCATATCATGCCATGCATTTTTATATTTAACATTACAATTGGTAAAATGGACATCACTCCAAATCATCATATATAGAAATATTTCATTTTTTATGATTGCCCAGTATTCCACTGAATAGGCACAGTTCTTAGCCAGTTCTTTAGCCAGTTCTTTTATTTTGGAGATATTTAAATTTTTTTCCTTTTTTATTCCTCGATTATCTTTGTATAGGCCTTTGTTCTTGTAAAATCTTGGGAAGACACTAAAGTGTTCATTTCATGTCACTTCAACACTTTAGTTTGATTTAGGATTTTTTATTGCAAAAACAGTATTGAATAATCTCACAAACACAAAAAAAGGAGGTTTAGGAACATAGCAGTGGTTTTCAAAATGTCTCTAGACTGCAACATAACATAAAAATCTGTTCAAAATGCATATTCTTGAACCTTACTTATCCACTTATCCCATACCTACTAAGAAAGATATTCGTGGCAGGGACCCCAGCAATCTGCATTTCGACAAGCCCTCTAGGTGATTCTGAAATAAGTTCAAGTTTGAGAAACACTACTTTTAAGAGTGTGTAAAAAGATATAGTCTTGGGTCTGAAAGCTACCAGGTACCAAGGAAGTTTCGGTGACTCCTAATGCCTTCCAGCTCTTTTCAGTTACAGGGAGGTCCCTTTCACAGAAAGAAATGTTATTGTAATGTCAAATTTACTGTCATTTTTCTTTATGGTTTATGGGTTTGTGAATCCCTACCTAAGAATATAAGATAACTGGTTTGGTGCACATCATTGATACATCTGGAATTCATTTTGGTGCAAGAAAAAAAAAAAAGTTTCACGATTACTAAATAGCTAGTTAGGTCTCAAAACTGTAATACTGAAAATCCATAGTTTTCCCAATGAACTGAAATTCTATTTTTATCATATATTAAATTCCTGTATGTATTGAGGGTCTGTTTTGGAATCTCTTTTATTTTGCCTATGGGTCTAATTATGTGATAAATTCAATGTGTTACAACTATGGATTTTTGTAATACATTTAACAATGCCCCCTCTGATACCAGAAGATTCCTGGTATACTTAAATGTTTATTTTAAAACATGAATTTTATTTAAAAATTTTAAAAATTAAAATTATTTCTGTATTAATTTTTAGATTATATTTTTCTATGTATATTATTTAAAAATATATACATTTATAAAATCTATTACTTTTTTTTTTTTCAAAAGAAAAAGCCCCTAGATTCAGTAGTTATGTCACTTATATGTTCTTATTACTTCAGATATGGTTTCTTTGTTTTTTGAGATCAGGTGGTCTTACTATGTGGCACCTGCTGGCCCCAAACTCCTGAGCTCAAGGAATCCTCCCACTTCTGCCTCTCAAGCAGCTGGGACTACAACAGGCACTTGCCACTGTGCCCAGATAGTTTTTTGTTTTATCTCCTTTATTTTCTTTAGATTTTGTGATGGGCTGACAGATCTGGCTCCATGAGAATGTTATAGGCCAGACTCTAAGGAAAATGACTGAACTGACTCCCTTTTGCTCTGAGACTCCATGTTATGTAGGAAATAAGCTTCTCCCATGGGAACACCCCGCTTCTGTGCCCATCATCAGTTACTTGGTGTGACATGTTTAAAAATAAACAATGGCAACTCCTATGTAGTAAAGAATTGCTCTCTTTTGATTCCTATTGCTCTTAACCCAATGTACCATGTAAATGGTAATTGTGTGGATGTTAGTAATCATTCTTTAGTTCGTACCTAGGTAAGGGTCATTTTGACCCACTTCCCCCTCTGTTGATGATCTCATGATGTTAGTTTGTAATTTCGAATCATAACAACAGACACTTAAGATTGATGTGATTTTTGGTATAAGAACCCCTACAACCCTGTGGTAGGGGCTGTTCTCCCAATAGCCATTTTTCTGGGCATTGTGTGAGACAGTCAGCCGGCCGGCTTAATAAAGACTCTCAAATTTGGACTTCTCAGTGGTGATTGGTCTGTTCTTAAGTTGTGCCCCATAACAATTTCTTTTGCTATTGTTTCCTTACTACTTGACACAAAGGTTAAATTTACATATTTTTATTCCCTTTTGTTCAAGGAATTTTAAGATTATAAGGATAAGGATTTCTTACAGCACTGTTTCAGTTAAAGCAACAGGTTCTGAACAATATGCTTTATCATTTTCTAGAAATTTTAAAATTTCACTTTTGACTTCTTTAAGCATAAAGTGAGTTTTCATCTTTTCTGTTTCCTATTTTTATGATTAATTTCAACTTTTGTTATCAAAGAATGTAACCATTTCCACTATGAGAAATTTACTGAAGCTTGTTTTTCTTTTTATGGCTTTTTTAAAAATAAATATTCTGTGAACATTACCTCTATTCTGTTTATTGTGCAGAGTTAACATATATATTATTACTGTATCTAACTTAGTCATGTGAATAAATTAAGTTCTCCATTTTATAGTGAGTTTCCCTGATTTACCATGAGTTAGAAGATGTACAAGTAGTTTACTAGTATTTCATTTCTGTGTATTTCTCCTTACATTTCCTCTAGCTGTTAAATGATAAGGTCTGCTGTTATTGGGGGTATGTGTATTTAACGATTAATGATTAAAGAAAGATCTTCACTATGAATTGTAAACTTTTTCCACTATAAATTGTTCTCATTTCTCTCAATCAATATTTGCTTTAAATTCACTTGGTTTATATGAATGTCATTACACATGCGTTCATTTCTACTTGCTTCTTCTGATATGTCCGTGCAATTTTTTTTACCTTCAACCTTTTTCAGTTTCCTCTGCTTAAGGGATGATTTTTCATAATAGAATATGATTGATTTACCCTTGTTTTAAAAAACACATCTGACCTCTCCTCTGGGCCATGATGGAATTAGTTGATATTGCACATGTTTTTACACTATAAACAGTTAGAATAGCTGACATGAGAAGGAAAAAGAAAAGTAAAAACTCAACTGAGTGAACCTATGATAACTGGCTTTCTACCTGTAAGCACTTTTGAGACCATAGGGCAAGGAAGAGAAGCCCAGAGTAGAAGGCATTGGCCTTACTAAGAAGACAGATGAGAGGCTGAGGGAAGTCTGAAGGACATGATACCTTTAAAAGAGTAAACTCTACAGAGAACCATTGTCGGGGTTTCTAGAGCCCCTGGCCTTAGACATGGTCAAGATGGCGCCTGACGCTGAGCCAAAAGCGGCCAGCTATACAGTAAACAACCAGCAAATTCCAATAATTGGCTAGTTAACGATGTGGCTAGAGCATGCCCCCTCGTGTACCCATCCCGCGCCTGCAGCTGTCCGCGTTTATCTTGTGTACTCTCCCCTGATTGACTGAAGTGTATATAAGCCTGGTGGGTGGGAGAGTAGGGGGCAGAAGCTGAGGAAGGGACGGAAGAAGCGGAAGAACCGGCAGCGGCGACAGCAGCGAGAACGGAGCTGGAAGGAGGAAGTACGCGGGAGTGGAAGGAGCTGGGAAAAGGAAAGCTGAAAGTGCGAAGAAGCTAGGGGTAAGAGAAGCGTAGGAAAGAACCTGTGCACAATAAACTTCCAAAGCTTCAGACATTTGCCGTGTCTCTCTCTGCGGGCAGAGGGGACGCGACAAACCATTTCCAGAAATCTGTACAGGGCATCTCCTAGGTGTACACTGAATACTGTTGTGCAAGTGAAGGGTAAGCCTGTAGGAGGCCAAGCAAAGAAAAACTACCAGAAGAAGAATTACTATTACTATGAATGGGAAAAACTGCAAGATTTTACAATGCTGGGAAACATTTAAGTTTTGACCAATCAGACTCAGGAGAGGATGGTATGAATGGAAATTTCAAACAAACAAACAAACAAACAAAAAACAACCCAAAAAAGCAAAGGCATCATGCTTTAGTATTAAGGCTAAATCAGACTTTGGGTTAAGGATACATTAAAAATATACTCTTAAAAGGTCTAAAACAAATATCATAAGGATCAAGAGGGAAGAAATTTTCAAGACTGCTTGAATATGTGTTTTCCCAGATAGCAATCCTAATTAACCCCCAGTAAATATGCTTTTCTTTATCTTGGGAAAAAAAAAAAATCAAGCCAGGCACGGTAGCCTGTAATCTCAATGACTCAGGAGGCTGAGGCAGGAGGATCAAGAGTTCAAAGCCAGTCTCAGCAAAATCAAGGCACTAAGCTACTCAGTGAGACACTCCTCTAAGTACACATTAGGGTTGGGGATGTGGCTCAGTGGTCGAGTGCCCCTGAGTTCAATCCCCGGAATCCCCCCCCACCAAAATCAAACTAAAAACAGAAAAACCCAGGATGATCCCAAAGTAATTTAAGAGCTTGCCAAAAGTTAAATCAATATTTCTTTAAAGGAAGACTACAGAATTCAGAAATTCAATGACTGTAACATTTAATGTGCAGCATTCAATTTAAAAAATAAGAAAATATGGGAAGAAACAAAGTTGACTGGCAATTAAACATTTTAGAATGATTAATACCATTTTTTCACAAATTCTTTCTGAAAACGAGATGCAAAAAATCATATAATGAAGCCAGAGTTATCAAGATCTCAAAAAACTAACAAAGAAACTGTGAGAAAACTACAGAACAATATTCTCCATGAATTTAAGCACAAAAATCCCTAAAAAAATACTAGGAAATCATCTACGATCAATTATATATAAGAATCACTGACACCAGAAGAAGAAAGAAATTTAAGGAGACTCCAAACAATCTAAAAAAATAGCTACTTAAAACTAATTACTGACTCTAGAAAAGATAGAAGGTGAAAAGTCAATATACCAAAGTTATATGTATTTTTACACAGAAGTAATAAATAACTAGAAATTGAAATTAAAAAAGAGCATTTTTTTGTGGGGGGTGGTAACCAGGGATTGAATGGAAGGGTGCTTAGTCACGGAGCCAAATCCCCAGTCTTTTTTTAAATTTTAATTTTGAGACAGGGTTTTGCTAAGTTGCTTAGGGCATTGCTAAATTGCTAAAGCGGGCCTTGAACTTGCAATCCTCCTGCCTCAGCTTCTGGAGCTGCTTGGATTATAGGTGTGAGCCACTTAACCCAGTAAAAAATAGCATCTTTATGGTAGTATCCACAAACAAACCATGAAATACTTAAGGATGAATATAAGAAACAAATATTTGTATGCTGAAAACTACAAAAATGATGAACTCAACAGACAAATAAATTAAAAGTCATACCATTTTAAATTGCCTGGGCAATTTAAATTTAAATTGCCTAGAACAATACTGTAAAAATACCTACTATTTAAAAATTAACTTAATGGATTTGATGCAATCTTAATAAACATCCCAGCAACATTTCTGGCAAAATCAACAGATTGATTCTAAAATATCAATGGAAAAGTAAAGGACTGAGAAACCCTAAACAATTTCACAAACAAAAACAAAGCTGTAGGGTTCATACTACAGATATGTAGAAATACCATAAAGTTAAGGGAATCAAGACAATACATTATTGAAAAAAGACAGCTAAAGTAAGGAAACAATAGAGTTTAAAACAGACCAACACATATGACCAACTAATTCTTGTTAATGATGTCAAGGCAATTCAGTCATGAAAGGATGATCTTTTTCACAAATAATGTTGGAATAATTTTACTTTCACTACAGAATGATTAACCCTATACCTATATTTCACACTACATACAAAAATTTACTTAAAGGATAATAGGTCTGAAAGCAACAATTATAAAATGTCTGAAAATAAGTAGAGAATCTTGTGATGCTGATATATGCAAAGATTTCTTAGGACATAGAAGATTCTAATAAAAAACTAGTAAATCAGACCTTGTCAAAACTATAAACTTCTCTTTGAATGACACTGTTACAATGAAAACACAAGCAACACATTGGGAGAAAATATTTACAAAAAAATGTAAAAGGACTTATTTCTTAAATATACACATGAATTCTCATAACTTAATCATAATAAACAAATACCCCAATTTAAATAAATGGACAAGAGGTGTGAACAGACACTTCATCAAAAAAGAGGTAGAATAGTAAATAAAAATATGAAAAGATGCTGAATGTGATTAATTATTAGGGAAATATAAATTAAAACCACAAAGAGATATTGTATAATCCACTGGAACTGCTCCTCACCCACCCCTGACCAGGCAAGTCTTGCTAGGTTGCCCAGGCTGGTCCTAAACTCTTGCGTTGCAGTAATCTTCCTGGTGGGACAATGGTTGTGCACAACCATGCCTGGCTTAAAAATGGCTTCTAAAAATGACAAAATAGAGTGGTGACAAGGATAAAAAGTAATGGAACCTCTCATACACTGTTGATAATATAAAACAGTATTAGCCATTTTGGAAAGGAGTCTGCAAACCATTTGATTGTTTCTCATAAAGTTAAAAAATATATTACCAAACAACCCAGCAATCTGTCTCCTTGGCATTTATCCAAAAGAAATTTGTTTAACAAACACCTGCATGAGTATTTATGTTTTTATTGATAACTATCCCTAACTAGAAAAACCTGAATGTTCTTCAACAGGTAAGAAGATAAACAAATTGTAGTATATTCAAATGTTGGAATACTATTCAACAATATACAGTAATTAGCTACTGATATGAGCAACAACACGGATGAAGCTTAAATACATGTTAAGTGAAAGAAACCAGACTTAAAAAACTACAAACCACATTGCTCTATTTATATGATATTCTAGAAAAGGCAAAGATATAGAGACCAACTGAATAGATGAGTGGTAGCCACGGGAAGATTTTTAAAATGAAGGAACACTTCTATATACTGACTATGGTACAAATGGATGTGTTTATTCAACTATACTTCAATAAAATCTGATTACAAATATTATCTACAAAGTTAGTCACAAAAACTATGATTGTTAAACCATTAAAAACAAAAATGGTAAATAATTTTTTAAAAAACTAGATCAATATTAAAACCAAGTGAGTGAAAATGATGGAATAGATAAGTTCTCAGTGACTGTACTTGTCTCCTAGAGCATGCAGCATGTAAGGAGAAAATCAGAAGAATCAATCTTCTGGAAACAGACACCATTCACGAAAGAATACTGTAGACAGTCCAGGGGCAAAACTGTTTGTATTTTCAAAATACTTTTGATAAAGAGAAAAGCTGAACTAATTTATCAGGGAGCAAAGCTACATTTTATGCAAGCTGGGGACACTGGAGTGGGGAGAAAGCCAGAACTCATTGCCAGCTTGGTGGTACTTTGAATTTTGGTATTCTCCAATGTCCATGCCATTGTTTATTTCTCACAGTCCTCAAATGCTTATTCCATTCATCTGATAAAGTTTTATAGTTGCATTCAGTTGGAGACGGAATTCATTCAGTTGGAGACAGTGTGGAATGTGCCTGCTCTATATTCTCTTGAACCAGAACTCTGTACTTTGTCCAGTGCTCACCTTTTGTTGTTCTTACTCTTTTCCTACTTAGGAAAGAGCAACTCAACCTTCCAGTGCTCCAAAAACCTTGGAATTTGCTTTTCTCATTCTTTCACACCTCATATTTAGTCCGTTAGCAAATTCTGTGAAATTTACCTTCATAATGTATTTGCAATCTGACTACTTTTTACCAATTTTACAGATAACACCATTGTCTTTCATTTTGATTAACCAATTGTCTTTTAAAATTAATTTTTCCTTTTATTAAAAAGACTATCTGACAGGGCTGGGATTGTAGCTCAGTGGGAGAGCACTTGCCTGGCATGTGTGATACACTGGGTTCAATTCTCAGCACCACATATAAATAAGTAAAATAAAGGTCCATTGACAACTAAAAAATTTAAAAAAAAAAAGACTATCTGAGGGCATAAAATCTATCAACTGTTATAAATGATGAGATTATTGTAGTAATCAAAACAGACAAACATTTCTGTGCTCATGGAGACCATCTGCTAGTGGAAATTTACTACTGAAACACAATTATAACTGAAACACAATTATAACCGAAATAGCTTCTTCACTGATTTCCTTGCTTCTACCCTTGCTTTCCTATAGTCCATCCTCATTGCTGATTCCAGAGTGGTCCTTTCAAAAGGTCAGTCAGATAATAGGTCTCTGCTCAACTTTCTCTAGTTCATTTCAGAACAAAAGTCTATGTCCTTACAATGGATTTCAAGATCTGATTGTACCTTTTGATCTCATTTCCCACTGCTATCCTGCTCGCCTTGCTTCAGTTGAGTTGGGTTTGAGCATGTCAACTCTAGTCCTACTTCAAGTTCTTTGCACTTACAGTGTCATCTGTTTAAAGGTCTTTTCCCCAGAATGTATGTTTACATCCCACAGCTACTTTAGGTCTTTACTCAATTGTTACCATCTCAATGAGACATTCTCTGGCAACTGAATTAAAACACTAACTCTTAGATTCCCATACTCCTTAGATCCATCTAATTTTCTCCATAATATTTATTCTTGTCTGAAGGTAATCTACGCTTCACATCTATGTCTATCTCTTCCACTGTAACAGAAGTACCATAAGGCAAGGGATGTTATCTTTATGTTGTTGTTTTTCCATTACTGCAAAGTCAGTGCCTACAACAGTGTCTGGCAGTTAATATAATGGAGGATGTCTAACACATCTTTGTTATAAGAATCTTTTTAGCTGTCTTTATAAAATCCAGTGAAAGCCATGGATGCAACTTATAAATCCTCCAGTCTTGTCTTTGTAGCACCAACTAGAGATAATCTGGGTGGGATGAGAAAATTTACTTTTTTACAACTATTGTCAAGACTTGTTCTCCATTTCCACAGTCTCTAGTCAATGTGTTCTGTTTTCTTCCATGGATCTACCCTGTTACAGATCATTCATTTGGGATCATCTGGCCAACCAGTGACAATAGGGCAAATGAAGAAATTGTGAGATAAATTATTTATCAGGTCATCAGTAAGATTGTGGCAGAACCATGACTCATTTTTAATCTCCTTACAATATAGTACTACCCTTTCTTTATGATACACTGCCCCTCAAAATTATTCAGTGCTGAGATGTTAACTTGCATTAAATTTGAAAATATGAGCTATTTCCTATGACATGAGAAAAGATCTTCAGAAATTTTTAAGTGGAGATCCAGAATAAAATATACTAATAAAGCTCCAGTTCAAAAATCTTGAAACACAACATACAATCCATAAAATTCTCTGAATTTACAATATCTGAATCCACAAATACTGATATTATGTCCATCAGCCATTGGTGCAAAAATTTTGGTATGAAATGTTTATAATCATTAAGTTCAAGTTAAAGAATGAGGAAATGGCAATTTCACCAAGGAAATTTTTAGTGCCTAACACTGAGGAAAGGGGAAATTAGCAGCTGGAGGCAGGTACTGAAGAGATGCTTCCTGACTTCACAGGCTTGCCTCATGGGAGTGGAAAAAACTCCCCCAACACCACCCCATGTCATTGAATGGTATCTTTTCTGTGGAGCCAGGGGATGGCACTGGCTTCTGATAAAATTAAAGTATATTAATTATGGGATGCTACTCACTTAGGTCCCTTATAACATCTGCAGGGATAACTTGATGATTATTTCAAAATCATTGTTCTAAGTCTTTGCTAAGCCATTCATCAACATTAGATAGCTTATGCAACAAGTGCACTTTATACAGTACTATTCTGGGCATAAAGATGGAAGAGGTGCTATGCAATTCTAATGATCAGGGACAAATGAAAAAGCTGTTTTTTAACATGCTTGGTAGCAAAATTGATGATTGTTCAATAAGTGATTCTCAGTTAATTTATAGGAATTTGGGTGTTAAGCTTTATTTTTTATCAATAACCATTTGTTGACTACAGAAACACAAACAAGCAACAAATAAGACCCTTGACCTCACGGAAGATTTTATATACTCCTTGTCGTCCTCCTCATCATCCAAGTAATTCATTTTTATAGGAGATGAACCACAAAGGTTATCTTAGATTTATTCCATGATGAGAACAAGTACTTTGGATTCTACCACTCTTCATTTTCCTACCTTATCAATTCTCAAGTCTGATAAAACACAGCCTTTATTTTCCCTATTCTGGATCATGGGTACAGACATGTAGCATTTTAGGACAAACTGAGGAAAACAAGTAGGATATTTCAAGTAGAAATTACTGCTTCTTAAACTCAGAAAGACCTTTCACTTGTGAAGCAATGCAGTGGCACTGGGAGCAGGGACATGAACAATGTGTGGCAGCCCCATGGTTCTCCCTGACCTTGGTCACTCTGCTAATAACTATTCCTTCAGATCTCATTACAACCTCTGGTCCATTCACCTCAACTTCCTCTTCACTTACCAGGCCTTCTTTCTGTCCCCATTTTCTCCTGTGTCTTGTTCAGAGACTATTGTCCATTATGTGAAAGAGTCGATTCCCTTACCTCACTGTTCATCTGTCCATCTGTGTGACAAAACTCCAAACCTGAACAAAGCCAAATGTCCTTAGCACCTGTATGTTGGTAGCTAGTGGTTGCTTAGGTTAATCACCAAAGCACAAGTATAAATTCAGCATATATTCAATCCATCTTAGTGGTACCCTCAACTCTACCTATCAATCTCTCCTGCTGTCTTAGTCAGCTAATTATTAGTTTCTTTGTAGTGTCTATTTTAAATTTTCTTTGGTATCTTCAAATCTCTCAACCTTCCATTTCCCACCCTTATTCTCAATAAGGTCTACTCAGCAGTCTTCAGACAGTACTCTCCTAGCTGATAAATCTCCTCTGACAACAGATATTTCTTCTATGATTTTCAAACAACAAATATAGTTGTTTGATCACTGGATTTCATCATGTAGATGCCCCATAAGCACCTGACGCTCACCACATTCAATGGTGAACTACTCTCCCACCCAACCTGCTCCTGTTGTATTCTCCTCAGTTGGCCAAGCAAACATCTGAATATTATGCAATCCTCTGTCTCCTCCATCTCAACTGACATCTTCCTTCTTCGATCAAAACTTAGCAGTCTTACAGTCTTAAGTTTTGTGAACAATACCATTTCTCTCCATTCTCATTCTAAGCCAGGCCATAGTCAACTGGTTCATTTGACTGCACTGCCTTTCTGACTCTGACTATCAAAGATATGGAATAAATGTGGTGAGGTGAAGTGGGGTTGGGTCTAGGAGGTGACAAACTGAGAATATTGCTTTAAAGAAGTTGGAAGAAATGAAAACTGTGCTACTTCTCTTTCTTTGAAGAATTTTGCTCTCAAGGGTAGTAAGAAACAGAAAACAGCTGGGTTGTGTGTAGTCAGGTTAGAGTATTGTAATGTTTGTTTCTTATTCCTTCAGAGGAGAGAGATTACAGTAAGTTTATATGCTACTAATAGTTCAGTCAGGTGCAGATGGAGTCAGCATTTAAGCAGCTGTGCAAGGTATGAAAAACAATAGCCAAGAACAAAGAGGGAAGAAGTCCAGGAATGTATTTCATATAACCAGTTTTTTCAAAAGTACTTTAAGGATAAAACCAAAATAAAACCAGTTACCACTAATCTTAAAATGGACATTGTTAAGTGATAAACAAGTTAGTAGAATGAATAAAGTTTTTTAGATATACTAAAGGAACTTATACACTTCTCAAAAGGACCTTTCCTTGAACCTCTGCAGAAACAGCTAATCTCTCAGCAGCACCATGAAAATGAACCAGTTAATGTTGATGAAGCTACAAGCTTAATGGCTCAGTTGTAATACAGTCATGATGTACCAATAAATTAAAAATAATAATTAATTAATTTATAATAATAATTTATAATAATAATTAATTTATAATAATTAAATTATAATTAAAATATATAATTAAAAATAAGAGCAGAGAAGGGAAGCGGACATAGGAAGAAGTGAATATAACTGTAAGAACAAATTTTTTGCGTATGAAAGAAGAGGATGCAGTGTCTAAGCAGAAGATTAAAGGTCAGTGTTGGAGACAAGCAGGGAGAGATGTAAGAAACTGTTAAGATCTGTTTTGGGGAATGGTGGGGAAGTTCCATTATACATTCTTGGTGAAACAAACATCAAGAGAAGCATGGGGGAGTTGTTTGGAGAGATGTCTTAAGACATTTACAAAGAGAAAAAGCATAGGAAGACTGCTAGACAATGCTGATGTCCACTTGATGCTACAAAAATCAAGTCCCGTAAGTATGGTTGTATTTTTCTTTTGTCATTTTCAGCTGCTCATTTACAAGCACAAGTAGGATTTGAGTTTTTCTAGGTGAAAAACACAGAGGGAGAAAGGGTCAAGTTACTAAAGATGAATGCAAGGGGGGTGATTAAAATGAAGGAGCAGGGACAATCTGGAGAATTCAGGGCATTAGTGGAATTAATGACACTAAAAAGAGCAGTGGGATAAATGAGATGAAGCCAGGTTGGGGTTAGAGAGGAGATAATAAAAGGAGTGAGGTGGCTTGACGGGTCAAAGAAATAGCAATGCACACTTACACTGGAGATTTCTAAGTTAGTGTATTTCCTGGGAATAAAAAAATTCCAAAGGACCATGACAGTGAGTCTTTGTGAGGAGGTCAAGCAACAGCTCAGAGCAGAGACATATGCTACCGATTCTAGAAGGAACACTGATTTTACGAGCAAACTAGAGGTTAAAGGGGCTCTCTTCTACTTACCATCTAAATCTATTTTGGAAATTCTAATTGATATGAATTATTGGAGTATATATTTGAACTGTGATAATTCACAAGAGAACCAACATGAATTGAAGACACTTGCCGTGTATACTTTATATAGTTATTTTCTTTTATACTTATGTCAATCTTGGGAGACAAGTGTGTTCCTATTTTAAAGATGAAGCAGTTGTAGCTCAAAACCTTGCCCAATTACAGAGGTATGAAAATAGTGGTCAGGATTAAAACCTAGTTAAAACTAGGTTCTATATCCATAAAACTAAAGAGTCTTTCTATTTCTTAATGACACCTTCAAAGAAAGCCTATCTCCTTTTAAATATAACCTCACAGACAAGAGGTTATATACACCTTTCTCATGCTAAGAACTGTGGCATGTGTTCTTCCACTTGAAGACCTAGCGAGATCTCAGCTGGGGTTGTACCACAGTGGTAGAGTGCCTGTTAGCATGTTTGAGGATCTGGGTTCAGTCCTAAATTCTGCTGAAGGGGGAAAAAGACTAAATTCAGATACTGAGATATAAGTAAGTCAGGTTTTTTTTGGGCAGGGGGATGGAACAGTATTTTTAAAAAATTTTTCTTCTATTTAGTTATTCATGACAGCAGAATGCATTTTGATTCATTGTACACAAATGGAGTACATCTTTTCATTTCTCTGGTTGTATACCATGTAGAGTCACACCATTTATGTAATCATATATGTACACAGGGTAATGACGTTTGTCTCATTACGACATCTTTCCTCCAACCCCCACTCTCCCCTCCCCTCACTACATGAATGGTGTGAATGTACATTGTGTACAACCATAGAAATAAAAAGTTATACCCCATTTGTGTACAGTGAATCAAAATGCAGTCTGTAAAAATAAAAATAAATTTTAAAAAGTGAAAAAAATCAGACAATAGTGTAAAAACAGAGAGATACTTCAACACTACAATAGCACCAAAAACCCTCCCCTCCCCAAAGATACATATATCTATGTTTATAACTATATCTGCATTTCTATCTATCTATACATGTGTTTGTGTGTGTATACATACATATATATATATATATATATATATAAAACTAATTTGTCTTTGAACTCACTGGAGAGGGATCTGTGGACATCATCACCTTCATTTCTACTTTAGCAAGCATTTTCTGAGAAGAGGAACATTTTCTTTGTTAAAAAAAAATTAAGAAAATTAACAATGTTAAAATATTAATAACTTAGTCAACAGTATATACCCAAATTCAGTGTTTCCAATGACAGTTTCCATCACTACTCCCAAGTCCAGTATCCCATCCACACTCACATATCCTGTTTAGCCATTATAGCTCTTCAAACTGAAGCAGTTCCTTAGCCTTTTTTTGTTTTTCATGATACACATTTTAAGAAGTCAGTCCAGTTATTTAATAGAATGACATCAATTTTGTTCTATGGTTATATTCCGTTTATGAAAACCTAACTGGATACCAAGACTTGATGTAAGTCAGCTTTTGATGTAATTCCAGGACAAATGGTTTTTGGATCTCCACAAAATTGTATCAAAAGGATTCAGAATAAGGTAACTGGAGCCGAGAATTTTTTTTTCCCTTCCAAAGTGATCATTTCAAAGTAAACACTACATTCAATGGAGGGGGGAAGAATCTACAGATAACGCAAAGATAAGCAAGTTGGTTTAGAAATAATGCTAAAATATGTATAAAGTCAATTTATGTATTTGTATAAAATATGTATAAACCGATTTATACAATTCAGTCAAAATGACAGATTTAAATTTGACCTAAGTATTAAAATCTGAGTATAAAAAAAATCCCAATAAGAAAATCATAACTTTTTTTTTTTGCGGTGCTGGGGATTGAACCCAGGGCCTTGTGCTTGCAAGGCAAGCATTCTACCAATTGAGCTATATCTCCAGCCCCCAAAATCATAACTTCTTATAAGAGCATCTTAAAAATAGTAAGTATTAATTTCATTATTTCAATGAACTGGTATTACTAAATATAATGTGGAAAATTATTGTTTTATCTGACATGGGGCTCTTAATAAGTTTTTCCCCCATCAAAGAAGGAAAGAATCAAATGGCTGTTTATTGGAAATTCAAAAAATTACCAAATTACTTTTTAAGGGTGGAAGATGAAAATGTGAGTATTTTATAAGCAGGATAGTCGAGTTAATATTTCCATAATGGCAACCACTTTTGCCCTGCCCCCACACTGTAACTGACTAGGTTTCCAAGGTGGTGGTCCAGGTAGCTGAGCAAGCAAGGACTCTAGACCATGGTCAGAAGGACCCATGACTCCTCCCAGCACAGTTACAACCCCCAGACTGAAAACACACACAAAAAATTCCATCATGATAACTACTCTACTTTCCATTAACAAAAAGTATCATCAATGTCTGTCTGCACATTTGAGTATTTAGATATGACAAAACACAAATTAAACAGGCATGTTTCCTACCCTCTGCAGTTAAGAATCTAAACAATGGTCTACACTTTAAGCTTATACAGATTCCAACTTTAATTTTATAGAATATCAAATTCTGTAGCTATTATGTTGTAGAATGTAAGTGCTGAATTCCCTCAAAAACAAAGAGTTAAGGTGTTATCTAGATAGAAGAAACAAAATGCATATTCATAATAGCTGGAGGTCTTATTTTGGCACTGTAAGCTTCCAAGAGTTTTATAATGCCCAAGTAAATATTAAAGCAAAACAAAGCTCATGCTGACTTCTTTCCTAGTCTCCTATTCCTATATGTTGCTGAAATCATAATACTTACAGGTAGGATCACTTTCATCTTCATTGGGCTTTAACAGTACATAGCCATTACCTTTCAGAGTTTAAAATGCATCAGGCATGAGGCTCACATTTAATCCCTTGAGTAGTCAAATGAAGTACTATTATTCTCATTTTACCCTGAAGGAAACTGTGGCTCATGGATGTTAATATAACCTGCCAATGATAGCTGGTAAGACATGGAGAAGGGAGTCTCAAGACAAAAGCATCTAGCCACCATGCCAAATGCTTTGTAAAGATTTTTTTCAATGGGCAAAAATAAGGTCTAGAGAACAGAGGGAAGAACTTAGAAGAGCTGTGTGTTTCTTCAGTTAGGAGAACAACTGCACTATGTTAACTAGAACTGCATTTGTTTGCAAGTAAGTTAAAAAAAAAAAAACTAACAAACCAAAGAGAGTTCTTTTTTTTTTTTTTTTTTTTTTTTTTTAGCTCTGCCTCTGTAGTTGTGCTGGTTTCAGCCCACATGGCCTCTCTCTTGGCTTATGTCTGCTTAATTCTTTCAGTTTTTCTCAGAAGACATCCCATGTTAGCGGCACCTCTTAATCTTGGGGAGTCTCCACTGCTGTTTAGACTTTCTTCTCATATCTCCATGCATTGCCTTCTCAGGGGCTACCCACAAGGACTCTGACCCTGCTGCCCTTTGCCTGGCCTCCCAGGCCTTCCCAAAGAGAGTTCTTTAAATTAAAGGTTTAGAAGGTTTTGTGTAACTAGACATGTTAAGAATATGATTGCTGGCTTTGAATCTGCAGCTCAAAGAAGCTAGGGCTCATTTCTTTGCATTTCTCTTTGACACTCACTCATTGGTATAAAATGGCTGCTACACCTCTAGTCATTGCAGAACAATGAGAGAAAATGATAAAGGAAAGGGTGTGGCCTATGTTAGAAAAGCAAATATTTGCCATAAATTCTCAGCAGAGATTAAATATGTTTGACCAGAGCTGTGCCACAATGCACACCACAAATTGGATATATTATTACAAAATTAAAAACAAAGAAGCACAAAAAACCCCAACAAACTTCAAAACAGAATTATTTTGTAATGAAGAAAAGGAGAATGAATATTAGGTGGGCAAACAGCATTGTATGCCACATTTGACTTAACAGAAAAGAAACTTGGTATGTTTGAATTTTATTACTGATGATGTGCAATGCATCATACATAATTACTTTGCAGCAAAAGAAAAAATAAATTCAATTAATTTAAAGTATAGAGAGATTAACTGTCTACCAATAATCTATTCAGGCCTTATTTCTTCCTAAACTAACTAGATTTAGTTCATCTAGGCATGTTTCCCCACCATTAGTCAGAAAGTCAATGGTATTCCTTACTCTAGAGGTCAATGGTTCTCAAACATACCACACATCCAAGTTACAAGGGGAATTTCTATAAACACAGATGAGTAGATTCTATCCTAAGCTTCTAATTTAGTGGGTCTGGAGTAGAATCCAATAACTGACATTTCTACAAACTCCCAAGGGATACTGATAATCCTGGTTTAGGAACATCGTGAGACCCACTGCTCCAAAGATAGACTCCCATCAGTCTAAGGCAAACAGCAGAACATAGTCTTGTTGGAAGCTGTTCTTGGTCTGGGGTAGGAGCACAATGCAATTTGGCCTGACAAGACTGACTTGAAACTCTGTTATTTTATTTTGTACTTGGTGAAATCTTTCATTCATTCTCAACTGTTTGGTCAAAACAAGGAAGCCTATAGCTCCCAAATCACTGCCAGTCACCCATAATTACTACAGAATGAATGAGCCTTAAGAAGAAACTGATGATGAGGTTAACACAGTGGAGATATTGGAAAAACTGGGATTCTTAATTGACTCCTTGGTTGCAGTCCTTCTAGACTTCACCTATATGAAATAATAGTTCTTTAATGCCTCAGCCATTTTGAGGCAAGGTTTTCTAATGCTTGAAGTCAAAAGCACACTGACTGATACAAAGAATAAATAAAGATGTTTAAATAAAGATGACAATTGCATTTTATTTAAAGTAGGACATGAATAAATAAAATCTACATATAACCCAAGTCTCATTTTAAGACATTAAAATTTCCCTCTACACCAATATTTCTGTAACTGTTAATGAGGATCAAAATGAATAGTCTCACCCTGTCCCGGTCCAGCCACTAGTGGATAAGTAAAAAGAAAATAGGAGAAGTAAAAGTCTAAATAATTTTATTCAGGGTGAATAATTATCAATTAATTAAACTGAATGAAGGAAAGAGTCACACTTTGTTGCTTTCTTATGTCCAATTTCCAATTTTCCTAATATAATGTCTATTCTATCTGTGCCTCTCACTCCATCCATAGAGAGGAAGAGAAAGAAAAAAAATAGGGATTCATTTTAATAAAGGAAACTGAGTAACAGTGATTTTAAATTTTGTAGAATTCATGAAGCAATCATTTCTGGCTCAGAAAATTCTAAGGTTAGGAGAAACAGTGTTTCTGAAGTTATTTTTATTTGGGGAATTCTGGGGATTTTTTTTAAATGAAGACACTAGGGAATCTAAAACTTTAGAACCATATAGCATGACTTAACTTTAGTTAAGAAATACAGTGGCACAGAAAAGGGCAAGGAAAACAAGAATCAAAGTGCCACAGAATTAAAAACTATGATTACTGGTATATTAAAAACAGATATCTATAGCAGCTATTTCCCTGCACTTGTTTAAGTGCTCCATGGCACCCAGGTGCTGGTCATTATCAATCCTGTATTTTGTCCAGTTACTTCATCAGAAAACAAGGCAGTGCAAGAAACCCTCTTTATCAGAGCACCGTGCCAGAACGAGATTCCTGTTCTACTGTTAAGATGAAGAAGTGGATGCCAAGTTAGTGTACTTTAATATTAGCAACATGAAAATGTTTCAATCATAATATTAAAAATGGTAATATTTACTTCATCCATAATTGAAAGACATGCTCAAAATAATTCATTTTGGGGAATACTACTACATAGTATTTGCCTGAAACAAATTATGCAAATACTTACATCTTGTAATTTATGCAACTGCTTTCTAATTCCTCATTTTCTTAACTAAATTAGCTAAAAGGGGAAATACATGACCAAAAATGAATGTCCATCATCCAAATTAGCAAATGATGAATTCATCTTTCAAACTATAAGATCAGAGATGGGAAGATTTCTATTCTTGTCTTAAAGGAATACCACCTATTTAAACAGACACATGGGAGGTTTGGTGGTGTCATTTAGATATTTGTGCCCCTGCAGAAGTTAATACAGGACACACTGATGGCAAGCAGTCAATTCACCAATCAACCACATTATTTTTGAGGAAAAGACAGCACTAAAACCACAATACTGGAAGTATCATTGTGGTTGTTTGAGGTTCCTGTCTGTGAGATGTGTGGTAGAGACGAGCAATGCCTATGCTGTTTCTAATTATTCCAATTATCATGGCACACTATGAAAACTTGATTAATAACACTGAAGATATTGTTGTGGCAATTAGCCATATGGTTGTGGGACTTTATTCTGTCACGATTTAGCCATTAGCATCTACTTATGTTTGTCAGAACAGTGCATCCGTGACAAGTTGAAGTTCCGCTCACCTTGCCGAGTCCCCTGTGAGCAACACTAGAGAACTGTTTATTCCTAGGAGCCTCTTGCCTGAGTAAATTTTTCATGTGGCATCCGGTCTGACTGGGGACAAATGTCAAATAGCTTATGTGACGACCCATCAAGCTAAGCTTTCTCTGAAAAACCACTTAGTAACTTGTGCATCAAAACAAAGTACTTGAAGAAAAGAATTTGACCAGTAATAACTGGTCACTTATTGCCCCAAGAAATGTCATGGTAATTCAGAGAAACTAATTTTTATATACTGATATATAGAAGTCTGAAAACATGGCATTTTATAAAGAATATATGGATACACACTGACATATCATTTAGCCAAAATTTACTGTCTATAATATTTTTGAAGGACGTCTGCGATTAATTTATCCAAGAGAATCGAGGAGATAATTCTCATGAGTGAAGAGATTCCTTCAAGGGAAAGCAAACAAACATTAAAGATGTTGGTCAGTTCCTAAAATAAGTCAGAGAGTAAACTATCAAGGGCCTTGCAGTGGAAAATGAAAAGATTAATAAAGGAAAATTAAGTTTACTTTTTAAAATGGAATAAATGTTAGCATAAGAAATATAGTAGCTTGCATAATTAACTAATTAATTAATTTTTAAAAGATAAATCTTTGAAAGAGTGCTAGTAGTAGGAAGAGTTGCCAGCAGTTTTTCTTAGAAGTTGACAGACTAGGCAACAGTTCCCACTTTTGTTTACAAACCTTAAGGCTGCCCAGAGGGATGCAAGGGGTGTGTGTGGGGGGAGGTGGTGGTGGTGGTATGATAATAAAAGGGGGAAGTAGGAAGAGTCCCATTTCATGCTTGGATCCTCTCTACAGAATGGGACATGACATGAAAAGACCAGGAGGCAGCAACCCCAGGTTTGACTGCAAACTTTGTTAGAGAAGTTCGCAATAAGAAACACTCAAAAACTCATCTGTGTTCCTTTATAGTATAAGTAATACACAAGGGAAAATGGGGTGGGTCTTTAGAAAACCAAGATTCTAAAATCCCTAAAGGAGCAAACTCAATCTAATTTCATCTGCCACTATAGGCAGGGAAGGTGACAGCAGCAGGGCTGGACTGTCGCCCTGGCTGAGAAGTTGGATATCACTCAGGGTCTCTCAGTGAGATTTAAGATGCCACTGGTCACGACATCAACATCTGATTAAGTCTAAGTATCTGGAAAAAAATACCATGTCTGGCAAAATAGAAAGTACAGGCTACATTTGCCACTGAAACTTTAACAAAAGTGGCTCTTGTTTCATGTTAGGAAACTAAGAACAGGGAGGTCAAAACATCCTAGAGTTTTATGTGTGTTGTCCCTGGAGTATTTAAGTCCATATTCTTCCAAAAAGAGTTGAAAGAGCATTGGGATTAGACAGGTAGACATGATGACACCACTATGAAGTTTAGAGTCAACGATAGAACTGGGGTGTAACCAACTTTCTCCCTGATGAACCATGCAATTTTATTCAATTTACAAATATTTATTAAATATACATTGAGTTGTGTGTATTAAGAGTATATTTCTTCTTCTATCAGTGGCCATATCTCTGGTACTCTCCTTTGCTAGTTTGCTAATTTAATCAGTTGCCACTGGATCACCTTGTAGATAAACTGAAATGTAGACACTGGCCTCTGCTATTTACAACTCTGAAAACCTCATACCAATATTTATAGCAATCTCTTATTCTGCATAGTGAATACACTGCAGAAATTTTGTTTTTAGAAAAATGTGCAAGTATTTTTTGTATTATTCTATTTTAAAACTATATTTTCCTATAAAATAATGTCTTAAGTTATTACAATGTTATAATAAATAAGTGGCTAACATTTGAGTAATTACTATGTTAAGTATTGTCATGTAGCACTTAATTTGATTCTAAACTCTTAAAAGGGATTATCCTCATTTTGCAAATGAGAAAATGGATTTAGAGGTGCAAGTTACTTTTCTGAGGTTACACAAAGGAAGTGGTAAAGTTGACATTCATTTTCAGGTAGGCTGACACACACACACACACATAAATATATAAAGTTAGGTAGACTGATTCATCTAAATAGATAAATATATACACACACGCATGTATATATACACGTACACACATTTTTTCTTTTAGAGTACTCAGGATTGAACCCAGGGGCATTTTCCACTGAAACACATCCCCATACATCCCCAGTCTTTTTTATTTTGAGACAGGGTCTCACTAAATTGCCCAGGCTGGCCTTGAACTTAGAAGCTTCCTGCCTCAGCCTCTCAAGAAGCTGGGAGTACAGGCCTATGTCAATGTAGCCAATTTACTCATATTCTTAATCGCCATTCTAAAGTGCCTTTGAAGAAATGACATAAATGTAACAAAGCTTTTCAACTACAACATTTAAAAGAAGAGAAGTTTCTGGAAAGATATTAACAGGTTATTACAAATAACTACAAAACAAATATTCAAATTGAAAACTGCAGCAAGAAGTAGCAATATACTTAAGCAATTCTTTTAACACAGAACTCTCACTTCTCTCTTCTCCTGTGTCTTGGAGTAGAATGGCTCCTGGCCCTGAAGCCTTCCTCTTGCTCCTTCCCATCCATGAGGAGCAAGACAGTATTCTCTGTTTCTGTAGTTATCCTCCCTTTCCAACTCCACTGCCACTGACCTTATATCCTAATAAATGTTCCATCAGCTTTCTAACCTATCTGCCATCTCATTTAGGACTAGTATGCTGCCAGAGAAATTGTTCTAAAAATAAAATGATTAATTCTGCCCTGTGTGGTCATGTCCTCAACTCAGCATGGCATAAAAATCCTATCTGCTGAGACTCATCCTGGGGTACTTCTCCCATATGCCATCCCCATTTTTGTCTGTCCTTATTGCAGACTATAGAGTCATCTTCTCATCACTGCTATAAAAGCAGTGTTAGAAATGCTCTGTCCCTTCCACGGATTTAGAGGGACGTTGTTAAAACCTTGCTCAACAATCTCTTTGTGTTTCAACTGCTTGCTGATGATTATGAATCATCAGATGATCATTCTTCTGAGCTATATCCACTTTCATAACACTTCACAACACTTTCAGAATTCTCTTTTATTTATAGAACCAACTTCTATGTACCATAATGAATTCCTTGAACTGTATTTCTAGCTTTAGTAAAAGTACATAATAGTGGCAAATTAAAGGAACCTGTTTAATCTACACTTAAATTAATGGGTTTCATATGTTTTTTTACATATTAGCTAATGTGAAGGTTGACCACTAAAATAAATGATTTATTATAAAAATAATCTGTATTACAGAAAAGCCAGAAAATAAAAGCATAAACAAAAATAAGAAAAGATACCCATAATCTCATTATCCAGAAATAATTTTGGATTAGGCTTTCAAATTAAATTTCTATTTACATATAGGAAACTTTCTTTCATAGTAAAAATATCTCATAACATACATACATTGTAATCTTTTATATATATCACAAATATTCACTTTTAAAGAGTTATTTAAAGTGGCTGCATAGTACTCATTATATGTACATACTATTGTCTACTGAACTATTTCTCTATTTTTAGACATTTAAATTTGTGGAACTTTTCAGACTAACAAACAATATTACTAAAAAATCTCAAAAACTCTGTATATTATTTTCTTTGAATAAATTCCTGGTAATGAAATTGGAAGGTAGAGGTCAAGTATAGTTTTACCAATTTTTGAAACAAACTATCAAATTGATCTTTTCTATGAAACCTTCCCAACATGAGGTTTATTATTTGGGTTTCATATTTGCTAATCCAATAGGCAAATATGACAGGTTGTTGGTTTAATTAGCTTGATTACAGAGTTAAATTTATTTCAAATAATTATTAGCATATACACACATCTTAAAATATCTATACCACTGGCCCTTTTTCCTATTAAGATGTTAACCCTTTTCCTATTTATTTCTAATAATTTAAAAATATTAAGGTTATTAATCCTTTGCCATATAGTTGCAGTTAGCTTCCTAGTTTATCTTGTCTTCAACTGATGTTTTTGCTCCATACATTTAACATTTTCATTTAGTAAAATGTATCATTCTTCTCTTTCATGTTTTTCTTTATTTGAAATCACACTTAGAAAGGGCTAGTCATATCCACAAATACACTAATACTGAGCCATACATTTTCTTGATTTTTTGCATTTTTGTTTTTTACCTTTAATCTTGATACTATAATTAAATTAATTTTAGCATATGGAGTGGGTCAGGGTAATAGATTTATTGTCTATTATCCTCAAGAGAATAATAAGTTGACATGACACTATTTACTAAATACTTTTATCCTTCTTCATGTATGTGAAGTCACATATAATGTTAATGCACACAGGCATACAGAGCAGATTTGCTACCTATTTACTATTAATATACCCCATACATTTAATATATATTAATATATTAAATATAACATATTAATATTAATACATTTAATATATTAATATACTAATTATTTAATATATTAATATACTAATTTTATATATACTTTAATCTGCCTGTGGACTAACTTCTATACTAGGTTGACACTGTATGTAATTTCACCACAAATTAAAACATCCTCTTAAATATTATTTACTTTTATACATTTCACAGACATTTCTGGTTATAAAATGTGTAAAAGTTCTTTGTTTATGTACAGTGCTTTTCAAAGAGGGTAGTATTTGGCCCAGCAGTCAGAAGACAAAGGATTTAGACATTAATGTCTCGAAGACCACCAAGGGAAACTTAGGTCAGTTTGGCAGACTCTTAGGGAAATAGTATTTGCTTTATCTACTTATAGAGGTCTATGAGGGCCCTGATATCAAACACCAGAAAACATTTGTTGAATGATGACTAAATAGCTAAGGAAGCTGGAATTAGTCTCAAGTCTAAATTCCCCATTTTTTTGAAATGTTCCTTTGAATCTGATTCAAATAGTCACTTATTTTAGTAAATATTTCTTAAACAGTTTTGTTTCTCATTAATGTGGTCAACTAAGAATTAGCTAGAATTCAATTTTTCTCAGGCTTAAATTAAAAGAAAAATTGTTGACAAGTTACCTAATATAATAAACCTAAATTTTTCTTCTGACATTTTTGGGTGGGTAAGAGAAAGAATGAACAACCCTCGCAAGATGAAGTGAACTGTAAAAACTACAAATTCTAAACACTTCTACTTTTTTTGTGGTGTGCGCTACTGAAGATTCCACCCAAGGGCTTCCTACCAGGGAGTCACATTCCCAGCCCTAATTTTTTGAGACAGGGTCTTGTTAAGTTTCTAAGGTAATACTACATTGCTGGGCCTGGCCTGGAACTTGCAATCCTCCTGCCTAAGTTTCCTGAGTTGCTGGGATTGCAATTGTGTGCTGCCACGCCTGGCTCAACATTTTTAAAAATCAAAAGAAGTATGAGCTCAGAATTTTTTGAGTTTTCATTTAAACCTAAGTTATCCCCTGGATAAAACCCTCTTCACATTTATATTATTACCTTTCAGAACTTTTATTTTCTCTAGGAAAGATACAAAGTAAATTTTAAAAATGAAAAATCAAATTTCAAATATACATAATTTATTCAAAAATCAAGTTGAACCAATAAAATAATTTCTCTTGCCAGGCATGGTGGTACATGCCTGTAATCCCAGTGACTCAGCAGGCTGAAGCAGGAGGATCACAAGATGGAGGCCAGCCTCAGCAACTTAGTGAAGCTCTAAGCATCTTAGTGAAACCATATCTTAAAAAAAAAAGGTGGGGGGGGTGAGGGTGGGGGTGTGGTTCAGTGATAAAGTGCCTCTGGGTTCAGTCCCCACTCCTTACCCCCTAATATTTTCTTTCTCTTATAAATGGAAGAGCACTGTGTAATTGTTGAAAATTCCCTTGAACTATCCAGTTCCACTGAATTCTCCATATAAAAGTGTGGCATTAATTAATTAATGCCCTCCCCATCAATTTTTGACCAAATCCATTGCCTGATTGCACATTAAATAAGCAACTTTCTATTTTTAATGTGCTTGTAAATGTCCTGAAAATCTTGTTAAAATGTGAATTCTTAGTTGGCTAGCCTGCAATGAGATCTGGGATCCTACACTCCTACCACATCTTCCAGGTGATGCAAAGATGCTGGTCCATGAACCCTACTTTGAGTAGCAAGAAATTAAGGAATGCCTTTTAAACAAAATTGCCTGTAATTATTACTGGACCTAATTCACCTTGCATAAAATTCTTCTTGGTTGTCTTTTTCCAACTTTTTCTCTTGCCACACTCCTCTTTCCATGAACAGCTTTGAAAAACTAAAAAGGTGGGAAAAGTAGCAGAAAATCAACCAGAAGATACTAAATATGTGAGATGTGGATCTGATGGAAATTACTTGAAGTTGCAAGTTGTTTTCTTTCTCCTGTGTTCCATACGTACATCGGGGATTCATAAATGTCCTACAATGTTTTGTTTTTGCCTCAATTACTCTATATATATCACTGGCTCACTAACTTTACATCAGAATGACTTTTGGAGCTTGTTAGAATATATTCGTTGGCCTCTGTCACAGTTTGATTCAGCAAGTAGGTGGGACTGAAGAAGCTGAATTTCCTACAAGCTCCCAAGTGGTGCAGATGCTTCTGGTTCTGGGATGCACTTGACAACTAGGGGTCTACACTAGTTCCCCCACCACCACTCCCCAGAACTGGGGAGTGAACCCAGACACAATTTACTACTAAGCCACATCCCCAGTCCTTTTTACTTTGTATTTTGAGATAGGATCTCCATAAGTTGTGAAGGTTGACCTTAAACTTGCTGCCTCAGCCTCCCAAGTAGCTGAGATTACATGTGTGTGCCCCTGCGCCTGGTTGGTCTACGCTATTTTGAAAAACAGTATTTGTGTATGCTGCTTCCACTTAAAACAACTAATTACTATTTTTTAAAATATCTGGGCTTTCATTTGAATGATACTTCACAGTTTCAATGCATTTTAAATTAGTATGGTGATTACAACATTTTACCTAGTACAAAATACAAATGAAAAAAAGCTTAAAACATTGTTTTGTTTGACTGATGTATAGTGATGATGAAACAGTTTGGAGGGATTGGGGTTCCTAAAAATAAATGAGGGCAGGATGATAATCAGCTGAGAGCTGAGAGGTTCCCAAATGAAAATTACTGTTTTGTCCTTTCCAGTAAATTCTCAATGTCTTCAGCTGCAGAATAGCTCATTTCTGAGGTTCTTTTTGGCCTCATGAGTTAATCACACCAGGAGGAGTCACTTTAACTCACATGCCTTTAGGAGTAATGATACGTTTAAATGATTAAACAATCAGAAAAAAAATGCGTATCTCTATAATGAAAGCAGTTAGCACACAGATCTGTGGTTTATATGAGTATCACAAGTCATTTGTAAATAACATGTTCATTTTAGATATGTAAAGAGTTCTGTCATGCCCTGTGAAATAAATCATATTTTACTGGAGCCCAAGTGTTTCATAACTTTTATTTATTTCCTGCAAGAGTGGAGAATTAAGATAGAGTAGTTTATTTCACCAAAAGACTGACAAATGGCTCATTAGACACTAAGGAAACTGAAGCTAATTGTACAATTTTTTTCTTGTTATTAATTGTCACTGTTTAACATTTTAACACTGGTGGACATCACCACCAGTTTTTCACCACTCTCCAAAATAATAAAAGAAAAAAAAAAGGAAAAGAAGACTTAAAATATGTGAGATGAAGGAGTTAATGGGAGGAATGACAAAGGATTAAAGTAATGGCCTTTCCCCACTGGGCCACAATAACCATCAATCCTAAACAGCAGTCACCTCACTATCACCTAACAGCTTGAGCCACAGAGTCAAAGAGCCACTTTTTTGTTATTCAGATTAAATGTCATTTACATTATATACTTTTTTTATTTCACTAGAGACATAAGGTCAGAATTGATTGAATATGTACTACCTGCATGTAATGATTTCTCGTTTTTTACAATCATGTGCTAACATTGCACAGTAATGGCCTATGGATGAAGAGACAGATGTACTACCAGTCATTCGCTACACATTTGCATTAACAAATCATCATTTAATTGAAGCCCATCCAACAAGTTTATGCTACTTAAATAAAGTCCCTTTCAATAAAAGATGCCACAATGACACATGGTTGTTAACTATGAGTAAAATTTTTTAAAATTTTATTTATTTTGTGTCAAAGGCTTAGGTATGCATTAGACAACCATTTATTAATTTTAATTTTGCTAGAAATAAACAACCTGACAAACAGCATCAATCCAGGCTGCTATAAAACAGGATCATTCACTTTCAGATAAAATTATTCAGTAACACTGTAAGTTTTTGCTTCAGTGACTTCACAACCCCTCACCAAAATATTATAGAACATGGCTAAGTGAATAGCTAGCTGTACAGGAGGCTCTTATACTACTATAACCCTAAAATTCTGATATTTTTTGGAAGGATTGTTCTTTTTAAAATGTCACACAAAGTCTTGGCAAAACCACAGTAGATTCAAAATTTGTTTCTTTTTGGAAAAATGATTAGGGGAAGGCTGCTGTACAAATACTGATTTTCGACCTTGGATTCACAAACATGGTTACCACTCAGGTCATTTTTAAGACTATTTTGATACATTTTAACTATATTACCAGTTATTTTCTTTAGTAGAGAAAGAGAAAAAAGAAAATCCTTTAGTAATACCTCTTTCTTACAGAAATTTCTCATTGTCTTAAAGGACTGTTAAATATGGTTGGCATTTCCTCCCACCCACTTCCTAAGTCTTTTTGTTTTCCTTAAAAACAAATCAGAACAAAACAACCCCGCTTACATTATTTAGTTTAACATTAACATTTCCCTCATCTAAAGAGAAAGATGTCAAAAGAAAGTCTAGAACATATGGGTAAATACTCCCCTCCAAGAACCCAGACAATCTAGAAGAAAAAAATAGGGGGCTGGGGAGATAGCTCAGTTGGTAGAGTGCTTGCCTTGCAAGCACAAGGGCCTGGGTTCGATCCCCAGCACCCAAAAAAAAAAAAAAAAAAAAAAAAAAATAGCTTTTCTTTATACATGATAAAGGTAAGTACTCTCATTTAAAATCAATTTCTACAGTTTAATAAACAATGTGCAAATCACTGTTTTGTGTGTAGACATGCACATATATATCTATTTCATGTATAAACAAGGACCTATGTGTGAGAATGAAATATGTTAGCAGAGTATTGACTTTCTAAGTTGACAAAACTCAGTCCTTAAGTGTATTTCTTATTTTTTGCAAATAAAAATTACCTTTAATTACCCCTGGATTCCCATTAATTAACGATATATAAAATGTTCTAAAAAGGTAACAGAAACCTCTGAAATTTATTTTTAAAAAATCCTAATGTTTTCTATATTACAGAAACAAAAAAACAAAAACAAAACAAAACAAGAGAAGACATGAGAAAAAAAAAATATATTTTTTCTTTAATTCATACTACACTAGATTGCTTCAAGGTTCTTTTAGAGTCAGTTGTAGAAACAGGTGAAATTTCACCTTGGTACAGGATTCAAACTAAATTATGGGATACAGAAATGTGTCATAAATCAACTTCAAATACTGAACAAAAGATAAATAACAGAAGATTTATATTCTGACATAAAGAACAGTCTCTAAGTACAATACAAAGCAGAAAGAAAGGGGGGGGGGCAACCCTACTGTGCTAATCCAGCAGGTTCTTCTTGCCCTTTTTATATGCTAACTCAGAATAGTAATTATGGATCCTGCAAGTTGACTTCTGTTTTCCAGAACTATGAGTTGTACGTAATACATGCCTTTTCATGGAAACAATTACCATTAATCAAAACACTGAGAGCTAATACCACTCAAGTCCAACCTACTGCTGTGCCCAGCAATATATCAAACTGTCTGTTGTCAAACACACTAAACAAACTTTAATAGGCTGTTTTCATTACAAATAACAACAAAAATGCTAGCTAAGTAATTTTTAAATTCATATTGCTATCGCAGTAATCCATTCTGTCACTATATTTTAATTTTAAGTATTCAATCATAGTCTACTACAGACAGATCACTAGTTGCCTCTGGGAAAAGAAAATCAGTAGCACTGATAAAGGTACCTGCAAAAGACTTGGTACCATGATGGATTTAGTTAACCTCTGATAACTTAGTATAGATGTACACTTAAACATGTAATATATTTTATTAGGGGATGACAGTGCTTCATTTCCCAGTCAAAACCATTAGTACAAGAAAGATTATGACTGTTCTACAACAGTCAGAAACAACAGACCTATTTCTACAGCAACTGTGCAAACTCCACAAATCCATTTGTTCACTGTTAAAAAAATGATTTACTGCTTAGTTTTAAAATTGGTCTTAGAAAAACTGATACAAGAAATTATTTACTGAAAATAGAAACCTCCTAACTTATGCTTATATAAGCATCAGACATTTAAATCACCATTTCTTTGCAGTGCAGTTATCTGTATGCAAAAAGTCATCATTATAGATATGGATTTGGTATCCATATTTCTTATTATATCTTCTACTCTTTCTCTTAGTCTTACTAGACCCCAAAAGTAGGATTCTTATTCAAAGAGGGAAAAAAAAAGGAGTATGTTTTACAAATCAGAAAGCTCTGTTAAACAGTTTCTAATCTGGGCAGATGTCAAAGTATTTTATAAAAGAAGACAAGAAAATGAATGGAAACTATGGAGTTTAACAAACAGATTAGGCATTTATTACCAGCCACCTCCATTATGGATTTCTGAGCTTTGTAAGCCAAGCTCCCCCAAGTGTAATTAAATTTTTATTTATAATGGTTTTGTGACTGTTAACTTCATGTTGCCTATGCTTGTTTCCCCCAACACATGCTCATACACACCAAGGCAAAATGGCATTCCACGTTTACTACTAGATGTCATCATCAATATGTGCTTCTTTTCACATAAAACATCAGAATTGAACATTAACAAAATATATTCATAAAATAGAACAAAAAAGGATATGGCATGCAGTAGTTGAGACAGAACACACACACATGAGCAGATTACTCTTTCACAGGATCAAATTATTTTTCACAGCCTTCATAGAAAAGGACACTACAAACCAGTGTGGGAGGATATAAGGATGCTACACAGATGACTACATTTTTACTGCTATTGATACTTGAGATTAGTGTAAATATATTCAGGAAGAAGATCTGAGGTCCACCCTATGCCAATGTGCTCTCAGATTTCAGCATTTCTTCAGTCACAATCCTCCCCTTCTAACAGAATTTATCAACTTTGTTTCATCATTAATCCCTTTCCACTTCTCAGTTAGGTACAAACCCCTATATACTTTACACCTTTCTTTAAATGCTTAATACAAGTAACCACAGGAGAATCTCTTCTCCCCTTGAAAAACTGCAAATAAAGATGTCAGCTATTGAGTATATTTGTGGCATCTCCAGCAGCTGCTGTTAAATACCAGCTGGTCTAGCTGATTAAAATTACCTCCGAGTTGGTATTATAAAGATGCCTGGGCAGCGTTGCTGTATTAATGGATTATTGAGTGAGCGATGAAAACCTTGGCCAGCTGATGCGTTTTATTACAGATAGGCTTTATGATGTGTAATCACTGTAATTTTTACAACTAGAGGAAATATGAAAAAAGGAGTTAAAAAAAAACCCATAGAAACTGCTTTAACTAGATTATTCCTATCATTCTGTTTCCTAGAAGGAATTATAGTATGTAATTAGTGTGTATAAATATACAGGTATGGACCTATACACACAATTTATCCATCCATCTCTGTGGATGTGTTGTCAATACAAACAGAGAATGCACAAAACTAATGTAGTATGCATACAATTTGTGTGACAGATATTTGTTGTTGTCTGCCAAACCACCCAATTGGCTACAATGGAATCATGTGATCTAAAATAGTTTTGAACTGTTCACCAGCTGGGCAATAGCTGAAAATCCAAATCTGGCCAACTGGACGGTGGTTTGCAATCCAAGAGATGGTATCATTTCAATCCCTTTTACCATTTCCCGTTAGTTGTTTTCTTATAAGCCAATGTTTTTATACAACTCTACCAATTTGTCTCCCAGACCTCCTAACTTTTACCTTATGTTCAAAAGGAGGTAGCAAATTTTATGGATGTGATAATATCTCAGTATTCAATATATCATAGTATCATAGACCATCAAATTATTATATTCATGACAATCTCAAGGCTCCTTTATGCTCCCAATTGTTTTTAAGAATGAACACCACTTCTCAAACTATTAAACAACTGAAGTAGAAAACAAAATTCATGAAATTAAGTATGTCATTGTATGAACATATTATCAGTATCTTGCAGAAAAGGATAGCTATGTCAGACTGGATTCTCTCTTTTGGTAATCCATGTTTTACTATAAAGGGATATTTAAGAACATCATGTTCATCATCAGGCAATATTTATCATATTGTTTTGGTTTTGCTATATGATATTTAACATCAATCTTCATCACAGCCAGATTAGAAAAATACATAGAACATGTGACTAGAAAGTTATGATTTTTCTTTTACTTATCTCTAATAAGAGTGTCATGTTTTGAGGTTTTATTTATACAAGTAACTAATACTTCTAATTAGAACCAAATGTGATGATGAATACTGTAAAAAAATAAGGTTATGCAATACTTGGAGCTCAAAATGTTTTTTGGCTATTGATGATACAGCTATGAAATAGGTTTCTAATAGTTCCTCTGCTACTAAAGAAGAGGATTCCAGAAATAGATCTCCTGTGGTTTGGGTTTTTTTGTACTGGAAATTTGGACCCAGGTGCACTTTACCATTCAGTGACATCTCTAATCCTTTTTATTTATTTATTTTGAGACAGGGTCTAACTAAGTTGCTAAAGGTCTAAGTTATTGAGGCTGGCCTTGAACTTGCAGTCTTCCTACCTCAAGTCTTCGAGTCACTGGGATTACAGGCAGGCACTCCTGCAACTGGCTCCTGGAGTATTTTGAGTAATGATGCTTCATTAAAATAAATGTATAAGTTGTTAAAGTGACTGTGTTAGTCAACTTCTGTCACTGTAACAGAATACCTGAGAGAAATCAACTTAATGGAGAAAAGGTTTATTTTGGCTTAAGGTTTCAGTCCATAGTTATTTGCTTCCATTGTTTCTGGGCTTGTGGTGAGGCAGAAGATTATAGCAGAAGCATGCGGCAAAGCATAGGTACAGGAAGCTAAGAGAGTGCACCTCTTGGTGCATTAAGTTTTGAATCCACAAATGGATTAATTCATTCATGAGTTCTGAGCCCTCATGATCCAGTCACCTTCCAAAGGCCCCACCTCTAACAAAGTTGTACTGGGAACCAAACCTTCAACACATAAGCTTTTGGGGAACAGTGAAGATCCAAAGTATATCAGTGAATATGGTTTGGTAGAACCCCGATTACTTTCAATATTAAAAGCACTAGTATACTAGTTTAAAAAAATTATCATTGTTGGTTAAATGTTTTTAATGGGAAACAGTAGTTATGTTTTCATATATGTATAACTTAAAATTTGAAAGGAACTTTATTTACCATCCAGTTCAATCTCTCATTCATCAGAAACTCTAGATATAAAATTTCTAATGGCTGGGGACTATAGAGTTTTTGATGAAGCATTAAGATGAAGGCATGCTCCCCCAAACATAAATCGTTTATTTAAAAAACTCTCTTGATAGAGGAGTCTTCATTAACTGACTCAAACAATATGCCCAATGTGAGAATTTATAAATCTAAGAGCATCTAAGTAAAGAGACAAACATTTAACTAACTAGAATGAGTGAGCAGCAACCAGAAATAATGAGGCTAAACATATGTGGGTCAGAGGCCAGCTGGGATTACCTAGGTAGCTATGGGACACACTCTGGTTCTGAAGTGCTAATTCTGGGTGTGGAATCTCCCAATGTCTAGGACTTTCTTTCAGAATGCAGAACTCAGGAGGCCACCTCTCAAGAGCACCTATTACTAGAGAGTTAGTACAGGCAAATTGGTCAGGCCTTTCTTCATAGGTCTCTAGTTTTAAAAGAGGGACAAAAGACAGATGGTCAGTGTCGTGTGATAAAAATGAATAGTCTAGTTTTTCAAGATGGCGGACTAGAGGGCGGCTGCATTTCACGTTGCTCCAGGACGCAAGATTCAAAAGGACTTGGGTCCAACTCAAAGCCGCCAGGGGAGAGACTTGGGTCCAACTCAAAGCCGCCAGGGGAGTCTCTCCCATTGGGGAGGCGTCCCGGATGGGGCGGTAGCCCCGGAACGCAGGGAACTTTGTGAAGTAGAGTTGCCCGGCGAGATGCCCCTCCCCCCACAGGAGCAGTAAACACGGACAACTGGGATCATCATAGAGGAGGCGGCTCAGCACAGTGCTTGGACTCGAAGCAACCACTGGGGCTCCGGGCGGCTGCCTGAGGAGGAGCTGCGTGGCAAGCTGTTTGGACTCAGAACCACCGAGTGTGAACACCGGGGGGTTGCCCGGAGGAAGAGGAGAAGCGAGGCGGGTCGCTTGGTCTAGGAGTGACTGTATCAGAGCCACAGGCGATTGCTGGGGGAGGAGCTGCCTGGCGAGCTGTTTGAACTCAGAGCGAGCGCTCCTGAGCACCGGGGGGTTGCCCGGAGGAAGAAGAGGAGCGCGGCGGGTCGCTTGGCCTGGGAGTGACTGCATCAGAGCCACAGGCAGTTGCCAGAGGAGGAGCTGCGTGGCGAGCTGTTTGAACTAAGAACCACCGCTTCTGGGCACCGGGGGGTTGCCCGGAGGAAGAGGAGAAATGCGGTGGGTCGCTTGGTCTGGGAGTGACTGCATCAGAGCCACAGGCGGTTGCCAGAGGAGGAGGCGAGTGGTGAGTTGATTGGACTAAAAACAAATTTTCTTAATTGATTCAGCAGTCTTGTGTTTAGTAACATCCTATGAAATTATGAGCTTGGATGAGAGGGTTCCTTTGTTAAGCAAGCTCATCATTTGCAAACATTCAGGTCAAGGAAGAACTATTAACAGGAAGGTAGGATTCCATCTTGGCACTGTGGGTCAGATGGAATCATATCTGATGGTAAAACCCTATCCTTAAAACAAGTTTACAAAAAGCCAGAAAAATTACCTTTTTTTTTTGTACTGGGGATTGAACCCCAGGTGCTTAATCACTGAGCTGCATCCCCACCACTTTTTATATTTTGAGACAGGGTCTTGCTAAATTGTTTAGTGCCCTGCTAAGTTGCTGAGGCTGGTCTTGAACTTGTGATCCTCCTGCCTCAGCCTCCTTAGTCATTGGGATTGCAGGCGTGCACCACCACACCTGAATACAACAATTTTCATAAAAGATATACATTAGTGATCTCAAATGTCTTAAAAACTAGTCAGGAGACACTTCTCTACAAACCTTGAACTTACATTTATTTGAAGCACTAGTGATTCTCATACAAGATTTCATCTACTTGTTGAGTGCAAAAAATAATGGCAGAAACTCATGTCTGGTCAGACATCTATCAAGGACATACAATATAATCACTAGCATAAGTGACATAGGTTTGAGTAATTACAAAGTACACTTAACCATAGAGTATGATATCACACATGAATTACCAAATGGCAAAAGGAAAGAGCTTATTAGGGCAATTAACAATAGATATTCAATTTGCCTCTAGCCTACTTAGTCATGGAGAGTAGAAAAACAGAAACCTATGAAATAAAAATAAAGTGATGAGAAATGGGTTAGAGGAACTAAATATGAAAACCTGATTATTTTTAGGATTTTTGCCTACATTTAACTATTATTTCCTAGAAAGTCCTAAATTTTTTTCCTCCAAGCTTTAGAAACTAGTTTTTATTCGAGAGTAAAACTTACTTCCCTTCCAGTCTAAATGTACTCTGCTAATAGACTTAAATACAATGTCAGTTATATCATAATGTTATCAAGTCATGCAGGTTAAAGATGACATTCCTTTGTCCAAATGTGATTTAAAAAATAACCCTGATTTAATATATTTCTGTTGAGGTTTTATTTATTCTGAGTCTTGTTAGAAAGTATTTTGTGTAAGATTTGGGAGCAATATTTGTTTTTCCTGTACATTCAAAAGTGCAGGTAAAGAATGGTTTGAAATTTACTTTTGTTAGGCTTTCTCTAGAGAATGCTGTTATCACTTGAAGTGGCCCTAGTTAGTGACTGGGACAGCCCAAGTGTTCTTTTGTTAAAGATACAAAATTGAAAGAATTTTTAATACCTTTGTACATATACCAGGAATATACAGGGATATTTCTATTGTGTTATGGCCTGTTTTCAGTGCATCAGCATTTCTCAGGTATCTAGCATTACTTTATGTTTCAATCACCTTATTCAGACATATAAATTTTAAACTCATGAATGTAATTACATATTTACAGGAAATTTTAGAGCATATGTTAAAGTGATTCTTAATAAATGAACTATTTTAATAATATGTAGTTTTTAAAATGAGGTCTTACTTGCAGAGCTAAAAATTAATGATAAAATTTTTCTTACATGTTATATACTTTAGAAGTATTTTGTAATGATCCATAAAATGATCTATAGATCATTAGAAAATACTTCTTAGAATCTAGACATTTTGAACACATTTAAAACTACAAACATGTTACCTAAATATACCAATATTTATTTTTTGGTTGTTTTTATTAGTTCAATATATTTACTAGGTTCCAAAACACCAGTGGAAGAAGTCATTTAAGAAAAAATTTCAAACTATGGGCACAATTTTAGGAAGGAGCAAACAAAGACATTCTGTTCTATGTTAAACACTGCATTTCCAGATATATGAGTTATAGTTCTTTAGTTATAGCATTACAAAATTATATGGGAAATCACTCATTTAAGACCATTATATACTTAGAAACTTCACAGTCAGTCTCTATATAACCATATACATGACAGAATGATATTCTCTGTGTATCAAAAATAAGAAATTTTTTAAAAAGTTGAGTTGCCTATCATTCAATGATAGTTTCTATTAACGTGTCTTCAAGTTCACTCATCTTTTCTTCTGCAATGTTCAATCTGCTGTTATTTCCATTCAATTTAATTTTTATTTTAGAGTTTTCATCTCTTAAAATTCAATGAAGGATCTATTTATCTATCTACAGACATATCTTTCACTTTTTTATTCTATTATTCTTACTTATATTTCAATACAAAGCCTATGTATCATGTCTTTTAGGGAGTTTTCTCTAAAACTTTGGGTTTGAGTAAGAAAACTATTGATTGTCTAATATGCTCTACCCACAAAATGTGCCCAGACTCAGGGAGCACAACTTGTCTAAAGTAACCATAACTCCCTGCTTTCATACCCTTCCTTGCAGTTTGGCCATGAACAAATTCTATCAATGAGATTTAAGCCTATGCCTGCTAGAAGTAGCTGCATGTGAAGTTTCTACTGTGCTTTATCAAAAAGGACAGGTATAATTTGCATAAGTTCCTTGCATATATTTCCTGTTTTGAACTATCTACTGGAATACTGAACAGCACACTAAGTATAACAACCACCTTGAGAATATTTTGCCACAAACATGAAGAAAGTCCAAGAAAATACATAGCCTCAATACTACTGAATCAGTAGCTACTTAACTATAGACTTGTTACTTTTTGAAGAAAAGTAAATCTGATTTGTTCAGGTCATTGCTAGTTAAATTTCTGTTATTTACAACCATATCCACTGCTATTGTCATGTCTCACTTAATGCTCCCATAAGTTGTGCATTATTCTGTAAATTATTACACTGTATCAAAATTACATTTACACACACACACACATATATATAGGACATTAATCACTATAGAAGCTATCCTGAGTACTTGTATTAACTTGAACAGCAAATACAGTAAATATCAAAGCCTGATTTAAGTCCGCATTATTTCAAGTCTCGCTTCTTTGCTCCTTCTGTCATGCAATAAACTTCTTATGAATGAGTGACAAACATTTAGTAGAAATGGGAATATTTATTATGTTACACTGCGAGGTATGTTGGAGAAGTGAGTGGGATCTGTCATGGAATAAGTTGTTTGTGATGGTATCAAACTCCTGAGCTAGGAACAGGTCAAGTTGAGATATTCAGTTCTTACATATGGATGCTACATTTGGGATTGAAGTTCATTATTAGCTAAAAGAGGTGACTTTCCAAGACTATGCTAGGATTCTGGGCAGGCAAATAACAAAGCTGTATGGTATGCTGTCAAAGGCCTTATGCCACATAAGGCAACAGTGTACCCATTTATACTCACTAAGCATGGCTGTTCCATAAGGAAATGTTAAAAACTAAACATAATATCATCCAGTCCACAAATATCCATTTTGAGTGAAATAATATTTTAAGACAGTGGTGCAATAAAATTATTCAGTACAAAGTTTTTCTCTAATCTGGTGGAAAATGCAGTTTTGTTTTTCCTGTTTGGTGAAAACAAGAAAGTTCTACATAATAATGATTTCCTTTTCTAAGGAATTAAGAGTATTTTTACAAATGTCCAAAAATATTGTTAGATTTGAGATTAATATATTTGATTGTAGACACTAAAACAGAGACAGGTTCTCACATTAAATATTCTTGACTTCTCCACATTTTCCTTTCCAGATATCACTGACAATGGTTAAAACACATCTTCAAATTGTTTAAGTATTTTGAATGTTAACATATGTACTCATTAATTGCAATTAAGTACATTCTAATTTTGCCCTCACAATTTTTGGCCTTATGAAATCAATATACATTTCAACTGAGAAAATAAAGAAGTATTTTTTTTAAAAAGTTAGGTTTAGTGATAACTATGTTAAAATGTTTTCCAGTCTAATTTTATATGAAGCATATGTCATTTTTTAAAGAAAGAAAATATAGTGTGTATGACTTTGGATTCTGATTTCTCTTTTAAAATATATTATGAATATTCTCTTATGTATCACTAAAATTTTGGTTTAATATTTCAAATGGTTTCATTTCCATTATTTGCTCTATTATGATATTCTCTATTATTAGAACGTATTAGTTCTCATTTCAAATCATAAACAACCCAGGAAAAACTCTCTCACATTCTTAAGATGTTTACATTCTTGGTGGAATCATGGATCAAAAAGCTCAATTTATCAGGGTTCTGACTCACTTTCCCAATTACCTCCACAACTGATTATATTCAGTAAGTAAAATTTTTCTCTAATCCTTATAAATCTCAATGAAAATTATTTTAATAGCTATCCACTATATTTAATATCCATTGTTAATTTTTCCCTATGATTTGTCAGTTCACTTTATTTTACTACTTATATACTAGTGGTTTCTTCTTATTTTAGAGGTCCTTTATATAAAAAGAATAAGAATTTGGTTTTATTCATATGCAACAAGATGAAGTTATATCCCTATCTCTCACTCTGCACAAAACTCAACAAAGTGGATCAAAGACTTAGGCACTAGAACAGAGACCTTGCCCCTGATAGAGAAAAAACAGGCCCAAATGTTCACCATGTCTTCTTAGGACCTGACTTTCTTGGTGACTCCTAAAGCCAAGAAGTAAAATCAAGAATCAATAAATGGGATGAATTCAAGCTAAAAAGCTTCTTCTCAACAAAGGAAATAAGAATGTGAAGAGAGAGCCTACAAATGGGAGAAAATCTTTACCACAGGCACCTCGGATAGAGCATTAACCTCCAGGATATATAAAGAACTCAAAG
This sequence comes from Sciurus carolinensis, assembly GCF_902686445.1. Lineage (NCBI taxonomy): Eukaryota > Metazoa > Chordata > Mammalia > Rodentia > Sciuridae > Sciurus > Sciurus carolinensis. The sequence goes on along the minus strand of NC_062229.1, from coordinate 49,537,576 downwards.
AACTTAACACCAAACAAACAAACAAACAAACAAACAAACAAAAAACCCCCAAAAGAACAAACAAACAAAAAAAACCCAAATAAACCAATCAAAAAATGGGCTAAGGAATTGAACAGATACTTCACAGAAGAGAAAATACCATCAATCAACAAATATATGAAAAAATGTTCAACATCTCTAGCAATTAGAGAAATGCAAATCAAAACTACTCTATGATTTCATTTCACTCCAGTCAGAATGGCAATCATCAATAATACAAGCAATAATAAATGTTGGCAAGGATGTGGGGCAAAAGGTACACTCATACATTGCTGGTAGGACTGTAATTGGTACAACCATTATGGAAAGCAACATGGAGAGTCCTCAGAAAACTTGGAATGGAATCATCATACGACCCAGCTATCCCACTCCTCAGTTTATAGCCAGAGGACTTAAAATCAGCATACTACAGTGACACAGCCACATCAATGTTTATAGCAGCTCAACTCACAACAGCTAAATTATGGAACTAACCTAGGTGCCCTTCAACAGATGAATGGATAAACAAACTGTGGTATATATACACAATGGAATATTACTCCATTTTAAAGAAGAATGAAATTATTGCATTTGCGGGTAAATGGATGGAGCTTGAGCAAAATAAAATAATAAAATAATAAAAATAATAATAAAAAAATAAAAAATAATCCCAAAGAACAAAGGTCTAATGTTTTCTCTAATATGTGGATGCTAATTCACAATAACGGGGGATGTGGGGGTTAGGGAAGAACAGAGGTACTTTGAATTAGACAGAGGAGAATGAAGGGAGGGTAAGTGGGTATGGGGATAGAAATGATAGTAGAATGAATCAGACATTATTACCCTATGTGCATAAATGATTACATGACCTGCGTAATCCTACATCATGTACAACCAGAAGAATGAGAAATTATATTCCACTTATGTATGATGTGTCAAAATGCATTCTACTGTCATGTATAACTAATAAGAACAAATTAAAAAAAGAATCTGGTTGTCATTTTTTATATATTTTCTTTGCATATGTTGATTTTTTAAAATCAATTTGTCTTTGCTTTGAATTTTTTATTTTTTAGATGTTGATAGACCTTTATTTTATTCATTTATGTATATATGGTGCTGAGAATTGAACCCAGTGCCTCACACATGCTAGATAAGCACTCTACCATGGAGCCACAATCTCAACCCCTTTGCATTGAATTTTAATGAATTGAAATTTTGGAGCAGTCAAATTTCTAACTTATTCTCTCAGTTGGTTTTCACTGAAAATCTTAGAAAATCTAAGATTATTAGAAGACAGGTTATTCATTCATATGGTTTACATCTATTATTTTACATTTATTATTTTCTGTTCATACTACTCATATTCCTCAAAATTTTTTAGTACGCTATATTTTGAATCACTAGATCCTTGCATTGATTTGTGATCTTTCTTTCATTTGTTTCTACTTAATTTCCATTCATCATCTTCTATGCAAAAATTATTTACTACTTAATGCTTACCACATGTCAGATTCTGTTAGGGCATCATCTGGAATACATTCATAAACAATACAAACTCCTTGCTATTGTTGAGCTTATATACCAAAATTCAAAATGACTATATGTCTATTAAGAATTAAATGTTTTATTAATGTAGAAGGATACTGTTTCTTTCGATGTTTTTGTTTTGAAGTATGCTTTTTTTATATTACTATTGTCACTTCTGCGTTCCTTTTACCAAGGTAATTAATTTACTTAAGCTGTCTCTTTCAAGCAGTATACAGTTGTATATTGTCTGTAAAGTCAAGTTTGAACTCTTTGCCTTTTATTAGGTTTGCTTCAAGCATTTACTTATAGTGCTATAAATATTGTTTGACACTTTGTATCTTTTATCCTTGTTTGTAAGGATTCTTATTTTCTTTTGTCATTCTTGTTACTAGTACTTAGCCACTCTTATTGTGAGCCAGGCATTTTTAACTAAGCACCTTAAAAATTACTAACAATGAATATTTATTGAGTGCATGTATTATAATCTGCATAATTCTTCCTAGTTTTCACAATCCAATTGCATCGATACTATTTTACAAGGAATTTTAAAACCATAAACTTTGATTACAAATGCCAATGAAAATGATTAGAAATAAACAAAATAGTATATATGAATTCTTCCATGTATACTGCTGAATTACATAAACTACTTTTTTTTGTACAAAGGATTAAACTCAGGGGCACTTAACCACTGAGTCCTTTTATGTATTTTCTTCAGAGACAGGGTCTTCCTGAGTTGCTGAGGCTGGCTTTAAATGCAAGATCCTCCTGCCTCAACCCACAAGCCACTGAGATTACAGGCATGCAGCACCCAGCTCACCTGAATTACACAAACTTTTAAACTTTACTTCCACTTTAAATTATTTACTAGGATTAACAGATCTAAGATAAAAATGTTTTAAATTGTTTTCACGGTTCTTCAGATGATTATTTGACAACTGCGTCCATTTGTATAGATGTAATTATATTGAACCAGTTACATTTCTAACAGTCCTCTTAGACATGCTTTCCCCTTGCTTAATTATTAATTTTTATTCACCTCTCAGTGGTCAAAACCATGATTTTACCTAAGAGGCATGTGGATGGTACCTTTCCTAAGTGTATGCATTGTGTGACTTGGTGTAACCTCTTCCACTTGGCTTTCAACAATGCTAAAATACGTGGTCACTCTGTCAGTAAAGATTCTTTTTTCCATATTCAATAAAATTTTTCTTTTCGTAGGTCAATGTCAAGATTGAAGTAACAGATATTTCTCTTTTTCTTTATTTTGTATCTAGCAGTATGACTTAAATAAGGCCACTGCTGGACTTGGACATGAAGATATAAGCCTAAGGTTATGGCTTGTTATTTTAGCTATGCATGTCCTGTTGGCACATCCTATGTAGAAGATTCTGAGGTCTTTTATTCCTGACTTTTGACATCTGGGGGGCCGTAGGCTCTCCAGTGACCCTGATTGTTCTATTTCTTCCTTAACAGGTATGTTAAGTTAGCTTTCATCACTGTGACAAATACCTGAGAAATACAACTTAAAGGAGGAAAAATTTATTTTGGCTCATGGGGGTCAGAGATTCAGCCCATGGTTGTCTAGTTGCATTGCTTATATTCAAGAGGAGGCAGAACATTATGGTGCAAAGGTTTAGGGGAGCAATGTTGCCCATATCATGGCAGTTGGGAATCAGAGTGTGAGCATGTAGAAGGGAATGGGAATAGGATATTCCCAAAGGTCTGACCACAAGGTTCTATTTGCTACAACTAGGTTCCACCTTCTGTAGTGTCCACCATCTCCCAATAGTTCATTCAACTATGACTCTGTAATGGATTAATACCCTGATGAGGTCAGAGCACTCATAATGCAGTCATTTTCCCAAATCCCACCTCTGAACACTGCTCTACTAGGGACCAACTCTTCATTCAACATATGAACTTTGAGGGTACATTTTAAATCTAAACCATAACACCAGATTAGTTAATAAAAATCCTCCCAATCTCCCTTCCTGGGTCTTTGAAGCTTATCTGATGAAGTCGAATTTGATCCTGTCTGACACACAGTACATTCAATTGTCTTCGTTTTCTACCACACTTCGTCCTTCTCAAATTAGAATGTGAATGTAAGACTGATTTCAAATCCTGACTCAGCTCCTTGGCAGCTGTTTAAACAAGTTTTGATAAGCCTTCATTTCCTTATCTACAAAATGGGAATATGTTGTGAGGCTATATAAGATGATGAATGTTTCTTAGTTCATGGAAAACAATAAATATTATGAAGTATGATGAGTCAGTATTTAAAATAATGAATATTATTTTAATATTCTTCCTCATAATTCTAATCAGTCAATTTTTCATACATGAAGAGAAACATTCCAACTTTTTCCATAGAAGTAATTGTTGGGAAATGCTAGGTTTTATAAGAAAACAAGTTATCACTAAACTGTTGCCAATGAACCCCTGATATCTTGTGGCTTAGGTTTAATGTATAATATAAAGCTCACTGAAAATAAAAAGGGCCCTCTCAGTCATTAACTATCTTTAGGAAGTTATTTACGTAAACTATTGAGTGATATAATTTTTGAGATGAATAATTACAGTGACTTCTGATGACTTAGAATTATATACTTGTAGCCATATATTTATATTTCAAATACAGGTTAAAAAAACAGTCCTCACATGTAATTATACTGTGATATGTGCTAGAACCCATATTCTGTGGTACATTTTAAATTGTATTGCAAAATTTAGCAGATTTATCAATAACCAAGAATTTCCCCCAATTAAATTATTATAAACCACATGGCAAAACAACTGCTAACCCAGAAAATAGGAAACAGGCATGGAGAATGTGTAATAAGCATTTGGGGGATATGGAATTTATCCCATGAGTGTTGTAAAGAGCTCATAATTTCAGAGTGCCAAAGCCCAAGTGGGTTATGAGGGCCTTTCCTCAAAAGTGACATTAATTACATATCCCACAGATGCTTATTATGTATTCTATTTATACCAAAGTGTAAAATGTAGTCAAAAGTTTACAGATTGAATATATTTAAAGGGGATAGTAAAGGAGCCACTCAGACCTAGCAAAAATTGTTAACTTAAACTTCAATTTTTAGTTTCATTACTGAAGAATGTTATAATAGCATTAAGGGCACATAGTACTGAATCTTCATATGAATCTGCTATCTTTGGGATTTACAACATGACAGAATTGTAACAAATATTTTGAATGCTTTTCACAAACAACCCACAAGTGATATAATCATAGGACTGAATTCTCACAATAAAAATGAAAACAGCACAAAAACAACCCTTAAGAATTACCTTGGAAAATTAGAAAAAAAACATGTCAATGTTTTACTTTGGAAATTAGTATGCATTGACAGGCACTTACAGAATTTAATTTTTAAAAATGTCAAATACAAATCAATAATTGGCAAATAAAAGCCAACTCAAGATGCTAATTTCTTGAATTAAAACATAAGTAACTTCATTCTAAGTACAACAGGAGTAATCTCTCATAAAGTTAATGAAAAACATGGTGCAAATTACTTTTAGAACATATTATTTGGTAATGTCGCTTATGTTCAACATTTAATTTCAAATTTATTCTGTTCAACCTAAAAGAGTAATTCGATTTAACACTGGCTAACAACAACAAAAAAATTAAAATTATCCAGAAGATAATGAACTCAAGTACATAATGGTATTAATAAGCAAGATTTTAGGTAACAGGATTTCATGGTTACTTATTACTATTTTTGAAGATAAATATCAATTGGGGCTGGGGTTGTGGCTCAGTGGTAGAGCACTTGCCTAGCATGTGTGATGTACTGGTTCAATCCCCAGCACCACATAAAAATAAATAATAAAAATTAAAGGTCTATTGACAACTAAAAAATATTTTTTAAAAATATCAATTGATCTAGAATTAAGTTAATTTACAATAGTGTTAGCCAATGTCAGTGCAATTAGTATTTTTATACTACTCATTAATTTTAATTGTGGTGTTTATTAGCCTAATGCTGCAGATATGTTTAGATATGGCATATTTCCCATTTCAGGAGACTTCCAAATATATCCTCTAACAAAATTATTTTTTAAAAATGGAGCAGTTACATTGTTTCTTAATGACAATTATAACTATTACAATGCAGACCAGTGATTTTTTTATTGTATCATGTAACTGCTAAAGACTGACAAAAATTAAAACCCTGCACTAATATAGGGTATGATTGTCCTGGCAACACCATTACCCCAACATAAACATATTTATGACTTACTCCTCATTCTATTCAGGTTGTTGTTACTGTTGTTACTGTTATTTTGCATTGGCTCATTCATCACTGAAATTTTTACCAAATTATTTTCTAGTTTTGAATTAAATCACAAGAAACTTTTTTCTTTGTAAAATGCTGAAACATTTTACAAGAAACTATTTTTTTTAAATAAAAATTCTGTAAAAGAATTGTCAAGCAATAATACATTTAGATGGTATAACTATGAATTATGATATCATCCTGAGATGAGTTGTTTTTATTAACTGATTATTTTATATTTCTCAAATTGAGGACTGTATTTTCAATGCTGATTCTGAATGTAAAACTAAATCAACTTACTTCTAACAGGAATGGTCAGCAGCATCAGCAATTTTTTAAATTGATTACACTGACATGATAATAGAACAAAACAGTTTCGCTTCATTTTCATGAGATACAAACCTACAATATTTATTAATTTCAAGAACATAAAAGTATTGTGCAAATTGTTATTATCATTACTAGAACTTCTGTGCTTTTTTAAAAAAGCACTGGTCTAAAAGATGGCTATTACATGTTTCTAGTAAGTGGGAACCCATATGTTTTAGTGAAGGAAGCACAGAAAGTGAAAGAGTTGGAAGGGTGCATGAATCACATTATATCATATTTACATAGCCACGATATCCTAATTAAGGAATGGTAATGATAAATAATGCTAAAAAGGTACTTTCACACATATAATGAATGCTTACCAGATACTGAGAACTATGCTTTTTGTATATTATGCTTTAATTCTCACAGGCACATTATGAAGTAAATACCATTATTTTGAATCTCCACAGATGAAAAACAAAGGCTGAGAGTGGTTAAATAAGTGTGTTTCATTTCAAAGTCTGTGTTTCCAACTGTTATTTCATACTACTTTTTGACCCCAAAGTTACCAATAGTCATCGATAAGCATACACAGGTAGGAAGGATCTTTTAGGGCAGAATGCAGGGACATAAGATTATTCAAGCACTTAGACCTTTCATGTGCTCACTAATAGTAGAAATAAAATCAAATTAATAAGTGAAATGGGTCAGTGAAATTCTTGTAATATAAAATGCACTACTCTTCAAATTCAAACAAAGTGACCCCTTCTTCAAAGAGATAATTATAAATATTTAAAGATAATGTAGATCAGATTCTACAAATAATGGGATAAATGAGGTAGCTATGGTTATTATAGACCATGATATTGTTAGTATCACCATTAATGTTGAAAAAATTCAGAGAAATTATGTCATGGACCATGGAATTTTATTGGGAAAATAGTCAGGATGAAGAAGCTCTATGAATTATTATGATGAAGGGGAACTGAAGGAAATTAAAGTCTGCTGAAGGAAAGTGGTACACCCTGGTTATAAATTATTGTCCCTAAGCCCACATCATCACCATTGCAATGTAAAGCACTAGGTTAGGTAAAGAGGCAGGAAATTAGATTTTCAAAGAAAAGATAAACATGTACACAACAAATTTCTTTCCCCAATTTAAACATCAGTTTTTAGATCTTAGCAAACAGCATTTTGAGGGTGTCAAATGGGTTTTATATTTGAATATGTTAATTCTTTGAGTGCACAATGGAATATAGAATTTAATTCCTTGTCATTAGCTATTTCAAAATACATTTTTATGTCTATGACCAAAAATATATTAAGTTAGACCTAGATCTTTAAGTAACAATTCATTTAATAGCCTGAAATATTGCCCAACACCCCCATGTCACACACAATTCTCTCATTTCCAGTGGGAATGCTGCTCTTCATGATGAGGTCAAAGTTAAAGCACACACACAAAAATGAGCAAAACTAAACAGGAAAGAAGACATCTTTGATCACAGTTCATGGCTTCCAGAGAAGAAACACAGCTAAGAGTTATTCTTAGTGAAAGATTTCAGGCAACAAGACAACCTATTAACCTAACTCACTGATTTTTTTTTCTCTGGGCTAATAAAAAGGCCCCTGCTCTAATTATAAACTTTTGACTCATTTTTTTTTTTTTTTTTAATTTTTTTACGTTTACATAGGGTAATGATGTTTATTTTTCCCCTCCCCCCCACCCCTCCCACCCCTCTTTTCCCTCTACACAGTCCTTCTTTCCTTCATTCTTACCGCTCTCCTTAGCCTAACTCTAAACCTAACCCTAAACCTAATGCTAGCCCGTCCCACCCCCCATTATATGTCCTCATCCGCTTATCAGCGAGATCATTCGTCCTTTAGTTTTTTGAGATTGGCTTATCTCACTTAGCATGATATTCTCCAATTTCGACCATTTGCCTACAAATGCCATAATTTTATCATTCTTCATTGCGGAGTAATATTCCATTGTATAAATATGCCACAGTTTCTTTATCCATTCATCAACTGAAGGGCATCTAGGTTGGTTCCACAATCTGGCTATGGTGAATTGAGCAGCAATGAACATTGATGTGGCTGTATCTCTGTAGTATGCTGATTTTAAGTCCTTTGGGTATAGGCCAAGGAGTGGGATAGCTGGGTCAAATGGTGTTTCCATTCCAAGCTTTCTGAGGAATCTCCACACTGCTTTCCAGAGTGGCTGCACTAATTTGCAACCCCACCAGCAATGTATGAGTGTTCCTTTTTCACCACATCCTCGCCAACACCTATTGTTGCTTGTATTCTTGTTAATCGCCATTCTAATTGGGGTGAGATGAAATCTTAGGGTAGTTTTGATTTGCATTTCCCTTATTACTAGGGATGTTGAACATTTTTTCATATATCTGTTGATTACTTGTACATCTTCTTCTGTGAAGTGTTTGTTCATTTCCTTAGCCCATTTGTTGATTGGATTATTTGTATTCTTCGTGTAGAGTTTTTTGAGTTCTTTATAGATTCTGGAAATTAGCGCTCTATCTGAGGTATGGTTGGCAAAGATATTCTCCCACTCTGTAGGCTCTCTCTTCACATTTCTGATAGTTTCCTTTGCTGAGAGAAAGCTTTTTAGTTTGAATCTATCCCAGTTGTTGATTCTTGCTTTTATTTCTTGTGCTATGGGAGTCCTGTTAAGGAAATCTGATTCTAAGCCAACAAGTTGAAGATTTGGACCTACTTTTTCTTCTATAAGATGCAGGGTCTCTGGTCTGATTCCGAGGTCCTTGATCCATTTTGAGTTGAGTTTTGTGTAGGGTGAGAGATAGGGGTTTAATTTCATTCTATTGCATATAGTTTTCCAGTTTTCCCAGCACCATTTGTTGAAGAGGCTATCTTTTCTCCATTGCATATTGTTGGAACCTTTGTCTAGTATGAGAAAATTGTATTTATTTGGGTTTGTGTCCATGTCCTCTATTCTGTACCATTGATCTACCTGTCTATTTTGGTACCAATACCATGCCGTTTTTGTTACTATTGCTTTGTAGTAGAGTTGAAGATCTGGTATTGCAATACCCCCTGCTTCGCTCTTGCTACTGAGGATTGCTTTAGCTATTCTAGGTTTTTTATTCTTCCAGATGAATTTCATAATTGCTTGCTCTATTTCTGCAAGGTACATCATTGGGATTTTAATTGGAATTGCATTGAATCTGTATAGCACTTCAGGTAGTATAGCCATTTTGACGATATTAATTCTGCCTATCCAGGAACATGGGAGATCTTTCCATCTTCTAAGGTTTTCTTGAATTTCTTTCTTTAGTGTTCTGTAGTTCTCATTGTAGAGGTCTTTCACCTCTTTTGTGAGATTGATTCCCAAGTATTTTATTTTTTTCGATGCTATTGTGAATGGGGTAGTTTTCCTAATTTCTCTTTCTGAAGATTCATCACTTATGTATAAAAATGCATTGGATTTATGAGCATTGATCTTGTAACCTGCTACTATACTGAATTCATTTATGAGTTCTAAAAGTTTTCTGGTGGAATTTCCAGGTTCCTCTAAATATATAATCATGTCATCAGCGAACAGGGATAGTTTGAGTTCTTCTTTTCCTATTCGTATCCCTTTAATTTCTTTGGTTTGTCTGATTGCTCTGGCTAGAGTCTCAAGGACGATGTTGAATAGAAGCGGTGAAAGAGGGCATCCCTGCCTTGACTCAATTGAGATTCTTTGTAATACAAATAAAGAATTCTTATTTGTTAAACCTCTACTATGTACATCTCAATAATACCTTCTTAATTTTTGATATTCTACTAATGAAGAGTTAGACTTTACAAAAATAACTGTCAAGAGACTTCTTGGCAGTACATATAAATAAATGTTCTATTATTTCAATAAAGTGGACTCCTTTCTGTAGCATCACATCACTAACTCAAATTTATTAAAACCACTATTTTCTAATTTAACTCCACACTGTACAAGCTACTGAAAAAATACAAACACATTTGCCAGGAATGAGTGGTTCCCTATTCTGCTATAGTATGTTATGGAAGTTATTTGGCTGGAGAAAATGAACATATTATGTGGGACATCTATCTTATTGACAAACATCCACTTCTGAAGGTAGAGCAAAAAATGACATGATAAAATGGAAGAACAAGGACATCTTATAGGATTGTTGGTTCAGGGACCAGATTTATGTGTGTATGACCTGTACAACCCTGTACTACTTCTTAAGATTGTTTGATTTAATGATCTACTATTGCCTTCTTGAAATTCTTAGTTTTCAAAAGCTTTCCTTCATTCTTCTTTTGCCCAGGACTCTGTAGCAAATTATGTAGTCAATGCTGCCTAGGATTGAATTATAACTTCACTGTGTACTATATAAAGTTTGACTAAGTCTTAGATTTTTAATTTATAACAATGAGGTAATACTCAATTCACAGGGTTTTTGAGAATATTAGATGATACACCATATGTGAAAGTAATGGATATAAAGCACATAAGAACAAGGAGAGATGAAATAAAACAGAGATGGAACAGTTTTTGCTTTTACTTCTAGGGAACTGAGACACAGAAATTACAATAAATCTCAATTATTTGTAGCTAAAACTAAAACCATAATACTTACAATCCATATATCTGTGGTGCAATTTCCAGCCTGTTCAAGTGCATATAGAGCTCAATATCATGCTTCTTCAGTAGATGATCCTGGATCTGGTTGACTTTAGTAACAATAGCAACTGTTGGTCCTAAATCCTGTGGTCGGGCAAAGGGGATGGGAGGCATCAGAGTTTCTTTCCCCTATACATAGGAAAAATGGAACATGTATTATTTCAGCATGAAAAGAATATCATTCTTCAATTTATTTATTAAAGAGAATTTAAACAAGAAATACAAACTGCTTTAATTATCTCTTGACAAATGCTAAAATATGGAACCATATGATAACACATGGGTGATTTTGCTCATAGAACAATCACCAGGAAATGCCTTCAAAAAACTGTGGGGCCTGTATTTCCTTGGCCAGTTTCTCTTGTGACAAAGTTTTACAAGATAATTTGGTCTAGAAGTGTGATGGCCACTACAAAGTATCAATGGCCAGTTTATCTGATTAGCTATAGAATATAAATGGAATGCTTTGATGGAACCTCTTTTTGTTTGAGGCATAAATTCAAACATGAAAAACAGTAAATGAACACTCTTTTGAGCTCTCAGTTACATAAACTAGGGCAGGAAATGAAAAAAAAAAAAAACAGTAGTAGAAAAGATGTTCTTCAACCTTTTGTCAATTTGTATAGCTGAGTACAAAGATTTTAAACTCTCCAAAATTATAGCAGACTATAAAAACAAAGTTTGTGTTGGGCCCCAGATTTCTCTTTCCTCCCTTTCATTAGCCCATATTAAGAGAGATACACCACGAATTCCTTAAAATGCTTTCAGGTAAACTTCAAGTTTTTATGTATTTCCTCAAGGTTGGTGACTGCCCCTAATAGTTTTGTGTCTGATCTTTTCTCTGATGTTCAGTTCTTACTTTCTTCCTCTGCAATATTGGCATTTATAGCATCTCTCTTTTGTGATTTTTGGCCTACCATTAATTATCAGTCTAGTTCTCTAGCACAAATTCTGTCCTCTTCTCAAAATCTGCTTTTTCATTTAATACTGGTAATAGGTTTGATTCTTTACTTATATGCTATTCTTCTGTGGTTTCAATGACACACAGTGCTTGAAGTTTGCACAACCTTGTGAATACACTAAAAAAAAACCACTAAAATGTATACTTTAAAAAGTTGAATGAATAAAAATATAGATAAAAATAAGGACAAGGGGAAGCTAATGTTAAGGAGCAATGATGCTAAATGTGTGAATTCAGTTCAGTAACAATGGGCTTATCAATTTGCTAGGATAGCAATAGAAAGCTAAGTAATTAAGTAGCCACACTGAACGAATACTAAATATATAAAACCAGGTATGAGGGCATGTACCTGTAATTCCAGCTACTTGCGAGATTGAGGCCAGTCTCAGCAATTTATTGAGAAACCATCTCAAAATAAGAATAAAAAAGTTTTGGGATATCACTCAGTGATAGAGCACTGGTCTAGTATGTGTGAATCCCTGTGTTCAATCCCTGAGAAAGATAGATATTGATTCATCCTACTTATATATATGAATTGTTTATATTGCCTTTGTATGTCTGACAATTTTATTAAAGGCATGTTTTAGAGTCCCAAGTCCAATCTTTTCTTGTATTTTCATTTTTTTATTCCAATTCTAATGATTGCATATTTTATATATTGTAGTAAAAATGACTAATTATGTACAATTTCCTACCATATGTTGTTACTTTCTGAAATCACTTCTTCACTCAAATATACTGAAAAGATCTGTTCTATAATATTTACCTTTTGACCATCATGCTCAAAAGTAGAAAACCAAGGTTCAGCAGTTTCCATCAGTTGTGAGAACATTGCACTAAAATTAGAAAAATAAAATGTTATTGTTTATCTTCAACAAGTACTAATGGTATAAAGAAAGAAAAATAGTAGTTTTTTTACTTACTAAGCATCATGCTCCAGATACTCGGGGTTCAAGAGAGTTTTCATTTCCTCACTTTAAAAAGTAATACAAGCAATCAAAATGTGCAATTTTTCCAATAACTGAAGAGGATACAGAGTTTATCTTATTCTATAGTCATAAGACAACTTTCATGTAATAATGAAAAGAATTAACCTTTTTTAATAAAAAAGACCAACTCTATTAACAAATAAAATCCTTTCTTTCTATAAAGATCAAAAACTTCCTTGTTGATGCCACAAAAAGGTAACAATCTAATTATTCCAAGCAACAAATACAAAAAGTGACAATATTTTTGTTGACTATGTTTGATTTAGAACAATTTATTACTCTACAATCTATCACTTGTCATTTAAAACCAAACAAAACATATAGTTACTGATTTAATATGCAGTATCAAAACATTCATTTATTTTCTTTTAATGGCTATATTATTTTAACATCAATTAATCAGTGATAACATCTTTAACAAATTTACTTTAGTATTGTTTTTCTTTGTAATGAATTCAAACAGCTGAAGAAACATGTTCTACTCATTTTAAAGCTATTTTCAATCAACTCTACTTTCCTGTATATTCTGTATGCACATCTTCAAAAATAAAACTGGCATGAAAACAGGTTTGCACTGCACACTTCATCCTTTTATTTTAGAATAATTGGAGTGAAGGTAACTAAGATATGGTTACTCTTGTCAAGACCCAATAAACTCAATAAAATCAGAAACATTTAGAGAAAATTTGAAAATGCAAATTTATAACCTAGCAGACAAAAGTTCATTCATAGGCCTGTATGTATGCTTAAAAAGGGGACAGTTTATTTCTGAACTTTAAAGATTACACAATTAAGACATATTATCTGCCAGCATCGTGTCTCCTGCATTTTGGTAGGCTAGCTTGTGGATTACTCCTGACAAGGCCTTACAATTATACAGCCCTCATTCCCAAAATGCTTCTTGGTTGCTTCTCTGGCTCATCAGTTAGGGTATCTAATTTTTTAAAAATGAATTTTAATAATTCCCTTAGTTAAACCCAATTGCAAAAGTCATTTACAGCTGGGCATGGTGGCACATACCGGTAATCCCAGCTACTCTGGAGGCTGAAGCAGGAAGATGGCAAGTTCAAGGTTAGCCTTAACAACCAATTGAGAGCTTGTCTCAAAATACAAAATAAAAGAGGGCCAGGAATGTAGCTCAGTGTTAAGAGTGCTCCACTGGTTCAATCCCCAGCGCCACACATGTACAAAAAAGTGTGTCTCAACAACCTGAGAAGCCATTTGATTTATTTACAGACTGAGATTCTTCATAGCGCTATTTTTTTGTTTATGAATCAGGGTGAGTCAAAGCTGGTAAGGAGAAAGTATGTCACAAGGTTCTCAGTTCACAGTGAAAAATGAGTCATCAGAATACATACGAATATTATCGATCATTAGCACTTTTGTCAATAAAACAAACTTTTGTTTTTCTTGATTCATCAGTTATGTCTTCCTTTGATACAGACCTAAGATTTTCAAAGATACAACTGCACGTCTGCCATGCAGCTAAACTGGCATTAGAACTATTAAATGGAATTAACAATTAGTCATGTAAACACAAATGTTCACAACTTAACAAAATTTACAAGTACTTTCAATTTAAAAGATTTTGAAGTTAAAAAAAAAAAAGTAAAGGCTCATTAGAGTAGGGAAAAGGTAAGGAACTCATTAGACACTTGCCTTGGCTGTGCAGACTCACTGGCATGTAGAAAGGCTTGGTGGTCACAGTGAAGGATGAAGACTATGGGGGCTAATAGCTCATGCATTCCCTGAAACACAATATCAAGAGAAATGAATGACAGTGAAAGTCCATTAGTATAAGCTGAGCTAAATGCTTTTCAACTGATTACTGCCACAAAGATCTTCATATTACATAGAAAAGCATAAAAATGGAAAGCTACAAAATAACATTTTACCTACTTTTAGAATTTGATTCCAATTCAACCACAGCACGTATTCTTCCTTAAAACATGGAGAGCAGTTCTCTTTTAAATGACATGACAAACAATAAATTGGCATGGTAGACAACCTTGCACCTGTCAGTTGCTTCAAAATCTGTACTCATAAATATGAATTTCATTTATGCAAATTATAATCATGAGCTACAGTGTAAAGATCTGCAGTAAGAAGGGCAACTAAGAACTGTAGACCTAAGGAAATTACATCCAATGTTTTCATTATATAATGGCTCAAAATTAGGATGTCTGTAGATTTAGGAAGAGCTAAAAGTCAGCTAGCTAAGAGTGGTACAAAATTAAAAAAACAACCTTTAAGAGGTATGATAGAAAAAGTTTTTCAAATCTGATTTTCAACGTATTTAATCAGAAAACTATCACAGGTTTTCATTTCTACTTCAACTATGCTCATTTTCAAATTATTTAATGAGCTCACCAACAGAGTATTTTCCCTTATATTGGAGGTTTAACTGATGGCTACACAAATAGACAAATAAACAAAAAGGCATAGTGTTAGTTACTAAACTCTCTTTTAAAAGTTACTCTAAAATTCCACTATTTATTCATTACATGGGGGACATAAGGTATTAAGCATTAATGACTAGCTTTGTTCATTTAGATTTTTTCCCCTTTAAGCACAAAATGCCACATTCCAGCAAGTTAAAAGAGATTATAATCTTTCCTGCCTCTTAATTGAAGCTTATTTTCACGTTCCTTTTGCTAAGGATGATCTTCTATAAAAGACAACACAAAAAATATCACCTTTAGAGGAAATAAAGGCAAAATATGAGAGAGCAAGGAGGAGAAAACTACTTTGCTGGTGGAATTAGAGCTGACTTCCTGGAATGGAAGGACAGACTCATACAGATGACTGTGCAGTCAGTAGTACTGTGCTAGTCTTAGGAAGTCAACTGTTATCACAAAGATGAGAGTAGATTTTATTGAACTTCATTTCTTGTCAGTAGCCTTGAAAACAATTACTTAATGAACACTTTTACTATATAATCCATTGACAATTTACGTTTGACTTAAAAGAAACTACCACATGACACTTCAATCTTTCTTGATCAACCTTTCTTCATTTAACAAACCTTGGAATGAATGTGCTTTAGAAGAACATGGTAGGTGACCAGAAAACTATGAAATCAAGTGAGTTAATTAGGCTTTAAAAATTGCCGTGGGGAGTTTATTTTCTTGGAATCATGTTGAGTTACTCTAAAAAGAAAGTGCCATAATTTTGGCAACACTGGGGATTAAACCCAGGGGTTCTCTAGTACTAAAGTACATCCCTGGTCCTTTTTAGTTTTTGAGGCCAGGTCTCTCTAAGTTGCCAAGGCTGGCCTCAAACTTGTGATTCTCCTGCCTTAACCTCATGAGTAGCTGGGATTACAGGTGTATGGCACTGAACATAGCTGAAGTGCTATAATTTTAATAATCAAATTAATAGCACTCAAAGTACAAAACTACAGAAAAGAAAAAAGAAAAAAAAATGAATGACATTAGGCAGGAGGAAAAATAAAGAAACTAAAAACACTAATGGTTATCCTTATGGTATTTTTTTGCATATTTCTGATGGTTTCCTTAGAATAAAGTTTTCAGAAGTACCAGTTCTGAGTAGCAACACTTGTTAAAATGCCTGAGTATACTATTAAACTGCCCTCCGCAAAGAATTCCCTCAGTGTACAATATTAAAGTCACTATTTATAGTCTTTTTAAAAAATCATGTGAAATTTCACAAATTGTTGTAATGGTATATTTGAATGCTAGTGAGACTAAACTAAAAAATTTTACTGGCCATTTTTTATTAAATGAGTTACCTATTTTATCCTAATTAAGTATTGTTCCCTTTTCCCTAATGATTTGTAACAGTTCTTCACCAAATCAACCTATTAATTCATGTCATTTTTGTTAGAAATATTTCCTGTTTATCACTTGTCTTTTAATTTTGATATCTTTTGTCATGTTGAAGTTATACATTTTAATAATTAATATAATAAATCATCCTTCATGGTTTGTTTTTTCTTTCTTTATGCCTAAAAAGACTTCCCTCGTTTTGAGATTAGGTAAGAATATAGTTTTTTTCCCCCCATGAATTCTTCATTCACCTAACATTAATTTAATTTCTGCCATGAAAAATATGATTTTTTTCTTCAAAACAAGTTAAATTAATTTACTGAATAATTAACTTCTTCAATAAAATCAATCTATTCAATAAGTTGAATAGCCCATCTTTCTAAGAGTTCTTAAATGCCATCTTTAAACTGAATATTAGTTCACATTTTTATGGATATTTTTAAACTCATATTTCAATGGCTTATATATTCTTGACAAAAGTTGTACTATTATAATAACTTGACCTTCAAAATATTTGAGTCCACCTTTTTTTTTTTGTCAAAATTATTTAGCTATTCTAACTTAACTTTTTCTTTCAGGTGCATTGTATCACTTAGACACATAAATGCAAAACAAAGCACTGGGATTTTATTTTTACATTAGAATTAACTTGAAAAGGGCATTTTTAAGAACACCAGACTTTCCAATTCAAAATTGTGTGAAAATGATTAGTCTTCATAATTAAACCTCATAGTTGACAGGTTTACTACTAGCTATTCTTTTTTCTTGGTGGTGGTAATCTTTGAATAGGTCTTTCAGTGTGTTTTTTAACTAATTGTGCCTGGTTTAAGAAAGAAATGCTCTTACCTAATTGCATCTTTCTGCCTTTTAAACATGTTCTCTTCCCTCTAGTTTCTGTGACACTACTCTCTCCAGATGCTCCATTTGTCAAGTATCATTTCTCATTTACTTATTTCAGTAACTATTAAATGCTTACATGTGCTGTGGACACAAAGTGAATAAGGTGGGATAGTTCCTAAACTTGACCAATCTTGCAGTACAGAAAAAAGAATACATAGTTACAAAGAATGAGAAGTGGTGTGTCTGTGTATGTATTCAAGGATGTGTATAAATATAAATACACACAGTTGGCCCTCTATGTCCAGAGTCTCTCAATCCGTGAATTCAACCAACTAGTGATAGAAAATATTGGAAAAATAGAAAAAAACAAAACCCCACCACATTTATATTATACATATAGATTTTCTTCTCATTATTCCTTAAACTATATAGTTAAGCAACCGTTTACATGGTACTTACACTGTAAAAGATACTATATGTGATTTAAAGAAGATTTAAAATACATGTGAGGATGTGTGTGAGGTTATATAAAAATACTACATCATTTTATATGCGACTAGAGCATTCCCTGGATTTTGGCATCCACAGAAGGGTCTGGAACCATTTCTCCAAGGATACTGGAGGAAGACTGTACACATAAACCTAGACCCTACCACATGTCCGGTACAAACAAGGTACTCATTACACTTT
Source organism: Sciurus carolinensis (assembly GCF_902686445.1). NCBI lineage: Eukaryota > Metazoa > Chordata > Mammalia > Rodentia > Sciuridae > Sciurus > Sciurus carolinensis. Next base: position 49,519,472 of record NC_062229.1, on the reverse strand, counting down.
GAATGAAATATTTATGACTTAATGTATCAACACATTGAAAAAACTAAAATATGAAAACAGAAAATGAATAGTACTAAACCATAGTTCAAATCAATAAAAGGCAGTTGTTTGTAAAATGAAAATGATTAAGATGCCTCTGAATACTGTTCAATCTTTTTTAAGTTCAGTTTTGAATTTCACCTAAACTAGGGGACGAAAAATAACTTAAAGAGTGTTTGTTTTGCTTTCAATTCTAGACTAGTAAAACCTGAATAATAATTACAAGTGGACTGAAGATGTAGCTCAGTGATTCTGCACTTGGTCAGCAGGTGCAAGGCCCTGAGTTCAATATCCAGCATTGCAAAAAATTTTAAAAATTAGAGGTGGCAAGTATATAGACATCTTTGAAAGAAAAGAGAAATAATCAGAAAGCATAATCATGAATTCAATATGCTATGAACTTGACAAAGCACAATTAAAAATGTATTCTCAGTATATTTCTTGGTTCCCAAAGTGTGTATTCTACTTCTGTCTATATTATCAGCATTTCAGTTTGCTTAAAGCCTTTATGCCTGCTTGCTCGTTAGCAGTCACTGCACTTCAAACTCACAATAGTTGAAAATAAAGGTAACAAAGTTTTCTTCATCAACAGCCTGTAGGCTCACAAAATTGAACCTGTTCTTTTATCTGCCTGTGTTCATTTAGCCCACCAAGCAGTCTTTATTAAAGCTGAGGCATCAGGCAGTCAAAGTTCATTAATACCATTTATATAATCTCTGCAGTTTCAATTAACTCAGCAAGACATTCTACTACATGATAACAGTCTCATTAATTCAATAAAATCCCATAACTATTAACAATATGGTCGATGTTAAACGGGGTGTCACCTAGTACAAAATAATAGCTTTAACAGCTTGTGATGAAACTCAAGGTTTTTCCTTAAATTTGATCTGGCTAAATATTCAGTCCTTCAAGAGCAAGGTATTATTTCTCTGTGAAGAATCTGTAGTATTTTAAACATGAACAGGGAGTAATTAAGTCTTTTTAAGTGAGACCCAAGAGTAAGCTAATAATACTTTCTTATTCAGTGACTGATAGACTTTGCCTAAATTATCAAGAATTTGATCTCCCATATTCCTGTCTAGTCTTCATATAAATGCAGTGGTCTATATGCATCACAAATGGTGGAATGTGATGTTATATATTTTTTCCCTTATCCGTGTAACTTATTTCCATTATTATAAGATTTTTTTAATCTACTTTTTTGCTTTCTTTAAAGAAAACAACAAATGTGTAACATGGGATAATTTAATCCTGACTTGATACACTATTGTTAAATCTATTACTGCGATATTTTTGAATATTTGAAAGAGGAGCTGGAACAATGAGGAAATAGGCTTAACCAAAAAAGTCACACAGTAAGAGCAGAAAACCATAAAATTTCTGAATCCTTGAAGACGACTTTGAGTGACTGCATGAAACTATTGCTGCAGTAGTTATTTACTCCTAGACTTTGGGCTATGTGCATCAACAACACCCTATGGATTAAGCCATTTTGAATAGGGCTTCTGATATCTATTTTTCATTTCTCATTCTTTTTTTGGTGTTTTTTGTTTCTTTTGATTTTTTTTTTCATCTTTTGACTTTGTACTCAACTTTTAGATAGGCTACCTTTCATCAAAGGCATTTACTTCTCTATGAATATACAAAACATTCAGATTTTTATATACTTTTAGTTTTTACATTTATACATATATTCTATCTGAATCTTATTATCCAATAAAGGTATAATTTAATCTTTATGTCCTAGATAGAAAGCTAAACAAAGCAAGTCTGTCTCCTTTTCCTTAATTAAAATCTCATATACAATATATATAATTGGCCCTGTTCCACTCATGTGTTTGTTGATTTTTGTAATATCATTGCATTAGATTGATTATAGAAGTACCTTTTTTGGTGCTGGGGATTGAACCCTGAGCCTTGCATATGCTAAGCGTGTACCATTACCACTGGCCAATAGAAGTTCTAAAAAAATTGGAGAGGATGTGGAGAAAGGGAATCTTTACATATTGTTGGTAGAAATGTAAATTAGTATAGCCATTATGGAAAACTGTATGGAGGTTCCTCATTTAAAAAGAGATCTATCATATGATACAGTGATCCCCCTGGTGGTTATACATCCAAAAGAAATTAACTCAGTATGTTGAAGCTACATCAGCACTTCCATGTTCACTGCAGCACCAATCACAATAATGAAGAAATGGAAACAATCTAAATGTTCATTAAGGAATAAGTGAAGAAAGAAAATGTAATATTATTCAGCTATGAAATCCTGTCATTTGCAACAACATACGTAGAAATGAGGTCGCTATGTTAAATCAAATATTCCAGGTACAGAAAGACAAGTATCACATAATCTTACTCATATGTGCAATCTAAAAAAGTCAATCTCATAGAAGTTGAGAATAGAATGGTGGTAACCAGAGGCTAGGGAGAGTAGTAGAGTAAAAAGGATGGAGAAAAAGGTTGGTCAGTGGGTACTAAGTTCCATTTAAATAGGAGAACTAAGTTCTGATGTTCTATTGTACTAAAGACTAAACATTACATGGTACCCAACAAATATGTATACTTATTAGGAGTCAAATAAGAGTAGCAGTTTTAATATTTCCCTTTCCCTTTATTCCCCACTTCCATGTTCTGTGACAACTCCAACATGCCAATAATTATCAACATAATAACAGTAAAAACCATAACTACCTATAAACATTTTTGAAAAGCACTATATGTTCTTAACTCCAAAGTAAAAACTATTATTGCCCTCCTCCCACAGACAACAAAAATGAAGATTAGAAGTAAGGAAATTGCTGAAGACTATGCAGCTAGCACATGGTGGAACTGAGATGCAAATAAAAGGAATTGAGTCTGGACCCAGTGCTTTTAGCCACTAAACTATATTAGCCTCTATTAAAATAATTGTAAGGCTCTTAGGCACTATTTAAAGTAACCATGTCCAGTTTTAATGAAGCACATGTGTTCCTTAGAGTATCACTGAGAACGATGATACATTCTAAGGAGATATAGTCAGCATGCAATTAATATAAAGACATCTAATATTAAGAATAAGATAAAATTATTCCCTTGGATGTTCTGTATATACAATAATAAATACATTATTTAGTATAATGGTAATCTCACTTGGTTTATCATCTTGAAGTAAGTTTAAGTATATTGTTTTTATCACAGGTGTTTTCTGTTACATTAAATTGGCGTTTGGCAGTCATCAACTAGAGTATGTTATAACTTCTGATTGTTTTGGATTTATGAATTTCATCTGTATTGCCACTTAATGTATATTTGGAAGAATAAAAATATTCAAATATATGTTTCTTCACTGGAACACAATAAACGTCATCAGGAAACCTAAATATCTTGATATAATTAAATGATTCACATTTCAATAAAAATAAATAATCTTGTTTGTTTTAGTAAAGAGTCAAAAAATAGGAACATAAAAAAAAAGTTCCAAAAATTAAAAAAAAAAAATCATTCTGAAGCTCTATATCTGGTAAGTTTTAAAGACTAATAGTATAACTTAATTATTTTTTATATGACATGTCACATATTTATAAATGCTGTACTTAGAAACAATATTTATACATACAACTGGGAAAAGTTTTATTACTAGACTGGCTTCAAAGATGCTGTTTATAAACAAACTCTCAAAAGTTGAAAGAAAAGATTGAACATCTTATAGAAGACAATTTGGTGGAATGTCTTATAATGAGGAAGAAGCATATGTGCTTCAATGAGCTTACTTTTCTTGCCACGCAGCTGACAAGCAGCACTTGGATTGCTTTAGCATTATGATACAACTTTGGATACAATAAAGGTTGCATTATTGCTCTATCATTTGTCAAGCTGTATAGAAAATTTTGAGTCAACGGATGCCACCTGTAAGATATTTTCATTACCTGTTTATAAAGCAACTGCTCATTTTCTCTAGCATAACAGAAAAGAACATCTGTAAGAATCTTTCTCACATTTTCTTGTTGGAAAAACTGCATTTCGGGAAACCTGAAAAAAGAAAAAAACACAGGAATGAAACTGACTAGCACAATTTGAAGAATCACCCTGAAACTTTCATCTCTAAGAGGTGCTAAGGGCTGCTTCAGGTTTACAACTCCCTATTTGCCATGCAACTTGCACCATTGGTGGGATTTAAAAAGGGATGATAAAAGGGAAATGATTATATCCCAGGGGTTAATGACATCCTTCAACATCTAAACATTTCAAAACTCTTAACACATTTAAAGTCACTGGTGTGAATACAAATTTTAAAAAAGAATTATAGCCTACTAAGCTTTGTTTTAGCCCATTTGGTTTTTAAAATTAGAATGTGATTTTGTGACAGTACTTTTTCAAAAAATCATTGTCACTGTTTTTTATGTAAATATAAGAATTTCAATTACATATGACAACATTGTCAGTTTCATCCAATTAAAATGTAGACTTCAAATGGCACAAAAGTTAGTATACACTGCTTAAATGCTCTCTGGATCAAAAACTCTACCAGGTGCTTTGAGGTAATGCAAAATAGAAAAAGGACAGAGAATCTCCTTAAAAGGAGTTCAAATAGTTGTTTATAATGCAAGAATACACAGCTCCAAGAACCCAAATGCAAACACACAGCAATGCAATACACAACTAATATGTAAGAGCTGAAGGTATGTCACCTTAGAATAAATAGTGAGTACTAAACAAGAATTTGGGGGAGCAGAGTAGCATGGAAGATCAGTGGGAGAGGTAAGTAAATCAGAAGTAAAGTGATGAAGGTCCAAAAGGCAGTGGGGGTTTCAAGTATGCAGCACAGAATGATAATTAGTAATCAGGAGGAAAAGAGAATTCAATGAAGTACTACCAGCTGGGAGCAAGAGAGTGGGAAAGAATATAGGCATGGTCTTTCTAAGTTATGGGTCAGGCTCTATGGGTAATGACCAAAGAGACTCCATGTCACATAAGAAATACTTCTCCCACAAAAAAACTCCGCTTCTCCTATCCTCATCCTGCTTATGACACCTTGCTTAGAGAGAATGTTTCTGTTCTTATACAATGTAAAATTGTTCTTTTTGGTTCCCATTTTTCTTGGACAATGTACCCTGTCAGAGAATGATTGTCTAGATGTTAGTAACCATTGTTTACCTTGTATTCAACTAGGGGCATTCTGACCCATTTCCCCTTCTGCTTATGATTTTAGATGTCATGATGTTTGTTTATAGTTTTGAATCATGGCAATGGCCACTTATGATTAATGTGGTTTTGGACTATAAATGTGCACTCTAACCCTTGGAAGGGATCAAGGAGTATAGACTTACAGTCTACTCTTGTCCCCCTAGCTGGAGGTCCACCAGCTGGTGAATAAAGATGGTTCTGTCTCCTACTTTAAGATCAACTTGGTGATTTATTGCAATCTTACCACGACATCTAAAAAGAGCTTTCAATGTTGAATTTACAACTAAGGAAACAATTCAGTGACTACATTTTTGCACAGGGAAGTGAAAAAGAAGAGTCTGTGGGTGACTAAGTAAGAAAGAGGAGAGTTTCTAAGAAGGCTAAGTATGTTATAAAGAAGGGAAATAAAAAATTCACAAACCTAACAAAAGTCTGCATTCAAAATTATGCTCCCTAAGTTCTAGTTATGTAATCTTGAGCAAATGACTGCATAACTACCTCATCTACTAAGTAGGGAGAACAACAGTGATCTTGTGATTGAGATGAGATCATGTGAAAACACTAAGAACAGCACCTGAGAAGCAGCAGTCACTCAGAAACAAACGTCATTACTAGTTTTTGAGTAATGGAACTTTATGTGCTGAAAAGGTGAATTAGGTGATATTGGAACTAGAAAATAACAGAAAATTTTAGAGAACAGACAGGAAGACTATCTAGAACATGAAGGAATGGGCATTATTGAAATAGACAAATATTCCTTAATGGAGTCTTTTAAAGAGCAATACCTCCTTTCCTTCATATTATAATAGTTTACTGCCTCCATTTTTGGAGACCTTAGCTGCTTTATGCTTCGTTTCATACCATGTTGTTTCCCTATTAGAGTTACTTTTCTTCATTCTAGGTATCCAGGCAGACTATGCTAAATAATGATGAAGCATCTCTTTCCTGGTTCTGATTTTTCCAGTAAATTAAGGGTTTTTATTTTTCTTCTGTTTATTTAACTTTTGCTTGCAATTAGCTTTGATGCACAATCATCCTGAGACTTGGAATTGTAAAAATATATTTTTTGTGGTACCAAGAAAGCCTTTCTTTTGGGGGGGCAGTAAACCATCTAAGCATCTGAGCAAGGTGACTCCCTATCTCTGCATAAACCTTAATAGGATGACTCTCCCAACACTTCCTACTCAAGCATGCAAGTTCAAGTAGGGGTGGTACAACTAACTGCTCTCTAAGAAGAGAAAAATAAACCTGGAGGCAAATTCAGGACAAACATAAGATATCATAGAAGCCAAAAACGTTCCCAGAAATATGTCAAATGCACTAAGGAAAGAAAAACTATCTTTTTTTTGAATGATTTATTTGGAACAAAGGAAAGTCACAAAAGTCTTAGAAAATTTAATATCTCCAATTAAAGCAATCAGGTTGAAAGATAGTAAACTGTTATACAGCAATTTCTTAGAGACAGCTTGCCATTAAGAACAGAATAATACTTCTCAGAGATGGAATTTCTTTTTTTCCTCATTACATGACTTAAAGTTACCCCTTTGGTTCATGAGCAAAGATTTGGATTAACTGGCTTAGTCATTTTGTGCGTTCCCTTCCTTGCATATTATTTGCAAATTTTCTAAGCACACTGACACAACTAACCACTGTTTCACTGTTGCAATCTGAATGGATCATGGAAGAAATTACCAAATTGCTACATGCACTCTGTAACAAACATTCATGAACTATATAATAATAGTTTAACACCTAAAAGATAAAAATGTATAAACTATATTGTATACCAATCAATGGTTTCATTTAAATGTGTACTAACCTCTTGAAAGATTAAAAACTTGAAATCTAGAAGAATTAAATTGCAGGTAGATAATTTAAATTGCCCACTTTCAGCAAATACCCAATCAACTGAAAATGCATATTAGGCAGACAGCATATCTACACAAAAGCAAAACATCTACAATGCTCTACAATGATAAAATGCCAGTTTATGTAATTTCATAATTTCCTTTTTAAGAGAAGTATGACTTGTTCTTTAAATGCTGATGAAGAATTCACACATCAGATAGGTATAAGGTACGAAGACTGAGAAAAGTTCTGAGAAAGGAATAAAAGTCTATGCTAGTTCAGAAGTTGGAACAAGAACTGAAATTCAGAGAAGTTTTAGCTGAAGAGCTGGGAGATTATCTAGTCAAACTCGGAAATTAATTAGTAATGAAACTGCCACAGAGAAAATATCTGTGCCAATGTATCTGAAAAGTCAGCAGACAGCAGTGGTTTCTGACTCCTTCCCTTATCAATTAGAAACGTCAGAGAAATCAATTTAGGTAAAATTCCATGAATTGAGTCACATAGAAGAACTTGTCTCAGAAGGTTGATGAACACATTTAAACAACAACATATTTCCCATATAAAAGTACTTAATGGTCATATTATCAGGGTGCAAAACAGAAGGCATTGTATTTATAGGCATCAGATATAAGAGGGGAAATTACAGTTAGTAGCATTTCCAGGAATAGTAATTGATCTTTGATGACAGGCTGTAAGTATCAGAATAGCTTCCTCATCCAGTTTGTCCTCTAGACTTTCCTTTTTCCCTGTGTCAGTTTGTGTTGATTTAGGATAAGTAATTTCAACATGAGGTTAATCCATTTATTTTACTTGAAAGGCAAATCTGTTTTTGAAACAACAATAACAAACACAGAATAGTGACCCAGTCTGGATTCAACAATTGTTAAGATTTTGAAAAACCATCAATGACTATAATTTCATACAAAAAAGAGTAGTAACTTCAAAAAGATGAGGTTAAAGAAAAAAATGAGAATTGAAACTGTAAAGGCTTATGATTCTTTCAGATCAAAATATTAGTAGGAAAATAAAGGGGAAAAATTTCATACTACATAGGAACTGAAGACAAATTTTGTTATTATCAGACAATCAAAGTCCAAGAGAAGTCATTTTTACATTTGCTTGGAAAATGAAAATGGGAGTGTGAAACAGGTGAGAATAGAACTCTGAAAATATAGAAAAAACAATGAGAAATTAAGTTTTCCATGATGAAATTTATACCAAAATATCTAAGATATTTATTTGGTGGAAAAAGAGATCATTTCAGCTTTAACTCTGTTGATCAATATTTAAGAAGTTTCCTAGACATACAAAGGAACTTGAAACAAATCTGACATAAAGAAAAATAATATAAAATCAACACACAAAAATAAGTAGTGTTTTTCCATGCTAACAATGAACTTATAAAAACATCAAGAGAACAATCTGATTTACTTTAGTTAACAAGTAATACTTAGGAATAACAAGAAGATAAAAGACCTGCACACTGAAAACTGTAAAGCCATTATGAAAGAAATAGAAGGTAAAAATAAAAGATATTCTGTGTTCATGGATCAGAAGATTTAACATTGTTGAAATGCCTATACTAAACAAAGCAATCCCTATCAAATGTTAAGCGATATAGAGAAAATACAATTCTAAAATTCATATGGAAACATGGAATAACCCAAATAGCAAAGGTCATCAGTGACAACAACCCAAAGAGCCAGAAGAATAAAGCTGGAGGACTCACACATATCTGACTTCAGCTCCAGCTGGTAAAAAAATGGTAATTAAAGCAGCGTGGTACTGGCATAAAAACAGATACATCAACCAATGGAACAGAGTAGAAAGTACAGAAATGAACCAATTCATCTACAGTCAATTGATTTTTGACTAAAGTTCCAAGAATATACAATGGGAAAAGGACAGTCTCCTCAACAATGATGTTGCAAAAACTGGATATCCATATGCAGAAGAATGAATTGGGATCCTTACCTTGTGCCATATTAAAAAAAAAATCAACTAAAAATGGATTAGACTTAAACCTAAAACTAGAAACTGTAAAACTACTAGAAGAAAAAACGGGAAGAAACTACATTGGTTTGGACAATGATTTTCTTAATTTGACCCAGGAAACACAAGGAACAAAACCTAAAATAGTTACAGGGGAAAATCTTCTGAGGTTTGGGGTATAACTTAGTGGTAGAGTGCACTTAGCATGCACAAGGCCCAGAGTTTAATTCCAGTACTTACTAACTAAATGAACAAATAAATAAGATTTAAAAATATAAAAATAAATAAAAATTTTAAAAATTAAATTAAAAGCTTCTGCCCAACAAATGAAACAAGAGAATGTAGAGACAACCTATGGAGTGGAAGAAAATATGTGAAAGCCATACATCTGAAAAGGGATTGATATCCAAAATGTGTAAGGAATTCTAACAACTCTATGAAAGAAAACAATCCAATTAAGAAAAAGACATTTCTCAAAAGACATAATGGCTAACAGATAAATGAAAAATGTTCTGTATCACTCTACATTAAGGAGATGCAAATTATAATTAAGACCATAAATGTATTAAAATATAATTATCCAATCTACTAAAAAAATCTGTGGTACAGAAAAAGTAATGAGATATCACAAAAGTATAGTGTATAATCTTTGCTTTATATCTTAATCATAAGGGTTAGACAATAGTGTCTTCAATACAGGTTTCGAAAATTTTTCAATGAGAAACTTCGAACATTTAAAAAGCAGAGAAAAGAGCAGCATTAATCCCAATAGAGCCACCATCTATCTTAATCCTTAATTAGTTTATATATGTGTATGTGTGTGTGTATGTGTGTGTGTGTGTGTGTTCTTCCTATTACTCCTTATCTTGAAGATAATCCCAGACATCATATCTATAAATGTGAAAATGTTTATCTCTGAAAGATAAGCAATCATAGTATTAAATCATAAAAAATCATGGTATTATAACACTAATAAAAATAATCTGTTAACTTAATCAAACATCCAGTCAATGTTCGAATTGCTGTGATTTTCCAAGACATTGTAACACTTTATTCAAGTTCTAAGAAATACCCATCAGTAAACTGCAATTTGTTAATTTGTCTCTTAAGATTCCTTCATTTGATAGATATGTCCTTTTCTCTTTTTCTTGCAATGTATTCATTAAAGAAACCAGGTACTTTAACCTGTAGAATCTTCCCATGTTCTGAATTTTATTTATCATATCTCCACTGTGGTATTTAATGTATCACTCTTCCCCTGCATTTCCTATTAGTTGGTGACTAAGTCTAGAGAGTTCAACTTTTCAAAGAGATTCTTTGTAGATGGGTATGATGGTTTGAAAATAGGTTCACCAATTCTTTGACTCGCCTTCCTTTTGAAGGTACAAGAGTCTAACCTCCGTCCTTAGGGATCAGTTTTTCACAAACTAAATGCAGCTAAAGTGATGCTGTGATACAGGTTTTATCTGGCTTGCTCTCTCTCTATCTGAACCAATCCACCATGCTGTGAGGAAGCCAAGCTTTGCCCCATAGCAAATAGCTTATGCGACAGGCAAGTGGAATGTTCCAGTCACAGCTCCAGAAGTCTCAAGTCAGAGCCAGCTTCAACAGCCAGTCATGGTCATGGAAGCCTAGGAGCTCCAGTCATCTGGCTTCTCCTAGGCTTCAGGGTGCCCCAGAGAGGGGACAGTTATGAGCTGCCCTGCTGAACCCTGCCCAAGTTGTAGATTCATCAACACGAAGTCTGTTATTCTTTAAAGCTCTAGCTGGTAAACACTGCAGCAAAAGATAACCAGAGCAGTTAGTGCTGTATGCTTCCATCAGGAGGTAGCTTTCTCTGTGATGCTAGCAACCACTGATGATCATTTCTTAGGCTTATTAATTCATTAGAGGTCATAAAATGGTAAGACTATTTCTCTTTCTTTAATACTTACAAAAACAAACATTTCCTCCATCAATTTTTAGTTATTCTGAAATACAGTTCACCATAGTTCAAAAATTTGTGTTCATTTTCATTACATCTGGTTTACAGATACTTGTGGACTGATTACACTAAGATCTATTAATGATAAGAATTGCCACTACTTCTGTCACAAAAGTAGTTTATGACAAATAGACTATTCTATTTGCCTTTTGGATATCTTCTCATGTTACTGCAGTGTGGTGGAAAGAATGAGGAAGAATGGAATGAAGAGCAACTAAACACCAACTTTCGAGTCCCCCAAACCAGGAACCCAGATACCTGATGAGGTCTATCATAATACAGATAAGGAAAGCCAGGAAATTATCTAGGTTATCTGTAATGAAGAATTTCTCAGACAACAAAGAGAAAGAGAGAATATTTCTAAGTAAGAAAAGGGTTAAAAAAGAGTGAAATGATAAAGGGCTTTGTCATTGCATTATAGTACATAATTAGGTAATTAGAAGTATTAAAACAGACAAAGCATTGGACCCAGATGAATTACTGAAGATGCAAGTATTCAATAAGATGCCCCAAGGGAAAAAATAAAGCCCTTGGTGAGGGTTTATAATGGTGCAGTGGGACAAAGAAGCACAGAAGGACTTGAAGGAACAATAACTGATGTCATGCCTGCATTTCAAAACCAGAAAATCAAAACAAGTACTCAACCAAAATTTAAAATGAGCTGATGAAAACTCCCTAATATACTATCAAACACCAAAATAACTATAATACCTTACTATAGTTCATTGTTTTATTAAAGGAAAACTTAAAAATTAAGCCAAATCATAAGAACAATAATTTGATACAGAATGTAAGCAGAAACATCAAATTCTTTTTCTTCCTGTGTGGAAGATTTAATCATTCTCTTTATTTGAGTAGGCATGGTTTGTGTTCTTTCCAGACTCATACAGAAGATTTAGTTTCCCAGCTTCCTTTTCAGTTAGCCCTGGCTCTGCGCTAATCGATGGAATTAAAGTGGAAATTATGTGTGAACACAAAATCTTCTCCACCTCATTCTTGGCAGTCCCCATACACTTCTCCCCTTCCAGCTAGTCAGAATGGAGAAGATCACTGGGAAGACCAGGAGGCTATATGTAGATGGTGGTGGTTTTAAAATACACCTGTATATTCTTTGATACACCTCCCTTCTGTGCTAACATAATGCATGAAAAGGACACCTGGTTCCCTTTCTCTCTTGAATCCCTTGTTCTGTAGAAAATGTCCTCTGCAGTCCCATGGAGAGATACACATGAACAGCAATCAGAATGAATCCTGCAGTCCTAATCAAGTTAACAATGGTCTGCAGCACTAGGAGAAACCTGACTGAAATCTCATAAGACTCCTAAGCCAGAACTTCTTAGCTAAGCTGCTTGCAAACGACTGATCTGCAGCAACTATAAAATAAATGATTATTGTTCTAAGTCATTGTTCTGGTTGTTTTATTCATGTAGCAAAAGACAATTAATAGATGTCTTAAAATCTAAAACTGAGATAATATTAAAAACAACTAAAATACATAGTAGAGATGTATATGGGACATGGGTAGAAGCCAGAAGGACCTTCAAGAGACTTATCAGTGAAGGGCTAAAGGGTATGAAACAGTTAGTTAGGAAAGGTTCAAGAGTGGGCTGCCAAAGAGGGCTTCAAAGGAAATGAGGAAAACAGGAGAAATGGAAGAAAAATGTCCCTTATTACCCAGTGGAGAAAAGTCTGACAATATGGTAGTCTCTAGTTTTATGAAAAACAGAAAATGTACCTAATAAGTTGGGTGATCTAGCTAAGGAAATATTCAGGTAGAGTGTTGAAGGTACCAACAGATTTATTCTTGTTACTTAGAGCGGAATGAAAGAAAAGCAAAAAGGAAGAACTGGTAAGCATAAAAGAGCTAGAACTTGCTATGTCTGAAAAAAAACTTTTTCTCATTCTCAGTCTTTCCAGTCATCAAATGGTGCTAACATTAAGATGATGCTTTTGGGCAAACTCAAATCTAAGACACAGACGGAAAGACACGATTAAAGATGAAACCAGGGGTTAGACTATAAAACCCCAAGTTAGAATCTCAGGAAGCTCTGAGATAATGCCTCAGGGGCCCTTCTCTCAGACAAAGGCTTTGACAAAGATTTAAAAAGTGTGCCTCAGATAACCTCCAGCAGGAAGAGGTCAGGCTTAATTGTACATAACCTCTCACATCAAAGAATTCATTGGTCCCAAATATAAGTACTCCACAAACTGAAAATTACTGCATTAGAATATATGAATCCAGAGGGCAGAAACCTATATACTTAGCCTCCATCTCTTTCTGAATAAGATATGAGACACACATCCATTTATGTTTCTGTCCCATCTGCACACTGAAGGAGTCAATAAATGTTTTTTTGAACTGAGGAAGTTTTAAATCCAGTCAAACAACATCTGCATAAATTAGTGTGGTGAAAAGACCATTTCCATTTGAGCTATCAACAAGCTACATTTGCTTACTCAAGTATATCCTTTTGTTTCAACTTTTCACCTTCAAGAATAACATTTAACTAGATGACTACCAATGATACAAATGCTACTATGGAAAAAATATCAAGATATTTAAGAACTTACAACTCAAACTCTAGGAGAACAAATGGAAATTTTAGACAATTTTAATAAAATATACACAAGATGGGAAAAAGAGAAGAGGCAGTCTACTAGAATCTTTGACTTCTACAACAGTAGTAGACAGAGTAATTTCTCAAGTAATAGATATTAAATGAACAAATATACCTACAAACCTACAAATGAATAAATTAAGGAAAAGGAAAACTAAGTGTAAGATCTGTAGGAGTTGGGGTAGAAAAATGAAGTACCAGGAAAGCCTGAGCAAAAACAATTTGTCTTTATTTTTGCAATTAATGAAGAAAAGGACACAAAGCTCTCAGAAGACTTAAAGTGGGGGTGAATATTGATTTTTTAAAGTCAAAGAAACAAAGTAGGAATCTGTGGTGATGACAAAGATAGGATCCAGCCCAAGAGAACAGCAGAAAAATCTCCCAAGAGTCTAACAAAGAAGGTGAGAGTTTGAAATCACCATAGAGTTGAGAAGATTAAGCAGAAGCACTGGGAAGATAGGATAGTTTGGGAAAGTGAAGGTAAGGTTGGAGTTTAGGAGGCAGCAGTAACTGAAGTGTCACACTCTGTAAGCAGAAGTTTACATCTAAAGTTCTTTTGATTCTATAAAGCCTTAACTCACACAATAAAACCTTCAATTCTACTGCCTTCTCTCCTCAAAAAAATCATCTTTCTACTTCTATTGTAAACATGAAAAATTAGGAAAAAATATATGCTGTACATGTGGGTGTGTGCATGTTTTTCTCTGTGAGCGCACGCATGTGCGTGTGTATATCTGTGTATGTACCCACACATTCCACTACCACACACTTTAAGTGCAAGAATAGTCATAACTGGAAATACAGACTTTATTTTACAGTTATCAGTCATTAAAACAAAAAAAAATTTAAAGAAATTTAAAGCATTTCCACTGAACTATCAAAGTAGCTTCAATTACAAATCTGCTTGAATGTTCTGCAGACTGTTAAACTAACAAACAGGCTATGGCTACTGGGAATTTTTCACCGACCAGAATTTACTTTTAAACTTTCTCATAATCATGTGAACCCACAACTGTGAATACTGCTTTAATTAACTTGGCTTATTTAAAATAAAGAGGATCTCAAAAGCAAAAATCTGAAGGTCAGCAGCTTATGGTTACTTGTGCTACCCTCCACGTACTATTGTTTCGACATTCCCAAAACTAAGAGCATGAGGATGCTAATCTAAACACTATAACTACATGTTCTGTAGCACATAAACCTATATTTTCATTCAAATACTAAAAAAAAAAAAAAGTGTTTTTAAAAAACTCAGAATAAATGCATGCTAAGAATTTGCATGCATATATGAAACAAATGGGAAATAAATACTTTAAAACAAGAGCAGCACAGGAAAACACATATTTCTAAATATATATATGCAACAATCACGATTCTTTTGCTTTTATCTTAAATATGAAATGAGGAAGGACTGTAGGCCATTGGATAGAACTGTTTCTCGTATTCCTGAAAATCTGTTTTTCCCCCTCTTTAATATTTAAGAAACACACACATAGGTTGCTGACAACTCTTAGAGAGCGGCTTGTGTTGTAGTTTTCACTTTCTCGGCTGTGAACAAGTGCATATGTGAGGGCTGGTCTTGCATGCACAAGCATGTACTTTGCCTGCATTAAATAAAATCACAACACAACACCAAGTACATCCACTCATTCATGTATGCCTGCAGTCCACCTCAAGGAGACTGAAAATATAAATACAAGCTGCTATTTTGGTGTGATCACACGAATATGGCAGCTTGTATTTTTTTTTTCTCCTTAACATTTTAACACTGGGCAGATTGTCTGCATTAACACACACCAAAATCAATTCTGCTCTAAAATTGCTTGTAAAATCCTCCTTTCCCTGAGGAATTTGTTTTTTATTTAAATAAAATATGGGCTTGGAAGAAACTGTGTAAAGATTTCAACATTTAGGACATATTAACTCTGTAAAGTGTGAGAGTCAAAGGACCAATGTACTAGTAGTATTTTTGCCCAAATTGGAACTGAGGGGGAGGTGGGAGATGGTCTTTACATTAATTCAAAAAAATTATCTCTGTAAAAACACTTTTGTATATTGTTAATTTTTTTTTTTAATTTCAAAAATGGTCTAGTTATCAGCTGTAGACTACAATATAACATAAGAACTACATTTTAGGTGCTGGGGTTATAGCTCAGTGGTACAGCACTTGCCTGGCACGCAGAAGGCACTGGGTTCTATCTTAAGCACCACATAAAAATAAATAAAAATAAAACAAAGGTACTGTGTCCATCTACAACTAAAATATTTTTTAAAAATTAAAAAACTACTTTTTACCAAAATCTTAAATAAGACACATATACTGTAAGAATACATGGAGTTTTTTCAATGGGAAAGAAAGGAAATGGAAGTAACTATTTAGTATATGCCACATCGAAATGTTCAGCATGAACAAAAAATAAAATGTAGAAATTCACATCATATATTATGTAAAAATACAAAAATGAATACATTTCTGTCCAATAGAACATTCTGTAATGATAGAAATGTTCTATATATGCATTGTCCAATTCAGTAGTTTTTAGCACTTGAATGTCACTACTGTGAGTGAACACTGAATATTTAATTTTATCTAATCTTAGGTTTAAACAGAAAACGTACCTAGAGTCCAACAAAACCAGATAGCACAAATCTATAGTTTTAAAAAGAATTTTAGCAATTACTAATAATTGCTAAATAAGTATTTAATTAATAATTAAATAAGTATTATTTAATTAATAAAGAAAGTTAGTTAATAAAGTAGCAAATAAGTGAGCACACAAAGCTTGCTTAAATCTTGTTTGAAACTTAACCAACATATAAACTATGAACAAAAGAAAGCATTAAAATAAGTGAGTTTCAATTTTTGTTTAAAAAAAAAATCTGAGCACAACATGAAGAGTCAAGAAAGAAATAATCTACTGGAAATGTTTACTACAATATCTAGAAATACAAAAGACTAAAAATTGAAGATAATGTCTAGCACATCCATTAGGCAATTAGATAAATTTTTAAATATGGCCAAAGTTAATTGACAAGGATAAAAACAAGTTAAAGAATGTTAATCATTTCCTCAAGAGAGAGGGAGGACACATTTTAAGATAAGACTATTTGGCAATAGCTTATAAATATGTTAATCTGCAAATGATGGTATAGATGCTATATTATATTTTTTAGAATAGACCTTGATTTGGTCTTGATAGACCAAATAACACTTCTTTGGCATCTACTATGGAAATGATATTTCACCCTAAACTCATTATTTTCCTTCATTTTAAATAATACTGAAATTCAGTATTAATGATACAGCTCTTGAAATAGGCAATGTAAGATATAATTTAGAAGTGCTATAAACTTGAAGTTCCTTGTTTTATTTTTTGATTATAAGTTTTTCAGTAACAAAAATGGGAATAGTAACAACTTCATTAGGTTGAGCTAAGAGCAACTAACTGAAATGAATGAAAAATCCTTTGAGGCAAAACAGGGTTAGTGACATAAGAGAATATTAAAATTAGTTAAAGAGGAAGGTAATATTTAATACAGTGACATATCCAGATCAAATAAATTCAATAATGATGGCAAAAACACAGCTCACAAGAGCAAATTTTCTTGTTTAAACTTAGACTAGAAGGCTGATAACAGAAGTATTTTTTAAAGGGTGCTTATGTCTCTAAAGACTGGAAAACCGTTATTGTAACTAGAATTCAACAACACTGATTGTCACCGGTAAGTTTCACAACTAGAGATCATTTATTAAGCATCAACTTGGCTACATACAGTAAGACAAAAATCAGAGTAGGGCCAAAACTTCCAGGGGCTTGCCATTAGGTGGAAAAGTAAGACCTGAGCTAATTCCAGAGCTCTTTCTTCTAAATAGTGCTGCTACTATGGCACCAGCTATGCTGCACTATACCCTTGCTCCCTCTTCCTCTATTAAACTTTTAACTTCTTATGGGTATATAAATATTTAAGTAGGTATTTCCAATCCCTGGTGCCTTGGGCAATTAAGATAAATATACTGAATGAACTGTCAAGTGGACCTAAATAAATGTAAGACTCAACGATTAAATAATGTCATTAAAAAGTTTTAAGAATATTATACAGAACATAGAATAGGCACAGATTATAACAAACTGAAAAGACTAGAAAACTCATCAGAGACGTGGTGGTGATAAAGTCAGGCCTTAAAGAGCGAGCTCTCAAGAGCGGTAAGAATGAAGGAAAGAAGGACTGTATAGAGGGAAAAGAGGGGTGGGAGGGGTGGGAGGGGTGGGGGGGAGGGAAAAAAAAATAAACATCATTGCCCTATGTAAAAAAAAAAAAAAAAAAAAAAAAAACTGTGTTTACAAACTGAATCTTCTGCAAGTTGAGGTACTTCGAGTTCAGAATCAGCATGAAAAAAGATAATTTTCACCCATTTCCCTTACTTATGAGAACTGACAGACAAGGTTTGAGTTATGCTTTATATCCCAAATGACAAATATTTACAGAGAAATCATGATTGATATGTTTATTGCTCCTTGTGGCCTAGACAAATAAAATCACCTTTGTGCAAAAAAAAAAAAAAAAAAAAAAAAAAGAGCGAGCTCTCAGAATTCCAACAGAGAACAGTGGAGGGAAGCAGTACTCCAGTAGAGGACAGCATGGAAAATGGAAACAAACTTGTTGATGGAAGTAATGCCAGATAATGTGGTCTGAAAGTTCATGGGAGGCTGTGTAAATTCATTCACTCTATAGGCTACAGGAAATCATAGAAACCTTGGATTAGGCAAGTAGTACAATTATTCATTTGCTTTGAGAAGGGTGACTGTCTACAGCACATGGACTAGATTAGAAGTGGAAAGACACTAGATCCAAAGAGAGCAATTAAACAAGTACAAGACTGTAGGTAATAAGTATCTGAAACACAGCTGCACAAATGGAACAGAGCAGATGAATTTGAGAAAACTACATATAACGACCCCCTAATTTATATTTAAAAATACATATCCCCAATCAATCTTCTTCTGCCTTTACCACTATATCTTTAGTCGAAGTCACTAATATTACTTAATTTGAAGCACTGTGATAGCCTATGCTGGCTCGTTTTCCAGGTTCCGTTCTTACATCCACTTTCAACAACTGCACACTGATCAGAATTATCTTTTTAGATATAACAGCTCTGCTCAATATCTTCCAACAGTTTTCCATTTGCAATTGGAATAAAATCCAAACTTCCTACTATGGCTGAAAAGACTGGCCTTTGCCCTCTTCTCAGATTTCCCTCTTTATATAAGTTGGTTCTAGTTATATCTTCCTTTTCATTTCTGTCATCACTAAGCTCATTTTCATTGAGGGACTGTATTAGTTGTTCCCTCTGCCTGGGGTGTTCTTCCCTTAGATCTTTGATGTAGATGGCTTTAAAATATTTTTCACAACTCAGCTCAAATGTCATCTTCTCAGAGATGCCAGTTGTGACAACTGTTCCTAAAGTGGCCATCTCTGTAGCTACTGTCCCTCTAACTATCCTATTAGCCTGCTTTATTTTTTCAGAGCAATGATCACTCAACAACTGTCCTCTTTATCTATATATGCTTCATGTCTCACTCCCTCCCACCACAGGGGAACGTACATCCTGTGATTGCAGAACCTGGTCTGTATTATTCACTACACTAATCCCCTCCAATGCAAAAGGAAAGCCTGGAACACAGTAGACCATAAATACATGTTTTTAAAAAATAATAAAAATCTTACTGGAGATGCTAGTGAACAAGTAATTCTATATAACCATCTCTGAGTTGTGTATGTTTTTTCTTGTATTATGAGATGCTTTACAGACTGGATGTGGGGGAAATGGACTTCAGGCCACAGAATGCCTTGTAAAGGTGCAAGGTAGTAAAATTATTCAAGTTATTCAGGTTTTGTAATTAAGCAATTCAGTAGCTTTAAATGAGACTAACCTAATTACCTTATAGGCTAAGTTCTTTGCACCATATTTAGAAAGGGTATGGAAACTTCTAAATGTAGAGGGAACCACGGTAAAGCTTTCAAGGGGAGGAGATATGGAATCTCTCCCATTTATACTATGAAATATAGGTTCTCCTAGTTGCTTTCCTTGAATTTCAATCTTGCCATGTTAATTAAGATATAGTAGTGGAGATAAATTATTTTCAAAAAAATTAGTACTACATGTATGTGTGTGTGTGTGTATTGTATTTTAACAAGAAAAATACCCAGAAGATAAACAAAATAGTTAAAAGAATATGGCTTTCAGTATTTTACATAGCAAAGCAGAAATGTTTGAAGTAACCAACCAAAATGATGAAAAAGCTCCTATTTGGTTTGGCTATCCAGGTTTTATTTTATTTTCCTCTCCTGTTTTAATTAATCTGGTCCCTATAGCCTCTGAGTGGGTGGTTGCACAACAGCCACATTCACACCATTTCCACTTCATAACTGTGGAAAGATGGATTATAATCCTGCTCAACAGACAGATGGATTTGAAGCTATCAATTTTTTAAAAATAATTGCCTGGCACTCTGGAAGAGATACCTCTACTGCTTGATTAGTAATATTTACTGCACATTTTGAGGCCTGTTTTATGGCTATTGATCACCTAGATTCTTAATCACCTAGATTCATTAGGCAATTCCTTGTTTTATCTGAATATTAATAATAATGCCCCATATGTTAATACAACAGTGTTCTACTTCCTAGAGAAATCAAGCACTGTCACCTAACACCTTTGAGTGTTAATCAAAATGACTTCTCACCCTGCAGTAAGTTCGATATGGTTTTGATGAATTCTGAATCCATGATTCCTCCTAAATATTTTCATTTTAAAATAGAAACTTTCATCTGTTAAATATGTAGTGAAACTTAAATGCAGTCCAGTCATCTGCTTATTCAGTGTTTGGGATCAGGAAAAAGATGATCTTGAAAGTCAGAGAGAGTTTGACATTATAATAGATTTAGTGGGAGTTGAACTAGCAGTGGAGTACACAGGCAAAACTACAGAAGAACTTGGAGGAAGCCATCAGAGATTTTCATGGCTCTTCACATACTGGGATGATCCCAAATACCAATGATTTTATTTAGGATTTTCATATAAATTAATGCTATTACTACATGTGCTGGTTGAGCATCCTTAATTCAAAATCCAAAATCTAAAATATTCCAAGATCTAAACTTTCTGGATGCTGACATGATGCTCAAGAAGTTTCAGATTTTGGAGCATTCCGGATTTTGAATTTTCAGATTGGTGGCGATCAATCAGTAAATGCTATGCAAATATTTATTTCAAATCTGAAAAAAATCAGAAATCTGAAACTGTGTTGGTTTCAAGCATTTCAGATAAGGAATACTCAACCTGTACTCATTAATCTACAAAACCACTGTGATTACAAGACTATTCCCATTTTACAGAAAAGGAAACTGAGGGGAAAAGATGCTGAAAGTAATCTGCCCATTATTACAGTAAACATAGCTATAACTCACCCTAGGGTCCAAGACACAAGTTCCGTGTACTTCCCATCACATGACTCAGAAAGATAAGGTCCACTATATAAAAGTTATGGACATTTATTATGTGCTAAATAAGAAACTGCTCTTTCACATTATAAATACTAAGTAGATTAAGAGGCTTGCAAACCTCAATAGTTTCAAGAGAAAGAGAGAATAAGACAGATAAGATAGTGGTCATTTTAAAAGTAATTTGGTGGGCTGGGGAGATAGCTCAGTTGGTAGAGTGCTTGCCTTGCAAGCACAACACCCTGGGTTCGATCCCCAGCACCACAAAAAAAAAAAACAAAAAAAAAACCAAAAAAAGTAATTTGGTAAGAAATGAATTTGAATGTATAAAGCAAAGGGCAAGTTTTTCTACTAATACCAATATAATTACTACATAATATAACCATATTAAAATAGTATTTAACCAGTTTTATCAATGACCAACAATTCATTTGAAGTCATGTAAACCTGATAAAATTTATAATTATAAGATCAATGTTAAAAACATATGCTTTTTAAAAGGAATGCAGAGAATAATACTTATTAAAGTTTGGTCAAAAAGCTTTGCTTTTCATTCAAGTAAAATATGCATTCAATTATGGCTCCTCTATGGATTTACATTTTACTAAAATTAGTAATACTGATTGGAATTATTGAAAGTAATATAGTTTTACATACGTTCTTCTAACATCTTGTTCAATCATTGATCGTAGTTCTTTATCTTGGAAGAATTTATTCCAAAGACTCTGAAATAAGGAGAACAAGCTAATTAAAATAATCCCATACTTTTGCTTGACTTTTACAACTTCAATTTAATATTTTAAGTGATTAAATTTATTCTCCAAATTGTGATTTCAGGTTTCTTGGTAGGAAACCTGAGATTGAGGTAATTTTTATTAAAATCTATTTCAATCTTAAAACACATCCTTATCCTAACATCTATTTTTCCAGTCTGATACTATTTTACATATTTTAAAGATATATATTATCTCTATAAAGTGAGTGACTATTTTCACTGCTGTATACTATCCTACTACTATCCATAAAAATAATAAAAAATGCATGGATTAAAGCAGTATCCATTGATCAACTGGTCCCAGCTTGAACCTCACCAGAAGTTCCAATGCACTAAGAGAGATATACAATATTTTCCACAAAGCCTCATTTTATAATCAAATAGGCTTTTATGCAGTTTTAAAATGTAAACTTAGAGAAAGTTTTAAAAAATATTTAACATTTCATGGTGTGATACCAAAGACTAACATACTAATTACATGTATCAGGAAAAAGATATGCTAACATTATGTAGTAAATGGGAATATTTTTTCCCTATTCGTAACTAACTAGACAGGAATAAGAACAGCAATAATTAAAGAAGTTATAAAATGTCTTTAAAATAATAATCATTCTTAGTCTTCACTGGAATATGAGTAGAGGTCGGCCTGATTCCTTTTCATGGTCTTTTTAAAACTTCTTCAGACACTCACTAGAAAGTGATACTTCCTCCTTCCTGGGAGTTAGTTCTGCCAAGTGGACACTTCTCCCTACAGGAAAGAAGACTCTCCTAAGCCTCTCTACTCCCATCTTGATAAAACAGTCCAGTTCTTAAGCATATGCTCTTCTACTTTACTCTTACTTCTTACAGACTGCTAGGACTTTTCTATAGTGGCATTCCACTGAATTAAATTACAAACTTCCTGTAACAATGTATGTATATAACAGAATTATTTCCATTAGGTTTTAGTAGCATAGTATGTGGCATAAAGAAAATGCTTGGCATGAAATACACTATCATCAAGGTGACTTTTAAACAGTCACATATGCATACTCTTTTAGGTAAAAATGGTTGATATAAGAATAAGTGAACTTTACCCCTTCATCCTGTGAAAGAGGATTGTTGATCATCAAATCTTGTTGGCCAACAACCTTCCTGGGGTTTGTGATATGCTGGTAAAGAACAAAAACACATAGAAAGATCAGAGCCTAACTGGCCTTTAAAGTATTAAAAAAAAAGACAATTACAATAATTATATTTACTATTTACTTACTACTTCTTTAATGTTGCTATACCATACTCTTAACTCTTTAATTCTACTTATCCATTGACTTTTATCTTGAGGAATAACACAAAGAAACAGCTGTCAAGAAAAAAAAATTCGTAAGAATCATAAGAAATACAATGTGAAACCAGGTCAAACAGAACAACCTGCAAATTGAAATCAATATCCCATTAATGCTATATTATATTCATATTATTATTATAATTTCAAGTAATCTATACTTGGGATTATTTAAGAAACATACAATTAGAAAATTTAAAAATTGAGTAATCAAAAGCAAAAGTAGATCTCAAAAGCTGCACCATGAAATAGAATCAAGTCTCCTTCTATATTCATATTAAAAATGAAAAATCATCGACATTCAATTATAATTCCCATTGTACATTCTAATCTTCCTGGGATTGGCAGGGAGCTATTACAAGGTACAATTCTGATTAGTAATTTCTAGGCTCAAGATTTTACTTTAAAACAAAGCAGAGAAGAACAGTAAGAACAGTCTGAGAAAGGAGGATACAGTGCAAGAAGCAAATCATTCACAGCAAAAAATATAATTTACAAATGGCAATCAGCTTATGGAAATAAGCATTCTTAAAAAGACAAATTTGATTTAATTTAATTTAATGCAACATTAAAATAAAATTGGATTTAGGTTTATTTTTAGCAGATGAAGGCTACTAAAAGTTAAACAACAGGGATTAGAGGTAGGGCACAAATATCTGTATACAAATATTCTAGCAGCAGGTCTTCTGTGTGCATCTAACAGAAGAAAAATGTATTTTAATTATTAAATCTAAATTATTAAATCTAAAACTGTCTGATATATCATGTGTTTCTTACGGTCTGCTTGCACAGATTGAATATGCTGGATTTATGCAGATAACCCTAAAAACTTTTGATAGAAGTCACTTTTAAATCACATATGAACCTAAATTAATTCATTTTGAAGAAAAAGGACACTTCTTCAAAGCAATTAAGAAGATAACTGTGGGTTATGATGACTAGTTCTGGTAACCAATGACCTTTCCATTGAAGGAGACTGACCCAGTTACCTTCCAATTCTGCTTGCTACCCTTGATTCTTTGTTTCTAGCAAAAGAAACAGGAAAAATATTTTCTGTTTATGAAGAAAAAAGGGAGGGTGACTAACTGAGGGTGATTGATACAACACAAACAGGAAGATTACCCACCTCCCCTACTTCTGCTTAGCTTCAAGAATTTCTATAAAAGCCTCTATGTAATGCAAAGATGTTGCTCTGAAATTTATACCATCAAAAGAGATGAAAAGATAGTCATTTCAAATGATTCCCTCAACAATTATTCAGGACTAAGGTGGTTCAAGCTTACTAGTAAATGTCTTATGAAAAATAAACATGGATGGCCAAAAAACTGAAGTGAAGTCTCTTGGAAAATTCAGTGATTCCCTGCATGGGTAATCTTCCAGGGCATCAGGTACTGTGTTGATATATTGCAACCACAAACTGTAAATAAATATTTTCTTCTTACCTTCCAGCAAATGCTGCGGAACCTGCTGCTTCTCAGCTGCCCATTAATCCCTTTCTGCCTTATTGTTGCCAAGTAATTGTTGTTTACAAATAGTTCTTCCCATTCTTTCCTATATGAAAGAAAGCAAAGCATGGGAATCCTTTTGTTACAATTCTTCTGCTTGAAGAGGAGTGCTACAGGAAAATAATTTTAAATAAGTCTAAGAAATGCAACTTTTAAAATGTATATATTTAGTTTGTTTCTGAACGCATGGCTGTCTTTTTGGACACAGTTCTTCTGTAGATTTAATGAATATGTAGATAGCTATAATTATGCCAGCTTCAGAAATTCATAATGTCTATGGAGGCTATTCCATTTCATCTAAAATGTTGGTAGTGCAGTTCAGTGACTAAACAAGAAAAAATGAATATTAATAACAATATATGACTGCTTGAGTCACTGACAGATATACCTGCTCTGAAAATAAACGGAAAAAATGTACTGTTGATTACACCAGCTTCTCACATGAAATATCTGTTTGAACAAACTGGTTTCTCTTTAATGTTAAGCTGGGCATTTAAGTATAATAGAAAACTACTTTCTTTAACTGTTGGTACTATTTACTATTGAAATCTCTGCAACTTCTTTCTACATGATCAGTTTTAAAATTTTAACAGGTGCAGGCAAATTTGAAGAAAACATCAAAAAATTAAAAAGCCTCACTGTAAAAACTGTTAAAGGCAAGCTTGAGTACCTTGCAGTACCTATGGCTGAGTAGATAAACAACTGAAATATGCCTCCCAGGCATGCAGGCACCAGGGGCCTAACACCTGTGCCTCATTAATATACAAGTAAATCTGCTCTACTGGGAAACAATTGGAAATTAATTGTCCCAAACCATTTACTGAGTTTGAATAAAGGAATTAGACCTATATTCCCAGCATCTTGCACCTAACTAAACACTAAGAATCATTTGTCAACAGTTGAGGCTACTGAGATCAGTTTCATGAAATTACTTTTGAATTCCATGATGCCACAATAAAATTAACTTAAAATTTAAAATTTACTATCAAAGCTGAAACCCTGGGGGCATTCTCTCAAGAGAAATTTCCTAAAAAGTCATTAAAACTCTCAGTTTTATTTATATGCACAGTTGTCACTGACTAGACCCTTCTCCTTTAAAAAAAAAAAAAAAAAGTTGCATACTATGCTGACAATCATGAACACAACTAGCTGTACATCCAAAGTTCAAAAATCTGACCACAAGGCAAGATGCATCTTCTCCACAAAGTTCCACAAGAGTGACCAAAGACAACGCCACATTCCCTACTTCCATCAGAACATTCAGCCTGTAAAACTGATCCCACTACACCATTTCTTCTTCCAATAGAGGCTTGGGACACAAGCTCCTGTACAATGCTAAGAGAAATGTAACTTTATCTCCACTCCAAAAAATTTCTTTTTCCTCACTCTATTAATAAGAAAAATATTTTAATTTGCATTTGTGTTATTAGTGAAACTAAAATATTTTCAAACATTTGGGTCATGTTATTTCTTCTTTATTAAAACTTTGTCCATGTTAAGCAGAATAGCATAGTAGTTAAGAGCATAGGCATGAGAATTACAATCCTGGGATGAAAAAGTCAGACATATAGTCAGAAACCATAAATTATTTACTAGCTTACAGTCTGCTTGCATGAACAAGTTACTTAACCTCCCTGAGCCTTAGTTTCTTTATTGATGAAATAATAATAGCATCCCCCTCAAAAAATTATGAAGATTAAAAGAATACATGAAACACCCTCAGAAGAGTACATAGTACACATCATTTTTAAAAAGTATTGCTAGTAATAATTATAATACTGATTTTATTTTAGATGCTTTATTATTGATCCAAGAGGAGCTTTCAATACATGTAAGACATCATACCTTTGTCATGCATATATATACATATATATATAATTTTAAACTGGTTGACTTGATTTTCAACACAACAAGGCTTTTTTAATGTATATACAATTTAGATCTAAAATTACTTTCTCTTATTGATCAGCCCATTGCTTTCTTAATTCTTGGTCACTCACAGATCAAAGAAATACTGAATTTTTTGTTTTTTTTTTTTAAACTTTAACCCATTTGTATTACCAATGATGTTTTAAATATTTTCTACTTCCACATAATTTCACACATATACCCACATCTTCTATTACTGAAGTTTGGTTTTTATCCAGTTTTTACTTTTATTCAGAGATAAGCAACAAGTAACTAAGAACATTAGAGGAGTACATTTCAGAACCTTATGCATGTTTAAGTAGTTTGTGCTCTCAAAAAAAAAAAAAAACAACAACAAAAAAACCCCTACAGATTTCAAATGTATTCTGAACTCAAAAGGAACCAGGCATTTCCATAGCTGGAAAACACCAATAATTCCCAGTAAGAGAAAGAAATATGAAGCAATACTCATCCAGCTTCTTCCAAAATCAGCCTCTATTCACAGGTACCAAGAAATTGTGAAAGTACAAGCACAGCTGGTCGCTAGATTTATCACCATCTTGTCAAAAGAAACAGGTTTTTAAGGTCAAGTTACATACTACTTAGGTAATGAAGGATAATTATTTGTTAGCTTAAATAAGACCTTGTACCTTGATTACAGTGTTGGTACAGAGAAAAGAGAGACTGAGGTATCTGAATTAGAAACATTATCTCTGAAATTTACAATCATTTAAATTTATTCATGGGTACTTACAGTTCTCTAATTAGGGCATTAACAGCACAAGCTGAGTCCTAACAGGCACACAAAGGCCATAAGATAATCTATTGTCTTTCTCTTCAATGGACTAGTGTTTCATTAATAAACTGATACAAAGTACATAAAATATGAAGTACCTAATATGTATTTAGCACATAGATTTTTTTTTTAAAACCATGAAGTTAAGTGAATGGACAGATAGATGTGTAAACAAATAGTAATAAGATCCACGCTGGTAGTATATTGAAGGGATAATTATTTTTAGGTTTAAAAATTAAAACTCAGCACCACAGGTGATGCAACTCTATCCCCAAGAATTAAGCTATGAGAGGACAACTGCAGAGGGAAAATGTTGAAAACTGCATTGCTTCTAGGGGAGCTGGATCAAAATGAAACTTTTTACAATCAGAAATATGAATGATGGGTCTGCTCCAAAACCTGAGGAAGACAAGGCAAAAGAACAGGGAAAAGTGACGATTTGGTGCTAAAATTTTTCAGTTTAATTAGCAAAAATAAAGGAAAGGTAGTTGCTACACTTTGTCTTATACTAACATATATATTTTCTCTGACAATATCATTAAAATGCTAAAAAGTCCATTTATGATATATTTCAGGTAAACCACTTCTAACCACTACAAGAACCCTCTTAGAGTTTTATTTTTGATTCTTCTTTATGAATGAGGAAATTATGGTTCGTAAAAATTACTCTCAAGAGAAAAAAGGAATGAGATTTAGGGAAAGCACACAAAAATGACCTTGGCAATGAGGTGGGGTAGAAATGTTTTCTTGTTTTCTTCTCCCCAATTTTAAATTTTAAACATTAAGTCTGAGGACAAAAGACAAGTTTTCAACTGTTGAACTGGGAAGATAAGTCAACAACTACTACAGTGAGCAGTTAAAAAACCTTATACACTTTGGGTGCAGAAGCCTAAGTGATGAATAGATAAGACACCTGGGCCTTTAAGGACTCCCTTTTAAAAGTAGCACTAGTGCCACCTAGTGGCAATTATTCTACCATGCAGGCACTGGGTCCCTGAAAACAATCAGCATCCTATCAAGGAGGGGCAGGGATGGGTACATTTCTTTTCTCATGTCAGGTCAATGGATTAGCAATTGAGAAGGACTGTTGAGAAGTTCTTTAAGCCTACCTCTGTGCTCAGAAAAAAAACATTATGACTGATTAAAAGCAGCCATGAGTGTAGCAATCATTTCTAAAAAATGAAATCAACTTTTGCAGCAGCAATTGATGCCTTCCCTCTAATAAAATTTAGGTATTTAAGTCTCTTGCAATATGGGCTTTTTTTAAAATATGAAAATTAATTTGAATATGCACTGAATAAATACAGCTGATGATTATAAAGAGATATTTCCAATTATATATTTTAATCTAATATTTCCCAAAAATTCAAATAAAATTGATATGAAACTAGTTAGCACCTTCTAAGTTTAATTGTTTAAATAGTTTTGTAACCTAAATGATGTATAAATTAATAAATTATGTACTAATTTAGGTCTAGAAAACTTTTAATTATTGTTCCAAATGGCAATGCACTATAGAAAATTATATTTTATACTTTGTATGACGGTTTCTATCCTATTTCTAGGCGTCATTTCGATGGAGATAACATCTCTATGGGGGTAACTTAAGAAACCAAACAACTACAGTAATGGGAAAAAGTTAGAGACTACATATAGTTTCGTACTGAAGGTCTCCAGTACATGGTGAAAGAGAGCTACTTTGGCTTCTGATAATGAATTTCCTGGGTGAATAAGGGAAAGGATGATCATTAAGAAGAAGCCCGAGTCACAGAGGGTAGGAGAAGAGAGATGGGGAGGAAACATGCTTCTAGTTCCTGGGAGGTATGGTGAGAGGGCATTGGGCAGAATGATCCCTCAAAAATGCCCATGTAGTTTACAAGATCTGCCAGCCAACCTGACCTCCTTACTGAGATCTGAATAGAGAGATAACAGAACAACAACAACAAAAAGCCAGGACAGGATGCAGATGACTTTCAAGCAGAATTAAATCACAGTTAATGGGTAGAATATGTGAAGCTGAGGAAGCACAAAGTAAGAAAGCCGAACTTGATACAAAAAGGTTTATATAATTATAATTCCGAAGTACCCCACATGCCAGTATTTGGAAAACTGCCATATTAATTTTGATCATATTTGTTTTATCAAATGCAAAGGAATAGAAGACAAATTTTTAAAATGTTTCCAATCTATACAGAAATATATTAGTGAAAAATACGTGAAAGGACTGTACCTTAATTCCAGTATTCTGCCTGATAAAATTTTAAAGCTATGATTTTGAAAATACTATTCAAATAGAACAAGGAACATCTAGCTTAAAATCAATGAAAATATGAGCAGTGTAAATTAGGTATGTCAGCATCAGACTGTAAAGTGTGGCACCAGATATGGGTAAGCTACAACATTAGGACTGCAGGTGCCAAGATCAACCAGATAAACACCGATGTTATCTATAATTACCTCATTTTTAGCTTAAATCACAGGTAATGAGGGAACTCAGAGTCTCTAAAAGGCAATTAGAAATTGTACTGGCTTTTTTGCTTCCTGTATCAGGAATTTTTGAAAACTTACTTTTATTTAAAGCTTTTTTCCTCTTCATAATGAAACGTCGGGGCATATCACTTATACATATAAAAACAGAATGCACAATTACCCACAAGCTTAAAATGAATTTCTTCATACATCTAGGTAAAATATGTTCTCACATGGTGAGGTGCCACTGAAACAAAGGCAAAGAACAGTTCACTGCATGGAAGTTTGCTAAAATTGATTTAATATAATGTTTTTGTTCAGGTTTGAATTAATTTTGAATTGGGAAATCTTAAGCTTCCATCTTAATATCTACATGGGCACAAAGAACTCAGTTAAATACATTTGAAGATAGATATAACACTCTCTTAAAAATGTATTATTTTCTTCAAAATACAGTGTTTTAAAAGCCTTTAAATTGAAGGTCATATAAAATAGGTAAACTCAAAAAATCATTCTTTCAGAAATGGAATCAAGGAAAGCTGTATCATTAGCATTTTAATTTTATAAAAACTTCTTTAATTTATAAAATATTAACCACATAACAAAAGTCATTAAATTACTAATCAAAGAATCAGCATTTAGAAATGAGGCAAGAAAAGGATTCTATATCAGAATATCTCTATGAAATAGCCTGAATAATTTTATACTCCCTGGTTTACTGGTGTTTCTCATACAACTAATAAGTAGGGGGGAAATGCCCTTCTTTGAGACTTCTCTTGCCACATCTTCATCTTCTTCTCACTCTCAACCCCCATTTACCTTGATATTTGTGGTAACTGGCCAAGGGTTTGATAGCTAACTTTTAAAACATAATTTGCCACACAACTGGAATGTAACCAATGCAATAAAGAAAACCCTTCAGAATCAAGAACAAATTATTTTCCAGGAATTTAGAAATAGGCATTTATTTAGTAAAATCTGATGTACTGATTAAAACCTAAACCTATCTCTTAAAGCATGTTTTCCAAGAGTGAGTTGATTTACAAGGTATTATATAAATAGAAATACATGTATGTTTGAAATAAGTACTTTCTCTTGAAAAGATCAAAATGGACTGTATTTTAACTGAATCTTTCATTCATTTAACAACCTCTAGAGCAGCAACATCCAGGAGAACTTTATGAGGTGCCAGAAATGTTCTATACCTGACTAATATTAATCACCTATTGCTACTAAATCAGTGAAATATGGCTAACACAGGCAAAGAACTACAGATTTATAATTAATTTAAATCACCACATGTAGCTAATGGTTCCTTGTTTGGGACAGCAAAGCTCAAAGTATTTTAAGGATATCAACTCATATATGCATTCAACTGTTAAAGTAACAATTATAAAGAATCAAGGAATGAAAAGATAAATATACACATGATACTCATAGTGTAACTGGGGGATGAAAACAAATAATCATTAAAAATTAATATATGTGGCTAAATAAATCAAGGTAATTCCATAAAAGATATTGTAATACAGTATATAATTATTCTAAATGAATGGTGCTAATAAAAAGAATTACTGGATATAAATAAAATACTTGCTCTTTCTTGTCTTATTGCCCTTCCCTGTGGGTGTTTTTTGACACGATCATCACCTCTGCCTTCCATCTCTTCCACCTCCTTCTTCTCATATATACACATGTGAAAGTTAGGAAAGCGGATCTTTATGTATGACAGTGTAGTAACTTTTAGTAGTTACCAAAAATAGTCAACGCAGGAAAGAATTAGACCTAAGATTCATATCGTTAAGTCAAACATAACCATACTCAAGTAACAAACTGGCTAAAAGAACCCAGAAAGGATATCTTAAAAGAAGACACATGGGTTGGGTAATAAAATTAACTTTAGTTTAAAGTAAATGATGTACTTTAAATTTATTTGGATTAAAGTACTGGTGGAAACAATTTCATATGGACCTCTGTAAAGGTAAGGAAACGTCCCTACATGAATGCTACTAAAAAAATTGCTCTCAATTGTAGATTAATATGTGAAACACTTGAGAACAAAAGGATTTCAGATTTTGCAGATTTTTTTGTTGTTGTTGTTGCTGCTGCTGCTGTTTTTGATTTGGACTATTTGCATGGACTTTACCAGTTGAGTATCTCAATCTGAAAATAAACTCAAAATGCTCCAAAATCTGAAACTTTTTGGCGTGATCACTGCTCCAAAATGTTTTAGATTTTGAAGCATTTCAGACTTTGGGTTATGTGGAATAGGGATCTCAATCAGCATAATTTAGAAGGAAAAAAGCTATGTATTTTCAAAAGCATGCTTAAACACAATAATACCTGAATTAACTGGTGTGATGAAATGTATGTCACATATGTGATGTTGCAAGTACCAATATATTTCCAAGACTTAAAAGTAACTGTTGTCCACCTGTGGTATACATTTGGAAAATGCAAACCTATTTCCACTTACATTAAATAACAAACTACTTTGTTTTTATAGTTCCCCATTTCATTTTTAGTGACATTTCTTTCGTGCCTATTTTTGTCAGGCTATCATAATCACCAATTTAAGGTTGTATAGTCCCTCCCCCACATTTGTAGTTTTGCTTTTCAAGGTTTCAGTAATCCTAGTCCACTAGCAGCCTGAAAATATTAAATTGAAAACTCTAAAAATAAATAATTCTTAAATTTCAAATTGTATAACATTATGATTAAGGAAATGCATGATCCTAATCCACCCTGCCCCAAACATGGGTAATCCCTCTTTCCAGCATATCTATGCTGAATATGCTACACACCCATGAGTTATGTAGTAACTATTCCTGTTACCAGACCAAATGTCTTGGTGTCATGTTTATGTGCAAGAAACACTTACTTTATCTAATATTAACCGCAAAGTTCAAGAGTAATAATTTGGGCAACCTGGATATGCCAAGAAGATACAAAATGCTTCCTTTAAGTAAAGAGGTAAATGTAAAAAATCATATGCTGAAATTGGTCTACTATAAGAATGAATCTTTTATCTGTGAATCTGTGAAGGAAAATTAAATTCATGCTAGTTTTGCTGTGGTACCTCAAACTGCAGAAATTATGGCCATGATGTATAATAAGTGTGGGGTCCTCTCTGCCACATCCCACGTGGAGGAGAAAAAGGTAAACTGCAGGAGGAGGATGTTGGTAGTTTTTCTATCTATTACCCAAAAAACTTATCTACTCAATGAACACACAAGAGTTAATACTCTCTTTATGAGACGGGGCATGATGGGTCCAGTCATACCAGCTCTGGCCTCTTTATAACAACCAAGTTGCCCAACTTTCCTTTATTTACAATATACAGGTAAAGGGGGACCAGGAGGAGTTTCTTCTGTGATGGACAAGATAGGGTGGAGTTAGGGGAGCCATCCTCTTAGGGGGAAAATTCCAGAAGGAGACAGGAAACCACTCCCATGCAGCACCAAATATTTCCCAGCAGTTCCTAGAAGTCAGGTCTCTGTGTCCCATGGCTCAACCTAGTCTGATTCTGCTAAATAAGGACAGTGTCCCACAAATAAGTACTTAGTAAAAATGGAAAATACATTAAATACATGTTTCAGTACTATCTGTAGTTTCAGTAATCAATGGGGGGAGGTCTTAGAAAGTAAAAAATAAGGGGATCAAGGAATACTACTGTACATTAGCTTTTTAAAAAAATAGTTTAGGTGTAGATGGACACAATACCTTTATTTTATTTATTTTTATGTGGTGCTGAGGATCAGACCTAGTGTCTCATACATATGAGGCAAGCACTCCACTACTGAGGTACAACCCCAGCCCTGCACATTAGCTTTTAGACTGTCATTTACTTAAACTATCATTAAAAATAAGAACACACTTGACTTTACATTTAAGTCTACTTCAATTTCATAATTTTATCTTTTTCAATTAAAAGTGCAACTGAGAAATAAGACTAAGCAGAAGATAAGGAATAATAGGACTTTCCTCATACTAAATATGCTTAAATGAACAGACTTTTTAGTCATTCTAATATTGTCCTGCCATTTCTAAGTTTCTGATTTTTTCTAGTTGTTTGACACTATTGGAACTTGAACCTTTGAAAAACTGATATGTTAATGCATCTCTAAAAAAAAGGGCTCCCTTCTCTTTATATTGGGTCTTGTTGGGGTATAGAGGTTTTGGGGAGACATTAAAATCACTTGACCTCTCATGAAAGATTTGTTGCTAGGCATTCTAGAGGGGCAGAAGTTTTCATCAAGGAATCAAGGGTATAGAAACCCAATTCGGATCCTTACTTTGTTTGCCATGTAGGCTTTAATACGAGTGGGAGTAGTATTTTTATTACTGATTTTTTAAAAAATGGCTCCATTTTCTTCTTGCCTAAATTAAATTGTTTATAAAACATCCTGGGTTGAGTACATATATTCCCCACCACTGAAACTTTTTTATTTGGATTTTTTTTTAACTCTTTAAAAGAACCCAAATCTAGTTGAGTTTATAAAAAGATCTTTTGGTTTTAGTTGTAAATGGACACAATGCCCCTACTTTATTTATTCATGTTCATGTGGTGCTGAGGATTGAACCCGGTGCCTCATGCTCTGCCACTGAGCACAGCCCTAGCCCTCTTTTAGTATTTTGTATTTGGTATTTTTATCCACAGCCCCAATAATTCAGATATCCCTAAAGGGAGGTCATAAAAACTTAATTATATAACCATAGATATCTTTAAATGAACCAAAGATACTGTCCCATGTTACAGGAAATGCTATTATGAAACTGATATTAGTACCAAAAGAAAATTCTCATTTTAAAACAGAGCTTTAAAAAGATATTATGGTTAAAAATGGTGGGACATTGGATTCCTTCTCTAGGGTAAAGCAAGGAGGCACTGGAGAAAAGTATGAGAACGGGGCTAAAATGCCAGACTACTCTGCATTCATCCCTTCTAGCCTTTTTCAAATTTCTCATATGAAAAAAAAAGGGACCATGCTCAGCCTTTACAGAATACAAAGGAGAGAATTCAACGACATGTGGTCCTATGGTAAGGGCAGTGACAAGCAAACAAAACAGTAGTTACCTTAGACACTGTAAACTTATTACTGTGAACCAAACAATATACAAATAATAAGTCTGAGTCCAGCTTAATATAGAACACTTCTGTTCAAAAGACTTTACCTCGAAGTACAGCCGTTAAAAAAATAGGAATGAGAGAAGAACGTTCTACTATTCTCTTTCTGACGGTTTGAAAGACACATGATTTGAATTAGTTTTTAAACTGAGCTCAGTAGAATGAAACACAATCTTTCACACTTTTTGAGAATATATTAACCAGACTAAACCTTTTTCTATATCTCCAAACACTGCCTCTATAACCATGGAATTAAAATTATAACCATGTTTCCATGGCACTAGGTTATCTTTTAAATTTCAAATTTTCTCTTATTAGCAGATTATTTTTTTATTCCTGAGTGTTTTATTGACTTCCTTCATATTTCTAGGTATATAATACTCATCTCAGTGGCATCACTATCGAATAGTTTTTTAACAATTTTGTATGATTAAAAATTCACATTTTCACTTTTCAGTTGAATTTTTAGACTGTAAATTCAAATATATGTAAAA
Source organism: Sciurus carolinensis (assembly GCF_902686445.1). Classification (NCBI taxonomy): domain Eukaryota; kingdom Metazoa; phylum Chordata; class Mammalia; order Rodentia; family Sciuridae; genus Sciurus; species Sciurus carolinensis. Next base: position 49,483,914 of record NC_062229.1, on the reverse strand, counting down.
AACCCATGATAAACTGATTTTAAAACCATTAATACTATCAAAATAATAGTACACACACAAAGTAACACTGTCACCACATGGAAGAGATATATGTAAATACCCATGCTCTGGGGGTCACATTATCTGTCTAAAGGCATAATTTTGGCACTACATTTAACTAACTCTACCCTTTCTAATACTACAAAAGAAAATAAAAGAATGCATTGCTAAAGTGTAGAAAATGAAGACTGATTTTGTTCATATTGTTGACCACCCTGAAAACTTCTGTTCCTTTAGAATGCCTAGTAACAAATCTATTTTCTAACTATAATCCACCACCCTATCACCATCCCTTAATTTTAGTTACATTTGGTCTTTCCCAGGTTCTTGAAAAATGTGCTATGTTAGTTGCTTCCATGTTTTGTCTCCCTGATAGTAAAGAACGGCAAAAAAAAAAAAAAAAAAAATTAAATGTTGGAAAAGTGCTTGTGAAATTTAGGGATAAAAAAATAAAATGTTCTCAAACCTTCTGGCAGGATTACTAAAATTACTAACCACTACCACTTTGCCCCAAAAGGCAAGGAAATGTGATATCAAAAAGGAAATATTCAAATCAATTTCTACTAAAATATTCTGTGAAATTTCTCTCAAACTGTATATTTTAGCATTAGGAACTGTTCATTAATTAAAAAAATAAGTATCACATGAAGTTGACTATTATAAAGCAGACCTATAACAAGGAAGTCATTCATAAACTTTTCTAAAAGATTCATAGCTTTCCCCTTCTGAACTCTAATTTTATGTATTATTGAGTCCCAAGTTATGGATACAATAATACATTCCAATATTACTGGCCAAATATTTAATTGATTTTGTATATTTCTCTGCTATACCTAAAAAGTACAGAATGCTAACACATATTTCAAACAGTGGCCCATAGGGATGACAGCAAGGCATTTCAAGAGGGAACACCAGGGAAAACAGAAGTATGTCCAAGGAAAGGGCTTCTCAGTTCTGATTAACTCAGGATAGCTTATCTTCATATTTCAAATGAAAGCCTGTCTTTTCAAAAACAAACATTTACACAACTTTGGATGATGAGGCTTACAGCTAACTATGTAAATAAACAAACAGAAATATTCTTCCCTTAAAGCCTGGCTATAGATAATAAAAAAAAAAGCTTGAAGGGGTTTTGGAAGGAAAGAGACTCACACTGTAACATGTATGTTCAGGGCTCAAACCAGTCTGGGTTCATAATTTAAGGCTACAAATGAAAACAATTCAGTTAATTTTTTTTAAATGAAAGTAACGTATTTTCAGAGCCTAAAGGGATTAATAATTAGTTCAGAGAGATTATATAGTACAGAGAGGCAGAGAAACTGAGTGGTTCCACTATCATATAAAAACAACATTATTTCAAGAAGATATATTTATCATTCAAACATGATTTTACCTCCTTTTTCAAAGGGGGCATCATTAGGGAGATTAAAACAAAATGTAATATTTTACTTTTGGTTTCTGGAAAATGAAAATGTTACACATATTCTGCTCTCTGAAATTATCACTTAAAGGTTGTGGAGTCTCTTGAACAAATATGGAAATATGAAATAAGAAAATATGATAAGGAGATTGTGAGGTTAAATATTAGAACAGAGTATATAAAAATTCTTCTTATGTAGACTATAATTAACTATAAATAAATCTGATTCTTAAAACACTCATTTATTGCCACTTTAGAAATGTAAAAAGTTTTAAAAACTTTTCTGGGACAAAGGTCAACTTTGTCAATGAAAGAATACATTAAAACCTAAAGGAAATTAGAGAAGGAAAGATGAACAAACACTGTTACCCACTATGTGTCAGGTGATCAGGCCAGGTGTTCCACACTTTTCATAGGTATGCTCCCTACAATCCTGTTCAGTTGCTGTTAATTTTATAAACCAGGTAATTAGGAACCAGAATGGTTAAATACCTTGCCCAAGTTCATACAGCTAACAAGTGGTAGAACGTAAGGTATATATTTTGATATGTCTTATTTACATCTGTGTCCTTTTTCTAAATCAATTCCCCAAATCACAAATTCATTGTTTCTTTTTAAATAGTTTTTTAGTTGTCAATGGACCTTTATTTTATTTATTTATTTATTTATATGCGGTGTTGAGAATTGAACCCACTGCCTCACACAGGCAAGCGCTCTACCGTTGAGCCACAACCCCAGTCCCACAAACTTATTCTTAAGAATTTATAGTTTGTCATATAATTATATAGATTCACAATAAAACAAAAACAACACAACAAAGAAAAGAATCAGTAAAAAATCTTAACTCAAGGTCCTCTTTCCTCCTCTTCTTACTAAGCTATGAAACGATGGAAAAGTAATTAAAATGGCAAGAGAGAGGGATGGATAATTCAGACTAGTCTCTTTAATATAACTTTCAGCAAATAAGTAAATAGATTCTAATGAGCCTATATTCTTCATGTAGGAGGGAGAGCATGTGCTTGTGTTGTGTGCATGTGCATGTTGCTGGGGATCAAGCCCAGGAACTCAGGTGTGCTACGAAGAATGTATTCTTAAAAACAATAATATACGCAAAATAATATCCTAAGGGTACAAATAGAAATTTTCTTAATTTTAAATGTTTTTCATCCAAAGTAGGCATTTGGACTGCTATTTCTTCTTTAGTATTTAAAAATACTTCTCCATTTTTATTTTAATGAGATACATGACCTCTTACAAATATAAAATGTATTACACTAAAATAAATGCTCTGAAGATACTGACTGCATGTCAACAACATAAAAATCTTTATAATAAAACTTGTCATCTAATTTTTAAATGATTTAAAGAAAATGACTTAATGGTTTAGTAATTAAAAGAAAGTTCAAATGAATGTATATATCCTTATTCAGGAAAAGATTTAACTTTTAGATGCAAAAGCTAAACCTATTTTTAAGTTTTAAAACACTTTTTCCCCAACTTAAAAGAGCATTGAGGTGATGGATATACTATTCTTCGATAAATATCCTTTTGGAATATAAAATACAGCAGCACCTCTTTACAGGAAAAAATGAGATATGAATATTTTTCTTAAAAAAAAATACTGTGCCTTTCCAAGTAGGCAAGTCTTCATAAAATTTTTAAGGGTCCAAGTCACACCACTATCCCAGTTGTAAGATTTATTAACTAAAAAGACACATATTAGTATTTTTGCAATCTTTTTTGCATACAACTTACTTTTAACACCGTGGTTCCTTACTGGATTTTTACAATCTTTAGCTTAGTGGCTATGACTTGTTATTGAACCACCATCAGTTTTGATTATTTTGTGTATCTCCTGACATCAACATTGCATTCACAAATTATTATTTGAAAATCTTCCAAATGTCCAAATACAGAAGATAGAATATTTTTTCCTAATGGGACAGCTTGAGAAAATATACTCAGATATAGTAAGTGAAATTAAATTTAAAAAATAATTAGAGTAAACCAGATGATTTCCTACTGTATATAAAAGAATCTAGAAAACCAGAGTGCAATATAATGTACCAATTTATTTTAAAACAAGCCACAATGATTTACATTCTATCGTATGTGGTTTATACAATGCCAAGATGAATATGTGAAAATTAAGCACTATTTTGAGTTTCCAAGCAAATGCCAAATAATTGGTCTGGGTTTTCTCTAAACTGATGTGGTAAGCCAAATTTACCATGGATTTTTGGCTAAAAACACAATATACATCTTATCAATAAACATGGCAAAAATGAAGATGTTTTCTATATTGGGAATTATGACATTATACCTGGGGAAAAAAGCACTACATAGATTTCCTATGAACTTTTGTAAAGAGTTATAATTTGATCAAAAAGTTATTAAGAAACAGTAATAAAAGTAAAGTTTAAAAATGTTCACCTTCAATTTATTTCATAGGTCACTGTTATACCATCTAATAAGATAATTAAAAACATGCAAGCAGCTGGTACTACAGCTAAACAGATTAATGTAATAGTCTACAGTCATATGTGCTGGCAAGGGGCTTGCCTCTTTTGGCGAAGAGAAGGTCAGCTGCCCTTGGGAGGAGGAGGGGTGGTAGAAAAAGAATATTCCTTCTACCATATAGCCCTGTGCTGGATGGATTCATTAACTTAAAAGGCCTCTGCAAAGTGGTAATCAGGAAACTGCTTCTCTTCTTTCACACCCTGCAAGCAAGACTCTCTCCACTTTAATGGTTAAGAAACAAAGAAAGCCCATAATCTGATGGAAAACATTAACATTGGTCTTTATAAAGCACAAGGTAAAGTTCATAAAACCATTGTCTTCTGAAGTCTTAAAAATTTTTATCATCTGCAGATTAGTTGGAAGACATAAGTCAGATTTTAACCAAAACTTTTAAAACAAAATCTATTACTCAGGCATCATACTGGTTTAGGAGTTAAATATAGCTGTACTGGACCTATCTGTATCAATAAGGTAAAAACCATGAGAAGATACAAATCCAAAGTAAAGCCTCCTGGGCTATAAAAAAAAAAAAAAATGTCTGTGAGGTTTAGGCACATTAAGCTATAGTTAGGGCCCACTGGTTTTAAATTTCAAAACTTATTTGTTAAAGTTCTAGATATCCATTTTTGAATTCACTACTAAAATATCTTCCCTTCACCTTTATAAGGTGTATAAATGCATTATAAGAAGGCAACAGAATAGTGTGCCTGACACAGAGCCTCAGGTTAAGCTTGTTGATAAGCTTTAAGCTCCCTTTCTGCTAAAAGACAACAGTTATTTTTCCTATAAGAAATTTTTTTCTGCCCTCCTTTTGCTGCTTCTACATTAGAGGACTATAAAACTTGCTACAATACCAAAAGGTTAATGATGATGACATGATGATGGTGATGACACTGAGTGGAACATAAAAGCAACTAATATTTATTCAACATTTGCCATGTGACATTATCTCATCAAATTCCTTATATCAACTAAATTTTATTATCCTCACTTCAAAGATTTATGTACAGATATTTTTGAAAACAAATACCCTGAGACTATGATCTCTTCAAACTTCACAAACTACAAGAATATAAATGACAGAAAAGGTACAGATCCAAGTGACCACTAAGACTACAAGTTAATAAAACATCAGCATAGGCTACAAAAGGGAGTATGTGTTCAATAGTGAAAAGTGAGGCAATGTAATAAAATGGGTCACATGAGTACAAAATACTACTACCATGGCGTTGCACTAAATTTTCAAAAACCTTTATTTTACACACTTTACCTCAGTCTTTCAAACAGTTGTGCAAAGGAGGCAGGTTAGAAATTATATTGCCTCTTTTACGGATGAGAGATTAAAGTTAGTATATATTCTAGACACAGGTATACATAGCCTGAGTGTGCTGGTGCTAGTATACAAACCCAAGTTGTTTATAAAGCAAGGTTATAATTCTGAAGCAGGTTAAATAATACAAAGGTAGACTGTTAAAACACAAAAATATGTTTCAGGGCTGGTAACCTATTCTAGTTAGTCCAAAGAACTACAATGATATTAGAATAATAATTTTCATTTCCAAAGTAAATTCTGACAATTTTTACTATTTTAACATGATTCTGAAACCATTTCTAGGTTTTGTCAGTTAACCTTACAGTGAAAATATACCCTAGAGCTGTGCTTCTATGAATTGTACATTTAACCCAAGAGTCGAATTCACAAGTAAGCTAATTATATTACAGAGCTATTGCCTACTGACTAGAAAAATACTAATTTCACACCTTAAATATTATAATACCATTTAATAGCAGCACTGGCCTATCAACTATTAAAAGCCCATTTTTACATACTGTACTACCGAAGTTTTTATCTTGCATTTTTAATTACAATAACATTAATATCCTGACATTACCATAGTGACAGGCATTGATTAAAAACAGTTAACAGCATTAGTATTTATTGTTCAAAGTTGCACCAAGAATTCATTTTCAAAATAAACATTTAATAATATACTAAGATACTTTAATCTTCAAGCTATTCAAGGACAAAATGAACTATAAAATAATGTATCTTCACATTAAAATCTTAACATTATGTTATGTCCATTACTGAATGTAACTAAGTAAACTACAAATGTAATTATAAAACATAAGTAGCCAAAGAAAGTATAACATATGGAGAAATATTCCTTCCTTTAAAATATATATGTTCCCTCTTTTTTTTTGGTTTTACTGTGTTTACACATAACAATGTTACCATCATATATATATTATCATATTCACATTCCTGAGTTACATGCCAAATCATGAATACTTGTTTAACTATTTTTTTATATTTAGTTTTTTTGGTGGTGGTTGTGATCAGATGTGACATACTCAGTGGAATCTACCTATTATTTCATATGTCAGTTTTCAAGTTAGAAGAAGGATTTGGAGAACTGCAACATTTATGAGGTAAGATGGGACAGTGAAAATAAAATGACGACATATGAGCTTTACTGCTGAGAAAACACCCTTCTAGAACACTATGGGAACATAAGCTTTCTCTAGTATCAGTGACACTTGAATGACTGATTATTTATACAGACCCCAATTGGTATAAAATAAAGATGTCAAGTGTTTCAATTATCATCTCATTTCTGGAATTCATAAACAAAATGTAAAAGCTTTTCATTTTCTACATTATTATTAAATGCCTCCTATGCCTATGTAAGGCTCTTCTCTAAATGTTAAATGCCTGCCTGGAATCTTAAGAAACAAATGACATGGTTCTAATTGAGGCAACATAATATGCAGAAAAATAAAAATATAAACTAAGCATATATTCCATATTTATTATAGAAAACGATACAGTTTAATATTCAAATGAGTTTTCAAGTGTACAGTGGTTCTTAAGTATATTTTATAGCATTACACCTTATTAGAACTAATTAATCATAAGGACACTGAATTCCAATTAAAGTATCTCTTTGAAAATCTGCATTGCCATCTATAATGCTTAAATACACTAATACTAAATCTGTACCTTTTTTTCCTAAAAGAGAACAACCAAGTTTTGACACTATTTTGGTTTCATATATGGATATTTAGATATTACTGAAAATAACTTTAATCTTTGTTTTTCCTGGGTTTCCCTGCTATAAAGGATAAAATTCATAAAAATTGACTTTGGTAAAACCAAGTTTTGGAAAGAAAGTTAAGAAAGAGATAAAATACATATTTTTAAACTAGTGTTCCTTTTTTTTTTTTTTTTTTATAAATTACTAATTGAGATATAACCGTCCTGTTTGCTAAAGATCCCAAACAGGATATTAACAAACAGCACTTAATTCAACCACAAATTACATTTTAAGCTCCCTTAGGCACTCTTGAGCAGTACATTCTCTTTTAGCAAGAAACTTAAACAAAAGAAAGTCTTTAGTACTGTAACAGAAACACCAGGAAAACATAACCAAAAATGGATTATAATGAAGCTTAGAACTAAACTATTTTCATTTCATTTCCCTCAGGATAACAAAAGATATCAGCAATAAGTTCATTTATTCAAGAAGAATTCAGGATGTTACATGTTCTGTTATCAAGTCTGAGATACTGACAGACCACAATGTCATTTACATATTATATTTTTAAAGCAGATAGTAGTTCCTCACTATCTTAAGGTTATAATCCTATAAAAATATATATTATCTTGTAAAACTATGTATTCATGTATTCATACCACCTACCTATATGAATTAAAAGTCCCCTCAGAGTCTAAGGTAGAACTTGTTCTTCTTCCATTTTTATTTGAATCTCCTAGAAAAAAAGATTAAAAACACGGAAATAATGGAGATTACAAAACTGAATATTTCAAATGAAAAACTACTGTATGACAGCTCTATGGTGTATAATAGTCAATAAAGCATATATATTTCTTCATCCCTCTCCCAAATTATCTTTTGTATTTTGAACCACTTAGGCAAAAAATGCATCTGGATGCCAAATATAAACACCACCATTCTTGATTTGGATAGTAATACTACCAAGGTTATTGCTAACAAGAACAAATGAAAATTAGTGCCATTTCATTTTCTGAATCACAAACAAAACCCAAACTTGTAAACCATTTCATTTTAAGTCAATGTTTATAAGCAAAGGCAATCCTTTTGTTCATTTGTTAGTGTCTAGGTCACCCATTCTGACCACTGGTACAGCTAAAAATGAGGGAGGAGAGGCCAGATCTGGAAGATTTTCTAGTTCATATTTTGCCACTGTCTAGGAATTTTCTAAGCAGAAAGGTAAAATAAAAGATTTTAGAGGTGGTTATCAAGAAACTTTGTAATATAAACTTTAAAACATGCTTTTTATTCCAAAATTTATTTTAACTTTTAGAAATTTAGCCATTTAAAACATAAAAAACCACCGAAAGATATTTGTGTCTCTTATAACATTTAGAAAAACATTTTCACTTAAGACACCACAATATTTATAAAATCAAATTTAGAACAAATTCATACATGTCAGTTTAAACACTACTGAATACCAATAAATTTACTAAAAGTTAAAAAAGCAGCTTAGCAATGCTCCAATGTCAAATATGCATTCTTATTGAAATTTATGTTTAATTTTTAAAACATATGCTTTAAAGTATAGATTTTATAAAATCATTAGTACACTATGATTAAATATATCATTTGTTCTTAAAAACAAATTTAAAAGACTAGAACCTGAGTAACTTTTACATTCCCAATTCTGCAACGTAACTTTCAAACATCAGGTTACATTTGTTTTTAGAATATTTAAAGCTTAATAATTTCATGATTTATTCAGTATTAATTTATATGTTTAGTCCATTTTGAACAAACTTAGGTGCCACTGGAGATCATCACAGTGGTCCTAGTTAAGTCAAATAGTAATTATGAAGCTTTCAGTTTAAAGAGATTATTTTTAATTATTGAGTATAGTACTTAGGTACCATACTTATAAAATTATGCTGCTCATTAAATGGTTACTGAAAACTGAAATGTAATTTTAATGACAGCTACCTATTTTTTTTAACACATTTTATATTTGACAGATTAGTCAAGAATGTTGGTTCTCTTGAAGATCGTCTGCAGCTGTGCCAAACAGTTCAGAAGGATCAGAACTGGACGGAGCCTGCTTACTGAACTTCTAATTCTACTCTTTCTCAAAATATATTTCCACATTTTTAATAAATAAAAAAATTCAGAAGTGGATTACAACACTTAAAAATGGTGACAATTCATAGGAGAAGATAATCCAAAAAACTTAACGTTTTAAGATTAGTCTAGATGCATATTTATTGTTAATTCTTTGAAAACAAGGGTAAGGTAAATTCATATATACAATTCATTTTCTTTTAGAAATTTAATACTGTTATAATAAATGAATCAGAATTAAGGAAAATTTGTCTGCCTTGCTAAATGAAAATTTCCTTTAACACATGTTATTTAACAGCTTGCAGACATTTCCTGTGAAATGTTCCATACCAGCATAGAATAAGCACTTTATTATACATTTAAAATATAAGCCTTCTTTCTCTTTAAAACTAAAGGTTTTGATTATTTAAATATATAAAATCTCACCGAGAGAATACTCTTCCTTTAAGCTGATTTATCGGATCACATGTGAAATCATTAAAATAAGAAACTTTTGGTTTTTTAAACAGGTTTTATTATCATAAGATAGATAGATAGTACAAAGATTTCCTTCAGTTTTTATAACTGTTAACTAAATAAAATGCCAAATTAAATATAACTTCCAAGGTACAAAAGACAGTAATAAGGAAGAAAAAGCAATTTTTGCTCTCAAAAACATAATAAGTAAGGAGCACAATCATTTCACTCACTAACAATATTAAAGATTTCAGGGTTTGCTATATGGGGAAAAGGCAATAAAGTTTTGAAGAGGGAAAAAGGGCTTTGTTCCTTCAATCCTCTAGTTGAAATTAATTATAGCAAATGTTTATGAAAACATCTGTTCCTTACAGTTATAAATTCTTAATTTTAGTATGGACGATTCCAGACTCTTCTTTTGAAAGCAAACTCACTATTGAAAGGTTTACAAAAGGACAGAATCTGTAATTCTGGAAAACTGTACATACAAGGTACAATGTTCTGCACAGACTTGCATTTGTGTGAAACATGGGATTTTAAACTGGTATTAAGGAGAAATCAAAGACAGAAAGGCTCCTCTTTAAGTTGTTATATGATAAAAACGTGTCTGCAACATAAAAAAAATTAAGACTTATAAACAAATGTTCCTTTACTATTAAATCTAATTTGGAGGTAAATATAATAAACTATTGATTTTATCAGGGACTTAAGTGTAATAACAATACAATCACGGGACTACATGTGCAGTGTTTCCCAAAAATTACAACAGAGGGTGCAAGAGAGTTTGATATGTTTTCGGTTGCTATTCTGATTCCTGAACTAAGTTGTCAGGTAGCCATAACAGCAACGAGGATGCACAGGCTGTTTTTCAATCATACGCACACATATAAATATGTTATTAAAGTAATCTTACACAAGATTTTTAAATGATCAGAAAGCACAAATACCTAAATGTGTTTTAAGATAATAGATTTTCTTCCACTTGCTTGAAAAGTAACTTAACTAACAATCAAATAAATTTTTAGAATACAATTGGGATTTTAAAGGTATTTCAATACCTACTGTAAACTAATGAGTAAAATAGTTTGGATATAATTCTTTAGTTTATGCATTTTAAATATATACATAAATTTTATGTAATATATAATATTAGATCTGTTACTATATAACAATGTACAATTCTCTACAATGTACAATACTGTTCTGCAGGAACAACTCAGCATTTCTTGTGAACGAAATTTGAAGTTTGCAATTGACACAACACTGATCTAATTGGTAAGCAACTTCACAAAATGAGTCCATAACATTCACACTTAAAATAAGTTGGCTGATTAAAAAAAATATGCTGTTAGTGGTATTGAATTAAGTGAAGATACAAAAGGCTAGTATTTCTCAACAGTAATCTGTAGCATATGTATCTAATTTATTAAATCAACAGTGTATAAATTTCAAAAAATATGATTGAATCTGGACTTTTAGCTTTAACTGCAGTTATGTTTAAGTAAATCGGTTCTAAGTGTGCACTGTTGAAATAATGCTAACCTAAGGTTTACAATAGATTTCTGTAGTACATTTTATGCACAAACATCTGTCTGCTTCATGAAAGTAGGCCCAGCAATTTTAAACTAGGTTAAGCTAAAAAGAGCCAGAAAAACACTCTGAATAAGTACACCTACTCAAATGTGCCTTCCGTTTACATCTGAAAACACTGAATGAAAGTATCACATCACACTAGGTATGAATTGTAAAAAGGCATACACATAAAAAGTCTTACCTCTGAATTGTTATAGAACTGACAACACAGTTGTATGATATTTAGTTGCAACAGGGTGGGCAGAGAATGACTTGGTTCAAATTAAGAAAAACAATTCTGTGGATTTAAGTAAGGAACTGAAATTCTTTGTGTCTTTTAAATGAATTACAATAAGCTACTGAAATGTTTTCATTCCATTTTAAACACCCTAAAAGGTACATTTAAAATAAAATATATGTATTAAGAATATTCCATATCTTGACATTGTAAAGACAAAGCATAATGTCTCTGCATCATCCACATACACAGTAGCCATAAAAGATTATTACACTGTTTCAGATATTAGGGTAACTATCAGCCTCCCTATGCTAATAATTTGTGCTAAAAATCCAGGAATGCCCATTAGATCCAAGAATTAGTGCTAAAGTCAATACCAGAAATTTGTGGCTTTTATAATTCTTTCCTCTGTGGTTATTTATCTGCATTCTAATGATTTAGTGGCCATATTTAGTTCTCTAATACAAATTATTTTTAAGATAATAAAAACTCAGATGTAAAATAGAAATACCTATGGACTACTATAAACAAAAATAGATTTTCAAGTTGATGATTTTTAAGAAAACATTTTTTAAAAATTTTAGTTGTGGATGTACACAATACCTTTATTTTTTTTTAATTTGTCTTTATGTGGTGCTGAGCATTGAACCCTGCCAGGCAAGCACTCTACCACTGAACTACAACCCCAGCGCCAAGAAAAGTTTTATTCCTATTAAATCATTAATAAAATTCTTAACCAGGAAAAGCAGAATAAAATTCTTGAACAGGAAAAGCAAAATGGATGATTATGGGACTCCAAATACTCATTCTTCCAACAGAAATAATGAAAAACAAAAGGTGTCAAACTAATTTTGTCAAAACTCTGGAAAATGGTCTGTTTAGTGCAAGCTTGACTGAAGGTTGAAGGGCTGATCCGCAAAGATAGGAAGAGGTTTTGGGTTTGGTTTTGTTACTTTTTTTTTTTTTTTTTTTTCGTGGTGCTGGGGATCGAACCCAGGGCCTTGTGCTTATGAAGCGAGCACCCTACCAACTGAGCTATCTCCCCAGCCCGGCTTTGTTACTTTTTATAGCCTGTGGTGTTCAAAGCTATCTCTGTAAAAACCCTATCTGAATATAAGTTAAGAAACAAAGACTTCAGTGACTACATATGATATGAAATAAATATTTGCAAAGGTTTGGGAAATTCACTAACCAAATGAACTAGTCTTCCAAATATCAAAAAGAGCAAATACTGGGGAAGGGAAAATGATTTCCAGAGTCACCAAATTATAATATTCAAATATCAACTTTTCAACAATAAAACCCCAAAAGGTATACAAAGAAAAAAAGATTATGGACAATTCAAAGAAACAAAACAAACTGACAGAAATCACCCCTATGGAATTCTAGAAATGGAATTTACTAGACAACAATTTAAAAGCAACTGTCTCATGGATGTTCAAAAAGAAAACAAGGCAATGAACAGAAATAAGAAAAATAACACATGAATAAAATACAATATAAATAAAGAGAAATTATAAAGGGAAACAAATTCTGGAGTTGAAAAACAACTCACTAGAAGTGTCAAACAGGTGTTAGGAGGCAGATCACATTTTTGGCAGATTTGAACATAGAACAACTTATTATATCTGAGGAGCAGAAACAAAAATCAGGACAAAAAGTGATCAGAGACTATGAAAACTTAGTGATACCAAAAAGACCAAACAATAAAATGCTGGGAGTCTCAGAAATGGGAGAGGGAAATGGGGAAAGAATATTTGAAATGCTGGGCATGGTGGTGTACAACTATAATGTCAGTGACTCCTGAGACTGAGGCAGGAGATGGAGAATTCAAAGCCAGCCTCAGCAAAAGCTAGGCAATAAGCAACTCAGTGAGACCCTGTCTCTAAATAAAATACAAAATAGGACTGGGGATGTGACTCAGTGGTTGAGTGCCTCCGAGTTCAATCCCCTGAGTTCAATCCCCAGTGAACACCGCCCCAACCCCGCACCAAAAAAAGAATATTTGAAATAAAAATGGCCAAAAACTTCCCTAACTTGATGAAACACACACACACACACACAAAATCTACAAATCTAAGAAGCTCAATGAACTCCAAGTAGGAAAAAACCTCAAGATTCACTGAAAGCAAAACGTTGAAAAATAATGGTGAAAAAAGCAAAAGAACAGTGATTACTCAATAACAAAAGTATCCTTGACAAGATACAACTAATTTCTCATCAGAAAGCCTTCAGGATAAAGGACAATGAGATGACATATATTTAAAATGTTGAAAGAAAAAGCCTGTAATCCAAAATTATTTTATCCTGCAATAAAAAATGAGAAAACAATTAAGACATTCCTAGAAAAAAAAGTGGAGAGTTAATCAATACCAGATATACCTACAAGAAAAATTAAAGGTGTCTTTCAAGGGCTATTCTTCAGGTTACAAAGACAATAGACATAACTTAAAACTATGGAAAGAAAAATTTCTAGAAAAGAGAGTGAAGAGAAAGACAGTGTTCCTGTACTTTTTTTTTTTTTTTTTTTTTTGGTGCTGGGGATCGAACCCATGGCCTTGTGCTTACAAGGCAAGCACTCTACCGACTGAGCTATCTCCCCAGCCCCTGTTCCTGTACTTTTAAGGCTTGTAAATCCCTTTATTTCCAACAAATCTTCAGAGACAAATGCATAAAAGAGGAATTCTAAGTCTGTACTGGTCAACAATGTATAAATAAAATGTAATTTGTGGCAACAACAAATAAGAGTATGAGAACAGAGCTGTACAAAAGAAAATATTTTGTACACTATAAAATTAAACTGGTATCAATTTGAACTGCACTGATATAAATATATGATGCTAAAGAATCTGCATGATAATCAAAAAGAATTTGCCTAAAATAATTACAAAATAGGAAACCAAAACTATCACTATAAAACAAAAGCATACAAAAAAAGTAGAACTAAAGGAAATAAAAGAGGAAAAGGAATAAAACCTATAGGAGAAAAAGAGCAAAATGATATGAAAAAAATTTCTTATCAATAAGTAAATTTGTGAGAATTAAACTATTTAATCAAAAGGCAGACATGGGAAGACTGGATTTTTTTTTTTTTTTTAAATGCTCTAAATACATGTGGTCTACAAAAGACTCACTTAATATTCAAAGACACAAACAAAAAAGAGAGCCCACATATTTCATGCAAAAAAATAGCCAAAAAAGATAAGTCAGCTGATATTGGACAATATAGACGCTAAGTCAAGACCTGTATTAATAGACAAAACAGGGCTGGGGAGATAGCTCAGCTGGTAGAGTACCTGCCTTGCAAGCACAAGGCCCTGGGTTCAATCCCCAGCAGAGCAAAAAAAAAGAGAGACAAAACAATTATATGTTGACAAAAAAGTGCTAGATCATGAAAAAGATAAAATGATTATAAATATATGTATCAAACAACTGAATATATGAAGAAAATACTGATAGAATTGAAGGGACAAAAAAAAGTTGTGGAGACTTCAATATACAATTTTCAATAATGATTAAGGCATATAGGCAGAAGAACAGTTAAGGAAATAAAAGAACTAAAAAACATTATGAATCAAATCAGACATAAGAGTCATGTAGAACACTTCATACAGCAGAACATACAAATGTCTCCACTGAACATGGAACATTCTCTAGGACAGACCACATATCAGGCTTAATTAAAGTAAGTGTTGATATATTTTAAAAGACTGAAATTCTACTAGTTATCTTCTCTAACCACTGAAAAAGAAACTAGAAACATTAACAGAAGAAAAGTGGGAAATTCTTGAATAAATTCAAGTATATGACGAGAGACAGATGAATAGATTGATGGGCAGAGGGCTATGGAGGCAGGTTGTATATAAACACAAATTGGTTTTAGCTTTATTAGAAATATTGAGGTGCCACAAGAAATCCAACATGAGCTTAGAACTGAGTGAGCGAGGCAAACTTTCCTTCTGCCAGAAGGGCATGCTACCTAATTGGGTAGGAAGGGTATCTGAGCAGGCAGTCTACCTGCTTTTATCCTTAACACAGAGCTCCCCTTTTCCCTGAATGGAGGAGTTTGAAATTATAATCTATGCGATTAGCTAATTTTAAAATTGGGGTGGGCAAAGGAAAGGGTTAAAATTAAAATGGCTACAACTGGATTCAGTTAAAGCTAAATACTATATTCTGAAAATGGACCATCTAACTTTATTTCTCACAACTTTTAGGAGAATATTTTGTTGAGTATCTTTGGCCAAACTAAAGTTTTCTGTTTTTTTTCCCCCCCAGGAGAAAGTCTTACTGAATTGTTAAAATTAAACTGTCACATTCATTTAATGAAATTATAGGCTGGGGTTGTGGCTCAGTGGTAGAGCACTTGACTAGCATGTGTGAGGCACTGGGTTCAATCCTGAGCACCGCATAAAAATAAATAAATAAAAGAAAGGTAGTATGCCCACCTATAACTAAAAATATATATTTAAAAGAAATTACAAAGAGGAGTCATAAAAACAGTATCACCATTCAAAGCTAAGGATAATATGGACTTCAGCATATGATACTTATTCTGTTACTTAAATATAATGCTCAATATCTCAAATTTCCTCATCTATAAAATGTAGACAATAAGTCATCAACACATTGTACAGTTAGGTTAGATAAAATGTTTGTTAAGTGTTTAGTATGTGACAGAGCAAAATGTAAATCCTGAGTAAAATTTAGATATCATTTTAACATTTTAATCAATGTATGTATAATATTGATTCCAATGGACTAAAAGTAAAAGATTATTAATTCTCTATAAAGAGAATATACTAACCATATCTTTTTTTAATACTTTTTTTAGTTGTCAATGTATCTTTTATGTGGTGCTGAGTATCAAACCCAGGGCCTTACACATGCCAGGCAAATTATCTACCACTGAGCCACAACTCCAGTCCATAACCATATCTTAATAAATAATTCAACTTTTTTCGTCTCAATAAAAAGCATCATTTCTGATATTTTAATTGACAAAAACCTTATATTATGAATTGCACAGTGCAGTACACAAGACTAGTGCTGTCCTTGTAACATCCTTCCTGACAATGATTGCACTAAATGTTAAATGTGATATAAAGAAAAAGAGAAGCAATAAATTTAAACAAAACCATAGCCTTGAAATATAAAGTCATCAAATTCATTAGCTTAATATGTATAAATGTTTCTTGGGATTTATAAAATGCAGATAAAGTCAATCTAATAATGAACTAAAACTAACACATGACAAGTTTTATTTTCTGGAGATCGCTTGTCCCTCCTAAAGGTTCAGGTGTGGGAAACCAGGTCATCAATGAGGCAATGTTAAGAGGTAACAGTACCTTAGGAGGTGGGGCCTGGTGGGAGATTGTTAGGCCTCAGAAGGGATTAAGAGATTAGGGTCTCTTAAAGGATCCCAGTTAGTTCCCATTAGAGGAGTTGCTATAAAAGTGCAAGACAAGCAAACTTCCACTCTCTGGCTTCTTGATGCAAAGGATCTCTCCCTTTCATACTTGCTTTACCATGATGCCATCACTATATGAGCTGAACTAAGCCTCTTCTCTTTGTAAAATATCAGACCTCAGGTATTTTGTTATAACATTGAAAAACAGATTGACATTATACATACATCAGAATAACAGTATAACAGGATAACTATAAAAAGAATTCACTAATGATTCTGTAACTAAATGAAAACAAGAACTAATTTCAAAGATACAAGTAGAACTATGCCATTTTAAATCCTTTTAAATTAACTTGTAATGGTACACAACTAAAAATGTTTATAGTTGTTATGACTGACATTCTTCTAGGTCCTTGATGGAATTAAAGCTGCTTTGCATCTCAAAGAAACATCAAAGACCAAGAATAAATCAAGAAAACAGAATTCCAAGATAAAAATCATCTGAATCCTTGTTTTCGTCAGCTTTTTTGCTGCTCTGACTAAAAGACCCAACCAGCACAATTGTAGAGGAAGAAGAGGTTTTTTATTGAGGGCTCAGTTTCAGAGATCTTAGTCCATAGAAGGCTGGCTTCATTCGTCAGGGCTTGAGGTGATGCTGAAATCATGGTGGAAGAAGGTAGTAGAGGGAAGCAGCTCATATCACAGTGATGAGGAAGCAGACAGAGACTACATTCTCCAGATACAGAATATATACCCCATAGCCACACCCCAATTCCCACCTCCTCCAGTCACACCCTACCACTTCAATTAATTCCATCAGAGATTAATTCACTAATTAGGTAAAGACTCCTACAACCAAATCATTTCTCCTCTGAACCTTCCTGCATTGTCTCATATGTGAGCTTTTGGGGGACATCTCACATCCAAACCATAACAGTCCTACCATCCACATTTATTACATAAAGGGGTGGAATCAGATCACACTTAGCTCACAAATGTGGCTGATCATCTAAGTCAACTCAGAACAGATAGGTATTAGGCAGGGTTTGAGTATGACAGACAGGAAGGTGGGAAAGGACGACAGACTGATCAAGAGAAAGATGAGATTAAGATATTCATGAATATAGCCCAGGACTTGACTTTAAAAGGTTTCCTAGAGCTAGGCATAGTGGCATACATATCTGTAATTCCAGTAGTTTAGAAGGCTGAAGCAGGAGGATTTCAAGTTCAAATCCCGCCTCAGCAATTTGGCAAAGCCCTAAGCAACTTAGTGAAAACCTGTCTCAAAACAGGTATAAATACATAAAGAAAGAAAGAAAGTAGGGGATGTGGCTCAGAGGTTAAGCACCCCTGGATTTAATCCCAAGTACCCCCCCCTACTTTCCTGGATTATTTTGATGATCCAGGGCCTGTCCTAGTCCAAAATAAGCTTCTACTTGGCTGTCTCTTGTTATAGAAAGCAATTTAATTTTCCCCAAATGGAGAGATTACGGAGTAACTTTTGACACTCTTTTACTAATAACTAACAATAAGAACAACAGGCACCAATTGCAATCTCATTTTCTAGCAGTGGTAATGAACTGCATTGAGTTATACCAATTTCACATGAAATCGTAACAGGACCAGTAACATACAATGTTCACTGGGGAGGATGCATTCTCAAGATGCCGAACAGTGATTTCCTCTGTAGACTACCAGTAACCCCAAAGCACTGTCCAACACAAAGAGTTGCACAATGCCAATTTTGTAATTCAGACAGTTACAAAACACATTTAGACCAAAAAGATAAACACCAAAATAGACTCGGAAGAAGTGCTTGCTAAGAACTAAATATGCTGCCAAAGAGCATTCAAAAATTTCTTTAAACCTGGAGCAACAACCATTAAAGTCAAAGACGAATATTATACAACTTACCCTTAACTACCTTGATTACATTACTACTTTGTTGTTGTTATTGTTGTTGTGCTGGGGATCTAACTCAGGGCCTTTTGCTTGCAAGGCAAATACTCTACTACTGAGCTGCATCCCAGCCCTTGACTACATTTTTATTGTAACAAAATTCAAACAATGATTTGGTTTAAAGTTTGAATGATATTTTTTAGTTTTACTACTAGTCCTACAGAAGTCCAAATATAACATATTCCCCTCCAGAAAAATAAACATTAGATTTTCAAAGACCATTTAAGAAATTTTAACCCAAAGGGAACTGGGGTGTAGCTCAGTATTAGAGTGCTAGTTCAGCATGGGCAAAGCCCTGGGTTCTATCCCCAGTACTGCATTAAAATAATTCTAACCTTAACTTTGAATTGCCTGTACAGTGCCTAATGCTAGTTACGTTATTTGCTAAAAAACAAAAAAGAGTATGACTTGACTGAAGTCTTATTTTCTATAAATCTTTCAAATGATACTTACAGAATATATTAATAGTTATATTTTCTTTAATGTACAAAGAAAAGCAAACATTTTCAACAGAGACTCTTTCAGATAGTATTCATTTTAACTGTTGATTTCAATTGGTGCAAGATATTTTGGAATTGACAGTATATAGTAGACAAGATTTCATAAAATGTAAAGGCATCTTACTGTTAATATTAGGTATCTCCCTTTTTTGGTCTTCAAAAATTCAACTGGGAACTATCTGCAGGTTATAAATTACCATTCATGAACCATGGTAACTAACCCAATATATGTCTTTTAAATGGCAGCATAGTGAATAACTTCTTTTATTTAATGTTTTTTGTTGGCTTCTTTGTTTTGAGCAGAGTGTTTCCCTATGTTGACAAGGATGGTCTCCAAAAATTTACTTTACAAGGATAACAGGCAATTCAACAATAAAATTTTGAAGCTTGGACTGTATATGGGTCCTTATTTTCTAATTTAAACTTTTAGTCATATACCTGGATCATGTGATATCTTTTCTAGAATTCTTGTAAGTTCTATTAATAATCATGTGTTCAGAACTTCCAGTATTCTAAAGTTTATGTCACAATGATAAGCAAAAGCTCAAAACAGATCCCGGACATCTGAGTTTTCCATGTTCAACAAAAGAAGAACAGTCAAAGCAATGCACAATGACAACTTCGAAAAATGTTACTTTTATGTTTCTAGCAATAACAACATATGAACATATGAATGGAGGGGTCACTGGCCAAAAAGAGCACAAAGAAAATGCCACTAGTGATCAGTATGGGTCAATATTTGTGAATGCCTTATTAAAAGTTTTGGTCTTTATTTCAGGATGAACAGGAAATCAGTGAGGAAGGGGTTTAAGCAGAAAATTACCTAAGATTTACAGTTTTCAAATGATCACTTGAACTTCAGGGTGAAGTAATCAACAGAAGACAACTTATTCTCTTGGTGACAGAACAACTATGGATACTGATATTGACTACCATACTATGTGCAGTATGGGAATTAGCCACCTTTAAAACCCTAATATTTCAATCACAATTGAATCATTTCTTTGTTCAATGAGTATTTACAGTCTTCTGTATGCCTGGTAAATGGTTCCAGTTCTAGGAATTGGAAGTATCCCTAGGAACAAAACAGAATGAAGAGAAGGGCAGGTTGAAAACAACAAAAGAGAATAAATTCATAAACAATATGATAGAGTTGGCTAATTATGCACTATAAGAATATAATAATGTCCTTAGCAGGGGGTATCGCAATACCAGAACTTCAATTATACTACAAAGCAATAGTAACAAAAACAGCATGGTATTGGCACCAAAATAGACAGGTAGATCAATGGTACAGAATAGAGGACACGGACACAAACCCAAATAAATACAATTTTCTCCTACTAGACAAAGGGGCCAAACATATGCAATGGAGAAAAGATAGCCTCTTCAACAAATGGTGCTGGGAAAACTGGAAATCCATATGCAACAGAATGAAACTAAACCCCTATCTCTCACCCTGCACAAAAATCAACTCACAATGGATCAAGGACCTTGAAATCAGACCAGAGACCCTGCATCTTACAGAAGAAAAAGTAGGTCCAAATCTTCAACTTGTTGGCTTAGGATCAAACTTCCTTAACAGGACTCCCATAGCACAAGAAATAAAAGCAAGAATCAATAACTGGGATAGATTCAAACTAAATAGCTTTCTATCAGCAAAGGAAACTATCACCAATGCGAAGAGAGAGCCTACAGAGTGGGAGAATATCTTTGCCACTCAGATTTCTGATAGAGCACTAATTTCCAGAATATATCAAGAACTCAAAAAACTCTACATGAAGAATACAAATAACCCAATCAACAAATGGGCTAAGGATATGAACAGACACTTCACAGAAGAAGATCTACAAGCAATCAACAAACATATGAAAAAATGTTCACCATCTTTAGTAATAAGAGAAATGCAAATGAAAACTACACTAAGATCCCATCTCACCCCAATTAGAATGGCGATTATCAAGAATACAAGCAACAATAGGTGTTGGAGAGGATGTGGGGAGAAAGGTACACTCATACATTGCTGGTGGGGCTGCAAATTGGTGCAGCCACTCTGGAAAACAGTGTGGAGATTCCTTAGAAAACTTGGAATGGACCTACCATTTGACCCAGCTATCCCACTCCTCGGCCTATACCCAAAGGACTTAAAATCAGCATACTACAGAGATACAGCCACATCAATGTTCATAGTTGCTCAATTCACAATAGCCAGACTATGGAACCAACCTAGATGCCCTTCAATTGATGAGTGGAAAAAGAAACTATGGTATATATATATATACAATGGAATATTACTCAGCCATAAAGAATGATAAAATTATGGCATTTGCAGGCAAATGGATGAAATTGGAGAATATCATGTTAAGTGAGATAAGCCAATCTCAAAAATCCAAAAGACGAATGATCTCACTGATAAGTGGATGATGACATATAATGGGGGGGTGGGAGGGGGGCAAGAATGGAGGAAGGAGGGACTGTATAGAGGGAAAAGAGAGGTGGGAGGGGTGGGGGGGAAGGAAAAAATAACAGAATGAATCAAACATCATTACTCTATGTAAATGTATGAATATGCAAATGGTATGCTGTTACTCCATGTACAGACAGAAACAACATGTATCCCATTTGTTCACAATAAAAATAAAAAAATTTAAAAAAAGAATATAATAATGTGACATTCAGTGCCTAAGGGAAGGTACTCACAGAAGATAAGACTAATATCTGATTTGAGATCCTAGTGATAAGAAAATAAGTCATTCGAATAGGGCAAAGGAATGACATACAAAGGCTTTACAATAGAGGCTGGTATTTAGAAAAGAAGGTCATGGTGACTGAAGGACAGAAGTACAGTGGTAAATGAGGTATGCCAGATAGGGCATGGCCACAGAATTCAGGGTTTTATAAGGAGGAAGACTGGGTTTTTTAAGTAGAATGAAAAGTCACCAGAAACTATCAAAATGATGAAAAAATTTATGTTTAGAAAAAGCCATTCTGGCTGCTACTTTGAAGACTGGATAGAAGTGGGCAGGAGGGAAGCAGAAACTGGATCAAAGGCTGAGACAAATGTGTTTTTCTGTCTGGAATATTTTAAACAGGATATACTGTGAAATTATCTCTATGCTGAGAAAAGTATTTGCGCTTCTAATATATTATTCCCATACACAATAAAACATGTTATTAATTTTATTTATTTTCATAAACAGCATTCTATACAGGTGAGAAATTAACTTGGTTTCTGAGTAAGAATGACATCTGAACTATAAAAGGTAAAAGAAATGGTAAAATAGTGCATCATCCATTACTAGTAGGAATTCTAGACCCATCTGTAATCAAGCATAGTTACAGACTGTCTCATCCACTGACTATAATTAAAAACTCTGGATTAAAGAAAAAAAATTAAAAGAACTACTTTAGGGATCTAAAAATTGAGGGAGAAGGAGAGGAAGGGAACAGGAGTGAGTGCTCATGCATGAGAGCTCACCAAGGACAAAATATAAAACCCCAAGTCATACCCCCAGTGTCTTACCTCCTAATGTTATAGCTGGGTTAATCAGTCAGTATATTAATCTACTATTTAGATTAAGGCTCTCATAACTCAATCATTTCACCTCTGAAAATTCTTGTGTGGTCTCATAGATGAGCTTTTTGCCAATATCTTACACATAAATCATCACAAAAGTCAAAAAAAAAAATTTTAAATGTGTGCACTTAAATTATTTTTAAAAATTTGTTCTTTTTAGATATACATGAAAGGATATTTTGACATATTATACATACATGCAGTTTTAATTCCCATTCTTCTGGTTTTTACATGATGTGGACTTACATAGGTTGTAGGAAAGTTATGTCCAATTCATTCTCCTGTCTTTCCTATTCCCATCACCCCCGCTCCCTTCATTTCCCTTTCTGTAATCCAATGAACTTCTATTGCCACCATCAACCCCCACTTATCATGAGTTAGCATCAAATATCAGAGAGAACATTCAGCTTTTGGTTTTGGCTTATTTCACTTAGCATCACATTCTCTAGTTCCATTCATGTAGCAGCAAATGCCATGATTTCATTCTTCTTAATGGCTGAGTAACATTCCACTGTGTATATGTACCACATCTTTATCCACTCATCTTTTGAAGGGCATCTAGTTTGGTTCCATAGCTTAGCCTTGGGGAATTGAGTTGCTATAAACACTGCTGTGGTTGTGTCACTACAGTATGCCGATTTTAAATACTTTGAGTATATGCCAAGGAGTGGGACGACTGGGCCAAATGGTGGTTCCATTCCAAGTTTCCTGAGGAATCTCCATACTGTTTCTAGAGTGGTTGCACCAATTTGCAGTTCCACCAGCAATGTATGAGTGTACCTCCCCCTGCCCACATCCTCACCAACACTTATTGTTACTTGTATTCTTGTTAATTGCCATTCTGACTGGAGTGAGATGAAATTTCAGTGCAGTTTAAATTTCCATTTCTCTAATTGCTAAAGATGTTGAACGTTTTTTAATATGTCTGTTGACCAATCATATTTCTCCTTTGAAGTGTCTGTTCAGTTCCTTTGCACATTTATTGACTGGGTTATTTGGTTTTTTTGGTCTTAAGTTTTTTGAGTTCTTTACATATCCTGCAGATTAATGCTCTATCCCAGGTGCAGATAGCAAAGATTTTCTCCAATTCTGTAGGCTCTCTCTACACATTCTTGCTTGTTTCCTTTGCTATGAAAAAACTTTGTAATTTGATACCATCCCATTTATTTATTCTTGTTTTACTTGCACTTTTAGGAGTCTGGATGAGGAACTTGGTTCTTATGCTAACATGATGGAGATTTGGGCCTGTTTTTTCTTCTATTAAGCGCAGGGTCTCTGGTCTAATGCCCAAGTCCTTGAACACTCTAAATTGAGTTTTGTGCAGGGTGAGAGTTAGGGGATTAATTTAATTTTGCTACATATTAATTTCCAGTTTTCCCAGAACCATTTGTTGAAGAGGATACATTTTCTCCAATGTATGTTGATGGTGCCTCTGTCCAGTAAGAGATAACTGTATTTACGTGGGTTTGTCTTTGTGTCTTCTATTCTGTACCATTGGTCTTCGTGTCTGTTTTGGTGCTAATACCATGCCTTTTTTGTTACTAAAAGCTCTGTAGTATAATCTAAGGTCAAGCATTGTGATGTCTCCTGCTTCACTTTTCTCACTAAGGGTTGCTTTATCTATTCTGGGCCTCTTATTTTTCCAAAGGAATTTCATGATTGCTCTTCCTATTTCTTTGAAGAACTGTTGCTCCAAATCTGTTTTCTCCTTCTTGCTGGGCATAAGGCAACCCAGCTACAGACTGTACTTCACAAGTCCTTTGTGACTACAAATAGCCCTGTATACGCAAGTTTAAAAAACATTAAAAACTCAAAATGAATAAGTGAACAAACTCCCTAAATCCTTCTATTAGCTTTCTTCTTTTCCCTGCACTGCAATAGCTGTCAATAGCAATAGCTAAATCAGGTCAATGATCTCTTTTTCTTTGGCCTATAGGTATTAAGAACGGGGGCTGGGGAGACACCTCAGTTGGTAGAGTGCTTGCCTCACAAGCACAAGGCCCTGAGTTCGATCCCCAGTACCACAAAAAAAAAAAAAAAAAAAGAATGGCTTTTACACTCTTAAGGGGTTGTTTACAATAATAGGGAGACACAGGAATGTCTTTGCTGAAGGATAATTTTTAGGTATTTTTAAAAAAATTTCCAGTGAGTCTCAGACCAATACTTTTGTAAGACAAATGAAAATGTTCCTATAAAAATGAAGCAGAAGATACAAAAAACACAAGCCCCAATATTTTACTATTAGGTTCAAAAAACATAGTTACTGTTCTTCATATGTTTACTTTTACTTTCTATACTGACAGTTGAGGATCAGTCATACTCATGTTCCAGACAAAGTAGCATAACTGCAGGAAATGGTAGAGGAATAACAGAGAAGGGACATGGGATGTCTTGAGGGGCTTCACCAGTATTGAAGACTGTTAAGTAAGGCTAATATACTTGTTTCTTTTTAAAGCTACTGTATTTGGGGTCTTCGTTATGTTAGAAATAATACAGCAGTCATAATGAAATGGCAGATGTTCTCTGTTGAGAAAGCCTCTCAGTGCACTGGAGGATGATTGCCAAACTGAGATGTCCCCTCTCTTTAAATTCTTTCTCCCCAATTCCCATTCCTCCCCCAAAGACATGTTTCTATTTTAAATAGTACACAACAAATATACCTCCAAAGTTAATTAAAATCCACTGAGCTTATAATGTGATAAAAAACAAAACCCACCTATGACAATAATTAAAGGAGCTTTCAGGCAACATCGGTAAAAAGTGAGGAAAGTGAAAAAAAATCAGATATTTAGGAGATAAATTTGGTGTCTAATCAGGTATGAGGGGGTTATGAATAGATGTCAATAATAATTCCTAAATTTCTAGCTTACATAACTAGATACAGTTTGGTACATTTATTGAGATATAACAGGCAGAAAGGAGTTTATAAGGAAAGATCATGAATTCATTTGGAAAACTGATGTTTGCTCACATTTCTTACATATGTAATGTCTATCCCAGTATGTGTTCCTCTCTGGCGACAAAGATATGAAGACTATCTAAACAATTTCCCACATTCCTCACTTTCAAAAGGTATTTCTAAGCTATGACTCTTAAACACTAAGAAATGAGGATCAAACAAAAGCTTCCCAAATTCTTTGTACTGACAAGCTCTCTGATCAGTGTGAGTTTTCCTGTGAACACTAAGATATGAGGAGTTAGCAAAGACTTTTACACACAAATTACATTCATAAAGCTTTTCTCCAGTGCTGTAGTCACCATGGCCCAGACAGTAGGGATTACTTTTCCTTTGCAGACTTGGAAGCTTGATGCTAAGATCTGATATCCTTTTCTCCCAATGAATTCTTCTGTTTTACAAGACCTGAAGAAACAATGAAAGCTTTCCCACATGTGTTATGCTCATAGTTTCTGTCCAGTGTGAACTCTCATGTGAATGTTAAGTTTTGAGAAAGGAGTAAATTCTTTGCCAAATTCCTTACACACAGTTTCTCTCTCCAGTATCAATTCAATGTTTAGCAAGCAAAGGCCTTTCCAGACATCTTAATTTCACAGGTGGCAGTCCATTGCGAGTTCTTGATGTTGAGTAAGAGGTGAAGCCAGAGTAAAGACTTTCCCACATTCTCTATATTCATAGAGATTTCTCCACTGTGAGTTCACCTGTGTACAAAAACGCCCATAGAATAAGAAAAAAGCTTTCCCACACTCTTGAAAAACACATGGCCAATCTCCACAATGAATTCTCCCATATTCTCTAAGTCGTGAGGAAGAAGGTATGCCTTTTCCATAGTCATTACAAACTGGAGGTTTTCTTGCAAACCAAAAGATGTGGATTTTGGCTGAAGGTTGTTTCACATCGATGACAGGAAGTTTCTCTGCAATATTAATTAAGAAGTATTTTGTGAAGGTTTTTCCACACTAATTACACTCACAAAGTTTCTTTCTAGGATAAGATCTCCTGCAAATCAAAAGGCATGAGTGTTCACTCAACTTTTTTTTCACGTTGGTTAAACAGTTCCTCTCCACATCCACCACATTGCATGTTTTCCCTTGCAAAGTACTCCGCTGAGGTGTTGACCAGTTAGCATTAACACAAATCTCCATTTTAGGAAGAACTTTTCCCACTGTTCTCAGTTCTTCGCCTATAGCACCTGCAAAGTCACACTACGTCTGCATGGTTTTTGCCTGCTCAACTACAATTAGATTCTCGAAGTTCTTCAGCATCACATCTTTTAAGTTCCTGAGTTTGATCCAGCAAAGTCCACTCCTTCTGGGTGAAGTCCATAGCCACATCCTCAAAGGTCACTGAGTCCTGAGAATAATTTTTCAATCTCTCAGCCACTATCGTTCCCTCTCGTCATTCTGCCTCTTAAAGACGGCAAGGATTTGGACAATCAGATGAGGAAAGATCAACGGCTATCATCCAGAAAGTCTGATAATGAAATAATCTGCTTGAACTCCTAGTTCTCAAAGTCTCCTGAAGAGACTGTCAGGTTGGCAAGGCCAGGACAAAATGAGGAGCAAAGTCACCATGGCTCAGACAGCAGGGATGCTTTTCCTTCTCAGATGCAGAAGGGAGATTGCTGCTAAGATCTGATATCCTTTTCATATATTCCTGGGACAGATTGTTGCTGTTATTTTATTGATATTTTAATCATTTAATTTGATGAGAAATATTACTTTCTCATCAAATTAAATGATTAAATTTAATTTGTTTTTGATATTAGGGCAATGTTGACCTTACAAAATGAGCTGAGAAATGTTTTATCCTCTCATATTTTCTACAAGTCTTTATTTCTTCTTCATGTTTTTAAAAGGTATTCTCACTAAATCTAGAATTCTGGTTTGACAAATGTTTTTAAGCATTTGGCACAATAAAGATGCCACTCCAAGGTTTTCTATCCTGCATTGGATAGAGGAGAAATCTGTTTTGGAGGAGAAATCTGTTCTTTCTTTCTGTATGTCATAGCTTTTGTATTGGTGAGGATATGTTTTTTTGTTTTGGTATTGGGAACTGAACCCAGAAGGGGTACTTCATTGAGCTATATCTCCAGTCCTATCTATTCTGATCAGGGCCTTGCTAAGTTGCTAAGGTTGGTTTTGAACTTGGGATCTTCCTGGCTTAACCTCCCGAGTTGCTGGGATTACAGGCATGTGCCACTGTGTCCAGTTTACTGGTTTTCTATTGTTTCTAGAACACTGGGTAATGTTTTTTTCAGTTGCCTTTAATATTTGCTTTGTATTTTTTTGTGAGTTTGAATATGAGGCTATGTTGTTGGGTTTTTCTTAATTTTATTTTTAACTGATACACATAACTAAAAATTAAACAGGGTAACTTTTTAGTGTTTATCTTCTGTATTTATTCTACTTTGTGTTCTCTGAAATTCTTCACTCTGTGTCTTAATGTATGCCACTGATTTTGGAAAACTATCAACCATTGTTTCTTCTAAGAATTATTCTGCCCCTTTCTCTCTCGCTTCTGAGATTTCAAGCAGAAGTATCATTTGGTACTGTCTCGTGGTTCTTACTGTTCTATTCTGTTTGATTCATTCTTATTCCTTTTTGTGTTTCAGTTTGAGTAATTTCTGTTGACTATTTTCCATGAGCCAATATTTTTCTTGTATGTCAGTTTTACTGATGATCCTATCATAAGCATTTACCATTTCTTTTACTGTGTTTTCCATTTCTAAGACTTCCATTTGATTCAGAGATAATATTCACCTCATTGCTGAAATTAACCGTGCCATCTTGCATGTTACCCAGCTTTTATATTAGAACCCTTTAATGTATTAATTTTAGTTATTTAGGAATTTTTATGAAATAGTTTCCCCATTTGGGTCGATTCTATTTGTGTCTAGTTTATTAAATTATAAAATTATCACATAATTTAGATTATTGTTATGCTTTGAAACTTTTTGTTGAAGTTCTTGTATATTATTATTATGAGGTATATGATAAAAGGTAGTCTTATGGCTTGGAAATTGTCACAGGTTTCCTTCTGCTATTACTTTAGCACATGATTTGAGTTGACATATTTAGGAGGTAAGTTAGGTTGGATATCTGTGGTTGCAATGGTTACCACTGGTACATCACAGGCTTCAAATTATATAGTGACGTTTTTATTGGGGTGGGTAATTTAGTTTGTCAAAGAATATCTTTTGTTGTCCTCATAACAACTCCACACTCAGTCTTAAGTCATCCATTTGTACTCAGAGAAGGTCTCTTTTGCAATGTGCTTATTATTAAACAGTTGTTAGCCTGGCAGCAAGGAGTAAGCCATGGGGGAGGTTGTTCTTTGATCTATCACTCCAGACTACCTTTAGTTCTGATCATGGTAGATAGTCTTGCCCCTTCCCCAGAGATTGAGTGTTTGCTTGTTTTTCCCTGTTCTCATTTCCAGCTGCAAAGGGATTTGACAAGTGACTTGGTAATTGCTGCAGCTCACCTGACAGATTATGGTTTCGTGTCAAAAGAAAAAAGTGGGGAAAGAGTTCAGAGGAAGTATATTATCTCTTTTGCTAAGGTTACTATATTGTTCCCTTAGTTTCTCACTATAGGGAACATTCACTTGATCAATGGGGTTCATAAAAATTAAAAAAAAAAAGCCTGTAAGAGGATGTGCATATCCCCCACATTTGAGGCTTCCAAGGTCTTCATTCTTTTGCATCAATATGTATTTGGGGTTCTGCCAATGCAAAGATAACCTATATATAGAAAGTCCACCTCTTTCTATAGGTGTCCAGTTTTATCTTATACAGGTAAGTTAAGACTTGCACAATGCTTCTCACTCCAAGTATCTGCCTCTCATTAAATTCCGGGTTAGGACAAGAAGATTGTGGACTAGAGGGAAACAGCTTTCCTTGTAGCTCAGCAACCAGTATTTAAGCAGAAGGAATACTGCTTCTCTGTGAGGTGGGTAAAAGAGGGATTTCACTAAAACTGAATACTAGACAGCCAGAATGCCTTAGAGACTTAGAAATTTGAGACTTGGAATTTTGTTTCTGTTAAACAACAGGACAAAAACAGAGCTGGGCTGCTGGCGGGCACAGTGGAACTGGCACACGAGGATGGAAAACGTTGAAAAACACAACAGTCTTAGCATGAAAAATTCTCAGATCAGAGGGACACCCAGCACTAGGCCAATCCAGAGGCTGTTGGACACAATAAGTGGTATACAAATGTCTCCTTCTGATTAACAATTGTTCACGGAGACCCAAGCCAGGACCCATTTTAAGCCAATCACAGGGTCAGTGGATAGAGGAACTGAAAACTCAGATCCAAGAAACCAGTGATGACTCCCATACACAGTACAGGCAGACATGAGACATGAGAGCTAGTCTGAGCTTAACAAAATCTGGAGAAATTTTGGCAAGTAGAGTATTTTTCTCTGGGGGTGATATAAGTCAGGGAGGCCAGGCAGAATCTACCTCCCTCCCCACTTTCAGTTCAGTAGCTTGCAGGACCAAATGCAGCACATCAGAAATCTAAATGGATGGGTATATCTGCACTGGGAAACTGACCCAAAGAGGCTGGAAAGGAACAGGACTAGCTGTGGCAGATCTGGAACCTGAATTGGTGGCTGTGGCTGAGCTGTGGGACAGATTCTGAGAAGTCAGCAAGAGAAGTACCTGCAAGCAACAGAAGCATCAGGGTACTGGCTCCCCTGTATTACTAGTGGGATCCCTGGAAAGAGTCCTGGTGAACATTCTCCCAGCATAGTTGGGCATCTGGTAGGCTCTAAAGGTAATATAATATCTCTAAAAGTAATATAATATAATAGATGACTAGCTATGCAACAAAGCACCTGAAGCATCCCTAGATGCAAGCCCCGCCCCCTGACAGCTCTATCTATATGAATTCATCTCACAGAATACAACTGCAGCTTTACTCTGGAGGGGAGCTGACAGCATTTTCCATCCCAATTTCATCTTACCACTAAGAAGGGAAGCAGAAGATTGTGAACTCCAATTGGAATCTTGGTGAACAGCACAATAAAAAGACAGAAGATGACAACCTACAGCCCTACTCTTGTATCAAGTACATACCTCAAGAAGAAAGGTAAATGGAAAGAAAGTTGAGCACAGACAGCAAACACAGATTATCACTGATGTTTTCTGTCCACCAAAATGGAAATGATTCCTTAATTTTTCATCAAGATTCCTATGGGGTTGGAGTTGTGGCTCAGTGGTAGAGTGACTGCCTGGCATGTGTAAGGCCCTGGGTTCAATACTCAGCACCATATACAAATAAATAAAAGATCCACTGACAACTAAATAAATAAATAAATAAATAAATAAATAAATAAATAATTCCTAGGGACACTATAAATTCCCAGTATAGAAACTTCTGCTTCAGATCCATTCATATAAATGGGTAGACATGAACAATATGAAAAAGGGAAAAACCATTCTGATCAACCCATAATGCCTCAACAACAGACTCCAGGGACACCACAATGGAGGAAATGTCAGTGAAGGAATTTAAAAAGCACATAGTTAACCTGATCTATGAGAGTCAAAGTGATATAAGAAGTGAAATCAGAGAAAAAATACAAGCAGTCAAAGATCACTTCAATAAAGGAGATAGAGATCCTGAAGAACACCAACCAAAAATCCTTGAAATAAAGGAATCATTACATCAAATTAAAAATTCAATTGAAATCACCATCAATAGACTAGATCACTTGAAATACAGAGTTTCAGGCAATAAAGTCAAAGTATATAATGTCGAAAATAAAGTTGATGATGGAGAAAAGATGTTGAGACCAGGAACAGAATTTTAAAGAAATATGGGATAACGTGAAAAGGCCAAATCTAAGATTCACAGGGACAGATGAAGTATACAGTAGAGGAACACATGATCTTTTCAATGAAATAATATCAGAAAATTTCCCAAGCCTTAAGAATGAAATGGAGGCATACAGGATTCCAAATATAAAAATTACAACAGACCAAAACCAAGGCAATATTATTATGAAAATACCTAACATACAAAATAAACAAAGAATTTTGAAAGTTGCTAGGAAAAAACTGGTTGCACTTAGAGTTAAACCAATCCAGATTTAGCTAATTTTTCAACCCAGACCCTAAAAGCTAGGAGGTCTTGGAAGAATAAAATAATATACATCAAACTCTGAAAGAAAATGAATGCCAATAAAGAATAGATATCCAGCAAAATTAAGCTTCAGAATTGAAGATGAAATAAATACCTTCCACAATAAACAAAAGTTAAAAGAATTAACAAGTAGATAGCCTGTACTACAAAACATACTCAATAAAATATTTCATGAGGAAGAGAATAAAAATAAGAAAAAACAGCAGAGGGAGAAACAACATTAGAATAATATTCAAGCAAAGGGAAATTCAATTCAACTTAAAAACTAGAAATAAATCAAAATGACAAAGTAAATGAAAATCATCTCTGATTAATAACACTATGTGAATGGACTAAACTCATCAATAAAAGACAATCTGACAAACTGGATTAAAAAACAAGACCCAACAATATGTTGTTTCCAAGAGACTCACCTCATAAGCAAAGACATCCAAAGACTTAAGAAGACAGGATGAGAAAAAAAACAATCACTCATATGAACCTCCTAAACAAGCAGGGGTATCTTTATTCTTTCCTGTCCTCCACCAGGGATTGAACTCAAGAATGCTTAACTACTGAGCCATATCCTGAACCATTTTTTATATACTTTTTTTATTTTGAGATAGGGTCTCATTAAGTTGCTTAGGGTCTCACTAAATTGCTGAGGCTGTGATCCTTCAACTCCAGCTTCTTGAGCTGCTGGGATTAAGGTGTGTACCACCACACCTGGCACAGGCAGAAGTTTCTATTCTCATATGAGGTAAAGGGACTTTGAGGGCTGGGGATATAGCTCAGTTGGTAGAGTGCTTGCCACGCAAGCACAAGGCCCTGGATTCAATCCCCAGCACTGGGGGGGGGGGGGGGGGGGGGGGTTCAAGCCAATGTTAATGAGACAAAGAAGGTCACTTCACACTTCATACTGCTTAAGGGAATCATACAGCAACAGGAAATAACGATAAATATTAATGCCCCAAATGAGAGAGCATCTATGTACATCAAACAAACCTTTCTCAATACCAAGAATCAAATGGACCACAATCCAATAATACTGGGTGACTTTAATGTACCTCTTTCATGAATAGATGAGATAGATAGATCTTCTAAACAAAAACTTAATAAAAGAAGCTACAAAACAAAAAAAAATACAATTAATAATTTTGACTTAACAGACATACATAGAATATTTCATCCATCAATGATTGAATACACTTTCTTCTCATCAGCACATGGAACATTTTCTAAAATAGACCACATCTTAGGCCACAAAGCAACTCTTATTAAATACAAAAAAAAATAAAAATAAAAGAGAAAATACCCTGCATTATATCAGATCATAATAAAAATGAAAGGAGAAGTTGATGATAAAATAAAAAAACAAAAACTACTCTACCACCTGGAGAATAAATAATGCAATAGTGAATGATGAATGGAGAGCAGAAGAAATCCGGGTGAAATTAAAAATTACTTAGAAGCAAATGAGATAGAGATACAATATATTAAAGTCTCTAGGACACTATGAAGGCATTTCTAAGAGGAAAAAGATCATAACACTGAACTAATTCATTAAAA
The DNA here is from genome assembly GCF_902686445.1 of Sciurus carolinensis. NCBI lineage: Eukaryota > Metazoa > Chordata > Mammalia > Rodentia > Sciuridae > Sciurus > Sciurus carolinensis. The sequence goes on along the minus strand of NC_062229.1, from coordinate 49,450,426 downwards.
AAAAGAAAAGATACCAAATGGACAAACATTACATCTCAAGGTTTTAGAAAAAGAAGAATATACCAACTCCAAAATGAGAAGACCAGAAAATAAAAATCAGAGCTGAAATCAATGAAATTGAGAATTAAAAAAAAAATTTCAAAAAAGAAACAAAAAGTTGGTTCATTGAAAGAATTACCAAAATTGATAAACCCTTAGTCAAGCTAACCAAAATAGAAAAAAACCTCAAATTGTTAAAATCCATGATGAAAATGAAGATCACCATAGATACTACTGAAATACAGATGATAAGCAGAAATTATTTTGAAAATTTACAGTCCAATGAGCTAGAAAATCTTGAAGATATGGAAAAATTTCTGGAGACCTATGACCTACTCAAATTGAATCAGAATGATATAGAAAATTTCAACAGACTAATTTGAAGTAAGGAAATTGAAGCAACCATCAAAAGCCTATCATCCAAGATAAGCCAGAGACTGAATAGATTCTCAGACGAGTTCTACCACGCCTTTAGAGAATAACTAATAGCAACCCACCTCAAAATATTCCTTGAAATAGAAAAGGAGGGAAATCTTCCAAACATATTCTATGGATCTATTATCACAATGATACCAAAACCTAACAAAAACACATAAAAAACAAAATTTCAGACCAATATCCTTGATATACACAGATACAAAAATTCTTAATAAAATATTGGCAAACCAATACAAAAACACATTAAAAAAGATAGTGCCACATGATCAAGTAGGTTTGTGAAAGTTAAGCAGATAACCAGTGTCCAGTCATACCAAACTTCACCAAGAAAAGCTGACCCAATTCCTATTCATTTTCTGTGTTAAGGTCAGAGAAAAATATTTGATGTTTACATTTATGTGCGGTTAGGTTTAAATTTATATTGTGTCATAAAATCTTAAAACATAACATACTTGAGTAAGATACCAGCTCTCTTATTTCAATACTTTTTCAAACATCAAAAACAATACCATAGAGCACACTTAATAGATCAATATCCCATAGTTACGTGTATTTCAGGAGAGCCTAAGACAGGGATTAATGAATAAGAATCACTATTGACTGGTAATAAACACGTAGATTGAAGATACAATCCCTCAGGGGCAAAAATGAAGTTTTCTTTGCAAATTTGACCCTACTAAGTTTCCAGAAAATAGCAGACAATGACAGGAAGAAAACAAAAATATAGCAAAATATATCTCACTATATTATGTACTGCTTAAAAAGCAGAGAAAAATCATGAGGGACCCCTTTATTATACATCTATAAAATAATGTTATAATAGCTAGTGAAAATGGGATTTTTTAAACTTTGATATCTTGTACTTTTGCATTTGCCTTTTCCGTTATCTTCAAAATCTTTCATAGCTTGCTTTTAATTATCCAAAGTGTCCTCCTGCAACATCCACCGTACCATTCAGAGCATAATTCAATGAACAACTATCCAATACCTTATGAGTAACATTGTTGAAGAAATTAAATTAATACAATAACTCATGAGTAATGATGGAGAGCTTCCAAAGAATTATAATAAAAACAAAAGCCTATGAAACATAATTTTATCTTTCTGATGATTCTGAGGCAGTGTAATATTGTGTTGTGCCATTTTCTTCATTTTTTTTAGGTACCTGACACTAAACCTAATGCTGTTTAAACAAATTATGAACAAAAAAAAGTTTCGGACATAGTCCACATAGCATCAAATAACTATAGAAACTACAGGAGAATTTTGGTATGTACATTTGAACTTAATTGGAGTAACTTCATAATATCTAAGAATAATTGAAAGTTACAAAATGTGTATGTTTAGCACATTTAGTAACCATTATTTAGTTTAGCCTATCGTTCATTTTGGTGATTAAATTATATGTGACTAGAATTAAAAATTTAAAGAACACATAAATTAAAAGTAACATTTTTAAAATATTGCTTTTTTAGTTATAGATGCACATAATACTTTATTTTTAATGTGGTGCTTAGGATCGAAACCAGTGCCTCACATGTGCCAGACAAGTGCTCCACCACTGAGTCACAACCCTAGCCCCTAAAAGCAAAATTTAAAAAAATATTACAATAGAACTACTTGAAACAGAGTTGTTTCTTCAAAAGGATAAATAAGACTAATTAACCCTTACAAAGTAACCAAGATAGTGAGAAGATCCAAATTAATAAAATTAAAGATGAAAAAGGAGATAGAGTACTATGGACATCATGGAATTTCAGAGAATCATTGGGGACTATTTTGAAAACTTGTACTTCAATAAATGGGAAAATATAGAAGAAACAGAAAAATTTATAGATACATATGACCTGCCAAGACCAAACCAAGAGGATATAGAAAACCTAAACAGAATATTAACAATGAGATTGAATCAATAATAAAACACATTCCAACAAAGAAAACCCAAGGACCAGCCATATTCTCAGCTGAATTCTATCAGACCTCTAAAGAATTAATGCCAATGTTTCTCAAATTTTTCCACCAAATAGAAAGGTGTGGTATATTTCCAGATTCATTGTATGAAGCCAGTATCTTCTGATACCAAAACCAGGTAAGGACATATCGAGGAAATGTGACAACTATGGACCAAGGTCACTGATGAATGCACAAGCAAAAATTCTTAAATGAAATACTATCAAATCAAATCCAACAACATATAAAGAAGATTGTACATCATGACCTAATTTGTTTCATTCCAGGAATGCAAGGATGGTTCAATATACAAAAAGTAATAAAATTCACATGAAGATATAAGAACAAAAATCACAATTATCTCACTAGATGCAGAGAAAGCCTTTCAAAAAAATCCAGCAACCATTCATAAGAATACCAAAGAAACAGGAATAGAAGGAACTTATCACAATATCATAAAGGCTATATAAAACAAACCCAAAGCCAATATTATACTTAATAGAGAAAAACAAAGTATTTCCTCTAAAATCATGAACAAGAAAAGGTTGCCCATCATCACCACTCCTATTCAACAGAGTACTTCATATTTAATCAGACCAAGTAGGAAAGAGAAGGAAATACAAAGGATGCAAACAGGAAAACAAGTCAAATTATCTTTCTTTGCTGATGATGTAATCCTATACTTAGAAGATTCAAAAAGTTCCACCAGAAGACTTTTAGAGCTAATAAATAAATTCAGCAAGTATCAAGATTCAAAATCAGCTTATGAAAATCAAATAACACCAATAATGAATTTGCTAAAGACAAATCAGGAAAACAATTTTATTTACAACAGCCTCAAAAATTAAAGACCTAGGTATGAATATAACTTAGGAAGTAAAAGATCACCTGTAGCAAAAATTAAGAGTACAATGAAGAAAGAAATTGAAGACACCAGAAGATAACCTATCATGTTCACAGACTGGCAAAATTAAAAAGGTTAAAATGGCCATATTACCAAAAGCAATTTACAGATTCAATGCAATCCTCATCAGAATACCAATGACATTCTTCACAAAACTAGGAAAAATAAATTCTAAAAATCATATGTAATAAAGAATGCGGAATACAATTTCAAATTATACCACAGATTAAAAGTAACAAAAACTGCATGATCCTGGCATAAAAACAGACACACAAACTAATGGAACAGAATTGGAGACACAGATGAAGTCATCTGATCATTGATAAAGGCATCAAAAAGATACACTGGAAAAAAAGACAGCTGTTTTAACAAGTGCTGCTGAGACAACTCAATATCCATATGTAGAAGAATGAAAGTAGATCCCTATCTCTCACCCTGAAGAAATGTCAACACAAAAAGGATCAAAGACCTAGGAATTAGACCAGAAACTTTGCAAGTGAGTATAAAATGTACAGTCCACACCCCAACATATAGTTGCAGGCACCAACTTCCTGAATAGGATTCCTAGAGTTCAGGAAATAATACCAAGAGTATTTTTTCTCTCTGTTTTAGATCAAGCAGGTAGATATAAACTCTTAAAAGAATCATTCTGGTTATAATCAAGTCAAGGCCCTGAGGATAGTTAATAGCTCCCATCACTATGATGTGGCAGTTACTGTCAGTATTCAAATTCATCCTAGAGACTAATAAACAGAGCTTAACAAAAGCTGTAACTTCATGGTTAGAATGTGAGTAGTATCAAAGGAAGGAATATATATCACCTATCAAGATGATGAAAAGTTGTGGCTTGTTGACAAGGGAGGAAACAACAGCAGCCAACTTTTGAGATTCTGTACAATACTTACAATTCAGTGTTGAAGGCTGAAGGTTAATAAATTGATGGTTTGCTTTTCTGGCTGTAGTCTTGACAATCAATATTTTACCAGAGGCTGGAGGATCATAAAGAATATCTTATGGAGGCTGCAAGAAGCCTAGAATTCTCAAATACTTCTTCTCCATAGGTAATATGCCTGTGTTTTTCAGATCCATAAATGAGATCATCTAAAACTGCTAAACCACTCCAAGAACCAGGGATGTTAAGAGGGTCTACTAGATGAACAGCAACATGTCTTTCACATTTCTGAAAGTTTCACATTTTTGTAACACTTTGCTCCATTACTTTTTTCCTGCCCAGTATTTACAATATTTCTATACATACAATTTGCAATAAAGTTTAATGATGATTTTGATCCATTCATGTAGTACTTAATATCTATATTTAGATTTCTATATTCTTCTGCATGTGTATCTGGGAGCTCCTGTTTCTTAGGTTCAACTTCTTGCTTTCCAGTTTGATCAACTGCATCTACCGTTCATTTGATAGTAAAGTATGTTACTGCACCAAATATCATCAAGCAGAAAATGAAACCACCAACTTCATTCCAACTCCAGGAAAGAGAAAAGGCTTCAGCATGTACGATCTTGACTGTTAATCTCAAGGCAGTAATGAAGCAGAAAACTGATTCTAGGTCATGAGTACATTACATAGGGAAGCTGTCATAGAATGTGATTTGTTTAGTATTTCTACACTGAAGCTCAGCACTCAGTCTTAATGTGCTAAAAGTTGAATTTTTCAGTGTGTTATTTATTGGAGTCAGGTATTTCAAGTCAACTCTGTTCATATATGAAATTGAAGTATACATGCCAATTAATGAATGTAATATAAGGGGGGCCGAAAAATTTTTGAGACGAAACATATTTATGAGAGCCTAGCCTCCAACATCACTACATGTAAGAAAAACTACCTTAGAAGTTGAGAAGTTAAATTGACAAGGAAAGTAAAAAGAAAGACAGCAGTAGATAACAATTTCAATGGCTTCTGAGTATTCTACCATGATGCATTCATTCTTCAACATCTTGGAGAGACAATGCTAAGACCACTATGACTTTCTAAACTGCCTCTCCCGTAGCTAATGTTCAAATGGTTATTGCCAGTATCTACTTCTTTCCATTTCTAGACAATCCTCCTTACACATGTTCAGATTTTTTCTAAATGTTAGCATCACTAGACTAGTCAGTTCTTATTCTAATGGTCTCTCAGACTTTTTGCTTCTCCAACATGATCATTTCTATTACACTTTATATACATAGTTATACATTTATAATTTGACTCAAGGTAAACTTTTCAAAATTTTTCAATTCTTTCAATCTTCCATTCTTATTGATGTTCTTGAATATCAAACTCATAGGGTTATACAGGATAAAAAGAGAGACTGCATAGAAATATTAGTAATCACACAATAATAAGAATTAGCTTCAATAAATCATGGGTGAGAGATTATTATAGTAGCACATGTATGATTCCAACCTTCTGACCAAAGTAGCATGCTTTTGAGTTATGAAACAATCAGAAACATATAAATAAATGTAGTCTGGGATAGATTATTCAGACTAATAATTTTGGCAGAACCATGACTGATCCACCTAAAGTTGGATTAGGAACAACAATATGTAGATAAGGTAATGATTTATGGTGATTATTAAAATGTTAACTTGCAAATAAAGCACAGGAATAGCATTCTACAGTAAGTTGATTCAAGTACAGTACAAGGTAGGCAGTATAATCAGAAGTATATGTAGTTTACATAATATATTAGTCTGTGGCATGCTAATACTAATGCAATAATGCAAGCACAGTTTAAATTCAATTTCAGTTGAGATAACTGTTCATGTTTTTTTAACAAATACTCATCTCTCTGGAAGTGTCCTTTCCATGAATTTTCAATGGTTTTGTTAATGTGTCCTATGTATTTATTTGGTGGGGTCCTTTCTCAAGTTCAACACTTGGAAGATTTCTAAGTGATCTAATCATAGTCCACAATGCTTTAGGCTACTTACATGCTCTTCAGTTGCAAAGCCCCTACTCTATTCACTGTGACCCATGACAATGCTACCTCTCAGAAGGTTCACAATTTGCTTTCATTTTGTCAATAGTTCTAAAAATAACCACAAATACAATCTTCATATAAATAATTGTTTATCAAGGTAAAATACAAGGGATTGCAGTGTTGTGTCTTTTGTTCCACCGTGTTACCAACTCAAATCTAAACTTGGAAACCAAGTAATCAAAGGACCTTATGAACTGCCCTCCTACCTTCTCCAATATCCTTCCTATTAACGGGATCTTTGGATGTACTCACATGTATTACCCTTGTAATGTTCATTCCAAATAAATTCATTATTTTTGGAGAATCTTTCTCCATTTAGGTTGATGAAATGCACAGCCTTATCTGGAAGCCTCTTTTCCCTACAAACAGCATGAAATGGAAACTAAGCCAGAGTTTCCAGCTCACAAGGGCAGGACATTTCCTTTATTGCCTGTGTTGATCCAGCTAACTTTCATTCTTCCAGAAAATTGCTTTCCCAAACTGTATAGGACTCTCTCTCCGTTGACACACTGACTCTGGTAGTCAGTATCTTTGCTGTACCTCAATAGTGTAACTATGGGAATTTAGTTCAAGATAGTTCTTCATTATCTGGAATTACTGGGTGTATAGCAGAGCATTTAATACTTAACCAAATAAATATCAATGGAATGACGACCCCTTCCAAAACAAACAAACAACTCATACACTTTATATACTTCCAAGTGCTTTGAGGGATAGTGGAAGGAGGAAGAAGGGTACTGCTCTCAGTTGGTTACTAAAAGATATACTTTATGTATCTTTATCTTGAAAACGTATCTGCCCAATATTCTGTATTTCCAAAATCTGAATTCATCACTCCCTAGCTGAATCTATTCTGTCCTATAGTTCTTTCTTATATAAACAAACCTGCCCTGGACTCTAACTTAGTCAGAATACATAAAAGTAGAGATAGAAAATATAATGGTACCACCCACCATTTGACCCAGTTATCCCACTCCTCGGCCTATACCCAAAGGACTTAAAATCAGCATACTACAGAGATACAGCCACATCAATGTTCATAGCTGCTCAATTCACAATAGCCAGACTATGGAACCAACCTAGATGTCCTTCAACTGATGAATGGATAAAGAAACTGTGGTATATATATATATATATATATATATATATATATACATATATATATATATATATACAATGGAATATTACTCAGCTATAAATAATAATAAAATTATGGCATTTGCAGGCAAATGGATGAAATTGGAGAATATCATGCTAAGTGAGATAAGCCAATCTCAAAAAACCAAAGAATGAATGATCTTGCTGATAAGCAGATGATGATACATAATGGGGGGTGGGAGGGGGGCAAGAATGGAGGAAGGAGGGATTGTATAGAGGGAAAAGAGGGGTGGGAGGGGTGGGGGAGGAGGAAAAAATAACAATGAATCAAACATCATTACCCTATGTAAATGTATGATTACACAAATGGTATGCTGTTACTCCATGTACAAACAGAAACATGTACCCCATTTGTTTACGATAAAAAAATTTTTTTAAAAAGAAAAAGAAAAGAAAATATAATGGTAAAAAGTACAATTTCAAAGTGTCAAATGCAAAAGGTTTAAAGAAAAGAATGATCAAAACATCTAAAGGTCAGAGGTATCCAGTAGCAAGACCATTGCAGATGGCACTGAGTTAACCTAGACCAAATGTTCAGACATTCAGGTATGCTCAAAGGAGTCCAAGATCAAGTGAGGATTAGGAAGTAGAAAACTATTCAATTAACTTATGTGGCCTCATTTCACTTAACCTGTAGAACAGGTCTGGCAGCTCTTATCCTAGGAACTTGGCACTAGTTATTTCCTCAGCTTGGAATGTCCTTGTCCTGATATTCAAAAGCCTCATTCTTTCATCTCCTTGAAGTGTTGGCTCACTTTTTTCTTCTATTAAATATCAGGGTAGATTTTACTTTTGCAGCTTCCTAATTTATACATATACTATTGGCATCAGATCTGCTATTTTGCTGGTCATTATTCTGCCTCCCCAACACCACTTTACAACCCAGATCATTAGCCCATGAACTTCCTAGCCAGTAATTGGTCCAGACTGTTAGCCAGTGAACCTCCTTGCCAGCCACTGGTCCGCTGTTATTACCCGGGAACTTCCACTACTTAACAATAGCTCCCCCACCATTTTCTCTCCTCCTTCTCGATTTCACTCTCTCTCTCTTGCACTCCCTCTCACCCTGCAGGGAGGTACTCCGTCCACTTAATAAAATCTCTTGCGTGGGTTCCCATGTCCAGAGTGGTTTCTGGGTGCTTTCATATGCTACCAATCCCCTTAAACTGCGATGTTTGTTTCTTTTTTCCAAAGCAATTATCACTTTTTGACACATTTTATTTCTTTACTACATTATTTGTCTGCCTGTTAGAATGTACACTCATGAGAGGAGAAAAATCTGCTTTTCTCACTCATGTATCTCAAGAACATAGCACATAGCTGCAGGCTTCAGAAAGCCTAACATTCAGAGATCAATAATTCTAACCCACAGAATGTTGGATGCTGGCTATAAAGAATCCAGATCTATATCTCACCAAACCAAAAATGTGATTCCTTTAAAATCCCAGGCTCACTCATCTAACAGCAGACTCCCCCTTTATCTGTAGGGGATAAGTTCCAAGATACCCAATGGATGCCTGAAACCAAAGACAATACAAGACCTTATTTTTTTTTCTGATACATAAATGCTTAGAATTAAGTTTAATTTATAAATTAGATGCAATAAGAGATTAATGGTAATAATAGAGCAATGAAAATAACATACTACAGGACTGGGGATGTAGCTCAGTGGTAGAGCACTTACCTAAAGTAAAGCCTGGGTTTGATCTCCAGAAGTGAGAGTAAGAGAGAAAAAGAGACACACACAGAGGTGGGGGAGAGGGAGGGAGAGGCAATATACTATATGTACTATAAGATGTACATATAGTGGACGTGAAGTCTCTCATTCTCTCAAAATCTTATTAGGCTATCCTCAGTCTTTTTTAGAAGATGGGAGATGATAGAATGCCTACATGATGAAATTAAAAGAATGACACAGACACTGTGAGACAAGCTACAACCAACCTCCTTATGCCAATTGACACATCACAAGAAGGATCATATACTTCAGGTGATCCTGGTTCATCAAGTCATGACAATGTTCAAAGTCAGATGTCAGAAGCAGATGATGTCAATAGCTGGGGATCCTTGATGTTTTAAGATTTTCCTGCCAAAACCTTGTAGAAGAACATTACATTGCTCCATGTTTTATGCCCTGATTTGTCTTTTACACTTTTTTTTTTTTTTTTGAATGTAGGTTGTACTGGAAATCTTCTTCCAAAAGAGCCTAATTTCATCACAATGAAAACTTGCTGTGGGTAATATTCTTGCTCTTAAATCATTTCAACTCTGACAGAAATGTGGCAGCAGGGTTTTCATCAGCAGACACACCTTCAGATTTTATATTTTTCAGTCTAAACCCATTCTTGAATCTGTGATCACCTCTTAGTTGCAAAAATATATCAATGTTACTTGTATCAGGGGATTGTTATAATCTATACATAGACTCCATGTTTTCTGACACAAAACAATCTATTTGAACTTTTCTGCTTATATTGTCCACCCACAATTGTAATCCCTTTTCCATCTTAACTAAGCACTTATCACACACTATGGTCATTAATTTCACAGGTTGAGGTATAGGAGCAACAGTAGCAATTTCTTTTTCCTTCTTCACATTTTCACAGAAGACTCATCCTTACTATAGATTTTAGCAATCTCAGCATACATTATATTTTTTTAAGTCGGGAACTTTCACCTTTTTACTTGAAGCAGCTCCTCCTTGGAATATTCAAATTGTCAGTATCATCACTTTCATGCTTTGGGACAATTGTTAAGCAAAATGAGTTAACTGAACATAAGCACTGCAAAACTGTGGCAATCTGATAAACAAGAAGACAACAAAGTCACTAATAGGCAACAGCATATACAGTGTGGATAAGCTTGACAGAGATGATCCAAGTTCTAGTTAGGATGGGAAGGAACAAAGCAAGAGAGCTTGAGGCTTCATTGCATTACTCAAAACCACACAATCTAAAATTTATGAATTATTACTGGAATTTTTCACTTATTATTTTCACACCATAGTTAACCATGGGTAACTCAAATAGTCAAAAATGAAACTGCAGACGTGCAACTACTGGATTAAGTTAATGCTGCTTCTTATTCACTAGTTTATTACCAAAGAGAAACAGGAAAATGTTTCCCTTACAGAAGCAAGCACTAACAGTCTCACGATGCCATCAGTTAGTGAATCTCTGGACTCTCCACAGCATACACAAGACTCTGCACCATGAAATCAAAAGCTACGTATGTTCTTCCATCTACCTGAAATTACTTGAACCCAATGGAATGAATTATTAGTTCCCCAAATCATTTGGTAGCTGAGAGGCATGGACACAGAACCAGAATCTCCCTGATACCTAAGTGCCATTTGAACATGCATTTCCTAATAAATTTTCATAAGAGTTTATGAAAACTGACTTAAAAGAGTCAGAATAAGCATAATTATTTAAAAGATACCTTGTAATTATGACCTAACACAGCTGCAATAAGAATTCACTAAAGAAATAGAAATTACATTAAGAGTTAAAAGGTGGACAGAGGATAGGAAGAATTAGAGAACCAGAGTTATCTGCTATATCACATCTTTTAAAAAAAAATTTATAACCATACATCATTTTACAATGTAAAAACAAATTTCCCAAAGACTCTTACCCCATTTCTAGCCCTACATGCATAGCCACTCATTCACATGTTCCACCATTTATTTTATGTGCAGGCCATCCAGCCTGTAGACAATTCAATTAATCTTACAAGTGACATGCACAAGGAAAAAAAAAAAAAAAACAGATGTGGCATTAAGATTTACAAAGTTATTGAAACTTTTTAACAAGTAAAACGCATCCTTACTTAGCTACACCAGAATGAGGAATAAAGGGGTTTACATATGTTCCAATTCTAAACCTATCAATCAAACCCATGTTATTCCTTTGGGAGCTTATTTACATGCATATTTATCAGCCTCACATGCTAATTCCCTGCTGTTTTATGCCTGCGAGGCATGTTTATGAGTCATAATTGTTGATCTCATTTGATGTATTTCACTGAAGGAAGACATTATTCAGTTATGTGGCCTAATGTCAATGAGTTACGATGACCTGATCTTCCAAATGTAACTTGCTCTGTAATTTTTATTAGGATACATAACTTATTATACGGGGGGGGGGGAAGTACACCAAACAAAGAATAAATGTTTTAAATAAAGAATTTAGTTAATCATCTCATTTGTTGATCCACCTTCCCCTCTATATTCTATCTGAAATGTAGCTATAAATTAAGCTGTGCCCCTCATGCAGTCACTGACTTTCCCATACTTCCAGACTGAACCTTAGCTTCAGAATCTGTCACTTTACTCTAACTTTGCAGACCTTCTTCCAGTTTGTACTCAAATACATGTTCATTCATTCACTCTGCTATATATTCCTTTTCTGTCATTTTATTTTTCCCCTCATTCAAGATTCAGTGACTTTTTTAGGTTGTTTTACAAAACAGACTAGTGGAACTAATTTTCCGCAACTGACTCAAAATGTTACTTCAGGCAGGAAGTCTTCCTAATATAGGAAAACTGGATAATGAGAACTATGTGTGCAATCATACTATCACTGAGAAAATAGAGAAATCACTATTTCACATTATTTCCAATTTTTAAAAGTAAAAACTTTATATACAAAGTATAGCAGAATAAAATTTAACATTGGTATTAAAATAGCATCAGCTAAGACTTTCTGCTATTGAGAAATAGAAGTGGAATATGTTGTAGTGTACTTATGTTTCTAAATATAAATCTAAATTGGTATTTTAATAAGTTCTGCAATAACAGAATGACTTAAATTATTACAACACATGTGAAATAATATCACAAGGGCCTCAAAACGACATCTTCTATACTACTGTGGAAAATGTGAATTTTTAAAAAATTGATTCTTGCAATCCAAACTTCTCTAAGCAAAACTGATCTATGGTTTCCTTTGTATGGCACACTTTGGGTATGATGGACTCTACTATACTACTGAAATGTGGGTCTCGCTGGATTCAACAGGCATCATCACTTCAAAGGGAGAAGAAAGCATAATACCTAGAGCCACTCTCTACTAGGTGATGCTAACCACCCACTTTACAGCTTTGTGGAATCACAACCCAGAAAATTAAGTATTAGGAGACAGGTATACTGGGAGCATAGATAAATGGAGCACAGTAGACATTCTCTTCTGTGGACCTGTATTTAAAAAAGAAAAACTACAATGAATCCTACTCTTAAAATATATTTGAAAGTATTCTAATAATGGGATTAAAATTGAAAAATATAATGAAATGGTATTCTTATTCATCTTCTTTAAGGGGCTGGGTTGTGGCTTAGTGGTAGAGCACTTGCCTAGCATATGTGAAGAACTGAGTTCAATTCTCCTCAGCACTGCATATAAATAAGGGTTCATCAACAATTAAAAAGGTATTTTTAAAAAAATCTTCTTTTGTTCTTAGGATCAAATAATTTTTAAAAAGTTTGGCTAAGCAATAAGTGAAAGAAACAGATTTTAAAGAAAGAATTGTAAGTATAAAAAACTGTTAAAGTAGTTAGCATTTTTAAAAATCAAGAATAAGTAAACTAATATCCAGTACATGTATCCATAATAACATAGATTTTAATTGTATTTTAGTGCACTAGAATCTACATGTATTAATAAAATTAAATTGATTTCCTCCTTTCTAGCAGAGATTAAAATCAACCAAAGTACATACTTGCTGCTGAAGGAAGTCAGAACATTAATAATTATCACATGGAGCAAGAAATTTATCCTTTAAAATACTGAAGCAAGTCGGACCAACAGAAAACACAAATAAATGATGACGTCAGTTACAGGACATGTGAGTTTTTCAATGCTCCTATCATTGCTATGTAATTAGAAAATTAAAATTCAACACTAGTATATTTTTAAATACACTGAAGTTAGTGAAAGATATTTACTACATGGATGAGGCCGTTCACCTGTCCTAACAAACTATAAATGTCCCCTCTGTTCACTTCTAACCCTTCCCCCATGCTTTATTTTTCTCCATAGCACTGAACCATCATTGAACAAGATATAGTTTACTTATCATGTTAATCTTATTTATTATCAGTCTTCCCTAAAATTGTAATGTTCTTCAGAGTAGATACTATTGTCTATATTCCCAACATTTTTAAGGAGCTTGTTAAACAGAGATAGGCAGTCAAACATGAGGGCAAACAATCTCTAAAAAAACAAGAGTCTTAAGAGAGCTAGTACTGGATGCCTGATAGCTCAATTAAATTCTAAATATTAATATCATAATATATGTGGCTGAGTCACCAGAGCATCATAATCCATCTACTTAGTCATCTTAGTTAAGCTATTAAATCCCTACAATGAAGAGGGGGAAAAAAATTCATAGACTGCTAATGTTCTCAATAAGAAGCTCGAATGTTGGCAAAACAATAACAAAAATCTATTTCAATTAAAATATATAGAATAAAAAAAGACTAACATATGGGTTAACATTCTTAAGGGTCACTATCTTGGAAGTATATATGAATAATCAGAAATTAAATGAAAAAAAAGTTATTTCTCTTGAGCAACTTCATGTCCTTAATATACTGTCAAAAAATGCTTTGGACAGAGGATTAAAATAAATAAGCACATTAATGCAAACATGAATTCTTACACGAACAAACTTGCAAACAGCATCAGAGTCTCTGATGCTGCAGCATTCTTTTATGTATTTATTATGTATGTGTGTTTCTAAAATGCAAAACTAAACATAAATATGTAGAATAAAACACTAAGTTCAGGTATAATATTTGCAAATGGTAGCATACAAGGTTTGAATCTTTCTTATATTTGTAAAAAAAAGTAAAATTAGGAAGAGGCTCTGCAGATATAAATACTTGATTTTCTTCTCTCATCCATTAAGTTAAACATATATTCTGGCCATAAGTAAACAAACCAAATTTGATGAGAATGTGCTTAAATATAAGATGGAAATTCCTGCTAGGGACAGACATTGAGTTTTTTCTATTTCTTATTTGAAGTAATCAAAAGTAAACTTTTCATAAATAATACAGAACAAATTTTCCAGCTTAATTCCTCTTAATTTTATTTTATTCTTCTAAAAAAAAAAGTTTATTTTTTACCCATTTACAATAATGCTGGAGGAAAAACAGTGGAATGATTCTGACATACTTTCCTATGTACATATATGAATACATCAGTGAATCTCTGCATCATGTACAACAAGATTGGGATCATAATTAAAATAAGATGTATTTCCACGTTTGTATAAATATGTCAAATTATGTTCTACTGTCATGTACAACTAAAAATAATGTAAATAAAAAATAAAAATAAAAATGCTGAAACAAACACTGTAGTATTACGGTCTCATGAGGAAGAAGATGATGACTTTTTCAACTTCATTTTTATGCCAGAAATGTAACTTTCAAAAGTAAAGATTTCCTCTAAAATTACTTAACAATGGGTACACTGACATGGCAAAGAAACTTTCAAATAGGAAACACCTGTTAATTTATTAAATGTGCATATACCTACATTTTGTAAAATTTGCTTTTATTTACCATTTCATAATACAAGATAGAGTTACAATGGCAGATATTGCTCAAGACACAAAATACTTGTTCATCAAAACAGATTTGAGTTATAATACTGTAACAAAACAGCTTCATAATCTGTCTTCAAATATTTCAGCATATTTTTTGTTTTTCTGTAGGCAAATGGGGAAATATATCCTGCTTCCTATTAAATTCATTTAAAAATGAACATTATGTAATTTCTTATAAAGTTAGCTGAACTAGGTATGGATAAAATTATTGACATCTGAAAAGTGGAATCAATTTTCTCTTCATAAGGGAAAAGAAAGTTGAAAGCATAAAGAAACAAACAGTAACATACAGTAACTATGAAAATAGAAAGAACTACTCCAATGTTCAGAAGACATATTTTGACAGTGTCAGAAGATTAAGGGTTCTGCATTCTATCCACAATTAAATCTTTGTTCTGAATTTGCCTGAATTCTCAAATACTAAGGATATCAAACCCTTATGTACTAATCTCTAAATGTTGCATCTTGGGGTTCTGTTCTACCTTACCTTCTCTCTCTCTATAATGTTCCCAAATCAAATACCAACCATAACATATCTCAAGACTTCACATATTCCCAGAATTTCAAACTCACATATATATCTGCTCAGTAAACATTTCCATGAAAATGTCTATCAGATATCCAAGATGTTACCACAAAACAAACTGGATTTCTATTCCCTACTCTCTCCAATTTTATATTTATTTATTTTATAAAATTACAAATTTGTATCAGACATTCTAGTAGTTTTATCTCTCTTGTCAGTTGCCCAATACTGAAGTCTAGGACTCTTTTTGGTTACATTTCTTTTCTTGGCACCCTGCAAATAATTCATAAACAGTCTTCTTGGCTCACTATAAAAATACATTTCATAGTTGTTTAATTCTCTTCATTTCCACTACCACTACTCCCAATCTAAACCCATTACCTCTACCGAAGGACAGTATTCCCTCCTAACTGGTTTCCTATTTCTACTGATGCCTATAAAGTAACAACAAAACAGCCAGAATGATCTGCTAAAAAAAAATGTGAGAGACATTTCCTATTATAATTCCAAGAGGATACAAAGAAAATGATTCTAAGATTTATATGGAATAGCAAAGGTTACTAGATTAGACAAAATTTTTTTTGAAAAGGATGAATAAAATTAGAGGTCATTTAATACCTGACTTTAAAGATCTACTAGAGAAATGTTTCTCAATTTTTCATTATCATTTCCTTAAGGAATATTTTTAGATAATTCTCATAATTGCTCCACAAAAATCTAATTTACTGAGATGATCATTTTTTATCCTTCTTTCTGTTAATTTTCATATTGAACCATCCTTGCATTTCAGATGAATCCCACTTGATCCTGGTGAATAATTCACTTAAAAGTACTGCTAGATTCAGTTTGCTATGATTTAAATAGTAAAGGATTTTTGCATTTATGTTCATCAAAGATACTGAATTATAGTTTTCTTTTTGTTGCATCCTTGTCTGGTTTTGGTATCAGGGTAACGCTGCCCTCATAGAAAGTTTGGGAACTTTGTTTACTTATTTTTGCACTGGGGATTAAACCCAGAAAGGCTTTACCACTGAGTTACACTCCCAGTCTTTTTTATTTATTTAATTTTTGAGACAGGGTCTCACTAAGTTGCTAAGGCTGGCCTTGAACTTACAATCCTACAGCTTCAGCCTCCCAAGTGTCTAGGATTAAAGGTGTGCACCACCAACCCCAGCTCCTCTTCTATATTCTGGAATAATTCAAAGAGAATTTGTATTAGCTCCTCTTTAAATGTCTGGTAGAGCTAAACTGTGAAGCCATCTGATCCTGAGATTTTCTTTGATGAGAGACTTGTTACTGATTTATCTCATTGCTGCTGGTTTGTTCAGGTTTTGTTTCTTCATGATTCAATCTTGGTATGATATGTGTGTCCAAGAATTAATCAATTTCCTCAATATATTGGAATATAGTTGTTCATGAAAACCTGTAAGGATCCTTTGTCTTTCTGTGGTATAGGTTGTATATTTCCCTTTAAGTCTGATTTTTAGTTTTCTCTCTCTTTCTTAGTTGAGCTAAGGAACTGACAATTTCATTTATATTTGCAAAGAAATTTTTTACTGACTTTTTTGTTATTTTTAACTATTTATTTCTGCTTTGGTATTTACTAGTTCTTTCCTTCTATTAATATGGAGTTTGGTTTGTTCTTGTGATTTTAGTACCTTGAGATATAGCAATAAGGTTGTTGTTGAGCACTGTCCATCTT
Source organism: Sciurus carolinensis (assembly GCF_902686445.1). Lineage (NCBI taxonomy): Eukaryota > Metazoa > Chordata > Mammalia > Rodentia > Sciuridae > Sciurus > Sciurus carolinensis. Next base: position 49,433,108 of record NC_062229.1, on the reverse strand, counting down.
TGTCAGGGAGGAGCTGGGCACAAAACCCAGGGCCTCGTGTATGCTAAGCACACACTGTACCACTGAGGTATGCCTATAACCTTGGCTTTTTTGGTTGACATTCATTGGCATAAACTTACCTCCTAGTACTGTTTTTGATATATTCCATAGGTTGTGGTATAATGTATTTTCATGTTTCAAAGAATTTTTAAATTTTCCTCTTGATTTCTTTCTTGATCAATCGGTTGTTCAGGATTATGTTGTTTAATTTTGATGTATCCATATAATTTCAAAAGTTTTTCATGGTGTTGTTTTCTACTTTTAATGCATTGTAGTTAGAAAAGATACTTGATGTGATTTCCATTTCTTTTTTAAAATGTAAGACTTATTTTATGGCCTACAATACATGATCTGTTCTTCAGAATGTTCCATGTACTATTGAGAAGAATACATATTCTAGGTGTAATATTTTGTAGATGTCAGGCCCATTTGCTCTACAGTAACTCTTCCATTTCTTTGTTGATTTGGTCTGGATGATCTTGTCCATTGCTGAGATTAAGGTGTTAAAAGTACCCCACCATCATTCTACTCCATTCTCTCTTTCCCTTTAGGTCTATTAATATTTGCTTTATATATTTGAGTGGTGTGATATCGAGTGCATTTATATTTAGAATTATTTCCTCATGCTGAACTGACCTCTTCATAATTATAGAATAACCTTTCTCATCTTTTTCTACTAGAAGTCATCCTGATCTAAAATAGATTTTAAATCGAAAGCACTGAAGAGAGACTAATGAACTTTTTCTTTCATGTAAACACTTTAATTAATCTGTATCATTAATTTAAAAAAAAAATCCTTCAAGTATTTTGACTGAAAAGCACCCTGAATTTAGAGATTAAATTGGGGGATCTAAAGGCTCCAAGATAATGAGCTTTCTCATTCTTGATCACAGTGTGCTCTCTGCACATACTGAGGCCATCCTTAGTGCCTTCCAATAAAATTACATATCCTTCTTCATAAAATTTATCACAGTTTACTGAAATAAATCAGTTATTCATATTTTTATACTTTTATAAATGCTGAATTCTGAATACTGATGTACTTGTAAGTAAAACTTATTTTGCATATTGATTTTGCAATAGGGAATAAAGATAAACTATTAATTCTAATAGCAGCCTGTATGTTCTTTTCTTGAATCTAATTTTAAAGACAACAATTTTAACATTTCACCACTGAGGATGATTTTGCTGTAGTTCTTTTCTAGATGCCCTTTTTCATATTAAGGAAGGTCTCAGATATCTTTTATTTATATTTGTGAAGAGATTTTTTAACATAAAGTTATCTAAATTTTTTTGGATGTTTCCCATATATCTACTGAAAGATCTTCCTTTTCTTTGTTAATAAGGTGAATTATGGTAACAGATTTTTCTAAAGAATCAACAATGTATTCCCAGGATAAACAAAATCTGATAAAATGTTATCTTTTTATGCTGAATTCAGCTTATTAAAATTTTATTTGTACCTATATTCATGGGCAAGAATTATCTTTCTCGTAAGTTCTCTGATACTACTATGAAGATATTAGCCATGTAATATAAATTCCCTATTTTTCAATTGTCTGAAATATTTTTTAATACAGTTTTTCTTTGTTAAAAATAATCTGTAGTGCAGGCTTTCTGGTTGTGAATTCTTTTAACTTTTTGTTTATCATGGAAGGTTTTTATTTCATCTTCAAATCTGAAACTTAATTTTGCTGGCTATAAAATTCTTGAGTGGCATTCATTTTCTTTCAGAGCCTGAAATATGTTGTTCCATGACCTCTGAGCTTTGAGGGTCTAGGTTGAGAAATCCCTTAAGATCCGAATTTTCCCCCTATACATAATTTGCTTTTTTCTCTCTCATGATCTTTAAGATTTTATCCTTATTCTGTATTTTAGTCATTCTCACTATACTGTGTCTTGGAGTAGGTCTGCTGTAATTTTGTACATTTGGAGTCCTGTAAGCCTCCTCTCCTGTATTTGATTTTCCATTTCATTCTTTAGGTTTGGGAAATTTTCTGATATTATGTCACTGAAAAGACTGTACATTCCTTTGGTTTGTATCTCTGCTCCTTCATCTATTTCTACAACTCTTAAATTTGGTCTTTTCATGTTATCCCATAATTATTCTATTCATGAATTCTTTCCATCTTCTCTGCATTGTCAACTTTATTTTCAATATTACATATTTTGTCTTCATTGCCTGATTTTCTGTCTTCCAAATGGTCTAGTCAGTTGGTGATGCTTTCCATTAAATTTATAATTTGGTTTATTGATTCCTTCATTTCAATGATTTCAGCTTTTTTTCATTATCTCTTTATTAAAGTGATGTTTCACTTTCTGCATTTTTCTGTTTGATTTCACTCTTTATACTATCCTCTGCTTTGCAGAACAGTTTAACTTTGTACATTCTGAACACAGTAAGTATTTAATTCTTTTCAATGTTATCATGAATAGACTTTTTGACATATAATTATATAATTCTACCTTGTAGGCCTATATTGTCCCTGAAGATTTCCAGTATCCCTCCTTTAGGAGGGAGACCAATATCAACATCACCCAGCATAAACAATATATAGCCTTAAATCTAATAATAGTTCCAACCAAGGCATCTACTGCTTTCTCACTATAAATGGAAATGAGTTCAATCATGCACTTTTATTTCTTCTTTTATATTTTAGTATTCAGATCTAACTTTATATATAATTGTTTGCCCTTTATAAAAATCACGCTGTCAAATGACAAACTACCCATAATGAAACTCTTTGCACATACGCATTATCTTACATAAGAGTTTATGTACACATATGTATGGACATATGTATTATGCCTACATAATAGTTTACGTACTATAGATTCTGGTGAGTAAAATGTGACCTAGAAAGCAGTACACATACATGAGTCTTAGAGTGCTTAATACTTTAAAAAGGAAGGAAATTTCTTTAATCAATATTAACCATTCTCCTTATAGAAATATATCCACTTCACTTTAGTTTTCCAATCTGTATTAATGAAAATGTTCACAATATTATCATCTTCTTAGCCAGTTTACAATTCTGAATGAGTTTTACAGTATTTTCCAAGTTCAAAAGCTCTTTCTGGAAACTTGAGAGAAATTACATTAAACTTGACTAAAGATCTTATTTAAAGACCATAGCATAACTCATTTTGTATATATTTTCAACCTGGTAATTCCAGAAATACAGGAAAACTATATTTTTCTTCATTTTTCCACCAGTCACCTTGTGTTTGCAACTTGAATTTTCCCACAGTTTTGCAGTCAATTGTCTTTAAGTTTTCAGTTGTTTCTTTCGTGTTCTCCAGTCATGCCATATTTTTAACCAATCTTATAAATGATTTGTCATATGTTTACTTCCATTTTAGTTTAGTATCTAACAAATTGAAGGTATTAATGGCCAAATTAATGCCCACGCTGAACACATGCCATTTATCATGAGGCTTTCTAGCTCCTTCCAATAAGGGATAATGTCACTGCAACAGTACCGATAATTCTAATCCATGAACATGAAATGACTCTACATCTATGATCTTAATTTTTGATAGTAATATTTTATAATTTTCAATCAAATTTCCTGTTTCTTTTGTTAAATATATTTGTTTCTAAGTATTTAATTCTTTTCAATGCTATCATGAATAGACTTTTTGACATATAATTATTATAAGATTGTTTACTACCAGTATGTAGAAATATAATTTTGCTATCTCGACTCTGGATGTCTTTGATACTTGCTATGTTAAGACAAAGCAAATGTGACAAAGTGACAGAGTACCAAGTTAAAGCCTCCTGAAACCCTGCAACTTATGTTTGCTCTCATGGAATATTGATACTATTATGTAAACTTGTGGTGGCTGGTCTGTGGAAGGATTAGAAATGTAGCTCAGTCACTATCACGTCACTCTATTGTCAGTCATTTTCCAAACACATAAGCAAACCAAGGCAACTGCCCAAATTACCCACTTTACCATGAGTCATAATAGGCGCTTAATATTTTATGTTAGTGAATTTAGGGAAGGTTTGTTATGCAAACAAAATTAACTGATATACTACTTACAAAGAGCATAAAATATCATCATTGGCCAACACTGTTCATTTTAGTCAATGAGCTGATACATGCTATTTGAAAACATCTTCAAACCATAAAATATATCAAGATATGTCAAGGAACATTTCAGAAAGTAATATTAAAATTGCAAAAGTTTGATGACACTTTTGCTAAAAAATATTTCCTAAGCAGACTACAAAAAAACATTTTTTCTTTTCTGGAAATCAAAAAAGAAAAGTTAATTTGAAGACTAAGCCAAATTATGTCTCTAACCTTATGGAAATAAGGTCTGGCATGTATATGGAATCGTAAAAAATTAAAATTTCCCACAAAGAAAACAGTTTGTTCAGAAAAATTAACACTATCATTCTTCATAATTACTGGAAACAGTATACTGTGACCTTTTAAAAATTATGACACTAAAATCTTTCAATATTCCCTTTTTTTGACAAATCACTCATGTATAAATTGATTACAAAGAAAATGATTCTTAAATGCACACCCTCAGAACACGTTGTGTGAGAGCTAAAAAGGGCTTGCTTTTGAAGAAAATTATCCAAAAACAAAACACAGGTAATATATTTGATGTTTATAACATACATCAATGATAACATTTAAATGTTCACTGTGTTAGGTATCTTTAAGGCATATTTTTAAAAGAACTTCTTAAAGTCATTTTTAAATAATACAGAGATTAATAATAAGGCAATGCACCTATAAAGGTAAACATAGGTGTCCATTAGCAAATGAGAAATTAAAATAACCCTACAATACTTTCTGTATGCAATTTATCAAGAAATATTATTTAAAAAATGTTGGCTCATTCTGGAGTTTCTTTGTCATCATTAATGTCTTCAGGTTTTCACAGCTGAACTGCTATACTTTGAGTAGGTTTTTCACGAAAGGAAACTCATATTCAGTGTTTAAACAAAGCTGTCAGGTTACGATGATTAAAATTCATTTTAGTGTCCAGAAAATTCTTTAAAAAAACAACAACAACAAAATACATAACAAAACAAAAAAACCTGCATTTGTTTTTATTTGCAAACAAAATAAAAGAAACTTTTGTTTCACAGTGTATATTTATATTTGGAGAAAACAATTTTAAAATAAAAGACTATTTGGTGTGGCTATTTTGTTTCATTACTAGTTCTGTTTCTCAAATTGATACAAATGATTTCCTTCTGTTTCTGTCTATCTGCTTGCCTTGTCAGTACAACTAACTGTCAGAGTTGGGGAGATCTCCTGTATATAAAAAGAAGATGTGCAGTATGTAACCTGCTTAATTTGCCTTATGTCCTACATGCCCTCAGTATGGTGTTCATTAAAGTCTCAGCTGTTTTGTTTGTATCAGTGGCAGCCTAAACATAGGCTTATTTTTCTTTGTTAAAAGACCAGATTGTGCATAAATATATACCTAATCTGTGTGTGTGTGTGTGTGTGCATGCGTGCTTAAATGGCAAGAAATTACCAAGTCTGTAAATACTGCTTGGTATTTTCATCACTTCCCCTCAAACCTGGCATTTGAACTAACTTAACTTAGTCCCTTGCCTAGATGTTCATAAGATAGCATCTCTTGGTATTTGGGGAAAGGTTTAATATAATAGCATCTCTAAAATTAGATAGACCTTATAAGAATTGCACTTTTTATAAATGAATTCTATAGAACATCATTAAAAACCATTCCTTAGAGAGCCCTAAGCCCTCCCCCACCCTCCCCCAAAAGTTCCCTGATAGGCTCTAAACTTTTGATCCCAATTTCTTCCATAAATTAGATTGTATAGGAGGTTTAAATGAAGCCTACTTATATTTGCCTTCACAATAACATCAAAAGGCTCAATATCAATTCTGGATTGAGCAAAACTTTACATTTAAATGGTGAAGTTACAACCAAACTTTCTGTTGATTTTGTTATGTTATAAGCAAACTTATATCAGGTTTTACAATGCAATGTGAAAATAGATTTTACTGATGTATATGCAAATAATTATAAAACACAATTGTATAAGCATTAGCAGTGTTAGTAAAAGTAGATGGTACAGCAGGGTACAGTGGCACAGGCCTGTAACCCCAGCGGCTTGGGAGGCTGAAGCAGAGGATTACAAGCTTAAACCCAGGTTCAGCAATTTAGGCCCTGAACAACTTATGGAGACCGTATCTCAAAAGAAAAATAAAAACTAAAAGAAAGAAAAGGGGGTCTGGGGATGTGGTTCAGTGGTTAAGTGTCCCTGGGTTCAATTCCTAGTACCAAGGGGAAAAAAAATAGATGGTACAGAAACATGTCAATCATTTACTGGATTTTTGTGTGAATTTAAGTAACAAGACCAAAGATTTTTTTTTTTCCTGTTACTGTTACTTATGATGTTAATTTAACATGCAATTAATGAAATTTCTATAAAGGACTTAAAATATTATGCTTGACAAAGGCAATAAATGTTTCAACTTTTGATGACTAAAAAATAGTCTATAGATTAGTTTTGCCCACAAAATAACACATTTTAAAAATAAAATTATATTACTTATATTAAATATAGCAGCCTAAAACGACTGTAAGAAAACAATTTTATCTTCAAAATCTTTTATTTAAACCACTAGACAATTGATTAAAGAAAATGGCTTCATTAAGTAAAGATATTATCATTCACTGGATATAAAGAAATCAAATGATTCCACCAAAGGGTCTTCTTCTCACTCCTAAATTGTGAATCATTCATGGTTTATCCTCAAAAACATGAACAGAAAGTGACATGCAAGACTAGTTCAACACAAAGTCATGTGCAATACTTTTTCTCACAATGAAATCTGTCATATTCTTGATATCATAAATAGGGACAAATTCAATCATAAAATCAAAATATAATAAAAAAGTTTCTATGATATAGAAAAAGGAAAATTTCAGGAATAAAATAATCAGAAACTTGATACTGGCAGGTCTTGAACCCTAGGTTTAAATAATGACCATCATCATTCCAATTACTCTTGAGGTAACTTGTAGTAGGTATAAACACTCTGCTAGGCTAAAACTGCCCTCTCTTGAGTGAACTTTGAGGGCCCAAGAATAAGGTGTCTGTACTTCAATGAGGAAAGGAGGAAGAAGAACAGGAGCCACCATCCCCATGACATACCTGAAAATCTGAATCTTCTTAACAAAATCAAAGACAGCTTAACACATTCAGTCTCTTATATTTAACAGAAATATGACCAACATTAAGAAATGAAATTTATATTAGAGAATATAACACCAGCACTGAACAATTCTGAAATGTTACACTATTATCCTTACCACTTTTTAATAATGAAAACAGACAAAGAAAAATGAAGACTTGCGATTTACTAAGTGCTTCTGGTGCTGAAGAAACAGGTTTTTGTTGTTGGGTTTTTTTGTTTGTTTGTTTTTGTTTTTGTTTTTTAAAGGTTTTTTTTAAAGATATTTGGGAATCCTCTCTCCTTATGTCTGAAAATGTCAGTTTTCTGCTGTCTCTCTATATTCAGTTGTTTCAAAAGGTCAGATTTTTTTTTTAGTGTAATTTTTAAAGCCTTTTCACATAAATCAATAGGAGCAACACCAAAAATGACAGAACAGGGAACTCCAAGATCAACTTCTGTAGAACTCTGAAATCTAGTCAACCCTTAAACAGGAAAGATAAAAAGACAAAAGATGCTGCTCTGAGGTGATAGAACACTGTGACATTTTAAATTGCCCACACAAGCATCCCCCATCCTCTGAATGTAAGGCAGCATGATGAGGGCAGTTCACCCTCTTGGTGCCAGAGACAGCTATACATATCTTATTCTTTAAAGGACTGTGGTGGATTGTCTTTTTTTGTCCAACTCAGAGTGTTCTCAGAGTGGCATTTCCTGAAAGCACTTAAGTCAGAAAGTACTGACCTCAGCAGACTAGGGCTAGAACAAAGGTTAAGACAAGAAATAGATAAACGAAATCACCTTGAAAGAAAGGGGCTATGAAAGGAGATATGCTGGGAAATGAAGACTTTCAAAAGCTTCCATGTAGATAAGGAATTGAGAGCATCACACTCATACCCTATGCTGGACTCCTGCCCCAGAAAGGCCTGAAAAAGGCATGAACATACAACTCTGGCTCAACACAAACAGGAAATGAAAGCGTATCAAAATTGTGCTGTAAAAGGCTGGTCTAAGCAGTGAATGACTGCCTGCAAATAAGAGGTAGTAAAGAGCATACTTTTTTTTTTTTTTGCTTCAGGTATTTATGAAAATTTTATAAAAGCATTAGCTGACCAGTAAGCTAACAGAACAATGTTCATACACAACAAAAAAGACTTTACAAAACCAGTTTATAAAAGTAGCTAAAACAATTACAAACCAAAAGTAATAACAAACCCAGAAGAGCAGAATCTGATTTCCACAGGTGCCATATAATAATCCTCAAAATACACAGTTTTCAAAAATATAAAGAAATGAGTAAATAAACATGGAGTACACAAAGAAATAAAGCATGGGTCATTCACAAAAATATAAAATAAAATAAAATAAAATAAAATAAAATAAAATAAAATAAAATAAAATAAAGGGGGGGGGGGGGAAGGTCCCTGAGGAAGCCCAGGCATTAGGTTTTACTGGGGGGGAGGGAGGGAACACAACTAAGTCAACTTTCATATGCATTTTCAAACTAGAGAAAACCATGGGCAAAGAGGTAAACAACACCTGAAGAACAATGTCTCAACAAATAGAGAATACTCAAAAAAAAAAGACATTATAGAAAGGGACAAAGGAAAAACCAGAAGTACAATAGCTGAAATACAAAATTCTCTAGATTATGCAATCTAAAGAGTAGAAAGAAAAAAAGATCAAGAAGAGATTACAGCAGAGATTAAAAAAAAAGAGTAATTTAAGAAAGGAAAGAAAAGAAATTTGAAAAACCTTGAACTAGACATGGGGAAAAAAGTCATATGAAAATCAGAAATAAAAATAAGAAATTTACTACAAACTTTACAGAAATAAAAAGAATTATCTAAAATGTTAAGAGCAATTGAAAACCAAGGGATCTGATTATGTAGATGAGACATGCAAACTCCTATAAATATGCAAACTGCCTAAAACAGTTTAAGAAAAAAGTAACCTCAATAGAGTGGTATTATTTTGCATTCCCACCAACAATAATGAAAGTTCCTGTTGTTCTATATTCCTGCCTGCATTTGTATTGTCAATATTAGAATATTAGGATTCTAATATTCAGTTCTAATACTGAATATTAGAGTTTCTGATAAGTATATAGAGGTATTTATTGTAGTTTAAATTTGCAATTCTCTGGAAACATGTTATCTTTCTCTATCTGCCACGTATATATCATTGGTGAGGTTTCTTTCCAGATCTTTGGCCAATTTTTATACTGTGTTGTTTTCTTACTGTTTATTTTTAGGAGTTCTTTGTATTATTTGTGTACTAGTACTTTATCAGGTATGTTCTACAAAGATTTTCTCCCACTCTGTGACTTGTCTGTTCATTATCTTACTAACAGTTTAAAAAAAAAAAAAAAAAAAACAAAGGTTTTTAATTTCGACGAAGTTCAACTTAAAACTGTTTTCTTTCATGCACCATGTTTTGGGGAATTTTTTTTTCTAATCTCAAAAGTTATCAAATCCACGGTCACCTAACATTTTCTCTATGTCATAGAATTCTGAGAGTTTATCATTCTGCATTTTACATTTAGATTTATAATCCATCAATGTAACTTTTGTGAATCGCACAAGATCTATTTTAAATTTCATTTTTGCATAAGCATATGTTCCGGTGTCCGTTTGTTCTAAAGCCTATCCTTTCTTCAATAAATTGCTTTGTTCTTTTTCAAAAACCAACTATTTGTGTGCATCTGTATCTGGGATCTCTATTCTAAAGTCAGTTACGGTCAGTTCTCCAATTTTATTCTCCTTTGATGCTGTGATAGGTATTCTAGGTGGATGTTGGATTTTAAAAGAGAAAATCTTGTTTACAGTGAAAGTGATTTAAAAATATAGATCAAGATACTAAAGCCTTTGAGAATTTCTTTCAAACCTCAATTAATCCAGCAAAAAAAGGACTGCTCTATAGGCTTGGGAAGGTGTTTCTGAAATGCTGTTAACACTGACATGAAGTAATCAATCCTCAGTCCTAAAATGCATTGACTTTAAGAGTATATTATGTTATTTCAAAAAAACATTTAGGCGATTTCTTACAAGACAGAGCATTAAGGATAAAGACTACATAGGCAAGTTTGGGAAGAAAGCCAATTAACTTACATGTGGCTTCCTTAAGAAAATGAATCAATGACTCTATTATAAATATTTTACATTTTAAAGATCAGGTATTTAAATAATCAGATTCAATTTGTTCTCATAGTCTTCTGGTTTAGAAGTTAACAGATGACTCATTTTTAAATCAAAGAGAAATTTTGAGACCAGACACAATGCAAGACAAATAAGCAACAAATGAGAATGTTTCTTATAGTACATGCAGCAACTAACGAAGTAGTAGTTTACCTAGAATAAAATCAAAATGCTATTTGAAGAATTACCTAATTTCCTGCAGTTGCTAAGTAGATTGTTCTTTCCATAATAACTATATCCCTGACTCATCTATGAGCAACCCAGTAAACTGAGCTTAGAATTTGGAGTAAACAGTGAAATCCAGTGTGGAATTGCTGCATAAACATTCACAAGTGTTGAAAAACTAAATTTACTCCTATGAATCTTCCTGAAATGAGCGATACAACTAATTTTTCAAAGACTGTGGTTTTGCTAGACTTCTTGCATTGTACACTTATATAATTATTGCCTAATTACTTGTACCTGCTTTTTGTTATTTGCAAATTTTTTGTCACTGACCAATAGCAAAAAAAAAAAAAAAAAAGGAAAGATGATGATGAAAGTAACAGAAACTTATTACATCAAATTAGGCACAAATATTCACAAGTTAATTTTTAAATTTCAAGTATTAATTTATCTGTACTGCATTTATCTCCCTTCCGCATAAAATAACCACTTCATTACATGACAGTAAATTTTGCTGTTTACAAAGAAAAGAAAATCTTATTAAGTGTGGCTTGGTTGAAGGTCATCTCCTTCTGCTTACTATACACATATAGAAATAGCACTGTAACTATGTATTCCCCACCCCCAGACCCTGGTCTTCAGATCACAGCAAGAGTAGGCAGAGGTCAGACACCGGTGCTAAGCCCACTCCCCACCACAGCACACACACACACACACACACACACACACACACACACACACAAAGGTTGGATGCCCCCACTGAGACTCCCCGCTTCCCCCCAACTGCAGTCAGACACCATAGCTGAGCCTGTCCCCAAACCCGCCCTCCCCCCAACACACAAAGGTGGGACACTGGCGCTGAGCCTGCCCCCGACCCTCCAGGTCAGACCTGGTGCTAAGCCCCCCAGCCCACTCCCACACTGAGGATGGAGGCCGGTAGCTGAGCCTACCTGCCTGCCCTCAACTGCTGAGGGACACTGTGCCTGCTTTCATGCTGACTCCATGCACCCTCACTAGGGCTCCCTAGCTTCTTTGGAGGCTGGTGCAGGCATTTTGAATCATTCCTGAGGGCGTGGCCATCATCAGTGGAAGGGAGGCTCCCTTCCTGAGACACCTACAGGAGACTGGAGGCCCTTTGACAGGAACCTCTATTTACTCATTTACATCCTACACCCTTCCCCACCCTCTTGTTCACAACTAGAAATACTGTAAATAGAAATCGAACTGATCCTGTTCATTACAATAATGTTAAAGTCTTTATAGGGGCTATCAGGTTCAGGGCTACATTTTCTCTGTATTGGGAGTTACTGGTATCGATCTCCCCTTCAAAGGAGAGGTAGTGGAAAACTGTAGGGTCTTAATAAGCCTGCAACGGGGAACTTCAGTATCTCTGATCTTCACTGCTAGAGGGGAATATATAGAAACAATATGAAAAAACAGGGGAAGAAAGTGTCCCTTACAAACCAAGATGCTATTGTTATATAATCCAATGACAGCATGGAAGGAGAAATGACAGAAAAAAGTTTAGAATCTACATACTTAAAGTGATCCATGAAGCAAAAGACGAGGTAAGAGAGCAAATGCAGGCAATGCATGGCCATTCCAGTAAACAGTTAAAAGAGCAAATTCAGGAAGTGAAAGAAATTTCAATAAAGAGATAGAGATTCTGAAAAAAAAAAAAAAAAAAAACCAATAGAAACACTTGAAATGAAAGAAACAAAAAACCAAATTAAAAACTCAATAGAAAGCATCACCGACAGAATCTCAGACAATGAAGACAAAATATTTAATCTTGAAAATAAAGTTAAACAACCTGAGAAGATATTAAGAAGTCATGAACAGAACCTCCAAGAATTATGATATCATGAAAAGACCAAATTTAAGAATTATAGTGATTGAGGAAGACAAAGAGATATAAACTAAAGGCATGAACAACCTGTTCAATGAAATATCAGAAAATTTCCCAAACCTGAAAAATGAAATGGAAAATCAAATACAAGAGGCTTACAGAACACCAGGTGCACAAAATTACAACAGATTCACACCAAGACACATTATAATGAAAATGCCTCACATACAAAATAAAGACAGGATTTTAAAGGTTGCGAGAAAAAAGCATCAGATTACATATAAGGGGAAACCAATACAGATGTCAGCAGATTTCTCAGCCCAGACTCTAAAAGCAAGAAGGGCCTGAAACAATATAATTCAAGCTCTGAAAGAACACGGATGCCAAACAAGAATGCTATACCCAGCAAAACTAACCTTCAGATTTGACAATGAAATAAAATATTTCCACAATAAACAAAAGTTAAAAGAATTTACAAATAGAAAGTTTGCCCTACAGAACACTCTCAGCAAAATATTTCATGAGGAGGAAGTGAAAAGCAACAATACAAGTGTCAGCAAAGGGAGGAACTACCCCAAAGGAAAAGCCAATCAAAGGAGAAACCAAATCAAGCTAAAAACCAAAATAAGCCAAAATGACCAGGAATACAAATCATTATCAAAATAATAACCCTGAATGTCAATGGCCTAAACTCAATAATCAAAAGACAGATTGGCAGATTGTATTAAAAAGATGGTTCGAACAACATGCTGCTTCAAGAAATTCAACTCATAGAAAAAGACATCCACAGACTAAAGGTGGAAGGATGGGGAAAACATACCAGTGAAAAAGCAGGGGTCTCCGTCCTCATATCAAATAAAGTGGACTTCAAACCTAAGTTAATCAGAAGGGATACAGAAGGACATTTCACACTACTAAAGGGAGGCATAAAACAGCAAGATATAACAATTTTAAATATTTATGCCCCAAACAATGGAGCATCTATGTATATCAAACAAACCCCTCTCAATTTTACAAATCAAATAGACCAAAACACCTTAATAGTGGGTACTTTAACACACCGCTCTCACCACTGCATAGATCTTCCAAACAAAAACTAAACAAAGAAACTATAGATCTTAATAATACAATCAATGATATAGATTTAATGTTTTTTTTGTTTGTTTTACTTTATTTATTTATTTTTATGTGGTGCTGAGAATCAAAGCCAGTGCCTCACATGTATTAGGCAAGTGCTCTACCACTCCAGAACCACAGCCCCCTAGGCATAGTTTTATATTTTAATTTTTTTTTAATTTTATTGTAAACAAATGGGATACATGTTGTTTCTGTTTGTACATGGAATAACAGCATACTACTTGTGTAATCATACATTTACCTAGGGTAATGATGTTTGATTCATTGTTATTTTTTCCTTCTCCCCATCCCTCCCACCCCTCTTTTCCCTCTATACAGTCCCTCCTTCCTCCATTCTTGCCCCTGTCCCACCCCCCATTGTGTGTCATCATCCGCTTATCATTCGTCCTTTGGTTTTTTGAGATTGGCTTATCTCACTTAGCATGATATTCTCCAATTTCATCCTTTTGCCTGCAAATGTCATAATTTTTTAATTCTTTATGGCTGAGTAACATTCCATTGTATATATATACCACAGTTTCTTTATCCATCCATCAATTGAAGGACATCTAGGTTGGTTCCACAATCTGGCTATGGTGAATTGAGCAGCTATGAACATTGATATGGCTGTATATCTGTAGTATGCTGATTTTTAAGTCCTTTGGATATAGGCCGAGGAGTGGGATAGCTGGGTCAAAGGGTGGTTCCATTCCAAGTTTTCTAAGGAATCTCCACACTGCTTTCCAGAGTGGCTGCACTAATTTGCAGCCCCACCAGCAATGTATGAGTGTACCTTTTTCCCCACATCCTCTCCAACACCTATTGTTGCTTGTATTCTTGATAATCGCCATTCTAATTGGGATTTTTTAAATTAATATTTTATTAAAATTTTTTATTATTACAGACACATTTGACTCATTATACACAAATGGGGTACAACTTTTCATTTCTCTGGTTGTACAAAATATATATTCATGCCATTCATGTAATCATACACATATATAAGGTAATATGTCTATTTCATTCTGTTTTTCCATTCCTACCCCCTCCCACCCCTTTTTTCTCTACACCATCCAAAGTTCCTTCATTCTTCTCTCCCCCCCCCCACTTAATGGATATCTACAGAGTATTTCATCCATCACCAAGCGCATATACTTTCTTCTCAGCAGCTCATGGATACTTCTCCAAAATAAACCATATGCTATGCCACAAAGAAGATATTAGTAAATACAAAAAAATAGAGATCCTACCCTGTATCGTATCAGACCACAATGGATGCAATTAGAAATGAATGATAAAATAACAAACAAAAACTACTCATACACCTGGAGACGGAATAATATGCTATTCAATGATGCAATGATAACACAAAACATCAGGGAAGAAATTAAAAAATTCTTAGAGGTAAATGAGAACAATGAAACAACATATCAAAATCTCTGGGACACTATGAAAGCAGTACTAAGAGGAAAGTTCACTGCATTGAGCTCAAGCATTAAAAAAATTAAAAGTCAACAACTAAATGACCTAACATTACATCTCAAAGCCCTAGAAAAAGGAAGAACGGATCAACACCAAAAATAGTAGATGACAGGAAATAATTAAAATCAGAGCTAAAATCAATGAAATTGAAACAAGAAACAATTCAAAATATTGACAAAACAGAAAGTTGGTTCTTTGAAAAAGTAAACAAAATTGATAAACCCTTAGCCACACTAACGGAGAGAAGGAGAGAGAAAACTCAAATTACTAGAATTTGTGATGAAAAAGGAAAGACCATGACAGATACCACTGAAATACATAAAATAATTGGAAGCTACTTTGAACATCTATACTCCAACAAATTAGAAAATATTGAAGACACTGACAAATTTTTAGAGATATATGATCCTCCCAAACTGAATCAGGAAGACGTACACAATGTAAACAGATCAATTTCAAGCACCAAAAGAAGCCATCAAAGCCTACCAACCAAGAAAAGCCCAGGACCAGATGGATTCTCAGCCAAATTCTACAAGACCTTTAAAGAAGTACTGATACCAATACTCCTCAAAGTATTTCAGGAAATAGAAAATGAAGGAACCCTTTCAAATTCATTCTATGAGGCTAGTATTACTCTGATACCAAAACCAGACAAAGACACATCAAGAAAAGAAAACTTTGGACCAATATCCCTGATGAACATAGATGCAAAAATTCTTACAAAATACTGGCAAATCGCACACAAAAATATATTTAAAAGTGCACCATGATCAAGTGGGGTTTATCCCAGGGATGCAAGGTTGATTCAACATCCAGAAATCAATAAATGTAATTCATCACATCAATAGGCTTAAAGTTAAGAATCACATGATTATTTCAATAGATGTTGAGAAAGTGTTTGATGAAATACAGCACCCCTTCCTGCTTAAAACACTAGAAAAAATAGGAATAGTAGGAACATACCTCAACATTGTAAAGGCTACCTATGCTAAGCCCAAGGACAACATCATTCTTAATGGAGAAAAGCTGAAAGCGTTCCCTCTAAAAACTGGAACAAGACAGGCATGCCCTCTTTCACCACTTCTATTCATCCTCGTCCTTGAAACACTTGCCAGAGCAATTAGACAGACCAAAGAAATTAAAGGGATACAAATAGGAAAAGAAGAACTAAAGCTGTCACTATTTGCTGATGACATGATCCTATATTTAGAGTATCCAAAAAAACTACACTAGAAAACCTCTAGAACTAATAAATGAATTCAGCAAAGCAGCAGGATATAAAGTCAATACGTGTAAATCTAATGCATTTCTATTCATAAGTGATGAATCCTCTGAAAGAGAAATTAGGAAAACCACTCCATTCACAATAATCTCAAAAAAATAACATAAAATACTTGGGAATTAATCTAACAAAAGAGGTGAAAGACCTCTACAATGAAAACTACAGAACATTAAAGAAAGAAATTGAAGACCTTAGAAGATGGAAAGATATCCCATGTTCTTGGATAGGCAGAATTAACATTGTCAAAATGGCCATTCTACCAAAGGCACTATACAGATTCAATGCAATTCCAATTGAAATCCCAATGACATTCCTCATAGAAATAGAGAAAGCAATCATTAACTTCATCTGCAAGAACAAGAGACCTCAAATAGCCAAAACAATCCTGAGTAGAAAAAGTGAAACAGGAGGTATCACAATATCAGACATTAAACTATACTACAGAGCAATAGTAACAAAAACAGCATGGCATTGGCACCAAAACAGACAGGCAGACCAATGGTACAGAATAGAAGACACAGAGACAAAACCACCTAAATATAGACACCTCATACTAGACAAAGGAGCCAAAAACATACAATGGAGAAAAGATAGCCTGTTCAACAAATGGTGCTGACAAAACTGGAAATCCATATGCAGTATAATGAAATTAAACCTCTATCTCTCATCCTGCACAAAACTCAACTCAAAATGGATCAAGGACATAGGAATTAGACCAGAGACCCTGCACCTAATAGAAGACAAAGTAGGCCTGGATCTTCATCATGTTGGCTTAGGATCAGACTTCCTCAACAAGACTCCCAAAGCATATGAAATCAAAGCAAGTATCAACAAATGGTATGAACTCAAACTAAAAAGCTTTTTCTCAGCAAAGGATACAATCAAGAATGTGGAGAGAGAGCCTACAGAGTGGGAGAAAATCTTTTCCCCAGGCACTTCAGCTAGAGCACTTATCTCCAAAATTTTTAAAGACCTTACAAAACTTTACACCTAAAATACAAAGAACCCAATCAATAAATGGGCCAAGGAACTGGACAGACACTTTACAGAAGAAGAAATACAGGCAATAAATAAATATATGAAAAAGTGTTCAACATCTCTAGTAATTAGAGAAACACAAATTAAAACAACCCTAAGATTTCATCTTACTCCAATCAGAATGGCTACTATCAAGAAGACAAGCAATAATAGATGTTGGCATAGTGTGGGAAAAAAAGGCACACTTTCACCCTGCTGCTGGAGTTGCAAATTGGTACAGTCACTCTGGAAAGCAGTGTGGAAAACCCTCAGAAAACTTGGAATGGACCCACCTTTTGACCCTCTTATCCCACTCCTCAGTTTATACACAAAGGACTTAAAATCAGCATACTACAGTAACACAGCCACATCAATGTTTATAGCAGCCCAGTTCACAATAGCTAGATTGTGGAACCAACCTAGATGCCCTTCAACATATGAATGGATAAAGAAACTCTGGTATATATACACAGTGGAATACTATTCAGCCGTAAAGAAGAAGAATATTATGGCATTTACAAATAAATGGATGGAGCTGGAGAATATCATGCTACATGAAATAAGCGAATCCCAAAAAACCAAAGGCTGAAGGTTCTGATAAGTGGAGAATGATATATAATGGGGGTGAGGTGGGAGAAAAGAATGGGGAAACTTTAGATTATGTAGAAGGAAATGAGAGTGAGGGTGGTGTAAAAAATGGTGGAATGAGACAGTCATTATTACCCTATGTACATGTATGATTACACACGTTTAATGTCTGAATCTACATCGTGTACAATCACAGAAACGAAATGATGTACCCTATTTGTGTACAGTGAATCAAAATGCAATCTATGAAAAAAATTAAAAGATAAAAAAAAAAGAGTAGGCTAGGTAAAAGAATCACAGGAGTAGATAACCTTGTTCACTATGTCCTGGAGAGTGTTTTAATCGGCTAATAGTTAATTCTTAGTTCAGGAATACTCACATTACAATATTTTTTTAAACACCCATTTGATAATTTACTTTTGCTTCCTGCTTTTTAAAATATTCTACAACCACTACATACCCCTCCATCAGGATAAACAATTAAGAATGGTCTAATTGATGATATTCAGAAATAGACTATTACCGCTGTAATAAGTCAAAGCAAGATAAAACTGAACACAATTGAAAAATTTCAGGATCTATGCTCCCTTTCCTAACCATCACTAAAAGTTTCTAACTCTACTTACCCCATGATAAATATGACATGTACTTGTAAATACCAAGAAATGTTTTACATTTTTGAAAGCTTTGGTTTCTGACTTTCTACTTTCTCCTCCATCACTTTATAGATAGCAGCTCTTCCACAAAATTAGAACCTATTAAAAGTTTCTTTCTTTTTTTAATAAAGAGACAAGCATGGAGTATTACATTTTCCTATGTGAAGTATATTAAATAATACCATGTACATTAATTAAAACAAATGTAATTGTGAGAACACATTGACATTGTTAAAGTAAATTAGGCAATTTGTTAATAGTTTCATTTCAAGTGACCCTAATTGTATTAATTGTGATACTAGCAAATTAAATTGAAAAGCATTAAACACATTGTTCTTATATGTACTAGAGGAACAAATTCTATATTGCATTAGCAGAGGGAAAAAAAGGATTACATGGCCTCCTCACCCAAAATAAAGCTCCTACATACATATGTCCATATGTGTGGGTTCACACACATGCATACTCAAATAAGGAGTCAAAAGAAAAGTTGTCACTAGGATGCATACACTGTTACTATTTTAATACTGGTAGCATAATATAAAATGGACCACATGGAACTGAGCTTTAAGTAAATTGAACATTTTAGGGGCATCCTTTTATCTCAAGTAAAAATTACTTCATTAAATTGCTAAAATGTTAAGAGTGAGAGAACATAAACAGACTGGCATGCAGGACTGCAACACATAAACAGATTTTGAAGATGCTACAACTCTTATTAAATGCTTAGCATCAAGTCAAGAGGATATATACTAAAAAATAGTAATTGTAACCATTGGTGAGAAGAAACTGAGGATTTCAACAGGGATGACAATGCAGACTACTGATTAATTCTCTTTTTAGAATAAAATATAAATGCCCTAGCCTGGTTTACAAAGACCTAATTTGGCCCTGCTTGTTAGTTCCATCCTCTAACTTACGCCTCAGGGATAGTGCCACAGCCACAACAATCTTCCTTCAGGTTTCTTCAATATGACAAGCTTATTCCTACCCTAGGGACTTTGTCTGAACTCTTTTGTATAGACTGGTGTGTGAGTGGTGTGTGTGTGTGTGTGTCTATCCCCCCCACACACACAAACACACCATCTTTGCACACCCAGCTCTCTCTTGTCTGTCATTCACATCTAGTCAAAGCATCACCTTCTTGAAAGCCTTCCCTTACGATCTACAGCACTCACCCAGTCACTTCATGGTTACATAGCCCTATTTTAATTCTTTGTCTAGAATTTATGATTCTGATTTTTTTATTTCTGTGCGTAATTTTTCAGTGTTTTACTATCTCTCATGCTTAAATGTGATATTCATGGAAAACAAGCAGTCTACTTGTTCCGTATTCTTTCCCCAGATACTAAGTGATCAATAAGAATTTTTGTATGAATGAATGAACATCAGGTCTGTGCCCACAGCCCTTTCTCTGTGAGAAAATGTGTGCCTCTGTGATCTCTATTCATCTAAGTACTGCTACAATTTCTTAACTATCATGTAAGCATGTGGATTGATCAGTTCAATAAAACAAATCTATTGATAAGTTCAATTATACATACAGATTGATGATTGTCTTCTAAACTTGGTCAAATCAGTCACATTCTATTAAAATTTTCCCTTAACAAAAATCCTATGAAATCAATTGCTCTTAACATCTCTCTACATGTGGGAGAAGAAAGAAGGCAGTAAGGGAAATACAAGAATTATTGTGTTCCCATAATATAAAAAATAGTTGGCTCATGCACTGCCTGATCTCTGACTTAAGTAAAGATAAATTGTCACTATATACTTCAATCAAAGCTAGTTGGGATTTTTTTCCTGAAAAAAATTAAAGTTATCTGTAAGCTTGGCAAAATTTATATAATAAAATGATCATTTAATTAAATTTTATCATTTTTATTATTTTAATTTCTTCTACTTAAAACATTTAAGATTTTCCTAAAATAGGAAAATAAAA
This sequence comes from Sciurus carolinensis, assembly GCF_902686445.1. NCBI lineage: Eukaryota > Metazoa > Chordata > Mammalia > Rodentia > Sciuridae > Sciurus > Sciurus carolinensis. The sequence goes on along the minus strand of NC_062229.1, from coordinate 49,412,588 downwards.
CAGCCTGAAACTAACATCTTTTTTTTTCCTTTGTGTTTTCCTATATTCTACAAATGAGATGGTTTCTGAGGAAATTTTAATTAGTATGAACTCAAAAACAATAAGTGTTTATGATAAAAGATTTCATATTTCAAAACCACTATTTGAGAGGTGGATCCAAGATGGCGGACTAGAGGGAGGCTGCATTCCATGTTACTCTATAACTCCGGTTTCAAGCAGAAGATATCTGTTCTTGGTGAGGCAGTTTTTACTGCTTATTGATCCCCTGGTGTTTACCCCATTTGTCTGCTGTGATGACCTTTTTTGAGTGCAGATTGCTCACTGTCAGGCGTCTATCATCCGCCATTTGCCTGCCTCTCGCCTGTCCATCGCCTGCCTTACACCTATCCATCACCCACCGAACGAGGTTCACCTCCCAATCGTCAAACAACAGTCAGCAAACTGATCACTGACCGCCAGTGGAGCACCAGCTGCCTGCTACTGCCTGGAAGTTCTCTGTCACAGTACCTGCAGGTTTGATTACACATGGCTGCCGCCATTTTGAGACAAAAGCCAGGCCCTATAGGACCCCCTGGCCGGACTGACTGAGCCCTGTCTCCAGGATCCCTCAGCCCGACCAATCACTCCCTGCCTCTGGGGCCCTCACATCGACTGACCGCTCCCTGCCGCCAGGACCCCCAGACCAAATGACTGTGCCCAATCACCGGGACCCCAGGCTGACTGCACCCAGCCTCCAGGATCCCACAACCACACCAAACACACCCGACCTGCAGGACCCCTGCCTGACCAACCGCACCCTGCCTCCAGGACCTCCAGCTGACCACGGCCACACCCTGAGCTGTAGCTCCCCAGTTGCCAACACATTTAGAAGTCAGAGCGGCCATCTTGGATAATACTGGAAGCCAGAGCTCCGATCTTTAGGTGGAGCAAATTCCAACCTGGGATGCCTGCTGGAGACTAGAAGCTCATTGTCAGGTACCTCTCCTGCATCAGGCTACTGAACACTGGGAGGTTTCATTACTATATGACTGTTATACTGTAGATTTTCTTTTTTCTCCTTTTTAAAAAATTTAAGTTTTTATTTCTTTACTTTTCTTTCTCTCTTTTCCTTTTGTTTACCTGTTCCCTCAGAGTCTCTTTCTCCCTTTTTTGCATGCTAACATCCGATTTCTTCTGATTACACTCTCACCCTTTTTATTTTCTAGAACTTCTCTATATTCTTTTCTTATCCCATTAACAGCCACATTCTACATCCCTCTGCATCCTCTTTGTCCTCCATTAGAAACTGCAGACCTTATTGCAAATCTGTTTGTTTTACTGACGATAATATTTGAACTCATTTTGTTTATTATGACAATTTTGTTATTGTCTCCATAGAGGCTATTTGGTCTAGGATTGCATAGTATCTGAATTGGGCACTGCTAATATTGATCTCCCCTGAAAGAAAGGGTTTTGGAAACCTATAGGGCCATTATAAGCCTATAGGGGGAAATCTGCAATACAACAGATCTGCACTGCTAGAGGGGAAGATACATGAACAACATGAAAAAACAAGGGAAGAAAATGATCCAGACAAATCTAGATTCTACATTAATAGATCCAATGACAGTATGTTAGAAGAAATTTCAGAAAAGGACTTCAGATTATACATGATTAAGATGATTCGCGAAGGCAAAGGATGAGATAAGAGAGCAAATGCAGGAAATGAATGATAATACCAATAAGCTGAAAGAGTACCTCCAGGAAGTAAAAGATCATTTCAACAAAGAGATAGAGATACTCAAAAAAAAAAAAAGAACAAACGGAAATCCTTGAAATGAAGGAGACAATAAACCAAATAAAAAACTCAATGGAAAGCATCACCAAAAGACTAGACCACTTGGAAGACAGAACCTCAGACAATGAAGACAAAATATCTAATCTTGAAAATAAAGTCACCCAAACAGAGAAGATGGTAAGAAATCATGAACAGAATGTCCAAGAACTATGATGGGACATCATGAAAAGACCAAATTTAAGAATTATTGAGATTGAGGAAGGCACAGAGATACAAATCAAAGGAATGAACAACCTGTTCAATGAAATAATATCAGAAAATTTCCCAAACCTGAAGAATGAAATGGAAAATCAAATACAAGAGGCTTACAGAACACCAAATGCACAGAAGCACAACAGATGCACACCAAGGCACATTATAATGAAAATGCCTAACATTCAAAATAAAGATAGGATTTTGAAGGCCTCAAGAGAAAAGCATCAGATTACATATAGGGGGAGACCAATACGGATAGCAGCCGACTTCTCAGCCCAGACTCTAAAAGCTAGAAGGGCCTGGACCAACATATTTCGAGCTCTGAAAGAACATGGTTGTAACCAAGAATTCTTTACCCAGCAAAACTAACCTTCAGATTTGAAGATGAAATAAAATCCTTCCATGATAAACAAAAGTTAAAAGAATTTACAAATAGAAAGCCTGCGCTACAGAATGTTCTCAACAAAATATTCCATGAGGAGGAAATGAAAAACAAAAATGTAGGTCAGCAAAGGGAGGAACTACCTTAGAGAAAAACCACTCAAAGGAGAAACCAAGCCAACTTAAAAACCAAAAATAAGCCCAAATGACTGGGAATACAAATCATATCTCAATAATAACCCTGATCATTAATGGCCTAAACTCATCTATCAAAAGACATAGACTGACAGAATGGATTAAAAAGAAAGACCCAACAATATACTGCCTGCAAGAGACTCATCTCATAGAAAAAGACATCCACAGACCAAGGGTGAAAGAATGGGGAAAAACCTACCATGCACATGGACTCAGTAAAAAAGCGGGGGTTTCCATCCTTATATCAGATAAAGTGGACTTTAAGCCAAAGTTAGTCAGAAGGGATAAAGAAGGACATTTCATAGTGTTTAAGGGAACCATAAATCAGGAAGACATAACAATAGTAAATATTTATGCCTCAAACAATGGTACATCCCTGTACATCAAACAAATCCTTCTCAATTTCAGGAATCACATAGACCACAACACAATAATTCTGGGTGACTTTAATGCACCACTGTCACCACGAGATAGATCTTCCAAACAAAAACCAACCAAAGAAACCATAGAACTCAATAACACAATCAATAACCTAGACTTAATAGACATATATAGAATATTCCATCCATCAATGATCAGATTCACTTTCTTCTCAGCAGCACATGGAACCTTCTCGAAAATAGACCATACGTTATGCCACAAAGCAGCCCTTAGGAAATGCAAAAAAATAGAGATATTGCCTTGTGTTCTATCAGATCATAATGGACTGCAAGTAGAAATGAATGACAAAATAAAGAACAGAAATTACTCCAACACCAGGAGACTAAATAATATGGTATTGAATGAAACATGGATAACAGAAAACGTCAGGGAGGAGATTAAAAAATTCTTTGATGTCAATGAGAACGATGATACAACATATCAAAATCTCTGAGACACTATGAAAGCGGTATTAAGAGGAAAATTCATTGCATGGAGCGTATTCCACAAAAGAATGAAAAGTCAACAACTAAATGACCTAACATTACAGCTCAAAGCCCTAGAAAAAGAGGAACAGAATAACAGCAAAAGTAACAGAAGACAGGAAATAATTAAAATCAGAGCTGAAATCAATGAAAGTGAAACAAAAGAAACTATTCAAAAAATTGACAAAACAAAAAGTTGGTTCTTTGAGAAAGTAAACAAAATAGACAAACCCTTAGCCACACTAGCAAAGAGGAGGAGAAAGAAAACTCAAATTACTAAAATGCATGATGAAAAAGGAAATATCACGACAGACACCACTGAGATACAGAACATAATGAGAAACTACTTTGAAAATCTGTATTCCAACAAAATAGAAACTAACAAAGACATTGACAAATTTCTAGAGACATATGCTCCTCCCAAACTGAACCAGGAGGACATACACAATTTAAACAGATCACTATCAAGCAATGAAATAGAAGAAGTCATCCAAGAAAAGCCCAGGACCAGACGGATTCTCAGCCGAGTTCTACAAGACCTTCAAAGAAGAACTCATTCCGATACTTCTCAAAGTATTCCAGGAAACAGAAAAGGAGGGCACCCTACCAAACCCATTCTATGAAGCTAATATCACCCTCATACCCAAACCAGGAAAAGACACATCAAGGAAAAAAAATTTTAGACCAATATCCCTGATGAATATAGATACAAAGATTCTTAACAAAATATTGGCAAACTGTATCCAAAACATATTAAGAAAATCGTGCACCATGATCAAGTGGGGTTCATTCCTGGAATGCAAGGAAGGATTAACATCTGTAAATCAATAAACGTAATCCATCATGTCAATAGACTTAAGGATAAAAATCATATGGTTATAGCAATTGGCGCAGAAAAAGTGTTCGACAAAATACAACACCCCTTCATGCTCAAAACACTAGAAAAAATAGGGATAGTAGGAACATACCTCAACATTGTAAAGGCTATTTATCCTAAGCCCATGGCCAACATCATTCTAAATGGAGAAAACCTGAAACCATTCCCTTTAAAAATGGGAACAAGACAGGGATGTCCTCTTTCACCACTTCTATTCAACACTGTCCTCAAAATTCTAGCCAGAGCAATTAGGCAGACTAAAGAAATTAAAGGGATATGAATAGGAAAAGAGGAACTTAAGCTGTCACTTTTGCAGATGACATGATTCTATATTTAGAGGATCCAAAAACCTCCTCTAGAAAACTTCTAGATCTCATCAATGAATTCAGCGAAATAGCAGGTTATAAAATCAACACACATAAATCTAAAGCATTTTTATATGCAAGCGACTAAACATCTGAAAGGGAAATGAGGAAAATAACTCCATTTGCAATAGCCTCAAAAAAAAAATAAAATACTTGGGAATCAATCTAACCAAAGAGGTGAAAGATCTCTACAATGAAAACCGCAAAACACTGAAGAAAGAAATTGAGGAAAACCTTAGAAGATGGAAAGATCTCCCATGTTCTTGGAAAGGCAGAATTAATATTGTCAAAATGGCCATACTACCAAAAGTGCTACACAGATTGAATGCAATTCCAATTAAATTCCCAATGATGTACCTTACAGAAATAGAGCAAGGAATCATGAAATTCATCTGGAAAAATAAGAAACCCAGAATAGCTAAAGCAATCCTTAGCAGGAAGAATGAAACGGGGGTATCGCAATACCAGAACTTCAACTATACTACAAAGCAATAGTAACAAAAACGTCATGGTATTGGCACCAAAACAGACAGATAGATCAATGGTACAGAATAAATAGAAAACATGGACACAAATCCAAATAAATACAATTTTCTCATATTAGACAAAGGGGCCAAAAATATGCAATGGAGAAAAGATAGCCTCTTCAACAAATGGTGCTGGGAAAGCTGGAAATCCATATGCAACAGAATGAAACTAAACTCCTATCTCTCACCCTGCACAAAAATCAGCTCACAGTGGATCAAGGACCTCGGAATCAGACCAGAGACCCTGCATCTTATAGAAGAAAAAGTAGGTCCAAATCTTCAACTTGTTGGCTTAGGATCAGACTTCCTTAACAGGACTCCCACAGCACAAGAAATAAAAGCAAGAATCAATAACTGGGATAGATTCAAACTAAATAGCATTCTCTCAGCAAAGGATACTATCAGCAATGCGAAGAGAGAGCCTACAAAGTGGGAGAATATTTTTGCCACTCATACTTCAGATAGAGCACTAATTTCCAGAATATATCAAGAACTCAAAAAACTCTACATGAAGAATACAAATAACCCAATCAACAAATGGGCTAAGGATATGAACAGACGCTTCACAGAAGATCGACAAGCAATCAATAAACATATGAAAGAATGTCACCATCTTTAGTAATAAGAGAAATGCAAATCAAAACTACACTAAGATTCCATCTCACCCCAATTGGAATGGCGATTATCAAGAATACAAGCAACAATAGGTGTTGGAGAGGATGTGGGGAAAAAGGTACACTCATACATTGCTGGTGGGGCTGCAAATTAGTGTAGCCACTCTGGAAAGCAGTGTGGAGATTCCTTAGAAAACTTGGAATGGAACCACCATTTGACCCAGCTATCCCACTCCTCGGCCTATACTCAAAGAACTTAAAATCAGCATACTACAGAGATACAGCCACATCAATGTTCATAGCTGCTCAGTTCACAATCGCCAAACTGTGGAACCAACCTAGATGTCCTTCAATTGATGAATGGATAAAGAAACTGTGGTGTATATATATACAGTGGAATATTACTCAGCCATAAAGAATGATAAAATTATGGCATTTGCAGGCAAATGGATTAAATTGGAGAATATCATGTAAGTGAGATAAGACAATCTCAAAAATCCAAAAGACGAATGATCTCACTGATAAGTGGATAATGACACATAATGAGGGGTGGGAGGGGGGCAAGAATGGAGAAAGGAGGGACTGTACAGAGGGAAAAGAGTGGTGGGAGAGGTGGGGGGGAGAAAAAAATAACGGAATGAATCAAACATCATTACCCTATGTAAATGTATGATTATGCAAATGGTATGCTGTTACTCCATGTACAAACAGAAACATGTATCCCATTTGTTTACAATAAAAATAAATAAAAAAAAAACACTATTTGAGTAACAAGCAAGCCCTTCTTCCAGAAAAAGTATAGTGATGGCAAACTAACTTATTTTCAATTCCTACAGAATGTAAGTTAAAAATGTGAACTTTAGATAAATGACAAATTAATAGGGCAAAGTAAGTTATCTAAGTTTTTGGTAAAGACATCATATAATAACACAGCAATGTCAGTAAACAGTAACAGAAAAACCTACATTTAAATACTTAAAGGGAATCACGGAAATAAAATACCACAACAAAACACTTGTCTCCTAATATAAATGACATGTATAATTTCTAAACTGCTACAAAATACTAAAGTATATGTAAACACCCACAAATATAATACGGATTAAAACTCCACACAGTAAATTGGTTACTGTGTTAAAATAATTATTGGAATTCAAAATAATAATTTTCTTAAATCTCTTAAAGAGAAACACAAGGGACCTGACTTCGGTCTACAAGAAAATTCATCAATATCCCAGTACAATGAGAGTAGAACATTTTTTTAAAATCCCCAACTACACGTAAAGAGAAATTTACCAGAATATGTCAGCTATATTAAAAAATACTCCTAGTTATTTTATTACACAGCTGACCATGATACAGCAAGGCAGCAGATAATTTTAAGACTTGAAATTGGAAGATGTCTGGAAATTTCTACTAGGGCAGTGGGTGTGTGGAGTGGATACAGACACCGTAGATGCTTGAACAGGTTCTAGAGTGTTTTGCCAAATAAAGTTTAACTCTTTTTCTTGCATTCCCCTCATCCTCCTTTGATATTCATTCCTTCTCTCTCACCTGGTAAGAACAAAGTAAGAAAAACTGTATCTCTAAAACCAATAGTTGAAGTAGATACAGTTGTAAAAATTGGTTTGCACTATGAAAGGAGTTAGGAGAGGCACAGGAGAGGTGGCAAATTGTACTTAAGAGGAACTAATTATCCTTCTCATTATTAAGTCATGGGAGTGGGAAGGGGATCTGTTTTCATGTGTCAAGAAGCTATAACATGTGAAAAATCAGGTGATAACTCTATGTACTTTCCTTAACCATTTGAATTCACAGTTCGGTATTTCATTATTTCAACACTCCAAAGTCTTGCTTTCTGTCATTTCTAGCACCACTAAGGAATCGGCAACAAAGCAACTAATATATAATTCTTTGATAGTAATTCCACTATTGGTCACTTCACCTGAATGGTTTTGTTTTACTTTGCCTTTTAGATTTTAAGGTAACAATGTCACTCTAAAGCCTCTGTTTGCTCTAGTGACAGCTGGATTAATCAACAAATGATAAACCATTACACAATCTCCCATGCCTGGGAGTTCAAGAATGCTGTTCTGCCTGTTTAAGCATGACAGTGGAAATATCTTTGCCCAAGGTGGTAATGGCTAAGGGTTGTTTTTCTGTTCACTGACAAGCAGTGAGATGTCCTTTGCTCCCAGGACCCCAGGGGAAACATAATATCAAGGTATTTGGAAAGTTGGTCACATACAACTTTAAGGGAGCCCCTCTCTCTTCAAGGAAATAAAGAGAATTGCCACATCAACAAAACATTTGAAATAAAACGAAAAAGCAGATCCCATTAATGAGGAATGAACAATTCAATGAAAAAAATCAGAATTGAGACTAGAAGACCTTTAAAAAAAAAATTTCTAGGGACTACATTTTACCAATAGTGAGCTTTACTATTATTACTAAAATGTCTAACTTGTAAATCTCAACTCACTTTGAGAGAAAAAAATTTTAAATCCACATATAATCAGTCAATTCAAATATTAAAGAGTAAGTTGAACATTCTTCACCATCTAAGTGCTACCAACTTTCAACCATTACCATTAAATATTAATTCTGAATAACATTTTAGGTTTACTACCTTCACCTGCATCTACTCAAGTCAATTAGTAGTATCTGGAAAATGGCTCAACCACTAACATAAGATAAATACACTTTCAATAACCAAATTATATATTTTCTCTTTATAATCTCTTTAACAAACACAATGTTTAAAACACTACTCACTTGGAGCTTCTTTGGAAGCTCTTATACCTATGACTTCTATAATGTTGCACTTCTGTTTCCCCTAATTATTCTTATACTATTTTTTAAAATACAGGTGCTATTTCTTCTAAAAAATTTCTGATCCTGGGGAATTCCTCTACCCTCTCCTTTCTTTTGCCTTGTATTTTATATTAGGCTGAAACACTGAACTAACATCTCTGGAGGATGACTGGTAGATTTCTAACTCATTACCTTTCAACTGAGGTCTCTCATTTCCAACTTTCTTAGAAGCAGTGTAATTTAGAGGAACTAGCACGGCGTGTTCATCACTCTCTCATGTCACTCCTTATTTTCACTCCACTTGACAAATTCAGTTTTCTTGTTTGGCTGATTTTTGTTTTTTTTTTTTTTTTTTACTAGAGATTAAACCCCTATCTTTTAAAATAATCCACTTTTTAAAAAAATCCTTGTTGCCATATTAAACACTCTTCTATTTACATCATGATCTTTACCTTCAATAAAGCTACTATATTCCTTGATGACTTTTCAGCCTAACAATTTTTCATCTAACCAAACTGCCTTTTTGCTTGATTATCTATGGAAATTTTTTTCATTAAAAATACACTTCAAACCAAGACCTATCCAGATTAATATAGATCTAAGGTATTACATAGAGTCAATATGATATCAAGTCAGTTTACTGGCTAACACTAAGCAATGTTACATTGGATTGAAGTATTTATCAAACAGATAATAATTTAAAGATGTGATTTGAGACCATATTACTAATATGGGTGAGTTGCAAGCAAACATTAATTAGAAAGGCAAAAAAATATAATATATAGCATTTTAGATAATTAAGAATCACTGTGAAAAGTTTGCTACTCCCTAAACATCCCTGTCACTCTTAGTCATCAAGCAAAACTTTAGCCCTATTGTTTCCACATCCCCTGTAGGACTCCCATCATCACTGTTCCGCCCCCTTGACTGAGATCCTTAAAATTTTCTACCCAGCCCTCTAAGAATCCCTTCTTGACAGCAAACTTCCTTATATTCTCAACCTATCAATGAAATATTTAACCACTGATTTTTTTGACTACTGTCCACCAGTTATGTGACATAAAACCCTGCCTGTCACTAAATCTTAGCTGCTAAAATCTACTGAACATAATCACACAAGTTTATAAGCTAGCATCACCTATTAAAATGATGGCTAAGGTTCTATCTTCTTACCAACTCATTCTCATCTTTTTCCCTCTCCACAAATCTTCGACTGCTCCATATTGTTATTCACCCTCAGCAAATAATGCAACTTATCAAAATAGATTAAAATATCAGTGATATCTCATATAATTATTTGCCACTAATCTGATGAACTTACTGTACCTATACACCATGATTTTCTCCTTCCCTCCCATTTTTATACCAAAAATAGCATACTTCCTCTCTATGCTCTCTTCCATCTTTGCTCTAGATTACATCTCCTCTAGACTTCTAAGAACCCAAAACTCCTCTTCTGTTTTTACTTTTTCAAGTACTATTACACCTTTTTTCTCTATTCCTAATATTAGCTTAGAATAGCACACGATTGATTTATGTGAAAGAGTATTAGAGACTATGGAGTCTTATGGTTAAAAAAAAAAAAAAAAACAGTGTTTATCAGAGTCACAATGTCCACAGAATGGCTCTATTTTCTTAACTTTCAACTAACCTCTGAAAGTTTTGCTCATTCTTTTCTGACACCTTGACTTATATGACTCCACCCTCTCCTGGTCTTCTTTCTGCTCCTCAATCAGTATTTCTTAGTCTCCTTTGCAGAATCCTACAAAAGGCAGTTGCCACAAGACCTTCAAGTGTCTTTATTTATATCTTTGTCCCAGGTACTCTTCTTGCACTATATGCTCTTACAGAGTGAGTACAACCATTCCCTAAGCTGACAAATCTTTATCTTCACCCCAATCCTAACAGTAAAGTTCCAGACTCGTGCATCAAAATACTCATTTGAATGCCACTAGGAACTTTTAACTTGCATCTGAAACTGAACTCTTTAGAATCTTTTCTGCTGCCTACTATCCCTGCTGCACCAAGCAAAATTCCTTCTCCGAACTGCCCATCTCAGTGCAAGCATTACCACAGCCTTAACTGTTACTCAGAAAACTAGATGTCATTTCAAAATGCTCTTGCCTGAATCTCATATCCAAATATCCAACTCCTAAATACCTCTCAGATATTTCCATTTCACTCCATTTCCTATGTAGGTCCCTATCATTTCTCACCGAGCCTAACATCTTCTTAACTAATTGTTTAACTTGCAGTCATGCCCCCACCACTACAGTTTATTCACCTTACTATAGCCAGATAATTTTTCTAAAATAGAAACCTGGTTATAAGATTCCTTCAATGAAAAAGTGTTCAACATCTCTAGTAATTAGAGAAATGCAAATCAAAACCACTCCACTTATAATGGTTATTATCAAGAATACAAGCAATAACAGGTGTTGGCAAGGATGTAGGTGAAAAGGTACACTAATACATTGCTGGTGGAGTTGCAAATTGGTGCAGCCGCTCTGGAAAGCAGTATGGAGATTCCTTAGAAAACATGGAATGGACCCACCATTTGACCCTGTTATTCCACTCCTCGGTTTATATCCAAAGGACTTAATATCAGCATACTACAGTAACACAGTCACATCAATGTTTATAGCAGCTCAGACTGTGGAACCAACCTAGATGCCCTTCAAAAGATGAATGGATAAAGAAAATGTGATATCTCTATACAATGGAATATTACTCAGCTGTAAAGAATAAAATTATGGCATTTGCAGGTAAATGGATGGAACTAGAAAATATCATGCTAAGTGAAACAAGCCAATCCCAAAAAAACCAAACGTCAAATGTTTTCTTTGATAAGTGGATGCCCATACACAACAAGGGTGGGGGTAGGTAAGGGAGCATGGAGGAGCACTGGATTGTATAGAGGGAAATGAGGGGAAGGGAGGGGACAGGAAAGGAAAGATAGTGGAATGAGACAAATATCATTTCCCTATGTTCAAGTATGAGTGCACAAACAGTGTGAATCCACAGCATGTACAAACATAGAAATGAAAAGTTGTACCCCATTTGTGTACAATGAACCAAAATGCAGTCTGTAAAAATAAAAATAAATTTAAGGAGATTCCTTTGACGAACTACCCACTGATTGTAGAATAAGGAGGCTTTATGGTCCCCATTTTCAGTCTCATTTGAACTTTAGTCTTTAATCCCACTCTCAAATTCCTCATGTTTTACCATGGGTAAATTCATAGCACATACTATTTACACAATCTCACCTGGCTAACAACATCAACTCATCTTTCAGGTTGTGATCTAGAAAGATATCACACCTTACTCGATCTACCAATTCCAAGTTTAAGTTGGACTCTCTACCCATCAATACAAGATTTGAGCACACTGTAAATGTCTCTTGGAAAGTACTTACCATTCTATATCTTAATTGGCCATTTACTTTTCTATCTGGTACCACAAATTCTGGCAATGAACCATAAAAACAGGGCATTCAGAACTACTTTTATCTTTTTCATTTCTAGCATTCAAAATAATATGTAGGGGGCTGGGGTTGTGGCTAGTGGTACAGCACTTGCCAATTACACTAGCACATGTGAGGCAGTGGGTTCAATCCTCAGCACCACACTGAAGGAAGAAAGGAAAGGAGGGAAGGGGGGAGGGAGGGAGGGAGGGAGGAAGGGAGGAAGGAAGGGAAGGAGAAAATGTTAAAAAAAAAAAAAAAAACAATGTGTAGTGTACAGAAGGCACTCAATTATTCACTGAATGACAACACATTTTAAGTGTTGAAAACTTAAGAAAAGTTGCTGCCACAAGCAGATTGTTGATTCTTCAGTATTTCATATGTAAAACAAAGTCATTTGCTATGTACCACAATTTGGAACACTTTCTTTACAAAATTTTATTAAGAGGTATGTGTGGACTAAGGGTGTAGTTCAGTGGTAGAGCAATTGCCTGGCATACACAAAGCCATGGGTTCAATCCCCAGCACCATCCGGAAAAAAAAAATTGCTGTAAATGTACATATTAAATATATATAAGCATACTATACATATTCTATACACCCCAAAAATTGGAAAAATGTAATCATTTATTCCCTTACCTTTCTTTTGCAAAGTAAGTATTGCTGTGGATTAATTAAGGTGTCATAAATTGACATTTACTAACCAGAAAATTCCACCTTGTCCTTGTGGAAATTTAGACATGGGTCATAATTAAAGAGAAACATGGAAAAAGTGAATTTTAAGAGGGGCCTGAAGGGAAAAGAGGTCAAAAGACAAAAGAGGAGAGTACACTGACTTCAGAAACCTTAAGAGAAGAAAAATTCAAGTACTAGAATAACCAGGGACAATAAAATAGATTTCATACATTAAAATTTAGAACAGAATGAAGAAAGGTAGATGGAATACAAATATACTAAGCAATTATTGATTAATATAAGTGGAGGTGCTCAAACTGGTAAAGCTAAGTTCATTCATTTGATTGCTTATCCAACAAAGACCATATACCAGGCACTTGGTATATAAATAGTTGCATGGTTCCTGCCCTCAAAAGGCAATTTTTAAGATAAGAAGATAATAATCAAGAAAATAGATTAACATAAGATTACATATTCTGTGAAATAATATAAGGAAAACAAGAAAAATGCCAGAAAACAATGGTATGTGAGAAGGCCCAGAGTCTAGAACTGGCTTATTAGCACATGTGAACAGGGCCAGACAAGAAAGAAAAAAAAAAAAAAAAACCAGCTGTGCACTTCATAGTCAAGAGTCTGGGGCTGGCCCTAGCATGTGTGAGGCACTGGGTTCGATCCTCAGCACCACGTAAAAATAAAAAAGTAAAATATAGGCATTAAAAAAAAAGTCTGGATTTCATTTTAGTAAAATGGTATACTTATGAAAGAGCTATAAGTCAGTTAAGAAATTGAAGAAATTGAAAAGATTTTTTGCCTTCCTAAAAGGAAGTTAATTAGATCAGGGCAGGAACATAAACCGCCTCAGATAGGTTCCCCTACCTTGGTCAGATATCTAAATATCCTTGGCAGAACAAATTCATCTTTTACTCAAATCTAAATCCACCACTACTGGATGGGGTGGGGGTGAGGGGGTAAACTAAAGACCATAACAGAAAAGCATCATTTTTCTATATCAACTTTAGTCAGCCAAATATTTTGATTATTACCTATTTCTTCATCAATAAAGCCAGGGCACTCCCTAATAGTCCTAAAATTCTATGGCACTATAATGGAAAGAAAAGTAAATTTAGGAAAAAATTTATAGGAGGCAAAAGTGGAGTGGCAGAATTGTGAACATCTTGAATTTTTTAAAGTAGGTTACTAAATATTTTATACATAAAGACAGAAAGCTTTGAAACATATTATAAAAAAGGCACAGACATGTAAAATAATTATTATAAAAGCTGTAAGAAGGTGAGAACTGTGGCATCTAAAATTGAAGCTAAAATTTTTGATAATATGTAACAAAATGCTATTTTCAAAAGGAATCAAATAAAGGAAAATGTTCTTTTCTCATAAGCAACATTCCAATGTCTTATAAACTTGTGAAAACAACCAGTTATTTCAACATTATTTAATTAATGTTAAATTGCATTAAAACCTGATATTTTAAATTAAAAAGAAAATTACTTTTCCATTTGATTGATCATTTAAAGTCACATACCAAAAACAAATAATCACAGAGACAACAAATATTTTCCTTTAAAAAAATTATCTGAATCATAGATATCTGGTTATTATTTCCCTATGATCAAAGACCTTGGAATTTAAGGTAGCAATTTATATATATAACCAAATCTAACACAGCATAAAGAAAATATTGTAATTTCTGTGTTGTTCTCTATTTGAAAAAGGACCTCAAGAAGTTTAATTCACTTGGAAAACATCCCCTAATATTTATATATACATATATAGTACATATAGACATATATGTAGGTATAGATAGTACTTTTTTCTGTCCTTACATTTTTTTCCTCAACTAGCTATGAAAATAAACAGTGATACGAGGTTCTCTCTCTCTCTTCCAATATTACCTGGCAATTCTTACTAATCACTTCATAAATTATCAGAAACACTCAACAGTACTCTTTCCTTATGAATGTTAAAATTCAGATCTGAGACAATAAACACTTTTTGTTTTTCTAACGGTGTCTATAACAGGAATTTTTTTAAAAATTATACATGACTTATATTCAGGCAAACCTCTGATTGAGGTCCAGCGTTTACTCAGAAAATGAGTTATCTGGTAGGCACAAATTCCCTAAAGATTGTGGCAGAAATGTGTTAAAGGCTTCAAAATACTTGAAAAAATCCCATGGAAGATAAATTAAAACAAACAAACATTCTAGAAAGGTGATGATTCTTCAAGTAAATATGACAACCTTGTTAAAATGCAATACATGTTTTTCTTCAAAAAGGAAATCTAAGAAGATGAAATAGATACTTTATATAAAATATTTACATATACAGTGCACAAAACCCACTATGGTTAGTAACCTTTATGGCTTTGAAGATCTAGATATTTACATATCTTTCTTTCTGAATGTGCGTGTGCGTATGTGTGTTTTGTATATATTTTTAACAGTTGACAGCTGTTTTAGAGCATACAGAGATGCCAAGCTGAATGAGGGTCTTGATTACTTCAAGATTAGCTATCTAAAGTTTCTATTCATTTTAAGTGTTGTTAGTTGGAAGAGTCATTAGTCACTTCCTTGTCTCATAGAACATCAGCATACATTTACATTGTTAATGAACATTTGGGGTAAATGAATTAATGGCACTTTTAAACATCAATTCAGTCCTAATAACTTAGTATGTCATAGAAATGTTAGGCTAGGATATAAACGAAAAGCCTTTTCAGTAAAGGTAACTACTCAATCTGTAAACAATAAAGGATAAAATTAATTTAAAAAATTTTAACCAGTCTTTTAAAAAAATCTCAATATTTAATGAAATAGAACAGAAAAAATATGCAGTTAAACAGCAATCTATATTCTCCACTAAGCATAAAAACCAGAAATAGTATGAAAACTGTATAAAATTATTTTATATACATGTAAAACACTTATGGAAGTGCTTGCAAATTCATTTAATTTATTTAATGGTGAATGTTTCTTATAGGTATTAATCACATTTAAGATGAAACTTCACTTGAAAGTTTTCATGCTTACCAGTACAAAAATAAAATACTGAAAATAAAATGGTCACATTTTTCATATTATCAAAATCTTAAATGGTAGTCTGTTGAGTATGTAAGAAAATGTGAAAATAAAAATAAAATCACAAAGTCAGTTTGGAATTCTATTTTCATTGAAAACATCAATGGTATTTGCATGATGCAGAAGGTATTAAAGATGCATAAAAACCCATTAATAAACACACTCCAGGAAAAGCTTATAAAGAAATAGCCAATTTAGGAGCCAACTAATTATTAAATTCTCAAAACACAAGCTAATGGCAGCCCCTGACACTAATATGGACACAAAAAATAATTTTAAACATAAACACACATTAATTACTTTGACTAATTTAAGAGATTTTAAGATAGACCTCAAAATCTGATATATACATTTCATGAGTGCAAAATTACAAGTAGTCACTGAGTCAATGAGTTTAATCAAATATTTAATGAACTACCTAAAAATAAGTATAAGGTTTCAAAAATTCTCACAAATTCATTGCTTCCTTCTAAGTATGTTATTACTATCATTAACACTAAGAAAATAAGAGCTTTGATACATACACATTACTTAGGTTTCAATAGGATAGACCCTGACTATAGTCTCCTTTTTAACAGTTTACAACTGAACAATTTGAGTACACATCTTTAAAAATATGGCAAAAAATTCAATTATTTGCAAAAGGAAAAGAAAAAAGAAAAAGAAAAAAAAAAAAAAAAACCTGAGGCCAAAAAAAAACTTTTTTAAGCCTGCAATAATCTCAATTTGCTGAAGGGGTGAAAAAATCCTTGCAAAAACCAATACCAAAAGCCTAATATTCTTTAAAATGTGTTTGAGAAAGGACTCTGCACTTCAACATTCTTATGCTGACTGTTGGGGTGGAATTAGGGCGACTATATGACGGCAAGCAGAGCAACTGAGGCAAAGGGCAGCACGCCACACATAGACCAATCAAACGGGCAGGAAAACTCCACTGACCCTTACCTCTACCTGTCACTCAGCAGGACCCCAGCCCATTCTGGCCTATAAAGACCCTGGGCAGTGGGTCGTGTGCGGATTTTCTCCAGTTCCCTACTCTGACCTGGGGCGGGGGGGGGGGGGATTCTGGCCTAGAGTCAAATTCCAATAAACCTTGTTTCAGCAGCTTTCTGTCTGATTTTATTTGGCCACTAGATGTGCCCCGGAGCTTACACTGACATCACTATTTATGGCTCTCCCCCACCACCCCAGAGAATGACAATGTATTAAACATCTCACTAATGCTTCTGTAATTGAAAGTTAACTTTTCGTGGCATTCATTAGTGTCAACAGTGCTCTGTAAATATACAGGAAAATGTTCTTATAGTTGCCCTGCTCAGTTTCGAAGTGAAAACTACATCCACAAGGTGGACAAAGCTAACTGGAGCCCCTCTGCTAGGTTTCCTAGTATTTCCAGACAGCATTTGCATACAAAACTCACCTCCAGACTTGTTTGAATAACTGGACAAGGGGTCAATGCCTACTTCTTGTTCTTCAGGCTGCAGAGGATGTCTAGTTTCAGATAAGGAATGATACATTGTACGAACTGGACAGTATCACCAAAAGGAACTACCTAGAAAATGAAAATATATAAAGAAAAATATTTTTTTTCTTTCTCCTATGACAAGGAAGAAATACAAGACAAATGATTAAAGGAGCAGTTCAGACAATAACAAGTTTTCCACAGGCTCCGGGGACTGTGGCGAACAATTCCCATTTAAACAATTTCTCCCAAAATTTGAACCTCACTTATACCTTTTATTTCAATGTTGAAACACATATATTTCAGTAAAATTTTGCACAAAAAGCTAAACTGGAAGTTTACAAAATATATATTTTTATATTCATGGCATCTTTTACTACAAAAATATTATATATTCACAATAGAAATTTTTAAAATATGAAAAACTCAATTATAATTACACATACAACTACATTAGCTAGAAATAGCACTGTTACAATTTCTGTGTACCATACATATTCTTCTTGTCTTTGTTGTGGGTATTTAAAATACATAAGGTTTTTAATGTGATCCATCATGATAAACACACTGATTTATCATGAGTGTTTTCTTTCCCAGTACAATAAAATGTCTATATTATCACTTCTAATGGATCCCTTGCATTCCATCATGTAGCTATCACGATTTATTCAACCAATCTCTTATTAGTAAACAATTAGGATGCTCTCAGCTATTTAGTACCATAAACCATCTTACAGTAAATATCTCTCTGTCACATCCATGACTATTTCCTTAAGATCAATTCCTGTAAATACAGTTGCTGAACTGTAACATATATTTGTAAACTAAGATTTTACAATGTTTTTGCAGACTGTGCTTTGGAAAGTTTCAATATAATAAAATAGTTCATTTCTCTTAGGCTTGTGTAAATAATAGATCTTTCTGGACCAATATGATAGAGATACATTGTATTTTCCTGATACTGAGATTACTAAAGATTTTATATTTTTTTGACAACTGTGGTTTTTTGTGAATAGTTTATTGTTATGATTTGAAAGCATGCTTTAAATATTAAGTATATTAAGTCTCTGGCATATGATACCCACATTTTTCTCAAAGTGTGTCCATCTTTTAAATTGTATGACCTAAAGGTTTTTGTGACATAAGTAAATTTTTCATTTTTATGCATCAAAATATATCTCTGTCTCTTTTATGGTTTTGTCTCTGATGTTATGTTTACAAAGGTACAATTATGTAAGTAACCACCTATATACTTTATTTTGCTATATACTCCGTCCTCAATTCTTATTCCAAATATTCTTTTTTTCTTTTAATTCTATGTAAGTAACACTGGAATTCTAAATTAATGCATCACATGTACAAGAGGGTACTTTCAAGAACAAGCCAGTAATTACTGCAAATCAACTGCTCAGCTTTAAGGTAGTTCACTTCTTCTGAGGACACGAAATATCTGAAATACTTCTGCAGTGTACTGGACATTTCTGCACTGAACTTCCTGTAGAAAATCACTATGTCTTTGAGCTTCAGACTCTGGACCAACCTACAGGGAGATGGCCACAGGCTCTTCCATGTTGTGTTTGGTTTGTTGCAAAAGAAAGATAATATTCATGGTAACTTTTTTTAACCATGAAAAATAATGGAACTATCCTTTGCTCTGCTTCATCTTTTATATATTGCTACTTATACCCAGAAATCATCATCTCTGACGGACGCAAATCTTCTTATTCTAAGTTATTCCAAAATGAAAGCATATTTTTAAAAAATCTTGAGTTTCCAAGGTACTTTAACTATAGTGGTTTACATCCTAACTGTCCCCCCAAAAGCTCATGTGTAAAAGGCTTGGTCCCCAGCTGATGGCACAATTGGGAAGAGGCAAGAATGTTAGGAGAATCATAATTGAAGGAAGTTAGGTCATTGGAGGGCATGCCCTTGAAGGCTATATTGGCCCTTGTCCCTCCCCTCATCTTTACCTCCCAGCAGTCATAAAGTGGGCAGCTTTGCTCTACCATGCAATCCCCGTCATAATATTCTGCCTTGCCACAAGCCCAAAAGCAACTGAGTCAACCAACCATGCACCAAATCCTCTAATATAAACCTTTTTTCCTTTAAGTTGATTTCACAGGTACTTTGACACAACAATGGAAAACTCACATGTTAACTTCTTATAATTTGTCGGCATCCATAAGGTACAAATTAACTTCTCCGAATAAGAATTCTTTCAAAAAATAAACCAGTCTCATCAATTTTTATCCAAAAAAATTAAGTAATGTAAGTAAATTTCTATGACAGAGGACATGAAAGAAAAAAGAAATGAGGAAAAGTGGGAAAAGCAAGTCCAAAAAAATGATATCTTAATTTTATAAGATATATACAGGGCGATCCAAGATGGCGGCCTAGAGGGAGACTGCACCCCCAGTCGCTCCAGAACCCTGGAGTTAAGAAGGGGAGGCATTGAGAGACTCGGACTGAAATAGAACCACGGGTGAGTCTGCCCACTGGGTAAAGCTCGGTCCGGGTGGCAAGCCCAGATAGAGGTGGCTTATCGGAGCCGGGCAGGGCAGCTAGAGTCATCCCAAGGTAGCCTTCCACACTCCGGCAGTGGGCTCTTCCCACACGGCCAGCTGCACGTTGCAGGCCCACAGTGAGAGCATTTCCGCACAGAGCCAGTTCCAAACCGTGGAACCAGTAGGGGGCTAGGGGCAGTTTTCTTCGGATGAGCTGCTTTATCAGATTCCTCCAAGACATCAGGCTACTGAAGGCTGGGAGGTGATACACTGGAAATCTACCGGGACACTATAAGCCAGTAGCGGAAAACTGCAATATCTCAGGGTCCCACTGACAACTGACCAATATGAGAAAACAAGGGAAGAAAATGTCCCAAACAAACCTAGATACTACATCAATAAACCCAATGACAGCACAGCAGAAGAAATGTCAGAAAGGGAGTTCAGAATGTACGT
This sequence comes from Sciurus carolinensis, assembly GCF_902686445.1. NCBI lineage: Eukaryota > Metazoa > Chordata > Mammalia > Rodentia > Sciuridae > Sciurus > Sciurus carolinensis. Next base: position 49,392,220 of record NC_062229.1, on the reverse strand, counting down.
AATTAAAACGATCAGGGAAGCTAATGAGGAGATGAAAGAGCAAATGCAGGCATTGAAGGAGGAGATGAAAGAGCAAATGCAGGCATTAAATGATCGCACCAATCAACAGTTAAAAGACCAAATACGGGAAGCAAGAGATCATTTCAATAAAGAGTTAGAGATACTGAAAAAAAAACAAACTGAAACACTTGAAATGAAGGAAACAATAAACCAAGTTAAAAACTCCATAGAAAGCATAACCAATAGGATAGAACACCTGGAAGACAGAACCTCAGACATTGAAGACAAATTAATTAATCTTGAAAGCAAAGTTGGCCAAACAGAAAAGATGGTAAGAAATCATGAACAGAATCTACAAGAATTATGGGATATCATGAAAAGGCCAAATTTAAGAATTATTGCGATTGAGGAAGGCTTAGAGAAACAAACCAAAGGAATGAACAATCTATTCAATGAAATAATATCAGAAAATTTCCCAAATCTGAAGAATGAAATGGAAAACCAAGTACAAGAGGCTTATAGAACTCCAAACATACAAAATTACAACAGACCCACACCAAGGCACATTATTATGAAAATACCTAACATACAAAATAAAGACAGAATTTTAAAGGCCGTGAGAGAAAAGAATCAAATTACATTCAGAGGGAAACCAATAAGAATATCAGCAGATTTTTCAATCCAGACCCTAAAAGCTAGAAGGGCCTAGAACAACATATACCAAACCCTGAAAGAAAACGGATGCCAACCAAGAATCTTATACCGAGCAAAACTTACCTTCAAATTTGACGATGAAACAAGATCCTTCCATGATAAACAAAAGCTAAAGGAATTTACAAAAAGAAAGCCAGCATTACAGAACATTCTCAGCAAAATATTCCATGAGGAAGAGATGAAAAACAACGATGCAAATCAGCAACAGGAGGCGCTAGCCTAAAGGAATAGCCAAATAAAGGAGAAACCAAATCATGTCAAAAACAAATATGAGTCAATTGACTGGGAATACAAATCATATCACAATAATAACCCTGAATGTTAATGGCCTGAATTCATCAATCAAAAGACACAGACTGGCAGATTGGATTAAAAAGAAAAATCCAACAATATGCTGCCTGCAAGAGACTCACCTCATAGAAAGAGACACCCATACATTAAAGGTGAAAGGATGGGGAAAAACATACCATGCACACGGACACAGCAAAAAAGCTGGAGTATCCATCCTCATCTCAGATAATGTGGACTTCAAACCAAAACTAATCAGAAGGGATAAAGAAGGACATTACATGCTGTTTAAGGGAAGCATAAATCAGCAAGACATAACAATCATAAATATCTATGCCCCGAACATTGGCTCATCCACGTACGTCAAACAAATCCTTCTCAATTACAGAATTCAAATAGACCACAACACAATAATACTAGGCGATTTTAACACACCTCTCTCACCACTGGATAGATCGTCCAAACAAAAATTGAATAAAGAAACTATAGATCTCAACAACACAATCAGCAATTTAGACTTAACGGACATATATAGAATATACCATCCAACAAAGAACGAATACACTTTCTTCTCAGCAGCACATGGATCCTTCTCTAAAATAGACCATATTTTATGCCACAAAGCTACTGTTAGCAAATACAAGAAGATAGAGATACTACCTTGTACTCTATCAGATCATAATGGATTGAAATTAGAAATAAATGACACAATAAAAAACAGAAACTTTTCCAATACCTGGAGACTAAATAATACACTATTATATGATGAATGGATAACAGAAGACATCAGGAGGGAAATAAAAAAATTCTTAGAAGTAAACGAGAACAAAGACACATCATATCAAAATCTCTGGGACACTATGAAAGCAGTACTTAGAGGAAGATTTATTTCATGGGGTGCATTCAAAAAAACAAGTAGAAATCAACAAATAAACGACTTAACACTACAGCTCAAAGCACTAGAAAAAGAAGAGCAGACCAATACCAAAAGTAGTAGAAGATAGGAAATAGTTAAAATCAGAGCCGAAATCAACGAAATCGAAACAAAAGAAACAATCGGAAAAATTAACAAAATAAATAGTTGGTTCTTTGAAAAAATAAATAAAATTGATAAACCCTTAGCCACACTAACAAAGAGAAAGAGGGAGAAAACTCAAATTACTAAAATTCGGAATGAACAAGGAAATATCACAACAGACACGAGTGAAATACAAAACATAATTAGAAGCTATTTCGAAAATCTATACTCCAACAAAACAGAAAATCTAGAAGACATCAACAAGTTTCTAGAGACATATGAATTACCTAAACTGAACGAGGAGGACATACACAACTTAAATAAATCAATTTCAAGCAATGACATAAAAGAGGTCATCAAAAGCCTACCAACAAAGAAAAGTCCAGGACCAGATGGGTTCTCAGCCGAGTTCTACAAAACCTTTAAAGAAGAGCTCATTCCAATACTTCTCAAACTATTCCATGAAATAGAAGAGGAGGGAACCCTCCCAATCTCGTTCTATGAAGCCAATATCACCCTGATACCTAAACCAGACAGAGACACATCGAGGAAAGAAAATTTCAGACCAATATCCTTAATGAATATCGATGCAAAAATTCTCAACAAAATTTTAGCAAATCACATACAAATATATATTAAAAAGATAGTGCACCACGATCAAGTGGGTTTTATCCCAGGGATGCAAGGTTGGTTCAACATTCGGAAATCAATAAATGTCATTCACCATATCAACAGACTTAAAGTTAAGAATCACATGATTATTTCAATAGATGCAGAAAAAGCATTTGATAAAATACAGCATTCCTTCATGCTCAAAACACTAGAAAAAATTGGGGTAGTGGGAACATTCCTAAACATTATAAAGGCAATCTACGCTAAGCCCATGGCTAATATCATTCTAAATGGTGAAAAACTGAAAGTGTTCCCCCTAAAAACTGGAACAAGGCAGGGATGCCCTCTTTCACTGCTTCTATTCAACATCGTCCTTGAGACTCTAGCCAGAGCAATCAGACAAACCAAAGAAATTAAAGGGATACGAATAGGAAAAGAAGAACTCAAACTATCCCTGTTCGCTGATGACATGATTATATATTTAGAGGAACCTGGAAATTCCACCAGAAAACTTTTAGAACTCATAAGTGAATTCAGTAAAGTAGCAGGTTACAAGATCAATGCTCATAAATCCAATGCATTTTTATACATAAGTATGAATCTTCAGAAAGAGAAATTAGGAAAACTACCCCATTCACAATAGCATCGAAAAAAATAAAATACTGGGAATCAATCTCACAAAAGAGGTGAAAGACCTCTACAATGAGAACTACAGAACACTAAAGAAAGAAATTCAAGAAAACCTTAGAAGATGGAAAGATCTCCCATGTTCCTGGATAGGCAGAATTAATATCGTCAAAATGGCTATACTACCTAAAGTGCTATACAGATTCAATGCAATTCCAATTAAAATCCCAATGATGTACCTTGCAGAAATAGAGCAAGCAATTATGAAATTCATCTGGAAGAATAAAAAACCTAGAATAGCTAAAGCAATCCTCAGTAGCAAGAGCGAAGCAGGGGGTATTGCAATACCAGATCTTCAACTCTACTACAAAGCAATAGTAACAAAAACGGCATGGTATTGGTACCAAAATAGACAGGTAGATCAATGGTACAGAATAGAGGACATGGACACAAACCCAAATAAATACAATTTTCTCATACTAGACAAAGGTTCCAACAATATGCAATGGAGAAAAGATAGCCTCTTCAACAAATGGTGCTGGGAAAACTGGAAAACCATATGCAATAGAGTGAAATTAAACCCCTATCTCTCACCCTACACAAAACTCAACTCAAAATGGATCAAGGACCACAGAATCAGACCAGAGACCCTGCATCTTATAGAAGAAAAAGTAGGTCCAAATCTTCAACTTGTTGGCTCAGCATCAGATTTCCTTAACAGGACTCCCATAGCACAAGAAATAAAAGCAAGAATCAACAACTGGGATAGATTCAAACTAAAAAGCTTTCTCTCAGCAAAGGAAACTATCAACAATGTGAAGAGAGAGCCTACAGAGTGGGAGAATATCTTTGCCAACCATACCTCAGATAGAGCGCTAATTTCCAGAATCTATAAAGAACTCAAAAAACTCTACACGAAGAATACAAATAATCCAATCAACAAATGGGCTAAGGAAATGAACAGACACTTCACAGAAGAAGATGTACAAGTAATCAACAGATATATGAAAAAATGTTCAACATCCCTAGTAATAAGGGAAATGCAAATCAAAACTACCCTAAGATTTCATCTCACCCCAATTAGAATGGCGATTATCAAGAATACAAGCAACAATAGGTGTTGGCGAGGATGTGGTGAAAAAGGAACACTCATACATTGCTGGTGGGGTTGCAAATTAGTGCAGTCACTCTGGAAAGCAGTGTGGAGATTCCTCAGAAAGCTTGGAATGGAAACACCATTTGACCCAGCTATCCCACTCCTTGGCCTATACCCAAAGGACTTAAAATCAGCATACTACAGAGATACAGCCACATCAATGTTCATTGCTGCTCAATTCACCATAGCCAGATTGTGGAACCAACCTAGATGCCCTTCAGTTGATGAATGGATAAAGAAACTGTGGCATATTTATACAATGGAATATTACTCCGCAATGAAGAATGATAAAATTATGGCATTTGTAGGCAAATGGTCGAAATTGGAGAATATCATGCTAAGTGAGATACGCCAATCTCAAAAAACTAAAGGACGAATGATCTCGCTGATAAGCGGATGAGGACATATAATGGGGGGTGGGACGGGCTAGCATTAGGTTTAGGGTTAGGTTTAGAGTTTGGCTAAGGAGAGCGGCAAGAATGAAGGAAAGAAGGACTGTGTAGAGGGAAAAGAGGGGTGGGAGGGGTGGGGGGAGGGGAAAAATAAAATAAACATTATTACCCTATGTAAATGTAAAAAAATAAAAAAAATAAATAAATAAATAAATAAAAATTTTATAAGATATAGTCTTAAGTTATTGAGAAAAGATTTCAGTGATACTCATGAATACACAAATCCTTTCCCCAATATGTTCCTTCACTCCATTCACTTTTTCTGTTAAAATCTCACCTTGTAAAAACACTCATGTACATTTCCTCCATTTTTATTTGAATCTTCCAACTCCTCCTCACTCACCCACAATCATGATATGATGTTAAATCCTATACCCTAGGATTGTGGCTAAAAGAACAGATACAGAGGCTTAGGGAAAACAGCAAACTTATACTGTGAACATAAAATAAAAATTTCTAAAGCCAGAAAATCCTAAATCCATAGATTTAAAATAGTTGTATTTGCTTCTTATGTATGCAAATCAATATGCATGTATAGAAGGAACTCTGGGAAATAATCTAGTAGAGGATAGCAAAATGTAGGTGGATCAGTTATATATAAGTTATAAAAAAGGATTTGATAATTCTGTTGAACAAATTAATATAAAGTCTTCTACAACAATAAGGCACACCAAATTTAAATGCCTATTATAGTAAGGCAAGAAGCATTATTAATTACAGTTAACATTTACAAACTGAATATTGTTATAAAAACACTCTAAATGCTTCGTGTACACTTATTTTCCTTACAACTTGATGATGATGTACCTACATTATCTTTGTTTTCATTTTACCAAATATAAAATTGATTAAATTTGTCCACAGTAACATAATTAGTAAGTACTGAAGCCAGATTTTGAACACATTCTGTCTGGATCTAGAGCTTATATTCTTTCTCATACTACAAGGGGGTTTCAATAAGTCAATGAGGTATACAGATCAAGTATAAAACAAGGGCTAAGATATTGAGTCTTTGAATAAATGTAACACCTTTAATTCTGCTTCAGTTCTTTCAAGAAAAAATACATACTCAATTTTGTAAGAATTTCCCCTTACTTGTAATTACAAATAATTGAAATTTTAAAAAATAATTACTATGCAGAATATGCATTTGGTCCATGGACAACTATTTTTAATGTAAGATTCATATCCCCTACCATGTTGCTAAGATTTTAAAAATACAAAGTAACTATTATTTAACTGTTATTAAAAATAACTATTCCTAGCCAGGAGCAGTAGCACATTCTTGTCATCTGGCTCATGAGCTGAAAGCTAATGTCAGAAACAGCAGGGGGTTAAGTAACTCAGTAAGACCCTGTCTCTAAATAAAACACAAAATAGGGCTAGGGATGTGGCTTAGTGGTCCAGTTCAATCCCCAGTACAAGAAGGAAAGAGAGAGAGAGAGGGTGCAGGGAGGAAGGAAGAGAAAGAATGAACGAACTATTCCAAGTTAATAGCTAGATTTCCTTTAAATTTCTTTAATATCCTAAACCACATTTTCATAATTTCATTCCCTCAAATTCTTTTTGTATTATACTTCCACTATTACAGACTTCACATACCTAAAATATATAAATAAAAGGTTTTAGGAAATTTATACTTTATGAAAAACAGACAACTGACAAGCAAACTGATACCAAGGTATTTCGAAAGGGAACATCAAACTGGGTGTCATGGCATGTGCCAATAGTTCTAACTATTCAGAAGGCTGAGAAGCTCAGGAGTTCAAGAACAGTCTAGATAACATAGAAGATCCCCTTATTAAAACAAAAACAAAAATGGAAATTAAAAAACAAATTTACCGGATTTAGTGACATCTAGATGCCTGTAATCTCAGCTACTTGACAGGCTAAGGGAAGGGGAATACAAAAGTTTGAGGCTAGCTAGGGCAAAGTAGCAAGACCTTATCTCATATTAAAAACAAAAACACAGGACTTGTAGCTCAGAGGTAGAGTGCTTGCCTAGCAGCATTGTGGTTCAACTCCCAGAACCAGAAGAAACTGAAAATAAAAATATCTTTATATATTGAAATAAGATAGTCTACAAGAGGATGATGTTCATATATTCATTCAAGGTATTAAAAAATACTTAAAAATCTTTTTAACAACATAAAGGAAATTAAATTCACTAAATGGTTCAATGAATTTAGTTTCAATTATAAATTGTCAGTATTTGGCAAGTCTATGGTAACCCCCAAAACCCTAATACATTAATCTACAATCATTCTATATAATCAGGCATCCACTAACTCCTAATTTATTATGGCTATAGATTGTGACTGAGGTACCAAAATGCTTTTATAATTAATCAAAGTAAACCTGATAACTATTAATAATGAGTTATTTTCAAGCAGTCTGTTGAAGAAAAAGTATGGAAAATGTTCTTAGTTTTCTTTTAATTAGAACTTAAATAATGACCTAATTAAAAAGGAACTTATTAAAAAGTTGGCATTTTTGGTTGCTTTATTTTAATATCAAGGGCTATTTTAGCACTTTACAATACATGAAAATACTCAAGTTTATCAGTTATTGCTATACTGATTACCTTATAAAAATCAGAATAAAACATTACTTTAAATTGTAAAATATTTGAGAAATTCTCAATTTTTTCATAAACATACCATAATATCTAAACTACAAAGCAGTATAAATATTTTCAAATGTCTCTTTATTTTCATATTTATTACAAATAAATTCAATACCTTTATCACACTATATGAAAATATTTGATTAAAATTCATATAAAAATGAAGGTAGTTTGTGTTAAATTTTAAAAATAATCATTATAAAATTCAAAACAAAAATTTTGACATATGGTCCACTACATCTTAAATTTATATTATAAACTCTGACTTCTATACTTGATATATCTCAATCTAGTTTTTATATACAGAAAAACACAGAAAGACCTCAGGTATGCCTCTTTGTAAATGAGTACATAAATCCAAAATTGATACATTTCAGTACTCTGAAATGCTGCCTAGTTATGCCTAGACTCCTTGATAAAAATGATACCCAATTTTTTAAATAAATAAAATTTTTTTTAAAAAAATTCAAAAAGCCAGCAATATACATTCCAAGATACGAAAAAGGGGCTATCTTTACTTTCTTACAATTATTATGAATAACAAGTTTTCCTGCCTTACTCAAATTTGAAATTCAGAAAACTCAAAACTGATTTTAGTACTATCCTGATAATAGGAACTGACAAATTAGGTAGAAATTTGCATTTCATCTTAAATGTAGTTCCTCTCTAAAGCCAATCTTAAAGATAGCTGCACTGGTTTCACCTATGTGATTCTTACAGCCTTAAATCTTAAAAGTTATCCGTCTAAAATGAGGGAAATTTTGGTCTAATGGTTAATAAAACAGTAGAAGTTTAGCGCTGAATCTTAGAAGATAGTTTTAAAATGCATTTCAAACATTTTAAAACTTTTCTCACATGAACAAGCAGTCTCAAAAACTTCAAATTATTAGCAATGTACAGATAAAATAATAGAATGAATGAATAGTATTTTCTTTACAATGACAGAACCTTTAGGTTTTGTGTATTTCAGTTTATATTCATTATTTCACTGTTTCTAATACTTAGGTATTGAATTAGCATTCTGAGTTGTGTCATTCTAAAGACATCCATATTCAAAAAAGCTCATAAGCATGCTACACTCATTTAAATTCACTGATAGTAAAGTTAAAAAGTCAAACACTGAAATGACAAAGTAATACTACTTCACACAAAGACTGCTTCTACAATAAAGACATATCAAAGAGTTTAAACAGGCTACCTCCAGAGTATAATTATAAAAGGGAGGGATACCAGTGTAAATATGTGTTAAAGGAAGCATGTATTTACTATGATACATATTTAACCTGAAATATGACATATTCGCTATAAAACCAAGCTTCTTTAATAACTCTATTTTCGTATAATAGGAGATTATTCTATAAAATTAGAAAAAAAATCCACCTTTAAGTGCTGGTAGCTAAAGGTACGGTTGATGGTTAGAAATAATGATTTCTCTGAAGTCTTAATTACAAGGCAAGAGAGAAGGAAGAAAAAAAAAAAAGAACAGGGTTCAATTTTTAAATTCTGTCAATCTTTAATGCAACAGGGTTACATTGGACTTTAAAAAGATTAATTGACTGTTAAAATCAATCATATGAAAGTCTTAATATTTAATATTGTTAGATTGTATATCAAAGTAGTTTTATTATTTATTTACTCCAAACCTTTCCAGAATACTTCATTTGACAACAGGGGTTCTGTTCCTCACAAGATAAATGCATTTACAATGCCAAATAAATTATATATAAAAAGCATTTGTCTTAATACATGTCATTCAATATTAAATATCACCCATTGGCAAAACCCTAAAACCCTAACTCATTTTTACCAGTCATAAAGTTGTAATATAAAGTGCTGTTTAATAAACAGGTACAGGACTACAATAAGGTTCTACATACAAGAATAATGATCAAAAAATTAAGATATTTAACACTTAAAATTTCATGCTGTTAGAGCAAAATGTTCAGAGTTAACTATTCACAGAAAATTAACAAACTACACTAACAATATACACAATGAAAAATATATGGAATACATGAGATGGTCAAGTTTGACTTAAATATTTCATTTACAAAATAAAGGTACTTTTGGTCTTTCAATATACAATATCTATAAAGTCTTAGGAAAGTGGCAGTTGTGACTAAGTTAAAGAAAGGTAAAAATAGTATCTATGGATAACTTATCAAAAAGACCCAGCATAAGGACAAGGGTGGTGCATACTTTTGATAACAGAAACATCCCCTTTGAAGAGCTTACTTCTCACCTGCACTTTAAAACAGACTGAACCAGTTGGGCCTTAATGGCAGTCTTAAGCACTATATACCAAAAGTGGGAAGAAGAACTAAGTTTGCTCTTTCTGTTAAGGATATTAGTATACATTTTTTTTTTTTGGTAGAAAAAAGGTATTGTCTTGATAAGTTAAAACTGCTATAACAAAAATACTATTGACTGGGTGGCTTAAGCTATAGATATTTGTTTTGCACAGTCCTGAAGACTGGGAAATCTATGTTTAAAGTCAGGATGGGTTCAGTTCCTCATTTGCAAACCGATATCTCCTTGCTATGTCGTTATATGGAGGAAAGAGAGGTCATTTTTCTCTCCTATACCTTCCATATGAGCATTAATCTCATTAATGAATGCTTTACTCCTGTGACCTAATTACTTCCCAAAGGTCCCACCTCCAAACACCTTCATGTTAGAGATTTTTTTTTTTTTTTGGGGGGGGGGTCCTTCAACATATGAACTGAGGGTATGCCAGGACAACATTCAGTCCATAGCAAGTATGTAAGGTTTAAGAAAAATTATAAAAAATTTTGTTTACTCACGTTTTTTGCTTCCTTTCTAGAAAAACACCTCTCCTAATACCCTATTCCTAGTTACATCTCTCACCTGAACTCTAATGCCCTCCCAACTGGTATCCCTGCTTCTATTCTTCACTGCTATCATAAAGCCAATCATAACAATCTTGTTCCTTTTGTCAGTTTGGTTGGGACAAGTCATTCAATGTGAGAGGCTTTAGAGACTCTTCTCTTCAATTACAAAGGTATAGATCATTAATTTTAGTGTATTAAGCAATCGTAGCTGACTCCACTTCTGGCATTCTTGTCATAAGTTTTAATATATAATTCTTGTTATAATATTAGAATCATTACTATATAGCCCTATTGATATTTTCAGCAACTTCTAGATGAAATCAGACTAATTTACCAGTTTCCCAAATCTTTTGCCACACAATAGCCAATGTGATTTTTTTTTTTTTTTTTTTTTTTTTGCCAATAAAAATGGTGTCCCAACACTTTTAGCATTAAGTCCAAACTCAGAATGCTCTACCCACACAATCCTTTTCTCTATCCCTTGAAACATAAATACTACTCATTGCCACTTTAGGTCTTTGCACATCTCCTGTTGTTCTTCTGGGAACATTCTCCTCTTCTCATTCAGATATCTACTCAAATCAAAAGCTTCTAAAGCTTTTCCTGGATCCTATTTAATTCATTGGCATATCTTGTCCATTACAACCTCAAAACAAATTGTAAAGGCAGACCACTATGTACCACACCCAACCTGATCCAGGTCACTGCCATCTGCATTTAAAATTTAACGCAGCTGCCTTCCAGAATTTAAGTCAGTTCATGTCTCTCTTCTGCTCACAACTTTCTAATGGTTTCTCTTCTCAGAATAAAACAAAAAATTTCCACAAAGCCCTCCAGGATTTTGCTCCCTGCTACTGCTTTGAACTTTGATCCTACAACTCTTCCCCTTTTCACTCCAATCCTCCAGTCTTCAAGGTGTGTTGATAGTTCCTCAGATGTGTTAATCTAGTTCTTAGCATGGGAGGAGGGAAGAGGGTTGTCCTTCCTACTGCTCCAAAAACACATATTCAGGGGACTCTTACCCCAATGGCTTTTAGGTCCTAGCTCAACAGCTGGCATTGTTTGTGAGGTAACTGAGGACCACACTCCCAGGTATACAACATTATAGCCCCCAACCCAATCCCTTTACCAGTTTTACTTTTCTTATAACATTTATCACTATCTAACATATGACACATTTTTTTTAAACTATGCACAATTCCTGTAAGTTCCAGTAATGCAAAGTTATCACCCATGGAATGTACCCTTATTTTTTTATTATGGCATTCTGGATAAAGTTTTTGAAGAATCACAATAAAACACAATGAGAAGAAATTTAATTAAATCCAAGTTACTTACTAATTTAAATTGAGTCTGAAAGAGTTCTCAGGTGCATGTTTATTCATTCACATAGCACATATACTGGCACAAAATTAATGTTAAAGAAATTAGAGTTAAGGGTATTTGAGAAGACAGATCCTATAAAACAGACTAGAAGGCTGGAGATGTAGTAGCTCAGTAGTGGAGTACTTGTCTAGCATGCGCAAGGCACTGATATAATCCCTAGCACCACAAAAAGAAAAATGAAACAGACTAAAAACTATGTGATTAAGCTCTTAAAATAATTATTTTAAAGACACAAAGAGGTAAGAGTTGGTCCCAGATAGGACCCTCTCTAGGAAGTATGGCAGACACTTCTCTGTGCTACTATTCCAGTACATGCTCAGAACCATAGGACGGAAAGGACAGCTCAGGTTCCCTGAGGATCAGTAGGTTTCTAAGAAGACTCTTGCAGAGCAGGTGTGCACTTTTGCCACCTACACTTATCTGTGTATTGCCTGCATAAGGTAGGAAGCTGTCATCTTTAACACTGCCCTTCATCTAGAAACCCCTCCCTTTCTCACTAAACCCAAAGAAAATCAAAGGGTGCATGAAATCTGTGCATTTTACTCGACATGTGCTCTTGCTCTTGTTTGGACTGAAATGAAGTTAGCTGGTAAATACACAGGTATGGTGGGTGAGAACTGTCACAGGCCCTTTTGTTTCAACTTTAAAAATTTTAATGTAAACAAATTCCTGAGAAGTTAATAAATGTTATGACTTACATATACAAGCTTTACAAAGTTGACCTTCCAAAAATAAATAAAAGGAATATGTATAGTCCAATGATGAGAATATCATAAAGCAATGATTATAAATAATCAAATAAGGTTCATGAAAAAGTTAACCACCACTGTAATTTCCAAGCATCTTTATGCATACTACGAAAAAGGTAGTATTTCAATAAGAAAGACAAGTCTGAAAGGCCTTCAGAATAACATCTGGTTTATATTTGATATAACGTAGACAATATCTTGTGGCTAATCTTTTAAGTCAATTTTATTAAAAATACACACATCTCAACATAAATAAGATATAACTAAGTCTACTTCTCTATTCTTGTTTTGAAAGTGTTTTTACTTTTGTTTCAATTATTTTCTCTTCAGATAAAAGATAGTATTCTGTAAAGAAAGACAAATTATATCTATTTTTAAATTTTATATAATACTCATGACTGTCACAAAGGTTAAATAAATCATGTATAGGGACATATATCAAAAACTGCAGTACCCCGTGGTTTCCTCACAATAATAAACATTAAAAATTTTTTCATAAGACAGCACATGTGTGAGTAGCTACATCTTTGTAAGGTTATATGGATCTCCACTAAATAAAAGTAGTGCAGACTGTAAATAGTAGGAAAACACTAGAAGAAGGGAGGAGGGCATTCCTCTGGGCAGGGAAAGTGTCATGTGCAAGGGCTCACAGAAAAAGACAGTGCAGGCACCTTCCAATCAAAGTGTAGAGGGATCAGGTTCAGCGTTGTGGATGATCAGGTTCAAAAAATAAAAAGGATTCAAGGCACAACTTATAGATGCCCAAGATTCTGCAATGGAAACCACTGAACACTTTTTAATTAAAAAAAAAAGGGGGGGGGATTTCTCCTGCTGCTTTTCCACATTTAACCTTTCTTCAGCTACACTGAACTACACATCTCAGCACTTCCATACAGGTAACTCCTCTGGCAGCCACTACTTTTCTTAGTCAATTGCCACTTGCCCTTAAAATTCAATGCAAAATCACCTTCTCCCCAACTTCCTTTGCCTAATTTTGATTCAGATGCCCACTTTATACTTAACTATTAATAAACACCTTGACATGAACCATTGTTGAGTAAGACGACTGGTTTTCCTCTAATCTGTACTTCTTTTTAAGGATGCTGGACATATTTTATTCATGTATACTCCAAGTAACTGGTATACTACTTAATCAATCAATAAAAAACCAAAAGGTATACTTCCATGTAATTCTCAGATATGAGTATTAATTGAGATATACTTGTTCTATATAAGTATACAAATTTAAATGGCTTAGAAGAACCTTGTAATATGCTGCAGGAACAGATAACACTTTAGGTTACATTAGTTGGGCTACATAATATGAGTTATCCATCATGTTTTTAAAAACTATACTGTAAATATGACCTAAAACACTCATTAACAAATACACACTGGGCACATATGAGGGCCAAGTTCAACATCACTGTTCTTCATATCAATGCAGCTTAATTTTATATAATACTTGGTAGAAAGCTTAATTTTATATAGTAGTGAGCTTAATTTTATACAACACTTGGTTGAAATTATCACTATGATACAGCATGTTATATTGAATGCAGTATTCATTTTTAATCACAATTCTGGAAATTCTCACATTAAATAACAAACTAGATTACTAGATTAACTAGATTTCTTTTCCACAGAACCAAAATTCTTTTTGAAATGTCAGCCTTAAAGATCATAAAATTATACAGAATGATGAGGAAACATGCTTATAGTGCATATAAATATGAGAGCACACTAGGTTGCATTTAATTACCCATTCAAACAACAACCTGATCTAACCTTTGACAAGTAAAATAAATGTTCTGAATAATTTAGCTAAAACAAACATTTGCTATTAATGCTAACTAATTACAGTAGGAGCTGGAAAGAAAGGGGAAGAGAGATGGCGAAGAGAATGAGAAGGGAAGATGAAACTGTTTTTGATTAAGGTTGAGATCTGCAACTATTCATTGAAACATGATTTTTTTTCAATGAATTCAATTCACAGGAAAGGGCAAACCCAATATAGATGCTTGATAAATTCTCAGATAAAGAAACATTAAAGGTGATTAAATAGTTCATTCTTTCAGTAGTAAAAAGTCACCTCACTACCATGGGAACAGGAAACCAAGTACAGAAAAATTTGGGTACAATCAGATGCCCTCTCTTCAGGTATTCAATGTTTAGTGAGAAAAGAGCCCAGAAAATGGGATGTCACAGTTAGTAAAAATAACAAAATAAAAACATGATGTCAAGTTAAATTGGAATTTCAGAAAAACCAATGTAATATTGAGATATACTAAAAAGTATTCATTGTTTATCTGAAAGTTAGCTGAGCATTATTTATTTCATCTGAAACCCTACCAGTTCACAGATAAAGGCAAGTAATTATGGAAAAATATGTAGTTCTCCCATTGCAGGAACTCTGGGATTAAAGGAGATCAAAACTTTTAAAGGACAAGATCTCCAAAGAACTTACCCAAAGGCAGGCAAGAGTTGTTTCCAGAGCTGCTATCTGAATGGTACTAGAAAAGATCAAAATGTACTACTGTACTGACCCAGACCTACAGAAATTTGTATTCAACTATCTTGAGAAAAGAATCAGCAAAGATATATAGTAGATTAAAGGAAGAAACCAACTTCTCAAATGAAACCATCAGCTACCAAATAGTGGGAAAAAATGTAACATCCTGACAAAAAAACAAGAGCCACTGAGGCCCCTGGTAAGTAGAAACCAAAAAATAGACCAACCATATACTGAGATTATTATCTTCACCACTGAAAAACATAGGCACATTTAGAAAGGAATTTAAAAAAATGAACTCTGTTAATTTGTTGAGACTAATCTCAAATATGTATAAGATTTTCATTCTTATATTAATGTTAAATACACACGCTACTATACAAGAATCTAAGCTATGACAAACTGAGTTGGAACTCAACTTTTTAAAAAAATTTAATAATGCATAATGCAAAGAAGACATATTATACTCCTTATCAAAACTGCCACTTCAGTTGATCAATAGCAACAAAAATGACTGTTATTTGCACATGCAGTGGATGCTTCTATATACTTGAACATAAAAATCAACAAACCTCAGTACAAATGTGTGAATGTTCCAACTGCACTGGAAGTCCATCATTATTTATAGAGAAAAGAAAAACTCAATTCCCCAAATTTAATGGCATATAAATACACAAAGCCTATATGTAATTGATAACAGAAAATGTCATCTACAATATTAAAATGTTATTAAAAAATGACATTGAGTTTCACTAAAAAGTAATCTGAGCTGGAGGTTTCTCTCAGATCTTTGAGGATCCATGTTGACTGTAAATGGTTCTATCTTTTCCCAAAAGAAATTTTATGTGCATATTACTTCCATAAATTTTCTAACACCAAAACCACTTTGGTATCCATGAACAAAAACTAACAAAATTGTGAATATATATGTACAGGTTTAAAAAAAAGTGAACACCATAATCCTGCACCATGAGAATAAAAATGTTTTGATTCAAAGTTTTATGATAAAGATTACGATACAGAAAAATGAGAGGATACAAAACAGAGCTAATTATAAAAGATAGAACACAATACATATGACTGTCAGAATATCTTGAAGTCATAAAACATGAGGGCACTATGGTAACTACCAAACAATTTTTCAAGACATCAATGAATATAAAAATTGAATAGTTCCATAAACACAAAGTAGTACAGATACAGGTCTAAGAAGATTTATGAGAGGATACAATTAAAACTAAATAAATATACAAACAGTGATAAAAAAAGAGTTACACAAATCCTATCCTGACTCCCAGAAAATTTTACTACCAACTTTTTATTTCCCTATGTACGTTTAGGTAGAAGACAGTAGCATACTACCCCTCCCCGCCAAGCCAATTTCACTGAACACCCTAAGAAACAGTAAAAGGAAGTACATGACATAGTATAATGATTCTTGCCACACTTGTTTAAATTAAATCTTTACATAAATAATTTTTAGAAACTAAGCCTAAATCTCAGTAAAAAAGTTAAAGTAGATGACAAGTCATACCAAACTTTATTTGCAGAACAATGAAACAACCATTTGTGATGGCAATATGCTATTTACATTTAAAAGAATAAATATCTGAAGGTGTTGAAAATTAAAAGATCAGGAAAGTTTGTCTTACATTATGATGGGAATAAACAGGACCAATAAACAGTGATATTATTATGAAGTAGTTTTCACTATAAAAAGCAGCTTTAAATATAAGTAATAATTTCCCCCCACAAATCCAAATACACTCATTTGCATGTAAATATATTTTTACAGTGCCTTCCTTAACAAATGAATTTTTAAACTATTAATACAGATTAGGCTAAATGTCTAGGAGCTTCACCTAGAAAATCACGTGAAAGATTAAAACAGTCACTTATTTTTAGTATAATAAGGAATGGGACCATGTCCAAGTAATGTGAAGTTCTAAGGTTTTGCTGAGACAGGTCACTATTTGTTTAAAAATGATAATAAATTATCAAAGCAAAAAACTTAATTTTAATTATAAAATGTTAGTGTGACCTATTGTCTTCTTCATATTTGAAACACCAATAAATTGTCTTCTAATATAACATGGAATATTTACAAAAAGTTCTTAGAACACAAGTATTTTTCCTTAGACAACTATTGTAGTTATTGGCAGAAGAGACTTAGCACCAAAAAAAGAATTGGAATGAATTTATATTCTTTACTATTACAATACTGCAACTAAAATTCTTGATTTGTTTATACTATCTAATTTCAAAAATAATTTTACCTTATAAAAGTCCTTCTGTAAAAGAGCAATTGTGAGTCAGTCTGGCAGGGGACACATACCCATACACACACTCCACAAATAAGAAATACATAAATAAGACACAGTTACAAAAACATTTTCAAGATATCAAGTACAAGAAAACAAAATATTTCTATTATTCGATCTATATTCATGGACCAGACTTCCTTAATAAGACCCCCAGAGCGCAAGAAATAAAAGCAAGAATCAATAAATAGGATGGTTTCAAATAAAAAAGCTTTTTCTCAACAAAGGAAACAATAATGTGAAAAGAGAGCCTACAGAGTGGGAGAAAATCTTTTCCACACACACATCAGAAAGACTAATCTCCAAAATTTATAAAGAACTTAAAAACTTCGCACCAAAAATACAAAGAACCCAATCAATAAATGGGCTAAGGAACTGGGCAGACACTTCACAGAAGATATACAGGTGATCAACAAATACATGAAAAAGTGCTCATCATCTCTAGTAATTAGAGAAATGCACATTAAAACCACCCTAAGATTTCATCTAACTCCAATTAGAATGGCTATTATCAAGAACACAAACAATAATAAGTGTTGGCGTGGATATGGGGAAAAAGGCACACTCATACATTGCTGGTGGAGTTGCAAATTGGTACAGCCACTCTGGAAAGCAGTATGGAGATTACTCAGAAACCTTGGAATGGAACTACCATTTGACCCAGCTATCCCACTCCTCGGTTTATACCCAAAGGACTTAAAATCAGCATACTACAGTGATGCAGCCACATCAACGTTCATAGCTGCTCAGTTCACAAAAGACAGATTGTGGAACCAACCTAGATGCCCTTCAATTGAAGAATGGATAAAGAAACGGTGGTATATATACACAATGAAATATTACTCAGTCATAAAGAAGAACAAAATTATGGAATCTGCTAGTAAATGGATGGAGCTGGAGAATATCATGCTAAGTGAAATAAGCCAAGCCCAAAAAACCAAAGGCCAAATGTTCTCTCTGATTAGTGGATAATGATACATAATGGGCGGGGGGCGGTGCGGGGGCAAGAGAAGAATGGAAGAACTCTGGATGGTATAGAGGAAAATGGGGTGGAAGGGGTGGGGGAAGGAAAGATAATGCACTGAGATAAGACATTATTACCCTATGTACATATAAGATTACATGAATGGTGTGAATCTACATTGTGTACAACCATTGAAATGAAAAGTTGTACCCCATTTGTGTACAATGAATCAAAATGCAGTCTATAAAAATTAAAATTATGAAATGAAAAACAATAGGCCATAAAACAATTTTTATAAAAATCATGTTCACAGAAAACTAAATTTCAAATATTTAATACTCAATATAATTTCATTCTGTCAAAGCATCTAATAGTTTTAATATGGAGGTAAAATGGTGAGATTATATTGTTTGCCCATCTTTAGCTCTGATAAAATATTGACAACCCACTACTTACAAAGCAACTGTACCAATTTACATGGCATAATGAGAGAATCCTGATTTATCAATATCTTCTCTAGTTCTTGTTGTCATAAGCTATTTTAATTTCTCCCAGCTGGAACAGTATTAAATGATATCTCATAGTGGTTTTCATTAGCATCTTCCCGATGATTCTTCAAAATATTTTCATCTTTTGTATCACTCAAGGTTCTCCACAGAAACAAAACTGTTAGATAAACAGACATTTACATTAAGAGACATTATACAGAATTGGTTCACACAGTTACAGAGACTGTCAAGTCCAGTAGGCAGGCTTGGATAGCAGGCTGGAGACCCAATGTTCCAGTTCGAAAGTCATCGAACAGGAAGAGCAGATATAAATTAAATCAAAGCAGTCTGTTGCAAAATTATTCTTATTGTGGGAAAATTGGTTATTGTTGTTGTAGTTGTTCAGTTCAGGCCTTCAACTGATTGGATGAGGCTCACTCACACTATATTGGAAATTAAACTCAGGGGTTTTTTACTATTGAGCCGCATTCTTAGCTCTTTTTATTTTTTATTTTGAGACAGCATCATGCTATGTTGCCCAAGCCAACCATCAACCTATGATCCTCCTGCCCCAGTCTTCAGAGTTTCTGGGATTACAGGCACATGCCACCATGCCCAGCTATATTGGGCAATCTCTAATTTGCAAGGTCTCATCCAATCAGTTGAAGGCTTAAATGGAATACACTGATAGATATACCCAGAATAATATCTAACTAAATAATCAGCACCCTATGACCCAGTAAAGGTGACACACAAAATTATCATCCCATCTATTTACTGACCATTTGGGTCTCCTTTTCTTTGAGGTTCTGCTTAATTTTCAACTGGGCTGTCTTTTATTTAATGATGCACAGGGTTTTTCTTTTTTAATTAAGCACAATTTATTTTCAAGCTCTTCAAAGATTACTATAAACACCAAGTATCCTGAAAATAACCCAAATTTAATCAAAGGCATATCATCAAATTAAAACACTTGTGAACTGGCTAAATTATATTGTTAGATTATGTGCATATAACATAATATGTAACAACAAATCCCACTAATATGTAAGACTATGACGTACCAATAAAAAAATGAGGAAATAAAAAAAGCACTTATGAAGAATTCTTTTAGGTTGTAGTATTTTTTCATTACTTTGTTTTTAGCCGTTTGTAATGTTCTGTATGTAGATAACATTTTAAGCATTGTTTTTAAAGATATAAAATAATGTATCTTTTTAAAAGTGCCAGCACAACACTAAAGGAACTGAAAAAAAAATCAGATCTTCTTATACACCATGAGCAATTCTAATATACTTCATAATAAGAATCTTTCCAAACAAGTTTACTAAGAAACATCTCGCATGTTTAGTGTTAAAAATAACACAATCTTCCCATTTAGAAAATTCAAGGCATTATTTGATTAGGAAAGTCTATTCTTCCCCCAATTTTATACTTTCTTATCTTCATTTAGTAATTATAAGTTCATGATATAGGAAAAAATGTATTGCAGTATAAAACTCTTAGGAACAATAAATTACAAATACTCCATTTTTAAAAATAAAGTGTTTTCCTTTCTAAAATGTAAACATCCAGGAAATAAAGCATACATAATATTGTAGGTATAGCAACGCCAATAACTCACTTATTAAAGAGGTGTATTTTTCATATACTTTGTGGTAAACTTTATCTTAATACAAAGCAATTCACCAGGAGAACCAAGTTATTATTATTTAAAACAATTCTATTCCTTAATTCAGTTTTCTTATTTGAGTAGAAAATCATTAATTTTTGTAGAATTTTGCTGTAAGGCCAGGCGACTGGAAAGTTCTGAACTATCTCAAAGTCATTTGACTAATGGAGAGTGTTTTCTTGAAACTTGGTGGCCGTCATTATCACTTTGTGCTTGAGGCATTCCTCAACAAACTTCTTAATTATAGTCTTCAGAGTAAAAGCACAGAATCTGGGCTCACAGAAGGGGTTGCTTCCAGTTGCAGCACTAACCAGCAGAGCATCCTTGCAGATATTCTGCATGCTGTACTGCTGAAGCTCTGGCAGTTGCCTGAGAGACCTTGATTTTCTCCATGCCAGCCTCCAGCTTGAGCTGCTCCACCTTGTGCTACAGGGTACTCATACTGGTCCCAGAAGACATGGCAGTGGCTGGGCTGACTCTGAGGGCAACTGAGCAGAGCTTGGCTCCTGAATGCACATCATTGATATTATTCTTATTGGTAAACTGATATAACTTTACATTCCAAATGAAATTTCAAATGTCCCCTTGGCAAGACTAGTTCCTCTTCAAGGTAGGAAGTTCTGTCTGAAAAGGGCTGTAGTCAAGGACCTGTCCATCTTGTGTCCTAGAGCCAAAGTTTGAATTACCTCACATGCCACTCAGGGCGAGAGGAATCTGACAATACAGGGCTAGAGGAATCTGACAATACAGGGAATTTTTAAAAATAAATCAAGGATATGTAATAATTTTAATGTAAAACTAAAAATTCAAAACTAAAATATAAATTATCATTCATGCCCACTTTACATGGCCCCCACAGTTAAAGCAAATTATATTCCATAATTCATTCTGAAAAAAATTATCTAAAGAAAAAATTTCCCCTTGAAAACTTGGTGCAATGACCACTAGATTATATTCCTGAACAAGAAAGAAAGAAACAATTTTGGTGAAAATCTGTTCAATAAATATTATTAAATAAATGAAATCTACCAAATAAACTATCATTTGTTTTGTGTTAAGAACCTTTTAGAGTATTGATGATTACTAATTTATTGAATTCTTGCTAAATGTTGTACTCTAAGTTTAATGGCTATTATCTTAGTTAATCTTCTCAGCAATCCTATCAAACATGGATAACTTTTACCTCCACTTTACAAGAGTGCAAACAGGCTAGCCAGTTAAACATCGAAGCCCAAGGTCATACACTGACTGGCTACTTATTTTTAAAGTTTATTTTAGTGCTCTGTCTAAAGTGTGGAAAAGATTTTCTCCCACTCTATAGGCTCTCTTTTCACATTATTGATTGGTTCCTGTGCTGAGAAAAAACTTTTTAGTTTGAATCTATCCCATTTATCAATTCTTGCTTTTATTCCTTGAATATGAGGATCTTGTTAAGGAAGTCTGGTCCTAAGCCAACATGATGGAGATCTGGGCCTACTGTTTCTTCTATTTTGTGAAGGATCTCAGGCCTAATTCCTAGATCCTTGATCCATTTTGAGTTGAGTTTTGTGCAGGGTAAGAGATAGGGGTTTAATTTCATTTTACTGCATATGGATTTCCAGTTTTGCCAGCACCATTTCTTCATTGTATGTTTTTGGCACCTTTGTCTAGTATGAGATAACTGAACTTATGTGGGTATGTCTCCGTGTCTTCTACCTGTACCATTGGTCTACCTGTCTATTTTGGTGCCAATACTATGCCATTTTTGTTACTATTGCTCTTAGTAGAGTTTAAGGTATGGTATTGTGATACCTCCTGCATCACTCTCCCTGCCCAGGACTGCTTTGGCTATTCTGGGTCTTTGGTTCTTCCAGATGAATTTCATGATTACTTTTTCTGTGTCTATGAGAAATGTCATTGGGATTTTAATTGGAATTGTGTTAAATCTGTATAGCACCTTTGGAAGTACGGCCATTTTGATAATATTAATTCTGCCTATCCAAGACCATGGGAGATCTTTCCATCTTCTAAGGTCTTCTTCAGTTTCTTTCTTTAATGTTCTATAGTTTTCACTGTAGAGATCTTTCACCTCTTTGGTTAGATTGATCCCCAAGTATTTTATTTTTCTCCAAATCTATAAAGAACTTAAAACACTTTACACCAAAAATACAAAGAACCCAATCAATAAATGGGCTAAAAGTGGGCAGACACTTCACAGAAGAAGATATACAGGTGATCAACAAATACATGAAAAAGTGCTCCTCATTCCTAGTATTTAGAGGAATGTAGATTAAAACTACCCTAAGATTTCATCTAACTCCAATTAGAATGGCTATTATCAAGAACACAAACAATAATAAGTGTTGGCGTGGATATGGGGAAAAAGGCACACTCATACATTGCTGGTGGAGTTGCAAATTGGTACAGCCACTCTGGAAAGCAGTATGGAGATTCCTCAGAAACCTTGGAATGGAACCACCATTTGACCCAGCTATCCCACTCCTCAGTTTATACCCAAGGACTTAAAATCAGCATACTACAGAGATGCAGCCACATCAATGTTCATAGCTGCTTAGTTCACGAAAAACAGATTGTGGAACCAACCTAGATGCCCTTCAATTGAAGAATAGATAAAGAAACAGTGGTATACATACATAATGGAATATTACTCAGTCATATAGAAGAATAAAATTATGGAATCTGCTGGTAAATGGATGAAGTTGGAGAATATCATGCTAAGTGAAATAGACCAAGCACAAAAACCAAAGGCCGAATGCTTTCTAAGTGGATGATAATAAATAACGAAGGGGGGTGGCAGAGGGGGGTAAGAGAAGTATGAAGGAACTTTGGATGGTGTGGGAGAAAATGGGGTGGGGATAGAAAGATAATAAAATGAAACAGTATTTCCTTGTGTATATGTACGATTATATGAATGGTGTGAATCTACATTGTGTACAACCATAGAAATGAAAAATTGTACCCCATTTGTGTACAATGAATCAAAATGCAGTCTGCAAAAATAAAAAAAAAAGATTTTAATAAAAAAGTTTATTTTAAAACACTGTTACTAGATTCTTACTGTGTACAATGTGTACAATGGCACTGGGAAACAAACATTAGAGAACAAAGATAAGGACAGAGGCAACATTCTTGCTGGCTTGACACAATGTTTTGGAAGGTGGAATGCAGAAAACGTGCAGACTACATAATGAAAGGCTGAATGTCACAGCAGAGGAGCGACATAAGAGGTCAAGGGATAAACATAGGGGACTGGAAAGAATTCCCGGAGAAAGGAAGTATCTACCGCAGGCTTTGAAGAAAGTAAAATTCTGACAAGCACAGATGGGCAGAGAGTTCATCAGAGGTCAACTGAAGAAAGATTGTTCCAAAGACAGCAAAATGGACAACAAAACAGCAAATGTCTCTGTTAGCAACTGGAAAATCTGCAATGAGAAAAAGGCAGCTGCAAAACAGACATATCATATCATATGAAATGCAAATTATTAACAATAAAGCTTTACATCTAAATAGCACTTTGCAGTTTACAAAAACTTTCACGTATATCCTGCATTCTCAATGGGGGTGGTATTGTTCCCCAGGGGACAAAATTGGTTCCTGGAGTAGGGGTGGGGAAATCTTTGATAATATAATGGTTTATGGTCCTCAAATACTCAAGAAAACAAAAACAGATACATAGTATATCCATACTATAAAAATTTCATGAGGGAGGGAGAAGAATTGAGGGAAAAAAAAATTTAAATGTCTGTTTAGGGGAGCAATGATTTTAAAAACAGGTTTGGAAATATTAACATATCCTACATCTCATTAAATCATCCAACTACCTAGAGGGTAAGAAGGGTATCTTCCCCTTTTTAGAAAGTATGCAAGACAAAACTGAAATGGGTGAACAGAGGAGAGAAACAGGTAGTTCACAGAAGCACACATTCTATGTAGATATAGATAGATATAAAGGCTATATAATGTGCGACTTCACCGATAATTAAAGAAATGACAACAAAAACAGAATTTTTCCCATCAGATTTGCAAAAGGAAAAAGGAGGATAATGTGCAGAATACTGGACAATTAGAGACATATACATTTTAAAGGCCCAATAATGATCAGAATTAAAAAAGGAAGTCCCTGCACAGTAGCACATGCCTGTGGCATCAGGACTCAGGAGACGGGCAGGACAACCGCTGGTTTGAGGAAGGTCAACCTGGGTATCAGTGATGGGGCAAAAAAAAGAAAAGAAAGAAAAAAAAAAAAAAGACACCAATTCTACTGCTAGGAATTTACTGCACTGACATAACTTCTAGCCAAATCTATGCAGAAATAGGTTGACGATAATAGTAATAAAAAAAGTACATTATAAATAATTTAAATATTCATCAATAAGGGCTTCATTTTATAAATTGTGGTAATCTAGAAATGGAATAATAAGTAAATGTAAAAATCTAAATGCACTTATACAAAAGTATACACAGCACATGAAATGAGCAAGTAACAGAATAAACACAGTAAAACTCCATTATTTTGTAAAAATATGCAAATATAAGCTTGCTACACATTAGAATTTCTAGACAGACAAGAAACCAACAAATCTAGAAGAGAGAGGTTTTATACACATGAGGATGCTTTAAACAGAAAAGCAAGAGGATATAGCCCCCAAAACATATTAAACTATAAAAATATTAAAATGGTTTAAGTTCATACATTTAGGAAGCAGAATTTCGGGTAAAATTATATTCTTTTGGCTCATAATTCATTGTTTCTTACTACTTTGCTTTAAAAAGCTTACTACTACTCAAAAATCCAATTTCGTAAATATGATAATGTCTATGGTTCTATAATGACTACTGAAACACAAGTACTCCTATAGCTTCTCAATACCTTTTATGATTGGCTCATACCTACCATTCTAATATCCTCTTTCATGTCTTTTTTCTTCAGTCACATCTAAGGTAAAGAAGAGAGTCTTGTTTATCCTCTACCCACTTAATATACATATCAGTAAGTACCCAAAGTCAGAAAAAGATACAATTAAGCACTGCAATATTTTGTGGAAAAGCC
Source organism: Sciurus carolinensis (assembly GCF_902686445.1). NCBI lineage: Eukaryota > Metazoa > Chordata > Mammalia > Rodentia > Sciuridae > Sciurus > Sciurus carolinensis. The sequence continues at coordinate 49,366,733 of NC_062229.1, read as the reverse complement.
AAACAGTTACTCAGGCCTCTGTAATAACAAAACAAGGGGAAACAAATATTTGATAATACCTTAAGCCTGAAATAAGACAGTGCTACTTCAAAATGTTAAAAACAAAAAGTTGTCCACATCATCAGCTTACATGTCTTTTTGTCTCCAATTTTTAGACATACTGTACATTTCCATCCACGTCTATCCTTCGACGTTCTTATTTTAAGCTGCCATTATCTGGAACTCTCTTGAAACCTGACAAGACGCCCTAGCATTCTTCTCTTGAGTACTTCAATCTCTTCAAAAAAGATCACTACACAGTTATTTTATTTTTGAAACAATGAATCTAATTATATGAATATCCTTAATGAAAAATTCTTCAATGAGTTACCACTCAAGGGTTGAAATTTCTAATAGAATCTACAAGATCCTGTGTGGTCCTTAGCCACAGGTGTGGCTTCTCTCACTACTGTCCCTGGGCTTTTACAAAAGGTTGACCTCAGTCTGCAATGTCCCCTATTCTGCTTGAAGAACAAAATAAAAATCTCACTTCTTTTTTGAAGTCGTTCTCAACACTACTCTCCCCTTCTAATCATTACTTTGGTTACATTATTTCTGGCAGGTCCTGTCTTTCCATCATTCTTCTATTTATGTGGGTGAGAGGAAAGGGTGGGTACAAAGAAAAGAAGGGAAATGAGGGTGTTTACATATTTAAAAATATATAAATATATATGGTTTACTGCCAACTCTAAATGTATGAGTACAGGGAATATGTCTAACACAGCATTGTCACACAGAAGACAGTATCATTCGTGGGGGACAAAGTGAAACAATTATTCTCAGCAGGTCAGAATGCCACAGTGATGTTTCCCAAATGAGGATGATTCAGATGAAAGATTAATTATGCATTCCTAATTTTAACAAATCTAGTTTGATTTAAATATGGATAAAAATTGATCCAGCCTAAAAAGCATAATTTGATAGGAATGAGCATACAAAGATACCAAAATACCAACCATGGGGGAGGTATGAGGGAGGGAGTGGGGGCTTACAACTGAATTCACCAGCAAAGGAAAAATAACTAGAGTTCATTTCTCTGTAGAAGGGGTAACCACAATTATACTTCAAGTGACGGAAAAAATTGTATTTTTTAAAAGGAGTAAATCTGGGAAGAATTAACCCTTTCTCTTGCAGCCTCTTCTCTCTCATTCCACAAGGCACTCCTGTTATTTATCAAAATTAGGCATAAAATATATTTCCTTAGAAAATAAGTTGACAAAAAGTTTCCCACAATTATTTCCCAAGTTCTTAAACATTCTCAAACAATGTTATTTTTTAAAATTCAGGAGTTTATTCCTTTTCTAAATGTGGTTTTCTCTACAATCAAGACATAAATATTTAAGAATGTGTGCTAGCTTATTTGACCTGTTAATGCTGGCATGTAAAGCAAGCAAAAACATCTGCCTGGAACCCAAGATGAAAAATACAAATTTCATTAATTAAATTCAAAATCTTAAGTTGTTTCCTGAGTAGCTGACAGCTACTGAAGTTCAAGAACTTCTACTTCTGGCATATCAACTGCTAATAAGGGAGACTGGAAGGAAAGGAACCTGCAAAGCAGGGAGGAAACCAACTCAATTCTGCTTTATATGAACAAAGACAAAGCAAAATTCAAGTGTATTGGGGGAAAAAAAATCTAAGTGTCTTCTGTCATGATTAAAAACACTTCCCTATCTAAAAACAATTTTAGTCAGAAACTACTGGTGATAAATGAGATTCAACAAATTTACTAAGTTAGTATGGAATACATTTTGATATGTCCACAGGCCTTTAGTGCTTACCAGACTGCTCACTATGAACATAAAGTTTATTGAAATCTTAATCCTTCTGGATTTTGGTTTCTCTGTAGTATTATGCTTAAATTATTGTACTTTTGTTTCTAGAATAATTTATAAAACAGACAAATCTGTACCCCTCGGAAATCTGCCTAAATGTTTCTTTCTCTACCTACACATGTAATGTCTACAGGTCATGATTTTGCTTCATTTTAAATCTTTAAAAATATGGTCCTTTTAAAATAGGAGGTGATTCTCCCTTTAACCTGTATAGTCAGGACCAAAATTATTTCCTGAAACCTCTGATGAGGTTTTCTGCAGCAAAAGCAAAGGGACATAGATGGGACAATAAACATATGGTAGTATTTCCTCCCTCAAAGGAATCAGAAAACCAGAAAATCACTTCTTTGACTACAGAAATATGGTTCCTATTAATATACTATAGTTCTACTATTCTAGAATTAGTGCAATAGCACATAAATAGCTTACATTTGGAAATGTCCATTATTCATGATGTAAAAACATTGTCTCTAAAACATAAAGAAGACAAATTTAATCATGGAGTTAAAAATTTTAAATTACTGAAAAAGGTCTAAATTTTCTTCATTAATAGAAAACCAATCAGAATACATAAAAGGATATTTCATGCCTGTGACCTTAATCTTATGAAATGTGTATGTGTATAAGTCAATGGATAAGAAAATATAAACCAGAACAGAAAATCTGATTTAGACTCAAATCAGCTTTTTTTTTTTTTTTTTTTTAACCTATTCCTTTCAGTAGTTCTTGCAAAATCTGTAGCTGTAAACTATCACTTCATTATCTTCCCACAAGATAGGGATTTTCTCTAACACTTCACAATGCTTCTGAGACAGCATATCTGACATACACCTCTGCTTATCTCCAGCATTTAATAAAATAAAGAAAAGGCAGAGAGGAGACAACATTTGTGTTACAACTGCAACAATCCAACCCTTATGAACATTCAAATTAACTATATACTGTAAATCATTTTAAACTTTTTCCCCACATAGGCATCTCACGCAATCTAAGTTCCTGCTTCTCCTTAAAGAAATGAATACTCTCGCTGTAGGGTCAATCACTGATTATGATTCCATTAATTAATGGTCAAGTACTAGTCCTACTTAAGTTAAAATATAACTAAAACGAAGTATAGTAATCCAAGACCCAAGTAATTTAAGCTTGTTTAGAATTTTGCTTTAATTAATTAAAGCTGAGTAATTAAATGTTGTCTATGAAGATTATTTCTATTTTTCATCTAGATGGGGTCCCTCAAAGATAAACCAACAAAATGTTAAGTTTTTTAAATTACTCACCTACTCAATATCAAATTTCCCTGTGTTAACAAAATTTAAATTTTGCCCAGTACCATCATTCAAATGAAGGGGCAATTGATTAGTTTACCTGCTTTGTAATAATGCCCAGAATATGTGGGTAGTTGCCTATCCAGGAAAACATGCAAGATGTTCAGAGGATTGTGTAAGAAATGAAATATGGAGAGAAATAAGGCTGCATACTTCAACCAAAACCATTCACAAGGCTCTCTCCCAACAGGTTTATTCAAGTGTTCCTCAGTGTCAGAGCGCTTGGGTACAAACATTCAGAGGGCAGGAATCAGGTTCACTATGGACTTCTATGGCATCACTACAGTTTCTTACTAAATCCTGGTTGAAAGGCAGCTGACAATACAATTGCTGAAAAATTCAATGTTCACTTGCATGTTAAATCATGTGCCTTGTACCTTATAATTTCAGCAGTGCCATGTGTTCTGTGATAGTTAAGGGCCTGTCAATGTTTCCATTATAAACTCTGGTTTTCAGAGGTTTCTATCTTGGCCTATAAAAATAGACTCCGGTCTGTAACTTGGCATACAAAGTACTGGTATCAGCCCAAGAGAACATTTTTTGTTCCAAAGATTAAAATAAAATCTGTTTAGTAGTTTTAAGTTAACAGGGTGTAAAAAAAAAAATGAAGGGGGGGTAGATAGTGTTTTTAAAAACACACCCCAAAAAGCCAATACTGTCTCACTACTGCTTCATTTTAAATTTTCAAATGATTAACACAAAATAAACTGATGATACTGCGTAAATGAAAAAGCTAAAAATAGCTTAAATTGAAAACATTGCAGTTACTAAAAAAAAAATCATAAATTTTTAAACAACTATATAAGTTGCATCTCAATAATACCCATGTTTAAGGGCTGTCCACATAAACACTGACAATAAACCAAAATCATCAGAGATGTTTTTGTATACATGTAAAAATGTAATTTTTAATTAATGACTAAATGTAGATATACTTCAGATTACTGGAGACAATCTTCAACCCTATCTTTAAAATATTCAAGAAGTTTTCCAGGCATACTGCAATCTGAAACTGCAAAGGAGTCCTTTATATACTGCTCATTGAAAGTGATGTTCTTTGTTTACTTTTATAGATTATAAATTTTTTTTTAAATATAAGGCTAAAATGCTGCTGGATCTTCAAAAAACTATGTATTTTACAATAAACTTCTGCTAAAAGTCATAAAAACTATATAATCTACAAAGAACATTATTTGGATGTAGCCATTAAAATTATGACTACATACACACTGCCGTTCCTCCATCAGTGGGTTCGGCATCCATGGACTCCACTCTTCATTAATAGAGAATATTTGAGAAGAAAAAATTCCATCTGTACTGAACATTTACAATATTGTAAACTGTTTATATCGCATTTATATGGGTTTAGATATCAGTAACCAAGAAATTACTTGAAGTATAAAGGAAGATGTGTAGGTCTTATGCAGATACTACACCATTTCATAGAAGGTACTTGAAAACATACACGTCTTGGTACCTACAGGGAGTCCTGGAATGAATTCCCCATGGATACTGAGGGATAACTGTACTTTGTTAAAATTATTTTTTCTATCGTGGTAAAATACATAACAGAATCTATGTTTTATCTAACAGTATAGCTCAGTAGCATCAAATACATTCGTAATGTTGTGCAAACATCACTACCATTCACCTGTACTACTGTTGCATTCCGCAAAACAAACCCTGTACTCACTAAATTCCCCATTACCCTTCTTCCAGCTCCTGGAAATCGCCTTTCCCACTTTCTCTGTAGGACTTTTTCCTATATTCCAGATATAAGTGAAATTATATAGTATTTATCTATTTTGACTGGCTTATTTCACTTAATGAATCAAAGTTCATTCATGTTGTAGCATATGTCAGAATTTCCTTTAAGGCTGAATAATGTTGCAATGTATGAATATATTATGTTTTACTTATCTATCCAGCAACGGCACTTGGTTTTCTGCAACATTTTAGCTATTGTGAACAATGCAATGCAAACATATACACAAATTATCTCTTTGAGATCCTGTTTTCATCCTCTTGTATACCCAATAAGTGGAATAGTTACCTGCCATGATTTGAATATGGTTTGCTCCTTCCAAAGCTCATGCTCAAATTTGATTGCCATTGTAGCAATGTTTACAGGTAGGGTATAATGGGAGGTATCTGGATTGTGAAAAATTAATACCCTCTCTCCAGAATGAGTTTTTACCCTTTGGGGACTTAATCCAGTTACCTCTCCTGTTTTATCTCTTCCATCTTTCATCTCACCATATGTGACTGCCTGATTTTGAACTTTCTAGCCTCCAGAGCAATAAGCCAAAATAATCATCTATTCATTATAAATTACCCAGTATCCAGTATTCTATTATAGCAACAGAACTGGCTAAGTTCTGACAATGTATGAAAATACTATTTTCAATTTTTGAGGAAACATACTGTTTTCCATTTTAACAGTATCATTTTACATTCCCACTAACAGTGTACCAGGGTTACTTTTCTACAACCTTGTAAATACTTGTTAATCTCTTTTTTTTTCTTGATAGCTGTCCTAATGTGTGAGAGGTGGTAACTCACTGAAGTTTTCATTCACCTTTCCCTAAGAATCAGTGATGCTGAGCCTTCATGTGCTTATTTCCATTTGTACATTTTTTTTGAGAAAATTAAGAGTTCTGTAAGTACTATGAATATCAATCCCTTACCAAATGATTTTCAAAGATTTTCTCCATCTTGTGGACTATCTTTCCACTCAACACTTTCTTTTGATACACAAAATTTTTAAATTTCCAAGTAGTCCAATTAGTCTTTGTGTTGTGGCCTAAGAGTATGGTATCACACTCAAGAACAATTCCAAATATGTTGTGGATCTTTTGTCCAGTGTTTCTTCTAACAGTTTATAGCTTTCTGTCTTATGTTCAGGTTGATGGTTCATTTGGAGCTAATTTTTGCATATGGTGTTAGGTTAAGGGTTCAATTTCTTTCCTTTGTATTTGAATATCCAGTTTTCCAACACATTCTTTTTTTTTATTGTAAACAAATGGGATACATGTTGTTTCTCTGCCTGTACATGGCATAAAGGCATACCATTTGTGTAATCATAAATTTACATAGGGTAATGTTGTTTGATTCATTCTGTTATTTTTTCCCTTCCACCCCACCCCTCCCACCACTCTTTTCCCTCTATACAGTCCTTCCTTCCTCCATCCATTCCTGCCCCCCTCCCTAAACCCAACTCCAACCCCAACACTAACCCCTCCCACCCCCCATTATGTGTCATCATCCACTTATTAGCAATATCATTCGTCCTTTGGTTTTGTGAGATTGGCTTATCTCACTTAGCATGATATTCTCCAGTTTCATCCATTTGCCTGCAAATGCCATAATTTTATCATTCTTTATGGCTGAGTAATATTCCATTGTATATATATACCACATTTTCTTTATCCATTCATCAATTGAAGGACATCTAGGTTGGTTCCACAATCTGGCTATTGTGAACTGAGCAGCTATGAACATTGATGTGGCTGTATCTCTGTAATATGCTGATTTTAAGTCCTTTGGGTATAGGCCAAGGTCCAACACATTCTTAAAAGAAAGAATTCTCCTTTCTCCACTGAATGGTACTGACATCCTTGTCAAAAATCACTAGAGTTTTATGTGAGAATTTATTTCTGAACTATTAAGTCCATTGGTCTACATTTGTTCTTATGTTTTCATTATGAAAGCTTTTAAGTAAGTTTTTTTTTTTTTTTTTGGGGGGGGGGTACTGGGGATCGAACCCAGGGCCTTGTGCTTACAAGGCAAGCACTCTACTGACTGAGCTATCTCCCCAGCCCCCTTTAAGTAAGTTTTGAAATGAGGAAATATGATTCCTCTAGCTATCTTGTTTTTTTGCCAAGATGGGCTTGGCTCTTCAGAGTCCCTTAACATTCCATATGAATTTTAGGATGGGTGGTTTCCATTTCTGTAAAATCATTAATATTTTCATAGGGAAAGTAAACTGAAATTGCTTTGGGCAGTACTGACATTTTATTAAGTCTTCTAATTTGTGATAATGGGATGTTTCCATTTATTTATGCCTTCTTTAATTTTTTTCCAGCAAGATTTTATATACTTTTAGTTGTATTAGTCTTTTAAGTTTGCGTTTTGCTAGGAATTCAACCCAGGGCCTTCCACATGCTAAAAGCACCTGCTCTGTTACTGGCTATAAGCCCAGCCCTAAATTTTGTTTTGAAACTTGGGTTTTGCTATGTTGCCAACACTGGTCTCAACTCCTGAGCTCAAGCAAATCTCTTGCCTCAGCTTCCCAAGTAGCTAGGATTACTGTCCTGTGCTACCTTGTCCAGTTTTTTTATTCTTTTTGATGATATTGTAAATGGAATGGTTTTTGTAATTCCATTTTTAAAGTTTATAAATTTTTATGTTGCCATATATACTGCTGTTGATTTGCTGCTTTCATTTACTAGGTCTAACCGTTGATTTTTTTATTTTTATTTATTTATTTATTTTTTTTTTGTGGTACTGGGGATCAAACTCAGGGCCTCGTGCTTGCGAGGCAAGCACTCTACCAGCTGAGCTATCTCCCCAGCCCATTTTTTATTTTTTTTAATTGGTTCTTTTCAGTTATACATGATAACAATATTCACTTTGACACATTATAAAAGCATGGAATATAATCTGTTCTAATTCAGTTCCTATAACTTCCCATTCCCCTCCCATCCTCCCAATCCCTATTCCCTTCCCTCTATTTTACTGATCTATTTACTTACACTTTTTTTTTTTTAAAAAAAGTATCATCTTATGGATGTACATGATGATGAAATTCACTCTCATATTCATGTATGCACATAGGAATATTAGATCACATTCATTTCCCTGTAATTCCCTGTCCCAACCCACAACACTTCCCTTCATTCCCCGTTGTCTACTCCACTAATCTTTCTTTCTTTTGTTAAGCTCCCCCTCTTCTTATTCAACCTTTGACTTTTGGGGGCTGGCTTATTTCACTTAGCATGATAGTCTCCAGTTCTATCCATTTGCCAGCAAATGCCATAAAGTCATTCTTCTTTATGGCTGAGTAATACTTCATTAGAGTTATCCGCATGTAAAATCTTACCATCTCCATTTTCCTTCCCAATTTTGACACCTTTTATTTCTTTGCTTGCCTAATTGCTATGGCTAGAACTTTCAGTACTATGTTGAACAGAAGCAGTAAAATTAGGCAGCCTTGTTTCTGGTCTTAGAGGAAAAATTTTCAGTCATTGTGTATGATGTATGCTGTGGGGTTTCATATATGGTTTTTATTATATCAAAGTAGTTTTCTTCTATTCTCTTTGTTTTTTACAGAGTTTTTACCAACAAAGATTATTGAATCTTGTAAAAGCTTTATCTGCCTTGGTTTAGATGGTTGTTTTCCCCCCATTTCATTCTTTTAATGTGGTGCTTTACATTGATCAATTTCCATATGATGAAATATCCTTGCATTCTAGGAATATATTCTACTTAGTCATGGTATATAATTCTGATACCATGCTGCTGGTTTTGGTTTGCTAATATTCTATTAAATATTTGTATATCAATGCTTATATATATATATATATATACATATATATATACACATACATACACACACATACTTATTCTTTAAAATTGCCTTCTTAAGAACTTATATTATGAATGTACCTGCACATATATGAAATTTTGTATATATACTAGAACATTCCTCATAGAATTTTAAACACTGCAAAATGTTGAAACTTAAATATATATCAATGGAAGACTCATTAAATAAATTATTGTATATCCATATATAAGTATTATATCACTATTAAAAAGAAAAAACAAAACAAAAAGGATGATACACTGATATAGAAATTCCAGTGTACAGCGGCAAGTGAAAATAGGCAGGTCTTATGTCACCATTTACATGGGGCAGTGCGTGGGGGTGGGGGTGAATACATGTGTGTGCATGTACACGCACACATACTTTTATGTGCCTTTACATACATAAAACATTTCTAGACAGACACACAATAAACCAACAACAGAAATTAATGACTTCTCAAATACTATGCAATATTTTGCCAGTGGCATTCCTAATTAAAGTCTCAGTATCAAGTAAGCAAAATATCAGAAAGGAAAAACTATAACTAAATACTTCTATAATTAAAGCGACAATGTTATCAAACATTGGTATACATCAGAATCCCTGGAAATCTTACTGAAACTGATTCCTAGACTCTACTCTCAGAATTTCTGACTTAATATATCTTGAATAGGGTCTAAGAAGTCTATTCTTAAAATTACATAAGTAATGAGTTGTTGGTCCAGGGAAGACAATTTGAGAATACTTTCTGTAGATAAATAAGTATCTCTTCAAAACAACATAAAAATCTACCTATTATAGCACTATAAATGTAATCTAATTATTTTCAGTAATATTTAAATAACTTTCTTTCTTAAAACTTAAGAAGTCTGCATTGTGGGGGTGGAAGGTGATTTCAGTTATTCCCAACTTGGTAAAATCCAAGTGGGGAATGGGGAAACAAGATTTATTTCAACTGTACTTTTCAAACTTGGTCCCTTATCTCCTTCATGTTTCTGCCACTAGATGAAACCAGTACAATGATTAGCAGTCAAACTGTGCACATGAATTGGAAGATAAGGTGAAAAGAATGCCTCATGGCATTCATTACAAGGGATACCTAGCTGTGGGTTCCTATACTGACAGTAACTGTAGAAGGATATTTATTTTTCAATTAATTGTGTATGTCACTAGCTCTTGACCTATAAACCACACTTAACTTTGAACAGAGTTTTTATGGGCTGAATTATGTTCCCACCTAATTCATATATTGAAGCTATAACTCCCAGTACCTCAGAGTGTGACCTTATTAGAAAACAGGGCCTCTACAGAGGTAATCAAGATAAAATAAACCAGGCATACTGGCACATGCCTGGAATACCAGAGACTCAGAAGGCTAAGGCAGGAGGATCATGAGTTTAAAGCCAGCCTCAACAACTAAGCAAGGCCCTTAGATGCTATCACCAAAAAAAAAAAAAGAAAAAAAAGTTAATAGCTTCTTTCCTTATAAAATCAGAGAATTTGAACACGTGTAGAGGGAAGACGTGGTGAATGCACAGGGAAAAGAGCCATCTACGAGCCAAGGGGAGAGTCCTGGAAGAGACCCTCCTTCACAGACCTCAAAAGGAAATCAACATGTGATATCCTGATCTCAAGACTTCTAGCCTCCAAAGCTGTGCCATCAAATTTGTTGCACTATTATAGCAGTCCTAGTAAACCAATATGGGAGCTTTCTGTTTCATTTACTCTTCTATGTAAAAAGTTTGAATGATTGTTATAACCAACATCATATTAAGTCCTAAGTCAAAAATATAATGAATAGTACTCACTTTTCAAGGGACTTTTAGGTTTGGATATGAAGTATCCTGCAAAAGTACATGTGAGACAAGACAAGGAAGTTTTTAGAGGTGAAGTGAGTGGATTATGGTAGTGTTAGCCTAATAAATGCATTAACCTACTGATGGATTAACTAGGTGGTAACTATAGGCAGGTAAGGAGTGGCTGGAGAAGGGGGTTACTGGGGGATGTGTCTTTGGGGTTTTATGTTTTTGTTCCTGATGAGCAGGGTTTTGCTTCCTTCTTGTCATGTTCTGAGCTGCTTTTCTCTACTACACACTTCTCCCTTGATGTTCTGTCTCACCTTAGGCCCAAAGCAATGAAGCTGGTAGTCTATGGATAGAGACTTTTGAAACTGAATCTCAAGTAAACTTTTCCTCTTCTAATTGTTCTTGTCAGATCTTTTGGTCACAACAACAAAAAAGTTAACTGAAACAGATGGTCTGTTAGTTAAAAAGTAAGAATACTGCCTTAAATAAAATTCAGAATTTTTTTTTTCAAAGTTTCTTTTTATTGGGGGAGGGAGTAACTAGGGGTTGAAACCAGGGGTGCTCTAACACTGAGCTACCTCCCCAGTCCTTTAAGACAGGATCTCACTAAATTGCCTAGTCTTACCTCAACTTTCAATCCTACTGCCTCAGCATTCTGAGTCACTGGGGTTATAGTATGTGCTACCATGCCCTGCAAAATTACTATTTTGGTTAGTGTTTTAGTCGCTCTTTCATCACTGTGACCTAAATACCTGACGTGAACTTAGAGGAGGAAAAGTTTATTTGGGTTCATAGTATCAGAGGTTCAAGATGGGCCTACTCCATTGCTCTGAGCCCAAGGTGAGGCAGTACATCATGGGGGAACAAAGAAAAGCTGCTCAGTTTATGGTGGGGTCAGGAAGCAGAGAAGGAAAGAGGTCACACAGAAGAAGCACCCTTCTTGGGCCTGTCACAAGTGACCCACCTCCTCCAGTCACACCCCACCTGCCTACAGTTACCACTCAGCCAGCCCATTCATACTATGATAAACCGATTAGTTATAGCTGTCATAAATCAGTCATTTCACCTCAGAACATTCCTGCCTTAACACAGAAGCTTTTGTTAAAAACCTCATATCCAAATCATAATATGATAATAAAGAATGCCTCCATAGGGAGGTACCATTTGGAGGTAACCAAATTAAAAGGTCAAACCATAAACACATCTAAGGGAAGGGTCTGTCAGGCAAAGGGAACCTAAAGTACTAAGACCTGAGGCTTAGAACTCAGAGAACTATTCAATGAACAGTAAGAAAGCCAGGAAGGCCAGCATGAGGGGGCGGGGGGACAGACATCCTAGCATTAGGCAACTCAGTCAAGCCCTTCCCTTTTTTTTCAATGTTTATTGGCACTTACTTCAAGAATGTACCAAGAAAAGCAAGGAACACCACCAAATTCCACTTTATTTTTATTGTCACTATCCTGGTTATAATATTGATTATTTGCTGACTAGTTCTTAGCACACCTTCTAACTCATTTTCTTTCTCTCTCCAAACCATCGGGCACATTGCTGGCAGCACCCTCAGCACCCTTCCTGACAGCATGGTTTATGCAAGTTCCCGTATCAAAATATTTCAATAAATACAATAACACCAGCTATGTATAGATGAACATAATTTCAATGAATTACTTAAGTCACTGATTTAGTTTGTACCTAGCAAACTGAAGTCTTTAAAACAATGAGGAATTAATTACATTGAATAGAAAGCTAGTAGCAATACCAGTACCTTTAAATACACCTAAGCATAACCATACCCCTTCAAATAATCTCTAAATCCAACAAAGCCGAATAATCTCAAATTTTGAAATAGTATGAGAAAAAATTAACAATTATTCTTGATCTGTTAATGCCTCATAAAACCACCCAAGGCTACCAAAGAAATCCTATCATGAAAATCCTATCTAAAGACTCCAAATTATAAATAAACTACTCATGGGGAGTTTACATTTTACAAAAATTCATTTTATATTGCACATTAGGTTTACAAAGGTGGACATGATTACTGATGAAAATTCAACTTGAACTTGTCATTTTATTATTCAAGTTCTCAACTATTAAACTAACATTTCTGTAGATATAGTTACCCATTTGTTTCATCTTTAAAAAAAAATAGCATTCAATTGCTAGGAACCAACAATTATTAATATGAAATTTTCTCTAGGATTTCTCCTCCCTTTCCCTTTTCTTTGAATGGGGTCCAGTAACATGGTTAAGGAATGCTAAACAGGTTGCTAGTATTCTTCTACAATAACACACATCTTCAAATATTATTTAATTGCAAAATAAAATCTCTTGGTCACCTTATACATAATATTCTAGTGTCACTATTTCTGTTAGGTCCCAGAGAGAACATCTTTTATTAATCCTACAATTAAATGATTCAGCAACCAACCACACTATCTTTGCCTTTTAGCAGTTCCAATCAGTAGCAGATCTAGGTGTAATCAACAGCAGCAGGGGGCTTTAGGAAGCAAAACAAAACAAAAACAGTAGGAATCTTTACTAGAATATAGTAATTGATACAAGGAAACATTATAGGCTATTTTAATCCAAATTAACCTAAGATATTAGTAGTTGATTTTATAATCAGAAGTGAAATAAGGAGGGCAACTTTTAAATATCTGAAGACAGGATAAATTTCAAACAGAATAAATTTTTATTCAGCAAGGTTAAAATTAAAAGGTACTGTTTACAAAATGAATCTTTTCAGTCTCAGAAGGGTCATTACTTCTGTTTTGGTTAGTTAGCACCCATTTAGCTGACAAATTAAAGTCCTCCTTACCTCCTACTGCTACCATACCTAACCAATTTCATTATCATATACTTATAAAAATTAAAGCATCTCAGAACAATTGGCAATGCTTCCACTCCTCTTAAAAAACATTAAAAATTTTACCAGCAACATCAGCACATTCTCAAAATGCAATTTAGTAAACTGTTCCTTTTTTTTTTTTTTTTTTTAAATCCCTAGCTTAGAGTGTATGTGTGGTAGTTAAGGGCTATACCTGGTGCCACTCAATAGCATTCAGGTAACATAGTGATTTATTTACGTGAGAAATCAAAAGCCAATGGCAGTATGATGAGATGACTACGAATTTTAACTAACAAAAATTCACAAATGGAAATGTTACCATAGTAACAACCTGATCACACTGTACATGATAGCTGATTTCATGACATAATTCTATAGCTGTATACTGTAATAAGTGCAATATCTACAAACCACAATTCTTTCATTTCCTCACTCTGCTCAGAACAAGATGTGAGGAATGCAGTTGACAAGTTTACACCCTTGTTGTTTTACTTCTTAAATCTTATAAACACCCCCCCCCCAAAAAAAAGAAACATTAAAAAGGCAGGTTGGCTAATAATAAAAGTATCTAGTTACAGAATTGTGTATTTGACCTATTCCAACCTAGAGTGTTAGAATTTCATGCACTGGTATAAAAACAAATGTACCTGGTGGCAATCATTTCTATGTCTGAAACTCTTCCAAAGTTATTCAGCAACACATCTACATTATTTAAAAATATAGGAATATACAAACCAAAATCATTGTGCATCTTCTATATATTAATAAAAATATTATCTATCATTATCCATAAATCAACATTTGCTTACAATATGGTTTTCCTGAGGACATTTCTAGACACCTTGTAGTTGTTGTTAAGGAAGAAAATGCATTAAACAAACATTGCAGGAAAAAGAGTAGAGAAGTTGTCATCACTATCCTTCCACATAACAAAGTCACCTTATGATTAAAGCTCTGAATATAAAAACAATTTAAACTGAAAAACAATGCAATTTTTATAAGCTGATATAATGAAAAGTGAGTATGCCTGTATATATATATCAGTTGTTACAAAAATATACATTTAAAATAATCACCTCAGTTCATTCTTAGGAAAATATAATAAGATTTTCTCCAAATGCTTTTAAATTACTCTACCAAAAATTTCTTTGGATGGTAACAATCTAACTTTGGTTATTAGTTTTAAACTACTACCAAGAATGTGGTTTATTATTATCAAGTGATTTTCTTTTCCATATCCGATTTGTACTAATTTGTGGGGAGAAAGTTTCTGTTCTATGAATGCTCTGATTAGTCATAAAACTTTTAAAAATAAAGAACTAAAAACTAGTCCTTGCTAATTTTAAAGGATTTCTTCACAAAATGCACAATGAGTAAAAAGAGAGATATTAACAGGTAATTAGGAAAATAAGCTTATGATATAATTTTA